>NC_044406.1:34036050-36549689 GCF_006542625.1 Nomascus leucogenys | reverse complement strand
AAAGCCTGCCTCTGTGCTCCTGGTAGCTCACTCAGTACCTTGAAAACTGGACCCCTGAAGCCTCACACAGCCTTCTTTCTCCCAACCTGGGCCTCTTCCCCTCAATGACCTCGCTTCTCAGAGGCCAGCATCCCAAAGGGCAGACTTGGAGCCATTACCTGCCCCTGACTAGGGCTGCAGGGAGGGTGCCATGGACTGGGTTCCAGTCCTTTGGGTCCCACATTTGTCTGCCCAGCCTCCTGCCCCTGCCCCGTCACTGGATGGATCCCCTCTTCTGTTCCTTTTCTGCCTGCGCACCAGCTCGTAGCTGGTCTGCCTCCGACCTTCTGAAGCAACAGCCTCAGACACCACTGGAGTGTGCCCTCTCCTGCCCACAGACCCACGGTGACTCCCTGTGGTCTCTTGGTTAAAATGGAAACTGCCCAACTTACTCCAACTCCCCCCCGCCCACCCCTGAGTAGGTCCAACCTCAGCTTCACTTTCTGCTTTTTTGGGCTCCAGCACTTCAACCACAGAAGCCTCTGTATTGTCAGTGCATATGAGATTATATATGTGAAAACATCTGGCCTGTTAGTCTATTGCCTTCCCTTTGCCCTTGGATGTTCATTTCAAAACATCCCCTAGAGTAGGTGTTTTAGTTGGGGTTCTCCAGAGGGACAGAACTAATAGGTATATGTATCCTACACACACACACACACACACACACACACACACACACACACACACACACGTATATGTATATATATGAAAAGGAGTTTATCAGGGAGAATTGGCTCAAATGATCACAAGGCGAAGTCCCATGGTAGGCCGTCTGCAAGCTGGGGAAGAAAGCGGCCAATAGTGACTCAGTCTGAATCCAAAAGCCTCAAACGTAGAGAAGCCAACAGTGTAGCCTTCAGTCTGTGTCCCAAGGCCCGAGAGCCCCCCTGCAAACCACTGGTGTAAGTCCAAGAGTCCAAAGGCTAAAGAACCTGGAGTCTGATGTCCAAGGGCAGGAGGAACAGAAGGAAGCATCCAGCACGGGAGAAGGATGAAAGCCAGAAGACTCAGCAAGCCAGCTTGTCCCACCTACTTCCATCTGCCCTGCCTTACCCGTGCTGGCAGCCGATTGGATGGTGCCCATCCACACTGAGGATGAGTCTTCCTCTCCCGATCCACAGACTCAAACGTCAGTCTCCTCTGACAACACCCTCACAGATGCATCCAGGAACAATACTTTATCAGCTATCTAGGCGTCCTTCAATTCAGTCCAATCAAGTTGACACCTAATATTAACCATCACAGTAGGGATCCTCAGCCTTTCGGTGCCTTGGATCCCTTTGATATCCTGGTACAGCCGGTGGATCCCTTAAGACAATGATATTTTTAATATAAATACATATAACTGAATACAGGGGATTATAAAAATGCATTGTATGGAGATGGCATTTTGTACTTTTAGAAAGATATTGTGATATGAGGAAATTTTTTTTATTAAACCTTACATAACTATCACAAGATGGGTATAATAACTACCATAAGTTCAAAGTAGTGCTGAGCATAAGTGATACTCTGAGAAATGTAAAAGAAGTGTAATGTGATACCAAAATTTTTATTGGCGACACAGTCACATGTAGTACTACTATCAGTGGAGTTTCATGCCTAGGCTCATAGTTTTAGGACAGGATCACTTTAAGTTAGAGGTGGGCGAAAACAAAGACGCAGCTCTTTTCCCCACACACATGCACAGACCTCTGAATTCCAAGCTCTGACTAGGCTTGCTTCTCGATGCCCTGAGCACTTTGCCTGCTTAGTGGGCCAAAGAATTACAGATCATTTATTAAGTGCATATCGTGTGCTCTTTTCTCTTTCATTTTTCCCACAAAACTTTGGTATGCTCTATTTATGAAGAAAGAGTGATACAAAAACAAAGAGCATTATTTCAAACTCATAAATGTATTAACACTTAAAACTGACAGAATTAAAGAAAAAAATAGAAAACCCACAATCACAGTTGGATGTTTTAACACTGCTATTTCAATAATTCATGAAACAAAAGGCCATAAGTCAATAAAGATATAGAAGACTAAACAACACGGTGAACCAACTTCTGGTAATCGATAGTTATAAAATACACCACTAATATACACCATAAAATACAGTCTTCCTTGAGTATCTGCAGGGGATTGGCTCCAGGACTCCCATGAATACCAAGATCCTTGGATGCTCAGGTCTCTTATATAAAATGGTATATAGTATTTGCATATAACCTATGCACATACTCCCGTGTACTTTAAATCATCTCTAGACAACTTATAATACCTAATACGATTATGTGAGTATGGTTATGCTGTATTTTTAAATTTGTATTATTACTTTTTATTATTGTATTGTCATTTTTATTTCTATTTTATGTTTTAAAATATTTTCAATTGACGGTTGAATCCACAAATGTGTAACCTGCAGATATGGAGGGCTGACTGTACACATCTTTTGAAATGTGCTTAGTATTCAGTAAGACACAGGAATTGGGAAACTTTTTCTTAGAGAGAAAAATAGTAAATATTTTAGGTCTTGTAAACTACTCAACTCTGATGTTTTAGTATAAAAGCATCCATAAATAATGTATAAATAAATGGGTGTGACCGTATAAAAAAAAAACCTTAATTGACAATAACAAGCTGCCAGCTCACAGGGCATACTTTGCCAACCCTAAGATACACTATATTCTAGGACCATAACACAAGTTTTAACTAATTCCAAAGGAAGAAAATCATACAGAGTACATCCTCTGTTCACAACCGATTAGAAATCAATAATATTTAGATACATAGAAAAGTCTCCATTACATGGTGCTTAAAAAATCACATTTCTAAATTACCCACGGAGTCAAAGAAGGAAGAGCCAAACCTGACATAGATAAAAGACCAATAAAAGACATTGGTCTTTTATTACCAGAAAAGACCAATGTCCCTCATGAACTAAGATCCAAAAATTCTCAATAAAATATTAGCAAATTGAATCAAGCAAGCTATAAAAGGATATTATATAACGATGAAGTGATATTCATTAAAAATTACAAGGCTAGTTCAACATTCAGGAATGAATCTAATTCATTCATGACATTAACAGAACAAAGTGATCATCTCAACAGATTCAGAAAAAAAAGGTATTTTTCCAAATTTAATCTACATTCCTAACTAAAACTTAACAAAAATATTCGAAAACTAGGAATGAAAGGATAAAAGTGCTTTATGAGAGATATGATTTGCAAATATTTTCCCCCAGTCTTTGGTTGTCTTCTCATTCTCTTTATAATAATTTTTAAAGAACAGAAATGTTAAATTTTTATTTTTAACTTTTATGGGTACATAGTAGCTGTACATATTTATGGGGTACAGGAGATATTTTGATACAGGCATAATGATGTGTAATAATCACATCAGGATAAATGGGGTATCCATCACCTCTAACATTGATCACTTATTTGTGTTACAAACATTCCAATTATACTTTTAGTTCTTTTTAAATGTACAATTAATTATTGTTGATTGTAATCACACTGTTGTGGTATCGAATACCAGATCTGGGCCAGGCGTGGTGGCTCACGCCTGTAAGCCCAGCACTTTGGGAGGCCAAGGCGGACAGAACACTTGAGGCCAGGAGCTCGAGACCAGCCTGGCCATCATGGCGAAACCCCGTCTCTACTAAAAATACAAAAATTAGCCTGGTGTGGTGGCGCAGGCCTGTAATTTCCAGCTACTCGGGAGGCTGAGGCATGAGAATCGCTTGAATGCAGGAGGCGGAAGTTGCAGTGAGGGGCGAGATCGCGACACTGCACTCCAGCCTGGGTGAGGGAGTGAGACTCTGTCTGAAAAAAATAAATAAATAAGTCAGCCCGAAATACCAGATCTTATTCTTTCTACATAACTATATTTTTGTACTCATTAACCATGTCCACTTCCCCAGCCCCCGCTTTTCCCAGCGTCTGGTTACCATCATTCTACTTCACTTAACATAATGTCCTGCAGTTCCATCCATGTTGTTGCAAGTGAGAGGATCTCATTCTTTTTATGGCAGAATAGTACTCCACTGTGCATATGTACCACATTTTCTTTATCCATTTGTCTGTTGATGGACACTTAGGTTGCCTCCCAATCTTGGCTACTGTGAATAGAGCTGCAATAAAGATGGGAGTGCAGACATCTCTTCAATACAGTGATTTCCTTTCTTTTGGGTATATACCTAGCAGTGGGATTGCTGGATCATATGATAGTTCTAATTTTAGTTGTTTGAGGAACCTCCAAACTGTTCTCCATGGTGGCTGTATTAATTCACATTCCCACCAACAGTGCTCGAGGGTTACCTTTTCTCCACACCCTCCAGTGCTCCAGGGTTCCCTGTTCTCCACACCCTCGCAGGCGTTCCTTATTGCCTGCCTTTTGAATAAAAGCCATTTTAACTGGGGTGAGATGATGTCTCATTGTAGTTTTGATCTGCATTTCTCTGATGGTCAGTGACGTCGAGCACCTTTTCACATACCTGTTTGCCATTTGCATGTCTTCTTTTGAGAAATGTCTATTCAGATCTTTTGCCCATATTTTAATCAGATTATTAGACTTTTTTGTATTGAGTCATTTGAGCTCCTTAGATATTCTGGTTATTCATCCTTTGTCAGGTGGACAGTTTGCAAATGTTTTCTCCCATTCTGTGGGCTGTCGCTTCACTTTGTTGATTGTATCCTTTGCTGTGCAGAAGCTATTTAACTAGATGCGATCGCATTTGTTCATTTCTGCGTTGGTTGCCTGCGCTTGTGGGTTATTACTCAAGAATTATTACTTTGCCCAGACCAATGTCCTGTAGAGCTTCCCCAGTGTTTCTTGAATTCTTCGTTGGTAAAACCAGGCTGATTATACTAGTACCACCTATCGTTGAGAGATGTGGACAGAATTGAATAGCTACAGAAATAGCAAGTGCATAGGGCAGAGCCTGACACATAGTGAAGGCGAAATATATGTAACCTCTTTGCTCCTTCTCAACGATTTTCCTCTCAGGATCTTTTCACACATTCCTTTACCTGGAACTGTGTTTCCCTATGACTTGCCTTGCCTTCATTCAGGTTTCTGCTCAAATATCACCCAGAGAGGCCTTCCCCAACCCACCATCTCAGGGAATAAAGGGCATTTTGTTTCCCTTTGTTCATTTTATTTGACTTTATTTCCCACTTTATAATATATGTGCATGTGATGTCTCCTCCAATAGGATCAAAGTGGCCCAAGGGAAGGCAGTTTTTCTTTTTTGCTTATTGCAATATCCTTGGTTCCTATTAGAAGCACAGCAAACTTTCAGAATGGTCTGTCGACTAAGTGAAAAAATAGTTGGAAGAGGTGCTTACTATTACCATCCTCATCTTACAGATGAGGTGAAATAATGTCATACAGCTAATAGATAGTAGAGTCAGGATTGAACCTCTGCACTCAGACACAACATCCCTCTCTCCAACTAGAGTGTACTGTGTTTGCAAGTGACTTCAATGTTGGATGCAAATGGCCCTCAAATGTCAGATCTAAAAGTTGAAATTGCGAAACACAGACATTTCAAAGACCGACAGTTGTGTTCCGTTATGTTCGTGCTTCAAATAAGTAAAATGTCCTGTCATTGACGATGAAGAAATTAAACGATCAGCATATATCAGTTCCATGCCATCATGCATGTGAAATCAGAAAACTCAAAAATACTTTATCTCAGTGTTCAAAGAGCAAATGAAAAAATGCTCAGAAAATATCAGAATTTTGAGAAATATCTTCTGTATAATGAAAAATCCCTTGGGCCATGAAATATTAATGAAACTTCATAAAGAAACAAAATGATGGCTGTGTCTTTGCCATTCAAATTCAGTCTTGCCTGTGATACCTGTCTACTGAAATGAGAAGGCAACCTTCTAGAAATCTTACAAATCACAAAACGAAGGTTGGGGTGACCAAAATTTTAGAACATCAACCTTGGATATATCCACTGGAGACAAGAAAGCATTGTGTCATAATCAGTAGTACATGTGTGCATTATTCCTTTAACATAAAATAAGAAAAATAAGAGTTCACTTACAATTACATATCACTCCGTATTTCTTTCTTTGGTTTCATAAATGCCATTGTTTAAACAAGGTGACAATGGGACTAGTTTACAGTGCCAAATACTAGTAAATAAATGGACTATTTACACAATAGATGTGAAAAATATAACGGTATAGCATAATGTTCCTTTCTGTCTTTTGACACGGCAATTTATGGTAACTCTTTTTAGAAAAATTCTTACTGGATTTTAAAATTTTGTTGGCTATATTATTACTTTTTATCATACACAACCAGAAGACTTTTTAAAAGGCATATGCAGAAACAGCAGTAATAACCACACAGATATTTACCCACATTAAAAAAAAAAAAACCCACTGGCTTGTTTCATTCTGTCACCCAACATAGTAAGATATTTTTATTTTTTCTGTCATAACTCTTCTCTGAACTGCCCGCCATGTTAGAACTTCCTTTTTTCTTTTCTTTTGTGCAGTGGCTAATCAGCACTCCACCAGACTTATAATTTACTTAAACATATCCAGTTCTCCTCTTCCCAAGGCCACATTAGAGTGCCTCCTGGCATCAGTCCAATGTAATGACATTGAACTAAATATCCTCTCAACAAAAGCGTTTGAGCATGGATTTTACTTCTACCTACAGTAGGTTTTAGATTGTAGAAGTCGATTTCCAGGTTTCCAGAAATGTGCATTTCCTTTCTATACATAAGGCTTGCTTTGTTAGTCAATCGGGTCCTTTGTATCAGTGATTCCTCCGATAGACTGTTCATGGCTAAAGTGTCCATAATTCTTAAACACTCTGAAGCACACTGGATGTCATCGTATGTTACATCGCTCTTTTTCGGGAAAAAGGTTTTTAAAGGTCAAGGGTAATTTGAACTTGCATTGTTGAAGTTGGATTTCCTATAAGTTAAATTATTAGCAAAGAAGTTGAGAAAGTCCTGTTTGATGTGGAAGGCTTTTGCTAGTGACTTTTTTCTCTTGATTTCTCAAGCAGTCTTTTTGCCAAAAAAAAAAAGTGTCTTTTTTTTTTTTTTTGCCATGTCAGTTTTCATTGCAACCTACACATAACATGGAACAATTCAGGGGCAGTCCGTTGATAGGTTCTTAAGCTCTTTATGGCCTCTTCAAGGACCTTCACACAGTTTTGGAGAAATGGCATATACATTTCTGCTTTACTGTATCTCTCGTCTCCATTTTACTGTAATCCTTTTCTTTATTCCTATCTTCAGCACATTTCCAAATAAGAGAAAGACATTCTTCTTGTCTCACACTTTGAAAATATGATTTTATGGGCAGCTGGACATCTTAACATCTTTTCCATGGTTGGCAGCAATGACAGACATCTTATAGTCCCATGTCTCTGTCAAACCTCATTACTTACTTCCGCATGTTTGAGGAAACTAAAAAGTGGCAACAAACCTTCACTATATAGGTCTCAAAATCACAGGTAAGCAAATCACACTTTTCTTCTCATCAGTGTTGAGTACATGGTGTGCGGCACATTTAACAGGTAAGAGCGTTTCATTTTCTTTGATAGGAAGTTTGTAGGCTGGATGGATTCTGCCAAATTGTACATTTGCTCTGTCTTTCCACTATGCAGATCGATGAGCAAAGCTGAGTTTGTATTTGGGAAGATATCAGCAATCTTTTGCTCTATGTGTCTGCGGTTTCATTAAAATCTTCACAGGAATCAAGAAGACTATTTGCAACTGCATTTTCCAAATCGAATTACGTAAGAGCTTGGGGGAGATGTTTTGGTCATTGCCATTGGATGGACACATCACTTGACACACTCTAGCAAGCATGATAGTTGGTAAGATCTGACAGAATAAGCTCTACATGCATTCTAAGGTCCCAACACATCTGTGATCAAACTTTCTCTTATTCATGTACAGAACATGTTTGTTGCAAACTCTGAATGTAACTTCACTCAGCTTCATAGAGCAATCAAGGAAATGGAAGCACACTGTGTGTGGGGTCAGTGTGGTATGCCTACAATAATTCAGCAGCCTCCGTTTTCAGTGGGACATTGCTGACTTTTTTGGGAGTCTTTTGGTTGCTTTCACATCCCCTTCTCCACCATACCTGACCCCAAATTATTTCTGCATTTTGTGTAGTGTTTTCTGGTTTTGTCATTTACCTCCCTAGTCCAGTCTTATGTGTTCTTCCATCTGTCACTAAAATAACACAATACTTTGTCTGTATTTTTTTTTTTTTTTGGTCATGCTGGCAGTGGTACTGTCATCATTCTCGTTTTCATGATGTGAATTCTTAGATCTGTACTCACAATGTACAGTGAATTCACCGTATTCACGTTAAAAGTTAAACCAGCACTATCGCAATTCAAGTCACAACTGTTGATCCACAGACAGAGTGCTAAAGCTCAGGAATACAACATGCTTAAGTTGCGCACTAAATTCACATCAGAATGTCACCATGTGTAATCCATTATTGGGGGCCCCAAATCATAGTTGCCAATATCAGCAGTGAGGGCATAAAAGCAACCGTGGAGGCCGGGCACGGTGCCTCACACCTGTAATCCCAGCACTTTGGGAGACCGAGGCGGGCGAATCATGAGGTCAGGAGTTCGAGACTAGCCTGGCCAACATAGTGAAACCCCATCTCTACTAAAGATACAAAAGATTATCTGGGCATGGTGGCAGGGCCCTGTAATCCCAGCTACTCGGGAGGCTGAGGCAAGAGAATCGCTTGAACCTGGGAGGCGGAGGTTGCAGTGAGCCGAGATCACGCCATTGCATTCCAGCTCCGGCGACGGTGCGAGACTCCGTCTCAAAAAAAAAAAAAAAAAAAAAGAAAAAAAGAAAAAAGAAAAAGAAAACAACAACAACAACAACAAAAACAACTATGGAAACATGGAAAGTGGATAATCTGTGCGGTGTCCATTTCACACTAAAAACAGGGTTACTTTCAGCCCCTATATTGAGGGCCACTTGTAAGAAGCCTGTCCCTCCTCCCACCCCAAATTTCTACACCCATCTGTGAAACCTGTGTCTTTGCATGTCCCTCAGAGAGGTTTCCAGGACACAGGAATCTCAGTGCTCATGTCAGGATAGTCAACTTCAACCATTTCAGCGGAAAGCCTAGTGAAATTTATCTAAAATGTGAGGTTTGGGAGAAATCTCATCTGAAATCATGTACCAAACCTTATGGGTACATGCTGTGTGTAGCCATAAGAATGGGTTGAGAGAAGGAGGTTAATGCAAAAATACTCAGATGAACATGTATTCGAATTTGAAAGGCGTTGACCATGGAATGCTGGGAAGAAAGTCTGAAATTTTAGCCAACGATTCAGATAATTTTGCAAATGTTTTACTTTGGGGACAAGTCATCATGTTCAATTATCTCCGGCTGGTGCCATAAAGGATATAAAGCAAATATTTGAAAGTCTTTTCTCAATAAACTTTGTTTACCATCTTACTTCAAGTAACCTGTGGAAAGAAGCAACATTCTGAAAAGCTAGAAATTGAAATAATGAAAGTGTGAAGACTCCCTGGACCCAGTCAGCTCCTTATATCACCGCAGCTGCAAAAGAGTTTGGAAGTTCTGGCCGGGCGTGGTGACTCACGCCTGTAATCCTAGCACTTTGGGAGGCCGAGCAGGTGTATCACCTGAGGTCAGGAGTTCGAGACCAGCCTGGCCAACATGGTGAAACCCCGTCTCTACTACAAAACTACAAAAAATTAGCCGGGTGTGGTGGCACATGCCTGTAATCCCAGCTACTTGGGAGGCTGAGGCAGGAGAATCGCTTGAACTCAGGAGGCAGAGGTTGCCATGAGCCGGGTCTGTGCCACTGCATTCCAGCCTGGGTGACAGATCGAGACTCATTCTCGAATAACAAAAACAAAAACAAACAAACAAACAAACAAAAACAAAAAAAACGGAGTTTGGAAATTCTATCAAGCAATGTATAAGCATTTTAAGAGAAATCAGCTGTTAAGCTACAAATTTAATCATGTGTTACATAGTTTTGTCAGAAATCACTTATTGAGGGGATATAAAGAACCCGTTTCAATATTTCATTGATATACTGATTTATGTATTGATTGATATTACCATACCCTTTGTAAGTTATTGTGAATACCATCCTCATTTGTGTGTGCTCTCCAGGTTTCTTTCCTCTGCCGGCCCTCTTTTAGGGGTGGAAGGCGTTCTGGACACCAGGGTAGATTCTCTTCAGCTCTCAGTTGCTTTCCTGATTCTCCACTGGGATTTGTCCTACTGAAGCTCTGTTTTTTTAGAAACCAGTTTGTGTGCCCAGGAGCAGTGGTTGATCCACTTTGTGTGAGCTGCATGGTAGAAAGGGCAAATGACTCCCGTGTTGGGTGGCGACCTTAAACCACCTTTTCCTGCACTGCTCCTGTCAGGCCCCACCTCACAGTTTGACAGTGAATGAGAGACTTGAGGCTCCTTCCATCTGCCATTAGAGCCAATCAGGCCTGTGGAGATCAAATGCTCTCGATTTTCAGGGCCAGTTCTGATTACATCTAATTGTATCATTGTGAAAACTGCAATTTGTTCAATGTGTGGGCAAATGTGATTGAATTTTTATATCTTCATGAGGACTCACATGCCTACGTTCACAAATCAAGATGAAGTCAAGTAAAAAAATATACAAGACATAAAACCTATTTATGGTATTATCTTAGCCACCTAAAATATACATAGAAGAGGGGGGTTGCATGTATTGCAATGTGTACAGTGGGAATTTGTGATGGTGAGATAATAGGTGACTTTTGTGTTTCTTTGTTTCCAAAAATCATTATAATGTGCTAATGTGGTATGTTTTATAAAAGACAAAAAATTAAAAAGTAAGGATAAAACCTCTTTCAGATCACTTTCCTCTACATTTGGCTTTAAAACGTAGTTAATGTGTAATGGGACAACTTCTCATCTCCCCTTTCCAGTAAGAGGCCATCCTATCTCCACAAGATTTGCCTTTACACACACACACACACACACACACACTCACACACACACTTGCACAAACACTACTGCATGCCCCCCCCCCAAACACACAGAAAATCACACACTTTTCTGAACTTTCCTCACTTAGCACTCTGTACCTTACCATTAGTGCAGCAGTGAACACAGGCGTGATATTTGGTGGGGCACTCTGGTAAGATTGCCACCTCCTGCCCCGGTGTAATGGATCCCCAGAGACAGAGGATCCCCTAAACAGAAGTTTCTAAGTCGTGCAAGATTCCTGTGTTATATTACTATTGTCTTGAAAATGGCGCTGACTTTGGCAAAGACATGAGCCCATGCTTCTGATTCCTAAGTCTCTCTGGATCTCAATTACTTTCTCTACCAAGCTCACATATGAGACAGTTCATACCTTCCGTCACCTGGTTTCCTATAGGTAAGAAAATCTCAAGCAGGACGCCTTCAACATTCTTACCAAGGGTGCATGTTATTTTATAAATAATTTGTACATTTGTTCTTCAGCAACAACAGCAAAGCGGTGCCTTTTAAAAGTAAATTATGATTGATTAAGAAATCCAAAAGACAACTCCTTCCATCCGTGTTCTTTCTCTGGGAAAATAAACACTGTTTCATATTGCAGAGCCATTTTCTGAACCATTTGTCCAAGGGTGGCTTATTTCTGTCAGAAACTACAATTGTCATGAGGTCTGTGAACATGTAGTTCACAGGTATTTTTCATATTTCTCTTGCTATTGTTCCCATGAACATGACTCTTTCTTCTTCCTAATCTCTTGCCTCCACATTACCCTCACTAATGCAAGCAAGTCATTTTTAACTTTTTATTATGAAAACTTCAAACACATAAAAGCAGAAAGCATGTTAGAATGCACCCCATGTACCCATTAATTTCAGGAGCCATCAACTTCAACAATCATTAACTTTCTTCAATCCTTGTTTCATCTATCCTCCATCATACTTTTAATTTTTCTTTTCGGGGTACAGAGAAGCCAAGTATAGACATGAAATCTTTTCATCCAGAAGTAGACTTTAATAGGTAAGGGCCTGTTTTAACATAAGCAGGGTACAATATCATACCCTAGAAAAGACTAAGACCGACCGAACATCATCTACACTCCAGTACCTTTTCCATTTTCCCAATTGTCTCGTGAAAGACTTTTTCCAGTTCATGTGACCCCATTAAGGATCCGAAAAGTTCCACACATTGCATGTAATTTTCAGTGTCTCTTAGAGTCTTTTGATAGATTCCACTTTCCCCTCATTGTTTCTGGGCCATTTCTTTGTTCAAGAAAATATAACCTGCTCACTTCTTGCCAGGACTGGGGAAACAAACGGGTCCCGGTTTACAAATCTGGCTGGAAGATAAAGGCAGTCACGGTTCTCTTGATCCTGGAGGCACAGGGTTGAGCCTGGGCAGCTTTTGGGTGACTCTCTTCTTCTTTTTTCCATTTTCAAAATTTAATATGTTTCATGAATAAAACTTTTATAATGAAAAAATGGGAAAGTAAATAGAAACAAAGACTCTTATGCCCTGGCTTTAATTGTCACTGTGGAAGGGGTACATGCTCCACATTCTGTTCATAGCAATTAGAGGCCATCTCTCCCCAACAATATTTGACCCCAAAACATACACACCAGTCTAGGGAACTCGAGCAGTGGGTTACTTTCTCTCCTTACCACTAGCGCACCAGGAGAGTGGTCGATCTGGCAGGATCCCCTGGAAAGGTTGTTCTCCCCTACCCAAGGGTAAAGGTTCTTAGATGGGTTGTCCCTTAGCCCACTTCTGGGAGAAAAAGGCCTGCCTAACCCTCACCCCCTTTATAGAGGGGTGAGGCCCCCTTTGAAATACAGGCCCCTTTGAAACACTCCATTCAGATCTTACTAGGTCCCCCAGGGAATAGCAGTAGAATTTTGAGCCTAGGGTGTCAGCTATCACCTTCACCTGTGAGGATCACCCCCACCCCCTGCCTCTCCTTTTGCTTTATATTCAAGAGAGGAGCAGTCCCACCTTGATGCTTCTCATCTAAGTTATATCAGTACAGGTGACAGAGGTCAGGGGTGGTGGGGGTGAGGATTTCACCCTCTGCTGCTTTCAGGATTGGGTACTTTCCAGAAGCAAAGCTGTGTAACAGGGATGCTATATTGAAATAATAAATGTGAGTATTATTGATTCTTCTACCATAAATGTTTTGCCTTGCAACAGCCCTGATGGCCCCAGAGGATATCCCCTTGAGGAAAAGGGTAACATTATTCGGGAGAATTAAGTCTCTGGCAATTAGACAAAAGAGGTGAAACACAATGCTTCCCCCCTCCCCGGAAGTGAGACAGAAAGAGGGTAGAATACATGGAGAGAGAGAGAGAGGGAGACAGAGACAGAGACAGACAGAGACAGAGACAGAGACAGAGACAGAGATTGAAATTATTTAGCTATATGTGACCTGAAACAATCTTGTGAAAAATCCTACAGGTGGAGGCATTAGATGGACGAGAAAGCCAGATATAGAGCGGGCCATGTGCTGTCCACACTGGGGCCGTTCTGACTGTTATAAGAGGAAAGATTTGTTGCAGTCTGTGCGAAGACACGTCAATCAGAGTGGATTTGGAGAGACTGGACCCACGTCTGCACTCCCGAACTTTCCTCAGCTCCCATTTGCTTTAGAAGAGATTGAGAATGTCTCACCAGCCTGATGGAAGGGTCCAGAAGGCAGCTGAATGTTTTCTGGCAAGCGCTCCATGGCCACCCTAATCAGGGTGAGTAGATCTTGGAGCGCCTCGTTCTACAAAATGAGGTGTGCACACGCAGAGATGGCAAGAGGAGCCATTGAGGCATGGGAAGGAAACATTAGCAAGCCTATGCATATTCATTTTTATCACTTTCTTTTAAAAGTCTAATTTTGGTGTGTGTTTTATACTGAGAATTCCATATTTATACAGCGTTTCCAGTATATAATTTGTAAATTTACAAAGATACATATATTATAGGTGTGGGCTCAACACCTTTTATTACTGTTGGTGTATTTGTTTTTCGGTGCTGCTGTGACAAATTACCACAAACTCCGTTACTGAATACAACAGAAATGTATTCTCTCACAGTTCTGGGGGCTAGAAACCTGAAAGCAAGCTATTGGCAGGACCATGCTACCTCTGAATCCTCCAGGGGAGAATCCTTCCTTGTCTCTTCCAGCTTCTGGTGCTTATGGCAATCTTCGTGTTCCTTGGCTTGTAGACACCTCACTCCAGTCTCTGCCTTCATGTTCACACGGTGTTCTCCTCCTCGTGTGTCTGTGTCTCCGTGTATTCTCTACTCTTTTTCATGAGGGCATCAGTCATGTTGGATTGCGGGTCCACCCCAATCGGGTATGCCTTCCTCTTAATGAATTACATCTGTGAAGACACTGTCTCCAAATAAGGTCACCTTGTGAGGTTCAGGGTGGACATATATTTTGGGGGGACATCATTCAATCCACTACAATGTCTGATGAAAAATGATCAGAGACCATTGCCACAGCAAATGTGCACTGAGCACCCACACTGAAGTCTCAACTCTGAGTTGCAACCAAATCTCATATGGATCCACAATATTTGAAAGAGGAAAAAAAAAGTTCAGTAAGAAAGGAACACACAGGTTGTATACACATATCAGCAGAATCCAGAGCATAGCACTCAAACTGGGGACCTCCCCTCGACCGCTGCTGCAAAGCCTCTCTAGTATCGCTTGTGTCACACCCCTTCCTCCAATCCCCAGACATGATTTTATAGAGGGAGATGGAGGTGTCCATAGATCTTAGAATTGACTCAATGATTGCTTGAAAGAGAGTAGCCAGACTGGAAGAGGCTGAAGAATGTTTAATTCATTGGAGAAATGTAACTGGTCACCCCTGCTCACCTGTAGTAACCGCTGGATTGTGTACTCAGAAAGCAGGATTATTTATGGAAAGCAAACAAGTTTCTTTGCATTTCCACAACAACCTATACTGTACACTGTATTAAATTTTGAGCTCCTGTCAGCAAGATAGTTTGTATCCATGTGGCTCCCTTTCAATTTATGGTGTCTATATCCCTCTAGTGGTTTAGAACTTCACCTAAAAACGGACGTATCTCATATTAGCATTTTGGACCAGCCCGCAGATAATGGAAGGCAATGCCATCTAATGTTTAAAAGCAAAGTGTATATTTTGGACTTGGAGAGACCAGTTTCAGATCCTACTTCTGCCGCTTAATAGGAGTCTCACATGGCAATGTATAAGTTACCTAACTTCTCTGATTCCCAGTTTACTCATCTGGAAAAAGGAGGACTATGATTCCTGTCGCTCAGGGTTGTGGTGAGGCTGAGATGAATGATATGACTATATACCCAGGACAAAATAGGTGCTCAATATATATATAAGCTATGGATAAGATTCATAGTCTTGCTCCATTCTGGAATCTGCCCCCAGGATCAGGGGAGGGTTCTGTAACACCTCCAGAGCAACTTAGCAGAGTGTTTTCCAGCTGTGCTACCACAGAATGTAGCCTTGGCTTTAGGATCATTTTACGCACCATCCCTGAGCTTCAGTGGTTTTCGTCATTAAAAATAACTGGGTATCCTTCACTTGAAGATGAGTGATGTAATATTCTGCTGTCAGCTGATATTTTTGTGTGAGTACCTCACCCACTTGAAAATATTTACAGTCATTACCCTTGACGTCCTTTCCAGTAGATGATCAAAAAGATTTATTCACCCACATACTTCATATTTTGACTGTTTAATATGCACAAGGTACCGTCCTAGGCTTTAGGGGCACATCAGTGAAGAAAGTGTGCTAACAAGCAGAATTCTGATCCCGTGAAGCTTACATTGTAGCAAAATAATGGTGAATGGATAGAACCATGGACCGACTTGCTGGCCACAGACTTTGCTGTATTTTCCAGAGAAAACAGACAGGATAGACAATCTTTTCCTATCTTGGTAGGAACGTGACCAACTCCATTGAACTTGCTTATCTATTGTTGTATTTGGCAGTGATAAGTATCATATTTGCTTAGCCACCCCTTGAGCTTTACAAAGCAGTTGCACACACTGTACCTCATTTAATCTTCCTGGCCATGCTGTTGGCAGGCATCACACAGCCAAGAGATAGGGAGGAAGCCATATCTTCTGATTCCAAATCCCATCCATGTTTCTCAGGGCGTAACTAGTAAAGGCAGCTCCAACCCAATGAGGCCTGAGAAAATGGATGATCACAAAGCACAGTGTGCAGGGTGAGAGAGAGAGAGAGAGAGAGAGAGAAAAGAAAGAAGAAGAAGGAGAAGGAGAAGGAAAAGAGGGAGAGGGAGAGGGAGAGGGAGAAGGAAAAAGAGAAGAAGAAGAAAAGAAGAAGAAGAAGAAAAAGAAGAAGAAGAAGAAAAAGAAGAAGAAGAAAGAAGAAGAAGAAGAAGGAAGAAGAAGAAGAAGAAGAAGAAGAAGAAGAAGAAGAAGAAGAAGAAGAAGAAGAAGAAGAAGAAGAAGAAGAAGAAGAAAGAAGAAGAAGTGTGTGCGTGCGCAGGCCCACACCGCATGGTCCTGTGCCTGTTTTGGTCACAGAAGGAGAGTTTTTCAAAGAATGAAGGACAATTGTCTCAGTGCAATCTATGCTTCCACAGCCTGGGGATTAGTACCATAGGTGTTGGCCTGCTGGTTGAATCCAGCACTCTCAGGATGAATGGGCCAGGTCCTCCCTTCTCAGGCACCACAGTGTCTGATACGCCCAAGGCTTACTTATGCTCACTGTGCACAGATCTCCCTGGCAGCAAGGTCCACACTCTTGATGACATGGGAAAGGAACAGATACTCATTTTCTATCCCTATCCCCATTTCGAGTTGAGCACCCTCTATAGTCTGCCAGGGCTGGGGTGGGAATAAGGGGCTGATATGGAGAAGCAACATGCCACAACCAGTCCAAACTTGCTTCTCTGACTTAGGTCAGGGACATGGCAGCCCCTGAGATTGCTCCCACCGGTGGTGTCCAAAGGCCACGAACATGGCTTGTGGGTGGTGATTCCTTACTGCAACAGTAGGGTGCAGTACGCAGTAGGGTACGGAAGAAGGGAGAGGCCACTGCTGCCCACAGGTTCTTTGCAGGGTAAATACAGTGCATTTCTCTAGTTCCCCCTTTGCTTGCCCATCTCCACTTTGCTGCCAATTGCACTCATGGGACTATTTTCAGCATACATGTGAAAACACGAATGCTGATGGGAACAGATGGTGGGGCTGCTTTGAGGGAAACCCTAGCATAAAGGTCTAATTGGGTCCTGCGCTAAGCCCAGCACCTTCCACTCTCCTGGAATGCCCACTTCCGACAATTTTCTTGGCACTGATCATTCAGAGGCACTTTTCAAAATCTACCTCCTAGACTTAGTCTCACACAACCTCATCACACATCCACACATTGCTTGCCAGGACTGGAGAGACACAAGTGTTCTGATTAGGAGCCTGTCTGGGGAATGTTGGGCCCCACGGTTTTCCTGGCCCTTGGACCACAAGGTCCATGTGGGCGTCCTCCTCCCAACCTCCAAAATTCTGTACCCTGCCCTGTCGGAGTCTATCGAGAAAGGGCAGAGGGCTTTGGGGTTGTTAACCACATGATGACGAGAGGGAGAGGCCATTTCTCCTCTGCTTCAGCAGAGTCCTGGGTTGAGTCCTGTGGATGGCCGGAGTCTGGTGTTGACATTCTTCAGGAGTTTTCAGTCTACGTATTTGTGAATTACAGGTTCCAAGCCTCATATGAAAGCTTGGCATGCCATGGACTGAAGTTTGCTAGGGCAAGCAGTCTGATTTTCCAGAGCTGGAAGGAGGAAGGGGTTGCTGGGAGACTCGTTGTGAGTCCTGAGGAAAACTTTGTGTGAGGGCAGCACTGGATCACAGGGCAGGATTCCCTTGGCTTCCCTCCTCATTTCTGTCCTTGCTCCCAGATATGTGGCCACTGCCTTGCATGCTAATCTTCTATTCCCTGTTATGGTACGTAGGTTGTTTGTGTTCCTTCATCCGCCTTGCACATAAGCGTTTTGTCTTCTCTTGTGCTGGGATTGCTGAGACCACTGGTTGAATAGAACAACAGATACATCTGCTTTCTTCCTGCAGCTACATTCTAAGATAGCCATGTCAGGGGGCAGGGAGGCCTCACTGCAGGAAGAGGGAGCAGTGAAAAGAAAGAGCTGAGAAGCAGGGGCCATGACTCTGGACTTTGGAGCTGTTCGGGCTGGGGTCAAGGACTGAGTTCTTCTGTGCCCAAGACTCATGGGAGGTTGTGGGTGCCGCCCACTCACTGTAACTGCTCCTCAGGGCTGGGGACCATGTTGCCCCCTTCCAAGATTCTTTCAGCAGTCTGTGTGTGTAGTGGGGGACAAGACACAGAGAAGGAAACAGAGAGAGAGAGAGGAGAGAGAGAGAGAGAGAGAGAGAGAAACTAAACTGTGTGTATGTGTGATGTTGGAAGCTACCAGGTCAGTGTTTCTGAGATTCCATCTCTTATCAGAAACCTCCTTGAACTTTGGTTTTGTAACCTGTAAAATGGGGCCAATTTGACATGCTTCCTATGTGAATTTAAGTGACACGTGTGAATCTTCAGCCATACTGCCTGCAAACCTGTGTTGTACATGGTGATTTGTTTGCAGATGAACTTGATTGGAAGGAAGGCGGTGAGGAGCTTGCCTTCCTGAGAGGGACAGTGTGGGTTTGGCAGAGCTGCTTCAGAGTCCATGATTGGGTATGGGGTGAGGACAGGGCCATTCCATGTGCCTCCACGCAGAATGCAGCTCAGCTCTGGCACCTGGGTCCTGGCAGCTTTGTGAGCTGATCAGGGGCAATGTCAACATCACAAGGGTGGAGGCTACAGTGAGGCTCTCTCAGCGGGCTGCTTATAGTGTGCAGATTGCCCTTGTTAGTGACTTGTATCACCCTTTGGGCACTCCCAGACACAACTACTGTGGGAATCTCCTCAATGTCGTGTTGACGTCAACAGTGTGAGCTCTGAGTCAAACTCACAGCAGTGTGAGCTCTGAGTCAAGGTAATTGTTTGCATCAGCGTACAGAAAACTGGCATAAATATTTGCAAACATATGGTGTGTAGAGCAGTATATATATGTATATATAGTTATTATAATAATTATCATTATTATAATATTCCTGACTATGCACTGAAGGTGCACATATAAATGTTAGCACAGGTAAACGCTGATTCTTGGGATTAGGCTTAGTATTTTCCAGCCACCTTATTCTTCTAGGGCTTGCAGAAATGTGTGCAATGATCAAGCTCCTTTCCTGCAATCACAGAATACAAAACACTACAAAATAAGTTCCATCCTTTCTTGATCGTCAAGGTCCAACGGAAGTCATGCACACTGTGATATATGCTTTTTGAACTCCTGTGCTGCTTCAGGGGCTCACAGCTCTCATGACAGGCAGCAGTTGAACCTTTTGGCATTTCTTCTACTCTTTAGTTGCGATTTCTTGTTATTGAAGCTCCTCCATGATAAGAACCATATTTTGTAATAACTCCCTTGCAACAGTAACCACCGAGTGAATGAATGTGATGGGTCAGGTGCTGCTGAGCCAGAGCATCACTGACGAAAGCAGTCCATGGACTCTTGCCGCTTCGCAAAAGTTTGTTACCTCTCTGCGGTAAGTACAGCACTTGAGAGTATAAATTTAGGAAGTTTTACAGCATAAGAATATACGTTTAGGAAGTTTTATAGCATGCAGTGAGAGTCATTTGGATGTTGAAATAATCAGGGCTTGTATTTTGTATGTCTTTGCTATATTTTTCTTCTTTCTAGTCGTTCGTTCGCTTTCCTTGTTTTACACGAATGTATTGATCCATGAGTGACTGATGTACAAAAGAAATTAAATGCTTCTCCTTTACAACAGAGAGCTCAAGAAGCAACAGTTTGGAGCTTTGTGAAGTTCAGCTGATGTATTTTCTGCAGCATGTATATAAAGCAGGAGTCATTATTCATGTATTTGGAGATGTAAACGGAGGGTGGCCCAAGGGAGATAACTTCGACCAGGTCCCCAAGCTATTGATCAAGTAGACACTCTGGCTTCAGGACCAGCATACTTCCCCTCAACATGCATGGTTTACATCAATGGCTACATACCAGGATTTCCAAAGTGCAGATAATCCAACCGTGGTGGGGCTTTTCACTTCCCCCCATCATATGGGCCAGTGATGCCTTCAGAGCAGTTCAGCAGCCTTTATGGAAGTCACTGCAGCAGGGCTCTGAAGCATCTTGGTGGAGCTCGTCTCTGAAAAGAGGGAGACACATTCAAGCACGCTATCTAAAGCAGTGTATGAAGAGAAAACAGAGTCAAAAGATGCTAAATGTCCATCTGGAGGGAGGCGGGTACCCAAAGTCCTTGATTGCTGTTTCTGGGTCATCAAGGCTATTGGAATGGGTAGAAGATAGGTGTGTGTGCCTTAGAGAAGCCCATTTATGAAATAATCTGCCCTCCCAATTTAAGACTTGGATGGCCCCAGTGGCCATTCTCTTCTCTGTTCCTTTCTTCTCATGGTCTCTGGCCTCATTCTCACTGGCTCAGAATAGCAAAATGTTTATTCCTTTCCCAGGATGGGCCTGGACCCTGTACCCTGAGACCCAACCCTGCGAAAGCCATATCTGGACCCAGGCTTACCCTGCAGAAGGGGCTCCACACACCATAAAGCTTATCTCTTTGGGGGTCTCATTTGATAGGATCATTCCTTAGCAAGTTTGGCGGAAAGCAGGAAGAGGACAGAATGAAGTAGGGTCTCTCTTCTCTCCCTCTCTCTCTCTCTCACACACACACACACACACACACAGAGACACACGCACACACACACACAAACACACACACACACACAGAGGAGAGAGTGAGAGAGAGAGGTCTAATGAGAACAGATCACATGCACATTCATGTGGAGTGTGTGTGTTTGTGTGTGTGTGTGTGTGTGTGTGTGTCCATCAATCTAGATTATAATGGTCCACAAGGCTCAGTGGGCTCAGTGGCCCTTACTTCTCTGACTTGGTGAGAAAGCAGGCCTTCGGGTAGTAAGGGAGTTTAAAAAGTCAGCGGAAGGGCAGTTCTGTAGTTCTGGAGTGTCTGCTCCACTTGGAGCTGAGCCAGCCTTCAGAGGAGAGGTCTGTTTTAAGCAAGACAAGGTCACAGAGAGGCCCTGCCACTCAGCCTCAGACTCAGAATCGAGCTCATGCACACTGAAGTAGCAGTGGCACACAGGAAACTGAGGCAGGTGCCCAGACATACAGACTGTGGCTTCCATGTGGTCATCAGAAGCTTCTGTGGTTCAGTGGGCAGGCTTGTTACCAGTGTACGAGGATGCAGGAGTAATCCCCACACTCTGACTTGCCAGCAGATGTGAGCTTTATAAGCCTACCTGGAGAGGCAGGCTGTCTCTCAAAGCTTTCCTCTTCCAATTGTTTGCTAAGTGAACTTGGCCAGTCCATCTGACCTCCTTGAGTGGCAGACGTCTCACATGTAGCATGGTATTATGACACAACCCACCTAATGGGTTGTTTGGAGTGTTAAATGTTAGTAAAGTGCCCACAAGTGTGCCTCATGCATAGTAGATGCTCAACAGACATGCAGAATCAACAAATAGGCAGGTGCTTAACCTCAGCTAGAAGAGTTCAGGAGGGCCAGAATGCCTAACTGACATCTACCCACTCCAGTAACTCCCTATTTTGCAACTCCTCCTGCATGCTCCAGCTCTCCCCTTGATACAAGGTCCCGGCGCCCTCCTGCCTAATCAAAGCTGCCGCTCCAAGGATGCTCTCTGCCACCCCTGTGCTATCGATTTCACGTCTCTCCACCGGGTGCTTGCCTTCAGCACAATGGTATTTCTTCCACCTGAAGTAAACCTTTTCCTGACTCCCTCTTTCCCCAACAGATGCCACCTGATTTCTTTGCTCCCCATTGCTGCAAAACTCCTTATGAAACTTGCCCATACTCATTGATTCCTCTCCTCCCATTCTCTCTTAAAGCTGTCCCAAGCAGGCTTTTTCACACAGTCCCCCAAAGAAGCTGCTCTTATTAAGGTCACCAGGAACCTCTGCATTGCTAAATGCAATGGTTAATTCTCACTCCTCTTCTTATTTCCCCTGACATCAGCAGTTTGAGCAGAGTGGACCGCTGGATGTCTCCTGAGACATTTTTATTCACATAGTTCCCAGGACACTCTTGGTTTTCCTCCATGCATCACTGGTGCCAATTTCCCCATCTCCTCAGCTGGTGTCTCCTCTTCTCTCTGATCCCTTTATGCTGTAGGGCTCTGTTCGTGACCTTCTGCCCTCCTCTATGTGCTCTCCCTCCCTAGCGGAGCTCATGTAGTCTCGTGGCTTTTAAGCGCCATCCACATATATGTAGGTATAGATCTTTCAGCCAAATTCCTGACTTGTATATACAACTGCCTACTTGACTCACATGGATGTCAGAGAGACAGCTTAACTCAATGTGTACAAAACTCAATTTTTGAACCCCTCTCCACCTACAAAGCCTATTCTCACTGCAGCACTCCCCAGTAGACTGGGATTGATAGCAATCCCAGTCTACTTGTTGCTCAGGCAAAAAAAAAAAAAAAAAAAAAACAACCCTGGAGTCAGCCTTGGTCCTCGCTGACACGCCACATTCAAACCATCAGGAATCCTGTTGGGTCTACCTCAAAATGTATCCAGAACCTGTGCAGTTCTCACCATGTCTACAGACACCAGGATGGTCCAAACCACCATTATCTCTAGCCTGGCTTGCAGCAGTAGCTTCCTACCTGGTTTCCACGCTCCCACTACCCTCGCCTGAATTCACTCTATTCTCGGCATAGTAAGTATTCAAAGTGATCCCTTCCAAACGTGTCAGATCACGTGACTCCTCTGTTCCACCCCTCACTGCTTCCCTCCTTCTTCCTCCCACATTTCACCCCAAGCAAGAGCCAAGGTCCTTAAAACGGCCTCCCAGGCCCTACATAATGTGGGATTCTGTTAATCTCCCTGACCTCATCTCCTGCTCTCGTCCTTTTGGCTCACTCTACAGCAACCACGCTGGCCTCTCTGCCATTTCTCAAACGTGGTAGTCACTCCCTGGCCTTAGAGCCTTTGCACCAGCTGGACCTTCTGCCTGGACAGTGATTTCTTTATATATCCGCAAGGCAAACTCTCTCACCTTCTTCATTTCTTTCCTCCAATGTCGCCCCTCCAGTGAAGCCTACCTGCGTACCCTTGCATATGGCAGTGAATGCTCTACTCCCTTTCTCTTCTCCCATTCTCAATGACCCGAATGCACCCTACCCTGCTGTGTGTTAGCTTACCACCACCACCACCACCACCACCACCTGCCCCACCCAAAGTGATTGTCTCCTTCTACCCTTCTATATAATTAGTAATGTAAAAGGTTTGCATTTTATTTTCTGTTTCCTTGCTCTTGTATGTACCATTCACGAGGGCAAGGGTGCTTGAGATTTGTTCACCTATGAATCCCAGTTGACTAGACTCATGACTGGCACACAGTAGACCTTAATAAGCACTCGTTGAAAGAATGAATGGATGAATCATTGGATAATCACGACATGCAAAATAATATAGGCTACATTATTATTGAGACTACACAGGCCTCCGTGGTCCAAGTTACCGGAGGAATCTCAACCACTTCTCATGCCTTGCACATCTGGAGATAACACTGGCAACACTGGTGTCATCTGCCCCAGGAACCGGGGCAGAAGTCGACCAGTCAAGAACTGGGCCTGATTTTCACTATCTGTGTATAGACTCTGCCTTCCCCTCCAAATCACCCTTGTGAGCTTTGCAAGCCTGTTGCATGATGAGCAGTGCAAGCCTAGAGCCCACTTCTCCTCCAATCTCTGAGCCCCAGATTACTCCAGTTATTCTTCTATGTAGTCTTGGCTGAGTTGAGCCCCTCCTTTGACAAAGTGCCCTCACAGGGATTTTCAAAGAAATTCCATCTGCTCTTTGACATTTAACTGTTCCATGGCTCACGAGCCCTGGAGGAACCTGTGTACAGGTCTCAGCACATCTTCGTAAGAATCACCCTTCTCCACCTCCACCACGACTCCAAAATCATTTCCTCCAGAAGGCCGGAATTCTACCTTTCTGCCAAAGAAAGGAGTCGGGGGGATCCTGCCCGCTACCCACCTCACAGGAGCCAACGTGAGCCCAGGCCGAATCCAAATCTCCCTTTGGTCATGGCCATCGTCTGCTCTGCACTTGCCTGCTGAGGCCAAGGCCGCAACACTGGGCCCAAGGAGGATGCCCTGGAACCTGTCTTTTTTTCATGGGCAGATGCCCACTGTTTGTTGTCTGTCAGCATCTTATCCCAGTTGCTCTGCTCAAGGGAAGAGGTCTGCCAGTACCTTCTGCATTGGCAACAGTATCGGAGCAATGTCGCAGGCTCAGAAACATTGTTGTTTGCTTGGTCCACCGTGCGAAAGCCAGGACCCAGGATTCTGAGGACTGATGGAGGGTGCTGGGTAGTTAAGTTTCTGGGGAATGTGTTGTGATGGGGAAGTCCACTTGTCTTGGAAGGAAATGCTCACTCCACACATATGATCCCTCAAAGATGCCTGGCAATGGGGCCCCAGCCCTTCCAAATAAAGGGACAGACTGCCACAGCTAATCCTGAAAGTGCAGATTAATTTTATTTTCCCACACCTCCTCACCTGACCCCACCATGTTCCCTGTCACTCCTACCCTGCGACGTGTCCGAGTTTGAAAACAGAAGACTTTCCCAGCCCCAGCTGTCCTGGAGATGGAGTCTTTCCCTGTAGCATAGCAGCGTGGGCTTCAGACTTGGCAGGCCCTGGGTCCACCTGCAAGGCTGCCAGTGACCAGCCAGCTGATCCTGGCAACTTGCTTGTGAGATCTGAGTTGGGGTTTTCTCCTCTGCAAACTCGGCCTGGCCTGGTGGCGCCGCCCTTGCAGGACTACTGCAAAGTTAGAGACAATGCATGAAAACAGCAATCAAAGTGCCTGGAACAATTTAGGCACTCGATAAATGCCAGCTGCCAAGTTTGCTAGGCTTTGGGCAGCTTGGGGCTCTCTATCCTTGAGTTATCCTAACAACTGGAGTGTTCTAGGACCCAGAAACTCAATCCCTTTTCAGAGGCATCCTTGCACCTAAAACTGCAGCTTTCCCACTTGCTTTGTGGAAGCTCCGCTGGGGTAGGGCCAGTTTAGGTTTCAGATTTACTCAGCAAGAGGCTCGCACCTGGATGTCTCATCTGGATGCCCCACAAAGCTCAAAGAATTTTTGTAAATGGCACAGTGAATGTTTTCTTTTTCTCTCCACCTTCCAGAAGCCCCTTTCCCTGCCTCTCCCTCACCCCTGTCTTTCATTTCACAGCCACCGGAAGTCCCGCCCTTCTTCAGCCTTTATCTAATCAAAGGAAGTTTAACTCTTTGCAGTACTCCTGCAGTGTGTTAGGGAGACTGAACCCCCAGGCCACAAGAGAATAAGCCTGGCCCACTGATCGCTTCCTTCTTGCACTAGGGCAGGTCGCCTGTCACCCAATCCCTTGTTTCCCAATCCCCTGCAGAGCCTCCTGCCTGAGGCCTTCAGGATTCCAGCAGTCATCTCTCTGACAGGGCAGCTGGAGGTATTCTCCCAGTCTTTCTCCTCTTATACTGCTGGTTCTCTCACTGAATTAAACTTCTTGGCCCGTACTTGCAGAGAACCATTTTAGACCATTGGATGATAATTGGCCACCAGAGCCAAAGAAAGCGTGGATTCAGACAGGGTTGGGGAAGACATTACCTCTTCCCCTGAGCTAGCCGGAGGAGCATCCTGTTAAATGGGCAGTAATCACACCGGCCTGGCAGAGATAATATGTGGCATGCCTCTGGGACAGGCAGGTGCTCAACAAATCTTTTTACTCTGCAGCTCTCCCACTTACTAGCTGACTGACCTGGGGCTGACTGACTGCTGTAAGCCCCCTTGGGTAAAAGGGCGGGTGCGGGGAGGAATGTAATCCGGCCTGGTCCCCAAAAGGATTGGATGCTGCTGCCAGGGTTACTCACCCCTCTTCCCCTGCCTTCACGTGGTGTTGTGTTTCTTTTGAAGACAGAGACCTTGAGAGTGCACTAGCAGGCAGAGACAGGCAGCAGGGTGGCCTAGAGGAAAGCACTCTGGGTTTGCAGGGAATGGACATAGGGTCTTGTCTAGGATCTCTCTCTTGCCACTTCTGTGGCTCTAGATGGGAAAGTCACCGAGGAACCTAGACCTCAGATTCCCACCTTGTTTACCTCTGGAGGTGGTATTGATAAATACAACTCCTCCCAGGGCAAAGAACAGGCCTTTTCATTTTCTGCAGCTCCAGTTTCTGTCACACTGTCTGAATCCCAGAAGGCACTCACCATTTTCTGGCTTGCTGAATGAATTTGGAGCTGCTGATGGGGCCATAGTTACTACTTTTGTTTGAAGCCTCCTTGGCCTGCAGGCTGAGGAGAGTGGGTCCCTGGGCCTTCTCCAGAAGGTCATTTGCTAGCCTACCTTGCACCTAGTGACATTACTTTGCACACAGCTGGAAGCGGGGTAAGCCTGGAGGTCAAGAAGGAAGAAGGTAGCCTGACCACTCTTTTGTGTGTTATAGCTGCTACCATGAGCCCCGCAGGGCTAGGTTGGGCACTTGTCACTAGTGCTCCCCAGCAGGGGACCTAGTTCATGCAGTGCTTAGCTCTTGGAGAAAAGGTGGTAGGATTCGGGCCTAATCCCACATGACTTAGTATAGCATGGGCCATCATGCCAGGTACCAATCTGGACTTACTCCATTGCCCCTTTGCCCCCTTGGACACACACACTTTTAAACAATGTGTGCACCCTAACGAACCATAGTTCCTGAGAGAAGTGCAAGGTTCCCTTTCGGAGATGCCACAGGTGGAGCCTTTTCTCTGGCTCATCCGCTATCTCAGAAGCTCTGCTTTTTTATAGCCTTTTCTCGAGTTATTTCAGGGCTGTTATTATTAATCATTTTTATTGTCATTAGTTTAAAGTCAGCCACAACGCCCATCCTTTGAGGGTCTGCCCTGCTCACTTCTTCCCTTGCCTCATTCCTTGTTCTCCACTTTCCCCTTCATATAACCTTAATAGTTCAGTCAAGAATTTATTTCCAAATGTCCACGCTACCTTCAGTGCCTCCATTTTTACTCCCTCCCCTTCTTCTCTATTATTTCCAAACCTCAGATTGTCCCCTCACCAAGATTTTCTGACGGTCCCATCTTTTTTTATTTCTGAAGTACCCCATGACAACCTTTTCCCCTGCAACCACCCCTTCTCCCTGCCCTCCTCCTCTCAAGATGATTTATGTGTATTTTCTACTTCCTTGGCAGGCACCCTGTGATGTCCCCTTCTTTTTGCCAGTGCTCCCTCCCCTATGCTGGGTGGAGTATCCAATCAAATATCTAATACATAATACTTTCATCATATATTCTGATGGTATATTTCAGTCTCCCCCAAACTTACTTAGGTGTCTCTTGAATTTTCACACATCCTATGATGCTCCCTTCCCTGGCCCGCTCCCCAAGACAGGCCACATAAGGTTTTTTACATTTTCATGGCACTTCAGGCTGGGTCTCTATCCCAGCATTTACTGCACTGCCAGTTTACCTATTTTTCTCTCCCACATAATCTAGAACATTCTTTGGACCTGGAGGATGTGTACTAGGGAGTATCCCTAGAATCTAGACTGGTGCCTCACATAACAGGTGGTCAGAATATGTGCAAGACGTACTAGTTGTTAGGCTTTTATTTTTCTCTATGTTCTGTAGTCACAATGCACTATCATGGAACACGTAAGTCTGTATATAACATACACAAAAATGCAGGAGGATTATACAGATGAGCTTGTTTTATGTTTTTCCCTTTTATGACCTGGCATTTTACTGAAGAATCCATTCAAATATTTAAAGTGCACTCAATTGAAAGCCTATGTACTATATATTTCACATAATAGAATAACATGAAAGTGATATTTTTTTAAAAAGACTGTTAAAACACTTGTGAGGAATCTGTACAGGCAACAGGAAAACAAGTCCTCACAAACTTGTTAATACTTAGAATGAGTTCTTTTACCAAAATCTTATGAGGAATATAACTTGTGAACATCCAGTAATTAAAGAGAGGAAAAGCAGCAATATTGAAATAAGATCTAAATCATAATGTTACCCACAGAAACACAAACACCAACACCAAATATTTTGTTTTCTCTTCATTTCCTTACTTTCCAAATCAGTAATACCCATTGTCCTGGGGCACTCTGGCTCTTCTAGTTGCCCCTCCTCACCAAGTGATAGCTGTGACTTATACTTCACTAGCAAGAGTTGCTGATGGTAGCACTTGAAGGAAGCTGAAATTGGGACTGGAACTTGCACAGGATCTGGCAGGGGCTGGAACTCTGGCATGGGTTTGGGCCTGGACATCAGTTAGTGCTTTGTATTTGGCTGTATCTCTGGCCTTCTGCTGTTTCATAGCTTCACTGTATTGTGATGGCCAGTCCCAGAGGGCTCTGTTAAAGACTTTGGCCACAAAATTTTAAATTTCCACCTTACTGTTTTTCTGGTTGGCTTTGGGACCCCAAAATAATGCATACCCCAGTGGATTGTCATACTTCACAAGTTTATACTCCAGGTACTCATGCTATACAAACTCCTCGGCGATTACCTTTTTCAGATGCCCAAATATTCTGTACTTCTTCTTCAGTTTCACTTCTAACTTTTGCAGTACCTCCTAGATGAGGTTTTCCTTAGCTCAAGTAAGCACCATGAAATCGATGCCTAATATCATAGTTAGGAGACCTTTTTTGAAATTATTCTCATGTTTGATGGTGCTTTGGGACTTTGACATTTTCTGGGCCCTTGAAGTACCCCGAGCCTTTGAGGTTCTTTGCTTCTGAGAGATGCCTGAAACCACTGAGGATCTGGGGATCTCTGAAGTGCTGGGAAACTCGGACATGATCAAGCAATTCAAGGTGCTGTAGCGTTTGAAGGTGCTTAGACCCTTTAAGGCCCTCCAAGCTTTTGACACACCTGGAGCCTCTGAGGAGCTGAGGGTCTTTAAAGTGGTGGGAGCCTTAGAGGTGCTTGAGTCTTCTAAGGAGGACTGCGAGATACTTGAGACCTTCGAGATGTTTAAGGCCTTTGAGGTACTCACTGTCTCTGAGGTACTTGGAACATTTAAAGTGCTCAGGGTCTTCAAGGTATTTGGGACCTCAGTGGTGCTGGGCCCTTTCAACGTGCTTCTAGCCCTAGTGATTCTGGGATCCTTTGAGGTGCGGGTAGCCTCGAAGATGCTGGTAGCCTTTAAGGTTCTTAGGATATCAAGAATGCTCCAGGATTTTGAGGCACTAGGGACCTCAGAGGTCTTGAGGCCCTTAGAAACTCTTGGAGCCCTCAAGATGCCAGGATCCTTTGAGGTGATCTGAGATTTCAAGTTTCTTGGGACCTCAGAAGTTCTGGTAACCTCTAAGATGCTGGGGTCACTTGATATGCTTTGCTTGGATGTACTTGGGCTCCTTGATGTGCTGGAGTCTATGTATGCATTTGGTACACTGGAAGTGCTTGGGGCCTCCCAGTTACTCAGGCCCTGCGAAAGGCTTGGGGTCTCCAAAGTGCTCAGGTCCCAGTAAGTGTTTGTGTTTGGAGTCTCTGATGCACCCAAGCCTTGTGAAGTACTAGGAATCTCAGAGACACTGGGTCTCCTAGGAGTGCTGTGACCCTGAGAAGTGCTGCAGTCATGAGAATTATTCCAGCCATGAGAGCTGCTGCAAACTTGGGAGTTGCTATGACCCCTTAAAGGAGTTGGGCCCCAGGAGGTGCTTGGGATCCAAGATGGGCTTGGGATCCGCATCGTGCTAGGAGTCTCAGATGTCCTCTGGCCCTGTGGATTACCACAGCCTCTGGAGGTGCTAGGGCCTTACCAAGTGCTTGGGCCCTTCCAATTGTCAGGGGCCTGCCAGTTGCTGGGGCCCAGCCAACAGCTCTGGATCTCTGAGGACATTGCCAGGTCCTCGGGTTCTGCCAGGTGGCTGGGTCCAGCCAGGAGGTTGAAGTCCCCCAAGCAGTCAGTCTCTGCTAAGCTGTGGGATCCCTCCAGATTGTTGGGCTCATCCAGGAAGTACTCAATCCTTGTGAAGAACTCAGCCTCCACAATATGTTAGGAACCCAGCCCATGCCCCTCCAGGTGTTGGGGCAAAGCGAATAGGGACTCTAAGTCTCCAGGTTGTTTGACATCCCCAAGGTGCTTGGACCAAAGAAGACCCTGAAGGTCCTGGAAGTCCCTGGGCCTTGTGAAGCCATCAGGCCCTGTATATATCTGCTGGCACCTCCATTCTCTCCTACACCCTGTGAGCTTCGAAGAGGCTCACTATTCTATCCTCAGAGCTTGTGTGCAGCGGTGTTGGGGAAGTGGGGGGAGAATGGGGGATGTGATTCACGCACGTAAGTCAGAGATGGGTACATACAAACCATGGCAGCCTGGAGGGCAGGAGGGAGTAATGTACTATAGAGCAGCCTTAGAAACTGGTTGCTTCAGCTGATATTACCTCTACTGCTGCCACCACCACCTCTATCATTACTGTCTCTACTTTCTCTACTGCTGCCTCTTGCCTCAGCCCCTCCACCTTCCCTAGCTCTGCAGCCACAGCTGCGACCGAGGCCAACGCCTCTACTGCCGCTGACAATGTGATCCCTACCGCAGGCAATAAAATGCCACCATTAGCCCATTGTGTAGCTGGTTTCCGTGTTGCAACTTCCTGACAAACTACGCCTACCTACAGCCCTCCAGACTTCCTTCCCAGCAGCCTCCAGTCATAGGGCTCCCCTCATATGACTTTGCCCGCCCCACTTCCAGCACTTTCGCCGCCTCTGACTCCTGCAGAGGAGGTGGGCGGTCTGCAGTTGAGAATGGGAGGCTGGCAGCCAAGGGAGGAGAGTGCAGGGAAAGGAGTTGAGAAGAGGATGGCAACCAGTCCTTGCATTCTATAATTATTAGCTCTCAGGTCTAAGGAAGTAGTGAGAATCTACTCCGTTCATACTGAAGGCACGTTGTGTGTGTGGTTGGGGGGTTGGGAGGCCAGGGGTGGCAGGAAGGTGTATTCTTGGAAGGAATCAGCTGTCCCCAGCCTTCTTTTCCTGTCTTGGCTTACACAGAGCGTTCATTCGCTCATCCTGTTTTCAGAAGGCATTTATGTGTATACTAATCAATTCGTGATCCCATGTAGGAACTGAATAATATTGTTATGGCAGATATGCTGGGTGATATGAGGAGATGGGACTGCGGAAACAAGCAGGGTGAAAGAGGTGCAGAGCCTTTAAAATGTGATAGATATATGCATGTCATATATGTATATGTGTATATGTGTGTGTGTGTACATATATATATATATATATATATATATATATATATATATATATGCAGGGCACTGACAGGATCAGAAGAATTGCATTTGTGCAGCCTCTCAGAAGAGCAGACTATCTCCTGGCAGACCACATAGGAAGCAATTAGAATAAAAAGCCCTGGGAACTAAAGTATGCCTTAAGGCTGTTGCCATGGGGATGGAGAGGCAGAAAAGCATTTTAAAGGTGACCACTGAAGGGCTTTGCAGACAGAATGGATGAAGTGAATTAATCTCAAACGTGAGGACAAGAAGAGAGATTAATATTATAAACACCAATGGCTAGTTGTATAAAATTTAAATATTAGGCCCTACTTACTGTCTATCTTTTACATATTGGATATGGTAAAACACTCCTTTTACATCTTCCCTGACCCACTCTGCTCTCTCCTTCCCCACTGTGCTCCACTATGATGAAGTCAGCAATCATTATACCCATGGAGACTTGTATATATTTGCCACCTACTTATATGTCCATACACAACATAGGATCTCTTCCTTTATTTAAAGCACACCATACTGTGTACATTGTCCAGCACTTTGATTTTCCAGCTCAAGTTTATATTTTTTATGTTTACCCATGTAGATACACGGAACTCTAGTTCATTTATTTTAATTTTTAACATTTCATCATTTTCAATTTATCTTGTTCCTAATAATCCACACTTATGCAGTTCCCATTTTTCCAAAACAAAATAATACTTTTATTAATATTTGTGTGCATGTCCCCTGTGAATATGTGCATGCGTTGCTCTAGGATCAGCATCAATGTGTAGCGTTACTGATGTGTTGGCATGTATATGTTTAGATAGAGCACACGACTATCTACTTTGTTTCATTTATAAAAATCAGACCATTCCATATTGAATTTCCAGGTTAACCTTTTTCCTAATAAATAATGAAATCTCCTCAATTTATACCTCTAATTCTTTTTTTTTTTTTTTTTTTTGAGACGGAGTCTCACTCTGTCGCCCAGGCTGGAGTGCAGTGGCGCAATCTCGGCTCACTGCAAGCTCTGCCTCCCAGGTTCACGCCATTCTCCTGCCTCAGCCTCTCCGAGTAGCTGGGACTACAGGCGCCCGCCACCACGCCCGGCTAATTTTTTGTATTTTTTTAGTAGAGACGGGGTTTCACCGTGGTCTCGATATCCTGACCTCGTAATCCGCCCGCCTCGGTCTCCCAAAGTGCTGGGATTACAAGCGTGAGCCACCGCGCCCGGCCTATACCTCTAATTCTTTCATTCTAATGGCTGAATGATATTCCTTGCAATTGATTTCTCATAATATCTTTAAGCATCTGCCTGTTGGCAGGGCGTACTGTATTTCCAACTTATTTAACCTTCTAAAAACAATGCTGAAATAAAAGTTCTGTTGTTGGTTTACTAGAATTTTCTCAAATGGGCAATATTTCCAACTGAGTATGAGACCCAAGTTTATCTTCAGGATGTTTAATGAATGATTTAAAATTCTTCCTTCTTACTTCAGTCAGAATAGAGATAATTTATGGCTTTTTCCTGAATCTTTAATAGAGAGCAGAGGATTGTCTGACCACGTAATTCTGCAGTGTATAAGGCTTGTTGAACATTACCCCAAAGGCACTGGATGGGGAATCACTGAATGTTTTCCAGCAGGGAACTGAGGAGATGAGATCTGTGGTTTAGCAAAATCTCTTTGGCTGCAGTACGGAGAAAAACAGATTATGTGGGAGGGGAGAAGGGAGAGTGGAAGACCCTCATCCAGGCTACAGATAGTGGTGACCTGAAATAGAGTGAGGATGGAGAGAAGGAAATGAATATGAGAGACATTTAGAAGACAGCAACAATAAACCTTGTGGATTTCTTGGATCTTAGCAGTGAGGGAGAGAAACAGGTTAAGTGGGACATCCAGGTTCTGGCTTGGGTAGGAGATGTGATTCAGAATACAGGAGGAGAAGCAGGTCAGCTGCCTTGTGCTTCTCTTGGGTACCTTGTCCTACTGAAGTATCATTGTATTTTAAATGGCTGCTTAAGCCATACTAATGCTCGGCCTCCCACAACACACAGTCACAGAGCAAAACAAGGTGCAGCCTGCCTGCAGAATTGTGGGAGGGCTGGGTATTGCCTATGACATTTGTATCTTGGAGCCAAGATTCTCTCTTTAAGCATGAGTAAACCCATACTCAGTTTCCCATGGACTCCTCAAAATGACAATTCTTAGAACCACAAATAGAGCCCATCATCATAGGTATGATGATGCTTCCTGAAATGCATCCTGGGGTCCTTTGGCATCTCAGGGTGCCGACATGCCCCAAGTGATATCAGGGGCAATCTAAACAAAAATGCCAAATGATTCAAGGCATTAAATAAGGCTGCATGCTCTTCTGTGGCTTTGGTGCCTACCACCAGTGCCTTTAGAGTAGCTTTTTTCGCTCCTCTTGGACATGCCCAGACATTTTCCTAATGGGAAGGCCACCAGTCCTTCATTCTTTCTCTTTAGGAGTGGGAATGAATCTGGAGGCAGACATGGGATATTTATATCCTCAAAATTTTAAAAAAGTACTCAATTACATTAAAGTTTTCCCAGGTGTTATCCGCTGCATCACTTATTCTTAGGCAATGAACAGTGGTTGCATTTCCTACTTCAACATATATCTGAAATCCATCTTATTAATATTCATAATATCAAGAATAGGTAACTTCCTTCTGCTGTTCTTCATGTGCATTATCTCTAGTTGGTCACTGTCATTTGGAGGCCCAATGTAGACATGAGGCATCTGAGGCTGTGACTGGCACAATAACAGACCTGGTATCAAATCCCTGACAGGTGATGGAGTCAGGAGTTTTGATGCACTTCCCCTGATGGTGCAGACATTGTTCATTTCCTCTGTGGGTCATTAATGATGCTATTCCCAGTACCACCACCCTCCCTGTCTTACAGGGATGTCTGTGTAGATTTATGCAGCAGGCACCTTCTTCTTCTTTACCTCACCTCCAGCCTCTCCTCATCCAAGGGCCTCTTGGTCACAAGATGATTCTCCTGAGGAGGCTTTTACTTGTTTCCCATCACTAGTCTATATTCCTTAGGTGCTGGGTTGTGTGCCTTGCTAGCTCAATGGGGTTTGGCCCATAGAACATCTTCAAAATTAAGACATGATGGATCAAATGAATGAATGAACAAATGAATAAATGAGGCACTGTATCTTCCTTCCTTAACATCTCTCAGTTGGAGCCATTAGTGTGTTTGGCCTTCAGCCTGAGGTTTTCCCAGTTCTTGAGCCCATACTGATCAAGCGGGGGAGACCCTTAGACTCAGCCCTCTGTGCATTTGCATGGCTGTGTGCACATAGGCTGAGGCAGGAGAGCCCCGTAGGGCACCAGAATTTGCTTGCTCACCTTCATGCTTGCTTCTGGTTCCGTGTGAAGGTTCTGACGCTAGTCCCTCTGAGATAGACCATCCACTCAGCACTTGTCTGTTCAAAATTTGGCATACTTTATCTTATCGAACCTTCACAACCTTACTGAAGAGTGAGCATTCTCATTCTCTTTTGCAAGTGGAAGCCCGGCCTAGAGGTTCCTTACCTAGTTAGAAGTATGGACACAGGAGAGGAATGGGGGCAGAACATCAATAAAAATGCTGACCATTTCTTGAGCAGCTTGTCTGTGCCAGGCATTTTGCATATTCCAATTGTAATATAGTTACTATTATTCCTGTAATTCTAAAGATGAGGCATCTGGGACATAACAGAAACAAATACTTGTTCAACATCAGTGTTAAGTTTTGTACCTGGGTTCAAGCCCAGGTTTGTTTGATGTCATATCCCAAGTGTCGGGTATGGGAGTAGACTGAAGGAGTAGGGACTGGTGTGTGTGAAGGGTGGGGATGTGTGACAAGGCAATGGGGGATATCCCAGCTGACATAAACCTCCCTTCCCCCTCCAGAGGACTGAGAGTCTTGAATGGCTCTGAGGCTGGAGCTCATCTATAGGCCACCTCCACCTCCTCCATAATTGTCAGAAGTCAACACTTCAAGATTAATAAAAATCTTTATAACCTGGAAACTACAAAAGGGAATCAACTTCATTATTACAACATTCCTCTTCTTGTCAGCAATCAACGACTAAATGGGCCACTATCCTTCCTAGAAGGGACACTGTGGCTTCAGAAACTTTTACCATTGGTTAGCATCGGCGCTTAGTGTGCCCTGCAATGTAATGTTAGTCTGTGATTGTTGATGGCTCTCTTTAGCACACAGACGTCTGGACCTCAGGTGACAAATTCATGGTCAACAGTGAATTCCCCTTTTAATATCCTTTTACAGTTGAGTATAATAATGGCAGTAGAGATGCAGAGAAGTGGACAGATGGTAGAGCTATTCATGTGGTGGAATAGACTAGACTTGGTGACCAACTTGCTATGACAAAGAAAAGGAAGAGAGTAGTCCATGATGAGTTCAAAGGGCATTTGTTTTTCCTTTGGACCATTGATAATTTGATGGTGGTACCATTTTCTGAGACATAAAACAGGAGGAGCAGGTTTTAGAGAGGAAATGACTATGAGTTCAGTTTGGGTTTCATTTGTGGTATCCTGGGACATCTGAGTGTAGAAGCCCATTAGGCAGGCTGCTAAATAAAGGAGTGTGGGATTTCTCAAGACATCCAGGGTACAGGTAGAGATTAAGGAATCACCAACACACAGATGGCAAATGAAAGAAGGAAGATGAGCTTACCTAGAGAGAATGCATAGACATAAGCAAGTCTAACATTGAAGGCTTAAGAAGAAAATGAGAATGCACAGTGTTTAGAAAGCATTTTAAGACTAAAATAGTTAAATAGTAAAATATATTTAAAAGTCATTTCATATTTAAAAAAGAGTCAATTTTCTTTCAGTATTCAAGTAGCAATCTCCCGGTAAGATGCTATGCAGAAAATCATTTAGAAGTTGACTTTTAAAACTCTGAAAAACAGGTGACTTTTCTATTTTAGTAAGGCAATATTTTAGGTTACACTGTACTTAAGTGAGTAAAGCTCTTTAGTTTTGTTTCTAGTAGTGAAAAATTTCCTAATTCAGTCCCATGGATATCAGATGTTTCTAAATCGTGATTTCCCTTTTCAGGCACTTCTCCTACATTGTCTTAGTCTGCTTGAGTTGCCATAACAAAATATCACAGACTAGGAGGCTTAAACAACAGGAATTTATTTTATCACAGTACTGGAGACTGAGAGAAGTGCTGCTAAGTGAATGAGGGTTCTACAGCCAAAATGTGAGCTATTAAAGAAATTAAAGCTGGCATTGAAATTTTGAATGCCTTTGATTTTCTTTTTTATTTGTCAGCATTGTCAACTGTGATCACATAGTTCATATTGTATAGCAGAAGGGAAAAAAGAAAACAATAAAACTCCCAAATTGTCACAAAACCTGTGGGGGAAGGAAAGGGAAACTCTCAGCTCTTTGTTCCTCTAGGGACAGTTTCTGGGACCTAACTTTTGGCTCCACGCTCACACTCCTTTCCAAATATTCTTCTTCACTCGGGTTGCCAGCTCTAGTTGTAGCAATAACAATGGCTAGCTACCACTAATTGAACATCTACTATGTGCCAGATACTTTACTCATTTAAGAATCAAATGTACTGAACATTTATTATATGCTAGGCACTGGTCCACTCATTGGGATTTTAAGGATGAGGTCGCAGTCTATTAGAACAAACAGGGAATTTAGAAAGGTGAGTATAACAGGTGCTGCCTTTGATTAGGAAAATCTTGAATGATGCATACAAGCATGAATCGGGGCGATCAGCCTAATTTTTAGTGGCCGGGGAAGGTATATATGAGTAAGTAAGTGGTCTAGATTGAGACGCAAAGTTTGATAGGAGTCAGCTAGGAGAAGAGTGAGGGAAAGCGTTGCATACAAATGGAACAGTATGTTTGAGGACCTGGAAGCCAAAATGAACTCAGGCATTTATAAGAGTTTTCGTGACTGTAAACTTTTCTCTCTAAGAGTCAAGTTTTATTTCGTGTGTGACCTGAGTATCTGAAGGCACACATAATTTTTAGTCCATAATATTATATACATTGTATGGCTGCGCATAATTTATTCCACCATAACCCTACTGCTGAATATGCATTTACTTACTTTTAGAAGCAATGCTATTGCCCTCATCCTGTACACATTTGTACACTTGTCCATTTATTTAGTTATAATATATTTCCAGTCATGGAATTTCTGATTCAGATGGCTGTGCACATTTAAACTGTGATGCATGTATCCAGCTTGACTCTCTTGAATGGTTGTGTCATTTTATGGTATCACCAGCAGGGAACTGATAGTGACTATATGACCACATCTGTACTTGCCTTAAGCATTGTCAAGCATGTTACAAATTGGTAATCAGATAAATGAAATACCGTATCTCCCTAATGTTGCTTTTAACAGTTTTTTGATGTGTAATTGGCATACAATAAACCACATATCTTTAAACTACATATATAAGTTTTGACATCAAAACTTATGAAACTGTACACCTTAAATATATATAGCTTATCATATGCCTATAAATATATACCTGTGAAACTGTCACCATAATCAAGATTTTATCATATCCTTCATCTTCAAGTTTCCTCATGCCCCTTTGTAATCTTCCTCTTTATATCACTTCCCTTCCCTCACCCCAGAGAAACACCAATTTGCTTTCTATCAAAATAGATTATATTGTATTTCCTGTAGTTCATACAAATAGAATCATACTATAGGTACTCTTGTTTTTCAGTCTAGCACCTTTCACCCAGCTTAATTATTGTGAGATTCATTCATGCTGCTGTGTGTATCAAACATTCTTTTTTTTCTGTTATCTCATTGTATGGATGTACCACAATTTGCTTATCCATTTACCTGTCGATGGACATTTGGGTTGCTTACAGCTTTTGACTATTACAAATAAAGCTGCTATAAACATTTGTGTGCAAGTCGTATGAACATATGCTTTCATTTGTCTTGGGTAAATAAGGGTGGAATGGCTGGATAGTATAGCAGGTGTACGTTTAACTTTTAAATAAATTTCCAAAATATTTCCCAATGCTATTGTCAAATTTCACGTTCCTACCAGAAATGTACGAAAATATCAGTTCCTCCAAATCCTTGCCAACATTTATTATTTTCTATCTTATTATAGCCATCTTAGTGTGTGAAGTGTTATCTCATTGTAGTTTTTATTTGTATTTCCTAATAATGAATGATGTTAAGCACCTTTTCATGTGCTTATCTGCCATCCAAATACCTTCTTTGGTGAAATATGGTTCAAATCTTTGGCCCATTTGTTCATTGGGTAACTTCTTTGCTTATTATTAAGTTTTTAGTGTTTTGTGGAATACAAATTCTGGATAAAAGAGCTTTATCAGATTTGCTAATATTATCTTCCAGTCTATGGTTTGCCTTTTCGTTCTTTTAACAATGTCTTTTAAAAAGAAGTTTTTAATTTTGATGAAATCCAACTTACCATCCTTTTTTCTTTTATGAATTACGCCTTTGATGACATAAGCAAGACATTATTTCTTACTTGTGTAAATGTATGGGGTACAAGTGTAATTTTGTTTCATGGATATATTACATAGTGGTGAAGTCAGGGCTTTTAGTGTATCCATTACTGGCATAAAATCCCTTGTACCCATTCAGTAATTTCTGATCATACAACCCTCTCCCATCCACCAACTCTTCCAAGTATCATTCCACTCTCTACGTCCATGTGTATACATTATTTAGCTTCCACTTGTAAGTGAGAACATGCAGTATTAGTCTTTCTGTGTCTGAGTTGTTTCAGTTAAGAAAATGGCCTCAGTTCCATCCATGTTGCTGCAAAAGACATGATTTCATTCTTTTTATGGCTGAATAGTATTCTATTTTGTGTGTATGTGTGTGTGCCACATTTTCTTTATCCAGTAATCTGTTGATAAACACTTAGGTTGGGTTCCATATCTTTGTTATTGTGAATGGTTCCTTTTCCTTTGGGTAGATACCCAGTACTGAGATTGGTTGTTCTATTTTTACTTCTTTGAGAAATCTCCATATTGTTTTCCGTAGAGGTTGTACATTCTCACCAACAACGTATAAGCATTTCCTTTTCTCCACATCCTCTCCAACATCTGTTATTTTTTGTCTTTCTAACAATAGCCATTCCGGTTGGTATAAGATGATATCTCACTGCAGTTTTAATTCTAATTTCTCTGATTATTAGTGATGTTGACCATTTTTCCTATGCTTGTTGGCCATTTCTGTCTTCTACTAAAAAATAACTATTTATCATGTCCCTAGCCTTTTTTTTTGACAGAGTCTTGCTCTTGTCACCCAGGCTGGAGTGCAGTGGTATGATCTCGGCTCACTACAACCTCTGCCTCCCGGATTCAAGTGATTCTCCTGCCTCAGCCTCCTGAGTAGCTGAAATTACAGGCACCTGCCACCACCCCTGGCTAATTTTTGTACTTTTAGTAGAGATGGAGTTTTGCCATGTTAGCCAGGCTGGTCTCGAACTCCTGACCCAGGCGATCCTCCTGCCTCAGCCTCCCAAAGTGCTGGGATTACTGGCATATGTGCCTGGGCAGCCCACTTTTTTAATGGAATTATTATTATTTATTTATTTTTAGTTACTGTAGTTCCTTGTAAATTCTGAATATTAGACTCCTGTCAGATGCATAGTTTGCTAATATTCTCTCTCATTCTACAGGTTGTCTCTGTTCACCCTGTTGATGACTTCTTTTACTGTGCAGAAGCTTTTTAGTGTAACTAAATCCCATTTGTCTATTTTTGGTTTTGTTGCCTATGCTTTTGAGATATTAGGCATAAATTCTTTGTCTATATCAAAGTCCAGGAGAGTTTTCCCTAGGCCTTCTTCTAGTATTGTTATAGTTTTGGGTTTTACATTGAAGTCTTTAATCATTATTGAGTTGATTTTTTTAATATGGTGACAGACAGGGGTCCAGTTTCATTCTTCTGCATATGGCAATCCAATTATCCCGGGACCATTTATTGAACACAGTGTCCTTTCTCCAGTATATGTTCTTGTGGCTTTGTAAAAAATCTGTTAGCTTTAAATATGTGCCTTTATTTCTGGGTTCTTTATTCTGTTCCATTGATTTACATGTTTATTTTTATACCACTATCATGCTTTTTCATTTACTGTAGCCTTGTAGTATAATTTGGAGTCAGGTAATGTGATGCCTCCAGCTTTGTTCTTTTTTCTTAGGCTCACTTTGGCTATTGGGGCTCTTTTTTGGTTCCACGCAAATTTTAGGATTTTTTTTTAGTTCTATGAAAAATAACATTGATATTCTGAAAGGGATTGCATTCAATCTGTAGCAATCTAAAGCAATTGCTTTAGGCAGTTTTGCCATTTTAATAATATTAATTCTTCAGATTCATGAGGACAGGATGTTTTTCCTTTTGTTTGTGTCATCTACAATTTCTTTCATTAGTGTTTTGTAGTTTTCCTTGTAGAGATCTTTCACCTCCATGGTTAAATATATCGCTAGGTATTTTTTTGTGGCTATTGTAAATGGAATTGTCTTCTTGATTTGGTTCTTGGCTTGACTGTTATTTGTGTATATAAATGCTACTGATTTTTGTATGTGGATTTTATATCCTGAAGCTTTACTGAATTCATTGATCAAATCTAAGAGTGTTTTGGTGGAGACTTTAGGGTTTTCTAGATATAATCAGCAAACAGGGATAACTGGCTTTTTCTTTTTTATTATTATTATTATACTTTAAGTTTTAGGGTACATGTGCACAACGTGCAGGTTTGTTACATATGTATCCATGTGCCATGTTGGTGTGCTGCACCCATTAACTCGTCATTTAGCATTAGGTGTATCTCCTAATGCTGTCCCTCCCCCCTCCCCCCACCCCACAACAGTCCCCGGAGTGTGATGTTCCCCTTCTGATAACTGGCTTTTTCAATTTGGTTGCCCTTTATTTCTCTCTCTTGCCTGATTGCTATTGAATAAGTGTGGTGAAAGTGGGCATCCTTGTCCTGTTCTAGAATATTTTTGAACCTAGCATTAGCATGAGTTGGGAAGTGGTTATTTTCCTTCAAGTTTTTGGGAGAATTTTTAGGAATGGCATTACTTCTTGCTTAAATATTTGGTAGAATTCAACAGTGAAGCCGTCTGGGCCTGTAGTTTCCTTTGTGAGATGGTTTTAAACTATAAATTTAATTTCTTCATTAGATGTGGAATTATTTAAGTTATCTATTTTGTCTTGAGTTAGCTTTGTTAGTTCGTACCTATGAAGGATTTTTTCCATTTAATGTAAGTTGTGTAATTTATTGGCATGAAGGTCTTCATAACATTCCCTTCTCTTATTAAAATCTCTGGAGTCTATAATAATGCCATCTCTCTCTTTCTTAACATTGATAATTTGTCTACTGTCTTACTTTCCTGATCATCTGCGTAGAGATTCATCAATATTACTGACTTCTCAAAGAAACTAACTTTTTGATTCATTGATTTTTCTCTATTTTCTGCTTTCTATTTCACTGATTTTTTGTTGTGATTTTTTTTCTACCTACTTTAGGTTTAATTTGCTCTTCTTTTTCCATTTTCTTAAGGTGGATGCTGAAATCATAATGTTGAGACCACTCTTTACTTCTGATATTGATGTATATGTAATACTATAAAATTTCCCCTAAGTACTGATTTAGTGGCATTGCACAGACTTTTTCCTTTTTAAATTTTCATAGAGTAAAACTGATCTATTTTAAAGTAAAATTCTATAAATTTTAATGCGTATATAGATTTATGTTACTACTACCACAATTAGTGTATGGGACAGATGTATCACTACCAAATATTTTCTTATGCTATCATTGCATGGTCATATCACCTCCCCACCATTAATCTTCCAGGGTTTTATAGTTTTAGGTTTTACATTTAAGTGTTTAATCCATCCTGAGTTGATTTCTTTTCTTTCTTAAACTGGCTGTGTTGTCTTTCAACTCTTGGACCATTTTCCTGTGTTTCTTGGATTGTATTTCAACCTTCTCCTTTATCTCAATGAGCTTCCTTGCCATCTAGATTCTTAATTTTATGTCTGTCATTTCAGCCATTTCAGTCAAGTTAAGAACAAGTACTGGGGAACTTATGCAGTCATTTGGAAGTAAGCACCTGCTGGACTGAAGGAGCCAAGATGTTCCCAGTCTACTAGCAATAACACTCCAATGGAGGCCTCTGGCAAAAGCCCTCCAGCAAGGTAATGGCAGGTCTGTGCCCACACATGCACTAGTGGTTCTGTAGGGGTCTCCATGCTCTTGCGTGCTGGTGGTGGGTGGTGGCAGTGGGTCCCTGCATGTGTGTGTGCTGGGAAGGCAGCGGAGGGAGGCTATGGCCAAGTGTGCACTGGTGGGTAAATGCTGAGGGTGGGTGGGTGCATGCTACTGGGGGAAGGCTGTGGGCAGGTGTGCATCAGTGAGGGAATGCTGCTGACAGGTGTGCACTGGTGGCAGTCTGTCTGCAAAAGTACTCCAATGGTTAGGTGGGTTCTGCTGGTGAAACAGCTATTGCAATGTCTGCTGGCAAGCTGAGGCTGTGCTGCAAGCAGGTGCCATCAGGTAAGGTCCCTGAGAGAGGCCAACAGATGGGGGGGCACTCACATCAAACTGGTCTTGTTCCATGGGCAAGACAGCCCTGCTCTCTTTAGATCTGGCAGCCAAGCCCACAAGGGCTACAGCCACCTAGAGGAGGATGGTGAGTCTTGGGGGATAGGCACACATGGCTATGCTCCACTGAAAGCCATTCCCATGCCAAATGCTCGGGGCTCTGTGCAGGCTGGAGTTCTGTTTCTGCAAACTCTCTGGGCAGTTCTCCCTGCCAGCTCAGATTTCTCTGAGGGCTGTGGGATCTCCCACAGCTAGGACCCAGAGGTCCATGATGAGAACGGGCCACTCCATGCCTTCTTCACTCACCTCTTCCCTGGGGACCACTTGGCGCCGGGAATGAGTCCTGGTGCTTGGCAAACCTGTGCAGGGTTCTCAGCTTCCTCTCCTTTCAGTCTGGTGTCTGCATCCTCACTCTGTCCACTCTTTTTTTTTTTTTTCTTTTTTGAGAGGGAGTCTCACTCTCTCAGCCAGGCTGGAGTTCAGCAGCATCATCTCGGCTCACTGCAGCCTCCCTCTCCTGGGTTCAAGTGATTCTCCTGCCTCAGCTTCCCAAGTAGCTGGGATTACAGGCACTCGCCACCATGCCTGGCTAATTTCTGTATTTTTAGTAGAGAGGGAGTTTCACCACATTAGCCAAGATGGTCTTGAATTCTCGGAACTTTTGACCTTAAATGATCCGCCTGCCTCAGCCTCCCAAAGTACTGGGATTACAGATGTGAGCCACTGCGTCTGGCCTGTCCACTCTCAATGTCTTGTTTCTGGGGGTCTGTTTGGAGTGAGCTAGTCTACTTGATCTCAGTTGGAGAAGCTCTTTCTGGCTTCAATTAGTTGGCCGTCTTGACTCTCCAGCATTTTCTTTTGACCATTTTTATTTCTGTAAGTTTGGTAGTAATGTCCACTCTTTCATTTCTGATTTTAGTATTTTGAATCTTCTGTCTTTGTTCTTTGTCAGTCTAGCTAAGTTTGTCTATTTTCTTGATTATTTTCAAAGAACCATGTTTTCATTTTATTAATTCTCTTGTTTGTCTATTCTTTATTTTGTTTGTCTCCCATCTAATGTTTATTATTTCCTTTCTTCTGCTGGCTTTAATTTGCTCTTCTCCTTATAGTTTCTTGAGGTGTCATGTTAGGCTATTGATTTGAGGATCTTTCTTCTTTTCTAATATTGGTGCAAACTACTATAAATTTCCCTCAGCACTGCTTTTGCTGCATTCCATAAATTTTGGTACGTTGTGTTTTCATTTTTATTTATCTGTATTTTCTAATTTCTTTTGTGATTTTTTTCTTTCATCCACTGGTAATATAAGAGTATGTTGTTTAATTTCTACATATTTGTGATTTTTTTCAGTTTTCCTACTGTTATTAAACTCTAGCTTCATTCTATTGTGGTTGAAGATCATATGATGTGTAATTTTGATTTTTTTTAATTTATTGAATCTCACCTTGTGGCCTTGAACATATGGCCTGTTTTGGATAATGTTCCATGTGCCCTGGAGAAGAATATGTATTCAGCTGTTGTTGGGTTGAGTGTTCTTTATGTGTCTGTCAGGAGGGTTCTCTACATATCTGTTAGATGTAATTGGTTTATAGTTTTGTTCAAGTCTTCTATTTCTTTATTGATCTTCTGCCTAGATGTTATATCTATTACTGGGTATGGAATATTGAAGTTCTAAACTCTTATTGTATTACTGTCCACTTCTCCCTTAAATTCTGATAGATATCACTTCAAATTTTGGGGACTCTTTGGTTCAGTGTACATATGCTTATGATTGTTATATATTCTCCATTAATTAATCATTTTATTAATACATGAAATCCTTCTGAATATTAAAAGATTACAGGACATGAAAGTGATGCCTTTGGAAAAAATTATATTGCTTTTCAAAGGACTTCTCATGTCTTCATCAGCAGACTGGTCAAGCAAACATTATTTTATTTTCTTGTTTGAGCTAATGTGAACACAATTTGTGTCTTATTTGTGCAGTCTTACATTCTTATATTTGGGCATCAATGTACAGGAACAGTTGCCTTTTGCACTTAAAGGTACAAAGCAATAAAAAGTTTTATGTAAAAAACCCTTCAGTTTTTCAATTCTATAAGTATTCTTTCTCATTTTGCATTTAAGGACAATTTTAACAGAAAGCGTTTATTTATAAAACTTCAACAACTTTGTCTTTGGCTGAAGTGTATTGGCTTCTCTTTGAAGCATCTTCTCCATATTTGCTTTTAGTTGAAAAATAATAATGATATGTATTTATGAAGTATGATATGATGTACACACACACACATCCTTCTTTGTCTCTTGTAAAATTTATTTTACTAATATTCTGTTTCGTCTGATGTTAGCATAGTGACCCAGAACTCTTTATATACTATTTTTACATTAAATATATTTTTCCATCCTTTAAATTTCACCTCATTTGTTTTTTGGATCTAACCTGAGTTTCTTGTAGACAACACGTAATTAAATTTTTAAAAAATCCATTCTGCCAACCTCGCCTTTCGATTGGGAAGTTACATCATTTACATTTACAGTAATTACTTATAAGGAATGACTTACTTCTGCCATGTTATTATTTGTTTCCTGAGTGTTTTATAATTTTTTTATTCCCTATTTTCTCCATAAATTGTCTTTTTTGTGTTTAACTGTGTTTTTGCAGGGTACGACTTTGGTTACCTTTTCATTTCCTATGTGGATATTATTTAGACATTTTCTTAGTAGTTACCATGAGGATTTCAATTAACATCTTAAATGTATAACAACTTCATTTGAATTGATAGCAACTTTGTTAAAATAACGTAAAAAATCTCTTATCATATACATTACTATCCTTTTCGTTACTGTTGTGACAACTTATATCTTTATCCTTTGTGTGCATATTGTTGTAGACATAATTTTTACACATTTGTCTTTTAAATATTGTAGGAAATGGAAAGTGGAGTTACAAACCAAAAATACAGTAATACTGTCTTTGTATTCACCTATATAGTTAATTTTACTGATGTCCTCTATTTCTTCAAGTTACTCTCTAATGTTTTTCCTTTTCAGCATGACGGACTCTTTTAAGCATTTCTTGTAAGACAAATATGCTAACATCAAACTCCTTTAGTTTTTATTTATCTGACGAATATTTGAACTTATCTTTCATTTTTAAAGAAAAATTTTTCCATACATAAAATTTTTGGTTGAGAAGTTTTTTTCCTAACTCGTCAGAAAAGCACCCATCCCTTTCCATTATGTTTTCCATGGTTTCTGTTAGAAAGTCAGCTCTTAAAATATTCGGAACTATCCCTTGTATGTGATGAGTTGCTTCTATCTTGTTGCTTTCAATATTTTTCCATTATCTTTTGCTTTTAACAGTACGATTATATTGTGTCTCAGTATGAATCTTTCTGAATTTTCCCTATTTTGAGTTAATTGAGATTCTTGTATATGTACATTTATGTTTTTCATCAAAATTATTTTATTTTATTTTATTTTATTATTATACTTTAGGTTTTAGGGTACATGTGCACAATGTGCAGGTTTGTTACATATGTATCCATGTGCCATGTTGGTTTGCTGCACCCATTAACTCGTCATTTAGCATTAGTTATATCTCCTAATGCTGTCCCTCCCCCCTGCCCCCACCCCACAACAGTCCCTGGAGTGTGATGTTCCCCTTCCTGTGTCCATAAGTTCTCATTGTTCAATTCCCACATATGAGTGAGAACATGCGGTATTTGGTTTTTTGTCCTTGTGATAGTTTACTGAGAATGATGTTTTCCAGTTTCATCCATGTCCCTACAAAGGACATGAACTCATCATTTTTATGGCTGCATAGTATTCCATGGTGTATATGTGCCACATTTTCTTAATCCAGACTATCAATGTTGGACATTTGGGTTGGTTCCAAGTCTTTGCTATTGTGAATAGTGCCGCAATAAACATACGTGTGCATGTGTCTTTATAGCAGCATGATTTATAGTCCTTTGGGTATATACCCAGTAATGGGATGGCTGGGTCAAATGGTATTTCTAGTTCTAGATCCCTGAGGAATCGCCACACTGACTTCCACAATGGTTGAACTAGTTTCCAGTCCCACCAACAGTGTAAAAGTGTTCCTATTTCTCCACATCCCCTCCAGCACGTGTTGTTTCCTGACTTTTTAATGATGGCCATTCTGACTGGTGTGAGATGGTATCTCATTGTGGTTTTGATTTGCATTTCTCTGACGGCCAGTGATGATGAGCATTTTTTCATGTGTTTTTTGGCTGCATAAATGTCTTCTTTGAGAAGTGTCTGTTCATGTCCTTTGCCCACTTTTTGATGGGGTTGTTTGTTTTTTTCTCGTAAATTTGTTTGAGTTCATTGTAGATTCTGGATATTAGCCCTTTGTCAGATGAATAGGTTGCAAAAATTTTCTCCCATTCTGTAGGTTGCCTGTTCAATCTGATGGTAGTTTCTTTTGCTGTGCAGAAGCTCTTTAGTTTAGTTAGATCCCATTTGTCAATTTTGGCTTTTGTTGCCATTGCTTTAGGTGTTTTAGACATGAAGTCCTTGCCCACGCCTATGTCCTGAATGGTATTGCCTAGTATTTCTTCTGGGTTTCTATGGTATTAGGTCTAACATGTAAGTTTTAATCCATCTTGAATTAATTTTTCTATAAGGTGTAAGGAAGGGATCCAGTTTCAGCTTTCTACATATGGCTAGCCAGTTTTCCCAGCACCATTTATTAAATAGGGAATCCTTTCCCCATTGCTTGTTTTTGTCAGGTTTGTCAAAGATCAGATAGTTGTAGATATGCGGCATTATTTCTGAGGGCTCTGTTCTGTTCCATTGATCTATGTCTCTGTTGTGGTACCAGTACCATGCTGTTTTGGTTACTGTAGCCTTGTAGTATAGTTTGAAGTCAGGTAGCTTGATGCCTCCAGCTTTGTTCTTTTGGCTTAGGATTGCCTTGGCAATGCGGGCTCTTTTTTGGTTCCATATGAACTTTAAAGTAGTTTTTTCCAATTCTGTGAAGAAAGTCATTGGTAGCTTGATGGGGATGGTATTGAATCTATAAATTACCTTGGGCAGTATGGCCATTTCCATGATATTGATTCTTCCAACCCATGAGCATGGAATGTTCTTCCATTTGTTTGTATCCTCTTTTATTTCATTGAGCAGTGGTTTGTAGTTCTCCTTGAAGAGGTCCTTCACATCCCTTGTAAGTTGGATTCCTAGGTATTTTATTCTCTTTGAAACAATTGTGAATGGGAGTTCACTCATGATTTGGCTCTCTGTTTGTCTGTGATTGGTGTACAAGAATGCTTGTGATTTCTGTACATTGATTTTGTATCCTGAGACTTTGCTGAAGTTGCTAATCAGCTTAAGGAGATTTTGGGCTGAGACAATGGGGTTTTCTAGATATACAATCATGTCATCTGCAAACAGGGACAATTTGACTTCCTCTTTTCCTAATTGAATACCCTTTATTTCCTTCTCCTGCCTGATTGCCCTGGCCAGAACTTCCAGCACTATGTTGAATAGGAGTGGTGAGAGAGGGCATCCCTGTCTTGTGCCAGTTTTCAAAGGGAATGCTTCCAGTTTTTGCCCATTCAGTATATTGGCTGTGGGTTTGTCATAGATAGCTCTTATTATTTTGAGATATGTCCAATCAATACCGAATTTATTGAGAGTTTTTAGCATGAAGGGGTGTTGAGTTTTGTCAAAGGCCTTTTCTGCATCTATTGAGATAATCATGTGGTTTTTGTCTTTGGTTCTGTTTATATGCTGGATTACATTTATTGATTTGCGTATGTTGAACCAGCCTTGCATCCCAGGGATGAAGCCCACTTGATCATGGTGGATAAGCTTTTTGATGTGCTGCTGGATTCGGTTTGCCAGTATTTTATTGAGGATTTTTGCATCAATGTTCATCAAGGATATTGGTCTCAAATTCTCTTTTTTGGTTATGTCTCTGCCAGGCTTTGGTATTAGGACGATATTGGCTTCATAAAATGTGTTAGGGAGGATTCCCTCTTTTTCTATCGATTGGAATAGTTTCAGAAGGAATGGTACCAGTTCCTCCTTGTACCTCTGGTAGAATTCGGCTGTGAATCCATCAGGTCCTGGACTCTTTTTAGTTGGTGAGCTATTGATTATTGCCACAATTTCAGAGCCTGTTATTGGTCTATTCAGAGATTCAACTTCTTCCTGGTTTAGTCTTGGGAGGGTGTGTTTGTTGAGGAATTTATCCATTTCTTCTAGATTTTCTAGTTTATTTGCATAGAGGTGTTTGTAGTATTCTCTGATGGTAGATTGTATTTCTGTGGGATCGGTGGTGATATCCCCTTTATCATTTTTTATTGCCTCTATTTGATTCTTCTCTCTTTTCTTCTTTATTAGTCTTGCTAGTGGTCTATCAGTTTTGTTGATCTTTTCAAAAAACCAGCCCCTGGATTCATTAATTTTTTGAAGGGTTTTTTGTGTCTCTATCTCCTTCAGTTCTGCTCTGATTTTAGTCTTTTCTAGCCATCTGCTAGCTTTTGAATGTGTTTGCTCTTGCTTTTCTAGTACTTTTAATTGTGATGTTAGGGTGTCAATTTTAGATCTTTCCTGCTTTCTCTTGTGGGCATTTAGTACTATAAATTTCCCTCTACACACTGCTTTGAATGTGTCCCAGAGATTCTGGTATGTTGTGTCTTTGTTCTCATTGGTTTCAAAGAACATCTTTATTTCTGCCTTTATTTCATTATGTACCCAGTAGTCATTCAGGAGCAGGTTGTTCAGTTTCCATGTAGTTGAGCGGTTTTGAGTGACTTTCTTAATCCTGAGTTCTAGTTTGATTGCACTGTGGTCTGAGAGACAGTTTGTTATAATTTCTGTTCTTTTACATTTGCTGAGGAGAGCTTTACTTCCAACTATGTGGTCAATTTTGGAATAGGTGTGGTGTGGTGCTGAAAAGAATGTATATTCTGTTGATTTGGGGTGGAGAGTTCTGTAGATGTCTGTTAGGTCCACTTAGTGCAGAGCTGAGTTCAATTCCTGGATATCCTTGTTAACTTTCTTTCTCGTTGATCTGTCTTATGTTGACAGTGGTGTTTTAAAGTCTCCCATTATTATTGTGTGGGAGTCTAAGTCTCTTTGTAGGTCACTCAGGACTTGCTTTATGAATCTGGGTGCTTCTGTGTTGGGTGCATATATATTTAGTATAGTTAGCTCTTCTTGTTGAATTGATCCCTTTACCATTATGTAATGGCCTTCTTTGTCTCTTTTGATCTTTGTTGGTTTAAAGTCTGTTTTATCAGACATTAGGATTGCAACCCCTGTGTTTTTTTGTTTTCCATTTGCTTGGTGGATCTTCCTCCATCCCTTTATTTTGAGTCTATTTGTGTCTCTGCACGTGAGATGGGTTTCCTGAATACAGCACACTGATGGGTCTTGACTCTTTATCCAATTTGCCAGTCTGTGTCTTTTAAGTGGAGTATTTAGCCCATTTACTTTTAAAGTTAATATTGTTATGTGTGAATTTGATCCTGTCATTATGATGTTAGCTGGTTATTTTGCTCATTAGTTGATGCAGTTTCTTCCTAGCCTCGATGGTCTTTACAATTTGGCATGTTTTTGCAGTGGCTCTACTGGTTGTTTCTTTCCATGTTTAGTGCTTCCTTCAGGAGCTCTTTTAGGGCAGGCCTGGTGGTGACAAAATCTCTCTGCATTTGCTTGTCTGCAAAGTATTTTATTTCTCCTTCACTTATGAAGCTTAGTTTGGCTGGATATGAAATTCTGGGTTGAAAATTCTTTTTTTAAAGAATGTTGAATATTGGCCCCCTCTCTCTTCTGGCTTGTAGAGTTTTTGCTGAGACATCAGCTGTTAGTCTGATGGGCTTCCCTTTGTGGGTAACCCGACCTTTCTCTCTGGCTGCTCTTAACATTTTTTCCTTCATTTCAACTTGGTGAATCTGACAATTATGTGTCTTGGAGTTGCTCTTCTTGAGGAGTATCCTTGTGGTGTTCTCTGTATTTCCAGAATTTGAATGTTGGCCTGCCTTGATAGACTGGGGAAGTTCTCCTGGATAATATCCTGCAGAGTGTTTTCCAACTTGGTTCCATTCTCCCCGTCACTTTCAGGTACACCAATCAGAAGTAGATTTGGTCTTTTCACATAGTCCCATATTTCTTGGAGGCTTTGATCATTTCTTTTTATCCTTTTTTTCTCTAAACTTCTCTTTTCACTTCATTTCATTCATTTGATCTTCCGTCACTGATACCCTTTCTTCCAGTTGATTGCATCAGCTACTGAGGCTTGTGCATTAATCACGTAGTTCTCATGCCATAGTTTTCAGCTCATTAGGTCCTTTAGGAACTTCTCTGCATTGATTATTCTAGTTAGCCATTTATGTAATCATTTTTCAAGGTTTTTAATTTCTTTGCCATGGGTTCGAACTTCCTCCTTTAGCTCAGAGTAGTTTGATCGTCTGAAGCCTTCTTCTCTCAACTCATCAAAGTCATTCTCCATCTAGCTTTGTTCCATTGTTGGTGAGGAGCTGCGTCCCTTTGGAGGAGGAGAGGTCCTCTGGTTTTTAGAGTTTCCGGTTTTTCTGCTCTGTTTTTTCCCATCTTTTTGGTTTTATCTGCCTTTGGTGTTTGATGATGGTGACGTACAGATGGGGTTTTTGTGTGGATGTCCTTTCTGTTTGTTAGTTTTCCTTCTAACAGTCAGGACCCTCAGCTGCAGGTCTGTTGGAGTTTGCTGGAGGTCCACTCCAGACCCTGTTTGCCTGGGTATCAGCAGCAGAGGCTGCAGAACAGTGGATATTGGTGAACTGCAAATGTTGCTGCCTGATCGTTCCTCTGAAGTTTTGTCTCAGTGGAGTACCCAGTTGTGTGAGATGTCAGTCTGTCCCTACTGTGGGGTGCCTCCCAGTTAGGCTACTCAGGGTCAGGGGCCCACTTGAGGAGGCAGTCTGTCTGTTCTCCGATCTCCAGCTGCATGCTGGGAGAACCACTACTCTCTTCAAAGCTGTCAGACAGGGACGTTTAAGTCTGCAGAAGATTTTGATGCCTTTTGTTTGGCTATGCCCTGCCCCCAGAGGTGGAGTCTACAAAGGCAGGCAGGCCTCCTTGAGCTGTGGTGGGCTCCACCCAGTTCGAGCTTCCTGGCCACTTTGTTTACCTACTCAAGCCTCAGCAATGGCGGGCACCCCTCCCCCAGCCTCGCTGCTGCCTTGCAGTTTGATCTCAGACTGCTGTGCTAGCAATGAAGGAGGCTCCGTGGGTGTAGGACCCTCCCAGCCAGGCACGGGATATAATCTCCTGGTGAGGCATTTGCTAAGACCTTTGGAAAAGTGCAGTATTAGGGTGGGAGTGACCCGATTTTCCAGGTGCCATCTGTCACCCCTTTCTTTGACTAGGAAAGGGAATTCCCTGACCCTTTGCACTTCCTAGTGAGGTGATGCCTCACCCTGCTTCGGCTCATGCTTGGTGCGCTGCACCCACTGTCCTGCACCCACTTTCTGACACTCCACAGTGAGACGAAGCTGGTACCTCAGTTGGAAATGCAGAAATCACCCATCTTCTGCGTCGCTCACACTGGGAGCTATAGACTGCAGCTCTTCCTATTCGGGCATCTTGGCTCCACCCCCCAAAAATATTTTTTTAAATTGACAATGACAAATGCAGAGAAATTAATTACTCATACATTGCTTGTGGGAATGCAATATGGCACACTTACACTGGAAAACAGTTTGGCAGCTCATTAGCAAATTAAATATGCAATTGACATATGATTCAATGATTAAATTTCTTGAAATGTATCGCAAAGAAATAAAAATGTCTGTTCACACTAAAAACTGTACATGTTCAAAAGCAACTGCAACTGCAACAAAAACTGACGGATGGGACCTACTTAAAGTAAAGAGCTTCTGCACAGCTAAATAAACTATCACCTGGGTAAACAAACAACCTACATAATGGGAGAAAATATTTGCAAACTATGCACCTGACAGAGATCTACTATCCAGCATCCATAAGGAACTTAAATAAATTAACAAGCAAAAACCGAACAACCTCATTATCAAATGGGCAAATGACATGAACACACAGTTTTCAAAAGAAGACTTACACATGGCCAACAAACATATAAAAAATGCTCAACATCTCTAATCATTAGAGAACTGGAAATGAAAACCACCATGAGATACCATCTCATACCAGTCAGAACGGTTACTATAAAAAAGTAAAAAATAACAGATGTTGGCAAGGCTGCGCAGGAAAGGGAACACTTATTGTACTGTGGTGGAAATGTAAATTAGTGTAGCCTTTGTGGAAAGGAGTTTGACAATTTATCAAAGAACTTAAAACAGAATTACCACAAATAGCTCTTATTGTTTTGAGATACATCCCATAAATACCTAATTTATTGAGAGTTTTTAGTATAAGGGCTGTTGAATTTTGTCAAAGGCCTTTTCTGCATCTATTGAGATAATCATGTGGTTTTTGTCTTTGGTTCTGTTTATATGCTGGATTACATTTATTGATCTGCGTACGCTGAACCAGCCTTGCATCCCAGGGATGAAGCCCACTCGATCATGGTGGATAAGCTTTTTGATGTGCTGCTGGATTCGGTTTGCCAGTATTTTATTGAGAAATTTTGCAAAGATGTTCATCAAGGATATTGGTCTAAAATTCTCTTATTTTGTTGTGTCTCTGCCCGGCTTTGGTATCAGGATGATGCTGGCCTCATAAAATGAGTTAGGGAGGATTCCCTCTTTTTCTATTGATTGGAATAGTTTCAGAAGGAGTGGTACCAGCTCCTCCTTGTACCTCTGGTAGAATTCAGCTGTGAATCCATCTGATCCTGGACTTTTTTTGGTTGGTAGGCTATTAATTATTGCCTCAATTTCAGAGCCTGTTATTGGTCTATTCAGGGATTCAACTTCTTTGTGGTTTAGTCTTGGGAGAGTGTATGTGTCCAGGAACTTATCCATTTCTTCTAGATTTTCTAGTTTATTTGTGTAGAGGTGTTTATAGTATTCTCTGATGGTAGTTTCTATATCTGTGGGATCGGTGGTAATATCCCCTTTATCGTTTTTTATTGCATCTATTTGATTCTTCTCTCTTTTCTTCTTTATTAGTCTTGCTAGCAGTCTATGAATTTTGTTGATCTTTTCAAAAAACCAGCTCCTGGATTCATTGATTTTTGGAAGGGTTTTTTGTGTCTCTATCTCCTTCAGTTCTGCTCTGATCTTAGTTATTTCTTGCCTTCTGCTAGCTTTCGAATGTATTTGCTCTTGCTTCCCTAGTTCTTTCAATTGTGATATTAGGGTGTCAATTTTAGATCTTTCCTGCTTTCTCTTGTGGGCATTTAGTGCTATAAATTTCCCTCTACACACTGCTTTAAGTGTGTCCCAGAGATTCTGGTATGTTGTGTCTTTGTTCTAATTGGTTTCAAATAACATCTTTGTTTCTGCCTTCATTTCATTATGTACCTAGTAGTCATTCAGGAGCAGGTTGTTCAGTTTCCATGTAGCTGAGTGGTTTTAAGTGAGTTTCTTAATCCTGAGTTCTAGTTTGATTTCACTGTGGTCTGAGAGACAGTTTGTTATAATTTTTGTTCGTTTACATTTGCTGAGGAGAGCTTTACTTCCAACTATGTGGTCAATTTTGGAGTAAGTGTGATGTGGTTCTGGATATGAAATTTTGGGTTGAAAATTCTTTTAATATGAGTGTTGAATATTAGCCCCCACTCTATTCTGGCTTGTAGAATTTCTGCCAAGAACCAAAGACAAAAACCACATGATTATCTCAATAGATGCAGAAAAGTCCTTTGACAAAATTCAACAGCCCTTCGTGCTAAAAACTCTCAGTAAATTAGGTATTGATGGGACCTATCTCAAAATAATAAGAGCTATTTATGACAAACCCACAGGCAATATCATACTGAATGGGCAAAAACTGGAAGGATTCCCTTTGAAAACTGGGACAAGACAGGGATGCCCTCTCTCACCACTCCTATTCAACATAGTGTTGGAAGTTCTGGCCATGGCAATCAGGCAGGAGAAAGAAATAAAGGGTATTCAATTAGGAAAAGAGGAAGTCAAATTGTCCCTGTTTGCAGATGACATGATTGTATATTTAGAAAACCCCATCATCTCAGCCCAAATTCTCCTATTGCATTTCATTTATATTACATTTTTGAAAAGACAAAATTGTAGAAATGGAGAATGGTTTAGTCGTTGCCAGGGATTAAGGGCAAAGCAAGAGAGAGGCCATTGTGGTTATAAAAGGACAACACAAAGGATCCTTGTGTTGATGGCACGGTTTTTGTTGTCGTTGTTTGTCTCAGTTATGGTGGTGGTGGTGATCTGAACCTAAATGTGCTACAAGATTTCAAAGAACTAAATAACACACACACACACACACACACAAAAAGTTAAACTGGGGAAATCTGAATAAGATCAGTAGATTCTATCAATGTCAATACCCTGGTTTTAATATTGTACAGTAGTTTTTGCAAGATGTTATAATTGAGGGAAACTAGGTAAAGTAGGCATGGGATATCTACAATGTCTTTTCTTTTTTTACAACTCTGTGTTAATCTACAATTACTTTAAAATAAAAAAGTCTAACTAAAAATATGTTTTATAAATAAAAGACAGATTTTTTTTTCCAAAATATCAAGACTAGCTGAAAGATATTCCAATTGACCTTCACAGTCCTCTTTATCCTAAACCTTGGATTGCAGATATACAGCCTGCATGGTCCTCACATTGTCCTTTTATCTGTGCATGTAAAATCCTGATGTCTCTTCTTAATCTTATAAAGATACCTGTCCTATTGGAACAGGGCCTCACTCTTATGATCTCAGTTAAGCTTAATTACCTCCTTAAAGGCCCTACCACATAACACAGTCATGTTGAGGATTAGGGCTTCAACTTACAAGTTTTGGGAGGACACACTTCAGTCCATATACATATTCATATTATATACATTATTTTGCATATGATTTAAAGGATCCCAAAATTCACTTTGATATTTCAGGTCTCAGCAGCTTGACTAAGTTTCTCATGATTGAAAGCACTTATTCATCTACTTCTGAAGGGAAAGGGCCATACACAATGTGCAGGTTTCTGTTTTTCATTAGTTTCTAATGCTTTCAGACCCAGTGCTCTGTTTATACAAGGTTTTGTAATGCCCACTCTATAGTTTATTTTTCAAAAAGATCTGCTATTCCTCCCTGAGCAAGTATTATAGTTCCTCTTCTTAATTATGGCAGGGTTGGCCATGTGATTTGCTTTAACCAACAATATATGCGTAGAGGAGACAAGTATCTTTTCTGGGTGGAAGCTTTAAGAGACAGGATGTGGTTTGCCCTATTCCCTTCTGCCCTCTGCCACCAGGATTGGCAAGTTCTCATATAGAGACTGCTTTTTCAGTTTCAGTCCCAGGGTGAAGGCAATGACAGAGCAGAGCCATAGCTGGCTGGAGCAAATCAGATAGCATGAACAAGAAGTAAACTTTGTAGTTGAAATGCACTGAAATTTTAAGGTCATTTGATACCAGAGACAATCTAATTTATTCTGATACATCCTTTTTGTCATTCTAAAATAAAATTCATGATAATATAATTTACATATACTAACATACATAATTTCTCTAGCCAATATCTCCCCAACTCTGTTATGGATGATTAATTATAACACACTTTATTATAAAAGATATTTATTTTAGCTTTTATATTCACTGATTCAGGCCTAGGAGTAATTATAAAATAGATGCCTACCCCTACATATAATAAATAAGCTTGGTATAAAAGAAGTTTAGAAGGTTTTCCTTACCAGAAAAACAAAAATGAAAGAGCAGAGGTAAGATGACTACTCTAAACAACTGGTTCCAGAACAAGCATTTCTGTGAATTCATCTGTGTGAGATGGGCAATTTTACTCACCTTTGAAGGGCTGGGAAGTGTCACCTCTGTTGTCAGCATACCTTATGACTATGTCACTAACAGGGGAACTGTTGGCCCTGGTGCATGACCTCCATTCATCTAGAAAGCACCTAGCAAGTCCCACAATGCCTTGGTGTTGGGGAGAAGTAGGATACTGTATCTCCTAAAAGGAAACAGATAGCTAGGACTATGACTGATTATTCATGTTACCCCTGCCCTTTTTGGTGTCAGATAAGCTAGAATGCTTATACTCTGGTCTTTCTGTTGAACCTTCATACTACCTTTCAAGTTCTTTTGCAGTCATTGCCTGCAGACAACATTTTTCACTTGCCTTGCAGAAGCTCTGTGCTCTTTGTCAGTAGGAACCAAGGGCTCCAGTTCTGTCTGGAGGCAAAGCCTTGATCCAGTAGCCATGTGAGATCCCTCTCCTCATTAACTAATCCTTGAGTTCCTGAAAGAGTTCAAAGGAAACAGGGCCCATGTGATGAGAAATAGACGCATCCTTATCCAGATTTAAGTAGGAAGAGGAATGGAAAGCAGCCTTCTAGACATAGCTGGACCAGTTTGAGGATTGAGGTTTTGTCCTATTTGATATCCCCATCACCTCCCTGGTTTTAGTCAGGTACTGCATGCACATTTCAGCTCCCAAGTTTGCATTTGAAGTATTTGGCTTACAAACTAAGTCCCCACAGGGAGTATATTTGCCTGAACTCTGACTGTAACAGTGTTATTCCAAGAACTTAAAACCCTGCTCACCTGGTCTACCCTACGCCAAACTGCTGTAACTCACCACAAATAGGAACCCGGAAGCACCTTCAAAACAGATGTACTGACCATCCTACCACAGGATTAATCCCAGGATTAGTAACAATACCCACTCCTCTGTTGATATGGTTTGGCTGTGTCCCCACCCAAATCTCATTTTGAATTGTAACTCCCATAATCCCCATGTGTCGTGGGAGAAACCCATGGGTGGTAATTGAATCATGGGGGTGATGGTTTTATAAGGGGCTTTTCCCCCTTTGTTCAGCTCTCATTCTCTCTCCTGCTGCCCTGTGAAGAGGTACCTTCTGCTATGATTGTAAGTTTCCTGAGGCCTCCCCAGCCATGCAGAACTGTGAGTCAATTAAACCTCTTTTCTTTATAAATTACCCAGTCTCGGGTATATCCTTATAGCAGCATGAGAATGAACAAATACATCTATCTTCTGTCCAAAGTGGCTATTTCAGGCAGAGCTAGACACTATCCCATTTCAGATTACATATATTGACCTTCCAGGTTTGAAGTTGCCCAGTACCTGTTGACTGAAAGTCTGATCAAGGCATCTTGGATGAGTTTCGGGAAATCATACAATTCAGCTCACACTAAATGGCATGCACCTTTTTAATCTAGTCATTCCATTTTAAAATTCTTTACTTTCCTATGTCTAGAGCTCCCATTAAACGTTGTGTTGGACATTATGAAATATGGGGAACGTGTGGGAAGTGCTCTGCTCTGAGAGGCTCTCTAGCCTAAATATTTCCTATTCAGCCTTAGTTGAAGGTAACTGAGGTGTAAACACAAACAATTTGATCCATACAGTTGCCTGTGCTCAGCTGAGACCTGAATCACAATTGTGGCTCCCAAAGTGTCAGAGGGCAGTGAAGGCTACTTCTACATAAAAGGCTGTCAATTTGCAACAGGCAAGGGAGGCTGGCACAATAATTCCTAATTTTTCCGACGATAATGCACCTTAGATGATTTATGCAGCCAATTCAAAATTTTGTGGAGGGAAACTTTGAGCTGGAGACTTGCTTTATGCATGGAAAGAAACTGGCCTTGGCACACAAAAGATCCTATACTTGATGCCTGGTAAGGGAAAGAACCATAAGAGCAGTCAGGGAAATTGCTGAAGTGCATCCCAAAAGTTGGTGCATCACCATCTTTGAGATTGCTTTAGCTCTTTGGACTTTGGTATTTAAAATAGTTTTTTTGGTGCTTGTATATATAATCCCTATGGGAATACAACTTGGCTAGTCTCTCTGGTCCTCAAAACTTTTACTGCCTTGAATAAGAGTTTCTGTTCTAGTTATTGTTCTGATCCAAATAAATAAAACTCTACCCTCAAACATATACCTTAAGTGATCTCAAATATGTATGCTCACAGACATGACATTTAATTATTTTCTTTCTCCTATATGATTAAAATGGCATTAAATTATACTAAATGTGTTCTCTTTATTACATATTATACATTATTTAATTAATACATAGATGTTACTGCATTTTGTGCACAAAATCCTGTATATTGTGCTTGTTCACAACATAATAGATATCCAGAGTTATTTTGACTATATAAGATTTCATATTGCTTGCTGACTTCTAAAACTACTAATCTACATAAAATGTGACTCATCAGCAACACAGGGGTCAAATGGCATCACCATGTTTGTAACTGGAGGATCACAACTGGAAATACCAGTTAAGTTTAATGAACCCTGAAAATTAATTGTCACTAATTGTGCACAGACATCCTCCATAATAGCTGATCTCACTAGCTGAAGAGCAATTAAAAGGTAAATTGCCAAGGATAACCATGACGTAGAGTCTGAAAGCTACTCCTGAACATTCTTTCCCCTTATTTTTTGATAAAAGACACTCAAGCTTTGGCAAGCCATATACCACTATGAAAGAAGTCACAAAGAATTCAAGTTTTGAGTTTTGGGAGGACTCTGTGGCACAGGGCTCTACTTACTGTAACAGTCATGGAGGCAGTGGAGACAGACGCTGTGGAACTAAGATCACCTTGAAAGTCTAGGTATGACTAGAAGATGGTGTGGAATTTCTAAGTATTAGAATTTCTAGCAACACTCTAGTTTTCATCCCAATGCCATACCTCCACTTCCACAGTTTCTGGTGCCCAAAATTCCAAAAACTTTTCTAATTGTCTTTGGAGTAAATGGGCTTCCATCTTTTTTTCTATGCCTCTCTGAAAACACTTAAATTTACATTTTATTGCTCTGCTAAGTAAGCTACTAATCCTCTTTCCTCATTGTGGTTCAAGGTTATACATCTAAATATATTCTTGTTTTCTTGATGTTAGAGTTTATGTTACTAAGTCTCATTTTCCTTTCTGTTTAGGGGCAATTCCCAAGAGGCAAATACATCTTTGCCATCTGAAATAACAAATCCACAAAATTTTCCTTTGAGGAGAAGTGATTGAACTTGTCTAAGAAAGACTTCTAGGAGGTTTGCAAATACATGTGAGAGTTGTATTAGTCAACAGTGCTGGACTGAGCCACCAGCACAACTACTGGAGGGTCAACCACTTATTAACCTTAAGAGTTCTAGACTTGATGTATCAGATGTGGTGCAGAGGTGCATCTACTATGAAGCTAAGGAATCATAATCTTCAGTGTCTGTCAGTTGCACAGGCCCCTTTCAAGGCCCTGAGAGAGACATTAGAAACATGCTAACATGATTTTATGCCTTTTTTTAATTTGAAAGCTAAGGTATTTTGACAGCAATTGGTTAAGACTATTGTCGCTTTCCACTCTGACTTCCCCTCCATCATACTATCTCTTCTGCCAGACAGCAATGGAATGCTAGCAAGCATATTTGGGATCTGGCAAAGGGCAAGGTGAGTATTAAGTGGTTTGCAGTTGCTTCCATTTAGTTAATTTATTGCTAACTGTCTTGATGTAGAAATGGCTTCCAGGAATCCTCCTATTTCCAATTGTGCCAGTTCACTTGGTGTCTTGACATGAAGGTTTATGGCTTGAGAAATATGTAGGTAAAAGAGGAGAAGCAAAGTTTGAAAGGAACTAAGCAAGATAGCAATATGTGGAAAAATCTTCAAATAATCAGATATGTAAAATTATAATTTAAATTTGGTTCTCATCTATGCCTAGAAAAAACAGAAGGACTTGCCTGAAAGGACCATACTAATAATGCAGCTTATTCAATTATGCATGTACCACACATTTTCGTTTGCTTTTGATAGAAATTGGGTGAAAAGTAATTCATCAGAATCCTTGGGTTCACAGGGGACAGATTTGTAACAGACAACACATACATATGTGTGAATTTGCATTATTTATGTATCCCAACTATTTATAACTAAAAAATAAATTTGATCAATCAAATATGTTACAAAATCCTTGTTATATGAAGCGGTAATCAAAGAGTAGGCAGCTAACAAGCATAGGATAAAGATTAGAGATGAGTTAGGTAATAATAAATATGGTATTTTTTCTAGATTTGGTAGCATTTAACAAGTTTCTCAGCTTTAAAAAGTGTAAAATATTGTAATGTCATTTCTTATTCTAAATGAATATTTATTTTCCTACTTAATTTTGTATTTGTAACTTTGTATTTTTTCTTAAAGAAAATCATATAAGCTTCAGGCCCCACAAAATCTTCCTCTTCAATACTTGTTGATGTGTCATGATTGAATGGTGTATTCAGGAGCTGAGTATTATTTTCTGTGCTTTTGATACCTACAGGCTTTGTGAGATTATGTATGTGCATGTGTATATGTGCATACACGTATGTATGTGAGTGTATGTGTGTCATGAGTCTGTGATGGGGTAACATAGAGCAGAGAGGAATTCAGCCTCTAGGTCTGAGACACGATGAACTAGATTCAGCTGTGTACCAGGTAATGTGCATTAATGGGAAAGAAAATATGTTTTAGAAGGAAATATTTAGTTAACACTAAATTTGGTTTACACATCTAATTTATAGAAAACAAATATGCCTTGTGGGTGGTTTGTTACTCATTGGTAACTTTTCTGTATCACAGATCAACTTTGATGAGAAAAAGCATTTTCATTGTTTGGGATTCTTTGAATAACTTGTGATATTTTAAATTTTATTTCTGACTCATTTTAGCCCATTATGCATATTCTCCTCGTTTGCCAATATTTTAATAATTTTTATTTTTTAATTGCTTTAAAATGTCACCAGCATATATTTTTAAATTTTATCTAAAGACACATGATTTATGATTTACATCTTATTTGCTTTAGTTTTGTTGGCTTTCCAGTACGATATGTGCTTTCGTAGATTTAAAAATCATTTTCAGTCTGAAATTAATTTACCCATTTAGTCCTACATTTCTATTTAAATTTTTCTTATGCTTAATTTCCTATAACTTAGGGTAATCTTTATATATCCATAATATATAATTACTCTTGCCTGGCATATTCTGCCTCTTATTAAAAGTGCATTGCAACTTGGTCAGTGTGAGGGTCACCTGGATTTCCATAAAATAGAAATAAAAATACTGATTTCAGAAGACACTGTTTTATGATAAGAATGTGGAAAATAAGGTTCCTTACCATTGTAGTGGTTATTAGTAGGTGTGGGGATATGAGGAGAGGTTTCTGATCTGAGTGAAGGCTAATTTATGGAATAGGGTTGGGGCCCACCTGATGGTGTAGGGACAGGAGGGAATTCTGTATTTCTATGTTAGGGTTGACCTATTCTCAGAAGAGAATAATATGTGGTTGATATGCTGGTTAAGAGAGCTCAGTACTTATTGCAGATTCTTTCTGCCTGGGGGGAAGTCATAGCCCTACCTCTAGGTAGTGTCTTTCCCTTTTATTGACAACAGAATGACAGCATTTTGTACCAAAAATTCTGACATTATGTAATGATGTAGAATTGTCTTAAGTAATGTACATCCAGTACAGATCTCATTTTCACTGACAGCAAAGCCCAGAAAAGTGGGAAGATGTATGGAATATCTCCCACAATGGGGATTATGGCAGGCAGCCTTTAATATGGTTTCCAAAGATCCTGTCTTGTGTTATTCATGTCTCACATAACCCCATCCTTTTTAGTGTAATAAGCTCTACTTAATGACTTGCTTCTAATGGCAGAGGTAATGGGATGTCAATTCCAAAATTGGGTAACAAAAACACTCTGGCTTCTGTCCTCATTTTCTCTTGTGCTCTTATTTGTTCATTCTGATGGAATCTATATTTTATGTTGTATTTTGCCCTATAGAGAGGTGCATGTTGTAAGGAAATGAGAGCAGCTTCTAGCCAATGATCAGTGGTGAACTGAGGCCCTAAGCTCAACAGCTTGCAACAAATTGAATCTTTCCAAACACTACTTGAATGAGCTTGGAAACAGATCCTCTCCCAGCAAAACCTTGAAATGAGACTGTAGCCCTAGCCAACACCTTAATTGCAGTCTTATGAACTAACTGGATGGATACTCCTGGCTGTAACTTCATGCTTTTTTGAAAAATCTGGTAATTCATCAATATTCAATGAAAACTAGATGCAGGCTGGACACGGTGGCTCATGCCTGTAATCCCAGCACTTTGGGAGGCTGAGGCAGGTGGATCACTTGAGGCCAGGAGTTCAAGATTAACCTAGCCAACATGGTGAAACCCTGTCTCTATTTAAAAAAAAAATAGAAAAATAAAACTTGATGCAGAATCATCGATTAAGCCATGCATTGATACCTGACCCAAAGTAACTATAAAATAATAAATGTTTATTGCTTTAAGCTGCTAAGTTTTGGAGTAATTTATTTTGCAGCTACAGATAAGTAATACAAGGGTGCACTCCTTCCTACAGCAAATTAGGTACCCCATTTCACTGTACTTATACTTTAAAATTTTTTAATAGACAAAATCCTATGTATTTATCATGTAAAACATAATGTTTTGAAGTAAACATACACAGTGGAATAACTAAATATAATAATTAGCATATGCGTTACCTCATATGGTTATCATTTTTATGGTGAGAACACTTAACACCTACTCTCTTAGCATTTGAGAACACAATATATTGTTATTAACTATTGTCACCATGTGGCACAAGAGAGTTCTTGAACTTATATCTAGTATCTCACTAAAATTTTATATCCTTTGACCAACATCTCCCTAACCTCTCCCCAGTAATTTCTTCAGCTCCTGGCAATCACCATTCTACTCTCATTTTATGAGATCAACCTTTTTAAATTCCACATATGAATTATATGATGTGGTATTTGTCTTTCTGTGCCTGGCTTACTTTAATTAATACAATGTCCTTCAGATTCATCCACGTTGTCACAAATGACAGGATTTTATTCTTTTTTTAAGGCTGAATAGTATTCCATTGTGTATATATACCACATTTTCTTTATCCATTCATTCGTTGGATATATACCACATTTTCTTTATCCATTCATTCGTTGGATTTCATATCTTGGCTATTGTGAATAATGCTATAATAAGCATTGGAGTACAGATATCTCTTCAACATGTTGATTTAATTTCCTTTGGATATATACCCAGTAGTAAGATTGCTGAATCACATAAGAGTTCTATTTTTAATTTTTTGGGGAACTGCCATACTGTTATCCATAATGGCTGTACTAATATATATTCACATTAAAAATATCACTGCACTTATTCTTAATCTGTCCTACGCCTGCCCCACTGCCTCTTCCCCCATCACATCAATCATGGAAAACTACACATCCCAGGGAATAGCCTTCAAGTAATTCATAGTCAACCATATAAAGGGAAAAGTTACAGGACCCTTCAGCATGTTAGGTTAACTTAAATCATTTTATAATTAATCCTCTTGAGGTCACTATTTTGTTTGATGCCATCCCCTTCCAAGCAGATAACTAATTGAACCTATACTCCTGGCTGTAATTTTATGCTTTATTACCTGGTTACTCACCAGTATCCAAGGACAGGGGAATAGCTGCTATGGAGGAACAGAAAAAGTCTTCATACCCTCAGCTTCTTTACAACCACGACAATGTAATACCCATTTAGGTTCTCCATCAGCTTTGAGATGTTACCTTTACAAACTCAAGTTTTGCTGCTTCAGCTAAGCATCCTTGCCAGTTCTTCATGCTATTATAGTATGAATCCAATCTGTCCTTTGTGCTGAATCCAATCTGTCCTTTTAGATGCTTTTATTTCCCCTACCCCTCAAGAAAACTCTTTACTCCCTAAGTGAAAGAGGAAAAAATTTTCTCCCAGGGTATGTAAGATGCACAGATAAAGATTGAATAATTTGTTGGAATATATCATAAAATAAGTCATTCCACATTTGAGTCATATTGATGTTTATGTAAATATAATGCATATGACAGGTTGAATATAAAAGAAGCTAGTATAATTCTGCTTGCAAGGTTTTTCATCCCATAATGGTTTCTACAGGTTTAAAGCTATTATTAGAGAACTGCATCAGACCACTCACTTGACCATATAATGTTAGAATCATTTAGAAACAGCTATTTTAAGTAACATTACATTTCAGTTGCCAAAACTATGGTGAATGGTGGCTTCTTTGGGGATTTTTAAAGGGAAGATCACAAATTAGGAAACGGAAAAATTGTCCAATATATCCTCAAAATAATAATTATTATCCTACTAATGTAATTACTTTTGGAATTATACCTACAAACACCGATAATAGGTAATAACCAAGAAACAAAGTGAATATTCATACATAGAGATAAATAAAATTTATCTACATTAAGTTCTACCAAAATCCTACAATTTTACAATATTTTCCCACTGATAAAATATAGAGAGAGCAAAAAAAACTGAAATTATATTAATTATTTGATCCCAGGACCCGTTTCTGCCCAGATCATCACCTGCTTGGTGAAATTTGGGAGACAATAGGTGATTGAATAATGGGAATGTGTAGGTAATATTGTATTTTACAATGCTTGCCAAACATTACTGTTCATACGAGTAGTCTGGAGAGCTTATTCGAACATAAATTCCTGGTATACTTCTTGAATAGGTCAAGAATGGGGCCCATACATTTCCATTTCTTATTCTCTGGTAATAATGATGTAGCTGGACCAATGAACACATTTTGATGAGTACTGATGTATCCTGGAACTTGGGAATAGTTCAACAATCATAGAGTTTCAATAACACTCTGTGAAGTTTTTTCCTTTTTTATGAGGAACTTCTTTCCTCTTTTATGAGGAAGCTTCTGGGACGTTTTAATAATCCTTGGCAAAAAATTCAACCAATTATAAGTTTTCCTGATGTGCTGCATAGGGAATCTCCAAGATGGAGTCAGTCAGATGAGTCCAAGTCGCCAAGGGTGGGGAGTTTTATAATATCTCAGCCCAGTATGAGGAATCACTTAGCTGTGTCTATTTGTAACTGTAGCTTCAAATACTTCATGGCCACCTGATGATGGACATCTTATATTTAGAGAGACTACATACACTTCCTAAAACAATAACAACAACAGCAACAAGAAGTATTCAGTATAGCTGCTAAGGAATCTATCTGTAGAAGTAAATACTTTTTTTCATTTTGAACAATGTGAACTCCTCTTAAAAACAAATTAATGAGCCCTATCTTTGACACTGGTGGAGCAGAGAGCTCCAAGGATCTGTTATTCCATACAAGCAACCATTAAACTGACAAAAACTATCAGAATCAACTCTTTCAGAATGCTAAAATACGTGTTTTTAAAAACTTACAACAACAAGGAGAGTGTTTAATGAAGAAAGAGGCTGCAAAATTTCTTAATAGAATACTAGGGCATTTTAAATTATTTACCTATGACCCTCCACTTTCCAGTCAAGCAGTGGCCATGATGATGGTGGTCCACTTTTTGGGGTGGCTTACTGATATCGGGGGGCAATCATTTACAAAGAATTATGGTTGTGGATTTTGATGTGTCTGGTGTCTCCGTGAGGCACTAACTCAGGGGCCTGGTTTGGTTTTGTCTCCCTTAGAACTCAGGGCCGGACGATCCTCCTAGACAGCATTTTACAAAAACATTTAAAAGTAAATACTAACTGCAGCTGCCTGAGTTAAGGGACAACACTGGAGGCAAAGAACAGGCAGATTGAAAACTTAGGGGAAAGGATGCTGGGGAATGAGATACTTAAGGGAGGAGGGTATAAGGGCTTGGAAAAGATTTTGCAAATCCTACGGAATTCAGAAGGCCATGCAAATGCCCATAGATAGGTGCATGCTCAGAAAATACCCGAGAAAACCCTAAGTTTACATCTCAATCTGAATTTTAGGCTCCTTGTAAGCAGGAAGTGAAGGCTAAGGAAGAATTATTAGTTCCTTGGCTATGTTTTGAAGAAATTCCTCAATACAGAGCCAATCTGCAAAAACAAAAAACTAATCCAAAAGAAGTAACAACAAACCCTGAAGAGTGAGGATAACTTGGTTTCTAGAGTTATCACATTATATGATTCAAGATGACTAGTTTTCAGCAACAAAATAAATGACATGGGGAGCAGCCAAGATGGCTGAATAGAAAGAGCTCCACTCTGCAGCTCCCAAGGAGAATTAAAACAGTGAGTGAATTCCGCATGTTCGATTGAGGTACCCAGGTTCTCCCATTGGGACTGACTAGTCAGTTGGCGTGACCCACAGAGAGCAAGGAAAAGCAAGGTGGAGCGAGGGCCCCACCCCTGGAGCTGCAAGGGGTGAAGGCAGTTCTCTCCCCTAGCCAAGGAATGTGGTGAGGGATTCTGCTACCCCGCCCTGAAAACCATGCTTTTCCCATGGATCTTTGCAACCTCTGGATCAGGAGATCTCCTTGTGAGCCCCTGCCACCAGGGCTTTGGGTCCCAAGCATAGAGCTGTGCAGACTCACAGCAACTGCTCAGGTAGGCGGTAGATGGGGGCAGGCACTGAGACACAGGAGTTTTTGCATACTCCCCCTCCAGGAACTCCAGTCAGGCATGGGAAGGGGGCTGAAGCCAGGGAGCCAATCAGCCTTGTTCAGCCGTCCCTACTTTCATGCAACCCCACAAGCTAAAACCTGCCAGCTTGGAATCCCCATTGGCCAGTGCAGCAGTCAGGAGACTGCCTAAGAAGACTGAGTTCTGCAGGGGGAGGGGCAGCTGTCATCACTGCGACTCCTGTCGGCCATTTTCCCTTGCTACCAGTGCCAGTGAGACCGGGTAGTTTGCACTGGGAGCATTTCCCCACAGTGCAGCACAGTGGTTGTGACAGTTTGTGGTCAGACAACTTCTGTAACTGGGACCCTGACCCATTCCTCCTCACTGGGCATGGCCTCCCTGTGTGATTTCCAGCATCCCCAGCCAGGAGTTTATGGACAGAACTCTGATCTACCTGAGAGGAGCCCCTAGGAGGAGTGGCAGCTGCAGTATCATGGATCACCGGTCTTAGACTTTTCTGCCTCCTGGCTCTGGAGAGTCAAGGTAGCCTGAACCAGAGAGATTCCCCCCAGCACAGTATACCTGTCACACCAAGGGGCAGCCAGACTGCTTATTTCAGCGTGTTCCTGATCCTGTTCCTCCTGACGGGGTGAGACTTCCCAACAGGGGGTTCCAGAAACCTCACCTGGGTGCATTCCAAATGGCATCAAGGCAGTGCCCCTCTGGGACAGAGCTCCCAGAGGAAAGAGTAGGCTGATGTCTTCGCTGTTCTGCAGCCTCCACTGGTGATACCTCCAGGTGCAAGAGGGACCCAGGTAAGTAAGGAGTGGAGTGGACCCCCAGCAAATCGCAGCAGCCCTTCGGAAGAGGGGCCTGATTGCTAAAAGAAAAACAAACAGAAAGCAACAACAACATCAATGAAACCCCACAAAAACTCCATCCAAAGGTTAGCAGCCTTAAAGATCAGAGGTGGATAAACCCATGAAAATGAGAAAGAATCAATGCAAAAACATTGAAAACTCAAAAAGTTGGAGTGCCTCATCTCCTTCAGATGATTGCAACAAGTTTCCAGCAAGGACACAAAACTTGGCAGAGGCTGAGATGGATAAATTGACAGAAGTAGGCTTCAGAAGATGGATAATAACAAACTTTGCTGAGCTAAAGGAGTATGTTCTAACCCATTTCAAATAAGCTAAGAAGCATGATAAACCATTACAGGAGTTGTTAACCAGAATAACCCGTATAGAGAGGAACATAAATGACCTGATAGAGCTGACAAACACAACATGAGAATATCACAATGCAAACACAAATATCAATAGCTGAAAAGACCAAGCAGAAGAAAGGATATCAGAGCTTGAAGACTATCTTGTTGAAATAAGGCAGGCAGACAAGATTAAAAAAAAAGAATGAAAAGAAACAAACGATACCTCTGAGAACTACGAAACTGTGTAAAAAGACAGAACCTACGACTGACTGGGGTACCTGAAACAGATGAAGAGAATGACCCAAGTTGAAAAACACACTTCAGAGTGCCGGAGGGTGGAGCCAAGATGGCCAAATAGGAACAGCTCAGGTCTACAGCTCCCAGTGTGAGCGACACAGAAGACAGGTGATTTCTGCATTTCCATCTGAGCTACTGGGTTCATCTCACTAGGGAGTGCCAAACAGTGGGTCCAGGACAGTCGGTGCAGCACACTGTGCACGAGCTGAAGCAGGGTGAGGCATTGCCTCACTCGGGAAGCACAAGGGGTCAGGGAGTTCCCTTTCCTAGGCAAAGAAAGGGGTGACAGATGGCACCTGGAAAATTGGGTCACTCCCACCCTATTACTGTGATTTTCCAACAGGCTTGGAAAACGACACACCAGGAGATTGTGTCCTGCACCTGGCTCAGAGGGTCCTACGCCCACAGAGTCTCGCTGATTGCTAGCACAGCAGTCTGAGATCAAACTGCAAGGTGGCAGTGAGGCTGGGGGAGGGGTGCCCGCCATTGCCCAGGCTTGCTTAGGTAAACAAAGCAGCCAGGAAGCTCGAACTGGGTGGAGCCCACCACAGCTCAAGGAGGCCTGCCTCTGTAGGCTCTACCTCTGGGAGCAGGGCACAGAGAAACAAAAAGTCAGCAGTAACCGCTGCAGACTTAAATGTCCATGTCTGACAGCTTTGAAAAGAGTAGTGGTTCTCCCAGCACGCAGCTGGAGATCTGAGAACGGGCAGACTGCCTCCTAAAGTGGGACTCTGACCCCCGAGTGCCTAACTGGGAGGCACACCCCAATAGGGATAGACTGACACCTCACTCGGCCGGGTACTCCTCTGGGACAAAACTTCCAGAGGAATGATCAGACAGCTGAATTTGCGGTTCACGAAAATCCGCTGTTCTGCAACCACCGCTGCTGACACCCAGCCAAACAGGGTCTGGAGTGGACCTCTAGCAAACTCCAACAGACCTGCAGCTGAGGGTCCTGTCTGTCAGAAGGAAAACTAACAAACAGAAAGGAAACACACACCAAAAACCCATCTGTAAATCACCATCATCAAAGACCAAAAGTAGAAAAAACTACAAAGATGGGGAGAAAACAGAGCAAAAAAACTGGAAACTCTAAAAAGCAGAGCGCCTCTCCTCCTCCAAAGGAATGCAGTTCCTTACCAGCAACGGAACAAAGCCGGATGGAGAATGACATTGACGAGTTGAGAGAAGAAGGCTTCAGATGATCAAACTACTCGGAGCTACAGGAGGAAATTCAAACCAATGGCAAAGAAGTTAAAAATTTTGAAAAAAAATTAGACGAATTTTTAACTAAAATAACCAATGCAGAGAAGTGCTTAAAGGAGCTGATGGAGCTGAAGGCCAAGTTTCGAGAACTACGTGCAGACTGCAGAAGCCTCAGTAGCCGATAAGATCAACTGGAAGAAAGGGTATCAGTGATGGAAGATGAAATGAATGAAATGAAGCAAGAAGGGAAGTTTAGAGAAAAAAGAATAAAAAGAAACGAACAAAGCCTCCAAGAAATATGGGACTATGTGAAAAGACGAAACGTACGTCTGAATGGTGTACCTGAAAGTGATGGGGAGAATGGAACCAAGTTGGAAAACACTCTGCAAGAGATTATCCAAGAGAACTTCCCCAATCTAGCAGGGCAGGCCAACATTCAGATTCAGGAAATACAGAGAATGCCACAAAGATACTCCTCGAGAAGAGCAACTCCAAGACACATAATTGTCAGATTCACCAAAGTTGAAATGAAGGAAAAAATGTTAAGGACGGCCAGAGAGAAAGGTCTTGTTACCCACAAAGGGAAGCCCATCAGACTAACAGCTGATCTCTCGGCAGAAACTCTACAAGCCAGAAGAGAATAGGGGACAATATTCAACATTCTTAAAAAAAAGAATTTTCAACCCAGAATTTCATATCCAGCCAAACTAAGCTTCATGAGTGAAGGAGAAATAAAATACTTTACAGACAAGCAAATGCTGAGTGATTTTGTCACCACCAGGCCTGCCCTAAAAGAGCTCCTGAAGGAAGCACTAAACATGGAAAGGAAAAACCGGTACCAGCCACTGCAAAAACATGCCAAATTGTAAAGACCATCGAGGCTAGGAAGAAACTGCATCAACTAATGAGCAAAACAACCAGCTAACATCATAATGACAGGATCAAATTCACACATAACAATATTAACTTTAAAAGTAAATGGGCTAAATGCTCCAATTAAAAGACACAGAATGGCAAATTGGAAAAGGAGTCAAGACCCATCAGTGTGCTGTATTCAGGAAACCCATCTCAGGTGCAGAGACACACATAGACTCAAAATAAAGGGATGGAGGAATATCTACCAAGCAAATGGAAAATAAAAAACGGCAGGGGTTGCAACTAGTCTCTGATAAAATGGACTTTAAGCCAACAAAGATCAAAAGAGACAAAGAAGGCCATTACATAATGGTAAAGGGATCAATTCAACAAGAAGAGCTAACTATCCTAAATATATATGCACCCAATACAGGAGCACCCAGATTCATAAAGGAAGTCCTGAGTGACCCACAAAGAGACTTAGACTCCCACACAATAATAATGGGAGATTTTAACACCCCACTGTCAACATTAGACAGATCAATGAGACAGAGAGTTAACAAGGATACCCAGGAATTGAACTCAGCTCTGCACTAAGCAGACCTAATAGACATCTACAGAACTCTCCACCCCAAATCAACAGAATATACATTTTTTCAGCACCACACCACACCTATTCCAAATTGACCACATAGTTGGAAGTAAAACTCTCCTCAGCAAATATAAAAGAACAGAAATTATAACAAACTCTCTCTCAGACCACAGTGCAATCAAACTAGAACTCAGGATTAAGAAACTCACTCACATCCGCTCAACTACATGGAAACTGAAGAACCTGCTCCTGAATGACTACTGGGTACATAATAAAATGAAGGCAGAAATAAAGATGTTCTTTGAAACCAACGAGAACAAAGACACAACGTACCAGAATCTCTGGGACACATTCAAAGCAGTGTGTAGAGGGAAATTTATAGCACTAAATGCCCACAAGAGAAAGCAGGAAAGATCCAAAATTGACACCCTAACATCACAATTAAAAGAACTAGAAAAGCAAGGGCAAACACATTCAAAAGCTAGCAGAAGGCAAGAAATAACTAAAATCAGAGCAGAACTGAAAGAAATAGAGACACAAAAAAACCCTTCAAAAAATTAATGAATCCAGGAGCTGGTTTTTTGAAAAGATCAACAAAATTGATGGACCGCTAGCAAGACTACTAAAGAAGAAAAGAGAGAAGAATCCAGTAGATGCAATAAAAAATGATAAAGGGGATATCACCACTGATCCCACAGAAATACAATCTACCATCAGAGAATACTACAAACACCTCTAAGCAAATAAACTAGAAAATCTAGAAGAAATGGATAAATTCCTCAACAAACACACCCTCCCAAGACTAAACCAGGAAGAAGTTGAATCTCTGAATAGACCAATAACAGGCTCTGAAATTGTGGCAATAATCAATAGCTTACCAACCAAAAAGAGTTCAGGACCTGATGGATTCACAGCCGAATTCTACCAGAGGTACAAGGAGGAACTGGTACCATTCCTTCTGAAACTATTCCAATCGATAGAAAAAGAGGGAATCCTCCCTAACACATTTTATGAAGCCAGTATCATCCTGATGCCAAAGCCGGGCAGAGACACAACCAAAAAAGAGAATTTTAGACCAATATCCTTGATGAACATTGATGCAAAAATCCTCAATAAAATACTGGCAAACCGAATCCAGCAGCACATCAAAAAGCTTATCCACCATGATCAAGTGGGCGTCATCCCTGGGATGCAAGGCTGGTTCAACATACACAAATCAATAAATGTAATCCAGCATATAAACAGAACCAAAGACAAAAATCACATGACTATCTCAATAGATGCAGAAAAGGCCTTTGACAAAATTCAACAACCCTTCATGCTAAAAACTCTCAATAAATTACGTATTGATGGGACGTATCTCAAAATAATAAGAGCTATCTATGACAAACCCACAGCCAATATCATACTGAGTGGGCAAAAACTGGAAGCATTCCCTTTGAAAACTGGCACAAGACAGGGATGCCCTCTCTCACCACTCCTATTCAACATACTGTTGGAAGTTCTGGCCAGGGCAATCAGGCAGGAGAAGGAAATAAAGGGTATTCAATTAGGAAAAGAGGAAGTCAAATTGTCCCTGTTTGCAGATGACATGATTATATATCTAGAAAACCCCATTGTCTCAGCCCAAAATCTCCTCAAGCTGATAAGCAACTTCAGCAAAGTCTCAGGATACAAAATCAATGTACAAAAATCACAAGCATTCTTATACACCAATAACAGACAAACAGAGAGCCAAATCATGAGTGAACTCCCATTCAGAATTGCTTCAAAGAGAATAAAATACCTAGGAATCCAACTTACAAGGGACGTGAAGGATCTCTTCAAGGAGAACTAGAAACCACTGCTCAATGAAATAAAAGAGGATACAAACAAATGGAAGAACGTTCCATGCTCATGGGTTGGAAGAATCAATATCGTGAAAATGGCCATACTGCCCAAGGTAATTTACAGATTCAATGCCATCCCCATCAAGCTACCAATGACTTTCTTCACAGAATTGGAAAAAACTACTTTAAAGTTCATATGGAACCAAAAAAGAGCCTGCATCACCAAGTCAATCCTAAGCCAAAAGAACAAAGCTGGAGGCATCATGCTACCTGACTTCGAACTATACTACAAGGCTACAGTAACCAAAACAGCATGGTACTGGTACCACAACAGAGACATAGATCAATGGAACAGAACAGAGCCCTCATAAATAATGCCACAGATCTACAACTCTCTGATCTTTGACAAACCTGACAAAAACAAGCAATGGGGAAAGGATTCCCTATTTAATAAATGGTGCTGCAAAAACTGGCTAGCCATATGTAGAAAGCTGAAACTGGATTCTTTCCTTACAACTTATACAAAAAATAATTCAAGATGGATGAAAGACTTACATGTTAGACCTAAAGCCATAAAAACCCTAGAAGAAAACCTAGGCAATACCATTCAGGACATAGGCGTGGGCAAGGACTTCATGTCTAAAACATCAAAAGCAATGGCAACAAAAGCCAAAATTGACAAGTGGGATCTTATTAAACTAAAGAGCTTCTGCACAGCAAAAGAAACTACCATCAGAGTGAACAGGCAACCTACAGAATGGGAGAAAATTTTCACGACCTACTCATCTGACAAAGGGCTAATATCCAGAATCTACAATGAACTCAAACAAATTTACAAGGAAAAAACAAACAACTCCATCAAAAAGTGGGCAAAGGACATGAACAGACACTTCTCAAAAGAAGACATTTATGCAGCCAAAAAACACATCAAAAAATGCTCATCATCACTGGCCATCAGAGAAATGCAAATCAAAACCACAATGAGATACCATCTCACACCAGTTAGAATGGCCATCATTAAAAAGTCAGGAAACAACAGGTGCTGGAGAGGATGTGGAGAAATAGGAACACTTTTACACTGTTGGTGGGACTGGAAACTAGTTCAACCATTGTGGAAGTCAGTGTGGCGATTCCTCAGGGATCTAGAACTAGAAATACCATTTGACCCAGCTATCCCCTTACTGGGTGTATACCCAAAGGACTGTAAATCATGCTGCTATAAAGACACATGCACACGTATGTTTATTGCGGCACCATTCACAATAGCAAAGACTTGGAACCAACCCAAATGTCCAACAACGATAGACTGGATTAAGAAAACGTGGCACATATACACCATGGAATACTATGCAGCCATAAAAAATGATGAGTTCATGTCCTTTATAGGGACATGGATGAAATTGGAAACCATCGTTCTCAGTAAACTATCGCAAGGACAAAAAGCCAAACACCACATGTTCTCACTCATAGGTGGGAATCGAACAATGAGAACTCATGGACACAGGAAGGGGAACATCACACTCTGGGGACTGTTGTGGGGTGGGGGGAGGGGGGAGGGATAGCATTAGGAACTATACCTAATGCTAAATGATGAGTTAATGGGTGCAGCACACCAACATGGCACATGGATACATATGTAACAAACCTGCACATTGTGCACATGTACCCTAAAATTTAAAGTATAATAATAATAACAAAAAAAAAAGAAAAACACACTTCAGGATATCATCCAGGAAAACTTCCCCAACCTAGCAAGACAGGCCAACATTCAATTTCAGAAAATACATAGAACTCCGGTAACATAATCCATGAGAATATCAACCCCAAGACACATAATCATCAGATTCTCCAAGGTCAAAATGAAGAAAAAAATGTTAAGGGCTGCTGGAGAGAAAGGCCAGATCACCTATAAAAGGAAGCCCATAAGACTAACAGCAGACCTCTCAGCAGAAACTCTAAAGGCCAAAAGAGATTGGAGGCCAATATTCAACATGCTTAAAGAAAAGAATTTCTAACCTAGAATTTCGTATCTGGCCAAAGTAAGCTTCATAAGTGGAAGAGAAATAAAATCTTTTCCAAACAAGCAAATGCTGATGGAATTCATCACCACCAGGCCTGCCTTGCAAGAGGTCCTGAAAAAAAAAGCACTGAATATGGAAAGGAAAAACCATTATAAGCCACTTCAAAACACACTGAGCTGGGTGCAGTGGCTCACACCTGTAATCCCAGCATTATGGGAGGTCAAGGAAGGTGGATCACCTGAGGTCAGGAGTTCGAGACCAGAATGGCCAACATGGTGAAACCCCATCTCTACTAAAAATACAAAAATTAGCTAGGCCTGGTAGCAGGCACCTGTAATCTCAACTACTTGGGAGGCTGAGGCAGGAGAATTGCTTGAACCCAGAAGGCAGAGATTGCAATGAGCCGAGATCACGACATTGCACTCCAGCCTGGGTAACAAGAGGAAAACTCCATCTCAAAAAACAAACAAACAAACAAAAAACACTACTGAAGTACACAGAACAATGACACTGTGTAGCAACTATATAAACAAGTGTGCAAAATCACCAGCTAGCATCATGATGACAGGAACAAATACATACATAACATTATCAACCTTAAATGTAAATGGGTTAAATGCGTCAATTGAAAGACACAGAATGGCAATCTGGATAGACAGTCAAGATCCATTGGTGTGCTGTATTCAAGAGACCCATCTCACCTGTAAAGACAGACATACACTCAAAATAAAGGGATAGAAGAAAATTTACCAAGCAAATGGAAAACAGAAAAAAGCAGGGGTTGCAATCCTAGTTTCTGAAAAAACAGACTTTAAATCAACAAACATCAAAAAGGACAAAGAAGGGCATTACATAAAGTAAAGGGGTCAATTCAAAAAGAAGAACTAACTATCCTAAATATATATGCATCCAATCCAGAGAACCCAGATTCATAAAACAGGCTCTTAGAAACATACAAAGAGGCATAGACTCCCACACAATAATAATGGAAGATTTTAACATCCCGTTGTCAATATCAGAGAGATCAATGAGACAGAAAATTAACAAAGATATTCAGGACTTGAATTCAGCTCTGGATCAAGTGAACCTGATAAGTATCTATAGAAGTTTCCACCCTAAAACAACAGAATATACATTCTTGGCATCACATGGAACTTACTCTAAAATTGACCACATAATTGGAAGTAAATCACTCCTAAGCAAATGCAAAAAAAAACCAAAATCATAATGAATAGTCTCTCAGACCACAGCACAATCAAATTAGAGCTCAAGACCAAGAAACTCACCCCAAACCACAGAACTACATAGAAATTGAACAACCTGCTCTTAAATGACTCCTGTGTAAATAATGAAATTAATGCAGAAATCAAGAAGTTCTTTGAAAAAAATGAGAACAAAGAGACAAGGTACTAGAATCTCTGAAATGCAGTTAAAGCAGTGTTAGGAGGGAAATGTATAGGACTAAATGCCCACATCAAAGAACTCAATAGATCTATGTAACAACCTAACATCTCAACTAAAAGAACTAGAGAACCAAGAGCAAACAAACCCCAAAGCTAGTAGAAGACAAGAAATAACCAAACTCAGAGTGAAACTGAAGGAGACAGAGACATGAAAAATCTTTCAAAAAATCAATGAATCCAGGAGCTGGTTTTTTGAAAAAATTAATAAAATAGACCACTAGCTAGACTAATGAAGAATAAAAGATAGAAAAATCAAATGGACAGAATAAAAAATGATAAAGGGGATATTACCACTGACCCCACAGAAATGCAAATAACCATCAGAGAATACTATAAACATCTCTATGCAAATAAACTAGAAAATCTAAAAGAAATGGACAAATTCCTGGACACATATACCCTCCCAATACTGAACCAGGAAGAAGTAGAATCCCTAAATAGACCAATAACAAGTTCTGAAATTGAGACAATAATTAATAGCCTACCAATCAAAAAGAGCCCAGGACCAGATGGATTTACTGCTGAATTCTACCAGAGGTACAAAGAGAAGCTGATACTCTTTCTTCTGAAACTATTCCACTTGAAAAGAAAGGACTCCCCGCTAACTCATTTTATGAGGCCAGCATCACCCCAATACCAAAACCTGACAGAGATACAACAAAAAAAGGAAACTTTAGGCCAATATCCCTGATGAATGTTGATGCAAAACTTCTCAGTAAAATATTGGCAAACCGAATACAGCAACATATCAAAAAGCTTATCCTCCATAATCAATTGGCTTCATCCCCAGGATGCAAGGCTGGCTCAACATACACAAATCAATAAACACATTTATCACATAAACAGAACTAAAAACAAAAGCCACATGATTATCTCAATAGATGCAGAAAAGGCCTTTGATAAAATTAGACATTGCTTCATGTTAAAAACTGAAAAACTGTCAATAAAGCAGGTATTGAAGGAACATAGATCAAAATAATAAGAGCTATTTATGACAAACCCACAGCCAACATTATGATGAATTAGGCAAAAGCTGGAAGCATTCCCTTTGAAAACCAGCACAAGACAAGGATGCACCCTCTCACCACTCTTATTCACATAGTATTGAAAGCTCTGGCCAGGGCAATCAGGCAAGAGAAAGAAATGAAGGGTATTCAAATAGGAAAAGAGGATGTCAAATTGTCTTTCTTTGCAGATGACATGATCCTATGTCTAGAAGACTTCTTTATCTCAGCCCAAAAGCTTCTTAAGCTGATAACCAACTTCAGGAAAGTCTCAGGATACAAAAGCAATATGCAGAAGTCACAAGCATTCCTATACACCAACAACAGACAAGCAGAGAGCCAAATCATGAATAAACTCCCATTCACAATTGCTACAAAGGGAATGCAATACCTAAGAATACAACTAACAAGGGAAGTGAAGGACCTCTTCAAGGAGAAGTAAAAACTACTGCTCAAGGAAATCAGAAAAACAAATGGAAAAACATTCCATGCTCATGGATAGGAAGAATCAATATCGTGAAAATGGCCATACTGCCCAAAGCAATCTATAGATTCAATGCTACTCCCATTAAACTACCATTGACATTCTTCACAGAATTAGAAGAAACTATTTTAAAATTCATATGAAACCAAAAAAGAGCTCATATAGCCAAGACAACTCTGAGACTCTGGGCAAAAAGAACAAAGATGGAGGCATCACGTCACCAGACTTCAAACTATACTGCAAGGCTACGGTAACCAAAACAGCATGGTACTGGTAGAAAAACACATACACCAATGGAATAGAATAGAGAACTCAGAAATAAGACTGTACATTTACAACCATCTGATCTTTGACAATCCTGACAAAAACAAGCAATGAGGAAAGGATTCCCTATTTAATAAATGGTGCTGGGAGAATTGGCTAGCCATATGCAGAAAATTGAAACTGTTCCCCTTCCTTACACCTTATACAAAAATTAACTCAAGATGAATTAAAGATGTAAATGTAAAACCCAAAGCTATAAAAACCCTAAAAGAAAATCTAGGCAATACCATTCAGGAGATGGGCACAGGCAAAGATTTCATGATGAAATTGCCAAAAGGAATTGCAACAAAAGCAAAACTTGACAAATGCGATCTCATTAAACTAAATAGCTTCTGTACAGCAAAAGAAACTTATCATTAAAGTGAACAGGCAACCTATAGAATGGCAGAAAATTTTTGCCATCTATCCACCTGACAAGGTTCTAATATCCAGACTCTACAAGGAACTTAAACAAATTTATAGGAGAAAAACAAAACAACCCCATGAAAAAGTGTGCAAAGGACATGAACAGACACTTCTCAAATCCATGCAGTCAACAAACATATGAAAAAAGCTCAACATCACTGATCATTAGAGAAATGCAAATCAAAACCACAATGAAATAACATCTCATGCTAGTCAAAATGGTGATTATTAAAAAGTCAAGAAACAACAGATGCTGGCGAGGTTGTGGAGAAATAGCAACACTTTTACACTGCTGGTGGAAATGTAAATTAGTTGAACCATGTGGAAGACAGTGTGGCAATTCCTCAAAGATTTAGAACCAGAAATACCGTCTGACCCAGCAATTCCATTACTTGGTATATACCCAAAGGAATATAAACCATTCTATTACAAAAATACATGCACATGGATGTTCATTGCATCACTATTCACAATAGCAAAGACATGGTATCAACCCAAATCTCCATCAATGATACACTGGATTAAAAAATGTGGTACATATACATGATGGGATACTATGTAGCCATCAAAAGGAATGAGATCATGTGCTTTGCTGGGACATGGATGGAGCTAGAAGCCATTATCCTTAGCAAACTAACACAGGAACAGAAAGGCAAAAAACACATGTTCCCACTTATAAGCAGGAGCTGAACAATGAGAACACATGGACACAGGGATGGGAACAATACACATTGGGGCATGTTGTGGGGTGGTGGGGAGAAGGAGAGCATTAGGAAAAATAGCTAATGCATCCTGGGCTTACCACCTAGATGATGGGTTGATAGGTGCAGTAAATGACCATGACATATGTTTACCTATGTAACACACCTGCCTATCCTGCACATGTACCCCAGAACTTAAAATAAAAATAATTCTTTTTTAAAAAAAGAAGAAAGTAAATTACATGATAGAAATAGAGACAAGAAATCATGGCCCTTTCAAATAAAAAAATAAAATTAACAGAAACTGTCACCAAGGAAGACCAGACATTCAGCTTACTAGAAAAGAACTTTAAATAAATGGCTTTTAATATGTTCAAAGAGCTCAAGAGAATTTGGCAAAAATATGTAATGTAAACCAGGAGAATGCTATGTCACTACAGAGAGAATATCAATAAAGGGAAATCAATTATTTAAAAGAAACCAAATCGAAATTTTAGAGCTAAAAGGTATAATAACTGATACTTTTAGAAAAATCACTAGAAGGGTTCCACATAGGACTTGAGCAAGGAGAAGAAACAATCAGCAAACATACAAATGGGTCAATTGAAATTATCTAATCTGAGATGCAGAAAGAAAAATAATGAAGAAAAATAAAGATTCTAGGGTACATATGGTACACCACTGATCCTACCAACATACCCATAAGTGTGTCCCCAGAAGGAAAAAAAGAAGTAAGGGTGCAGAGACAAGAAGAAATAAAGTCAAAAAACTTTGAAAATTTGTTAACAGACATAAATCTACACAACCAAGAATCTCAGTGGTTCCAAGTAGAATCCATTGAGATCCATTGGATTCAAAGCAGCACATACTAAAGCAGCTCATACTAAAACACGTTATAATTAAACTATCAAAAGCCAGAGATAAAAAATCTTAAATGCAGCAAGAGAGAACTGAATTGTATTGTATAAGGTATCCTCAATAACATTAATAGCCACTTTATTATCATAATCCGTGGAGGCTAGAGGCAGCAGATAATATTTAAAGTGCTGAAAGAAAAAGCCCTGTCAATCAAGAATTCTATGCCTTGTAAAACACTTCCTCAAAAATACAGGAGAAATTAAGTTATTCCTACACAAACAAAAGCTGAGGGAGTTTGTCACTAGTACACCTGCCTTACAAGGAATACAAAAGTAGTCTCTTAGGCTGAAATGAAGGATGATAGACAGTTAACTCAAAGCCATATGATGCAAGAAAGTATATCATTAAATAAAAATACAGCAGTAAATATAAAAGCCAATCTTGTTTCATTTTTTGTTTGCAATGCCTCTTTATTCCTATATGATAGAAAGGACAAGTGCATAAAACAATGTTATAAAAAAATGTTAATGGGCATGCAATGTATAAATACGTAATTTGTGACAATAACATAAAGGGGGAGGGCTAGAGATTTATAGACAGAGAATTTTTGTATACTGCTGAAGGTAAGCTGGTATCAATTGAGACTAGATTGTTATAAATTTAAGATGTGAGTTTTCATCCCCACATTGGTTCTAAGAAAATGACTAGAAAATATACAAAAAGAAAATAAGAAGAGAATCAAAATGGTAACTAAAAAAATCCACCAAATCAAGTCTCAATAAATTTCAAAAGACGGAAACCTTACAAAGTGTTTTCTCTGAATAAAACCATCTATAGATAACAGAAGAAAAGCTGGAAATTCCCCCAAATTTTTAGAACTTAAGATACAAGTAAGCAACCAATGGATCAAAAAAGAAATGACAAGGGAAATTAGAAAATACTTTGAGATGAATAAAAATGAAAACACAACATAGTAAGGCAAATAGGATATGGCAGAACGAGTGCTCAGAGAAAAATTTATAGTTTTAAGTGTTTACAATAAAAGAAAAGAGAGGTTACAAGTGAATAAACTACATTTACAACAAAAAACTATAGAAAAAATAGATAATGAGCTAGTATACTAGCAAGTATAAGGAGGAAATAATAAAGATGAGAGAAATGTAAAAGAAAATAGAACAACAACAGAGAAAAACCTGAAACCAAAGCTTCATTCTTTGAAAAGATCAACAAATTGGTAAACCTTAAGCTAGACTGATTAAGGCAAAAAAGGGCTCAAGTTTTAATATAAGAAATGAAGATATAGATATTACTACCCACCTTATATAAATAAATAGCATCATCAAGAAGATTATGACTTGTACACCAAAAAATTAGATAACTTAGATAAAGTGGACAAATTCCAAAGATACACACAACTATCACAACTGAACACAATGATAAATAAAAAATCCAAATAGACCTATTATTAGTAAGGAGACCGAATAAGCCCTCGACAACTTTCAAACAAAGAAAAGCCCAGGATCATATGGCTTCACTAGTAAATTCTATCAAACTCTTTAAAAAGAAATATTACCAATCCTTCTAAAACGCTTCAAAGAAATGAAAAGGAATGAATACTTCTTAATTTAGTCTATGAAGCCAGCATTACTCTGATACGAAACCAAATACATGACAAGAAAAGAGAGCCACAGACCAATAAGATTTATGAATACATGTGCAAAAATCTTCAGCAAAATATTAGCAAATAAAATCCAGAAGCAAAGTAAAATAATAATTCACCATTGCCAAGTGAGATTTGTTCCAGAAATGCAAGGGTCGTTCAATATATGAAAAGTAGTCAATGTAATACACCACATTAGCAAAATGAGGGAGAAAAAAATCACATGATCATTTCAACTGATGCAGAAAAAGCATTTGACTAATTTGAACACCCTTCCATTATAAAAACCCTTAACAACCTAGGAATAGAAGAGAATTTCCTCAACATGGGAAAGAGCATTTATTAAAATTTCAATGATGAAAAACTGAAAGCTCTCCCCATAAAATCAGGAACAAAATAAAGGTGCACACATTCATCTCTTCCATTGGACATTGTACTGTAAGTTCTAGCAAAATCAATTAAAGAAGAAAAATAAAACCATCTAAACTGAAAAGAAAAAAATAAAAATATGTCTACTTTCAAATTGCACGACTTTATATATAAAAATACTAAAAATCCCATGAAAAATGATTGGAACCCATCAATGAATTCTGCAAAGTTGCAAGATATGAGAATAAAACAAAAATCTGTTTTACTTCTGTATCCTAGAAATCGACAATCTGAAAAAAAATTAAGAAACAATTCCATTTATGATAGTATCAAAAAGAATAAAATACCTAGGAATAAATTTAACAACGGAGATTCAAGGTTTTTACACTGAAAACTACATGATATGCTGAAAGAAATTAAAGATGGCCTAAACAAATGACAAATGGAAATATGATGTGTTTTTATGGATGGGAAGACTAAATATTGTTAAGATGGCAATACTTGGATAAAGAAATGTGGTACATAGACAAAACAGAAGAAAATTCTGTCATTTGCAATGATATAAATGAACCTGGATGTAAAATAAGCCAGGCAAGAAAAACAAATACCAAATGATTTGATTTATATGTGGAATCTATCTAATGAAGTCAAACGTATACAAGCAGAGAGTAGCATGAGGGTTACCAAGGGCTAGGGGAAGAGAGGACTGGGGATATGTTGGTTAAAGGATACACAATTTCAGATAGACAGGAGGAATTAGTTCAAGAGATCAATTGTACAACATGACGGCTATGATTAAAAAGAATGCATTGTACGCTAGAAAACTGCTAAAAAAGATGTCAAGTGTTCTAACCACAAAAATGATAAATGTATGAGGTAATGCATATATTAATTAGCTTGATTTAGCCATTCCACAATGTATATTCCAAAACACTATGTTGTACACCATAAATACATATAATTTTGTAATTAAAATAATTCAAAAATAAATAACTTTTTTTAAAAAGGTAGCAATACTCCCCAAAGTAATCTACATATTCAATGCAATCCCTATCAAAATTCCAGTGGATTCATTGCTGAAATAAAAATAAAATTTCTAAAAGTCAAATGGCATTTCAAGAGATGCTGAATAGCCAAAAAAATTAGAAAATTGAAGGACTCAAAATTTTAGGTTCAAAACTTACTACAAAGTTACAGCAATCAATAACAACATAGTACTAATGTAAAGATAAAAATACAAATTAATGGGATACAATTGAGATTCCAGAAATAAACCCATAAATCTTTTATCAATTGATTTTTGAAAGGGCTGCCAAAAACATTCAGTGGGGAAAGCAGAATCACTTCAACAAATGATGTTGGGACAATTGCATAGCTACATGCAAAACTGTTTACAATGCAGTTGGACCGTTACCTCACACCATATACAAAATATATACAAAAATTAAGTCAAAGTTGATCAGAGTTCTCAATATAAGAGACAAAAATATAAAACTATTAAAAGAAAACCTAAGGGTATATTTTGTATGACTCTGGATTTAATAATGGATTCTTAAATACAACACTAAAAACACAAACAACAAAAAATAGACAAATTGGACTTCAAACCTTCAACTTTTGCACATGAAAAATATTTTATCAATAAATTTAAAAGAAAAACCACGCAATTATAGAAAATATTTGCAAGTCATATATGTGGTTAAGGGTCGAATAACCAGATTTTATGAAGATCTCCTTCAACTTAGCAAAAACAAAACAAAACAAAAAACATCAACTCTATTAAAAAACGGAGCAAAGGATTTGAGCATTTACCCAAAGAAGATATATAAATGGCAAATACATACACGAAAAGATGCTCAACATCATTATTCATTAAGAAAAATACAAATCGAAACTACAATGAATTACTACCTCATAGCCACTAAGCTGGCTATAATTTTAAAAACCAGAAAATAAGCAATGGTAAAGATGTGGAGAGATTGGAACCCTTCTATATTACTGGCTAAAGTGTAAAATGATGCAGCCACTGTGTAAACAGCTCTTCCTCAATAAGTTAAACTTAGAATCTCTTTGTTTCCCAGTAATTCCAATATTTTTGAGAGAATTGAAAATTGGTGTTCAAACAAAAGCTTGTACATGAATGTTCATAGCAGTAATATTCACAATAGTCCAAAGGTGAAAACAATCTAAATGTCCACCACTGGAAGAGTGAATAAGCACAATATATTACAATATACCCATTCACTGGAATATTATTCAGCCATAAAAAGCAATGAAGTACTAATATATGTTAAAACATGGATGAACCAAAGATATGCTAAGTGAAATGCAAAAAGAACAAAGCTGGAGGCATTATGTTACCAGACTTCAAAATATACTATAAGGCTTTTATGAACAAAACAGCATGGTATGGGTACAGAAACAGAGACATAGACCAATGGAACAGAATAGATAGCCCAGAAATAATGCCACACACCCATAATCATCTGGTCTTTGAAAAAGTAAACAAAAACAAGAAATGGGGGAAGGACTCCCTATTCAATAAATGGTGCTGGGATAGCTGGCTAGCAATATGCAGAAGATTGAAACAGGACCTGTTCCTTATACCATATACAAAAATCAACTCAACATGGATTAAAGACCTAAATGTAAAATCTAAAACTATAAAAACCCTGGAAGACAACCTAGGAAATGCCATTCTGGATATAGGACCCAGCAAAGATTTCACGATGAAGATGCCAAAAGCAATTACAACATAAGCAACATTAGACAAATAGGGCCTAATTAAACTAAAGAGCTTCTGCATAGCAAAAGAAACTAGCAACAGAGTTAACAGGCAACCTACAGAATTAACAGGCAACCTACAGAATGGGAGAAAATATTTTCAAACTACACATCCAACAAAAGTCAATGTCCAGAGTCTATAAGTGACTGCAACAAATCAACAAGCAACAAACAAACAATAACAAATGGGCAAAGAACATAAATGCACATTTTTTAAAAAAAGACACACACATGACTAACAAGCATATGAAAAAGTGCTCAACATCACTAATCATTACAGAATGCAAATCAAAATCACCATGAGATACCGTCTCACATCAGTAAGAATGGCTATTATTAGAAAGCAATGCTGGCGAGGTTGCTGAGAAAAAAGAATACTTATACACTGCTGTTGAGAATGTAAATTAGTTCAGCCATTGTGGGAAGCAGTTTGGCAATTTCTCAAAGAACTCAAAGTAGAATTCAATTCCACCCAGCAATCCCATTATTGGGATTATAGCCAAAGGAGTATAAATCATTCTACCATACAGATACATGCATGCATATGTTCATCACAGTACTATTCACAATAGCAAAGATTTGGAATCAATCTAAATGGCCATCAGTGGTAGACTGGATAAAGAAAATGTGGTACATATACACCATGGAATAGTATGCAGTCATAAAAGAAGAATGAGATCATGTCCTTTGCAGCAACATGGATGGTGCTGGAGGCCATTATCCTAAGCAAACTAATGCAGGAACAGAAAACCAAATACCACATGTTCCCACTTATAAGTGGGAGCTAAACATGTGCGTACATTTGGAAACAAATAATGGAACAACAGACAGCAGAGCCTACTTGAGGATGGAGTAAAGAAGGAAGGTGAGGATAGAAAAACTATCTTATTAGGTACTATGCTTATTACTTGGATGGCAAAATAATCTGCACACCAAATCCCATAGCATGCAAATTACCTATATAACAAATCTGCACAAGTACCTCTGAATCTAAAGGAAAATTTTTAAAAAGAAAATATGCTTTGTGGAAGAATCAGACATAAAGATCACACATTGTATTACATTTATATAAAATATCCAGACTGAGAAGATCATAAGCTTTCCCCTCAGGCTGCTGAAAACAGAACATGGTTAGCTAATCAGTGAAGGACTATTTTGGCACAGAGCCAATTATGAAAAGTGGGAGAGGTGACTCTTTAAAAAATTATAATTGACACATAATAATTGCACGTATTTATGTATTACAACATGATGTTTTGATACATGTATATATTATGTAATGATAAAATCACAGTAATTACCATTATCTGTCACCTTAAACATTTATTATTTCTTTGTGATGAGAATGTTCAAAGACCTATTTTCTAATTATTTTGAAATACACAATGCGTTATTGTTAACTCTAAGCATACTACTATGTAATAGAACACCAGAACTTACTCCTTCTAACTGTAGCTTCATACCTGTTGACTAATCTCTTCCCACCACCTCCCCTACATTTTTTTAATGTGCAATTTTCAACAACAAAAATTCATGATGTATACAATGAAACAGGAAAGGACATAACCAATTCAAAGGATAAAAATGAAATGACAAAAGCAATCCCTGAAGAAGCACAGGCATAAAGCTAGTCAAAAGACTTTAAAACTGTCATAAATATGCTCAAAGAACTGAAGGAAAACAGATAAAAAAAACTAAAGGTTTCAGGAAAACAACATATAAAAAACAAGAATATCAACAAACAGAAATAAATTATTTTTTAAAAAAGAAAAAATAAAAATTCTGGAATTGGAAAATATAATGACCATATTGATTGAAATATTCGCTAAGGGGTTCAAAAGCAAATTTGAGTATGCAGAAGAAAGAATTGGTGAACTTGAAGAGAAGACATTTGAAATTATCAAGTCTAAGGAGCAGAAAGAAAAAAGACAGGAGAAAGTGAATAGAACCTAAGGAAGTTATGAGAGATGATCAAGTGGACCAGTATATACATTGTGGTAGTTCAAAAGGAGAGAAAAAGAGATAAAGGCTATATAAAAAAATAATGGCAAAGAATTTCCTGTATTTGAGGAAGAACATGAATAATCAAATCCAAGAAGCTCAACAAACTCCAAAAAGGAAAAACCTAAAAAGACCCACATTGAGACATATTACAATCAAATTGTCGAAAGATAAAGAGAAAGAGAGAATGTTGAAAGCAACAAAAGATACTCATACATACCAAAGACCCTAAATGAAATTATTAGGTGATTTCTCAGCAGAAGCTTTAGAGGACAGAGGCATGAATTAGAAAAGAGCAAGTAAATTATCTCCGTTTGGTGATATTAATAATATAATCTTATACCTGGAAATCCCTTAAGACTTTATCCAAAGACTCCTAGATTTGATAAATAAATTCAGTAAAGTTGCAGGATACACAATGAATATACAAAAATCAATTGTATTTCTATATAGCAATAACAATCAATCTGGAAACCAAATCAAGAAGTAAATCTGAACTACAACAGCTAAAAAAAAAAAAAAAGAAAAAAAACTGGGAGTATATTTAACCAAGCAGGTGAAAGATATCTGCAAGAAAACCTACAAAACACTCATGACAAAAATCATAGATGACACAAGCAAATAGAAAAACATCTCACGCTCATGAATTGGAAGAATCAAAATCATTAAAATGACCATACTACCCAATGCAATCTACAGATGCAATGCAAATCTTACCAAAATACCATCATTTTTCACAGAAATTAGAAAAAATAATCCTAAAATATATATGGAACCAAGAAAGAGCCTAAATAGCCAAATCAATTCTAAACAAAAAGAACAAAGCTGGAGGCATCACATTACCTGACTTCAAATTATACTGCAAGCCTATAGTAACCAAAACAACATAATACTGATATAAAAATATAAATATAGTTCAATGTATATAAACTCAAAAATAAAGCCACGTAAGATATCTAACGCCAACTGATTTTCAACAAAGTCAACAAAAACATACACTGGAGAAAGGACTCCCTATTCAATAAATGGTTCTGGGATAAATGGATTGCCATGTGCAGAAGAATGAAACTGGATCCCTATCTTTCACCATACGCAGAAATCAACTCAAGGTGGATTAAAGACTTAAATATAAGACTGAAACTATTAAAATACTAGAAAAAAACCTAGGAAAACACTCTTCTGGACATTGGCCTTGGCAAAGTATTTATGACTGAGACCTCTAAAGCATAGGCAACAAAAACAAAAATAGGCAAATGGGACTTAATTAAACTAAAAGCTTCTGCACAGCAAATCATCAACAGAATGAATGGACAATCTGATGTATGAGAGAAAATATATGCGAAGTATGCAACTGACAAAGGACTAACATTCAGAATCTATGAGGAACTCAAACATTTCAATAAGAAAACAATAAATACCCCATTAAATAGTGGGCAAAAGACATGAGTAGATATTTTCCAAAAGAAGACATAGAAATTACCAATAAGCATAGGAAAAAATGCTCAACATCAGTAATCATCAGGGAAATGCAAATTAAAACCACAATGAGATATCATCTCACACCAGTCAGAATAATGGCTATTATTAAAAAGTTAAAAAAAATATTGGTGAGGATGTGGAGAAAAGGAAATGCTTATATACTGTTAATGGGAATGTTAATTATTAAAACTTCTATGGAAATCAGTGTGGATATTTCTTAAAGAACTAAAAATAGAACTACAATTTGATCCAACAATCTCATTACTGGGTATGTATCTGAAAGAAAAGAAATTATTATACCAAAATGATAACCGCACTTATATGTTTATTGCCACACTATTCACAATAGCAAAGATATGGAATCAACCTAAATGTTCATCAATGAATGAGTGGATAAAGAAAAAAATATATATGTATATATCTCCCATGGAATGCAACTTAGTTAAAAAAAATTAAATCATGTCTTGCAGCAGTGTGGTTGGAACTAGAGACCATTGTCTTAAGTGAAATTACTCAGAAACAGAAAGTCAAATACCACATGTTGTCACTTATAAATGGGAGCTAAGTGATGCCTACACATGAATATAGAAAGTGGAATAATAGATATTGGAGGCTCAGGAGGGTGGAAGTGTGGAAGGAGGGTAAGGGATGAAAAATTACTTAATGGATGCAATGTATACTATTGGGTTGATGGCTTCACTAAAAGCTCAGACTTCACCACTATGCAATATATTCATGTAACAAAACTGCACTTGTATTCCTTAAATCTATAATTTAAAAAATGGAGGTCTATGAACTGGCCACAAATAATTCAAAATAATCATGTTAAAGATGCTCAGCAATCTACAAGAAAACAAAGATAGAAAATGAAACAAAAATCAGAAAAAATAATAAATAAATAATATCAGATGCTCAACAAAGAGAAATTATAAAAGGAACCAAACACATATCCTGGATCTGAAGAATACAGTGTCTGAACTGAAAAATTCAATAGAGAGCTTCAACAGCAAGCTCAATCAATCAGAAGAAAGAATCAGTGAATTCAAAAACAGCTTATTTGAAATTATCCAGTCAAAGAAAAAATATCAATATACAATTAAAATTAGTAGGCTGGTTTGAGTGCAGTGATGCTTAAAACTAATTGATCACATCCAATTACAGATTTCTTTGCTCCTTCTCTACTCCCAATGCTTCACTTGACTAGCCTTTAAAGAAAAAAAAGAGTAAAGAAAGCCTATGGGATATATGTGACACCATCAAAAGAATAAATATACACATTATGGAACTCAAAGAAGGGTAAGAGAAAGAGAAAGGGCAGATAGTTTATTTAAAGAAATAATGGCTGAAAACTTCCCACTTACAATGAGGCAAATGGACATCCAAATTCATGAAGTCCAAAGGACTCCAAATATGTTGAATGTAAAGAGGTCTATGGAGATAGATATTATAATTAAACTATCAAAACTCAAAGATAAGGAGAGAATTTTGAAAACAGCAAAAGAAACATGAGTCATCACATATAAGAGAATGTCCACACAATTGAGTGGATTTCTCAGCAAATAAGAAAATGTCCATACAATTGAGTGGATTTCTCAGCAAATAAGAACATGTCCATACAATTGAGTGGATTTCTCAGCAAATAAGAAAATGTCCATACAATTGAGTGGATTTCTCAACAAAAACCTTTCAGGCCAGGAAACAGTGTGATGCTATATTAAAAGTGCTCAAAGAAATTTAAAAATGAAGGAGACGCTGGGTGCAGTGGCTAACATCTGTAATCCTAGCACTTTAGGAGGCCGAGGTGGGTGGATCACCTGAGGTCAGGAGTTCGAGACCAGCCTGGCCAACATGGCAAAACCCCATCTCTACTAAAAATACAAAAGTTAGCTGGGCACGGTGGCACATGGCTGTAATCCCAGCTACTCAGAAGGCTGAGGCAGGAGGATCGCTTGAACCCAGGAGGTGGAGGTTGCAGTGAGCCGAGATTGCACCACTGCACTCCAACCTGGGTGACAGACACCATCTAAAAAAAAAAAAAGGAGAGCAAACACTTTCTGAGAAAAACAGAAACAGAAACTGAGGGGGTTTGTCAGCAATAGCACTTCCTCACAAGAAGTGATAAAGGGGCTGGGTGCAGTGGCTCATGCTTGTAATCCCAGCACTATGGGAGGCCAAGGTGGGTGGATCACTTGAGGTCAGGAGTTCAAGACCAGCCTGGCCAACATGGCAAAAACCCATCTCTACTAAAAGTACAAAAATTAGCCAAGCCTGCTGAGATCGTGCTACCACACTCCAGCCTGGGTGACAGAGATTCCATCTCAAAAAAAAAAATGCTAAACAGATACTTGTTGAAAGCATATGAAAATATAAGTCTCACTAGTAAAGCTAAATATACAGACAAATACATAATCATTTCACTGTAGCAGTAGTGCATAAAACACATTAAATCCTAGAATATAACCATAAAAGTTTGTTAATGGATACATAATATAAAAAGAATTAAATTTTGGCTTCAGTAACATAACATTTGGGTACAGGAGAGAATAAAAAGTATAGAGTTTTCACATGCAATTGAAGTTTAGTTATTATCAGCATAAAATAGATTTTTACAACTAAATGAAATTTTGTGTAAAGTCTCATGATAACTACAAAGAAAAAAACTGATAGTACATACAAAAAAATACAAAAAAATTCAAAGAATGTCACTACAAAAATTCACTAATCATAAAGTAAGATTTAAAGAGAGGAAGATTAGAAAAAAATGATTACAAAACACACAGAAAACAATTAACAAAGTGGCAATAATAAGTCCCTACCTATCAATAACTACTTTAAATGTAAGTGCATTAAACGCAGAAATCCAAAGATATAGAATGGCTTAATGTGAAAAAACAAACCCAAAACCTGTCTATGTGCTGTTGACAAAAGACTCCTTTAGATTTAAGAACACATATAGGCTGAAAGTAAGAGGATAGAAGACGACATTCCATGCAAACAGTAACCAAAAGAGAGCAGGAGTGGTTATACTTACATTAGATAAAATAGGTTATAAGCTGAAAACTGTCAGAAAAGATAAAAAGGTTATTACATAGTGATAAAGTATTGATTCAATAGGAATATATAACAATTACAAATATATATGCATCCAATATCAGAGTAACAATTTGAGTATATATGTGTGTGTGCGTGCACATTTGTTTGTGTCAAACATTTATAGATCTGAAAAGAAGGAATACATAGAGGACTTCAATATTCCAGTTTTAATAATAGAAAAAATAACCAGACATAAAATTAATAAGGAAATGGCAGACTGCAACTTTATAGGTCAAATGGACCTAACAGACATGTACAGAACATTCCTTCCACCTGCTATAGACTGAATGTTTGTGTCCCCCCAAAATTCATTATTGAAACTTAATTCCCATGTGAAGATATTTGGAGGTGGAGCTTTTGTGAGGTGATTAGGTGACGAGGTTGGAGCCAGCAAGAATGGCATTAGTGCCCTTATAAAATACATCCTCACCCCTTCTGCCATGTAAGGACACAGTGAAAGGACAGGTATATGTGAACAAGGAAGCAGGCTCTCACCAGACACTGAATCAGCTAGTGCCTTGATTTTGGATGTCCCAGCCTGCAGAACTGTTAGAAACAAATTTCTGTTGTCTGCAAACCATCTAGTCTATGGTATTTTGTTATAGTCACCTGAATAGACTAAGACACTACCAATCAGCAATAAGATACACATTCTTCTCAAGTGCATCCTATACACTCTCCAGGGAAGATTACATTCTTGGTCACAAAACAAGTCTCAACAAATTTAAAAATATTAAGATCATTCCAAATATCTTTTCTGACCCCAGGGGAATCTAACTAGCAATCAATAACAAAATAGAAATGGAAAAATTCACAAATATGTGAAAATTATACAGCACATTCTTGAACAACCATTAAATCAAAGAAAAAACCCAAAGGAAAGTTAGAAATTATCTTGAGAGAAAAGAAAACAAAAATACAACCCAACAAAACTTATCAGATGCAAAGAAGTGCCAAGAGAGAAGTTTATAGTGGTAAACACCAATATTAAACAAGAAAAAAAAATCTTAATAACCTAACTTTATACCTAAAATGACTAGAAAATAACAAACAAAGCCCAAAGTTAATAGGAGGAAGAAAATAACAAGGATGAGAGCAGAAATAAATAGAAGACAGAAAAACAATAGAAAAAAATTAATGAAACAAAGAGATGATTTATTGAAAAGATAAAGTCCACAAACACCTGGAACTATGAAGAAAGAGAGGATTCAAATAAATAAAATCAGAAATCAGAAAGAGTACATTATAAACAATGCTACAGAAATTTTTAAAAGATCATAAAGAATTATTATGAACAATTATAACCAACAAATTAGATAACCTAGAAGAAAAGGATAAATTCATAGAAACATACATCCTACCAAACTTCAATCTAGAAGAAAAAAGAAAGCCTGGCCACAACAAAAAACAAATAATGAGACTAAATCAGTAATCATAAATCCCCCAAAAGCCCAGGACCAGCTGGCTTCACAAATGAAATCTACCAAATATTTAAAGAAGAATCAATATCAATCACTCTTAAAGTCTTTCAAAAAAATAGAAGTAATAGCACTTCCAAACTCCTTTTATTAGGCCAGCATTGCCCTGATACCAAAGCCAGATAAAGACACCACCAGAAAACTACAGGCCAATATCCCTGATGAACAAGGGTACACATATCCTGAATAAAATATTAGCAAACCAAATTCAACAGCACAATAAAAGTATTATATACAACACCCAGGTGTTATTTATCCCTGTGATGTAAGAATGCTTTAACATATGCAAATCAATATAATACATCACATTAACAGAATGAAGGAGAAAAATCATATGATCATCTCAATAGATGTAATAAAAGCCTTTGAAAAAAAACTCAACACCCTTTTTTCTTTTTTTATTTTACTTTTTAAATTTTACATTCTGCAATACATGTGCAGAACGTGCAGGTTTGTTACATAGGTATACATGTGCTGTGGTGCTTTGCTGCACCTATTAACCCATCATATAGGTTTTAAGCCCCGCATGCATTAGGTATTTGTCCTAATGCTCTCCCTCCCCTTGCTCCGCACTCCCCAACAGGCCCCAGTGTGTGTTCTTCCCCTCCCTGTGTCCATGTGTTCTCCTTGCTCAACTCCCACTTATGAGTGAGAACATGTGGTGTTTGGTTTTCTTTTCCTGTCAACACCCTTTAAAGATTTAAAAAAAAAACCTCTCAATAAATGAGTTATAGAAGGAACTTAACTTAGCACAATGAAGACCGTATATGAAAAGCTCACAGCTAACAACATGCTCAATGGTGAAGAACTAAAAGCTTTCTTGTAAGATCTGGAACAAGTCAAGGAGGTCCACTTTCACACCTTCTATTCAAAATAATATTGGAAGTCCCAGCTAAAACTACTACGCAAGAAAAAGAAATAAAAGACATTCAAATCAGAAGTGAAATTATCTGTTTGAAGATGACATGATTTTACATGTAGAAAACACTAACTTTGCAAAATATTTGTTAGAACTAATAAATAAATTTAGTTAAGTTGCAGGATACAAAGTCATCATATGAAAATCAGTTGTATTTCTATACAGTAACAATGAATTATTCAAAAAGAAAATTAAGACAACATTTCTATTTATAATACCATCAAAAAGAATAAAATACTTAGGAAAAAAACTTAACCAAGGAAATGAAGGACCTGTTCATTGCAAACTATAAAACATGGATGAAACAAATTAAAGCACAAATAAATAAATAGAAAGATATATCATGTTTGTGGATTAAAAAATAATATTAAATATCTGAATAGAGAACCCAGAAATAAGCTCATACATATACTGTCAATTGATCTTCAACAAGGGTGCCAAGAATATGCAATGGGTAAAGGATAATCCACTTCTGATACTTGCTGGAAAAACTGGATGCTTAAATTCAACTCCAAATGAATTAAAAGTGTTAACATAAGATTGGAAACTATAAAACTCATGGACTAAAACATAAGGGAAAATCTTCTTGACATTGTCTGAGCCAATAATTTTTTTAACCCAAAAGCACAGACAACAAAAGTAAAAACGACAAATGGAATTACACCAAACTAAGAAGCTCCTGCACAGCAAAGGAAATAATCAACAAAATAAAAAGTCAAACTACAGAATGTGAGAAAATATTTGCAAACCATATGTCTGATAAAGGGTTAATATCCAAAACACATAAGAAGCACCTACAACTTAATAGAAAAAAAAAATTACCTGCTTTAAAAATAGACAAAGAAACTGAATAGATATTTCTCCAAGTAAGACATAGCTATGGCCAACAAGTATATGAAAAGGCATTCGGCATCACTAATCCTCAGGACGATGTAAATAAAAACTACAACGAGCTATCACCTCATACGTGTTACAATAGCTATTATCAAAAAAAGGAAAGATACATGTTTTCAAGAATACTGTCGATAGTGATGTAAATTGGTGCAGCCATTATTGAAAACAGCATGGAGGTTTCTCTAAAAATTTAAAATAGAACTATCATATAATCCAGCAATGCTACTTCTGAGTATATATCCAAAGTAAATGAAATCAATATCTTAAAGCCATATATGCATCCCATGTTAATTGCAGCATTATTCACAATAGCCAAGATATGAATCAACCTAAGTGTCTGCTGATGGATAAATATATAAAGAAAATGTGATTATATGCAATCATGTGCCACGTAATGATGTTTCAGTTAATGATAGACTATATATGTGGTAGTGGTCCCATAAGATTATAATACTGTATTTTAACTGTGCCTTTTCCATGTTTAGATACACAAATACATCATCATTGTGTTATAATTGCCTATAATATTCAGTACAGTAGTGTACTGTACAGCTTTGTAGCCTAGGCGCAATAAGCTATAATATAAAGCCTAGACGTGTAGTAGGCTATACCATCTAGGTTTGTGTAAGAACACTCTATGATGTCTGCACAATGACAAAATCATCTAACAACACATTTCTCAGAATGTATCACCATCATTCTCAATGCATGACTGTATATATATATATATATATATATATATATACATTTTATATAAAATAAAATATTATTAACCTTAAAAGTAAGAAATTCTGCCATTTGCAACAACATGGTCGAACCAGGAGAACTTTATGCTAAGTGAAATAATTAAGTACAGAAAGACAAAAGCTTTATGATCTTACTTATATGTGGAATCTAAAAATGTTAAACTCACAGAAGCAAAGAGTAAAATGGTGGTTGCCAGGGGCTGGAAATGAAGTGGGGAGATGTTGGTCAAAGGGTACAAAGTTTCAGTTAAGCAGGATGAATAAATTCTGCATTTCTAATGTAAATCATGATGACAGTGATCAATAATACTCGGTTGTATATTCAATTTTGTTGAGAGAGTAGATCTCAAATATTCTCCACACAAGAGAAGATAACTATGTGTGATGAAAAATATGTTAATTAGCTTGATTATGGTAATCATTTCACAACGTATATCAAAACATCATGTTCTACACCATAAATATATACAATTTTTACTTGTTAATATGGGTGGGGGAAAGAAAATATTGTCTAAACATACATTAGAATATTATTAGGCCTTTAAAGAGAAGGAAATCCTGCCATTTGTGACAACATGGATGAACCTAGAGGACATTATGCTAAGTGAAATAAGTCAAACACAGATGGACAAATACTATATGATATCATTTTGATGAGAAATCTAAAATAGTCAAACTCATAGAAGCAGAGTGTAAAATGGTGGTTGCCGGCGGATAGGAAGAGAAGGAAATGGCCCGGAGAATGGGACTACAGGCGTGCACCACCACATCTGGCTAATTTTTTTTGTATTTTTAGTAGAGATGGGGTTTCGCCATGTTGGCCAGACTGTTCTTGAACTCCTGACCTCAGGTGATCCACCCACCTCGGCCTCCCAAAGTGCTGGGAATCCAGGCGTGAGCCACCGCGCCCAGCCACCCTTGCCCATTTTCGATCCTCTATTACTATAGTCAGGCTTCTATTTTATCTCTCCACACAGGGGTTTTCCTAATTTGTTACAAACAGGTTTTTGATACTGCAACCAATTCAGTGTCTTTTTTATTAACACAGTCAAACCCCTCTGCCAGCTCCAACCAGATAAATGTCTTCACCATCATCATTACAGGCAAGTCTTTGGACAGCCCCATCCCCGTCAAGTCCTTCTTATGATTGGCAGCCTTCTAGTTAACCCCATCTATAACCAAGGTTCTTTTATTCTTTATACAAAGGCTTCTGTTCATTCCCTCTCAACCCAGGGTATTTCTTTTCTGTAGAAGCAGGCCTCTAGGCAGTTCCACCCTCGTAAAAGTTGTTCTCACTTCTATGGTGAATCCCTGCCTATACTACAGGATCTTTCTCTGCAAGGAGTTCTCTATTTGTCTGAGTACACACCAGGTCCTTCCATATCACACGGGCAGTTCTATGCTCAATCTTACCGACACGAGAGTGGTATTCTCATATTGGGAGGCATCTCAGTAGGCCTACCCACGGCAATTATGTATTTTCTATTTATAGGCAGTCCGCTGGACAGCCCTTCCCACATAAGGGTCCTCTTTATCATACAAGTCGACATATGGGTGAACCACCCACCATAGAGTACCTCGCATTTCTATTGGCAGGCTTCCAGTTAGCTCCACCCAGCATCATAATGTCTCTCTTTTTCATGGGTCAGTTCACTCACATAAGTTCCTATATAATACAGGAAGGCCTGTGGAGAGCTGCGCCCCGTGAGTGTGGTACTCTTTTGCGATGGCGGATGGTTGCATGTGTCGCCATAATAGGGTATTTCTCTTCTCTAGAGGCAGTCTTCTGGTCAATTCTGCGACATCAGGGTCCTTATCATCACTACAGGTAGGCTTTTGGTCATCATCACCTATGCCTGAAACCTCTCCTCAATACAAGTAATTCCTCTGGTAGATTCCGATAACCTACAACTTGATTTTTTTCACCAAACAGTTCTCCTGAACTGCGCTCAGTCTTCCTACAAAAGGTTGTTTTTTTGAGATGGAGTTTTGCTCTTGTCGCCCAGGCTGGAGTGCAATGGCACAATCTTGGCTCACTGCAACCTACGCCTCCCGGGTTCAAGAAATTCTCCTGCCTCGACCTCCCGAGTAGCTGGGATTACAGGCGCATGCCACCATGCCTGGCTGATTTTTGTACTTTTAGTAGAGACGGGGTTTCACCATGTTGGCCAGGCTGGTCTCGAACTTCTGACCACAGGTGATCTGCCCAAAGTGCCTCGGCCTCCAAAAGTGCTGGGATTACAGGCATGATCCGCCACGCCTGGCTTTTTTTTTTTTTTTTTTAAAGCTACATAGTGCTCCTTAGTATAGTTTTTACGGTATTTAAGTCCCCTGTTACCATCCACATTGATGGATATTTTAACTATTTTCAGCATTCCAAGCAGTAGTGTGGGGCGCACCCTCTCCTGTTTCGTTAATCATGGTTACAAGTGCTTTCTAGAATACACGCCTGGAAGTAAAAACGTCAGAAACTTAAGGTACTCAAATTATAACTTGTAATAAACACTGACAAATTGCCTTTAACATGGTTGTACCAGTTTACACTCTTGCAACTAGTGGATGAGAGTATTTCCTTCCATTCTTGTCAAAGCTGAATGTTATTGTTTGCATGCTTTTTTGTGTGTTTTTTTTTTTTTTGCCAAAATGATGGATGTGAATTGGTATCTCATAACTGATGTATTTTTCCACATTACAGCCTCAATTGAAACTCCCTGTGAACTCCTTCCTAATCCTATTCTCTTTTCTCGCTTTGCATGGTTTTACACTTTCCCTATATATTTTTAAATAATTAAAATAGTATTGTTTTGCAGCCTTTAAAATTTCATTTAAATGATGATATATAGTATATATTCATTTGCTACTTTTTTCATTCAAAATTTTCTTTTTGAAATTAATTCATATTGAAATGTGTCACTCGGTTTACATGCTACTATTAGTCTATTACATATCCTTATATTTGCTATGGACATTAGGCTGTTAGCTATTTTTCATTTGTTTTACCATTTCAAACAGTGCTGTTTTTCTGATATATTTCTCAGTGTGCACATGTGAATTTCTCTACAATATAACCTAAAAATAGAATCCCCAGGTTGTAAGTTTTAAGTATCTTTTAATTTACTAGCTATTTCTAATCTGATGGTGTGTAACATAACCTTATTTTGTTTTAATTTGCATTTTTCTGATTACTATTGAGGTTGAGCATCTTTTGTGTTTTCTTGGCCATTTAGGGTTTTTCTTCTGTGAACTAGCCTTTTCATATCCTTTGCTTATTCTACTGTGTTATTTGTTCTTTTCTTGTTGATACACTGCAGTTCCTCTTGTGTTCTTGTTCTATGTGTCTCATAAATCTTCCTGCAGTCTGTAGTGGCTTGTTTTTACCCTTTGTTACTTCTGTCTGTACGTGTGTCCATGAGTTTTAAGTTTTTATGTAATCCATTTTTTTTATATTTCTAAGAAATTCTTCTCTACTCCAAAGACACAATCGTATTTATTCCCCTGTATTCTAAAGAATACCAGTTTTAGGCCGGGCATGGTGGCCCACGCCTGCAATCCCAGCACTTTGGGAGGCCGAGGCAGGCAGATCAATTTGAGCTCAGCAGTTCGAGACCAGCCTGAGCAACATGGCGAAAGCCTATCTCCACAAAAATTACAAAAATTAGCCAGGTGTGATGGCACACACCTGTGGTCCCAGCTACTCGGGAGGCTGAGGTGGGAGGATTGCTTGAGCCTGGGAGGCAGGGGCTGCAATGAGTCTAGATCACCACTCCAGCCTGGGTGACAGAGTGAGACCCGGTCTCAAAAAATTAATTAATTAATTAAAATTAGAAATATCAGTTTTGATTTTCACATTTAGGTCTTATTCATTCAATAAATATTTATTGAGCCAGGGATTCTTCTGGGCACTGGGAATACTTCATCAAAACAAATGAACAAATATAGGCAAAAATCTCAGTCTTTTTTTTTTTTTGAGATGGTGTCTCTCTCTGTCACCCAGGCTATTTTATTTTTTTGAGATGGTGTCTCTCTCTGTCACCCAGGCTAGAGTGCAGTGGCATGATCTTGGCATCTCGGCTCACTGCAAACTCCACCTCCTGGGTTCAAACAATTCTCCTGCCTCAGCCTTCCGAATAGCTGGGATTACAGGTGCACACCAGCACGCCTGACTAATTTTTGTGTTTTTAATAGAGACGGGGTTTCACTATGTTGGCCAGGCTGGTCTGGAACTCCCAACCTCAAGTGATCTGCCCGTCTCTGCCTTCCAGAGTGCTGGGATTACAGGCGTGAGCCACTGTGCCCGACCAAAAATTTCAGTCTTTATTGACCTTACAGTCTATTGAACAAGACCATTAAATAATAGAATAGTGTATCATTTTGGGGAATAAGTGCTAAGGAGAAAAAGAGGGATAGAGAGTACAGATGATACGGTTTGTTTCTGGACTCCTTTGTCTCTTTGGGCCTTCTGTTTGTTAATAACATAGTTTTAATTTACTATAGCTTTATAATAAGTATAGGTGTCTAGTAGAACAAATCTCCTAATTGTATTTTCTGTAATATGTCTTAGATATTCTAGGGCTTTTGTTCCCCTCTGGAATATTGAGGATCAACTTGAAAAGTTGTTTTAACACTCTTTCTGGAATTTTGATTGGAATGCTATTCCATTTTTAAAGTAAAATGCAGAATGTTGATATCTTTATGAAACTGATAATTTCATTATATTAGCATGGCATATCTATTCATTTATTAAGACCATATTTTATGTCTTTTATTAAGGTTTGTTAAGTTTGTTGGGTTTTTAATATTTTTGGTGAAAGACATCATTTGTAATGTGTTTTATTTTTCATTGGAATTGTTCATTTGTAGCTATAAATATCTTTCTAAATGTCATTTTACTGCATCTCACAAGTTTCAGAATATAGTCTGTTCATTGCTGTTTAGGTTTGAATATCTTGTAATTTTCATTTTGAACTCTTCTTTAACAAATGAGATTTTAAAGAATGGTTTTTGATTGGGAGGCTGAGATGGGCGGATCAACTGAGGGCAGGAGTTCGAGACCAGCCTGCCCAACATGGGGAAACTCTATCTCTACTAAAAATACAAGAAATTAGCTGGGCGTGGTGGCAGACGTCTGTAATCCCAGCTGCTCGGGAGGCTGAGGCAAGAGAATCGCTTGAACCTGGGAGGCGGAGGTTGTGGTGAGCCGAGATTGCACCACTGCACTCCAGCCTAGGCCACAAGAGCGAAACTCCGTCTCAAAAAAAAAAAAGTTTTAGAAATTTGTAAGCATTTTTTCTTATTTTTACTATATTTCATAGTTAATTGCATTGTGATCAAAGAAAGTGAATATGTTACAGATTATTTGAAATTTTTAAGACTTACGGTAAATTTTTTTTTTTTTTGAGACGGAGTCTCGCTCTGTCGCCCAGGCTGGAGTGCAGTGGCGCAATCTCGGCTCACTGCAAGCTCCGCCTCCTGGGTTCACGCCATTCTCCTGCCTCAGCCTCTCCGAGTAGCTGGGACTACAGGCGCCCGCCACCACGCCCGACTAATTTTTTGTATTTTTAGTAGAGACGGGGTTTCACCTGGTCTCGATCGACTGACCTCATGATCCACCCGCCTCGGCCTCCCAAAGTGCTGGGATTTCAAGCGTGAGCCACCGTGCCCGGCACCAGACTTATGGTAAATTTTGCAAATTCTTGAAAAAAATGAGATTATTTCTTGGGTGCAGGTTTTTTATGTATAGGTTAATCTTTAATTTTATTGGGGTTTATTTATTGGGACTTTTAAATTTATATGAGTTTGTTTCTTGACTCTATTTTTCCTTTGGGCCTTTTGTTTTCCCTTTATTAATAACAGTCTTAATTTACTGTAGCTTTATAATAAGACTTGGCGTTTGGTAGGAAAAATTGCCCCACTGTATTTTCTTTAATATGCTTTAGGGTATTCTAGGGCTTTTGTTCTTCCCTATAATATTGAGGATCAATTTGAAAAGGATTCTTGTTCTTCTTATTTTTTCTCTGTTTCTAATATAATAGAGGAGAGTGTAATTATGTCGTTTGTAGATTCATAAATGTCTCCTCGTAATTCTGTCAGTTTTTGTTTTATCTGTTTTGTTGCTACCTGGAGACATGCATCCAAGTCCATGATGCACTGTTTCTTTTATTATTTTGGGGTGTCCCTCTATTGATGCTTTTTGCCTTTAATTCTATTTTCTCCAATATTTAATTTTTTGATGTTTTTTGTTTTAGGCGTAGCTCTTAGAAATACTATATAGCTCAATTATTTAAAAATGATTCTGGTTATCTTGTCTTTATTAGATGAAGTTAACTTTTTTCATTGTTATGTTTATGAATAGATTTTGACTCATTTTTACTATTTTGGGGGGTTTTCAGTTTGTTCATTTTTTTTTAAAGACAAGGTCTTGCTCTGTTGCTCAGGCTGGAATGCAATGGCACAATCATGGCTCACTGCAGCCTTGACCTTTTGGGGCACAAGCGATTTTCCCACCTCTGCCTCCCAAGTAGCTGAGACTACAGGCACATGCCACCACACCTGGCTAATTTTTGTATTTCTGGTAGAGCTGGAGTCTCGCCATGTTGTCCAGGTTAGCCTTGAACTCCTGGCTCAAGTGATCCTCCTGCCTTGGCCTCCCAAAGTGGGAGGATTACAGGAGTGAGCCACTGCGCCTGGCCAGGTTTTCAGTTTAACATCACTTTTCTTGGCTTCTTTGTCCCTCATTTCCTCTGCTGCTTTGGATGCTGCAGGTTATATTCTTACTGTGTTTGTCTTTAAATTTTTTAGATGTACACACAATTAATTTTTCTAACAAAATCTTTGTTTACTCAATATTTCGTATCGTTTTAACTATGACAAAAGTCTTAGTATTCTGGAACTACCCATTGAACCCCTACTTATTATTTTTGGACACAGTTCTGTTTTTCTTTACCCTTTTAAACACAAAAAAGATCAGTTATAATTTTATAGTCATAATAAACATAGTCTGTTAGTTTCTTTCTTCATTGTTGTTTCTCTTTTCCCCATATTTTCCCTCTGGCTTCACTCCTCATATTAAAAAACATTGTTTACCTGTGAGTGTAGTGATGATCTTTGGTTAACTCTAATGATGGAAAATGTCTTTATTTTGCTCTCACACTTGAATAATTGAGTACAAACTTATGAGTGACAGTTATTTTACTTCAACATTTATAAGTATTTCTAGTATCCACTTTTTTTTGCCCTCAGTCTAGTTGATCTTCCTTTAGAATAAAGCTTTTTCCCCTCTAGTGGCTCTTAAGATTGTTGCTTTATTATGATTTATTATTAATGTCATATAATTCTTTTTAGATAAAGTGCAAACACAAACACAACTAATCTATGATGATAGACAACAGAAAGTAGTTACAAGGGTGAGTGAAGTTTGGAAAGGGGATGAGAAAATCCTCTGGGGTGAAAGAAATGTTCCACTTCTCATGCTGGATGGTAGTTACCTGGGTATAAAAAATTGTCAAAGTTAATCAAATTGAATATGTACATTCTATGCATTTTAACGAATTTGAATTATTTCTAATTTTTAATGCTGTAGGGCTTCAGCAACTTATGGCAAACTTCTTGCAAAAAGCTCTCAGCATCCTCTGAGGCAGAGCCAATTGCTCAAACATCACGTTGTACCAAAGGTCCCAGAAGAGTTCATATGACACATTTGGCGATTATTTCAAAGGAATGAAGCATGGCATCTATACCTTCATCTTCTTTAAATTGCACAGCTAGGTTTGAATTTTAAAAAATTTCCAGTGTTATTGTTTTATTGCAGGTGAGCCAGCAGTTCTGTGTCTGCACAGTAGCTTTATCAGTTAAAGTCTTATCAGCAATAGCCTACTCCTGACAATATCTACAATTTCCTCACTGCTGTGGGGCAATAGGTATAATTCTCTTTTCTATAGCTAGGCACACAGATAAGATACATCTGAAGTCTGTATACTAATGGTTATAAAACAAAGCTTGAGCATCTCTATGGCATATTGCACTTGAAATAATCTTGGAAATAATGAGGGAAAATTATTTTAGATAAGAAATATATCAAAGACAGAAAATACCTGTGGCTTCTTGGAGATATTGAAGGCTGGCACACCTCAAGCAGTACCCAACTCAGCACCACTGCCATTGTATCAAGCACCCGCCTTCCCTGACACTTTATTCTTGATATTATAAGGTTTTATTCAGTGTGTCTTGGAGTGGGCTGACTTGTATTTATCCTGTTCAGTGGACTTTTTAATTTGAGAACTCATGTCTTTCTTCAAATCTGGAAAGTCATTAGCAATTTCTCCTCATTATTAATCCTTTATAATTCTCTATATATTCTTTTGAAACTTTATTAGACAAATGTTGGAGTTTCTCAGTATACCTTCAATTTCTCTTCACTATTCTTTCGTATTTATATATACCTATTTTTTTTATTTTACTTTAAGTTCTGGGATATATGTGCAGAACGTGCAGGTTTGTTACACAGGTATACATGTGCCATAGTGGTTTGCTGCACCTATCAACCCGTCATATAGGTTTTAAGCCCCGCATGCATTAAATATTTGCTTTAATGCTCTCCCTCTCTGTGACCCCCACCCCACAACAGGCCCCAATGTGTGATGTTCCCCTCCCTGTGTCCATTTGTTCTCATTGTTCAACTTCCACTTATCAGTGAGAACATGTGGTGTGGTTTTCTGTTCCTGTGTTAGTTTGCTGAGAATGATGGTTTCCAGCTTGATCCATGTCCATGCAAAAGACATGAACTCACTCTTTTTTTATGGCCATATAGGATTCCATGGTGTATATATTTCACATTTTCTTTATCCAGTCTATCATTGATGGGCATTCGGGTTGGATCCAAGTCTTTGCTATTGTAAATAGTGGTGCAATAAACATATGTGTGCCTGTGTCTTTATAGTAGAATGATTTGTAATCCTTTGGGTATATACCCAGTAATGGCATTCTTGGGTCAAATGGTATCTGTGGTTCTAGATCCTCGAGGAATTGCCACACTGTCTTCCACAGGGGTTGAACTAATTTACATTCCGACCAACAGTGTAAAAGCGTTCCTGTTTCTCCACAGCCTTGCCAACATCTGTTGTTTCCTGACTTTTTAACGATCACCATTCTAACTGGCGTGAGATGGTATCTCATTGTGATTTTGATTTGCATTTCTTTAATGACAGTGATCATGAGCATTTTTTCATAAGTTTGTTGGCCACATAAATGTCTTCTTTTGAGAAGTGTCTGTTCATATCCTTCACCCACTTTTTGATGGGGTTGTTTTTCTGTTGTAAGTTTGTTTAAGATGCCTCTAGAGTCTGGATACTAGACCTTTGTCAGATGGGTGGATTGCAAAAATTTTCTCCCATTCTGTATGTTGCCTGTTCACTCTGATGATAGTTTAGTTTGCTTTGCAGAAGCTCTTTAGTTTAATTAAATCCCATTTGTCAATTTTGGCTTTTTTGCAATTGCTTTTGGTGTTTTAGTCATGAAGTTTTTGCCCATGCCTATGTCCTGAATGGTATTGCCTAGGTTTTCTTCTAGGGTTTTTATGGTTTTAGGTTTTACCTTTAAGCCTTTAATCCATCTTGAGTTAATTTTTGTATAAGGTGTAAGGAAGGGGTCCAGTTTCTGTTTTCTGCATATGGCTAGCCTGTTTTCCCAGCACCATTTATTAAATAGGGAATCTTTCCCCATTGCTTGTTTTCGTCAGGTTTGTCGAAGACCAGATGGTTGTAGATGTGTGGTGTTATTTCTGAGGCCTCTGTTCTGTTCCATTGGTCTATATATCTGTTTTGGTACCACTACCATGCTGTTTTGGTTCTGTAGCCTCGTGGTATAGTTTGAAGACAGGTGGCGTGATGCCTCCAGCTTTTCTTTTTGCTTAGGATTATCTTGGCTATACGGGCTCTTTTTTGGTTCCATATGAAATTTAAAGTAGGTTTTTCTAGTTCTGTGAAGAAAGTCATTGGTAGCTTGGTGGGAATAGCATTGAATCTATAAATTACTTTGGGCAGTATGGCCATTTTTATGATATTGATTCTTCCTATCCATGAGCATGGAAGTCTTTTTCATTTGTTTCTCTCTTATTTCCTTGAGCAGTGGTTTGTAGTTCTCCTTGAAGAGGTCCTTCACGTCCCGTGTAAGTTGTATTCCTAGGTATTTCATTCTCTTTGTAGCAGTTGTGAATGGGTGTTCACTCATGATTTGTCTCTCTGTTTATCTAATGTTGGTGTATAGGAATCCTTGTGATTTTTGCACACTGATTTTGTATCCTGAGACTTTGCTGAAGTTGCTTATCAGCTTAAGCAGTTTTTGGGCTGAGACTATGGGGCTGTCTTTTTTTAATTTTTTTATTATTATACTTTAGGTTTTAGGGTACATGTGCACAATGTGCAGGTTTGTTACATATGTATCCATGTGCCATGTTGGTTTGCTGCACCCATTAACTCGTCATTTAGCATTAGGTATATCTCCTAATGCTGTCCCTCCCCCCTCCCCCCACCCCACAATAATCCCCGGAGTGTGATGTTCCCCTTCCTGTGTCCATGAGTTCTCATTGTTCAATTCCCACCTATGAGTGAGAGCATGCGGTGTTTGGTTTTTTGTCCTTGCGATAGTTTACTGAGAACAATGGTTTCCAGTTTCAACCATGTCCCTACAAAGGACATGAACTCATCATTTTTAATGGCTGCATAGTATTCCATGGTGTATATGTGCCACATTTTCTTATTCCAGTCTATCGTTGTTGGACATTTGGGTTGGTTCCAAGTCTTTGCTATTGTGAATAGTGCCGTAATAAACATACGTGTGCATGTGTCTTTATAGCAGCATGATTTATAGTCCTTTGGGTATATACCCAGTAATGGGATGGCTGGGTCAAATGGTATTTCCAGTTCTAGATCCCTGAGGAATCTCCACACTGACTTCCACAATGGTTGAACTAGTTTACAGTCCCACCAACAGTGTAAAAGTGTTCCTATTTCTCCACATCCTCTCCAGCACCTGTTGTTTCCCGATTTTTTAATGATGGCCATTCTATCTGGTGTGAGATGGTATCTCACTGTGGTTTTGATTTGCATTTCTCTGATGGCCAGTGATGATGAGCATTTTTTCATGTGTTTTTTGGCTGCGTAAATGTCTTCTTTTGAGAAGTGTCTGTTCATGTCCTTCACCCACTTTTTGATGGGGTTGTTTGTTTTTTTCTTGTAAATTTGTTTGAGTTCATTGTAGATTCTGGATATTAGCCCTTTGTCAGATGAGTAGGTTGCAAAAGTTTTCTCCCATTCTGTAGGTTGCCTGTTCACTCTGATGGTAGTTTCTTTTGCTGTGCAGAAGCTCTTTAGTTTAATGAGATCCCATTTGTCAATTTTGGCTTTTGTTGCCATTGCTTTTGGTGTTTTAGACATGAAGTCCTTGCCCATGCCTAGGTTTTCTTCTAGGGTTTTTATGGTTTTAGGTCTAACATGTAAGTCTTTAATCCATCTTGAATTAATTTTTGTATAAGGTGTAAGAGAGGGATCCAGTTTCAGCTTTCTACATATGGCTAGCCAGTTTTCCCAGCACCATTTATTAAATAGGGAATCCTTTCCCCATTGCTTGTTTTTGTCAGGTTTGTCAAAGATCAGATAGTTGTAGATATGCGGCATTATTTCTGAGGGCTCTGTTCTGTTCCGTTGATCTATGTCTCCGTTGTGGTACCAGTACCGTGCTGTTTTGGTTACTGTAGCCTTGTAGTATAGTTTGAAGTCAGGTAGCGTGATGCCTCCAGCTTTGTTCTTTTGGCTTAGGATTGACTTGGTGATGCAGGTATTTTTATATTTTTATGACTACTGCATGTTGGATGTTCTTTAGTACTCTATCTTCCAATTAACCAATTTACTCTTTGACCATGTCCAGTTGAGTTCGTCTCATCTATTGCATTCTTTAAATTTCAGTGACATTTTGTATTCAACATTTTTAATTACTTTTTTATTTCTATCTGTATTGCCTTCCTTGCATATATTTTATTATATTCACTCTTTGTTGCTTTGACTATACTGAACATACTTATTTTATTATCCAGGTGGCTGTATAACATTATTGTTTTCTTGAGTGAATTCATTACCTAGTTAATTTTTCTTGTTATTAAATTTCTTCATGTATTTTTGGGATTTTGGTTTTCTGCCTGATTTGAATGGACAGTTTTGGTTCTCCACCTCTTGCCTACCTTTATTCATTAGCCTGTGCTCCCTCAACCCTTTCTGATAGTTTAGTTTGCTTTGCAGAAGCTCTTTAGTTTAATTAAATCCCATTTGTCAATTTTGGCTTTTTTGCAATTGCTTTTGGTGTTTTAGTCATGAAGTTTTTGCCCATGCCTATGTCCTGAATGGTATTGCCTAGGTTTTCTTCTAGGGTTTTTATGGTTTTAGGTTTTACCTTTAAGCCTTTAATCCATCTTGAGTTAATTTTTGTATAAGGTGTAAGGAAGGGGTCCAGTTTCTGTTTTCTGCATATGGCTAGCCTGTTTTCCCAGCACCATTTATTAAATAGGGAATCTTTCCCCATTGCTTGTTTTCGTCAGGTTTGTCGAAGACCAGATGGTTGTAAATGTGTGGTGTTATTTCTGAGGCCTCTGTTCTGTTCCATTGGTCTATATATCTGTTTTGGTACCACTACCATGCTGTTTTGGTTCTGTAGCCTCGTGGTATAGTTTGAAGACAGGTGGCTTCTTCTAGAGGCTTTTTGGTTGCTTTCTCCCAGCACTCCAGGCTTCAATCCACTACTACATTTCAGAATGGAAGTTCTGAGTTAGTGTCTCATGATGTTACAGAGAATACTACAGATCCAGTAGAATCAGTTACAATAGCTAGTGGGCTTGGCCCAAATTCTGGTTGCAAGGTTTCATCAGTGATGATCTTCTTTCCTAGACCTACAGTTTGCCAGGGTTTGGCAGCAATACTTTTCTAGCTTCTTTTCACAAGCAGAGGTAGTCCCTAGGTTGGGGCTAGAATGCCACTGAATTTTGGTCTCCTTTCTTCCCCCACCAATAAAAAAAAATGAAAAATAAAAAAAAACTCTGAACTTTCAATTCCTGCTTGATAATCAAGAGTCCAGCAATCCAATGGCTTAGTTTCACTCATTATTTTGCTTTTTTCTTATCTAATAAGATGCTTTTTTTCCTTATATTTGAGCTTGATTTTTTTATGGTCTATCTGTTTATCTGTGTAATTTTATTCCTTATATATTTGGAGCAAAAAGAAGAGGGTTCCTAAAGTGTATTATATCAGTGTACCAAATTGACTTGGCCATAATATGTGTTTAATATATGTATGTTGGTGTGACTTGTCCTGAGAATAACAAAAAGCAGCTGAGATTATGTGAAACATGTACTGGACCTAAAATCCTGACTCTACTCTCTGTATTCTGTGTGTTCTTGACATGCCATTTAATTCATATTGCAGAATAGATTCATTGCATTAAGCTATGCAAAACTTGACCCAGGATATAGCCATCTCCACAAGGTTTTTATCTGATTTTATGTTTTCTTTTGTTTTGTAGATAGTCTCCTTCCCCTTTCCAGGCACTTGAGGCTGAATCCTTGGAAAGAAAAACAAGCAGTAAGTGACAATCAACAAGGTGTTATTGCCTTTTAAAGGGTCTCAGAACACTTGAAAAAAGTATTCCAAATAAAAAGGTACTTTTCTCCTGCAAATTCAAAACTCTCGAAGCCTTGGAATAAAGTAAGACTCCAAATTTTGTTGGATTGAGGTTTTTAGTTCAAATTGCAGCTCCTAAAGGATTAAAATTCAATCTGAAGACTCCCAAGTTAAGTAAGCTTTCCATGCATAGTTATTAAAATCAATCCTCTTTGTTTGTCACTATCATTTCTGTGTGATATATTCACGTTTAAGAACCAGTGTTGCCCTTAAAAAGAATAACATAACATAATAAAAGTTTATATTTATGGAACATTATAATTGTCAAACACTAAACTTAGGCCTTGATATACACGATACATAAATTAATGATATACATTAAAGTATTTTTTTGATATTCTCAATAACTCATTGAGATAGGACTTTTCATTATCTTCATTTTACAGATGAAGAAGCTTAGTAAGGTGTGGCAGAAACAAGTTGGTGAGTCTATTAGCAATCGCTTATTCCAATAGCCTACTTTAGTTTGCTACATGCACAGCTACTTCAAACATAACATTTCCAGAATTGAACTCTTTCATTTTTGGTGTGTGTGAGAATGCTGAGGAGTTCTCCAGAAACTCGAAAAGTTAATCTGATTGCTAAAGAGAAAAGCTAAAGAAAATAGTGTTAACATAATAAATCCTTTCATAGATTCTTGGGTGTCCAGTGGCTTTTGTACAGGGATATAAATACTTACTACTACTTGTACTTTGCCTACTGCTCAATTTTATGAAATTCAAATAACTTATAAACAAAGATTTTAAAACTAAGTTTTATTGACCATCTAAACATTGGTTACCAATTTGATGAATTAAATTTCCTAAAAGCTTTAAATTGCAATTACAAATTTGACGTGGCCTTTTTTGAAACACTTCAAACAGCTTGACTAGTGTATGAAATCTACACAAATACAATGATTAAAAATATATCCATGCACTTACATTTAAAGTTACTCTAAAATATGAATACCACAGGTTTAATTTATTTCCTCTTTATTTCCAGCCTTGCATTTTTTTCTTCCTTGGGCTAACTTATTTTATCTTCCCAGGATTTTAGTAATTTTATTCCTTTTTACATTTTCCTAGGGTTTCAATAATCTCAGCCAACTGAGAGGAAAAGAGAAATACCATTTCAGACATGCCAAGGTAACAGAATACAGGTTATCGACTAAATTGATTCTTGGGGCAAGGGGATCATAAGACATGATTGGGTAGTTCAAAATGATTTAACCATAAGGTATTGGCTGAAGTCCTTTTGATAACAATTTTTAATTTATTATCTCATGGTACTGATTCCCTCTCCATCACACAGAGGTTTGGTTTTGTTTGTTTGTTTGTTTGTTTTGTTTTGTTTTTGTTTTTTGTTTTTTTGCAACTTGTCTTTAACAAAAATGAAGCATTCTTTAATTTATACATGTTTGGTAGTATCCATCATCCTGTCCTGTCTTCTTGCTATATTTACCTAGTCTAAGGTTTATGTATTCCTTATTAATATTTTGTTATAATTATTAGGACTTTTGAAAGGATTCATTTTTTAGAAGATAAGGGATTGAGTTTTCTTAGGTAGTTCTTTTCTTTTTTTCTTTTTTATTTTTTTTGAGACAAAGTCTCGCTCTGCCACCAGGCTCGAGTGCAGTGGTGCGATCTTCACTCACTGCAACCTCCGCCTCTCAGGTTCAAGTGATTTTCCTGCCTCAGCCTCTCGAGTAGCTGGGACTGCAGGTGTGTGCCACCACGCCCAGCTAATTTTGCATTTTTAGTAGAGATGGGGTTTCACCATGTTGGCCAGGATGGTCTCGATCTCTTGACCTCGTGATCCACCTGCCTCAGCCTTCCAAAGTGCCGGGGTTACAGGTGTGAGGCACTGTGCCCAGCTGGTAGTTCCTTTCTTTAAATCATGTTGTTAATAATCTTGCAACACCCTGTTGGACCTATTTCTACGTGATTATTATTTGTGACCATCAGTATTAATCTGTCTCACTAGTTCTTGGTATACATGGCGGCTGGTCTCTGTGTGAATTAGAATAAAGATGTCCTGTCTAGGAGGATAGTTTGGCCACATGGTGACCGAATGGCTCCTCTGTGTGAATTAAAAAGAGATACCACTTTGGGATTGACACAGCCCCAGAACCAGAGTACATGGTTTGGAAAACAGAGCTCAGGCCGAATTTCATGCTATCTGGTTGGGCACTGTATTAGTCAGGCTTCTCTAGAGGGACAGAACTAATAGGAGATATATATATTTATATATATGGAGATATATATATGGATATATCTAAAGGATATATATATGGATATATATATATTAGGATATATATATGGATATATATATATTAGGATATATATATATGGATATATATATATTAGGATATATATATATGGATATATATATTAGGATATATATATATGGATATATATATATTAGGATATATATATATGGATATATATATATTAGGATATATATATATGGATATATATATATTAGGATATATACATATGGATATATATATATTAGGATATATACATATGGATATATATATATTAGGATATATATATATGGATATATATATATTAGGATATATATACTAGGATATATATATATATATATATATATTAGGATATATATATATATATATAGCTCCAGAGGGAGGAACAATGCCACCAGGAGACACAACAACGAATCCATTCAACTGGAAGTTAAGATTGCCACCTGGACACTTTGGGCTTCTCCTATCTTTAAGTCAACAGGCTAAGAAGGGAGTTACAGTGTTGGCTGGGGTGACAGACCCGGACTATCCTATATATATATATCCTTTATATATATATATATCCTTTATATATATATATCCTTTATATATATATATATATCCTTTATATATATATATATATCCTTTATATATATATATATATATCCTTTATATATATATATATCCTTTATATATATATATATCCTTTATATATATATATATCCTTTATATATATATATCCTTTATATATATATATATCCTTTATATATATATATCCTTTATATATATATATCCTTAATATATATATATCCTTTATATATATATATCCTTTATATATATATATCATTTATATATATATATCCTTTATATATATATATCCTTTATATATATATATCCTTTATATATATATATATCCTTTATATATATATCCTTCATATATATATCCTTCATATATATATATCCTTCATATATATGTATATATCCTTTATATATATATATCCTTTATATATATATATCCTTCATATATATATCCTTCATATATATATATCCTTTATATATACATATCCTTCATATATATATATCCTTCATATATACATATCCTTCATATATATGTATCCTTCATATATATATCCTTTATATATATATATATATCCTTTATATATATATCCTTTATATATATATATCCTTTATATATATATATCCTTTATATATATATATCCTTTATATATATACATCCTTTATATATATATATCCTTTATATATATATCCTTTATATATATATCCTTTATCCTTTATATATATATATCCTTTATATATATACATCCTTTATATATACATCCTTTATATATATATATCCTTTATGTATATATCCTTTATATATATATATATATATCCTTTATATATGTATCCTTTATATATGTATCCTTTGTATATATATATCCTTTATATATATATATCTTTTATATATATATCCTTTATAGATACATATATCTCATATATATATATAAGTTAATATTAAGTATTAACTCACACGATCACAAGGTCCCACAATAGGCCATCTGCAAGCTGAGGGGCAAGGAGAGCCAGACCGAGTCCCAGAACTGAAGAACTTGGAGTCTGATGTTCAAGGGCAGGAAGCATATAGCATGGGAGAAAGATGTAGGCTGGGAGGCCAGGCCAGTCTAGTCTTTTTATGTTTTTCTGCCTGCTTTATATTCTAGCTGAGCTGGCAGCTGATTAGATGGTGCCCACCCAGATTAAGGGTAGGTCTGTCTTTCCCAGCCCAATGACTCAAATGTTAATCTCCTTTGTCAACACCCTCACAGGCACACCCAGGATCAATACTTTGCATCCTTCAGTCCAGTCAAGTTGATACTCAGTGTTAACCATCACAAGTCCACCCCTTGTCAACTTGAGCCCATACACATCTCTTGAGATCATACATAATCTTCAAATAAAAACAACAATAAGGTCATAATTATGACTAACATAATACAACTATCCTTCATACACCTCGAAATGCACCAATCCCCAACTCAAATACTATTACATAAAGTTACCAATACTTAAATGCTGATATGAAGTCAATAAATCTTATGTCACATGAGAAAGTAAAAAGGAAATAAAATTAAGATATTTTCTTAGTACAAGTGTATACATGCACAAACATGTTTTTAACAAAAGGAGGAGGAAATACTCATGACAATTACAGTCCTCATTTCTGCAGCTGGTCATGTGGTCATAGCTGGTACTGATGAGTACCTTCTTCTAATACCCATTCTTTATTCCCTTTACCTTTAGCAAGCACCTCAGCAGGTCATGGGTTTTTTTCCTGGTGGAGTGACCCAAACTTCATTCCCGAAAGTCTGGGCCATTTATAGCCCTGCCTGGATTGGGCTGTTGTAGTTTCCCATTGACCTTAATCACAGGGCATAGTAATACTAAGAGATGCCCTAATGGATCTCTTGTATTCCATACATACACTTCCTAACTTCTGTTGTGGAGTAAAAGACTGATTTCATCTTGATAGTCTGGGTCTGTCACCCCAGCCAACACTGTAACTCCCTTCTTAGCCTGTTGACTTAAAGATAGGAGGAGCCCAAAGTGTCCAGGTGGCAATCTTAACTTCCAGTTGAATGGATTCGTTGTTGTGTTTCCTGGTGGCATTGTTCCTCCCTCTGGAGCTAAGACCTCTAGACCAGCAGAATGTAATGTCGTGGGAACAGGAAGCAAAAATTTTGCTAGTGGATTACTAGGTGTCATGGTAAGTGGTGCCACTTCCACTTCCACCACTTGATTCCTGGACCCATGAATCCTGGCTGTGGGAGAAACTATCATATATTGGACGTTGATTCAGAGTATACACGGCCTTCTGGAGAACTTTGCCTCAGGCTTGCAAAGTATTGTCACCTAGTTGGCATTGTAATTGTGACTTCAAAAGGCCATTCCACCGTTCCATCAATCCAGCTGCTTCAGGATGATGAGGAACATGGTAAGGCCAGTGAATTCCATGAGCATGATCCCACTGCTGCACTTCTTTAGCCGTAAAGTGAGTGTCTCGGTCAGAGGTAATGCTGTGTGGAATACCATGATGGTGAATAAGGCATTCTGTGAGTCCACGGATGGTAGTCTTGGCAGAAGCATTGCGTGCAGGATAGGAAAACCCATATCTGGAGTAAGTGTTTATTTCAGTGAGGACAAATCTCTGCCGTTTCCATGATGGAAGAGCTCCAATATAATCAACCTGCCACCAGGTAACTGGCTGATCACCCCAAGGAATGATGCCATATTGAGGGCTCAGTGTTGGTTTCTGCTGCTGGCAAATTGGGCACTCAGCAGTGGCAGTAGCCAGGCTTAGCCATGGTGAGTGGAAATCCATATTGCTGAGCCCATGCGTAACCTCCACCCCTGCCACCATGGCCACATTGTCCATAGGCCCATTGGGCGATGACAGGGGTGGCTGGGGAAAGAGGCTGAGTGGTGTCCACAGAACGGGTCATCCTAGTCACTTGATTATTAAAATCCTCCTTTGCTGAGGTCACCTGTTGGTGAGCACTGACATGGGATACAAATATCTTCATAGTTTTTGACCACTCAGGTCCGTCCACATACCTCTTCTCCAAATTTTTTGTCACCAATTTTCCAGTCATGCTTCTTCCAAGTCCCTGACCATCCAGCCAAACCATTGGTACACCCCTGAATCAGTGTATAATCCCACATCTGGCCATTTCTCTTTCCATGCAAAGTGCACAACGAGTTACACTGCTCGAAGTTCTGCCCACTGTGAAGATTTCCCTTCACTGGTGTTCTTCAGGGATGTCCTAGAAAGTGGCTGTAGTGCTGCAGCTGTCCACTTTCAGGTGGTTCCTGCATATCATGCAGAACCATCTATGAACCAGGTTCTAGTCTTCTCTTCCTGTGTCAACTGATCATAGGGAACTCTCCTTGAGGCCATCGGTGCAGGCTTGGGGAGAGAAGGCAGGGTGGCAGGAGTGGAGACCATGGGCATTTGAACCACTTCCTCATGTAACTTACTTGTGCCTTCAGGGTCTGCTCAAGTCCAATCACGAATATACCACTTCCATTTGATGATGAAATGCTGCTGTGCACGACCCACTTTATGGCTAGATGGGTCAGAAAGCACCCAGTTAATGATAGGCAGTTCAGGTCACATGGTGACTTGATGACCCATAGTCAAATATTCACTTTCCACCAAAGCCCAGTAACAGGCCAAAAGGAGAGTAGTTATCTACAGAAGATGGCAGGGCCTTGCTCCAAAATCCTAGCGGCTTCCACTGCGATTCATCTATGGGGGCCTGCCAAAGGCTCCAAACAGCATCCCTATCTACCACTGACACCTCAAGCACCATTGGATCTGCTGGGTCCTATGACCCAAGTGGCAGAGCAGCTTGCACAGCAGCCTAGACTTGTTGCAGAGCCTTCTCCTATTCTGCACCCCACTCAAAACTGGAAGCCTTCCGGGTCACTCAATAAATGAGCTGGAGTAACACACCCAAATGAGGAATGTGTTGCCTCCAAAATCCAAAGAGGCTCACTAGGTGCTGTGCTTCTTTCTTGGTTGTAGGAGGGGCCAAATGCAGCAACTTATCCTTCACCTTAGAAGGAATATCTCGACAAGTCCCATACCACTGGACTCCTAGAAATTTTACTGAGACAGAAGGTCCCTGAATTTTAGTCAGATTTCATTTCTCATACTCTAGCATGCCAAAGTCTCACCAGTAAGTCCACTGTGTTTGCTATTTCTTGCCCACTGGATCTAATCAGCATAATGTCATCAATGTAATGGACCAGTATGATATCTTGCGGAAGCGAAAAGTGATCAAGGTCTCTTCAAATAAGATTATGACACAAAGCTAGAGTCAATGTACCCCTGAGGTAGGACAGTAAAGGTATATTTCTGGCCTTGCTAGCTGAAGGCATATTGCTTCCGGCAGGCCTTATGGACAAAAATGGAGAAAAAAGTATTTGTCAAGTCAGTGGCTGCATACCAGGTACCAGGAGATGTGTTAATTTGCTCAACCAATGAAACCACATCTGGTACAGCAGCTTCAGTTGGAGTCACCACTTGGTTAAGCTTACTATAATCCACTGTCACTCTCCAAGATCAGTCTGTCTTCTGCACAAAACAAATGGGAGAGTTGAATGGGGATGTGGTGGGAATCACCACCCCTGTGTCTTTTCAAGTCCTTGATGGTGGCACTAATCTCCACAGTCCCTCCAGGGATGCGATATTGTTTTTGGTTTACTATTTTTCTAGGTAGAGGCAGCTCTAATGGCTTCCATTTGGCCTTTCCCACCATAATACCCCTCACCTTACTAGTCAGGGAGCCAATGTAGGGGTTCTGCCAGCTGCTAAGTATGTGTATACCAATTATACACTCTGGCACTGGGGAAATGACCACAGGATGAGTCTGGGAACCCACTGTAAATCGGACCTGTGCTAAAACTCCATTAATTACCTGACATCCATAAGCCCCTACTTTAACTGGAAGACCACAATGACTTTTTGGGTCCCACGAAATCAGTGTCAGCTCAGTGCCAGTGTCCAGTACTCCCCAAAATGTCTGATCATTTCTGTTTCTTCAATGCAGAGTTACCCTGGTAAAAGGCCGGAGGTCACCTTGCGGAAGGATGGGAGAAAGATTAAGAGCATAAATTGTCAGTAGTGTAATGGGGTCCTTCTTCAAGAGGACCCAGCCTACCCTTCATTCAAGGTGTTCTGGGTCTGTAAACTGGCTCAAGTCTAGAAATTGAGAGGCCGTGATTCTCTGTTTTTATAATTCAAATTAGTCTTTTGTCCATTCGACCTAGAAGTTTTCTGCTTATATAAATTAAGTAGGAATGCAGTAGGCTTCCTATCAATTTCACTTCTAGGAACACCATGATTAGCCAATGCCAGAGTGCTCTCTCTCTGTCTCCCCACCTCTCTGTCTCTCTGTCTCTCTCTCTCTCTCTATATATATATATTTATATGCATATATATTTTTATATGTATTTATATATATTTATATACATACATATATATTTATATACATATATATTTATATACATATATTTATATATATATTTATATACATATATTTATATATATATTTATATATATATACATATATATTTTTATATATATATTTATATATACACACACACACATACACACACAAAGGGGAGTTTACTAAGTATTAATTCACACTATCACAAGGTCCCACAATAGGCCATCTGCAAGCTGAGGAGCAAGGAGAGCAGACTGAGTCCCAGAACTGAAGAATTTGGAATCTGATGTTCGAGGGCAGGAAGCATCCAGCATGGGAGAAAGATGTAGGCTGGAAGATTGTGTCAGTCTAGTCTTTTTATGTTTTTCTGCCTACTTTATATTCTAGCTGCACTGGCAGCTGATTAGATGGTGCCCACCCAGATTAAGGGTGGGTCTGCCTTTCCCAGCCCACTGACTCAAATATTAATCTCCTTTGTCAACACCCTCACAGATGTACCCAGGATCAATACTTTGCATCCTTCAATCCAATCAAGTTGACATTCAGTATTAACCATCACAGGCACCCTTAGGCTGCATGCAACCTATACAACTATACACAGCAGCCACTGGTATTGTACCTGTTTTTCTGGAACCACATATAGCTTACTCACCGTTTTTCCTGTATTCTTTCCTGTTTGCCTATTGATAGAAACAAGTACATATCTATGCTTTACAAAAGACATATACTTAAAATGAAAAAAAGTACCCATGAATATTTAGCAGTTTCATATAAATATCCTGTGGCATTTTTTTTCATTACAAGTACCTTTTTTTTTTTTTAAAAAAAGAGAAAAGGTCTTATTTCACTGACCAGGCTGGAGTGTAGTGGTGCCATCACAGCTCACTGCAGCGTTGAACTCTTGGGCTGAAGCAATCTTCCCACCTCAGGTTTCTGAGTAGCTAGAACTACAGGTGCACACCATCATGCACAGCTGATTTTTAAAAAAATTATAGAGGCAGAGTCTCACTCTGTTGCCCAGGCTGGTCTCAAACATTTGGCTCCAAGCAATCCTCCTGCCTTTGCCTCTCAAAGCACTGGAATTACAGGCATAAGCCACTGCACCCAGCCCACAACCACCTTTTTTATTTTTAGGAGTATCATCATGTACTCACAGCATTTAACAGACTAAAATACTTTGAATTAATCGTAGCATATGTGGTAAAATAAAAAGTTACAATTTGGTAGTGAGAGCCCCTTTAAGGTGACTTTTCATCCTTTTAACACTGCTCCTGACATTCTTGAAAGAATTTTTTATTGTAACAAGAGTCTTTATTAATATTGCTGACTTTTTTCTGCCCCAAAATGTGTATCAGCTACCCTCCTTATCAGTCCTTTGAGTGGGGACCAAAATCTGGGCACAGGAATGCTTTTGAAAATTGAAGGCAGGTAAAAGCACTGCTTCTACTGCTGCTTCTGTTGTTGGGTGTATTTGTCCATTCTCACACTGCTATAAAGAACTACCTGAGATTGGGTAACTTATAAAGAAAAGAGGTTTAGTTGATTCACAGTTCCACAGGCTGTACAGGAGGCATGGCTGGGGAGGCCTCAGGAAACTTATAATTATGGCAGAAGGTGAAGGAGAAGCCAGCACATCTTCACATGACAGCAGGAGAGAGAGAGAGCAAAGGGGGAAGCGCTACACACTTCCAAAAAAACAGATCTTGTGAGAACTCGATAGCATGAGAACAGCAAGGGAGAAATTCATCCCCATTATACAATCACCTCCCACCATGTCCTTCCTCCAACTCTGGGGATTACAATTCAACATGAGATTTAGGTGGGGGACAGAGCCAAATCATACCATGGGGACTGCGTGCGTGTGTGTGTTTGTGTGTGTGTGTATGTGTGTATAAGAGACAGAGCAAACATAAGCATGCCCATGCTGAAGAGGTATTTCTAAGGTCATTATGAGTTCCCACCAGTTTTTCCAACTTAACTTGTTATGTTGTTGTGCCATTCTTTGCTTATAACATATGGTTTCATCAATTGCTGACATTTTTGCCTATATCAACACTTGGGATAGGTTGGGACCTGGGAAACAGGCTACCCACAAATATGAGTTTGAGTACTTTTCCAGAGCATGTGCAAAATGTCCCTGTCTCCTTTCCTGGAGCACACTTAAGCAAGGTTGGGTTCTAACATGTGTTTGAGATTAACGGAGGCCATCTTTTGATGGTTACCATCTTACTCTAAAACTCATATAGTTTTATGGGTTTTGCTTTGTATAGTACATATACTGTGTTGAATGTGTACCTGGTTGGCATGTGCTAGCCCATTCTCCATATCTCTGCTTCTGGGTAACATGTCTTTTAAGCTTAAGTAATATCTTCTATGGGATCCCTTTTGATTCCTATTATCTGGGTTAAGTTGTTCCTCTCTATGCTCTTCTGTTGAAGTATCTAATACTCATCACACTGTATTTTAACTTTCTCTTTACTTCTCTGTCTTTCCGCATTACTCTGTGATATCCTCTTGGGTTGTGTCTTACTCATCTGCCAGACCTATTACATACTTCTTGGAACATGGTGAATGCTCAATACGTAAATATTGAATGTTTCTAAATGAGGCCCAAAGAAACAATACACAGTGATAACTTGGTTTTACTAGCCAATATCTAAGGATTGGAACACTTTCCCAAGTGAAGATGGAGGAGAAATTCTGTAACACTGTAGCCCCCATTTAAGGAATAAAAAACTGCTGAGCACTAAAATGCTTCCAGGCTCTCTGTGGTTGGCATAGTAAGCTAAATATTTCAGGTTACTCTCCTGCTTTTCCGAGATCAGTGCTCCACTGGGAAAGAGATCCATTAATTCCCTATGTGGAGATGGAAGCAGCATTTTTATTAGAGAAGGCTTTCTGTTGTCTTAAAAGATGAGTAGAGGTTAGTTAAGTCAAGGCAATGGGTAGTAAGCCATTTTAAGCGAATGTTTTTGAGCAAAGGGACATGAGAAAAAGATGGGTGTGTGATGAAGATCCCAGCATTTCAGTATTTCTTGGACATGAAGTATGAAGCAAGAAAGCTAGGGTGTTAAGTTAGCCTGGAAAGGTAAGCAGAGGTGAGATTTTGGAGGGCCTTTTATGTTGCATCAAGTTATAAGATTTTATGTTATAATACCAAAATAGAGAAGATTGGTATAGTGAGTAAAAGCTTATGTTCTGCAGTCAGGTTGCCTATGTTTGAAAGTCAGCTCTGACCTTTACTAGCTCTGTGACTTAGGCTTTTTTGTGCCTTATGTTTTTTACTCTGTAAAGGAAGAATAATAAGAGTACCTATTTCATAGGATTATTTTGAAGATTTGAGTTAGAGTGCTTACAGCATTCTGTAATAATTAATAGTTGGTACAACCGTTGTGTTATTTTTTATATTTATGCTGTAGAAAGACCACTCAGGCCACCTGTATAAAAGATTATTTAGAGTAGAAGAGAATCAGAGTATGGAAACAATATGGAGATTAAGGTGCCTCTCCAATAGCTCCCAATGACATTTGCTGGATATGTTTGTAACATAGTCCTATGTAGTGATTTTAATGATATCGCATACTTTACACGTGGATTTTATGCAAACTGAATTAAAGGAAACCTTGCCATTTTGTTTTTCTTACAAATGTCCTGGGTGTGAACTTACTGGAAATAGAAGCTCTGGGGCTTTCAAGACCTTGCATACTGTGGCTAAATTTTGGTCCTACTGTTCAGAGTATAGTTCAGAACTCATTTCCTAAAAAGGTGACCTGGAGAGAGGAAAGCCAGCTGTTTCCCAGAAAAGGATTGAAAATGGCAGCAAGGTTAGATTCTAGCATCAGTACGAGAATAATAGAGGCCATGTTCTGATAGTTACCATCTTACTATAAAACTCAGGTTGCACATATTGCCGCCTGTTGTATATTGTATGTTGAGTATGATCAAGAGGCAATGGGTATAGTGAAAATAAAAGATCTGGGCTGTGGATCTAGCTTTCCTACTTACTCATGTATGTAGATATCAGTTGCCATATCTGTGACATGAGGTTAATAATACCATGTTATCTTGCAGGGCTGTGATGAAAATCAGTTGAGATCATCTATGTGAAAGCGCTTAACAGAAATCCAAAAGCACTCGATGAATGAAATGATTTTTAAAACCATTAAGGAAGACTCAGAAATATAATGTGATCTGTACATATGTTTGTTCCTTCATTAAATGAACTCATCAAGAGTTTAAATATGTGCAAGATGATCACCTGTTATGCAAGTCACCGTAGTTTGCACATAATTGTTTATGATTCCTCTTGAAGTGACTTTCTGCTTCCAATCAAAGCTCAAGAACTCCACCTAAAAATGTTTTTCTGCTCAAAAGCTCTTTTTTATTACTTCCATGTTTTGAGCCTTGTTCCAGAAAGCTGAGGTTTCTCCAGGTCTGACCGCTAATCAGTGAGACATTGGTGCCTCTTTCTTCAGTGCTTCTAACAGGCCTACTGATAAGCTCCCTAGATGAGATACACTGCATAAAAAAATGGTGCCCAAACAACAGCTTTAAGTGCCTGCTAGATCTCTGTTCTTTCAGAAGTCTCTCTCCACCTATCTCTCCACTAAAGATGGACTTAAAACTAAAAGATTGTGAATTTTGGTACAGTCTCCATGGCCAGGTCCCAGGGCTGCTGGACTGGGACATGGGGAATGAGTTACTTTTGCCTTGTATTACAGACCAGTGCTCTTTAGCTGAGCAGATCCTTGCCAAATACAGAGTCCGAGTAATGAAGCCCCCAGAGATGCCTCAGAAGAGGAGACCCAGTCCTGATGAAGATGGTCCTCACTGTGAACCCAATCTGTGGATGTGGGTGGACCCCAATATCCTGTGCCCCCTTGGCAGCCAGGAGGCCCCAAAGCCCAGTGGAAAAGAGGATCTGACAAATATTTCTCCTTTCCCTCAGCCCCCACTAAAAGATGAAGAGTCTAACTGCTCAGAGGACAAAGTGGTAGAGTCTCTGCCATCTTCCTGCAGTAAGCAGTCTCCTTTAAAGAAGCAGGATATTCATTCCCCCAGTGACTTTGAGCCCACAGAAGAGGAGGCTGAGGAACAAGAGGACAACTCCCTCCAGTCCCCTGAAAGAAAGTGCTTCCAGAGCCAAAAACTATGGCAAATCAACAGCCAAGAGAAGTCCTGGCAAAGGCCCCCTCTCAATTGTAGCCACCTTATTGCTCTAGCATTAAGAAACAGCCCCCACCGTGGCCTCAGTGTGCAGGAGATCTACAATTTCACCCGACAGCATTTCCCCTTTCTCTGGATAGCTCCGGATGGCTGGAAGAGCACCATTCATTACAACCTTTGCTTCCTGGACAGCTTTGAGAAGGTGCCAGACAGCCTTAAGGATGAAGATAATGCAAGACCTCGCTCTTGCCTTTGGAAGCTCACTAAGGAGGGGCACCGCCGCTTTTGGGAGGAGACTCGTGCCTTAGCCTCTGCTCAAAGGGAGAGAATCCAAGAGTGCATGAGTCAGCCAGAGTTGTTGACCTCTCTCTTTGATCTTTGAAATACCACTGCTCCTTTTTGGAACACTGCCTTCCTTACTGTGCCTACTTATCCCCTGACATTCATTAATCTCTAAACCGGTTGGTGCCAAGCCTGCCTTTAGCTACTGTTACAATAATGGTGTTAAGTAAAGTTAGAGGTGGGTACAGGGGAGACAGAACTTAAATCCAGGTGGAGATTCATGGAAAGTCGCACGAGGAGAGTGGCTGTTGTTCCACATTTTGAGCAAAGGAAGAAAATCCTAGAAACAATGGCATAGAAACTAAGGAAAGAAGGGTGTGTTTTGTGAAAGAAAGGAATTTTGTTTATAGAGAGCAGTTTCACACATGAAAGTGAACAGTGGAATATAAAGCATAAAAGGCAGGATGGAGCCAGGCCATAGAGAACCTCGAGTGCCATGTGAAGAGAATTTAACTTGTGATGGAGAATCAAGTATCCCCCTCTACCATTCATCAGCTACATCTCCTTTTTAAGTAACCCATTTTATCCTTCAGAACCTCACTTTTCTATTTCTGACCCTGGACTTCTAAGCCTTGTTTCTTTGTCATCCAATTCCAATATTGACAAATAATTCTAAACAGCTACTTTTAGTTTGCATGTTGAGCCTCCTGTGAAATATTCCTGTATTAATCCCAAGTCTTTTGATGATAAAGCTTTATTTTCCATTCTTTTTAGTTCTCAAGATTTTATTGAGGATATGCTAATGTGTCAAGGTCCATCTTAGATGCTGAGGATAAAAAGCTGAGGGATACTAGTGGGAGACATATTTATAATGTAAATATGATGAAACAGTTGTGAGAAATTGACATGGAAATGGGGAGACATTCTTCCTGGGAAAGACATGGAAGGCATTGGAAAAAATACATTTTGAGCTAGTTTTGAAGAATAAATAGAAATTTGCTGGGTAGGTAAACTGGAGTAGATGCATTACAGAGGCAACAATGTGAACAAAGTGGATGGAGTGTTTGGGGGAATGGCATGAAGTTCAGCTTGGCTTAACTACATGAGGACCATGAGTGACTAAGAGGAAACTATTAGGTGTTTGGACTTCATCTTGTGGGTTTTTGGGATCCAAGAGACATCAGTGGTGTTTTGCTAAAAAACAAAAAAGAAACAAACCATCAGCAACAACAAACACTACAGTATTTGTTTTTCTAATTTCAAAATTATCTTTAACATCTTTTCTATGCAAATAACCTTTTGTTTATCAGATTTAAGCATAGCTTTTTGCTTCAATGATATTATCAAATATCCAGGAGAAAACAGACTTTTAGGTATAAATTTAGTTGCAAAACCTACATAGTGGGGGTACAAAAACGCCTGTAAGCTACAAAAGCAATTAATTCAATATAATTGTAACTATTTTGAAAGTTCACATTTTTGTAATGATCTATTATACCTCATGCAAAATTGTATATTTAGGTTAAATCACAAAACAATGTAAGCAAACTATTTTTTTGAAAAAAAATATAAATGCTACTTCTGTATCATAAGGCAAAGTCCAAGTTAAGAGAATAATAAAGTTAAGGAATTAATAAAATATTCTGCATAAAAGTAGTCACCATTTGCTTCTCATTTTTCTCCCAGATTAACACTAGTAAAAGAGCTGGATGTGAAATTAATGAGACTATTTTTATCACAAACTACACTTCTAATATGCCTAGTCTGTAAACTTCTCAAACAAGACAAACTTTCATTTTTAGAACTAGACCTGGATTTTTCTGCTGCAACCTGGTACCTCTGAGCTTTGAACTCTATTCAGTATTTTCTGATCCTTATTTCTGCTCTCTGGTTGCATGAAAAAAACCAGTGGCTGGATATGGTGCTTCTTCAGTAATGTCAGATGATCCAGATATACCCTCAGAGGAACTTTTTTAAAAACTATAAATTTCTGTAATCGAGTGCAAAATAAAGGAAACTTGAGTTGCTTTATTCAGCTTCCAATTTCTGGGAGCCTTAAGAATCAGAAGAATTCTGGATAACAAAAGAAAATAAGACTGTGCTTATAGAGCTTGTTCTGCCGTATTTTTTCTTTTTTTTAAATTTAATTTTATTTTATCTTATTATTATACTTTAGGTTTTAAGGTACATGTGCACAATGTGCAGGTTTGTTACATATGTATCTATGTGCCATGTTGTTTTGCTGCACCCATTAACTCGTCATTTAGCATTAGGTATATCTCCTAATGCTGTCCCTCCCCCCTCCCCCCACCCCACAACAGTCTCCGGAGTGTGATGTTCCCCTTCCTGTGTCCATGTGTTCTCATTGTTCAATTCCCACCTATGAGTGAGAACATGCGGTGTTTGATTTTTTGTCCTTGCGATAGTTTACTGAGAATGATGTTTTCCAGTTTCATCCACGTCCCTACAAAGGATATCAACTCATCATTTTTTATGGCTGCATAGTATTCCATGGTGTATATGTGCCACATTTTCTTAATCCAGTCTATCGTTGTTGGACATTTGGATTGGTTCCAAGTCTTTGCTATTGTGAATACTGCCGCAATAAACATACGTGTGCATGTGTCTTTATAGCAGCATGATTTATAGTCCTTTGGGTATATACCCAGTAATGGGATGGCTGGGTCAAATGGTATTTCTAGTTCTAGATTCCTGAGGAATCGCCACACTGACTTCACAATGGTTGAACTAGTTTACAGTCCCACCAACAGTATAAAAGTGTTCCTATTTCCCCACATCCTCTCCAGCACCTGTTGTTTCCTGACTTTTTAATGATGGCCATTCTAACTGGTGTGAGATGGTATCTCACTGTGGTTTTGATTTGCATTTCTCTGATGGCCAGTGATGATGAGCATTTTTTCATGTGTTTTTTGGCTGCATAAATGTCTTCTTTTGAGAAGTGTCTGTTCATGTCCTTCGCCCACTTTTTGATGGGGTTGTTTGTTTTTTTCTTGTAAATTTGTTTGAGTTCATTGTAGATTCTGGATATTAGCCCTTTGTCAGACGAGTAGGTTGCAAAAATTTTCTCCCATTCTGTAGGTTGCCAGTTCACTCTGATGGTAGTTTTCTTTTGCTGTGCGGAAGCTCTTTAGTTTAATGAGATCCCATTTGTCAATTTTGGCTTTTGTTGCCATTGCTTTTGGTGTTTTAGACATGAAGTCCTTGCCTACGCCTATGTCCTGAATGGTATTGCCTAGGTTTTCTTGTAGGATTTTAATGGTTTTAGGTCTAACATTTAAGTCTTTAATCCATCTTGAATTAGTTTTTGTATAAGGTGTAAGGAAGGGATCCAGTTTCAGCTTTCTACATATGGCTAGCCAGTTTTCCCAGCACCATTTATTAAATAGGGAATCATTTCCCCATTTCTTGTTTTTGTCAGGTTTGTCAAAGATCAGATAGTTGTAGCTCTGCGGCATCATTTCTGAGGGCTCTGTTCTGTTCCATTGATCTATGTCTCTGTTGTGGTACCAGTACCATGCTGTTTTGGTTACTGTAGCCTTGTAGCATAGTTTGAAGTCAGGTAGCGTGATGCCTCCAGCTTTGTTCTTTTGGCTTAGGATTGACTTGGCAATGCGGGCTCTTTTTTGGCTCCATATGAACTTTAAAGTAGTTTTTTCCAATTCTGTGAAGAAAGTCATTGGCAGCTTGATGGGGATGGCATTGCATCTATAAATTACCTTGGGCAGTATGGCCATTTTCACGATATTGATTCTTCCAACCCATGAGTATGGAATGTTCTTCCATTTGTTTGTATCCTCTTTTATTTCATTGAGCAGTGGTTTGTAGTTCTCCTTGAAGAGGTCCTTCACATCCCTTGTCAGTTGGATTCCTAGGTATTTTATTCTCTTTGAAACAATTGTGAATGGGAGTTCACTCATGATTTGGCTCTCTGTTTGTCTGTGATTGGTGTACAAGAATGCTTGTGATTTTTGTACATTGATTTTGTATCCTGAGACTTTGCTGAAGTTGCTAATCAGCTTAAGGAGATTTTGGGCTGAGATGATGGGGTTTTCTAGATATACAATCATGTCATCTGCAAACAGGGACAATTTGACTTCCTCTTTTCCTAATTGAATACCCTTTATTTCCTTCTTCTGCCTGATTGCCCTGGCCAGAACTTCCAACAGTATGTTGAATAGGAGTGGTGAGAGAGGGCATCCCTGTCTTGTGCCAGTTTTCAAAGGGAATGCTTCCAGTTTTTGCCCATTCAGTATGATATTGGCTGTGGGTTTGTCATAGATAGCTCTTATTATTTTGAGATACGTCACATCAATACCTAATTTATTGAGAGTTTTTAGCATGAAGGGTTGTTGAATTTTGTCAAAGGCCTTTTCTGCATCTATTGAGATAATCATGTGGTTTTTGTCTTTGGTTCTGTTTATATGCTGGATTACATTTATTGATTTGCGTATGTTGAACCAGCCTTGCATCCGAGGGGTGAAGCCCACTTGATCATGGTGTATAAGCTTTTTAATGTGCTGCTGGATTTGGTTTGCCAGTATCTTATTGAGGATATTTGTATCAATGTTCATCAAGGATATTGGTCTGCAATTCTATTTTTTGGTTATGTCTGTGCCAGGCTTTGGTATCAGGATGATGCTGGCTTCATAAAATGTGTTAGGGAGGATTCCCTCTTTTTCTATTGATGGGAATAGTTTCAGAAGGAATGGTACCAGTTCCTCCTTGTACCTCTGGTAGAATTCGGCTGTGAATCCATCAGGTCCTGGACTCTTTTTGTTTGGTAAGCTATTGATTATTGCCACAATTTCAGAGCCTGTTATTGGTCTATTCTGAGATTCAACTTCTTCCTGGTTTAGTCTTGGGAGGGTGTATTTGTCGAGGAATTTATCCATTTCTTCTAGATTTTCTAGTTTATTTGCGTAGAGGTGTTTGTAGTGTTCTCTGGTGGTAGATTGTATTTCTGTGGGATCGGTGGTGACATCCCCTTTTTCGTTTTTTATTGCATCTATTTGATTCTTCTCTCTTTTCTTCTTTATTAGTCTTGCTAGTGGTCTATCAATTTTGTTGATCTTTTCAAAAAGCCAGCTCCTGGATTCGTTGATTTTTATGAGGGGTTTTTTGTGTCTCTATATCCTTGAGTTCTGCTCTGATTTTAGTTATTTCTTGCCTTCTGCTAGCTTTTGAATGTGTTTACTCTTGCTTCTCTAGTTCTTTTAATTGTGATGTTAGGTTGTCAGTTTTAGATCTTTCCTGCTTTCTCTTGTGGGCATTTAGTGCCATAAATTTCCCTCTACACACTGCTTTAAATTTGTCCCAGAGATTCTGGTATGTTGTGTCTTTGTTCTCATTGGTTTCAAAGAACATCTTATTTCTGCCTTCATTTCGTTATGTACCCAGTAGTCATTCAGTAGCAGGTTGTTCAGTTTCCATGTGGTTGAGTGGTTTTGAGTGAGTTTCTTAATCCTGAGTTCTAGTTTCATTGCACTGTGGTCTGAGAGATAGTTTGTTATAATTTCTGTTCTTTTACATTTGCCGAGAAGTGCTTTACTTCCAATTATGTGGTCAATTTTGGAATAAGTGCGATGTGGTGTTGAGAAAAATGTATATTCTGTTGATTTGGGGTGGAGAGTTCTGTAGATGTCTCTTAGGTCCACTTGGTGTAGAGCTGAGTTCAATTCCTGGATATCCTTGTTAACTTTCTGTCTCGTTGGTCTGTCTAATGTTGACAGTGGGGTGTTAAAGTCTCCCATTATTATTGTGTGGGAGTCTAAGTCTCTTTTTAGGTCTCTAAGGACTTGCTTTATGAATCTGGGTCCTCCTGTATTGGGTGCATATATATTTAATATAGTTAACTCTTCACGTTGAATTGATACCTTTACCATTATGTAATGGCCTTCTTTGTCTCTTTTGATCTTTGTTGGTTTGAAATCTGTTTTAATCAGAGACTAGGATTGCAACCCCTGCCTTTTTTTGTTTTCCATTTGCTTGGTAGATCTTCCTCCATCCCTTTATTTTGAGCATATGTTTGTCTCTGCATGTAAGATGGGGCTCCTGAATACAGCACACTGATGGGTCTTGACTCTTTGTCCAATTTGCCAATCTGTCTTTTAATTGGAGCATTTAGCTCATTTACATTTAAGGTTCATATTGTTATGTGTGAATCTGATCCTGACATTATGATGTTAGCTGGTTTTTTTGCTCATTAATTGATGGAGTTTCTTTCTAGCATCGATGGTCTTTACAATTTGGCTTGTTTTTGCAGTGGCTGGTACTGGTTGTTCCTTTCCATGTTTAGTGCTTTGCTTCCTTCAGGAGCTCTTTTAGGGCAGGCCTGGTGGTGACAAAATCTGTCAGCATTTGCTTGTCTGTAAAGTATTTTATTTGTCACTCACTTATGAAACTTAGTTTGACTGCATATGAAATTCTGGGTTGAAAATTCTTTGCTTTAAGAATGTTGAATGTTGGCCCCCACTCTCTTCTGGCTTGTAGAGTTTCTGCGAAGACATCCACTGTTAATCTGATGGGTTTCCCTTTGTGGGTAACCAGACCTTTCTCTCTGGCTGCCCTTAACATTTTTTCCCTCATTTCAACTTTGGTGAATCTGACAATTATGTGTCTTGGAGTTGCTCTTCTCGAGGCATATCTTTGTGGTGTTCTCTGTATTTCCTGAATTTGAATGTTGGCCTGCCTTGCTAGGTTGGGGAAGTTCTCCTGGATAATATCCTGCAGAGTGTTTTCCAACTTGGTTCCATTCTCCTCATCACTTTCAGGTACACCAATCAGATGTAGATTTGGTCTTTTCAGATAGTCCCATGTTTCCTGGAGGCTTTTTTCATTTCTTTTTATTCTTTTTTCTATAAACTTCTCTTCTCACTTCATTTCATTCGTTTGATCTTCCATTACTGATACCCTTTCTTCCAGTTGATCGAATTGGCTACTGAAGTTTGTGCATTCATCACATAGTCCTCGTGCCATGGTTTTCAGCTCAATCAGGTCATTTAAGGACTTCTCTACACTGGTTGTTCTTGTTAGCCATTCGTCTAATCATTTTTCAAGGTTTTTAACTTCTTTGCCATGGGTTCAAACTTCCTCCTTTAGCTCAGAGTAGTTTGATCATCTGAAGCCTTCTTCTCTCAACTCATCAAAGTCATTCTCCGTCCAGCTTTGTTCCATTGCTGGCGAGGAGCTGCGTTCCTTTGGAGGGGGAGAGGTGCTCTGAATTTTAGAATTTTCAGCTTTTCTGCTCTTTTTCCCCATCTTTGTTGTTTTACCTACCTTTGGTCTTTGATGATGGTGATGTACAGATGGGGTTTTGGTGTGGATGACCTTTCTGTTTGCTAGTTTTCCTTCTAACAGTCAGGACCCTCAACTGCAGGTCTGTTGGAGTTTGCTGGAGGTCCACTCCAGACCCTGTTTGCCTGGGTTTCAGCAACAGAGTCTGCAGAACAGCAAATATTGCTGAACTGCAAATGTTTCTGCCTGATCGTTCCTCTGGAAGCTTCATCTCAGAGGGGTACCCGCAGGGTGGCTCACGCCTGTAATCCCAGCACTTTGGGAGGCCAAAGCAGGTGGATCATGAGGTCAGGAGATTGAGACTATCCTGGCTAACATGGTGAAACCCTGTCTCTAAAAAAAATATAAAAATTAGCCTGGGTGACAGAGCAAGACTCCGTCAAAAAAAAAAAAAAAATATTTGTTTCTAAAAGTAAATGTTTTTGAGGGACAACCAGCAAATTTCAGAAGTTCTTCAAGTCTTTGTGATGTTTAGGTATTAATGTATTATAGGAATATATCAAATAATGTATACGTGTCTGGCATATCAACAATTTCATCCATATGCTGAAATTATTACAGATCAATAATGTATTCACTTTCAATTATAACTTATTTTCAATATCTGTGTCTTGTTCATGTTCTGTGAAGTTTTTCCATTTTTTTCCAAGTGTGTAAACTATTGGATACTCTATTCATAACTATTCCCCCCCAAAAAACTTTCAAATTTATTACTTTTGGATTTGTTTTCCTTTTACTAGTGATTCATATATATCTTTTATTCACTTCCTCCTTCTTTTTCCCTTAGGTTTATTCTACTGCTCTCTTATTTTTTTTTACTTTTTATTCTTTTCCTTTATCATGTAATGTGCTATCTATTTTAATAAGATGAGCATTTAAGACTATAACGTTCCTGACAGTGTGGCGATCCCTCAAGGATCTAGAACTAGAAATACCATTTGACCCAGCAATCCCATTACTGGGTATATACCCAAAGGATTATAAATCATGCTACTATAAAGACATATGCACACGTATGTTTATTGTGGCACTATTCACAATAGCAAAGACTTGGAACCAACCCAAATGTCCATCAGTGATAGACAAGATTAAGAAAATGTGGCTCATATACACCATGGAATACTATGCAGCCATAAAAAAGGATGAGTTCATGTCCTTTGTAGGGACATGGATGAAACCATCATTCTCAGCAAACTATTACAAGGACAGAAAACCAAACACTGCATGTTCTCACTCATAGGTGGGAATTGAACAATGAGATCACTTGGACACAGCGTGGGGAAGATCACACACCAGGGCCTGTTGGGGGGTGTGGGGCTGGGGGAAGGATAGCTTTAGGAGAAATACCTAATGTAAATGACGAATCGATGGGTGCAACAAACCAACATGGCACATGTATACCTATGTATCAAACCTTCACATTGTGCACATGTACCCTAGACTTTATAGTACAATAATATAAAAAGAAATTAATTCTAGACAAAAGAAAAGACTATAACCTTCCAAAGAATACAGTTGAGGCTTCTTCAATAGGCTCCTGGAAATAAAGTGAAAGCTATCTTTCAATGTAAATGGTCTAATGGAATGGTTCAGCAGTGTAGAGTAAAAGCATTTAGGTAATTTCTTCCCTAAATATGGAGTGCTTCCTTGAAATTCCTAAGCTCTTCTAATTAACAGTCAGCAATTGGAAAATATGTGTAAAAGATACTTATGTCGACTACTCAAGAATTAGGACGTTATGGTCTTTGAACTTTAAATTGTATCATCTGATGTCTCAAGGCAGAAACCTGTAATATGTAACCTATGATAGGGTTAGAGGTGGTTCTATCACATGTGCCTTCAATCTAATTACACACAGTAGCTCATCAAGACTGACAGGAAGACAGGGAGCATGCTTAGCACAGGCATCTTACACCCACCTTGAGCATCACTGACCTACATGCATGCTCCCTACTACATCGGCCACAGAAACCTGACTGTCTCTTGCCATTTTATTATTCAGTCACTCAAGGGTTCACTGCGGAAAGGATTTAAAATGCAATTATTCTTTAAGAGCCAGAGTATTTAAAATTTAACAAAATCCAAGAACAGTCATTTGGGTCTCCATACAGGAAAGGAAACATCAAGCACGTTGCCCACTCATTTCTTGGGAACCATGAAATCTCAACTCAGATATTATAACCGGAGTGAAATTGATTGTTATGAAAAATCATAACTTTGTATTCTATCCAACAGAACATGAAAATATGGAAATCAACCTTGAAACAGATTTTAATATACTTGATTTGCGTTTACTATGTTCAATAACAGCAAAAGATGGGTGTAGAATTTATGGAATTCACCCAAAATCTCACCAATTATGTTAGATCTGGTACTAGAACCTCCTTCAGTACTCAGCATATTTCACACAAAGTGGTATTACAAATGTATTATGTATTTATTAAAAGCAGAAATTAGAAAATAATCTGAAAATTGTTAGCTGTTGGTTATAGTCACAAGTAAGAAAATGCTTTCATATTTGATGATTCAATATGGCTTTGACCCCATTTGTTTCTGTATCTCACAGTGTTTAAGTCTTCCAGTCAGGCATTTGGGGTTGGAACAACTTTTCAAAGAAAGCCTGCATTTGAATTGTGTTTTTAAAGGGGCAGTAATGTTCTCTCTTTATATTATCAAAAGTATAATATTGTGAAAAACAGAAAGCACATAATTTTGCCTCCTAATGGATAGCATCCCTTCTTCTGGCATTTTAAATTGCTCTAATTTTGGCAGAATTTCCCCTGGACATCAGGACCATCTCTGCATTCATCCCCAGTCTTTGACTCAGACAGCTCCAGGAGATCAGTTTCCAGGTCAGGCACTAAAAAATACAAAGGTTCTTGACTGAAGCAGGCAAACAAGAAAGACAAATAAGGAAATGATAGTATTCTTTTCCTTAGTGTTATGAAATAAAAGCCTGTGGACTATTGTGCTAATAAACATCATGTAAAGATGTCACACCTTTGTTTTCCTGTATTATAAAATCTTATCTTAAACGACAATCTGAGGATAAATCACACCACACCTACATTTCCCATACTTTACCATTGTGTATTATGAACAGTGAATATCAACTAAGAAATCTGAAGTCTGGATAAATTTTAATCATAAATGAAATGTAATTTTCTAAAGGATTAGATCAATGTATTTGGCTGCTTATGAGAAATCTTACAATTGGACTCCCATCCCTTGTTGAGGTAACTTGAAAATTATTTGGATAAAGTTAGTTAACGTCATGCTTAGGTTCAAGGGCCCTATATGTAACTTTATATAAACGAATCACATTTAGAATAATGTACCAAAATAACAGGAAACTAACTGTCTTCCAGTGAGGGCACAGGAAATTGAGTGCAAAGAAATTAGTGGTCATCATTGACAGTCATATTCTGGAAACCTCTTAACAATGAATTGCTAAAATAGTCCACGTCCCAAATTCTGCCAATGTTTAGCGTGAAAATGGTATCCGCTGAGTAAACAACTTCTGATTCAGGATAAACTTATGGTATTTTGAGTTTTCTAATTATGAAAGTGCTTCAGAAACTTTTAAAAGCCCCTTCAAAATCATACTAATAGAGAGACCTGTATGCCAGTGTCCTGAATTATCCACCTTTTCCCAAACATCCTGAAAAAATACCAATCAAAGGATACCACTCTAAGAGTGGCTGTCATTTATTGAGCTCTTTTCTGGAGTTGCTATTCTGCTTCATTGGACTGTGTTTTGTCCTGAGCCAATACTGAAGTACCTTACAGTACACACACATTCAAATAAGTATCTTAAGCAAAACCACTGATCTTTTCTTATTACAACATGGATAACACAAACCTTGGGACAAAATATGAATTTTGTCTCCGTGAGTCAAGAGTTCTTGGTAAACCTCAATCCCTGAGCCTCAATTTTCTTATTTATAAAATGGGGCTAACATCCCTATGCAAATGGGCTTTATTCAGGGTGTTACAAGGTAGGATGACTTGGCACTCTACATGCTATTAAAGGGTGTTTATAGCACTGTTGACGCAATGGCTTAGAAGATCATAAAGCAACATTCTAAGAAGAACACATTAAACTAGTGAAATACTGCATATTTTATACATAAAATTAAACTGCTTCATCTGATTTAGCAAGGACTATATTTTCAAGCATACAAAATACATCTTGAAGAAAAAGAAAATATTCATTATATCCAGGGACTGCATGAAGCTGCAAACTATACTCTTCACTTTTCCAGCCAACTTTCAGCAAGTGTTTGAGATCCTTTCCTAATGTTTTCTTTCCTCCTGTTACTGGTCATGACGTGAGGCATGATGCATACATAGGCCTCCTCCCCACCATAGACATTCTTTCTTTCCCTTGCCAGCACCTTGAATCTCAGCTGCACCCTGATCTTCTCTCTCCTGACCAGGTGTAGGATCCCAGCTTTCAGTTGGTGGTTCTTCTTGTTGAGGCTCCTCATCACTGGGCTCCTGGGACCATGTTTGTGTGTGTACAAATAAAAAGTTTTGTTATCAATACATGTCAATAATGTAAATATACAGAATACATAGGTATTTCTGATCATAAGTAAGTCTAAAGACATTTCCCCAACACTATTCCATGTACTTATTATTCATAAAGTTATTCTCCCCACAGAGAGGTTACTCTAAGACAGAATTACCCTCAAGAGCTTTGGAAGGTGATTTAATCTATGTTGGGATGGATGTGTGCAATCTGTTATGAATAAGCATATGGAGGAAGTCATGGGCAAAATCTGGGGAACACAAGGTTATCCATCCAGGCAAAACCAGAATGTAGCCGGGCGCGGTGGCTCACGCTTGTAATCCCAGCACTTTGGGAGGCCAAGGCGGGCGGATCACAAGGTCAGGAGTTCGAGACCACGGTGAAACCCTGTCTCTACTAAAAATACAAAAAATAAGCCGGGCGTGGTGGCGGGCGCCTGTAGTCCCAGCTACTCGGAGAGGCTGAGGCAGGAGAATGGCGTGAACCCGGGAGGCGGAGCTTGCAGTGAGCCGAGATTGCGCCACTGCACTCCAGCCTGGGCGACAGAGTGAGACTCCGTCTCAAAAAAAAAAAAAAAAAAAAAAACCAGAATGTACGCCAAGCACAGTGGCTCAGGCCTGTAATTCCAGCACTTTGGGAGGCCGAGGCAGGTGCATTGCCTGAGCTCAGGAGTTTGAGACCAGCCTGGGCAACACGGTAAAACCCTTTCCCCTGTCTCTACTAAAATACAAAATGAAATTAGCTGGGCATGGCGGCATGTGCCTGTAGTCCCAGCTACTCAGGAGGCTGAGGCAGGAGAATTGCTTGAACCCGGGAGGCAGAAGCTGCAGTCGCCAAGCCTGGGCGACAGAGCAAGACTTCGTCTCCAAACAAACAAACAAAAAAATAAAACAACAACAACAAAAAAAAAAACAAAACAAAAAACAGAACATAATCCTCTTGGATTGGTCTTTCCTTCATGAGATGCCATGATCATTGTTTATCAGCTCGGAAGACCTTTAACAGTGTATGTATACTAGTTCAACAACACTATCACAAAAAGGAATTTCTGCTAATAGAAAACAACGAATGTTAAAGCACTCACAAGCATAGGCCTAATCAGCTCAGGAGTTTGTAAACTTCGTCTTGGTCTAGGCCTACATGTTGATCTTCCTCACCAGATTATATTTCACTCTGCAAAGAGAATACAAAAATGCTGTGATTGGGAAAATGCACTTGAGAGGAAAGCTATATTTGAGCACTTCCATGGCCAAATGTTAACTTGTCATTTTTTTAAAGTTTGGAAATACTTTGAAGGTAAGTCCCAGGGCAAATATAACTTTGTGTGCCTTCTGAATAGAATGCTTGCACAGTCACTTAAGGTGGTGAAGCTAGCCAAGTAATGCCTTAAGGCTCCTGGAAAGAGTCACTGGATATTTCTGATGTGGTTTAAGGCATTTCTGGGACTCAGATACCTCCAACAGCACCCACAACACGTGCCCCATTTTAACCCGATCCCCTCCATGCCAAGGCCTTCCTTCCTTCCTAGCTGTGGCCCTGACAAAAAAGAAGGCCCATGGCTGTGGCGCCATGTGAAAAGGATGAAGACCTCCAGGCCCTTCTCCCTCCGAGTCTCCCTCCCCCTGAAGACCCTCTGGAAGCCTGCTGGCTCCTCCTCACCCTCACTCACACTTCAACTTCCAGTTGGATTGGCCTGTGGACTTACCTGCTGCATCTCAGTAGGAGAGAAAGAATCTAGACCTCAGGAACTTGACCTCACAGCTCCAAGGAATTCACCACGTGGGCGAAGGGGTAGAGTAGAAGATGCCCAGTGAACATGCGCACTGAGGTGGGTGCCCAAAGAGCATGCGCAGTGAGATGTGTGCTTGCCTTAAGGGCTGTGGCGTCCCTCCTTGTCCCCCCTCCCCCAGCTCTTTCCTCCATCCCTTCCTAGGACCCCACTAAGGACTTTGGAATCCATCCTCCGTGTGTGTTTTTTTTATGCCTCTGAGACTCAAATACCTCGATATCACTGCTCAAAACTCACTCTGTGTTCACCTGACCCTCCTCCCCTCTATGGCCCTTGTTCCTCCCTTGTCTGGGCCCCTCAAGGGAGCAAGTGCATGGTGGTGTCGCTGACTTCTAGTAGAAGGATGAGGATCTCTATCAGGCCATGGACCAAGTGGCCCAACCCATAGGTAGTCTGCTCACTTTCCCTCATGTTCACTCACACTCAACTTCTGGGAGGACTGATCTGTGGACCTACCTGATGTGTTATAGTTAGCAAGAAAGAAGTCATGACATTTCCTCCCACAGCTCTGCAGGGACAGAAGGCAGAGAGCAAGGCCCACAGGGAACAGGAATTTGCATAGGAAGGGACATGCACATTGAGCCAGGGACTTTCAGGGAACGCCAGAGTTTTCCCTCTGTCACCATGATAGCAGCAGCCACTGCCATCATACTGGCTGCAGTAGGGAGGCCCAGCCAGGGCTGCATGCTCTGTGGAGCCAGCAAAAGCCAGGGACAAGTGGGATCCCCACCTTTTACAAGTTGGGGAGGGAGCCCCTGGGTGCCCCTGCAGCCACCCAAACTGCAGCAGACTTCTGGCTCTATGGGGCAGGCAGGATCCCTGCCCTCCTGGGTGCAGCTGTAGCCACTGGAACCATGGCTGCAGACCCAGGATCTGAGGACAAGTGGGAGCCCCAACCCTTCAGAGTTGGTGGGTCAGGAGCTCCCTGGGTGCAGCTGCAACTCCCCTCCCAGGAGCAGGACCCAGGTGTGTCTGCAGCCTGCACTCTCTGAAGCCTGGGAAGGCCCCCACTGTCCCTGCAGGCTCAGAGGTGTCTGCTCCCGCTACCTGGTCTCTCCCTGCTCCCAGCACCCACTCTGATTTCAGAGCAGGTTGTGGGCTGAGCCCCTGCACTCTCACAGCTCAGCTGGGCTTGCACATGGGCAGGTCAGCCCTGGAATGCCAGCCCCCTGCCACCTCAGACCCCTCCAGAATTCGGGTGCCAAGAAACATGAGAGGGGAAGCCAAGGGGGTGCTGAGGGCAGCTGGGTAGTGCTCTGCAGGTGTGAGCAGCCTGGGCACCATGGACTGCCGTGGGAGGCAAACAGGATCCAGAGCAGAAGGGGGTGGTCCTAGGTAAGACCCCACCTTCAGGCCAGGGATGGGCCAGGCTGCCAATCCCAGAGACCAGAGTATGGACTTGTGGTGCCTTTTCTAGGCCCACCCATGGACCAATGTACATGCACTTTCTCCCCTCTGAGGTCCATAAATGCCTGGGATTCAGCCAGAGCAGGGCAGAGGATGGGAGACAATGGGACAACCAGCTGCAGAGAGGAGCTACCCTCTCCAGGGCCTCCTCTCTGCTGAGAGCTGCAGATGTTGGAAAGACCTGCCTGCAGAGAAAAGACACACTCTTCAGGGCCTCCTCTCTGCTGAGAGCTGAACACTTGACCTGACGACCTGCCTAAAGAGGAGCTACTGACTGTGGATCTCTTCTGAGCTGTTCTAACACTCGATAAAGCTCCTCTTTGTCTTGTTTACCCTCCACTTGTTTGCATACCTTATTCTTCCTGGATGCATAACAAGAACTTGAACAAAGGCGCCACCAGGCACAGAGGTTTCCAGCCAGAAAATCGACTGCCCAAAGATCCCATAACACCCATACACACATCCACAGGGCATTTTTTAGTAAAAAAAAAAAAAAAAGAAAAGAAAGGGACTTAAGAGAGCTTTTGATATTTTGCCCAGTCTCCTGCATTGAGAAACACTGTAAACACGCAGTCCCATGTCATCCTTAGTGAAGGATGTACTTCTTTTGTGACAGAAATAAGGAATTTTATGTCTGTATTTACACGTGCTTTTTTTCTAAGGATATTGTTCTGTTGCCAAGGCTGGAGGGCAGTAGTATGACCATACCTTTCTATGCAGCCTCCAACTCCTGGACTCAAACAATCCTCATGCTGCAGCCTCCCAAGTGGGTGGTACTATAGGGGTGGACACACCTGGGCAATTGATTCATTTATTTTTAGAGAGTGGTCTCACTATGTTGTCAATGCCAGTCTCAAATTCCTGGGATCAAGCAATCCTCCCACCTTGGCCAATTTTTATACATGGTTTGATTAATGACTTTTTTCTGTGGTTCTGAGTTTTCTGCTATGCTTCCAGTAATGTAACAATAAAAGATCTTACAGGACAATAGTCCTACTGCATTTATTATTATTACTATTATTATTATTATACTTTAAGTTTTAGGGTACATCGGACTAACAATTATTACTTGTCAAATTTTATATCACCATTATGCTTAAATGACACATTGACCAAGACATAAAATGAAATATTCTGAGATTTTGATATTTTTAACAAATCAACTTGAGAAATATACAATCATGGAATACCAGGAAAATTCTCCCCTTGAAGCTCATGTAGGATAGGTGAGCCCCAAAGTTGGAGCTTATTCCAGGAGAGTCCTTGGCTTTGCCTTGGAGATAATTTAAGCATGAGCTGGTGGTGTTAGACAGCAATACTTTTACTGAACAGTACGGCTGCTTTCTGAACAGGGCTAACCCACAGGCAGTGAGCCAGCAGGCAGCAACCTATGGGCTCTTGACAACTGTATTTATATTCATTTATATCCACTTTCAGTTCCATGTAAAGGGGTGGGTTAATGCAAATTGAAGGGTGAGTTATTTAGAACTGGTTAGTAATGTGGGGAGGCAGAGGAGGGTGAACTTCTGGTTCATTGCCATGGCAGTTGTAAACTATCAAGGCGCTGGTGGGAGTATCATGTGCTAGTGAGCAATGAGGGCAGCTAAAGATTGTGATCATCTCTATCTGTGGGTTCACGTGGGTTCCTTCACCCTATCCTGTGGGGACCATGATTTAAGTCCTGTCAGGACCTGGAATTAAATCCTGTGTGTCTTCTACCTCAAAACTACATGAGAATGCAGGATTTTCTTTCTCATTAAAATCAGGTATCCCTTTAATCATTCCAAGCATATTTTTTATTGCATGCAGCCATTCAAAGTTTGCTTTTTCACAAATGCTTAGCCTAAATCTTCTATTCAACTTCAGTTTCAGCTTAGGATGTTAAGGAAGACCAAGTAGCCAAATTCTATGCCAACAAGATTTCTGGCATCCCTATACTACTTTGTGACCCTGATAATTCTTATGTGACCATCATATCTAACCAATAACACATCATCAGTACTATAAACAAGCCATAACATTTGGAGTCATGGTTATCATGTGAACTTTCTCCTTCAATAATAGGTAATATTTTTAGATGTAACTTTGAATGGAAATCTATTTATATGATTAATATATTGATATACTGCCAGTCAGTGAAGGTACAAATATATATTAATCTTAGATAGAGTAATAATCTGCCATAATTAATGATAATTGTAAAAACTCCTAATATTATGTGTAGAAACAAAGAATAGCCTTTCAGATGAGTAGTTAGGAAATAGATTGAGAGTTCAATAAAAAGAGAGCATACGTAAGTTAGAAAATATCTGGAAGAATGTTATATTCTTCTTGATTAGACCCATGTTTATATAAATGTATGCATTATAACATAAATATGTATTTACATTGATACAAATTCTTGGTAAACATAGTGAAAACATTCATTTATATCATGTTTTTAATGTTGCTTGTTGAAAAATTACAAAACACAGAAAGTCATAAACAAAAATCTCAGCAATGGGAGATTTATAAAAGTGCCCATTTAACGGCAGCATTATTAAGAATATCCATGGGTATTCCTTGTTTATTCAAAAATAAGTGTTTTCTAATTTGATGGAGAAAGTTTCAATTCAAATTTTGCTTTATTTTTCATTCTGAAATTACTAGAAAGTGCATAAGTGTTTCTATATCTTTATAGTTTGAACTGTTTTGGTGCTAATTTTTCATTTTATTCTTATATTTATTTATCATGTTATATCCATACTGTTTTAAATTTTTTCATCTCAAAAGTTTTTGTGTGTACCAAGAATATTAACTCTGTCACGTTATATAAAGAATAATTTTTCTGTTGATACATTGTTTCAAAATTGTTGATGACGTTCATTATTTTTTCTTCTTTAAAAATGTTTACTTAACAACTAATAATTACACATATTTATGGGGAACAGTGTGATAATTTAATATATGTATACAATTTAAGATATTGGCGAGTTATAAAAGGGACTGGATAGATGTGCAACAAATTATTTACCTCACATTGTGAAATTGTGGCTGTTAGTTTTTATTCTGCTATTCCATATTTTATAATTTTCTATAAAAAGCATCTACTACTTTTTAATCAGAAAAGAAATATTTTACATCAAGAAAATTAATATTAAATTCCTTTAGAGAGAATATACAATCACAAATCTTTGATAAAATAAATAGCAATATGCTATTGACTTTATTATGGTGAACTTCTGGTTCATTGCCATGGCATTTATAAACTATCATGGCGCTAATGGGAATGTCCCATACTAATAAGCAATGAGGGCAGCCAGAAATCACCCTCACAGCCACCTGATGGTTTCTGCCAGTTTCACTATCTGATCCTGTTTGGATCAGATCCTGTTTTAGTCAGTAGGGTTATGACCTGAAAACAAGTCCTGCTGGTCTCCTACCTCACATACATGTTTGTGTATTCACATGAGCCTTGGGCCAAGTTCCCCCAGCTGAAACCATGGTATCATAAAGCTTGATGATTTCTTGAGGGGATATAGTAAGATAAGAAAGTAATCCATACTTTTCAATCTGTGAGTAAATAAACTAAATAATGGATGAAAAAATGTATACAATAATGCAAAGCAGAATAATACATATTAAATTAATGTGAGGTTGCAGCAAATTTTTCTTTATCTGGCCCAATAATAAATATTTCAGTCTTTGTAGGCCATGTAGATTATGTGTCATATTGTTGTGTTTTTTAGAAATAATACTTTAAAATGTAAAAAGAAAAAAATGCTTATCTCACAAGCCATGCAAAAATAAGCCATAGGCTGGAATTAGCTTTCAAGCCACAAACAGCTAGCCCCTTGATTATCTTTAACTCAAATATTTGAATACTGTATTTTTGTACCAGTAGTCAAAATATTAACAAAGGAGAGTTATACCCCAAGTAAGATTCTGAAAGCCTCAAGAGAAAGTCACTCTAGCTCTGAAAATGAGAAAAAGCCTAATAATCTGTAAGAATATAGGGGATTTTTTAGATCATGATCTAAAAAAGACCATCAAGGTAACAAGGCAGCCATGGGAACTGATACAAAAGGGTAACTAGTCCCTCTAAGGAGAGATGAGGCACACAAACTGTGTCACCTCTGGCAGAGAATGTGTGGAAGAAGTGACAGTCATAAAAGTGGGTAAGAAGGAAACAACTGAAAATGTAACAAATTCATAAAGGCCAAACATAGGCAATTGAGAGAGCTGGAATCCCTGGAAATCTCAGAGACAAGTGGAATTCACATCCACAGGCAGAGTGAGATCCTGTCTCAAAAAAAAATTGTCTGAGTTTATAAGACTGGATATAAAAGCAAGAAGGAAAATAACAGATGCTGGTGAGTTTGTGTAGAAAAAGCAACACTTGCACCCTGCGGGTTGGAGTATAAATTAGTTCAACCGTTGTGGAAAGGAGTGTGGCAATTCCTCAAAGACCTAAGAATAGAAATGCCATTTTGATAGAGCAATCCCATTGCTGGGAATATACCCAAAGGAATACAAATCTTTCTATTATAAAGACACATGCACATGTATGGTCATTGCAGCACTATTCACAATAACAAAGACGTGGAATTAACCTAAATGCCCATCAATAGTACACTGGATAAAGAAAATGTGGTACATATACACCATGGAATACTATGCAGCCATTTAAAAAAGCGAGATCATATCCTTTGCAGGAACATGAATGGAGCTGGAGGGCATTATTGTTAGCAAACTAATGCAAGAAATGAAAACTAAATACCACATAATCTCACTTATAAGTGGGAACTAAATGATGAGAACACACAGACACATAGAGGGGAAAAACACACACTGGGGCCTATTGGGGGGTAGAGGGTGGGAGGAGGGAGAAGATCAGAAAAATACTTAATGAGTACTGGGCTTAATACCAGAGTGATGAAATAATCTGTACGACAAACCCCTGTGACACAAGTTTACCTAGGTAACAAACCTGCACATGCACCTCTCAACCCAAAATAAAAGTTTCAAAAAAAATCACAAAAAATTGTGAAATATTCCGATCTTTCTACTGAGAAAAAAAATCAGTGCATTTCTTTTTATTAAGGAAGGAAGGAAGGAAAGAAAGAAAGAAGGGAAGGAGGGAGGGAGGGAGGAGAGAAGGAGGAGAAAACAGAAAACAGAAAACAGGGCTGAACAAATGTGTCCGTCTCTACCTGATAAGAAGGCACTTTGAGCAACTTGAGTGAGAAGTAACATAAATCAGAGGATCACAAACAGCCTTTCAAAAGTTATTCTGGCTGGTTTTTCTGAGCAATTCAATCCTGCCTTTGGTTCCATTGAATCCATGTATTGTCCTGAAGGGTACCTCTTCCCTGGATTAACAGCCCAGCTGAGGACCAACAGACACTGGTTAGTTTAGGAATAAAAGGAAAAGGAAAATACAGAAGACCAACGTATTCCCCTCCCCCATGATATTGTTCTCCTTTTTACTTTTCCCACTCAATCTACAGAAGGATATTTGAACACTAAAATGTCAAAGCTAAGAGAGCTCTGAGAGATCAACCAATACAGTCATTTTTCAAAGAACTTTTAGCCAGAGAACACTTTTGTAAAATGAAATTTTATCCAAAACCCTACTGCAGAAAATGGGGGGATAAAATGATATTTTTATACAAATATATTGCTTTAGTTTCAAGTTATCTTTCTATAACGCCTGTCAAAGAGTTTGATTGAGGTTCTTTTGCAGAACCTAACAAATTATTCTGTGGATTTCTCCATAACACTTCAGTTCTATATTAACTTCTGCATCTAATTTTTTGGTATTATAATTGTTGTGGCACAGCTGCAAGAAGATCTTGATTTTTACAATATATTTATCAGTAATCTGTATCTTGAAAAAAACCCACTTTAAAAATAAGTAAGTTATAAGTAAAGGATAGAAGAAGATATAACTCCACAAATATGAATCAAATAAAAACTGGAGGTATTAAATTAATACCTCACAAGGCACACTTTGTAGTGAAGATTATTACAAGGGACAAAGTGGGACATTACATAATAATCATAGAGCGGTGCATTGATTCAGAAGACAGAAACACCATGAGTATGTATGCACCTTTGAAATACGTGAGGGAAAAAACTGATACATCAGAAAGAAGAAATAGACACATATGCATTTATAGTAGAAGACTTCAACATTCCTCCCAACAATTGGTAGAAAACGTGTACAAAAAAACCCCCAGGATATATAAATGCAAAAGGCTTAAACAACATTATCAAACAACTTGGCCTAATTGATATTCATAGAACAACAGCAGAATGCACGTTTGTCTCAAGTGCTCATGGAATGTTCACCAAGATAAACCATATTATGGGCCAAAAAACAAATTTCAACAAATTCCACAGGAGTGAAATCTTATAAAACATGTTTTGTGACCACAAAAGGATTGAAATAGAAACTAGTTGTAGAAAGATAACTGGAATCCATGAAATATTGGAAATTAAAAAACACTTTTAAGTAATGCAGGGATAAAAGAAGAAATTGTAGGGAAATTTTTAAAATGAAAACGGAACATATCAAACTTTGCAAGATGAAACTAAAGCATAGGGGGAGATGTATACCACTCAATACTCACATCAGAAAGGAAGAAAAGTCTTAAATTGGCCAGGCGCAGTCGGGCGTGGTGGCTCACACCTGTAATCCCAGCACTTTGGGAGGCTGAGATAAGAGGATTGCTTGAGGCCAGGAGGTCAAGACCAGCCTGGTCAACACAGGGAGACCCTATCTCTAATTTAAAAAAAAATGCATCATAGAACTAAATGTAAAAGCTAATGTTACAACACTTCTAGGAGAAAATTTATGAGGATCTGTGGCATCATGTTAGACAAAGATAGATAGGATACAAAAAGCACAAACTATGAAATAAAAAATTCATACTGTTTTTAAATTTATATACCTATGTCCCATCATTATCCAGTGACTACTTACTTCTCAAAGCATTGTACAAATCAAATAAAGAGGTCACTAGAGGTCTAATTGCCTAGAGAAATTTCCATGCAGATTTTTCCCACAAGATCATGATGACTAAACCCCACCATAGCATTTAGGTTCCACATTACCTTTTAAGGAGAGCTTAAAAAAAAAAAAAACTATGCCCTCCCCCAAGCCCCACAGAATCAGTCCTTGAGTCCCTGAAGAGCTAAAGAGATAATCCAAAGATCAGCCAAGGGGTCAAAGGTAGTCTTGACGTTGTATCTCTGGAACATGCTCCAGGAAAATGTGGGAACAGCAATAATATTAACAGCAAAAAAGTAACAGCTAGAATTGGTTGGAAACTTACTATATGCCAGAAACTGTTCTGACAACTGTACTTGTCTTCACATAGTCAGTGCTGTAAACTGCCTGCAAGAAGTAGATGACTTTACTAGTACTATTTCCAAAGAACTAATGGAGAAAGGAGGCAAGAGATGTTAAGTAATTTTCTCAGTGTCACCCAGCAGTGAGTGGTGGAGCCATGTGGGTCAGAGGCATCATGAAAACATCTACTGCGCTTACATATTTATGCAATCAAGGGCAAGACCCAAAGGCAACTGCAAAATATTTATAATTTTACAGCAAGGGACTGTACAGTGAATGGAAATTTGATTTCTTCAGAAATCATTTAGAGATGGAGGCTTGAAAGGACTAGTCTGGGTATCATTTGGAGACAGTGTCCTGAGAGCATCACTAGAGTAACAGGCAGCATGTGAGTGTTGTTCTCCTCACCTGAAGATCCTGAGTTTTATACATCAGAGAACACTCTAAACCTGTCCCTTCTATACCTTCACAAAGGAGAAAGAAGCTGTGTGGCTGGGAAAGGAGACTATTCCCCTCCTCTAGTAGTTCTCAGACAAGTTTCTATGAAAGTTGGAACCCAGAATCTTTTAAAAATGCAGGCTCCATGATTCACACCCAATGAATCTCATGTAGTGTGGCCATAACGGTGCCCTAGGATCTGGGAATTTACTGCCCAGCCTAGGGAAGTTTCAGAAACCTTATTAAATCCCTTAGGTAGCAAGACCGTGTGCAATATACCCACTCTTCCCAGGACAGACAGGAGGTTTGGAAGAGCAACCTCAGAGCACACAGGAACTCAGGATAAATGAACATAGTGTGAGTCACCATAACGGTAAGGCAGTGCATCTTATGAGAAGAACTTGCAACTTCTACTGGCCTTTCTCCCTGAAGGACTCAGTTTATCTCAAATCCCTTCTCCTCAAGGGTAGTGGATGGAGGGGTGTCAGGAAATGACCTTTTAGATCACAAAAGGGCATAGGCTATTCTCACGGACCATTGAACACATTGGATGGGAGGTGATGCAAGCTATTGTCCCCCTCCCACCAGCCTTGGTTTCATTCTTCATGTCCTTCCATGGGAACCTGGAGCAATGTTAGGACTTAAGGCCAATGTCTTCCCTTCACTAACAGACTCCAGCCCTTCACCTGAGGAGTTCATCTCCCCTCTCCTCCCTTCAGCTGTCCTTCTCCTGATCTCATCTGCGATCCCACAGCAGATAGCTGTCCTTAGCAGCCTGACGACCTAGCCTGGCCCCTTCCTCCTGTGTCCCAGCCTGGAGAGGGCTGTCCTCACCGAGGGGAAGGACACCAGTCTCAAGATCCCAGAACCATGACTACTACAGAACTATCCTGAGCATCAATGTCCCATGGCAGTGGTTGACCTGTGAAATGAAGCTCCACCACACACCCCAGCTGGCTCTGAAATACTTTCTTTACTTTTTGTCTTATTTGAGACAAGGTCTCATTGTTGCTCAGCTTGGAGTGCAGTGGAGAAATCATGGATCACGGCAGCCTCCCATCTCAGCCTTCCAAGTAGACGGGATCTCCCTATGTTCTGCAGGCTGATCGCGAACTCCTGGGCTCAAGCAATCCTCACACCTCGACCTCCCAATGTGCTGGGATTAGAGGGCTGAGCCACCTCTCTTGGTCCTGAAAAACTTTCTTATCACAGAAAGTGAGACAGAGGAGGAAGGTGCCTGCAACCCCTCCTGGGGAACATTGTGTTCTTTTCCGTGCTAGAGAGCTATTTACTCTGTACTGACCACAACATTCCTATTCTTTTGATGTAAATAAGAAGATTGAGGGCACTTCCTTTCAGTCCTAAACATGTAATTTATAACTAGAATATCATTGCCCATTTTGGGACATTTAGGAAATTTTTGAGGGCAGCTTTGGTTGTTGGAATGATTGGCAGAGGCTACTGGCATTTGGGGACTGAGTGTTACAGGGAGGCAAATGACCTTTTCCAGAGTCTTAAATAAACTGAATTTTCCATATACGTCACTCCCTGTAAACTGAGAAAAGCTTGTAAATATTGCTTCATCTGGGAACTCACAAAGACTTATTGACTGCTTTGGCAATCACATCACTGCAGAACATTCCATTCTTGGATTCCACTCTCACACAACATACCAGTATCAATTTGCTTTATAGCTCCACGTGCCTGGGGTAAACAATGAGGGGAATCCAACTTACCTACTAAAGGGATTGTTTCCGGGATGAGCTGTCAGTTGATGGGGAAAATCAAGCGGGAGATGTTGGTAGTGTGATCTCTCATGAGTTTGGTGAACACACCAGCTATGCCTGTTGCTGTTACTGCACTGAAGTTCTCTTTGCAGGTGTATCTCCCTCACAGGCTCTCTGGTCTCTCCTGGAAGGCTGGAAACATATTCAGCAGATCCCTGTGTCCTCAGGATGAGATAGGTGACCTCACAGGCATAAGGAAGTCAGGGAACACTTGTGGAATTGTAGTGATCTCTACATGGTTGGATGACCAAATCCTGAGTCACAGTGATGAGCCACATGGATGTCAGTCTGTACAGGGTGGGAGGAGAATGCCACAGGCCTCTGCCTTAGGAGCCATGCAGCAGAGTGAGACCAACCTGCAGTACTGATCTCAGTTACGCCCTTTAAGGGCCCCAAATATAAGCAGCCTATTGGTTAAGGTTCCTCTGTGTGTGTGTGTGTGTGTGTGTGTGCACGCGCACATGCGTGCAGAGAAAGAGAGAGAAATTGATTTTGAGGAAGTGGATCACGCAAATATGGGGGCTGGAAAGTACAAAGCTTGCAGAGCAGGATGTCAGGCTGGAGTCCCATGGCAGAGGTGATGTGATCGCTCAAATTTAAGGGCAGTGTAGAGGCAGAATTTCTTCATCTTGAGGAGAACTTCAGTCTTCTTTTCTGAAAGCCTTCAAGCGACTGGATGAGGCCCACACACATTGTGGAGGGCAATTAAGTTTACCCAGTGTCTGTTTATTTAACTGTTAGTCTCAACTGAAAAACACCTTCAGAGAGACACCTACCCTGAACAAAGTGAACAATTTTGTCTGGATTGTGACTGAGCCAAGTTGACAAACCAGATTTCCCATCATAGCCATCTTATACAAATGCTATTAACTATGAAGGTCTATCTGACAAAGGCCGGTGACTTCCTAACTAAGATTCTGTATTAACCTTTTTTGTCCAGCCCAAGCCTCTATTTCAGGCCCGGTACAATTCTGACCAGCAAGCTGAGGCTGATGTAAATGCCTTCCAGGGTCCAGGCAGGGTCAGGATAGTCAGGGCGCACATGCAAGTACAATCCCAGAGGGCACAATTGATACCCCTGGACTCTAAGAGTTTACCCTTGTTAGGGTACCCCCAGCAGGACGTACATTAGTTAGGCAGGAGCTGTCCAACCTCCCAATGTGGCCTCCCACTGTGCGACCTTTCTCTCTAGGGTTCCTTATCCACTCCAAACAATTCATTTGCATCTTTGCCTTAGGGGAACTGTCAGAAGGCAGTCAGTTCAGGGTAGTCATTGACACAAGTTCCTCTACTTCAAAAGCGTGGATGACATCCCCAGGTGTTGTGCCTGGGATGATCAGGAGCTGGGTTGCCCCTGCTGTCCCATAGTTGCAGCTGTGTTAGGTGTGATCTTGGGTTTAGTATTCAGTGTGATTTCAACCTTGGCCACAGGGTATGACTGTGGTCTCCTCATAGGCAGAGAGACCCACCATCTGTGCTGTCACTGAGTACCTCTGATTCAGTGTCATACTGTGAGACTAGGGACACAGTGCTTACACAATGCCGATCTTACTTTTGCTGTGTATGCAAGCAATCAACCACTTGGATCAATTTGGGCTCATTTTCTTCTTACCGGCCAATCTATGGATATGTGACAAGGCAAACTAACAGCACTGGTGAACCCTGTAGCCACGTTAGCCACAACAGGGCTGTTTAGGAAATGCTTGAGCAATTGACACACTATTGTTCTGAATTGTGTGTAGTGTTGCCTGGCCAGAACATTGACTAATTCCTCCTGGCATCACACAGAGCAAGAAGCAGTTTTCAGCACATACCATTGACTTAAGTTTGGCCTTTTCACAGTTGGGTATTCACAAACAGACTTTAGAATTCATTCTACATCTGATACAATTAATTAACATATTTATTTAAATCAAATAAGTTTTGGAAGCCAAATGCATTTTAAAAGGTAACTTGGTATTTTTACTTGCATCCCAAAAACAGTTATTACTTTATTATAGATGTAGTTGTAAAGGTAAATTGAATGAAAAAATAGATTTTGAAGAAAAAGCAGAAATGTAACTAGTAAACCAAATTTGTCTGCAATGTAATGCTTACTTCCTATATTATTTCATTTATTCTTCATAGCAAGTATTTAGTGTAAATATTCTAATTTCTACTTTAGAAATGGGGAGACTGTCCCACAGGATATAAATATCTTGCCCACCCTCTCAAGGCCAGTGCGTGAGAGGCAGGATAGAAACCCATGGCAATTTTATGCCATAGTCAATAAAGAGACAATGTTGCTAGGACCCAAGTCATCTCTCATCAGCAAGTTGCCCTGGTTACTTTCCCCTGTCTACTACCTAGGCCCTAATTCTTTCATCCAGCTCTGCAGCCTAGGAACTTCTCACATACTTTGTGGCAAATGGGATCCCCTACATTTAATCTCACTTTTTATTTGAATCCTAGCTTTTCAGTCCTTTTGGATAAAAAAAAATTTTACAATCTCTGTAATAGGGAGAAATAATTGCTTATTATAATTTCCTTCCCCTCCTTAAGCAGTATGGATTCTGAGTAGGGCCCTTTGTTGCAGAATTCTCTTTGTGGATATGAAGATACAAATGGAGCTCAGAGTTGAAATTCCTGTATTACGTATAGTAAGAGGGGTATCAGGCTGGATCGAGGAAGCTTCAAGGGCTTCTGAATGAGATGTGGTGACTGTCAGACTGATGGAGTTTTATGTAGATGAAAAATAAGGTTTGCATGTAATACTATGCAGCCATAAAAAAGAACGAGATCATGCCCTTTGCAGGGACATGGATGAAGCTGGAAGTCATCATCCTCAGCAAACTAATACAGGAACAGAGAACAAAACACCGCATGTTCTCACTCATAAGTGGGAGTTGAACAATGAGAACACGCGGACACAGGGAGGGGAACAACACACACTGGGGCCTGTTGGGGGGTGGGGGGCAAGGGGAGTGAGAGCATTAGGACAAATATCTAATGCGTGCAGGGCTTAAAACCTAGATGACGGGTTGATAGGTGCAGCAAACCACATGGCACATGTATACCTATGTGACAAATCTGCACATTCTGCACATGTATCCTGGAACTTAAAGTAAAATTTTAAAAAAATGAAAAGTTATTTAAAGAGGAAGCAGAATTTCTTTTAGAAATACAGAAGAGGAAGCTCAGCAGCCTAACTACATTAAAGAAGGCTTCATAGAGAAGGTAACACCTGAACAGAATAAGGGAGCATAAATGGGAGTTACTCAAGTAAAGAAAGAGGGGTAAGCACATTCTGGGCAGAGAAGACTCTCTATATATATATATATATATATATATATATATGTACACACACACACACACACATACAGACAGGGAGGAATAAAATAGCATTGTATGTGGATGAGAAGTATGAGCAGTCCTTGACAATAGAATGCAAAATGAAAGGTGGAAAGTGGTGGTGATTGAAACTAGAAAGATCACAGGAGGGTGGGAAAGATAGGAAATTTTGTATGTCACGTTGAAAACTTGGAATATATCACACAGAGATATAAAATCAGTGCTAAGTTTTGAGTGGTGGGGTTCAGGATACACTACCCCAGAATATGGGGGTATTTAGAAAACAGCAGAAACAGGAAGGTAGCTCTCACCTTCCCCCGACTCTTCTCCCCTGAAGCAGGTCATAAAATCCTCATTTGACAGGTGCTGTCTCCATACCCAGAGGAAATGAACATCTGTATATCTCCAAAAACACAAGGTCACTGACAGCAATCTGAACAAACAGGCATAGCTGAGTTCTCCCCAGTTAACTATCATTAGATCATGTGTTTTTATCCAATCATACTTCTCATCACTGTCCACTTCTCCATCAAATCTAGAATAAATATACACAAGTTTTCCTGCTTCTTTGTGTTTTCCTTTCTCTACGTAAAACTTATATTAAATAAATGTGTGTGTTTTTCTAAAAAAAAATGAAGTTTGGTGATTCTCCTTCCCTGGCTCTTAAAAACTTTTAAAGAAAGTTCAGATGTGTTTGCAGGAGATGTTCTGGCATTTTCCACAGGGATTGAGGCATCAGTTCTTCTCTCCATTCTCCCACAAACTGTTCCAAATGACTTTAGTATTCAAGTTATATTGTTCTGTAGCACAGTAAAATAAGTATGTTATCATTACTTTTTAAAATGTTTTTGTACCAATGGTTTCATCTCGGAACACTTGTTAGCTCTATGTGCCATATTTTGGAAAACCCCTCCTTCAATAAAAGAACAAAGCCTTTCATCTTTAACAATGAAAAAATACACATCTTATATATCACCACAGACTTATATAAAGAATGAGATTACCACTAAAGTCAACATACACAACACCAGTTCTACATTCAATGCTGTCACAAGCATTTGTTTCGAGAAAGCGCAGACTGTGAACTTAGAACTTGAATCTCCATATCTGCTTCTTACTAGAGTCATTTATTGTAAATTTTATGAAAACTCTGACTCACCTTTTTAAAGGATTAAATGAGGTCAGAAACAATGAAACGTAGCTCAGAGAAGTGGCTAATGGATAACACATACTCTATAAATGTGACTTATTATTATTCCTGTTTTTCTTAAAGAACTCAATAAATGGAGCTATTGTCATAAATATACACACCTTTGGTTAGTCAACTCATTCACAACCACATACCACAGATCAAAATCATGTAGGCAGGCCCAGCACAGTGGCTCTCACCGGTTATCCCAGGACATTTGGAGGCCAAGGAGGGAGGATCACTTGAGCCCACGAGTTCAAGATGAGCCTGGGGAACATAGCGAGAACCCATCTTAAAAAACTTATGTAGGCAAATTAATAGAATGGCAACTTTTAACTTTTTTTGCACAGAGGTTAATATCAGTACAGAAAAAGGAGCAGGTAGTTTTCAGAGTGACAGCATCATTAGAGGCATCATTGGAGGAAAGACAGCCGCCTTATAATGTTGGGAGCCGAAAGCCTGAGAGTCGTGACCAACTCAGCATTCCACTGGAGGCTATATGATCAAACAGCAAACTGCACCCGCCACCAGAAGGTATGCTGAGGGAAGTCACTCCCTGGCGCCGTGCTCCTTGAGGTTATCTACTGGAACATCTGGAGCCTACTGTTCAAAGAATGCAGTCATGGAGGCCCGCACTAAGTCAAGCAGCTGACTGACAACCACCCACTTCTCCCTATCTCCTTTACTCAATAAATACGAAGGGTCTAGAAGCTCAGGGCCCTTGTTCACTAAAAGCAAGGAGCCCCTTACCCCTTCTTCCAAACATACTCTTTTGTATTTGTCTTTACACCTGTGTTCATCCTCCTTTGTTCAGTCCAGCAAGGTCTGCAGCATTATAAAGTTCAAAGGCATGGGAACCTAGAGCTGCCCCTTCTGTCTTTCTTTTAAGTAGGGTCCAAAGGTAAAAAGGAGATTCAATCCAGAAACAAAATAACATGGTAAAGGCTATCCCCAAGTTATTCAGTCTTGCAGAAATTTCAGTTTCAGAGACTAGAAAGAGGACTTATATCCCAATTCATTTCATGAAGCTAGTGTAACCTAGATACCAAAGTCCAACAAAGAGAATACAGATGCCTCTGACTTATGATGCTTCCACTTAAAATTTTTCAGCTTTACAATGGCAGATAAAAGAAATGCGTTCAGTGGAAACAGTACTTTGAGTAGCCATATAACCATCATGTTTTTCACTTCCAGGATAGTATTCAATAAATTACATGAGATATTCAAAGTTATGGTAAAATAGACTTTGTGTTAGATGATTTTGCACAACTGTAGGCTAATGTAAGTGTTCTGGGCACATTTAAGGTAGGCTAAGTTAAGCTGTGATGTTTGCTAAGTTAGGTGTACTGAATGCCTTTTCAACTTACAAAATTTTCAGTAAATTATCAATTTATTGGGCCATAATTCTATGATAACTTGAGAAGCAGCTCTACATAAAATAAAAATATAGGCTAATGTCACTTCTGAGAACACACAAACAAATCCTAAACAAATTAGTAATACATAGATTATTCAAAAAGGATAATGTGTCATGACCCAATGTTCCCCCTAGGAATGCAACGTTGGTTTAAACATAGCAACTTACCAACGTAATTCACAATGTTAACAGATTAATAAAGGAAAAAGTCCCGTGATCACCTACATGGATGCATTACAAGTGCTTCATGAAACTCAGCATATATTCAAGATAAATAGTCTTAGCAAACGGAAAATAGAATGGAACTTCCTATTCTAATAAAATGTATCTACTTTAAAAAGCACAGCAAACATAGTAAAATGTTAAAAAAAAATTTCCAGTGCCTACTAGGTATAAGAGAAGGATGGCCACAATTACTGGTTCTAATCAGCATTGTATTGGGTGGGTCTGTTCAATGTTGTAAAATAGGAAAAAGGAAAAAGTATACTGTTTGAAATGTCAGAAACAAGCTGTTGTTATTCAAAGATGATATGATTGTGTATGTTGAAAATCAGAAAGGATTTAGAGATAAATTTGGAATAAAGATATTTAGCAAGGTTAGTGCATAGTAAATCAATATACAAACATGATACCTGTGGGTTGAGTGGAAGAAAAAAGTGTTTTCTCTGTTCTTGCCCTACAGCCAGTAACATGAATGACTTCTGTGACCAAATACGTGGGGGCTTTTCTCCACACACCAAGCAAGCAATCAGTTTTGCAGCATACACCAGCTGGGTATCTTCTCATTCAACTCCAATAGGATGTACCTGGAGATAGTATCAGATCACACAGATTGAGGGCTCAGTCCCACAAGAGGGCCCTGCCAATTGCCTCAAGCCCTAGGTCGTTTTACTGTGTTTGTGACCCACCAGCTATAAATTGAATTTCCCATGACTCCTACTCGGGTTCAATTAACTTGCTAAAGCATCTCACGACTCAGGGAAACATACGTTTATGGATTGATTAAAACAAGGTATTAGGGCTGGGCACGGTGGCTCACGCCTGTAATCCCAGCACTTTGGGAGGCTGAGGCAGGCAAATCATGAGGTCAGGAGATGGAGACCATCCTGGCCAACATGGTGAAATCCTGTCTCTACTAAAAATACAAAAATTAGCTGTGTGTGGTGGCACGTGCCTGTAATCCCAGCTACTTGGGAGGCAGAGGCAGGAGAATCTCTTGAACCCGGGAGGCAGAGGTTGCAGTGAGCCAAGATCGCACCACTGCACTCCAGCATAGCGACAGAGCGAGACTCCATCTCAAACAAAACAAAACAAAACAAAACAGAAACAAAACAACAACAACAACAACAAAAAACAGGATATTAGAGAGGACGCAGTTAAAGAGATGCATAGGATAAGGAAAGGGTTAAGGGGCAGGGAGCCATGCCTTCTGTGGAAATGCTGTCCTCCATGTGTGCAGCTATCCAGAAGCTCTCTGCACCCTGTCCTTTTGGGTTTTCATGGAGGTTTCCATTATGCAGGTGTGATCGATTAAACCACTGGCTGGCCACTGGTAATCAACTTAACCTTCAGCCCCTCTCCCTTTCCTGAAGGTTTGGGGTGGGACTGAAAGTCCCAGCCCTCTCACCTCCCATCATAAAGCTACCTAGGGGCTGCTAGGCATCAGTCAACTCATTAGCATACAAAAAGACATCACTTTGTGGAGATTCTAAAAATATTAAGAGTTGTATGCCAGTATAGAGGGTAGAGGACCAAATATATATTTATATATTTCATAATATCACAAGTGTGTATACCAGTGTAATCAGAATACAAAATTTCAAAAATGATACTTTTCCTTTTTTTTTTTTGAACAGAGTCTCACTGTCACCCAGGCTGGAGTTGCAGTGGCCTGAACATAATTACCTGCATCCTCGACCTCCTGAGTTCAAGGGATCCTCTCACCTTAACCTCAAGAGTAGCTGGGACTAAGGCTACATGTGTACATGCATACATTCATGCATTCATTCATTTATTTTTGGAGTGAGGGGATCTCACTATGTTGCCCAAGCTGGTGTCAGTTTCCTGAGCTCAAAAAATCCTCCTGCCTCAGCATCCCAAAGTGCTGAGATTACAGGCTTGAGCCACCACACCTGGCCACCATTTTCAATAGTTTCACGTATTTGGGAATAAAATGAAAAGATGTGCAAGACTTCTTTGGAGAAAGCTGCAAAAGTTTATTTAGATATTTTTAAGTCAAATATTTTAGATAAAAACAGTTTGTGTTGTTTCAGCTTGTCTTCGTTTAAACCTGTGGTGACCTGTCACCTATAATAGAAACATAACAGGAGGGAATATTAGTAGCAGAACTGTATTCAGATGACATTAAAAGTATGCAAAGGACACCAAAGTTTTGCTTTATACCATGGACTAAAACCAGAAGCCTAAGAGTAACCTGATGGCTAACATTCAGTTAAACCTCTGTAGAGACTTGAAGATAGTCTCCCAAGCATATACATTAGCAACGTTTTTAAAACACCCTGCTTCCTGTAGTTCAAAGAAACCAAAAACTGTCTAACTTCAGAACACATTAAATCAAGTGAACCTATTAAAAGGTGTCTGAAAGTGAAAAGCAAACATTGTGTACAGTTTTAATAAAAATATAACCAACGCACAACAAACCTAAGAAATAAAAGGAATTTACAAACAATGTATAATGTAATGTAATGTTTTGGCTTGAAATAATAGCCTGGATGTTCAACAAGCTCCCGGGAAACAGTTAATGTCACATTAGGAATTGCGTAAGTGCAGTGAATGGAAAGCCCAGCACTGCATTTGTTTTTTCTCTGTTGCACACAAGTGCAAAAATGTTGCTTGGGGCTAGTTTACCTTCTGTAGTCTTTCAGGTGTAGCCATTTGTCCAAGATTTTCACCTGTCATCCTGATATCAATATGAAGAGTCTTTCATTTCACACTTGAAAGTATTCCCATTGGTAAAATAAAATCTTACATGGTCAGATTCGGTTTAATCTATCACTATTATTTTTAACATCAAAATGGGAAAGAGGCACATATCGTGAACAGTGGGGCAAAAAATAAAAAAGATATGGAGGGAGAGGAAAATAGAAAAGGAGAGTAAAATATCTGGAAAAGCCAAATATTTGTTTCTAAAAGTTAAGTGTTTTTGAGGGATAAGTGGTAAGTTTCAGAAGTTCTTCCACAGTCTTTGTGATGTTTAGATATTCAGGTATTACTGGAGTAGATTAACTAAATGTACGTGTCCCCAGCATAGCAATCATTTCATTCATATTTTGAAAATATTAGAGTTCAAGAATGTATTCACTTTCAATCATACCATACATTCAGTATCTGTTAGGGTCTTGTTCATATTCCATGTTGAGCTTTTTCCATTTTCTTCAAGAATATGTAAACTATTATGCTATTCACACACACGTATTTTTCAAAAGAACAATCTTTTAAATTTATTATTTTTGGATTACATTTCCTTTTACTAATGATTCATAGCTGTCTCTTAGTAAGTACCTCTTTCCTTTTCCCTTAGATTTATTCTATTGCTCTTTATTATTTTCATTTTTTATTATTTTCCTTTCTCATGTAATTTGCTAACTATTTTAACAAGATAACCATTTAAGACTATAAGCTTCCTAAGAATGAAATTGAGGCTTGTTCAACGGGCTCCTGGAAATAATTGAAAACTATCTTTCAATGTAAATAGTCTAATGGAATGGTTCAGCAGTGTAGAGTAAAATCATTTAGGTAATTTCTTCCATAAACATGGAATGCTTCCTATAAATTCAGAAGCTCTTCTGATTAACAGTCGCCAGTTTGAAAAATGTGTGGAAAAGATACTTTCATCAAGCAAGTTGCCCACTCGTTTTCTCTTTCTGTCCCTCCTTTTTTTTTTTTTTTTTTTTTTTGACAGAGTCTTGCTCTGTCGACAGAGTGGAGTGCAGTGGTGAGATTTCGGGTCACTGCAACCTCTGCCTCCCAGGTTCAAGCGATACTCCTGCCTCAGCCTCCTTAGTAGCTGGGACTACAGGCATGTGCCACCACACCCAGCTAATTTTTGTATTTTTAGTAGAGACGTGGTTTCACCATGTTGGCCAGGATGGTCTCGATCTCTTGACCTTCTGATCTGCCCTCCTCGGTCTCCCAAAGTGCTGGGATTACAGGCGTGAGCCACTGCGCCCGGCCTGCCCACTCATTTACTTAGGAACCATGAAATCTCAACTCAGCTATTATAACTGGAGTGAAACTGATTGTTATGAAAAACAAGTCATATCTCTGTATTCTATCCAACAGAACATGAGGATACAGAAATCAACTTTAAAACAGATTTTAATATATCTGATTTGCATTTACTATTTTCAATAACAACAGCAAAAGATGGGTGTAGAATTTATGGAATTCATCCAGAATCTCATGAATAATGTTAGAGCTGGTACTAGAATCTGCTTAAGGTGCTCAGGATATTTCACACAAACTGGTATTAGAAATGCATTATGTATTTGTTAAAAGCAGAAATGAGAAAAGAATCTGAAAATTGTTAGTTGTTGGGTATAATCAGAAGTAAGAATATGCTTTCATATTTGATGATTAAATATGGCTTTGACCCAATTTGTGTCTGTATCTGACAGTGTTTAAGTCTTGCAGTCAGGCAACTGGAGTCTGAACAACCTTTCAAAGAAGTCTGCATTTGAACTCTGATTTTAAAGGGGTAGTAATATTCTCTCTTACTATCGAAAGTATAATATTGTGGAAAACAGAAAGCATATAATTTTGCATCTTAATGGATAGCATACCTCCTTTTGGCATTTTAAATTGCTCTGATTTTGGCAGAATCTTCCCCTCGTCATCGGGACCATCTCTGCATTCATCCCCAGTCTTTGACTGAGACAGCTCCTGGAGATCAGCTTCCAGGTCAGGTACTTAAAAATACAAAGGTTATCGATTGAAGCAGGCAAACAAGAAAGATAAATAAGGAAATGATAATATTCTTTTCTTCAGTGTTATGAAATAAAAGGCTGTAGGCTACTGTGGTAATAAATGTGATGCAAAGATGTCCCACCTTTGTTTTCCTGTATTATAAAATCTTATCTGAAATGACAACCTGAGGAAAAATCAGATCACACATTTCCTATACTTTACCATTGTGTATTATAAACAGTGAGTATCAGCTATCTAGGAAATCTAAAGACTGCTCAGTGGATAGCATTTTAATCATAACTTAAATGTAATTTTCTGAAACATTACATGAATGTATTGGTAAGCCTATGACAAATCTTACAGTCCTGACACTCATCACTTGTTGAGGTAACTTGAAAATTTTTTGGTTAAAATTAAACAAACTTAGGTCCAAAGGCCCTATATGTAACTTTCCATAAATGAATCCCATTCAGAAAAAAGTACCAAATATAACAGCAAAATCACTGTCTTCCATGAGAGTACAGGAACTTGAGTGAAAAGAAATTAATGAGTATTGTTGACAGTCATATTCTGGAAACCCCTTAACAGTGAATTGCTAAAATAATCCATGATCCAAATTCTGTCAATGTTTAACTGCAAAATGCTATCTGTTGAGGGAATAATTTCTGTTTCATGATAATCTTATCATACTTTGAGTTTTCTAATTATAAAAGTATTTAAACAACTGTTAAAAAGTCCCTTAAAATCATACTAATATAGCTACCTGCGTTCCAATATCCTAAATTATCCAGCTTTTACCAAACATACTGTCAAAAATACAGAGCAAAGGAAACAGTGGCTGTCATTCATCGAGCTCTTTTCTGGAGTTGCTATCCTGCTTCACTGAACTGTGTTTTGTCCTGAGCCAATACTGAAGTACCTTACAGTACAGACACATTCGAGTATGAACATTTTAAGCAAAATAATTCGAATTTTCTAACACAGTTGGTAGGAAGAACACAAACCTTGGAATGAAATATGAATTCCTTCTCCATGAGTCAAGTGTTCTTGGTAAGCCTCCATTTCAGAGCCTCAGTTTTCTTATTTATAAAATGGGGCTAATAGCCTTATGCAAACGGGCTTTATTCAGGATATTATAAGGTAGGGTGACTTGGCATTCTACATGCTATTAAAGGGTGCATACAATACTGTGGACACCACAGCTGAGAAGATGAGACAACATTCTAAGAAGATCAAACTAGTGAAATTTTGTACACCACATTAAACAGTTTCATCTGATTTAGCAAGGACTGTATTTTCAAGCATGCAAAATAAACGTCGAAGAAAAAGAGAAGATTCATTGTATCCAGGGACTGCGTGAAGCTGCAAACTATACTCTTCACTTTTCCAGCCAACTTTCGGCAAGTGTTTGAGATCCTTTCCTAATGTTTTCTTTCCTCCTGTTACTGTTTATGGCATAATGCATGATGCACATATAGGCCTCTTCTGCCCACCCCCCCACCATAGATATTCTTTCTTTCCCTTCCCAGCACCTTGAATCTCAGCTGCACCCCGATCTTCTCTCTCCTCACCAGGTGTAGGATCCTGACTTTCAGTTGGTAGTTCCTCTTGCTGAGTTTCCTCATCACTGGGCTCCTGGAACCAGGGGTGTGTGTGCAGATAATTTGTTATCAATATATTTCGATAATGTAAACATACAGAATACATAGATATTTCTGATCATAAGTCTAAAGACATTTCTCCAACACTCTTCCACATACTTATAGTTCATAAAGTTACTCTTCCCACAGAGAGGTTACTCTAAGACAGTTGCCCTCAAGGGCTCTGGAAGCTGTTTTAATCTATGTTGGGATGAATGTGTGTAATCTTTTGCAAATAAGCATGAGAAGGAAATCATGGGCAAAATCTGGGGAACACAAGATCATCCATCCATCCAGACAACAGATGAACTTAATCCTCTTGGATTACTCTTTCCTTCATGAGATGCCATGATCATTTTTATCAACATGGAGACCTTTATTAGTGAATCCGTACTGGTTCAACAACAATTACAAACCATAGTTTTGTAACAACAAGTTACAAAAATAACTTTCTGCTAATAGAAAACATCAAAGGTTAAGACATAGGCCCAATCAGCTCAGGAGGTGGTACGCTTCTCCTTGGTCTAGGCCTATATGTTGATCTTACTCTTCAAATCATTTTTCACACTGCAAACAGAATACTGTGAATTGGTAAATGCACTTGAAAGGACAGCTATATTTGACCACTTCCATGACCAAATGTTAACTTGTCATTTTTTAAAAGTTTGTAAAGACTTTCGAACTAAGTCTCAGGGTAAGTGTAAGTATGTGTGCCTTCCGAATGCTTGCAAAGCCACTTAAGTTGGGCAAGCTAGGTGAGCAATGCCTTATAGCTCCTGGCAAAAGACAGGATATTTCCGATGAGGTTTGGTTTCACAACTGAACTCTCCTCCGTGGAGGCATTTAGGAAAATACAGCCAGAGAATTAAAACTGCAGTGACCACGGCTTTTGTCACACACCCATTTGCTAGGCCCACTTCCCCCCTAAAATCAAGTTTTGTTGGAACGCAGAGCTCCACCCATTCAAATCTCCACAGTGGAGTTGAGAAGTTGCCACACAGCACTGGGCCCTCCTCACTGTACACCTCTGCCAGGCGCTCTACAGACCTCAGGGCCATGGTCACCAACCCGCCGTGTTCCCAGTTCCCTTCCTTAATGCCCACTTCGCTCCTTCCTGGGTCGCCACAGAGGAGTTTGGAATCTGTCCTCTGTCGAGGGTTTCAGGTACTCAGATACCTGCCCCAGCACCCCCAGCACTCACCCCATCTTCATCTGACCCCTCTCAACTACTCGGTCCACCTTCTTCCCTCGTTCTGACCCTACCACAACAAGGCCCACAGCGGTGCCACCTCACGAGAAGGACGAGCACTTTGAGACCCTTCGGCCTCTGAGGCCACGTACCACCCTGCCCCACACTCCGGACGGCCCCTGGCTCCTCCTCACACTCACTCACACTTCAAGCCCTGGGAAGACTGGCCTGCGGACCTACCAGCTGCGTCTCAGCAGGACAGAAAAAGTCCCGACAGCAGAAACGTGCCTGCCTAGTGGGCTGTGGCGCCCCTCCTCGCCCCACCCCATCCCGCACCGCGTAGTCCTCTGCCTTCTTCCAGGTTTCCACTGAAGACTTCGGAATGTGTCTTCCGTGGAGGGTTTCATATGCCTCTGGGACTCAAATACCACAAATAGTTTCCCCCTTCAAAACTCATTCCATGTTCATTAGGTCCTCCTCCCCTCTATGGCCCTCCTTCCTCCCCTGTCTGGGACCCCCACGACAGCAAGGCCATGGCTGCATCTCACTGCCTGTTAGGAGAAGGACGGGAACCTCAAGGCCCTTCCCCCTAGGAGGCCATAGACTGCACCTGCGGTCTCCTCCTCACACTCTCTCACACGTCAAATCTGGGAGGACTGATCTGCGGACCTACTGGCTGACTCCTAGTCAACAGCACAGAAGGAAGTCACGATGTCTCCTTTCACAGCTCTGCAGGGACAGAAGGCAGACAGCAAGGCACATGGACAGCAAGCGACTTGGGCAGCAAGGGACTTGGGCAGCAAGGAGCGTGCACACTGAGTCAGGCACATGCAAGGCCTGCCAGGGTTTTCCCTGTCTCCCCAGGCTCGCATCCCTAAGGTGTTTGTAGTAGAAGGAAAGGGACTAAGAGGCTTTGTTGTCTCTCTTGCCCTACCATTCTCATGCATCCAGAAACACTGGGAACAGACAGTCCCATGTCACCGTTAGTGGAGGATGTGGCTCAGAAAGACCTTTTGTGACAGAAGTAAATTACTTTAATATCTCTATTTATACATGCTTTTTTCTCATTTATATATGCATGGGTGCCTGCCATGTTGCAGGAAATATCTGGGATGCTGGAAATGTGAAGACCAATGAACCACACGTGGTATGTCCCATGGAGGCTACCACATTGTGGTGGGGAAGACAGACAATTAAACAGAAGAGCAGTTGAACTGCAAAGGAGAAACATGGGGAACAGACCCAGGGGAGTAAAGAACAATGAATGTAGTGGCCAAGAAGCAGGGTGAAACAACACAATTTCTCAAGAAGATAATATTTCTCCATTGCCTTTGCACCTTTTCTGAAAATGAGTTTATCATGTCTGTGAACCTATTGCTGGACTCCATTCTGATCTGTTGATTTTTCCCCAGTACCACATTCTCTGGATTACTATAGAATTAGCATGACTCTTGATATTAGGTAGTGTGAGTTCCTCAAAGTTATAGTTCAGAATCGTTTTGGCTGTTCTGGTTCATTTTCCTTTCTATATAATTTTGAAAAATGACTCCAATGAAGTGGGTTGTATAAATTCATGCAGTTTCCCTTTGAAGGGCAGAAGATAAATGTGTTAGTAGATACAGGAGGACATGGGGGAAGAAGGTGAGTTCCCCCTTAGCTTGGGGAATTATCCCATTTAGAGGGAGCAGTTGGTGGTTCAGGGTAGAGGAATGATCATTGCAGGAACAAAGCCCCTGAGAAGGTGAGAGGCATGGGATCCTGAGCTGAGGTGAGCGGCTGGCATCAGTTAGGAGCATTGTATGCAGAAAGGCGGTGGAGAATGCCAGGGCAAGCTAAGGCAAACTGGGTTTGGGAAGCTCTAAGAGTTCCCAGCAGATCGCTTCTCTCCTCTGAATGAATCATTATGGGAGGCCATTCAAATGGAGGGGAGTTTGTAGCATTGTGTGGGTGTTTATAAAACTATAGAGAAAGTTTCTGTCAGAGAATACAACCATCGTCATGAACAGAATATTCCTAGAAATATGAATGTTGAAGGTGCTTCTGGTGAGCACTCAGACAGAAATGGGGAACACGTTATTGGAAACATGTGGACACACAGTCCTTGTAAGAAAGAGGCAGAGAATTTGGCTAGATTGCATTCTCTTAGATGCAAATTAGAACTTGTAAGTGATGAAATTGCATATGTAGCTAAGAACATTTCTAAGCAAAGTATTGAAGTTGTGGCCTGGTTTCTCCTCGCTGCTGGTTGCAAAATGCAAGGGAGGAGAAATAAATCAACGACAGAACTGCTGAGCAAAAAGGAATCAGCCCTTGATTATTTAGAAGATTCTCAGCCTATCCAGATAGCAAGCTCTGGAAATAGGGCCAAGGGTGTAGTGGGACAACTGATTGCTAAAGAGATGAGGTATGTGAGTCATGGATCCAGTCAACCATCTCAGCAGAATGCAGAGAAGGAGATGCATATATCCAGGAAAGATCTATGGAGGACTCAGGGTCTGTTGGCATGGATGCCATGAATTGCATCAGAGGCCAACATGTTTTGAGGATTTTATACCAAAAGAAGCACAGCCAGCTTGGAATAAAAGGAACAAAAATGGGACAAAATAAAGGAAGAGTGACTTTGAGAGGAGAGCTACAGATGCAGAGGCTGGCAAGCTGCCACTGCCTCTGTAGGCCCAGAGAGCAGCGACCTGGGGAACAGGAATACAGACACTTCCTCCTGAGCTCCAGATGGCAGAGCCACCTCCTCGATTTCAGGGAACAGGGCTTCTGCCCAGGGTCGAGGGAGCAGGGCTAACACTCAGGTCCAAGAGGGCAGAGCTGCCACCACACTAGGCCCAGAGGACACAGCATCAAGCCAAAGAGGACCATTCTGAAGCCTTAAAATCTCATGGAATTTGCCCTGCTAGGTTTCAGACTTGCTTGTTCCCCATGACTCCTTTTCTTCTTCCATCTTCTCCATTTTGGAATGGGAATAGTTCTCCTATGCCTGCACCTTCATGCTGTTTGGAAGCAGATAATGTCTTGTCTGGTTTCAAAAGTTCACAGATGGAAAAAATTTTGTCATAGGATACAACATACTCTGAATCTCACCCTTTCCTGATTTTGATATTTGAATGAGATTTGGGATTTACAGTTGATGCTAGAAAGAATTTTGAGGATGTTGAGATGAAGTGAATGCATTTTAGATGTGAAAGGACATGAATTTTGAGGTGCCAGTTCATGGATTTTTGCATGTTAAATCATATCCCCCTCAGAAATTTATTCATGCATACATCATAGATACTAAACTGTTCCAGACCACCACAATAAACAAGTCACACACATTTTTTGGTTTTCTAGTGCATATAAACGTGATGTTTATAGTATGTTCTCACTCATAAGTGGGAACTAAGATATGTGGATGCAAAGGCATAAGAATGATACAATATGGGGAGGGAGCCAAGATGGCCAAATAGGAACAGCTCCGGTCTACAGCTCCCAGCGTGAGCAATGCAGAAGACGGGTGATTTCTGCATGTCCATCTGAGGTACCAGGTTCATCTCACTAGGGAGTGCCAGAGAGTGGGTGCAGGACAGCAGGTGCAGTGCACCGTGTGCCAGCTGAAGCAGGGCGAGGCATTGCCTCACTCAGGAAGTGCAAGGGGTCAGGGAGTTCCCTTTCCTAGTCAAAGAAAGGGGTGACAGACAGCACTTGGAAAATCAGGTCACTCCCACCCTAATACTGTGCTTTTCCGACAGGCTTAAAAAACGGCACACCAGGAGATTATATCCCGCACCTGGCTCAGAGGGTCCTACGCCCATGAAGTCTCACTGATTGCTAGCACAGCAGTCTGAGATCAAACTGCAAGGTGGCAGCGAGGCTGGGGGAGGGGTGCGCGCCATTGCCCAGGGTTGCTTGAGTAAACAAAGCAGCCTGGAAGCTCGAACTGGGTGGGGCCCACCACAGCTCAAAGAGGCCTGCCTTCCTCTGTAGGCTCCACCTCTGAGGGCAGGACACAGACAAACAAAAAGATAGCAGTAACCTCTGCACACTTAAATGTCCCTGTCAGACAGCTTTGACGAGAGTAGTGGTTCTCCCAGCACACAGCTGGAGATCTGAGAACAGGCAGACTGCCTCCTCAAGTGGGTCCCTGACCCCTGACCCCCAAGCAGCCTAACTGGGAGGCACCCCCCAGTAGGGGCAGACTGACACCTCACACAGCCAGGTACTCCTCTGAGACAAAACTTTCAGAGGAACGATCAGGCAGCAGCATTTTTGGTTCACGAAAATCCACTGTTCTGCAGCCTCTGCTGCTGACACCCAGCCAAACAGGGTCTGGAGCGGACCTCTAGCAAACTCCAACAGACCTGCAGGTGAGGGTCCTGTCTGTTAGAAGGAAAACTAACAAACAGAAAGGACATCCACACCAAAAACCCATCTGTACATCACCATCATCAAAGACTGAAAGTAGATAAAACCACAAAGATGGGGAAAAAACAGAGCAGAAAAACTGGAAATTCTAAAAAGCAGAGTGCCTCTCCTCCTCCAAAGGAACGCAGTTCCTCACCAGCAACAGAACAAAGCTGGATGGAGAATGACTTTGACAAGTTGAGAGAAGAAGGCTTCAGACGATCAAACTACTCCAAGCTACAGGAGGAAATTCAAACCAAAGGCAAAGAAGTTAAAAACTTTGAAAAAAATTTAGATGAATGTATAACTAGAATAACCAATGCAGAGAAGTGCTTAAAGGAGCTGATGGAGCTGAAAGCCAAGGCTTGAGAACTACATGAAGAATGCAAAGCCTCAGGAGCCGATGCGATCAACTGGAAGAAAGGGTATCAGTGATAGAAGATGAAATGAATAAAATGAAGCGAGAAGGGAAGTTTAGAGAAAAAAGAATAAAAAGAAACCAACAAAGCCTCCAAGAAATATGGGACAATGTGAAAAGACCAAATCTACGTCTGATTGGTGTACCTGAAAGTGACAGGGAGAATGGAACCAAGTTGGAAAACACTCTGCAGGATATTATCCAGGAGAACTTCCCCAATCTAGCAAGGCAGGCCAACATTCAGATTCAGGAAATACAGAGAATGCCACAAAGATACTCCTCGAGAAGAGCAACTCCAAGACACCTAATTGTCAGATTCACCACACTTGAAATGAAGGAAAAAATGTTAAGAGCAGCCAGAGAGAAAGGTCGGGTTACCCACAAAGGGAAGCCCATCAGACTAACAGCTGATCTCTCGGCAGAAACTCTACAAGCCAGAAGAGAGTGGGGGCCAATATTCGACATTATTAAAGAAAAGAATTTTCAACCCAGAATTTCATATCCAGCCAAACTAAGCTTCACAAGTGAAGGAGAAATAAAATACTTTACAGACAAGCAAATGCTGAGAGATTTTGTCAGCACCAGGCCTGCCCTACAAGAGCTCCTGAAGGAAGCACTAAACATGGAAAGGAACAACCGGTACCAGCCACTGCAAAATCATGCCAAATTGTAAAGATCATCGAGGCTAGGAAGAAACTGCATCAACTAACGAGCAAAATAACCAGCTAATATCATAATGGCAGGATCAAATTCACACATAACAATATTAACTTTAAATGTCAATGGACTAAATGCTCCAATTAAAAGACAGACTGGCAAATTGGATAAAGAGTCAAGACCCATCAGTGTGCTGTATTCTGGAACCCCATCTCACATGCAGAGACACACATAGGCTCAAAATAAAAGGATGGAGGAAGATCTATCAAGCAAATGGAAAACAAAAAAAGGCAGGGGTTGCAATCCTAGTCTCTGATAAAACAGACTTTAAACCAACAAAGATCAAAAGAGACAAAGAAGGCCGTTACATAATGGTAAAGGGATCAATTCAACAAGAACAGCTAACTATCCTAAATATATATGCACCCAATACAGGAGCACCCAGATTCATAAAGCAAGTCCTGAGTGACCTACAAAGAGACTTAGACTCCCACACAATAATAGTGGGAGACTTTAACACCCCACTGTCAACATTAGACAGATCAACGAGACAGAAAGTTAACAAGGGTATCCAGGAACTGAACTCAGCTCTGCACCAAGCAGACCTAATAGACATCTACAGAACTCTTCACCCCAAATAAAAAGAATATACATTCTTTTCAGCAGCACACCACACCTATTCCAAAATTGACCACATAGTTGGAAGTAAAGCTCTCCTCAGCAAATGTAAAAGAACAGAAATTATAACAAACTGTCTCTCAGACCACAGTGCAATCAAACTGCAACTCAGGATTAAGAAACTCACTCAAAACCGCTCAACTACATGGAAACTGAACAACCTGCTCCTGAATGACTACTGGGTACATAACGAAATGAAGGCAGAAATAAAGATGTTCTTTGAAACCAACGAGAGCAAAGACACAACATACCAGAATCTCCGGGACACATTCAAAGCAGTGTGTAGAGGGAAATTTATAGCACTAAATGCCCACAAGAGAAAGCAGGAAAGATCCAAAACTGACACTCTAACATCACAATTAAAACAACTAGAAAAGCAAGATCAAACCCATTCAAAAGCTAGCAGAAGGCAAGAAATAACTAAAATCAGAGTAGAACTGAAGGAAATAGAGACACAAAAAACCCTTCAAAAAATTAATGAATCCAGGAGCTGGTTTTTTGAAAAGATCAACAAAATTGATAGACCTATAGCAAGACTAATAAAGAAGAAAAGAGAGAAACATCAAATAGATGCAACAAAAAATGATAAAAGGGATATCACCACCGATCCCACAGAAATACAAACTACCATCAGAGAATACTACAAACACCTCTATGCAAATAAACTAGAAAATCTAGAAGAAATGAATAAATTCCTCCACACATACACCCTCCCAAGACTAAATCGGGAAGAAGTTGAATCTCTGAATAGACCAATAACAGGCTCTGAAATTGTGGCAATAATCAATAGCTTACCAACCAAAAAGAGTCCAGGACCAGATGGATTCACAGCCGAATTCTACCAGAGGTACAAAGAGGAGCTGGTACCATTCCTTCTGAAACTATTCCAATCAATAGGAAAGGGTGGGATGGGGGTGAGGGATAAAGGACTACAAATTGGGTTCAGTGTATACTGCTCGGGTGATGGGTGCACCAAAATCTCACAAATTACCACCAGAGATCTTACTCATATAACCAAATACCACTTGTTCCCAAAAAACCTATTGAAATAAAATATTTTAAAAATAATAAAAAATTAAAATAAAAGTGATGTTTACACTACACTATAGTCTGTTAACTGTGCAATAGTATTATGTCAAAAAAGTACAATGTATCAAGCTTTCTGTATATGTTTGCTACCTTAATTGGAAAATACCGTATTGCTAAAACATGTAAAGACCATCTGAGCCTTCACTAAGTTGTAACTTTTGGGCTGGTAGAGGTTCTTGCCTGGATGTACATGGCTGCTGACTGACTAGGGTGCTGGTTGTTGAAAGTTGGGTGGCTGTGGCAATTTATTTTCTCTTTTATTTACTTTTTAACAAGCTAATACTACATGGAGGGCTGTGGCAATTTCTTAAAATAAGACAAAAATGAAATTTCCTCCATTGATGTACTCTTCCTTTCACGAAAGATTTATCCGTAACAGGCAATGCTGCTTGATAGCATTTTACCTAAAGTAGAACTCCTTTATAAATTGGAGTCAGATCTCTCAAATCCTGCCATTACCTAATCAACTCATCCTTTGCTGTCATTTCCACAGTGCTCACAGCATCTTCACCGGGAGTAGACTTCATCGCAAGAAACTATTCTCTTCATTCATCCATAAGAAGCAACTCCTCACAGGTTAAAGTTTTATCATGAGATGGCAGCAGTTGAGTCACCTCTTCACGCTCCACCCTTGTTCTCTTGCTGTTTCCACCATGTCGGCAGGTACTTCATCCACTGGAGCCATGGACCCCTCCAAACCACCCATCAGGGAATACATGGTCTGCTGTCATTATGGAGCTTTCTTTACGTGTCACTTAGATCCAATTAGTCCATGGTACCATTCAGTTCATCTATATGTTGCTGACATTTTTCCATTGGTTCTGTCTGATTTGATTATGTATTTTAAAGCTTTGTAGTTGAGTTCTGTGCAAAAAAGAGGTAATATAGCAGGTCTGAAACTACTATCCTTAGAAAGGCCAGCTTGCAAGACTGGCCCTTGCCTGGCATCTGTGAACTGGATTTTGGGATATTTCCCACCATTATCCATCTGATAAGAGTGGTTTACTCACCTGAAACTGTTTGTTCAAGGAATATGTTTTATGCTGAACACCAGCTTCCCTTCTGGGTATCTGAAATGTTGTTGCCTGTTAGGCAGAGAGTGCCTTTGTGACAAGTCCCCAGTAAAAACCTGGGGCACTGAGTTTCTAATGAGCTTCCCTGGTAGATAACATTTTACGCATGTTGTCATGATTCATTGCTGGAGAGACAAATTGTGTGACTCCATTGGGAAGGGACTCTTGGCGCTTTTGCTGGTTCCCATCAGACTTTGCCCAGTGGCCTTTCCCCATTACTGATTTAGCTCAGTATTCTTTTGCTGTAATAAGTCTTAGTCATGAGCACACCTATACATTGGGTCCTCACAGGCAATCACTGGAAGTGAGGGTGATCTTGGGGATCCCTGACACACTGGCAGCAACAGTGTGATTCATCAGCAAGACCCTGACTCACTAAAATATGATGAAAGACTTCTTTGAATAAAGAATGAAGAAGCAGACATGATGAAGCTGTAATACCTGGGAGACTGTGGATTTGCCCATAATAGGAAGCAGCAGCCGAGCTCGTCTGTTGTGAAAAATACATGTACTCACAGCATTTCACAGCAATCCCTCCAACGGCAAGAGAGTTGGCCCACTGGATCCCTGCGCCGCTGTTCTATGCTGAATAATGCGGTGGCTGGAGGGGGTGGGGGAGGTGCAGCCAGGTGCTGCCTTTGGCTTTTGTTTTCTCCTTCAGGGAGAAGGAGAAACTACTCAAATGTTGCCAAAGCTGAGCTTTGAGTAGGCAAAAATCCTGAAAGTTTGATTGCTCTTTCCTCCAAGTGGAAGAGAAAAAATCAGTTTTCTGGGCTGGAGCAAAGACTTAGATAAAGGAAAAACAGGGAGGGGGCAAACAGGCCAGGTGCAGTGGCTCACACCTGTAATCCCAGCACTGTGGGAGTCTGAAGCAGGACAATCACTTGAAGTCAGGAGTTTGAGACCAGCCTGCACAACATAGCGAGACCTCACATCTACAAAATTTTAAAAATTAGTTTAGCATGGCGGCACTCATATGTAGTCCCAGCTACTCGGGAGGCTGAGGCAGGAGGATCACTGGACCACAGAAGGTAGACGCTGCAGTGAGCTGTTATCATGCCACTACACTCCAATCTGGGTGAGGCAGCGAGACTTTGTCTCAAAAAAATAAATTCATTGGTGACCTAGTAAAAGACAAATGATACGAATATTTTCTGAGCTAAATCATGAGAAGATGGTATCAATTTATTCAGATCCAGAGTCAGAGGAAATGGACAATAGGGAAAGAGAGTGGAGTGTGGAGGGGAGGTGAAGGTGTGCGGGGCAGGGAGAGAGGTCTGGGGCAGACAGGGGTGAGGAATAATGGGGAAGAGCAGAAAGCAGAAGTTCAGAGATGTGAGAATAGAAGCTCACACTTCTGGATACTTACTCTAAGCCATATGTTTTAGCACACTTTCTTTCTCTTTCTTATATATACTATATTTTAAAATTATATATATGTATATATAATAACAGTCACTTAGTGCTCATAGAAACATTGTCAGGTGTGTGTTACTAATGTTATCATCTCTTATTATGGAATAGGAAACAGAGACACATTAAGAGACTAAGGAACTTGCCCAAAGTCACCTTGCCAGCAAGGGCAGAGTCAGATTGGTACCCAGGCTGGAGAGGGGTGTACAGATGCATGCAATCCGACCCTGACACTCTAAAATGTGCTGCTGCAGTGTGGAATGGTCCTCCAGATCACAAGACAGGTGAAAGTGTCCAGCAGCATTTATGAGATTACATTATCTGCGTGTGGATTGAACATGAGGTCTCTTAAGTGTGTTTGATAATACAGGGTGGTGAGTCAATACCAGGAAAGCACAAAGGCAGTCTCTGGTCTGTATTAAGCTTTCTGTATGTGTTTGCTACCATGGATGTTAGCAGCAACATCCCTGTCACTGTCATTATGGGAAATAGCTTTGGTATAATATTAAACAAAACAACAGATGCAGTTTTTTATTATATTTTAAGTTCTGGGATACATGTGCAGAACATGCAGTTTTGTTACATACGTATACACGTGCCATGGTGGTTTGCTGCACCTATCAGCCCATCATCTACATTAGGTATTTCTCCTAATGCTATCCCTCCCCTAACCCCCGACCCCCCGACTGGTCCCAGTGTCTGATGTTCCTCTCCCCGTGTCCATGTGTTCTCTTTGTTCAACTCCCACTTATGAGTGAGAACATGCAGTGATTGATTTTCTGTTCCTGACTTAGTTTGCTGAGAATGATGGTCTCCACCTTCATCCATGTCCCTGCAAAGGACATGAACTCATCTTTTTTGTGGCTGCATAGTACTCCATGGTGTATATGTGTGCCATTTTCTTTATCCAGTCTATCATTGATGGGCATTTGGGTTGGTTCCAAGTCTTTGCTATTGTGAACAGTGCCACAATAAACATCCGTGTGCATGTGTCTTTATAGTAGAATGATTTATAACCCTTTGAGTATATACCCGGTAATGGGATTGCTGGTGCAAATGGCATTTCTGATTCTAGATCCTTAAGGAATCACCACACTGTCTTCCACAATGGTTGAAATAATTTACACTCCCACCAACAGTATAAAAGCATTCCTATTTCTCCACATCCTTTCCAGAATCTGTTGTTTCCTGACTTTTTAGTGATTGCCATTCTAACTGGCATGAGATAGTATCTCATTGTGGTTTTGATTTGCATTTCTCTAGTGACCAGTGATCATGAGCATTTTTTCATGTTTGTTGGCTGCATAAATGTCTTCTTTTGAGAAGTGTCTGTTTATGTCTTTTGCACACATTTTGATGGGGTTGTTGGTCTTTTTCTTGTAAATTTGTTTAAGTTCTTTGTAGATTCTGGATATTAGTCCTTTGTCAGATGGATAGATTACAAAAATTTTCTCCCATTCTCTAGGTTGCCTGTTCATCCTGATGATGGTTTCATTTGCTGTGCAGAAGCTCTTTAGTTGAATTAGATCCCATTTGTCAATTTTGGCTTTTGTTGCCATTGCTTTTAGTGTTTTAGTCATGAAGTCTTTGCCCATGCCTATGTCCTGAATGGTATTGCCTAGGTTTTATTCTAGGGTTTTTATGGTTTTAGGTCTTAAATTTAAGTCTTTAATCCATCTTGAGTTAATTTTTGTATAAGGTGTAAGGAAGGGGTCCAGTTTCAATTTTCTGCATGTGGCTAGCCAGTTTTCCCAACGCCATTTATTAAATAGGGAATCCTATCCCCATGGCTTGTTTTTGTCAGGTGTGTCAAAGATCAGATCGTTGTAGATGTGTGGGGTTATTTCTGAGGCCTCTGTTCTGTTCCATTGGTCTATATGGAACAGGCCTCTGTTCTGTTCCATGGTACCAGTACCATGCTGTTTTGGTTACTGTAGGCTTGTGGTATAGTTTGAAGTCAGATAGTGTGATGCCTCCAGCTTTGTTCTTTTTGCTTAGGATTGTCTTGGCTATACGGGCTGTTTTTTGGTTCCATATGAAATTTAAAGTAGTTTTTTCTAGTTCTGTGAAGAAAGTCAATGGTAACTTGATGGGGATAACATTGAATCTATAAATTACTTTGGGCAGTATGGCCATTTTCACCATATTGATTCTTCCTATCCATGACTACGGAATGTTTTTCCATTTGTTTGTATCCTTTCTTGTTTCCTTGAGCAGTGGTTTGTAGTTCTCCTTGAAGAGGTCCTTCACATCCCAAGTAAGTTGTATTCCTGGGTATTTTATTCTCTTTGTAGCCATTGGGAATGAGAATTCACTCATTATTTGGCTCTCTGGTTGTCTATTATTAGTGCATAGGAATGTTTGTGATTTTTCCACATTGATTTTGTATCCTGAGATTTTGCTGAAGTTGCTTAACAGCTTAAGGAGATTTTGGGCTGAGACAATGGGGTTTTCTAAATATACAATCATGTCATCTGCAAACAGAGACAATATGACTTCCTCTCTTTTTATTTGAATACCCTTTATTTCTTTCTCTTGCCTGATTGCCCTGGCCAGAACTTCCAATATTATGTTCAATAGGAGTGGTGAGAGAGGATATCTTTTTCTTGGGCCAGAATAAAACTGATTTCTTTGAGAAATTGCCAAGCTGCTTTCCACAATGGCTGAACTAATTTACATTCCCACCAGCAGTGTATAAGCAAGCATTCCCTTTTCTCTGCAACCTTGTCAGCATCTGTTATTTTTTGACTTTTATTATAGCCATTCTGACTGGTGTGAGATGGTATCTTAATGTGATTTTCGTTTGCACTTCTCTGAATGATTAGTGGTGTGTATTTTTTCATTTGTTTGTTGGCTGTATGAATGTCTTCTTTTGAAAAGTGTCTATTCATGTCCTTTGCCCAGTTTTAAAGGGTTGTTTCTTTTTCACTTGTAAATTTATTTAAGTTCCTTATAGATTCTGGATAGTACACCTTTGTCAAGTGCATCGTTTGCAAATATTTTCTCCCATTCTTTAGGTTGTCTGCCTCTTGATTATTTCTTTTATTGTGCAGAAGCTCTTTAGTGCAATTAGGTTCCACTTGTCAACTTGCGTTTTTGTTGAAATTGCTTTTGGACTCTTCATCATTCAATAAAGTTTCAGGTTACAAAATCAGTGTACAAAAATTAGTAGCATTTCTATACACCAATAACGTCCAAGCTGAAAGCCAAATCAAAATACAATTACATTCACAATAGCCACAAAAAAATCATAGGAATACAGCTAATCAGGGAGGTGAAATATCTCTAAAACAAAAATTACAAAACAGCTGAAGGAAATCAGAGATAACATAAACAAATGGAAAAACATTCCATATTCATTGGTAGGAGTATCAGTATTGTTAAAATGGCCATAATACCCAAAGCAATTTACAAATTCAATGCAATCCTATCAAACTACCAATTACATTTTTTACAGAATTAGAACAAAATATTCTAAAATTCATATGGAACCAAAACCGAGTTGGAATAGCCAAAGCAATCCTAAGCAGAAAGAACAAAGCTGGAGGCATCACACTACCTGAATTCAAACTATACTACAAGGATACAGTAACCAAAACAGCATGGTACTTGTACAAAAACAGACACATGGGCCAATAGAACAAGTTATGGAGCCCAGAAATAAAGTCACACACGTACAACCATCTAATCTTCAACAAAGCTGACAATGACAAGCAATGAGGACAGGACTCCTTATTCAATAAATGATGTTGGGATAACTGGCTAGCCATATGCAGAAGATTGAAACTGGACCCCTTCTTGACACCATATGCAAAAATCAACTCAAGGTGGACTAAATACTTAAATATGAAACCTAAAACTATGAAAATCCTAGAAGAAAACCTAGGAAATGTCATTCTCAATAAAGGGCCTGGCAAGGATTTCATGACAAAGTTTGGATTTCTTTTTCAGACAGTTTGCTATTCCAGTGTGGACACACTACTAATTTTTGTACATTGATTTTGTATCTTGCAAATTTCTAAATACACTGATTAATTCTAATAGTTTTTTGGTGGAGTCTTTATGGTGTTCTATGTATATGATAATATTATCTACAAACAGGAATTATTGGACTTCTTCTTTTTTAATTTAAATGCCTTATATTTCCTTTTCTTACCTAAATGCTCTGGCTAGAACATACATTACTACGCTGAATCAAGTGATGAAAATGGGTATCCTTGTCTTGTTCCAAATCTCAGAGAAAAAGTTTCAATTTTTTCCCATTCAGTATGGTATTAGCTGTAAGTTTGTCATATATGGCCTTTATGGTATTGAGGTATGTTTCTACTACACCTAGTTTTTTATGGTTTTTATCATGAAGATATGTTGAACTTTAATGCTTTTTCAGCATCTTGAAATGATGTCATCATTTTTGTCCTTGCTTCTGTTAATGTGATATATCACATTTATTGATTTTCTTTTTTATATATACTTTAAGTTCTGGGTTACATGTGCAGAACGTGCAGTTTTGTTACATTGGTATACATGTGCCATGGTGGACTGCTGCACCCATCATCTCATCACCTACATTAAATATATCTCCTAAAGTCATCCCTCACCTAGCCTCCCACCCCCCACAGGCCCCAGTGTGTGGTGTTCCCCTCCCTGTGTCTGTGTGTTCTTATTGTTCAACTCCCACTTATGAGTGAGAACATGCAGTGTTTGGTTTTCTGATCTTGTGATAATTTGCTGAGAATGATGGTTTCCAGCTTCATCCATGCCCCTGCAAAGGACATGAACTCATCCTTTCTTATGGCTGCATAGTATTCCATAGTGTATATATGCCACAGTTTCTTTATCCAGTCTATCATTAATGGGCAATTGGGTTGGTTCCAACTCTTTGCTGTTGTAAATAGAGCCACAATAAACATACGTGTACAAGTGTTTTTATCATAGAATGATTTATAATCCTTTGGGTATATGCCCAGTAATGGAATTGCTGGGTCAAATGGTATTTCTATTTCTAGATCGCTGATGAATCGCCACACGGTCTTCCACAGTGGTTGAAATAATTTACACTCCCACCAACACTGCAAAAGCGTTCCTATTTTTCCACAACCTCTCCAGCATCTGTTGTTTCCTGGCTTTTTAATGATCGCCATTCTAACTGGTGTGAGATGGTATCTCATTGTGTGCATTTCTCTAATGACCAGTGCATTTTTTCATATGTCTGTTGCCTGAATAAATGTCTTCTTTTGAGAAGTGTCTGTTCATATACTTTGCCCATTTTTTATGGGGTTGTTTGCTTTTTTCTTGTAAATTTGTTTAAGTTCCTTGTAGATTCTGGCTATTAGCCCTTTGTCAGAAGGATAGATTGCAAACATTTTCTCATATTCTATTGGTTGCCTGTTCACTCTGATGATAGTTTATTTTGCTGTGCAGAAGCTCTTTAGTTTAATTAGATCCCATTTGTCTATTTTGGCTTTTGTTGCCATTGCTTTTGGTGTTTTAGACATGAAGTCTTTGCCTATGCCAATGTCCTGAATGGTATTGCCCAGGTTTTCTTCTAGGATTTTTATGGTTCTAGGTCTTATGTATAAGTCTTTGAACCATCTTGAGTTGATTTTAGTATAAGGTGTAAGGAAGGCGTCCAGTTTCAGTTTTCTGCATATGGCTAGCCAGTTTTCCCAACACGATTTATTAAATAGGGAATCTTTTCCCCATTGTTTGTGTGTGTCAGGTTTGTCAAAGATCAGGTGGTGGTAGATGTGTGATGTTATTTCTGAGGCCTCTGTTCTGTTCCATTGGTCTACATATCTGTTTTGGTACCAGTACCATGCTGTTTTGTTTACTGTAGCCTTGTAGTAAAGTTTGAAGTCAGGTAGCATGATGCTTCCAGCTTTGTTCTTCTTGTCCTGGATTTTCTTGGCTATGCTGGCTCCTTTTTGGTTCCATATGAACCTCAAAGTAGTTTTCTCCAGTTCTGTGAAGAAAGTCCTTGGTAGCTTGATGTGGATGGCATTGAATCTATGAATTACTTTGGGCTGTAAGGCCATTTTCACCGTATTGATTCTTCCTATCCATGAGCATGGAATGTTTTTCCATTTGTTTGTGTCCTCTCTTATTTCCTTAAGCAGTGGTTTGTAGTTCTCCTTGAAGAGGTCCTTCACGTCCCTTGTAAGTTGGATTCCTAGGTATTTTATTCTCTTGATAGCAATTGTGAATGGGAGTTCACTCATGATTTGGCTCTCTGTTTGTCTGTTATTGGTGTATAGGAATGCTTGTGATTTTTGCCCATTGATTTTGTATCCTGAGATTTTGCTGAAGTTGCTTATCAGCTTACGGAGATTTGGGGCTGAGACGATGGGGTTTTCTAGATATACAATCATGTCATCTGCAAACAGGGACAATTTGACTCCCTCTTTTTTTATTTGAATATCCTTTGTTTCTTTCTCTTGCCTGATTGCCCTGGCCAGAACTTCCAATACTATGTTGAATAGGAGTGTTGAGAGAGCATATCCTTGTCTTGCGCTGGTTTTCAAAAGGAATGCTTCCAGTTTTTGCCCATTCAGTATGATATTGGCTGTGGGTTTGTCATAAATAACTCTTATTATTTTAAGATGCATTCTATCGATACCTAGCTTGTTGAGAGTTTTGAGAGTTTTTAGCATGAAAGGCTGTTGAATTTTGTCGAAGGCCTTTTCTGCATCTATTGAGATAATCATGTGGTTTTTGTCACTGGTTTTGTTTATGTGATGGATTATGTTTATTGATTTGCATATGTTGAACCAGCCTTGCAACCCAGGGATGAAGCCGACTTGATCGTGGTGGATGAGATTTTTGAGGTGCTGCTGGATTCTGTTTGCCAGTATTTTATTGAGGATTTTCTCATTAATGTTTATCATGGATATTGGACTAAAATTCTCTTTTTTTCTTATGCCTCTGCCAGGCTTTGGTATCAGGATGAGGCTGGCCTCATGAAATGAATTAGGGAGGATTCCCTCTTTTTCTATTGATTGGAACAGTTTCAGAAGGAATGGTACCAGCTCCTCCTTGTACCTCTGGTAGAATTTAGCAGTGAATCCATCTGGTCCTGGACTTTTTTTGGTTTGTAGGCTATTAATTATTACTTCAATTTTAGAACCTGTTATTGGTCTATTGAGACATTTGACTTCTTCCTGATTTTGATTGAGAAGGTGTACGTGTCCAGGAATTTACACTTTTCATCTAGATTTTCTGTCTTATTTTCATAGAGGTGTCTCTGATGATAGTTTGTATTTCTGGGGATCGGTGATGATATCCCCTTTATCATTTTTTATTGCTTCTATTTGATTCTTCTCTCTTTTCTTTATTAGTCTGGCTAGTGGTCTATCTATTTTGTTTATCATTTCAAAAAGCCAGCTCCTGGATTCATTGATTTTTTGAAGGGTTTTTTTGTGTCTCTGTCACCTTCAGTTCTGCTCTGATCTTAGTTATGTCTTGTCTTCTGTTAGCTTTTGAATTCGTTTGCTCTTGTTCCTCTAATCCTTTTAACTGTGGTGTTATGGTGTCGATTTTAGATATCTCCTGCTTTCTGTTGTGGGCATTTAGTGCTATAAATTTCCCTCTACACACTGCTTTAAATGTGTCCCATAGATTCTTGTACGTTGTGTCTTTCTTTTCATTGGTTGCAAAGAACATCTTTATTTCTGCCTTCATTACTATGCTCCAGTAGTCATTCAGGAGCAGGTTGTTCAATTTCCATGTAGTTGTGTGGTTTTGAGTGAGTTTCTTAATCCTGAGTTCTAATTTGATTGCACTGTGGTCTGAGAGACTGTTATGATTTCTGTTGTTTTGCATTTGCTGAGGAGTGGTTACTTCCAATTTTGTGGTCAATTTTAGAATAAGTGTGATATGGTGCTGAAAAGAATGTATATTCTGTTGATTTAGGATGGAGAGTTCAGTAGATGTCTATTAGGTTTGCTTGGTCCAGAGCTGAGTTCAAGCCCTGAATATCCTTTTTAATCTTCTGTTTCATTGATCTGCTTTATATTGACCATGGGGTGTTAAAGTCTCCCACTATTATTGTGTGGGAGTCTAAGCCTCCTTGTTGGTCTCTAAGAACTATGCAAATAAACTAGTAAATGTAGAAGAAATGGATAAATTTCTGGACACATATACCCTCCCAAGACTAAATCAGGAAGAAATCGAATTCCTGAATAGACCAATAAGTAGTTCTGAAATTGGCTCCATTCCAAGATGGCCAAATAGGAACAGCTCCAGTCTGCAGCCCCCAGTGTGATCAATGCAGAAGATGGGTGATTTCTGCATTTCCAACTGAGGTACTTGATTCATCTCATTGGGACTGGTTGGACAGTGGGTACAGACCATGGAGGGTGAGCCGAAGCAGGGTGGGGCATCACCTCACCTGGGAAGTGCAAGTGGTCAGGGGATTTCCCTTTCCTAGCCATGGGAAGCTGTGACAGGCTGTACCTGGAAAAATAGGACACTCCCATTCAAATACTACACTTTTCCAATGGTCTTAGCAAAAGGCACACTAGGAGATTATATCCCGCCTCTGGCTCAGTGGGTCCCATGCCCCTGGAGCCTTGCTCACTGCTAGGGCAGCAGTCTGAGATTGACCTGCGAGGCAGCGGCCTGGCAAGGGGAGAGGCGTCTGCCATTGCTGAGGCTCGAGTAGGTAAACAAAGCTGTTGGGAAGCTCGAACTGGGCAGAGCACACTGCAGCGCTGCAGGACATGCTGCCACTATAGACTCCACCTCTGGGGGCAGGGCATAGCTGAACAAAAGGCAGCAGAAACTTCTGCAGACTTAAACGTCCCTGTCTGAAAGCTCTGAAGAGAGCAGTGGTTCCCCCAGCATGGTGTTTGAGCTCTGAGAATGGACAGACTGCCCCCTGAAGTGGGTCCTTGACACCTATGTAGCCTAACTGGGAGACACCTCCCAGTAGGGGTCCACTGCCACCTCATACAGGCAGGTGCCCCTCTGGGACAAAGCTTCCAGAGGAAGGATCAGGCAGCAATATTTGCTGTTCTGCAATATTTGCTGTAATGCAGCCTCCGCTGGTGACACCAAGGCAAACAGGGTCTGGAGTGGACCTCCAGCAAACTCCAACAGACCTGCAGCTGAGGGACATGACTGTGAGAAGGAAAACTAAGAAATAGACAGGAATAGCATCAACATCAACAAAAAGGACATCTATACCAAATCCCCATCTGTAGATCACCAACACCAAAGAACAAAGGTAGATGAAACCACAAAGATGGGGATAAACCAGAGCAGAAAAGTTTAAAAATCTAAAAACGAGAGTGCCTCTTTTCTTCCAAAGGATCACAGCTGTTCACCAGGAATGGAATAAGCTGGACAGATAAAGACTTTGACAACTTGACAGAAGTAGGCTTCAGAAGGTCAGTAATAACAAACTTCTCCTAGTTAAAGGAAGATGTTCGAACCCATGCCAAGGAAGCTAAAAACCTTGAAAAAAAAAGATTAAATGAGTGGCTAACTAGAATAAACAGTGTAGAGAAGACCTTAAATGACCTGATGGAGCTGAAAACCGTGGCACAAGAACTATGTGACCCATGCACAAGCTTAAATAGCCGATTTGATCAAGTGGAAGAAAGAGTATCAGTGATTGAAGTTCAAATTAATGAAATAAAGCAAGAGGAGAAGTTTAGAGAAAAAAGAGTAAAAAGAAATGAACAAAGCCTCCAACAAATATGGGACTATGTGAAAAGACCAAATCTACGTTTGATTGGTGTACCTGAAAGTCATGGGGAGAATGAAACCAAGTTGGAAAGCACTCTGCAGTATATTATCCAGGAGAACTTCCCCAACCTAGCAAGGCAGGCCAGCATTCAAATTCAGGAAAGACAGAGAACACCACAAAGACATTCCTCAAGAAGAGCAACTCAAGACACATAATTGTCAGATTCACCAAGGTTGAAATGAAGGAAAAAATATTAAGGGCAGCCAGAGAGGAAGGTCGGGTTACTCACAAAGGGAAGCCCATCAGACTGACAGTGGATCTCTCGGCAGAAACTCTACAAGCCAGAAGAGAGTGGGGGCCAATATTCAACATCCTTAAGAAAAGAATTTTCAACCCAGAATTTCATATCCAGCCAAACTATGCTACATAAATGAAGGAGAAATAAAATCCTTTACAGACAAGCAAAGGCTAAGAGATTTTGTCACCACCAGGCCTGCCTTACAAGAGCTCCTGAAGGAAGCACTAAACATGGAAAGGAACAACTGGTAGGAGCCACTGCAAAAACATGTAAAATTGTAATGACCATTGATGCTATTAAGAAACTGCATCAATTAACAGGCAAAATAACCAGCTAATATCATAATGACAGGATCAAATTCACACCTAACAATATTTACCTTAAATGTAAATGGGCTAAATGCTCCAATGAAAAGACAGAGTGGCAAGTTGGATAAAGAGTGAAGACCCATCGGTGTGCTGTATTCAGGAGACCCATCTCACATGCAAAGACACACATAGGCTCAAAATAAAGGGATGGAGGAAGATCCACCAAGCAAATGGAAAGCAAAAACAAGCAGGGGTTGCAATCCTAGTCTCTGATAAAAGAAACTTTAAACCAACAAAGATCAAAAGAGACAAAGAAGGCCATTACATAATGGTAAAGGGAACAATTCAACAAGAAGAGCTAACTATCCTAAATGTATATGCACCCAATACAGGAGCACCCAGACTCACAAAGCAAGTCCCCAGAGACCTACAAAGAGAATCACACTCCCACATGGTAATAATGGGAGACTTTAACACCCCACTGTCAATATTAGACAGATCAACAAGACAGAAGTTTAACAAGGATATCCAGGACTTGAACTCAGCTCTGCATCAAGCAGACCTAATAGACATCTACAGACTTCTCCACCCCAAATCAACAGAATATATACGTTGTTCTCAGAACCACATCACATTTATTCCAAAATTGACCACATAGTTGGAAGTAAAGCACTCTTCAGCAAATGTAAAAGAACAGAAATCACAACAAACTATCTCTCAGACCACAGTGCAATCAAATTAGAATTCAGGATTAAGAAACTCACTCAAAACCAAAGAACTATATGGAAACTGACCAACCTGCTCCTGAATGACTACTGGGTACATAATGAAATAAAGGGAGAAATAAAGATGTTCTTTGCAAACAGTGAGAACAAAGACACAACATACCAGAATCACAGGGACACATTTAAAGCAATGTGCAGAGGGAAATTTATAGCACTTAATGCCCACAGGAAAAAGCAGGAAAGATCTAAAATCAACACCCAAACATCACAATTAAAAGAAGTGAGAAGCAAGAGCAAACAAATTCAAAAACTAGCAGAAGGCAAAAAATAACTAAGATCAGAGCAGAACTGAAGGAGATATTGACACAAATAGCCCTTCAAAAAAATCAATGAATCCATGAGCTGGTTTTTTGAAAAGATCAACAAAATAGATAGACTGCTAGCAAGACTAATAAAGAAGAAAAGAGAGAAGAATCAAATAGATGCAATAAAAAATGATAAAGGGGATATCACCACCAATCCCACAGAAATACAAACTACCATCAGAGAATACTATAAACACCTCTATGCAAATAAACTAGAAAATTTAGAAGAAATTGATGAATTCCTGGACACATCCACCCTCAAAAAACTAAACCTGAAAGAAGTGGAATCTCTGCATAGACCAATAACAGGCTCTGAAATTGAGGCAATAATTAATAGCCTACCAGACAAAAAGAGTCCAGGACCAGATGCATTCACAGCCAAATTCTACCAGGGGTACAAAGAGGAGCTGGTACCATTTCTTCTGAAACTGGTCCAATCAATAGGAAAAGAGGGAATCCTCCCTAACTTTTTTTATTAGGCCAGCATCATCCTGATACCAAAGCCTGGCAGAGACACCACAAAAAAAGAGAGCTTTAGACCAATATCCCTGATGAACATGGATGCGAAAATCTTCAATAAAATACTGGCAAACCAAATCCAGCAGCACATCAAAAAGCTTATCCACCACAATCAAATCGGCTTCATCCTTGGGATGCAAGGCTGATTCAACATATGAAAATCAATAAATGTAATCCATCACATAAACAGAACCAACAACAAAAACCACATGATTATCTCAATAGATGCAGAAAAGGCCTTTGACAAAATTCAACAGCTCTTCATGCTAAAAACTCTTAATAAAGTAGGTATTGATGGAACATAGCTCAAAATAATAAGAGTTATTTATGATAAACCCACAGCCAATATCATACTGAATGGGGAAAAACTGGAAGCCTTCCCTTTGAAAACTGGCACAAGACAAGGATGCCCTCTCTCACCACTCCTATTCAACATAGTGTTTGAAGTTATGGCCAGGGCAATCAGGCAAATGAAAGAAATAAAGTGTATGCAATTAGGAAAAGAGGAAGTCAAATTCTCTCTGTTTGCAGATGACATGATTGTTTATTTAGAAAACCCCATCATCTCAGCCTAAAATCTCATTAAGCTGATAAGCAACTTCAGCAAAATCTCAGGATACAAAATCAATGGGCAAAAATCACAAGCATTCCTATACACCAATAACAGACAAACAGAGAGCCAAATCATGAGTGAACTCCCATTCACAATTGCTTCATAGAGAATAAAATACCTAGGAATCCAACTTACAAGGGATGTGAAGGACCTCTTCAAGGAGAACTACAAACCACTGCTCAACAAAATAAAAGAGGACACAAACAAATGGAAAAACATTCCATTCTCATGTGTAGGAAAAATCAATATCGTGAAAATGGCCATACTGCCCAAGGTAAGTTATAGAGTCAATACCATCCGCATCAAGCTACTAAAGACTTTCTTCATAGAATTGGAAAAAACTACTTTAAAGTTCATATAGAACCAAAAAAAAGTCCACATTGCCAAGACAACCCTAAGCAAAAAGAACAAACCTGCAAGCATCACGCTACCTGACTTCAAACTATACTACATGGTTACAGTAACCAAAACAGCATGGTACTGGTGCCAAAAGAGATATAGACCAATGGAACAGAACAGAGCCCTCAGAAATAACACCACATATCTACAACCATCTGATCTTTGACAAACCTGACAAAAACAAGAAATGGGGAAAGGATTCCCTATTTAATAAATGTTGCTGGGAAAACTGGCTAGCCATATGTAGATAGCCGAAACTGGATCCCTTCCTTACACCTTATACAAAAATTAATTCAAGATGGATTAAAGACTTAAATGTAGTCCTGAAACCATAAAAACCATAGAATAAAACCTAGGCAATACCATTCAGGACACAGACATGGGCAAGTATTTCATGACTGAAACACCAAATCAATGGCAACAAAAGCCAAAATAGACAAATAGGATCTAATGAAACTAAAGAGCTTCTGCACAGCAAAAGAAACTACCATCAGAGCGAACAGGCAACCTACAGAATGGGAGAAAATTTTTGCAATCTACGCATCTGATATAGGGCTAATATCCAGAATCTACAAAGTACTTAAATTTACAAGAAAAAAAACAAACAACCCCATCAAAAATTGGGCAAAGGATATGAACAGGCACTTCTCAAAAGAAGACATTTATGCAGCCAACAGACACATGAAAAAATGCTCATCATCACTGGTCATCAGAGGAATGCAAATCAAACCACAGTGAGATACCATCTCACACCAATTAGAATGGTGATCATTGAAAAGTTAGGAAACAACAGATGCTGGGGAGGATGTGGAGAAATAGGAACGCTTTTACACTGTTGGTGGAAGTGTAAATTAGTTCAACCACTATGGAAGACAGTGTGGTGATTCCTCAAGGATAGAAATAGAAATACCATTTGACCCAGGGATCCCATTACTGTGTATATATCCAAAGGATTATGAATCATGCTACTATAAAGAAACATACACATGTACGTTTATTGCAGCACTACTCACAATAGCAAAGATTTGGAAACAACCCAAACGTCCATCAATGATAGACTGGATTAAGAAAATGTGGCACATACACACCATGAAATACTACGCAGCCATAAAAAGATGAATTCGTGTCCTTTGCAGGGACATGGACGAAGCTGGAAACCATCATTCTGAGCAAACTATCACAAGGACAGAAAACAAAGCACTGCATGTTCTCACTCATATGTGGGAATTGAAAAAAGAGAACACTTGGACACAGGGAGGGGAACATCACACAACAGGGCTTGTCATGGGGTGGGGGGCTAGGGGAGGAATAGCATTAGGAGACATACTCAATGTACATGACGTGTTAATGGGGGCAGCAAACCAGCATGGCATACGTATACCTATGTAACAAACCTGCATGCTGTGCTCATGTACCCTAGAACTTAAAGTATAATAATAATTTTAAAAGTTCTGAAGTAGAAGCAGTAATTAATAGCCTACCAACCAAACAAAGCCCAGGAGCAGAAGAAATTTAAGCCAAATTCTACCAATAACAAGTACAAAATCTAAGCCATAATATAAAGTCTTCTAGTAAAGAAAAGCTTGGGACATGATGGTTTCACAGCAGAATTCTACCAAACATTTAAAGAAGAGCTAAGAGCAATCAATTCGAATTATTCCAAAAAATAAAAAAGAAAGGAATACTTTCAAACTTCTGTTAGGCCACTATTAGCTTGATACCCAAACCAGGTAAAGACACATCAAAAAAGAAAACTGTAGGCCAATATCTCTGATGCATATTGATGCAAAAATTCTCAACAAAATGTTAGTGAACGGAATTCAACAATGCATTAAAAAGATTATTCGTTGTGACCAAGTGGGATTTCTTCTTGGGATGCAAGAATGATTCAACACATGCAAATCAATCAATGTGATATATCATATCAGCAGAATAAAGGACAAAAAGCATATGATAGTTTCAATTGATGCAAAAAAATCTTTTGATAAAATTCAACATCATTTCATGATAAAAATTTTCAAAAAACTGGGTATAGAAGAAACATACCTCAACATAATAAAAGCAATGTTTGATGGACCCACAGATAGTATCATGTTGAATGGAAAAAAGCTGAAAGCCTTTCCTTTAAGATCTGGAACAAGACAAGGATGCCCAGTGTCAACGCTGTTATTCAACATAGTACTGGAAGTCCTAGCTAGAGCAGTCAGACAAGAGAAATATAAATGGCATCCAAATTAGAAAGGAAGAAATCAAATTATACTTGTTTGCAGATAATATAATCTTGTATTTGGTAAAACCTGAAGGCACCATCAAAAAATTCTTAGAACAGATAAACAAATTCTGTGAAGTTGCACAAAACTGCACATTCTGTACATGTACCACAGAACTTAATGTATATTTAAAAAATAAAAATAAAATACAATACAATAACACAATTCACAAAGAAATTTGATTACCTCTGTGATGTACAATGATTTTATGTAACAAATATAATTATTAATAACATATACAAAGTCATATCAGAATTAGTTTTCCATAATTTTATAACATATGTCAAAAACACATTTATAGAAATACAGCCCAAAGAAAACCAAATACCATTTCATATTTGACAATGCTTCTTGTATAAGTTTTACACCAAATAAGCCAAATGTCACTATTGCATTTGTGCATTATTGATGTCAAACCCAGTTTTATTTTATTTTATTTTATTTTATTTTATTTTATTTTATTTTACTTTATATTGTTTTTTAACATACTTTAAGTTCTGGGATAGATGTGCAGAAGGTGCAGGTTTGTTACATAGGTATATATATGCCATGGGGCTTTGCTGCACCCATCAACCCATCATCTAGGTTTTAAGCCCTGCGAGCATTATGTATTTGTCCTAATCCTAGCCCTCCCCTTGCCTCCCACCCCCTGACAAACCCCAGTATGTTATGTTCCCTTCCCTGTGTCCATTGTCATTTTTCAACTCCCACTTATGAGTGACAATATTTGGTGTCTGGTTTTCTTTTCCTGTGTTAGTTTGCTGAAAATGATGCAAACCCAATTCTTAATAAAACTTTTTAGACAAATATAATCAATCTTAATCAGTTTGACCATAAGGTAAGATTTTCAGGAACCTTTTAAAACCCTTTTCAAATTTTTGTTTAAGAGCAGATCATAAGCATGTTTTTGCTCTAAGAAAAACCTGTTGTGCTTTTATTCCAATGCTAAATTTACAGAAAAACTGAATAATACTCCTTTAATTTTAGGCAATGTCCACATACAGAATCTCTTTTACAATTAGTTTTTCACGAACGTTCCACAACTTGCTTAAACCTTTAGCTTTATCATAACTTAAAACAATCCTTTAACCCTTTAGGCAAAAAAAAAATCCACATTCCCATGAATTTTTATAATTTTTTTTTTTTTACCAAAAACACAATTCACTTTCCTTACAAGCCTTACATGTAGAACTGTTTCTTTAATAGTCTTAATTACATGTTACAATGTTAACTTTTGACAATTTTTACTTTCGATGAAAACCTTGGTAAGTTTAGGATTTTAATTATGTACTAGGTGTGGAGCCCAGGACTCAGAAGTGTAGATAAGGCATGACTCTTTCTAGTCTCTAACTTCATGTGTCCCAGGCTTTACCTAGCTGTAAAACAGGCAAGTTGTACAGTTAAGAGTCATAGTGGCATTTTATGAAGTATTTAGGAGGGCTAATCACCTTTAAATCACACATTTCTTGCATAAATTCCCTTTGGTAAATTCTTTCATGACTTATACGGACCATCTATGACATGCTTGGACTTTCTGACTTGTCCTAAACATTGCTCTTGTTAAACAACCATTCATTTTACTTTAGGACAAGAATTTACCATATAACATCCTTTGTTTTATAAAATGTCTTTTCTTTATAATCTTCTTTGCATAGCTAGGGAACATGGCTAATTCAACTTGTCCCCAGGCCTTATCTAGAATCTAATGCCCAAGTTAGGCAAATTGAACAATTTTCAAAAGTCAAAGAAGCAGTTTATGGACTTAAAGCATTTAGCAAACTTATCTAACCTGCTTAATTTAGACCAAATGCTTACATTTTTGAAGATATTTTATTTTACCAATAATCTTTAAAATTGTCTTTATTTCCCAAAGATTAAGTCACACAAACTAAATAAAAGGCATTACACTTTCACTTTTCTGACAAAATATTTAATTTAAGCTCTTATTATTATTAAACCAATTAATTAAAGCTGTTTTATATTAAACACACATAACACATATACTTATACAGACAGACAGACAGAAGATAAAGGACTCATTCTGCAAGCCAGGAATTAAAACCTGAACCTGGGCTACTATTATAAAAAGAGAAAGCACGGCCACATGGTTATAATGTCAAGCTTCCAAGGACATACAAGGCAAGAGGGATACCTCATCCAGTTTTTTTTCAAGGAACTGCAGCAAAGTTTGTAACCAGTTTTCTGGGCCATCTTGAATAGTGGGCTCTGGGGTCCTAGGCCCATGTTCTATCCTAAGGTACTCCTCTTTTATGACAGAACAATACAGAAAGACATACGAAGAATGCCAGATTTGCTACAGCTTAAGACTAGCCTCACAAATCCTCATAAATCCTTTTTATCCATTAATCAAACATTACACAGGAAATAAACAGTGATTTTTACCATTCTTTCAACTGGTTTGCATGGGACGGGGGCAGGGGAGAGAGAGAGAGAGAGAGAGACTAGGAGTCTGACTTATAAGAAATTCTTGCCCTTTTGCCAGCATGCCAGGCTTCTGGGTTTCCTTTCCCTGATTCAACCTAGTGACCTGGCTTGCTGCACCATAGCCCTGGGGGCCAAGCTGCAACACAAAGGAAAATTATCATTTTCTGTTCTGGCCAGAGCAAAATACATATGACAAAACATAGACATTAGCCACTGTGCAATATCAAACTGGCAACACCCAAACTTGCCCCTGGTTGGGCCCCATTATCATTAATCCAACCTCTGACCAGGAGTTTCAACTTGTGGTCTCTGGGCAAGATGGTCACCCTGAGTAATAGAAAAGATAGGAAAGAGAAAGGAGAGAAAGAAAAGCATTGCCTGTGGCAGGGTGGGGAAGGTGAAGAACTCAGGGAGGTGAAGCAAAAGACCCACCCCTTGCAGCCACACTGAATCAAAAGTTCAGATGGGCGCTTTTCAGTTGTGAAGGGATATTTTCCAGCAGTCCCATCAGCTCTCAACTTTCCCGTTTCTGGGGAGAAAAAAAGCTCCCCATATCCCACTATCCTGTACATGCCTAATCCTGTCACCCACAGTAAAGGGTGCAAGGCAGATTATTACAAAGATAATAGCAGTTAACATCCTGTAGTGCCAAACCCATTCTTACCCAAAAGGGAATTTACTGAGAGGAGCCTCTAACCCCCTAAGTCTTAGAAGGGACCCTAACCCTCCTAAGTTAGGCCTCTAACCCAAGGTTGGTCAAGTGTCCTTGCCTTTTCTTAAGAGGGGCCTCTAACCCACTCTGTCTTACGAGAGACTTTGACTCCTCTAAACTGGGCCTCTAACCCAATCGCATCCTTTACCTGGGTACCCCATCACTTACCCAAAATGGGACAATCAGTGCTGCAGTTTATTTCCTTTAGGTTGGGGTGTTTCTTCAGTATTGTCCCTTCGAGGTTTGTCAAAAAGATGTTACTAGACCCCACCACTTACCCAAAATTAGTCTTTGGGTTAGGTGTTTCTGCAGTATAGTCCCTTTGGTGGTTGCAAGAAAAAATTCAGAACGAGTCCATAAAGTGAAAGCAAGATATTAGGAAAGTAAAGTAATAAAAGAACGGCTACTCCATAGACAGAGCAGCCCCAAGGGGCACTGGTTGCCCATTTTTATGGTTATTTCTTGATGATATGCTAAACAAGGGGTGGATTATTCATGCATCCCCTGTTTAGACCTTACAGAGTAACTTCCTGACATTGCCACGGCATTTGTAAACTATCATGGTGCTGGTTGGAGTGTAGCAGTGAGGGCAACCAGAGGTCACTCTCGTCACCATCTTTGTTTTGGTGAGTTTTAGCTGGCTTCTTTAATGCCATCTGTTTTATCAGCAAGGTCTTTATGACATGTATCTTGTGCTGACCTTGTATCTCATCCTGTAACTTAGAATGACTTAATTGGGAATGCAGCTTAGCAGGTCTCAGCCTTATTTTACCCAGCCCCTACTAAAGATGGAGTTGCTCTGGTTCAAACACCTCTGACAGTTCAGGTTTTTCTACCTAGGTAATGGTTCCCAGGGAGGCTTCTGCTCATGGAATTTTGCTCTGGAAACTTGTCATTATCTGTATTTGCCTCTCTCCCCAATTCTGGCAGCAGCCGTTTGTCCTGTGGCCTCACTTCTCTAAAGGATTTAAGAATAATTGTTGATTTTTCAGTTTGTCCAGTTTTTTACTTATTGTTAACATGGAGTGGTGACTTTTAAGCTCCTTATATGTAGGATTGGAAACTGAAAGTCCCTACATTAAGTTTTCATCAATCAAGTCATTAAATCTTGTTAAATAGAACATTTTGTGATATTTTAAGCCATGATGTGGGAATGGGGAGAAAAGACCTGCTAGCAGTATGTAGGAGTAAACTTAAGGAACTCTGGGAAGTAGCAGTGAGCTATGGAAAAAGAGGAAGAAGGGAAGGGTGGAGTAGGAGAAGGGCAAGCAACTTACGAGTGACAGTTTGAGTATTGGAGACTCAGGAGTATGTTTGCAGATACAGGTAGCTAGATTGAATTTAGGGCATAAAAGGAAACTTATTAAAGGATTTGTTGGGGGCCTGTATTACTTTTTCTTGCTGAGATGGATGGTTAAAAAAATATATGTGTTGGGATCTAGACAAAGGGAATGCTGATGTTTGTGTGCGTATAGTGGAGCTGAGGTGTTAAGACAGAAGCATCTGACAGGCAGTGGAACCTGAAATAGAGTGATGTTTGTATCCCTGTTGTCCAACACAGTTCCTGGCACCGAATGGCTGCTCAATAAACATTTGTTGAATGAATGTGTGAGCAACAGAGCTTAGTTCACACTTTCTGTAAAGAACCTATAATTAAATGTTTAAAAATTAATTCGACCGCTTTTTGATGGAAAACATCATTCTCAGTAAACTATCGAAAGGACAAAAAGCCAAACACTGCATGTTCTCACTCATAGGTGGAAATTGAACAATGAGAACTCATGGACACAGGAAGGGGAACATCACACTCTGGAGACTGTTGTGGGGTGGGGGGAGGGGGGAGGGGGGAGGGACAGCATTAGGAGATATACCTAACGCTAAATGCCGAGTTAATGGGTGCAGCAAACCAACATGGCACATGGATACATATATGACAAACCTGCACATTGTGCACATGTACCCTAAAACCTAAAGTATAATAATAAAATATAAAAAAAAATTAATTCGACAAAAATAAAAAGTGACCTCTGCTTCCTATGTATGTAAGGGTTTTTTTTTTTTTTTTAAGAATAAAAATGTGAAAAATAAGCAGCCAAAGGTACCTCGGTAGAAACCAGAATCTGAACTGCTAGACTATATAGTGTCAACAAAGAGTCAAACTCTGGAAAATATTTGATGAGATTTATTCTGAGCCAAATAGGAGTGACCATGGCCTGTGACACGGTCCTCAGGAGATCCTGAAAACAAGTGCCCAAGGTGGCTGGGGTGCAGCTTGGTTTTATACATTTTAGGGAGACAAGGGACTTCAGTCAAATACATGTAAGAAATACATGGGTTTGGCCCAGAAAGGTGGGACAACTCGAAGTGGGGGTGGGAGGGGGGCTTCCAGCTTATAGGTAGATTGAAAAAATTTCTGGTTGACAATTGGTTGAGTTTAAAAGACCTGGGATCAATAGAAAGGAATATTTGGGTTAAGATAAGAGGTTGTGGAGACTAAAGTTTAATCATGCAGATGAAGCCTGCAGGTTCAGAGAGAATAGAATGTAAATGCTTCTTTTCAGATTTAAAGGTCTGTGTTGATGTTAAAACTGGAGAAATATAATGAGGCATGTTCGAACCCTACTTCCTGTCATGGCCAGAAAGTCACTCAGGATATATATTTTTTTATTTTATTATTATTATACTTTAAGTTTTAGGGTACATGTGCACGATGTGCAGGTTTGTTACATATGTATACATGTGCCATGTTGGTGTGCTGCACCCATTAACTCGTCATTTAGCACTAGGTATATCTCCTAATGTTATCCCTCCCCCTTTCCCCCACCCCACAACAGTACCAGGAGTGTGATGTTCCCCTTCCTGTGTCCATGTGTTCTCATTGTTCAATTCCCACCTATGAGTGAGAACATGCAGTGTTTGGTTTTTTGTCCTTGCAATAGTTTGCTGAGAACGATGGTTTCCAGTTTCATCCATGTCCCTACAAATTTTTCACAACCTACTCATCTGACAAAGGGCTAATATCCAGAATCTACAATGAACTCAAACAAATTTACAAGAAAAAAACAAACAACCCCATCAAAAAGTGGGTGAAGGATATGAACAGACACTTCTCAAAAGAAGACATTTATGCAGCCAAAAAACTCATGAAAAAATGCTCATCATCACTGGCCATCAGAGAAATGCAAATCAAAACCACAATGAGATATCATCTCACACTAGTTAGAATGGCAATCATTAAAAAGTCAGGAAACAACAGGTGCTGGAGAGGATGTGGAGAAATAGGAACACTTTTACACTGTTGGTGGGACTGTAAACTAGTTCAACCATTGTGGAAGTCAGTGTGGCGATTCCTCAGGGATCTAGAACTGGAAATACCATTTGACCCAGCCATCCCATTACTGGGTATATACCCAAAGGACTATAAATCATGCTGCTATAAAGACACATGCACACGTATGTTTATTGCAGCACTGTTCACAATAGCAAAGACTTGGAACCAACCCAAATGTCCAACAATGATAGACTGGATTAAGAATATGTGGCACACATATACACCATGGAATACTATGCAGTCAGGATACATTTTTAAAGAGTGCCCTGGCTGAGGAGAAAGCACATTCAAATGGTTGAGGAATCTTGGTATTTTATTTTATTTTATTTTTATTTTTATTTTTATTTTTTTTTGAGACGGAGTCTCGCTCTGTCGCCCAGGCTGGAGTGCAGTGGCGCGATCTCAGCTCACTGCAAGCTCCGCCTCCCGGGTTCACGCCATTCTCCTGCCTCAGCCTCTCCGAGTAGCTGGGACTACAGGCGCTCGCCACCACGCCCGGCTAATTTTTTGTATTTTTAGTAGAGACAGGGTTTCACCGTGGTTTCGATCTCCTGACCTCGTGATCCGCCCGCCTCGGCCTCCCAAAGTGCTGGGATTACAAGCGTGAGCCACTGCGCCCGGCCTTGGTATTTTATTTTTGATTTACAATAGGAATGCACTACATATTGGCCCTATTCACCATTATTTGGAATCTATACTTATTTGATTTAGTTCCCCAATCCTTTTCCACTACCTTTCCTCCATTCTCTTCCTCCTACCCCTATTCCTCCTTTTTCCTCTTCTCCTTACCCCTCTATTCCTTCCCTCTTTCCCATTTCCCCACTTCTCCCCCTTTTCTTCTTCATCCCTCCCCTCCTCTTCTTTATCTGTTCCTTCCTCTTCTTACTTCTTGCCTCTTGGCACTTTGAGGCAACTATCAGCATTCCTTATGAAGCTTGTGAGGTAGTGAATGTGGGTAGAGAAATATAGCTTGTGAGTTGCTATAGGCCAGATCTTGAAGGTCCTTGTATTGACACACTTTTTCCTTAAGTTATGGGAGGATTTTAAAGTAGGGAAGTAGTCTCCTCTGATTTGTAGTTTAAAAGATTACTTAAGTTGAGGCTGCAGTGAGTCATGATTGTGCCACTGTACTCCAGCTTGGGTCACAGAGCAAAACCCTGTCTCAAAAACAACAACAACAACAACAACAACAACTACTACTACTACAACAACAACTACAATGACGATAGAAAGAAATTTGATTGCACCTGTAATCCCAGCACCTTGGGAGGCCAAGGCGGGTAGATCCCTTGAGGCCAGGAGTTTGAGTCTGGCAACAAAGTGAGATCCAGTCTCAACAAAAACTAATTAATCAATTAATTAAAATAAAGGATCACTTGAGCAGCTTTTTGGGAGGATGGATGGTTTGAAGGAGGGTGAAAAGGATACCAGCAGCAACAGAGAGACAGTATTTTTTTTTAACTTGCTCTGTCGCCCGGGTTGGAGTGCAGTGGTGCGATCTTGGCTCACTGCAACCTCCACCTCCTGAGTTCAAGCAATTCTCCTGCCTCAGCCTCCCGAGTAGCTGGGATTATAGGCGTGTGCCACCACACCTGGCTAATTTTTGTATTTTTAGTACAGATGAGGTTTCACTATGTTGGCCAGGCTGGTATTGGACTCCTGACCTCAGGTGATCCACGCACCTCGGCCTCCCAAAGTGCTGGGATTACAGGTGTGAGCCACCGTGCCTGGCCGAGACAGTAAATTTTTATAAAAGAGTGGTTTAAGGGGTCAATTTGGCTGGTGAAGCCTGGGGGCAGTAGGTGTTGGAAGACATATTTGAAAGCTGCCTTTAGAAAGCAAGCACATATTAATTACATCAAATGTTTTGGGGGATGAGATGACTAATGAAGATCAACTCACACACTCCCAACCCCTTTGGAGCTGCCACTGTAGGAAAATCACTTAGTGGGCTATTGTGGATATCTAGGCCAGAGATTATGATAGCTGGAACAAAAAGAGTGGCAGTAAGAATAAGAGCAGGCAGGTAGTAGAAAATAGACTGATCATGACCTGGTCTCGTTGACACGTATTGAGGGCAGTGAATCTAAAGTGACTTCCTGGTTTGGGACTCAGGATCTTTCATCAGACAAGGAAAACCAGAATGGAAGCTTGTTTGGGGATAGTTGGTTGGAAGGAGACAAAAGATTAGCTAGTGATAGAGCGAAGGATCACTAATCAGAGTAGAATAACTTTTTTCTTGAGGCAAGGCAGTTGTGGAGAAATGGAATCACACAGGATCTCAAGTGGAAAGTGTGGGAGCAGACAGTGTAATTGCCCAAGGGGTTCACCTTGCGTGCCGCCTAGACAGAGCTGACTTATCAAGATAGGGGAATTGCAATGGAGAAAGAGTAATTCATGCAAAGCCAGCTGTGGGTGAGACTGCAGTTTTATTACTCAAATCAGTCTCGGGGGATTGAAATTTTTAACAATAATTTGGTGGGTAGCGGCTTGGGAAGTGGGGAGTGTTGACTGGTCAAGTTGGATATGGAATCATAGGGAGCTCTAAGTGAGTTTTTCTTGCTATCTTCTGTTCCTGGGTGGGATCACAGAACTGGCTGGGCCAGATTACTGGTCTGGGTGCTGCAAGTGAAACGAGGAAAGTTCCCCTATCCCCCTTGCAGGGCATGCCACAGTGGGAATGGCTCACTGCTTCACAACCTCTAGGGGGAGTATGCAGACGGGCAGGCTGTGGGGCTCTGACCCCATGGCAACGTCTAGGGGTGAATATAACATTTGGGTGGGAAGGCAGGAGTGCCTATCCTCACCTAGGTCCATGGGCACAGGCCCCAGGGTGGAGCCCTAGCCAGGGACCTGCCTTTCTCTGCCCAGCACTTCCCTGCCCTGCTCCTGTATCATAAGCTGGTGCATCTGAATGCAGGGTCTGCAAAACATATCAAACAGTGATTTTAGGTTTTAAAACAGTGATGTTATTCCTGGGAGCAATTTGGGGAGGTTCAGACTCTTGCAGCTGGAGGCTGCATGGCCCCTAAATTGTAATTTCTAATCTTGTAGCTGATTTGTTAGTCCTGCAAAGGCCGACTGGTTCCCAGGTAAGAAGGTTTTCTTTTGGGGGGGGGGGGGTGGGGGCGGGAAGGGGGAAAGGGCTATTATAAATTTTGTATCAGAGTTAAACTACAAACTAAATTCCTTCCCAAGGTTAGTTTGGCCTACGCCCAGGAATGAACAAGGACACCTTAAAGGTTAGATGTAAGATGGAGTTGGTTAGGTCTGATCTGTTTCACTGTCATAATTTCCTCAGTTACAGTTTTTGCAAAGGTAGTTTCAATAATAGTACCCTGCTTCCTGCAGTTTCTCTTCCTTCCTTCCCTTTTTTTCTTATCAAAGTAATATATGTACACACTTACGTGTAAATAATACATGTAGTATATAATATATTAATTATAAATAATATAATTAAACGACACATGTATTAAAAATAACAACATATTTATAACATATTTAAGTATTAATTGATTATATTAAATATAATTAAATGTCATATTAATATCTTATTATTATATATCATTTATACATTATAGAAATATATATAGCACAGAAGGGCTTCAGATAAAAAATAATAGTCCCCTGACATATCACATCCTATCCCCTACCCCACTCTCCAGAAGCAACATCTCTGAACCCCTCTGGGCATTTTTCCTGGTGTGCATATCCCTACCAGTAGTCTTTCTGTTCTCAATTCTAGACTTTACTTATTTATAGATGGGGGTCTCGCTATGTTGGCCAGGTTGGTCTTGAACTCCTGGCCTCAATTGATCCTCCCTCCCCAGCCTCCCAAAGTGCTGGGATTAAAGGCATGACCCACCACTCCCAGCCCTAGACTTTATTTATTGACTTCTTACTATGGTACTTCCTTTGCTTCCTGTTTTAAACAAGTGGGAAGATGAATGTGTGTGTTAAAATTCCTGATGAATCCTTCGTTTCAGCAATAACGATAATTTATACAGTACTTGCTATGTGGAAGACACAGTTCTAAGTGCTTTGGATGTATTAATCATTTAATTACAAACTCGATTGCAAGAATTAACAATAAAAAGCAGGAAGGCAAAGACAATGCACTGTCTTCCCAGTCAAAAACCATTACCGGTAACCAGCAGTAAAAAAGAGAAGCTCAGAGGCACTGAAATTGCAACCGGCTCCTTTAATTCTCCATAGCGGATGGGTGGGGCCAGGCCCACCCACATTAAAAAGGCTGAAGGCTCCCAGCGCCCTACCCCGCCCGAGGCGCAGAGCCTGAACCAAGGCCACGTGACGATGACAGACGGCACTCTGGCTTTCCTGGAGCAGTCTCTATGGTATTCTTCTCAGCACACCCATCCCTTTGGTAGCGGCAGTCACGTGACAGACTCCGGGTTTACGGCAGATGCCCACGTGATCCTGGCCTGCAGTCGGGTGGCTGCGGTGAGATACCTGGGTTCCTGAAGGGCGGGTGGTTAGGTCGTAACTACTGCCCTGCCGGCTGACTCTCCGAGCGGCCGGGCTCGGAAGCCACGAGCCAGCTGAGGCGTTCACCGCTTAGTGCCTACCGCACGGGTCAGCTCTTTCTGCCACCTCCGCCTTCGCGGTCCTCACCTCTTTGCGGGTGAAGTTACCTTTGGGTTTCCAGACCTTGGGGCCTGAGGCAAAAACTCAGGACGAACCCCTAATCCACCTCTCTTTTCCTGTCATTCTCCAACTCTTACTTTGTACCACGGAATCACTTGGCCTTAGAGCTAGCCAGCTCGGCCCTGCCTTGAGGCCAGGTTCGGGAGATAAAGGTAACCGTGGGGAAAGCGGCCCCCCAGTGGACAAAGGCGGAGGCAAGAATAGAGCAGGCCTGAGGGCCATAGGCGATGAGAATAGGCGGTTGAGGGGTGAAAAAGAAAACAAACAAACAACAACAACAACAAACCCTGAAGAGTACTGAAGATTTAGAAGGGACTGGAAAGGACTTGTTGCGCAATGGAAGAATCTGACTCTGAGAAAACGATGGAGAAAGAAAATCTGGGGCCGAGAATGGATCCACCACTAGGGGAACCGGAAGGATCGCTTGGGTGGGTGAAGAGTATTATGTCAAAGCTGGAAGTGGGGGTGTTCAAATTGAAGAGAGTATTGTGAATTAGAACACTTCTCCCCACCCCACTCCATGATAAATTGCTTTGATTTACCAGTAATGTTGATTGGTATTATGCTTTGGACGACAGGATAAACTGGAAAGCGAATTGGTGCTAACTGAGCAGAAACAACCCTTGGGAAGGGGCTGATATTCCTGGTGGTGGTGCTGGGAGAGTGTTCTAATTAAAGCAGTTCTGAGTTGCTTTGAATTATCAGTAAAGGAGATTTGCTGTCACCAGGTTGGAGATGGAAAGACTAGAAAGAAGATTTGCATTTCCAGGTCAGAGCTTGAGGGTGCTTTCTGTGCCAATTTGTACTGAATTTGAGACCTACATCTACTTTGTGCCTGTGATGAGTGAAATAGGGCTTGGAAGGACAGCTGAAGGACTAAAAAGATACTTCCAGATTTTAAAATTAGGAGGCTGAATGTTTTTTATAAATAGAGGATATTCAATACTCAGTCCTCAAGTAGAGGATATCAGTATACTCTATTTTTTTAGAAATAGAAGATATTGTTTGATTAAAGCAGCTGTGTTGCTTTGGTTAATTTAAGATGATGAAAAATTGAATCTTGAATTTTAATGGCTCATTTGTATTCCTAAATAAATCTTCCTAGGAGTTCTCTCTTGAACTTCTAATTAGGAGATAGCATACACACAGTTTTATAATTTAGGAAAATGGGGCCTCTATTCATCTGAGGTCCCACACACACAGCTGTACTCAGCCGTTGTACTAAACATGCTCTTTTGTACCTCCATGTTTATTTATACTTCATTAATTTCAATTTCTAAGGGAATTGGATTATGGAAACTTTTTTGGTTTATATCTGCAGGTGGGTGCTACCAAATACAGCCATGAAGAAAAAGGTAAGACGTGTTAGATACGTCAAAACCATGAAGGTAAAGGTAAGAAGTTGATATTCGGGAACTTCGTGACATATATACACCATCTTTTCTGGACTATTGCAGGAGCCTTCTGTGTGGTCTGTCTGAGTCTCTTCTCCTTGTATGCTATCAGATTTAATTTTTCTAATATGAAAATCTGACTGAGTCATCTACATACTTAAGAACGTTTAGTAACTTCTTTAAGCCCATGGAATAAAATCCAAATGATTTCATGGCCCTTTAAAATCTGTTCCTGACCAAACCCTCTGCCACACTTATGCACCCTATCACAGCCATACGGAATTTATTGTTCTCCAGATTTACAAATTAATTTGCACTTTGTGTAAGCCATATACCACACACCATATAGGCCTCTGTCTGCACATTTATATTTAACCTAACTCAAATGTTACCACTATAAGGTCTTATTGAGTTCTTCAGATGGAATTGGACACACCTTCCTTTGTGCTCTCATAGTACTGTGCCCTACGTTGGGGTTTAGGCAGAATTGCTGAGTGCAGCTCAAGCTAATTTCTTAACCTTTTGGGGCTTCAGTTTCCTCATTTGTAAAATGGTAGTAACAATATTAACTGTATCATAAGATTGTTGTGACGTTTAAATTAGTAAATGCCTGTAGAACACTTAGATCAGTACCTAACATGATTAGCCTTGGTAAGTCTTTCATAGGCAATTGAAAGAGGTACATTGTATAAATTAATAACCAAAGGAAATGTACCATATTTAGCCTTAGCTTCATCTAATAATTCAGTTCTGTAACTACAGTTTGCTAAGGGAATGTTCTTGATGAGCCTGTCTGAAGTTGCTTTCATTGAGAATGCCTAAAAATACAGAAATTTCTACATGATTAAGAACAAAAATTAGCTTGATTTAATCATTCTGCATTGTATACATATATCAAAACATCGCATTGTACCTCCTAAATATAAAGAGTTACTGTTTTTCAATTAAAATTTTAAAGTACAAAAGCAGACTTTTTGTAGCAACTTTAGACTGGCTCAGCAGTGACATTTCCTTAGTGAGATAAAGTTATATAGCTAAATTTTTAGATTAAATCAAGTCTGAGTGTAGTATATTTTCATCAATACTCCTTATATTAGTAATTAGAAATTAGTAATTAGAAATATCTTGGGACTGAAGCTAGAACATAGGTTCCCTTCATTTGAAAAGCAAGGTAAGACTGGGCATGGTGGCTCATGCCTGTAATCCCAACACTGTGGGAGGCTGAGGCAGGTGCATCACTTGATGCCAGGAGTTCAAGATCAGCCTGGCCAACATGGCAAAACCCTGTCTGTACTAAATATACAAAAAAAAAAAAAAAATAGCCGGACATGATGGTGCATGCCTGTAATCCCAAGCATGGGATGGCTGAGGTGGGGGGCTCAGGTGGGGTGGCTGAGGCATGAGAATCACTTGAACCCAGGAGGCGGAGGTTGCAGTGAGCTGAGATCATGCCACAGCCCTCCAGCCTGGATGATAGAGCGAGACTTGATCTCAAAAAAAAAGTAAGAAAGAAAAGGAAAGCAAGGTAATTGGAACTATATTTCATAAATTCTAGATTTGAAAGTACTCTCAAAAGTCACTTTACTAAATTCCCTTTTAGTACGAGAGTATACAACATCGTTGACAAGTGCTCTCTTGTGAGATGCTGACATTGACAGGAAGGCTGCTTACCTTCATGAGGCTACCCTTTCCCTTGGACAGTTCTCACTGTCAGATACTCTCTTGCTTTCTATATTTGTTTTGATAACTTGCTTGTTCTTTTGATGTACATACTTTGAGCATCTGTTGTATGTTAGGCATTGGAGGTATGAGGGGACTCTCTCTCCCCTTCCAGAGCTCAGAGTCTTCTGAGAGAGAAGGACAGACCTCCCAAAATAAGTAACTGCAATGCATTATAGTCTTTGCAATGAAATAACAGTGCCATGCGAGGACCGAGGTAAGACACTTAAGTCAGCCTAGAGCATTAGACTCAGAATATCTTCTTGCAAAAATGATTACTGAACCAAGTCTTGAAGGATAACTGCAATTTAGCTGAAGGAAGAAAAGAGAATGGATAGTTTACTGGCAGAGAGTACTGCGTGAAGCAATGGCACAGATGCAGGACCTCCCAGAGGGCTGGGAACAATCAGAGGGACTACCAGCAGTTCAATTAAGTGTGGCTGTAAGCTAAAAGTTTCAGGCCAGGAGGGACAGGAGATGAGGGATGAGAAGTAAATAGACTAGATCAAGGAGGGTCTTATATGTAGTCTAAGGACTTCATCCTGCAGGCCATGGGAAGCTTTTGGAAAGAAAAAGGAGGGGCAGTAATAAGTGGAATAAGAGCATAGAGGTAAGTGGAAGGGGTGAGATCAAAGGCAGAGGTGGAAAGATTGACCTTGAGCAGAAGGAGGAAGAACTTTCAGTTATATTGCAATCCTCTGCTAGGTAATTCAGTTAACAAAACATTGGGTTATGATAGAACAGGGTTTAGTTTCTTCTAAACGTGGTATTTTTCTAACCTGTTTCTGAACATATTAACGGTGCATCTTAATAGCATAAATTCAGTGTAATTCTGTCACCTAAACGATGTGTGTCCTGTGACAAGTAAGTGCCTGGCTCCTGGAATTCTAAGTATCTCTGCATTCACCCTTGGTTGGGAAGAGTTTAGTTAGTTGTGAGTGTCCGCACCAGGTTGTTGGTACTGTCAGTTCAGGAAAATATCAAATCCAGGAGAGAAATAGATCCCTTTAGACTTGATTTGCTCTAGATTGCTAACTTTTTTCCTTTCCTTTTCCCTACTTTGTCCTTAGGTGCTGTTGATGGGTAAAAGTGGGTCTGGTAAGACCAGCATGAGGTCTATTATCTTTGCAAATTATATTGCCAGAGACACACGTCGCCTTGGCGCAACAAGTAAGATGTTTTATCTTATTGTAAAGTCAGGTGATCTTAACAATTAATAATCTGCATAACACACTTGGTTGCAGTACCTTGGGGATGCAGAGAGGTTGGGGGATTTATTATGGAGCATGTTTACCCTTTTTGCATTTGTTTTCAAAGAGGTGTGGCCTAATTCCAGTTACTACTGCTTGCTGTCTTGGGGGAGGTTCTTTTCTTTCTAGGTTTATGAAGTGGATTGCCCTTGTCCAACTTTTTGTTTATCCTGCTATTTCTTAAACAAGCATTGTTTGTTCGTCTTGTGGGGAGAGTGTTTTTAACTCTTATACAAAGGGAAATCCATAGGTATTAACAAGCATAACAGTAAAATATCCTAAGATTTTTTAAAGCAGTAGTTACACCTTGTCTTCGTTGAAAGGTAAATTACGGTGGTGGGAAGGAAAGAAGTTAACTTGATCTGTACTCTGCTACTTCTTTTCCTGGATACACATAGATGATCTCATTAGAGTTTTGGTTCTGACTTAGGGAATATGTTGTTGCCTTTTATAGTTTGAGTGTTAGTATGTACTAATTGGGCTGCCATGGACAGTGAATGTAGGATCCTGGGAGAGCCCTTCTGTCTCTGGGTTGTACTGCCATTTCATTCTGCAGCATTCAAGCATTTCTGGATTCTGCTTGGTCCTTGATTTTTAGGGAAAGGCCACCCACTACTCTATACAGTTCCTGAAGTTTCAAGAACAACATTTTAAAAACACAGTATGTTTCAGACCCTAGGAAATAAAGGAGAAGGAAACCCCATTTCTGTTCTTATGGTGCTTGGAGTGTAAGTGTAGACTCTCATAATTGGGTCAGCTTTGTTGACTAGAAAGCTGTTTCTTGAATGTATATATATATATATTTTGAGATGGAGTCTTGCGCTCTATTGCCCATTTTGGAGTGCAGTGGTGCAGTCTTATCTCCTGGGTTCAAGTGATTCTTGTGCTTCAGCCTCACGAGTAGCTGGAATTACAGGCACCCGCAACGACGCCCAGCTAATTTTTGTATTTTTACCAGAGACGAGGTTTCACCATGTTGGCCAGGCTGATCTCTAACTCCTGACCTCAAGTGATCTGCCCGCCTCGGCTTCTCAAAGTGCTGGGATTACAGGTGTGAGCCACCGTGCCTGGCCTATGTCTTTTTTTTTTTTTCTGTTAGCTTCTTCTCTTTCTGTTCTCTTAAGCCTCTACAAATATTTGAGGATAGTCAGTGTCTCAGTTTGTCCTAGCCATCTCTTGCCTCACAAATCTTTTTTTTTTTTTCTTTTTGGAGATGGAGTCTTGCTCTGTCATCCAGGCTGGAGTGCAGTGGCATGATCTCAGCTCACTGCAGCCTCCACCTCCTGGTTCAAGGGATTCTCCTGCCTCAGCCTCCCAAGTAGCTGGGACTACAGGTGTGTACCACCACATCCAGCTAATTTTTTTTATTTTTAGTAGAGATGGAGTTTCACCATGTTGGCCAAGCTGGTCTCGAACTCCTGACCTCAGGCGATCCGCCTGCCTTGGCCTCCCAAAGTACTGGGACTAAAGGTATGAGCCACCATGCCTGGCCATCTTGCCTCACAAATCATGTCTTCCTTAAGTTAAAAATGTCCGGCTCTTCCATCTATTTCTCATTTGACATATTTTGAAACATTTTTGGGGACTTGTTCAAACTTGTTTACATTTTTCTTATGGTACTGAGAGTTAGATGCAGGTGGAGTCTGATCAGGGCAGAGTGGGCCTATCACATCTCTTATTCTGGACATTACATTGCTGTTAGCACAGTCTAACATGTATCCTCCTTTTTTGGAGTAACTTTCGTTATGAGGAGTCTTACTAAAAAACTCTTTCAAATATGTTCAAATTCCCTTTCAGATATGTTGTTATTAAAACACATACCCTTCTGGCTCTTGTGCAGTTAATATTTTGAACCAAAGAATAAATGCTTACTTCTATTAAATCATTTAGTTTTGTTTGTTTTAGCCTATGATATGTTCCTGTACCCTTTGTTTGTTAACTGTGAAATCCAGAAAAAGTCCAATCCCTTTTTCCTCATCCATAAAGAAAGGGATTGGATCCTATTTTCATTTTAGCTACTTATTCTCTTATCTGATATATTAACTATCTTTCCTAACTCTAATATCTGATACATTAGCTATCTTTCCTAACTCCATGGAGTTTGTACATTTGATGAATATCTCATCTAGTTTTCATCTAAGTCATTGATCAAAAGTTTTGGTCAGGATAGTGTCCTGTGGCCTCTATAATTGACATCTGTAGCTCTGGCCTCTGGAAAGTCTACCTGTCCAAACTTCTCTCTGCTTGATTTGATAGATTAAAACTTTTTTTTTCTTTCAAGTTAAATATCTGGGCCTAATTACTCTTATGGTTTCAGTAGATTAGAGGAAGCTAATGGTTATTGAACAACTGTTATTTGTCAGGCATTTGTGTACTGTTTTATTTACTTTAGTTCTCATGTTAACTTCATTTTTATAGAGAATAAAGAAGGAGGTACAACTGAGAAGTTAATATCACTCAGCTAGGAAGTATCAGAGCTGGAATGTCAATCTATGCTCTTCCTTTATTCCTTATGCCACATTCTATCTAGCTTACCCTGTGCTAACAATTCCTGGCAGACTTATTTTTATTTCTGTTTTAAATTCTGCACACTTTGTTGAAGCCCCTTTTTTCTAGTCCAATTGCTGTTGCTGTTTTTATATAGCTAATCAGAGTTGACTTATTACCCTGAATCCAGAGAACAGTCTTGCAACCATTTCAGAGCTATTCAAACTGCTTGAAATAGTTTTGACATAACCTAGCAGCCTTATTGTGAACAGAATTTTGCAAATTATATGAACCCTATACATTAAGGCAAACCATTTATTCAGCAAGTACTTTTCTGGAACTTTTTATGTAGCAGGCACAGAGAACGGGACAGAGCTCTTGCCCTTAAGAATATCTCAAGCAGGACCTTTATTACTAATACTTTGTTAGTAATCATTGTATCTCCTTCCAGGTAGTGAAAGTATACTTTAAAATATTACGTTGGTCTTAAGGCTTTAGGATATCATCATTAGCTAGTTTGTCATTGCTAAAGAAATACCTGCGTTCTATTGCTAAACTTACAGACAAGTTCAAAATACATATATAGTGCATTGCTTTTTACTTGATAGTCCTCTTTATGTAGTTGCTGATTTTCTTTAAAAGTAGTAAGAGTACTTTTAAAATATTACATTGATTTTAATGTTTTAGTGTTTTTCTAGTTTCTCATTGCTGAAAATAGTCCAGTTTTATTTTGTTTAACTTAGAGCCTACTGTGTTTTGAAATTTGAAGTAAGAATACATGATGGTGATATTATTAATTTATTAGGGGGCTGCTAAAATGTATTTGTTGGAACAGTAAACTTGTCAATAAAAATGATTATGAAGTATTTTAGTCTTAAACACTGTTGACGGCTCCAAGATTTCCTACCTTCTCAAAATTCTCTGTTCCCTTGGCTTTTATTTAATGCTCTATTACCCTGGTTTTCTTCCATTATCTTTAACCATCCCATCCCTCTTTAAAAAAAATCTTTATCATAGTATTTTCTTCTTTCTGCCCCGTAAGTGTGTGTCATTCCCCAAAGCTCTGTTCTTGGTTCTTTTTAATTGTTCTTGTGATAATAGGGTAGGAAGACTAGGAGAGCTAGAGAGCCATATATGGAAGACATGAGACTAAAGACGGAAGCAGGAAGTGGGTGGTTAGATCATAAAATGTCTTGTAAGCCAAGTTAGATAGTAGGAACTGAGCGTAGAGAGAGTTTTAAACAGAAGAGCGATATTTTACAGGTCCCAGGGATTAGGGAAAATGTTAAAAAAAAAAGAAAAGAAAAGCAACATGAGCAGATTTATATTTTATTATTTTTAATTTTCAGTTTTAATTACAAAAGTAGTACTTGTGAAAAATTCAAACGTTACAGACGTGTAAAAAGCCTCTTTTCTCCCTCACTCTCAGGCCTGCTTCCTAGGGACAACCACAATTAGTAGTTTTGAGGTTATCCTTCTGGCCCTTTCTTTTCTGGGTGTATACAATCATGCGTATGCAGAGAGACATGGTTTTATTCTTTTAAATAAGGATAAAAATCTGCATTTTGGAGAGAGATCACTCTATCTGTAATATGGAGGATAGATTGGAGGGAGGCAAGGCTAGAAACAGGTTGATAAGTTAGGAAACTATTTTAATAGACCAGGTGAGAGATGATGGGGGCTTGATTTGGGCTAGGGTGATGATAGTGGATATGGTGAGAAGCAAATGGATTTGAGACCTATTTAAGAGATAGAGTCAGCTGGGCTTTCTGGTAGATTTAGGGAGAATGATGAGGAAAAAAGTGGACTGAAGGATGAAACTGAGGTTTTGGCTTAGGCAACTGGTTGAATTCACTAAGATAGAGAAGACTGAAAGAGGAATAGATTTTGTAGGAAGAAAGGGGAGATGATGAGTTACATATACTTGGATACATTGAGTTTGGGATACTTGTGGTTTATTCAAATGGAGATTTGTAATATATGTCAGAAAGGTAGGAGAGAAATCTGTCCTAGAGATACCTGTTTCTGAGTCGTCATTGTCCAAATGGCAAATAAAATACTAAGAGTAGACTAGCTTGCCTTGGGGAAGGTGGCCAAGGATGGAGTCCTGAAGAACTCCAACATTTAAGGGACAGAAAGAAGAATAGGAATTGGAAGGGAGGATCTGCCAGAGAAGTTGTAGGTATGATAATCAGAGACCAAGAGAAGAGAATTTTTTGAGAAGAGAGTAGTCAACAGTGTCATGCTGCAGAAAGTAAGACAAGGACTAAAAAGTCCACTGGATTTGGTTATGGGGCCATTGGTCGCTTGATGAGAATAATTTCTATGATATGGGAGTAGAAACCTGATTTCTATCCCATGTGCCCCACGTCTAAACAGTCACTGACTCCTGTCACTTCTTTTGTTATTGTCTTTCCCTTTCTCAGTAGCACTTCTTTCCATTTTTTTTTAGTACTAGACCGTATACATAGTCTTCAAATTAATAGCAGTTTGAGCACCTACTCTCTCGTAGACTCTGTTGGAAATACAAAGACATGTAAGATATGATTCCTTTTCCAAGGAGGGGGAAGTAAAGGGGAGAAGGGAAGTAGTTTGAGCACCTACTACGTGCCAGGCACTTTATGTATGATAATTCATTGAATCCTCATAGTAATCCTGTGAGGTCAGTGCTATGCCCCGCCACCCCCTTTCTTTTTTAATAGAGGAGGAAACTAATACTCAGAGCTTAAGTGACTTGCCCAAGGTCACACAGACAGGTACAGCTGATATTTGAATGAAGATGTGTTCGATTCCAAAGCCTGTGCTTTTTAAAATAATGCTCTGCTGCTTGTGATGTAGTTTATAAGAAGATAAAATTGCACAAAAGTTAGATGGCAGTCAATTTAAGCAACAGCTTTGAGATAGTCATAGGAGAAATATCACTGTGTGATATGATAATTCTTAGACTTTGATAAATTTTCAGGATAAAATCTTTCATTATTACTCCTTGGGGTTTTTAGTGCCTGGCAGAGAGTAGATGCTTAATAAGTGTTTGAATGAATTCAGAGGGAGAGATGACGGTAAGTAGGGGTAGCCAGGCAGGGCTTTTAGAGGAGGTGGGATTTAGGCTGGCTCTTAAAAGATGAATATATTTTGAAAGAAAGATGGGGAGGGCTTTCAGGCAGATGAACAGAATAGGTGAAGAACAGAGGGGAGGGAAGTGTAACTCAGAGGTCGCAAACAGGCAGCCTATATCCTGTAGGTGTGTTTTGTTTGGCCCATGTGTTTTGTTTGGCCCAAAACACATCTAAGGCCTGTAGATGTGTTTTGTTTGGCCCATGTGATGTTTTCTAAAAATGGGAATTAGTTATCAACATGTAAAAGTTTTCATAAAAGTGTGGATTTGCCACTACTGCTGAAAAACTTAAAGATCTGGTAACCCAGAGCCCCCATTCCTGCATGGCAAATGAACCAGAGCTGAGTAACTGCTGCTCACTCTACTATCTCATTGGGTAGATGTTTACACTCCATATCTGGCCAACTTTGCTCATATACGGTTACTGGCCTGGCCCCTGTTAGCAAGTTTGCGACCCCTGGTGTAAAGTATTTTGGGGGTTGGGGAGGTAGTGGGGTTTGGGAGGACTGTGAATAAACCAAATTGGGCTGGAGTGAAAGGCTTTATTAATGTGGATCATTGGGGAATGTATAGGTAGATTGGAAGCCAAATTGTGAAGGACCTTGAATGCCTTCCCATAGGCATGGAGGAGCCATTGAAAGTGTTTTGAATGGGGAGTGACATGTTCAAAGTAGTGTTAAGAAGATGAGCCTGGCAGTAGCCTGTAGGATGAAGTAAAATTGAGTAAGGCTTTTTGGTGGGGAGGTCAGTTATGGAGCTATTGTAGTAGTGTAGACATGAGATGATAAGGGACTTCCTTAATGTTTGTGGTGGGTTATAAAATAAGGAATGGATTTGAGAGAGATTACAAAGGATTAGCAATGTACTGAATGTGGATAGAGGAGTCAAAAGTGGGAAAAAGTTAGGGTCATTAACTGGAAAGGAAATCAATAGCAGGAGTTCATTTGGTTATGTTTTATGTTTGGTTTTTGTTACTGTTTTTTTTAAATTTTGTGTGTATGTGAGGTTGGTGGGGGCAAGTGGGACAGGGAAGACTGATTATGTGGTATATATCTATTACATGTTGAAATTTTAACAGTATTATAATTGGAGATTGTTTCTGCTCTAAGTATTAAACTACTAAAAAGTAAAATGACTTACATGAGAGCCAGTTCTGTAGCTCAGGGTAGTTTAGGTGCCTACCTTGCCACTAAACCGCACTACTCAGCTGAAAATCACCTTCTTGTTGTGGCTTTGAGCATTTCACTCCACTTTGGTCCTTCTAAATTTCATGGGTTAGTGCTTTGCTTATTTTGAATTTCACTTCACCTGCTATAATTACTAGATTTGTCATATTTGTCTTCCAGTTGATGTAGAACATTCTCATGTTCGATTTCTGGGAAACCTGGTGTTGAACCTGTGGGATTGTGGTGGGTAAGTACCATCTGCTTACTTGTTTGTGAAGCTGATGTCAGTAATCATGGCATCTAGTATATCAGCATGGCGAGTACACCTAGAGTAACTATCATTTGTAATAGATTGTATAGAAATTACTTTAAAATTGACACTTGAGTCAATAAACATCTCTGACTTTTATGGAGTTGTGAAAATGCCCTCTGTATGTGACATGTTTAAATAGCACTAATCCAAGCTCCATCTAGGTATCTGTAGTTTGGGATAGATTATCCCCTTTTGTGGAGGAATAAGTTAGGTTTCTGTCTCAGGCAGCCTGACACCAGTGCTGAGCTCTTAGCTGTCACACCATACTACTTTGTTCTTAGTTATAATATGTCAGTAATTTTCTCCAGGTAGTCTCAATACTGTAGATCAGACACTGAGCACACATTCTCTAGCTAAGTTACCTACTTTTCGGAAGAGTAGGAGTTAGCTCTTCCTCTTATGAGCAAAGTATTCACCACATATTCCATCACAAATGTACACACACTGTGGATGTATGCTGGCTATGGTGCATCTCTGTGCTGAAGGAGCAGTGTGCACTGCACAGTGGATAGGAGCATAGGTTTTGGAGTCAGATTGGGGTTTGTACCTCAGCTCTGTTAGCTGTGTTATCTTGGGTAAATCATTTAAACTCTCTGAGCCACAGTTTCTTCATCTGTACAGTAGTGAAGGCAATGGTACCAGCTCATAGGGTTGTTTTGATGATTTAGTAAGATAATTTATACAAAGTTGCATAGCAGAGTGCCTCACAAAATACATAGATATTGTTAGCTCAGTGTATCTCCGCTCTTAGCATAGAGCCAGCCATAGGGTGGGTGCTCAGTGAATATTTGTTGAAAGAATAATGCAATAGCTAAATACTCTTTAAGAAAATGACTCCATTCCTGCTAGCAGATGGATCACTTAACATCCTAGCACATATCTCCATACAAATCCTTCCTCATTATCATTGGTTCTAATTTTCTAATCTGTGTTAAGACATTAGTCCCAAGTCCCTTGCTTTTAGGCACTAAGATGTGATGATCTTCATTTTTACAGATAAGGCAACTGAAGTCCAGGGAGATTATGATTCTGCTGAGTTCACACAGCTAATTAATAGCAAAGTGCAGGACTAGAACCTAGGTTCCTGACTTTTTTCTCCTACTACCGGGTGCTACTGTTTTCTGCTGGCCAAGTGGTAATTGAGAACTTCCTGGAAAGCAGCACTTAGCCTAACGAGCAAAGAGCAACATTCTGTTCAAAAGTTACCATTGGAGTCATTTTAATATAGTTTAGAATATTTGACTATTGAGTTATTCATTCAGCAAATTTTCATTGAGTACATAACACTCTATTAGAAGCTGGGAAACAATGAAGAATAGTAACAGACGTGGAACTTACTGTCTAGGGAAGTGAATGGTATTAATGACAAACTCACAAACAAGTGTAATAACTTGTGGTAAATGTTAGAAGTAAGAGGAATGTATTAATATAAGAGTCTATGCTTAGTGGATTGACCTGTCAGGAGGCCATGGGTAGTTTCTGTGAGGAAATATGGATTGAACTTAAATCTAAAGAGACAAGCAGGAGTTAACTAGATGAGGCGGTGTGGGGTAGCATCTGAGACAGAGTGAACAGCATGTGTAAAGGCCACATAGTGGATAAACCATGTGCCACTTGAGGAATTGAGAAAAAGTCAGTGTGTTTAGAACATAAGGAGAGGGGCAGAGAAATGGATCTGGTACAGGAGAATCAATGGGACCTGGTAAGAAACAGAAAAGGGGCTGCACCAAATGGTTGACATGCTTTGCAAACTTCTTTTGTTGGCTCAAGTTGTGGCTCAAGAGGTGAGAAGGTAAGGCCAGACTTATTTGTTATGATTTGCCCTTTAAATTGAAGCCTTAAGATTATCTTTCACATTGATCAAGCCAACAAAAATAGGTTATAAGGAGGAGTGATTGAATTGAGGATTTGCTTACTATATATATATATATTTTGTCTATCAGGCAAGACACCTTCATGGAAAATTATTTCACTAGCCAACGGGACAACATCTTCCGAAATGTGGAGGTTCTGATTTATGTCTTTGATGTGGAGAGCCGCGAACTGGAAAAGGACATGCACTATTACCAATCATGCCTGGAGGCCATTCTGCAGAATTCTCCAGATGCCAAAATATTTTGCTTGGTACACAAAATGGATCTGGTACAGGAGGATCAACGGGACCTGGTAAGAAACAGAAAAAGTGCTGCACCAAATGCTTGACATGCTTTGCAAACTTACTTTGTAGAGGTATAGGTAAATTTATACCATTTTTTTTCAGGAATAAAAAGTCAGCAGAAGTTTTCAAAGTAAAGTTTTGTCATTTACTTTAACTAAACACTCTTTTAAACACATTTTCAATAAGGGAAAGATTTATTAGTAAATAATTTTCAGAATTAGGCAAGGAATCTGTCCAAGTGATCTCACTAAGCAGCATTTATTTATTTTTAAAATATATTTGCTGCCCCAGTTTTATTGTCCTTCAAAGCAGGGAGATAGTGTCAAGGTTAAGACCCACTAGGAGTGAGATGAAGAGAGGTTGCTGCTTTCATTAGATTGACTTAGGAAACTGGTATGTACCAGTTCAAGTGCCAACCACAGTGTGTTAGGCACTATGCCAGGTCCCTTGTAATTTCACTGATTTACTAGATTTCTCTTTTCTGACATGGGAGTTAGTACACACAAATTTAAACCAGAGAAGGCACAGTAGCGGTGATGTCACCAAGATAGTGGAGTAGGAGATAACCAGTCTTCATTCCCCTACAAAAAAACAAATATAGATAGCTATCCACAAACCAAAATAGCCCCGAGAAGGCTCAAAGGCCCATTATAGAAAGACATAGTAAAATGGGTAAACTCCTGCTTAGCTGTGAGACTCCAGGATTGGCAAGTCATATAGTCTAGCTTCAATACAGTCTGTCTAGTTTGCTCAGTATAAAATAAGAGGATTGGATTTTAAGGTCTATGCTGAATGAGAAGATCCTCCTCTATTTCTAAGGGTATAAAACTAAGGAAAGCAGTTTTAGGATATGCTGGTCATATAGAGGAATACAGTTTCTCTTTGAGTTGGAGTATAAGAATCTAAGGAAATCCTTTAATGAAAGGATTTTTTGGTAATTGCTGTGGAAAGGAATACTTTTTTATATGACTAGTTACAGGATTGCCTCCACTGTTCTAGTGTTTTGGTATTTATAGGTTAGCTTATAGGCTTTCAAAAACCATTTGAAGGGTTCCATATTTGACTCAGAAAACTGCTTTTGATTATTTAGTAGTCTTTTTAGCTCTTTCTCCCTCAACTTCTGTCATTAAGTATTAATTACTATTTAATACCTAATAATATGGTTTTACTTCAGCAGAAAATCATGTATGTAGCTTGGGTCTTGAGTTTGTGAGGTCCTTGTTATTGCTCTTGCTGTTTTATTCTCCTTTGCTTTAAAAATCACTTTATTTGCTAGCCAAAATTGCAGTAAAAAAACTTACAGCATTCCAATAAATGAGCTCCTTTAAACATTTAGAAGTGTTTTATTCACTTGTAATTTTGTGGTTTTTTAAGTATTTTTTATTTATTTTATTATTTCAGTAACTTTATGGTTGTATGTGGTTTTTGGTTACATGGATGAATTTTACTATGGTCACATCTGGGCTTCTAGTGCATTCAACACTTGAATAGTGTACATTATACCCAATAGGTAATTTTTCTTCCCTCAGCCCCCACAACCTCCCCGTTTCTGTGTCTCCAGTGTCCATTATACCACTCTGTATGCTTTTGTGTACCCATAGCTTAGCTCCTACTTACAAGTGAGAATGTGCAGTATTTGGTTTTCCATTCCTGAGTTATAAACAAGAGATAGTTTGACTTCCTTTTTTCAATTTGGATCCCCTTTATTTCTTTCTCTTGCCTGATTGCTCTGGCTAGGACTTCTAGTACTATGTTGAATAGAAGTGGTGAAAGTGGATATAATTGTCTTTTTCCAGTTCTTAGGGGGAATGCTTTAAACTTATCTCCATTCATTTTGATGTTGGCTGTGGGTTTCTCATAAAGGGCTCTTACTATTTTGAGGTATGTTTCTTCTGTGCCTAGTTTGTTGGAGGCTTTTTATCATAAAGGGATGCTGGGTTTTATTGAATGCTTTTTCTGCATCTATTAAGATGATCATATGGTTTTTGTTTCTAATTCTGTTTATATAGCGAATCACATTTATTGACTTGTGTATATTGAACCATGCTTGCATCCTTGGGATGAAGCCCACTTGATCTTGGTGAATGATCTCTTTGATATGCTGGTAGATTAGGTTTGCTAATATTTAGTTGAAGATTTTTGCATTTATGTTCATTGAGTGTATTGATTTGTAGCTTTCTTTTTTTGTTATGTCCTTTCATGGCTTTGGTGTTAGGATGACACTGGCTTTGTAGAATGAGTTAAGGAGGATTCCCTCATTTTCAATCTTTTGGGACAGTTTCAGTTGGATTGGCATCAGTTCTTTGAATGTCTCATAGAACTTGGCTATGAATCTGTCTCGTCCTGGGTTTTTTTTTTTTTCTGGTTGGGAAATTTTGTTTTTTGTTTTTTGTTTTTTTTTTGAGATGGAATCTCGCTCTGTCGCCCAGGCTGGAGTGCAAGTGGCACGGTCTCGGCTCACTGCAAGCTCTGCCTCCCAGGTTCACGCCATTCTCCTGCCTCAGCCTCCCGAGTAGCTGGGACCACAGGTGCCCGCCACCATGCCCAGCTAATTTTTTGTATTTTTAGTAGAGACGGGGTTTCACCACGTTAGCCAGGATGGTCTCAATCTCCTGACCTCGTGATCCGCCTGCCTCGGCCTCCCAAAGTGCTGGGATTACAGGCTTGAGCCACCGTGCCTGGCCGGGTTTTTTTTTTATTATTATTATTACTGATTACGTCTCAGTAATTGTTAGTGCTCTGTTCAGGATTTCTATTTTTTTTCCTGATTCAAGCTTGTGTGGTTGTATATTTCCAAGAATGTATCCATTTCCTTTAGATTTTGTACTTTGAGTGCATAGAAGTGTTCATAGTAGTCTCAGTCATCCTTTGTATTTCTGTGTTATCAGTATGATGTTTCCATTTTCATTTCTGATAGAGCTTATTTGAATCTTCTTTTCTTTATCTAGCTAGTGGTTTATTAATTTAGTTTATCTTTTCAAAGAACCAACTTTTTGTTTCATTGACCATTGTATTTTTTTAATTTATTTTCAATTTTCTTGAGTTCTACTCTAATCTTTGTTATTTCTTATTTCTTTTCTTCTGCTAGCTTTGGGTTTGGCTTGTTCTTGTTTCTCCAGTTCCTTGAGGTGTGATGTTAGGTTGTAAATTTGTGATCTTTTTGACCTTTTGATGTAGGCATTTAGTGCAATAAACTTTGATCTTACCACTGCTTTTGCTATATCCCAGAGATTTTGATAACTTGTGTCAGTATTTTCATTTCAAAAAATTTTATAATTTCCATCTTGATTTTATTTTTGACCCAAAGATCATTGAAGAATAGACTATTTAATTTCCATATATGTGTATGGTTTTGAGAATTCCTCTTGGAATTGATTTCTGGTTTTATTCTGCTTTGGGCTGATTCAATACTTGATATGATTTTGATTTTTTAAAATTTATTAAGACTTGTTTTGTGGCCTGGCATATGGTCTATCTTGAAAAAGTTCCACGTGCTGACAATAAGAATGTATATTCTGCAGTTTTTGGGTAGAATGTTCTGTAAGTGTCTGTTAAATCCACTTGTTCTAGAGTCCAGTTTAAGTCCAGTGTTTGTTTGTTGACTTTCTGCCACAATGGTCTAGCCAGTGCTGTCCATGGGGTGTTGTAGTCCTCCACTATAATTGTATTGCTTTCTATCTCTTTTTCTTAGCTCTAGTAGTTTCTGTTTTTATGAATCTGAGAGCTCTGGAGTTAGGCATGCATATATTTTAGGTTGTTATATCTTCTTGTTGAATTGATTTCTTTATCATTATATAATGACATTTTTTGTCTTTTTTACTGTTGTTGATTTAAAGTCTGTTTTATCTAAGAATAGTTATTCCTGAGGCAGGCGGATCACGAGGTCAGGAGATCGAGACCACGGTGAAACCCCGTCTCTACTAAAAATACAAAAAATTAGCCGGGCATGGTGGCAGGCGCCTGTAGTCCCAGCTACTCGGAGAGGCTGAGGCAGGAGAATGGTGTGAACCCGGGAGGCGGAGCTTGCAGTGAGCCAAGATTGCGCCACTGCACTCCAGCCTGGGCGACAGAGCAAGACTCCGTCTCAAAAAAAAAAAAAAAAAAAAAAAAAAAAGAATAGTTATTCCCAATCGCTTTTGGTTTCCATTAACATGGAATATTTTTCCTACCCAGGATGTACCTTAAGTCTATAAGAATCTTTACATGTTAACTGGGTCTCTTGAAGACAGCAGATATTTGGTTTGTGTTTTTTTTCCATTCTATCCATCTATTATGTTTTAAGTGGCATATTTAGACCATTTACATTCAATGTTAATATTGACATGTGATGTACTGTTGCAGTCATCGTGCTGCTACCTAGTTGCTTGGTTTTCTTCAATGTGTTACAGTTTTATAAGTCCTGTGAATTTTTTGCCTTCAAGTGTTTTTATACTGGTGCATATGACCTTTCATTTAGATATTTAGAACTCCTTTTGCATTTCTTATAGGTCTGGTTCTGGGAGACAAATTCCATCAGCATTTGCTTGTCTGGGAGAGACTTCATTTCTCTTTCACGTATGAAACTTAGTTTTGATAGATACAGAATTCTTGGCTGACAGTTATTCCGTTTGAGGAGACTAAAGATAGGACTCAATCCCTTTTGGCTTGTAAGGTTTCTGCTGAGAAGTCTGCTGTTAGTCTGATGGGTTTTCCTTTATAAGTTATCCAATGCTTTTGTCTCACTCTTCTTAGAATTCTTTCCTTCATGTTGACTTTAGATAGCCTGATGACTTGGTAATGTCTTTTTTATAATGAATCTTCTAGGAGTTCTTTGAGCTTCTTGTATTTGGATGTCTAAATTTCTAGCAAGACCAGGAAAGTTTTCCTCAAATATTTCCTCAAATGGGTTTTCCAAGCTTTTTGCTTTTTTTTCTCCCTCAGGAACACCTGTGATTCTTAGATTTGGATGTTTTATACCTAAGCCCATATTTACTGGAGACTTTGTTCATTTCTTTTAATTCCTTTTTTAAAATTTTTATCTGATTGTGTTAATTTGAAAGCCTTGTCTTCAAGCTCTGAAATTCTTCTTCTACTTGGTCCAGTTATTTCTTTATGTTGGTTTCTAACTTTCTCTTGGATATCATTTAGCAACCTAATAATTAACATTTTGAATTCTTTATCTGATATTTCAAAGATTTTATTTTGGTTTGGATCCATCACTGGAGAGTTAGTGTGATCTTTTTGGGGGTGTTGTAGAACTGTTTTTGCATGTTGCCAGAATCATTTTTCTGGTTCCTTCCCATCTGGGTAGACAATTTCTTCTTATTATTTTTGAATTTATTTCTGATTTTACTGGGTTTTTAAATGTTTTTCTCCCCTTGAGGATGTGACTTTAATGTGTGTAGTGTATGGTCACCTAGCTTTGGCTCTGGGTGCTTTCAGTGGCAAAGACTGTGTATGAGCTCTTTGGTTTTAGAGAATCTTTGTGCAATGGCTTTCTTAGCTGCTGGTTGTAGTAGCAGTGTGCTGGGTGTGTGAGAAGGCTCACTGTCTCCCATGGGCCAGAATGGCAGAGGTCTCATGAAGCTTATCTCATTTCCCCGTGGTGTACATTTTGTTATTTTTGTGAAAAATATACTGGGGAAAAAAATAACAAAGTGCATACCATTGGGGAATGAGATAACCTTCATGAGACCTCTGCCATTGAATAGTTCAGGCTTCATGCTAGTACAGGCACCCACAGGTAAAAACCAGCTGCAGCTGAAGCAGGTGGGTATATGCAGTACCCCATTTGTGGGCAGAAGGCCCAGCCTTGACTGAGCTGGCTGGGGGAGCTCTCAGTGAAATGTACTGAGGTCTTTACAAGGGGACAGAAGGGAGCCATCTCAGCTCCTCTCCCAGGCCAGCAGGAAAGCCATCTGCTTCCCCATCATGCCCTTGTCCCAGTGTTCTGGATATTCAGATCAGACAAGCACCTCTGTTCATCTGCAGGAATGCTGACATTCCATGTAAAGAGGGGTTGTGACTTTACTTCTTGTGCAAGCCTGAACCCAGAGGGCACTCCTCTTGTGGAGATGTAGTCACCCTGAAGTGCTCTAGAAAGACTGTCTATAGGCACACTCATGCCGAGTTCCTGGAAGAGAAGCCCCAGCTGTATCTGCAAGTGATGGGCAAGGGGGAGAAGTTTCCTTCTCTGGGTCCCTTCATGAGCGCTGGAGCTGCCTGACTGCTGGGGTAGAACTGCAGTTTTTCACCACTGAGCATGGCCTTGCACCTGTGCCTCTGCTGAAGGAAACTTCCCACAAGTGGAAACTTCTGGGACTCAAGGCCTGCAGTCTGGTTTCTTTTGTCCCACAGGGTGCTCCCTTGATGTGGTGCACTCCCTGTTCCCATAGGTGTGGTAGTCCTTCAGGGCCAGACTACTGCAAATCCTGCTGCCCATCTGGTCTAGCCACCTTGTGAGGCTTCCACACTCTAAGCTGGTGCTGGGGGAATATGTGCAAGGCATCCGGTGATGTGAAGACAGAAGGATTGAAGGTCCCTGAGCAAAACAAAGTCTCACAATGGGTGCACATCCAGCATGGCACCCACTGCTATAGCTCAGGTCCAGGGGGAAAGTGTGAAGGGACCTTGTGCGAGCAAGGTAATGCCCTTGAGGAGTCCCTAAATCACAACCCACTCTGGTACTTGTGCTCATGAGTGCAAAGAAGTCCTTTTTGAGCTTGGATACCAGCAGTCTGCCGCAAGGGCCAGAGAGGCCAAGAGCACTCCCACCTCCTCTGTCTGCAGATTACTAAGTCTCTGAGGGTTTGATCTCTGCCAGCTTCTTGTTACTTTCTTTTTTCTTTTTGGTGTGTCACAGATTCTTCCACTGAACTCTCTGTAAGCTCCAGCACTCTCCGCTTAACATTCCATTTGGGCTATGATTATTCACCTGTAATTTTGGTTCTTCCTTCTGAGGAGAATTGGTCACTGATGCTTCTTATCAGCCAAGTGGAGAAGCTCTCTGATGCCAAAGGCTGTGGACAGGTCTGCAGGATGTGCAGTGGCTTAGGCTCTGCTCTGAGCTTCAGAGGGGGACAATGTTGGGTAGATCTGGACCAAGCTGCCCTGCCTTCTGGTCTCCCAGCAGGTGTAAGCACAAGCTATGATAAGGGTAGCAGGGGAGTGACATAGACTCTGAAAGATTTCCCTGGCTAAAAATAGCCTTAGTGTGATGGCTTTCTCAAGTCCCAGCTATAGTAGTAATGTACTGGGCACATGAATAGGCTCAAGACCTCCTGATTAGCTGGGATGGTGTGGGTAAATGATGTTAGCTGAGGTCATGCAGAAGTTTTCTCCTTCTCAAGTGGCGTGTTATTGTGTCAGCAGATGTAATGGGCTGCACCAGTTGGCCTCTAGCCAGGAGGTGGCGTTTGTAGGAGAGAGCCAGTTGTGATGATGGCCATGGGATTTGTGCCTGGCTTATGATACCCAGGGGAAGAACTTGTGTCTCAGGCGATGGGTAAGGCCATGGAACTCCCAAAAGTCCCTGTCTGTTGTGTTATGCTACCAGGGCAGGTGGTGGGGCAAAACCGGGTTTGGGCTGGGTCAAACAGATTTGCACTCTGGCTTCCCATGTGTAAGCACAAGCAGTGGTCCCAATGGGGCTTGGAGGGCAGTTCCTTGGCCACTAGGGTAATGTTCCAGGGAGAAGCACAACTGACTCTGCTGCACAAAAGAATCCACATTGGGAGAAGGAGTAGCAGGTGTCAGTGAGACCCACCCAACTCCCACACTCTTGACAAGGTGGGTATCACATCCACAGTCTTCTGTTGGCAGCAGCTAGCTGGATCCCAGGCAGTCTATGTTAAGAATGCCAAACTGCCCCAGGCCATAAGCCTTCCTGCTGCCTGAGACAGAAACTATGCCTTTCAGGCCTCACCTCTCCCTGTTTGTTCACGAAGCTGGGGCACTTAGCTACTGCTCCTGTGGCAAGAGCGTACTTCCCACTCGCCCCTCAGTTCTGGCCGAGGGAGTTTGTCCCCACTCGAGAGATTAGACTGCAGATCTCAGTTGGGAGCATCTCCCATCCTGTGACCACTGCCTGAGTTAGCTGTGAGGTTCCTCTATCAGGAATGGTTTCCTTCTGTCCCCACTGGGGTTTCAGGGTACATGCAAAGTACTTCTCAATACCGCTCTTTTTCGTATACTTCCCACTGCTCACCAAATCAACTCCAGTGCTGGGTAGGGTTAAGGTGTTCCCCTGTGGCCTGGCTTGCTCAGCTTCTCAGTGGGAATGTGTATCAAGGAGACATTCTCTCCCCCTTTCATGCTCTGGAGACTCACAGTGGTCTGCCTGGCTCATGGTGTAGGTTGCTGCCCACCGCTTCTTTCAAAGTGTCTGAAGCTTCTTTCAGTTTTTCTGTTGAGTTCCTGTGTTCCTTCTTGGATAAAATTTTACACTGTGAATCTCTACACATCACTCTGCTATTTCCAAGCAGGTGAGGCCCGCTAACAATGCCTTCAGTCTACCATCTTGGAAAAAAAATCACTTTTGATTAATCATCTTATTATTTTCTAAATGCATATATAAAGATTTCCAAAGATAGATTAATATTCTTCGAGATACTTTAAGCTTAGTTAAGAAAAGTATATTCTTTATTTTATTAAAAATGTAGGCTTAGAAGTTTTAAGGTAAAATGGTTAGTGTACTTCCCTAAATATCCATTTCGGCTAAGATTGGTGCAAAAATAATTATGATTTTGCTGGGTGCGGTGGCTCATGCCTGTAATCCCAACACTTTGGGAGGCTGAGGCGGGCGGATCACAAGGTCAGGAGATCGAGACCATCCTGGCTAATATGGTGAAACCCTGTCTCTACTAAAAATACAAAAAATTAGCTGGGCATGGTGGCGGGCGCCTGTAGTCCCAGCTACTCAGGAGGGTGAGGCAGGAGAATGGCGTGAACCTGGGAGGCGGAGCTTGCAGTGAGCCCAGATAGTGCCACTGCAGTCTGGCCTGGGCGAAAGAGCAAGACTCCATCTCAAAAAACAACAATAATAATTGTGATTTTGAACCATGAATTTTAAATCATTATGATTAGGCTCAAACACATCTTTCTGAATGAAAATAGGAACCATTACAATCAACACATTTTTGCCAACAAGAAACAAATTTGTTTATTCCTGTAGCACAAAAATCTGTGCTTCGGGATTTGACAAACTCTTGGAAAGAATTTTCTGCATCCTGCTGGCTGTGGAAGTATTTTCCCTGCAAAAGGTTGTTGAGATGCTTGAAGTCATAGTTGGTTGGCAAGAGGTAAGGTGAATATGGTGGATGAGGCAAAACTTCATAGCCCAATTTCTTCTACTTTTGAAGTGTTGGTTGTGCAATGTGCGGTCGGGTGTTGTCATGGAGAATTGGGCCCTTTCTGTGACCAGTGCTGGCTGCAGGTGTTGCAGTTTTTGGTGCATCTCGTTGATTTGCTGAGCATATTTATCATATGTAATGGTTCCCCTGGGATTCAGAAAGCTGTAGTGGATCAGACCGGCAGCAGACCAACAGTGACTATGACTTTTTTTGTGCAAGTTTGGCTTTGGGAAGTACTTTGGAGCTTCTTCTTAGTCCATCCACTGAGCCAATTGTCACCAGTTGTTGTATAAAATCCACTTTTTGGTGCACATCCCAATCCAATTGAGAGATCATTTGTTGTTGCATAGGATAAGAGAAGACAACACTTCAAAATAATGAATTTTTTTTTTTTTTTTTTGCTCAGCTCATGAGCAAACCTTTTGAGCTTTTTCACCTTTCCAATTTGCTTCAAATGCTGAACAACCGTAGAATGGTCGACGTTGATTTCTTTGGCAACTTCTCGTGTAGTTGTAAGAGGATCAGCTTTGATGATTGCTCTTAATTGATCCTTGTCAGCTTCTGATGGCTAGCCCCTATGCTCTACATCTTCAAGGCTTGTGTCTCCTTTGCAAAACATCTTGAACCACCACTGCACCATACGTTCGTTAGCAGTTCCTGAGCCAAATGCGTTGTTGATGTTGTGAGTTGTCTCCGCTGCTTTACGACCTGTTTTGAATTTGAATAAGAAAATCGCTCAAATTTGCTTTTTGTCTAACATCATTTCCATAGTCTAAAATAAATATAAAATAAACAGCAAGTAATAAGTCATTAGCAAAAAAGCATAAAGCGAGAAATGGACATTAAAATGATGTCTAACATAACCACATTTACTTAAGAATGTATTCCAATGTCAAATGGCAAATTTCAACAATACAAAAACCGCACCTAGTTATTTTCTATCTGTGTATCTTAGGGTTCTCCAGGGAAACAGAACTAACTAATCGTGTGTGTGTGTATGTGCGTGTGCATAGAAAGACAGGAAGAGACACACACACGCAGAGAGAGGGATATTTATTTTAAGGCCTCCAACTGATTAAATAAGGCCCACTTACATTATAGAGGGTAATCTTTACCCAAAGTCTCCTGGTTTAAATGTTAATCTCATCTGAAAAATCTCATCTGGACTGCTCTTTGACTAAATGTCAGGATACTGTGGCCTAGTCAAGTTAACACATAAAACTAAATATTACAGTCACACCCCTTGTCAACTTGACACTCATACACATCTAATGAAACCATACCTAATCTTCAAATAAAAACAATAACAAGGCCATACTTCCATTTAACACGATGCAGTAATCCTGCATACAACCAAAAATGCAATAATCATTTTCCCAGAAGAGGATGTAAAGTTATTGACTAATGTTTACTCTTCTTTTACATTATAATGTAAAATTAACAATACTTAAATATTATGATATATCATACGATATGTTCATGATAAGGGATTAAAAGGGAAAAACAGACATTTACTTTATATACATATATACATATTCATAACAAAATCAAACTCATGACAATTGCAATTCTCATTTGTATATCTGGTCACGTGATTTTTAGCTGGTCTTTATAACTGCCTTATTCAGTTCCAGGTTACCTTTGCCCACAGCAATCATCTCAGCTTGTTGTATTCTCTGGTGGGGTGACCCAAAGACCGATAGTGGACCTTCCTGAATTGGGCATTGTCATTTTCCATTGAGTTTAATCACAGAGCATGGTATTACTAAGAGATATCCTAAGAGCTCTCCTATATTCCAGAAATACTCTTCTTCCTCATCTCTATTTTGGAGAAGCAATCCAGTTTCCCCATGGTAGTCAGGATCAGTCAGTCCAGTCAGCATAGTAACTTCCTTCTTTGCCTGTTGATTCAGAGGCTTGAGGGACTCAAGGTGGCTGGTTGGCAGTCTTAACTTCCAGTTCAGTGGAATCACTATGTCTCCTGGTAGACACATTTCTGCCTTTGGAACTGAGACCTCTAGGCCAGCAGAGCTTAAGGTCACAGGGGCAAGAAACAAAAATTTTGCTAGTGGGTCACTGGAGTGAGTGGTGGCACTCCAGTTTCCACCCCATGAATCCTCACTATAAAATTAAGAGCACCATTTACTGGAAGCTGATTCAGAGCACATACAGCCTCCTAGAGAACCTTGCCTAGCTCTGCAAAGTGTTGCAACATAGTTGGCACTGTAAATGAGTCTTCAAAAGGCCATTCTAACCAGGTACGATGGCTCATGCTTGTAGTTCTATCTCCTTGGGGGAGGGTAAGGCAAGAGGGTTGCCTAGCCTTGTTGAAATTCAGCCTAGGAACATAGCGAGATGCATCTCTAATTAAAACAAAACAAAAGGCCATTCTGCCATTCTGTCAATCCAGCTGCTTTAGGATGATGGAGAACATGGTAAGACCAGTGAATTTCATGAGGATGAGCCCATTGCCTCACTTTATTTGCTGTGAAGTGAGTTCCTTGATCAGAAGCAATGCTGTGTACAATACTGTGATGGTGGATGAGGCATTCTGTAAATCCACATACGGTAGTTTTGGCAGAAGAAATGGATGCAGGGAAGGCAAATCCATATCCAGAATGTGTAATTCAGTAATCATGTCCCTTCCATGATGGAAGCAGATGAGTGTAATCAACCTGCCACCAGGTACTTAGCTGATCACCTTGGGGGATAGTGCCATATCAGGGACTCAGTGTTGGTCTCTGTTGCTAACAGATTGAACACTCAGTCATGGCTGTAGTCAGATCAGCCTTGGTGAGTGGAAGTCCATGATGCTGAGCCCATACATAACAACCCTGCCACCATGGCCACTTTATTCATGAGCTCACTGGGCAGTTACCTGCATGGTTGGAGAAAGAGGCTGAACAGGTCGTCTTATCTACTTGGTTATTAAAATCCTCTTCTGCTGAAGTCATTCTTTGGTGGCATTCTTATGAGACACAAATATCCTCACATTTTTCACCCATTCAGAAAGATCTGTTTATATACCTCTTCCACAGACCTTTTTGTCACCAATTTTCCAGTCATGTTCCTTCCAAGTCCCTGACCATCCAGCAAACCAGTGGCCATAGCTCATGAATTGATAACTAATTGTACATCTAGCCATTTCTTCTTCCTAGCAAAGTGAACAACCAGGTGGTCAAAGTTCTGCCCATTGGGGGGATTTCCCTTTACCACTTTCTTTCAGGACTGTCTCATAAAGGGGCTGTAGTATTGCAGTTGTCCACTTCCAAATGGCACCTGCATATCATGCAGAACTATCTGTAAACCAGTCCTGAGTTTTCTTTCTCTGTCAGCTGATTGTGGGGAACTCCCCATAAGGCCATAGTTGCAGGCTGGAGAAGAGAGGGTAGTATAGGCCGGACATGGTGGCTCATGCCTGTAATCCCAGCTCTTTGGGAGGCCGAGGTGGGCAAATCACTTGAGGTCAGAAATTCAAGACCAGCCTGGCCAATATGGCAAAACCCCATCTCTACTAAAAATACATTAATTAGCCAGGTGTGGTGGTGGGCGCCATGTGCCTGTAGTCTGAGCTACTCAGGAGGCTGAGGCACAAGAATTGCTTGAACCCGCGAGGTGGAAGTTGCAGTGAGCTGAGACTGTGCCACTGCACTCCAGCTTGGGTGACAGAGTGAGTCAAAAAAAAAAAAAAAAGAGAGAGTAGTATAGCAGGAATGGAGACTGTGGCCATGTTCCTTACTTGTTCATCCAAGGCCTACTTGAGCCTGATCTCATATATACCACTTTAATTTGGTGATGGAGTCCTACTGTGTATGCACAACTTTATGGCTTGGTAGGTCAAATAATACCCAGTTCATGATGGGTAGCTCAGGTCTCATGGTTACTTAATGGCCCATGATTAAGTGTTCAGTCTATACTAAAACCTAATAGCAAACCAAGAACTGTTTCCCAAAAGGGGTATAGTTATCTGTGAACAACAGCTGGGCTTTGCTTCGATATGCTGAAGGCATGTGCTGCAGTTCACATATGGGGGCTTGCCAGTGACTCCAAATGGCATCCCTGTCTGCCATTGACACTTCAAGCACCATCGGATATGCTGGATCATATGACCCAAGTGGAAAGCAGCTTGAGTAGCAGCCTGAACCTTCTGTTCCGGGACCTACTCAAAACTGTCAGGTTTTTGGGTCACTTGGTAAATGGGCCAGAGTAACACAGCTAAATGAAGACTGTATTGCCTCCAAAATTCAGAGGCTTACTAGATGTTGTGCCTCTTTCTGGGTTGTAGGAGGGGCCAGATGCAGCAACTTATCCTTCACCTTAGAAGGGGTATCTCTCCATACCACTGCACCCCTCAAAATTTCACTGAGGTAGCAGGCCCCTGAATTTTTGTCAGATTTCCCATCCTCTGACATGCAGCTATCTTACCAGTAAGTCTAATGTAGTTGTTGCTTCTCGCTCATTAGGTCCAATCAGCATAATGTCATCAATGTAATGGACTTGCCTAATATCTTGTAAAAGGGTGGTCAAGATTCTTGTGAAGGTGGTCAAGATTCTTGTGAAGCAAATTATGACATAAGACTAGAGAGCTGATATACCCCTGCAGCAGGACAGTGAAGTGTATTTCTGGCCTTGCCCGCTGAAAGCAAACAACTTACAGTGTACTTATGGTGGGCCTTAATAAAGACAGGTATGGAGAAAAGAGCATTTGTTAGAAAACTAGCTGCATACAGGTACCAGGGGATATGTTAATTTGCTCAAGCAATGAAACCACATTTGGCACAGCAGCTACAATTGTAGTCACCATCTAGTTAAGTTTATGACAGTCCACTGTCCAGGAGCCATCTTTCTTCTACACAGGCTGAATAGGAGATTTGAAGGAGGATATGGTGGTAATCACCAACTCTGCATCTTTCAAGTCTGATGGTGGCACTAACCTCTGCAGTCCCTCCAGGAATATGCAATATTGCTTTTGGTTACCATTTTCCTAGGTAGAGGTCATTCTAATGGGTTCCACCTGGCTTTTCCACCACAACAGCCTGCACTCCACAGGTCAAGAGACCAATGAGGGATTCTGGCAGTTGTTGAGCATGTCTGTTTCAAATTTGTACTCTGGAACAGGGAAAATAACCCACAAGAAGGTTGCAAGGACCCACTGGGCCTACATGAGACAGACCTGAGCTAAAACTCCATTGATTACTTAACCTTTATAAGGCCCTACTTTGACTGGTGGACCACAGTTACATTTTAGGTCTCCCTGGACTTAGGGTCAATTCAGAGCTAATGCTCAGTAGTAGATTATTTCCTTTTCCCTAATGCACAGTCACCCTGCTCAAAGGCCACATAGGTCCATTTGGAGGAGGCTGGGAGGAAGATTAACAGTATAAATACTTGGCAGTGTCTTTCCTCAAGGGGACCCAGGCTCCCCTTCATTCAAGGGGTCTGGGTTTGTAAACTGGTACAAGTCTGGGTATTGATTGAGAAGCCGTGACTCTCCCATTTAATAATTCAAATTAAATTTTTTATCACTTGACCTAGAATTCTTCCACGTATACAGATCAAGTAAAAAATTAGTAGACTTCCCATCCATTTCACTTCTAGGAACATCATGATAACTAGCCAACACCATAGGTCTCTACGAGTCAGACTATTCTGATTAATGCTTTGACTCTGCTTCAATTATGGTACTATGACCACCTTGTCTTTGGTGATTAAGTGCCCCCACTTGGTTCCTGCCATTCTAGGATCCAACTACTCCCGTCGCATTTAGTTTTCCCAATTCAGTGGCAGCAGTTCCCACTGAAAGTTCTAGCCTACAGAGAAGAATGATCACATAACTGGGGAAAGAAGCTGGGGCTGCCCTTACAAATTTATTTTTCATAGTCATGATGAAAGAAAGGTGTGTCTTCTGGAACCTCGCAGTTTTGGTGAGTAGGCCTTAAATGAATCTGTTAATACTTGAACATTACAGTGTCCCTAAAGCCTCTTTTTCTATGGATCTCTTCTTCTAGAGTATACCAAGGCAGTTCTGGCATTTCAACTTCATGTCATTTAGGCCACCTTTTGGTCCATGTTTCATCCAACCGTCCAAACAAACTGTTAAAGCTCTTTCTTACCCCATGGGCTGCAACATTAAGTGTGGAACCTCTGCTTAATGAGCTCCTATTGGTAAATTTAGCCTGATCCAACTTTATATTTTTTCCACTATTATCCTATACCTTTAATATCTATTCCCATACATATTTCCTTGTTGTTTGTCTGTAAATTGGAGAAATTATGTAGTTCTTTGGAGTATAGCATAATTCCTCATGGGTCATACTTCACACCTCACCTTTAGGAGCCTGCTGAGACTTGAACTAGTTATAGGTCTGGAAGCAAAGAGGGTTAGTGGGGGGTGAATCAGGAGTGTCTTGCATGGCAGATACCTCAGAGGAGACCATTGCAGTTTTCTCAGGCCAAATAGAGTTAATCTCAGATATAGATGGAGTGGCTGCTTCTACTGGCAAAGAAGACTGAGAATTTAAGGGTTCAATTTTGCCAGCTCCATCAGGATCTTCCCAAATAACCTCCATTCCAAATTTTAGAATCCTACTTCTTCTTGGTCAATGCCCTCACTTTATTAGCAGATGCCCTGTGTGGTTGTGAATTCAGTTCTCATTGTAATTCATCCACTTAAAGGATGAGATTCCGAATTTGGTTTTCGTCAGTCTCAGCTCTGCAGCTATAGGGGGTAAGAGTCTTTTTTCAGGGCAGTCATAGAAACTTTCTGGTCATTTATAAAGTACTTATACTGATAATTCAGATCTCTGAGCTCATCCTTTCTCTGCTTTGTTCAGCACAATTAGGATCAGCCGGCCAATCTCATATTTGTTATTTTGACAAAAATGTTCGAAATTATGTATGTGGTCACCTGGAACCTTGCCTCTTAAAAGTATTTTATTAGGAATATCCAGTGGTGGTATTTTGTGTATCTCTGCTGCCACATCACACTATAGATTATCAGTACTCTCTTTTCTACTGGAAAGTGAGTCATTAGGGACTTTAAATCTAATCAGATTAGAGAACCAACCCCAGAACCAATTTAGAAAACTCATCCTTAAGATTATTCTCTAGAATCACTCTCAGTACTAAAGTCTGTGTTAGGGTTCTCCAGAATAACAGAATTAATAGAATATGTGAATATACATATACATACATACATACGTATGTGTGTGTGTGTGTGTATCTGTGTGTGTTTAGAGAGAGAGAGATTGAGAAAGATTGAGATTGATTTTAAGGAACTTTCTCAACTAATTGTAGAGACTAGCAAGTCCAAAATTTGCAGGGCAGGCTGACAGACTGGAGACCCATGGAAGAGTTAATGTGGAGTTAATTTTGTGGTTCAGGTCAGAAAGCAATCTGGCGGCAAAATTCTTTTTCCTTGGGGAAATGACAGGCTTTTTCTCTTTAGGCCTTCAACTGATTGGATGAGGCCCACCCACATTATACGGAATAAACTACTCAGAGTCTACTGTTTCAAATGTTAATTTTAACTAAAAAATGCCTTTGCAACAACATACAGATTGGTGTTTAACCAAATGTCTGGGTATCATGGCCTAGCTAACTTGGCACATAAAATTAACCATAACAGTGTGTATGTACATATTTAACAACAATCCACTGACTCCTGGGAAAATATCTGTGTATATATATTTATATAGATATTTTTCCATATGTGTATATGTGTCTGAGAAAGATCTATACAAGGGTTAAAATATTTTCATTTATATATTCTTGGTATGTGTATAACTATCTTAAAATGACCCAGATTTGGTGCTTTGGAGTGTTTGATGTATTTTATTAAGACTCCTCTGTGTGATAAGTTTTATTTATAAACATAGTGCTCGTAGTGAATATTCAGCATAAGCAGGATAGACCTGAAGAATTCTAACTGTTGCGCTTTTAGAACTTACCTGAAACAGTTTCTGCCATCCTAGTTTGTGAAATAGACATACTTAAAATTCCTCTTAGAAAGGAACAGAAGCTCCTGGTTAAAATATGATAAAATAACTACATCTTAGCTTGAAAGATGAGAACTATTATATGTTGATAAGTATGTTGGGCTTTTTAATTTAGATTTTTAAAGAGCGAGAAGAAGATTTGAGGCGTTTGTCTCGCCCATTGGAATGTTCTTGTTTCCGAACATCTATCTGGGATGAAACCCTCTATAAGGTGTGTATGTCTCCCTGAGTTCCCTCATTTTAAGAGCATGAAGAAAAACCTAGAAGGATATTAACAAAACTAAAAGATTTTAAACTATTTCATAGCCATCTAGATTTGTTGTACTAAAAAGAAAAATAATCTGCAACAAATTGTTTGAAGAATATCAAACTTAACATTAAGAGACTTGGGTTTTGATCTTAGATTGGGTCGACATAGCTACCAAGTCACACTGAATTAGCCAGTTTGGTCATGATTAATTTGATACTGGTCTTTGTGATAGCAGAGGTTTCACTTACTGGCCATCACCCATTTTGACCTGTTGTGGTCTCAATGCTGATTGGAGTTGTATCTAGTATTCAGGTACTTCTACATGATATAAGCTAGTCTGCCTAAGTTTGGATGGCAATAAAATGAAAATATTTAGGGAAGAGATTGGAGAAGGAGTCTTAGAATCAGACATGTTATGCCTAGCATATGGTATAATAGCTTCAACTTTCATGCCAAATTGGAGACAAGCATTCTTTCAACCAGAAATACTGTTCCCATTGCTGGAATGGATACCACACTGCTTATACTAATTATGGAGGTTACAACAATAGCTTTGTTATGGATGAAGCTGAAATTACCTTATTGGCACATAGGCTCCTTATTCTGATTCCTCCCTTTCTCCTACTGATCTAGTTATTTGAAGGACTAGGTCCTTTTGGATTCTCCTATAGTTAGCCCTTTCCTTCAGACTGCTTCTGGTATCCATTGACAAATCTGACTCTGGTTAGGAAAGCACCCTTCTCTGTCACTGGTAGCTAGAGCCTCAGTATCAACAGCATCTGACAAGTATCTACAACCAGAAGCACAGAAACCTGACGTGGCAAGGAGAAAAACCATTGGACTTTTAAATAGCCATTGCTTTTTTTTTTAACTAATTCATTTTCCCCAATATTATGTTGACCCAGCCTCACTCTAATAACAGATCATTTTGAGATACCTGTCTAGGAAATACTGTTCTAGATTAATATGGGCCGAATTTCTCTCAAAGCCTTATTCCCATAGAACAGGTAACCGTGAATAAGGATGGACATGACGCACTGATAAGAACCAACTGCGGTGTGAAGGATGGCAATACATAACACGACCAAAGACAATTGGCTAATCACAACACTGCTGTGAGTGACAATGTCTCTGCTGTGGTTAGCTTTGGTGCCTTCTCCAAGGTAAATTCAGCAGTGACATTAACACCGACCTGGGAACTTGGAACCTGAACCCTCATGCCTAAGTAATAAAACTGATTGGAACAGAGACATGGCACTTCTATCTCTTACATCAATGTTGCATAGAGCTAACTTAAATTTTTATATTAAGTTTTATTCAACAAGCACTCATTACATACCTGCTTGATGCTGTTGGATACACAAATGACTAAGACCAGGTTCCTGCCCTCTTGTAGGGGAGAGAAGAACAAAGTACACCTTACCAGACAAGTTGGAGTGAGAGTGAAGGAAGTATTATAATGAAAATACAAATAAAAGAGCCTACAAGAATAGAGGGAGAGTGTGGTTAATTTCAACTGCTTACATTAGTCATACTCCTGGATGAAGTCAGTTTTAGGCAAAAACACAGTAGACCATTTTGAATTCAATTGGATCAATAATTTATGTGGATAACAACAAACCTTTGGGAATGATAATGCCACTAGTTTCTCTTTTAATGGTATATTATTCTATTGAGGGGTGGGGCCATTTGTCTATGTGGCTCTGCTACTTTCATAAAATTGATTATTAGGTATATGTTAAATATAGCATAATTAGGTTCTGATCTTTAGAGAAATCTACACTGTTGGACTTAAATATTTGTGACTAGATTAGGAGCTTTTTAACAAAGCAGATCATATTTTTCAACTTTTTTCCTAAGGCAACATGATGGCATTAAATATTTGTTTGCTTTCAATTATCAATGGAAAGAAGTTTCTCCAGCATTTTACAAAAGTGTTTGCACTTAAAAAAAAATTCAACTCAAGGATAAAAATCAGATGCTAGCTTCATTTTCTCATTTCATTTGTGTTATATCATATTTAATGTCAGTATTTGTTTGGGACTGGATTATCATCATATTTTGCTGTCCACATGTTATAGTGTACTTACTAATTTCAAAGGTCTGGGACTGACTAGCTGTTCATGATAGTACACTGTGTTTCTGTTCTGTTAGGCTTGGTCCAGCATAGTTTATCAGCTGATTCCCAATGTTCAGCAGCTGGAAATGAACCTAAGGAATTTTGCTGAAATTATCGAAGCTGATGAAGTACTTCTGTTTGAGAGAGCTACTTTTCTGGTAAGAACTTTCTGCTTTGCAGATGTACTTCACACCGTACCTTCTTTGTTTTCAGCACCAGAGAACAGCATGTTACTACTTTCAGGAAGAACCTTTTTCCCTCTTGTCAACTTTAGCATGTACAGTGTTATTTATAAAATAGTATTGTCAGCAAGTGACCTGAAAGAAGCACTTTGGTGTGTAGCTCTTTAGAAGTTAGTGAAACTTAGATTTTTGCAGGTATGTCTTATTAGAGAGTTCAGATTGTTGGCTGGTCATGGTGGCTCATGCCTGTAATCCCAGCACTTTGGGAGGCCGAGGCGAGCGGATCACCTGAGGTCGGGAGTTAGAGACCAGCCTGACCAACATGGAGAAACCCCGTCTCTACTAGAAAATACAAAATTAGCCAGGTGTGGTGACGCATGCCTGTAATCCCAGCTACTTGGGAGGCTGAGGCAGGAGAATCGCTTGAACTCGGGAGGCGGAGGTTGCAGTGAGCCGAGATCATGCCATTGCACTCCAGCCTGGGCAACAAGAGCGAAACTCCGTCTCAAAAAAAAAGAGAGTTCAGATTATTTATGCTAGTAACTGTTGATTTATGTTAAAGGATTCCTATTTCCTGTGGACTTTTATTATGAAATGTGGGATATTTTCCTTTTGAGAAAACTCACATCCTATCCTTTTCTCTAAAAGACTCATTGAAAACTTTTAATGTAGAAGAGACGTTATGGTCATCTCAGTGACACAGGAGTTCACATGAAGAAGTGGAGAGGGAAAGAGGCATGTTGGTATTCTTATTTTTCTTGTAAATTGAACTTAGCAACTATTATTAGAGCCTATTGTTTGTATAACCCTGAAAGGGGGATGCAAAAACCAGTATTGTATCTGGAAATACATTTTTAAAATAGCAATAATAGAAACTAATTTAAGGTGTCACAACACACTGCATAAGTAATTGCTAATTAGCCTTGGTAAATGTAACTGTAAGAGCAGTTCCCAGTAAATAATTTGTTTCTGAGCCCTGCCAATGCTTGGTGATTTTAGAAACAATTCTTAATCTCTAGGGGCTTGTTTTCCTTCTACAGATATCTATATCATAGGTTTATTGTGTGGATGAAAATGGGACACAGGAAAATTGAGCACCCAGCAAGCCTTGGCATTTAGTTGACAAACTATTAAATACTGATTCCTTTTGCTACTATAGCAACAGGGCAGAGAATCCAAAGTACAATTTTTCCCTCTTCCTTTGTGGAAATATTATTTGTAACCCCAGAGGTATTTGGGAGCCATCCTTTTAGCTGGTATAGATGGGGCAAGGAGTCCTAATTAGAGTATCTTTCTGTCTCAGCCCACTGGCAGAGGTCACTTGCTTGGAACTGTGCTACCCTGAGCCTGTTTTTCCTGCTAGTGTGAGTAACAGTGAGCAAGAAAGCTATTTTGTCTTGATGTACATGGCAGGACCGAAACCTGCTTCAGCAGTATTCCCCTACTATGTCTGCCACACATGGTTGTAGAGGTTAACCTAATATAAACTCCCTGTTCCTTACTAATAGTAACAGGTAGTTTTTGTTTCTCTTGAGACCAAGTTTAGATGTGACTGAACATTTTCACTGAGCGGGGTGAAGTCAAGCAAGGGGGATTTGTTCTTCCACTGGTATAGAAATTATGTTTTGACATTTTCACATTGTCTCATGGAATTTCCCTGTGAGTTTTCTTCTGGTGAGTGACTCAGTTTTGCTTCCTACTAGACACTCTGCATCTGTATATTCAGCCTATAGGTAATACTTGTGTGGTTTTATTAAAATCTGAAAAAGTTAGAAAAAGTATTTTCAGCTGGTGTGGGTGTCCATCCTGAATAAGTTCATTTGTAAATATTCCTCAGGGATTGGAATTAACCAGTTAAGCTTTTAAAATGTAATTCCAAAAGCTATTTGGTTAGCTTGGCCTTTATTAAAATTAAACACATGAAGTACACCTTAAGAACAGCTAGGAATTTCTATTTGTTTTTCTTTTTGATTGGTACTTTTTAAAAATCGAAGACCATCATGCGAAATATTGAAATAAATTTAGTGATTAAAGTTAGAAAAAATAGCAGTGAACCAAAATAGGCCATACGTAAATGATTTAATAAATTATAACCAAATGGTACTAGATGGGCCATCTGAATGGACGTTGAAATCACACAGAATGTTAATAAGATACAGGAGAGAGGAAAAGAGACAATAAGCCAGGTGCCAAGTCTACCCTAAAAACCGGTGACCAAGGGACTGACAAATGTCTGCTTTGAGGAGTAGCAGAGGATGATATGACTATTTTGCATGGATTCAAAGGACAATATTCTTTTTCATAGGTAATTTCTCACTATCAGTGTAAAGAGCAGCGTGATGCCCATAGATTTGAGAAAATAAGCAACATTATTAAGCAGTTCAAGCTGAGCTGCAGGTAAGAGATCTAGTAGGCATGATCTGTTTATCTCTTGAAAAAATTATTGTCATTTTTTAGAAGTTCAAATAACTATAGTTAACTGTACTTCTATATTCAGAATAGTTCCTTCAATCAAAGACAAAGCTAAATTCTAAGGGGCCTCCAGTTGACTGAAATGCAGGTCGTTGTCCTTTAATGCAAACTCAGCTGGTACAGAAGCATATGAAAAATATCCAAACAGAATATCCTTTGGAGATGATTGATACTATTTGGGAAGAAATAAATAGAATATCCAAGGGAGTTTTGAAAAAGAAGGAGGAAGGAGAATTTGCCTTACTGAATACCAAAATTTACTCTAAAACTACTACTTTAAGTATTTACTATTTAACTTAATTAAAATAGTGAGGTACTGATTCAGAAATGGTACAGATTGGAGAGCCTAGAAATGTTTAATCACGTTGTGTCAGCTATCGTTAAATAAAATTTAAATCATAGCATTGTGAATCTAGGAAAAAGGAATGGCTGAACGTCATAATTTAGCAAAGCTTTAATAATCAAAATCCTTACCCTGATAAAAGTTTGATTCCAGAACATCAGGAATAAGTTTACTCTCTTTATGCCTTAGCACACTTTGAGACTTTCTGGAATGTTTATGCTAACATTTTGAAGAAGAAATAGCCAATGACAAGCAAATATAGTTGCCTTGTTTTCAAAGAAAAAAGATCATTTCTTGAATTTAAATGTAACACTGAAAAGATGTAGATATTAATCTCAATGATAAGTAAATTTCACCTTAAGATGCTTATTAAATATTTAAGAAGTCTTCTGAAACATGATTTTAAACATGGATCTAGGTCTAAGCCAATTTTCATTTCACAGTCAGTTTCAAGTGCTTTAGCCAGACGTGGCATGCACCTCTGTAGTCCCAGCTACTTGGGAGGCTTAGGCAGGAGGATCACTTGAGCCAGGATTTCAAGGCTGCAATGAGCCATGATGGCACCACTGCACTCCAGCCTGGGTGACAGAGCGAGACTGACTCATAAAAAAAAAAAAAAAGAAATTTAAAAAATTTTAAAAATCAAGTCCTAGCCCACTTTTGTCCCAGTTACTTTTCAAAACATGTTAAATTCAGTACAAGAGTTTCCTTGGAAAAAGTAGAGTTAGTGATTAATAATCTTAATGAAGTGGTGAATTGAGGTATAATGCTATAAAAAAGATGTTTAACATAAATAAGAGCTTGTTATCGTGTTATCATTTCATTCTTTAACCTCTTTTCTTCTTTTTCCTATAGCAAGCTGGCTGCCTCTTTCCAGAGTATGGAAGTCAGGAACTCTAACTTTGCTGCTTTCATTGACATCTTTACATCCAACACTTATGTGATGGTTGTGATGTCTGATCCATCCATTCGTAAGTTTAAACTTAGCTGACCTAGGTTCAAAGCCACATACATACTCTTTAAACAATTGTCCCAGATGTAGTACTTTATTAGATACTTAAAAGCTATTTTATAGTGGGGATGGTTACACAACAGTGTGAGGGCACTTAATCCCAATGAACTGTATGCTTAAAAATAATTTAAATGATAAACTTTGTGTTATGTATACTTTACCACAATAAAAAAACTACTTTAGTACTAGTGGTAAATAGTTTTTATTTAATAGACTTATATTTTAAAGCTTAAAAATAATTTAGCCTCTAGGGTATTACGTTTTTCTTCATGGGAACTTCAAAAAGCAAGTCACTAAATCCAATAATTTTAAAGAAAAAACCCAAATACTGCATCTGATATAGATTTTTAAAAGACTAGTCAATCTAAGCTCTAAACTATTAAATGACAAACCATTTTTATGTCGTTGCATATTCCTATGTACCACATTCTCATATTTCTGTTATGGGCATGAAGGGGTGTTTGATGCTTCCATACCATAATAACCATGACTATCACAACCATTGAAATAAAGGTTCTTGCAGTATTTTCAGGATGGTCCCAGAAATTTAAATTAATCTCTCATCCATTGGCTTTTGCTACTTTAGGTTAATATTAAAATATAACATACATTTATGGGGTTTATGCTGTTAGCTCCAAACCAAAAGATTTTGGAAATTTATTTTGGAAAGTTTGTGTTTAGAATATGAATAAATCTGCTTATTCAGAAAAATTAAACCTTGATAACTTGGGACCTCCTATTCCTGTATGTTCTCTGACATACATTGAGGGATTTGGCTCTCTTTTGTTTATTTGTTTTACTAGTCAGACATTCCTTTGGCTGCCCATACTTAATTCTGTTGGGTGTTTCCGCCCCTACCCTCAGCTTCTGCAGCTACTCTGATCAACATCCGCAATGCCAGGAAACACTTTGAAAAGCTGGAAAGAGTGGATGGACCAAAGCAGTGTCTTCTCATGCGCTAAACATTGATGAATATTGTTTCACACAAAAATTAAAAGTTTCCTAATTAATGTATTCATATATGTAGGCTCTGAAATGTTGTGATGCTTATTGCTTCTGTATTTCTTCTCTACTCCCTAGTCTTAATGTTTAACCTTGAATGCTTTAACTTAATAGCCATTGAGGAGTTAGAAGATGAATTGTTCATGAAGTCGGTGTTACATAAAAGTAGGTGATATGTAAGTTTTCTGATAACAAGGTTCTAATAGTGTTTAAATGTACTGGCAACCTGGTTCCAATAGTTGTGTTTGCCAAAGCCTTTCTCAGCATCATCTTGTATTCCTTATCAGATAGTAAGTAACCTGTAAGTTTTGAGTATTACTGTTTTCCCAGCATGCATTAAAAATATTCCTTAACTTCAATCGTAAATAAACTTTTGGTGTTAGGGATTTCAGTGTCTATTTTTCTTTTCCTTGTTTCTTCAACTTTGTCCTAAGAAAGAGTAAAGGAATTTCACAGTTATCCTAGGTGAAGGGGACCTTCTGGTTGGGAAGGCACAAAATAAAATTAGATGGGAAGAATGTAGCCAGATTATGGCCTTAAAGCGAGGCAGAAGAATTCAGATATAAGACATCTAAATGTGATAGGATGTAGGAAAGCATTGTGGGCCTTTGAGCAAGGGAATTATGTGAAAGCAATTTTGAAAGAAAGTTAAGCTAGACCATATGTACTGACTGATGGCAGCTGGGGAAACTCTGGTAATAATCCATGCCTGAAGTATATTGAAAGTCTATTCAGGATGCAACTGGAGAAGGAATGCATAAAAAGTGGAGGGAAAATAGGATTTATGAGGTCCAGGAGTGGTTAATTAGGTGTAATTCCATAACACCTAATGAGATGTACGTTCATTATTCTATCAAACAGTATTAAAACCTTTTTGAAGCTGGCAGTTGTCTTTTTGTCTGCTAAGGAAAAAATGAAGCACTGTGAACTGTGAGAAATGGAGTTTTCTAACACAAAGCCCTAACCTTTTCAGTTTCCATTTGCACGAAAAGAGAAGACAGAACCATTTAGGGAATCTATAGCACAGTAGACAGTAGACTCATCTCATTTCTCCTTCTGCATGTCATTAAGGAACTTCTTCTAAACCACTGGTCTCTCACCTTTTCTCATCTTAGTTTAATAGTCCTAGTTGAGGGATAAGTAGAGTTTTCACTGAGCAGCAAAAAAAAATGTTTTTTTGCTACATGACCTACGTTATGTAGACTAAAACTCTCAACTTGTAAAACAATTTTATGGGAATATTTCTATCAACAGCTGTGTTAATCTTCTGCAGAAGGAGAGATTTAAGTGTTCCAGAGTCTTTATCCTATTAGCATCTAGGAAAATGAAAAGAGTTCAGGAAAGTGAAGAGTCATTGAACAGAGGTGTATTCTGTGACTAGTAATGAGTCATTATTTGGCATGTTATTATTTTCAATGTCTGGGGTGGGATTTAGAAGTGGGATTCACTTCTAAATCAGATATTCACACTACTTGAATGTGTTCTTTATAAGGTGGATAGATATTGATACATATAGAGACATTAAATTAGATGAGCCCAGAAAAATCATAAAGTTATGTCTTTATCCTATTTGCCCTTAGTTCATTCAATCCTTGCTCAGTTTATAGTTATAACTTGGACATGGATGTTTTGAAAGGTTAGACAAATGAGGTTCTGATTAGACTTAATCCTTCTTATGGTGATGGCCAGATAGCTGTCTTTGTCACTGAAGACAAAAGAGTTTTGAGATATATATTTATCCAAAGATACAGTCACTTAGAAACAGAAGTGGAATCAGGTGGATGGTGAAGGCATGCACACAGAAACAGATGGAGAAAAGAAATCAAAATTAGAGATGAAATGAAATGATACAATGAAATAATGCTTTTTATAGGCCATGTTACCTATATCAGTAGGATAGGGGCCAGTGGGTCTCAAACTTGAGCATGCCTCAGAATCACTTGGAGGGGGGCTTATTAAAACAGATTGCTGCCCCTCCCCAAAAGTGTCAGATTCAGCAGGTCTGGGGTGAGGCTCATGAATCTGTACTTCTAACACGTTCCCAGATGACACTGATACTGCTGGTCCAGGGACTACACTTTGGAAACCACTGCTTTAGGGAAGGGAAGACGAAATGTAGACATGGAAACAAGTATGGAAAAACCTGTGTTCACCACTATGGCAATAATGAAGTGAAGGCATTATACCAAGTGCGATATATATGTTTTAAACCACTAATTCTCAAAGTGATCTATAAGTTTGAGAAGCACTGTTGTAGACAAAAGCAATGCCTGGGAAGCTTGTGTTTCATAAGTAATATGTTCAAATGGAAACCCTTGCTAGTATAAAGAGACTATGGGTACTGATTTGTATCGGGACAACCTAGCTTGTTGCAGTTTCATCCAGCTTTATTTGCTAACTCAATAGTATACCAAGAAAAGTTAGGCGGATTGCCAAATGAAAATGGTGCTATCCTTTAGTTGAGTACTTACCAAGTATCAGTGCTTTGTAAGGATTATCTCAGTTAATCTTCACAAGAACTGCATGGCATAAGTACTATCACTGTCTCCATTTTGAAGATGGGGAAACTGGGCTCAGAGAAGATAAGAAACTTGCTAATAGTTATTGTAGTAATGGCAAAGCTGGGATTTGAATTCAGTCTAACTCTGGAGCTCATGTACTTATTCTTAACCTTGAAGTTACATGGCCTTCCTGAATGTAAGGGCCTATTCAGGGTGGAGAGTATGAGGTGCACCCAGGTGTGGTACCTCACTGTGAGACCACCACTATTCGGCTACTATGAAATAGTAAAGCAAACACTCATGAACCTATCTTACTCCTGGTTTTACTGGAGCATAGGAAGCCTTACCACAGTAGGCAGTACAAAGCAGTCACCAGGAAAACAAAGCAAAAATCCCTCCAACTTGAAGGATTTAGGTCAAGCCTAAACAGTCTTTTAATATTTAGAAGTTTTGTCCCTGAATTGGGTTACTGTAAGCAGTTATAGCCTCTACTTTTCTGGGGCCATTTGTTAATAAAAATAGGAGGGAGAAAGTGTGTAACTTTGTAACTTTTTTAGGTCTCTCACAACAGTGCTTTGCATAGGCCAGTTTAATATTTCCCCGCTCAAATTCCTAACTGTTCATTATAAAGCAAGAAGTAGTTAGGGCTCTCCTGTAGCCCTCACTAACAAAATTTCTGGCCTCATTAGTTTAGTCAAAAGATATTTTTTCAATACTTACTATGTTTCAGAGACTGTTTTTGAAGCCCAGGATATGAGAGTGAACAAAATAAAGCCCTTGTACTCATGGAGTTTATATTCTAGGAAGAGGAGACAGACAACCAATTAAGTAAACATAATATATTAGGAAAGACAGGTATATGAAGAAAATTTAAGCAGTAATGTGGGAAAGGGCTGGGGGCAGGCAGAGTAACGGCCCCGTAGAGGATTACATCCTAATCCCTGGACCTATGAATATGTTTTGTTGCATGGCAATGAGGAAGTAAGGTTGCAGATGGAATTTATAAAGGCTACTAATCAGCTGTCCCCAAGATAAGGAGATCATCCAGGTTTATTCAAATGGCCTAATGTAATCATAAGGGCCCTTTAAATGTGGAAGAGGGAGGTAAGAGAGTCAGTGTCAGAATGACTTGCCATGAGAAAGACTCAATTTGCTGTTCTGTGCTTTGAAGATGGAGGCAGGGGGCCATGAGCCAAGAAATGTGAGCAGCCTAGAAGCTGCAAAAGGCAAGGAAACTGATTCTTTCCTAGAGTCTCAAGAAAGAAACAGAGCCCTGCTGACGTCTGGATTTTAGCCCAGTGAAACCCACATCAGACTTCTGACATCAAGAACTATAATATAATAAATTTTTATTGTTGTAAGACACTAAGTTTGTGGTAATTTGTTAGAGAAGCAATAGGAAACTCTATTAATCAGGGTTCTCCAGAGAAACAGAACCAATAGGGTGTGTGTGTGTGTGTGTGTGTGTGTGTGTGTACGTGTAAAAATTTATTAGGAATTGGCCGACATGATTCTGGAGGCTGAGAAGTCCAAAGATCTGCAGTCAGCAAGTTAAAGACCCAGGAGAGCCAATGATGTAGTTACAGTCTGAGTCCAACGGCCAGAGAACCAGGAGAACTGATAATATAAGTTCCAGTTCAAAAGCTGGCAGGCTTGAGACTCAGAAAGAACCAGTGTTTCAGTTTAAGCCTGAATGCAGGAAAAGACTGATGTCCTGGCTCAAGGCAGTCAGGCAGGAGAAGTTCCCTCTTACTAATGGGAGACTCAGTCTTTTTGTTTATTCGGGCCTTGAACTGATTGGATGAGGCCTACCCACATTAGAGAGGGCAATTGCTTTACTCAGTCTGCCCATTCAAATGTTAGTCTCATCTAAAAACACCCTGACAGACACACCTAAAATAATATTTCACCAAATATCTGGGCATCTTGCAGCCTAGTCAAGTCAACATGTAAAATTAACCAAGGATTTATTTAGTTAGGGAGATCAGAGATAGCCTTTAACATGAGATGACATCTGAACAAAGAACTGAATAAAATGTGAGAGAGAGCCATGTGTGTAGCATGTTAAAAGAGAGAGACATTTTAGGCAGAGAAAACAGCAAGTACAAAGTCCCTGAAGTGGGAGGGTTCTCAGAATATTAGAGAGGCAGCAGCAAGGCCAATGTGGCAGGACTGGAGGCAAGAGTGGTAAGAAGAATAGGAGACTGAGGTGAGGAATTAGATAAAGATGGGGTGGAAGAGAAGACTGTAGGGCCCTTTAAGCCATTGTAAGGATGTTTGTGTTTACTACCAGTAAGATGGGAAAGCCACTAGAAAGTTTTGAGCAGAGGGGTGATGTGATCAGACTTACTTTTTAAAAAAGGTCACAGCTAAAGAATAGACAATTTGGAGATAAGAGTAAAAGGGAGACCAGTGAAGAAGCCATTGTGATATGTAATATTAGGTATCAACTTGACTGCATTGAGGGATGCCTAGACATCTGGTAAAGTATTGTTTCTGGGTGTGTCTGTGAGGGTGTTGCCAGGGGAGATTCACACTTGAGTCAGTGGACTGGGAGAGGAAGACACCTTCAGTGTGGGTGGGCACCATCCAGTCAGCTGCCAGTACTGCTGGAACAAAGCAGGCGGAAGAAGGAGGATAAAAGCAGCTTGTTTACTGAGTCTGCTTGTTCTTTCTTCGCATGCTATGCCCGATGCTTGGCTTCCTTTCCTCCTGCCCTGGGACATCAGACTCCAGGTTCTTTGGCCTTTAGACTCTAGAACTTGCACCAGCAGCTTCCCAGGGGCTCTTGGCCCTTTGGCCTCAGGCTGAGGGCTGCACTGTCAGCTTCCCTGGTTTTGAGGCTTTCAGACTTAGACTGAACCATGCTACTGGCTTCTCTCTTTCCCCACCTTGCAGATGGCCTATTGTGGGACTTCACCTTGTAACTGTGTGAGCCAATTTTCCCTAACGTGCTCCCCCATGTATGTGGGGAGCATATATACACACATGAGGGAGCATATGTGTGTGTGTATGCACATATACACAGGGGAGTACATGTGTGTATGTGTGTGTATCTCCTGTTGTTTCTGTCCCTCTGGAGAACCTTGACTAATACAACTATTAAAGTAATAAGTGAGAGATGATGCTGGCTTGCCTTGGGTCAGAATGGTACCCGAGGAAGTGATGAGAAATGGTAGGATTCTTGCTAAGTTTCTAATGTCAGGCCAACAGGGTTTCTTAATGAAGTGTGTAGGGGAAAGAGGAATCAGATAACTTCAAAGTTTTTGGCTTGAGCAACTGGATTAATGAAGCTGCCTGAAACTGAGAATGTTGAGGGAGAACCTGGCTTGAAGAAGAAAACAAGGGTTGGGAGTTTTGCACATGGTATGGTAAGCTTGAGATACCTGTAATACACAAATGGAGTTGCTGAGTATGAGTATGAATATGAGTATGATGCATAAGTGTCAAACTCAGAGGAGAGATTGAGCTACGGATTCAAATTTAGTTTTGGCATTGGATGAGATCAACTCAACGGTGCGTGTAGACAAAGAAAATAATTAAATAGTTATTTAAAATGTATAAAGGAGGAAATAGCTGGCCACAAGCATTAGAATAGATAGCTGATGTTGTAGAATCTCAGACTCTTGAACATAAACAGTCGTGCACCACATAATGACATTTTGGTTAATGACAGACCACATACATGATGGTAGCTTCATAAGATTATAATGGAGCTGAAAAATTCCCTATTGCCTAGTGGCATTATAGCCATCTAACATTGTAGCATGACACATTACCTTTTCTATATTTAGATACACAAATGCCATTGTGTTACAATTGCCTACAGTATTCAGTACAGTCACATGCTGTACAGGTTTGTAGCCTAGGAGTGATAGGCTATATTATATAGTCTAGGCGTATACTAGGCTATACCACCTAGGTTTGTGTAAGTATATTTTATGATGTTTGCACAATAACAGAATTGTCTAACGATCCATTTCCCAGAACGTATCATCATTAAGCAATGCAAAACTATATTGTCATTTTCTGAAAAACTGAGGGATTGAAATGGATAACTCCTTAAGCTTACTTTCAGGCCTGTATATGTCCTTAATATTGATTGGCTGAATGCCTACAACAAGAATAGCAAATAATATTTACTGATCTGTTAAGACGTGCCAGGCATAGGATCTAATTGTTTTTACATGTGTTCACTCACTTAACTGTCACAGTAGCCTTATGAAATGGGTATTGTTATTTCTTTATTTTGTATGAAGAGACCAATTTGTACTTTAATCAGAAATCCCTCTAAACTTATAATTGTCTCTTGTGAATATATTTTATAGTTCTCACATTAGTTTCTCACACATTGTCCTTTTTGTTCTTCCCAACAATCTTGTGAAATGGATAGGAAAGGTAGTAGCACAGTTTTATAGATAAGGCAAGTGAGCATCAACAAGGTTGTGATTTATCCAGTATCACAAATTAGTGAAGAGTGTAGTTGGCACTTAAACCCCAGTTCTGATTCCAAGCCAACCTCACCTATACCTGCCATACAAACTTGCTCTAAGACAGCACTGTCCAATAGAGGTCTCTGTGATGATGGAAATGGAAATATTCTAATCTGTGCTGTTCAGTATGGTAGCCACTCAGCACATGTGGCTATTGAACACTTGAAATGTGGCTAACAAAACTAAGCAAATAATTTTTTTATTTAATTTTAATTAAATTTAAATGAATATAGCCAGATGTGACTAGTGGCTGCCATATTGGACATTGCAGCTGAAGAATATGAATAATCATTAGCAAATGAAGATTATATGAAAATGTTACTATGGAATTCCACATCTCTTTGTGTCACAAACAGACCCTGATGAATTTTTTCCAACTGTTTCAAGAAGAGTTAATCCTGTATTGTACTATTTCAAAATACAGAAAAGGATGCTATGCTGTCTAGCCTGATGAGACAAATAAGGTTTTGATCCCCAAGCCCCAAAATAACTACCACAAATGAAAATTTCAGGCTGATCATAACTTATGAACATCAGTCATTCTAAATAGACTTGGCAAACCACACATTGCAAGTATTCCACATGACCATCAAGTAGAAATTTCAGCTTAAAATTGTTATAAGAGAGTGGTTATTTAAAATATATAATAAATATATTTATTAAAATAAATATAAATTTAGCTATATAGAAAAAAAAACACCAAAAGGACAAATAATGTATGACACAAGTAAAAGAGTAGGTTAACAATCTAAATGGTCACCTCTGTTTAATATCCAAATTTTACTTGACAGTTTACAAATAAAACAAATGCTTACTCCAGGATCCTCAGTAGTTGTGATAGACAGTCTCCATGCATTTGTGTTATCCCTTCCCCTTAAGTGTAGACTGGATTTAGTGACTCTCTTCTAACAAACATAATTTTGCAAAAATGATGAGATGTCACTTAGATTAGGTTACAAAAAGACTCTGGCTTCTGTCTTGTTTACCTTTTCTTGCATGTTTAGCATTAAGAACTGAGGAACTGAGGATGGCCTCTGGCCAAAAACTAGCAAGAAGCTGAGGCCCTCAGTCCAATAGCTCACAAGGTTGTTGAATTCTTCCAACAACCACATAAGTGAGCTTGGAAGCAGATCCTCCCTCAGTATAACCTTCAGATGAGACCAGAGCCCCAGCCAACACCTTGATTGCCAGATCGTAAGAGATCTTGAATCCTTGCGGCAGAGACACTCAGCTAAGCCTCACCTAGTTTCTTGACCTGCAGAAACTGAAATGATAAATGCTTATTGTTTTAAGCCATTCAGTTTTAGTATAATTTGTTACACAGAAATAAAATCTAATATACTAGGGAAATCAAAGATGCATTGGCTTTGCTTCAGCCTCATTAGGGAGCTTCCTTTCAAGTAGGGGAGAATGCATGAGGTGATACACAAAGTAGATCCTGAAGTAGGAAAAAATGCATTGCCTATGTAGCCATCAAAAATACAGTTTTAAGGTACCATTATGTACCATTCAAATGCAAAAAATGACAGGGCTATTGTCAGCATATTGCTGAAATATACTTTGTATATTGCTGAAAGCTCCAAATCGGTCCTTTCTGACAAGGGATCTGGTAAAAATAATATTACAAAATTTTTCTTACCCTTTGATGTGGTGATGATTCCTTTTTGGCAAGATATCCTAAGAAAATATCCAAAGTATATGTGGTTTTAAAGGGAAAATTTTTTAAATATGACTAATGCTGCACTATAAATAATAGCAAACAATAGGAACATTTCAAATACCTAACAGTGGATTAAAGATGTACATCTGATGCAGCAACTTAATGGAATACAGTAGAGTATCATATTATCTAGGATTATGTTTGGCTACAGATAACCAAAGAACCCAAAATGGAGTAGCTTAAATAAGACTATTTTTTTCTCAAATAATAGAAGTTTGGAGATAGATCCTCTAAGATTTGGCTGTATGGTAAAATCGGAGACTCAGGCTCCTTCTAGTTGTTGCTTTGTTATCTTTAAAATGTTACCTCATGGTCCGATATGGCTATTTAAACTCCAGCCATCACATCCACATTTCAGCCAGCAGAATATTTTAGCAGACTTCCTGAAAACCACATACAGCACTCATTCATATCTCATTGTCCAGAATCTAGTCACACGATCATATGTACCTACAGGGGAGATTCAGAAATGTCATCTTTTATTTCATTTATTTATTTATTGAGACAGAGTCTCACTCTGTCACCCAGGCTGGAGTGCAGTGGCGAAATCTCAGCTCACTGCAACCTTTGCCTCCTGGGTTCAAGCGATTCTCATGCCTCAGCCTCTGAAGTAGCTGGGACTACAGGCATGCACCACCACACCCAGCTAATTTTTGTATTTTAGTAGAGGTGGGGTTTCACTATGTTGGCCAGGCTGGTCTCAAACTCCTGACCTCAAGTGATCCACCTGCCTCGGCTTCCCAAAGTATTGGGATTACAGGAGTGAGCCACTGTGCCCGGCTGCCATCTTTTAGTTAGGTACATTGCCTTCCCAAATGAAACAATGTTTTGTTACTAAGGAGCAAGGGAAGAATGGATGTTGTGGTAGGAAAACAGATTTTGCCACAAGCTGCTACTTATAATTATGTCTATGGATTGAGTTGATAAATGGAGATATGCATAGCTGACTCTTGGCATTTATGAGGGGGTATCATCAGAGATCTTAAAAATTCTAGATCTGTAAAAGTGAAAATGTTGATTTAAGTGCCTGGCTTTTTTCTGGAATCATTTCTGTTGAGTTATGTATTTCCTATGCTTTGTCTCACAACACAAGTTAATCCCTTTCAATTTCGTTAAGTTTCCTTGATAATTATTTTTCACAAAGAATTATTTTTCTCGCTTGATAAGAGTGCTGCCTATGTAATAACAAGTACAGAGAAAAAAAGAATTAGGGATGCTGGTTATTTTTAACAGGGGAGGGTAACTTGCTTTTGTATAATTCAAATTTGTACCAGAGGAAAATGACCAATTACTAAGTCTTAGACTTTCAGGGAGTTGAAAATACTAATTACACCTAAGTGTGTACATTGAAAAAGATCAAAACGTGACTTGAATAATTATTTTTAAAAGCCATCATTATTAAGTTGCTAACTTATTTTTAGTTTTATTGAAAAGCAATTCTCTTTCCTCAACTCTCATTCATTCCTCTACCTACTCCATTCTGGCTTCTGTCCTCACCATTCCACCAAAATAGCTCTTGTTAAGGACACCAGTGCCATCTATGCCATGAAATTCAATGGACACATTTTAGTATTCATCTTATTTGACTATTAAAGCAATATCTGGCTCTGGTGTGCACTCCTTTTTTTAAAATTTTTTTTATACTTTAAGTTGTAGAGTACATGTGCACAATGTGCAAGTTTGTTACATATGTATACATGTGCCATGCTGATTTGCTGTACTCATTAGTTCATCATTTATATTAGGTATTTCTCCTAATGCTATCCCTCCCCCATCACCCCAACCCATGATAGGCCCCGGTGTGTGATGTTCCCTGCCCTGTGTCCAAGTGTTCTCATTGTTCATTTCCCACCTATGAGTGAGAATGTGTGGTGTTTAGTTTTCTGTCCTTGTGATAGTTTGCTGAGAATGATGGTTTCCAGCTTCATCCATGTCCCTACAAAGGACATGAACTCATCCTTTTTTATGGCTGCATAGTATTCCATGGTGTATATGTGCCACATTCTCTTAATCCAGTCTATCGTTGTTGGACATTTGGGTTGGTTCCAAGTCTTTGCTATTGTGAATAGTGCCGCAGTAAACATATGTGTGCATGTGTCTTTATAGTAGCATGATTTATAATCCTTTGGGTGTATACACAGTAATGGGATCGCTGGGTCAAATGGTGTTTCTAGTTGTAGATACTTGAGGAATTGCCATGCAATGGTTGAACTAGTTTCCAGTCCCACCAACAGTGTAAAAGTGTTCCTATTTCTCTGCATCCTCTCCAGCACCTGTTGTTTCCTGACTTTTTAATGATTGCCATTCTAACTGGTGTGAGATGATATCTCATTGTGATTTTGATTTGCATTTCTCTGATGGCCAGTGATGATGAGCGTTTTTTCATGTGTCTGTTGGCTGCATAAATGTCTTCCTTTGAAAAGTGTCTGTTCATATCCTTTGCCCACTTTTTGATAGGGTTGTTTAATTTTTTCTTGTAAATTTCTTTGAGTTCTTTGTAGATTCTGTATATTAGCCCTTTGTCAGATGGTTAGATTGCAGAAACTTTCTCCCATTCTGTAGGTTGCCTGTTCACTCTGATGACACTTTCTTTTGCTGTGCAGAAGCTCTTAAGTTTAATTAGATCTTGTTTGTCTGTTTTGGCTTTTGTTGCCGTTGCTTTTGGTGTTTTAGTCATGAAGTCCTTGCCCATGCCTGTGTCCTAAATGGTATTGCCTAGGTTTTCTTCTAGGGTTTTTATGGTTTCAGGGCTAATATTTAAGTCTTTAATCCATCTCGAATTAATTTTTGTATGAGGTGTAAGGAAGGGATCCAGTTTCAGCTTTCTACATATGGCTAGCCAGTTTTCCCAGCACCATTTATTAAATAGGGAATCCTTTCCCCGTTTCTTGTTTTTGTCAGGTTTGTCAAAGACTAGATGGTTGTAGATATGTGGTATTATTTCTGAGGACTCTGTTTTGTTCCATTGGTCTATATCTCTGTTTTGGTACCAGTACCATGCTGTTTTGGTTACTGTAGCCTTGTAGTATAGTTTGAAGTCAGGTACTGTGATGCCTCCAGCTTTGTTCTTTTTGTTTAGGATTGTCTTGGCAACGTGGGCTCTTTTTTGGTTCCATAAGAACTTTAAAGTAGTTTTTTTCCAATACTGTGAAGAAAGTCCTTGGTAGCTTGATGGGGATGGCATTGGATCTATAAATTACCTTGGGCAGTATGGCCATTTTCCTGATACTGATTCTTCCTATCCATAAGCATGAAATGCTTTTCCATTTGTTTGTGTCCCCTTTTATTTCGTTGAGCAGTGGTTTGTAGTTATCCTTGAAGACGTCCTTCACGTACATTGTAAGTTTGGATTCCTAGGTATTTTACTCTCTTTGAAGCAATTGTGAATAGGAGTTCACTCATGATTTGGCTCTCTGTTTGTCTGTTATTGGTGTATAGGAATGCTTGAGATTTTTGCACATAGATTTTGTATCCTGAGACTTTGCTGAAGTTGCTTATCAGCTTAAGGAGATTTTGGGCTGAGACGATGGGGTTTTCTAAATATACAATCATGTCATCTGCAAACAGGGACAATTTGACTTCTTCTTTTCCTAATTGAATATCCTTTATTTCTTTTTGTGCCCGATTGCCGTGGCCAGAACTTCCAACACTATGTTGAATAGGAGTGGTGAGAGAGGGCATCCCTGTCTTGTGCCAGTTTTCAAAGGGAATGCTTCCAGTTTTTGCCCATTCAGTGTGTTATTGGCTGTGGGTTTGTCATAGATAGATGTTATTATTTCGAGATACGTTCCATCCATACCTAGTTTATTGAGAGTTTTTAGCATGAAGGGCTGTTGAATTTTGTCCAAGGCCTTTTCTGCATCTATTGAGATAATCATGTGTTTTTTGTCATTGGTTCTGTTTATGTGATGGGTTACATTTATTGATTTGCATGTGTTGAACCAGCCTTCCATCCCAGGGATGAACCCATCTTGATCGTGGTGGGTAAGCTTTTTGATGTGCTACTGGATTCGGTTTGCCAGTATTTTATTGAGGATTTTTGGATTGATGTTCATCAAGGATATTGGTCTATAATTCTCTTTTTTTGTTGTGTCTCTGCCAGGCTTTGGTATCAGGATGAGGCTGGCCTCATAAAATGACTTAAAGAGGATTCCCTCTTTTTCTATTGATTGGAATAGTTTCAGAAGGAATCGTACCAGCTCCTCTTTGTACCTCTAGTAGAATTCGTCTGTGAATCCATCTGGTCCTGGACTTTTTTTGGTTGGTAAGCTATTAATTATTGCCTCAATTTCAGAGCCTGTTATTGGTCTATTCAGGGATTCAGCTTCTTCCTCTTTAGTCTTGGGTGGATGTATGTGTCTGGGAATTTATCCCTTTCTTCTAGATTTTCTAGTTTATTTGCATAGAGATGTGTGTAGTATTCTCTGATGGTAGTTCGTATTTCTGTGGGATCATTGCTGATATCCCCTTTATCATTTTTTATTCCATCTATTTGATTCTTCTCTCTTTTCTTCTTTATTAGTCTTGCTAGTAGTCTATCTATTTTCTTGATGTTTTCAAAAAACCAGCTCCTGGATTCATTGATTGTTTGAAGGGCTTTTTGTGTCTCTGTCTCCTTCAGTTCTGCTCTTAGTTATTTCTTGCCTTCTGCTAGCTTTTCAACTTGTTTACTCCTGTTTCTCTAGTTCTTTTAATTGTGATGTTAGGGTGTCAATTTTAGATCTTTCCTGCTTTCTCTTATGGGCAGTAAGTGCTATAAATTTCCCTCTACACACTGCTTTAAATGTGTCCCTAAGATTCTGGTACATTGTGTCTTTGTTCTCATTGGTTTCAAAGAACATCTTTATTTTTGCCTTCATTTCATTATTTACCCAGTAGTCCTTCAGGAGCAGGTTGTTCAGTTTCCGTGTAGTTGTGCAGTTTTGAGTGAGTTTCTTAATCCTGAGTTCTAATTTGATTGCACTGTGGTCTGAGAGACAGTTTGTGATAATTTCTGTTCTTTTAGATTTGCTGAGGAGTGCTTTACTTCCAACTATGTGGTCAGTTTTGGAATAAGTGTGATGTGGTGCTGAGAAGAATGTATATATTCTGTTGATTTGAGGTGGAGAGTTCTGTAGATGTCTATTAGGTCTGCTTGGTGCAGAGCTGAGTTCAAGTCCTGGATATCCTTGTTAACCTTCTGTCTCATTGATCTGTCTAATGTTGACAGTGGGGTCTTAAAGTCTCCCATTATTATTGTGTGGGAGTCTAAGTCTCTTTGTAGGTATCTAAGGACTTGCTTTATGAATCTGGGTGCTCCTGTATTGGGTGCATACATATTTATGATAGTTAGCCCTTCTTGTTGAATTGGTCCCTTTACCATTATGTAATGGCCTTCTTTGTCTCTTTTGATCTTTGTTGGTTTAAAGTCTGTTTTATCAGAGACTAGGATTGCAACCCCTGCTTTTTTTTTTTTGCTTTCCATTTTCTTGGTAGATCTTCCTCCATCCCTTTATTTTGAGCCTATGTGTGCCTCTGCTTGTGAGATGGGTCTCCTGAATACAGCACACTGATGGGTCTTGACTCTTTATCCAATTTGCCAGTCTATGTCTTTCAATTGGAGCATTTAGCCCATTTACATTTAAGGTTCATATTGTTATGTGTGAATTTGATCATTTGATCCTGTCATTATGATGTTAGGTGGTTATTTTGCCTGTTAGTTGATGCAGTTTCTTCCTAGCATTGACGGTCTTTACAGTTTGGCAAGTTTTTGCAGTGGCTGGTACCGGTTGTCCCTTTTCCGTGTTTAGTGTTTCCTTCAGGAGCTCTTGTAAGGCAGGCCTGGTGGTGACAAAATCTCTCAGCATTTGCTTGTCTGTAAAGGATTTTATTTCTCCTTCACTTATGAAGCTTAGTTTGGCTGGATATGAAATTCTGGGTTGAAAATTCTTCCTTTTAAGAATGTTGAATATTGGCCCCCACTCTCTTCTGGCTTGTAGCCTTTCTGCCAAGAGATCAGCTGTTAGTCTGATGGGCTTCCCTTTGTGGGTAACCCAAACTTTCTCTCTGGCTGCCCTTAACATTTTTTCCTTCATTTCAACTTTGGTGAATCTGACAATTACGTGTCTTGGAGTTGCTCTTCTCGAGGAGTATCTTTGTGGCATTCTCTGTATTTCCTGAATCTGAATGTTGGCCTGCCTTGCTAGATTGGGGAAGTTCTCCTGGATAATATCCTGCAGAGTGTTTTCCAACTTGGTTCTATTCTCTCCGTCACTTTCAGGTACACCAATCAGACGTAGATTTGGTCTTTTCACATTGTCCCATATTTCTTGGAGGCTTTGTCTGTTTCTTTTTACTCTGTTTTCTCTAAACTTCTCTTCGCACTTCATTTCATTAATTTGATCTGCAATCACTGATACCCTTTCTTCCACTTGAAGAGTGGCACCCAGTTGTATGAGGTGTCTGTCAGCCCCTACTTGGAGGTGTCTCCCAGTTAGGCTACATGGGGGTCAGGGACCCACTTGAGGAGGCAGTCTGTCTGTTCTCAGAGCTCAAACACCATGCTGGGAGAACCACTTCTCTCTTCAGAGCTGTCAGACAGGGACATTTAAGTCTGCAGAAGTTTCTCCTGCCTTTTATTCAGCTATGCCATGCCCCCAGAGGTGGAGTCTACAGAGGCAGGCCGACCTCACTGAGCTGTGGTGGGCTCCACCCAGTTCGAGCTTCCTAGCTGCTTTGTTTACCTAATCAAGCTTCAGCAATGGCAGATGCCCCTCTCCCAGCCAGGCTGCCACCTCACAGTTTGATCTTGGACTGCTGCACTAGCAGTGAGCAAGGCTCCGTGGGGGAGCCAGTAAGCCACGCACAGGAAATAATCTCCTGGTGTGCCGTTTGTTAAGACCACTGGAAAAGCACAGTATTAAGGCAGGAGTGTCCTGAGTGTCCCGATTTTCCCAGTACAGTCTGTCACATCTTCCCTTGTCTAGGAAAGGGAAATCCCCCGACCCTTTGCGCTTCACGGATGAGACGATGCCCTGCCCTGCTTTGGCTTGCCCTTCATGGGCTGCACCCACTATCCGACCAGTCCCAATGAGATGAACCAGGTACCTCAGTTGGAAATGCAGAAATCACCCGTCTTCTGCGTTGATCATGCTGGGAGCTGCAGACCAGAGCTGTTCCTATTTGGCCAACTGAGCACTCACTTGTTTTTGGAACACTCTGTTCCCTTATCTTTCTTGATAGCATAGTTGTCCTCACCTCTTTGGCTGCTCTTGTCAGTATCCTTTGCAAAAAAGTTAAGGCCTCTCTCAGCTATACAATTTACGTAGAGAAGTTTATATGCTTCAAATTCCATTATATGCTAAGCCTTCCAAATGCCTATATGATCTCTACAGCTTCCTATGTAATATGTGCAAATGCTTACATGATATCTCCACTAGGATTATCTTCAGCACACCTCAAATTTTCTAAGTCTGGAAACAAATCCATGATCATTCCCTAAAATGTTAATATCAAGTGATCATACAGGTTTACCATTATGGAACAGAGTCTAGCAGGGGCTTTGTTAATGTGCATTAGGGGGCTGAATTAATTAAAGGTATATTATGCCTTTATGCAATGCTGACGAAGTAAGGAGAGCATGGAATGTAGATGCAGTGCATTACTAATGATTTGTGTTGATGTTCCTACCATTCTGATAGGATGGGGCATGGGATGGGATGCTCAAAGTCATATTTCTTTTGATTTAAAGAAAATAAAAGATATATGACATTTCTTACATATCTAACCTTGTGGAATAAGATTCATACCTGTGACAATTATACATTCATTAGTGTGATTATTTGATTAAAATCTATCTCTTACATTTATCTGTATGCTTGATAAGTACAGGAATTATGCCTGTTTTGCTTACTGTTGTATCTTTAGTACTAACATAGTGCCTAGCAAGTAGTAGGCTTTCAGTAAGTGTTCAACGCACAATTAGTGGTCTGTATTTTCTTCTGTGTATTATATTACGCACTCAAGTGTAGTCTGATTTACCCTTATTCTTTGTCCAAACATATATGCCTCCATGACTTAAAAAAGTGAAATTAGGCAAACCTGGCCAGAGAATAAGTAATACCAGACATATTCTCAGACTACTTTTTGAAGCATGGGGCATGCTGAACCTGTAGGTAGAAACTGAACCTATTCATTTAGAAGAGCCATTTGTTGCCTAATCTTGTTCTTACGCAGTTTGTCATTCTCAGTTTTGGTTCTGTCCTGGTTTTTGTGTTCTGTCAGATAGTCAGCTTCAAAAAATTATGTCCAAAATCAGAACAAAAAACATGACAGATGGAAATTGTCGAGGCAGGGCCCTAGGAATGCATAAACATTTGACTGTGTGAGGATTGGAGGGTTACTAAAAGCAAGGATTATATTGTTTACTCATGGATAACCTCAGCAAAGTGACTAGAAAAACTGGAGGCACTTACGAAGTACAGGAGGAAGGCAGAGACTAGACTGAGTACCTGTTAGAAACAGCTGTCACAATGGACAGCAGTCAGGAAAGGGCTGGGGCCAGGAAATGTGTTGTGATAGACTGACTCTTTATGTCTTTTGGAGTAGACCATGGCTTACTCTTTTCTAAAAAAAAGCACCAGGATCTCTCTATGTTAACTTTACACTTCAAGGCTTCCAACTGGTCTTACAGATAAGTAGTCACTTGTTCTGATCTGGGCCTTCTTTTGGTTCTGTGCTATCCCTTTGGGTTTGCTCAGACAGGGAGGTGCTTATGGTCCCAGCTCTTGGAGGTTGTGCAGTCCTAGACATTCTGACCAAGTGCTTTTGCTTTGTGAACCCAGAAAATCTGAGACAGGTGTCAGTTAATTTAGAAAGTTTATTTTGCCAAGGTTGAGGATGCACCCATGACACAGCCTCAGGTAGTCCTGAGGCATATGCCCAAGGTGGTTGGGACACAGCTTGGTTTTCTACATTTTAGAAAGACATGAGACATCAATCAATATATGTAAGAAGTACATTAATTTGGCCTGGAAAGGCGGGACATCTTGAAGCAATGATAGAAAGACTGGAAGCTGGGAGGGCGCTTCCAGATCACAGGTGAGACACAAATGGTTGCATTCTTTTGAGTTTCTGATTAGCCTTTCCAAAGAAGGCAATCAGATATGCATCTATCTCAGTGAGTAGAGGAGTGACTTTGGATAGAATGGGAGGCAGGTTTGCCCTAAGCAGTTTCCAGCTTGAATTTTCCTTAGTGATTTGGGGGGTGCAAGATATTATCCTTTCACAGCTCCCACTGAGGATTGTCCTTTAAGTCCTTTCAGCATGAATGGAGAAACCTTGCAGCCATTCAAGGGACAGGGAAATATCACCTGAGAACCTAAGAAAATGCATTTCTGTGTCAGTTCCCAAGCTCAGTGTGCCACATGGAGGGCCAAGGCATCATGGTTTCAAATTCCAACATTGCTACTTATATGCTATGGGATTCTGCCTAAATCTTTAGATCCCTCTGCAGTTCAGTGAAACACTTTTCTGTAATATGTGAATATTTTTTTCTGGATCCCTAATGACCATGTTCCACTCTCTTTTAGGTACTTTTCAGTGTGTCTGGCAAGGTATATAGGGACCAATATTTGGTGTGTATGTGTGTATCTGCATGTAAGAGAGGTCTATAATCCCTTTAGCAAATGCACACAAACACACACATATACACGTTTGTAATAATTGCATAGTAATCATAGAATTACTATAGTATGTTTAGTAATATCCTGAGGCAAAGTGTTTTAAAAGGCTGTCATCTAATTGACCAAGGAAGTGATTTCCTCTATTCCATTCCCACTGTCTTGGAACAAGGGACCAGCTTCTCACTGCCAAACAGGAAGATCTAGAAAAGCAACTGGAGTGTGGGCTGAGAGGGTGGTGATCAGTCAAGAGTCAGTGTGATTGCCACATAACACTTCTCATTCCAGACACAAATTCTATGGATTATGCCTTATGTGTGGAGAATGGTGATCTGGCCTTAGCCTCACTCCCCTGGGCAAACAATACAAGGCTCCTGTCTGGAAACCTTGATAGGTTGCTTCAATGGGGCTGTGCTGGGTAATTTCAGTAGGAGCAGTGATGGGAAGGAGAGCTAACATTTATTTCATAAGCAAATATTATGTGATTTCATTTTATCTTCACAACAATCCTATGATATAAGGATATTAAATATCTCCCATTTTAAAGATGAGAAAATAGAAGCTCAGAGAGGCGAAGTAACTTTCCCCAGGTCACAGAGCCAGAAAGTGAAATTCCAAACCACATCCTTCCAAATCCAAAACCTGTGTTATTTCTCTTATGCTATTTGGCATAAAAATGCAGGCAGGAAAATGGTTAAGAACAGGGACTCTGGGGATGGATTGTCTAAGGCTGAATAGATGTGTGATGTTGGCAAGTCACTTCCCATCTCTTGGTTTTACCCTCATTATCTTAAAATGGGGACAGTAACAGTACCTACTTCCTAGGGTAATTTGAAGATTAAAAGAGTTAACACAAGAAAAGTACCTCCAGTGCCTAGAGTAAAATATGCAAGCTATCTGTTTTCATCCCACAGTGCTTTGGAACTCCAGCCCTCAGAGTATACTGGTAGCACAGGGCTCTCACATTCCTGGCTCTTGCCCTCACATCTATAGCCTGGGGCCTCTTTAGCAGGGATTGTCTACTGCTAAAAGAAATAAGACATTTTCCTGGTAGCCTGCAGTGAACTAGCTCTAATTGGCTTTTAGTATTACTCAGTTCAGCTTCTCAAGAGAAGGAGTTTTTAGTGCTGTGAGGTCACTCCCACTTAAGGAGGGGCATGGTAAATGGACAATTTGGACATAAAAGCAGCTTAATTTTTTTTTTACTTTTATTTTAGGTTCAGGGGTACACGTGTGGGTTTGTTATATGAGTAAACTTGTGTCACAGGGATTGGTTGTACAGATTATTTCATCACCCAGGTACTAAGCCTAGTACTCAATAGTTAACGTTTTCTGATCCTCTCCCTCCCCCAACCCTCCACCCTCAAGTAGGCCCCAGTGTCTGTTGTTCCCCTCTTTGTGTCCATGTGTTGTCATCATTTAGCTCCCACTTATGAGTGAGAACATGTGGTATTTGGTTTTCTGTTCCTGCATTAGTTTGCTAAGGGTGATGGCCTCCAGTTCCACCACAGAAATTTAATACACAGAAATGAACATTCCTTGAACAAAAATCTTTGTCTATCTAACTGTACCTTCTTAGTGCAGATTTCTTGAAGTGAAATGGCTGGATCAAAGGATAGAAACATTTTTAAAGCTCTTTAAATTGAGTATTGAATTGCTTTTTCCAGGCAAATAATATCCACACCAACACATAAGATGGTCATGAACCTGCCTATTCAATGATACCTCCATAAGCCATAGTGTTACTTAAAATGTTTCTTCTGAAAGAAATCATAGATGGCACAAACAAATGGAAACACATCCCATACTCATGGATCGGTAGAATCAATATTGTGAAAATGACCATACTGCCAAAAGCAATCTACAAATTCAATGCAATCTCCATCAAAATACCACCATCATTCCTCACAAAATTAGAAAAAAAATTTCTAAAATTCATATGGAACCAAAAAAGAGCCCACATAGCCAAAGCAAGACTAAGCAAAAAGAACAAATCTGGAGGCATCACACTACCTGATTTCAAACTATACTATAAGGCTATAGTCACCAAAACAGCATGGTACTGGTATAAAAATAGGCACATAGACCAATGGAACAGAATAGAGAATCCAGAAATAAACCCAAATACTTACAGCCAACTGATCTTTGACAAAGCAAACAAAAACGTAAAGTGGGGAAAGGACACCCTTTTCAACAAATGGTGCTGGGATAATTGGCTAGCAACATGTAGGAGGATGAAACTGGATGCTCATCTCTCACCTTATGCAAAAACCAACTCAAGATGGATTAAGTAGTCAAACCTAAGACCGGAAACTATAAAAATTCTAGAAGATAACATTGGAAAAACCCTTCAAGACATTGGCTTAGGCAAGGATTTAATGACCAAGAACCCAAACGCAAATGCAATAAAAACAAAGATAAATAGCTGGGATCTAATTAAACTAAAAAGCATTTGCATGGCAAAAGGAACAGTCAGCAAAGTAAACAGACAACTCACAGAGTGGGAGAAAATCTTCACAATCTATACATCTGACAAAGGACTCATATCCAGAATCTACAACGAACTCAAGTCAGTAAGAAAAAAACAATCCCATCAAAAAGTGGGCTAAGAACATGAATAGACAATTATCAAAAGAAGATACAGAAATGGCCAACAAACATATGGAAAAATGCTCAACATCACTAATGATCAGGGAAATGCAAATCAAAACCACAGTGTGATACCACCTTGCTCCTGCAAGAATGGCCATAATCAAAAACTCAAAATAACACTAGATGTTGGCATGGATGTGGTAATCAGGGAACATTTCTACACTGCTGGTGGGAACGTAAACTAGTACAGCCACTGTGGAAAATAGTGTGGAGATTCCCTAAAGAACTAAAAGTAGAACTACCATTTGATCCAGCAATCCCAATACTGGGTATCTACCCAGAGGAAAAGAAGTCATTATTCGAAAAAGATACTTGCATACATATGTTTATAGCAGCACAATTCACAATTGCAAGATCATGGAACCAACCCAAATGCCCATCAATCAACAAGTGGATAAAGAAACCGTGATATATATTTATATGTACACATATCTATATGTGTACATATACATATATACACACATATGTATATATACACATATATGTATATATGATATATAGATGTATGATGGAATACTACTCAATCATAAAAAGGAATGAATTAACAGCATTTGCAGTGACCTGGATGAGACTGGAGACTATTATTCTAAGTGAAGTAACTCAGGAATGGAAAACCAAACATCGTATGTTCTCACTGAAATGTGGGAGCTAAGCTATGAGGACACAAAGGCATAAGAATGATACAATGGACTTTGGGGACTTGGAGGGAAGAGTGATAGTGGGGTGAGGGATAAAGGACTACAAATATGGTGCAGTGTTTACTGCTCGGGTGATAGGTGCACCAAAATCTCACAAGTTACCACTGAAGAACTTACTCATGTAACCAAATAGCACTTGTACCCCAATAACTTACGGGAAAAAAATATTCTGTGATATTTAGTTCCCTTAGTGAAAGTCAAAAGCGTGAAGTAACAATTTTAAAATGTCAACATTTATAACACACCCAAAATTATATCTTTTGCAAGTATTTAAAATTATCTTAAACATTTTTAGATGTCAACCTAAAAATATATGAGGGCCTATATAGTTTGCAAACTTTTTTTGTAATCGTTCTCATCCTTGGCTTCACATTGGAGTTTCCTGGGGAACTTTGAAATATGAATGACTGGGTCCCACTTCCAGAGTTTCTGATGGAATTGGTATGTGGTACAGGCTGAGCACCAGAAGTTTTTAGAGCTCCCCAGGTAAATCTAATAGCTAAAGTAGAGAGCTCTGGTATTAGGGTAGGTATGTGAGCAAAAATTTGTAAAGGCCATATTTTACAGAAATGCCTTTTTGTCGCTTCTCATCCCAACCCCATTCCTGGAGGCAGTCACTCAATGTCAAGATCCTGGCCTCATTATTCCGCTGCAGTTTCCGTCTCCAGGTGCTTCAGGTACTCCCGAACATAATTCTTGAGCCCCTGGACTAGGGTTTTCTCATAGTACTGCCTTTTGTTCTGAAGAGAAGCATCAAAGAAGGTCATCATCTGGGCCATTACCTTTCCAAGATCTTAAGACAGAATCCTTCCCTCAAGCAGAGGACTGTCTTTTATTTCTTACTTTTCTAACACATCACCTACTACCTATCCTCAATCATGGGCTTTGTACAGTAACTGGCGTTGAATATATCCTTCTATTTCCCTGGATTCTCCCAAAAGAAATGGGATGTTTTAGTTTAATTTAAATTAAAACTTCTTTGCCAAAAATGTCTTATATGCCCATGCCATAAGAATGAAAATATAATAAAACTAAATTGCTCTCACACATCTGTTCCTAGCAACCCATTTCTTCTTCCAGGAGGCAACTCCTATTAATGGTTTCTTATGTACCCTTCCAGAGACATTTCATACATTTACATTTAATTATGTATAAGTGTCCTTTTTCAACTTTAGTTTTTATTTTTGCACAAATAATATCACACCATACACACTTCCCTGCACCTTATGGATAGTTTCATATCAGCAATAGTCATCTTAGTTTCTTATATGGATCTTAGCATATTAGCTCAGGTCTCTTTTGTACTTCTCACCTCTTCATGATCCAGTTTAATGGTTAGCTTCTCTGTCTAATGCCTAAGGCCAAACAATGCGAAATGAAACCCTACAATAAGTGGCTTTTTGTATCTGGCTCAACGTGAAGTGAGTTTATACTGTGCTGCATCTCTGGTGTTGTGCTGTGGTACATGTGGCCCCACACCTGATTCAGCTGTATGAAGAAGGAGAATGAGACTGAGACCTGTAGTATTCTGAAGCAGATTTTCAAGAACTATTTTCCTGTCCCTCTCTTGTGGCTTAGTTGTTGACCTCTTCACACAAGTGAACTTCTAATTGCTCTATTTTTTCTCTTTATTAACAGCTATGTGTTTGACTGTTTTCTCTGTGCCAGGTCCTATGCTAAATAATTTGCATGTCATTATGTCTTTTTTTGCATATGTAGCTATGTGAGCTGAGTTTTGTTAAATTCCATTTCACAGATGGGAAAATTAAGGCAGAAAACAAGTAAATTGCCTTTACTTTGCAACAGCAAGTAAGTGGTAGAACCAGGATTTGAACTGAGAGGGTCTGGCTCCACTCAGACCTTAATCAGGAGCAAAGAGGCAAGAAAACAGTATGCAGTAAGCCAACATAAATGTGTAATCCTGAGATTGGAATCCTTAGTCTGCAGATATATTTGAAAGTTTTATTGCAAGGAATTGAGTTCCTACCTAAAGGTGAGATTGAGGTTTAAGGTGGGTAGAAAAGGTTTAAATAGCCATTGTTCAGAGTGGGAGAGAACCACCTGGGGAAAAGTTGGAGATTTAGTGGGCATAATACTTACTAAATGGTTACTAATATTACCATAGCGGTTGTCTTCCCTAGTGGTCTCTCTCCCAACCATGCTCTTCTACACAGGATGTTAGCAATACACCATCACATAGAGGAAATATGAATTATTAATTTAGTAAGTGATTAATACCTATGACACATCAGGCACTGGTGTCAGTGTAGATACATTGGCATACTGAACCAGAATGAAAGGCCAACAGGAGGGCCACTGTGTAGAGGAGAAATCTGTTGGAAGTGACCAATGATCCCTTCATCATTCCCCCGAGGTATCTGCTGCACGAGGATGGGCCTTTGCTTTGCTTTCAGTGAGCGTATCAGGAGGCAAAACTTACCTCATTGTTAAGTTGACAGAGATCAGTGTTATTGAGAAAGAGCAGCTTCTACTAATTGGCTGAGGTCACAGTCATGCTGTCTGAGAGATGGGCACTTACTCTGAGTCATTCTTCTCTGTGTTGATATACTCTCCGTGTGTGTATTCTGTGTTGTATCTACCAGGAGGAAATGGAATGTGGGAGAGGCATCCACAACCTTAGTCTGGTTCTCAGTGCATTCAATGGTCTGGTGGCTGTGTTCACTTCTCTGCTTAAAATAATAGTTAATACTTATTGAGCATTCACTCTACCAGGCATTTGGTTAAGCACTTTATCTGGACTATGTCATCTAATCTGCCCCAGGAAACCTTTGCTGTTGATGCTACTATTATCCTCTATTTCTATAGGAGATATGAAGAGGCTATATTCAGGGTTCCAGAGTGACAGAGCCAAATAGGATGTATATGTACATGAAAGGAAGGTTATTAGGGAGAATTGGTTCACATGATTACAAGGTAAAGTCCCACAATAGGCCACCTGCAAGTGGGGGAAGAAAGAAGCCAGTAGTGGCTCAGTCTGAGTAAAAAAGCCTCAAAGCCAGGGAAGCCAACATTTTAGCCTTTAGTCTGCAGCTGAAGGTCTGAGAGACACTGCAAGCCATTGGTGCAACTCCCACAGTACAAAGGCTGAAGAACCTGGAGTCTAATGTCCAAAGGCAGGAGGAACAGAAGCAAGCGTCCAGCACGGGAAGCCAGAAAATGCAGCAAGCAAGCTTATCCCACCTTCTTCCACCTGCTTTGTTCTAGCCATGCTGGCAGCTGATTGCATGGTGCCCACTTACATTGACGGTCTTCCTCTCCCAGTCCAACGACTTAAATGTTGATATTCTCTGGCAATACTCTCACGGACACACCCAGAAACAAAGCCTTACCAACCATCTAGGCATCCCTCAATCCAATCAAGTTGACACCTAATATTAACCATCACAGAGACTAAGCGTCTTTTATTTGGTAGCCAATAAAATGGCAGAGATGGAATTTGAATCTAAGAAATTTATACTGGAGCCTGTGTACTTAACCACGTCTTGATACTAATTCTCAAATCCACAGATGTTTTTCCCTTACACCAAGCAGTCTCCTGACCACGGCCTACAAGATCTTATGTGATCTGCCTTCTATCTACTTCTTCAACATCATCTCTTACCATTTACTTCTCTCTTCATTCTGCTCCTGCCATAACTGGCCTTGCTAATTTTAACATATCAAGCTTATTCTTACTTTAGGATCTTTGTTCTAGCTGTTCTTGCTTGTAATGTTCTTCCCATGACTTGTTCATTCTCATTATTCAAGTCCCTGTTCACATTACCACATCAGATATCTTCTCCATGAACACCTCATCATAACTACTCCTATCTCACCCCCTGTTATGCTCTAACATAGTATCCTGTTTTAATTTCTTTATAAAACTTATCATTACTCGAAATTATTATTTTATTTATTTGATAATTTTCTGTTGGCTCTCACTAGAATTGTAGGTCCACATGAGGGCAGGGACCTTGTTCACCACTATATCCACAGCATCTAGAACAAAATCTGACATACAGTAAAGGACTCAGTAAATACTTGTTTAATGAATGAGCAAACCCCACAAACATTTATTCAACACTTTCTACATGCCATGCCAGATACTGGGAGTACACAGATTGGATAGGACATGGACTTTGAAATTTCTGTGGTTTTACAAGAAAGGCAGACATTAGACCAGGGAGTGAGCAGCACTGTGCTAGAAGGAAACAGAAAGCTCAGAGGAGGGACCTTTAATGCAGCTTGGAGGCATTGAGGAAGGCCTCTAAGATGGGGGGCTTCTGAGTTACATACTGAGGACTAGGTCAGTGACACCTCAAAAAATGAGAAAATAAGGGCATTCCAAGCAAAGAGACCAGCACACTGGTAAGAAGAGTTCTGGAGGTGTGAGACATCATGTTGCTTTAAGAAACAACAATATGATTGGAGCAAAGTGAGATAGTGAAAAGACATGCCCTCCAATTTTCTGCTTGACTCACACCTACTGCTGTTTAAGACTCAGTTTGAATGACACTGCCACAGAGAATCAGGCTTTGCCCCTGTTCCACCCTTATTCCTTTAGCATCCTATGCTTATATTTAACATAACCCCTACCCTACATTATTAGAATGATTTTCATTTTCACTTTGGTATTTCCCACTGGAGTGCAGCTCCTTGAGAGAGAGGTATGTGTGACTCATTTATGTGCCTTCTCTGCACTTAGTGTCCAAATGGTGCTATTTGAGCTAGTGAACATAAAATAAATAATGGTCATGGATTCAGCAGTTAAGAATAAGATTTTCATGAGATAAAAATAGTTCTGATGACAAAAAGGGGGAAAATAATTAGAAAACCACTGCACTAAAGCTCTCTCTACAAAGACAGTTTTCCTGAAAGCTGTTCACCATGACTTGTGGACAAATCCAGGAAGACTGTGTGAGGTAAAGGTTAAGATAATAGGCTTTGCATCAAATAAATATTTATTTTCTAATCCTGGCTCTGCCTTAATTGAATTTAGACAAGTTCCTTAACCCTCTAGACACCTCAGTTTCCTAGTCTGTTGAATTGGTATCTACCTCACAGAGTTGTTGTATGGATTAAACAAAATGAGGCACATAAAGTGTTTCACAGCAGCATTCGGCACATAGCAAATGTGCAATAAATGCTTGCTTCTTTTATTATCATCCTCATGCTCATCATCTATGGCATAAAGAAGTGTTTATTGTGTGTTAATCTTAGATCTTACGTAGAACAACTTTTCCCCTGATGGCAATATTTGGAAAGAATTTGCCTTTGAGGTCTGATTCGACCTTTTTCACTTCCTCAGGGGGGCTTCTGATAGATGCAATAACCAGAAACTGAACAAGCAGGGGTAACAAGGAGTAAGGAGTGAGAAATAGACTGAAAAAGGAGTAGGTTAGGAATAGGAGAGAAATAAGCTTTTCTGGGAGCCTATGTAGCAGGGAGGCACAAAATAAGACAATGAGAGAGCAGATTATTTTTAATGGACATGTAAAAATAGACTGGAATTAAAGGCCTGCAAAATTTACCTAGAATGAGCAAAAGAGCTAGTAAGAAATATTTCTTAGTCTTTCTCATTGTAAAGAATGTATTTTATTGGTAATAAAATATTAATTAAAATGTGTACAAATATGTTTATTTCAGGTGCTGATTATGATGGTAAAGTGTTGGAAGCAATATAGAAGTTCAGCTGTAGAATTTATTAAATTATCCTTCACACCTGTAGGAACAGTAATGTATACACATTTCTTTGTGTGTGTGTGTATGTGTGTGAGCAACAAGGCTGTTTATTTCACCTCTGTGCAGGTGGGCTGAGTCCGAAAAAGGAGTCAGCAAAGGGTGATGGGATTATCATTAGTTCTTACAGGTTTGGGATAGGTGTACAAAGTACATTCTTAAGGGTGGAGGAGAATATTACCAAGTACCTTCTTAAGGGCAGGGGAGACTATATTGTATCAGTTAGGGTGGGGCTGGAACAAATCACAATGGTGGAATGTCATCAGTTAAGGCTATTTTCACTTCTTTTGTTGATCTTCAGTTGCTTCGGGCCATCTGGATGTATACGTGCAGGTCACAGGGGATATGATGGCTTAGCTTGGGCTCAGAGGCCTGACATTGCTCTCTTCTTATATTAATAAGAAAAACAAAACAAAACAGTGGTGAAGTGTTGGGGCAGCGAAAATTTTGGGGGGGTGGTATGGAGAGATAATGGGCGATGTTTCTCAGGGCTGCTTCAAGTGGGATTAGGGGCAGCGTGGGAACCTACGGTGGGAGAGATTAAACTGAAGAAAGATTTTGGGGTAAGGGGTGATATTGTGGGGTTGTTAGAAGGAGCATTTGTCATATAGAATTATTGGTGATGGCCTGGATGCAGTTTTGTATGAATTGAGAAACTAAACGGAAGACACAAGGTCCGAATAAAACAAGGAGAAAAATAGGTATCAAAGGACTAAGAACTGGGAGTACCCAGGACATCCAATTAGGCAGTGTCCAAGGGGGTTCAACATAATTATTTTGGTTGGTGAGTTTTTGGGCTCTATCCTTGAGTTTTTTTTTATGTTGTCATATACTAAGCCAGATTGATTTAGATAAAAACAACACTCTTCATTTAAAAATATACAAAGTCCTCCTTTTTCAGCAGTGAGTAAATCGAGGCCTCGGCTATTTTGGAGGAAAGAGAAATGCAAAGCCAGCAATTGTTTGTTAAAGAAGGATTAGAAACGGCTAGGAGAGAGTGAATGAGATTGATAGTGTTGTGGAGATAGCTGGGGAGAGGTAGAGGGTGGCATAAGAATGGGAACGAGAATAAGAATGAGTATGAAAGTAAAGAATAGGACTTCATCAGGGTGAAAGTATTGGAGTGTGTCCTGTCAGCAAAGATTATCTATCCACTCCAAGAGGGAGTCAAGAGTGGCAGACTGGGGATAGATTTTCACAATGGAAAAAAATGAGAGGTTTTAAGAGGCGGGCTAAACAGCTTGTAACCTACATGGAAGAGGTTATGAAATGACAACAGAATAGAATAGGCTGTGAGGCTGGAGGGAGATACATATTTTTTTTTTTTTTTTTTTTTTTTTTTGGTCTAAGAACCATCTGCCTTGAGTGGAGAGGGATTGATAGGTGGAAACTTCATTTGGAGAGTCAAATAGGAGTGACCAATGAGAAGGAGAAAAACTGGCCATGAGGGACAGAAGTTGGAATGCTAGCTGCTTCTTTAGCTACCTTATTAGCATAAGCGTTGCCCTAAACGATGGGATCTGATGCCTTTTGATGGCCCTTGCAGTGAATGACTGCAGCTTCCTTTGGAAGTAAAGTGGCTTTAAGAAGAGTTTTTATTAAAGAGGCATTAATGATAGGACTCTTGAATAGTGAGGAAATGTCTTGCTGTCCATATAACAGCATGGTGGTGCAGGATATGGAAGGCATATTTAGAGTCAGTATAAATATTGACATGTAGTCCCTTTGCAAGAGTGAGGGCTCAAGTTAAGGCAATGAGTTCGGCTTGCTGAGAGGTAGTGGAGGGGGGCAGAGCAGTAGCCTCAATGATAGATGTGGAAGATATTATAGCATGGCCTGCCTTTGCTAGTGAGTGGCGATTAGGCCTGATGGAACTGCCATCATTAAACCAAGTGTGACCAGGGTGAGGAACAGGAAAGAAGGAAATATGGGGAAATGGAGTGAATGTCAGGTGGATCAGAGAGATAGTCATGGGGGTCAGGTGAGGTATCCAGAATAATGTGGGAGGCCAGATTGAAGTCCGGGCCAGGACCAACGGTAATTGTGGGAGACTCAATAAAGAGTGAGTATAGCTGAAGGAGCTGGGGGGCAGAAAGTATATGCATCAAGTATGAGGAGGAAAATAGATTTTGAAAGTCATGGGAACTGTAGATAGTAAGTGGAGCATAGCTTGTGATTTTGAGGGCCTCTAAAAGTATTAAAACAGTGGTAGTCACTGCATGCAGACATGAGGGCTAGGCTAAAGCAGTAAGGTCAAGTTGTTTGTACAGAAAGGCTACAGGGCGCGGTCCTGGCTCCTGTGTAAGAATTCTGACCGCACAGCCCTGTACTTTGGCTGTGTGTAATGAAAAGAGTTGGGATGAGTTAGGGAAAGCTAGTGTGGGAGTAGCTTTTAGGGCTGTTTTTTAAGGAATGGAAAGGGGAGTGGGGAAAGGATTTAGGATTTATGGGGTCAGCTAGATATATCTAGAACAGAATAATGGGTTGTGGAGGAAGGTATTGAGGATAGGAGAGTATATGGGTTTGGCACCACCGGGTGGGTAGGCAAAACAATTTGGTTGATAAGGTACAGATCCTGAACTAACTTGTAAGACTTGTCTGGTTTTTGGACAGGTAAAATGGGGAATTGTAAGGAGAGTTTATAGGCTTTAAAAGGCCATGCTGTAACAGATGAGTGATAACGGGCTTTAATCCTTTTAAAGCATGGCAGGGTAAGGGTGATTAGGTTTTAATGGGATGGTAAGGGGTGCATGATCAGTCACCAAGGAGGGAGTAGAGGTGTCCTATACTTGTGGATTAAGGTGGGGAGACACAAGGGGAGGATGTGAATGAGGCTTTGAGCTAGGGGAAAAGGGTGGCAATGAGGTGTGGCTGTAGCCTAGGAATAGTCAGGGAAGCAGATAATTTAGTTAAAATGTCTTGATCTAGTAAGGGAGCTGGGCAGGTGGGGATAACTAAAAGAGTGCATAAAAGAATGTTGTCCAAGTTGGCATTAGAGTTGGGGAGTTTTAAGAGGTTTAGAAGCTTGGCCGTCAATACCCGCAACAGTTATGGAGGCAAGGGAAACAAGCCCTTGAAAAGAAGGTAATGTGGAGTAGATAGCCTCCATATTGATTAAGAAGGGGACGGACTTACCCTCCATTGCAAAGTTTACCCAAAGCGTCTGTGATGGTCCTGTAGGCTTTCGAGGCGATCGGGCAGTGTCACTCTTCAGCCGCTAAGCCGAGAAGATCTGGGAAGGAATCAGAGAGCCTTGGGCCAGAGTTCCAGGGGCTCTGGGAGTGGCTGCCAGGCGAGTTGGACAGTCCAATTTCCAGTGGGGTCCTGCACAGATGGGACATGGCTTAGGAGGAATCCCGGGCTGTGGGCATTCCTTAGCCTAGTGGCCAGATTTCTGGCACTTGAAGCAAGATCCTGGGGAGGCGGTCCTGGAGGAACGCCTGGCTCCTGCGGTTTAGGCGTTTTGAAGTTCTTGTGTGCTGGAGATGTGGCTGGGGTTTCTCTCACAGCAGAGGCAAGTAATTGCAACTCTTCTCTATTATTGTACACCTTGAAAGTGATGTCAATCAAGTTCTGTTGTGGGGTTGAGGGCCAGAATCTAATTTTTGGAGGTTTTTCTAATGTCGGGAGCAGGTTGGGTAATAAAATGCATATTGAGAATAAGATGGCCTTCTGGCCCCTCTGGGTCTAGGGTGGTAAAATGTCTAAGAGTTGTTGCCAAATGGGCCATGAACTGGGATGGGTTTGTATATTTGATGAAAAAGAGCCTAAATGCTAACTGATTTGGGAGAGGTTGGCTAAAGAAAAAGGGTCATTAACCTTGGCTATGCCTTCAGCTTCAGCCACCTCTTTAAGAGGAAATTGTTAGGCAGGTAGGGGAGGGCTAGTTGCAGAACAAAACTGTAAGCCAGACCGGGTGTGAGGAGGGGAGGTGATAGAAGCGTTATAGGGTGGGGGAGTGGAGGCTGAAGAGTTGGGACCTGGCTTGGCCTGGCAAGGAGCAACCTGGGGAGGAGGGGAGAGGTCAGATGGGTCTCTAGAAAAGGAGGATTCACAGGACTCAGAGCTTGGGGTGGAGACTGAAGGAATAGACAGGAGAGAAAGAAGAAAGATTTGGGATGAGTCTCATAGGGAGCAGAGATTAGGAAGGGACCGATGTGTAAAATAATGCCTGGACCTCAGGCACCTCAGACCATTTGCCCATTTTATGACAAGAATTATCTAGATCTTGTAGGATGGAGAAATTGAAAGTGCCATTTTCTGGCTATTTGGAATCATCATCGAGTTTGTATTGGGGCCAAGCGGTGTTGCAGAAGAAAATAAGACACTTAGGTTTTAGGTCAGGTGTGAGTTGAAGAGGTTTTAAGTTTTTGAGAACACAGGCTAAGGGAGAAGGAGGAATGGAGGGTGGAAGGTTGCCCATAGTGAAGGAGGTAAGTTTAAAGAGAAAGGTAGAGATGTGGAGAAGGGGATGGTGAGCAGCCAAAGCAGGTGTCCCCGCAATTGACTTGCCACCAAGGGAATGTGGGTGAATGACCAAGGCAGGTGTCCCCGTGGTGATCAGACACCAATGGAATGTGGGTAAATGACCAAGGCAGGTGTCCCCGCAGTGATCAGACACCAATGGAATGTGGGTGAATAATCAGGCAGGCATCCCTGCAGTGATTAAACACCAGGGGAAGACTTTCTTCCCGAGTTCGTGACCGGTGCCAGAGTTTTGGGTCCACGGATAAAATGTGTCTCCTTTGTCTCTACTAGAGAGGAAAATAACTGGAATTGGAAGGACGGGGAGATTGAGGCTGGAGAAGAGAGTGAAAAGACCGCTTACCCGATTTGAAATTGGTGAGATGTTCCTTGGGCTGGTTGGTCTCAGGACCCAAGGTCATAGGTGGATCTCCTCACAGAGTGAGGGTGAGGACAGGGGACTGGTCTCCTGAAGAAGTCCTCCTGTTCTGGGTCTTCGGCACCAAATATCATGCACATCCATGTGCAGAGAACACCAAACAGGCTTTGTGTGAGCAACAAGGCTGTTTATTTCACCTCGGTGCAGGGGGGCTGAGTCCGAAAAAGGAGTCAGCCCACACATTTCTTAATATGAAGTAGTGTTCAGTATGTAAATTATTAAAGGAAAAGTCAGATTACGTAAGTGTATATATCGTATATTCACATCTATTTATAAGTTTATACATATATACATAAAAGTAGTGTAGATGGATACACGATAAATATTTAAAGGCTGTGGGATTATGAATATTGTTTCCTCTGACATTTACATATACTTATGTTCTAGTTTCTCTAAAATAATTTGTATTAATTGTGTCATAAATATTTGTATTAACAGTTAACATTTATTGGGTGTCTAATGTGTGCCAGACACTACATATATCTTATAATCCTCACAGTCACCCTAGTGAGTTAAGTATTATCTATCCTCCCAACCCCTGCATTATACAGATGATGAAATAGAGGCTTACAGTGACTTGGGCAAGATCATGTGGCTAGGATGACTGGAAACTGAAACCAGATCTGTTTGGCCCAAGTCCGTGCATTTACCTGCAGCTATACTGCCTTTCCTGGTTGGCTCATAGACCATGTCAGAATTTGGGAAAAAAAATAGCTGTTCCAACTGTCAGAATGTTATACCACAGTGGTTTATGTAATAGCCTTATTTTGTTTATATATTTTTTTTTAGCAGAACACGTTCTTCAAATGAAATGTTATATAACAGGCTCTCAATAAGTGCTTATTCAGTTTTCCTTGAGATACTCCTACTCTGATCTCCTAAACACGAGTTCATGTGCCTCCCCCAAGCTGAGATCTCAGTGGTTCTTGTTACTTATGCTTTCTCACATCCCTCCTGGGAAATGTTGGCTTATCCGGTTAGGATGGGATCTTGAACTTGAGGATGATGGTGTCAGCAAGGGGTCTAGGACCACAGGAATCCCTGCCATCTCCACAAGGACTGTTGTTATTTTAGAAAGAATCTCCCATGTAAACAGAAGAAGTCTTGGTACTTAAACACTGATGTCATATCATCAGATTGCTAGACCTTGTGAAAAATGGGCTTCCTTTTTGGATCTGTGAATTCTATTTTGCCTCATTATGTTTTTCTGACTACACTCTGCCCTTCTTTGTTTTAATCCAATATACTGTCGTAATTTGAATTAGCAATCTCAGTACTGAATGAAGGAGGAGAACGGTGTCATCATTGAAGCGGAAACATTGTCAGGGGTTGCCCAGCTGAACACCATTAGTTTGATGCCTTTTCTACCCAGCTTGGTGAAGTCCCTATTGTCATGGTTCCTTTGTGAAAGTTCTCTCACCCTCATAATTACACATGTCTCATTGCCTACAGTACTTGTGAATGGAATACAAGGCCCTCATATCTGCTTCCTGCCTCATACCAGTTTCCTCTAATGCAATACCCTTGCCTTGAGTTTTACATTCTGTATCACAGAGCATTTCTTTCTTTTTTATTTTGAGACAGAGACTCACTCTGTTGCCCAGGCTGGAGTGCAGTGGTGCAATCTCGGCTCATTGCAACCTCCGCCTCCCGGGTTCAAGCAACTCTCCTGCCTCAGCCTCCCGAGTAGCTGGGACTACAGGCACACACCGCCATGCCTGGCTAATTTTTTATATTTTAGTAGAGACGGGGTTTCACTGTGTTGCCCAGGCTGGTTGCAAACTCCTGAGCTCAGGCAATCTGCCTGCCTCAGCCTCCCAAAGTGCTGGGATTACAGGCATGAACCACCGCACCCAGCCATCACAGAGCATTTCTAACTTCCTGTGCACTCAATGTGGGCTTCTGTTCATGCTGTTTCAATCTGCTTGTAATGCCCCTCTTCTCAGTTTTTCCACCTAACTCATTTATTTTTCATTTTTTTTCTAAAATAGATACATAAAGGTGGAGTTGTTGGATTAAAGAAAGTGAACAATCTTATTTGATTTCTACCAAATTAACTTCCAAAAATGCTTAACCGAATTGGATATGTGCCAATAACAGATGACAGTAACTGTTTTTCCTACTCTACCAATATTACATTTCACTAATTACGTAATTTTTGTCGGTCTTATGAGAGAAAAGTGGTATTTCATTGTACTTTTGATGTGCTTTTCTCTGGTCTCTACTAAGGTGGAATTTTTAAATTTTCCTATTTGGCTATCTGTATTTCTTTTATGAATTGTCTGTTCATATACTTTACCTATTTCTATGAGATTGTCTTTTTCTTATTTAATGTAGTGTTTCTTTGTGTTTTTGATATCAATATTTGGCTGTAGTACATGTCACAAATATTTTCAACGAGTCTGTGGCATGTGGCATTTGTATGTATGGGTGTATACAAGTTAACTTCAAAGTTGTCAAATGTATAAATCTTTTCATCATGGTGTCTATATTTTACATCTTCCTTAGGCTGGCTGTCCTTATGCCAAGGTTTATCAGATTATTAGAAAGTTATCCTTTATTTTCTCCTAATTTTTTATAGTTTTGTTTTTGATGTTCATTTCTTTAAAACTTTGGAATTCATGTGTGCTTATAGTGTGAGGTTGATATCTAATCTAGGGGATGAGAATTCAACAGTAAAACTGGGAAAAGTTACTGACCACATAGAGTGGGAATTATGGTGAGCTTTTTTCTTTGATTATGCATTCATTTCTAATTCTCTTAAATATTATACCTTTTCAAGATAAATACCATACAATCTCACTTATATGCGGAATCTAAGAAAGTCCAACTGATAGAAGTAGAGAGTAGAATGGTGGTTACCAGGGACTAGGGAGTGATACTGGGGAGATATTGATCAAAGCATACAAAATTTCAGTTAGACAGGAAGAATAAATTCAAGAGATCCATCATGGTACAACATGGTAACTATAGTTAAAAACAATGTATTGTATAGTTGAAAATTATAAAAAGAGTAGATTTTAAGTGTTATCACCAAAAATAAATATTATAGCTTCTTGATATGTTTTAATATCTGGTGGGGCAAATTTTCCCTCATTGTTCATCTATACAGTCACATGTTGCTTAACAACAGGGATGCATTCTGAGAAATGTGTCAGTAGGCAATTATGTTATGTGACCCTCATAAAGTGTACTTACACAAATCTAGATACAATAGCCTACTACACATCTAGGCTTTATGGTACAGCCTATTGTTCTATGCTACAAACCTGCATGTTATGGTACTGAATACGGTAGGCAATTGTAATGCAATGGTAAGTATTTGTGCATTTAAACATATCTAAACATAGTAAAAATATGGTATAAAAGTTAAAAAATGGTACACCTGTGTAGGGCACTTACCATGTGTGGTATTAGCAATCTGGAAATTGAACTGGAAGAACTGAAATTTGCTCTGGGTGAGTCAGTGAGTCAGTGGTGAGTAAACATGAAGGCTTAGGACATTCTACACACTACAGTAGACTTTGTAAATACTATACATTTAGGCTACACTAAATTTATGAAAAAATATTTTTCTCTTCAATAATAAATTAACTTTAGCTCTCTGTAACATTTTTACTTTATAAACTGTTTAATTTTTTTAACTTTTTGACTCTCCTGTAACAACACTTAGCTTAAAACACAAAACACTTATAGCTGTCCAAAAATACTTGCTTTCTTTATACCCTTATTCTATAAGCTTTTGTTATTTTATTTTTTTAACTTTAAAAACTTTTTTGTTTAAAACGAAGACACAAACACACACATTAGCCTAGGTCTACACAGGATTAGGGTCATCAATATCACTGTCTTCCACCACCACATCTTGTCCATTGGAAGATCTTCAGGATCAAAAACATGCATGGAGATGTCATCGTTGATGACAATAATGCTTCATCTAGAATGTCTCCTGAAGTACTTGCCCAAGGCTCTTGAGAAGGTGTCACTCTTCAGAAATATGTCTGTGATTATTTGCTTGGTTTGTTTCTTTTTTTTCCATCATAAATTTGTAAGCAGATAGAGCACCATGGACATTTTTCTCTGTCTTTTCAAAATCTTTAATGAGTTTATTGAGGTTTGCAAGAGCTTATGATAAACCTTTCACTGTGGATTTTCTTGAGGGTTCTTTTTCTTTTTATTCTCCTGCAGTTTCCTTTTCTGTTGCCTCTTCTGAAGCTATGCATTTCTGTTCCAGTTCTAATAACTCCTCATTAGTCAGTTTTTCAGGAACCACTCTAGGAGCTGCTCAGAGTCATCCTCATCCTCATCCTCATCCAAGTTAAAGTTTCTTGCTATCTCAACTATAGCCTTATTGATTTTTACAGCCTCCCCATTCTTGGAAAATCCTTTGAAATCACAGGTGAACCTCTTGAGTGTCTTCTTCTAGATACCATACATACACTACTTGGTCACATCATCCCAAGCCCAAGCAAGGTTATTGATGCAGTCATAGATGTTATAATCCTTCTAGATTTGCACCAATGTCTTCTCAGTGTCTTCCTTAGTTAGAACCCATGTGACCTGGCTTCTCAATTGAAATACTAGCAAACTGAGGCCAACTGCACATCAAAAAGATAATACACCATGATCAAATGGATTGTATTCCAGGGAAGCAAGGATGGCTCAACATACTCATATCAGGCCAGGCGTGGTGGCTCACACCTGTAATCCTAGCACTTTGGGAGGCCATGGCAGGAGGATCACTTGAGCTCAGGAGTTGAAGACCAGCCTGGGCAACATAGTGAGACCTTGTCTCTTAAAGAAAGAAAAAAAATACTCAAATCAATAAATGTAATTAAACATAAACAGAATAAAAGACAAAAAACCATATAATTGTCCAGGTGTGGTGGCTCATGCCTGTAATCCCAGCACTTTGGGAGGCTGAGGTGGGAGGATTGCTTGAGCCCAGGAGTTTGAGACCAGCCTGGGCAACATGGTGAAACCCCGTCTCCACAAAAAAAAAAAAAACACAAAAATTAGCTGGGCATGGTGGCCCATGCCCATAGTCCCAGCTACTTGGGAGGCTGAGTTGGGAGGATGGTTTGAGCCTCAGAGGAGGAGGTTGCAGGGAGCTGAGATTGCACCATTGTACTCCAGCTTGGGTGACAGAGCCAGTTCCTGTCTCAACCAAACATATCATCTTAATGGATGCAAAAAATGCCTTTGATAAAATTTCACATCCTTCATGATAAAAACTGTCAACAAACTAGGTATAGAAGGAACAGACCTCAAAATAATAAAGGGTATATAGAACAAACCCACAGCCAATATCACACTGAATGGGGAAAAGTTCATCTGAAGAACTGGACAAGAAGATGCCCACTCTCACCACTTCTATTCAAGATAGTACTGGAAGCTCTAGCCAGAGAAATCAGACAAGATAAATAATAGGCATCCAAATTGGAAAAGAGGAATTCAAATTATTGCTGTCCACTGATGACATGATCTTATATCTAAAAAACTCTAAACGCTATACCAAAAACCATTTATATTTAACAAATTAATTCAGTAAAGTTTCAGAATAGAAAATCTATGTACAAAAGTTACTAGCATTTCTATATACCAATAATGACGAAGCTGAGAACCAATTCAAGAAGGCAATACTATTTTCAATAGCTGCCAAAAAAAAAAAATACCTAAGAATATATTTAACTAAGGAGGGGAAGGATCTCTACAAGGAAAACTACAAAACACAGATGAAAGAAACTGTAGATAACACAAAAAAGATGCAAAAACATCCCATGCTCATGAATTAGAAGAATTAATATTGTTAAAATGATCACACTGTCCAACACAATCTACAGATTCAATGCAATCTCTATAAAAATGTCAATATCATTTTCCACAGGATTGAAAAAAAATCCTAAAATTTTCATAGAACCAAAAAGGAGGCTGAAACCAAAGTAACCTAAGCAAAAGAACAAAGCTGGAGGCATCACATTACCTGACCTCAAATTATACTACAAGGCTATAGTAACCCAAACAGTCTAGTACTGGTATAAAAATAGACATATAGGTCAATGGAACAGAATAGAGAACCCAGAAATAAAGCCACATATATACAACAAACTGACCTTTCACAAAGTTGACAAAAACATACTGGGTAAAGGACATCCTTTCAATAAATGCTCCTGGGAAAATTGGATATCCATATGCAGCAGGATGAAGCTGGATCCCTATCTCTCACCATATACAAAAATTAATGAAGATAGATTAAAGACATAAATATAAGACCTGAAACTATAAAAGTCCTAGAAGAAAACCCAGGAAAAACTTCTGGACATTGGTCTAGGTGAAGAATTTATAATGGAGATGCCAAAATCAAATGCAAGAAAAAGAAAAACAGACAAATGGGATTTAATTATACTAATATGCTTCTTCATAGCCTAAGAAATAATCAATGGAGTGAACAGATACCCTGCAAAATGAGATAAAATATTTGCAAATATCCATCCAACAGGGGACTAATATTTACAATTTATAAAGAACCCAACAACAAAAACAACCCCATTAAACAGTGAGCAAAGGACATGAGTAGGCATTTTTTCAAAGAAAACATACAAATGGCCCATGAACATATGCAAAATGGTCAACGTCACTAAACATCACAGAAATGCAAATTTAAACCACAAAATCATTTATACCAGTAAGAATGGCTATAATTAGAAAAGTCAAAAAATGGTGGAGCCAAGATGGCCAAATAGGAACAGCTCCGGTCTACAGCCTTTAGCCTGAGTGACACAGAAGACGGTTGACTTCTGCATTTCTGTTTGAGGTACCGGGTTCATCTCACTAGGGAGCGCCAAACAGTGGGTGCAGGTCAGTCGGCGCAGCGCACTGTGCGTGAGCTGAAGCAGGGCGAGGCATTGCCTCACTTGGGAAGTGCAAGGGGTCAGGGAGTTCCCTTTCCTAGTCAAAGAAAGGGGTAACAGATGGCACCTGGAAAATTGGGTCTGTCCCACACTAATACTGCGCTTTTCCAATGGGCCTGGAAAATGGCACACCAGGAAATTGTGTCCCACACCTGGCTCGGAGGGTCCTATGCCCACAGAGTCTCACTGACTGCTAGCATAGCAGTCTGAGATCAAACTGCAAGGCGGCAGCGAGGCTGGGGGAGGGGCGCCTGCCATTGCCCAGGCTTGCTTAGGTAAACAAAGCAGACAGGAAGCTCGAACTGGGTGGAGCCCACCACAGCTCAAGGAGGCCTGCCTGCCTCTGTAGGCTCCACCTCTGGAGGCAGGGCACAGACAAACAAAAACTCAGCGGGAACCTCTGCAGGCTTAAATGTCCCTGTCTGACTGACAGCTTTGAAGAGAGTAGTGGTTCTCCCAGCATGCAGCTGGAGATCTTAGAACTGACAGACTGCCTCCTAAAGTGGGTCCCTGACCCCCAAGCAGCCTAACTGGGAGGCACCCCCCAGTAGGGACAGACTGACACCTCACTCGGCTGGGCACTCCTCTGAGACAAAACGTCCAGAGGACCTATCAGACAGCTGAATTTGTGGTCTCACAAAAATCTGCTGTTCTGCAGCCACCGCTGCTGACACCTAGCCAAACAGGGTCTGGAGTGGACCTCCAGCAAACTCCAACAGACCTGCAGCTGAGGGTCCTGTCTGGTGGAAGGAAAACTAACAAACAGAAAGGACATCCACACCAAAAACCCATCTGTACATCACCATCATCAAAGACCGAAAGTAGATAAAACCACAAAGATGGGGAAAAAACAGAGCAGAAAAACTGAAAACTCTAAAAAGCAAAGTGCCTCTCTTCTTCCAAAGGAACGCAGTTCCTCAACAGCAACGGAAAAACCTGGACAGAAAATGACTTTGACGAGCTGAGAGAAGAAGGCTTTAGATGATCAAACTACTCCAAGCTACGGGAGGAAATTCAAAACAATAGCAAAGAAGTTAAAAACTTTGAAAAAAAATTAGAAGAATGGATAACTAGAATAACCAATGGAGAGAAGGACTTAAAGGAGCGGATGGAGCTGAAAGCCAAGTATCGAGAACTACTCGAAGATTACAGAAGCCTTGGTAGCCGATGCGATCAACTGGAAGAAAGGGTAACACTGATGGAAGATGAAATGAATGAAATGAAGCAAGAAGGGAAGTTTAGAGAAAAAAGAATAAAAAGAAATGAACAAAGCCTCCAAGAAATTTGGAACTATGTGAAGAGACCAAACCTACGTCTGACTAGTGTACCTGAAAATGACGGGGAGAATGGAACCCAGTTGGAAAACACTCTGCAAGATATTATCCAAGAGAACTTCCCCAATCTAGCAAGGCAGGCCAACATTCAGATTCAGGAAATACAGAGAACGCCACAAAGATACTCCTTGAGAAGAGCAACTCCAAGACACGTGTCAGATTCACCAAACTTGAAATGAAGGATAAAATGTTAAGGGCAGCCACAGAGAAAGGTTGGGTTACCTACAAAGGGAAGCCTATCAGACTAACAGCTGATTTCTCGGCAGAAACTCTACAAGCCAGAAGAGAGTGGGGGCCAATTTTCAACATTCTTAAAGAAAAGAATTTTCAACCCAGAATTTCATATCTAGCCAAACTAAGCTTCATAAGTGAAGGAGAAATAAAATACTTTACAGACAAGCAAACGCTGAGTGATTTTGTCACCACCAGGCCTGCCTTAAAAGAGCTCCTGAAGGAAGCACTAAACATGGAAAGGAAAAACCAGTACACCAGCCCCTGCAAAAACATGCCAAATTGTAAAGACCATCGAGGCTAGGAAGAAACTGCATCAACCAATGAGCAAAATAACCAACTAACATCATAATGACAGGAACAGATTCACATATAACAATGTAAATGGGCTAAATGCTCCAATTAAAAGACACAGCCTGGCAAACTGGATAAGGAGTCAAGACCCATCAGTGTGCTGTATTCAAGAAACCCATCTCACGTGCAGAGACACACATAGACTCAAAATAAAGGGATGGAGGAAGACCTATCAAGCAAATGGAAAAAAAAAAAGGCAGGGGTTGCAATCCTAGTCTCTGATAAAATACACTTTAAACCAACAAAGATCAAAAGAGACAAAGAAGGCCATTACATAATGGTAAAGGGATCAATTCAACAAGAAGAGCTAACTCTCCTAAATATATATGCACCCAACACAGGAGCACCCAGATTCATAAAGCAAGTCCTGAGTGACCTACAAAGGGACTTAAACTCCCACACAATAATAATGGGAGATTTTAACACCCCACTGTCAACATTAGACAGATCAATGAGACAGAAAGTTAACAAGGATATCCAGGAATTGAACTCAGCTCTGCACAAAGTGGACCTAATAGACATCTACAGAACTCTCCACCCCAAATCAACAGAATATACATTCTTTTCAGCACCACACCACACCTATTCCAAAATTGACCACATAGTTAGAAGTAAAGCTCTCCTCAGCAAATGTAAAAGAACAGAAATTATAACAAACTGTCTGTCAGACCACAGTGCAATCAAACTAGAACTCAGGATTAAGAAACTCACTCAAAACCGCTCAACTACATGGAAACTGAACAACATGCTCCTGAATGACTATTAGGTAAATAATGAAATGAAGGCAGAAATAAAGATGTTCTTTGAAACCAGTGAGAACAAAGACACAACATACCAGAATCTCCGGGACACATTCAAAGCAGTGTGTAGAGGGAAATTTAGAGCACTAAATGCCCACAAGAGAAAGCAGGAAAGATCCAAAATTGACACCCTAACATCACAATTAAAGGAACTAGAAAAACAAGAGCAAACACATTCAAAAGCTAGCAGAAGGCTAGAAATAACTAAAATCAGAGCAGAACTGAAGGAAATAGAGACACAAAAAACCCTTCAAATAATTAATGAATCCAGGAGCTAGTTTTTTGAAAAGATCAACAAAATTAATAGACCGCTATCAAGACTAATAAAGAAGAAAAGAGAAGAATCAAATAGATGCAATAAAAAATGAAAAAGGGGATATCACCACCAATCCCACAGATATACAATCTACCATCAGAGAATACTACAAACACCTCTATGCAAATAAACTAGAAAATCTAGAAGAAATGGATAAATTCCTCGACAAATACACCCTCCCAAGACTAAACCAGGAAGAAGTTGAATCTCTGAATAGACCAATAACAGGCTCTGAAATTGTGGCAATAATCAATAGCTCACCAACCAGAAAGAGTCCAGGACCTGATGGATTCACAGCCGAATTCTACCAGAGGTACAAGGAGCAACTGGTACCATTCCTTCTGAAACTATTCCAATTGATAGAAAAAGAGGGAATCCTCCCTAACACATTTTATGAAGCCAGCATCATCCTGATACCAAAGCCTGGCAGGGACATAACCAAAAAAGAGAATTTCAGACCAATATCCTTGATGAACATTGATGCAAAAATCCTCAATAAAATACTGGCAAACCGAATCCAGCAGCACATCAAAAAGCTTATACACCATGATCAAGTGGGCTTCATCCCTGGGATGCAAGGCTGGTTCAACATACGCAAATCAATAAATGTAATCCAGCATATAAACAGAACCAAAGACAAAAACCACATGATTATCTCAATAGATGCAGAAAAGGCCTTTGACAAAATTCAACAATGCTTCATGCTAAAAACTCTCAATAAATTAGGTATTGACGGGATGTATCTCAAAATAATAAGAGCTATCTATGACAAACCCACAGCCAATATCTCACTGAATGGGCAAAAACTGGAAGCATTCCCTTTGAAAACTGGCACAAGACAGGGATGCCCTCTCTCCCCACTCCTATTCAACATAGTGTTGGAAGTTCTGGCCAGGGCAATCAGTCAGGAGAAGGAAATAAAGGGTATTCAATTAGGAAAAGAGGAAGTCAAATTGTCCTTGTTTGCAGATGACATGACTGTATATCTAGAAAACCCCACTGTCTCAGCCCAAATCTCCTTAAGCTGATTAGCAACTTCAGCAAAGTCTCAGGATACAAAATCAATGTACAAAAATTAGAAGCATTCCTATACACCAATCACAGAGAAACAGAGAGCCAAATCATGAGTGAACTCCCATTCACAATTGCTTCAAAGAGAATAAAATACCTAGGAATCCAACTTACAAGGGATGTGAAGGACCTCTTCAAGGAGAACTACAAACCACTGCTCAATGAAATAAAAGAGGATACAAACAAATGGAAGAACATTCCATGCTCATGGGTAGGAAGAATCAATATCGTGAAAATGGCCATACTGCCCAAGCTAATTTATAGATTCAATGCCATCCCCATCAAGCTACCAATGACTTTCTTCACAGAATTGGAAAAAACTACTTTAAAGTTGATATGGAACCAAAAAAGAGCCTGCATCGCCAAGTCAATCCTAAGCCAAAAGAACAAAGCTGGAGGCATCATGCTACCTGACTTCAAACTATGCTACAAGGCTACAGTAACCAAAACAGCATGGTACTGGTACCAGAACAGAGACATAGATCAATGGAACACAACAGAGCCCTCAGAAATAATGCCACATATCTACAACTATCTGATCTTGGACAAACCTGACAAAAACAAGAAATGGGGAAAGGATTCCCTATTTAATAAATGGTGCTGGGAAAACTGGCTAGCCATATGTAGAAAGCTGAACCTGGATCCCTTCCTTACACCTTATACAAAAATTAATTCAAGATGGATTAAAGACTTAAATGTTAGACCTAAAATCATTGAAATCCTACAAGAAAACCTAGGCAATACCATTCAGGACACAGGCATGGGCAAGGACTTCATGTCTAAAACACCAAAAGCAATGGCAACAGAATCAAAATTGACAAATGGATCTAATTAAACTAAAGAGCTTCTGCACAGCAAAAGAAACTACAGACAACCTACAGAATGGGAGAAAATTTTTGCAATCTACTCATCTGACAAAGGGCTAATATCCAAAATGTACAATGAACTCAAACAAATTTACAAGAAAAAAACAAACAACCTCATCAAAAAGTGGGCTAAGGATATGAACAGACACTTCTCAAAGAAGACATTTATGCAGCCAAAAAACACATCAAAAAATGCTCATCATCACTGGCCGTCAGAGAAATGCAAATCAAAACCACAGTGAGATACAATCTCACACCAGTTAGAATGGCCATCATGAAAAAGTCAGGAAACAACAGGTGCTGGAGGGGATGTGGAGAAATAGGAACACTTTTACACTGATGGTGGGACTGGAAACTAGTTCAACCATTGTGGAAGTCAGTGTGGCGATTCCTCAGGGATCTAGAACTAGAAATACCATTTGACCCAGCCATCCCATTACTGGGTATATACCCAAAGGACTATAAATCATGCTGCTATAAAGACACATGCACACGTATGTTTATTGTGGCACTATTCACAATAGCAAAGACTTGGAACCAACCCAAATGTCCAACATCGATAGTCTGGATTAAGAAAATGTGGCACATATACACCATGGAATACTATGCAGCCATAAAAAATGATGAATTCATATCCTTTGTAGGGACATGGATGAAACTGGAAAACATCATTCTCAGTAAACTATCGCAAGGACAAAAAACCAAACACCACATGTTCTCACTCATAGGTGGGAATTGAACAATGAGAACTCATGGACACAGGAAGGGGAACATCACACTCCAGGGACTGTTGTGGGGTGGGGGGAGGGGGGAGGGACAGCATTAGGAGATATACCTAATGCTAAATGACGAGTTAGTGGGTGCAGCAAACCAACATGGCACATGGATACATATGTAACAAACCTGCATATTGTGCACATGTACCCTAAAACCTAAAGTATAATAATAAAATAAAATTTTAAAAAAAAGAAAAAACAAAGAAAAGTCAAAAAATAACATGTTGGTGAGGATGCAAAGAAAGGGAAATACTTATACACTGTTAGGAAATTCACATTAGTACAACCTCTATGGAAAGCAGCATGGAGATTTGTCAAAGAAGTGAAAATTGAACTACCATTTGATCCAGCAATCCCTCTACCAGGTATATACACAAAAGAAAAAAAGTCATTGTATCAAAAAGATACCTGACTCATACATTTATCAAAGCACTGTTCATAATAGCAAAGATATGGAATCAACCCAAGTGTTCATCATTGGATGACTGGATAAAGAAAAAGTGGCCTATATGTATACCCAGTGGAGTACTATTCAGGCATAAGAACAATGACATATCTTTTGCAGCAATATGGATGGAACTGGGGGCCATTATCTCAAGTGAAACAACTCAGAAAATGAAAGTCAAATACCGGAAGTTTTCACTTGTAAGTGGGAGCTAAATAATGTGCACACAATGACAGAGTATAGAGTGATATACATTGGAGACTGGAAAGTGGGGGTGGAAGGACAGAGGGTAATGAGAAATTACTTAATGTGTACAATATTTGTTATTTGGGTGATGGGTACAATAAAACCCAATACTTCCCCACTACTCAATGAATGCATGTAACACAATTGCACTTGTACCCCTAAATTTATACAAATTTTTTAAAAAGAAAAACATCATGAAAGTTAACAGGACTGACTGAAGTTGGAGAAAAGCCAATGCAGTGGCTAAGAAAGCAGATTTTGTGGTCAGACAAATCTGGCTTAGAATCCCTTCATAACCACTTACTTTCTGAGTGACCTTAGACAAAATTAAGTATTCATACCTAAATGTCCTAACTTCATCTAATTTCACGGAACATCATTACTATGTTTAAGAAAAACAAAATAGGCTGGGCACAGTAGCTCGCGTCTGTAATCCCAGCACTTTGGGAGGCCATGGCGGGTAGATCACCTGGGGTCAGGAGTTTGAGACCAGCCTGGCCAACATGGCCAAACCCCGTCTCTACTGAAAATACAAAAAATTAGCCGGGCGTGGTGGTGGGTGCCTGTAATCCCAGCTACTCAGGAGGCTGAGACAGGAGAATTGCTTGAAGCCAGGAGGCAGAGGTTGCAGTGAGCCGAGATCGTGCCATTGCACTCCAGCTTGGGCAACAAGAGTGAAAGTCCGTCTCAAAAAATAAAAAAAATTAAACAAAAAAATAGACTACATTAAACTAGAAAATATCAGTATACACCACATGAAGCAAGGCATATCATTTCTGTGAAACTTTTGCTGTGTGTGTGTATGTCTGTGTGTGTTTGGTTTTGATGTGAAATGTTGTTCTTACATGTATTACATTCAGTTTGAAAGCCTGTGTTGTAGTTACAGGATAAGTAATCTGAAAATGTGGTGGAAAGGGAATTTGTAAATAAAGAAGAGTTGGGAGAGACATTGCAGACAGAATGGACATGCCTTGGTGACTAACTGGATTGTAGGGAGGGATCATTAAGGTAAAAAAAGGAGGAACTGAATATCATCATGAGCTTCAACTGGGTAATGTGATGATAATTATTATTTTTACAAAAATGGGACTATATGGTTGCATTCCACTAAGATGGTTGCATTCCACTAAGATGTCAGAATTGCAGCTGACAGTGAATAACATTGACTTACATGATTCATTTACCTCCTGCCTAGTCTCTTTGTCTCTAGGCTATCCCTCTTTTATTTCTTTCTTATGACTGATTAGGTGGATGTAATTTTCTGAAAGCACAGTACTCAACAGTCTCAGCTCTGCTCTAAAACTCTACATGATTGTCTACTGTCTGAATTATTTGGGATCATGGCCTTATTATCTATTTCAATTTAGTAGAATATCTTTAGTGTAATAAGTGGGGTCTAAAATGTTATACTGAATTCAATGCAAGATCAGAGCCTTGAATTTAGTGGCTCTTCTGGTAGGGAGTTTACAGATAATTTTACTTTTAAGAAAATCTGCTTTTTCCAATTACTCACTATTCCTTAAAACCACTAGATTTGTCAGGTGATGGCAGCAAAGAGCTGGTTACCTGAGAAACAGTCTGGGTTCTCAAGTGCCTGACTACTGACTGTTTAACTTTTATTAGCATAATTATCTCATGTAAACTTCATAAGTATTCTGATGTAGATACTATTCTTCTCTCAATTTTACAAGTGAAGAATTGGAACAAATAGAATTCAGGTAGTTTCTCAGGTTACAAAGCTAGTTATGGTGGAGCCAGAATTTGGAGTGTCTGAATCAGAATCCTGGTTCTTTCTACTACATAAACCTATCTTCTCTGGATGCAATAACATACAGCTGTGTAGCCTCAGGCAAAGTCGTTCTAACTTCTCAGAATCTGTATCATTATTTGCAATGTTGGGTTAATACTTTAAACGTGTGAGAATTAAATAACATTATAGGTATAAACCTCTTAGCACATGCTAAGTGTTAAATCTTATTCCTCTTTTATTTCCTCAAGGAAGAAAAGATAAACAATAAATTAGTTGGTCAACATAGTCATATGCTGTAGAAATATTGAGTCAGCGTCAGCTGTGACCTAGGAATAATCTGATATGGTTTTGATCTATGTCCCTGCCCAAATGTCGTGTCAAATTGTAATCAATCCCCAGTGTTGGAGGTTGGGTCTGATGGTGTTGGATAGTGAGGGCCGTTTCTCATGATTGGTTTAACACCATCCCCTTGGTACTGTTGTGATAGTGAGTTCTCACAAGATCTGGTTGTTTAAAAATGTGTGGCACATCCCCGCTCTCTTTATTCCTCCTGCTCCTGCCATGTAAGACACCTGCTTCTGATTTGCCTCCTTCCATGAGTAAAAGCTCCCTGAGGCCCCTTCAGAAGCAGATGCCACAGTGATCCCTGTACAGCTTGCAGAAGCATGAGCCAATTAAACCTCTTTTCTTTATAAATTACCCAGTCTCATGTATTTCTTTATAGCTGTGTGAGAACGTAATAACACATAGACTCAGTTTGTATGCTGGCAATTCTTTATTTTAATTTGACAATTAAGTTGCATTGGAGCGGAGGAGACAGAACCCACATCCACTAGACATGAAGAGTGGACAGTGATAAAGGAAAGAAGTGATGCAGGGAAGAAAAACAATAAGATGGCAGAAATGTCCAGGAAAGTATTTCTTTTCATAACTCCTTTAAAAATTCATACTTGGCCTGGTCTTATAACAAAATAAATTTCTTAGAATGTCTGACCAACAGCTTCTGAGTGAAAGATTGCCTAGTATATATTTTGAATACCACATATATGCTCTTCTTGAGACTGGAAAGACTGAGCTCAGTGTAGAAGAGAAAGCAGACAAATATCACATTAAAACAGGAAACTGAATTTCTTTCAAATGGCTTAGTTGGAAACAACTAAATTTTAATAGCTCCCTTCATTGTAGCTCCAGAGTAACAATTATAATGTCCAACATTTATTGATTACTTACCATATATTAGGCACACTTCTAAGCATTCATATATTTAACTCTAATCCTCAAAACTTCCATTAATTAGGTTTTATTATGGATGATAAAACTGAGGCACAGAGAGGTTAGCTTATTTGCCCACAAGTCACATGGTTAGTGAGTGATAGAACTGAGACTTAAGTCCAAGGCAGTTTATTGTCTCCCACTATCCTCTACTGCTGTACTGCTAGAGTAACGGAAAAGATCTTAGAGAAGGAGATGACTGCACCCTGTATGCACCCTGTATAGCCCAGGAATGTCAGATTAAAGGGAACAGATCTGGACAAACACATTGTCTCTAGATGAGGTTAAAGCTAAATCTGTCTCACAGATCCATTTGTCAATTTTGGCTTTTGTTGCCATTGCTTTTGTTGTTTTAGACATGAAGTCCTTGCCCATGCCTATGTCCTGAATGGTATTGCCTAGGATTTCGTCTAGGGTTTTTATGGTTTTAGGTCTACCATGTGAGTCTTTAATCCATCTTCAATTAATTTTTGTATAAGGTGTAAGGAAGGGTTCCAGTTTCAGCTTCCTGCATATGGCTAGCCACTTTTCCCAGCACCATTTATTAAATAGGGAATCCTTTCCCCATTTCTTGTTTTTGCAGGTTTGTCAGAGATCAGATAGTTGTAGATATGTGGCATTATTTCTGAGGGCTCTGTTCTGTTCCATTTGTCTATATCTCTGTTTTGGTGCCAGTATCATGGTGTTTTGGTTACTGTAGCCTTGTAGTATAGTTTGAAGTCAGGTAGCATGATGCCTCCAGCTTTGTTCTTTTGGTTTAGGATAGACTTGGCAATGCAGGCTCTTTTTTGGTTCCCTATGAACTTTAAAGTAGTTTTTTCCAATTCTGTGAAGAAAGTCATTGGTAGCTTGATGGGGATGGCATTGAATCTATAAATTAGCTTGGGCAGTATGGCCATTTTCACGATATTGATTCTTCCTACCCATGAGCATGAAATGTTCTTCCATTTGTTTGTATCCTCTTTTATTTCATTGAGCAGTGGTTTGTAGTTCTCCTTGAAGAGGTCCTTCACATCCCTTGTAAGTTGGATTCCTAGGAATTTTATTCTCTTTGAAGCAGTTGTGAATGGGAGTTCACTCATGATTTGGCTCTCTGTTTATCTGTTATTGGTGTATAAGAATGCTTGTGATTTTTGCACATAGATTTTGTATCAAGACTTTGCTAAAGTTGCTTATCAGCTTAAGGAGATTTTGGGCTGAGACAATGGGGTTTTCTAGATATACAATCATGTCATCTGCAAAGAGGAACAATTTGCTTTCCTCTTTTCCTAATTGAATGCCCTTTATTTCCTTCTCCTGCCTGATTGCCCTGGCCAGAACTTCCAACACTATGTTGAATAGGAGTGGTGAGAGAGGGCATCCCTGTCTTGTGCCAGTTTTCAAACGGAATGCTTCCAGTTTTTGCCCATTCAGTGAGATATTGGCTGTGGGTTTGTCATAGATAGCTCTTATTATTTTGAGATACATCCCATCAATACCGAATTTATTGAGAGTTTTTAGCATGAAGCATTGTTGAATTTTGTCAAAGGCCTTTTCTGAATCTATTGAGATAATCGTGGTTTTTGTCGTTGGTTCTGTTTATATGCTGGATTATGTTTATTGATTTGCATATGTTGAACTAGGCTTGCATCCCAGGGATGAAACCCACTTGATCATGGTGGATAAGCTTTTTGATGTGCTGCTGGATTCAGTTTGCCAGTATTTTATTAAGGATTTTTGCATCGATGTTCATCAGGGATATTGGTCTAAAATTCTCTTTTTGTTGTGTCTCTGCCAGGCTTTGGTATCAGGATGATGCTGGCCTCAGAAAATGAGTTAGAGAGGATTCCCTCTTTTTCTACTGACTGGAATAGTTTCAGAAGGAATGGTACCAGTTGCTCCTTGTACCTCTGGTAGAATTCGGCTGTGAATCCATCTGGTCCTGGACTTTTTTTTGGTTGGTAAGCTATTAATTATCGCCTCAATTTCAGAGCCTGTTATTGGTCTATTCTGAGATTCAACTTCTTCCTGGTTTAGTCTTGGGAGGGTGTATGTGCCTGGGAATTTAACCATTTCTTCTAGATTTCCTAGTTTATTTGCATAGAGGTGTTTATAGTATTCTCTGAATGTAGTTTGTATTTCTGTGGGATCGGTGGTGATATCCCCTTTGTCATTTTATATTGCGTCTATTTGATTCTTCTCTCTTTTCTTCTTTATTAGTCTTGCTAGCAGTCTATCAATTTTGTTGATCTTTTCAAAAAACCAGCTCATGGATTCATTAATTTTTGAAGGGTTTTTTGTGTCTCTATTTCCTTCAGTTCTGCTCTGATCTTAGTTATTTCTTGCCTTCTGCCAGCTTTTGAACGTTTTTCTCTTGCTTCTCTAGTTCTTTTAATTGTGATGTTAGGGTGTCAATTTTGGATCTCTCCTGCTTTCTCTTGTGGGCATTTAGTGCTATAAATTTCCCTCTACACACTGTTTTGAATGTGTCCCAGAGATTCTGGTATGTTGTGTCTTTGTTCTCGTTGGTTTCAAGGAGCATCTTTATTTCTGCCTTCATTTCATTATGTACCCAGTAGTCATTCAGGAGCAGGTTGTTCAGTTTCCATGTAGTTGAGTTGTTTTGAGTGAGTTTCTTAATCCTGAGATCTAATTTGATTGCACTGTGGTCTGAGAGACAGTTTGTTATAGTTTCTGTTCTTTTACATTTGCTGAGGAGTGCTTTACTTTCAACTATGTGGTCAATTTTGGAGTAGGTGTGGTGTGGTGCTGAAAAGAATGTATAGTCTGTTGATTTGGGATGTAGAGTTCTGTAGATGTCTATTAGGTCTGCTTGGTGCAGAGCTGAGTTCAAGTCCTGGATATCCTTGCTAACTTTCTCTCTCGTTGATCTGTCTAATGTTGACAGTGGGGTGTTAAAGTCTCCCATTATTATTGTGTGGGAGTCTAAGCCTCTTTGTAGGTCTCTAAGGACTTGCTTTATGAATCTGGGTGCTCCTGTATTGGTTGCATATATATTTAGGGTAGTTAGCTCTTCTTGTTGATTTGATCCCTTTACCATTATGTAATGGCCTTCTTTGTCTCTTTTGATCTTTGTTGGTTTAAAGTCTGTTTTATCAGAGACTAGGATTGCAACACCTGCCTTTTTTTGTTTTCCATTTGCTTGGTATATCTTCCTCCATCCCTTTATTCTGAGCCTATGTGTGTCTCTGCACGTGAGATGGGTTTCCTGAATAGAGCACACCGATGGGTCTTGACTCTTTATCCAATTTGCCAGTCTGTGTCTTTTAATTGGAGCATTTAGCCCATTTACATTTAAGGTTAATATTGTTATGTGTGAATTTGATGCTGTCATTATGATGTTAGCTGGTTATTGTACTCGTTAGTTGATGTAGGTTCTTCCTAGCCTTGATGGTCTTTACAATTTGACATGTTTTTGCAGTGGCTGGTACCGGTTTTTCCTTTCCATGTTTATTGCTTCCTTCAGGAGCTCTTTTAGGGCAGGCCTGGTGGTGACAAAATCTCTCAGCACTTGCTTGTCTGTAAAGTATTTTATTTCTCCTTCACTTATGAAGCTTAGTTTGGCTGGATATGAAATTCTGGGTTGAAAATTCCTTGCTTTAAGAATGTTCAATATTGGCCCCCAGTCTCTTCTGGCTGGTAGCCTTTCTGCTGAGAGATCAGCTGTTAGTCTGATGGGCTTCCCTTTGTGGGTAACCCGACCTTTCTTTCTGGCTGCCCTTAACATTTTTTCCCCATTTCAAATTTGGGGAATCTGACAATTGTGTGTCTTGGAGTTGCTCTTCTCGAGGAGTATCTTTGTGGTGTTCTCTCTATTTCCTGAATCTGAATGTTGCCCTGCCTTGCTAGATTGGGGAATTTCTGCTGGATAATATCCTGCAGAGTGTTTTCCAACTTGGTTCCATTCTCCCTGTCACTTTCAGGTACACCAATCAGAGGTAGATTTGGTCTTTTTTCATAGTCCCATATTTCTTGGAGGCTTTGTTCATTTCTTTTTATTATTTTTTCTCTAAACTTCTCTTCTCACTCCATTTCATTCATTTGATCTTCCATCACTGATACCCTTTCTTCCAGTTGATCGAATCGGCTACTGAGGCTTGTGCATTCATCACGTAGTTCTCGTCCTGCGGTTTTCAGCTCCATCAGGTCCTTTAAGGACTTCTCTGCATTGGTTATCCTAGTTACTTATTCATCTAATCTTTTTCCAAGGTTTTTAACTTCTTTGCCATGGGTTCGAGCTTCCTCCTTTAGCTCGGAATAGTTTGATCATTTGAAGCCTTGTTCTCTCAACTCATCAAAGTCATTCGCTGTCTAACTTTGTTCCGTTGCTGGTGAGGAGCTGCGTTCCTTTGGAGGAGGAGAGGCGCTCTGATTTTTAGAGTTTCCAGTTTTTCTGCCCTGATTTTTCCCCATCTTTGTGGTTTTATCTAACTTTCGTCTTTGAGGATGTTGACGTACAGAAGGGGTTTTGGTTTGGATGTCCTTTTTGTTTTTTAGTTTTCCTTCTAACAGTCAGGACCCTCAGCTGCAGGTCTGTTGGAGTTTGCTGGAGGTCCACTCCTGACCTTGTTTGCCTAGGTATCAGCAACGGTGGGTGCACAACAGTGGATATTGGTGAACAGCAAATGTTGCTGACTGATCATTCCTCTGGAAGTTTTGTCTCAGAGGAGTACTCGGCCATGTGAGGTGTCAGTCTGTCCCTCCTGGGGGGTGCCTCCCAGTTAGGCTACTTGGGGGTAAGGGACCCACTTGAGGAGGCAGTCTGTCCCTTCTTAGATCTCAAGCTGCATGCTGGGAGAACCACTACTCTCTTCAAAGCTGTCAGACAGGGACATTTAAGTTTCAGAGGTTTCTGCTGCCTTTTGTTTGGCTATGCCCTGCCCCCAGATGTGGAGTCTACAGAGGCAGGCAGGCCTCCTTGAGCTGTGATGGGCTCCACCCAGTTTGAGCTTCCTGGCTGCTTTGTTTACCTACTCAAGCCTAGGCAATTGTGGGCACCCCTCCCCCAGCCCCACTGTAGCCTTGCAGTTTGATCTCTGATTGCTGTGCTAGCAATGAGTGAGGTTCCCTGGGCGTAGGACACTCCCAGCCAGGCGCAGGATACAATCTCCTGGTGTGCTGTTTGCTAAGACCATTGGAAAAGTGCAGTATTAGGGTGGGAGTGACCCGATTTTCCAGGTGCTATCTGTCACCCCTTTCCTTGGCTAGGAAAGGGAATTCCCTGACCCCTTGCGCTTCCTGGGTGAGGTGATGCCTCGCCCTGCTTCGGCTCATGCTTGGTGCACTGCACCCACTGTCCTGCACCCACTTTCCGACAATCCCCAGTAAGATGAACCCAGTACCTCAGGTGGAAATGCAGAAATCATTCATCTTCTGCGTCGCTCATGCTCGGAGCTGTAGACTGGAGCTTTTCCTATTCGGCCATCTTGGCTCCCCCTCCTGCTCTTTCATTTTGTTAAAATATTTACCTAAATGTCACCTCCTCAGAGAAATATGTTCTGACCATGAAAAATACTCTATTCCTCTCATTACTCTCTAAACATCTACACTGTTTTTCTATTTTTTAAAAAATTCACTATCTGAAACAGTAATAAACCTTTTTTGTTTGTTTATGTTTTGTCTATCCCCCTAAAGTTTGACTTTTCTTAGGACAGGGACTTGGTTTTGTTCACTGTTATAGCCTAAGTACCTAAAGCAGTACCTAGACTATAATGGTTCTCTAATATTCATTAAATGAATTTAATTGAATTATAAGTAATTGCCATAGCCCTTAAATGAAACACCAGGAAGTGTTACTGCCGGACTAAGGAGAGATATGTGTTTAACATAGTCAGGGTAATTATTTCGTTTCCCACCAAGCCAACATTCTTCAAACATTAATTCAGCATTTTGGAAATGATAATATATTTTCTTGCTAATACATTTTTTATGTCTCTGTTTTTCAAAATAAATTATTTAGTACTTATTTATTATATGTGATTTTCTAAAACCAGACAACTTCTTGGGAAACATTTTAAAAACTCTAACATTCAGCTAATAAAACAACTTTTTGTAACAGTAAACAGTATATAACATGCACTATTTGGTCTCAGAATTCCATCTGACTTGGACTATCAACTTTAGACAACTGTCAGTTGGTTGATAATCCAGCCTATAATTGCACTATGCAACTTGAAAGTGTGTGTCACAAAATTATTCAACAGAGATTAATCAGTTGTTGATAAAATGTGAGCTCTTTTTAAAGTTCAATTTCCATTTGAATGTGCACTCCAGTTTAGCAACAGGTAGTAGAGAGACCAATTCACATTTCACAAGTTAAATCAAAAGTCTTATGCTGGAAACTGAGTTGTCTAAAATCATTGTTATCATCTATCTCAGTGACGCTGCAGTGCTCATATAGATCTGGCTTTGGTAAGGTAATATACAGCATGCAGTCATGAGGCCTAAAACTGTGATAAAGCCCTAAGAAACAGTTTTTGATAATGATGGCAACTGCAGCCCATCTGGAGTGGCTGATGCGAACATGCTGGCTGCAGCAGGGAAGGTGCAGCTGGGTCTGTGTGCTCCAGGGAGCCAGCAGGGGGCTGGAAACAGGAGGGAGCCCTGTATTCCCAGGCATAGCTGCAACTGCCCAGCCGCAGCTCCAGATCTGGGCATCCCTCCACTCTCAGGGGCCCGGGAAGCCCCCCTGCCCTGGCAGGCTTGTGCCTGCTCCCATTCCCTGGCCTCTCCCCACTCCCAGCGCCCACTCTGGGGTGGAGCAAAGTTGTGGCCAAGCCTAAGTGGTGTTGCAACCTGGCTGGGTGTACACATACTCAGGACAGCACTGACATGCCAGCTCCCTGCCACCTTGGCCCCCTCTGGACTTTGGGTTCCGACAAGCATGGAAGGGAGGCCGAGGAGGGGCTGAAGGCAGCTTTGAATGGGCTTTCAGGTGCTCCTCAGTATGAACAGCCATGTTGATGGTGGCAAGAGGCAGACAGGCTCCTGGGAGGAAAGGGACAGGTCCCCGGTTAAACTCCACCTTCAAGCCAGGGATTGCCTGAAGCTTGGGGGCCAGACTGCCAGTTCTATGTGGAGTCCATGGCCCAGAGTGAGAATTTATGGTGCTTTTTCTGGGCCCACCCATGGCCACCCATGGACCAATCAGCACACACTTCCTCCCTTCTGAGCCCATAAACACCCCAGACTCAGCCAGACTCAGCCAGATGTTGGGACCACCAGCTGTGGGAAGGAGCTACCCACTTTGGGTCTCCTCTCAGCTGAGAGCTGGACACTTGTTGGGACAACCGGCCTGCAGAAAGGAGCTACCCACTGTGGTTCTCCTGAGATCTGTTCTGTCACTTAATGAAGCTCCTCTCCACCTTGCTCACCCTCCAGTTGTCCAAGTACCTCATTCTTCCATGATGTGGGACAAGAACTTGGGACCTACCAAATGGCAAAGACTGAAAGAGCTATACCACAAACAGGACTGAAACATGTTCCCCCCCCAATTACCATGTGGGTGATGAGGAGAGAAGTGCTGTGGCCCTTCGAGGAGCCCAGACCTAGGTGCTCCCTGAGCCAGGGGTGTGACAACCTCTTTGGGGCTCTGCAGTCCTAGGCATCTCCAAGCTTCCAGGTGGCACTGCATTCCCCTTGTCCAGACGTGGGTGCCCACAGAAGAAGCCGTGTGTGGTATATCTGGTCCAGCCACACCCTCACATGGAGCTGGCACCTGTGCTGGCACCTGAAGCTGCCTTCCCCACCACAGCAGCTGGTGTGCCTGGCTCTGTGCAGTGGCTGGACCCCGCACTTGCTTGCCTACACTCCTCTTGCCACTTAGTGCCTGGTTCACCCTTCACACATGTAGGATCTGGGCCAGTAGTGTAAGCAAACAGAGCCTGCTGGGCTGAGTAGGTGGAATGAGCCTATCAGGCAGGAGAAATACTCAGGCAGAAGGCACCATTGGTCACAGAGGTTTCTGGCTGGTGAAGTGACACCCCAAGGATTCTGTGACAATAATATATGGGGCAAAGAAGACCTTCAATTTTATCCCCCCAAAACTGAGAAACTTTGTCTTGGGCTTCAACTTTTTCTATCTCCATTCTCATTCTGTATTCATATGATCAACAGCTGTTTCTCAAGGGTAGATCATATGAAATCTTTAACTGTCACCACACTGCTACTACACTTGAGTCCTCAATTATCTCTTTTGCCATTGGGAACTGCTTTCCTGCCAACAGCAGCTTCTCTATAGTCACAAGCTGTAGTGTGGAGAAAAAAGGATTGAACTATACTTGTAGTCAAAAGACCTGGGTTTTAGCGCACTGCTCATCCAGGTAACTGAGAAGTTAAGGGCAGGTCACTTAACCTAATTAAACCTCAGTTTTTTCATACGATAATATAGAATAATAACATCTATCTCATAGACTGTTGCACTTGCTCTTTCATTGAAATATCTATAGCACCCTCTACATTTCTGTAGCATTGTGCTTACCAAGCTGTATTAAAATGAGTTCTTTGTATCTTTCCCAGCACAACTTGAGTTGCTTAATGGCAGAGATGGTGCCTTATTCATCTCTGTATCCTCAAGTGCTTAGTATAGGGCCTGCCATATAGCCAGCCCTCAAGACATATCGTTCAGCTAATCAAAACCAGTGTAAAAAAAAAGGCATTGAAAGTAGTTGAAGACAAATTTTCACTTCATTTTGCTAGTGCCTGACTAAAACAATATAAATTAAACTTATAGGAGTCTTTTCCCAAGAATGAGGAATACCTCAAACTTCACTTCATTACAGCCATTACACCTCTGTACCTTGCTCTTTCCCTGGATGTGTGATTATTAATAATTTTAGGCCATGACTCCCTTAGAGGATCTGATAAAAGCCATGTACATCTGGAAAAAACGTACACATATATCAAATATTTTTTGGTTTCATGGGATTTGTAACTCCCTATAGCTTTCCATGGATTCCAGGTTTAGAATCTCCACTTAAGAAAAACTGTGTACTTACTTGAGGAGAATGAGGAAGCCTTGTGTCTTACACTGCTGTGGGCCTAAGATCTAGGTCTAAGGGCAGATCATATTCAGAAGAGGACTCTGTCTACCTTGATGGGCCAAGAAGTCTATGCTCTTGCTGGGCAAGTGCGAAGAAAAGAGTTAGGGGAGATTCTACATGGCAGCTTCTGTCCACAGGAAAGATCAAAGCCACCACTGCCTTCTTGAAGGGTTTTGCAAAGAATCTTATCGTGGTTTTCAATTGGAAAAAGTGGCAAAGCTGCTTTGTGCCTTGTGCCACTTGCACAAAGAGGAAAGTGTCTTTGTCCCAGCAAGCTGGCTCTGAGGAGCAGCGTAAACAAAGGTCTCCCTGCTGGACACAGTCATCCCTTCTGGGCACACTTCCTCCTACAGCTGCAACTGCTTGGGGACAGACCTTGTAATACTTGCTTCAGTCACACATATCCTTTGACCAAAGCCATGATTGAGCAAGATGAGCTGTTTCCTGCCTGTCCCACAGTCCTAGTTGAACAAACTGTTTTGTAACTTCGTGGATCTTGCGTTTTAGACCAGTAAACTGGTCCAATGCTCTCCTCATCTCTGCTCCCTTTTCTTTTTTTTATTTTTTCCTTCTTTTTTTGACCATTCACAATTCACATAATTATGTTTCTCAGGGCATTTTTCTTACTTAGCTATGCTCATTGGCTTTAATACACCCCTCTTTTTCTTGTCTAATTCTTGTCCAGTCACCCAGGAAAGTTTTTTGGTTAATTGGGTCTCATTTATTTATATTTGGTTTTTTATTTGCATTTGCTTTTGGGATCTTAGTCATAAATTCTTTGCCTAGGCCAATGTTCAGAAGAGTTTTCCCTAGATTTTCTTCAAGAATGTTTATAGTTTGGGGTGTTATATATAAGTCTTTAATTCATTTTGAGTTAATTTTTGTAAATGGTGAGAGAGAGGGATCAAGATTCTTTCTTCTGCATGTGGCTATCCAATTTTCCTAGCACCATTTATTTATGAGGGTGTCCTTTCCCCACTTTAGGATTTTGTCTGCTTTATCAAAGATTAGTTGATTCTGAGCATTTGGCTTTATTTCTGGTTTCTCTTTTCCATTCTGCTTCTATTCCAATATATTGCTGTTTTGGTTACAATAGCCTTATAGTATAATTTGGAATCAGGTAATGTAATGCTTCCATCATTGTTCTTTTTGCTTAGGATTGTGTTGGCTATTCAGGCTCTTTTTTGGTTCCACATAAATTTTGGGATTTTTTTCTAAATCTGTGAAAAATAATGGTAGTATATTGATATGAATGGCATTGAATTGGTAGATTGCCTTGGGCACTGTGGTCATTTTTGCAATATTGATTCTTCCAATCCAAGAGCATGGGAGGTGTTTCCACTTGTTTGTGTCATCTATGATTTCCCTCAGCAATGTATTGTAGTTTTCCTTGTAGAGATCTTTAACCTCCTTGGTTAAGTGTATTCCTAGGTATTTTTTGTAGCTATTGTAAAGGAGATTGAGTTTTTTATTTCATTCTCAGCTTGGTCATTGTAAGTGTATGACGGTGCCACTGATTTGTGTACAATTATTTTGTAACCTGAGACTATACTAAAGTCATTTATCAAGTCCAGGAGCCTTTTGGAAGAGTCTTTAGGGTTTTATGGGTACAGATCATATTATCATGAAAGAATTTGACTTTCTCTTTTTCAATTTGGATGCTGTTTATTTATTTCTCCTGCTTTATTTCTCTGGATAGAAATTTTAGTACTATGTTGAATAGAAGTAGGGAAATTAGGCATCCTTAATTGAAACATGAAGAACCATTCAAAAGATCAATGAATCCAGGAGTTGTTTTTAAAAGAAATTAATAAGCTAGATAGCTAGACTAATAAAGAAGAAAAGAGAGAGAATCCAAATAGACACAATTAGAAATAATGAAGGAAATATTACCACTGACCCCACAGAAATAAAAATAACCATTAGAAACTACTATGAACATCTCAATGCACACAAACCAGGAAAACTAGAAGAGATAAATTCCTGGACCCATACACCATCCCAAGACTGAAATTGATTTCCTAAAAGGACTAATGTGCTCTCAAACTGAATCAGTATAAAATAGCTTACCAACCAAAAAAAAAAAAAAAAGCCCAGGATATGATGGATTCACAGCCGAATTCTACCAGATGTACTAAAGAACTGGTACCATTGCTACTGAAACTATTCCAAAAAATTGAGGAGTAGGGACTCCTCCCTAACTCATCCTATGAGGCCAGCATCATCCTAATACCAAAACCTGGCAAAGACACAACAAAAAAAGAGAAAACTTCACGCAGATATCCTTGATGAACATCAATGCAAAAAGCCTCAACAAAATACTGGCAAACTGAATCCAGCAGCACATCAAAAACTTACCCACTGCAATCAAGTAGACTTCATCCTGGGCACACAAGGTTGGTTCAACATACATAAAACAATAAATGTGATTCATCACATAACAGAACTAAAGACAAAAACCACATGATTATCTCAATAGATGCAGAAAAAGATTTCAATAAAATTCAACATCCCTTCATGTTAAAAATTCTCAGTGAACTAGGAATTGAAGGACCATACCTCAAAATAAGAGCCGTACATGAAAAACCCACAGCCAACATCACACTGAGGGACCCCCTGAGGATCCTTGGTTGTAGTTTTGTTTGGTGCACTGGTTTTCTCGAATGCTGGTTGTGCTAGCTGTGACATTGTCATGTGGACAGACTCAGGACCCCTGGTTAGCCAGAATGTTACAGGCGGTGCAATTAGCTGTTGTTTTCTCCTTTCTTGGAGCAGGGTTGTTCTTTTATGAGTTGTTGTAATGTCTTGAGTTGGTTTTCCCTCAACCAGGAGGTGACACTTTCAAGAAAGCATCAGCTCTAGTATTATAGGAGGGATTCGAGCTTGCTCTGTACCTATAATCTAAGACACACACACACAAAGAGTTTAGGATAACTTGTTGCCAGGATAAGTATTTGGGTTTCTCAGGCAATGGGCAGGGCCATAGAGCTCCTAAGAGATTATTTCTTTGTCTTCAGGTATGAGGGCGGGTACCATCAGGTCAGGTCAGGGTTAGGCACGTCTGAGCTCAGACTCTCCTTGGGCAGGGTTTGCTGCAGCTGCTGTGGGGGAGGGGGTTTGATTCTCAGGCCAATGGAATTATGTTCCCAGGTGGATTATGGTTGCCTCTGCTGTGTTATACAGGTTGCCAGGGAAGTGGGGAAAAGCCAGCAGTGACAGGCCTCACCCAGCTCCCACACAGCCAGCAAGGCCAATCTCACTCCCACCGTGCCCCACCAACAGCACTAAGTTTATGTCCAGGCAGCAGGTGAAAAGGGTTGAGATCTTGCTCCAGGGTACAAGCCTCTCTGTTGAGACAGCAAGCAGGGCTTTCAGGCTCCACCCCTCCCTGCCTGCCGTGGCTTCTCTGCTGATATCTGCACTTCCCATCTCCTCCCCCACTAACCCCTGCATTCAGCCTGGGAAAATTCACACTATTACAAAGTTCAGCTGGAAGTTTTCTTCTTTCTGTGGTCCTTCCTCAATTCCTCTGGCAGCCCTCCCCAGGGACCCCTGTGAGACAGTCAGAAATGGTTTCCCTTGGCTTCCCTGGGGACTGGGAATTTTCTCTTTCTTCTACCTTTATATCTCACTTGGCTGGCTAAATTCAGCTCTAGGTAAGGTTAAATCCTTTTCCCATGATCTGGATTTTCAAGTTTCCCAGTGAGAATGTGTGCTCAGAGGAGGACTTTCCCCCATCACATTTTGGGCACTGACAGTTTTTCGGCTGTCTCACAGAGTTTGCAGTGGCAATGAAGCGGCTATGTTGTCTGGAGTATATACCCTGGGGTTCATTGTCACACACCAGGAAAATCTAGGACACAGACACACACAAAGAGTTTAGGAGTGGAGGTTTAATAGGCAGAAGAGAAGAGAAAGAGAAACAGTCCTCTCAATAGAGAAAGGAGTCTCTGAGCAGAAAGGACTGGCTGGCAGTGAATGTACCAGATTTTATAGTCTGGTTTGGGGAGGTGGTATCTGATTTACGTAGGGCTCACAGATAGGTTCGATCAGGTATGACATTTACATAGTATGCGGAGAAGGCTGGTCTCCCACCCTAATCTTATTATGCAAATGGGCTTTCCAGTTGATCAGCACCATCTTGTCTGCTCTTTACTGTACACGTGGCTGACAAAGATAAGGGAAGATGTAGCTGCCATCTTAAATATGTCTAGTCCTTAGTTCCTGCTGGCATTCACCTGTGCAAGCTCCCAGCTTGCTTGTCTATATCTGCAGCTCGACTTTACAGACTTCTCTTTGTTAGAAAATGACTTGAGGCTGCTTTTCATTAAAAAGAAAAGCCTTACTGAGGACTCCCATACCCTTAATATCTGCTAAATGATTTCTTCTTGACTCCTATATCATCAGCAAGGTGCTTCTTTCAAAGGGTCTGTGAATCCTTTCAGTCTTCCTGGTATGTTTTTGCAGTAGTTCTTGGAGCAAAAGTTCATGATGTGAGTCTCCACACAATGTTCTGTCCATCCAAGTGGGAGCTGCAAGTTAGTCCTGCCTCCTATTCACCATTTCTTTTCCTTTTTGAGCATCTTTTTTCATTTGTTTGTTGGCCACATGCATGTCTTCATTTGAGAAGTGTCTGTTTGTGTCCTTTGTCCATTTGTTAATGAGGTTGCCTGTCTTTAACTTGTTGATTTGTTTAAATTCCTTATAGATTCTGGATATTAGATCTTTGTTTGATGCTGTATTAGTCTGTTCTTGCATTGCTATAAAGAAATACCTGAGACTGGATAATTTATAAAGAAAAGAGGTTTAATTGGCTCATGGTTCCACAGGCTGTACAGGAAGCATAGTGGCTTCATCTTCCAGGGAGGTCACAGAAAGTTTCCAATCATGGCAGCAGGCAAAGGGGGAGCAAGATGTCTCACATGGCCAGAGCAGGAAGAAGAGAGCAGGGAGGTGCTACACATTTTTAAACAACCAGATTTCATGATAAATCACTCACTATCATGAGAATAGCACCAAGGGATGGTGCTAAACCACTCAGGATTAACCACCCTCATGATCCAATCACCTCCCACCAGGCCCCAATTCAAACACTGGGGATTATAACTTGACATGGTATTTGGTGGGGACACAGATCTAAACCACATCAGATGCATAGTTTGAAAACATTTTCTCCCATACTGTAGGTTTTCTGTTTACTCTGTTGATAGTTTCTTTTCCTGTGTTAAAGCTCTTTAGTTTAATTAGGTTCCACTTGTCAAATTTTGTTTTTGTTGCAATTGCTTTTGGAGTCTGTCATGAAATCTTTACTATGGCCTATGTCCAGAATGGTATTTCCTAGGATTTCTTCTAGGATTTATTTTATAGTTTTAAGATTTATATTTAAGTAAGTCTTTCATCTATTTTGAGTTGAGTTTTGTATATGGTGAAAGGAAAAGATCCAGTTTCAGTCTTTCGCATATGGCTAACCAGTTACCCTGGCACCATTTGAATAGGAGTCTTCTGCTCATTTCTTGTTACTGTCAACTTTGTTGAAGATTTGATGGTTGTATTTGTGTGGCCTTATTTTGGGTTTTTCTAACAAGTTTCATTAGTCTATGTGTTTGCATTTGTGCCAGTACCATGCTGTCTTGGTTACTCTAGCCTTGTAATATAGTTTGAATTTGGGTAGTGTGATGTCTCTGGCTTTCTTCTTTTATCTTAGGATTGCTTTGGCTATTTGGACTCATTTTTGGTTACATATAAATTTTAGAATAGTATTTTTCTAATTCTGTGAAAAATGATGTTGGTAGTTGGATAGGAATAGGGTTAAATCTGTAAAATGCTTTGGGCAATACAGCCATTTAAACAATATTGATTCATCGTATTCATGAGCATGGAAAGTTTTTCATTTGTTTGAGTCATCACTGATTAATTTCTGCAGTGTTTTGTAATATTCATTGCAGAGATCTTTCCCCTCCCTGGTTAGATGTATTCCTAGATACCTTATTTTTTGTGGCTGTTGTGAATGAGAATGCAGTGTTTATTTGTCTCTCAGCTTGGATGTGATTGGTGTATATAAATACTACTGATTTTGTACATTGATTCTATGTCTTGAAACTTTATTGAAGTTGTTTATCAGTTCTACAAGCTTTTGGGTAGCGACTGTGGGGTTTTCTAAGTGTAGAATCATATTGTCTGTGAAGAAAGATAGTCTATCTTTCTCTTGTCTGATTGCTCTGGTTAGGACTTCTAGTACTATGTTGAATAGGAGTGGTGACAGTGGGCATCCTTGTCTCAGTTCTCAAGGGGAATGCTTACAGTTCTTGCCCATTCAGTGTGATGTTGGCTATGAGTTTGTCACAGATGGCTCTTATTATTTTGATGTACATTTTTTCAATGTCTAATTTGTTGAGGGTTTTTAACATGAAGGGATATTAAATGTTACTGAAAGCCTTTTCTACATCTATTGAGATGGTCATGTAGTTTTTGTTTATAGTTCTGCTTATGTGAGGAATTGCATTTGTTGATTTACATATGTTGAACCAACCTTCGATCCAGGAATAAAGCCTACTTGGTCACAGTGGGTTAGCTTTTTGATGTACTGCTGAATATGATTTGGTAGTATTTTATTGTGTATTATTGTGTCTGTGTTCATCAGGGATACTGGCCTGAAATTTTCCTTGTTCACTTTGTCTCTTCCAGGTTTTGGTATGGGGATGATGCTGGCCTCATAAAATGAGATAGGGAGAAGGCTCTCATTCTTACTTTAATAAAATAGTTTCAGTAGGATTGGTATCAGCACTTCTTCATATGTCTGGTAGAATTCAGCTGTGAATTCATTTGGTCCAGGGCTTTTTTTCTGGTTTGTAGGTTTCTTTCTTTTTTTATTTTAATTAGTGATTCAGTTTTGGAACTTATTATTGGTCTGTTCAAATATTCATTTTCTTTTTGCATTAGTATTAGAAGCTTATGTTTCCAGGAATTCATCCATTTATTCTAGGTTTTCAAGTTTTTGTGCACAGAGGTGCTCCTAGTAGTCTCTGAGGGTGTTTTGTATTTTTGTAGGGTTGATGATAATGTCTCCTTTATAATTTCTGATTGCACTTATTTGGTTTTTCTCTCTTTTATTTTTTATTAGTCTAGATAGAAGTGTACCAATCTTAACAAAGAACCAACTTTTGGGTTCATTGATCTTTTGTATGTCTTTTTTGCAACTCAACTTCCTTCAGCTCAGCTCTAATTTTGGTTATTTCTTTTCTTCTGCCACATTTGGAGTTGATTTGGTCCTTATTGCTACTTCTTCTAGGTGCCATGTTAAATTGTTAATTTTATATCTTTCTGACTTTTTGATGTGGACATTTAATGCTATGAACTTTCCTCTTAAAACTGCTTTAGCTGTAACTTAAAAATTCTGGCATGTTGTACCTTTGTTTTCAGTAGTCTCAAAGAATACTATGCTTTCTGCCTTAATTTCATTGTTTACCCAAAAGTCATTCAGGAGAAGTTTGCTTAGTTTTCATGTAATTGTATGGTTTTGACAGATCTTCTTGATATTGATTTGTATTTTTATTGTGCTGTGGTCTGAGACTATGGTTGGTATGACTTTGGTTTTATTGAATTAATTGAGAATTGCTTTATGGCCAAGCATGTGGTCAATCTGAGTATGTGTCATGTGCAGATGAAAATGTTTATTCTTTTGTTGTTGGGTGGAATGTTCTGTAGATATCTGTTAGGTCCATTTGGACAAGTGTTGAGTTTAGGTCCTGAATAACTTTTTTAAATTTTTAATAATTTTTTATTTTTAATTTTTGTGGCTACACAGTAAATGTATATATTTATGGGATGCATGAGATGTTTTGATACAGTCATGCAATGGATAATAATCACATTATGGAAAATGGAACATTAATTGTTTGTGTTATATGAAAACCAGTTATACTCTTTTAGTTATTTTAAAATGTACAATTAAATTATTATTGACTATAGACATGCTGTTGTACTATCAAATACTAGGTCTTATTCATTCATTCTAAATATTTTTTTTGTACCCATTAACCATACTCAGTTTTCCCACAGACTCCTCCACTACACTTTCCAGTCTCTGGTAACCATTCTTCTATTCTCTATCTTCATGGATTCAATTGTTTTGATGTTTAGATCCCACAAATAAGTGAGAACATGCGATGTTTTCTTTCTGTGCCTGGTTTATTTCACTTAACATAATGACCTCCAGTTCCATCCATGTTGTTGCGAATGATTGAATCTTATTCTATTTTATGGCTGAATTGTTCTCCATTGTGTACATATGCCACATTATCTTTATCCATTTTTAAGTTGATGGACCCTTAGGTTGCTTCCAAATGTTGGCTATTGAGAACAGAGCTGCAGCAAACATGAGAGTGCAGATATCTCTTTGATACACTGTTTTTCTTTCTTTTTGGTATATATGCAGCAGTGGGGTTGCTGCATTGTATGGTAGCTCTATTTTTAGTTTTTTGAGGAACCTCTAGGCTGTTCTCCATAGTAGTTGTACTAATATACATTCCCACCAACAATGTACATGAGTTCCCTTTTCTCCATATTCTCACTGGCATTTGCCATTGCCTGTCTTTTGGATATAAGCCACTTAACTTCAGTGAGATGATTATCTCATTATAGTTCTAACTTGCATTCTTCTGATGACAAATGATGTCAAGCACCTTTTCATATGCCTGTTTGTCATTTGTATACCTTCTTTTGAAAAATGTCTATTCAAATTTTATGCCTGTTTTTGGTTGAATTATTAGATTTTTTTCCTATAGACTTATTTGAGGCACCATATATATTCTGGTTATTAATCCCTTGGCAGGTGAGTATTTTTAAAATATTTTCTCTCATTCTGTGGGATGACTCTTCAGTTTGTTGGTTGTCTCCTTTGCTGTGCAGAAGCTTTTGAACTTGAGGGGATCTCATTTGTCCATTTTTGCTTTGGGCGCCTGTCCTTGTGGTGTATTACTCAGGAAATCATTTTCAAGAGTGATGTCCTGGAGAGTTTCCCCGATGTTTTCCCATATTAGATTCACAGTTCGAGGTCTTAGATTTAAGGATTTAATTCATTTTCTTTTGATTTTTGTATATGGTGAGAGATACGACTTTAGTTTCATTCTTCTACATATGGGTATCCAGTTTCCTCAGCACCATTAATTGAAGAGATGGTCTTTTCCCCAGTGTTTATTCTTGGCCCCTTTGTCAAAAATAAGTTCCCTGTAGGTATGTGAATTTGTTTCTGGGATCTTTATTCTATTCAGTTTGTCTATGTGTCTGTTTTTATGCCAGTATCATGCTGTTTTGTTTTCTATAAATCTGTAGTATAATTTCAAGTCGGGTAATGTGATTCCTCCAGTTTTGCTCTTTTCGCTGAGGATAGCTTTGGCTATTCTGGGTCTTTCATCTTTCCACATAAATTTTAGGATAGTTTTTTTTCTATTTCTGTAAAGAATGTCATTGTTATTTTGAGAAAGATGCATGGAATGCATGGATTGCTTTGGGTAGTATGGACATTTTAACAACTTTGATTCTTCTGATCCATGGGCATGGAATATCTTACCATTATTTGGCAAAGAATTTATGACTAAGTCCCCAAAAACAAATCCAAATAAAAAACCAAATACAAATAAATGAGCCCTAATTAAGCAAAAATGCTTCTACACAGCAGAGGAAACAATCCGAGTAAACAGACATCCCACAAAATGGGAGATAATATTTGCAAATTATGCACCTGACAAATATCTAATATCTGGAATCTATAAGAAACTGAAACAAATCAGCAAGAAAAAACATATAATACCAGTAAAAAGTGAGTAAATGTCATGAATAGACATTTCTCATCTCAAAAGAAGATATACAAATAGCCTACAAATATATGAAAGCATCCTCAACACCACTAATCATCAAAGAAATGCAAATTTAAACCACAATGAGATACCCCCTTACCCAAGCCAGAATGGCCATTATTAAAAAGTTTTAAAAGATAAAACAACCCACCACCACCAAACTAGACATTGGTAGAGATGTGGTGAAAAAGGAATGCTTATACACTGCTGCTGAGCATGTAAATTAGTATAATATCTGTGGAAAACACCATGGCAATTTCTCAATGAAAAGTATATCTACCATTCAACCTAGCAACTTCACTACTGGGTATCTACCCAAAGCAAAGAAGTACTATATCAAAAAGACATGTGCACACATATGTTTATTGCAGCACAACTGCAAAGATATAAAACCAACGTAAATTCTCACCAATCAATGAATGGGTAAAGAAAATGTGGTACATACCTACCACGGAATATACTCAGCCATAAAAAAGAAAAAAATAATGTCCTTTGCAGCAACTTGTATGAAACTGGGGACTATTATCTGAATCCCAGCAAGTCAGTAACAGAAAAGCAAATATTGAATGTTCTTGAAGCCATGGGCATGCAAAGGCATACAGAGTGGTATAATGGACATTGGAGACTCATAAGGAGGAAGAGTGGGGTGTGAGTGATGAAAAACTACTTATTGGGTACAATGTCCACATTTGGGTTATGGATACACTAAAATCCTGCACCTGACCATGACGAAAATTCATCCATGTAACCAACATCCACTTGTATCTCCACAGCTATTGAGATGAAAAGAAAAATTTTAATAGTGTCTGATTTCTGGTTCAGTTGAATGAATGCTGATGCCACCAACCAAAATATGGAATCTGAGTGGAGATGTATAAAGAAAAAGGCTTATGATGATCATTTCTGTTTAACTGTCTAGATCGTGTGAGATATCTATGAGATATCTAGGACTTATATTTAGGGTATGCAGTGTAGGCATTCCAAGTAAGTGTAAACATATGACTAATATCATGGCTAATAATTTCAACCATAGAATCATTGAAATCACTTCAAAATAGGATATCAAGCAAAGAGTATTGGACCAATGACATAAAGCTGAGAAGCACTATTCTTAAGAATTAGGCAGAGGAGATACGTTCAGAGATGACAGGAAATGATGGTCAAAGAGATAGAAGGATTTCCACAAAAAGTTTGTTTTCATAGAAGGAAGAAATAGGAGGCAATCAGTGGTATGAAAAAGGAGGGAATCAGTGGTATGAAATAAACGGAGGGTCCAAGTAAGAACAATATAGTACTTGTTAGTTAAATTAGGAATATCAAAGTGAAGATGAGTACCAAGAAGTTTGAGGAAAGGACAGGCCAAAGATATAAACTTGAGATTCATGAGAGTAATGGGAGTTGAAGCTGCGAAAGTAAATGTGGGGGGGTTCCAAGATGGCCGAATAGGAACAGCTCCAGTCTATAGCTCCCAGCATGAGTGACGCAGAAGACAGGTGATTTCTGCATTTCCAACTGAGGTACCAGATTCATCTCAGTGGGGCTTGTCGGACAGTGGGGACAGGACAGTGAGTGCAGCCCACCAAGCGTGAGCTGAAGCAAGGTGAGGCATCACCTCACCCAGGAAGCACAAGGGGTCAGGGAATTCCCTTTCCTAGCCAAGGGAAGCAGTGATGGATGGCACCTGGAAAATCGGGTCACTCTCACCCAAATACTGTGCTTTTCCAAGCATCTTAGCAAATGGCATACCAGGAGATTATATCCCGTGCCTAGCTCAGAGGGTCCCACACCCATGGAGCCTCACTCATTGCTAGCACAGCAGTCTGAGATCAAACTGAAAGGTGGCAGTGAGGCTGGGGGAGGGGCGCCCACCATTGCTGAGGCTTGAGTAAGTAAACAAAGTGGCAAGGAAGCTTTAACTGGGTGGAACCCACTGCAGCTCAAGGAGGCCTGCCTGCCTCTGTACACTCCGCCTCTGGGGGCAGGGCATAGCTGAACAAAAGGCAGCACAAACCTCTGCAGACTTAAATGTCCCTGTCTGACAGATTTGAAGTGAGGAGTGGTTCTCCCAGCATGGAGTTTGAGATCTGAGGACGGACAGACAGACCCCTCAAGTGGGTCCCTGAGCCCCGAGTAACCTAACTGGGAGGCACCCTCCAGTATGGGCAGGTGAAACCTCACATGGCCGGGTACCCCTCTGAGATGAAACTTTCAGAGGAACATTCAGGCAGCAACATTTGCTGTTCAGCAATATTCGCTGTTCTGCAGCCTCCGCTGCTGATACCCAGGCAAACAGAGTCTGGAGTGGACCTCCAGCAAGCTCCAACAGACCTGCAGCTGAGGGTCCTGACTGCTAGAAGGAAAATAAAAAACAGAAAGGACATCCAAACCAAAACCCCATCTGTATGTCACCATCATCAAAGACCAACAGTAGATAAAATCACAAAGATGGGGAAAAAACAGAGCAGAAAAGCTGAAAATTCTAAAAATCAGAGTGCCTCTCCCCCTCCAAAGGAATGCAGCTCCTCACCAGCAATGGAACAAAGCTGGATGGAGAATGACTTTAATGAGTTGAGAGAAGAAGGCTTCAGAAGATCAAAGTTCTCTGAGCTAAAGGAGGAAGTTCAAACCCATCGCAAAGAAGCTAAAAACGTTGAAAAAAGATTAGACGAATGGCTAACTAGAATAACCAATATAGAGAAGTCCTTAAATGACCTGATGGAGCTGAAAACCATGGCATGAGAACTACATGATGAATGCACAAGCTTCAGTAGCCGATTCAATCAACTGGAAGAAAGGGTATCAGTGACGGAAGATCAAATGAATGAAATGAAGTGAGAAGAGAAGTTTAGAGAAAAAAGAGTAAAAAGAAACTAACAAAGCCTCCAAGAAATATGGGAATATGTGAAAAGACCAAATCTATGTCTGATTGGTGTACCTGAAAGTGATGGGGAGAATGGAACCAAGCTGGAAAACACTCTGCATAATATTGTCCAGGAGAACTTCCCCAACCTAGCAAGGCAGGCCAACATTCAAATTCAGGAAATACACAGAATGCCACAAAGATACTCCTCGAGAAGAGCAACTCCAAGACACATAATTGTCAGATTCACCAAAGCTGAAATGAAGGAAAAAACGTTAAGGGCAGCCAGAGAGAAAGGTTGGGTTACCCACAAAGGAAGCCCATCAGACTAACAGCCAATCTCTCGGCAGAAACGCTACAAGCTGGAAGAGACAGAGGGCCAATATTCAACATTTGTAAAGGAAAGAATTTTCAACCCAGGATTTCATATCCAGCCAAACTAAGCTTCATGAGTGAAGGAGAAATAAAATCCTTTACAGACAAGCAAATGCTGAGAGATTTTATCACCACCAGGCCTGCCCTAAAAGAGCTCTTGAAGGAAGCACTAAACATGGAAAGGAACAACTGGTACCAGCCACTGCAAAAACATGCCAAATTGTAAAGACCATCGAGGCTAGGAAGAAACTGCATCAACTAATGAGCAAAATAGCCAGCTAACATCATAATGGCAGGATCAAATTCACACATAACAATATTAACCTTAAATGTAAATGGGCAAAATGCACCAATTGAAAGACAGACTGGCAAATTGGATAGAGTCAAGACCCATCAGTGTGCTGTATTCAGGAAACGCATCTCATGTGCAGAGACACACATAGGCTCAAAATAAAGGGATAGAGGAAGATCTACCAAGCAAAGAAAACAAAAAAGGCAGGGGTTGCAATCCTAGTCTCTGATAAAAGACTTCAAACCAACGAAGATCAAAAGAAACAAAGATGGCCATTACATAATGATAAAGAGATCAATTCAACAAGAAGAGCTAACTACCCTAAATATATATGCACCCAACACAGGAACAACCAGATTCATAAAGCAAGTCCTTAGAGACCTAAAAAGAGACTTAGACTCCCACACAATAATAATGGGAGACTTTAACACCCCACTGTCAATATTAGACAGATCAACAAGACAGAAAGTTAACAAGGATATTCAGGACTTGAACTCAGCTCTGCACCAAGCAGACCTAATAGACAGCTACAGAACTCTCCACCCCAAATCAACAGAATATACATTCTTTTCAGCACCACACCACACCTATTCCAAAATTGACCACATAGTTGGAAGTAAAGCTCTCCTCAGCAAATGTAAAAGAACAGAAATTATAACAAACTGTCTCTCAGACCACAGTGCAATCAAACTAGAACTCAGGATTAAGAAACTCACTCAAAACCGCTCAACTACATAGAAACTGAACAACCTGCTCCTGAATGACTACTGGGTACATAACGAAATTAAGGCAGAAATAAAGATGTTCTTTGAAACCAATGAGAACAAAGACACAACATACCAGAATCTCTGGGAAACATTAAAAGTAGTGTGTAGAGGGAAATTTATAGCACTAAATGCACTCGAGAGAAAGCAGGAAAGGCCTAAAATTGTCACCCTAACATCACAATTAAAAGAACTAAAGAAGCAAGAGCAAACACATTCAAAAGCTAACAGAAGGCAAGAAATAACTAAGATCAGAGCAGAACTGAAGGAAATGGAGACACAAATAACCCTTCAAAAAATCAATGAATCCAGGAGCTGGTTTTTTGAAAAGATCAACAAAATTGATAGACCTATAGCAAGACTGATAAAGAAGAAAAAAGAGAATAATCAAATAGATGCAATAAAAAATGATAAAGGGGATATCACCACCGATCCCACAGAAATACAAACTACCATCAGAGAATACTATAAACACCTCTATGCAAATAAACTAGAAAATCTAGAAGAAATGAATAAATTCCTGGAGACATACACCCTCCCAAGACTAAACCAGGAAGAAGTTGAATCTCTGAATAGACCAATAACAGGCTCTGAAATTGAGGCAATAATTAATACTTTACCAACCAAAAAAAGTCCAGGACCAGATGGATTCACAGCCGAATTCTACCAGAGGTACAAGGAGGATCTGGTACCATTCCTTCTGAAACTATTCCAATCAATAGAAAAAGAGGGAATCCTCCCTAACTCATTTTATGAGGCCAGCATCATCCTGATACCAAAGCCTGGCAGAGAAACAACAAAAAAAGAGAATTCTAGACCAATGTCCCTGATGAACATCGAGGCAAAAATCCTCAATAAAATATTGCCAAACCGAATCCAGCAGCACATCAAAAAGCTTATCCACCATGATGAAGTGGGCTTCATCCCTGGGATGCAAGCCTAGTTCAACATATGCAAATCAATAAATATAATCCAGCATATAAACAGAACCAATGACGAAAAACACATGATTAGATTATCTCAATAAATGCAGAAAAGGCCTTTGATAAAATTCAACAATGCTTCATGCTAAAAACTCTCAATAAATTAGGTATTGATCGGACATATCTCAAAAGAGTAAGAGCTATCTATGACAAACCCACAGCCAGTATCATACTGAACAGGAAAAAACTGGAAGCATTCCCTTTGAAAACTGGCACAAGAGAGGGATGCCCTCTGTCACCACTCCTATTCAACATAGTGTTGGAAGTTCTGGCCAGGGCAATCAGGCAGGAGAAGGAAATATAGGGTATTCAATTAGGAAAAGAGGAAGTCAAATTGTCCCTGTTTGCAGATAACATGATTATATATCTAGAAAACCCCATCATCTCACCCCAAAATCTCCTTAAGCTGATAGGCAACTTTAGCAAAATCTCAGGATACAAAATCAACGCACAAAAATCACAAGCGTTCTTATACACCAGTAACAGACTGTGAGAGCCAGATCATGAGTGAACTCCCATTCACAATTGCTTCAAAGAGAATAAAATGCCTAGGAATCCAACTTACAAGGGATGTGAAGGTCCTCTTCAAGGAGAACTACAAACCACTGCCCAGTGAAATAAAAGAGGATACAAACAAATGGAAGAACATTCCATGCTCATGGGTAGGAAGAATCAATATCGTGAAAATGGCCATACTGCCCAAGGTAATTTATAGATTCAATGCCATCCCCATCAAGCTACCAAGGACTTTCTTCACAGAATTGGAAAAAACTACTTTAAAGTTCATATGGAACTGAAAAAGAGCCCGCATCGCCAAGTCAATCCTAAGCCAAAAGAACAAAGCTGGAGGCATCACGCTGCCTGACTTCAAACTATACTACAAGGCTACAGTAACCAAAACAGCATGGTACTGGTACCAAAACAGAGATATAGACCAATGTAACAGAACAGAGCCCTCAGAAATAATGCCATGTATCTACAACTATCTGATCTTTGATAAACCTGACAAAAACAAGCAATGGGGAAAGGATTCCCTATTTAATAAATGGTGCTGGGAAAACTGGCTAGCCATATGTAGAAAGCTGAAACTGGATCCCTTCCTTACACCTTATACAAAAATTAATTCAAGATGGATTAAAGACTTACATGTTAGACCTAAAACCATAAAAACCCTAGAAAAAAACCTAGGCAATACCATTCAGGACATAGGCATGGGCAAGGACTTCATGTGTAAAACACCAAAAGCAATGGCAACAAAAGCCAAAATTGACAAATGGGATTGAATTAAACTAAAGACCTTCTGCACAGCAAAAGAAACCACCATCAGAGTGAACAGGCAACCTACAGAATGGGAGAAAATTTTTGCAATCTACTCATCTGACAAAGGGCTAATATCCAGAATCTGCAATGAACTCAATCAAATTTACAAGAAAAAATCAAACAACCCCATCAATAAGTGGATGAAGGATATGAACAGATACTTCTCAAAAGAAGACATTTATGCAGCCAAAAGACACATGAAAAAATGCTCACCATCACTGGCCATCAGAGAAATGCAAATCATAACCACAATGTGATACCATCTCATACCAGTTAGAATGGCGATCATTAAAAAGTCAGGAAACAACAGGTTCTGGAGAGGATGTGGAGAAATAGGAACAATTTTACACTGTTGGTGGGACTGTAAACTAGTTCAACCATTTTGAAAGTCAGTGTGGCGATTCCTCAGGGATCTAGAACTAGAAATACCATTTGACCCAGCAATCCCATTACTGGGTATGTACTCAAAGGATTATAAAACATGCTGCTATAAAGACACATGACCATGTACGTTTATTGCAGCACTATTCACAATAGCAAAGACTTGGAACCAACCCAAATGTCCAAGAATGATAGACTGGATTAAGAAAATGTGGCACATATACACCATGGAATAGTATGCAGCCATAAAAAATGATGAGTTTATGTCCTTTGTAGGGACATGGATGAAGCTGGAAACCATCATTCTCAGCAAACTATCGCAAGGACAAAAAACCAAACACCACATGTTCTCACTCATAGGTGGGAATTGAACAATGAGAACAAATGGACACAGGAAGGGGAACATCACACACCGGGGCCTATTGTAGGGTGGGGGGAGGGGGGAGGGATAGCATTAGGAGATATACCTAATGTTAAATGACGAGTTAATGGGTGTAGCACACCAACATGGCACATGTATACATATGTAACAAACCTGCACATTGTGCACATGTACCCTAAAACTTAAAGTATAATAAAAAGTAAAATATAATAAAAGACTATTGTATGCGAAAAAACAAGGAATGGCATCAAGTTCTTAGTTTGTTTGCAAATGTATTTGACATTCACTAAGACTAGTGAATGTTCAGTCCCTTTCCGTGTACAGGCGAGTGAGGTTGTTGGTGAGGAGAAGAAATAGGAGAAAATAAAGAGAAAGAGAAAGAGAAAACTGAAATGTGTGTTTGTGTAGGGAGGAGAGGGGTTGAATCTAGCAGGATAGTATTTAGCTCTCCTTGTGATGCCCTCAAAGTAATTTTCAGTAAAGTCTGAAAAAAGTCACACAATATTTGGAGTGTATTTCTTTTGGAGTGAAAAGAGGTGAAGTGGCTAAATTCTACATTGGGGTGCTGGGGGGGCACAAAACAGAGAAAATACATAAGTACATAGAAACCCTAATAAGAGACAGGCAAGAGAAAGTTAACTGCAGAACCAGCAGGAATTACATGGAAGGGTGCAGTTGGTATGCAGACCAACTCTAAACAGCTCTTTCTACTTCTATATTCTAATATTCTCCCTCTGAAGTATTCTCTTGCCCAAACTGGAGCTCTGGAGTCAGTCCCTTCATCATTCTTATAGCCTTCACTATTTTAGTGCTGGTTTGAAGCTTTAAGTTTAAACCACTCCCTGTATTCTGTCTCAAACTACACCCTCCTGTTTTGTCTAAATCACTGGTTCCTTCATTACTGGTTTCCACGTTTCCAGTTGCTTCATATCCAGTATGTTTCCTTGAATACTGACTCTTGAAGTGGTTAAGTAATAAAGTCCACATGCAAAATGAAAAAGCATATAAGTTTCAATTACCTTTGGAACTTCCATAACTCAACCATAATGCACAATATATATGGTTTCCTAAATATAGCCCTGTTCAATAATACACATGCACCACAAGGTTTGAGAAATACTCATCAAGACTAAAGAAATGGCTATGTGCAGATGTCTAGCCATTCAAAACATATGCTTATAAGATGACCATCAAATTCCTGATGTTGAAGTAAGATATCTGTAAAAAATTCAAAAGTGTGCCTCCATGTGTGTTCAGAATTGTTTGTTGTTGTAAGGATTAAATGAAATAATAAAGTCATGTTTCATGTGGTAGAAGTTGGTGGGTGATTAGATTTACAAAAATTTTTTTAACTTTCATTTTAGCTTCGGGGTACATGTGCAGGTTTGTTAATACAGGCAAACTCGTGTCATGGGGGTTTGGTGTATAGGCCATTTTTATACCCAGATAATAAGCATTAGTACCTGATTGAAGGGGGCCAGCCCCTTCACACCTGTGGGTATTTCTCATCACGTGGGATGAGAGACTGAGAAAAGAGATAAGACACAGAGACAAAGTATAGAGAAAGAACAGTGGGCCCAGGGGCCTGGTGCTCAGCCTACGGAGGACCGGTACCGGCACCGGTCTCTGAGTTTCCTCAGTATTTATTGATTACCATTTTCACTGTCTCAGCAAGGGGAATGTGGCAGGAGAACAGGGTGATAGTGGGGAGAAGGTCAGCGAAAAAACATGTGAGCAAAGGAATCTGTGTCACAAATAAGTTCAAGGGAAGGTATTATGCCTGGATGTGCACGTAGGCCAGATTTATGCTTCTCTCCACCCAAACATCTCAGTGTAGTAAAGAGTAACAGAGCAGCATTGCTGCCAGCATATCTCGCCTCCAGCCACACGCGGTTTTCTCCTATCTCAGAATAGAATGAATGTACAATAGGGTTTTATACCGAGACATTCAGTTCCCAGGGGCAGGCAGGAGACAGAGGCCTTCCTCTTATCTCAACTGCAAGAGGCCTCCTCTTTTACTAATCCTCCTCAGCACAGACCCTTCACGGGCGTCGGGCTGGGGGACGGTCAGATCTTTCCCGTCCCATGAGGCCATATCTCAGGCTATCTCAGTGGGGAGAAACCTTGGACAATACCCAGCTTTCCTGGGCAGAGGTCCCTGTGTCTTTCCACAGTGCATTGTGCCCCTGGTTTGCCGAGAATGGAGAATGGCGATGATTTTTACCAAGCACGCTGCCTGTAAACATATTGTTAACAAGGCACATCCTGCACAGCCCTAGATCCCTTAAACCTTGATTCCATACAACACATGTTTCTGTGAGCTCAAGGTTGGGGCAAAGTTACAGATTAACAGCATCAAAGGGCAACACAATTGTTCAGGGTACAGATCAAAATGGAGTTTCTTATGTCTTTCTTTTCTACATAGACACAGTAACAGTCAGATCTCTCTTTCTTTTCCCTACACCTGATAGTTATTTTTCCTGATCCTGTCCCTCCTTCCAACCTCCTCACCCATGTAAGCCCCAGTGTGTGTTGTTCCCCTTTTTGTGACCATTTGTTCTCGTTTAGCTCCAACTTATTAGTGAGAACATGTTGGAGTTATTTTAGCAAACTTCCTCCATTAGTTTGCTAAAGATAACGGCCTCCAGCTCCACCCATATTCCTGCAAAGGACATGATCTCATTCATTTTTATGGTTGCGCAGTATTCCATGGTGTATATGTACCACATTTTCATTACCCAGTCTGTTGTTGATGGGGATTTAGGTTGGTTCCCTGTCTTTGCTATTGTGAATAGTGCTGCAGTAAACATACATGTCCATATGTCTTTATGGTAGAATAATTTATATCTCTTTGGGTATATAGCCAATAATGGGATTGCTGGGTCAAATGATAGTTCTGTTTTTAGGTCTTTGAGGAATCGCCACGATGTCTTCTACAATGGTTGAACTAATGTACCTTCCCACAAACAGTATATGGGCATTCCTTTTTCTCCACAATCTTGCCAGCATCTGTTATTTTTTGACTTTTTAGTAATAGACATTCTGACTGGTATGAGATGATAGCCAATTGTGGTTTTAATTTGAATTTCTCTAATGATCAGTAATACGAGCATTTTTTTTTCAAATTTTGGCCACATCTATGTCTGCTTTTGAAAAGTATCTCTAAATGTTCTTTGCCCACTTTTTAATGGGATTGTTTGTTTTTTGCTTGTAAAACTAGGTTCTTTATAGATTCTGGATATTAGACCTTTGTCAGATGTATAGTTTGCAAATATTTTCTCCCATTCTGTAGGTTGTCTGTTCACTCTATTGATAATCACCTTTTGTGGTGCAAAAGCTCTTTAGTTAGGTCTCATTTGTCAATTTTTGTTTTTGTTGCAATTGCCTTTGGCACCTTCATCATGAAATCTTTGCCAGGTCTTATGTCCAGAATGGTATTTCCTAGGTTACCTTCCAGGGTTTTTATAGTTTTAGGTTCTACATTTAAGTCTTTAATTTATCTTGAGTTGATTTTCTATACAGTGTAAGGAAGGGGTCCAGTTTCACTCTTCTGCAGATGGCTAGCCAGTTATACTGGCACCACTTATTGAATAGGGAGTCCTTTCCCCATTGCTTGTTTTTGTCAACTTTGTCAAAGATCAGATGGTTGTAGGTGTGTAGCATTATTTCAGGACTATATTCTGCTCCATTGGTCTATGTGTCTGTTTTTGTATCAGTACCATGCAGCCTTATAATATAGTTTGAAATTGGGTGATGTGATGCCTCCAGCTTTGTTCTTTTTGCTTAGGATTGCTTTGGATATTTGGGCTCTTTTTTGGTTCCATATGAATTTTAAAATAGTTTTTTCTAGTTATGTGAAACATGTCATTGGTAATTTGATATAAATAAATAGGGTTTAATCTATGAATTGCTTTGGGCATTATGGACAATTTAACAATATTTATTCTTCCTATTTATGAGCATGTAATATTTTTCCATTTTTTGTGTCATCTCTAATTTCTTTGAGCAGTGTTTTGTTAATTTTCATTGTAGAGATATTTCAACTCCATGGTTAGCTGTATTCCTAGGTATTTTATTCTTTTTGTGGCAAATGTAAATGGGACTGCATTCCTGTTTTCGCTCTGAACTTAGATGTTGTTGGTGTATGCTACTGATTTTTGTACACTGATTTTCTATCCTAAAACATTGCTGAAGTTATTTATGAATTCACAGGGCTTTGGAGCAGACTATGGTGTTTTCTAGACATAGAATCATGTTGTCTACCAAAAGGGGTAGTTTGACTTCCTCTCTTCCTATTTGAATAACTTTTATTTCTTTCTCTTTCCTGATTGATCTGATTAGGACTTCTAATACTATGTTGAATGAGACAGTTCATATTCATCTTGTTCCTGTTTTCAAGGGGAATGTTTCCAGCTTTGGCCCATGCAATATGATGTTGGCTGTTGGTTTGTCATAGATAGCTATTAGTATTTTGAAGTATGTTCCTTCAATGCCTAGTTTATTTAGGGTTTTTAACATGAAGGAATGTTGTATTTTATTGAAAGCCTTTCCTGCATCTATTAAGATAATCATGTGGCTTTTGTCTTTATTTTTGTTTATGTGATGAATCATATTAATTCATTTGTATATGTTGAACCAACTTTACATCCCAGGTATAAAGCCTACTTGGTTATGGTGAATTAGCTTTTGATGTGCTATTGGATACAGTTTGCTAGTATTTTGTTGAGGATTTCTGCATCTATGTCCATAAGGAATACTGGCCTGAAGATTTTTTTTTGTTTGTGTGTATCTGCCAGGTTTTGATGTCACGATGATGCTGGCTTAACGGAGTGAGTTGGGAAGAAGTCCTCCCTCCTCAGTTTTTTGGAATAGTGTCAGTTGGAATGGTAGCAGCTTTTCTTTGTACATCTGGTAGAATTTGGCTGTAAATCCGTCTTGTCCTGGCCTTTTGTTGTTGTTGTTAGTAGGCTATTTATTACTGATTCAGTTGTGGAGCTTGTTATTGATCTGTTAAGAGATTAAATTTCTTCGGGGTTCTTGGAGGCTTTGTTCATTTTTAAAAAATTCCTTTTTCTTTGTCTTTGTTGGACTGGGTTCATTTAAAAACCCTGTCTTCAAGCTCTGATGTTCTTTCTTCTCCTTGTTCCATTCTATTGCTGAGATTTTCCAGTACATTTTGCATTTCTCTAAGTGTGTCCTTTATTTCCTGAAGTTGTAATTGTTTTTTTATTTATGCTATGTATTTCACTGAAATTTCTCCCCTCATATCTTGTACCATTTTTAAAAAATTTTTATTGAATTGGACTTCACCTTTCTCTGGTGCCTCCTTGATTAGCTTAATAATCAACCATCTGAATTCTTTTTCAGGCAAATCAGGAATGCCTTTTTGGTTTGGATCCATTGCTGGTGACCTAGTGTAATTTTGGGGGGTTGTTAAAGAACCTTGTTTTGTCATATTACCAGAATTGTTTTTCTAGTTCTTTCTTATTTGGAGGCTATGTCAGAGGGAAGATCTGGGGCTGAGGGCTGCTGTTCAGATTATTTTGTCCCACAGGGTGCTCCCTTGATCTAGCATTCTCCCCCTTCTCCTAGGGATGTGGCTTCCTGAGAGCCAAACTGTAGTAATTGTCATTTCTCCTCTGGATCTAGCCACTCAGTAGGGCTACCAGTCTCCTGGCTGGTACTGGGGGTTGTCTGCACAGAATCCTGTGAGGTGAACCATCTTCAGGTCTCTCAGTTGTGGACACCAGCACCTGCTGTGGTGGAGGCAACACAGGAGTGAAATGGACTCTATGAGCGTCCTTAGTTGTAATTGTTTAATGCACTAGTTTTTGCTGGTTGTCCTGCCAGGAGGTGGCACTTTCAAGAGGGCATCAGCTGTGGTAGTGTAGGGAGGATCAGGTGGTGGGCAGGGTCCTGGAACTCCCAAGAGACTATGCCCTTTGTCCTCAACTATCAGGGTTGGTTGATAGGGAGGGACCATCAGGTGGGGGCAGGGTTAGGCATGTCTGAGCTCAGACTCTCCTTGGGCAGGGCTTGCTGTGGCTGCTGTGGGGGAGGAGCTTTGATTCTCAGTCCAATGGAGTTATGTTCCCAGGTGGACTATGGCTGCCTCTGCTGTGTCATGCAGGTTGTCAGGGAAGTGAGGAAAAGCTGGCAGTTACAGGCCTCACCCAGCTCCCATTCAACCCAAAAAGCTGGTCTCACTCCCATTGTGAAAACCCCACCACCACAGCACCGAGTTTGTTTCTAGGCATTGGGAAGCAGGGCTGAGAAATTGCTCCAAGCTACCAGCCTCCAGCTAAGAAAGCAAGCAGGGCTTTTGCACCTCCCTGCCTGTTGAGTCTGCACACCGGATTCACACCCCGTGAGTTCTGGCCAGGAGACTTTGAGTATGGTTGGAATTGTTACAAAGTTCAGCTTGAAGTTTCCTTCTCCCTGTGGTCTTTTCCTAGTTCATCTGGCAGTCCTTCCCAAAGACCCCTGTGTGACAAATCAGAAATGGCTTCCCTGGGGACCCAGAAAACCCACAGGGCTTTTCTCGCTGCTTCCTCTACTCCTCTATTTTGCTCAGCTCTCTAAATTGACTTAGCTCCAGGTAAGGTCAAATCCTTTTCCCATGATCTAGACCTTCAGGTTCGCCAGTGAGAATGTGTGTTCGAGGGCAAATGATCCCCTTTTCCCACTTTCACAGTTTGGGCACTCACAGTATTTGGGCTGTCTCCCACGTTCTGAAGAAGCAATCTGCTTCCTTCAGAGGGTCTGTAGATTCTCTAGGATTTGCTGGTACATTCCTGCAGTAGTTCTGGAGCACAAGTTCATGATGTGAGTCTGCACACGCTGCTCTGTCCATCTGAGGGGGAGTTGCAATTTAGTCTTGCCTCCTATCTGCCATTTTCCCTCTCTAGTCTACACCCCTATCAATATTCTGAATTCCATTTCTGTCATTTCAGGCATTTCAGCCTGGTTAAGAACCCCTTCTGGAGAACTAGTGCTGTCGTTTGGAGGACAGAAGACACATTGGCCATTTGAGTTGCCAGAGTTCTTTCACTGCTTCTTTCTAATCACTGTGGATATTCCTTTGTCTTTGGTGTAGATTGAGTACAGTCGGTAGAAATCTTTTCTGGCTTTTTGCAGAGGGCTGAGGCTTTGTGCAGGGTCTTTATTTGTAGGTGACTTCTTGTCTTTGGTTTCACAGGCAGTAAGTTAGCAAAGTATTTTTGGTGTGTAAGGTTTGGAGTGTAACCCATTGTATGGCACTTAAGTGTAATGGTCAGTAGGTAGGCTCTTGTTCTGTCACGTGACTCCTCTATATTTTTTCATAGTTGCAGCTGTTCTTCCCATCAATGCTCTGAAATTGTGGGCTCCTCTCCCACCTGAGTGCTGGCTGCAGTTCACAGCTTGGCACTCGCAGGCTGCACATCACAGCTCTGGGGTAATCTCAAAGTTTATGCTCCCTCCTCAACTTGGAGGCAGCAGAGGAAGACATGTTAACAGTGGTTGTGGCCAGGAGTCTATTGCTTTTCTCCTGGGGCTCCACTGCAGGGAGATGTGGAGCTGCAAGCAATTACTGTGATTGGCCTAGGATGGGGTGCTGTGCTGTGGGCCCCAGCCAAAAAGGGAGACCTGTTTGATAATGAGCAGGTAAGTGGTTGGGACCTGTGGGAGACAGAATGGCCTTCTCTTCTTAGGGTAACTGCAGCTTGCTGGAGGTATAGATAAGGGACTTTCCCAGTCCAAAGGCATCAGGGGCAATATCACTAGAGAGGCAGTGGTAGAAGGGCTTTCAGTTGCCCCTGGGAGCTATACCTTTGAGAGAAAAGGAGCCGCTGCAACGAGGAGTGTTCATCCAGCTGGTGGGGTACCTATACTGCTGGCCTGAGCTGGGAGCTCCACTTGTTGAGGAGTTGGGGGTTGGGGGCTCACAGGGAAGAGAGACTGGTCTTCTCTCTGTATGGTGACTGTGGTGTTCTGTAAGCTCTGCTGTGGCCCTTAGGCTCTTTATTTTTAACCCAGACCAATGGCAGTAGGAGCAGAACCACTGCTGTGATAGTGGCAGAAGTGTTGTCTCTGGAAGTCTCTCCCCACAGAAACTCAAAGCCACTACCAGTGGGTATGCTCAGCCATGGATGGGGCAGCTGTTATGTGGTCCTGAGTGGGGGCTCTACCTGGTGGAGAGTGGGGGGTGTGGGCTCCCAGTTTGGAGGCACTGGAGTCCTCTCCATGTGGTGGTTGGTGCTGGAGGTGCCAGCATAGCAACTAGGCCCTTTGTTCCTTCTCTAGCCTGAGGGCAGTTAGGGTGGTACCACGGCAGCTGCAATGATGAAGAAGTTGTGAATTGAGTCTGGGATTTCCTCATAAGAGAAGTGTTGACCCACCCCTGATTAAGGTGATCAGGCAGGGGCAGGGTGGTTGCGCTGGAGTCCCAGGTCAGGAGGCCCCACCCAATGAGAAATGAGGTCCACGATCTGTGTGGAGGACAGTCTGGCCACTTTTCTGGGTAGTGGCTGTGCTGTTCTGGGGATCCACACCAGCCCCACTTCCCCTTATACTCTCCAGAGCCCAGAAGAAGCAAAGTGAAGGCTGTGAAATGGCAAAGACAGCTGCCTGCCCCTCCTTCTGGGAGCTCAATCTCAGGGAGATGCAGAGCCTCTGCCCACCTTAGAACCCAGCAGGGGTGGCTGGAGTCCAAGGTTGGAAGGTCCCATCCAGTGAGGAGAAACAGATAAGAGACCCATGTAAAAAACAGTCTGGCCACTTTTCCACAGGATGGCTGCACTGTGCTGGGGATCCACTCCAGTTCCTATTCACCTTGGACTCTCTTTTTCATTCTTTTTTTTTTATTATTAATTTTTTTTGCACACAAAAACAATAAACATTTTCTAAAAATACATACAAACAAAAAGATGCGTATCAAACATATTAGGAAGGTTACACATGGGAAGTCGGGGAATAGAAATGGGGGGTGGGAGTTAAAATAAATGAGAGAGGGACTTTATATGGATCAGTGATAATAACTCAATCCTCTATTTGACAAAGAAGAGGGAGAAGGAAGAGGAAGAAAAAGAAAGTGGGATAAAGGATCAGAAAGGGAGGAAAATAGAAAAAATTAGAGTATGACTCCAGGGTAGACCTGTTTTGTTGTCACTGAGTTGGTTGGTTGGTTTGTCTGTTGTATTTTTCATGTTTCACTAAGTTGGCCAGACTGGTCTCGAACTCCTAGCCTGAAGTGATCAACCCGCCTCGCCCCCCGGAGTGCCGGGACCACAGGCGTGAGCCACCACGTCCAGCCCCCACATTGCTTCTGGCCTCCGTGGTAGACCTCCCAGACGGAGCGGCCGGGCAGAGGTGCTCCTCACTTCTTCCCAGACACGGGGTGGCCGGGCAGAGGCGCTCCTCACTTCCCAGACGGGGCGGCCAGGCAGAGATGCTCCTCACTTCTTCCCAGACGATAGGTGGCCGGGCAGAGGCGCCCCTCACTTCCCAGATGATGGGTGGCCGGGCAGAGGCGCTCCTCACTTCCCAGACGATGGGTGGCCGGGCCGAGGCGCTCCTCACTTCCCAGACGGGGCGGCTGGGCAGAGGCGCTCCTCACTTCCCAGACGATGGGTGGCCAGGCAGAGGCGCTCCTCACTTCCCAGACGGTGGGTGGTCGGGTAGAGGTGCTCCTCACTTCCCAGACGGGGCGGCCGGGCAGAGGCGCTCCTCACTTCCCAGACGATGGGTGGCCGGGCAGAGGTGCTCCTCACTTCCCAGACGGGGCGGCTGGGCAGAGGCGCTCCTCACTTCCCAGACGATAGGTGGCCGGGCAGAGGCGCTCCTCACTTCCTAGACGATGGGTGGCCAGGCAGAGGCGCTCCTCACTTCCCAGACGATGGGTGGCCGGGCAGAGGCTCTCCTCATTTCCCAGATGGGGCGGCCTGGCAGAGGTGCTCCTTACTTCCTCCCGGACGGGGTGGCCGGGCAGAGGCGCTCCTCACTTCCCAGACGGTGGGTGGTCGGGTAGAGGCGCTCCTCGCTTCCCAGACGGGGCGGCCGGGCAGAGGCGCTCCTCACTTCCCAGACGGGGCGGCCGGGCAGAGGCGCTCCTCACTTCCCAGACGGGGCGGCCGGGCAGAGGCGCTCCTCACTTCCCAGATGGGGCGGCCGGGCAGAGGTGCTCCTCACTTCCCAGACGGGGCGGCCGGGCAGAGGTGCTCCTCACTTCCCAGACGATGGGTGGCCGGGCAGAGGCGCACCTCACTTCCCAGACGATGGGTGGCCGGGCAGAGGCTCTCCTCACTTCCCAGATGGGGCGGCCGGGCAGAGGGGCGGCTGGGCAGAGATGCTCCCCACCTCCCAGACGGGGCGGTGGCCGGGCAGGGGCTGCAATCCCGGCACCCTGGTAGGCCAAGGCAGGCGGCTGGGAGGCAGAGGCTGCCGTGAGCCCAGACCATGCCACCGCACTCCAGCCCAGGCAACACCGAGCACCGGGTGAGCGAGACTCCGTCTGCAGTCCCAGTACCTCGGGAGGCTGAGGCGGGCAGAGCACTCGGCGTCAGGAGCTGGCGACCAGCGTGGCCAACATGGCGAACGCGCGCCTGCAGCCAAAGGAGAAAAAGCAGGCAGCGGTGGCGCGCGGCGGCAGTCCCAGGCAGTCCGCGGCGCGGGCAGCAGCGAGCCGAGTAGACTGCAGCCTGGGCCACAGAGGGGAAGAAAGAAAGAAAGGAAGAAGGAAGGAAGGAAGGAAGGAAGGAAGGAAGGAAGGAGGAAGGAAGGCAGGCAGGCAGGCAGGCAGGCAGGCAGGCAGGCTCACCTTGGACTCTCAAGGGACCAAAGGCAACAGCTGTGAAGACTGTGAAACAGCAAAGATGACAGCCCACCCCTCCTTCTGGTAGATCCATCTCAAGGGAGATGCAGAGCTCCTGCTGGCCTGAGAACCCTGGTGGGTGTGGCAGGAGTCCCTTCTTGGGAGGTCCTACCCAGTGAGGAGAAACAGGATCAGGGATCCATATAAAATAGTCTGGCTGTTTCACGCTACTCCACAGTCTGGCCATGTTGTGCTGCGGATCTGCTCTACTCCCCAGTCCCCTTGGACTCTTTAGATCCCAAAGGCAGCAGCAGTGAAGGCCAGGAAACAGCAAAAATGGTAGCCCACCCCTCCTTCTGGGAGCTTCATTTCAGGGAGTTGCTGTGCTGGTACTGGCTGGAGTATACAGACAGTGTGTGGCTGGAATCCTCGTTCAGTGGGTCTTATCCTGCAAGGTGCCATGGAAGCAAGACTGCTGAGCACCCTGGACTCAGCCCCTTTCCTGGGAGTGCATAAGAGATGCTGATCTCCCTCTTTGTTGTAGCTGCAGCGGCTGTTGCCAGGATGCCCAGGGATCAAGAGCTTTCAGGACTTCACGTGTGTCTGAGTGGCAGCTCTGCCAGGACTCCACGTATCTCTGTCTGACTGAAGGCCCTGGTGGAGTGGATTCATGAGGGTATCTCCTGATCTCAGGGTTGTAGTGATCTGTGGAAGAAATATGGGTCCCCAGGGTCTTGCAGGAGTGATTAGATTTTAAAGTCAAAGGTAAATTAAGTGTTGGTGTGACCATTTTGTATAATTAAATTTCAGTTCAGTGAGTGCCCTCTTTCCTGTTCCAAATCTCTGCATGCTCGCTTCTGCCTTTCCCCATGCCCTTCTCCATTGAATTCTTCTCTGTGATCTGACCCTTTCTTTTGAATCCATTACTACAGCCTGTGCTCATTTTCTCAGGCCCAGTCCTTGTAATCCAATCTCCTGGTACACCGACCTGCCTGAGCCTGGCCCCACTATGTACTCTGATTCCACTCCGGCTTCTCACTGTTTACTCTAAGACCCTATGACCTAAACTCCACCATTAGTCCAAAGGCTCTGGAAGTTCTGGCAAGAGCAATCAAGCAAAAGAAAGAAATAAAGGGTATTCAAATAGGAATAGAGGAAGTCAAATTGCCTCTGTCTGCAGATGACATGATTGTATATTTAGAAAACCCCATTGTTTCAGCCCAAAAACTCCTTAAGCTGATAAACAGCTTCAGCAATTCTCAGGATACAAAATCAATGTACAAAAATCACAAGCATTCCTGTACACCAATAATAGACAAGCAGAGAGCCAAATCATGAGTGAACTCCCATTCACAATTGCTATAAAGAAAATAAAATACCAAGAAATACAACTTACAAGGGATGTGAAGACTTTTCAAGGAGAACTACAAACCACTGCTCAAGAAAATAAGAGAGGACACAAAAAAATGGAAAAAAATTCCATGCTCATGGATAGGAAGAATCAATATTGTGAAAATGGCCATACTGCCCAAAGTAATTTATACATTCAGTGATATTCCAATCAAGCTACCATTGACTTTCTTCACAGAACTGGAAAGAACTACTTTAAATTTCACATGGACCCAAAAAGGAGCCTGTAGAGCCAAGACAATCCTAAGCAAAAAGAACAAAGCTGGAGGCAATGCTACCTGACTTCAAACTATACTACAAGGCTACAGTAACCAAAACAGCATGGTAGTGGTACCAAAACAGATATATAGCTCAACGGAACAGAACAGAGGTTTCAGAAATAAAACCACACATCTACTACCATCTGATCTTCAAAAACCTGACAAAAACAAGCAATGGGGAAAGGATTCCCTATTTATGGTGCTGGGAAAACTGGCTAGCCATATGCAGAAAACTGAAACTGGACCCCTTCCTTATACCTTATACAATAATTAACTCAAGATGGATTAAAGAAAACCTAGGCACTACCATTCAAGACATAGGCATGGGCAAGGACTTCATGAATAAAACACCAAAAGCAATTGCAACAAAAGCCAGAATTGACAAATGGGATCTAATTCAACTAAAGAGTTTCTGCTCAGCAAAAGAAACTATCATCAGATTGAACAGGGAACCTACAGAATGGGAGAAAATTTTTGGAATCTGTCCATCTGACAAAGGTCTAATATCCAGAATCTAAAAAAAAAACAAACAAATTTACAAGAAAAACAACCCCATCAAAAAGTGGGTGAAGGATATGAACAGACACTTCTCAAAAGAAGACATTTATGCGGCCAACAAACATATGAAGGAAAGCTCATCATCGCTGGTCATTAGAGAGATGCAAATCAAAACCACAATGAGATACCATCTCATGCCTGTTAGAATGGTGATCATTAAAAAGTCGGGAAACAACAGATCCTGGTGAGGATGCTGAGAAATAGGAACACTGTTGGTGGGAGTGTAAATTAGTTCAACCATTGTGGAAGACAGTGTGGCAATTCCTCAAGGATCTGGACCCATTACTGGGGATATACTCGAAGGATTGTAAATTATTCTACTATAAAGACACATGCACATATATGTTTACTGCAGCACTATTTACACTAGCAAAGACTTGGAACCAACCAAAATGCCCACTAATTATAGACTGGATAAAGAAAATGTGGCATATATACACCATGCAATACTATGCAGCCATAAAAAAGAATGAGTTCATGTCCTTTGCAGGCACATGGATAAACTTAGAAACCGTCATCCTCAGCAAACTAACACAGGAAAAGAAAACCAAACACCACATGTTCTCACTCGTAAGTGGGAGTTGAACACCGGGGCCTGTCGGGGGGTGGAGTGAAAGGGGAGGGAGAGCATTAAGACAAATACCCAATGCATGCAGGGTTTAAACCTAGATGAAGGGTTGATAAGTGCAGCAAACAACCATGGCACATGTATACCTATGTAACAAACCTGCACATTCTGCACATTTATCCCAGAACTTAAAGTAAAATTTTAAAAATATACTTACAAATAAATAAATAAATATAAAATCCAACTAGAGCTTATTTCAGGAGTCGAGTTACCTGATATGATAGTTATTTCTGTTGTATAATTAATGATTTATGTTCTTTTTTTGGACTTTATCTTCTTGCATATATTTGTACAATAATTTTTTTTTCTTCATCCTTGTGGTACTTATTCATCAGAGCCGGCTCCACTGTCCAAATGCTTCTGCTTTTTGTTTTTCTTTTGTAGCATAGGTTTTTTGCTTTTGCTTTCACCTTAGGATTTCCCTAGGGAGTTAACAGGGATTTTCATTTTGTACTGCTTTTGCAGTATGGATCAAACATTGGCTTACGGTGTTAATGTGTGAAGAGAAAAAATTATCTAAAGCAGATGAGCTTTAATGAACAAATGTGTATTTTATCTGAATTTGAGTAGAGTGCATGTTGTTTTTGTTTTTGGGGTTTTTTTGTAATTAATATGAATAAAGTGCAGTTCTCATAAGTATAATCACTTAAGAACACTACTACTCATTCTTGAAAAGGTAGAAATGTAAAATTTAGAAAAATAACTAAGGTGGGGACTGGAGCCATGAGAAGAATATTTACTAGGAAGTTCATTGATTCTTTCGGATTTGGAACTTGGCTTTGTTTTTCAATAGTGACAATAATGGCTTAGTTCTAGGAATGTTCTGGAAGACATTGATAATTTTAGTTTAAAATGAAAATCTCGTATTTCTGTATTTTATCGTTTTCAATAAAAAGTGTTTTGGAAAACACACACACACACACACACACACACAGCTTCATTCTCCCTTTTACTTACCTTTACAGTTTCTTCAAGACCTTTTCCATTTTATGCCAATATTTACTAGTTGAGTTATTTTTTGTCTCTCTACACTATAATATCCATAAGAAAAGGAACTCTGCACATGTGCTTATGATGTAGTAATATTTCAAATATCAGCTCAACAAAGATTTGTGAAACAAAAGAATGAATCAAGTGTAGCATTGATAAGAACTGCCAAGAAATTTCAAAGGGAAATTTACTGAGGGACATTTGAGAAATCAGTAAAACTTGTTCTCTATGTCCTCGATCTTTCAAATGAGTGGTCCTTAGATGGTTTGGAATTTGGCTATTTTTAATAATACCTTTAAGATAACACCTGCTTTAGTTGTGACTTTGCCTAACTAAACGTTATCACATTTTAAACATTCTATCGAATCCATGTGGATTTCAGAAAGTGCTTAGTTAAATGTTTTTCTTTAAATACAGATCAACCATATCCATGCAAAATCATTTTACGGCCTTGGTACCAAATGCTTATTTTCGCTGATCACCGCCCCAAATTGTATCAAACATACTTAAATGTAACTGTATTTCTTATTGTATATTAAATTTTTACAATAAATATTTAATAGATTTTGAAATTTTGCTTTTAAAATTATTTTACTGAATATAACTCATTAAGTAATATGATTGGGTATTTCATCATGCAATATTTGGTAAACATTAGCAATCTTTTTGTTTTCCTGAAATTCAAATTAATTTTTTTCACATACCATATTGTTTCATCTTGGAAAATCTTTGTGATATCAGTGGATAGATTTCCTTAATTTTTCAGAAACAAAAAAAGAAACAGATTCAGTAAGGTTAAGTGGCTTCCCCAATGTTACAGAGTAATCCAGATATAATCTCTCTCTTCATGAACTTCCTACCATTGTCAAATAATCAATTGTTATTTGGAAATAGCATTTTCTCCCATCAGATTACAAAAATAATACATTCTTCAGAAAATTTGGAAAATATGTTAGCACTCAGAATAACACAAAAGGCCCACATCTAATAATACAGAGATAAACTTTCCATATATTAGACATTTATGAATATATTTTACTTAAATAAATTGAAGTTACAATGTTGATTTATTAACATATAAAATAAAATAATTTCCATATCCTTATCCTCTTTCAACATGAGTTCTAGTGATGATGTGATATTCTAACAATAATTTTTAAAAATAACTTTTCAGTTATTGTGAATTAATATTGTAAAAATACCCTGACAAAGGCATTCATATTTTTATTGCTTCTTAATGCCACTGACAAATATTCTTTAGCAATGCAACAACTTAACTTCCTATCATTATTGTATGACATGGCCTTCATCAATACTAGTTACCATCATTTTTTAAACTTTTATTTTAGGTTCAGGGGTGCATGTGCAGGTTTGTTATATAGGTAAATTGTGTGTAACAGAAGTTTGGTGTACAGATTATCTCATCACCCAGGTAATAAGCATAGTACCTGATAGGTAGTTTGTTGGTCCTCATCCTCCTCCCTTCCTTCCACCCTTAGGTAGGCCCTGGTGTCTCTTGTTCCCTTCTTTGTGTCCAAATGCACCAAGTGTTTAGTTCCCACTTATAAGTGAGAATATGCGATATTTGGATTTCTTTTCCTGCTTTGGTTTGCTTAGGATAATGGCCTCCAGCCCCATCCATGTTCCTGCAAAGAACATGATTTTGTTCCTTTTTATGGCTGTGTAGTATTTCCTGGTATATATGTACCACATTTTCTTTAACCAGTTTACCACTGATGGCAATTAGGTTGATTCAATGTCTTTGCTATTGTGAATAGTGCTGTGATGAACATACGCATGCATGTGTCTTTTTGGTAGAATTACTTATTTTCCTTTGCCTATGTACCCCATAATGGGATTGCTGGGTAGGATGATAGTTGTGTTTTAAGTTCTTTGAGACATTTCCAATCTGCTTTCCACAATGGCTGAACTAATTTACATTCCCACCAGCAGTGTGTAAGCATTCCCTTTTCTCCACAACCTTGCCAGCATCTGTTCTTTTTTGATTTTTTAAAATAGTAGTCATTCAGACTGGTGTGAGATGGTGTCACATTGTGGTTTTGATTTTCATTTCTCTAATTTTTAATGATGCTGAGAATTTTTTCATATGCTTGTTGGCTGCATGTATGTCTTCTTTTGAAAAGTGTATGTTCATGTCATTTGCCTGCTTTTTAATGGGGTTGTTTTTTGCTTCTTCATTGGTTTAAGTTCCTAATAAATTCTGGATATTAGACATTTGTCAGATGCAAATATTGCAAATATTTTCTACCATTCTATAGATTGCTTGTTTACTCTCTTGATAGTTTATTTTGCGGCACAGAAGCTCTTAAGTTTAATTAGATACCCTTTGTCAATTTTTGCTTTTGTTGCCATTCTCTTTGGCATCTTTGTCATGAAATATTTGCCCATTCCTATGTCCAGCATGGTGTTGCCTAGGTTGTCTTCAGAAGTGTTTATAGTTTTAGGTTTTACATTTAACTCTTTAATCCATCTTGAGTTGCTCTGTCGAAGGTCAGATGGTTTTAGGTGTGTGGCATTATTTCTGAGCTCTCTGTTCTGTTCCCTTTGCCTATGTGTCTGTATTTGTACTAGTGCTATGCTATTTTGATTACTGTAGCCTTGTAGTATAGTTTGAAGTTGGGTAGTGTGATGCGTCTAGCTTTGTTCTTTTTGCTTAGCATTGCCTTGATTATTTGGGCTCTTTTTTGGTTCCATATGAATTTTAAAATAGTTATTTTCTATTTCTGTGAATAATGTCATTGGTAGCTTGATAAATATAGCATTGAATATGTAAATTGCTTTGGGCAGTGTTGCCATTTTAACAATATTGATTCTTTCCATCCATGAACATGGAATGTTTTTCCATTTGTTTCTGTCATCTATGATTTATTTGAGTAGTGTTTTATAAGTCTCTTTGTAGAGATCTTTCATCTACCTCGTTAGCTGAATTTCTAGGTATTTTATTCTTTTAGTGGCTACTATGAATTGGATTACATTATTGATTTGGCTCCCATCTTTGATGGTGTGTGTGTGTGCAGATATTATTTTTGTACATTGATTTTGTATCATTAAACTTTTCTGAAATTGTTTATCAGATCATGGAGCTTTTGGGCAGAGGCTAGATATTTTCTAGGTACAGAATCCTATTGTCTGCAAACAGGGATAGGTTGACTTCCTCTCTTCCAGTTTGGGTGCCTTTCATTTCTTTTTCTTGCTTGATTGCTCTGGTCAGGACACCCAGTACTATGTTGAATAGGAGTGATGAGGGAGGACATTCTTATATTGTTTAAGTTTTCAAAAGGAATGCTTCCAACTTTTGTCCACCCAGTATGATGGTGGCTGTGGGTTTGTCGTACACGGCTGTTGTTACTTTGAGGTATGTTCCTTCAATGCCTAGTTTTTTGAGGGTTTTTAATATAGAGGGATACTGAATTTTATCAAAAGCCTTTTTCTGCATCTATTGAGATAATCATGTGGTTTTTGTTTTTTTTTCTGTTCATGTTGTGAATCACATTTATTAGTTTGTGTGTGTTGAACCAATCTTGCATCCCAGGGTTAAAGCCTAGTTAACAATGGTGGATTATCTTTTTGATGTCTTACTGGATTCTGTTTATTAGTATTTTGCTGAGTATTTTTGCATCAATGTTCATCAAGCATATTGGCTTGAAGTTTTCTTTTTCTGTTGTGTCTCTGCCAGGTTTTGCTCTCAGGATTATAGCATAGTTTTGCTATAAGCTGGCCTCATGGAATAAGTTAGAGAAGAGTTCCTGCTCTGCAATTTTAAGGAATAGTTTCAATAGGAATTGTACCAGCTCTTCTTTATGGATCTGGTAGAATTTGGCTGTGAATCCACTTGGTCCTGGAATTTTCTGGTTGGCAGGCTTTTTATTAGTGACTGAATTTTAGAATTCATTACTCGTCTGTTCAGGGACTCAATAGTCTTTCTGGTTAAAACTTGGAGGGTTGTATTATCCCAGCAATTTATCCATTTCTTCTATGTTTTCTAGTTTGTGTGCATAGAACTATTTATAGTAGTAGTGTCTGAGGGTTTTTCTGTATTTCTGTGGGGTCAGTGGCAATATCCCCTTTGTCATTTCTGATTGTGTTTAATTGGATCTTCTCTCTTTTTTCTTTTTAGCTACCTATCTATCTTATTAATTATTTTCAAAGACAAACTCCTTGAATAGTTGTTCTTTTGTATGGTTTTCACATCTCAATCTCCTTCAGTTCAGCTATATTTTGTTGATTTCTTGTCTTCTGCTACCTTTAGGGTTGGTTTGCTCTTGTTTCTCTGGTTGTGATTTTATGTTGGTAATTTGAGACCTTTGTAACTTTTTTTTTTTTTTTTGTATTTTTAGTAGAGATGGGGTTTCACTGTGGTCTCGATCTCCTGACCTCGTGATCCGCCCGCCTTGGCCTCCCAAAGTGCTGGGATTACAAGCATGAGCCACTGCGCCCGGCCGAGACCTTTGTAACTTTTTGATGTAGACATTTAGTACTATGAATTTCCTGCTTAACATTGCGTTAGCTGTTTTTCATAGATTCCAGTATGTTGCATCTTTGTTTCATTAGTTTCAAAGAATTTATTGATTTATATCTTAATTTTGTTATTTAACCAAAAGTCATTCATGAGCAGGTTGTTTAATTTCCATTTAGTTGCATGCTTTTGAGCAATTTTCTTCCCATATTGAGCTTTATTTTTATTGCACTGTGGTCCAAGAGTATGGCTGGTATGATTTACAGACTCTGAAACTGAGAAGAGGGCAGGAGGCCCTAACCTCCTCTCTGGAGGCTGGGCAATAGGGGGATAATAAAATCCAAGGATTGTGGGAAAAACTCAAGTATAATCCAGGCATATGCCACTCTTAGAGATAAGCCTGATCTAAAGTAGTAGTTTAGAATATGTTATTGGTATTTGTGAGAAGCAGCTGTACTCATTATATGGGAAAAATTGATCTTTAACAGAGACAGCAATTCCATACAAGATGAAAGTAAAACAAAGTTCTACTCAAGGGAGATAGGCTTCCAAAAATTTTACAGAAAAAAAAAACACCCTAAGTAAATGCTTCCATCACCATCATGACCATCTCCATAGTCACTGCTATCATTGCCATGGCTACCATTACCATAACCACAAGAATTGTATACACCACTACCATTACCATCATCATCACTATCCCTGATAGGCCTTGGGATTCCCCTAAACCCACCAGCCAGGCTATAGGGCTGGCCTCTAAGTGAGGAAAACTACACAGAGGAAAAAGAAAGATGTCAGGAATGGGATAAGTATACTATATTTCAGTTTCCTAACTCATTAGGTAGAGTTCAGAGCTTAAGCCTCCAGGTCATTATTCTTAGCCCCATATGGGAGGGAAGGGGGTTAAGGTGGGTGGCTACAGCCCAGTTATCTCCGAGGCTGTCAGGTTCTACATACTCTTCTGGCACTGGGTTCCAGACAGCCATTGTATTAGTTCTTTTTCACGGTGCTGATAAAGACATACCCAAAACTGGCAACAAACAGAGGTTTAATTGGACTTACAGTTCCACATGGCTGGGGTGGCCTCAGAATCATGGCAGGAGGCGAAAGGCACTTCTTAAATGGCAGCAGCAAGAGAAAACTGAGGAAGAAGCAAAAGTGGAAACCCCTGATAAACCCATCAGATCTTGTGAAACTTATTCACTATCACAAGAGTACCAAAGGAAAAAACAGCCCCCATGATTCAATTACCTCCTCTGGGGTCCCTCCCATAATACATGAGAATTCTGAGAGATAAAATTCGAGTTGAGATGTGGGTGGAGACACAGTAAAACAATATCATTCTGCCCCTGGCCCCTCCAAATCTCATGTCCTCACATTTTGAAATCAATCATGCCTTCCCAACAGTCCCCCTGTCTTAACTCATTTCAGCATTAACCCAAAAGTCCACATTCCAAAGTCTCGTCTAAGACAAGGCAAGTCCCTTATGCCTACGAGCCTGTAAAATCAAAAGCAAGCTAGTTACTTCCTAGATACAGTGGGGGTACAGGTATTGGATAAACACAGCCATTCCAAGTGGGAGAAATTGACCAAAACAAAGGGGTTACAGGGCCCATGCAAGTCCAAAATACAGTGGGGCAGTCAAATGTTAAAGCTCCAAAATGATCTCCTTTGATTCCATGTCTCACATCCAGGTCACACTGATGCAAGAGGTGGGTTCCCATGGTCTTGGGCAGCTCTGGTCCTGTGGTTTTGCAGGGTACAACATCCCTCCTGGCTGCTTTCACAGGCTGGCATTGAGTGTCTGTGGCTTTTCCAGGTACAAGGTGCAAGCTGTTGGTAGATCTACATTTCTGGGGTCTGGAGGATGGTGGCCCTCTTCTCATAGCTCCACTAGGCAGTGCCCCAGGAGGGACTCTGTGTGGGACCTCCAACCCCACATTTCTCTTCCACACTGCCCAAATAGAGGTTCTCCATGAGGGCCCTGCCCCTGCAATAAACTTTTGCCTGGGCATCCAGGTGTTTCCATACATCTTCTGAAATCTAGGCAGAGGTTCCCAAATCTCAATTCTTGACTTCTGTACACCCACAGACTCAACAACATGTGGAAGCTGCCAAGGCTTGGGGTTTCACCCTCTGAAGCCACAGCCTGAGCTCTACATTGACCCCTTTCAGCCATGGCTGGAGAGGCTGTGACACAAGGTACCAAACCCTAGGCTGCACACAACACAGGGACCCTGGGCTTGGCCCAGAAAACCACTTTTTCATCCTGGGCCTTTGGGTCTGTGATGGTCTCTGACATGGCCTGGAGGTCTCTGACATGGAGACATTTTCCCCATGGTCTTGGGGATTAACATTAGGCTCCTTGCTACTTATGCAAATTTCTGCAGCCAGCTTGAATTTCTCCCCAGAAAATGGTTTTTTCTTTTCTATCACATTGTCAGGCTGCAATTTTTCTGAACTTTTATGCTCTGCTTCCCTTATAAAACTCAAGTCACCTCTTGAATACTTTCCTGCTTAGAAATTTCTTCCACCAGATACCCTAAATCATCTCTCTCAAGGTCAAAGTTCCACAAATCTCTAGAGTAGGGGCAAAATGCCACCAGTCTCTTTGCTAAAACGTAACAGGAGTCACCTTTGCTCCAGTTCCCAACAAGTTCCTCATCTCCATCTGAGACCACCTCAGCCTGGACCTTAATGTCCATATCGCTATCAGTATTTTGGGCAAAGCCACTCAACAAGTCTCTAAAAAGTTCCAAACTTTCCCAAATATTTCTGTCTTCTTCTGAGCCCTCCAAACTGTTCCAACATCTGCCTGTTACCCACTTCCAAAGTTGCTTCCACATTTTCCGGTATGTTTTCAGCAACACCTCACTCTACTGGTACCAGTTTGCTGTATTAGTTCATTTTCATGTTGTTGATAAAGACATACCCGAAACTGGAACAAAAAGAGGTTTAATTGGACTTACAGTCCAACATGGCTGGGGTGGCCTCAGAATCATGGTGGGAGGCAAAAGGCACTTCTTACATGGTGGCAGCAAGAGAAAAACGTGGTAGAAGCAAAAGCAGAAATCCCTGATAAACCCATCAGATCTCATGAGACTTATTCACTATCACGAGAACAGCATGGGAAAGACAAGCCCCCATGATTCAATTACCTCCTCCTGGGCCCCTCTCTCAACAAGTGGGAATTCTAGGAGATACAATTCAAGTTAAGATTTGGGTGGGGACACAGCCAAACCATATCAGCCATAAACTGTTACTAGCCCCAAATCATCCTTCTTGTTAATGAGAAGGAAACTTCTACTGTTTTTTTTGGATGGGTCCTTACTGGTTCCAGTAATGCTGGTCAGTACAGAGAGTGATCACAGTTTGAGTGAGGCTGAGGAAGGCAAGAGATAATCCAATCTAAGATAATTAATCTCTCAACACGGAGATTTCAAAACACATGAATTCCACAATTTGTCCCCAACAGGTGTCACAGTACTTTGGGGTTGAGGGAAGCTGCTAGGTTAAACTCGTTGAAATATATACAATAAACTGCTATGTTCCACAAAGAAAAGGCCAGAAGTTCTGCGTCCACCTAAAGTAGAACACATTGGAAAAAATCCTAGGCCAATCAAGAGAGATCCAAAACTGTTATCCTAAATAAAAAACAGAGAGATGTTCTCCAAAATAAAATAATACTTTTAGGGGAATATACTGCAGTGGGAATTTGCATTCCATAATAAAACCATATCAGTTTTCAGGGAGGTAAAGGAAGAAAGTGGGTTTATTTTTAAAAAAATGGAGATTATATGATTGCTTTGAGATAACTATCCTTGGCTACAAGGATCAATAACAAGAGTGGCACCAGCCTGAGGTTAGGCAGATGCTGGGCAGATATCATTTCAGAAGTATTTTCTTTTTAAGTTTGTGATGGTCTTTGTGCAACGTTTTGGCTTTTGCAGAGTCTTTTGTAATAGTTTTTGTTAGCAGGCATTTGTGCATGAGAGCCATCCCTTTACGGTCTTACTTGGCTCTATTTGTCAGGCTTTGTTTGTTAGTTTGTTTGTGTTTGTATTTTTTTTTTTAAAAAATGACTCCATTATGATTCTGACAACTTACGAAACCAAGTTATGCAATAAATCATGATTTTGGGGATGCCATATAGATTGATTAAACCGAATGTTAGAAGTCAGGATTGTGTCAGAAGTTCAGCTCAAGGATGATACAAAAACAATTCAACCCCAAAGAAGGCTGACAGAAACATAGCCAGATAGCAACCAGATATGTTGTTGGAAGTCATGGTGGAATTTCTCTCCAGGTTCCAGTACCCTAGAGAAAAACAAGAAAGTCCATGAGATAATTGAAGAGCATTGTGGAGTTTAGGGTAAGTGGTGAAGACCGGGCATGCCGTAGCCCTTCTGCCTTTAAGCACAGGCCAGTCATGTCTGTTCCACTGCCAAGTTTACTGTATTCAGGGGAGTGGCACAGCCTGCAGATAGCTGTGGGTATATCTAGAAGAGCAGGGATAGGAGTTGGAGCATGGTAAGGGACAAAAATAAAATTCTGCTCAAGTGAGGAAGAGGGCTATCATAATAACACATGCACATATAAAGGTGTTTCTGTGCACCGAGTAGATTAAAATAACATTAGAATTTGTCAATATATACATTTACAGTTGGAGCCTAGAAGCTATATACATTTGGTCACTAGAATTGTGACAATGAGTTCTGGTACAGTATATATGAAATATGCAACAGAACCCTTTGCTTTTAGTTTATGCTAGTCAAGAAGACTTCCAGAATTCTCAAGAGCCAAAAAAAAAAAAAAAAAAGAACCTTATGTAGCACCTATTGTGTATCATTCATTTAACATTTATCGAACACCTACATCTCTCAGTAATGTTTCTAGGTTATGAGGACACAGACATGAATTAGACATTGTTTCTGACTTTAAGATGTTCAAATGCATGTAAGAGTATGTAAGTTCAGACTTCTCTGTGTGTTAAGTGGAGGCCTAATTGCAAGTAGTTACAATATAACATTAGAAGCACTATTGTATGGGTATATATAAATTCCTTTTCATAAAATGAATTTGAAGGAACAACTCCATGTGTGGGTAATCATATGAAACAACACAGAGAAGATTGTATTTTACCCAAATCTTAACATATGAATTGGAATTTTCCAGATGGAGAAAAGGTGAAGGGAACTAGAGGCAGAGGACAAGGCATTAGCAAATAGAAGCCTAAAATTGTCTGGTATGTTTGAGAAATAGCAAGAATTTAGACATGAAAATAGCATACATTTCACAGGAGTTGGGGATTAGGATGGGAAATGTGAATTGAAGAGTAGGTTCATGACAAATGTTATATGTAATTTTAAGGAGTTTTGATTTTTGTCCTAAAGCCAGTGGGAAGTGATTTAAAATTTTTAAGAGAGTAACAGGAAAAAAAAATCTCTGTATTTTAGAAAAATATTTGGAGCCAGTATGACACAGTGGTTAAAAACATGGACACTGGAGTCAGATTGGTTTTGAGTCGTAAGTTTGCCAATTATTAGTCATGTCATTTTTAGCAAACAACCTCTCTGAGCCTGTTTCTTAATCTGAAAAATGGCATAACAATAGTACCCAAATCCTGAGATTTTTGTGAGGAATAAATTAGATAATGCATATAGTATTCTTAACACAGTGTCCAGTATATAGTAAGAACTCAATAAATGGTGGTTATTATGATGATTCTGAATTTAATGTGGAATGTGGGGTGGATCTAGGGTACTAATGTTCAGATGAGAAACAACGTAGGCTTGATATTAAAAAGTGGTGGTGTTAAAAGGATTTGGTTACTTACTGAATGTGGAGTATAAGGGAGAAAAGGAGCTTACCTTTACTCCTAGCTTTGTTTATAGCTGAGGTAACTGGGTGGTTGGTGTTGCCATTTAATATTATGGAGAATCCAGGAAAGGCAGGTTATGGATAAAGGCAGGAGCGACATGATGATCCTGGTTTGTGATTATGTGTTTCCCAGAGCCTAATGAGTTGCCAGAATTGCGGTTCTGAGGATTCAAAACTGGGGGAAACACCTGAATTGTAGAGGTTTCATCATCTTGACCTATTTTGTAATTAGATCCCAATATATATACACTGTCTCTTTAAATGTTACATTTTAAATGGTGCAGTGTATTTTATCAGTAGTACATGAAGTTTTCTGAAAGCAAATCCATTGTTCAAAAGCTAAAATGGTTAGCCTTGAAGATTTTGTCCTAATGGGTACAATTTGTGAGCATGTATATGAGGTTAAAATAATAACAAGAAGCTACATGGTGGCATTTTCATACTATTTCAATCCTAAATTTCCTTGTGAGCAGTTATGACATGGTTAAAAGTGTAGCCCCGAAACGAGGTTACCTGGGTTCAGATCCTGGCTCTATTATTTGTTAATAAATGCTTCCAGGAGACTATTTAAATTTTGGGACTCAGTTTCCCTATCTGTAAATTGGAAGACAATAATGACAGTACTGCACAGTTTGTGGGTTTCACTTAGAAAGCAGGGCTTGGCACATAGAAAGTGCTATATAAATATTAGTCATTGTTATCAATATCACAGAGCATGGTTTGGTGGAAAAAGTTTCTCTTGATTTCACCATGAATCAGGAAACTAATTTGGGTTTGAAATTATTGAGTCCTCTAAAGGTTAACCTGATCACTTCTCCTCCGTGACCCAGGCTAGTTTAGGTAGGTAAACCTCACTCATCTCTCCCTCCATCAGAAGACTCACCTATCATACTGCTGTGTCATTTTCTATTTACTTGTCCCAGAGCCTGTAAAAACCATGATGGCAAGGTCTTTGTCTTGTTTATTGTTTAAGCCTACCTGGCAAATAACAGATCCTCAATAAATTATGTATTGACTAGATGTATGTACATTCAGTTAACTTCTTTTCTTCATGGTTGCATTGAAGCTAACATGAAAACAGAACGAAAAACAAAAACCACATGATTATCTCAATAGATGCAGAAAAGGCGTTCCGTAAAATTCAACACTTCTTCATGTTAAAAACTCTCAATAAATTAGGTGTTGAAGAAATACACCTCAAAATAATTAGAGCCATCTATGACAAGGTCACAGCCAACATCACACTGAATGGGCACAACCTGGGAAGCCTTCTCCTTGAAAACAAGCACAAGACAAGAATGCCCTCTCAGCATTCCTATTCAATGTAGTAATAAAAGTCCTGGCCAGTGCAATTACGCAAGACAAAAACATAAAGAGCATCTAAATAGGAAGAGAGGAAATCAAACTATCCCTGTTTGCAAATGACATGATCCTATATGTAGAAAACACCATAGTCTTGGCCCAAAAGCTCCTTAAGCTGATAAACAACTTCAGCAGAGTCTCAGGATACAAAATCAATGTGCAAAAATCACTAGCACTCCTATACACCAATAACAGTCAATTTGCAATCTGAAAGCCAAATCAGGAACACAATCCCATTCACAATTGACACAAATAAACAATACCTAGAAATACAGCTAACCAGAAAGGCAAAAGATTTCTACAAGTAGAATGACAAAACACTGCTCAAAGAAATCAGGGATGAAATAAATTCAAAAACATCCCATGCTCATGTGTAGGAAGAATCAATATCATTAAAAAGGCAATACTGCCCAAAGCAATTTATAGATTCAGTGCTATTTCTATTAAACTACCAATGACATTCTTCACGGAACTAAAAAAAAAAAAAACAAAAACAAAAAAAAAACTATTTTAAAATTCATATGGAACCAAACAAGGGACCGAATAACCAAGGCAATCTTAAGCAAAAACAACAAAGCTGGAAGCGTCATGCTACCTGACTTCAAACGATACTACAGGGCTACAGTAACCAAATCATCATGGTACTGGTACAAAAACAGACACATAGAGCAATGAAACAGAACAGAGAACCCAGAAATAGATGATAAGCCATATACCTACAACTAACTGTCTGCTCCTTGACAAACCTGACCAAGAAAAAACAATGGGGAAAGGACTTCCTATTCAATAAGTGGTGCTGGGGTAACTGGCTAAACATATGCAGAAGATTAAAAATGTACCCCTTTCTTACACCATACACAAAAACTAACTCGAGATGGATTAAAGACTTAAATGTAAAATCCAAAACTATAAAAACACTGGACCAGATAACCTAGACAATACCATCCTGGACATAGCAACGGGCAAAGATTTCATGACGAAGATGTCAAAAGCAATTGCAACAAAAGCAAAAACTGACTAATGGGATTTAATTGAAATAAAGAGCTTCTGCAAAGCAAAAGAAACTATCAACAAAGTGAACAGAATGAAAGAAAATATTTGCAAACTGTGCATCTGACAAAGATCTAATATCCAGCATCTATAAGAAACATAAACAGCTGGACGCGGTGGTTCACGCCTGTAATCCCAGCACTTTGGGAAGCCGAGGTGGGCAGATCACAAGGTCAGGAGTTCGAGGCCAGCCTGGCCAATATGGTGAAACCCCGTCTCTACTAACAATACAAAAATTAGCTGGGTGTGGTAGCGTGCGCCTGTAGTCCCAGCTACTCGGGAGGCTGAGGCAGAGAATCAGTTGAACCCAGGAGGTGGGGGTTGCAGTGAGCTGAGCTGAGATTGCACCACTGCACTCCAGCCTGGGCGACAGAAAGAGACTCCGAAAAAAAAAAAAAAAAGCATAAACACATTTACAAGAAAAAACACACAACCCCATTAAAAAGTGGGCAGAAAACATGAATAGACAGCTCTCAAAAAAAAGACTTACATGTGGCCAACAAGCGTATGTAAAAAAAGATTAACATCACTGAGCATTAGAGAAATGCTAATTCAAACCACAGTGAGATACCATCTCACACCAGTCAAAATGGCTATTATTAAAAAGTCAAAAAGTAACAAATGCTGGTGAGGTTGTAGAGAAAAATAAACACTTATACATCGTTGGTGTGCAGGTAAATTAGTTGAACCATGATAGAAGACAGTGTGGCAATTCCTCAAAGACCTAAAAACAGAAATACCATTTGACCCAGCAATCCCATTACTGGTTATATACTCAAAGAAATATAAATCATTCTACTGTAAAGACACACACACATGCATGTTTATTACAGCACTATTCACAATAGCAAAGACATGGAAGCAACATAAATGTCCATCAATGGTAGACTGGATTAAAAAATATGGTACATATACACCACGGAATACTATGTAGCCATAAAAAAAATGGGATTATGTCCATGTGGATGGATGAAGGCTATTATCCTTAGCAAACTAACACAGAAGCAGAGAACCAAATACTACATGTACTCACTTATAAATGGGAACTAAATGATGAGAACACATAGATACAGAGGAGAACAACACACACTAGTGCTTATTGAAGGGTGGAGGGTGGGAGAAGGGAGAGAATCAGGAAAAATAACTAATGGGTATTAGGCTTAATACCTGGGTGATGAAATAATATGTACAACAAACCCCCATGACACAAGTTTACCTATGTAACAAACCTGCACATGTACTCCTGAAATTAACATAAAAGTTATAAAAAATAAAGATAGAGGAGGAAAAATAAAGTAACATGAAATTATTAACCTCTTATTGGCAAAAAGACTCAAATTCTGCAAAATATTTGAAAATATTTATTCCAAGCCAAATATGAGTGACCATGGCCCCTGACAAAGCCCTCAGGAAGTCCTGAGAACATGTGCCCAGGGTGGTCGGGGTGCAGCTTGGTTTTATACATTTTAGGGAGATATGAGACTTTAATCAAATACATTTAAGAAATACATTGGTTTGGTCTATAAAGGGGGGACAACTTGAAGTGGGGGCTTCCAGCTTATAGATGGATTGAAAAATTTTCTGGCTGACAATTGGTTGAGTTTATCTAAAGACCTAAGATCAACAGAAAAGAATGTCTGGGTTAAGATAATGTTATACCCAAGCGAGTTAGAAAAACGCCACCCTTTGAGACAAATTAAGAGTCCTTTATTAGCCGGTGACCGAGAGATGGCTAACGCTCAAAATTCTCTTGGCCCCGAAGAAGGGGCTAGATTTCCTTTTATACTTTGGTTTAGAAAGGGGAGGGGGGTCTAGTTAAAACAATTTTACAGAAATAAAGTAGGCAAAAAGTTAAAAGGCTAAATGGTTACAGGAAAGTGAACAGTTCCAGGTGCAGGGGCTTTAAGACTATTACAAGGTGATAGACTCTGGGCTTTGGGCGTTATCAATCAGACGAATTCCTGGGAATTGCAGATATAGCTTGCCACGGTATCTTATCAGTTAATTGCATTCTTGGATGTGCTGGGAGTCAGCTTGCACAAGTTAAGTTCTTGAGGAAGGGGCTGCCAGTGAAAGAGCCAAGATGAAGTCTGTCTGGCTCTCTTAGCTAAGGGAGAGTCAATTCAGGTGGAAACAAGGCTAGGTGATTAAAGGAAAAGGGGAAGTCTAAAAACAGGGTTAGTAAAAACAAGGTTGGGCATTACAATAAGAGGTTATGGAGACCAAAGTTCTTATTTGCAGAGGAAGCCTTCAGATAGTAGGCTTCAGAGAGAATAGGTTGTAAATGTTTCTTATGGGACTTAAGGTTTGTGTTGATGTTAATGCCAGAGAGGTATAATGAGGCATGTTTGACCCCTGCACTTTCCCTAATGGCCTGAAACTGTCTTTCAGGTTAAACTGTAAAAGAGCCCTGGCTGAGGAGGAAGTCCATTCAGATGGTTAGGGGGGTCTTAGAATTTCATTTTTGGTTTACACTCTTTAGGCATGGGACTAATATGATCTCTCCCCTACCATTGTGATTAGGCAATTTTTTAAGCACTAGCCCTGGCTAGTGGATACCCGGAGGTAAATTGGGAAATCACATGACACGGACGCTATTGAAAAATAAGAATACTTAGTGCATTGGCTGTAAGCCAAACCACAGTAATGTCTGTTTTGTAAGAATGAAGCAGGCAGAAACTTAAATAACCAACCTAGGAAAGTGCTTCTCAAAGTGAAGTCTTCAGGCCATCATCGTCAGCATCATGTGGGAACTTCTCAGAAATGCAAATTCTTAAGGCCCACTTCATATGTGCTTAATCATATACTCTGGGAATGAGATCCAAAAACTTGTGTTTTAATAAGCTTTCCGGGTGCCTGATGCATGCTCAAGTCTGAGAACCACTGACTTAGACCAAAATTGTTTAGGTGTCCTTAAAATATATTCTGCTTGGTACAGTTGTCTAAATTGCTTATATTTCAGGCCTGGGTATAATTTTTCTCCAGGCCAGTTTCATTATGACATACTCTAACCTAACCCCTCATGCCATAAATACTCATAAGAAAAAGGGCACTAGGTGTGACTATAAATGTAGAGACACAGCAAATTTACCCAGGACTTCCAATTTCTTTCTAATTATTTCCCTTTATTACTAATCTTGTGGGCATCTTATGGCTGGCTATTATTAGAGACAGGCAGTTTAATATACAGTTGTGAACTCCAAATATCTGAGACAGATCTCAGTCAATTTTGAAAGATTATTATGCTAAAGTTAAGCATTCACCTGTGATACAGCTTCAGGAAGTACTGAGACATGTGCCCAAGGTGGTCAGGGGGTACAGTTTGCTTTTATACATTTTAGAGAGACATGAGACTGTCAGGCCTCTGAGCCCAAGCTAAGCCATCATATCCCCAGTGACCTGCAGGTACACATCCAGATGGCAGGTTTCTGCCTTAACTGATGACATTCCACCACAAAAGAAGTGAAAATGGCCTGTTCCTGCCTTAACTGATGACATTACCTTGTGAAATTCCTTCTCCTGGCTCATCCTGGCTCAAAAGCTCCCCCGCTGAGCACCTTGTGACCCTTGCCCCTGCCGGCCAGAGAACAACCCCCTTTGACTGTAATTTTCCTTTACCTACCCAAATCCTAAAAAACAGCCCCACCCCTATCTCCCTTCCCTGACTCTCTTTTCGGACTCAGCCTGCCTGCACCCAGGTGATGAAAAAGCTTTATTGCTCACACAAAGCCTGTTTGTTGGTCTCTTCACATGGACACGAGTGAGAGACATCAATCAATATGTGTAAGATGTACAGTGGTTCAGTCTAGTTCCAGTAAGGCAGGACAACTGGAAGTGGGGGCTTCCAGGTTAGAAGTAGATAAGAGACAAAATGCTGCATTCTTTTGAGTCCTTCCACTTAATACACAATTTAGTCTGGCTCAGTGATTCTGCATTTTTTACATAAACAATAGGGGAGAAGAAGCAATCAGATATGCATTTGTCTCAGGTGAGCCTCAGAAGGATTACTTTGAATAGAATGGGAGGCAGGTCTTCCCTAGGCAGTTGCCTGCCTGACTTTTCCTTTTAGCTTAGAGATTTTGGGGTCTCAAGATTTATTTTCCTTCCACACAGTAAAGAATAAAGTCTTCCAAGTTAGAGAGATTTGGGTGTGAATTCCTGTTTCCTGGCTTTCAGCTGCTTAATTGTGCACAAATTCCAGAATTTGAGTTATGCATTTTCCTAGCTGCTTCATAAAAGCTGCTGTGAATATTAAAGGAAAATTAAAAACAAAGCTGAAACCATTGACATACGGTCACTGGTTTCTACATATGAAATGTGGCATATTCTAAGCTCCTGAGGGCCACCAGGAAAATGAAAACAAAGGTCTAAGAGGCACCAAGAATAGCTGGCCAGAATAATTGGTGAGGTTTATTTCCTATATGAGCCCAGCCTGTGAAGAGTAAAAGAAGTGTCTATTTCATTCAACGCACAGAAACCAACAGAGTCAAGAAAAATAAACAGGAAAATATTCGCCAAATAAATAAACAAGATAAATCTAAAGAAACTGACCATACTGAGATGGAGATATGTGATTTACTTAACAGAAAATTCAAAATAATGGTCATGAAGAAGCTCACCTAGTTTAGGAGAGAATCACAGGAACAATATAAGAATTTCAACAAAATGACAGAAAATATTTTTAAGATACCAACAAGAAATTACAGAACTAAACAATGTAATAACTGACATGTAAAATTTAATACAAGGTTTCAACTGTAGACTAGATCAAGCAGAAGAAAGGGTCAGTGAACTCGAAGGGAGTTCATTGGAAATCACCCAGTCAGATGAGCAAAGAGAAAAAAAAGAATGAAAAAGTGAAGATAGCTTAAGGGACTTATAGGACATATAGAAGTCTCAGTAGAAGAAGAAAAAGAGTAAAGGGCAGAAAGCTTATTCAAACAAATAATGGCTGAAAACTTCCCAAACCTGGGAAAGAAAAAAAGACATCCAGATCCAAAAAAGCCCAAAGCACATCAAACTAGAGGAATACAAAGAGATCCACAGTGAGACACATTATAATCAAATTCTTAAAACTTAAAGAGAGAATTCTGAAAGCAGCAAGAGAAAAGTAACTTGTTACCTACAAGATAACCCTCATAAAACAATCAGTGTTTTTATCAGTAGAACCTTGCAGGCCAGAAGGAGTAGATGGGTTGATAGATTCAAAGTGCTAAAAGGAAAAAAAGAAAAAAAAACCTGCCAGGCAATACTACTACAATTGGCAAATATGTCTTTCACAAAGGAAAGAGACACAAAGACTTTCTCAAACAAAAGTTGAAGGAGTTTACTACCACTAGACCTGCCTTGCAAGAAATGCTAAAGTGAATTCTTCAAGTTAAAACAAAAAGATACTAAACAGAAATGTGAGAGCATAAGAAAGTACAAAACTTGCTGGTAAAGGTAAATACATAGACGAATAGAGGGAATACTGTATTACTATAAAAGTAGTGGGTAAATCCCACTTAATTGAATTATAAAAGTCAAAAGACAAAACTATTAAAAATAGTTATAAGTAAATTATGTTGATGGTTACACAATATAAATGAATCTAAATTGTGACATTATTGACACATAATAATGTGGGGTAAAGAGAGGTAAACATGTAGAGTTCCTCTACACAAGTGAAGCTAAGTTGTTATCAGTGTAAAATAGACCATTGTAAAACTACAAGATATTTTATGTAAGCTCCATGTTGATCATAAAGAAAATACTTACAGAAGTTACATATGCAAAAATAAAAAACAAAACCTATCAACACAATAATAATAATAAAGACAGCAAAAGAGAATAAAAGAGACAAATGAACTATAAGACAAACAGAAAACAATGAACAAATAGCAATAGTGAGTCTTTTCTAATCAATGTAAATGTAAATGGATTATACTCTCTAATCAAAAGATATACAATGGCTGAATGAATTAAAAGTAAAGAGTTGGAAAAAGATATTCTATGCAAAGGAAAGCAAGAGAGGCTATACATAATATCAAACAAAATAGACTTTAAAAGCTCTTTAGAGACAAAGACAGTAATTGTATAATGACGTAAGAGTCAATTCAATAGGAAGACATAATTTTAAATACATATGCACCCACCATTATAGCAATTAAATATTTGAAGCAAATATTGACAGATATGAAGGAAGAAACTGACTGCAATACAATACTAGTAGAAAACTTCAAAACTCCATTTTCAATAATGGACAAAGCATCCAAACAGAAAATAAATTAGGAAACTGTAGACTTGAGTAACACTACAGACTAAATGGACCTATCAGACAAAACTCTCTGCCCAACAGCAGAAGAATATAAATTGTTCTCAGCACACATAAAACATTCTTCAGGATAGATAACACATTGGGCAACAAAACAAGTCTTAACAAATTGGGAAGTTTGAAATTATACCAAGTAACTTTTCTGACCACAGTGGAATCAAATTCAAAATCAGGAGCGGTAAGAAAATGAGAAAATTCATAAATACATACAAATTAACAAGATTTTGAAAAACCAGTCAAAGAGGAAATCAAAAGGGAATTAAAAGTGTCTCAAGACAAATGAAAACAAAGTTGCTACATACCAAAACCATATGGAATGTAGCAAAAGCAGTATTAAGAGAAGAATTTGTAGCAATAAATGCCTACATTAAAAGGGAAGAGAGATCTCAAATAAACAATCTAATGTTACACATCAAGAAACTAGAAAAAGAAATGAAAACTAAGCCCAAAACTTAGCAGAAAGGAAATGAATAATAAAAATCAGAGCAGAAATAAAACAAATTGAAAAAAATCAACAAAATCAAGGTCTAGTTTTTTTTTTCCCCAGAGACTGAGTCTTGCTCTGTCACCCAGTCTGGAGGGCAGTGGCAAGATCTCAGCTCACTGTAGCCTCCGCCTCCTGGGTTCAAGCAATTCTTCTGCCTCAGCCTCCTGAGTAGCTGAGATTACAGGGGCCTGCCACCACACCCAGCTAATTTTTGTATTTTTAGTAGAGACAGGGTTTTACCATGTTGGCCAGGCTGGTCTCGAATTCTGACCTCATGATCTGCCCGCCTCAGCCTCCCAAAATTTTGAGATTATAGGCGTGGCCAAGATGTAGTTTTCTGAAAAGATAAAATTAACAATCCCTCAGCTAGTTTAAGAAAAAAAGAGAAGACTCAGATAAATAAAATCGATGGTAAAGAGAAGGCATTAAAACAGAGGCCTTAGAAATAACAAGGATCATAAGAATGTATTATGTACAATTATATGCCAACAAATTTGATAAAATAAGTGGATACATTCCTAGAAATGGGAAACCCAACAAGACTGAAACAATGAATAGATATAAAGCCTAAGCAGACAAATAACAAGTAAAGAGATTGAAATGTTAATAAAATACTGCCTAACCAAAAAAAGCACAGGACCAGATGGTTTCATGGGTAAATTCTACCAAATACTCAAAAAAAAAATTATTACCGAAGCTACTTAAAGGCTTAAAAAAAAGAGGAAATGATTCAAAACTAATATTCTAAGGCTAGCATCACTTTCATATGAAAGCCAGACAAAGACATCACAGAAAACAAATCTAGAAGCCAATATCTGTGATGAATATAGATAGAACAGTTCTCAATAAAAGACTAGCTAACTTAATTCAAAAGTACATGAAAAAGATTATACAACATAAGTAAGTAAAGTTTTCCCAGAGAAGGAAGGCGAGTTCAATATATGCAAATCAATCAATGTAATGTAACATAATATAAACCAAAAGCCATGTAATAGTCTCAATAGACACAGAAAAAGCATTTGACTGGGTTCAACATCTATTTATAATAGAAAACTGTAAACAAAGTAGGTATAGAAGAAACTTACCTGAACATAATAAAGGATATTTATTAAAAGCCCACAGTTAGCATCTTAATCAATGAGGAAAAACTGAAAGCTTTCCCTCTAAGGTCTGGTTGAAGGCACTTGCCAGTCCTATTCAACAGATCATTACATATCAATATAATAAAAGCTGGGAAGTCCCACCAGAGCAATTAGATAAAAAAAGAAACAAAAGTCATCCAAATCAATAATATAAACATTCAATTAACACATATTTTGTATATTATATGTATCATATACTGTATTTTTACATTAGAATAAGCCAGAGGAAAAAAATGTTAAGAAAATCATAAGCAAGAGAAAATATATTTACTATTCATTAAATGGAAATGGATCATCACAAAGGTCTTCATTCTCATCATCTTCACAATGAGTAGGGTGAGGAAAAAGAAAAGGAGAGGTTGGTCTGGCTGTTTTAGGGGTGGCTGAAATGAAAGAGAAGGAATAGGTGGAAGAGGAGAGAGGAGAGGCATGCACACTCAGTGTAACTTCATGAAAATACATTGTAATTCCTGCCTGACATTTTTGCTTTTTCGTTTCTCTAAAAATGTTTCTATACAGTACCAATATTTTCTCAACATTTGTTTTAATTTCAGTGCCCATGTCATAGAAGGTATCATGTTGTAAATGAAGTCAAAAGCTGCATTGAATAATCAGAACCTTCATATCAGCTTGTCTAATGAAGTTTTGTTTTCTGGCACTGCGTCTTCTACATCTTCTTCCTCATCATCTGCTGTTGGTTCAGATGCACTCAACTCTATCACGTTGTCTTCTGTTAATTCTTCTGGTATGGTGTGTATTCCCTCCTGAATTTTTCCAAGATCCATGTCTTGAAACCCTTCACTCCCCATCTTTTTTGCCACAGTCACAATCTCTTTCATAATTTTCTTGATTGGCTCTATTGTAAATTCTGTGAAGTCATATACAAGATCTCAAAACAGTTTTTTAAAGCAAGAATATATTGTTTCAGGCTTGATGGTTGTCACAGCTTGTTTTTTTTATAACAATGTTTACATCTTCAATAGTGTAATCCTTCCAAATTTTCATGACCTTCTCTGTATTGAGGTTCTCTCACAGCATTGACAATCCTTTCCATGGAGTACTATGTGTAATAAGGCTGAAAGTTTCTTATGATTCCCCTAGAACTAGAGGCTGAAAGAGAGATGTTGTGTTTGGGAGAAGGTAGACAACTTCAATGCCTTTGGTGTTGAATTCATGGGGTTCTGGGTGGCCAAAGGCGTTGTCCAATATCAAAAGAACTTTAAAAGGCAGCCCCTTACTGGCAAGGTACTTTTTGACTTTAGGGACAAAGCATTAATGGACCCAATCCAGTAGAAGGGTTATTTTCCAGGCTTTCTTGTTGTACAACAAAAGTCTGACGGTGTTTACCTTTTTTCTTCAAGGCTTGGGGTTAGCTACTTAATAAAGGTGGTCCTGATAATAAGCCTGATTGCATTTGTACAAAACAGTAGAGTTAGTCTGTCTCCTCTTGCCTTAAATCCTAGCGTTCACTTCTCTTCCTTACTAATAAGTGTCATTTGTGGCATTTTCTTTTTCCAGAATAGGGGACTTTCATCTGCATTAAAAACACATTCAAACAGATAATCTTTTTTCTCAATGGTTTCCTTAATGTCACCTGGGAACTAGTTTGCTACGTTTTGTTCAGCAGAAGTTGCTTTTCTTGTTATCTTGAAATTTTTCAAGTGAAGTTTTTTTCTAAAATTATTGAACATCTTTTGCTAATATTAAATTAACCAGCTTTAGATCCTTCACTTTCCTTTTCCGTTAAATTGTCATATAATGACTTCACTGTTTCTAGAATCACATTGAAGTCTATAGGTATGCCTTATAGCAATCCTGCACACACATGAAAATTGCATTTTCAACAACAAAAAAAGGATATTTCACAAAAAGTGTAAGGTTTTTGCACCTGCTCACATAGCTGCAGCAATGGCTTTACAAATTTCCTTTACTTTTTTTACAAAGGTCTTTACACTGAGTTCACTCTATGGCATATATCCAGCCACTCAACTTTTTTCTCATAATGTCATGACTTTTCTTCTTTAGAACACTTCCAGTATCACTAGTGGCACTTCATATGGATCTCATAGTGTTTTTTAAGGTAGGCAGTATTGCACTAAACACAGCAAAAAGTACATAAGAATTGCAATAGATCACTTTTTACTGTGATACACAATTTAGTAAACAGCTTACCACAATAGCAAGAAGAAGTGGCTACAAAATTATTATAGCAGTACAGTATGTACTGCAGTTAATTTTATGCAGTTGTGACTTAATACTGTCTTTGTTTACAGTTCTCTGAACTGCAAATGACAATATGTGTGTTAATGTGCATACATTTTGATAAATCTTAACTTTTTAATAATAGATTTGTGTATATTTTATGGTAGAAAATGATAAAATACACTAGTATCAACATATGTTTTATGATTTATGGCATACCTAACTTTTTCTTAATTTTTAAAATATTTCTAGGCTATGCAGTTCATTTGCAAGACTTTTTCAAATTGTCACCAATCTCCAAAAAGTTTCCAATATATTTATTGAAAAAATGCACTTATAAGTGGAACCCCATACAGTTGAAATCTGTGTTGTTCAAGGGTCACCTGTATAGCTACTCCTGCTCTCCTTTGGTTTCCACTTACATGAAATATCTTTTTTCCTTATTTCACTTTCAGTCTGTGTGTATCTGATAATGGTTTGGATTTGTGTCCCCACTCAAATCTCATGTCAAATTGTAATCCCAAATGTTGGAGGAGGGTCCTGGTGGGAAGTGATTAAATCATGGGGGCAGATTTCCCCCTTGCTGTTCTCATGATAGTGAGTAAATTCTCAGGAGAGCTGGTTGTTTAAAGGTGTGTAGCACCTCCCGCTAGGCCCTATTTTTCCTACTCTGGCCATGTAAGTTGATGTGCCTGCTTCCCCTTTGCCTTCTGACATAATTGTAAGTTTTCTGATGCCTCGCCACCCGTGCTTCCTGTAGAGCCTGTGGAACTGTAGGACAATTAAATCTCTTTCCTTTACAAAATACCCAGTCTCAGGTATCCCTTTATAGCAGTGTGAGAATTGACCAATACAGTATCTTTTTTGTTTTTTTGTTTTGTTTTGTTTTGTTTGAGATGGAGTCTCACTCTGTCGCCCAGGCTAGAGTGCAGTGGCACAATCTCAGCTCACTGCAACCTCTGCCTCCTGGGTTCAAGTGATTCTCCTGCCTCAGTCTCCTGAGTAGCTGTGACTACAGGCACACGCCACCACACCTGGCTAATTTTTTTGTACTTTTAGTAGAGGCAGAGTTTCACCATGTTAGCCAGGATGGTCTTGATCTCCTGACCTCGTGATCTGCCCTCCTTGGCCTCCCAAAGTGCTGGGATTACCGGTGTGAGCCACTGCACCTGGCCCTAATACAGTATCTTTATAAGCGACATGAGGCTCTTGTAGGCAGCATAGAGTTGGGCCTTGATTTTTATCCATTTAGCCACTCTATGTCTTTTGGTTGGAGAATTTAATCCATTTACATTTAAGGTCATAATTAATAGGTAAGGACTCACTACTGCTATTTTGTTAAATGTTTTCTAGTTGTTTCCTAGATCTCTTGTTTCTTTCTTCCTCTCTTGCTGTCTTCTTTTATGGTTAAGTAATCTTCTCTAGTAGTATGTTTTGATTCCATGCTTTTTATTTTTGGAGTATTTACATAGTTTCTTGCTTCGTGGTTATGATAAGGCTTACAACAAATCTCTTCCAGTCATAATAGATTATTTTAAGGTGATAACTTAACTTTGATTGCAAGAATATCTACACTTTTACTCCACTCCCCTCCAACATTTTGAATTTTTGATGCCACAATTTATATGTTTTTCATTGCATATCCCTTAACAAATTATTGCAGCCATTATTATTTTAAAAATATTCTTGTCTTTTAACCTTTATACTAAAGATATAAGTGATTTACACATGGACATAACAATAACAAAGTCTTGTGAATTTTCCTGTGTAGTAAATTTCCAGTGAGTTTAATATTATCAGATGTTTCCATGTTACTCATTAGCATCTTTTTCTTTAATCTTGAATAACTTACTTTAGCATTTCTTGTAAGACAGTTCTGGTGATGATGAACCTCCTCAGCTTTACTTTGGGAAAGTCCTTATCTCTCCTTTATTTCTGAAAGGGAGCTTTGCCAGGTACAGTATTCTCAGTTGGCAAGTGTTTTTTTTTTTTTAATTTTTCCTTTTGCACTTTGAATATATAATCCCTCTCTCTCCTTGCCTCTAAGATTTCTGGTGAGAGGCTTGATAGCTGCATTGGATCTTTATATATATATGAGAGAGAGAGACAGAGTCTTACTCTATCACTCAGGCTGAAATGCAGTGATGATCCCAGCTCACTGAGCCTCCAACTCCTGGGCTCAATTAATCCTCCTGCCTCAGTCTCTAAGGTAGGTGGGACTACAGGCACATGCCACCACAACCAGCTAATTTTTGAATTTTTTGTAGAGATGGGGACTTGCTATGTTGCCAAGGCTGGTCTAGAACTCCTGGCTTCAAGTAATCTTCCCACCTCAGCCTCCCAAAGTGCTAGGATAACAGGCATGAGCTGCTTTGCCCAGCCCCTTATATGTCATTTGCTTCTTTTCTTTTGATGACTTCAGGATCCTCTTGTCAGGCAATTCACAAATCTCCATTTCTTTTGTGTCTGTCACTGGCACTTTATTTTGTCCCTTTGGTGATGTCAAGTTTCCATGATTGTTCTTGACTTGTGTGGTCATGCATCACTGTTTGCACATAGAGTAAGTATGGTGCTTACTCTTATCTTCACAGGGTGGCTGTGTCTGAGAAAGTCCTTCAATTGTCAAATCTTCTGGGCAGGCCGTCTGGTGTGGTCCCTAAACCCAGGGCTCCTAGGATGACATGGCACTGGGATGAACCCAAAGCCCAAACCCATTGCAACTGGCATGGCACTAAGGAAGACCTAAAGCCCATGCTGCTGTGGCTGGATGGCACTGAGGCACCAGAAGCCTGAGGTTTGCTGTGGCTTGCACAACACTGGGATACAACTGAAGGTGGCACACTGCTGGTATAAGCCAAGTGCAAAGAGCCACTATAGCTGTCGTGGTGCTGGGGCATGCCCCATGGCTGGGGTGTTGAAATTTATATAGAGCTGGGGTGAGCTAGAGATCAATTCCACCATGCAAGCCTGATGCTTGTGGATGCACGGTCCTGTCTGGCACCAGAACGGGTCTGAAAGCTTCATGTGTGGTGCCAGCCTGGAGTCTGGGGCTGTAGGGAGCTGTCCAGTGCTGGGTTTACTATAGCACCACTTCCCTCCCTTCTCCCCAATTAGACTATATTTCTCTCTGTGCTGTGATGCCTGGGGGTGACATGGATGATGTTAAACTGTCCTGCCTACCATCTTCAATGCATCTCTTCTTATTATTATACCACATCCGGGTACCGTAACCTCTTAACTGGTTTCCTGAGATCTGGCAAAGGTACTTTTGTGCATAAATAATTGTTTAAATTTATGTTTCTGTAGAGTGACAATTGCTGAAAAGTCTAACTCTGCCATCTTTCTCTGCTGCTTGGATTACACTCTGTGTGTATTTAGTGCTACACAATTTTGTCACATGTGTAGGTTTCTGCATTTGTCACCACATTCAAGATACAAAACATTCAGTAGTGGGGTTTTTAGCCACTCCAGCAAAAGTTCTACAGACAGAGCTCTGATCTCTCCCTGGTATGAAGCCCCTGAGGGGAGGGGTAGCTGCCATTTCTATAGTTCAGTAGACTCAGCTGTTCCAGCCTGTTGGCTTTGGAGAATACAAGTGGTGCAGACAAGGAAGGGTCCCCCACAATGAGGCACAGCTGCCTTGCCAAATGGTGACCAGACTGCTTCTTTAAGCAGGACCCCGATCCATTCCTCCTCACCGGGAGGCAGCTCCCTGTGGGGGCTTCAGCCACCCCAGGCAGGGTTCTACTGATAGAGCTCTGTTCTCTCCCTGGGATGGAGTTTTTAGGGGGAGGTGCGGCTGCCATCTCTGCAGTTCAGCTAACTCAGTGGTTCTATTCAGCTGGCTTTAGAGAATACAAATGGTCCAGACAAGGATGGGTCCCCCCAGTGAAGAACACATGCTCTATGTAAAAGCAGTGAGACTGCTTCTTTAAGTAAGTCTCTGATCCTGTTCCTCCTGATTGGGTGAGACCTCCCAACAAGAGTCTTCAGCCACCTCCTACAGGTGCATGTGGGCTGGCAACAGGTCAATAGCACTGTGGATCAGAGCTTCCAGAGAAAGGAGCTGGCTGCCATCTTTGCTGTTTTGCAGCCTTCACTGGTGATACCTCCAGGTATAGGAAAAATCAAGGCAAGTAGGGATTGGAGCAGACCCCCAGCAATATGCAGCAGCCCTATGGTAGAGTGACCTGAATGTTAAAAGAAAAAAAACAAAAAACAACAACATCAACAAGAAAGATCCCCCAAAAGCCCCAAACAAGGTGAGCAACTTCAAAAATCAAAGATAGACAAACCCACAAATATGAAAAATAATCAATCAAAAATGCTGAGAACTCAAAAACCCAGAGAGACTCTCCTCCCCCAAATAACCGGAACACCTCTCCAGCAAGGGCACAGAACTGGGCTGAGGCTGAGATGGATGAATTGACAGAAGTAGGTTTCAGAAGGTGGGTAATAATGAACTTTGCTGAGCTAAAGGGGCTAGTTGTAACCCACTGCAAAGAAGCTAAGAATCATGATAAAACAATATAGGAGTTGATAATCTGAATAGCCAGTTTAGAGAGGAACATAACTGACCTGATAGAGCTGAAAAACATAACACAAGAACTTCACAATGCAATCACAAGTATTGATAGCAGAATAGACCAAGTGTAAGAAAAACAATCTCAGAGCTTTAAGACTGTCTTTCTGAAAGAACACAGGCAGACAAAAATAGAGAAAAAAAGAATAAAAATGAATGAACAAAACCTCAGAGATATATGGGATTACATAAAGAGACCAAACCTATGACTGACGGGGGTACCTGGAAGAGACAAGAAGAAAGGAACTGAGTTGAAAAACATACTTCAGGATATCATCCAGGAGAACTTCCCCAATCTAGAAAGATAGACCAACATTCAAATTCAAGAAATGCAGAGAACCTCAGTAAGATACTCCATGAGAAGATCAAACCAAAGACACATAATCATCAGATTCTCCAAGTTTGAAATGAAACAAAATATGTTAAAGGTAACCCAAGAGAAAGGCCAGGTCACCTACATAGTAAAACCCCTCAGATTAACAGTGGACCTCTCAGCAGAAACCCTACAGGCCAGAAGATATTAAGGGCCAATATTCAACATGCATAAAGAAAAGAATTTCCAAACCAGAATTTCATATCCAGCCAAAGAAAGCTTCACAAGCAAGGGAGAAATAGAACATTTTCAGACAAGCAAATGCTTAAGGAATTCATTACCATCAGGCCTGACTTGCAAAAGCCATCTCAAAAAAGCACTAAATACAGAAAAAAAAAACAAACAAAAAAACAAAATTACCAGCCACTACAAAAACGCATTTTACACAGACCAGTGACACTATGAAGCAACAAAATAAGTCTGCAACATAGCCAACTATCATGATATAATAACCAACCACCATGATAACAGGAACAAATTCACACACAACAATACTAACCATAAATGTAAATGGGCTAAGTGCTCCAATTAAAACACACAGAATGGCAAACTGGATAAAGAGCCAAGACCCATTGGTATGCTGTCTTTAAGAAACTCATCTCACATTCAAAGAGGCACACAGGCTCAAAATAAAGGGATAGAGGAAAACTTACCAAGCAAATGCAAAACAGAAAAAAGCAGGGGTTCAATCCTAGTTTCTGATAAAACTTTAAACCAAGAAAGATTAAAAAGAAGACAAAGAGGAGTATCTTTGTGGCGTTCTCTGCATTTCCTGAATTTGATTGTTGGCCTGCCTTGCTAGATTGGGGAAGTTCTGCTGGATAATATCCTGCAGAGTGTTTTCCAACTTGGTTCCATTCTCCCTGTCACTTTCAGGTATACCAATCCGATGTAGATTTGGTCTTTTCACATTGTCCCATATTTCTTGGAGGCTTTGTTGGTTTCTTTTTATTCTTTTGTCTGTAAACATCTCTCTTCGCTTAGTTTCATTCATTTTATCTTCAATCACTGATACCCTTTCTTCTATTTGATCAAATTGTCCACTGAAGCTTGTGCATTCATCAAGGAGTTCTCCTGCCTTGGTTTTCAGCTCCACCAGGTCCTTTAAGGACTTCTCTGCATTGGTTATTCTAGTTAGCCATTTGTCTAAACTTTTTTCAAGATTTTTAACTTCTTTGAGATGGGTTTGAACTTCCTCCTTTAGCTCAGAGAAGTTTGATCGTCTGAAGCCTTCTTCTCTCAACTCCTCAAAGTCATTCTCCATCCAGCTTTGTTCTGTTGGTGGTGAGGGGCTGCGTTCCTTTGGAAGAGAAGCGCTCTGATTTTTAGAATTTTCAGTTTTTCTGCTCTGTTTTTTCCCCATCTTTGTGGTTTTATCTCCCATTGGTCTTTGATAATGGTGACGTACAGATGGGGTTTTGGTGCAGAAGTCCTTTCTGTCTGTTAGTTTTCCTTGTAACAGTCAGGACCCTCAGCTGCAGGTCTGTTGGAGTTTGCTGGAGGTCCATTCCAGACCCTGTTTGCCTGGGTATCAGCAGCGGAGGCTGCAGAATAGCAAATATTGTTGAACTGCAAATATTGCTGCCTGATTGTTCCTCTGGAAGTTTCGTCTCAGAGGGGTACCCGGCTGTGTGAGGTGTCAGTCTGCCCCTACTGGAGGGTGCATCCCAGTTAGGCTAGTCGGGGGTCAGGGACCCACTTGAGGAGGCAGTCTGTCTATTCTGAGATCTGAAACTCTGTGCTGGGAGAACCACTACTCTCTTCAAAGCTGTCAGACAGGGCCATTTAAGTCTCCAGAGGTTTCTGCTACCTTTTGTTCAGCTATGCCCTGCCCCCAGAGGTGGAGTCTACAGAGGCAGGCAGCCCTCCTCGAGCTGCAGTGGGCTCCACCCAGTTCGAGCTGCCTGGCCGCTTTGTTTACCTACTCAAGCCTCAGCAATGTTGGGCGCCCCTCCCCCAGCCTCGGTATTGCCTTGCAGTTCGATCTCAGACTGCTGTGCTAGCAATCAGCAAGGCTCCGTGGGCATAGGACCCTGTGAGCCAGGCACGGGATATAATCTCCTGGTGTGCCATTTGCTATGACCATTGGAAAAGCTCAGTATTAGTGTCGGAGTGACCGGACTTTCTAGGTGCCTTCTGTCACAGCTTTGCTTGGCTAGGAAAGGGAATTCCCTGACCCCTTGCACTTCCTGGGTGAGGCGATGCCTCACCCTGCTTTGGCTCATGCTCGGTGCACTGCACCCACTATCCTGCACCCACTGTCTGACAAGCTCCAGTGAGATGAACCCAATAGCTTAGTTGGAAATTCAGAAATCACCCATCTCCTGCATAGCTCACACTGTGAGCTGTAGACTGGAGCTGTTCCTATTCATCCATTTTGGAACCACCCTCCCTTTTAACTTGTATAAATCTTTCTAGAGGCTTATCAGCTTTATTTTGTTTGATGAATCAACTTTTGGTTTCATTAATTTTGTCTCATTATAATTTTATTGACTGCTACTCTGATTTACATTATTTCTTTTTCTCTGCTTGCTTTGATTTTTTTTGTTGTCTTACTTGGTTTTTGAGATAGAAATTTTGATTTTTTTATTTGAAAACTTCATTTCTAATGTAATCATTAAGTGCTATTAATTTTTATTTCCATTTTGACGTATTTCAACATGCTATATTTTCATTTCATTTAATTTTGTGTGTTTTTTGCATAAAAGCCTCCTCTTTAATCACAGCTTATAGGCTTGTGTCATTTAATTTCCATGTGTCTAAAGACTTTTCTGTTGTCTTTCCTTTATCAATGTTTTTGTTTGAATGTATTACTTTCTGTATAATTTCAGTTATTTTAAGTTTGTTAAGATTTGTTTTGTGACCCAGAGTATGTTCTATATTGGTGAATTTTCCACAGACATTTGAAAATAACGTATTTTGCTGTTTTATGGAGCATTGTATATGCCAATTACGTACTATTGGTTGATCATGTTTGGTACTTCTATATCCTTGCTGATTTTCTGCTTAGTAATTATATCAGTTCTGAGAGAATGTATTGAAGTTTCCCAGTATAATTGTGGATTTGTCTATTTCTTCTTTTATTTCTATTAGTTTTGTTTCTTATATTTTGAGGCTCTTGTTTGGTATATACACATGCGATCATTATGTCTTTATGGTAGATTATTTTACTTTTACGAAATGCCATCTGTGTCTCTAGTAATTTTCTTTGTCCTGACGTCTACTTTGACAGATATTAGTATAGCTTCTTCTGCCTTTTTTTGATTAATGTTTGCATTGTGTGTCTTTTTTCATCTGTGTTAGTTTTCTAGAGCTGCCATAACTAAATACTACAGATTGAGTGACTTTAAACAAGAAAACTTACACTCTCATAGATATAGACATACTCTACAAGTCTAAAATCAAGGTGTTAGCAGGGCTGTGTTCTTTATGAAAGTTCTAGGGAAGAGCTCTTACTTGCCTCTTTTAGATTTGTTGTTTTCTGGCAATCCTCGGTGTTCCCTGGATTGTAGATATATCACTCCAATCTCTGCTTCACCTCACATGGCCTCCTACTCTGTGTGCCTGTGTCTAAACTTCCTTCTACTTGTGAGAACACCAGTCATTGGATTAAGGTTCACCCTAATCAAATATGCCTTCACCTTCACTTGATTACATGTGAAAATACACTGTTTCCAAATAAGGTTACCTGCATAGGCTTAGGTTCTGAGGTTTAGAACTTCAACCTATCTTATTGGGAGACAGAATTCAACCCATAAGACCACCCTTTTACTTTCAACCTACCTATGCTCTTGAATTTGAAGTGAGTTTCTTATAAACAGCATACAGTTGAGTATACTTTTTTGTTTTTCAATCTACTCTGCCTATCTCTATGTTTTGATTAGTGCATTTAGGCAATTTACTTTAAAGATAATTTTCTTTTATCTTTCTTTTTTTATTTTATTTTATTTTATTATTATACTTTAGGTTTTAGGGTACATGTGCACAATGTGCAGGTTTGTTACATATGTATCCATGTCCATGTTGGTTTGCTGCACCCATTAACATGTCATTTAGCATTAGATATATCTCCTAATGCTGTCCTTCCCCCCAAAGATAATTATTTATATGCTAACACTTAAGTCTGCCATTTCATTACTTGTTTTCTTTTTTTTCGTCTGGTTCTCATTTTTCTGGCCTTCCTCTGGTCTAATTAAACTTTTTTAAGGATTCCATGTTGATTTATGTATAGTGTTTATGAGTGAATCTATTTGTATAGTTTTCATAATGGTTGTTTAGGGTATTAAAATATACATATGTGACTTATCATAGACTACTGACATCAATATTTTACCACTTTGAGTAAACTGAAAACTTCATGTTCATTTAGATACTTTTATCCCCACTTTTAAATATCATTACCTTATCAGATGGCATCATGAATTTTATCTCATCATCAAATATGAATTCTAAAACTCCAGAGGAAAAGAATACTCTGTTGTATATATTCATATTTCTGCTCATTTTGTTATTCCTTCTTCCCCACTGATGCTCCAAAATTCTTCCTCTTATTATTTCCTTTTGGTTTGAAATATTTTCTTTAGCCATCATTAAAGGTACAGCTGCTAGAAACAAATTCTTTTAGTTTTCCTTTGAGAATATCTTTGTTTTCTCTTAATTACTAAAGAATAGTTTGCCAGATACAGAAATCATGGTGTATTAATATGTTATCGCATTGCAATAAAGAACTACCTGAGACTGGGTAATTTGCAAAGAAAAGAGGTTCAATTGACTTACAGTTCTTGTAGGGACCAGCCCCACAGGGTCGGTGGGTCTCTCCCTGTGTGCGGTGATGAGAGAGTGTAGAAATAAAGACACAAGACAGAGATAAAAGAAAAGGCAGCTGGGCCCGGGGGACCACTACCACCAATGCGTGGAGACCGGTAGTGGCCCTGAATGTCTGGCTGCGCTGTTATTTATTGTATACAAAGCAAAAGGGGCAGGGTAAAGAATGTGAGTCTTCTCCAATGATAGGTAAGGTCACGTGGGTCATGTGTCCACTGGACAGGGGGCCCTTCCCTGCCTGGCAGCCAAGGCAGAGAGAGAGAGAAGACAAAGAGAAAGACAGCTTATGCCATTATTTCTACATATCAGAGACTATTAGTACTTTCACTAATTTACTACTGCTATGTAGAAGGCAGAGCCAGGTGTACAGGATGGAACATGAAGGCAGACTAGGAGCAAGACCACTGAAGCACACCATCACAGGGAGACCGTTAGGCCTCCGGATAACTGCGGGAAAGCCTGACTGGTGTCAGGCCCTCCACAAGAGGTGGAGGAGCAGAGTCTTCTCTAAACTCCCCCGGGGAAAAGGAGACTCCCTTTCCTGGTCTGCTAAGTAGCCAGTGTTGTTCTTTGACACCTTTTGCTACCGCTAGACCACGGTCCGCCTGGCAACGGGCATCTTCCCAGATGCTGCCGTCACCGCTAGACCAAGGAGCCCTCTGGTGGCCCTGTCCAGGCATAACAGAAGGCTCACACTCTTGTCTTCTGGTCACACCTCACTATGTCCCCTCAGCTCCTATCTCTGTATGGCCTGGTTTTTCCTAGGTTTATGATTATAGAGAGGGGATTATTATAATATTGAAATAAAGAGTACTACCAACTAATGATTAATGATATGCATATATAATCATATCTAAAATCTATATCTGGTATAACTATTCTTGTTTTATATTTTATTATACTGGAACAGCTCGTGTCCTCAGTCTCTTGCCTCAGTGTCTGGGTGGCTTGCTGCCCACAGTTCTGCAGGTTGTACAGGAAGGATGGCTGCGGAAGCCTCAGGAAACTTAGAATCATGGTGGGAGGCAAAGAGAAAGGGAAAGAAGGAGGAGGTGCTACACACTTTTAAACAACCAGATCTCATGAGAACTCACTATCACAAGAACAGTAAAAAGGAAGTCCACCCACATGATCCAATGATTCCATGATCCCACCAAGCCCCTCCTCCAATATTGGGGATTATAATTTGACATGAGATTTGGGTGGGGACACTGAGCCAAACCATATCACACAGTTAGCAATTCTTTTCTTTTAGTACTTGAAAAATATTAAAGTATTACTCCTTTGTAGTCTCCATGGTTTTGGATGTGAAGTTCACTGTCATTTGAATTGGTGTTCCTCTATAAGCAATATGTTCTTTCTCTCTGGCTTCTATCAAGGTTTTTTTCTTTGACTTTAGTTTTCAGAAACTCAATCAAAATGTTGTCTTGGCATGTAAATCTTTGGGCTTTTCATGTTTGGGTTTCATTTACTTTTAAAACTGTAGGCTTATATCTTTTGACAAATATGGGAAGTGTTTGGCCATTATTTCTTCAAATACTCTTTCAGCTACACTTGCTTTTCCACTCTTTCTGGAATGCTCATGATACAAATATTGAAATTTTGGTATTGTATAGGTTCCTGAGGCTCTATTCGTGCACTTGTGTTTTTGTCTATTTTATCTTTGTTTTCCATGTTGGGTAAGGTCTATTTTTCTGTCCCCAGGTTCACTGATTCTATCTTTTGCCACATCCTTTTTACTACTGAGTCCATCCAACTATGTTTTTTCAAAATTCTGCTATTATGTTTTTCAGTTCCATATTTTCCATTTTTAATAACTTCTAATTCTTTGCTATCATTTTCTATTTTTTTCATTTGTCTCAAGAGAATTCATAATTGATTATTGAAGCTTTTTTTTTTATTGAGATGGAGTCTCACTCTTGTTGCCTAGGCTGGAGTGCAATGGCATGATCTCGGCTCACTGCAACCTCTGCCTCTCGGGTTCAAGCTGTTCTCCTGCCTCAGCCTCCTGAGTAGCTGGGATTACAGGTGCTCGTCACCATGCCTGGCTAATGTTTTTGTATTTTTAGTAGTGATGGGGTTTCACCATATTGGCCAGGCTGGTCTCAAACTCCTCGCCTCAAGTTATCTGCCTGCCTCAGTCTCCCAAAGTGCTAGGATTACAAGTGGGAGTCACGGCACCCAGCCTGAAGCATTTTTCTAATGGCTTCTTAAAAATCTTTGTTAGATAAATCTGTCACCATCTCAGTGTTGGCATACCTATGTTGTCTTTACTCATTCAAGTTGTGATTTTCTTGGGTTTTGATACTACAAGTGATATCTGATTACATCCTAAACTTTCGTGTATTATATAAGTAGTCTCAGGGTCTCATTTAAATCTTTTATTTTAGAAGGCAGTTGCCCTGTTTAGGTTTAGCATGTAGGTCCTGGCTTACTTTTGTTGGCTGAGGTTACAATGACAATTTAAGTGCAGAGCCTTTCTGGTGGTATTTTGAGTGATTTGGTACTGTCTGGGCTTCCACTGGTTTCAGCTGCTGCTGCTTGGGATGGTAGACTAGTTTCCCCAGGTCAGGTCCCTGAATATCTCTAGTTTTCTGGAAATCTTCAGGTGGAAAAGGGAGTCTCATATTGCATGGTCAAAGATGCTTCCTTGGCAGGTAGTTGTAGCAAAAACTGCCTGCACCCTCACCACCACCACCACCAGTGTGGGTAGTGGAGAGCATTTCCTGAGCCAGACACTTGTGGTGAAATTCCTTTATTTGTGTCTTTTTGTTACATTTAAGTCAACATCTCAGTGTTGGTATCTCTCGATTGTCTTTGTTCATTCAAGTTGTGATTTTCTTGGCTTTTGAGATTACAAGTGATTTTTATTACATCCTAAAATTTTATTGGCTAAGGTTACAATGACAATGCTGTAGTGTCTTTAGGCATGTGAGGGGAGTGTTAGGCCTGCAGGATTCAAGAAAAATCTGATTGCCTTGTCCGACAGTCTCAGAGTGAAGAGAATCTCAGTACACATGGGTAAAAATAGGCCTCCAAGGCTGGGCTGTTTTGTAACTGGGTCTCTCTTCTTGGTTAGGCCTGCCCATGTGGGTATCTCCCAGCAGTCTCAAGACCTTCAGGGAAGGAGAGCACTTCCTGTGATCTCTTATATTTAGTAGGACTCCCAATGTACCCTCCACCTTGCTGGGGCTATGACAGAGATTACCTTTGAATCCATATAATGAATGATCCCACTTGGAATGTCTTTTGTTTCTAGGTAAGGAGGTCAGGAAATGCTGGGTCTGGGTCACCTTCTTCAGTTGTGGGGTAGGGGGCATAAGACGCCCAGGTGGTATGTTGTTTCTTCATTCCTGAAATCACAAACCAGTTTATGTTTTTCCTACAACCTTCTTACCACATAGTACTCATTTGGATGTCTCGTGCAGTATTTCATGGGTTTATAGTTCCACTTAGTGGGTTGGAGCAGGGAGAACTGGGTCTATGCCATCATGTCCAGACTGAAAGTCCTCCAGACATTTAATTTTTAGCAGGACATACTTAGAGACTTCATGCTTTACAATGAAAGGTTGGATTTCTAATGGCAAGAATTTCATGTACTGGTGGCTACTTGGCAGTACAGAGTACTGGAAAAACTATTCTCTCCCATAGACAAAGGCTGTCTTTTAACCAAATGGCAGAGCAGTTACCCTACTCCCTGTGGGCTCACTGATTCTCAAGATGAAGGAGAGAGTAAGGGGCAATTTATTGAGTTTTTCCATAAATGTTTTATTGATGAAATTCTAATTCTAATTTGATATGGTTATTATTAGTTTAGTTCAATACATTTTTTGTAATACAGGTTTACTGTTGAGAAGAATCAAAATTTGTAAAGATAATATGTCACTTAATTTGAGTTCAAAGTTAGTGTTCTCTATCATCAAAATTAATTGAAAATGTTTGTCAATGCTGATTTGTAATGAGACTTTATTATTTGAAAATTTTCATTATTTTTCACACAGATAGGTACTGCCAAATATTGATATCAATCCATGTACCAGTGATATTTTATAACCCATTAAAAAAATTGTGGTAAAATATACACACTGTAAAATTTACCATTTTAACCATTTTCAAGACTACAATTAAGTACATTCACAATGTTGCACTAATGCTACTCATTTTCAGAGCTTTTTCATTATCCCAAAGAGAAACGTCCTATCCATTAAAAATAACTTGCCATTCCTCCTTTTCCTGAGCCCCTGAAATCCTGTATTCTGTCTTCTGTTTGTTTCTATAAATTTGCCTATTCTATGTTCCTCGTATAAGCAGAGTCATACAGTATTTGTTCATTTCTGTTTGTTAAGGGTTCATCCATGTTGTAGCATGTACCAGAATTTCATTCCTATCTAAGGCAAAATAATATTCTTTGTATGTGTATACATATTACCTTTACCCATCCATCAAGTAATATTTGTGTTATTTCACTTTTAAAAATTTTATTTCTACTGTATCTATTTAAAGTGTACAACATGATGCTTTAATATATATATATATATATATACACACACACATAACTAAATATGTAATTACTAAAGTAAGCCAATTTGCTTATCTATCATCTCACATACTTGCCTTTCTTCTTTTGTATTGTAAGAGTACCTAGGATGGCTGGCAAGATGGCCAAATAGGAAAAGCTCTGGTCTGCAGCTCCCAACAAGATCAATGCAGAAAGTGGGTGATTTCTGCATTTCCAACTGAAGTACCTGGATTATCTTATTGGGACTGGTTAGACAGTGGGTGCAGCCCACAGAGGGCGAAAAGAAGCAGGGTGGGGCATCATCTCACCCAGGAAGCACAAGAGGTCTGGGAACTCCCTCTCTTAGCCAAGGAAAGCCATGAGGAACTGTGTCATGAGGAATGGTGCATTCTGGTCAAGTTACTACACGTTTCCGAAGGTTTTCACAACTTGCAGACCAGGAGATTCCCTCCGGTGCCTATGCTACCAGGGACCTGGGTTTCAAGCACAAAACTGGGTGGCCGTTTGAGCACACACTGAGCTAGCTGCAAGAGTTTCATTTCATACCTCAGTAGTGCCTGGAACACCAGTGAGACAGAAGCATTCACTCCCCTGAAAAGGGGGCTGAAGCCAGGGAGCCAAGTGGTCTATCTCAGTGGATCCCACCCCCACAGAGCACATCAAGCTAAGGTCCACTGGCTTGAAAGAGTGATTTTGTCACCACCAGGCCTGCCCTAAAAGAGCTCCTGAAGGAATCAGTAAACATGGAAAGGAAGAACCGGTACCAGCCAAATTGTAAAGACATGCCAAATTGTAAAGACCATCGAGGCTCGGAAGAAACTGCATCAACTAACGAGCAAAATAACCAACTAACATCATAATGACAGGATCAAATTCACACATAACAACATTAACTTTAAATGTAAATGGGATAAATGCTCCAATTAAAAGACACAGACTGGCAAATTGGATAAGGAGTCAAGACCCATCAGTGTGCTGTAGTCAGGAAACCCATCTCACGTGCAGAGACACACATAGACTCAAAATAAAGGGATGGAGGAAGATCTACCAAGCAAATGGAAAACAAAAAAAGGCAGGGGTTGCAATCCTAGTCTCTGATAAAATAGACTTTAAACCAACAAAGATCAAAAGAGACAAAGAAGGCCATTACATAATGGTAAAGGAATCAATTCAACAAGAAGAGCTAACTCTCCTAAATATATATGCACCCAACACAGGAGCACCCAGATTCATAAAGCAAGTCCTGAATGACCTACAAACGGACTTAAACTCCCACACAATAATAATGGGAGATTTTAACACCCCACTGTCAACATTAGACAGATCAACGAGACAGAAAGTTAACAAGGATATCCAGGAATTGAACTCAGCTCTGCACAAAGTGGACCTAATAGACATCTACAGAACTCTCCACCCCAAATCAACAGAATATACATTTTTTTCAGCACCACAGCACACCTATTTCAAAATTGACCACATAGTTGGAAGTAAAGCTCTCCTCAGCAAATGTAAAAGAACAGAAATTATAACAAACTCTCTCTCAGACCACAGTGCAATCAAACTAGAACTCAGGATTAAGAAACTCACTCAAAACCGCTCAACTACATGGAAACTGAACAACCTGCTCCTGAATGACTATTGGGTACATAATGAAATGAAGGCAGAAATAAAGATGTTCTTTGAAACCAACGAGAACAAAGACACAACATACCACAATCTCTGGGACACATTCAAAGCAGTGTGTAGAGGGAAATTTATAGCACTGAATGCCCACAAGAGAAAGCAGGAAAGATCCAAAATTGACACCCTAACATCACAATTAAAAGAACTAGAAAAGCAAGATCAAACACATTCAAAAGCTAGCAGAAGGCTAGAAATAACTAAAATCAGAGCAGAACTGAAGGAAATAGAGACACAAAAAACCCTTCAAAAAATTAATGAATCCAGGAGCTGGTTTTTTGAAAAGATCAACAAAATTGATAGACCGCTAGCAAGACTAATAAAGAAGAAAAGAGAGAAGAATCAAATAGATGCAATAAAAAATGATAAAGGGGATATCACCACCAATCCCACAGAAATACAATCTACCATCAGAGAATACTACAAACACCTCTACGCAAATAAACTAGAAAATCTAGAAGAAATGGATAAATTCCTCGACAAATACACCCTCCCAAGACTAAACCAGGAAGAAGTTGAATCTATGAATAGACCAATAACAGGCTCTGAAATTGTGGCAATAATCAATAGCTTACCAACCAAAAAGAGTCCAGGACCTGATGGATTCACAGCCGAATTCTACCAGAGGTACAAGGAGGAACTGGTACCATTCCTTCTGAAACTATTCCAATTGATAGAAAAAGAGGGAATCCTCCCTAACACATTGTATGAGGCCAGCATCATCCTGATACCAAAGCCTGGCAGAGACATAACCAAAAAAGAGAATTTCAGACCAATATCCTTGATGAACATTGATGCAAAAATCCTCAATAAAATACTGGCAAACCGAATCCAGCAGCACATCAAAAAGCTTATCCACCATGACCAAGTGGGCTTCATCCCTGGGATGCAAGGCTGGTTCAACATACACAAATCAATAAATGTAATCCAGCATATAAACAGAACCAAAGACAAAAACCACATGATTATCTCAATAGATGCAGAAAAGGCCTTTGACAAAATTCAACAACCCTTCATGCTAAAAACTCTCAATAAATTAGGTATTGATGGGACGTATCTTGAAATAATAAGAGCTATCTATGACAAACCCACAGCCAATATCATACTGAATGGGCAAAAACTGGAAGCATTCCCTTTGAAAACTGTCACAAGACAGGGATGCCCTCTCTCACCACTCCTATTCAACATAGCAATGGAAGTTCCGGCCAGGGCAATCAGGCAGGAGAAGGAAATAAAGGGTATTCAATTAGGAAAAGAGGAAGTCAAATTGTCCCTGTTTGCAGATGACATGATTGTATATCTAGAAAACCCCATTGTCTAAGCCCCAAATGTCCTTAAGCTGATTAGCAACTTCAGCAAAGTCTCAGGATACAAAATCAATGTACAAAAATCACAAGCATTCTTGTACACCAATCACAGACAAACAGAGAGCCAAATCACGAGTGAACTCCCATTCACAATTGCTTCAAAGAGAATAAAATACCTAGGAATCCAACTAACAAGGGATATGAAGGACCTCTTCAAGGAGAACTACAAACCACTGCTCAATGAAATAAAAGAGGATACAAACAAATGGAAGAACATTCCATGATCATGGGTTGGAAGAATCAATATCGTGAAAATGGCTATACTGCCCAAGGTAATTTATAGATTCAATGCCATCCCCATCAAGCTACCAATGACTTTCTTCACAGAATTGGAAAAAACTACTTTAAACTTCACATGGAACCAAAAAAGAGCCTGCATCGCCACGTCAATCCTAAGCCAAAAGAACAAAGCTGGAGGCAACACGCTACCTGACTTCAAACTATACTACAATGCTACAGTAACCAAAACAGCATGGTACTGGTACCACAACAGAGACGTAGATCAATGGAACAGAACAGAGCCCTCAGAAATAATGCCACACATCTACAACTATCTGATCTTTGACAAATCTGACAAAAACAAGCAATGGGGAAAGGATTCCCTATTTAATAAATGGTGCTGGGAAAACTGGCTAGCCATATGTAGAAAGCTGAAACTGGATCCCTTCTTTACACCTTATACAAAAATTAATTCAAGATGGATTAAAGACTTACATGTTAGACCTAAAACCATAAAAACCCTAGAAGAAAGCCTAGGCAATACCATTCAGGACATAGGCATGAGCAAGGACTTCATGTGTAAAACACCAAAAGCAATGGCAACAAAAGCCAAAATTGACAAATGGGATCTCATTAAACTAAAGAACTTCTGCACAGCAAAAGAAACTACCATCAGAGTGAACAGGCAACCTACAGAATGGGAGAAAATTTTTGCAACCTACTCATCTGACAAAGGGCTAATATCCAGAATCTACAATGAACTCAAACAAATTTACAAGAAAAAAACAAACAACCCCATCAAAAAGTGGGTGAAGGACATGAACAGACACTTCTCAAAGAAGACATTTATGCAGCCAAAAGACACATGAAAAAATGCTCATCATCACTGGCCATCAGAGATATGCAAATCAAAACCACAATGAGATACCATCTCACACCAGTTAGAATGGCCATCATTAAAAAGTCAGGAAACAACAGGTGCTGGAGAGGATGTGGAGAAATAGGAACACTTTTACAGTGTTAGTGGGACTGTAAACTAGTGCAACCACTGTGGAAGTCAGTGTGGCGATTCCTCAGGGATCTAGAACTAGAAATACCATTTGACCCAGCCATCCCATTACTGGGTATATACCCAGAGGACTATAAATCATGCTGCTATAAAGACACATGCACACGTATGTTTATTGCGGCACTATTCACAATAGCAAAGAGTTGGAACCAACCCAAATGTCCAACAACGATAGACTGGATTAAGAAAATGTGGCACATATACACCATGGAATACTATGCAGCCATAAAAAACGATGAGTTCATGTCCTTTGTAGGGACATGGATGAAACTGGAAAACATCATTCTCAGTAAACTATCTCAAGGACAAAAAACCAAACACCACATGTTCTCACTCATAGGTGGGAATTGAACAATGAGAACTCATGGATACAGGAAGGGGAACATCACACTCTGGGGACTGTTGTGGGTTGGGGTGAGGGGGGAGGGACAGCATTAGGAGATATACCTAATGCTAAATGACGAGTTAATGGGTGCAGCAAACCAACACATCACATGGATACATATGTAACAAACCTGCACATTGTGCACATGTACCCTTAAACCTAAAGTATAATAACAAAAAAAAAAGAAAAAAAAAAGAAATTTTTGCTGCCAGCACAACAGTCTGAAGTCAACCTGGGACACTCCATCTTGGTGAGGGGAGGGGTGTCTGCCATTACTGAGGCCTAAGTGGGCGGTTTTCCCCTTACCACATAAACAAAGCCACTGGGAAGTTCGAACTGGATGGAGCCCACTGCAGCTTGGTAAAGCTGCTGCAGCCAGAATGCCTCTCTAGATTCTTCCTCTGTGGGCAGGGCATCTCTGAAAGAAAGGCAGCAGCCCCAGTCAAGGGCTTATAGATAAAACTTCCATCTCCCTGAGACAGAGCATCTGGGGCAGGGGGCGGCTGTGGGCACAGCTTCAACAGACTTAAATGTTCCTGCCTGCCAGCTCTGAAGAGAGCAGTAGATCTTCCAGCACAGCGCTTGAGCTCTGCTAAGGGACAGACTGCCTCCTCAAGTGGCTCCCAGACCCCCGTGCCTACTGACTGGGAGACACCTGCCAGCAGCGGTGACAGACACCTCACACAGGAGAGCACTGGCTGGCATCTGGCGGGTGCCCCTCTGGGACAAAGCTTCCAGAGGAAGGAACAGGCAGCAATCTTTACTGTTCTGCAGCCTCCACTGGTGATACCCAGGCAAACCGCATCTGGAGTGGACTTCCAGCAAACTCTAGCAGACTGACTGTTAGAAGGAAAACTAACAAACAGAAAGCAATAGTATCAACATAATCAAAAGGATTATCCACACCAACACCCCATCCGAAGGTCACCAACATCAAAGAACAAAGGTAGATAAATCCATGAAGATGGGAAGAAACCAGCGCAAAAAGGTTGAAAATTGCAAAAACCAGAATGCCTCTTCTCATCCAAAAGATCACAATTCCTCACCAGCAGGGGAACAAAACTAGATGGAGAATGAGTCTGACAAATTGACAGAAGTAGGCTTCAGAAGGGGGGTAATAACAAATGCCTCCGAGCTAAAGGAGCATGTTCTAACACACTGCAAGGAAGCTAAGAACATTGAAAACAAGTTCAAGAAATTGCTAACTGGAATAACCAGTTTAGAGAAGAATATAAATGACCTGATGGAGCTGAAAAATACAGCACAAGAACTTTGTGAAGCATACACAAGTATCAATAGCCAAATCAATGGAAGAAAGGATATAAGAGATTGAAGATCAACTTAATGAAATAAAGTGTGAAGACAAGATTAGAGAAAAAAGAATGAAAAGGACAAAGACTCCAAGAAATATAGGACTATGTGAAAAGACCAAAGCTACATTTGATTGGTGTACCTGAAAGTGATGGGGAGAATGGAAACAAGTTGGAAAACACTCTTCAGCATGTTATCCAGGAGAACTTCCCCAAACTAGCAAGGCAGGCCAACATTCAAATTCAGGAAATAAGGAGAATGCCACAAAGATATTCCTTGAGAAAAACAACCTCAAGACACATAATCGTCAGATTTGCCAAGGTTGAAATGAAGGAAAAAATGTTAAGGGCAGCCAGAGAGAAAGGTCGGGTTATCCACAAAGGGAAGCCCATCAGACTAACAGCGGATCTCTCTGCAGAAACCCTACCCGCCAGAAGAGAGTGGGCCAAATATTCAACATTCTTAAAGAGAAGAATATTCAAACCAGAATTTCATATTGAGCCAAGCTAAGCTTCATAAGCGAAGGAGAAATAAAATCCTTTACAGACAACCAAATGCTGAGAGATTTTGTCACCACCAGGCCTGCCTTACTAGAGCTCCTGAAGGAAGCTCTAAACACGGAAAGGAACAACTGGTACCAGCAACTGCAAAAACATACCAAATTGTAAAGATCATCGACACTGTGAAGCAACTGCATCAACTAACGGGCAAAATAACCAGCTAGCATCATAATGACAGGATCAAATTCACACATAAAAATATTAACCTTAAATGTAAATGGGCTAAATATCCCAATTAAAAGACACAGACTGTCAAAATGGATAAAGAGTAAAGACCCATCATTGTGCTGTATACAGGAGAACCATCTCACGTGCAAAGACACATATAGGCTCAAAAAAGAGGGATAGAGAAATATTTACCAAGCAAATGGAAAGCAAAAAGAAGCATGGGTTGAAATCCTAGTCTCTGATAAAACAGACTTTAAACCAACAAAGATCAAAAAAGACAGCAAAACATCAAAAAGTTTATCCACCATGATCAAGCCGGCTTCATCTCTGGTATGGAAAGCTGGTTCAACATACGCAAATCAATAAATGTAATTCATTACATAAACAGAATGAAGGACAAAAACCACATGATTATCTCAATAGATGCAGAAAAGGTTTTTGACAAAATTCAACACCCCTTCATGCTAAAAACTCTCAATAAACTAGGTATAGATGGAATGTATCTCAAAATACTAAGAGCTATTTATGAGAAACCCACAGCCAATATCATACTGAAGGGGCAAAAACTGGGAGCATTCCCTTTGAAAACCGGCACAAGACAAGGATGCACTCTCTCACCACTCCTATTCAACATAGTATTGGAAGTACTGGCCAGGGCAATCAGGCAAGAGAAAGAAATAAAGGGCATTCAAATAGGAAGAGAGGAAGTCAAATTGTCTCTGTTTGCAGATGACATGATTGTATATTTAGAAAACCCTATAGTCTCAGCCCAAAATCTCCTTAAGCTGAAAAGCAACTTTGGCAAAGTATCAAGATATAAAATCAATGTGCAAAAATCACAAGCATTCCTATACACTAATAATAGATAAACAGAGAGCCAAATCATCAGTGAAGTCCCATTCACAATGGCTACAAAGAGAATAAAATACCCAAGAATACAACATACAAGGGATGTGAAGGATCTCCTCAAGGAGAACTACAAACCACTGCTCAAGGAAATAAAAGAGGACACAAACTAAGGGAAAAACATCCCATGTGCATGGATAGGAAGAATCAATATAGTGAAAATGGCCATATTGCCCAAGGTAATTTATAGATTCAGTGCTATCCCCATCCAGCTACCATTGACTTTCTTCACAGAATTAGAAAAATCTACTTTAAATTTCACGTGAAAGCAAAAAAGAGTCCGCATAGCCAAAATAATCCTAAGCAAAAAGAACAAAGCTGGAAGCAATGCTACCTGACTTCAAACTATACTACAAGACTACAGTAACCAAAACAGCATGGTACTGGTACCAAAACAAATATATAGACCAATGGAACAGAGCAGAGGCCTCAGAAATAACACCACACAAGTATAACCATCTGATCTTTGACAAACCTGACAAAAACAAGCAATGGGGATAGGATTCCCTATTTAATAAATGGTGTTAGGAAAACTGGCTAGCCATATGCAGAAAACTGAAACTGGACCCCTTCCTTACATCTTATACAAAAATTAGCTCAAGATGGATTAAAGGCTTAAACATAAGACCTAAAACCATAAAAACTTTAGAAGAAAACCTAGGCAATACCATTCAGGACATAGGCATGGGCAAAGACTTCATGACTAAAACACCAAAAGCAATGGCAACAAAAGCCAAAATTGACAAATGGGATCTAATTCAACGAAAGAGCTTCTGCACAGCAAAAGAAACTATCATCAGAGTGAACAGGCAACCTAGAGAATGGGAGAAAATTTTTGTAATCTGTCCATCTGACAAAGGTCTAATATCCAGAGTATATAACGAACTTAAACAAATTCACAAGAAAAAAATCAAACAACCCCCTCAAAAAGTGGGTGAAGAATATGAACACTTTTCAACAGAAGACATTTATGCAGCCAACAAACATACAAAAATAAGCTCATGATCACTGGGCATTAGAGAAATGAAAATCAAAACCACAGTGAGATAGCATCTCACACCAGTTAGAATGAGAATCATTAAAAAGTCAGGAAACAACAGGTGCTGGAGAGGATGTGGAGAAATAGGAACACTTTTACACTGTCGGTGGGAGTGTAAATTAGTTCAACCATTGTGGAAGACAGTGTGGTGATTCAAGGATCTAGAACCAGAATAGCATTTGACCCAGCAATCCCATTACTGGGTATATACCCAAGGGATTATAAATCATTCGAGTATAAAGACACATGCACACGTATGTTTATTGCAGCACTGTTCACAATAGCAAAGACTTGGAACCAACCCAAATGCCCATCAGTGATAGGCTGGATAAAGAAAATGTGGCACATATACACCATGGAATACTATGCAGCCATAAAAAAGATGAGTTCATGTTCTTTGCAGGGACATGGATGAAGCTGGAAATCATCACTCTAGGCAAACTGACACAAGAGCAGAAAACCAAACACTGCATGTTTTCACTCATAAGTGGGAGGTGAACGATGAGAACACTTGGACACAGGGAAGGGAACATCACACACCAGGGCCTGTTGGGGGGTGGGGGGCTAGGAGAGGGATAGCATTAGAAGAAATATCTAAGGTAGATGACAGGTTGATGGGTGCAGCAAACCTCCATGGCACATGTATACCTATGTGACAAACCAGAACATTCTGCACATGTATCCCAACACTTAAAGTGTAATAATAATAAAAAAAGAGTACCTAAAATGTAGTGTCTTGAAAAATTTCTTGTATACAATATTATTAACTATAGCCCTCATGCTGTACATTACATCTCTAGGCTTACTCATCCTACACAACTACAACTTCATACCCTTTAACCTACATCTCCTCATCTCTCCTCCTCCCTTCTCCCACTGCCTCTGGTAAGCACCATTCTACTATGTGTTTCTATGTATTATACTTGATCTTTCTCTAGATGCCACATATAACAGAGATCATGCAATATTCTTTTTTCTGTGTTTGTCTTATTTCACATAACGTAATGTTTTCCACGTTCATCCACATTATTGCAAACAAAAAAACCTCCTTTTTAAAGGCTGAATATTTCATTGCGTGTGTGTATACACATGCTACAATTACTTTATTCATCTGTCAATGGACACTTAGGTTGATTTGATAACTTGGCTATTGTGAATAATTCTGTAATGAACATTTGAGTGCAAATATCTCTGAGCTGGTGATTTCATTTTGTTTGTGTATATACAGAAGAGGGATTATTGATGGGTCACATGGTAGTTCTGTGGATTGAAATTATTAATATTGTTAAAATGTTAATGCTGCCTAAAGCAATGTAAAGATTCAATGCGGTCATTACCAAAATTCCAATGGCATTTTTCTCACAAAATAAAAAAAATTCTGTAATTACTACAGAACCACAAAAGGCCTGAAACTGAGGACAGTATATATACTGATTTTTTTAAATCTGATGACCAAGACAGCTACTAAATGACTAATGGGTGGATAGCATATGTGGTGTGGATAAGCTGGACAAAGGGATGATTCGCATCCCAGGTGGGAGGGAGTGGGAATGCTCAAGATAGTATGAGATTTCATCACACTACTTAGAATGCACACAATTTAAAACAAATGAATTATTTCTGGAATTTTCTATTTAATAATTGTGTGTCACAGTTAACCATGGGGAACTGAAACTGCTTAGAGTAAAACTGTGAGTATTGGGGCATTACTGTACCTATGATTGGAATTACTGGAATATGTGGTAATTCTATGTTTAACTTTTTGAGGAGACATCATACTGTTTTCCAAAGCAGCTGCACCACTTTACATTCCCACCAGCAATGCATAAGGTTTCCAATTTCTCCATATCCTCACCAACACTTACTTTCCAATTTTTAAATTATAACCAGCATAGTGAGTTTAAAGTGCTATTTCATTGTGGTCTCGATTTGCATTTCCCTTAATGAATAATGATGTTGAGCATCTTTTTATATGCTTATTGGCAATGTGTATATCTCCTTTGGAGAAATGTCTATTCAAGTCCTTTGCCCATTTTTATATTGAGTTGCTTTTTGTTGCTGTTGGTGTTTTAGGGGTTCTTTATAATTTCTGAATATTAATTCCTTATCAGATATATGATTTGCAAATATTTCTCTCATTCTGGAGGTCATCTTTGCACTCTCCTGATAGTGTTCTCTGCTGCACAAAAGTTTTTAATTTTGATGAAGTCCAATTTATCGATTTTTTCCTTTGGTGTCATATCCAAGAAGCCATTGTAAAGTCCAATTACATGAAGTTTTTTTCTCATGTTTTATTCTAAAAGTTTATTAGTTTTAATTCTTATGTTTAGGCCTTTGATCATTTTGGGTTGATTTTTGCATATAGTGTAAGGTAAAAGCCCAATTTCATTCTTTTGCATGCTGTTATCCAGTTTTCCCAGCACCATTTGTTAAAAAGGCAGTTCTTTCCAAAGTATTGACTTTTAAAGTTGACTTTAAGATGATTCTTTTACTTTCTCCATGTTGATGGGTATTTTTCTTAAAATTTGTAAGAACACTTTATATATTAAAGACATTAACCTTTTGTTGCATTGCTGCAAAATTTTCACCGAATTTGTCTTTTGCCTTTTACTTATAGTATGTGTATTAGTCTGTTCTCACGCTACTGATAAACACATATTTGAGACTGGGAAATTTACAAAAGAAAGAGGTTTAATGGATTTACAGTTCCATGTGGCTGGGGAAGCCTCACAATCATAGTGGAAGGCAAGTAGGAACAAGTCACATCTTACATGGATGGCAGCAGTCAAAAAGAGCTTGTGCTGGGAAACTCATTTTTAAAAACATCAGATCTCATGAGACTCATTCACTATCACGAGAACAGTGCAGGAAAGACCCACCCTCATAATTTACTCACCTGCCACCAGCTTCCTCCCACAACATGTGGGAATTGTGTGAGTTACAATTCAAGATAAGATTTGGGTGGGGATACAGCCAAACCGTATCAATATGTGGTAGAATGTTTAAATTTTGTCCATAAACAAATCTGCCACTTTGTGGTTTTTGCTACTGGGAAAATGTTTTAAAATAGTATTCACATTCCAATATTTAAAAAATATATTCTCCTCTGATCCCTTATAGTTTTTTTAAAACATTGTTAATGGACTTCAGATATAAAAAAAAATGGATTAATGATAATCATTGGTTCTTGACACACTGTTATTGGTCTATTTATGTCATTTCCTTTTTAAATAATATAACAAATACATGTGAACCCATCACCCAACCCAAAACCTAGTACATTACCAATCACTCATATCTACCTATGGTATCTTTTCTATCCCATTCTCCTACCTCCCTAACAGAAGTATCCTGAGATTATATCAATACTTCCCTTGCCTTAAAAAGTTTTATCTTATATGTATGTATGAACAGACAATATACTGTTTACTTCTGCTTGTTTTTGAACTTTATAAATTGATATTAAATCATATACTGTCTTCGAAGAATTGCGCTGTTCACTCAATATTTTGGTATTAAGATCTGTCCATTGTGTTGCATTAACTTGTAGTTAATTTTTACCTGAATAATTAATAGAAGCAAGCTAGGTGAACTGTGAGTATAAGAGTATTTGAGTGAAAGAACAGCATGTGTGATGGCCCTGAGATGAGAAAAAGCATACCAAATTTGAGGAATTATAGAAAAGAAGGTCAGTGACTCTGGTGTCCTGAGGCCTGGAGGAAGAGTGACAGAAGACAACTTAGGAGAAGCAGCCAAGGGATAGATCATACAAGGCCTTGTAGGCCATGGTAAAGATGTAGATTTTATCACAAGTGCACTGGAAGACATTATGCAGGGTAACGATGTGATCTGGTATGCAATTACTAAAGATTAATCTGGATACTTATAAACAGTTGATTGAGACAGGTGACAAAAATTCAATTGAGGTGTTGCAATTATCGTCCCCATTCGACAGATGTGAAAACTAAGGCTCACAGAGGTTAAGTAACTTTCCTTGTATTACACAGCTACTACATGACAGAACCATGATATACACAAAGGTGGTATGACTTCAGAACTTGCTTTTTTAACAGTGATACCACATATGGATCTAGAGTTTAGAGGGGTTTGGTTTTGGGATATAAATTTAGGAATTCATTGGCTTATATTTAGAGTCACAGGACTGTATGAGATCACCTAGGGAGAGAATATAGACAGAAAAGAAAAGAAGTTTAAGGAGAAGCCCTAAGGTACTCTAATATTTAGACTTTGGTAGAAGAGGAGAAAAGAAGACTGAAAAGGAGCAGCCAGTAGGATAAGGGTAAAACCATGGATTTTCACATAGAAGTTAAGAGAAAAAGGCTGCTTCAAGAAAGTAGCAGTGATCAACTACTCCAAATATTGCTGAAAGGTACAGTGAGTTAAGGACTGAAAAGTAACTATTTGATTTAGCAACATGGAGGTAACTGGAGACCTTCAAAAGAGCCATTTCATTCATGAAGTCATGAAGAAAGAAGGCAGGTTGGAATGTATTTAAGAGTAAATGGGTATTCCCAGGAAGTCTAAAGTCACCCCAGGAGATGGAATCCATAGGAAATTTTCAGATTAGAAGCTCCTTAAGGGGAGGAAATGAGCCATCTAACTTCATGTGCTTGGAACCTAGCAGTTTTTTTTATGTAATAGTGTGCAATAATTTATTTCTTGAACTTAACCGAATTAGATGTGGCTTCTGTCCCCATCCTCAGGGAATTACATTCTAGTTGGGGAGGTAACAAAAAAATATAGCATGAGTGGATGAGGTGTTTTCTGTAAATGCAATCCAGACTACATATTAAATATGACCTCAAAATGGGTATAATCCTGAAGCCAAAACCATTTTGTAAGATACTTAGAAAACCACTCTCGGACATTTAGGGATAATCAAGAGCTTTCAAGTGTTGCCTTAACCAGAGGATAAATACTATATTTAACTATGTACTCTTGCCATGAACTCTTCATCATTTCTTCTTTACCAAAATGCATACACAGGCCAAACTGGTAACAAAAATAAGTGAAATGTTCAGGTGAGGGCTGTAATAAGCTGACGAGATCATGGCACATCTAGAGGGGCCAGGCACTCTGATTTCCAACAGATTGACAGCACTCTGGAAAATAGGCTTAAGGATGAAAACACAGATTTTCATATATCCCTACAGTTTTCAATGTTGATAATTTATTCAGTCAACACCTGCACAGGCACACATGCACACATGCACACACACATATACATTGCAGACAAACAAAATTTATCTGCTGGTCAAATTTAACTTATGGACTGTTGGTTTGTAACCTGTATTGTATAGCAATTTCCACAATTTTCAGGGTTTTCTTAATTTCAACTCAGTCTTAGCTTGCTTGATGCCAAATGCTAAGCCCCTCTGCATCATCCTTACAAATAACTCTGCCTTGATTCTCAGAAATAGTGTAAAAGTTCTTTAAAACTTAAAGTATAATAAAAAAATAAAATAAAATAAATTAGTCAGGCATGGTGGCGGGCGCCTGTAGTCCCAGCTTCTCTGGAGGCTGAGGCAGGAGAATGGCGTGAACCCAGGAGGCAGAGCTTGCAGTGAGCCAAGATCGCCCCACTGCACTCCAGCCTGGGCAACAGAATGAGACTCCGTCTCACGCACACACACACACACACACACACAAAACACACAAAAGTTAGAGAAAGGGGAAATTTATTGAAAGAGTCCTTTCTTTTCCTATGGCCCACAGTGCTTAGCATTGTGCTGAGAATATAACCATGGTATCTGTCAAACCTCCCTATAATATTATGCTCACGTATAAGTAGCAACCTAGTAAGAGCTGCCTGGCATTCATGGCTAGAGGTCCAGATATTTGGGCTGAGTAACCTCTATGAACAGGCAGATAGTTAAGGTTAAGACACAGTGGGTATAAGCAACCAATGGCATGTTAATGACAGCTCAAGACAACCCTGAAAAAAAGATTGTTGTCCTCCTAAGTTTTCTCTTGTTGAGACTAAATAGCCCTATACTCTTCTAGTGGTGAAGGAAAATGGCTGCTTCTTATGACCCTGTATCAAGGTCATAGTTTATAAAATTGCTTAAACCACCCTTCTTGCTTTATGTAACCAATGTCCTTAATTTTATTCTTCCCTTCATCTTTAAATTAAGAACACAAGTCAACCATCAGCTATCAACTGCCAGCCCTAAAAGCCAACCTGAAAGCACACTTCTACTATGTCACTGCTCCAGTCATGTTGCCAACTCAGCCCAGAGGCAAGATATTCAAGCAGATGTTCTAAGGAAGAATAAATAGGGAAAGTTGTTCATATCAGGTGTGTATTTCTTTCTTGTTTTCTGTTTTGATTTGTTTATTGTTTACAAACAGATATCACTCAGATAAATCCCTGATGATATTGCCTTTAATTGTTCTTTCAACAAATTTTTATTGAGTCCCTACTATATGACACCCACTGTTCAGTATGCTGTGGATAGAGCAGTGAGCAAAATAGATGATGTCCCTGCTCTTACTGAGCTTATACTCTAGTGGGAGACTTACTTTGTCACAGAAACAAACACACAGATTAAATTGTGATCCGTGCTGTGATAAAAATAAAATGAGATGAGGTCATAGAGAGTGCCCGGATTGTGGGAGTTATCTTAATCTACATGGGAAGGGAACGCTTTCCTGAGATGTGTAGGATATTGGAGCCCACCATGGGCATAATCAGACAGAAGGAAAAGGAAGTGCAAAGGCCTTGAGGTGAGAGAGATCTTAATATATTGCAATGAAAAGGAGGTCAGCATAGCTACAGCAGTGTGAACAAGGTGTTTACAAATCAAGTCAAAGAGACAGGCAGGAGACAGGTGGATCTTGAGGGCCTTGTTGATAAGATAAGATAATCTGGATGCTAACCGCAATGGGAAATGACTGAAAGGTTTTAAACAGAGGTGCGACCTGGTCAGATTTGCCTTTTAGAAAGACTATTTGTTTGCTGGCTGTTGAACAGATTTTAGCGGGGCAGATGTGGAAGAAGGGTCACCAGTGAGGACACTCTTCTAGCCATCCATTTGGGAGATGGTGATGGTCAGGATCAGGGTCAGGGTAGTAGTAGTGGAAAGGGTGAGAAATGGTCGGTGCTGAACACACTTTTAGGACAAAGCTAACGGGATTTCCTCAATAATTGGATGAGACTTGTGAGAGAAGAATCAGAGATGGCTCCAAGATTTTTGGCCTAAGCAACCAGGTATTGTCATTAACTGAAAGGGGGAATGGCATTAAACATGATTTCTCATGGGTCATTCTGGAGTTCCAATTATACCTGTGGGATGGAACCTCAGTGCCCTTCTCTGACTTTGAGCTGCCTAGTTATGAGGTGGGGCGGTAGTAAGGGACTACTGTTTGGGGTGAATTAGAGGCATAAGGCACATTTCTGGGAATCCCCACCCTCTCTCCATTCCCTTTCCCCATTCTAGTCAAAAACATGCAGACTTACACAGATGAGAGAAGAAGACTGAGCATCCCAGGATAGGCAGAAGGAAGAATCCCCAGAGACTCTAGAGCTGTTGTAGCCACTTCAGTCCAAAGACTGCATGGGCGTGGGCGGCGCCAAGGGGGCGTCGCAGAAACTTTCTTAGGGATCTGGCAGCCTAGGGAACCAGTTTTACCGGAAACAAAGTAATGAGAGAGATGCGGTGGGGTGTGGCAGGGCTTGCCGCTGCCGGAAGAAGTTTGGGTGCAGCCTAGTATTCAAGCTCCAGGACAAAAGGGGCGGGGAGGCCGCCACTAGCAAACAACCTCAGCTTCATAAACCCAGCAGAAAGGTCGGGGTATTGTTGAAAAGGTCGGAAGGACCAAGATTATGTCCGCCCGCCTAAGTGGGACGAACAACCAAGTTGTGCGATGCAGCTTTAAAGAGGCTGGTGATTGACAGAATGGTGTAGTAGTGGATGGGGTGGAGCCGCTGGGTGGGGTCGAGACTGGCAGCTGAGAGATACCAAAAGGAAGAAAAAAGAAAACCATTGCCCTTGATATCGCTAATGCCGGGGGAGGGAAGCTAACTAGAAAGTAGGGAAAAGGAAGGTTTTAGAATTCACCTCCACTCCTTCCCCTGGCTAACACTCTTTACACTCTTCTGCCTTCCCTTGAGATAATTAAAATAGACTGTACACCGGCCCTAGTCGGTGCCCATTCCCCCTAACTCTTCACTCAACTACTTGTGTAGTCCGAGGAAGTGAGGACCCCGGGTCCAAGAGCTCAATCCCGGCCCCGCCCCGTCGGCCCAGGCCCCGGGGCTGGGAGGAGAGGATGCCTTCGGAGGCGCAGAATCCGAAAGTAAGTCCCTTTTATTTTGCCTTACCAACTGCCACCTCCCACTCCACCTTCCTTTTATCACCCTCTCTGGGCGGCGAAATAGCCTCTTTCTAGGGCGGCGAAATAGCCTTTTTCAAGGAAGACCTTTCAGGGTGGAGCAGAGTGGGGTTGGTAAGAAGGGGAGGGGAAGGGAGGTGGTGCTTTAGAGCCTAGGGGAGCTACCATGGGCGGGACAGGCGCGCTCAGTTCAATGGCTGTGTGGTTGGATCCTTGATTTCTCCTCCAGGTATTAGAGCCTCGACTTCCTCCCTCCTGGCATTCTTTCTTTTTTTCACCCTGCAGCAACCCTATCAGGTTGCCTGAAGCCTCTAGCTGTGAGCTAGGAGGGCTCCATCTTGCCTGGCTTCTTAAAGGGACAGTGCACTATTTAACTGGAAATTCAATTATGAGAAGGGTGGCAGTACCTCTATGTTGGAAGGAATTTGTGTGGCGAGGACAGCTTTTTCTTACTCAGACCAGCTTCCAAACTTGGTTCTAATATCCATGTGATTCTTAGGAGGTGCACCGTGGGCAATGTTGCCAAGTTACACATTAGTTAACTGCAGCCAGTTGACTGCAGTTTTAGCTCAAAGGGAAAATTTCCATTTCCTGAGAGGCGCCATGGCAGTGCAGGTATATTGAACGAATTCATTCTACAAATTTTATTGAATGCCAGGTGCATTGCCTGTGGCTGATCACACTGCTGGGAGGTTTGTGTAAAATGTCAAGGCCATGCAGAGTGTTGTCAATGACTCCCTTTTTAACTGATTAGTAGCCTTCCCAGGATATGGAGACAAATGTTGAATTTGATTCCAACATTTACCAAACATTTCTTACATGAATGGCTCAATGGTTCACTTTTATTGTCTTCTGTTCAGTACCAGGTGTCCATATGCTCAAAGCCAAGTGACTGGGAATTCCAGCTAGAAGAAAGAGGAACTCAAATCAAAATGGCATGCAGAGAGGAAAGAGCAGGAAACTTCAATAGGAAAGCTAGTGCCACTTTGGCGTTATCCAGGTCCAGTAAGGGAGATTGTTTTGGGAAAGAGGGCTTCACCATCTCCCTTCCACTGTTAAAGAAGAGCTGGTGTGGCAGAAACTTGTTAGAAAGGGTGTCTTATGGACCAGTGACATCTCTTACATATTTGTTTCTCTTATGTTTCTGCACAGGGAGGGTGGCAGGACTGTGGATAGAGCCTAATGATACTCCACAGGTCGAAGAGATGAAAACATGTTTGAGATTTTAGGGTTCATATTTCACTCTGAAGGTTTTTGTTTGGTCAATGGAATGCCACAGTTCCTGGTGCTCTGCAATTTCCTTTGTTTTGAGTCCCTTCCTAGTTCTTACTCAGCAGTCCAGGGTAGGGAACTGTGACAGAGAAAGGTATGGACACAAAATTACATTGTGTTATTATATTCATTCATTCATTCGTTTATTCATTTGACAATTACATGCTGAGAATCTACTCTGTATCATCACCACACAAGACTCTGGGGAAAATATGCCTTCTTGGAGATTATATTCTAATGAGGAGGTGTTGGTGGAGGGGACTAACAAAAAACAATAAACATATACATTGAGTGGGGATAAGATGGGAGAAAGGCTACAGGGCATGTGGAATTGGGGTGATTTTAAAGAATATACCTGAATGAAGTGAGGGAGCCAACCATGAGAATACCTCAGGGAAGGGTGTTCTAGACAGAGGAAGTAGCAAATGCAAAGGCATGGTATGTTCAAAGAATAGTGAGAAGGTCAGTATCACTGGAGTGGAGAAGAGGAAGAGTGGTGGCATATAAGGTCAGTGAGATAGAGGGGGCTAGATCATATAGGAACTTGTAAAGACTTTGGCTTTTATTCTGAATGAGACAGGAAGTCATTTGTAAAAAATGAAATAACAATCATTCTATTTGAAATTCTATTGCATTAAAGAGAATGAATCTTGAATTATTTATCTTATACAATCAAGATGGATTATATTTTTATGTTTGGGATCTAATGCTCCTTTAAGAAAAACTTAGTAAACTTATTGATAACTTGTTCATGTCAATTAATACAATTTAATTTCATACCAACCATTGTTTTATAAAATAATTATCTGAAGAAGGTTTCAAATGCACTTGAAACTACTGTTGACAGCACAGAGGTTAGAGATGCTGACCCCACACAGTTGAAAATCCATATATAACTTTTGATTCCCCAAAGCTTATCTATTAGTAGCCTACAATTGACCAGAAGCCTTACTGATAATATAAACAGTTAATTAATATACATTTTTTAAGTTATACATATTATATACTGTGTTCTTATAATAAAGTAAGACAGAAAAAAGAAAACGTTTAGAAAATTGTAAGCAAGAGAAAATATATTTACTATTCATTAAGTGGAAGTGGATTATCATAAAGATCTTAATTCTTGCCATCTTCATGTTTAGTAGATTGAGAAGGAAGAAGAGCAGGGTGTGGTTTTGCTTTTTCGGGAGTGGGAGAGGTGGAAGAAAATCCATGTATAAGTGGACCCATGCAGTTCAAACCTGTGTTTTTCAAGGGTCAACTATACTTAAATACAAAAGGTCTCTTCAATGCACTTCAACAAAATATATTACAATAAATTTATTAACACTAGAAAAAGTCTCATCTGCTTTAAGAAAATATCACAAGATTTTGTAGCACTCTTTGTCAAGAAATTGTGAAAATTATTTGCTTGGAAACCTTTTTTTAAACTTTCCGTCCTGCTGGCACACATGATTCCTTTTAAGTTGTGCACTGTGCTTCCCCCAAGTCCTTCCCAGTGGGAGCTGTAAGTTTAAAACACCTCATTAGCCGCAGGGAACTCAGAAGGAGAGAAGAGTGAGAGGAAGGGAATTGAAAGAAAGAAGAAAAAAGCCAAGGAAGTCCAAACAGGACAATGCAGTAAGAACAAGAACAAGTCACACAAATACAAAGTTTTAACCCCTCTGTTCCATACATTGAAAGTTCCATTCATTTCTGGCCTTGAAATTTCCACTTGTCCTTGCGACTCCCTTTTAGAGATAAGGTAGGTGTGCATGTTAGATGTGTGTGTAAAGGGAGACTTGTGGATTAGGGTAGGCTTCCCCTAAAACAATTCTTAACCTTGGCCACACACTGGAATCAGTTGAGGATATTTTAAAAATACCGATAACTTTGTCCATCCTCAGAGATACTGATGTAATTGGTTGGGGCACAGCTTGGAAGATGGATTTTTAAAAGAGCTCCCTAGGTAATTCTAATGGGCAGTAAAGGTTGAGAACCACTTGCTTAGAGTTGAGGTTCTCTTAGTATGGTGCTTGGACCAGCAGCATCAGCATTACCAGGGAACCTCTTAGAAATGCAGATTTTCAGGCCCCACCCCAGACATACTGACTCAGAAACTCATACTGATTGTGATAAAACAATCAGTATTTTTTTTTTCATACACCATCCGGGTGACCTGGATACACACTGAAGTTTGAGGACTACTGCCTTAGAGGTTAGAGGTTCCCATTTTTTTTCATTCCCAATACACCTGAGGAATATAACACACTCCTATTAGTAACAGAGGCTCACTGTGCCCTGTTTGTGAAAGGTACAGAAGGAATATGCCTGTTCCCATCCCATATCAGAATCCCCATTCCCATTCCCTACTGCAGAATTTACAATCACTGTTTTAGAGTATATGGCTTTTTAAATTATATGCATTATTTCCTTTAATTTCAGCACTCTTATGTTTCATGCATCATTTCACTTCATCCTCACAATAATCTTGTGAGGTAGACACTATCATCATTGCCATTTTATAATTAAGAAAACTGAGGCACAGGAAAGAAAGTACCTTATCCAAGATCATACAGCTAGTAAGTGTAAGAGATCCATCCTCTCCTGTACTTTCTAAGTTGTTACATCAGTTAGGTTCCTTCTCTCTTATTTTCTTAAATTTCTTCTGATTCTTTGATTTTCCCACTCATTCAACCCTATCCACCTAACATTGCTAACATATATTGAAGACCTACTTTGTACCAGGCCCCTCTATTGAGCACGTTACAGATATCAATGTATATAATGTTCAAGCAGTCCTATTAAGTAGATACTATTAGTTTCCTCATTATTCAGTTAAGGAACTTGGGACACAGCAAAATCAAGCAACTTGCCTAAGCTTACACAGCTAGTAAGTGGCAGAGCTGAGATTTGAACCCAAGTCTTTGAAGTCTATGCCTATTATGCCATACTACCTAATCTTAAGCTTGCAAGCACATTTTTCCCTTGTCTAAATCTTTCTTTGAACTCATTTAAATTACCACTCCCATTTATTTTGTGCAGTTTCCATTTCAACCATCACTGAAACTGTTCTTGCCAAAGTTACTTAACGATCTGTCATGTTCAGTGCTCTCTCTTTAGATCTTCAGCCTTCTTGACCCTCTACTACATTCAAGGCTGTTATATCTGACCTAGCTTATTATAATAGCTCCTTTATTGTTCTCTCTGCCTCCAATCTGTATGTCTTTTGCTATGGGTTGAATTGTGTTCCCCAATATATGTTGGAGTCTTAATTCCTAGTTTTTCAGAATGTGACTATTTGGAGACAGGGTCTTTATAGAGGTAAAAAAGTTAAAATGATCTCATTTTATTTTTTTATGAGATCATTTTGACTTTATTAAATGAAGTGAGCCCCAATTCAATATGACTGGTGTCCTTATAAAACAGGGAAATTTGGATACAAAGACAGACTCACACAGTGGGAATATGATGTGAAGAGGCATGGAGAATACAACAATCTGCAACCCAAGGAGAGGCCTAGAACAGATTCTTCCTTCACAGCCCTCAGAAGGAACCAACCCTGCTGACACCTTGATTTCATACTTCTGGCCTCCAGAACTGTGGGGCAATAAAATTCCATCATTTAAGCGAACCAGTTGGTGACACTTTGTCATAGCAGCCCTAGGAAATGAATACAGAGTAGAGGGGAAAGGTTATTCCAGGCAGGAAGAATCTTATTACCAGAGGCAGGTAATGGGCACTAACATAATGTGGGTTGGAGAAGGACAGGGTAGGGTTAGAGAAAGGGTGAGTTTAAGAGAACTTTTTCTTGTGGTGGTAATACATATGGGGTAAAAGTAGTGGCTGGAAAAAGAGCAAGGTTAAAATTCTTTCTCCTAGTGTTTCAGGAAAATAGTAAATTTCAAAGAATATTATCTAGTTAATGCCTCCTAATGCTAAGATGGCCTATATTTTGTTCCTTAGAAAGCTGAACTTAGGAATAACTCTCTGAGCTGGGAACATTTTACTGGTCAGTGATGGCATGATATATATGTAATCGACAGAGAACATGGAAAGGGGTTCAGAGTACATTTTTACAAGAATAGTAACTCAAACGTGATCTGCAGCTTTGGTTTAATTAAACCTGGTCATATATATTAACCATTTCCACTTATGTAAGGCAGATGGCTTTTGAAATGGGGAAGCAGCATTCAGTTATTCATCTCATTTATTTGTTCAATATATATGCCATGAGAACCCTCTATGTAGTCAGCTCTGTGCTACAGCCTGGGTATACAAAAATCTGAGACCTCAGTCTTACCCTGGAGCTCAGCTGGGAGACAGACAAAACTCTAGCTAACATCTAACATTTCTTGATTACTTAATATATGCCATGGACCATACTAAGAAAATTCACAATAGTTATGCTCACTTTTTAGATAAGGACACTGAGGGTTAGAGGAAAGTTGAGTCAACTTTAGGAGGGGAGTTTTGGCAAACTTGCCAAGTGAGAAAGTTATTAATATGAGCAAGTAAAATGTGGGTGATTTGGGGGGTTAGAGGGTCAGAGAAGACTTTCTAGAGGAGATGATATTTGAGTCTTGAAGGATAAATAGGAGTTTTCAACATACACAAGTTGAGAAAGGAGGAACATGGTAGATGGAAGGAACATTATATATATAAATCAATGGAGACACCAGAGATATGCTGTGTTCAGGAAATAGTGTTTCATTATGGCTGACACATAAGTTGGTGGCAGGAAAGAAGACTGGAAAAGTAGGCACAACCCAGGAATCAACCATAAATAAGAATCTCTTATTTTTTATAAGCACGATATGAGGAACACTGTACCCGAAAGCTATTCTTTACTATTCAAAACATTAGAGATTGCATAAACAGCTGCTTTCAGTGCTGTACAGAGAAATTAGAGGGATTTTTTTCACTGAGGGTCAGTCAATAAAGACCAGAAAAATTACTGGGACCAGAAGGTAGACAGAAACCTTAGGACTCAAAAGTCATTGCTGATCAGGGAGAAGAGATGAGACTGGTACTTTGTGGGAGTCTGGACTGGTAGAAATGATTACCAGTCAGAGTAGTCAAAGCAATAATAATAATTTTAATAATACAACAATACATGTACCAAGTACTACTCTAAGCATTGAATTTACTATATCCATTTGATAAATGGGGAAACTCCAGTACCCCAAACCTCTGACAATAGCTGTAAAGAAACTGGGAATACTCTGCTAATAATTTGTAGAATTTGAATTTTAACGCAGATAGTTTGGCTATACAATCTACATTTTTAATTATTATGAAATGTTGAACTAACTAGTCAGTAAGACCAAAAAAGGAAATAGAATCAAAGTGAGTCAGTAACTGTGGGTCCTGTTAAGCAGTGCAATGCAATGTACAAAGGGGTACATATGAAAAAGATAAAAATAGATGAAAGATCTAAGAAGTAACATGTAAGACAGATTTTGCTGACCGAGGTCACAACTCAAGGGTTCACAAGCCACATTCAGGCCACAGATGTACTTGTCTTGAGCCATGTTCTTTTCAAAATTTGAATTAATTGCCAGTGTGTAAAAGGCAGATGATTTCACATAAAATAGGCTCGCAGTTTTCTTGAAAAACTTGAAATGTGTGGCATCACTGGGCCTATACTGTCTCATGGTGACACTTAACACAAGCTGAAGCAGCAGCTTCCCCTTTATACATGTTATTTATTCATTAATATCCTTTGGTTGCAAAGGGTGTAAGCCAGCTGAAGCTAGCTTAAACGCAAGAGCAATGTGACTGGATTTTAGGAATGGACTGGGTTTTGGAAATGGGAAGTTGTCAGCAACCTAAGGTGATTTTCTTTCTATGTCTTATGTATGCTTCCCTTGGCATATCTGCTTATTTTTTCTCTCTTAGCAAATTATATTACATAGCGAGCAAGAGATAGCTCCCTCATCTCTCGAGTTTATAAGTTACAGTTCAGTCACATGAACAGGTACTGGCTCTGTTTGTTCCAATTCCCAAATCACAGGGAAGTGGACACTCACCGATTGACCAGGCTTGAGCCAGCTACTTATACCTAGATAAACCAGCTCTGGTCAGGAAGCTAGGGTCATGTAATATAAGCTATTGGAACACCTTTGCTAATCAAAGAGGAGTTATAAGGTAGTCACTATATACAGAGCAGACATTTCCAAATGTGTCCCCTGTATGAAACATTATTTTGGCCCTACCCACTTTGTAGTAACTTCTTGTGTTCTCTTGGAAGTTTTGCAGCCCACTGTAGCCCTGGCCTACTTGATATACTTGCCAGGCTACGTCTTGCTATTTTGAGAATACGTGGGGCTGGCTGTGCTCCCAGTAGCCTAGTCCTTTCTTGTGGTGAATCTATTCCTATTACTGTATAAAGCAATTTGAGGCCAAAATTGCCATAACAGCCTTCTCCAATTTTCTTTTTGCACTTTGAAGTCCACAGGGCTTCCTTCAGTGGCTTAAAATTATCTTACTAATCATCATAATGATCTAAAGGCCAGTGAATGAGGCCTGGTGAGTGCATTCTCAAAGGGTAACAGGCCTGGATGGAAAAGAGGGAAGTCATGGGGAGAGCAGCTGACACCAATGTGCCCAGGCCTAGAGAATTAGCAAGAGTTGCATTTATAAATGTAATGCGTGGGCTTTAGAACTACACATAGTAACAGTGATTAACTAACTGTGTTTCCCTTTTGTGGGTCCCCTTACTCCCAGGAACTTTCCAAGGTTTATGCTTTCCTGCTGAGGATTTGGATACTTCTTGTATCAATGATTTTTTTCAGTGACTGTAAAGTTCCCATCCTGACACTCCTTACTGAAGTAGCAGTTGATATTTGAAGTTTTGCTCTCAGCAAAGTTTCCTTAGAGCTGTTGTCAGAGGTTGGCTTGCAGAGATTGCTAACCTTAGACGATGTTGAGAGAGAAGCTTCTTCTACCCTCCAAAATGCCAAAGTAAGCTGATCTGGCTGAAACTATCCACTTTCAAGATCTTGGGATAGATTTCTTCCAAAGGAATCCAATCTCCCTGCTCAAGTCTTGCTGCCTCCTCTGGAATCTGCTTTGCTTTTTATAAATAGAAAAGAATTGTCCTGACTTCCTCAAGCTGAGTTGCTTATTTCCAGAGTGAGAGTCTACATTTTTTAAAGTGAAATGGGAAGAACCCAGAGCCAAAATAAAGCAACTTCCTAGGAAGAGTAATTTCACTTGGAGCATTTGGAATCTAGGCAAACATTGTTTTCTTTCCCTTTCCTCTTTGATAAAGTCAGTTCAAGTTGCAATAAAGTGAATATGGGTTTCTTACTTTGGATCCCCTATCTCTTTCATCCAATTCTTTAGTTGGCAGGTGAAGGCAGTATTTATCACAAATAGCAATAATAATTAACATTTATTTAGCAATTACTAAGTGCAAGACACTATTCTAAATTCTTGACAAGACCTACGTACTAAAATGTTCATGATGGTGTGTTAAAGTTATCCTGTTTTAATTCAAAATAAAGTCAGGAAATATCATCCTTATAAACTGTGTGGGTTTAAATAGAGAGTGACCTTGGGAATCTTAAATTTGTATTTCACGCTCTGTCATCTACTCATTCTTCTGCTAGTGGGAGACAGTACACTCATATAGTGGAAAAAGTACTCAAGCAAAAGAGCTTTCTCTTGAGTATTCAAGGGGCAGAAGAGAGCTGGCTTTTGAGTGCCCAGAACTGTGTTAGCCCTGTATAAAGATTATTTTGTTGACTCTTCAGCACAATTCTATGAAATATTATTGCTCCCCCACCTTTTCTTTTAACAAATGAAGAAATATAGAATTAGAGAAGTTAACTAAATAACTTGCTTTCAGTCACACAGCTAGCATTTGTCGTCTGGGATCTCAATACAAAATTAACACCAGAGGCTTTGCCTTTAAATACTAGATCATGCTGCTTTTAAACACATAAATTAGGAAGGGGACAGACTCAAATGTCGCAACTCTCTTTTGTAAGTATTCTTGTATTATTTAGTAATTCAACTTCTTACTATCTTTCCTTGAATGGAAATAAGATGAGAGAAATAACAGGAGCCCCAGAAAGTAAGTAGATAAAGGAAGTTGTTCCTACCTCTGGGTTCCCATAGCACTAGACTCAGCAGTCTAAGGATATCTTCATCATGATTGTCCCCAGTGCCTAGAACATAGAAGGAACCCAGTGAATACTTGTTGAGGGAATAAGTGAATCAATGAGTTTGGGGAAATTATCTACCTAGCTTGAGACTTTCTGGCAGATTATACATCATTTTTCATGTTCCTGGTCAACTATATATAGATCATGCATGTAGGTACCCAGACAGAGATATACATGCTCATTCAGAAATTGCCATCCAATCCTCATACATGCAAACTCATAAAGATATATCTCCACACAAATGAATACTTGACATATTTGTGTTTTCTGACGCTGTAAAATGTACCACAAAATGGGTGGCTTAAAACAGCAGAAATTTATTCTCTCACAGTTCTTGAGGCTAGAAATCTGAAATAAAAAATAAAAGTATTGGCAAGGCCATGCTCCATTGAAAACCTCTAGAAAGAATCCTTCCTGGTCTCTTTTAGCTTCTGGTAACTCCAGATATTCCTTGGCTTGTGGCAATATAACTAATTTCTGTCTCTCTCTTCACATGGCTATGTCTGTGTGTATATGTGTGTGTCAGTGTGTGTGTGTGTGTGTCTTCACATGTCACTTTCCTCTTCTTTATAAGGACACCAGTCATAATGAATTAGGGCCACCTTAATGATTTCATCTTGATTACATTTGCAAAGACTTTATTTTCAAATAATGTCACATTCACAAGTACTGATGGCTAGGACTTCAACATATCATTTTAAAGGTCACATTACCACCCAAAACAGTCTTCCGTTGGCCCTCCATAATTTATGCCCTTCCCACGGGCAAAACACATTCACTCTATCACAACATCTCTAAAAGTTCTAACCCATTCTGGCATCAATTCTAAATCTTAAAAATCTCACCTAAATTTAATCAACTCAAAGAGTCCCAAAACTCATCTTCTACTTCATCTGCATAAGGAAGGATGAGACTCAGGGTGTGGTCCGTCCTGGGGCAAAATTTCTCTCTTCTGTGGACCTGTGAAACCTAGAAAAAAAGTTAGCTGCTCCCAAAATACAATGGAGTTTTCAGATTGAGAGGGTGGATAGAAGGCATGACTAGCTTGCAGCTTCTGGTCAGACCGATAGAGCAGTGTGTGGAGACTCACTTCGTGAACTTTTGCTCCCAAGAACTACCACAGGAACATACCAGGAAAGCCAAGAAAATCCAGAGACGCTTTGAAGGAACTGGATTACCACTGCAAACTCCTGAGACACTGAAAAACTGTGAGCCTGCTTGCTCTCTCAACAGGGAGGTTCGTGGTCTGGGGCAAGTTCTCAGCCCTGGTTACTGGCTGCCTCGAAATAGACTCAGTGATGTTGCGGGGGCATGGTGGAAGTGAAACCTGCTTTTTAGGATTGCAGGCTGTGTGACAGCTGGGTGAGGCCTTTGACTGCCAGCTTTCCCCCACTTCCCTGGCAACCTGTATGACTCAGCAGAAGCAGCCATAATCCCCCCTGGGAATATAACACCATTAGACAGGGAACCACAACCCAGCCCCTACATCAGCCACAGCAAGCCCGGCCCAAGGATAGGCTGAGCTCAGATATGCCTATCTCTGCCGCCACGTGGTGGTCTTTCTCTACCTGCTAGCTGAAGGCAAAGGTCATAATATTTTGGGAGCTCTGTGGCCCTGCCTGCAGCCTGAGAAACCTGAATACTTAACCAGGTGTCTCTAGGGCAAGTTTGCCTCCTCCCTATAGGACTGTAGCTAATGCACTCTTGAAAACACCACTTCCTGGCTGGAGGCCAACCAACACAAAACCAGCCCCCTAAACAAAAACACAACCAAGGACCTGCACCAAGTCCACTTCACTTCCCTGCTACCTCCACTGGAGCAGATGCTGGTATCCATGGCTACAAGAACTGAAGATGAATCATATCACAGGAGTCTTTGCAGAAACTCCCCAGTACCAGCTCACAGCGTGGTAGCTCCGCCAGGTGGCTAGACCCAGAAGAGCAAAAACAATTACTACAGTTCCTCTGTACTGTAGGAAGCGCCATTCCTAGGGGAAGCAGGAGAACACCACATCAAGGGAGTACCCCGTGGGACAAAATAATCTGATCAACAGCCCTTGAATTCCAGATCTTCCCTCTGACATAGTCTACCCAAATGAGAAGGATACAAAAAAACAATTCTGGTAATATGACAAAACAAGGTTCATTAACATACCCAAAATATCCTGCCAGCTCACCAGCAATGGATCCAAACCATGACGAAATCTTTGAACTGCGAGAAAAAGAATTCAGAATGTCTGTCATTAAGCTAATCAAGGAGGCAGTAGAAAAAGGTGAAGTCCAACTTAAATAAATCAAAAACATGATACAGGATAGGAAAGGAAAATTCTTCAGTGAAATACATAGCATAAATAAAAAACGGTCACAGCTTCTGGAAATCAAGGACACACTTAGAGAAATGCAAAATGCACTGGAAAATCTCAGCAATAAAATCAAAGAAGCAGAAGAAAGAACTTCAGAGCTCGAAGACAAGACTTTCGAATTAACCCAGTCCGTCAAAGACAAAGAAAAAAGAATTTTAAAAAATGAACAAAGCCTCCAAGAAGTTTGGGACTGTGTTAAATATCCAAACCTAAGAATAATTGGTGTTCGTGATGATGAAGAGAAATATAAAAGTTTGAAAAACGTATTTGAGGGAACAATCAAAGAAAACTTACTCGGCTTGCTAGACATCTAAACTTAAAAGTAAAACCCCAAACTATAAAATTCCTAGAAGAGAATCCAGGCAATACCATTGAGAACACAGACACAGGCAACCATTTCATGAAGAAGCCACCAAAAGCAATTGCAACGAAAGCAAAACTTGAGAAATGGGATCTAGTTAAAGAGCTTCTGCACAGAAAAAGAAACTATCATCAGAATGAACAGACAACCTACAGAATTGGAGAAAATACTTTCAAACTATGCATCTGACAAAGGTCTAATATTCAGCATATACAAGGAACTTAAATTTATAAGAAAAAATCCCGTTAATTCATCTTGAGTCAATTTTTGTATAAGGTGTAAGGAAGGGGTCCAGTTTTAATTTTCTGCATATGGCTAGCCAGTTTTCCCAGCATCATTTATTTAATAGGGAATCCTTTCCCAGTTGCTTGTTTTTGTCAGGTTTGTCGAAGATAAGATGGTTGTAGACGTGTGACCTTATTTCTGAGATCTCTATATGTTCCTGATTGATCTATGTATCTGTTTTTGTATGAGTACCATGCTGTTTTCGTTACTATCAGCTGTAGTATTGTTTGCAGTCAGGTAGCATAATGCCTCCAGCTTTGTTCTAAAACCCAAAATTATAAAAACTCTAGAAGAAAATCTAGGCAATACCATTCAGGGCATAGGCATGGGCAAAGATTTCATGACAAAAACATCAAAAGCAATTGCTACGAAAGCAAAAATTGACAAATGGGATCTAATTAAACTAAAGAGCTTCTGCACAGCAAAAGAAACTCTCATCAGAGTGAAGAGACAACCTATAGAATAGGAGAAATTTTTGCAATCTATCCTTCAGACAAGGTTCTAATATCCAGAATCTATAAGGAACTTAAACAAATGTACAAGAATAAAACAACCCTATTATGAAGTGGGTAAAGGACACGAATAGAGACTTCTCAAAAGAAGACATTTATGTGGCCAACATACATATCAAAAACAAACTCAACATCATTGATCATTGGAGAAATACAAATCAAAATCACAATGAGATACCATCTCATGCCAGTCAGAATGATGATTACTAAAAAGTCAAGAAACAACAGATGCTGGCGAAGCTGTGGAGAAATAGGAATGCTTTTACACTGTTGGTGGGAATGTAAATTAGTTCAACCATTGTGGAAGACAGTGTGGCAATTCCTCAAAGACCTAGCAGCAGAAATACCATTTGACTCAGCAATCCCATTACTGGGTGTATACCCAAAGAAATATAAATCATTGTATTGTAAAGATACATGCATGCGTATGTTCATGGCAGCACTATTCACAATAGCAAAGACATGGAATCAACCCAAATGTCCATCAGTGATAGACTGGATATAGAAATGTGCTACATTACACCATGGAATACTATGCAGCCATAAAAAGGAATGAGATCTTGTCCTTTGTAGGACGTGGATGGAGCTGGAAGCCATTATCCTCAGCAAACTAACACAGGAAACAGAAAACCAAACACTGCGTGTTCTCACTTATAATGGGAGGTGAACAATGAAAATGCATGGATACAGGGAGGGGAACAACACACACTGGGACCTGTCAGGGGGACAGCAGGGGGAGGGAGAGCATCAAGATAAATAGCTAATGCATGTGGGGCTTAATACCTATGTGATGGGTTGATAGGTGCAGCAAACCACCATGTAACACTTTTACCTATGTAACAAACCTGCACGTCCTGCACACATATCCTGGAACTTAAAATAAAAACAAAACAAAAGAAAGAAAAAATCCCATTAAAAAATGGGCAAAGGCCATGAATAGACACTTCTCAAAAGACGATATACATGTGGCCAACAAACATATGAAATAAAGCTCAATATCACTGATCATTAGAGAAATGGAAATCAAAACCACAGTGAGATACCATCTCACGCCAGTCAGGATGCCTATTATTAAAAAGTCCAGAAACAACAGATGCTGGTGAGATTTTGGAGAAAATGAAACTCTTTTGCACTGTTGGTGGGAGTGGAAATTAGTTCAACCATTGTGGAAGACAGTGTGGCGATTCCTCAAAGATGTAGAGGCAGAAATTTGACTTAGCAATCCCATTACTGAGTATATACCCAGAGAAATAGAAATCATTATTTTATAAAGATATATGTATGCATATATTCATTGCAGCACTATTCACAATACCAAAGACATGGAATCAACCCAAATGCCCATCAATGATAGACTGGATAAAGAAAATGTGGTACATATACACCATGGAATACTATGCAGCTATAAAAAGGAATAAGATCACGTCCTTTGCAGGGACATGGATGGAGTTGGAAGCCATTATCCTCAGCAAATTAACACAGAAAAAGAAAACAAATACCACATGTTCTCACTCATAAGTGGGAACTGAATGATGAAAACACCTGGACACATGGGTGGGGGGTGGGGAATAACACACACTAGGGCCTGTCAGAAGGTGAGGGGTGGGAGGAGGGAGACCATCAGGAAGAATATCGAATGGATCCTGGGCTTAATACCTAGGTGATGGGATGGTCTGTGCAGCAAGCCACCATGGCACACATTTACCTATGTAAGAAACCTGCATGTCCTGCACATGTACCTCTGAACTTAAAATACATGTTGGAAATTTAAAAACAAAACTAACTAAAGAAAAGAAGAAATTATTCTTCCTGCGTTTTTCTCATCTCTGTCTTTTTCAGCCCAGACTGGCAGTGTTTCTGTCGGTATAAAATTCTCATAAACCTCATTCACAGGTACCGAGGGTTAATACTTCAACATATCTTTTGGTGGGGCACAATTTAACCCATAACACTTAGAGATCCGTGTGTGTGTGTGTGTGTGTGTGTGTATTTGTGTGTATGTGTATATATATATATATATATCTGTACATCACAGAACATTCATGTATAGTGTATAAATGGGTTTGGATTCAGCAAATACTTATGGTCTCATCTAAAAGCCCTTCTTGATGTTCCTTAATCATGCTAAACACATGCCTGCCACAAGACTTTTGCATTTACTTATACTCTAACACTCTTCCCTTTACCCCAGATATTTTCATGGCTTACTCCCTGTCTTCATTCAGATTTCTATTCAAATATTATCTCTTCAGAGAAGCCTTCCTTGACTGTTCTTTACAAAATAATTCAGCCCCACCCACCCCTAACATTCTTTTTTTTTTTTTTTTTTTTGAGACGAGTCTTTCTCTGTCGCCCAGGCTGGAGTGCAGTGGCGCTATCTCAGCTCACTGCAAGCTCCGCCTCCCAGGTTCACGCCATTCTCCTGCCTCAGCCTCCCGAGTAGCTAAGACTACAGGTGCCTGCTACCATGCCTGGCTAATTTTTTTGTATTTTTTTTTTTTTTTTTTTTTTTTAGTACAGACCGGGTTTCACCATGTTAGGCAGGATGGTCTCGATCTCCTGACCTCGTGATCTGCCCGCTCAGCCTCCCAAAGTGCTGGGATTACAGGCATGAGCCACTGCGCCCGGCCCTGACATTCTTAATTAATCTTTATTGCCTGCGTCACTTTTTTTCTTAAATGTGATACTGTGTGACCATTATGTATTTATTTTGTTTATTGCCTATTTCCCCTTATTGGAATGTAAGGGTCGTGAAGGCTTGGATTTTTGTTTGTTATTGTTTGATGCATTTTTTTCCCAGAGCATAAAATAGTGCATGGCACATGTTAGGCAGTCAATATTTCTTCATGCAATGAATGAACATAGAGGAAGAGGGCTTTTATAGAGCATCTACTTAATGCCAGATACTTTCATTTTTACTTCATTTGATACTCAAATACCTGGGGATTTTGTAACACAAACAGGAAGAATCGGGTGAAAGCACATGTGAAAATCAGTGTCAGCAAATTTTCTAGTGGAACAAAGCGACTGAAGTCTCTCCTATTATTATGTGGAGGATTGGTGGTTTCGTGTATTTATTTATTTATTTATTTATTTTTATTTTTTTGTGAGGGAGCCTCGCTCTGTCTCCCAGGCTGGAGCTCAGTGGCGCCATCTCGGCTCATTGCAACCTCCCCCTCCCAGGTTCAATTGATTCTCCTGCCTCAGCCTCACTAGTAGCTGGGATTACAGGTACCTGCCACCACACCCAGTTAATTTTTTTTTTTTTTTTTTTTTTTTTTTTTTTTTTTTAGTATAGACAGGGTTTCCCCATGTTGGCCAGGCTGGTCTCCAACTGCTGACCTCAGGTGATCCGCCTGCTTCGGCCTCCCAAAGTGTTGGGATTGCAGGCGTGAGCCACCGCACCCGGCCTGGTGGTTTCATTTTATTTAGCAACTTTTGTACTCCAAGAGTTCTACCATAAATAAACTATGGTCCCATCAAGGAGCTAACAGTTTAGTTCGGAAAGGAGGTAACATTTCACTTGTTTTTGAAAGAAGCCTATGTATTAACCAGACAAAAGGGTAAGGGGGCAATACATGTAAGGGTGCAAATGCATGAAAGGCCATGGATTTCTGTCACTACACATGCATGCACACACGCACACATGCTACATATTATACTGTCTTAACTAGGAGCAGCAGCAACAATACCATCTGTTGCATTTACTACATGCCAGGCACCATGCCAAGCACTAGGGTAAGGGATGAATATGGCTTGATCTGTGCTGTGAACATATTTATGGTCCAATTCGGTGGGTGAGGCTCATAAAGAAATAGGTATACAAGGCAATGAAGAATGCCCAACATGAAGGGAAGATACCTGGTGCTCCAGGAATCCAGATGTAACACCAATTATAGTGGACAAGATGGTTGGAAAAGACCTCAAGGAGGTGGAAAGGCTTGAGCTACATTTTTGAAGAAGATGAAATTTTATCAAGGGCAGAAAGGAGAGATTGGCAATTTTTAGGGGGACAAGGGATGGTCCAAAGTCAGCCTGCTAGACTATAAGTTCCATGAAGACAGGAAATATGTCTGCCTTTTAAAAACATTTTTAAATTCTTGTGGGTACATAGTAGGTGTGTATATTTATGGGGTACATGAGATATTTTGGTACAGACATGCAATACGTAATAATCACGTCATGGAAAATTGGGTATTCATCCTATCAAGCATTATCCTTTGTGTTATAAACAATCCAATTATACTCCTTCAGTTATTTTAGCACCACATTCTTGGTGCCTAGTACATGGTCTGACACTTAGTAGAAAGTTGATAATATTTGTGGTCATGATGAGTAACCTCTGAGTAGACAAGTTTGGATGAAGCACAGATTCTGCTGCCTGAGTAGTTAGAGATAAGGATAGGCTGTAAAAATTATTTTGCAAACCTGTGACACTGATGCCCTTTAGGATGCCCCCTATTCAAATCCTATGAGTCTGAGGAAACGTTAGAGGAAAGCAGTAGGCACTAGGGAGCTGAGCCAAGATTGTCTTTGTAAATCTATAACATCTCCCCGTCTTTCCATACATCTCCCTGTCTTTCCATGCTTCCTATCTGTGTATTTACAGATAGGAATTGGGCTGCTTAATTATAAAGTACTCTCCATGTTTCTAAAATTGCAAAAATGCTTTATTTATTCAGAGTCAATTTTTAGTAGACTTCCTGATTACACTAGTCTGTGTATTTACTCACACACTCAATTTCCCACTTGACATTCATTCTCTTACATATTTACTTTCATATTTGTTGGGAATATGATAATTTACTTTGCATATGGGGGCTAAAAGTTGGGATCAGGCCCTAGGGTATTTTAAAACTAAAATATACTGTATGATACCTTTAAAAAATATCCTTAGCCTACTGTTAATGTAGTCAGGAAGTCTACTAAAACTTGACTCTGAATAAATACAGCATTTTTGCAATTCTAGGAACATGGAGTGTACTTTATAATTAAGCAGCCCAATTCTTTTCTGTAACTCAAGGGCCAAAGAGACTAGATATTTAATTAATCGAATTTGAATTATAGTTCACTTGAAGCTTCCAAAGCCAGATCACGTGCTCAGACATACCGATAGACAACCTTAAAAAAAAGTGAGTGGTAGGAAGTGGAATAAAATTTCCTACAGAGAAAGGAGATCTGTAGAAGTGCCAATGCAAAATTATGAATAAACTGAAGTACAAAGCAGACAGTAGGACAAATAGAATGAAAGTACAAATTATGGGGTCTAACCAACACTCCTTGAATATAAAAGTGATCAGAAAGAGGTTTTAGAATCCAGTGGAAATATTTTCTTGGGTTAGAAAACAATTATACCTATACTCTTATGTGATAACTGTAGATTTCTCAGTTTTGGCATTATTGATGTTTTAAGCAAGATAATTTTTTCCTCTGGAGGGCTATCTTGTCCATTGTAAGATGTTTAGCAGTATCCCTGGCCTCTACCCACTATATGCCAGTAGGAACTCCTCCATTGCGACAATGAAAAATCCAAATCTCTCTGTCCTCTCTTTCTCTTCTATCATGCATAGTGCTGCGATGAGTGTCTTGTATGTGTTTCTTTCTCCTTATGCACATATGTGAGAGTTTTTCTAGGACAGAGATCTAGAAGCAGACTTGAGACATGGTATATACATATTTTCAACTTTACCAGAGTTGGCTCTTTAGTGTAGATGTTACAATTTGGAGTTCAACCCCCCATTCCTCACCTCAGCCATCAGCACTGTAGTTCCTGTTTCCCTGTATCTACTGTTATTTGGAATTATCAGACTTCAGACCTATTAATTTTCCAGTCTAGGGATTATAAAATGGTAATGCATAGCTTTAATTCATATTTCCTTTCTAAAAGATTGTGGATCATTTCAAAGGTTGATTGGTCATTCAGATTTTCTTTTCTTTGAAAGATCTGTTCATTCATTTGCCTTTTTATAGTTATTTTTGTTTTTTCTCATTGATTTGGAATTTTTAATGTATTTTGTATACTATTTGTTGATTATGTGTGTTGTAAATATTTTCCCCAGGCTGTGGATTGTCTATACTAAGAAAAGTTGCAAAGGATACGATAGAGTTTCTATATATATCTTTCACCCAGTTTTCCTAACTATGATACATTTGTCAAAACTAAACAGTGAACATTGATATGATACAATACTGCTAACTGAATTACATATTTTGAGTTTTCGCAATATTTTCATTAATGACTCTTTTACTCTTTTGGAATCCAATACAGAATACAGACTGTATTTCGTCTTCATGTCTCCTTAGTCTCCTCTGCTCTGTGACAGTTTTGCGATCTTTTATGACCTTGACATTTTTGAATGTTAGTGCTCTGATATTTTGAAGAATGTAAATTGACTGAGTCTAATTATAATTAGACTGACATTATCGATTTTGGGTGAGAATACCACAGAGTTGAGGTGTCCTTCTTATCATGTCATATTAGGGGGTACATCATATTTACATGACTTTTTACTGGAGATGTTAACCTTGACCATTTGGTTAAGATTGTCTAGACTGTCTGCTGAGTTTTGCCACTTTCCCTTTTCTTTTTTTTTCTTTTAATTATACTTTAAGTTCTGGGATACATGTGCAGAACGTGCAGGTTTGTGACATAGGTATACATGTGCCATAGTGGTTTGCTGCACCCAGCAACCCGTCATCTACATTAGGTATTTCTCCTAATGCTATCCCTCCCCTAGCCCTCCACCCCCTGACAGGCCCTGGTGTGTGATGTTCACCTCCTTGTGTCCATGTGTTCTCATTGTTCAACTCCTACTTATGAGTGAGAACTTGTGGTATTTGGTTTTTGGTTTTCTGTTCCTGTTTTAGTTTGCTGAGAAAGATGGTTTCCAGCTTCATCCATGTCCCTGCAAAGAATATGAACTCATCCTTTTTCATGGTTGCATAATATTCCATGGTGTATATGTGCCACATTTGCTTTATCCAGCCTATCTTTGATGGGAATTTCGGTTGGTTCCAGGACTTCACTATTGTGAACAGTGCTGCAATAGACATATATGTGCATGTGTCTTTATAGTAGCATGATTTGTAATCTTGTGGGTCTATACCCAGTCAAGGGGATTGCTTGCTGGGTCTAATGGTATTTCTGGTTCTAGATCCTTGAGGAATCACCACACTGTCTTCCACAATGGCTGAAATAATTTACATTCCCACTAACAGTGTAAAAGCATTCCTATTTCTCCACATGCTCTCTAACATCTGTTGTATCCTGAGTTTTTAATGATTGCCATTCTAACTGGTGTGAGATGGTTTGATTTGCATTTCTCTAATGACCAATGATGATGAGCTTTTTATCATATATTTCTTGGCCGCATAAATGTCTTCTTTTGAGAAGTGTCTGTTCATATCCTTTGCCCACTTTTTCATGGGTTTTTTTTTTCTTGTAAATTGGTTTAAGTTCTGTGTAGATTCTGGATATTAACCGTTTGTCAGATTGATAGATGATAAAAATTTTCTCCCATTCTGTAGGTTGCCTGTTTACTCTGATGATAGTTTCTTTTGCTGTGCAGAAGCTCTTTCATTGGATTAGATCCCATTTGTCAATTTTGGCTTTTGTTGCCATTGCTTTTGGTGTTTTAGTCATGAAGTCTTTGCCCATGCCTATGTCCTGAATGGTATTGTCTAGGATTTCTTCTAGGGTTTTTATGGTTTTAGGTCTTACGTTTAAGTCTTTAATCCATCTTGAGTTAATTTTTGTATAGGGTGTAAGGAAGGGGTCCAGTTTCAGTTTTCTGCATATGGCTATCCAGTTTTCCCAACACCATTTATTAAATAGGGAAGCTTATCCCCATTGCTTGTTTTTGCCAGGTTTGCCAAAGATCAGATGGTTGTAGATGTGTGGTGTTATTTCTGAGGCCTCTGTTCGGTTCCATTGGTCTATGTGTCAGTTTTGGTGCCAGTGCCATGGTGTTTTGGTTACTGTAGCCATGTAGTGTAGTTTGAAGTCAGGTAGCGTGATGCCTCCAGCTTTTTTTTTTTTTTTTTTTTCGCTGAGGATTGTCTTGACTATACGGGCTCTTTTTTGGTTCCATATGAAATTCAAAGAGTTTTTTCTCAAATTCTATGAAGAAAGTCATTGGTAGCTTGATGCTGATGGCATTGAATCTATAAATTACCTTGGGTAGTATGGCCATTTTCACGATATTGATTCTTCCTACCCACGAGCATGAAATGTTCTTCCATTGGTTTGTGTCCTCTTTTATTTTGTTGAGCAGTGGTTCGTAGTTCTCCTTGAAGAGGTCCTTCATATCCCTTGTAAGTTGGATTCCTATGTTTTTTATTCTCTTTGTAGCAATTGCGAATGGGAGTTCACTCATGATTTGGCTCTCTGTTTGTCTGTTATTGTTGTATAGGAATGCTTGTGATTTTTGCACATTGATTTTGTATCCTGAGACTTTGCTGAAGCTGTTTATCAGCTTAAGGAGTTTCTGGGCTGAGGTGATGGGGTTTTCTAAATATACAGTCATGCCATCTGCAAACCCAGACAATTTGACTTTCTCTCTTCCTATTTGAATACCATTTATTTCTTTCTCTTACCTGATTGCCCTGGCCAGAACCTCCAATACTATGTTGAATAGGAGTGGTGAGAGAGCACATACTTGTCTTGGGCCGGTTTTCAAAGGGAATGCTTTCAGCCTTTGCCCATTCAGTGAGATATTGGCTGTGAGTTTGTCATAAATAGCTTGTATTATTTTGAGATATGTTCCATCGACACCTAGTTTATTAAGAGTTTTTAGCATGAAGGGCTGTTGCATTTTATCGAAGGCTTTTTCTGAATCTATTGAGATAATCATGTGGTTTTTGTCATTGGTTCTGTTTATGTGATGGATTATGCTTATTGATTTGCTTATGTTGAACCAGCCTTGCATCCCAGGGATGAATCAAACTTGATCATGGTGGATAAGCTTTTTGATGTGCTGCTGGATTTGGCTTGCCAGTATTTTATTGAGGATTTTTGCATCAATGTTCATCAGGCATATTGGCCTGAAATTTCCTTTTTTGGTTGTGTCTCTGCCAGGTTTTGGTATCAGGATGATGCTGGCCGCATAAAATGAGTTCGGGAGGATTCTCTCTTTTTCTATTTATTGGAATAGTTTCAGAAGGAATGGTACCAGCTTCTCTCTGTACCTCGGGTAGAATTTGGCTGTGAATCCATCTGGTCCTGGGCTTTTTTTTTTTTGGTTGGTAGGCTATTAATTACTGCCTCAATTTCAGAACTTGTTCGTCTATTCAGGGATTCAACTTCTTCCTTGTTTAGTCTTGGCAGAGTGTGTGTGTCCAGGAGCTTATCCATTTCTTCTTGATTTTTTAGTTTGTTTGCATAGAGGTGTTTGTAGTATTCTCTGATGGTAGTTTGTATTTCTGTGGGATCAGTGGTGATTTCCCCTTTATCTTTTTTTATTTTGTCTATTTGATTCTTCTACCTAGTGGTCTATATACTTTGTTAATATTTTCCAAAACACTAGCTCTTGAATTCATTCATTTTTTTGAAGAGTTTTTTGTATCTCTATCTCTTTCAGTTCTGCTCTGACCTTAGTTATTTCTTGTCTTCTTCCAGCTTTTGTATTTGTTTGCTCTTGATTCTCTCATTGTTTTAATTGTGATGTTAGGGTGTTGATTTTAGATCTTTCCTGCTTCTCCTGTGGGCATTTAGTGCTATAAATTTCTGTCTAAACACTGCTTTAGCTGTGTTCCAGAGATTCTGGTATGTTGTGGCTTTGTTCGTATTGGTTTCAGAGAATTTATTTATTTTTGACTTAATTTCGTTATTTACCCAGTAGTCATTCAGGAGCAGGTTGTTCAGTTTCCATGTAGTTGTGCAGTTTTGAGTGAGTTTCTTAATTCTGAGTTCTAATTTTATTGCACTGTGGTCTGAGAGACGGTTATGATTTCTGTTTTTTGCATTTGCTGAGGAGTGTTTTACTTCCAATTATGTGGTCAATTTTAGAATAAGTACAATGTGGTGCTGAGAAGAATGTGTATTCTGTTGATTTGGAGTGGAGAGTTCTTTAGATGTCTATTAGGTCTGTTTTTTCCACAGCTGAGTTCAAGTCCTGAATAGCCTTGGTAATTTTCTGTCTTGTTGATCTGTCTAATATTGACAGTGAGGTGTTACAGTCTCCCACTATTATTGTGTGGGAGTCTAAGCCTCTTTGTAAGTCACTAAGGACTTGCTTTCTGAGTCTGGATGCTCCTGTATTGGGTGCATATATATTTAGGATAGTTAGCTCCTCTTGTTGAATTGATCCCTTTACCTTTATGTAATGGCCTTCTTTGTCTTTTTTGATCTTTGTTGGTTTAAGGTCTGTTTTATCAGAGACTAGGATTGAAACCCCTGCTTTTTTTTTTCTTTCCATTTGTTTGGTAAATATTTCTCCATCCCGTTATTTTGAGCCTATGTGTGTCTTTGCATGTGAGATGGGTCTCCTGAATACAGCACATTGTTGGGTCTTGACTCTTAATCCATTTTGCCAGTCTGTGTCTTTTAATTGGGACATTTAGTCTGTTTACATTTAAGGTTAATATTGTTATGTATAAATTTGATTCTGTCATTATGATGGTAGCTGGTTATTTGGCCCGTTAGTTGATGCATTTTCTTCATAGTGTCGGTGGTCTTTACAATTTGGTATGTTTTTGCAGTGGCTGGTACTGGTTTTTCCTTTCCATATTTAGTGCTTCCTTCAGAGCTCTTGTAATGCAGGCCTGGTGGTGACAAAATCTCTCAGCATTTGCTTGTCTGTAAAGTATTTTATTTCTCCTTCACTTATGAAGCTTAGTTTGGCTGGATATGAAATTCTGGGTTGAAAATTATTTTCTTTAAGAGTGTTGAATATTGGCCCCCACTCTCATCTGGCTTGTAGAGTTTCTGCCGAGAGATCCACTGTTAGTCTGATGGGCTTCCCTTTGTGGGTAACCCGACCTTTCTCTCTGGCTGCCCTTAACATCTTTTTCTTCATTTCAATCTTGGTGAATTTGATGATTATGTGTCCTTGAGAAGCTCAAGGAGTATCTTTGTGGTGTACACTGTGTTTCAGGAAACACTTTCCCTTTTCATTCAAGTCACTAAGTGCACCCTACACTTGGGAGAAGGGGAATACTCCCATCTTTTATGTTAATAGCACACTCTTTTTAAATTCTGTTTATGTTATTTCAGTGTTTAAATGTTTTAACTATTGAGGTACTCAAATGGATGTTTTTTTCTTATGCTTTTTACTTTTTTACATCTTATTTAAGAAACCTTTTCTTGCTCTGATTTGTTTTATCAGAATTTTCTTGTGTTTTCTTCAAAGCATTTACCATTTTGCTTTTCATACTTTAATATACCTATGATTTATTTGTATATGTAACATAAGGAAGAGGTTTAATTTTATCTTTTCCCGTATGACTATATGGTTGTCCAGTCACCATTTAAAACACATAGTCCATTTCTACCCTTCATACTCAACCAAGATATTCTAGTCTTCTCAGAACAAACAATTTCTGCTTTAAGGTGCTTTATCAGATCTACTTACATAAGTGGTTGGCAATGTTATGAAAGCTTGTCTTGCTGAAATAAAGCTCTGCTTTTTATGGCCCAAAACAGATAATGGCAAACAAAGAGAATATTCCTGTTATATTATTTAAAATGATCAGTTATTTAACAACCAGTTTAAGGGGTATAATATCACCATCATGATCCATTGACCTTATAAATTTTTAGAAAATATTTCAATTTTGAGGCATTTCTTTAAAAAATTTTGCAATTTACTGGAATTTCTGTTGAGAATTTAAAATTACTCAGCAATCATTTTTATACAATACAGCTTTCTGTCTTCACTAATGAGTGTGTGCATGCATGTGCAAAGGTATGCTTTCCCACAATTTTTTCTGTCTTAGGGAGAAAAGAAGAAACAGTTGTTAGCTGTGACTTGACTGTGTGCACCTTCCAACCAGGGACTATATTCTCCTTTCTACTTATCAAGTATAACCTGTTTTTAAGGTTGCATTTCAAATTATATTATATTATTTGTACCCATGGAGAACTCTAGTGACATTTACTATATTGCCTTAATCTGAAGATGCTTTGAATTCTAAATTGCAGCATGGATAGGTCATAGCTTTTATAAGTTTATGTCAATTATAAGATAAATGTTTATTTCAGAGTTTTAAAAAGTAAAAAACAACAAACAACAACGTGTATCCTAGAATTGAGGGAATATGGTACTACTTAATTCATCCATTTAGAAATTGTATACAGTTTTTGTAAGGTTCTTTAGCATTCTGTTTAGCTGAATGGCTTAGAACATCTACATTTGCCTTTCGTCTGTAAATTCTTTTGAGGGCAGAATCTATTCTAACCACTGTATTTCTGTTACCTATCAGAGTCATGGTGTATAAAAGGTGCTCAAGAAATGTTTTTAATGGGGTTTAATTAAGATTTTCTGTATCTTCCTCTTAGCACCTATAATGGGGCTTGATATAGGGCAGGCAAAGACTTATCAATAATAAAATAATCAAGCAACTAGGGCATGGACAGAAAAAGTTAAAGATCTCAAGGATTTACAGCATTCCATCAAACATAAGCAAAGATGCAGTTGTCAGAAGCAGAATGTCCAAGTGCTGAGAAGACCTGCCCCTCTTTCAGCCATCTCTTTGAATGCTAGTGTAAGTAGCACCAGACTTTCAATCAGTGAAAGTTATTCCATTGAATGGTAGCATTCACCTTTCTTCCTTTCTGGGCATGGTGGTATTTAGTTTTTCTCTATTTAGTCAGCATCTCTCCCTAATGTCTACCTCCTCTATTTGAGAATATTAGTCAGTAAGCTTCTAGCCAATATCTTCAACCAATTCTTCCCTCAGAAATCACAATGTTATTCGAGCAAGGGATGATGCCATTAAGAAAAGTATCGTCTGAAAATTGATCGAATTCCTCCTCACTACACTCATTGTGTGACTCAGCTGCCTGCCCAGTTCTCCCCCTTGGTGGGGAATGGCTAGGCTCCTGGGAGTTACTGGGATATTCCTGAGAAAAGCATGGAAAATAGGGTAGGAGACCACAGTAACCTGGTTTTGTTGGAGTTAGGGTTAAATCCAACTCTTCTAGTGGCCAAATAAGTTTATAGTTGAAGGGGAGCCATATGTATACCCATGAAAAAAGATTGGAGTGGAGCACAGAATAATTAGTTTCATACTAATACTAACCATACTAATACTAACCTTACTAATACTTACCCAGCACAGTCATGGTGTATAAAAAGTGTTCAATAAATGTTAGCAATACTGTTAATTACTAATACTAAGTGCTGGTGAATGTGTAGAGAACTATGAACAATCTCATACTGTTGGTGTCAATGTTAATTGCTACAAGGACTTTGAAAATAGTTTAGCATTACTAGTAAAGTAGAAGACCTGCATAATCTATGATCCAGTAATTTCACTCCTGGGTATAGACTCTTTAAGGCCTTCCTGCTCCAAATGTTGTCCATAGACCAGCTGTAACATCACCTGGGAGCTTGTTAGAAATGTGTGATCTCAAGCCCCACCCCAGAACTACAGAATCAGAATCTGAATTTTAACAAGATATCAAGTGATTTGTATGCACATTAAAGTATGATAAGCATCTAGAGGAACTATTTACTTGTGAACAAGGAGACTTTGTTTCAAGAATATTCTTTCTTTCAAGAATATTCATGATATCAAAAAACAGAAACAACCCAGATACCAGTGAACAGGAGAATAGATAATTATGGAATTTTGATAGTATGCACAGCAGTGCTAAATAATGAACTAGAGCCACATGGATAAATCTCAAAAACATAATATTAGAGTGGCAGACAAATTGCAGAATGCATATAATGTGATAACTTTTATAAGACTTAAAAATATATAACTTATACTTTTTATACATATATGCTAAAAGTATAAAAACATGCATGGGAATAAAATCACCAAATATAAGGCTTAAAAATATATCAGTTATACTATTTATACATATATACTAAAAGTATAAAAACATACATGGGAATAAAACCACCAAATTCACAATAGTAGTTACTTCTAGGACGGAGAGGAATGGGATCTTGGAGGGTTATTCATTGGCTTGAAGCATATTTATAATATTTCATTTACTTGTTTAAAAGCTTAAGCAAATATAGCAGCATGCTATAATTTGACAAACTTGAGAATTAGCTACATGGATTTTCATTATTTTGTTCTTTATTATTTTTCAAATGATCTACCAGAGAGAATGAATCTAAAAGTATCATGGCCATATTAATATAGGTACCTAAGAAATACTAAACTTTTTAAAAATTTCTCCCCTCAGTTACTTAAATAAATCATATTTTCTTTATATGTGATCTCTGATTGATGACCATCCCCCCTTCAGTATCACTCCAGTGTGGAGAATCTCTAGTCCCCAAAGTTCATCATTCATCATATATTGATTGTGAACGTATTAGGTGGGTATACAGTGGTGGACAAGACAAAAAAAGCCCTTACACTCATGGAGGTTGTATTCTAGTGGTAAAAGACTTGTAAGAATCTAGTCGAGGTGGAGCCAAGATGGCTGAATAGGAACAGCTCCAGTCTACAGCTCCAGTCTACAGCTCCCAGTGTGAACGATGCAGAAGATGGGTGATTTCTACATTTCCAACTGAGGTACCAGGTTCATCTCACTGGGGAGTGCCAGACAGTGGGTGCAGGACAGGGGGTGCAGTGCACCATGCGTGAGCCAAAGCAGGGCGAGGCATCGCCTCACCCTGGAAGCACAAGGGGTCGAGGAATTCCCTTTCTTAGTCAAAGAAACGGATGACAGATGGCACCTGGAAAATCGGGTCACTCCCACCCTAGTACTGCACTTTTCCAACAGGCTTAACAAACGGCACCCCAGGAGATTATATCCCGCACCAGGCTCAGAGGGTCTGATGCCCACGGAGCCTCGCTGATTGCTAGCACAGCAGTCTGAGATCAAACTGCAAGGTGGCAGCAAGGCTGGGGGAGGGGCGTTGCCATTGCCCAGGCTTGAGTAGGTAAACAAAGCAGCTGGGAAGCTTGAACTGGGTGGAGCCCACCACAGCTCAAGGAGGCCTGCCTGCCTCTGTAGGCTCCACCTCTGGGGGCAGGACACAGACAAACAAAAAGCAGGAGTAACCTCTGCAGACTTAAATGTCCCTGTCTGACAGCTTTGAAGAGAGTAGTGTTTCTCCCAGCATGCAGCTTGAGATCTGAGAATGGGCAGACTGCCTCCTCAAGTGGGTCCCTGACCCCCAAGTAGCCTAACTGGGAGGCACCCCCCAGTAGGGGCAGACTGACACCTCACATGGCCCAGTAATCCTCTGAGACAAAACTTCCAGAGGAACAATCAGGCAGCAGCATTTGTAGTTCACCAATATCCACTGTTCTGCAGCCACCACTGCTGATACCCAGGCAAACAGGGTCTGGAGTGGAACTCCAGCAAACTCCAACAGTCCTGCAGCTGAGGGTCCTGACTGTTAGAAGGAAAACTAACAAACAGAAAGGACATCCACACCAAAAACCCATCTGTACGCCACCATCATCAAAGACCAAAGGTAGATAAACCACAAAGAAGGGGAAAACACAGAGCAGAAAAACTGGAAATTCTAAAAATCAGAGCACCTCTTCTCCTCCAAAGGAACGCAGCTCCTCACCAGCAACGGAACAAACCAGAAAGGAGAATGACTTTGACGAGTTGAGAGAAGAAGGCTTCAGAAGATCAACTTACTCTGAGCTAAAGGAGGAAGTTCGAAGCAATGGCAAAGAAGTTAAAAACCTTCAAAAAAATAGATGAATGGCTAACTAGAATAAGCAATGCAGAGAAGTACTTAAAGGACCTGATGGAGCTGAAAACCATGGCAGGAGAACTACATGACAAAGGCACAAGCCTCAGTAACCAATGCAATCAACTGGAAGAAACGGTATCAGTGATGGAAGATGAAATGAATGAAATGAAGCGAGAAGGGAAGTTTAGAGAAAAAAATAAAAAGAAAAGAACAAAGCCTCCAAGAAATATGGGACTATGTGAGAAGACCAAATCTACACCTGATTGATGTGCCTGAAAGTGACGGGGAGAATGGAACCAAGTTGGAAAACTCTCTGCAGGATATTATCCAGGAGAACTTCCCAATCTGGCAAGGCAGGCCAACATTCAAATTCAGGAAATACAGAGAATGCCACAGTGATGCTCCTCGAAAAGAGTAACTCCAAGACACATAATTGTCAGATTCACCAAAGTTGAAATGAAGGAAAAAATGTTAAGGCAGCCAGAGAGAAAGGTCTGGTTACCCACAAAGGGAAGCCCATCAGACTACAGCTGATCTCTCAGCAGAAACTCTACAAGTGAGAAGAGAGTGGAGGCCAATATTCAACATTCTTAAAGAAAAGAATTTTCAACCCAGAATTTCATATCCAGCCAAACTAAGCTTCATAAGTGAAGGAGAAATAAAATACTTTACAGACAAGCAAATACTGAGAGATTCTGTCACCACCAGGCCTGCCCTACAAGAGCTCCTGAGGGAAGCACTAAACATGGAAAGGAAAAACCGGTAACAGCCACTGCAAAAACATGCCAAATTGTAAAGACCGTCAAGGCTAGGAAGAAACTGCATCAACTAATGAGCAAAATAACCAGCTAACATCATAATGACAGGATCAAATTCACACATAACCATATGAACTTTAAATGTAAATGGACTAAATGCTCTAACTAAAAGACAAAGACTGGCAAATTGGATAAAGAGTCAAGACCTATCAGTGTGCTGTATTCAGGAAACTCATCTCACATGCAGAGACAGACATAGGCTCAAAATAAAGGGATGGAGGGAGATCTACCAAGCAAATGGAAAACAAAAAAAGGCAGGGGTTGCAATCCTAGTCTTGGATAAAACAGATTTTAAACCAACAAAGATCAAAGGAGACAAAGAAGGCCATTACATAATGGTAATGGGATCAATTCAACAAGAAGAGCTAACAATCCTAAATATATATGCACCCAATACAGGAGCACCCAGATTCATAAAGCAAGTCCTTAGTGATGTACAAAGAGACTTAGACTCCCACACAATAATAATGGGTTATTTTAACACCCAACTGTCAATATTAGACAGATCAACAAGACAGAAAGTTAACAAGGATATCCAGGAAGTGAACTCAGCTCTGCACCAAGTGGACCTAAGAGACATCTACAGAACTCTCCACTCCAAATCAACAGAATATACAATCTTTTCAGCACCACACCACACCTATTCAAAAACTCACCACATAGTTGGAAGTAAAGCACTCCTCAGCAAATGTAAAAGAACAGAAATTATAACAAACTCTCTCTCAGACCACAGTGCAATCAAACTAGAACTCAGGATTAAGAAACTCACTCAAAACCACTCAACTATATGGAAACTGAACAACCTGCTCCTGAATGACTACTGGGTACATAGTGAACTGAAGGCAGAAATAAAGATGTTCTTTGAAACCAATGAGAACAAAGACACAACATACCAGAATCTCTGGGACACATTCAAAGCAGTGTGTAGAGGGAAATTTATAGTAGTAAATGCCCACCAGAGAAAGCAGGAAAGATCTAAAATGGACAACCTAACATCACAATTAAAAGAACTAGAGAAGCAAGAGCAAACACATTCAAAATCTAGCAGAAGGCAAGAAATAACAAAGATCAGAGCAGAACTGAAGGAAATAGAGACACAAAAAACCCTTCAAAAAATCAATGAATACAGCAGCTGGTTTTTTGAAAAGATCAACAAAATTGATAGACCACTAGCAAGACTAATAGAGAAGAAAAGAGAGAAGAATCAAATAGACAAAATAAAAAATGATAAAGGGGATATCATCACCAATCCCACAGAAATACAAACTACATTCAGAGAATACTGTAAACACCTCTATGCAAATAAACTAGAAAATCTAGATGAAATGGATAAATTCCTCGACACATACACCCACCCAAGACTAAACCAGGAAGAAGTTGAATCTCTGAATAGACCAACAACAGGCTCTGAAATTGTGGCAATAATCAATAGCTTACCAACCAAAAAGAGTCCAGGACCAGATGAATTCATAGCCAAATTCTACCAGAGGTACAAGGAGGAGCTGGTACCATTCCTTCTGAAACTATTCCAATCCATAGAAAAAGACGGAATCCTCCCTAACTCATTTTATGAGGACAGCATCATCCTGATACCAAAGCCTGGCAGAGACACAACCAAAAAAGAGAATTTTAGACCAATACCCTTGATGAACATTGATGCAGAAATCCTCAATAAAATACTGGCAAACTGAATCCAGCAGCACATCAAAAAGCTTATCCACCATGATCAGGTGGGCTTCATCCCAAGGCTGGTATAACATACGAAAATCAATAAACGTAATCCAGCATATAAACAGAACCAGACACAAAAACCACATGATTATCTCAATAAATGCAGAAAAGGCCTTTGACAAAATTCAACAACCTTCATGCTAAAAACTCTCAATAAATTAGGTATTGATGGGACTTTTCTCAAAATAATAAGAGCTATCTATGACAAAACCACAGCCAATGTCATACTGAATGGACAAAAACTGGAAGCATTCCCTTTGAAAACTGGCACAAGACAGGGATGCCCTCTCTCACCACTCCTATTCTACATAGCGTCGGAAGTTCTGGCCACGGCAATGAGTCAGTAGAAGGAAATAAAGGGCATTCAATTAGGAAAAGAGGAAGTCGAATTGTCCCTGTTTGCAGATGACATGATTGTATATCTAGAAAACCCTATCGTCTCAGCCCAAAATCTCCTTAAGCTGATAAGCAACTTCAGCAAAGTCTCAGGATACAAAATCAATGTACAAAAATCACAAGCATTCTTATACACCAATAACAGACAAACAGAGAGCCAAATCATGAGTGAACTCCCATTCACAATTGCTTCAAAGAGAATAAAATACCTAGGAATCCAACTTACAAAGGATGTGAAGGACTTCTTCAAGGAGAACTACAAACCATTGCTCAACAAAATAAAAGAGGATAGAAACAAATGGAAGAACATTCCATGCTCATGGGTAGGAAGAATCAATATTGTGAAAATGGCCATACTGCCCAAGATAATTTATAGATTCAACACCGTCCCCATCAAGCTACCAATGACTTTCTTCACAGAATTGGAAAAAACTACTTTAAAGTTCATATGGAACCAAAAAAGAGCCCGCATCGCCAAGTCAATCCTAAGCCAAAAGAACAAAGCTGGGGGCATCACACTACCTGACTTCAAACTATACTACAAGGCTACAGTAACCAAAACAGCATCGTACTGGTACCAAAACAGAGATATAGACCAATGGAACAGAACAGAGCCCTCCGAAATAATACCACACGTCTACAACTATCTGGTTTTTATATAAAAATTAATTCAGGATGGATGAAAGACTTATATGTTAGACCTAAAACCATAAAAAGCCTAGGCAATACCATTCAGGACATAGGCATGGGCAAGGACTTCATGTCTAAAACACCAAAAGCAATGGCAACAAAAGCCAAAATTGACAAATGGGATCTAATTAAACTAAGGAGCTTCTGCACAGCAGAAGAAACCACCATCAGAGTGAACAGGCAACCTACAGAATGGGAGAAAATTTTTGCAACCTGCTCATCTGACAAAGGGCTGATATCCAGAATCTACAATGAACTCAATCAAATTTACAAGAAAAAAACATCAACAAGTGGGCGAAGGATATGAACAGACACTTCTCAAAAGAAGACATTTATGCAGCCAAAAAACACATGAAAAAAATGCTCATCATCACTGACCATCAGGAAATGCAAATCAAAACCACAATGAGATACCACGTTACACCAGTTAGAATGGCCATCATTAAAAAGTCAGGAAACAACAGGTGCTGGAGAGGATGTGGAGACATAGGAACACTTTTACACTGTTGGTGGGACTGTAAACTAGTTCAACCATTGTGGAAGTCAGTGTGGCGATTCCTCTGGGATCTAGAACTAGAAATACCATCTGACCCAGCCATCCCATTACTGGGTATATAGCCAAAGGATTATAAATCATGCTGCTATAAAGACACATGCACACGTATGTTTATTGTGGCACTATTCACAATAGCAAAGACTTGGAACCAAGCCAAATGTCCAACAACGATAGTCTGGATTAAGAAAATGTGGCACATATACACCATATACTATGCAGCCATAAATAATGATGAGTTCATGTCCTTTGTAGGGACATGGATGAAGCTGGAAACCATCATTCTCAGCAAACTATCGCAAGGACAAAAAACCAAACACCGCATGTTCTCACTCATAGGTGTGCATTGAACAATGAGAACACGTGGACACAGGAAGGGGAACATCACACACCGGGGACTGTTGTGGGGTGGGGGGATCGGGGAGGGATAGCATTAGCAGATATACCTAATGCTAAATGACGAGTTAATGGGTGCAGCACACCAACATGGCACATGTATACAGATGTAACATACCTGTACTTTGTGCACATGTACCCTAAAACTTAAAGTATAATAGTAATAAAGTTAAAAAAAAAGAATCTAGTCAACAAATGCATAGTCAAGATAATTGCAGCTTATGGTCACTACTGTAATGAAAATAAATCAGGATAATGAAGGGTGAGCGACTAGAACGTATATGGAATGAAGATCATTTTGATTGGGTTGCATAGGGAAGTTTTTATATTAGGCAGTCTTTAGGCTGGTTCCTAGGATAATGGAAAAGAGTTAGACTTGTGAAAATATGGAAGAAGAGCATGTCAGACAGAGCAGCAAACAAGTGCAAAGGCCCTGAATTGAAGGCAAGCTCACACTGTTGGAGGAATAGCTAGAATTTCAATGTGGCTCCTGCATAGTGATCAAGTAATGGAGAATTGTTGTGAGAGTTCTTTAAAGCACTGAGACATTGAAATATTTTAAGCATGTCAGCATGTTCTGTGGATGCCTGTGACCTGTTGGGAGACTGTGGCCCAAGAAAGAGAGAATTCTTGAGCTTAGATGGTAGCAGTGGAGACAGAAAAGTAGACAGAGTCAGAATCCATTTTGGAAGCAGAGTTGACCGGACTTCTTAATGGAATGAATGCAGTGGCGAGGGAAAGAAAAGAATGAAGGATTATTTTTAATTTTTGGCATGAGTGACAGAGCAGATGGTGGTGCCATTTACTGAGATGAGGAAGAAGGGGAGTGAATTTTGGAACTAAAATAAAGAGTTTAGTGCTGGTCATATTGAATTTGAAATGCTTATTAGATATCCAAGTGGAAGCACTAGAGCAGCATGGCTGGAAATAAAAATTTGGGAGTCATTAGCTTAGAGATGGTATTTAACAACACGGTACTAGATTAGATTACCCAAAGAAAGGGTGTACATGGAGAAGAAAAGAGATTTGAAGACTGAGTCTAGGACACCCCAACATTTAAAAGTCTGGTAAATGAGAAGCCTTCACTGGTTTGATGAGTCTATTCATGGGGGGAGGTGAAAGGAAAGTTGGTGACTAGGTTTCTGATGACTAGCAGCTGAATTTTAACTTCAGATTTGCTTCTTATCCTTGGTAAAATAATTAGCCACAGAGACTTCCTGATAGCTCTTGGTAAGGCAGTGAAGAGGGCATGGGCTTTGGGGAAGGAAGAAACTCTAGGAGGTGAAAACTTAAGTGGGATGCAAATGTTGTTCACTGTAAGGCTATGGAGGAAAGCCAATGGCTTACTGCTCTGGTTTTCATCTGCTTTCACCTTTCAGCTGCATTCTAAGTAGCTGTAATTAAAAACAACTTCTTTGGAACATTGTGTTTGCAACTGTGTGCTTTCCCTTGAGAACTCAGGTAATCTCTGGAACCTCATTCCTAATCTACCCTGCACACATGGAGTCTGGCTGCTGGATGGGGTAGAGGTTTCAAGGGGAGTGAACCCTGATGTTTGCAGATAAAATTATGAATTGAACTCTAGGAATTGTTTGTTCAACGACAAATTCACTGTTTTTGTTTTCTTCTTTTTGATAGAAATGTTCCTTCCATAGGAATAGACTCCTTGAACGTTGGGGATCAGAGCAGAATCAAATCAAACTTTTTCTTTGAGTTTTGTGCCTAAGTCTAACCCCTCATGACTTTCTGCTGAGCTCTAAGCAGCCTTGCAAAATAAATACTGTATATTATAATGTAGAAGATTCTTAGGTGTGTATAAGACATGCCCCAATATTTTAAAAAACATTTCCTCTTTTAAAAAACAGTAAGTGTATTTAAAGTAGTTTCTAGAAGGATAACCTTTTCTCATGAAAATACAGTGTACATTTTTGCTGTACAGTGTAAAAGAGAAATTATTTGTGCCAATAAACTCAGTCCATTATTTTATGTATTTTACTCACTATATGGGTGTATTAGATGTTGAAAATATTTGCATACATTTTTGGTGCTGGAAGTTGGGAAGCATAGCTCATATGCCAGCAAATAAGATAGTCTGCTTGCAAACAGGTTTATTTTTTAACTAGTTCATTTTCTTTTTAAGGAATAGCAGTAATTAGCTGATTAACATTCTTGACTCTTTACACTCACAGTAGAAGTTGTTAATGTAGAAGACAAGTCAGCAAAGTTTTTCTGTAAATGACCAATAAAACTTTAGGCTTTGCAAGCCATATGGTCTTTATCGCAACAATGCAACTCTACCCTTTCAAAGTGCAGAGTTGTATATAATACATAGACAAATAGGCATAGCTGTGTTCCAATAATAGTTTATTTCTGAAACTAGCTACAGAGCTGGAATTGGCCAAGGTTATAGTTTGCCCACTCCTGTTGTAGAAGATCATTTTACCTGGAATGTCTCAGACCTGATTTATTCCCAATTAAGAAGTTCTTACAATTGCAAAAAGATACTTTAAAACAGTTGTTACATATCATACCATATATAGCATATAGCAACTGAGGATCTTTTCAACTTGTGAAAGTCACCATAGATGCTGCAGTCATGTCTACAGATTATTGTTTAATATTTCTTTATAATCTGTTCTACCCCATAGGATTTAAGGCCACTAAGACATCACCAACAGGTTTTTGGAGCCCATTAGATCATACCATCACCACTCTTGCAATATAGTGGGGGACAATTTAGTGTAGTAGTTATAAGATCGGACTTTGAAACCACACAGTTATGAGGTTGAGTCCTAGCTCTTACTCTTTTTTTTATATATGCTTTTATTTTTCCATGATTACAAACACAACTGAATATCAAATGCACAAAGTAAGAATTATAGGGGGAAAAAAAATCAGATAGGTTCATATATATATATATAACCTTTTCAAGGCTATTTCCATCCAGAATAACCTTGGTTTGCCAGGGCCAATAGACAGAAGTCACAAAATCGCTCCTTCCTTCCCAGACGGGGTGGCGGGCAGAGGCACTCCTCACTTCCCAGACGGGGTGGCTGGGCAGAGGTGCTCCTCACTTCCCAGATGATGGGCGGCTGGGCAGAGACGCTCCTCACTTCCCAGATGGAGCGGCCGGCAGAGACACTCCTCACTTCCTAGACGGGGCAGCCGGGCAGAGGCGCTCCTCACTTCCCAGACGATGGGTGACGGGCAGAGGCGCTCCTCACTTCCCAGACGGGGGTGGCCGGCAGAGGCGCCTCATTCCCAGACGGGGCGGCGGGCAGAGGCGCTCCTATCCCAGAGGCGGCCAGGCAGAGAGGCTCCTTACTTCCTAGATGGGGTGGTGGCCAGGCAGAGGCTGTAATCTTAGCACTTTGGGAGGCCAAGGCAGGTGGCTGGGAGGTGGAGGTTGTAGCGAGCCGAGATCATGCCACTGCACTCCAGCCTGGGCAACATTGAGCATTGAGTGAGCGAGACTCCGTCTGTAATCCCAGCACTTCGGGAGGCCGAGGCAGGCAGATCACTCGAGGTCAGGAGTTGGAGACCAGCCTGGCCAACAGGCGAAACCCCGACTCCACCAAAAATACAAAAACCAGCCAGGCGTGGTGGTGTGCGCCTGCAATCCCAGGTAGTCGGCAGGCCGAGGCAGGAGAATCACGGGAGCCCGAGGCAGGGAGGTTGCAGTTAGCGGAGATTATGCCGCTGCACTCCAGCCTGGGCAACAGAGGGAGACCGTCTCAAAAAAAGGAGGCATTACATTTAATCAAAGGGGCTGTGCCAATAACGATGATGATGGTGGTGATGATGAAAACAAAAACAATAATGACTAGCACTGAGGTCTTATTATGTGCCAGACACTGCTCTAAGTGCTTTCCATGTAGCACTAATTATTGAAAGTAGTTACAACCCTATGAGGTAGTTATTATTATTAGCCCCATTTTACCAATGAGGAAACAAAAGCAGAGAGAAATTAAATGGCTTACTCAAGGTCATAGAATAAATAAGTGGCAAAGCCAGGATTCAAACCCAGCAGTTTGGTTCCTAATTTGTGCTGTTAAAAGCACCCTACACATTGATTAAACCCAAATGTTACTATTCAGAACACATATAAAGCAAGGACAAAAAAAATTAGCACGTAAGAATTTTGGCACATCTATTAAGTGAGAAATTCTTACACATAAAACTGTAACTTACTCATTAACCAAAACACTCTGTAGATTATCCTGAAAAATATAAATGCTTACTATCTGGATAACACATCCTTTCAACAGTTTGGTCTTCAGCTTTTCCTTATAAACATAGACAACCTATATTTTAGCTCTTAACACTAATAGATGCTTTTGTATAACTATGAATAACCATTTTGCTAATGTAAAGATCACCTGTTTATCTTTTCTTAGAAATGAAAAATATTTACTAATATTACTCAGGTACTTAAATGTCACTTTTGTCTTCAAAAGATTATATTAGATAATTAATTTTCCAATAGCCCATGTGTGGTAAGTACTATAATTTCTACTACATAAATAAGAAAATCAAGAAGATGAATTACTAGCCCAGGGGGGGATTACATTTCAGAATTAGAATTCAGGCTACTCAGCCTTTCCAGTTCCTTCCTCAAGTTAAGCCTTCTTATAAAAATCAAAATATCCAAAGTTTGTCTACTTAGTTCATGTAGTAACCAGCAAAAATATTATCATACAAGAGGTCTAGCTAACCTCAAAAGATCTGAAAGTGTTATTGCTTCTCTCTGCCAAAGTAAGGACAGATAACAGAAGGCAAGTGTCTGTGGCACGGTCATCTTCACGATTCCCTTCTCCTTTCGTTGTGAGTATTCAACTCCATCCAGAGATCCAGAGCAGACAGACGTTTCTGATTGTGATGCTTTGCTGATGGGGAAAGGTTTTCGAGTGTGGATGTCAGACTGAGACTCCGCTCCACTTTCAAGAAAAGGAGGACAGCTGATGTCACTTAGCAGCTCAGGCTCACTAGCCCAGTCTGAATGACTTAGATTATCTTCAAATACCGTAGGTTTCCTTCCAGTGGTGTAAACTGGGTTCTTACAATATGCCTGCTTGCTCTTCTGAAGGTAGCGCTTCCAAAAATTATGTAAAACGTCATTCTTTAACTCTGGGCCTACTCCAAGGTTCTTTAAGGCTTCTGCTTGTTGATAAAGAATGTACTGGAAACCTTCACACACATACCAATCCCAGCCTTTTTCAGTATTTTTTTTTTTTTAAGCCCCCGGTTGAGGGCTTTTATTTGGGTATTAGGAATAAGATCAGTGTTTGTAACTTCCTGATATCTCTCTGTAACATTGTGGCAAGAAGTGCAATAATATTTGCCTTCATCAGTAAGACCCCATGAGACAGCAGCACACTGAGTACAGCGTTCTTTAAACTCTTCCGCCTCCTCGAGGTCCATCGCGGCACCGCGGGAGCTTCCACGGCCAGGACCCCTTACCGGGTAGCAAGCGCAGCTTCTGGGCAGCTCTTACTCTTTACTGTCATGTGACTTACGAAACTTCCCAATGTGTCAGTTTCTACATCTATAAAATGAGTTCTTACATGTAAAATACTAGTACTTAGTAAGCAATCCACAGGCGTTAGCTGTTATTCTAGCAATAATTATTCAGTTGTGGCAATGGCATTTTTAAATAGATCATCAATGGAAAAGTCCTTTTAGACAGTTCCCTCTTTTCAAGTGTCTAGCGTTTGAACTCTCAAATAAATTATCTTCTATGATACTAGTCTTAGATGAATGTCTTTTAGTCAGGCTAGAGTAACTCTTGCTTTACAGGGCAAGGCAAATACATCAAGACATTGAAATTAGGCTTAAGCAAACATTGTGGTTTATGACTCAAATTAACCAATCTTAGTATATTTTGTTGATGAATCAACTTCTCATTTTCCCAGGCCCCATGGACAGTTGTTACAAATGCAGACTTCTCCAGGGCTTTACTGTTTTTGACCTTGGTAAACCTATTTGTTTTGCCCCAAGTTGGTGGGCAGTTTTTGTATGCTGTGTGTGTGTGTGATGCTTTTAAAGGAATTAGTCAAGTTATTCAACTTTCATAGAGGACGCTCTGTTGATAATGATTGGGAAGGGGTAGGTTTCTGGAGCATTTATTTGGTTTAGCTCACAGACAAGAAAACAAGAAGCACCAGGCATGGTGGCTCACGCCTGTAATCCCAGCACTTTGGGAGGCCGAGGCGGGTGGATCACAAGGTCAAGAAATCATGACCACCCTGGCCAACATGGTGAAACCTTGTCTCTACTAAAAATACAAAAATTAGCTGGGCGTGGTGGTGGGTGCCTGTAGTCCCAGCTACTCAGGGGGCTGAGGCAGGAGAATCGCTTAAATCCGGGAGGCAGGGGTTGCAGTGAGCCAAGATCGCACCACTGCACTCCAGTCTGGTAACAGAGCGAGACTCCGTTTCAAAAAAAAAAGAAAAGAAAAGAAAAGAAAGGGAAACAAGAAGCTTTAGCTTTTGATGCCTGCAGGGCTCTCCCGGGACAAATGCTCTGGGACCCATATGTTTAAGGTGAATATGGGAAAAATTAACTTTATTACCAGGAAGTAAGCAATCAATGTTTGTAAAATGCTGTATTAAAGTTTGAGTAGTAGTATAATATGCCAATTATTATTATAAAATGACAACTGTCTCCAAACTGGAGTATTAAAGCATGATTTAAAACCATTAGTTTCTCTACCTAAGTAATGTAGCTTACATACCTACCTTAATTTTGGTACTGGAGTATTTTGGCTCTTTATGAATAGTCATTATGTCCTTCTGCAGTGTTCTAGAGCAACACTGCCTTCCAAAGTCTGGCCACCTGCATGAAGATATCCTCAGCTGAGAGTTTGAACAGATGAACATGTGGCACATCTAATGGAGAGGTGTAATGTTTCACCAAGAAGAAGAGCTGGTTGTCATGAGTTAGTCCTGCAGAGAGTGGGAGATTTCAGAGTGGCCAACAGCAATATGAGTAGTTAGAGGCTCAGTTAGAGTATCAGGGAAAGCAGCATTATGTAGTAGTTAAAAGCAAAGGCTCTAGAGTAAAACAGACCTGGATTCAAGTGTTACTTCTACCACTCATTTTCTGTGCATAACCTTAAGCAAGTTGCTCAACATTTCAGAATCTCAGTCTCCTCCTCTCTAAAGGAAAGGTGATGATAATGAACCTAAATCATTGGGGGCTGTTATGAGGATTAAATGAGCTTATGCATGAATGCTCTTTGCACAGTAACACTAAGTGATAGTTATTAATCCTCCACCAGTATCACCCCGTCTAGGCAAGCCCCTGGAAAAATCCTGCTAATTCTGTAAGGATTATCTCCAAACTTTTCTTCATGCCCTGGTGATATTTTGAACCTCTCTTATGGCACTTTTCCTGTTTTTCTGTTTCTTACAATTATAAATATACTTGCCTAATCTCTTCCTGCTAGACTGAAAGTAACTTGAGGGTAGAGATATTGTGTATGTGTCTCTCACAAAGACTAACAGAAAATCTTGCATAAGGTAGGCACGTAATACTTACTGAGCTGAATTAAATTGCACTAGTTTATATTTAAAATATACTTACCAATAAGTACCATCAGTTGGTGTCATGTTATGACACTGCCATTGGCCTTTACTTTCCTTCTTTCCAGAGGTCTATCATTTGTCCTGCAGTGATAGTTCAAGGTTATCTGCCACAGAAGTGAGTTGGGAGTTCATGGAGTTTCCAGAAAGACTTTTTCTGTAACACTCACAGAAAGTCATAGAGACCAAAATGGCAATAAGTACTGCTGGGTCAATTCAGTAAATATGTATTGAAAGCTTGTTATATGTAAGAGATTGTGGGCTGGGCGCGGTAGCTCATGCCTGTAATCCCAGCATTTTGAGAGGCTGAGGTGAGTGGATCACCTGAGGTCAGGAGTTTGAGACCAGCCTGGCCAACATGGTGAAACCCCATCTCTACTAAAAATACAAAAATTTGCCGGGTATGGTCAGGAGCACCTGTCATCCCAGCTACTTGGGAGGCTGAGGCAGGAGAATCGCTTGAACCGGGGAGGTGTAGGTTGCAGTGAGCTGAGACCATGCCATTGCACTCCAGCCTGGGCAACATAAAAGCAAAACTCCGTCTCAAAAAAAAAAAAAAAAGAAAGAAAAAAAAAAGAGATTGTGATAGGTCTATGGGGATATGCAAAGCTCCAGGAGAGAGAAAGAATGAGGAGAGCAAGAGATAAATTCTGACTGGGAGAATTATTTTTTGTTTCTTGGCTAGTGAAGGAGGCTTCAAGAAGTTCCAAGTCTTGGTGGCTAATGATGTGGACATATCGTATGGCTTTGGAGGGGGTGAGGACTGCTTACAGACCTTAAAAGATCTGGTGAAAAATATATATATATATATTGGAACAGTGGTTTTCTCAATCTTGGCTGCTCTTTGGAAACACCTTGGAGGGGGATGGATTAAAAATAGTGATAACTGGGTCCCAATCCTTAGACATTCTGATGTAATTGGTGTAGGTTACACTTTGGACACTGGGATTGTTCTTAATTGCCCCAGGTGACTCAGATGCACAGCTGTGGCTGAAAATCATGGCTTTGGAGTTGTGTTTCTGAGGGAGCCTCAAGTGATTATTTAGTTCTTGTTTATACCTTGGCTGAGTAAGATAACAGTTAGTCCATCCATTTATATCAAGGACATTCCCTGCTATAATTTGGTAAGCTCTTTCTTGGAGGGAAAAATACTTTTTTGTCATTGTTGCAATTTTTATTGCCTTCATTCATTTCTCAAACGGGAAAAATTGACGATTGAGATGTGTAATGGACAATTTTTAGAGCAAAGTGAGGAGGTGACTGGAGACCATATGTTGCCCATGAACAGAGCCTTCAGCAAACGTTGAAGAGAAAAATACTTTTTGATAACAGACTCCAATCACTTATTCATTTATTTAGAAAACATGAGAAAGGACTGTTAATTTCCTATTGTTGCTGTAACAAGTTACCACAAACTTAGTGGATTAAAACAACACAAATTTATTATCTAATAGTTCTGAAGGTCAGAATGCCTAAAATCAAAGTGTTGGATACTGCATTCTTTCTGATGGCTCTAGGGAAGAATTGGTTTCCTTGCCTCTTCTAGCTTCCAGAGGCTACTCATGTTCCTTGGCACAAGGTTGCATCACTTCCACCTCTCTCTTGTCACATCTTCTCTGACTCCTGCCTTCCTCTTATAAGGACTCTTGTGATTACAGTGGACCCACTTGGGTAATCCAGGATAATTTGGCAATTTCACCTTTCTTAATCACATCTGTAAAATTCCTTTGGACATGTAAGGTAGCATATTCGTAGATTCCAGGGATTAGAATGTGGGCTTCTTTGGGGGAGGTCCTCATTCAGCCTCTCACAGGGATTAAAGATGACACTGGTACTATGACTGCTAATATTTACTTATGTCCTCTATAACACATCACAAATACCTGAAGATTGTTTATTGTGGGCCAGACCCTGTGATAAATGCATTAATACCATTATCTCAATTGAACTTATGACATGGACATTATTAATATCCCTATATTTTGTCTGAGAAAACTGAGGTGCATAGAGATTGTGATTTGCTCACACTCACATAACAACTAAGTGGTGAAGTCAGATTTCAAACCCAAGTGAGTCTGAGTTCAGCGCCCTAATCATCATCAAAGATTACACTTTCTAGTACCCTTGACTTTAAGGGCTTAGGTATTCATTCCATAGATAAGGTAGTTGTTCGAGTGTGTATCAAACATCACACTACAGGTACAGTAGTGAACAAGATGAAGTTCCTGCCTGACATCTTGGAGCTCACATTCTTGAGGAGTATATAGCAAAGTATTCAGAGAAACAAATAATGTTAGGTAGTGGTAAGTGCTGCAAGGCAAATTAAAACCGGGTACAGGGATACAAAATGACAGGAAGTGAGGATGCCCCATTGAGCTATTGTAAATAAAGTAGTCAGAGGAACCTTCTAAGAAGAGATTATTGTGTTCATGGATGAGAATACTCAATTTTAAGATGGCATTTCTCCTCCAACTGATCTACAGCTTCAACACAATCCCTCAAAATCCCAGGTGGATTTTTTTTTTGCAGAAATTGATAAGGTGACCCTAAAATAAATATTTGAATACAAAGGGCCCAGAATATCCAAAACGAACTTGTAAAGAATTTAGAGGATTCGTATTTCCCAATTTCAAAACTTACTATAAAGCTATGTTAATAGATAGTGTGGTACTTGCATAAGGATAGACATATAGATAAATAGAATAGAATTGAGCCCAGAAATAATCCCATGTGTCTATGGCCAATTGATTTTCATTAAAGGTGCCAAAACAATTTAATGGGACAAAGAATCGTCTTTTCAGCAAATGGTGCTGAGATAACCTGATACCCACATGTTAAAATTGGACCCTTACCTCATACCATACATATAATTATGTAAAGAGCAAAAACTATAAAATTCTTAAAAGAAAACATAAATGTAAATGTTGTGATTTGGGTTAGGCAATGCCTTTTTAGATAGGACACCAAAGGTACAAACAAACAATCAAATTATATATATATACGTATATATATATGTGCATATATATATTTTTTTCTAAATTAAAAACTTCAGTGCTCCAGAAAAAACTCAAGTAAGTGAAATAACCAATAGAATAGGAAAACATATTTGCAAATCATACTGTTTGTAAGAGTCTAATATCCAGAATATATAAAGGACTCTTGTAACTCAGTGATTAGAAGACAGATAACCCAATTAAATTATCCAGTCTATCATTGATGGAAATTTGGGTTGATTCCATGCCTTTGTTATTGTGAATAGTGCTGCAATGAACATACTTTTCTCCAACCAGAGATTAAAATAGCTACATTTTACTTGTTTTGTTTGTTTCTTTAAACCATCTTACTACAAGGAAAGGATCAACAGAAGCTGGGTCTCTGTGAGAAATCCCATGTCATTATAATTCCTGATCCTGTATATTAAAATGATATACTTCGCAAAAAAAATAGACAAAGGATTTGAATAAACATTTCTCCAAAGAAGATATTCAAATGGCCATATGAGAGAAAGCCTCACATCCTTAGTCATTAGGAAAATGCAAACGAAACCACAATGAGAAGCCACTTTATACTCACCAGAATAGCCATAATAAATGAAAAATAAGTGTTGTGAATGTGGAGAAATCAGTACCTTCAAACATTATTTGTGGAAATGTAAAGTAGTCCGGTCACTTTGGAAAAGAGGTTGACAATTCCTCCAAAAGATGAAACTGATTTATCATGTGCCCTAGCAATTCCACATATTGGTATCTACTAAAGAGAAATGAAAATATATATCCACAAAAATATTTACATGTGAATGTTCACAGCAGGATTAATCATAATAGCCAAGAAGCAGAAAAAATCTCAATGTTCATCACCTGACAGATGGTTAAACAAAATATAGTATATCCATACAATAGAATAATATTCAATAGTGGGCAGGATGAATCTTAAAACATTACGCTAAGTGAAAGAAGCTAGATGTAAGAAACCACATGTTGTATGATTCTATGTATATGAAATGTTCAGAACAGAAACAGAAGGTAGATTAATGTTTGACTAGGACTGTGGGTAAGAATAGGGAGGACTGCAAATGTGCATGAGGGATCTTTTTAAAGTAATGGAAATGTTATAAAATTGGATTGTGATGAGAATTGTACAACTTCAAATTTACTAAAACTTATTAAATTATACTATTAAAGCTAGTGAACTTTATAGTACGTATAACTCAACAAGGCTGTTAAAGAGGAAAAAAGGTGATATTTGAGCAGACAAATGAATGACAAGAAGGACAAGCCATGCCAAGAACCTGGGTGAAAAAAATTATAGGAAGAAAGAACAGCAAGCAAAAAAATCCTAGGCAGGAGGGTTCTTAGAGTTTTTGAAGAGTAGTAAAAAATGCCACTGTGACTAAAATGCTGCATGTGTGATAGTACCAGGAGATGAGATCAGAGAAGAGTCAGGAAATCTGATCATGAAGGGCCTTGTAAGCAAATATAAAGATTTCCAAGTTTTACTGTATGTGTGATGATAGCCATAAGAGGGTTTTGAACAGAGGAGTGATGTCATCTGCTTTATGTTTTTAAAGGTAACTCTCACTGCTGTGTATTGAAAAAGCTATAATGGAAGCACTTAGGAGTACATTGCCATGTTTCTGGGGTATAAATTGGGCAAACAAAAAATGTTTTATGGGAGTAATAATTGAGTAAGAAAGTTCTGGCTGTTGAGTTAATTAAGCTCAAGTACTGATTGGGCACCCAATATTGCTCAGCATTTCATTAGGTTCTATACCAAGACTTTGTCTCTGATATTTAGAATTTAAGGGCTGTGAAGACAGGGACAGAGTCTTCTTTGTTCACTGCTGTATCCTTAGCTCCTAGAGTTGCAGCTGGTAGGTGATCAAGAAATACTCATTACATGATTGAATAAATGAATGTAAGAGCTTTAGAATATAAATCATACAGTGTTTTTATTTTATTCCAATGAGTTGCCAATATAAGGATAAGAATTTTCAGCTTTTATGGTGATATTGGAGCTCTATTTCTCCATCCACTTAGAGGAGATATGCACTGACCAGTTTCAATAGTTCCCACTCAGCCAGTTTACTCATATATATTACCTATCTTGTCTGTATAAGCATCATGGGACTTCTCAGCCTTCCTAATCACATGAGCCAATTCCTTCTAATTATCTATCATCTATCATCTATCTATCTATCTATCTATCTATCTATCTATCTATCTATCATCTATCATCTTTCTGTCTATATGCTATTTGTTCTGTTTCTCCGGATAACCTTCATTAATTCAAAGACATTTTATTTATCCATTTGTCTATAAGTGGAAATTAGGGTTGCTTCTACTTCTTGGCTATTGTGAATAAAACTTCTATGAACATATGTATACAAATATGTCTTTGAGACTCTGCTTTTGATTTTTTTTGTATATACACCCAAAAGTGAGATTACTAAATCATGTGGTGTATTATTTTTGATTTTGGGCAGAACTTTCATGCTGTTTTCCTTAAGGCTTGTACCACTGTTGGTGTACAGTCCTACCAACAGTGCACAGGGGTTCCAATTTCTCTGCATCCTGACCAATGCATGCTATTTTCTGCTTTTCTTTTGATAGTGGATATTTTAATAGGTGAGGTGATATTTCATTGTGGTTCTAATTTGAATCTCTCTGATGATTAGTGGTGTTGAACATCTTTCCATTTGCTGATTGGTCATTTGTGTATCATCTTTGGAGAAATGTTTATTCAACTCAGTTGCCCATTTGTATTTCACATTTTGTTGTTGAGTTGCAGGAATTCTTTATGGATTCTGAATATTAACCTTTTATCTGATATTTTATTTGTAAATATTTTCTCCCATTATATAAGTTGCCTTTTCAGTCTTTGGATCATGTCCTTTGATACATAAGTTTTTAAGTGTGATGTACTTCCATTTGTCCATTTTTGTTTTGATTGCCTATGCTTTTGGTGACATATCCAAGAAATCATTGTCGAGTTCAATGTCATGAAACTTTTCCCCAGTGTTTTTTTTTAGGAACTTTATAGTTTTGGGTCGTTAGGTCTTTGATACATTTTGAATTAATTTTTGTATATGGGGTAAGATAAGGGTCCAGTTTTATTCTTCTGCATGTGGTTATTCAGTTTCCCTAATGTCATTTGTTGAGGAGACTGTCCTTTCCTCATTGAGTGGTCTTGGAACCCCTGTCAAATATCATTTAACCATATATGTAACGGTTTATTTCTTGGCTTTCTATTGTATTACATAGGTATATTTTTCTGTCTTTATGCCGGTACTACAGTGTTTTTATCACTGTAACCTATATTAAGGTTTGAAATCAGGAACTGTGAAGCTTCCAAATTTGTTGTTCTTCTCGAAAATGGCTTTGACTATTCAGGGTCCCTTGAGATTCCACATGAATTTTAGGAAGAATTTTTCTATTTCTGCAAAAACTACTGTTGGGATTTTTATAAGGATTGCATTGAATCTGTAGATTGCTTTGAGTAGTAGTGGCTTCTTAACAATATTAAGTCTTCCAGTCTATGAACACAGGATGTGTTTCCATTTATTTGTGTTTTCATTATTTTCTTTTAGCCATGTTTGGTATTTTTCAGTGCACATGTCTTTTGCCTCCTTGGTTAGGTTTATCCTTAAGTATTTTATTATTGTTGATGCTATTGTAAATGGAATTGTTTCTTTAATTTCCTTTTTCAGATTATTCACTGTTAATTCCTTGGTGATATTTTTTAAAGTTTAGTTTATAATTATGTAACTTTGGAGGTTGATAATGAGAAAGTCACAGAATATTTATATGCAGAATGTTATTAAATTTATCAATTTTGGGAATAATAATGGCACATAATGAGGCTTTACTATGTTCCAGCCATTAAGTGTTTATCATAAACTCATTTAATTTATAACAACCCTATAAAGTGTGCACTATTATTATTCTCATTTAACAGATGAGAAAATTAATGCATAGAGAGATTAAATAACTTTTTCAAGATTACACATCCAGGAAGCTTTAGATGCAAGAATAGAAAAATAAAATCATATTATGTTTAGCCAGATAAAATAAATTAGCTTATAATAATTTGACACTTACTCCTTTGACTGGGTCTTAGGAGTACTAAGACCACTTAGTATTGCTCCACTTCTGATGTAACAGATGTAAGAGAAAAAGATCAGCTAAGATCTGGCTCTTGTTCTCATGAACAGATATGCAGTATGAATAGAAGAAACTTTGAATACCAGCCATGGAATAGGACTATTTAAAAGCATATTTCATTTCAGATGATGCTATGAGACTCAGCTTAACTTGCTCATTATTTCCTTTATAAGAAGTCAGGTAATATAAACTGGGTTGGTCAGTGGGGGGAGTGAGACACTGTTGCAGCATCAACCAAGGCCTGCTACAAGAGGTTTTATACCTTTAACCAGTCATATTTTATCTGAAGAAGGACTCTCAGGCTGTGAGAATTTCTCCTTGGATTCAGAAATGAGAAAATGGGGGATGGGTATTTTTTGCTATTTTATTTTCTTTTTGTTCCCTATACCCAAATAAATGGGACTTTTCAATTTTTAAATCCCTGGTTAAGCATATTTTAACAGAAATGGAATGACTAAAATTTACTGAAAGTAGTCTAGAACATCTTGCAACAGCAAATGAACTACTTGTTACGAATATTATAGAGAGGATTTAAGCACTGATTAGAGAGTAGGAATAGATAAGGTTCTTGTCAACTCTAAGAAAATATAATTAAATACATTCATAGAAGAGAGATGGTTTGGGCAGACCCACCACTGCCCCTTCTGGTGCATGCATACAGGCAGACCTGCAGTCACATACATGTTTGCAGACCCACCACTGCCCCACTGACATGCACATGTGTGAGGACCCCTGCCACCCTACTGATGCACATGTGCAAGGGGGCTCACCGCTGTCCTGCCAGAGCTCTTTTGCCAACAGACTCCATCAGACTGTTGTTGCTGCAGGACTGGGAAACCCTGGCCCCACCAGTTCAGCTGGTGCTTAACCTCAAGGAAGCAGAGAACAAAGCTGTAGGCCAGGTCCCAGTCCCTCAGGGTAAGAGTATGCAGTCCAAAAGTGCTGAGCTAAGCCTTGGCTCCATGAAAGCATCTAGAAATGAAGCCAATAGACTAAAACCAAATTATGCCACATTCAAACCCTCAAGAGCATGGAAGAATATACAAATAAAAAGCCACATCCAAAACACAGCAACTTTGAAGATCAAAGAAACATCAGGCCACACAGATGATAAAGAACCAGTGCTAGAACTCTGGCAACTCTAAAAACCAGAGTGTCTTCTTACCTCCAAACGACTACACTAGCTCTCCAGCAATGGTTCTTAACCAGACTGAAATGGCTGAAATGACAGACAAACAATTCAGAATCTGGATGGGAAAGAAGCTCATCAAGATACAGGAGAAGGTTGAAACCCATTCTAAGGAACACAGTAAAATGGTCCAGGAGTTGAAAGATGATGTAGCTATTTTAAGAAAGAACCAAACAATTTTAGGAAATAAAGAACTCACTACAGAAATTTTAGAATGCAATTGGAAGCACTAATAAAAAAATAGACCAAGCCGAGGAAAAAATCTCAGAGCTCAAAGACTGCTCCTTCAAATCAATGCAGTCAGAATAAAAAAAGAATAAAAATGATTGAAACCTCCAAGAAATATGGGATTATGTAAAGAGACCAAACCTATGACATATTGCATTCTTGAAAGACATGGAGACAGAGCAAGCTACTTGGAAAACATATTTGAGGATACGATCCATGAAATTTTTTCCAACTTCATTGGAGAGGTTGAAATGCAAATTTAGGAAATGCAAAAAAAAAAAAAAGAAAAAAAAACTTTGTAAATTACTATAGGAGATGACCATTCCTAAGACACATAGTCATGAGATGCTCCAGTTAACATGAAAGAAAAAAATCACAAAGGCAACTAGAAAGAAGGGGCAGGTCATGTACAAAGGGAACCCCATTAAGCTAACTTAAGTGAGTCTTTCAGCAGAGACTTGCAAGCCAGAAGACACTGGAGGCCTATAAGCGTCACTAAAGAAAAGAAATTTCTACCAAGAATCTCATACCCTGCCAAACTAAGCTTCGTAAGTGGAGAAATAAGATTCTTTTCATACAAGCAAGTGATAGGAGAACTCAGTACCACAAAACTTGCCTTTGAAGAAGTCCTTGGCTGGGTGCAGTGGCTCACACCTGTAATCCCAGCATTTTGGGAGGCTGAGGTGGGTGGATCACCTGAGGTCAGGAGTTCGAGACCAGCCTGACCAACATGGAGAAACCCTGTCTCTACTAAAAATACAAAATTAGCCAGGCATGTTGGCACACACCTATAATCCCAGCTACTCAGGAGGCACAGGCAGGAAAATCACTTGAACCAGGGGGCAGAGGTTGCGGTGAGCCAAGAGCATGCCATTTCACTCCTGCCTGGGCAACAAGAGTGAAACTCTGTCAAAAAAAAAGAAAGAAGAAAAAGAAGAGGAAGAGAAGAAGGAGGAAAGAAGAAGGAGGAAGAGGAGGAGAAGGAGAAGGAGAAAAGAAGAAAGAGAAGGAGAAGAAGAAGAAAGAAGAAGAAGCTCTTAAGGGAGTGCTAAATGTGGAAATGAAATACCAGTATATGGCACCACAAAAACACACTTAAGTACATATCCCAATGACACTACAAAGGAACTATACAATCAAATCTACATAACAACCAACTAACAACATGATAACAGGACCAATTTCTCACATATCAGATTAACCTTGAAATTACACTGGCTTAATGCCCAACTTAAAAGGCACAGAGTATCAAGCTGAATAAAGAAGCTAGACAAAACTGTATGCTGTCTTCAAGAGACCCATCTCATATGAAATGACACCCATAGGTTCAATGTAAAGGAATGGAGATAGGTTTCTCAGGAAAACAGAAAGCAAAAGAGAGTAGGGGTTGTTATTCTTATTTCAGACCAAATAGACTTTAAACCAACAATGATAAAAAGAAAGAAAAGCAATACATGATGATAAAGGTTCAATTCATTCAATTCAACAAGACTTAACAATTCTAAATATGGCCCACTCTCCCTCCACTCTGTCCTGTGGCTGCCCACTCCCCTCCTACTGTCCAGCATGGCCATGCTGCACTCCAGACATGTCCTCTCCAGGATCCCCACTGCCTTCCACCCAGGCCTCACCACCATGGCCTCTGCCAGAGGTCCTGGTGGACCTGTGTGGAGATGGGACTTCCAGACCCCACCCTGGGAGTCACCAAAGCCTTTAAGAGGGACACCGATAGCAAAAAGATGAATCTGGGAGTTTGTGTCTACTGGGATGATAATGGAAAGCCTTACATGCTGCTTAATGTCAACAAGGAAGAGGCCCAGATTGCCACAAAAATTTGGACAAAGAATACCTGCCCATTGGGGGACTGGCTGAATTTTGCATGGCATCTGCAGAACTAGCCCTGGGTGAGAATAGTGAAGTGTTGAAAAGTGTCCGGGTGTTCACTGTGCATACCATTTCTGGAACTGGGACATTAAGGATCAGAGCCAGTTTTCTGCAAAGATTTTTTAAGCTCAGCCGGGATATCCAAACCATCCTGGGGAAATCACACCCATCTTCAGGGATGCTGGCATGCAGCTACAAATTTATCGTTACTACGACCCCAAGACTTGGTGTTTGATTTCACAGGCCAAATCTTTGTTTATGGAGCACATTTCAAAAATACCAGAGCAAAGTGTTTTTCTGCATGCCTGTGCCCATAATCCCATGGGAGTGGAACCTCGTCTAGAGCAGTGGAAGGAAATAGCAACAGTGGTGAAGAAAAATAATCTCTTTGCATTCTTTGACGTGGCCTAGCAAGGGTTTGCTAGTGATGATTGTAACAAGGATGCCTGGGCTGTGCACCACTTCATCAAACAGCATTAATTTTTGTCTCTGCCAATCATAAGCCAAGAACATGGAGTTATCCAGCGAGTGTGTGGGAGCCTTCACTGTGGTTTGTAAAGATACAGATGAAGCCAAAAATGTAGAGTCAGCAGTTGAAGATCTTGATCCGTCCCATGTATTGTAATCCTCCCCTCAATGGAGCGCAGATTGCTTCTACCATTCTTAACACCCAAATTTGCAAAAACAATGGTTGCAAGAAGTGAAAAGCATGGTCAACCACATCATTAGCATGCAGACTCAGCTGGTCTCCAACCTCAAGAAGGAGGGTTCTACCCACATCTGGCAACACATAACTGATGAAATTGGCATGTTTTGTTTCACAGGGCTAAAGCCTGATCAGGTGGAGCAGCTGACCAATGAGTTCTCCATATACATGGCAGAAGATGGCCACATCTTTGTGGCAGGGGTCACCTTCAGCAACATGGGCTACCTTGCCCATGCCATTCATCAGGTCACCAAGTAATATCACTGGTGCAAGGAAACAGAAACAACGTTTCTGTCTTCAGTCTTTGCTATTGGGAGCTTCACACAGAGGATGACAGAGGGTGGATGGTGGTGAGTAGATCATTTCTTTCAGCTGCATTGTGTAACAACACTCAGCAATTGAATGTTTCTCAGAAAAGAACATGTAGTGACATAGGGCAGAGGCATCCATGTTTGGTGTCTGGAACACTGTGTCTCTAAACCAAACTCTCCCCTGTCCTTTTATCTCCCAACTTTTCTCAAAGAGTTTATACATGCAAGAAAGTCATCACACCAAAAAACCGTCAGTTATGCCATTGCAACATTTCAGAAGCTTTAACTGAAGTGTAATACAGTGTCAGGGTTCCTCATGAGAAATAGCACACATTGGAAGCTTTGAGAGAAGACCTACTTCTATCATGAACAGTCAGCATTGTGTCTGTCCTCCCATGATGGAGCAACCTTAACAAGAGACCATACTGCAGAAATTGCATTTTATGAAAACCAATGAGTATGCTGACACTACAGCAAGGAAAATAAAAGATGTTGTTTTCTGTCTTATTTAAGAAAAAGAGAAGGCTCTGTCTTCTCCCTCGTCATTGTTTTTTTTTCCTTATGCACAAAGATTTTTAACTAATGTAGATTTTCATTCCATTCTACTGCTTGATTGATCATCAACCCCATCCTGTTGGGATTTATTTAAAAATAAAGAACATAATTTTCTGCTGATGCCTTACCATCACCTTTCTCAGCAAAGAATAGTGGAGAGTAGGTAACTGCACTTTATCTCAGCATCCTCTTCAATGGTTGTATATTTGTCTTCTGTTGAGATGTTGCCTCTGCCCAGTTGGACCTACTCCCTTTGTTGAATGTAGTTGTGCAGTCACTCATTTCACATCATGAGTCAAGTGGCACAGGGCAGTACCAGGAAATAGGATATTCTAGGCTTTATGTGCTGCCAGCTGGGATCAAGCTTCATCCTTTGGAAAGAGCCACTATCTGCTCTAATCATGTAGACTTATTGCAGCCTGGTTTCTCTGTTACAATAAAATTACTGTAGACACTCCCCCTAAAAAAAAATACCGTTCTAAATATATATTCATTCAACACTGGAGCACCCAGATACATAAAACAAGTTCTTGGACACATATGAAGAGATCAAGATAACCACACAATTATAGTGAAAGGCTTCAACACACCACAAACAGTGTTAAACATATCATAAAGGCAGAAAACTAACAAAGATATTTGGGATGTAAACTGGATACCTGTTCAAATGTACCTAACAGGCATTTACAGGATACTCCACCCAATAACAGAGTATATATTTGTGTCATCTGCACATGACACATACTCTAATATCAACCATGCGCTTGGCCATAAGGCAATTCTCAACAATTTTTTTTAAAAAATGCCAAAATTATTCCATCTAAACTTTTGGAGCATGATGCAGCAAAAATAGAAATCAATACAAAGAAGATCTCTCAAAACTCATAAAATTACATGGAAATTAAACAACCTGCTCTCGAATGACCTTTGGGTAAACAATGTAAATGAGGCAAAAATCAAGAAATTATTTGAAACTAATGAAACCAGGGATACAACATACCATAATTTCTAAGACACCTCTGAAACAGAGTTAAGAGGAAAGTTTTCAGCACTACACCCACATCGAGAAGTTAGATCTAAAGTTAACAACCTAACATCACACCTAGAGGAACTAGAGAAAAAAAGGAAACCAACCTCAAAAGTAGCCAAAGAAAAATAACAAAAATCATTGCTAAATTGAATGAAATTGAGATGCAAAAATTCATACAAGTTCACACCTATATTCCCAGCACTTTGGGAGGCCAAGGCAGGTGGATCACTTGAGCCCAGGGGTTTGATTCCAGCCTGAGCAACATGGTGAAACTTCACCTGTATAAAAAATTGCAAAAATTAACCGAATGTGCTTGTAGTTTGAGCTACTTGGGAGGCTGAAGTGGAAGAATTGGTGGAGCCTGGGAGGTGAAGGTTGCAGTGAGCCAAGATTGTGCCACTGCATCCAGCCTGGGTGACAGAGTGAGACTCTATCTCACACACACACAAAATCTATACGAAACATCAATGAAGCCAAAAGTTGGTTTCTTGAAAGAATAAATAAGATTGATAGACTGCTAGATAGACAAATAAAAAACAGAGGAAAGATCCACATGAACACAATCAGAAATGACAAAGATGACATTACCACAACCCCACAGAAATACATAAAAACCACCAGAGACTACTACAAACACTTCTATGTACACAAATTAGAAAACCTAGAACATATGGGTGAATTCCTGGAAATACACAACTTTTCAAGATTGAACCAAGAAGAAACTGACACCCTGAACAGACCAATAATGACTTCCAAAATTGAATCACGAATAAAAAATGCCTATCAACCAGAAAAAGCCTTGCACTGGAAGAATTCACAGCCAAATTCTACCAGACATACTAAAAAGACCTGGTACCAATCCTACTGAAACTATTCCAAAAAATTGAGGAAGACTTCTCCCTAATTCATTCTATGAGGCCAGCATCTTTCTGATACCAAAACCTGGCACAGCAACAATGAAAGAAAACTCCAGGCCAATATCTCTGATTAACATAGACACGAAAATCCTCAACAAAATCAAATTAATCAGCACACCAGAAAGCTGGTCTAACATGGTCAAGTAGGCTTTATTCCTGGCATGCAAGCTTGGTTCAACATATACAAATCAATACATGTGATCATCACATAAACAGAACTACAAAAACATGGTGATGACAATAGTTGAAGAAAAGGCTTTTAATAAAATTCAGTATTCCTTCATGTTAAGAACCCTCAACAGAGTAGGCATGGAAGAAACATACCTCAAAGTAACAAGAGCCATCTCTGACAAACTCACCGCCAACATCATACTGAATGGGCAATTGCTGGACCCCTTCCCCCTAAGAAATGAAATAAAACAAGAATGCCCACTCTCACCACTTCTATTCAACATAATACTGGAAGTGCTAACCTGAACAATCAGGCAACGGAAAGAAATAAATGGACTCTAAATAGGAAGAGAGGAAGTCAAACTATTTCTCTTCACAGATGATATGATTCTATAGCTAGAAAACATCATAGTCTCTGCACAAAGGCTCTTAGACCTTAACAACTTCAGTAATGTTTCAGGATACAAAATCAATGTACAAAAATTAATAAGATTTCTATACACAAATAATGTTCAAGCTGAGAGCCAGGTCAAGAACTCAGTCGCATTCACAATATCCACAAAAGAATAAAATACCTAAAAGTAGAGATAACCAGGGAGGTGAAACGTCTTTACAATTAGAATTGCAAAACACTGCCTATTTTGGACCTGCTGTGGCTCAGAGGGCAGCCCACTGATACGAAGTTTGTGTCTCGGGCCTGGCAGCATTCGCCACAAGCTGACTGAAGAACATTTGGGCCTTAAGTGAACATCAATGTTAGCCTACAGCACTCCCCATGGGCTATTGGTGGTGGTGGCATGTGGAGAGACTTGTCTGACTGTGGAAGAAGGAGGCAAGAGTGTGAAGGACATTGTCTTGTGGCTTGAGTGCCAGCTTAGCTGCAGTAGAAAACAGCACCAGTTAGATCTCTAAGGTTTTTGACTCCAGTCCCTGGTTCCCAGATGGCATGTCTGGACTTGGCCCAGACCTGGAGAAACTCACCTGTGTGGCTTCACCATCTGCTAATTGTAGAGCCCTATGGCATTAGGAAAACCTAAGCATTAGCTAGGTAGTGGTTATGGAGGCCTTGGGTGAGACCAAGAGCTTTGCTGGCTTCAGGTCTGTCCCAGCACAGGCACAATGATGGTAGCTACACGGGTGCATATGTCATTCCTCTACCAGCCCAAGACAGTTGTCCATGGAGAGAGAGACTCTGGAAGAAAGCAAGGGAAGAGAACAAGAGTCTCTGTCAGGTAATCCAGAGAATTCTTCCACAACTTATCCAGGATCAGAAAGGCATTACCTCTATGAGTCTGCAAGAACCACTGCATTACTGGACCTGGGGTGCCCACTAATGCAGATATGTCTGCAGTGACCAAAAACTTAGATCACACTACCAAAGTCCATTTAGATGCTTGGCAAGTCTTCCCAAGAGGTATTGGTAGAAAGAAGCCCAGACTGCAAAGACTACAATAAATACTAAACTCTTCAATTTGCAGTCACTGATGAACATCCACATGCATAAAGACCATCCGGGAAAACATGCCCTCACCAATCGAGCTAAAGAAGCCACCAGGGACAAATCCTGGAGAAACAAAGATATGTGACCATTCAGACAGAGAATTCAAAATAACTGTGTTAAGGAGACTCAATGAAATTCAAGATAACACAAAGAAAATATTCAGAATTCTATCAGATAAATTTAACAGAGATTAACTAATGAAACACAATCAAGAAAAAAATTAGAGCTCAAAAATGCAGTTGACATACTAAAGAATGCAGCAGAGTCTCTTAATAGCAGAATTGATCAAGCAGAAAGAAGAATTAGTGAGCTTGAAGAAAGGCTATTGGAAAATACACAGTCAGAGGGACAAGAATAAAAATAAAGAAGAACACCTACAAGATCTGGAAATTAGCCTCAGATGAGAAAATCTAAAAGTTATTGGCCTTAAAGAGGAGGTAAACAAGACGTGGATACAGAGTTTATTCAAAGGGATAATTACAAAGCACTTCTCAAACCTAAGGAAAGATATTAATATCCAAGTAGAAGAAGGTTACAGAACACAAAGCAAATTTAACCAACAATTGCCTCAAAGCATTTAATAATCAAACTCTCAAAGTTCAAGAATAAAGAAAGGATTCTAAAAGCAGCAAGAGAAAAGAAACAAATAATATACAGTAAAGCTCCAATACCTCTGGAAGCAGACTTTTCAGTGAAAATCTTACAGGACAGGAAAGAGTGGCATGTATTTAAGGGGCTACAGGAAAAACAAAAACAAAAAAACTTTAGAATACTGTAGCCAGTGAAAATATACTTCATACATGAAGGAGATGTAAAGACTGTCCGAAAGTAGCAAAAGCTGATGGATTTCAGCAACACCAGACCCATCCTACAAGAAATGATAGAGAGAATTCTGCTATCAGAAAGGAAAGGACATTCATGAGCATTAAGAAATAATCTGAAGGTACAAAACTCACTGGTAATAGTAAGTCCATAGAAAAACACAGAATATTATAACATAATTGTAGTGTGTAAACTACTCTTACCTTAAATATAAAGACAAACAGATGAACCAATAAAAAATAATAACTAAGACAACTTTTCAAGACATAGACAGTACAATAAGATATAAATGGAAACAAACTCACAAATTTTAAAAGTGGGGAGATGAAGTTACAGTGTAGGGTTTTTATTAGTTTTCTTATTGCTTGTCTGTTCATGCAATCAGTGTTAAGTTGTCAGCAGTTTAAAATAATGGATTTTTTTTCTTTAATTGCCTCCAATTTTTATTATTAAATAATAAGCCAGAAAATATTTATTCTCAACTATGTTAAACTCAGTTTAGTTGAGTGTTGAAGACATTTTGCTTAAAAGTGCCTGGGGAAGCCTTACAAATTTTTTTTTTATTATTATTATACTTTAAGTTTCAGGGTACATGTGCACAATGTGCAGGTTTGTTACATATGTGTCCATGTGCCATGTTGGTTTGCTGCACCCATTAACTCGTCATTTAGCATTAGGTATATCTCCTAATGCTGTCCCTCCCCCCTCCCCCCACCCCACAACAGTCCCCAGAGTGTGATGTAACCCTTCCTGTGTCCATGTGTTCTCATTGTTCAATTCCCACCTATGAGTGAGAACGTGTGGTGTTTGGTTTTTTGTCCTTGTGATAGTTTACTGAGAATGATGGTTTCCAGTTTCATCCATGTCCCTACAAAGGACATGAACTCATCATTTTTTATGGCTGCATAGTATTCCATGGTGTATATGTGCCACATTTTCTTAATCCAGTCTATCATTGTTGGACATTTGGCTTGGTTCCAAGTCTTTGCTATTGTGAATAGTGCCACAGTAAACATACGTGTGCATGTGTCTTTATAGCAGCATGATTTATAATCCCTTGGGTATATACCCAGTAATGGGATGGCTGGGTCAAATGGTATTTCTACTTCTAGATCCCTGAGGAATCGCCACACTGACTTCCACAATGGTTGAACTAGTTTACAGTCCCACCAACAGTGTAAAAGTGTTCCTGTTTCTCCACATCCCGTCTAGCACCTGTTGTTTCCTGACTTTAATGATTGCCATTCTAACTGGTGTGAGGTGGTATCTCATTGTGGTTTTGATTTTCATTTCTCTGATGGCCAGTGATGATGAGCATTTTTTCATGTGTTTTTGGGCTGCATAAATGTCTTCTTTTGAGAAGTGTCTGTTCATGTCCTTTGCCCACATTTTGATGGAGTTGTTTGTTTTTTTCTTGTAAACTTGTTTGAGTTCATTGTACATTCTGGATATTAGCCCTTTGTCAGATGAGTAGGTTGCGAAAATTTTCTCCCATTTTGTAGGTTGCCTGTTCACTCTGATGGTAGTTTCTTTTGCTGAGCAGAAGCTCTTGAGTTTAATTAGATCCCATTTGTCAATTTTGGCTTTTGTTGCCATTGCTTTTGGTGTTTTAGACATGAAGTCCTTGCCCATGCCTATGTCTTGAATGGTATTGCCTATGTTTTCTTCTAGAGTTTTTCTGGTTTTATGTCTAACATTTAAGTCTTTAATCCATCTTGAATTAATTTTTGTATAAAGTGTAAGGAAGGGATCCAGTTTCTGCTTTCTACATATGGCTAGCCAGTTTTCCCAGCACCATTTATCAAATAGGGAATCCTTTCCCCATTGCTTGTTTTTGTCAGGTTTGTCAAAGATCAGATAGTTGTAGATATGTGGCATTATTTCTGAGGGCTCTGTTCTGTTCCATTGATCTATGTCTCTGTTGTGGTACCAGTACCATGCTGTTTTGGTTACTGTAGCCTTGTAGTGTAGTTTGAAGTCAGGTAGTGTGATGCCTCCAGCTTTGTTCTTTTGGCTTAGGATTGACTTGGCGGTGCGGGCTCTTTTTTGATTCCATATGAACTTTAAAGTATTTTTTTCCAATTCTGTGAAGAAAGTCATTGGTAGCTTGATGGGGATGGCATTGAATCTATAAATTATCTTGGGCAGTGTGGCCATTTTCACGATATTGATTCTTCCAACCCATGAGCATGGAATGTTCTTCCATTTGTTTGTATCCTCTTTTATTTCATTGAGCAGTGGTTTGTAGTTCTCCTTGAAGAGGTCCTTCACGTCCCTTGTCAGTTGGATTCCTAGGTATTTTATTCTCTTTGAAGCAATTGTGAATGGGAGTTCACTCCTGATTTGGCTCTCTGTTTGTCTGTCATTGGTGAACAAGAATGCTTGTGATTCTTGTACATTGATTTTTTATCCAGAGACTTTGCTGAAGTTGCTTATCAGCTTAAGGAGATTTTGGGCTGAGACAATGGGGTTTTCTAGATATACAATCATGTCATCTGCAAACAGGGACAATTTCACTTCCTCTTTTCCTAATTGAATACCCTTTATTTCCTTCTTCTGCCTGATTGCCCTGGCCAGAATTTCCAACACTATGTTGAATAGGAGTGGTGAGAGAGGGCATCCCTGTCTTGTGCCAGTTTTCAAAGGGAATGCTTCCACTTTTTGCCCATTCAGTATGATATTGGCTGTGGGTTTGTCATAGATAGCTCTTATTATTTTGAGATACGTCCCATCAATACCTAATTTATTGAGAGTTTTTAGCATGAAGGGTTGTTGAATTTTGTCAAATGCCTTTTCTGCATCTATTGAGAAAATCATGTGGTTTTTGTCTCTGGTTCTGTTTGTATTCAGGATTACTTTTATTGATTTTCGTATGTTGAACCAGCCTTGCATCCCAGGGATGAAGCCCACTTGATCATGGTGGATAAGCTTTTTGGTGCTGCTGGATTCAGTTTGCCAGCATTTTATTGAGGATTTTTGCATCAATATTCATCAAGGATATTGGTCTTAAATTCTCTTCTTTGGTTGTGTCTCTGCTAGGATTTGGTATCAGGATGATGTTGGCCTCATAAAATGTGTTAGGAGGATTCCCTCTTTTTCTATTGATTGGAATAGTTTCAGAAGGAATGGTACCAGTTCCTCCTTGTACCTCTGGTAGAATTTGGCTGTGAATCCATCAGGTCCTGGACTCTTTTTGGTTGGTAAGCTATTGATTATTGCCAGAATTTCAGAGCCTGTTAATTGGTCTATTCAGAGATTCAACTTCTTCCTGGTTTAGTCTTGGGAGGGTGTATTTGTCGAGAAATTTATCCATTTCTTCTAGATTTTCTAGTTTATTTGCATAGAGTTGTTTTTAGTATTCTCTGATGGTAGTTTGTATTTCTTTGGGATTGGTGGTGATATCCCCTTTATCATTTTTTATTGCGTCTATTTGATTCTTCTCTCTTTTCTTCTTTATTAGTCTTGCTATAGGTCTATCAATTTTGTTGATCTTTTCAAAAAACCATCTCCTGTATTCATTAATATTTTGAAGGGTTTTTTGTGTCTCTATTTCCTTCAGTTCTGCTCTGATTTTAGTTATTTCTGGCCTTCTGCTAGCTTTTGAATGTGTTTGCTCTTGCTTTTCTAGTTCTTTTAGTTGTGATGTTAGGGTGTCAATTCAGGAATTGAACTCAGCTCTGCACCAAGCAGACCTAATAGACATCTACAGAACTCTCTACCCCAAATCAACAGAATATACATTTTTTTCAGCACAACACCACACCTATTCCAAAATTGACCACATAGTTGGAAGTAAATCTCTCCTCAGCAAATGTAAAAGAACAGAAATTATAACAAACTGTCTCTCAGTTGAGCAGTTTTGAGTGAGTTTCTTAATGTCACTGCTGGTCAGGAGTTGTGTTCCTTTGGAGGAGGAGAGGTGCTCTGATTTTTGGAGTTTCCAGTTTTTCTGCTCTGTTTTTTCCCCATCTTTGTGGTTTTATCTACCTTTGGTCTTTGATGATGGTGACGTACAGATGGGGTTTTGGTGTGGATGTCCTTTCTGTTTGTTAGTTTTCCTTCTAATAGTCAGGACCCTCAGCTGCAGGTCTGTTGGAGTTTGCTGGAGGTCCACTCCAGACCCTGTTTGCCTGGGTATCAGCAGCAGAGGCTGCAGAACAGCAGATCCTGGTGAGCAGCAAATGTTGCTGCCTGATTGTTCCTCTGGAAGTTTTGTCTCAGAGGAGTACCCGGCCGTGTGAGGTGTCAGTCCGCCCCTACTGGGGGGTGCCTTCCAGTTAGGCTACTCAGGGGTCAGGGACCCACTTGAGGAGGCAGTCTGTCTGTTCTCTGATCTCAAGCTGCGTGCTCGGAGAACCACTACCCTCTTCAAAGCTGTCAGACAGGGACATTTAAGTCTGCGGCGTTTTCTGCTGCCTTTTGTTTGGCTATGCCCTGCCCCCAGAGCTGGAGTCTACAGTGGCAGGCAGGGAGGCCTCCTTGAGCTGTCGTGGGCTCCACCGATTTCGAGCTTCCTGGCTGCTTTGTTTACCTACTCAAGCATGGGCAATGGTGGGCGCCCCTCCCCCAGCCTCACTGCCACCTTGCAGTTTGATCTCAGAGTGCTGTGCTAGAAATGAGTGAGGCTCTGTGGGCGTAGGACCCTCCAGGCCAGGCGCGGGATATAATCTCCTGGTGTGCAGTTTGCTAAGAGGGTTGGAAGACCGCAGTATTAGGGTGGGAGTGGCCTGATTTTCCAGGTGCTGTCTGTCACCCCTTTGTTTGACTAGGAAAGGGAATTCCCTGACCACTTGTGCTTCCTGGGTAAGGTGATTCCTCACCCTGCCTTGGCTCATGCTTGGTGCAGTGCACCCACTTTCCTGCACCCACTGTCCAACACTCCCTAGTGAGATGAAGCTGGTACCTCAGTTGGAAATGCAGAAATCACCCGTCTTCTGTCACTCACGCTGGGAGCTGTAGACTGGAGCTGTTCCTGTTCGGCCATCTTGGCTCCACCAATCTGTTTTAAGTTTCTTGAGAATTCTCCAAACTGCTTTCCACAGTGGCTAAACTTATTTACATTAACACCAGCAGGGTATTTATTCCCTTTCCTCTGCAACCTCACAAGCACATGTTATTTTTTGTCTTTATAATAATTGTCATTTTTACTTGTGTGAGATGTTATCTTATTGTGGTTTTGATTTGCATTTCTCTAATGATTAGTGATGCTGAGTATTTTTTCATATGCTTCTTGGCCACTTGTATGTCTTCTTATGAGAAGTGTCTGTTCATGTCTTCTGCTCATTTGTTAATGTGGTTGTTTTGTTTTCGCTTGTTAATTTGTTGAAGTTCCGTATAGATTCTGGATATTAGACCTTTTTGGATTCATAGTCTGCAAATATTTTCTTCTATTGTGTAGTTTGTCTGTTTACTCTCTTGATAATTTATTGTTCTTTGCAGAAGCTCTTTAATTAATTAGGTGTCAATTGTCCATTTCTGTTGTTGCTATAGATTTTGGAGTCTTCATCATGAAATATTTGTCGTGGCCTATGTTCAGAATTATATTCCTAGGATTTTTCCTAGAGTTTTTATAATTTTAGGTTTTACATTTAAGTCTTTAATGCACATTGAGTTTATTTTTGTATGTGCAGAAAATATAGGGTTCACTGTAAATATTCTGCGTATGTCTAGCCAGTTACCCCAGTACCATTTATAGAATAGGAATTCATTTTTCCATTGCTTCTTGTTTTTGACTTTGTCAAGGTCAGATGACTATAGGTATGTGGCTTTATTTTTGGGCTCTCTAACCTGTTCTATTGATCTATGAACCAGTTTTTGTGCCAGTACCATGCTGTTTTGGTTACTGTAGCCTTGTAGTACCATTTAAGTCAGGTAGTGCGATGCCTCTGGTTTTGTTCTGTATGCACAGGATTGGTTTGACTATTTGGGATACTTTTTTGTTCCATATGAATTATAGAATAGTTTTTTCTAGTTCTGTAAAGAATGTCATTGGTAGTTTGATAGAAATAGCATTGAAATCATAAATTGCTTTGTGGAATATGACCATTTTAATAATATTGATTCTTTCTATCTATGATAATAGAATGTTTTTCCAGTTGTTTGTTTAATCGCTGAGTCCTTTGAGCAGTTTTTTGTAGTTCTGATTGTAGAGATCTTTCATCTTTCTGTTTAGCTGTATTCCTAGTTATTTTATTGTTTTGTGGGTGTTGTGAATAGGCTTGGGTTCTTGATTTGGTTCTTAGCTTGGACATTATTGGTGTATAGAAATGCTACTGATTTTTGTACATTCACTTTATATCTTGAAACTTTGCTGAAGTTGTTTGTAAGATCTGTAAGCCTTTTGGCAGAGATTATGGTGTGTTCTGGGTATAGAATCACATTGTCTGAGAAGAGAGATAGTTTGCCTTCCTCTCTTCTTTTTTGGCTGTCTTTTGTTTCTTTCTCTTGACTGACTGCTCTGGTTAGCACTTTCAGTACTATGTTGAATAGGAGTGATGAGAATTGGCATCCTTGTCTTGTTCTGGTTTTTTAGAAGAATGCTTTAAGCTTTGACCCATTCAGTATGATGTTGGCTGTGAGTTTGTCATAGATTGCTGTTATTATTTTGATGTGTGTTCCTTCAATGCTTAGTTTGTTGAGGGTTTCTAACGTAAAGGGATGTTGAATTGCATTCAAAGCATTTTCTATGTCTGTTGAGATGATCATGTGGTTTTTGTTTCAATTCTTTTTACGTGACGAATCACATTTATTGATTTGCATATGTTGAGCCAAACTTGCATTCCAGGAATAAAGGAGATCCACTTGATCATGGTGGATTAACTTTTTGTTGTGTTGCTGGATGTGGATTGCTAGTATTTCGTTGACAATTTTTGCATGTATGTTTATCAGGGATATTGGCCTGCAATTTTCTTACCTCATTGTGTCTGTGCAAGGTTTTGGTATCCTAATGATGCTGGCCTTATAAAACATGGTAGGGAGGAGTCCTTCCTTCTCAATTTTGTGGGATAGTTTCTGAAAGATTGGTATCAGCTTTTGTTTACATGTGTAGTAAAATATGGCTGTGGATTCTTATGGTTCAGGGCTTTTTCTGGTTGGTAGTTTTTTGGTTTTGTTTTTGTTTTTTTCACTCATTCAATTTCGGAACTCATTCCTGGTCTGTTCTCTGTTTCGAATTCTTTCTGGTTCAATCTTGGGACGTAGTATATTCCCAGATATTTACCCATTTCATCTACGTTTTCTAGTTGGTGTTTATAGAGGTTTTTTTTTTTTTTTTTACAGACGGAGTCTCGCTCTGTTGCCCAGGCTGGAGTGCAGTGGTGCAATCTCAGCTCACTGCAACCTCCGCCTCCTGGGTTCAAGAGATTCTCCTGCGTCAGCGTCCTGAGTAGCTGGGACTAAAGGTGCATACCACCATGTCCGGCTAATTTTTTGTATTTTTAGTAGAGACAGGGTTTCGCCGTGTTAGCCAGGATGGTCTCAATCTCCTGGCCTCGTGATCCACCTGCCTCAGCCTCCCAAAGTGCTGGGTTTACAGGCATGAGCCACCGTACCAGGCTTATAGAGATGGTCTTAATAGACTTGTTTTTTTTTTTTTTTTTTTTTGTATTTCTGTAGCATTGGTGGTAATGTCTCCTTTGTCATTTCTGATCGTGTTTATTTGGATCTTCTTTTTTCTTTATCAGTCTAACTAGTGGTCTATCAATCTCACTTATTATTTCAAAAAAACAACTTTTCGTTTTGTTGATTGTGTGTATGGCTTTCACGTCTAAATTTTGTTCAGTTTAGCTGTGATTTTTATTATTTTTTTTTTTTGCTGCTAGCTTTGGGGTTGATTTGGTCTTATTAGTTCCTCTGTTTGTGATGTTAGTTTGTTGAGATTTTTCTAACTTTTGGATGGGGGTGTTTAGTGCTGTAAATTTTTCTCTCATCACTGCTTTAGCTGTGTCCCAGAGATTCTCATATGTTTTATCTTTCGTTTCATTAGTTTCAAAGAATTCTTTGATTTCTGCCTTAATTTCATGTTTACCCAAAAGTCATTCAGGGGAATATTGTTTAATTTCAGTGTAATTTTATGGTTTTTGAGAGATCTTGGTATTGATTTCTATGTTTAATATGCTGTGGTCTGAGAGTGTAGTTGGTATGATTTTGGGTTTTTGAATTTGTTGAGAATTGCTTTATGGTTGAGTGTGTGGTTAATTTTAGGCTATGTACCATGTCTAGGTGAAAATAATGTACATTCTGCTGTTAGTCCAGTGTTCTGCTGAAGTCTGTTAGGTTCATTTGGACAAGTGTTGAGTTTATTTCCTGAATATCTTTGTTAGCTTTCTATCTCAATGGTCTGTCTAATACTGTTAATGGAGTCTCCCACTATTGTTGTGTTTACCCATGTCTCTTTATAGGTCTCCAAGAACTTGTTTTGTGCATCTGAGTGCTCCAGTGTTGGGAGCATATATATTTAGGATAGTTAGGTCTTGTTGAATGGAGCCCTTTACCTTTATGTAATGCCCTTTTTTGTCTTTTTTGATCCTTCTTGCTTTAAGGTCTGTTTTGTTTGAAATAAGAATAGCAACTTATGCTTTTTGTATTGATAGATCTTCCTCATTCACTTTACTTTGAGTCTATGTGTGTCATTGCATGTTAGACGAGTTCCTTGATTATAGTATGCACTTGGGTCCTGCTTTATCCAGTCTGCTACTCTCTGCCTTTGAGTTGGAACATTTAACCCATTTACATTCAAAGTTAGTGTTGAAATGTGAAATTTGATCCTGTCTTCATGTTAGCTCGTTCTCATGTAAACTTGATTGTATAGATGCTTTACAGTCTTATTGGTCTATGTACTTCCATGTGTTTTTGTGGTGCCAGTAATTGTCTATTGTTTCTGTGGTTAGCACTTCCTAATGGACCTCTTGTAAACTATGTCTAGTGGTCACAAATATCCTTATTATTTGCTTGTCTGAATGGAATTTTATTTCCCCTCATTTATGAAGGTTAGTTTGGCGGGATATGCAATTCTTAATTTGGATTTCCTTTCATTAAGAATGTCTAATATAGACCCCAATGTCTTCTGGCTTGTAGGATTTCTGCTGAAACTTCCACTGTTATTGTTAAAGGTTCCCTGTGAAGGTGACTTCTCTCTTCTCTCTAGCTGCCTTTAATATTTTTTTCTTTCATGTTGACCTTGGAGAATCTGATGACTATGAGTCTTGATGATCCTGCATAGTATCTTGGAGGGTTTGTCTGAATTTCCTGAATTTGAATGTCTCCCTCTCTAGTAAGTTTCGGAAATTTTCATGGACAATATTCTTAAATATTTTTTGTAAGTTGCTTGCTCTTTTGGGGACACCAATGAGTCATAAGTTTGGTCTCTTTACATAATCCCATATTTCTTGGTGATTTTGTTCATATTTTTAAAATTATTTTTTCTTTATTTTTGTCTGATTTAGTTGACTTGAAGAGCCTGTCTTCCAGGCCTGGGATTCTTTTCTCAGCTTGGTCTATTCTGCTGTTATTACTTCTGATTGTATTATGAAATTCTTGTAGGGAGTTTTTCAGCTCTTTCAGATCAATTTGATTCTTAAAGTGGCTATTCCATTTTTCAGCTCTTGTATTGTTTTACTGGATTTTTTAGATTCTTTTGGATTCAATTTTAACTTTCTCTTGAATCATGATAATCTTTGTTGCCATCCAAACTTTTAATCTTATGTTTGTCATTCCAGACATTTTAGTCTGGTTTAGAGCCATTGCTTAGGAGCTAGTGTGGTTGTTTGGAGGTAAACAAACACTGTCTTTTTGAGTCATCAGGATTCTTATGCTAGTTCTTTCCCATCTGTGTGGGATAATGTTCCTTTAATCTTTGAAGTTTATGTCCTTTAGGTAGGGCTTTTTGCTTTTGCATTATTTGATGCCCTTGAGGGTTTGACTGTAGTATAAGTTGGATTTAGTTGACAGGCTTCGTTTCTGAATGATTTCTGGGGCTGAAGGATTAGCGCAGCATTCTTGGGCTGCATACTCTAATTCTAGGGGCTGGTACCAGGCCCGCAGCTTTTTTCTCTGGCCCCTACAGGTTGAACACCTGCTCTGCTGGAGGGGCTGAGGTGTTCCTGGTTTGCCGGCAAGGGCACTCCAGTGGAGGGTGTCTGCACAAGCTCTTTGTCAGGATAGTGGCAGCACAGTAGTCACATCTGTTGGCAGCAGTGGCATGGCAGGGTCCTTGCATACATGCTTGTGATGGAGGTGGCAAGGGTTGCACACACATGTGTGCTAGTGGGGGCAGGGCAGTCATGGTGATGTTTGCATACTCGTGCCTGAGGCACTGGGATGGTGAGGTCTGTGTACATGCACTCACCCACAAGGCAGTTGGGGGAAGCTGCGAGCAGCTGTGTGCTTGCAGGGACCTGTCTGCGGAAGCTCTCTGATGGTTAGGCAGAGTCTGCTGGTAAAGGAGCTATGGGTCTATTTTATTTCACTACCATGCTTTTTTGGTTACTATAACCTTGTATTAGAGTTTGAAATCAGGTAATTTGATGCCTCCAGACTTTTTTTTTTTTTTTTTTGCTTTGTTTTGTTTTGACTATCTGGGCTCTTTTTTGGTTCTATATCAATTGTAGGATTGTTTTTTCTAATTCTTTGAAAAATAGCATTAGTGTTTGATAGAAATTATGTTGAATGTGTAGATTGCTTTGGGCAGTATTGTCATTTTCATAATATTGATTCTTCCAATCTATGACCATGGGTTGTATTTCCATTTGTTTGTGTCATCTATGTTTTCTTTTATCAGTGTTTTGTAGTTCTTCCAGTCGAGATATTTTACCTTCTTTGTTAAGTATATTTTTAGATATTTTATTTTTTTCAGCTGTTTTAATGCGTAGAAAGATGTAAAATAAGAACTGAGTTCTTGATTTGATTATCAGCTTGACCATTATTGGTATATAGCAGTGCTACTGAATTGTGCACATTGATTTTTGTTACCTTTAATGAATTCATTGATCAAATTTAGGAGTCTTCTGGAGGAGGCTTTTGGGTTTTCAAGGTATAAGATCATATAATTGGCAAAAAAAAAGATAGTTCAACTTCTTCATTTCCTATTTGGATGCCTTTTGCCTTTTATTCTTTTGTCTGATTGCTCTGGCTAAAACTTCCAGTACTATGTTGAATAGAAATGTTGAAATTGGGCTTCCTTGTCTTGCCCCAGTTCTGAAAGGGAATACTTTCAACTTTTCCATATTCAGTATAATGTTGTCTGTGGGTTTGTCATATATGGCCTTTATGATTTGAGGTACATTCTTTCTGTGTCTAGTTTATTGAGGATCCAAGTCATTAGGGGATGCTGGATTTTATCAGTTGCTTTTTCTGCATCTACTAGGATGATCACAGGCTTTTTGTTTTTAATCCTGTTTTTGTGGTTAATCACATTTATTGACTTCCAGGTGTGGAAACATCCCTGCATCTATAGGATGAAACCCACTTAATCATGGTGAATTATTTTCTTAATGTGATACTGGATTTGGCTGGCTAGCATTCTGTTGAGGATTTTTGCATCTGTGTTCATCAGGCATGTTAGTCTGTAGTTTTTGTGTGTGTGTGTCCTTTCCTGACTTGGTTTTAAGGTGGTACTTGCTTCATAGTATGAGTCAGAGAGAATTCTCTCCTTGACCTTTTGGAATTGTTTCAGCAGAATTGGCATCAGTTCTTTGAACATCTGGTAGAATTCAGCTGTGGATACATCTGTTCCTGTGCTTTTTTTTTGGAGGGGGGGAAGGATTTTTTTTTTTTATTACTGATTCAATCTCATTACTTATTATTGGTCTATGCAAGATTCATATTTCTCCCTGATTCAAGCTTGGGAGTTTGTATGTTTCCAGTAATTTCTCCATTTTCTCTAGATTTTCTAGTTTGTGTTCATAGATGTGTTCATAGTAGTCTCAGATGATCGGTTATATTTCCCTGGTATTAGTTGTAATGTTTTTATTTTTATTTCTGATTATAATTATTTGAATATTCTCTTTTTTGTGAATCTAGCTAGTTGCATATAAATTTTGTTTATTTTTTCAAAGAAGCAACTTTTCATTTTATTTTTTTTTGTATTGTTTCTATCTCAATTGACACCTTACTTTAAAAAAAGACATTGTTTCCTTCGCATGTATGTATCAGTCAGTTTCTTTGGTTGCAAGCCACTGAAACCAGCTCTGTCTCACTTAAGCAGATGAGGAATTTGTGAAAAGGGCAGGGTAATTGCTAGAATTGCTTGGAAGCTTAGTGAAACAGACAGAGTAAATAAGCAAGAACAAAGCACCACAGCCATATTTACACTAGAGGAGCCATCTGATATATGGGCCTTATTGTTGCTATCACTGATACTGGAATGCTGCAGTGGGCACTGATGCTATCTCTGGAAATGACCACTGCTATTGGGATCATCGAAACTGCTGTGCTTAGAAATCAGGTGTTGTTGATTCCGACACCTGTACAATGTGTACTTTTTTCTTGTTGCTTCTTTGCATACTTTCTTTCAGAATCAAATGTCCAGGACATCACAATCATGCGATGAGCTGAGTTCAAATCATGTATTCATCATGCCTTAGCAGCCTAATGGTGGGAAAAAGAGAGTATCTTCATCTGCACCCATTCTTTCCTTTTTCCATCTTGTTAATGATGGAGGAGGAGGCCCTCTTTCTTTCTGTGGCCAATCCTCAGACTATGCTTTAGACCCTACTCACTAGTTCCTTCCTAGAAACTTTATTATTTCTCCCTTTTGCATCTTCAATTTCTCTATCTGTATGTAATGTTTTCTATCAGTAAACAAGCTATACTTTCTTCTATCTTAAAAATAAAATCAGTCTTCTTTCTCATGGGTAAACAAGTAAATCTATATATTCTCCTCAACCAGATTTCTCAAAAGACTTATATCCATTCACTGGGTACATTGCCTCAGTTTCCACTCGCTCTTCAACCTTATAGTCATCCTTCAGCTCTTCAAAACTCCACAAAAACTTCCCTTGTAAAAGTCATCAGTGGCTTCCTTTTCACTCAATGCTCACATGTCAGTACTTATTCTCTACATGGAATCTGATGAGATTCATCACTCTTTTCTTATTGAAACACTAGTGGTTTCTTTACTAACCTCCTCAAATGCACTCTTGCAACCCATTCTCACGTAGTAGCCAGTGTGATCTTTTCAAATTAGATATCAGATCATTTCACCCCTTAAACAGAATCCTTTTAAAGACTCCCGGTGTTTTTAGAATGAAGTCCAGACTTTTTACAAAGGCCCGCCTACAAATAATCTGTATGATCAGGGACAAATTGGAAGGAAGGAGAGATGAAGTGATTTGAGAAAGCAAAAAATGAAGAATGTTTTCTCTTTCAATTATTCTTACCCTCCTACTTCATCGTCTATCACTCTCTCTTTCACTTGCTTTATTTCAGTCACAGTGATCCACAAAGTAGTTGGATATTTTATGTTCCTTTACATATCAAAGCCTTTGCACTTACTGTTCTCTTTGCCTGGTATTCTCTTTGCCAACCCCTGCACACCTATTCTTTTTTTGAATTTCTACACACTGTTTTAGTTTTTACTCAATAGATATTTACTTAGTGAAACATTTTTAAACCCCTCATTCACACTCATCGCACTTTGTACTTCTCATTTGTAGCACACAGAAAATTGTAATTAATCAATTTGTGTGTGTGTGTGTGTGTGTTTGTGTGTGTTTAAGTGTCTACCTTCCTCCAGTAGACTGTGAGCTTCATGAGAGCAGGGACCATTTTTTTCTTTCAATCATTAAAGCATCCAACATTGTTTCTAGCACGTGATTGACACTCAGAAAATAGTAGTTGAATCAATGAATAGGTATTCTTAAGCACCTATGGGTTCTGCTACAGAATAGTCACTCAATAAATATTTGCTGAATGAATGGATGAGTGAATATATAGGTAAATGCTACATATGTGATGCTATAAGTTGCTATGCTAGTCATATAAACTGCATCGTAGCTCAATAAACAACCTCAATTGTTTCACTCCCATAGCTTTGAAGACTCCATATGGCTATCAGTCTAACTAAGCAAAGCTTTATTTTCAGGTATCTAATTGTCTTTTTTCACTGAGCATACCAAAGAGAGTAACAAGTACAAAGTACTTGATGTTTAAAGGAATGCAGAATATCCAACGCTACAAAAGGAACAATGTATCTGGAATAAAATGAGTGAAGGGGATAGTGATACAAGGAGTAGCTGAAAAGGTAGGAATAATTGAAAAACCATTATTCACTTTTAGCTTTCACTAAAAATCACTTCATTCCTCCTTCCTTTCTTTCTCCTTCTCTGTCCCTGACTATGAAAGTCTTTTGTGAAAAGTCTGAACTTTGGCCAGGCACGGTGGCTCACACCTGTAATCCCAGCACTTTGGGAGGCCAAGGTGGGCAGATCACCTGAGGTCAGGAGTTCGAGACCAGCCTGAACAATATGGTGAAACCCCGCCTCTACTAAAAATACAAAGAAAAACAAAAACAAAAACAAAAAAACGGGCATCGTGGTGTGCTCCTATAGTCCCAGCTACTCGGGAGGCTGAGAGAGGAGAATTGCTTGAATCTGGGAGGCGGAGGTTGCAGTGAGCCGAGATCATGCCACTGCACCCCAGCCTGGGTGACAGAGCGAGATTCCATAAAATAAATAAATAAATAAATAAATAAAAGTCTGAACTTTATCTCAAGATCATTGGGAAGCTTTTGAAGGATTTTGATCAAGAGTGCTTAGCCCAGTGGGATTGAAAAAAAAAGAGAATGAACTTTCTCTGTTTATTGAGAGAACAGGAAAACATGTGAAACAACTAAAGGAAAATTTAGGACTATATATGATAAACAATACAGTTGCATGGCAATGTAGTGTCATTGAAAAATTCCTGGACAAGGTGATAAAATATCTCATTGATTTGCATCTATGGCCATTTTCTTATCCTCTTGTTTTTACCCCTCTTCCTGGTGTCTGATTTTAACAACTGTTTAAAACAGATCTGTGTGTTTTCTTACTATTGTTTTTCTTCTCATGGGCTTCTACTTCTTCTTAAAATCTGTTTTACCTCTTTTTCCTCTTTATTCTTTGTAGCCTGAAAATCATTTTCTGTGACAGAAAGTGAGGAACAACATATCTTATGTTATTCATCAACTTTGTACAATTGACCTTGTGTAGTTTTTCTATCCATTCTTTGCTTATCTTGCTCCGAATATAATAACCAAATCATGTCCTTTCTGTTACCCTTATTAATATTTTTGCAAGCTGTGATGAATTCTGGGCCTTATTCCTTACTTCCCCTTTAAACTGTAGCAGGAGTAGAAGCTCCAGTTTCTTTTCACAGTAAAAGGGAGAGGAAAATATCTGGAACAGAAATGAAGGAAGGAAGAGTGCAGAAAGATTTGTAGAAAAGAAAGGGATATTTACCACGTAGAGTTTTTTTGAAGGTCAAATGAGTCAATACATGTCAAGTGTTTGAAATTAAGCCTTGCACACAGTACCTGCTCAACAGATGTTGGCTGTTATTATTTGAATGGTAATGATGGTAATGGTTTTATTAGTCAGGGTTCCAGAAGAAAACAGATGCCACTGAGTAATTGAGGGAGAGTTTAATACTGGAACTACCCACAAAGTTGTGAGCAAAGAATAAGAAAACCACAAAGAATAGTGTATTACCCTAGGTATAGTAATGACAGGTGCTTTTAGTACCCTTAGACTGAAGAGGTACAAGTAGGAAATAATTTCTGGAACTTTATATGAGTATCTATAGCTATTAGAGAGAGCCACTGGACAGAAGCTGTGATCTTTGGTTGAAGGAAACAGCCAGCTCACAGTGACTGTAGGGTGGAAGCTTGGAGAAAAAAATAATTCAATCATGCTCTCTTTCCTTGTTTCAAAGTCTTGCGGGTAATTCTTATTGCCCAAACCCCAAACAAAAGCCAGAGAAGAGGGGAGCCCATTAATGAAATACATATAAAGTAGCCTTCAGGGACACAAAGCAGAGTGGAGAAGTTTGAGGAGTGAATCTGGAGGACAAAATAGAAGATAACAGCATAATCATGAGGTTAGGTATTGAAGACAAGTTGCAAAGCATTTGTGGTTTGACTGACAACTCGCTTGTCAGCATACCTGGAGGTTTCTGTGGGAATATATGTAAGCTAGCCCACAAATAAAAGCCACCCACTTTGCTCCAGGGTTAAATTAATGACTGCCAGCCCAGAATGATGCCTTAATGGGAGCTTCCCTATACCTTTATCCTATTATTATTATTATTATTATTATTATTTGAGACGGAGTCTTGGTCTGTCGCCCAGGCTGGAGTGCAGTGACGTGGTCTTAGCTCACTGCAACCTCTGCCTCCGAGGTTCAAGCAATTCTCCTGCCTCAGCCTCCAGAGTAACTGGGATTACAGATGCTTACCAATCCAGGGCTGCATGCTCTAACTCTGGGGGTGGTGTCAGCCCCCCAGCTTTGTTCTCTAGCCCCTCAAGATTAGCAATCTTCTGCACTGTAGGCACCAAGGTGTTCCCGAATTATTGGTTACAGTACTTTGTCGGGGTGGTGGCAGTGGGATTTATACTCATTTGTATGTGCCAGGAGCAGTGGCTGTGCAGCAGGGTGCACATTGCATTGGCTGGGGTGGCATACCACTGAGAGCAAGGCTGCTGCTGTTAAATGCATGCTGTAGCCAGCAGTGGTAGTGAGGGCATAGCACTGGGTGGGTGTGGGGTTGCTGGTCTCCACGTGCATGATTGCAGCAGCAATTTTGGCAGCACAGGGGGTGGGGTGGGGTTTTCAACCTTCATGCACATGTTCGCATCAGCATCAGTGGCTGCATGGGTCAGGCTTGGTTGCAAATGTTTGTGTGCATGTGTGCACCAGCAATGGCAGCACAACTGGGTTCCCGGAGTGTGCTCACACCTGCAGGATAGGCATGGTAGGGTGTGTGCATGCAGAGGAGAGGAGGTGAGGTCCATCTGCATGCACACGCACTGGCAGAGAAGTTAGTGGGTGGCTGTGGGTGATAGCATGCTGGCAGAGCAGTGCAGGTGAGGCTGTAGTGGTGGAGAGGATGCAGGTGGGCTGGTGTGTGGTGGTGGAGGACACTCTGGTGGAGCTCTGCAGTGGTCAGTTATGGTCTGCCATAATGGTCTGCCTATAATGAGGACCCTTTGGAAGCACCCTGATTGGGCATCCGAGGCTGCACTGCAGGCAGGCGTGGCCAGGCTTAGACCCTGGGGGAGGCCAACAGACAGGGGCATTCAGGTTACACTGGCCACATCTTACACACAAGGCTGTCCTGCTCTCTCCAGGTTCGATAGTCCCCTTAAGGCTAAAGTCTCCTAGAGGAACATAGCAACCTTTGGGACTTACACATCCCTGGCCATGCTCCACTGCAGGCATTTCCACACCAGACCCTCTGGACTCTCCACAGCCTGGAGTCCTGCTCCTACCATCTGTCTAAGTTGCTGTGCTGCCAGCTGAAGTGTCTGTGATGGTCGTGAGGTCTCCTGCTGCCAGGATTCCAGAGGTCCATGGTGAAAGTAGGTTGCTCCTCACCTGTTCAACTCACCCCTTCCCCAGGAGTTGCTGCAGTCCAGGAACAAGTCCCAGTGCATGGTAGCCCCGTACATGGTTTCCAGCATCTTCCCCCTTCATCCTAGCATCTTTGTCCTTGGTACATCCATTCTCAAGGCTTCACTCTGAAGGTCCGCTCAGAGTGTACTAATCTTTCTGATGTCTGTTCCTCGATGGCAGATGTACTTCCTGGCTGCATCTAGTCTCCTATCTTGAATCCAGAATCTCATTGTGGTTTTGATTTGCAATTCTGTAATGATTATTGGTGTTGAGAATTTTTTTATATGTCTGTTGGACATTTGTGAGTCTTCTTTTGAACAATGTTTATTCAGATTATTTGCCCACTTTTAAATGGGATTATTTGTATTTTTGCTGTTGAGTTTTTTTGGTATCTTAGTATATTGCAGATATTAGTCACTTGTTGGATTCATAGTTTGCAAATATTTTCTTCCATTCTACAGGTTGTCTCTTCAGTCTGTTGACTGTGGCAGGTTGACAGGGCCTGTTGTTAGGCTTTCCTATTGTGCACATGTGTACCAGTGGCAACAGGCAGGCTGGGTCAGTTCCCAGGCCCCCAGACAGCAGATAGTGTGCTTGGGTGTCAGTGTCGGTGGGCAGGGTGGGCCTGTTCTCAGGCCCCTCACTGTGCCCGGGCAAGCTGGTCCCAGGATTCATGAATGTACATGTAAACAAATGGCTTCCTTGCTGCTAGTGGTCAGTGGGGTTGCCATCAGCGGCAGCAGCCCTAGGCAAGTGGCTCTCAGGAGCTGGTTAATGCATATTTTAGCTCCCTATGTCCCAGAGGCAGCCTCTCCAGTGCACTGCTAGAGTTCTGAGTATCTGGCTGTATTTATGGGTCCAGCCAGTGTCATAATGTTGCATCCCTCTGAGTGGGCATGAGAGGATGTCTGCGGGGCTTTTGGGATGTAGAGGTGCAGGGTCTGTTGGGTCCCAGAGCAGGATGTAGTCTGGTGGGAGTTGTACTCTCAAAATGGCGCTGTGAAGCAGCTGCTTGGGTCCCAGAGTTGTATGTGGAACCCAACACACACTCCTCTGGAATAATGCCAGGGTGTAGGCTTTAGGTAACTCCCTATACTCAGGGCCTGCAACAGCTGAGGGCTTCTCCGTGGCTAGGATTACAAGTCTGTGGTGGGAACCTGAACCACTGGGGATCTCTTGCTTGTTTTTCTTCCACACTAGGGAGTTCTTTTTCACTCTGCACTACTTTGCCTCCCTCTCCTTCCATGCCTTAGAGGTCTCCTGTCACTGCTTTGCTAAATTCCAGTGTTCTCTCTTAAACTCTGTCTTTGACATGTGATTATCTACTTGCTGTTTTTGTACTTCTCTGTGGATGAGTTGGGTGCTGGGTACGTCTAGTAAACCATCTTTGAAAAAAACATTTTTAAATACATAAAGTACAATGCATTAGACTAAAAAAGGGACCCATTTTATGGAATATACTTACCAAATCATTTTAAAGTTTGTGATAGAATAATGTGATTCTTAGCTAAGGGATGCTGGGCTCATTACCTAGGTGATGGGATGATTTGTGCAGCAAACCACCATGGCAAATGTTTACCTGTATAACAAACCTGAAGATGTACCCCTGAACTTAAAAGTTGAAGAAAAAAATGTGATTTTTTTATTAAGTTCATTCAATAGGAAGATATTTCAGTGAGCCTAGTAGTTACTATAATCTAAAATTACTAATGAGCATAAGCAATATTTTGAGATTGCTCTAATAACTAATATGTTATGCAAATAACTGGAATTTTATTAGTTCAAAGCTATATATATATATATATATACACACCAATACAATTGTAACATTTTGCCTACATGCATAATTAAAATAAATGCTAAATTTCAATCAGTGAAAATAAAAATGGGGGGAGGTGGCCAAGATGGCCCTCTAGAAACAGCTGTGGTAGGAGGCTCCCACTGAGAAGAATGAAAACAGCAAGTGAATTCTGTACTGAAAGAATTCACTTTCACTGAAAGCAGCAAGTGAATTCTCTTGTTGGGACTGATGAGGCAGTTAGCATGACCCATGGAGAGTGAGGAAAAGCAGGGTGGACTGATGGCCCACCCAGGAGCCACATGGGGCAAGGGGAACTCCCACCCCCAATGAAGGGAGGCAGTGAGCAATTGTTCTATCCCACATGGGAAACCACACTTTTCCTTCCACAGATTTGTGCAACCCACAGATCAGGAGATCCCCTCATGAGCCCATGTCACCAGGGCCTTGTGTCCCAAGCAGAGATCTGTACAGATTCTTGGTGGCCACTTGGCTGGAGACTGCCTGACTACTGAGTTCCCATGAGGAGAGGTGACGGCCATCGCTGCAGTTGCCTGCTGCCTGAGATGACTGAGCTCCTGGGGTGAAGGGCAGCACCCTCACTGCAGCTCAAGTCTGCCATTTTTTTCTGCTGGTGCCAGGGAGACTGGGCAGTTTGGAACCAGGAGGAATTCCCCACAGCACAGCACAGTGACTGTGGCAGATCATGGCCAGACTGCCTCTTTAGGCCAGACTCTGATCCATCCCAAATCACTGGGCTGGTTCTCACTGCAGAAACTTCAGCAACTCCAGCCAGGGTTTTGCAGACAGAAGTATGAACTCCCTGGGACAGAGGCCCTAGAAGGAGTGGCAGCCACGGATGCCATGGATTAGTGGACTGAGTCTTTCCTCCTGCTGGCTCTGAAGAATCTAGGCAGTGTGGAAAAGCAAGATTACCCCCAGCACCAAGGGGCAACCAGAGGGCTTATTTAAGCTGGTCCCTGATCTCGTACCTCCGCAACTAGGCCACCCTGGGTGGTCCCCTAGACCACCCCAAAAGGGGTCTCTAGGCATCTTATACAGGAGTGGTCCTGCTGGTATCGTGTCAGTGCCAGTGTGGGACGGAGCTCCCAGAGGAAGGAGCAGACAGACATCTTTTCTGTTCCACAGCCTCACCTGATGACACCTCCAGGTGTGGGAGGAGCCCAGGTGAACAGGTTCTGGAGTGGACCCCTAGCAAACTTCAGCAGGCCTACGGAAGAGGGGGCTGACTGTTAAAAGAAAAACAAAGAAATGGAAAGCAACAACAACATCATCAACAAAAAAATAGTCCCCACAAAAACCTCATCCAAAGGTCAGCAGCCTCAAAGATGAAAGCTAAATATAAACTCATGAAGATGAGAAAGAATTAATGAACAAACACTGAAAACCAAAAAAGCCGGAGTGACTTTTCTCCTCTATATGATCACAACACCACTCCAGCATGGACACAGAACTGGTTAGAGGCTGTAATGGATGAACTGACAGAAGTAGGCTTCAGAAGGTGAGTGATAATGAATTTTGCTGAACTAAAAAAGCATGTTCTAACCCAATTCAAAGAATCAAAGAAACATGAAAAAAATTACAGGAGCTGTTAACCAGAATAACCAGTTTAGAGATGAACATAAATGACCTGATGGAGCTGGAAAACACAGCACAGGAATTTCACAATGCAACCACAAATATCAATAACCAACTAGTCCAAGCAGAGGAAAGAATTTCAGATTTTGAAGACTATCTTGCTGAAATAAGACAGGCAGACAAGATTGGAGTAAAAATAATGAAAAGGAATGAACAAAACTTACAAGAACTATTGAAATATGTAAAAAGACCGAACCTATGACTGACTAGGGTACCTGAAAGAGATGGAGAGAATGGAACCAAGTTGGAAAACATACTTTAGGATATTATCCAGGAGAACTTCCTCAACCTAGCAAGACAGGCAAACATTCAAATTCAGGAAATACAGAGAACCTCAGTAAGATATTCCATGAGAAGATCAACCCCAAGACACATAATCATCAGATTCTCCAAGGCTGAAATGAATGAAAAAAATGTTAAGGGCAGCCAGAGAGAAAGGCCAGGTCACCTACAAATGGAAGCCCATCAGATTAACGGCAGACCTCTCAGCAGAAGCCCTACAAGCCAGAAGAGATTGGGGGCCAATATTCAACATTCTTAAAGAAAAGAATTTTCAACCCAAAATTTCATATTCAGTCAAACTAAGCTTCATCAGCAAAGGAGAATTAAAATCCTTTTCAGACAAGCAAATGCTGAGGGAATTTGTCAGCACTAAGCCTGCCTTGCAACAGCTCCTGAAAAAAGCACTAAATATGGAAAGGAAAAACCATTACCAGCTACTACAAAAACACAATGAAATACAATGGCCAGTGACAATGTGAAGCAACTACATCAACAAGTCTGCAAAATAACCAGCTAGCATCATGATGACCGGATGAAATTCACACATAACAATATTAACCTTTAATGGAAATTGGCAAAATCCCCCAAGTAAAAGGCACAGAATGGGAAGGTGGATAAAGAGTCAAGACCCATGGTGTGCTGAATTCAAGAGACCCATCTCACGTGCAAAGACACTCATAGGCTCAAAATAAAGGGATGGAGGAAAATTTACCAAGTAAATGAAAAGCAGATAGAAGCAATCTATTGCAATCTTAGTTTATGACCAAACAGACTTTAAACAACAACAACAACAACAAAATAAATCAAGAAAGAGAAAGAAGGGCATTGCATAATGGTAAAAGGATCAATTCAACAAGAAGAGCTAATTTTCCTAAATATATGTGTATCCAATGCAAGAGCACAGATTCATGAAAGAAATTCTTAGAGATCTATAAAGAGACTTGGACTCCCAAACAATAATACTGGGAGAGTTTTACATGCACTGACAATATTAGACAGATCATTGAGTCAGAAAATTAACAATGATATTCAGGACTTAAACTTAGCTCTGGATCAAGTGGACCTGATGGATATTTACAGAACTCTCTACCCAAAAACAACAGAGTGTGCATCGTTTTTGGTGCCACATGGCACTGACTCTAAAATTGACCACATAATTGGAAGTAAAACACTCTTTCACAAATACACAAGAACTAAAATCTTAACAAACAGTGTCTCTCAGACCACAGGACAATCAAATTAGCACTCAAGATTAAGTAATTCACTCAAAACCACACAACTACATGGAAATTGAACAACCTGCTCCTGAATGCCTCCTGGGTAAATAATGAAATTAAGGTAGAAATGAAGAAGTTCTTTGAAACCAATATGAACAAAGAATGTACTAGAATTTCTGGATGCAGCAGTGTTGAGGGAAATTTATAGCACTAAATGCCCACATCAAACAGCTAGAAAGAGCTCAACTTATCAAACTAACATCTCAACTAAAAGAACTAGAGAAGCAACAGCAAACAAATCCCAAAGCTAGCAGAATACAAGAAATAACTAAGATCTGAGTGGAAATGAAGGAAATAGAGACATGAAAACCCCTTGAAAAAAATTCAATGAATCCAGGAGAAGTTTATTGAAAAAATTTAAGAAATAGACCACTAGTTAGACTAATAAAGAAGAATGAAATAGACACAATAAAAAATGATAAATGTGATATCACTACTGACCCCACAGAAATACAAACGGCCATCAGAGAATACTGTAAACACCTGAATGCAAATAAACTAGAGAATCTAGAAAAAATTGATAAATTCCTGAACACATACACCCTCCCAAGACTGAAACAGGAAGAAGTCGAATCTCTGAATAGACCAATAACAAGTTCTGAAATTTGGGCCGTAATAATCTATCAACCAAAAAAAAGCCCAGGACCAGACGGATTTACAGCTGAATTCTACCAGAGGTACAAAGAGGAGCTAGTACCATTTCTTCTGAAATTATTTGAAAGAATTGAAAAGGAGTGAATCCTCCCTAACTCATTTAATGAGGCCAGCATCATCCTGATACCAAAACCTAGCAGATATACCACAAAAAACAAAAACTTCAAGCCAGCATTCCTGTTGAATATTGATGCCAAAATTTTCAATAAAGTTTCAGTAAAATACTGGCAAATCAATTCCAGCAGCACCTCAAAAAGCTTACCCACCACAATCAAGTTTGCTTCATTCCCAGGATGCAAGGCAGATTCAACTCATGCAAATCAATAAACAGAGGTGAAGATAAAAACACATGATTAACTCAATAGATGCAGAAAGGGCCTTTGATAAAATTCAACATCCCTTCATATTAAAAATTCTCAGTAAAGTAAGTATTGTTGGAAGATACCTCAAAATAATAAGAACCATTTATGACAAATGCACAGACAATACCATACTTAATAAACACTAGCTGGAAGCATTCCCTTTGAAAACCAGCACAAGACAAGGATGCACTCTCTCAACACTTTTATTCAATGTAGTATTGGAAGTTCTGGCCAGAGAAATCAGGCAATAGAAAGAAATGAAGGTATTGAAGTGGGAAGAGGGGAAGTCAAACTGTCTCTATTTGCAGGTGATGTGATCCTATGTCTTGAAAACCCCATCATCTCAGCCCAAAAGTTTCTTAACCTGATAAGCAACTTCAGTAACATTGGAAAAATCAATATCATGAAAATGGCCATACTGCCCAAAGTAATTTATAGATTCAATGCTATTCCCATTTAACTATTATTGTCATTTTTCACAGAATTAGAAAAAAAAACTATTCTAAAATTTATATGGAACCAAAAAAGAGCCCAAATAGCCAATACAATCCTAAGCAAAAAGAACAAAGCTGGAGGCATCATGCTACCTGACTTCAAACTATACTACAAGGCCACACTAACCAAAACAGCATGGTACTGTACAAAAACATAGACCAATGGAACAGAGTAGAGAACTCAGAAATAAGACCACCTATCTGCAACCATCTGATCAGCAACAAACCTAACAAAAACAAGCAATGGGGAAAGGATTCCTGCCCAAGGCAATGAGAGCCTACCTTTTGCATCAGCAAGACCTGGATGTGAGACATGGAGTCGAAGGAGATTATTTTGCAACTTTAAGGTTTAATGACTGCCCTATTGGATTTCAGACTTGCATGGGGCCTGTAGCCCCTTTGTTTTGGCCAATTTCTTCCACTTGGAACTGGTGTATTTACTCAATGCCTGTACCCCCATTGTATCTAGAAAGTAACTAACTTGCTTTCAGTTTTACAGGCTCATAGATGGAAGGGAATTGCCTTATCTCAGATGAGACTTTGGACTTGGAATTTTGGGTTAATGCTGGAATGAGCTAAGACCTTGGTACTGTTGGAAAGACATGGTTGTGTTTTGAAATGTGAGGACATGGGATTTGGGAGGGTCCAAGGGTGGAATGATATGGCTTGGTTTTGTCCCTACCCATATCTCATCTCATTGAATTGTAGTTTCCATAATCACCATGTGTCTTGGGAGGGACCAGGTGGAGATAATTGAATCATGGGGGTGATTTCCTTCTTCTTTTTTTCCTTATGATAGTGAGTTAGTTCTCATGAGATCTGATGGTTTTATAAGGGGCTTCCCCCTCACTAGGCAGTCGTTCTTCTGCTGCCACCATGTGAAGAATGACATGTTTCCTTCTCCTTCTGCCATGACTATAAGTTTCCTGAGGCCTCCCCAGCTATGCTGAACTGAGTCAATTCAACCTTTTTCTTTTATGAATTACCCAGTCTTGGGTATGCCTTTATTAGTAGCATGAGAACAGACTAAAACTACTCCCTATTTAATAAATGGTGCTGGAAGAGCTGGCTAGCCATATGCAGAAAATTGAAACTGCACCCCTTTCTTACACTTTATGTAATAACTAACTCAAAATGGATGAAATACTTAAATGTAAAACCTGAAACTATAAAAATCATAAAAGAAAATCTAGGCAATACCATTCAGGACATAGGCATGGGCAAAGATTTTATGACAAAAACATCAAAAGCAATTGCAAAAAAAGCAAAAATTGACAAATGGGATTCTGTGCTTCTGCACAGCAAAAGAGACTATCAGAGTAAACAGACAGTCTACAGAATGGGAGAAACTTTTTGCAACCTATCCATCTGACAAAGGTCTAATATCCAAAATCTACAAGGAACAAACAAATTTATAAGAAAACAACCCTGTGGCCAGGCGCGGTGGCTCACGCTTGTAATCCCAGCACTTTGGGAGGCCGAGGCAGGCGGATCACAAGGTCAGGAGATCGAGACCACAGTGAAACCCCATCTCTACTAAAAATACAAAAAATTAGCCGGGTGTGGTGGCGGGCGCCTGTAGTCCCAGCTACTCGGAGAGGCTGAGGCAGGAGAATGGCATGAACCTGGGAGGCGGAGCTTGCAGTGAGCCGAGATTGCGCCACTGCACTCCAGCCTGGGTGACAGAGCCAGCCTCTGTCTCAATAAAAAAAAGAAAAAAGAAAACAACCCTGTTTAAAAGTGGGCAAAGGACATGAACAGACACTTCTCAAAAGAACACATACATGTGGCCAAAAAACATGTGGAAACAAGCTCAACATCACTGATCATTAGGGAAATGCAAATCAAAACCATAATGAGATACCAACTCACACCAGTCAGAATGGCAATTATTAAAAAGTCAAGAAACAACAGATGATGGCAAGACTGCGGAGAAAAAGGAATGTCTTTACACTGTTGGTGGGAATGTAAATTAGTTCAACTTTTGTGGAAGACAGTGTGGCTATTCCTCAAAGACCTAGAACCAGAAATATCATTTGACCTAGCAGTCCCATTACTGGGTATATACCCATAGGAATATAAATTGTTCTATTATAAAGGTACATGCACGCATATGTGCATTGCAGCACTATTCACAATATCAAAGACATGCAATCAACACACACGCCCATCAGTGATAGACTGGTTAAAGAAAATGTGGTACATGTACACCATAGAATACTATGTAGCCATAAAAAGCAACAAGATCATGGTTTTTTTTTTGCAAAGACGTGGATGGAGCTGGAAGCTGTTATCCTCAGCAAACTAATGCAGGAGCAGAAAACCAAATACTGCAAGTTCTCACTTATAAGTGGGAGCTGAATGATGAGAACACTTGGACATGGTGAGGGGAGGACAACATGCAGTGGGGCCTGTTGGAGAGTATGGTGGGAGGGAAAGCGTTAGGAAAATCACTAATAGATGCTGGGCTTAATAACTTGGTGATGGGATGATCTATGCAGCAAACCACCATGGCACATGTTTACTAATGTAACAAACCTGCACATTCAGCACATGTACCCCTGAACTTAAAATAAAGCAAAATAAAAATAAAAATAAAATTTTTCCCCATTCAACATCATGGACTTCCTGAAGTTCTCTAGACCTTGGATTAAGAAGACATATCTACAGTACGTCAGATTTGATGTGTCACAAAATACATACATCTTTTGCCTGAATCACTCTCTAAGGTTGCTGTACTAGCTTTCATTCCCATCAGCAGTATTGGAAAATTTGTATTATCTGACACACTCACCAACCATTTATATTGTTTTCCAGCTTGATGGGTTAAAATAACATCGCATATTTGTTATAATGTGAATTTCCTTGGTAACTAATGAGGCTGAATATCTTTTCATCTGTTTGTTGGCAATTTTGGCTTTCTGATTCTGTGAACTGCCTTTGTACATTTTCTATTAGGTCATTGATGGTTTTCCAATAGGAAAATGACATAATCTCTGCCTTGCTCAATACATAGGTCTCTTATAGCTCTAGCATTTTCTGACCTGGTTCAAGCATTTTGCTAAAAGTCTAGGTGAGTGGGTTCAAGCAAGTTAAAAGCCATACAGACTGCAGTAGAATACCACCAGGGAAAAGAGTTAAGAGGTTGTTTTAATAGTTAACTAGTGTATAAAAGGGTAGCATCAGTGGTGGTGTAGAGAAGGAGACTAATGTAAGAGACCCCACAGGATTTTGTTTGCCGGAAAGGGAGAAAATTAGGAGCCAAAATGGAAGCCGCCGAAATATTTTGGGAACATGGGACAGTTTTGTCTTCTCAGTCTCTATTCCTTTTAAATAAGTTAACTCTTAAATAGCATTTTCTTTCCCAGACCATATGTGTGTATGTGTGTGTTTGTGTGTACAAAGTAACTAACAAACAATAAGCTCTAATTGTGAATGCTTTTTTGGAGCATTTGCTTCTAAAGATTCATACAGATTCAGCCCAATTTTTGCATGCTGTTGAACCTGAGTTTTGGAACTTGGGTTCAAATCTTAGCTTAAGCAGTGACAACTGTGTGACCTTGGGCAAATCATTTAGCCTCAATATAATGCTGGCACAACACTAGCTTCTACACAGGAGTATTGTGAGGTAAATATAAGGTAATGTATGTGAAGTATATAATATAGTGCCTGGCACAGAGTGAGTATTCAGCACATTTGTTGAGTAGATCAATCAAAATTGAGATTCCTAATGCTGAAGCCCTAGAAGCTGTCATAGTAGTTTTTATTAATTTGTTTTCCTTCCATTTTAATTGTGATTTTAAATGTAATAACTCCTGGTGATAGACATAGTAATTCTTAGTTAACTAGACTGTAAGATTGATAAGAATCTGCCATTCATTTCCCATGCCAAATGAAAACTTACTGGAAACAATAACAATTCACATTTATTAGACAATATAATCATGCACTCTTAGAAGTACTTTACATTAAATAAGCCATGAATCTTCACTGTAACATTATAAGATAAGAACTATTATTATCCCCATCTTATAGATGGGAAACTAAGGCATAAAGCAGTTATTTGACTTATCGAAGGTCAAACAACTACTGTGGTTCCTGAGTCTATATTTTAACTACTATAGTCAAAGAGGAGGAGTGACCTGCCTAGTGCCACACAATATGTTAATATTAGACTAGGATTCAAATTAGATTTTTCTATTCCTTCTGCTGCACATACAGACATTTGGATTGTCAAATCCATTTTACTATGTTACTACATTTACCTTATAAGTTTATTTTGTATTGTATATACAAATATATTTGTATATACAATAAAATTTATGTACAATTTATTTGTATAAAATTGTAATTTGTATATACAATTGTATATATTGTATATACAAATTGTAAATTGTATATACAATATTTGTATATACAAATATATTTTAAGTGAAATACCATGTGGGTATGTTATAAAGTAAAACTTTATATAATAAAGCCACGTTTTTAAATGTCCAGTAGTTCACTGGAGAGGTTAGTGGTGGATTGAGGGAGGTGCTATATATCTCTTTAACATTTGATTTTAAAATAAGAGAGGTTGTTTCTATTATAGAAAATACTTCAGAGGCTGGTCTAGAAATCTGTTTCCTGCTCCCAACCTTCGTCAAAGTCTAACCTGAAGGGAATAGTAGCAGGATCTATATGTTTTTATTTGTTATTAGTTTTTCCCTGTAATGCAGAAGCTGACTGAAGAGCTAGTATTAAGGACCTGGCAAACTTGTAGGCATACCATTGCTGTAGCAGTTGGTATGTATGCTGAGAGGGTGGCCTAAGAGAAGTAAAGTAGGCTTCCAAGCACAATGGCAGCCAGCCTAGAACGTGGTCTCCTTGCTTGCCTGGTCAGAGGCTCCTGACCAATGCTGAAAGCATTCTTTCTGCCCTGGAGGAGGCAGAGGGCACAGTTACCCTTTCAGACAAAACCAGAAGCAGTTTGTAGGAAAGAGAAAATAGTAGAATGGGGAAGGGCAGTTGAGGAAGATGCAGTTGGTCTGAGACTGACACTAATGTTCACTGTAGGGTATAGAAAAGATTGCTCTGCCATGAAAAGTGAGCAAGTAGTCCCCCAGTGCACTGGATGTAGTGATAATGGTAGTGTATGTTTGCTAGTGGGTGTTTGATTTTTTGAGGGGTAGTACTGATTGTCTGTGTCATAATCGTAAGTGGAATGGATATTTCCCTTCAGTTGTATATGATAACCTTTTATTTAATTCTCTTTTTAGTTAAAGATAAAAGAAGGATTTTTATAAAAAACGATGGACATAAAGCCAAATGAAGAAAAATTGCATTCATTTTGGATCAAGACTGTTTTACCTCTTCTCCCAATATATCTGACCCTACTCCCAAATAGCATTTGAAGTGTTTTATTGATTTTTATTAATTTTAAATTCTTAAATTTTTATGGATACATAGTAGTTGTACATATCTATAGGGTACATGTAATACCAACATACAATGTGTAATGATCGAATATGGGTAATTGGGATATCCATCATCTCAAGCGCTTATCATTTCTTTGTGTTGCAAGCATTCCAGATCTCTTCTAGTTGTTTTGAAATGTACAATAAATTATTGTTAACTATAGTAGCCCTATTGTGTTATCAAACACTTGGACTGATTTCTTCTCTCTAACTGTATCTTTGTACCTGTTAACCAACCCCTCTTCATCCTCCTATCCCCATTACCCTTCTTAGCCTCTGGCAATCACCATTACAAACTCTCTACCTCGGTGAAATCAACTGTGTAGCTTCCACATAAAAGTGAGAACATGCATTTTTCCTTTGGTGCCTTACTTATTTCACTTAACGTAATTTTCTCCTAATTTTTATTAACTTTAATTTCCACATTATTAACTATAAATAAAAATACACTACTCAGAAGAAAAAAGAAACCCATCTTTGACATAGCTCTGAATGAAAGTCATAGTAAAGACTTCTAAGTTTTGTCTGTTTATGTGTATGAATGTGTATTGGGTGGAAAGAAGAATGAAACTAGGCATAGCAGCTGAATTAAGCCCTTTGGGCAAAGTTTGGTTTTCATAGAAACAAGTATGGCCTAACTCTCTGAGGGAAAAATACACACAAACACACACACACACACACACACACATCAATACGTTTTATTATATAACACATGTTAATTTACACACATATACATATTATTATATAATATATGCTAATTTGCTATAATATGTGTATATATATTCAGTTAAACCATAAAAAATTGCCACTTTTGTAGGTAAAAATTGTTAAATATTAGCAATTCTATATGGTTACACTGGGCATTTGTGTGTATATGTGTGTGTGTGGTTTAAAACAAATGAGAGAGTAAGAGATTGACAGGAAGAAGGAGAGGGATGTGTGTGTTTGGTGTGTGTATGTCATGATAAAACTTCGAAGTTGTAGGAATCTATCTAGCTATATTTAGGAAGGATCTCAGAAAAGTGGCTAGGACATTCTTTTCAACATATTTTTAAGGAATGAACTTCCACCTTCCTTAGTAGAGCTCTTTGATCATCTCAGGGATTCTAGGCTCTGACAGCCTTTACTTTCCAGATGTTTTGGTTATTTGTTTGGGTGGAATCCTCATACTGCTGTTTAAGTCTGTTCAATCCGCTTTGAATTCTGTATAGAAGGAGAAAGGAAAGAACTCATCAGCATTATAAAAAAAAAATAGTAACAGCCAGTTGTATAAGATAGTCTCATGACTACAAAGGACAAATTAGTATTGGATTTCACAAATATCACCAGATCTTCTCGGATAGTCATTTGATATAAAAACCAGTCCCCTGGAGATTGTTATATGTTATTAAGCTACTCTTTACACTTCTCTTGGAGAATGGATCTTTACTAAACTATGGCTGCTGTTTCAGAATCTTCCTTTCAGAGAGTGCTGAGAATACCTACGAATAAAATGTACTTCTTTCCCAGAAAATTTTTCGTTGACTGTCTATTTTAAAGGTTATTGGATTATCTTCATTAACATTCAGTTGATGTATTGAACACTTGCTCTATACAGCAAACTCTGCAAAGACCTATGTTTTGGATATTCACAAATACTTTAACATCTCTGTGACAGATTACTGAGAGTGGACTTAATTTTTGGAATAAAGAGTCAAAAGCAGAGGTGGGTACATAAAGTTAGTGATGAGGGTTATGTGGTAAGATAAAGTCCTGAGGCTGATTTTCTTCTATGCATATACACCTTTAGAAGTAATAGTAGACTTTAATGGTGTTTGGCTCAGAAAACCAAGAATAGTTATCTTGGACCTATCTTGGTCCTCTCCACAAAGTCCCTGAGGAACACAAGAAAGAATGGTAAGGAAAAGGAATGTAACACATAATTAGACAGACTTGTTTCCTAGAATTCTATTCAGAGAACTGTGGTAGGTCAAGCTAGATCTGATAGTTAAGTTTGGAGGCCTGTGAGGCCATTTTCCTCTACCTAAACTCAAACCTTAATCTCAGAGTCTTATTTGACAGCTGACTGCAATGTGACAGAAGGCTACAATGATAAGCTTGATTAATAAAAAGAGAATAGAGAATTGACCACAATCAAGTACTGATGTGTCATGGCATCTGACCAGTCAGATAAAAGTTAGGTGGGAGGCACAACAAAGTTTTTAGTTATTATATCCCTTATTCTAGAATTCTACATACACCAAATATGAAAGGAATTCCAAAGCAGCATTTTGAACATAATGGAAATCAGCATGTATTCAGCTGGAGTGCTATTTAGGACAGCAGTTTTATTTAGAGAAGATAAGTGCTCTGGGGGAAAAAAAGGAAAGATTGTGAAGGGCAATATAAGGCATGCTGAAGATTTTGGTGTTTAGAAACATCCTGCTACAGCAGTGTGGAGCATGCTTAGAAAAGAGGAGAAACTAGCAGCGGAAATACTGTCTAGAGGCTTTTGTGATAAGTCCATGTCAAACAGTGGGCCTTAAACTAAGGTAGTAGACATTGGGCTATAGAGAAGCAGGTAGATTCTAAAGTTATAAATGACATGATATGGTATCACCAATATTTGGTTATTGATTGGTTGTGGGAGAAGAGGAAGTAAAGGTGACTCACAGGATTCTGATTTGGGCAATGGAGTGAAGAACGGTGCCAAGGTACCAAAGGAAGAACAAGTTTTAGTCTGTGGATGCAGTATAGGCTGAAATTATTTTGTTCCAGAATGTCTATGTTGAGGTGCTTCCGGAACATTTAGATAGATGGCCTATTGTAAATACATATATGCAATATATATGGTGAGAGTAGACTTAATTTTGGGAATAAACAAGTCAAAACACATTTTTAAACACTCCTACCATATTCCAGAAATAAAAGGCTTGCTCTACCTCTCCACTTTTACCTATAAGCATAGCTGTGCTCCTGCCCTACTGAACTAATCACCATTCCAATAACACAGCACACAGCATGTTCTTCACATCACAATACCTTTGTACATATTGTTCCCTTTGCCTCAAATGCTTCCTTTCTCTCTCTCTTCAGTCAGAATATGTATGTTTACATTCTGATTTGCTGATATTTATTGTAATATAGCATACACGTGAAAGAGTACAGAAATTATACATGCACAGCTCAGCAAGTTTTCATCAATTTAACACACCTGTGTAATTGGCATCAGAAATATGAAACATTATTATTTCTCACCCCATTTTCTAGAATTATAGATTAGTACCATCTGTTTTTGAAATTCATATGAATGAAACCATATGATATCTATTTATTTGTATGTATCTTATTTCATGCAACTTAATGATTTTGAGATTCATTGATGCTGTTGTATGCAGCAGTGGTTTGTTCTTTTTTCATTTCTCAGTAGTATTTCATTGCATGACTATACCATAATTTATTTACTCTTTCTAAGATTGATGGACATTTGGGTCATGTTCAGTTTTTGGCTATTAATAACAATCATACTATTAAAATAATAAAAGCTGTATGAGTTCTTCTGTAAGTAATTTTTTGCTACATGTGTGCCCACCCGTTTCTGTTGATTATATATAAAGGGGTAGAATTGCTATACAAGCAGTTATGCAAGTGATTAGTTTTATTCAGTACTGCCAAATAGATTTCCAAAGTGGTTTTACTGACCCACTCTTTTTTTTTATCATAACTCCAAAAATACAGTTTGTCCCATTGAATTTTTTTGAAGCCAAATAGCAGAGATGTCAGAATTATGCTCATCAGGAAATAGAAAGTACAGAAATATAATTTCTGTGAGTAGTTTGTAAGTACTACTAGTAAGTACTGCTAGTGAGTGGTGAGATTGACAGCTTCTAGTGAAAGTCTGGAATCCAAAGCTTGATATGTATCTGAATATATGTACCCCACCTTGGCACTGTGCTTTGCCAAGGGAATAGCAGGCCTTGTGCAGGTCCAACATATTTCTCATAAACACTTCATAGCCTCATTCAGGACATGAAAATTGGGTAATTGATGTCCCAGAAATGTGTGCAGAGAATAGAGCAAAAAAAAAAATGCATCTTGGAAAAAATTCAAAGCAAGTGTCAACCATATTCACTACAATTTAAACCAAAACAACATAAAACAAAAAACCTCACATAAAATATCTAAATTTAAGAATACAATCTCCTGGTGTGCCGTTTTCCAAGCCCATTGGAAAAGCGCAGTATTAGGGTGGGACTGACCCGATTTTCCAGGTGCTATCTGTTACCCCTTTCTTTGACTAGGAAAGGGAACTCCCTGACCCCTTGCGCTTCCCGAGTGAGGCAATGCCTCTCCCTGCTTTGGCTCGCGCACACTGCGCTGCACCAACTGTCCTGCACCCACTGTTTGGCACTCCCTAGTGAGATGAACCCGGTACCTCAAATGGAAATGCAGAAATCACCCGTCTTCTGTGTCGCTGACACTGGGAGCTGTAGACCGGAGCTGTTCCTATTAGGCCATCTTGGTACCACAACAGAGACAGATCAATGGAACAGAACAGAGCCCTCAGAAATAATGCCGCATATCTACAACTATCTGATCTTTGACAAACCTGACAAAAACAAGAAATGGGGAAAGGATTCCCTATTTAATAAATGGAGCTGGGAAAACTGGCTAGCCATATGTAGAAAGCTGAAACTGGATCCCTTCCTTACACCTTACACAAAAATTAACTCAAGATGGATTAAAGACTTACATGTTAGACCTAAAACCATAAAAACCCTACAAGAAAACCTAGGCAATACCATTCAGGACATAGGCATGGGCAAGGACTTCATGTCTAAAACACCAAAAGCAATGGCAACAAAAGCCAGAATTGACAAATGGGATCTAATTAAACTGAAGAGCTTCTGCACAGCAAAAGAAACTACCATCAGAGTGAACAGGCAACCTACAAAATGGGAGAAAATTTTCACAACCTACTCATCTGACAAAGGGCTAATATCCAGAATCTACAATGAACTCAAACAAATTTACAAGAAAAAAACAACCCCATCAAAAAGTGGGCAAAGGACATGAACAGACACTCTCAAAAGAAGACATTTATGCAGCCAAAAAACACATGAAAAAATGCTCACCATCATTTGATGGCTCATCTGGCCATCAGAGAAATGCAAATCAAAAGCACAATGAGATACCATCTCACACCAGTTAGAATGGCCATCATTAAAAAGTCAGGAAACAACAGTGGAGAAATAGGAACACTTTTACACTGTTGGTGGGACTGTAAACTAGTTCAACCATTGTGGAAGTCAGTGTGGTGATTCCTCAGGGATCTAGAACTAGAAATACCATTTGACCCAGCCATCCCATTACTGGGTATATACCCAAAGGACTATAAATCGTGCTGCTATAAAGACACATGCACACGTATGTTTATTGTGGCACTATTCACAATAGCAAAGACTTGGAACAAACCCAAATGTCCAACAACGATAGACTGGATTAAGAAAATGTGGCACATATACACCATGGAATACTCTGCAGCCATAAAAAATGATGAGTTCATGTCCTTTGTAGGGACATGGATGAAACTGGAAACCATTATTCTCAGCAAACTATCGCAACGACAAAAAACCAAACACCGCATGTTCTCACTCACAGGTGGGAATTGAACAATGAGAACTCATGGACACAGGAAGGGGAATATCACACTCCGGGGACTGTTGTGGGGTGGGGGGTGGGGGGAGGGACAGCATTAGGAGATATACCTAATGCTAAATGACGAGTTAATGGGTGCAGCAAACCAACATGGCACATGGATACATATGTAACAAACCTGCACATTGTGCACATGTACCCTAAAACCTAAAGTATAATAATAATAATAATAAATTAAATTCCATTTGTAAAAAAATTAAAAAAAAATTAACACAGTCTGGTGTGTCATCAGTGAAAATGGTGGAGTGAAAACCTGTAGAATATCCCTTATCTATAAAAACCAATGAGAACACTGGCCAAAAAAATGTGAGAATCAATGTTTTCAGAACTCTAGAAATTAACCAAAGGCTTGCAGAAATCCATGGAGCCTTTATTCAAGAAAAATATCTGAGGCCAGACGTGGTGGCTCACGCCTGTAATCCCAGCACTTTGGGAGGCTGATGTGGGCAGATCACGAGGTCAGGAGATCGAGACCATCCTGGCTAACCCAGTGAAACCCCGTGTCTACTAAAATTACAAAAAATTAGCCGGGCGTGGTGGTGGCGGGTGCCTGTAGTCCCAGCTACTCGGAAGGCTGAGACAGGAGAATGGCGTGAGCCCGGGAGGCAGAGCTTGCGGTGAGCCGAGATCACGCCACTACACTCCAGCCTGGGTGACAGAGTGAGAGTCCATCTCACCAAAAAAAAAAAAAAAAAAAAAAAGAAGAAAAAGAAAAGAAAAATATCTGAAGCTCAGTAGGAGCTTGAGCTTTTTATCATTTTAATTTGCCCTGTTCCTATGCCCTCTCCCCAGTTCCACAGCAGCCCTGAAAATCAATAGCATGCAAGTCACAGTGAAAAGCAGCAACGTGGTAACCACTGAAGAGGGTAGAATGAGGTTGGAGCCTCTTCAAAGTCCCTTACCAGAAAACTGTCGTTATTCAACCTGTATGAGCCCTCAGGGAGACCTCACGTGCAAGGGTACCTTTAATAGACCTGACTAAAAGCTCCTCCAGGGTGAATAGACCATTCCATGGAGCCATTGGTCAGAAATAATCAGAGAAAATTATGTATATATATATAAAATCTACCACCAATAATTTTGTATTATATCACAACACCTGAGGTGGTAGATAAGGATTGGTGCAAACATTAGGTTAACCAAAAAGCTTACAAAGAAAATATGGGGAATAAGATGTCCATAAGTGTGTTAATGGGCGTGCAATATTTAAATATGTAATTTATAGGACAATTACAACACAAAAGATGGGGAGGGAATTGAGATTTATAGGGGCAAAGTTTTTGTATATTATTTAATTTTAAATTATAAACTATAGTAATAGAAACAAGGGAATTAAGATGGTATGTGGCAAAATATTTATAAGAAAGAAGACAGCAATGGAAAACAAAATACATAAAACATACAGAAAACAAATAGCAAAATGATAGATGTGAATCCTATTTTATCAGTAATTATATTGAGTTTAAATTGATTAGCTGCTCTAACCAAAAAGCAGAGACTAACAGAATGGATTTTTAAAAACCGTGATCCAACCACGTGCTTTCTATGAGACACACAAAGACACAAACAGGATGAAAAAGCTATATTTTGAATATCATGGCCAAAGTGGCTGTGCTAACATCAGACCAAACAGAATTTATGACAAAATTGTTCCTAGATGTAAATAAGGGCATTTTATAATGATAAACGGGTCAATGAATCAAGATGATATGATAAATATACATTCACCTAAACTGAACCCCCAAATACAAAGCTTGTTATATACATTGATATTCATACTTTTTTTTTTTAACACAAACACTCCTTTGATTGTTGCAAGAGTTTGATTAATTTTTAGAGTTCTAAAAATGTTGATTTTGAGAATTATTACCAGCAATCTTATTGCTTTTGTGGAAGAAAATATTTTTGCAGGTCTTTACTCCCCCTTTTCAAAAATCTCAACTCTTAGCAGACTTTTCAATGGATATAAAGAATGTCATTCTATCAACATGCTCTGATGCATTTATTCAGTAATCTACTGATGGACATTTATTTAGGTTGTTTCTAGTATTTTGCTAGCACAAACAGAACTCCAGCGATATTTTCCTACATATAATTTTATTCAACTGTATGAAAATAGTCATACAAGTGGAATTATTTAGATCAGAGGATATACCCATTTTAATATTTGATAGAAATATATTAGTTTTCTCTAAGGAAGCTGTAATAAATTACATGCCCACCAATTTATGAGATTGAATGTTTTCACACATTTAATTTTTTAAAAAATTTATTTTACGACACTGCGTATTTACAATATTTTTAATCTTTATCAATCTGATGGTGAACAAAATGTCTTTTTAATTTTTTTTTTTTTGGAGTTAGAGTCTCTCTGTCATCCAGGCAGGAGTGCAGTAGCGCGATCTTGGCTCATTGTAACCTCTGCCTCCCGAGTTCAAGCTATTCTCTTGCCTCAGCTTCTGAAATAGCTGGAATTACAGGCTCGTGCCACCACACTGGACTAATTTTTCTATTTTTAGTAGAGACAGGGTTTTGCCATGTTGGCCAGCCTGGTCTGGAACTCCTGGCCTCAAGTGATCTGCCCACCTTTGTAGCAGGATGAGCCACGGACAAAACCCCACAGACACCAAGGTAGTGAAGGAAGTGGCTTTAATCAGCTGGAAGGATCAGCAGACTAATGTCTCAAAATCCGAGATCCCCGAGTGCACAATTTCTGTCCCTTTTAAGGGCTCACAATGCTAAAGATTTTACATGAAAGGGCTATGATTGATCCAGCAATCTAGGGGGTATGTGACAGGGGCTGCATGCACCGGTAATCAGAGTGAAACAGAACCGAAGGAGAAGTTTCACAATGTCCTTCCATACAATGTCTGGAATCTATGGATAACATCAGTTGCTAGGTCATGGGTTGAATTTTAAAGGCCTGGTTTTGGGTCTGGTTTTGGGTCTGGTGACTGGCGCTGGGCTGCCTGCCTTTGGTTTCACTTCCTTGTTTCTTCTTAAAACAGGTACTGAGTATAAAACAATATAAAACAATATGAGGGGTCTCTTTTTCTCTTCTCTCACCTTGGCCTCCCAAAATGCTTTTCCTTCTCTAGCTATGCAATATTGTCCAATAATTGAGACTTTTAGAACCCAGAAATTGTCAGGATGGTTCTTTGGGGCTGGGAATTCATCAGGAACTGGGTCTGTAGGGACTAATTCTTGGGCTTCCCATGGCCATTGATCTCCTGTTACAGTTCCTCCACAAACATAACACAAAGTGACTTTTAAAGACTGTGCTACATGCTTGGCTAATTGCAAAAACAAATTTCTAGTTTTTCCTGGAATCTCAGGTACTGGCACATTTAATTCATCATAGAAATCTGAAATACTGGTTCTGGAGAGCGTTTTCGAACCTCTCCTTTTATTAAGATATTTATTCTATGATCTTGTCCTTTTCCATCAATGCCTAGAGATACGTGCTCTCCTTTTTCCCACTTTGGGTCTGAGGGATTTGTAATTATTAATTCTAAAGGGTTCCAGCTTCCACTTGTGCAGGAGGGGCTGCTTTTTCCTTTTTGGAGCCAAACGAGTTCTTATTCATCTTTTTTTCCAAGTAGCCCAGATGACACAAGACCAGTATTGACACACATTTGTACATGAATGTGATTCATGGCAAATGCACTTATTTTCTGCTGTGTAACTCTTTGCCCAATCTACAGAACCGCATCTTATTCCTTGTTGATTATTATTAATAGTGGCACAAGTGTCAAATTTTAGGGTTACATGTTAGAGGACCCCTCTTCCTTCTGTTCTAGCTATTACTTTACTTGTGTCACCTAGAAAAGGGCCAGTCCTTAGTCTTATTTCAAATACCGTGATCATGGGAGGATCAGAGGGGTCATAACACATATCAGGCTGATCATTTTCTGGATTACATACTTTGTACTGAGTGTTATTATATAAACATGTTCCTTTCGGAGTTCCTAGGCACTCATAATAACTATAGAACAAAAAGATTGTTTTAACTTGTTGTCCTACCTCTGTGACCTGATGTATACACTGAAAGCAGTCCTCCATGTGAAAAGAAGCAGGGAAGCTTTTACCACACAAGTCCATGTCACAAGGAAAATAAGTCCCATGACGATTTTCCTCATGCTTTGGCCATGCGTAGACCAGTCAACTTCCGGATTTGACTGGAGCAGGGCTTGTTGTCCTCCTCAGGGTCACTTTACAGGGATTGTCCAGGCTTGGTTTGGCCTCCTAGGTTTCGGTGGCTGTGGGCTTTACGCTGCTGTGTGATCCAGGCTGGGATTCCTTCCACCTTTACAGCTGTAGGAGTGGTCATGATAATGGTCTGGGGTCTTTTCCACCATGGCCACAAAGGAGCTACTTTCCAGTCCTTGATCCACACACGGTCATCTGGAGAAAAAGGGTGAACTGGGGAGAATAAGCTGACTGGGCACCTCTCATTTACCCAAGTTGAGATTGTCTGGGTAATTTTCCCCAAGGACTGTAGCTGTCGCTGCAATTCAATTTCACCTAACTCTTGGGGAGTACCCGGAAGTCCTCGCAGTATAGAAGGAGGGCTATGATATAATATTTTGTAAGAGGAGTATCCTGTTTTCTTAGAGGGGGTGCACCTAATTTTAATACCATAGGAAGGGCCTGTATCCATTTTAATCCTGTCTCTTGACATACTTTCCCTAAACTATTTTTGATAGTCCGATTCATTTGCTCCACTTTTCCGGAACTCTGAGGTCGGTAGGCAGCATGTAACTTCCATGTGATTCCCAATACCTTTGCTGTCTTCTGTACTAAGTCAACCACAAATGCCGGCCCAATATCTGAGCCGATCCATAGCGGCAGTCCAAACCTAGGGATGAGATCTCGAAGAAGCACACGGGTTACTTCACGAGCTTTTTCAGTTAGTGTCGGATAAGCCTCTACCCACCCAGAGTAAGTATACACTAGGACCAGTAAATACTTCTTACCTCCGCATTTGGGCATCTCTGTGAAGTCCACTTGAAGATCTTCAAAAGGAGCTGCTCCATAGGCTTGTATGCCAGGAGGAACAGAAGGGTCTTGCTTTGCATTGTGCTGTCAATAGGTAACGCATTGCTGCCCTACTGTTTTAACTAGATCTGGCAAGTGTGAGATGTAGAAGTACCAGCTTAACAGCTTTTCAAGTGACTCTTGGCCTAATTGGATAGTTTCATGTACAGCCAGCACTACTGTGGCTCCTAGCAGCTGTGGCACAGCTATTCTCCCCCATCTGGTAACTTTATCCATCCTTCTTTTATTGTTTGTCCTCTCTCTGCCTGAAGAAAGTCTTTTTCCTCTTTAGAATAAGTAGGGACCAGATCAGGTGTTTGAGGGAGTAGGGGGCTGAGACTGATGCCCAGTAGGGAGTAGATGCTGCTTTTCCTGCCTCTGTGTCTGCTCAGGAGTTTCCTCGGCTCACTGAGGTGGAAACTCGCTGGTGTCCCCTGCAATGCCTGACTGCTACCTTTTGGGGTTTCCACACTGCCTCTAATAATTGTAGAATTTCTTGTTGATATTTTATGTTCTTTCCCCCAGAATTTAACAGGCCTTTTTCTTTATATAATGCCCCGTGTACTTGAAGGGTTAGAAAGGCATATTGAGAGTCAGTATAAATGTTTACAGTCTTACCTTCACTGAGTTCTAGAGCCCGAGTTAAAGCAACGAGTTCTGCTTTCTGGGCCAAAGTGCACTGAGGCAATGGCTTGGCTTCAATAACATTATCCAAGGTTACCACCGCATATCCTGGACATCTTTCTCCTTGTGGGTTATGAACCTGCTCCCGTCTACGTATAACTCCCAGTCTACTGATGCCCATGGCTGGTCTTGAAGATCGGGTCTGCTAGAATAGACTGAGTCCAACACCTCTACACAGTTATGTTCAACATGGCTGTCTGATACTGGGAGCAAGGTGGAAGGATTTAGTGTGTTATAGACTTCAATGGTTACGTGGGGGTTTTCACACAAGCTTTTGTACTTGGTTAATCTAGCATTTGTTAGCCAATGGTGTCCTTTGGTATTCATTAAAGTTACCACCTCATGGGGGGCCTTTATATTTAAGTTTTGCCGAAGGGTTAGCTTATCTGCTTCTTGTGCTAACAGGGCTGTAGCTGGCAGGGCTGTCAGACATGGAGGCCAGCCTTTTGAAACTCCATGTAGCTGTTTTGAGAGGTAGGCCACTGGTCTTGACCAGGGCCCCACAGTTTGAGTTAAAACTCCAACTGCCATTTTTTCTCTTTCTGACACATAGAGTGTGAAGGGCTTGGTCAAATCTGGTAGTCCCAGAGCTGGGGCTGACATAAGTTTTTCTTTTAACTTACAAAAGGCTTGCTATTGTAGAGGCCCCCATTCAAAGGGCTCTCAGTCGCCCCTCTTTGTAACCCTGTACAACAGTTTGGCTAGCACTGCAAAGTTTGGAATCCATAATCTGCAAAACCCACAGCTCCTAGAAATTCCCTTACTTGCCTTCTGGTTTTATGTTCCGGTAGGCTGCAGATGACCTGCTTTCTTTCTGACCCCAGGATGTGCTCCCCTTTCTGAATAGTGAATCCTGGGTAGTGTACCTGCTGTCTGGAAATCTGAGCTTTCTTCTTGGACATCTTATATCCACAGTCCTCCAGGTGCCAAAGTAGGGCATCTATCCCTTTTGCACACCCGACTGCCGTGGAGCGTCCTAGCAGAAGGTCATCCACATACTGGTGCAAGAGGCAGCCTAGGTCTTTAGCAGGAAACTTCTGGATGTCTCGAGCCAACACCTCCCTGAAGATGATGGGGGAATTTTTGAACCCTTTGGGAAGCTGAGTCCAAGTGTACTGTGTGGTGACACCTGATCCCAGGTCTTCCCACTGAAAGGCAAACAGTTTTTGGCTCTCAGGAGCTAGTCTAATGCTAAAGAAGGCACCCTTCAAGTCCAGGCAAGTGAACCAGCCATCCTCAGCCAGCATCAATCCTAACAATGTGTAAGGGTTAGGAACTGTTGGAAGCAGAGTCATGGTAGCTTGGTTAACCAAGCATAAGTCCTGTATGGGTCGATAGTCCTTGGTCCCTGGCTTGGGGACAGGAAGGAGGGGGGTGTTCCATGGAGACTGGCAAGGAACTATAATTCCAAAATCTTTCAAGTGTCTAAAATGTGCCTGTATTCCTTCAAGAGCTTCCCTGGGAACTGGATACTGCTTTTGTCTGATTGGCTGGGCCCCAGGCTTAACTTCTACGAGTACAGGGGCTTGATTGAGCGCCAGCCCTGGAGGATTGTCCTCCGCCCATACTCGGGGCCATCGCTTAGCTAGAGCTAGTTTTATCTCCTGACCTGGCTTGGTTAGAAAAAGCCTCCATTCTTCTTCTCAGGGGACCATAAGGGCCATGATAACTCCTGTTCACGGTAACTTCAGCTATAAAGAGCCCTGTTTTGTAAAGGAAATGGTGGCTTTCAGCTTGCTAAGCAAGTCTCTGCCTAACAAAGGCAAGGGGCAGTCAGGCATATACAGAAATTGATGAGTCACTTTATGTCCTCCTACCAAGCAGATCTGCGGTAGGTAGAAAACCTGCTGGGCGGAGACTCTTGCTCCTATTATATCAGTGGTTTTCTTAGATAAGGGGGCCACTGGGGTGGTTACTACTGAGTGTTCAGCACCAGTATCGACCAAAAACTTAATGTCCTTGCCCCCTATTGTCATCCTGACCATGGGCTCCTTGGGGACATTTGAGCTCGGTCCCCTTCAGTCTAGTAGCCCTTTGGCCAGAATAAACAAAGTCCCTTCGTCTTTTTCTATGGTCTTTTTGCTCTGCATCACGTTGCTTCTCTTTTAGTTGGGGACATTTATCTTTCCAATGTCCTATTTCTTTATAGTAGGCACATTGGTTACACTGCAGACATGAGTGATTAGACTGGACATTCCTCCCAGAACACTCCTTTCCCTGTCCCTTGGTGGGGATTCCCCTAATTGCCGCAGCCAGCAAATCAGCGTTCCACCTGGCCTGACGTTCTCCCTCTTTATGGCTTTCTCAGCGGCTTGTTGCCTTTCTATTTACAAATACTTGATTAGCTATCTCCAGTAACTGCGAGGTATTCATTCCTGCAAACCAGCCTGTTTTTGTAATTTCCTTCAGATATCTTCTGCACTTTGACTAACTAAGGCCATGTTAATCATATGCTGATTTTCAGGACTATCTGGATTTAAAGGAGTGTACATATGATAGGCCTCACACAGTCTTTCATGGAATTGGGCTGGGCTTTCCTCCTTTCCTTGGATGACTTCACAAACTTTATTTACATTTGTTGCCTTTTGAACCCCTTTTTTCAGACCTTCAGTTAATGCCTCCCAGTACCCTCTTAGCCTCTCCATATCTGGTCCTTCATTCGGATCCCATTGAGGGTCCGTTCCTGGCAGCTGAATTCTTATGTATTCCTGGGGATTTTGGTAATCGGCTGGGACATGCTCCTCTAGCCATTTAGTTGCTGCCTGGAGCACCCTTCGTTTTTCATCTGTGTTAAAGAGGTACATGAGTAGCTGGTGACAATCAGCCCAAGTAGGATTATGAGTCTGTATAATAGTTTGGAGCAAGTCAATTAGAGCTTGAGGCTTTTCAGTGTAAGATGGAGTATTATGTTTCCGATTGAGGAGGTCAGCAGAGGTGAAAGGGTGATACACGAAGGCACGCCTTTCCACCATGTGTCCATCCTCATCTACCCCAGTATATCACTGCTCTGTCAGGGGCATTTGGATTCCAGTCTTGGGCTGTAAGCAAGCCGCCAAGGGAGGAGTTTCTCCTGCCTTGTTTGAATACTTCCTTTTTTGTCTACTCTGGGTGGTCTAGGGGCTGTGGGCTCAGGATTAGGGGGCCTCTCCACTTGGTAAGGGAGGGGCATTGTTGATGCCATCTCCTGCCATGAGTCTTTGGGCTCTGGGTTAGACAGAACTTTAGGGGTTGGCTTCCCTCAGCGTGGAGTGAGGACCTTCCTTAACTAACTGTCCATTTGCTACTAGTACTGCTGCTGCCTGTCCCGTTAACCACTGTGGGGCATCTAAAACTAGCTGTAAACAGGAATCTATATATGGGAACTGATCTGGGTGTCCTGGCTTGCCAGTTACTTTGTGCCATACCTTTGAAACAAGAGACCTGTCCAGGCTTCCTTCTGATGGCCAACCTACCTCTAATTCTGGCCAATCTATTTCACACAAAGTTCTAAGTTTTCCTGGAGTCATAGTGACTCCATAGTCTCCTTTGAATCCTTTCTTGTAATTCTTTAACATAGTTCCCAATAGGGTGGGCTTACTTTGTGCCTGACCCATGTTTTCTCAAGACAAAATATCATGCTCACACCACACACTTACCACAAAACAAAGAACAGGTAAAGAGGGCACACACATACCTTTATGGTTTATACCAAACCAAAATCAGAGTATCAAGAAATTTAAGCCAAGTCAAAACCAAAACCAAAGTATCAAGCAATTCAAGTCAAGTCAAAACCAGAACAAAAGTGCCGATACAGGCATGCCATGGGTGATCAGGCCATGCTTCCACTCAAATGGAGTGGGCAAGTTTCAAAGACTATTCTTACCAAGTTTCAGATGTCTGGACTCCAAGTACCCGGGAGTGCTCTTTGGATCATGTTGGTCAGGAGGGCCGGAGCCCTCCACAAGGATGCTCCACATGGCAGGCCTAAGCTGCCTAAGGGGCTGCCTTGGCTGTCCATCAGTCACCTCGTTTCCCAGTCAGGGAACCAAGAAATGTAGCAGGACGAGCTGTGGACAAAACCCCACAGACACCGAGGTAGTGAAGGTAGTGGCTTTAATCAGCTGGAAGCATCGGCAGACTAATGTCTCAAAATCTGAGCTCCCTGAGTGCACAATTTCTGTCCCTTTTAAGGGCTCACAATGCTAAAGATTTTACATGAAAGGGCCGTGACTGACCGAGCAATCTAGCAGATATGTGACAGGGGCTGCATGCACCAGTAATCAGAGTGAAACAGAACAGAAGGAGAAGTTTCACAATGTCCTTCCATACAATGTCTGGAATCTATGGATAACATCGGTTGCTAGGACATGGGTTGAATTTTAACTACCAGGTTAGGTCAGGCAGGCCCAGGCCTGGTTTTGGGTCTGGTGACTGGCGCCGGGCTGTCAATATAAAACAATATGAAAGGTCTCTTTTTCTCTTCTTTCACCTTGGCCTCCCAAAGTGCTGGTGATTACAGGCATGAGCGACCATGCCTGGCCATTAAATATTTGTTTTATTTGGTTTTTGTTGTATATGCCTCAAGTCTTTGATTTTTTTTATTGAGGTATAATTTATATTTAGTAAAATTTATTCTTTTTGCGTCTACAGTTCTTTGAAATGTGGCAATGTATACAATTCTGTAACCACCATAATCAAGATAAATAATGTTTCTGTCACTGGAAAAGGCTCCCTTGTGCTCTTTTGTAATCAACTCCTCCCTGTAATTCCCAGCCTTTATCAACTACTGATGAGATCTTTTTCACTGCAATTTTGTTCATTATAAACTGTTATATAAGTGAAATTTTAAGTTTGTAGCCTTTTGATTCTTGCTTCTTTTACTCAACATTTTTCTCAAGATTCATCTGTGTTGTTGTGTGTGTCAGTAATTCTTTATTGTTGTTGTTCAGTAGTTTTCTATTGTATGAATATAGCAATTTGTTTATCCATTCATCTATAGATGGAAACTTCAGTAGTTTCCAATATTTAGTGACTGAATAAAGCTGTTTTAAACATTTGCAGACAGATTTTCCTGTGGGCAGATTTGTGTTTGTATTTTGGGGTGGGTAAATACCTAAGAGTGGAATTGCTAGGTATTATGTTAAGTAAATGTTCAACTTTACTACCAACTGCCAAACTGTTTTCCAGACTGGCTTTAAAATTTTGCACTCCTACCAACAATGTATTAGAATTTCATTGCTCCACATCCTTGCCACCATTTGTGTTTTTAAATTTTATAATACATTAACAAATAATAATTCTATATATTTATGAGGAACATATGATATAGATATATAATGCAGTATGATTGAACTAAGTGACATATCCATCTCCTCAAATACTTATCATGTATTCTTCCTATCTAACTTAAACTCTGTACCTTTTTAGCAACATCTCCCCATTCCCCAACCCAGCCTCTGATAGCCACCATTCTACTCTCTATTTCTATGATTTAGATTATTTTGTATTCAAAATAAAAGTGAGATTATTCAGTATTTTTCTTTACATGGCTGTCATATTTCACTTAGCATAATGTCCTCTAGGTTCATCCACGGTGTCGCAAATGACAGGATTTTTTTGCTTTTCAGGGCTGTTACTCCATTGTGTATACATACTGCATTTTCTTTATCAATTTTTTTTGATGGGCACATAGATTGATTTTATATGCTGGCTATTTTGAAAAATGATGCAGTTAATATAGGAGTGCAGACATCCTTTCAACATACTAATTTTCAATCCTTTGGATATATACACAGAAGTGGGTTTTCTGGATCATATGGTAGTTCTATTTTTAGTTTTTTGAGGAACAACCACACACTTTTTTATAATGGCTGTAATATTATAATTCACATTCTCACCAACAGTATACCTAGGTTCCTTTCTCTTCACTTGTTATCACTTCTCTTTTTTATAATAACCACCATCACAGGCATGAGGTTATATTATGTTGTGGTTTTGATTTGCATTTCCCTAATGATTAGAAATGCTGAACTTTTTTTTTCATGTACCTGTTGGCCGTTTGTATGTCTTCTTTGAGAAATGTCTTTTCAGATCTTTTGTCTATTTTAAAATAGTTGTTTCTTGCTAGTCATTTGTTTGAATACCTTACATATTTGAATACCTTTGTTTGAATACCTTACATATTGAATACCTTACTTATTTTGTATAGCAAATCTTTATCAGATGTTGGCTTGCAAATACTTGTTGTTTCCTTTGTGTTACAAAATCATTTTTGTTTGTTACAATCAGGTTTGTCTATTTTTGTTTGTGTTGCCTAAGATTTTGGATGTAAACCCAAAGAATCATTGCCAGACCAATTTCATGTAGTTTTTTCCACTATATTTTCTTTTAGTATTTTTACATTTTCAGGTCTTTTCTTTAAATTTTTAGTCCATGGTGAGTTGATTTTCATGTGCAGTGTGAGATAAAGGTCCAGTTTACCCAACATCATTTATTAAAAGACTGTCCTTTTCCCATTGTATATTATTGGCATCTTTGTCAAAAATCAATGGAATGAAAACACATGTGTTTATTTCTGGAATTTCTATTCCATTTCTTTGTGTATGTGTCTATTGTTATGCCAGTACCATGCTGTTTTAATTACTATAGCCTTCTAATATAATGTGAAATCAGATAGTGCCTCCAGCTTTGTTCTTTTTGCTGAAGTTTGCCTTGGCTATTTGGGTTTTTAAATTTTATACATTATAATTTATTTTATTTTATGATTGACACAGTTATACATATGTATGGGGTACATAGTAATATTTTGATATATATAGTGATAAGATCAGTGTAACTAACATATTTATCATCTGAAACATTTATCATTTGTTTGAGTTGAGAACATTCAATATCCACTTTCTGGCTATTTGAAAAAATAAATTATTTTTAACTATAGTCATCTTACAATGGGATAGAACACGAACTTATTTCTTTTATCTAGGTATAATTTTATGTCCTTTAAGAAATCTCTCCCTATTCCTCATTCATTATATGCTTCCCAGCCTCTGGTATCCTCTGTTCTACTTTTTACTTTTATGAAATCACCATTTTTTACCTTCCACATATGACTGAGAACATACATGGTTTAACCTTCAGTTCCTAGTTTATTTTACTTAACATAATATCCTCCAGTTCCATCCATGTTGCTGAGAATTCCAGGATTTTATTCCTTTTCATTGCCAAATAGTATTCCACTGTTTATACATACCACATTTTCTTTATGCAGCCATCTGTTGTTAGGCACTTAGGTAAATTCCGTACCCTGGCTATTGTGAATAGTACTGCAACAAACATGTGGTAACAGATGTCTCTTTGACATACTGTTTTTATTTCCTTTAAATAAATGCCTAGTAATGGGATTACTGGATCATATAGTAGTTCTACTTACAGGTTGTTGAGAAAACTTCATACTGTTCATTATAGTCGTACTAATTTAAATTCCTACCAAGATTGTATAAGAGTTTCTTTTCTCTTCATCCTTGCCAACATATGTTATTTTTTGTGTTTTTGATAAAGCCTCCTTAATTGGGGTGAAGTGATATCTCATTGGGTTTTGATTTGCATTTCTTTGATGATTAATGATGTTGAACATTTTTTTCATATATTTGTTGGCCATTTATATGTCTTCTTTTGAGAAATATCTGTTGAGATCATTCACCCATTCACCCCTTTTTAATTGGATTGTTTGGCTTTTTTGCTGTTGGGATGTTTGAGTTTCTTATACATTCTGGATATTGATCCCCTGTCAGATAAATAATTTGCAAATATTTTCTCTCATAATGTAGGTGGTATTTTCACTTTGTTGATTGTTTCGTTTGCTGTGCAAAATCTTATTAGTTTGATATAATATTATTTTTTAAAATTTGTGCTTTTGTCAGATAGTGTGATGCCTCCAGCTTTGTTGTTACTGAAGTTTCCCTTGACCACATGGACTTTTAAAATCTTATACTTCATTTTTAATTTATTTTATTTTTTAATTGACACATAATAATTATACATATTTATGGGGTACATAGTAATATTTTGATGTATAGTGATCAGATCACATAGTAACATATGATGTATAGTGATCAGATCAGGGTAACTAGCATATTTATTATCTCATCTGTGCTTTTGAGGTTTTATTCATAAATTATTTTCTCAGAACAATTTCCTCAAGCATTTTCCCTATATTTTCTACTAGTAGTTTTATAGTTTTGCTTCTTACATTAAAGTCTCTGATCCATTTTCAGTGGATTTTGTATAGGGTGAGAGTTGGTGGTCTAGTTTTGTTCCTCCATATAGGAATATCCAATTTTCCCAGCACCATTTATTGAAAAGATTGTCCTTTCCCCAATGAATGTTCTTGGCATCTTTGTCAAAAATCAGTTGGCCATAGATATGTGGATTAATATTTGTGTTCTGTTTTCTATTACATTGCTCTATGTTTCTGTTTTTATGCCAGTGCCATACTATTTTGATTACCACGACTTTGTAGTATATTTTGAAGTTCAGCAGTGTGCTTCCTGCAGCCTTGTTCTTTTTGCTCAAGATTGTTTTAGGTATTTAGAATCTTTTATAGTTCCATGCATATTTTAGAATTTTAAAATTTTTTTCTTTGAAGAATGTTATTGGTGTCAAGATAGAAGTTGCATTTAATCTGTAGATTCCTTTGAGTAGTACTGTCTTATAACAATAATAAATTTTCTGATTCATAAGCATGAGTTGTCTTTCCATTTTTTGTATCTTCTTCATTTTTTTATGAGTGTTTTGTAATTTTTCTTGTAGAAATCTGCTACCACCTTCATTAAGTTTATTCCTAATTTTTAAAGCAATTGTAAATGTGACTGCCTTCTTGATTTTTTTCAGCTAGTTTGTTGTTCCTGTATAGCAACACTACTGATTTTTGCATTTTGATTTTATTTTACAACTTTACTGAATTTAACAATTCAAATGATTTTCACTTAAGTCTTTAGTTTTTTTGTGTATATAAGATCATGCCATTTGCAAACATGTACAGTTTGACACCCTCCTTTCCAATATAGATGTCCTTTATTTTTTTCCTCTTACCTAGTTGCACTGCCTAGGACGTCCAGTATTATGTTGAATAAGAGTGGTGAGAATGGGCATCCTTGATTTGCATATGTTGAACCATCCTTGCATTCCTGGAATAAATCCCACTTGATTGTGGTGTATTATCTTTTTCATTTGTTGGTGGATTCCATTTACTAATATTTTGTTCAGGAATTTACATCTGTGTTCATCAGGAAGATTGGCCTGTATTTTTTTTATTGTTGTGTCCTTGTCTGGTTTTGATATCAGTGTTATGTTGGCCTCATAGACTGAATTAGGAAGAATTCTCTCTGCTTCAATTTTTTAGAAATAGTTTGAGAATAATTGACATTAATTTTTTTAAAAAGTTTGGTAAAATTCAGCAGTGAAGCCAGCTGGTTCAGGACCTTCCTTTGTTGGGATTATTTTTATTACTGATTCACTCTTATTACTTGTTTTATGGACTGTTCGGATTTTCTATTTATTTTTTCTTGGCTCAATCCTTTTTATAATTTCTTTATTTTACTTTTTTTCTTTAATTTTTGTGTTTACATAGTAGGTGTATATATTTATGGGGTACATGAGATATTTTGATATAGGCATGCAATATGAAATAAACACATCAAGGAGAACGGAGTAGCCATCCCCTCAAGCATTTATCCATTGCAATACAAAAAATTCAATAACACTATTGGACACAGTTCTTATAAAATGTACAATTAAGTTATTATTGGCTACAGTCACCCTGTTTTGCTGTCAAATAGTAGGTCTTATTTATTTCTTCTAAATATTTTTTGTATACATTAACCATCCCACCTCCCCACCACTTCCAGCCCCTCACTACCCAATCCAGCCTCTGGTAACCATCCTTCTACTCTCTATGTTTATGAGCTCAAATGTTTTGATTTTTAGATACTAGAATAAGTGAGAACATGTGATGTTTGTCTTTCTCTGCCTAGCTTATCTCACTTAGCATAATGATTTTCAGTTCTAACCATGTTGTTGCGAATGACTGGGTCTTATTCTTTTTAGGACTGAATAGTACTCCATTGTGTATATTTACAAAATTTTCTTTTTTTATTATTTTATTTTAAGTTCATGGGTATATGGTGCAGGATGTGCAGATCCGTTACATAAGTAAACATGTGCCCATGGTGGTTTGCTACACAGATTATGCCATCACCTAAATATTAAGCCCAGCATCCATTAGCTATTCTAGATGCTGTCACTCACCCCACACATCACCTTCTGACAGGCCCCAGTGTGTTGTTCCCTGCCATGTGTCTCTGTGTTCTCATCATTCAGACCACATTTATGAGTGAGAACATGCACTGTTTTACTTTTCCTGCATTAGTTTGCTGAGGATAATGGCTTCCAACTCCATACATGTCCCTGCAAAGAACCTGATCTCATTACCTTTTATGGCTGCATAGCATTCCATAGTGTATATGTACCACATTTTCTTTATCCAGTCTATCATTGTTGGGCATTTGGGTTGATCTTATGTCTTTGCTATTATTAATAGCACTGCAATGAACATATGCATGCATGTATCTATAATAGAATGATTTATATTCCTTTCGGTATATACCCAGTAATGGGATTGCTGGGAGAAGTTGTATTTCTGCCTCTAGGTCTTTGAGGAACTGCCACACTCTCTTACACAATGGTTGAACTAATGTACGTTTCCACCAACAGTGAAAAAGTGTTTCTTTTCCTCCACAACCTCACCAGAATCTGTTGTTCTTGGACTCTTTTAGCCATTCTGACTATCGTGAGATGGTATCTCATTGTGGTTTTCATTTGCATTTCTCTAATGATCAGTGACGGTGAGCTTTTTTTTCCTATGTTTGATGGCCCCATTTATATCTTCTTTTGAGAAGTGGCTGTTGAGGTTTTTTGCCCACTTTTTAATGGGGTTTTTCTTTTTCTTGTAAATTTGTTTAATATCCTTATAGATTCTGGATATTAGAGTTTTGTCAGAGGGATACATTGCAAAAAGTTTCTACCATTTTTTCGGTTCTTTGTTCACTCTGATGATAGTTACTTTTGCTGTGTAGAAGCTCTTTAGTTCGATTTCATTTTTGAATTTTTGCTTTTGTTGCAATTGCTTCTGGTGTTTATGTCATGAAATTTTTGCCTATGCCTATGTCCTAAATGGTATTGCCTAGATTTTCTTCTAGAGTTATTATAGTTTCGGGTTTTACATTTAAGTCTTTAATCCCTCTTGAATTAATTTTTGTATGTGGTGTAAGGAAGAGGCCCAATTTCAGTTTTCTGCCTACAGGTAGCCAGCACTCACAGCACTAATTATTAAATAGGGAATCCTTTCCCCATTGCTTGTCTCTGTCAAGTTTGCCAAAGATCAGATGGGTATAGGTGTGCAGTCTTATTTCTGAGTTATCTATTCTATTCCATTGGTCAATGTGTCTGTTCTTGTACCAGTATCATGCTGTTTTGATTACAGTAGCCTTGTAGTATAGTTTGAAGTCAGGTAGCACGATGCCCCCAGTTTTGTCCTGTTTGCTTAGGATTGTCTTGTCTATTTGGGCCCTTTTTTGATTGCATATAAGTTTCAGAATCATTTTTTCTAATTCTATGAAGAATGTCAATGGTAGTTTAATGGGAATAACATTGAATGTATTAATTACTTTGGATAGTGTGGCCATTCTTATTATACTTATTTTTCCTATCATGAGCATGGAATATTTGTTTGTTTGTGTCCTCTCTGATGTCTCTGAGCAGTGGTTTTTTGTTTTTTGTTTTTTTTTTTTTTTTTTTTTTTTTTTTTTTGGGATGGAGTCTCGCTCTGTCACCCAGGCTGGAGTGCAGTGGCGCAATCTCGGCTCACTGCAAGCTCCGCCTCCTGGGTTCACGCCATTCTCCTGCCTCAGCCTCTCCGAGTAGCTGGGACTACAGGCGCCCGCAACCATGCCCAGCTAATTTTCGTATTTTTAGTAGAGACGGGGTTTCACCGTGGTCTTGATCTCCTGACCTCGTGATCCGACCGCCTCAGCCTCCCAAAGTGCTGGGATTACAAGCGTGAGCCACCGCGCCTGGCCTGAGCAGTGGTTTTTAGTTCTCCTTGAAGAGGTCCTTCACTTTTCTTGTTAGCTGTGTTCCTAGGCATTTTATTATTTTTGTATCAAATGTGAATGAGAGTTCATTCATGATTTGGCTCTCTGCTTGCCTATTATTGGTGCATAGGAATAGTAGTGATTTTTGCACGTTGCTTTTGTAGCCTGAGACATTACTGATGATTCTTATCAGCTTAAGAAGCTTTTGGGCTGAAACAATGGGGGTTTCAAGATACAGGATCATGTCATCTGCAAACAAAGATAATTTGAGTTCCTCTCTTCCAGTTTGTATACCTTTTATTTCTTTCTGTTGCCTGATTGCTCTGGCCAGAACTTCCAATACTATGTTGAATAGGAGTGGTGGGAGAGGGCATCCTTTTCTCATGCCAGTTTTCAAGGGCAGTGCTTCCAGATTTTTCCCATTCAGTATGATATTGACTGTGGGTTTGTCATAGATGATTCTTATTACTTTGACTTCTGTTCCTTCGATACCTAGTTTATTTAGAGTTTTTAACATGAAGGAATGTTGAATTTTATCAACAGCCTTATCTGCATCTATTTATATAATCATGTAGTTTTCATCTTTAGTTCTGTTGATGTGATTAATCACATTTATTGATTTATGTATGTTGAACCAACCTTGCATCTCTAGCATGAAGACTACTTGATTTTGGTGTATAAGGTTTTTGATGTGCTGCTGGATTTGGTTATTTTGTTGAGAATATTTTCATCAGTGTTCATCAAGAATATTGACCTGAAGTTTTCTTCTATTTTTGTATCTCTTCCAGGATTTGTTATCAGGATGATGCTGGCCTCATAGAATGAGTTAGGGAGGAGTTCCTCCTTTTCAATTTTTTGGTGTAGTTTCAGTAGAAATGATACCAGCTTTTTTTTTTTTTTTTTGGTACCTTTGGTAGAATTCAGCTGTGAATCTGTCTGGTCTTGGGCTTTTTTTTTTTTTTTTTTTTTTTAGGTTTGTAGACTATTCATTATTGCCTCAATTTCAGAACTTGTTATCAGTCTACTCAGGGATTCAACTTCCTGGTTCAGTCTTGAGAGAGTGCATGTGTCCAGGAATTTATCCATTTCTTCTAGATTTTCTAGTTTATGTCCATAGAGGTGTTTATCGTATTCTCTGATGGTTGTTTGTATTTCTGTGAGGTCAGTGATGATATCTGCTTTATCCTATTTTTTTCTTTTCTTTTTTGGAGACAGAGTTTCACTCTTGTTGCCCAGGCTGGAGTGCAATGGCATGATCTTGGCTCACTGCAACCTCCACTCCCGGGTTCAAGCGATTCTCCTGCCTCCGCCCCCTAAGTAGCTAGGATTACATGTGTGCGCCACCATGCCCAGCTAATTTTTGTATTATTAGTAAAGACAGGGTTTCACCATGTTGGCCAGCCTGGTCTTGAACTCCTGACCTCAGGGGATCCACCCACCCAAAGTGCTGGGATTACAGGCATAAGCCACCTTGCCAGACTCCTTTTATTATTTTTTATTGTGTCTATTCTCTATTAGTCTAGCTAGCAGTCTATTTTTTTTTATTTTTTTCAAAAAACCTCTCCTCGATTCATTGACTTTTTGAATGGCTTTTCATGTCTCTATCTCCTTCAGTTTAGCTCTGATCTTGGTTATTTCTTGTCTTCTGTTAGCTTTGGGATTTGTTTGCTCTTGGTTTTCTAGTTATTTTAGTTGAGATGTTAGGTTGATAAATTGAGATCTCTCTAGTTTTGTTGTTGTCATTGTTGTTGTTGAGATTGAGTCTCACTCTGTTACCAGGCTGGAGTGCAGTGGCATGATCTCAGCTCACTGCAACCTCCGCCTCTCGGGTTCAAGGGATTCTTCTGCCTCAGCCTCCCAAATGGCTAGGACTACAGGCTCATGCCACAACACCCAGCTAACTTTTGTATTTTTAGTAGATACGTGGTTTCACCATGTTAGCCAGATGGTCTTGATCTCTTGACCTTGTGATCTGCCTGCCTTGGCCTCCCAAAGTGCTGGGATTACAGGCATGAGCCACCACACCCAACCCTTTCTAGCTTTTTGGTGTGGGCATTTAGTGCTATAAATTTCTCTCTTAACACTTCTTTAGCTGCGTCCCAGAGATTCTGGTTTGTTGTCCCTTTGTTCTCATTAGTTTCACAGAACTTACTGATTTCTGCCTTAATTTTCTTTTTTACCCAGGAGTCATTCAGGAGCAGGTTGTTCAATTTCCATGCACTTGTATGGTTTTATGTGAATTTCTTTACATTGAGGTTTAATTTCTGTTGTAGTCTGAGAGGCTGTTTGTTATGATTTCAGTTCTTTTGCATTTGCTGAGGAGTGTTTTCCTTCTGATTTTATGATTAATTTTTTAGTAAGTGCCATGTAGCAATGAGAAGAATGTATATTCTGTTGATTTGGGGTGTAGAGTTCTGTAGCTATCAGGTCCAACTGATTTACAGCCAAGTTCAGGTCTTGAATATCTGTTAATTTTCTGTCAGTGGGGTGTTCAAGTACTCCCACTATTTTTGTGTGGGAGTCTATGATTCTTTGTAGGTCTCTAATAAGTTGCTTGAGTCTGGATGCTCTGGAATGGGTGCATATATATTTAGAATAATTAGCTCACCTTCTTAAATTGAACACTTTACCATTATGTAATGCCCTTCTTTGTCTTTTTAAATCTTTGTTGGTTTAAAGTTTCTTTGGTCACAAACTAGAATTGCAACCACTGTTGTTTTCTGTTTTTCATTTGCTTGTAAAGTGGTCTTCTATTCTTTATTTTGAGCCTATGTGTGTGTTTTCACCTGAGATGGGTCTCTTGAAGACAGCAATTAGATGGGTCTTGGCTCTTTATCTTGAGATTCTGTGTTTTTTAGATTGTTTACACTTAAGGTTAGTATTGTTCTCTGTAAATTTGATTGTGTCATCAAGACTCTAGCTGGTTACTTTGCAGACTTGTTTATGTGGTTGCCTCATAGTATCACTGGACTGTGTAATTCAGTATGTTTTTGTAGTGTCTGGTAATGGTTTCTTTTTTTTCCATATATAGTGCTTTCTTCAGGACCTCTTGCAAGGCAGGCCTCGTGTTAATGAGTTTCCTCAGCATTTGCTTGTCTGAAACATATCTTATTTCTCCTTTGCTTATGAAACTTAGTTTGGCCAAATATGAAATTCTGTTTTGGAAATTCTTTTTTTTTAAGAATGTTGAATATTGGCCCCCAATCTTTTCCAGCTTGTAGGGTTTCCACTGAGAGGTTTGCTGTTAATCTGATAGGCTTCCCTTTGTAGGTAATCTGGACTTTCTGGCTGCCCTTAAAATTTTTTTTCATTATGAACTTGGAGAATCGGATGATTATGTGTATTGGAGATGATCTTCTCATGGAGTATCTTACTGGGGTTCTCTGCATTTCTTGGATCTGAATGTTTGCCTGTCTTCCTTGGTTGGGGAAGTTCTCCTGGATGACATCCTGAAGTATATTTTTCAGCTTGGTTCCATTCACCTTGTCGGTTTCAGGTACCCCAATCAGTGATAGTTTCAGTGTCTTTATAATAAACCCATATTTCTCAGAGGTGTTCTTCATTCCTTTTTGTTTTTTTGTTCTCTGTTTTTCTCTGCCTGTCTTATTTCAGAAAGATAGTCTTCAGGCTCTGAGTTTGTTTTCTCTGCTTTTTCTATTCTGTGATTGATACTTGTGATTGATGTTGTGTTTTTCATCTCCATCAGGTCAGTTATGTTTCTCTCAAAACTGGCTACTCAGGCTATCAGCTCCCACATTGCTTTATCATGATTCTTAACATTTTTGCATTGGGTTACCCCGTGCTCCTTTAGCTCAGCGAAGTTCATTATTACCCACATTCTGCAGCCTACTTCTGTCAATTTAGCCATCTCGGTCTCAGCCAGTTTTGTGCCCTTGCTGGAGAGGTGTTGCAGTTATTTGGAGGAGAAGAGGCACTATGGTTTTTGAGTTTTCAGCATTTTTCTGTTGATTCTTTCTGTCTTTGTGGCTTTATCTGCCTTCTATCTTTGAGGTTGCTGACATTTGAATGAGGTTTTTGTGGGGTCTTTCTTGTTGATGTTGTTGTTGTTTTCTGTTTGTTTGTATTTTTTTTGAACAGTCAGGCCACCCTGCCATAGGGCTGTTGCAGTTAGCTTTGAGTCTGCTCTAGACCCCAGTTGCCTCACTTTCTTCTGTACCTGGAGGTATCACCAGTGAAGACTGTGAAACAACAAAGATGGCAGCCAGCTCCTTCTTTTGGAAGCTTCATCCCAGCGGGGTACTGACCTGTTCCTGGCCTGTACACACTGTATATGATGGCTGGAGGCCCCTGTTAGGACATCTCATACAGTAAGGAGGAATGAGTTCAGGCACCCATCCAAAGAAGCAGTCTGGCTGCTTTTTGGGAAAGAAAGTGTGTTCTGTTGCAGGGTTTATTTTTTGTCCAGACTGCCTGTATTCTTCAAAGCCAGCAGGCTGGAGTTGCTGAGTCAACTGAACTAGAGATGTCAGCTTCTCATCCCACTGGGAGCTTCATCCTATGGAGAGATTAAAGCTTTCTCCATAGAAATCTGGCTGGATTGTCTGAAGGCCCTGCAGGGAGGTCCCACCCAGTGAGGAAAAATGGATTGTGCTCTCACTTAAAGAAACAGTCTTGCCGAGATCTAGCAAGGCAGCTGTGCTGCACTATGGGGGACCATCCCTTGTCCATACGATCTTTATTACCCACAGCTGGCAGGATACAATGGCTTAGTCAACAAAATCACAGAGATCATGGCTGCTTCTCACCCTGGGAAGTCAGACCCATCTCAGGTAGACTCCAACCCATTGCCATTAGCTGGATGGGATTCCAAGCCAGTGAGTCTTAACTTGTGAGGTGCTGTGGAAGAGGAGACTGTACAATGATGCTGCCTGGCTTCCAGGATTCAGCTCTATTTCTAAAGTTATGTATGGACAGATTTCCTGCTTTGCCACTTTTTAGTTTAATTAAGTCCAATCTATTTTTGTTTTTGTTGCATTTGCTTTTGGGTTCTTGGTCATGAACTCTTTGCCTAAGCCAATGTCTAGAAGGATTTTTCCAACATTCTAGAATTTTTATTGTTTCAGGTCTTAGATTTAAGTCTTCGGTCCATGTTGAGTTGAGTTTTGTATACGGTGAGAGATGAGGATCTAGTTTCATTTGTCTACATATGGCTTGCTAGTTATCCCAGCACCATATGTTGAATAGGGTGTCCTTTCTCCACTTTATGTTTTTGTTTGTTTTGTCAAAGATCAGTTGGCTGTAAGTATTTGGCTTTATTTCTGTGTTCTTTATTCTGTTCCATTGGTCTATGTGCCTATATTTTTACCAGTACCATGCTGTTTTGGTGACTAGGGCCTTATAGTATAGTTTGAAGTTCGGTAATGTGATGCCTCCAGATATGTTCTTTTTGCTTTGTCTTGCTTTGCCTATGAAAACTTTTTTTATTCATTCTGTATGAATTATGGGATTGTTTTTTCTAGTTCTGTAAAGAATGATGGTGGTATTTTTATGGGAATTGCATTGAATTTGTAGATTGCTTTTAGCAGAATGGTCATATTCACAATATTAATTCTACCCATCTGTGAAAATAAGATTTGTTTTCATACGTTTGTGTTATCTATGATTTCTTTTAGTAGTGTTTTTGTTTGTTAGTTTTTTGTTTTGTAGATATCTTTCATGTCCTTGGTTAGGTATATTACTAAGTATTTTACTTTTTTTGCACCTGTTGTAAAAAGGGGTTCAGTTCTTGATTTGATTCTCTGCTAGGTCACTGTTAGTGTATAGCAGAGCTAATGATTTGTGTACATTAAATTTGTGTCCTGAATCTTTGCTGAATGCATTTATCAGATCTAGGAGCTTTTTGGATGAGTCTTTAGGGTTTTCTACATACATGACCATATCATCAGCAAAGATTGCTCTGGCTAGAACTCCAGTACTATGTTGAATAGAAGTGGTGAAAGCGGGCATCCTTGTCTCTTTCCAGTTCTCAGGGGGAATGCTTTCATCTTTTCCTTGTTCAGTATAAAGTTGGCTGTGGGTTTGTCAAAAGTGGCTTTTATTACCTTAAGTTATGTCCCTTCTATGCCAGTTTTGCTGAAAGTTTTCATCACAAAGTGATGCTGGATTTTGTCACATGCTTTTTCTGCATCTTTTGAGATGATTGTATGATTTTTGTTTTTACTTCTGTTTATGTGGTGTATCACATTCATTGACTTACATATGTTAAACCATCCTTGAATCCCAGGTATGAAACCCACTTGATTATGGTGGATTATATTGTTGATTTTCTGTTCAATATTGTTTGCTAGTATTTTGTTGAGGATTTTTGCATCTATGATCATCAGGCATATTGGCCTGCAGTTTTCTTTTTTTGTTATGCCCTTCCCTGGTTTTGGTATTAGGATTAGGGTGATACTACCTACTCTGGTATTAGCACTTTGGAACACTTAGGTCATTTGCATTCAATGTTAGTATTGAGATGCGAGGTACTATTTTATTCATTGTGCTATTTGTTGTGTGAATACCCTGTGTATTTTTCATTGTGTTTTTGTTGTATATGCCCTGTGAGATTTATGCATTAAGGAGGTTCTATTTGAGGGTACTTTTAGAAGTTCTTTTAGTGCTGGATTGGTAGTGTCGTATTCTCTCAGCATTTGTTTTTCCAGAAAAAAAACTGTATCTTTCTTTCATTTATGAAGCTTTGTTTCACTGGATACAAAATTCTTTCCTCATTATTTTGTTTAAGGAGGCTAAACATAGGACCCCAATCCGTTCTAGCTTTTAGGATTTCTGTGGACAAATTGGCTGTTAATCTAATACTTTTTTTTATAGGTTACCTGATACTTTTACCTCACAGCTCGTAAGACTTTTTCCTTTGCTTTGACTTTACATAACCTGACGACTATGTGCCTTGGCGATGATGTTTTTTCCAGGTGTTTTTTGAGCTTTTATTTGGCTGTCTAGATATCTAGCAAGGCAAGGGAAGTTTATCTCGATTATTCCGTCAAATATGTTTTCCAAACTTTTAGATTTCTCTTCTCTTTCTCTTTTATTTGGCTGTCCAGATCTGTAGCAAAGCCAGGGAAGTTTACCTCGATTATTCCCTCCCTCCAATATATTTTCCAAACTTTTAGATTTCTCCTCTCTCTCAGGAACACCAATAATTCTTAGGTTTGGACATTTAACATAGTCCCAAACTTCTTGGAGGCTTTGTTAATTTTTTTTTTTTTTTTGTCTTTGATGATTTGGGTTAATTTGAAAGCCTTGTCTTTGAGCTCTGAGTTTCATTCTCCTGCTTATTTGATTCTATTCCTGAGACTTTCCAGTATATTTTGCATTTCTCTAAGTGTGTCCTTGATTTCCAGAAGTTGTGATTGTTTTTTATTTATGCTATGCATTTCTTTTTGTTTGTTTGTTTGTTTTATTATTATTATCCTTTAAGTTTTAGGTAAATGTGCACAATGTGCAGGTTTGTTACATATGTATACATGTGCCATGTTGGTGTGCTGCACCCATTAACTCATAATTTAGCATTAGATATATCTCCTAATGCTATCCCTCCTCCCTCCCACCACCCCACAACAGAACCGGCATGTGATGTTCCCTTTCCTGTGTCCATGTGATCTCATTGTTCAATTCCCAACTATGAGTGAGAACATGCTGTGTTTGGTTTTTCCTCCTTGCGATAGTTTGCTGAGAGTGATGGTTTCCAGCTTCATCCATGTCCCTACAAAGGACATGAACTCATCATTTTTTATGGCTGCATACTATTCCATGGTGTATATGTGCCATATTTTCTTAATCCAGTCTATCATTCTTGGACATTTGGGTTGGTTCCAAGTCTTTGCAATTGTGAATAGTGCCGCAATAAACATATGTGTGCATATGTCTTTATACCAGCATGATTTATAATCCGTTGAGCATATACCCAGTAATGGGAAGGCTGTGTCAAATGGTATTTCTAGTTCTAGATCCCTGAGGAATTGCCACACTGACTTCGACAATGGTTGAACTAGTTTACACTCCCAACAGCAGTGCAAGAGTGTTCCTATTTCTCCACATCCTCTCCAGCACCTGTTGTTTCCGGACTTTTTAATGATCACCATTCTAACTGGTGTGAGATGGTATCTGATTGTGGTTTTGATTTGCATTTCTCTGATGGCCAGTGATGATGAGCATTTTTTCATGTGTCTTTTGGCTGCATAAATGTCTTCTTTTGAGAAGTGTCTGTTTGTATACTTTGCCCATTTTTTGATAGGGTTGTTTGTTTCTTTCTTGTAAATTTGTTTGAGTTCATTGTAGATTCTGGATATCAGCCCTTTGTTGGATGAGTAGGTTGCAAAAATTTTCTCCCATTCTGTTGGTTGCCTGTACACTCTGATGGTGGTTTCTTTTGCTGTGCAGAAGCTCTTTAGTTTAATTAGATCCCATTTGTCAATTTTGGCTTTTGCTGCCATTGCTTTTGGTATTTTAGACATGAAGTCTTTGCCCATGCCTATGTCCTGAATGGTATTGCCTAGGTTTTCTTCTAGGGTTTTTATGGTTTTAGGTCTAACATGTAAGTCTTTAATCCATCTTGAATTAACTTTTGTATAAAGTGTAAGGAAGGGAATCAGTTTCAGCTTTCTACATATGGCTAGCTAGTTTTCCCAGCACCATTTATTAAATAGGGAATCCTTTCCCCATTTCTTGTTTTTGTCAAGTTTGTCAAAGATCAGATAGTTGTAGATATGCGGCATTATTTCTGAGGGCTCTGTTCTATTCCGTTGGTCTATATCTCTGTTTTGGTACTAGTACCATACTGGTTTGCTTAGTGTAGCCTTGTAGTATAGTTTCAAGTCAGGTATCATGATGCCTCCAGTTTTGTTCTTTTGGCTTAGGATTGACGTGGCAATACAGGCCATTTTTCGTTCCATATGAACTATAAGGTAGTTTTTCCCAATTCTATGAAGAAAGTCATTAGTAACTTGATGGGGATGTCATTGAATCTATAAATTACCTTGGGCAGTATGGCCATTTTCATGATATTGATTCTTTGTACCCATGAGCATGGAATGTTCTTCCATTTGTTTGTATCCTCTTTTGTTTCATTGAGCAGTGGTTTGTAGTTCTCCTTGAAGAGGTCCTTCACATCCCTTCTAAGTTGGATTTCTCGGTATTTTATTCTCTTTGAAGCAATTGTGAATGGGAGTTCACTCATGATTTGGCTCTCTGTTTGTCTGTTATTGGTGTATAAGAATGCTTGTGACTTTTGCACATTGATTTTGTATCCTGAGACTTTGCTGAAGTTGCTTATCAGTTGAAGGAGATTCTGGGCTGAGACAATGGGGTTTTCTAGATATACAATCATGTCATCTGCAAACAGGGACAATTTGACTTCCTCTTTTCCTAATTGAATGCCTTTTATTACCTTCTCCTGCCTGATTGTCCTGGCCAGAACTTCCAACACTATGTTGAATAGGAGTGGTGAGAGAAGGCATCCCTGTCTTGTGCCAGTTTTCAAAGGGAATGCTTCCACTTTTTGCCCATTCAGTATGATATTGGCTGTGGGTTTGTCATAGATAGCTCTTATTATTTCAAGATATGACCCATCAATACCTAATTTATTGAGAGTTTTTAGCATGAAGAGTTGTTGAATTTTGTCAAAGGCCTTTTCTGCATCTATTGAGATAATCATGTGGTTTTTGTCTTTGGTTCTGTTTATGTGCTGGATTACATTTACTGATTTGCATATGTTGAACCAGCCTTGCATCCCAAGGATGAAGCCCACTTGATCATGGTGGATAAGCTTTTTGATGTGTTGATGGATTCGGTTTGCCAGTATTTTACTGAGGATTTTTACATCAATGTTCATCAAGGATACTGGTCTGAAATTCTCTTTTTTTTGTTGTGTCTCTGCCAGGATTTGGTATCAGGATGATGCTGTCCTCATAAAATGAGTTAGGGAGGATTCCCTCTTTTTCTATTGATTGGAATAGTTTCAGAAGGAATGGTAACAGCTCCTCCTTGTACCTCTGGTAGAATTCGGCTGTGAATCCTTCTGGTCCTGGACTGTTTTTGGTTGGTAACCTATTAATTATTGCCTCAATTTCAGAACCTGTTATTGGTCTATTCAGAGATTCAACTTCTTCCTGGTTTAGTCTTGGAAGGGTGTATGTGTCCAGGAATTTATCCATTTCTTCTAGATTTTCTGGTTTATTTGTGCAGAGGTGTTCATAGTATTCTCTGATGGTAGTTTGTATTTCTGTGAGACCGGCGGTGATATCCTCTTTATCATTTTATATTGCGTCTATTTGATTCTTCTCTCTTTTCTTCTTTATGAGTCTTGCTAGCGGTCTATCAATTTTATTTATCTTTTTAAAAAACCAACTCCTGGATATATTGATTTTTTGAAGGGTTTTTTGTGTCTCTATTTCCTTCAGTTCTGCTCTGATCTTAGTTATTTCTTGCCTTCTCCTAGCTTTTGAGTGTGTTTGCTGTTGGTTCTATAGTTCTTTTAATTGTGGTGTTAGGGTGTCAATTTTAAATGTTTCCTGCTTTCTCTTATGGGCATTTAGTGCTATAAATTTCCCTCTACACACTGCTTTGAATGTGTCCCAGAGATTCTGGTATGTTGTGTCTTTGTTCTCATTGGTTGCAAAAAACATCTTTATTTCTGCCTTCATTTCGTTAGGTACCCAGTAGTCATTCAGTAGCAGGTTTTTCAGTTTCCATGTAGTTGAGTGGTTTTGAGTGAGTTTCTTAATCCTGAGTTCTAGTTTGATTGCACTGTCGTCTGAGAGACTGTTTGTTATAATTTTTATTATTTTACATTTGCTTTACTTCCCACTATGTGGTCAGTTTTGGAATAAGTGCTATGTGGTGCTGAGAAGAATGTATATTATCTTGATTTGGGGTGGAAAGTTTTGTGGATTTCTATTAGGTCCACTTGGTGCAGAGCTGAGTTCAATTCCTGGATACCCTTGTTAACTTTCTGTCTCGTTGATCTGTCTAATGTTGACAGTGAGGTGTTAAAGTCTCCCATTATTATTGTGTGGGAGTGTTAAGTCATTTTGTAGGTCACTAAGGACTTGCTTTATGAATCTGGAGCTCCTGTATTGGGTGCATATATATTTAGGACAGTTAGCTCTTCTTGTTGAATTGATCCCTTTACCATTATGTAATGGCCTGCTTTGTCTCTTTTGATCATTCTTGGTTTAAAGTCTGTTTTATCCGAGACTAGGATTGAAACCCCTGCCTTTTTTTGTTTTCCATTTGCTTGGTAGATCTCCGTCCATCCCTTTATTTTGAGCCAATGTGGGTCTCTGCACGTGAGATGGGTTTCCTGAATACAGCACAGTGATGGGAGTTGACTCTTTATCCAATTTGCCAGTCTGTGTCTTTTAATTGGAGTATTTAGCCCATTTACATTTAAAGTTCATATTGTAATGTGTGAATTTGATCCTGTCATTATGATGCTAGCTGGTTATTTTGCTCGTTAGTTGATGCAGTTTCTTCCTAGCCTTCATGGTCTTTACAGTTTGGCATGTTTTTGCAGTGGCTGCTTCCAGTTGTTCCTTTCCATGTTTTGTGCCTCCTTCCGGAACTCTTTGAGGACAGGCCTGGTGGTGACAATATCTCTCAGCACTTGCTTGTCTGTAAAGTATTTTTATTCTCCTTCACTTATGAAGCTTAGTTTGGCTGGATATGAAATTCTGGGTTGAAAATTCTTTTCTTTAAGATTGTTGAACATTGGCCCCCACTCTCTTTTTTTTATTATTTTTATTTTTTTTTATTATTATGCTTTAGGTTTTAGGGTACATGTGCACAATGTGCAGGTTTGTTACATATGTATCCATGTGATGTTTTGGTTTGCTGCACCCATTAACTTGTCATTTAGCATTAGGTGTATCTCCTAATGCTATCCCTCACCCTTCCCCCCAACCCACAACAGTCCCTGGAGTGTGATGTTCCCCTTCCTGTGTCATTGAGCTCTCACTGTTCAATTCCCACCTATGATTGAGAACATGCGGTGTTTAGTTTTTTGTCCTTGCAATAGTTTACTGAGAATGATGTTTCCCAGTTTCATCCACGTCCTTTCAAAGGACATGAACTCATCATTTTTTATGGCTGCATAGTATTCCATGGTGCATATGTGCCACATTTTCTTAATCCAGTCAATCGTTGTTGGACATTTGGGTTGGTTCCACGTCTTTACTATTGTGAATAGTGCCACAACAAACATACGTGTGCATGTGTCTTTATAGCAGCATGATTTATAGTCCTTTGGGTATACACCCAGTAATGGGATGGCTGGGTCAAATGGTATTTCTACTTCTAGATCCCTGAGGAATCGCCACTCTGACTTCCACAATGGTTGAACTAGTTTACAGTCCCACCAACAGTGTAAAAGTGTTCCTGTTTCTCCACATCCTCTCCAGCACCTGTTGTTTCCTGACTTTTTAATGATCGCCATTCTAACTGGTATGAGATGGTATCTGATTGTGGTTTTGATTTGCATTTCTCTGATGGCCAGGGATGATTAGTATTTTTTGATGTGCTTTTTGGCTGCATAAATGTCTTCTTTTGAGAAGTGTCTGTTCATGTCCTTCGCCCACTTTTTGATGGGGTTGTTTGTTTTTTTCTTGTAAATTTGTTTGAGCTCATTGTACATTCTGGATATTAGCCCTTTCTCAGATGAGTAGGTTGTAAAATTTTTCTCCCATTCTGTAGGTTGCCTGTTCACTCTGATGGTAGTTTCTTTTGCTGTGCAGAAGCTCTTTAGTTTAATGAGATCCCATTTGTCAATTTTGGCTTTTGTTGCCATTGCTTTTGGTGTTTTAGACATGAAGTCCTTGCCCATGCCTATGTCCTGAATGGTATTGCCTAGGCTTTCTTCTAGGGTTTTTATGGTTTTAGGTCTAACATGTAAGTCTTTAATCCATCTTGAATTAATTTTTGTGTAAGGTGTAAGGAAGGGATCCAGTTTCAGCTTTCTATGTATGGCTAGCCAGTTTTCCCAGCACCATTTATTAAATAGGGAATCCTTTCCCCATTGCTTGTTTTTGTCAGTTTTGTCAAAGATCAGACAGTTGTAGATATGCATCATTATTTCGGAGGGCTCTGTTCTGTTCCATTGATCTATGTCTCTGTTGTGGTACCAGTACCATGCTGTTTTGGTTACTGTAACCATGTAGTATAGTTTGAAGTCAGGTAGCGTGATGCCTCCAGCTTTGTTCTTTTGGCTTAGGATTGACTTGGCGTTGTGGGCTATTTTTGGTTCCATATGAACTTTAAAGTAGTTTTTTCCAATTCTGTGAAGAAAGTCATGGGTAGCTTGATGGGGATGGCATTGAATCTATAAGTTACCTTGGGCAGTATGGCCATTTTCATGATATTGATTCTTCCAACCCATGAGCATGGAATGTTTTTCCATTTGTTTGTATCCTCTTTTATTTCATTGAGCAGTGGTTTGTAGTTCTCCTTGAAGAGGTCCTTCACATCCCTTGTAAGTTGGATTCCTAGGTATTTTATTCTCTTTGAAGCAATTGTGAATGGGAGTTCACTCACGATTTGGCTCTCTGTTTGTCTGTGATTGGTGTATAAGAATGCTTGTGTTTTTTGCACATTGATTTTGTATCCTGAGACTTTGTTGAAGTTGCTTATCAGCTTAACGAGATTTTGGGCTGAGACAATGGGGTTTTCTAGAGATAGAATCATGTCATCTGCAAACAGGGACAATTTGACTTCCTCTTTTCCTAATTGAATACCCTTTATTTCCTTCTGCTGCCTGATTGCCCTGGCCAGAACTTCCAACACTATGTTGAATAGCAGTGGTGAGGGAGGGCATCCCAGTCTCGTGCCAGTTTTCAAGGGGAATGCTTCCAGTTTTTGCCCATTCAGTATGATATTGGCTGTGGGTTTGTCATAGATAGCTCTTATTATTTTGAGATATGTCCAATCAATACCTAATTTATTGAGAGTTTTAGCATGAAGGTTGTTGTATTTTGTCAAATGCCTTTTCTACATCTATTGAGATAATCATGTGGTTTTTGTCTTTGGTTCTGTTTATATGCTGGATTACATTTATTGATTTGCATATGTTGAACCAGTCTTGCATCCCAGGGATGAAGCCCACCTGATCATGGTGGATAAGCTTTTTGATGTGCTGCTGGATTCGGTTTGCCAGTATTTTATTGAGGATTTTTGCATGAATGTTCATCAAGGATATTGGTCTGAAATTCTCTTTTTTGGTTATGTGTCTGCCAGGCTTTGGTATCAGGACGATGCTGGCTTCATAAAATGTGTTAGGGAGGATTCCCTCTTTTTCTATCGATTGGAATAGTTTCAGAAGGAATGGTACCAGTTCCTCCTTGTACCTCTGGTAGAATTCGGCTGTGAATCCCTCAGGTCCTGGACTCTTTTTGGTTGGTAAGCTATTGATTATTGCCACAATTTCAGAGCCTGTTATTGGTCTATTCAGAGATTCAACTTCTTGCTGTTTTAGTCTTGGGAGGGTGTATTTGTCGAGGAATTTATCCATTTCTTCTAGATTTTCTAGTTTATTTGTGTAGAGGTGTTTTTAGTATTCTCTGATGGTAGATTGTATTTCTGTGGGATCAGTGGTGATAACTCCTTTTTCATTTTGTATTGCATCTATTTGATTCTTCTCTCTTTTCTTCTTTATTAGTCTTGCTAGCAGTCTATCAATTTTGTTGATCTCTTCAAAAAACCAGCTCCTGAATTCATTGATTTTTTGAAGGGTTTTTGTGTCTCTATTTCTTTCAGTTCTTCTCTGATTTTAGTTATTTCTAGCCTTCTGCTAGCTTTTGAATGTGTTTGCTCTTGCTCTTCTAGTTCTTTTAATTGTGATGTTAGGGTGTCAATTTTGGATCTTTCCTGCTTTCTCTTGTGGGCATTTAGTGCTATAAATTTCCCTCTACACACTGCTTTGAATGTGTCCCAGAGATTCTGGTATGTTGTGTCTTTGTTCTCATTGGTTTCAAAGAACGTCTTTATTTCTGCCTTCATTTCGTTATGTACCCAATAGTCATTCAGGAGCAGGTTGTTCAGTTTCCATGTAGTTGAGCGGTTTTGAGTGAGTTTCTTAATCCTGAGTTCTAGTTTGATTGCACTGTGGTCTGACAGTTTGTTATAATTTCTGATCTTTTACATTTGCTGAGGAGAGCTTTATTTCCAACTATGTGGTCAATTTTGGAATATGTGTGGTGTTGTCCTGAAAAAAATGTATATTCTGTTGATTTGGGATGGAGAGTTCTGTAGATGTCTATTAGGTCCGCTTCGTGCAGAGCTGAGTTCAATTCCTGGATATCCTTGTTAACTTTCTGTCTCGTTGATCTGTCTAATGTTGACAGTGGGGTGTTAAAATCTCCCATTATTATTGTGTGGGAGTTTAAGTCCCTTTGTAGGTCACTCAGGAGTTGCTTTATGAATCTGGGTGCTCCTGTGTTGGGTGCATATATATTTAGGATAGTTAGCTCTTCTTGTTGAATTGATCCCTTTACCATTATGTAATGGCCTTCTTTGTCTCTTTTGATCTTTGTTGATTTGAAGTCTATTTTATCAGAGACTAGGATTGCAACCCCTGCCTTTTTTTGTTTTCCATTTGCTTGATAGATCTTCCTCCATCCCTTTATTTTGAGTCTATGTGTGTCTCTGCACGTGAGATGGGTTTCCCGAATACAGCACACTGATGGGTCTTGACTCCTTATCCATTTTGCCAGTATGTGTCTTTTAATTGGAGCATTTACCCCATTTATATTTAAAGTTAATATTTTTATGTGTGAATTTGATCCTGTGATTACGATGTTAGTTGGTTATTTTGCTCGTTAGTTGATGCAGTTTCTTCCTAGCCTCGATGGTCTTTACAATTTGTCATGTTTTTTCAGTGGCTGGTACCGGTTTTTCCTTTCCATGTTTAGAGCTTCCTTCAGGAGCTCTTTTAAGGCAGGCCTGGTGGTGACCAAATTACTCAGCATTTGATTGTCTGTAAGGTATTTTATTTCTCCTTCACTTATGAAGCTTAGTTTGGCTAGATATGAAATTGTGGGTTGAAAATTTTTTTCTTTAAGAATATTGAATATTGGCCCCCACTCTCTTCTGGCTCGTAGAGTTTCTGCGGAGAGATCAGCTGTTAGTCTGATGGGCTTCCCTTTGTGGGTAACCCGACCTTTCTATCTGGCCACCCTTAAAATTTTTTCCTTCATCTCTACTTTTCTGAATCTGACAATTATGTGTCTTGGGGTTGCTCTTCTCGAGGAGTATCTTTGTGGTGTTCTCTGTATTTCCTGAATTTGAATGTTGGCCTGCCTTGCTAGATTGGGGAAGTTCTCCTGGATAATATCCTGCGGAGTGTTTTCCAACTTGGTTCTATTCTCTCTGTCACTTTCAGGTACACCATTTAGACGTAGATTTGGTCTGTTCACATACTCCCATATTTCTTTGAGGCTTTGTTCATTTCTTTTTATTCTTTTTTCTCTAAACTTCTCTTCTCACTTCATTTTATTTGTTTCGTCTTCCATCAGTGATACCCTTTCTTCCAGTTGATTGCATCAGTTACTGAGACTTCTGCATTTATCACGTAGTTCTCTTGCCGGCATTTTCAGCTCCATCAGGTCCTATAAGGACTTCTCTGCATTGATTATTCTAGTTATCCATTTGTCTAATTTTTTTTCAATGTTTTTAGCTTCTTTGCCACTGGTTTGAACTTCCTCCTTTAGCTCGGAGTAGTTTGACCTTCTGAAACCTTCTTCTCTCAACTCATCAAAGTCATTCCCCATCCAGCTTTGTTCCGTTGCTGGTGAGGAGCTGCATTCCTTTGGAGGAGGAAAGGCACTCTGATTTTTAGAGTTTACAGTTTTTCTGCTCTTTTTTTTCCCCTTCTTTGTGGTTTTATCTAACTTTGGTCTTGATAATGGTGACGTACAGATGGGTTTTTCGTGTGAGTGTCCTTTCTGTTTGTTAGTTTTCCTTCTAACAGACAGTACCCTCAGCTGCAGGTCTGATGGAGTTTACTGGAGTTCCACTCCAGGCCCTGTTTGCCTGGGTATCAGCAGCGGTGGCTGCAGAAGAGCAGATATTGTTGAACTGCAAATGCTGCTGCCTGATCATTCCTCTGGAAGTTTTGTCTCAGAGGAGTACCTGGCCAGGTGAGATGTCCGTCTGCCCCTACTGGGGGGTGCCTCCCAGTTAGGCTCCTCAGGGGTGAGGGACCCACTTGAGGATGCAGTCTGCCCGTTCTCAGATCTCCAGCTGCATGCTGGGAGAACCACTACTCTCTTCAAAGCTGTGAGACAGGGACATTTAAGTCTGCAGAGGTTATTGTTTTTTGTTTGTCTGTGCCCTGCCCACGGAGGTGGAGCCTACAGAGGCAGGCACGCCTCCTTGAGCTGTGGTGGGCTCCACCCATTTTGAGCTTCCTGGCCTCTTTGTTTGGCTATTCAAGCCTGATCAATGGTGGGCGCCCCTCCTCCAGCCTCGCTGCTGCCTTGCTTTTTGATCTCAGACTGCTGTGCTAGCAGTGAGCGAGGCTCCATTGGCATAGGACCTTCTGAGCCAGGTGCGGGATATAATCTCCAGGTGTGCTGTTTGATAAGCTATTGTAAAAGCACAGTATTAGAGTGGGAGTGACCTGATTTTCCAGGTGCCATCTGTCACCCCTTTCTTTGACTAGGAAAGGGAATTCCCTGACCCCTTGCACTTCCCGGATGAGGCGATGCCTCGCTCTGCTTTGGCTCATGCACAGTGCACTGCACCCACTGTCCTGTGCCCACTGTCCAGCACTCCCCAGTGAGATGAACCCGGTACCTCAGTTGGAAATGCAGAAATCACCTGTCTTCTGCATCACTCATGCTGGGAGCTGTAGACTGGAATTCTTCCTCTTCAGCCATCTTGGTTCCACCTATGATATGTATTTCAATCAATAATTTTCCTTTCTTTTCCTGTATCTTATTTTTTATTTATTTAAGTTGGCTTCCATTTTTCTTTGCTGCCCCCTTGATTAGCTTAATAATTGACCTTCTAAATTCTTTTTCTGGCAATTCAGAGATTCTGTCATGGTTTAAATCCATTGCTGGTGAGTTGATATGATCTTTTGGGGTGTTAAAGAACCTTGTTTTGTCATCTTACCAGAATTGTTTTTCTGGTTCCTTGTCATTTGGGTAGACTATGTCAGAGGGAAGATCTGGGATTCATGCTTTGCTGATCAGATTCTTTTGTCCCATGTGGTGCTCCCTTGACACAGTGTTCTCTCCCTTTCCCTGAGAATGGGGCTTCCTGAGAGCCAACCTGTAGTGATTGTTTTTGCTCTTCTGGGTCTAGACACCCAGTGGAGCTATCAGGCTTCAGGCTGGTACTGGGGAGTGTCTGCATAGAGTCCTGTGATATGATTCGTCTTCAGGTCTTGCAGTCATGGATACCAGCACCTGCTCTAGTGGAGGTAGAAGTGAGAGGTGACAACGTGCTAGCAGCCCTCACTGGCTCTCCGTGCCTCCTCATTCTCGGCATCCACTCTGGCCATGCTTGAGGAGCCCTTCAACTGGCCACTGCACTGTGGGGTCCCCTCTTTGGGGCTGTCCGAGCCTGGAGCCAGCTCCCTCTGCTCATAGGGAGGTGCGGAGAGAGAGGCATGCGCGGGAGCCGGTGCTGCGCGGGGGCGCTCGCAGGCCAGCAAGGGTTCCAGGTGGGCGCCTAGTGGGCCCTTCACTCGGCGCGGCTGGCCGGTGCCTGCTGGGCTTGATAGGGGGACGAGCTCCCTCTGGGCTGCTAGAGTGCCTGGGCTAGGTGCCGCAAAGTCCCTTGGTGAGTGCCATTGAGAGGTGAAGCCAGCTGGGCTTCTGGGTCAGCTGGGGACTTTGAGAACTTTTCTGTCTAGCTAAAGGATTGTAAATGCACCAATCAGCACTCTGTGTCTAGCTAGAGGTTTGTAAATGCACCAATCAGTGCTCTGTTAAAATGGACCAATCAGCTCTCTGTGAAACGGACCAATCAGCTCTTTGTAAAATGGAGCAATCAGCTGTCTGTAAAATGGACCAATCAGCAGGATGTGGGCGGGGCCAGATAAGGGAATAAAAGCAGGCCATCGGAGCCAGCAGCGACAACCTGCTCTGGTCCCCTTCCACACTGTGGAAGGTTTGTGCTTTTGCTCTTCACAATAAATATTGCTGCTGCTGCACTCTTTGGGTCTGCGCTGCCTTTATGACCTGTAGCACTCACTGCGAACATCTGCAGCTTCACTCCTGAAGTCAGCGAGACCACGAGCCCACCAGAAGAAGGAAACTCTGGACACATCTGAACTTCTGAAGGAACAAACTCCAGACACACCATCTTTAAGAACTGTAACACTCACCGCGAGGGTCCACAGCTTCATTCATTCTTGAAGTCAGCAAGACCGAGAACCCACCAATTCCGGACACAGCAGGGGAGTGAAGTGGACTCTGTGAGGGTCTTTGGTTGTGTTTTTGTCTAGTGGGCTTATTTTGTTTTGGTTGGCCTCTAGCCAGGAGTTGCTGCTTTCATAAGCCCATTATCCACAGTCCTATAGGGAGGATGCAAACTTATCCTAGGGAAACCTGGTTAAGCACTCAGGTTTCTCAGTTGGTGGGCAGGGCCAAAGAGATCTGACCTTTTTCTTCAGCTAGCAGGGTGAGTAGAGAAAGTCCACAAGGAGGGGGCAAGGATAGGCATGTCTGAGCTCAGCCACTCCTTGGGTGGGGTTTGCTGTGGCTGCTATGGGGGATGAGGGTGTGGTTCCTTCCTAGTCCAATGGAGTTATTTTCTCAGGGAGATTATGGCTGCCTCTTCCGAGTCATATATTGCCAGGGAAGTTTGGGAAAGCTGACAGTCACAGGCCCAGGCAGCCAGTGACCAGGGCTGGGAACTCACCTCAGACCACGAACCTCCCCATTGATAAAGCAAGCAGACTCACAGTTTTTTTGGCATCTCAAGGAGACTGCAGCAGTGATCCAGTTCCTTCAAAGGGTCTGTGGATTCTCTCGACTTTCCTGGTATGTTCCTTTGGTAGTTCTTGGAGCAAAAGTTCACAATTTGAGTGTCCAGATGTTGCTCTGTTTGTCTGAGCAGGAGCTGCAAGCTAGTCTTACCTCTTTTTTTCCCCCCCAAAACACTTAAGAAGTTTATTGAAAATGATAAAATACAGAAACACCAGACTCTCATTTTAAAGTAAAATTAACTGTATCTTCCAAAGCATTCCTTGAACTGAGCCATTCTTGTCACTACTGTAAGACAAAACCAAGTTTCAAATCTAAAATAATAGATGAATCTCCTTTTCATGGTTCTAGCCCCTACCTGATTTATTTTTCTAAATTTTTTATTTATACTTTTTCAAGAATGAGTAGCAGTTTTTTAAGTGATTAATGTTTATGAAAACTGGACTTTCTTCATACTAAATACAAAAACAAACAAAAACAATAACCACCCGCAACTCAAACTCAGATAAAATATACATTTGTTCATTAAAGCTCACTTGCTTTAGATAATTGTTTTCTCTTCACACATTAGTACAGTAAGCCAAAGTTTGATCCATGCTGCAAAAGCTATACAAAATAAAAAGCCCTGTTAACCCCCTAGGGAAATCTTAAGGCAAAAGTGAAAGCAAAAACCCTATGCTACAAAAGTAAAACAAAAAGCAGAGGCGTTGGGACTTTGGAGCCTGCTCAGATGAATAAGTACCACAAGGATGGAAAACAATTTTTGTACAAACAAATGCAAGAGGATAAAGTCCAAAAAAGAACATAAAACATCTATTATCCTACAGAAATAATTATCATATCAGGTAACTTGACTCCTCAATTAAGCTCTGTTTGGATTTTAATTAACAGAATCTTAATTCTTTCCTATATTTACCAGTACTATCAGAGCTTTGTTTGGGGGGGCTCTTTGCTTCCTTTTCATCATAAGACCTTTAGTCAGAGGCCTCCCAAACAATTCCTCTAGAAGACAATCTTGGTGTGTTTTGGGGTCCTTCTTGGGAAATCTGTCATTTCCCTTTCCATTTTAACACTAACTCCACCTCTGGGCAGTCACTTCATGTTTTTGTGTTGCACTAGAACACATTTTTTTAGCATGGAGATTTATTTAAGGCTACAAACTTTACAAGTTAGTTCCAGTCATTGTTTAATGACTATAAGGCATGAGTTTATCAAATGGCATGAATCAAACACTTGCACATTTCAAGTTTACATTCATCTCTAAATATAAGATTAAGAAACTATTTTCTGGTTTCCAACTGCTTTCAATAGTGGTGTGAAGTTTGAATACTTTTACTGTGTAGACATCAAATATTTTGTTTAAATATTAAACATGAAATCTTTTCCTGACTATCCAGACAGAAAGAGAAAGCCGGAAGAGGCCAAAGAAGCAACAATTAATAGACTTGTGACTTCTATGCCATCTGTAGAATGGCATAGAACATTTAATAGACCAATTAATAGACTTGTGACTTCTACACCATCTGTAACAAAGGGAGACATTTCAGTAAGGGTTTCAAAAATGCCTGGAATGTGGTTTCTAAAAATTCACCTTTATGTGGCATAAAACTTTTTTTCTACAAATGGTATCTTGTGCCTGCCTACAAAGGGGGAGGAAACCCAGAAAACAAAACAAAACTGGGGTGGTGTCCCGTTGTGTGAAGGGAGGGCCAGTATTATACCACAGCACTCATTTAGTAACTTAAGTGAATATTCTGTAGCAGTAAAGGAATTGTAATTTTACTTTGCCCTGTGAGTCCCTGCCACACAGAAGAGCTCTTCTTGAGAAACTAAAATTTTCAAATCTGGCTATCCTCAAAGGACACCTGGAACCTGGCTTAGGTACTCAAGAAGATGAAGGCTTTCTGCTAGCAGGAACCAATTGTCCACTACCATTTAGGCCTGCTGCAAAATAGTCTAAGCACCAGTCAAATTGGCTATTTCAGTTAACCTGAATGTCATTTGCTCCTACATTTTCAATTTCACTGTTTTCTAAAGTAACATTTTAAAACAACTTTCTAATACAAGTATAACTTTTTTTTAATTACTTAAGTTATCAATATTGGGTTTAGCTGACAAAGCACTTCCTTAGGATGAACTAAAGGATGCTTCTCCCATAGGTAATTTGCACATGGGTTACCTCATAATCTTTTAACTATCATTCAAAGTTAATTAATTTGTAAACATTACTGAATAACTTGGCTTATCAATTATGCATGGGAAACAAAGGAGCAACAGTGGCACAAGGCAAAAAGCCTTGAAGGAAAAAATTTTTGTGTGTATTTTCATTGCAGTTTCAGAGGCAAAGAGGAGAGCCACAATGCTATTGGCTATTTATTCAACAGAGCTGTATTGAATCGACAACTAATTTACAAGTTTCAGGGCCTTTATTAAATTTCTTAGCAATAGACTTAAGCTAGTGCTCTCTTCCCTCCTTCTCCCCCATTATATACAGTCACTACTGTAAACAGCTTGTATCTACAGACTAAGCTGTGACTTAACTGTCAGGGTACAGTTGTAGTAGGAACATCCTTCTTTCTTAATCATCCTTTTTAATTCAAAGAAAATATCCTCTAAGTGTCTGAATAGTCTAGACAATGGGACATATGATTTAAGTCACCCTTACACATATAGCTTCTGTACTTACCTTTGAAGAGATTGTAATCCAACATTTCTTTAATAAGCCCCACTGAAAACTGTTTTTCCTTTGAGACAAACTTTCTTGGAAAAAAGTTGAATTCAATAAATGTCTACCCAAAAAGAGAGTCCCACCCCAAATCACAGGTGTAGATATTATTACACCCGTTTCATAAAACTTGCAAGTCCTTATACTGTGCAAATAGGCTCATAAATGAACACAGGATTCTCCTAACATTTGATGACTTTAGTGTAGAAATTGGTCTCTAGAGTTCCGTCTCTTCTTCTGTGCTAGTAGCCATCTCCAAACCATTATAAAGAGACATCCCTGTGTGCCAAAGTTCCAAGGACAGTTCTCTGAGAGAAGGCAGTGCCAGCAGCTGCATGCTTAGCTTGGCTCTCTCCTGTATAGTTCTTAGCATTAGAGGATGGCTTTGGCTTATCGGGAAGGAGTTCAGTGAGGGGTTTCTAGAGAACAATCTCCATGGAAGGATGGCTCATAGACTCAATTATTTTTTTGTAAAGTTCATCAAATTCCTTCTTCGAACCTGTTTTCATGGTATCAGAAAGGAGAAGACTACGGAGGTGGTTAACATTTCTATGAGCTTCAACTTCTTCATCTTCATCAATTATCCTGTCTTCAATCTCCTGAAGCTTACTTCAGGCAACTTCACACTGGTTCTCCAGTCGTCTGATCTATTTCTTCACAAATAGCATCTAATATCCCAGGTAGAGAAAGGCCACTAGTGCATGGATTTACTCCACACTCCACACCCCTCTACATCTTGGTGTGCACAAAGAATTCATTCATTATGACCAGCACAGAGCTCTGCTTCAATTATAATTATTATTATTATTATTATTATTTTAGCAGGCAGTTGCCATCCTCCTCCTCTCACTTGTGTTTCTTTTTGCAACTAATGAAAAAATGTCGTGCACCATTCTCCTGCTGAGGCTGCTTGGGACTGCGCGTGGTCCTAGCCACTGTTCCAGCTGGGCGCTGTCTGCTCCCAGGTGGGAAAACCGGCTAGGGAAGGCGAGCGAGCGGCTGCAGGAAGTCCAAGCTGCAGCTCAGAGGCAGGCCGCTGAAAGGCTAGAGGAGCACAGCCATGTCCATGAGAAGGTAGCTGCAGCCACAGCGACTGCTGAGAGGCACCAGCCTCTGAGCCCACTCTGGACCCTATATCACACCTTCTAGCGCTAGTCCTGCCTCTTATCCACCATCTTAATCTGCCATCTTAATCTGAGCTCTCATATGAATTTTAAAATAGTTTTTTTCTAGTTCTGTGAAGAATGTCATTGGTAGTTTGATAGGAATAGCATTGAATCTTGAAGCTGCTTTTGGCAATTTGACCATTCTAATGGTAATCATTCTTCCTATCCATGAGCATGAAATGTTTTTCCATTTGTTTGTGTCATCTCTTTTTTTTTTTTTTTTTTTTAGCAGTGTTTTGCATTCTCTTTGTAGAGATCTTTCACCTTTCTGGGTAGTCATGTTCCTAGGTATTTCATATTTTTTTTGTAGGGATTGTGACTGGGGTTGCATTCTTGTTTTACCTCTGAACTTTACTGTTGTTGGTGTCTAGGAATTCTAGTGATTTTTTTTGTGGGAATGGAGTCCCGCTCTGTTGCCCATGCTGGAGTGCAGTGGCATGATCACAGTCCACTGTAAACTCCACCTGCTGGCTTCAAGTGATTCTCCTGCCTCATTCTCCCAAGTAGTTGATCCTATAGGCATGCACCACTACACCTGGCTAATTTTTATATTTTTAATAGAGGCAGCAGTTTGCCATGTTGGCCAGGGTAGGGTGGTCTCGAACTGCTGGCCTCAAGAGATCCACCTGCCTCAGCCTCCCAATTTGCTGGGATTACAGGTGTGAGCCACCACATTTGGCCTGTGATTTTTGTATGTTGATTTTTTATCCTGAGACTTTGCTTAAGTTGTTTATCAGCTTAAGGAGCTTTTGAGTTGAGACCACAAGGTTTTCTAGGTGTAGGATTATGTCATCTGGACACAAGAGTAGTTTGACTTCCTCTCTTTCTATTTGGATTTTTTTTTTTATTTCTCTTACCTGATTCCTCTGCCGAGGACTTCCAATACCATGTTGAATAGAATTGGTGAGAGAGGGCACCTTTGTCTTGCACCAGTTTTCAAGGAGAATGCTTTCAGCTTTGTCCCATTCTGTATGATGTTGGCTGTGAGTCTGTCATACACGGATCTCATTATTTTGAGGCATGTTTCTTCAATACCTAGTTTATTGAGAATTTTAAGCATGAAGGGGTGTTTAATTTTATTAAAAAGCTTTTCTACAACTATTGAGATAATAGTTTGGTTTCTGTTTTTTGTTTTGTTTATATAATGAATCACATTTTTTGGTGTGTGTGTGTTGAACCAATTTTTAATTCTATGAATAAAATGTACTTGATCTTGGTGGATAAGTTTTTTAATATGCTGCCAGCTTCAGTTTGTCAGTGTTTTGTTGAAGATATTTTCATCAAGGATATTGGCCTGGGGCGGGGGTTGTTGTTTCCTTGCTAGGTTTTGATGTCAGGGTTATGAAATGATTTAGGGAGAAGTCTTTTCTTGTTTTTTTTTTTTTTTTTTTTGGTGGGGGAGGGAATAGTTTCAGCCGGAATGATACCAGCTCTTCTTTGTACATCTGTTAGTATTTAGTTGTGAATCCTTCTGGTCTTGGGCCTTTTTTAATTGGTAGGCTATTTATTAGTGATTCACTTTTGGTGCTCATTATTGGTGTGCTCAGAGATTGAATTATTTCCTGGTTTCATCTTGGGAGGGTGTATGTGTCCAGGAATTCATCTATCTTTTTCTATATCTTTTTATTTATATGCATTGCGGGCTATTATACTGTCTGGTGTTAATTCGTATTTTCATGGGGTTTGTGGTAATATCCATTTCATAGTTTTTGATTGTGTTTATTTAGATCTTCTCTCCCTATTTCTTTATTCTAGCTAGCTATGCACTTAGTTTATTATTTTATGTCAAAACACCGACTCCTTGAGTTAATCTTTTAATGCTTTTTCATGTCTATCTTCTTTTCAGTTCTGATTTTGGTTATTTCTTGTGTTCCGCTACCTTTGTGGTTGGCTTTTTCTTGGTTCTCTAGTTCTTCTAGTTGTGATGTTAAGTTGTTAAATTGAGATCTTTCATTTATTTATTTATTTATTTACTTATTTACTTACTTACTTACTTACTTATTTTGAGATGGAGTCTCGCTCTGTCTCCCAGGCTGGAGTGCAGTGGCGTGCTTTCTAACTTTTTGACATGGGCATTTAGTGCTGTAAATTTTCCTTTTAACACTGCCTTAGCTGTATTCTAGAGATTCTGGGATGTTGTATCTTTATTCTCACTAGTCTGAACAAACTTTCTGATTTCTATTTTAATTTCGTTATTTACCCAAAAGTCATTTAGGAGCAGGTTATTCCATTTTCATGTAATTGTATGGTTTTGAATGAATTTTTTAGTCCTGGTTTATTATTTGTTTGTGCTGTGGTCTGAGAGATTGGTTGTTATTATTTCTGTTGTTTTGCCTTTGTTTAGGATTGTTTTGATTGTGATTACGTGATTGATTTTAGAGTATTTGTCCTGTGGAGATGAGAAGAATGTATATATTACTGTTTTTTAGTGGAGAGTTTTGTTGATATCTATCAGATCCAGTTAAGCTAGTGCTGAATTTAGGTCCTGAATATCTTTGTTAATTTTCTGCCTTGATGATCTTTCTAATATGCTGAGTGGGGTGTTGAAGTCTCCCACTCTTACTGTGTGTGAGTCTACGTCTCTTTGAAGGTCTCTAAGATCTTGCTTTATGGATCAGAGTACTCCTATGCTCGGTGCATATATATTTATGATAGGTCTTCTTGTTTCATTGAACCCTTTACCATCACATAATGCTTCTCTTTGTCTTTTTTGATGTTTGTTGGTTTAAAGTTTGTTTTGCCTGAAGTTAGGATTACATTTTGTGCTTTCTTTTGTTTTCCATTTTCTTGGTAGATTTTTCTGCATCCCTTTGGGTCTATGTGTGTGATTTCATGTGAGATGGGTTTCTTGAAGACAGCTTGCCAATGAGTCTTGGCATTGAATCGAACTTACTACTCTGTGCCTTTTAATTGGGGCATTTGGCCTGCTTACCTTCAAGGTTAGTATTGATATGTGTACATTTGATCTTGTCAACATGATATTAGCTGGCTATTTTTCAGACTTGTTTATGTGGTTGCTTTATATTGTTACTGGCTTCATATTGTTATTGTATTTCAGTATGTTTTCGTAGTGGCTGGTAATGGGCTTTCTTTTCCATATTTGGTGACTTTTTCAGGGGCTCTTTTAAGGTAGGCTTGATGGTAAAAAATTTTCTTAGCATTTGCTTGTCTGAAAATTATCTTATTTTCTTTTTGCTTACGAAGCTTAGTTTGGCTATATATGGAATTCTGTGTTGGAGTTTATTTTCTTTAAGAATGTTGAATATTGGCTTTCCAGTAGGGTTTCTGCTGAGAAGTTCACTGTTTTTCTGATTGGATTCCCTTTCTAGGTGACCTGACCTTGTTTTTTAGCTGCCGTTAACATTTTTACTTTTATTTTATGTTTGGAGAATCTGATGATTATGTTGCTTGGGGATGATTTTCTTCAGAAGTATTTTACTGGGATTCTCTGCATTTTTTGAATTTGCGTTTTGGCCTCTCTAGCTAGGTTGGAGAAGTTCTTATGGATGATAATCTGAAATATGTTTTCCAAGTTGCTCCCACTCTCTCCATCTTTTTCAGGGACTTTGGTGAATCAAAGATTTGGTCTCTTTACATAATCCCATATTTGTCAGAGGTTTTGTTCATTCTTTTTAATTTTTTTTCTCTCTTCTTTTCTGGCTGTCTTGTTTCAGAAAGCCTGTCTTCAAGCTCTGAGATTCTTTCCTCCACTTGGTCTATTTTCCTATTAATACTTGTGATTGCATTATGAAATTTTTGTAGTGTGATTTTCAGCTCTATTAGTTCAGTTATATTTCTTTCCATAGTGGCTGTTTTATCTTTCAGCTCTTATATTATTTTATTTTGATTCTTAGCTTATATAGATTGGGTTTTGATGTACTCCTGGATCTCAATGATCTTCCTTTTTATTCATATTCTGAATTTTATTTCTGTCATTTCAGCCATCAGCCCTGTTCAGAACCTTTGCTGGAGAAGTGGTGCAGTCATTTGGAGGACCAAGGCACTCTGGCCTTTTGAGTTGTCAGGGTTCTTGTGCTGGTTTTCTCATCTTTATGGGCTTATGGGGTTTTTTTATTTTTAAAATTTTTGGTCTAAGTTGCTGAACTTGGATTATTTTCTTGTATTTTATTTATGCCCTTTATGGTTTGATTGTGGTATGAAGTCAGTTAAGCCAACTGTCTTCATTTCTGGAAGATTTTGGGGGACGAACACTCTACTTTGAATTCTTGTACCATTTGCTCTCACTCTGGGGGCCTTGTATCAGGCCCCAGAGTTGTTCTCTGTCTTTTTGATGTTTGAAATTCACCACACTGAGGGGCCAAGGTGCTCTCCAACAGCTGGTCACTAGACTCTGATGGGTGGTGTCAGTCAAAGTGTTTTGTAATGCAGTTACTGAAGAATCTGTTCGTTTTTGCATGTGCCAGCAACAGCAGCAGTCTGGCAGGGTGCACACTTGTCACCTGTGGCAGGGTGCTAACAGGGGCTTGAGGGACTGCCTCTATGTGAGTGTTCATCACAGTGGTGAAGGCAGTTCGGCTTGGGGCCAAGGGGTCCTTGTTTGCAAGGGTCATGATGGTGGTGGTGTTAGCATGGGGGTGGAGCTCTGGGGGGCATAGGTCTGTGTGCATTCTTTTTGTGCCACAGATATGGGTGGTTGCTCAGGGTGGAGGAGAATTCCTTGTTCTTTATGCTTACTTTTTCTCCTGTGACAGTGTTGGTGCAAGGGTGGGCCTTGCTGATTCTGTGCTTGCCAAGGCTCTGACTGCAATGGCAGTTCGTGGAGAGAGGGCGGTGGTCTGTATATTTGCTGTAGCAGTGGAAGGGCAGGGTGCATGCATAGAGGTGCACTGACAGGTCAAGGAAAGCAAACATGCCCATGTACACACTTGTCATCAAAGTGATGTGCGGGGTTGCTGTTGGCCCATGGGAAGCTGCATTGTGAGGAGGTAGCAGAAAGTCTCTTGTGTGGCCATGGGGGCAGCACTGTTGGAGCTCTCCATTAGTCAGAAACGTTTCACCAGCACAGAAGCCATGATGCAGGTCCCTAGGGCACTCAAGGCTTCTTTGCACAAGTGTGACTAGGCTGGGGCCAACTGGAGAGGCCAGGAAATTAAGGGGTGCTCATGTCAGACCAGCCCCATGTGGTAGACAAGAACATCCTGCAGAGTTAAGGTTCAATAGTTCCTCTAGGGCTAATGTCTCCTGTGGGAGCAAGTCAAGCCTGGGGGAATGGCTGTCTCTGCCTCTGCTCCACTACAGATGTTGCTGCACGAAACTCTCCAGGCTTCACCTCAGCTGGATTGCTACCCTTACCACTTATTTAAGCAGGTGTCCCTGCCAACTTGAGTGTCCGTGGTGGTTGAGAGGTCTCCTAGTGCTGGCATTCAAGAAGCCTATGGAGAGAACACATTGCTTTTTTACCAGTTCAACTCATGCATTCTTCTGGAGTTACTGACGGCCAGGAACAACTCCCAGTGTGGAGTAGCCACGCTTCCTCCGTCTTGCTAGCTACTGTTTCTTTCTTCTCTCCACTCTGATGATACATTAGGAGTGTGCCAATTATCTGGGTCCCTCAGTGGCAACTGGGTGCTCCAGTGTTGGGTATATATATATATACACATATGTATATATATACATATATACACATGTATATATACATATATGTATACGCATACGTATATATACATATATACGCATACGTATATACACATATATACGCATACGTATATACACACATATACACATACGTATATACACACATATACACATACGTATATACACATACGTATATACACATACGTATATACACATACGTATATACACATACGTGTATATACACATGCGTATATATGTATATATACGCATGCGTATATACACGTATGTGTGTATATACGTATGTGTATATGTGTGTATATACGTATGTGTATATACATATGTGTATATACACGTGTGTATATACGTATGTGTATATACACGTGTATATATACGTGTATATACACGTGTATATATACAGATATACACATATATACATACATATACACATATATACATATATGCACATATACATATACATATATACACATATATATATACACATATATACATATATACACATATATACATATATACATATATACACATATATACATATATACATATATACACACATATATACATATATACACATATATACAGATATACACATATATACATATATACACACATATACATGTGTATACACATATATACACACATATACATGTATATACATATATATACACATATATACATATATACATATATACACATATATACACATATATACATATATACATATATACACATATATACACATATATATACATATATACACACATATATATGTATAGTGAGTTTTTTATGTTTATTTGTATTATTTTTTATATCTACTTTAAGTTCTGGGATACCTATGCAGAATGTGCCAGTTTCTTACATAGGTATAAACGTGCCATGGTGGTTTGTTACACCCATCAGCCCATCACCTACATTAGGTATTTCTCCTAATGCTATCCCTCCCCTAGCACCACCCCCAGCACCCCCCCCACCACCAACAGGACCTGGTGTGTGATGTTTCCCTCCCTGTGTTTACGTCTTCTCATTGTTCAACTCCCACTTATGAGTAAGAACATGTGGGGTTTTGTTTTCTGTTCCTGTGTTAGTTTGCTGAGAATGATGGTTTTGAGCTTCATCCCTATCCCTGCAAAGGACATGAACTCATGTTTATGGCTGCATAGTATTACGTGGTGTGTATGTGCCACATTTTCTTTATCTAGTCTATCATTGATGGGCATTTGGGTTAGTCCCAAGTCTTTGCTATTGTGAATACTGCTGCAATAAACATATGTGTCCATGTGTCTTTATAGTAGAATGATTTATAAGCGTTTGGGTATATACCCAGGAGTGGGATTGCTGGGTCAAATGATATTTCTGGTTCTAAGTTCTTGAGGAATTGACACACTGTCTTCCACAATGGTTGAACTAATTGACACTCCCACCAACAGTGTAAAGGTGTTCCTATTTCTCCACATCCTCTACAGCATCTGTTGTTTCCTGACTTTTTAATTATCATCATTCTAACTTGCATGAGATGGTATCTCATTGTGATTTTGATGTGCATTTCTCTAATGACCAGTGATGATGAGCTTTTTTTCATATGTTTGCTGGCCACATAAATGTCTTATTTTAGAAGTATCTGTTCATATCATTCACCCACTTTATGATAGGGTGGTTTGTTTTTTGTCTTGTAAATTTGTTTAAGTTCTTTGTAGATTCTGGATATTAGCCCTTTGCCAGATGGGTAGATTGCAAAATTTTTTTCCCATTCTGTAGGTTGCCTGTTCACTCTGATTATAGTTTCCTTTGCTGTGCAGAAGCTCTTTAGTTTAATTAGATCCCATTTGTCAATTTTGGCTTTTGTTGCCATTGCTTTTGGTGTTTTAGTCATGAAGTCTTTGCCCATGCATATGTCCTGAATGATATTGCCTAGGTTTTCATTTAGGGTTTTTGTATTTGTTTGTTTTAGGTCTTACATTCAAATCTGTAATCCATCTTGAGTTAATTTTTGTATAAGGTGTAAGGAAAGGGTCCAGTTTCAGTTTTCTGCATATAGCTAGCCAGTTTTCCCAACACCATTTATTAAATAGGGAACCCTTTCCCCATTGCTTGTTTTTGTCAAGTTTGTCAAAGAACAGTTGGTTGTAGACATGTGGCATTATATCTGAGGCCTCTGTTCTGTTCCATTGGTCTATATCTCTGTTTTGGTACCAGTACCATGCTGTTTTGTTCATGGTAGCCTTGTAGTATAGTTGAAGTCAGGTAGTGTGGTGCCTTCAGCTTTTATTTTTTTGCTTAGGATTGTCTTGGCTGTATGGGCTCTTTTTCACTTCCATATGTAATTTAAAGTAATTTTTTCTAATTCTGTGAAAAAAGTCAACGGTAGCTTGATGAGGATAGCATTGAATCTATAAATTACTTTGGGCAATATGGCCATTTTCATGACATTGATTATTCCTGTCCATGAGTATGGACTGATTTTCCAATTGTTTGTGTCCTCCCTTACTTCCTTGAGCAGTGAGACCTGAGATTTTCCTGAAGTTGCTTGTCAGCTTAAGGAGATTTGGGGCTGAGACGACAGGGTTTTCTAAATATACAATCACGTCATCTGCAAAAGAGACAATTTGACTTCCTCTTTTCCTATTTGAATACCTTTATTTTTTCTCTTGCCTGATTGCCCTGGCCAGAACTTTCAATAATATGTTGAATTGGAGTGTAAGAGAGGGCATCCTTGTCTTGTACCAGTTTTCAAAGGGAATGCTTCCAGCTTTTGCCCATTGAGTATGATATGGACTGTAGGTTTGTTATAAATAGTTCTTGTTATTTTGAGATACTTTCCATCAATACCCAGTTTATTGAGAGTTTTTAGCATGAAGAGATGTTGAATTTTATTGAAGGCCTTTTCTGCATCTATTGAGATAATCATATGGTTTTTGTCCATTGGTTCTGTTTATGTGTTAGATTACGTTTATTGATTTGCGTGTGTTGAACCACCCTTGCATCCTGGGGATGAAACTGACTTGATCATGGTGGATAAGCTTTTTGATGTCCTGCTGGTTTCAGGTTGCCAGTATTTTATTGAGGATTTTTGCATCAATGTTCATCAGGGACATTGGCCTGAAGTTTTCTTTTTTGTTGCTGTTGTTGTGTCTCTGCCAGGTTTTGGTATCAGGATGATGCTGGCCTCATAAAAATGAGTTAGGGAGGAGTCCCTGTTTTTCTATTGTTTGGGATAGTTTCAGAAGGAATGGTACCAGCTCCTCTTTGTACCTCTGGTAGAATTCGGCTGTGAATCTGTCTTGTCCTGGGTTTTTTTGGTTGGTAGGCTATTAATTACTGCCTCAATTTCAGAACTTGTTATTGGTGTATTCAGGTATTCAACTTCTTACTGGTTTAGTCTTTGGAGGGTGTATGTGTCCAGAAATTTACCCATTTCTTCTAGGTTTTCTAGTTTATTGACATAGAGGTGTTTCTAGTATTCTCTGATGGTAGTTTGTATTTCTGGGGATCAGAGGTGATATCCCTTTTATCATTTTTTATTGTGTCTATTTGATTCTTCTCTCTTTTCTTCTTTATTAGTCTGGCTAGAGGTCTATCTATTTTGATGAACTTTTCAAAAACCAGCTCCTGGATTCATTGATTTTTTTGAAGGGTTTTTTGTGTCTCTATCTCCTTCAATTCTGTTCTGATCTTAGTTATTTCTTGTCTTCTGCTAGCTTTTGGATTTGTTTGCTCTTGTTTCTCTAGTTCTTTTCATTGTGATGTTAGGGTGTCAATTTTAGATCTTTCCTGCTTTCTTCTGTGGACATTTAGTGCTATAAATTTCCCTCCAAACACTGCTTTAGCTGTATCCCAGAGATTCTGGTAAGTTGTGTCCTTGTTCTCATTGGTTTTGAAGAGCTTATTTATTTCTGCCTTAATTTTGTTATTTACCCAGTAGTCATTCAGGAGCAGGTTGTTCAGTTTCCATCTAGTTGTGCGGTTTTTAGTGAGTTTCTTAATCTTGAGTTCTAATTTGATTGCACTGTGGTCTGGCAGACTGTTTGTCATGATTTCCATTCTTTTGCATTTGCTGAGGAGTGTTTTACTTCCAATTATGTCATCAATTTTAGAATAAGTGCAATGTGGTGCTGACAAGGATGTATATTCTGTTGATATGGGGTGGAGAGTTCTCTAGATGTCTGTTAGGTCGGCTTGGTCCAGAGCTGAGTTCAAGTCCTGAATATTCTTGTTACTTTTCTGTCTTGTTTACCTGTCTAATATTGACAGTGGGGTGTTAAAGTCTCCCACTATTATTGTGTGGGAGTCTAAGTCTCTTTCTAGGTCTCTAAGAACTTGCTTTATGAATCTGGGTGCCCCTGTATTGGGTGCATATATATTTATGATAGTTACCTCTTCTTGTTGCATTGATCCCTTTACCATTATGTAATGTTCTTGGTCTTTTTTGATGTTTGTTGGTTTAAAGTCTGTTTTAACAGAGACCAGGATTGCAACCCCTGCTTGCTTTATTTATTTATTTATTTATTTATTTTGCTTGGTTAATCTTCTATCCCTTTATTTTGAGCCTAGGTGTGTCTTTGCACATGAGATGGGTCTCCTGAATACAGCACAGCAATGGCTCTTGACTCTTCATCCAACTTTCCAGTCTGTGTCTTTTAATTGAGGCATTCAGCCTGTTTACTTTTAAGGTTAATATTGTTATGTGTGAATTTGATCCTGTCATTATGATGCTAGCTGGTCATTTTGCGTGTTAGTTGATGCAGTTTCTTCATAGTGTCGATGGTCTTTACAATTTGGTAGGTTTTTGTAGTGGCTGGTACCTTGTTTTTTGTTTTTGTTTTTGTCTTTGTTTTTCCATGTTTGTTGTTTCCTTCAGGAGCTCTTGTAAGGTAGGCCTGGTGGTGACAAAATCTCTCGACATTTGCTTGTCCATAAAGGATTTTATTTCTCCTTGGCTTATGAAGCTTAGTTTGGCTGGTTATGAAATTCTGGATTGAAAATTCTTTTCTTTAAGAATGTTAAATATTGGCCCTCACTCTCTTCTGGCTTGTAGGATTTCTGCAGAGAGATCTGCTATTAGTCTGATGGCCTTCTTTTTGTGGGTAACCCACCTTTCTCTCTGGCTGCCTTAACATTTTTTCCTTCATTTCACCCTTGGTGAATCTGATGATTCTTAAGGCATAACTTTGTGGTGTTCTCTGTATTTCCTGAATTTGAATGTTGGCCTGTCTTGCTAGGTTGGGGAAGTTCTCCTGGATAATATCCTGGAGAGTGTTTTCCAACTTGGTTCCATTCTTTCCATCACTTTCAGGTACAGCAATGAAACATAGATTTGGTCTTTTCACACAGTCCCATATGTCTTGGAGGCTTTGTTTGTTCCTTTTCCTTCTGTTTTTTCTAATCTTGTCTTCATGTTTTATTTCATTAAGTTGATCTTCAATCTCTGATATCCTTTCTTTTGCTTGACAGATTTGGCTATTGATAACTTGTGTACGCTTCACGAAGTTCTCATGCTGTGTTTTTCAGCTCCATCAGGTCAGTTATATTCTTCTCTAAACTGGTTATTGTAGTTAGCAAGTCCTCTAACCTTGTTTCAAGATTCTTAGCTTTTTTGCATTGAGTTAGAACATGCTCCTTTAGCTCTGAGGAGTTTGTTATTACCTACCTTCTGAAGCCTACTTCCTTCAATTCGTCAAATTTATTGTCCATCCAGTTTTGTTCCTTTGCTGGTGAGGATTTTTGATCCTTTGTAGGAGAAGAGGCGTTTTGGTTTTTGGAATTTTCAGCCTTTTTGCACTGGTTTTTCCTCATCTTTGTGGATTTATCTACCTTTGGTCTTTAGTGTTGGTGACCTTCAGATGAAGTTTCTGTGTGGTCGTTTTTTCTGTTGATGTTGATGCTATTCCTTTCTGTTGTTAGTTTTCCTTCTAACAGGCCCCTCTGCTGCAAGTCTGCTGGAGTTTGCTGGAGGTCCACTCTGGACCCTGTTTTCCTGGGTATTACCAGCAGAGGTGCAGAACACAAAGATTGCTGCCTGTTCCTTCCTCTGGAAGCTTCGTCCCAGAGGGGCACCCACCAGATGGCAGACAGCTCTCCTGTATGAGATGTCTGTTGACCCCTGCTTGGAGGTGTGTCCCAGTCAGGAGACATGGGTGTCAGGGACCCACTTGAGGAGGCAGTCTGTCTCTTAGTGCAGGTCAAGTGCTGTGCTGGGAGATCCCCTGCTCTCTTCAGAACCAGCAGGCAGGAATGTTTAAGTCCACTGAGTCTGTGTTCACAGCCACCCCTTATCCCAGGTGCTCTGTCTCAGGCAGATGGGAGTTTTATCTATAAGTCCCTGACTGGGGCTGCTGTCTTTCAGAGATGCCCTGCCCAGAGCAGAGGAATCTAGAGAGACGGCATGGCTATGGCAGCATTACCGAGCTGCAGTAGGCTCCCTATGTGTTCTAATAATGGTGGATACATCCTTTCACTTCCAGGTGTATGACTTTCTATATATGTACATATATATCGATATATATATATATACACACACACATATATATAGAATGTGCATGTGTATATAATACATGTATGTGTGTATATATATGTATATACATATATGTGTGTGTGTATACATATATACACATATATACACATGTATATGTGTATATATATGCAGGATACAGTCTAGTATATATATACACATATATACACATATATATGTGTGTATATATATGTGTATATATATGTGTGTGTATATATATGTGTGTATACATATATGCAGGATGCAGTCTGGTGTGGGTCTAGACCTTCAAAATGGTGCCTTGTAGCTGCCTAGGACTCAGGAGATGCTATATTCTCCTGCTGGATTTATTATTTTATTATTATGTAATACTTTTTGTCTTTTTGCCTTTTTTTTCTTTAAAGTCTGTTATTTAAGTACAGCTACTCCTGCTTGCTTTTGGTTTTCATTTCCATGGAACATTTTATTTCATCCCATTACTTTTACTAGATACACATTTACATGTGAAGTGAGTTTCTTGTGAGCAGCATATAATTGGGTCATTTAAAAATTCATTCTGCCAGTCAATGTCTTTTAAGTGGAGAATTTAACCTGCTTACATTCAAGCTTATTATTCATATATCAGGACTTGCTTGTGTCATTTTATTAGTTGATTCCTGGTTGTTTTATATATTCTTTGTTTCTTTATTTTTCTCTCATTATTTATCACTGGGGTTTGGTGATTTTCTGTAGTGGTACCATTTCAGTGCTTTCTTTTTATTATTTTTTGTGTTTCCTCTACCAGTGAGTTTTATATGTTTATGCGTTTTCATAATGGTGGATATTGTCCTTTCACTTCCAGGTGTACAACTTTCTTAAGCATTTCTGGTAGGGCCATTCTAGTGGTGATAAACCCTCTCAGCTTTTGCCTTTCTGGGAAGGACTATTTCTCATCCATTTATGAAAAATTCCTTTACTGGGTATAGTGTTGTTGGCTGGCAGTTTTTTTTCTTTAACCACTTGGAATGTATTATCCAATTCTCTCCTGGCATGTAAGGTTTGCTGAGAAATTTGCTGTTAGTCTCATGAAAGTTCCTTTATATGTGCCTTTATGTGCATTTTGGGGGGTTTTTAGAATTCTCTCTTTGGCTTTTTACAGTTTGAATATAATGTGACTTGGGGAAGAAATTTTAGTTGTGTATATTTTGGAATTGCTGTTTATTATGTATTAGGTATCTAAATATTTTGCTAAGCTTAGGAAGTTTATAGCTATTATTTTGTTAAATAGCTGTTCTATTTATTTTGTTTCCCCTTCACCTTCTGGGACATCAAAATTTTGAATATTTAGTCACTTTGTGGTGTCCCATATGTCCTGTTGACTTTCCTTATTCTTTTAAATTTTCCCCTGTTTTTTTCTGACTGGGTTATTTGAAAAGATCTGTCTTCAAGTTCTGAAATTCTGTTGATTTAGCCTAGTTTTGAAACTTACAAATATATTTTTATTTCATTCAATGAATTAATTAGTTCCAGATTTTTTATATCTATTTTTTTGTAAATTTCTCATTAATATCTTAAATTGTTATTTAAAAATAATGCCTGTTTTCTTGTATCTTTTTGAGATTTTTAATACCATTTTCAATTGTTTTTTAAGATTTCATAAATTTTTTTCAATGGATCTGTTGCTGGAAAGTTGTTGCATTCCTTTGGAGTTGTCTTTTCTTACTTTGTTGTATTTCTTGTGTCCTTATGTTGATATCTGTGTATCTAATGTACAAATAGCTTCTTTCAATTTTTTGAATTTATTTTCACAAAGAAGGGATTTTTTTAAAGATGTGTTTATGTTGTTGGTTGGGTAGGGAACTTTGGCTTTGATTCTGGGTGTTTGCAGTAATGTAGTCCTTGTATGAGTTATTTGACTGTAAACAGCAGTTATTGCTATGATTTCTTCAGTGGTTTATGGTGCAGTTGCTAGTAGAGGCTGTTGTGATGTTTGTGTGTGGATGTGAATGCCAAGTATGCCTGTCTTCAGGCTTCCAATGTGGCAGCAGTAGATTTAGTGTGCTTAGTTTTGGGCCCCAGTGACAGCAGGTCTAGGTAGGCTGATTTTTTGGACGCCAAACAGCTTGCTCAGGTACAGGCAGTTTCACCATTTGCCCAAGAGGGTGAGTGAGTCTTTGGGGCCTCGGGTAATGGGTGTAGCATGAGTGATGGCAATAATAAGGGCAGAACAACACTCTGGCTCCCAAGTGGTTTTCACTAGTGTTGGTGGTTTCTGTGATGTGCTGTGCACAAAAGTACTCAAGCCTGCAGTTGTGTGTGTGGGTGGGTGCCAGCTGCAGCCGTGGCATGTTGGGTGTTCTTCAGTCTCCTAGGAGGAGTGCTCAGATGTCAAAGGTGATGAATGGGGCAGGGTGATTCCCAGGCCCCCAGATATTGGCCTCAGGCTCTGCAGGGGCATAGTTGGGCCAGATGGGCCTGTTCTCAGGCCGCTCAGTGGTTCATGTGAGCACTGGCTATGGCAGACGGGGCCTGGATATGTGCACTATGTGCAGGTTGGTGCAGCAGTAGTTTTGTTGCTTCCCTAATGCTCAGGAGGGTGAGGTTGCTTGCATTGGCAGCAGCACTAGGCATGCAGCTGGGGAGCATATGCTTCAGTACCAGGTGGTTTTTGCAAGCAGGGTAGCTTGTCTTCATTGCACTTGTACATGTGTGTTGGTCCTGCTACTGGGGGTAGCAGGCTCACTGTTAATGGTTCCTGCTTTAATCCTGTTGGCACTAGCCAGCAGTGGCACCTGGATGTGGGTGGAGGATATCAGTTAGGCTCCAGGGATGTGAATGTACGGAAACTGCTGAGGCCTAAGGCAGGATGCAGTCTGGTGGGGACTAGACCTTCCAAATGGTGCCTCGTAACTGCCTAGGACTCAGGAGGTGTTTGGGACACAGAGTGAGCTTCCTCTGTGGAGCAGTGTCACAGTGTGTTCTCCAGGCCACTCCCTACATTAGTCTCCAGGCCTACAAGGGCCAAGGGGCTTTACAATGGTTAGGATTGCAGAAGATCATGCTGGGAATTTGGACTGCTGGCAGCCTCTCACTTTCCATTAGCTGAGGGTCCTTTCCAGGCTCCAAGCCAATTCTGGCCAAGCAGGCTACCTTGCTTCTCTCTCCTCCCTTGCCTTAAATGTTTTCTGTCTTTTTTCTGTTAAATTTCAGCATTCTGTCTTAGATGATCTATTCAAGATGATATTATCTACTCACTAATTTGGTTTTGTGTGGTAGAAGCTTTAAGGTGGCTGACTAGAGGCATCTGGTACTCACGTCTTCCATTCATCTTTGTGGAGTACGTGAGTACCAGATGCCTCTAGTCAGCCATCTTAAAGCTTCTTCCCACAAAAATTTTGAAATCCCCTTGAACTCTTGTAGCCAATAGGTCAGGCCTATTTTTTTTACATATCAGGTTTTTGTTTGTTTTTATTTGAATAGTGCCTAGGAACTCAGAATGCTTTTGGAAGCTTTTAATCTGAGCAATTGGGTCATTTTTACCTGCATGAAAGGCAGTGCCTAGATGGTAGACTAGAAGCAGCTCATCTGTGCTGTTCTCAAAGAAAGGAAACAAAAGGGCTAGTGAACACTAACCCTGCAGGTTGATCTTCTGAGAAACCAGGTCAGGATCCATCAACGCAGCAGGGGAACACAGAGAGCAGAGGATCAAAGCTGGTCAACAGCCAGCCTGGGCTCAGCAGAGAGCCAGGAGAACCTAACACGAGAAAGAGTGAGTGAGAGCACCTAGGGAGATTCACACTCCGACAGGGACCTGTGCAAGACTAGGAATGGGAGAATACCCTGTCCCCCTGTCCCCCTACTACACTCCTAAGACTGAGGCAGAAAACTGTTCAGACTTTTTCATGGGCAACTCTCGAGTCCAAGGAGACTTCTACAAGCCTTGGGCCCTAGAAAAGACCAGCACTTGCACCATAGCTCCAATAGAGGCCAAAGCGGCAGTATCTGGGAGCAGTAAGATTGCTTTACTTCCCTTTGCTGGAAGAGGCTCAGCACCAGCTACTAGCCTAGCGGTCCTACTTTGGCTTGAATTCGGCCAGCTATTTCACCCACCTTGCCAATGGTAGCCAAAGTGGAAATGTCTGATACAGCCTTCAGCCTCCTGTTCTCCCTTTTATGTGAACTCAGCTGGAGGGTGAAGCCTCCTGATGTTCTAGGAGACATTCTGTCAGCAGGGCACATGACCCCATCCAGTCACACCACTGATAGCCAGAATGTCAATGCTTGCTAGACCTTCTGGCCTAGTGGTCTTGCTTTTTTGTGAAGTCAGCTGGATGGTGCCACTTCCTGTTGTCCTGGAAAACACCCAGATGGCAGAGTGTGTGACCCCACCTGCCCTGCCACTGGAAGCCAGGTGGGCAACACCTGTTAGGGCTTCTGGCCTGACAGCCCACTTCTGTTTGAGTACAGTTAGAGGGTGCAGCTTCCTGTTTTACCAAGCAACACCTGGATGGCAGAGCACATGACCGCACCTGAATCTGCCACTGGAAACCAGGTGAGCAACACTTCCTAGAGCTTCTTGCCCAGTGGCCCTGCTTCTCTGTGAACTCAGCTGGAGCACACAGCTTCCTGTTGTTTTGGTGAACAACCAAATTTTGGAGTGTATGATTCCACCCACTCCCACCACTGGCAACCAGGCAGGCAATGCCTGCTATAACTTTTGCCCCAACAGCTTCGTTTCTGTGTAAACTCAGCTAGAGATCACAGCTTCCTGTTGTCCCAGGAAACACCAGGATTGCAGAATGTGTGACCCCACCCACCCCTGCCAATGGTAGCCAGGCATGCAATGCATGCCAGAGCTTCCAGCACAGAGGCCCCGCTTCTGCGTGAACTCAGCTAGAGGACACAGCTTCATGTTGTCCCATGAAACATCCAAATGGCAGAGTACATGACCCTGCCTGCCCCCACCACTGATAGCCATGCAGGTAATGCTTGCTAGAGCTTATAGGCCAGCAGTCCTGCTTCTTTCTGAAGTCAGGTGGAAGGCCCAGCTTTGCTATCCTGGGAAACACCTGGTCGGCCATGCACATGACACTCCACCCACGCTGACCACTATTAATGAAGGAGGTAACACCTATTAGAGTTTCTGGCCCAGCAGCCTCACTTCTGTCTGAACTATGCTGGCATGTGCAGCCTCCTGTTGTCCCAGGAACCACTCAGATGGCAGGAGAGGTGACCCCGTCCACCCATGCCACTGACAGCCAAGTAGGCAATGCCTATTAGAAATTCTGGCTCAGCTGGCCTGCATCTGTGGGAACTCAGCTGGAGGGTGCAGCCACCTGTTGTCCTGAGAAACACCCAGACAGCAGGTTGCACGACCACACTCATTTAATCCCTGCCATTGAGAGCCAGGAATGCAATGCCCACTGGAGCTTCTGACACAGTGGCCCTGCTATTGTGTGAGCTCGGTTAGAGGGTGCAGCTTCCTGTGGTCCTGAGAAACACCCACCCTGCTGTCCCCCACTACTAGTAGCCAGGTGAGATATGTGTATTAGAACTTTTGGCCCAGTAAGCCCGCTTCTGTGGAAACTCAGCCGATGGGCACAGCCTCCTTTTGTCCCAGGAGGTACCCAGACAGTAGGGATGGCATCCCCACCCACCCCCACTGCTGGTAGCCAGGTGAGTCATGCTTGATTGAGCCTCTGGCCCAGCAGTTCTACTTCTGCCTGAATTTGCTAAGGGGTGCAGCCCCCTATTGCCCTGGAAACACCCAGATGCTAGAGCAGTCAACTCCACCCACCCCCATCTCCTGTAGCCAGATGTGCCACATCCCTTAGACCTTCCAGGCCAGCAGTCTTGCCCGGCTTCCTGCCCAGCAGTCTTGCCCGGCTTCCTGCCCAGCGGTCCTGCCCAGCAGTCCTGCTTCAGTATGATGATTCCTCAAGGATCTAGAACCAGAAATACCATTTGACCAAGCAATCCCATTGCTGGGTATATACCCAAAGGATTATAAATCATTCTCCTATAAAGACACATGCACATGTATATTTATTGAAGCACTATTCACAGTAGCAAAGACTTGGAGCCAACCCAAATGCCCATCAATGATAGACTGGATAAAGAAAATGTGGCACATATACACCATGGAATACTATGCAGCCATAAAAAAGAATGAGTTCATGTTCTTCGCAGGGACATGGATGAAGCTGGAAGCCATCATTCTCAGCAAACTAACATAGGAACAGAAAACCAAACACGGCATGTTCTCACTCATTAGTGGGAGTTGAAAAAGAACACATGGACACAGGGAGGCAAACATTACACACTGGGGCCTGTCGGGGGGTTGGAGGGAAGGGAAGGGAGAGCATTCGGACAAATACCTAATGCATGTGGGGCTTAAAACCTAGATGACGGGTTGATAGGTGTAGCAAACCACCATGGCACATGTGTACCTATGTAACAAACATGCACGTTCTGCACATGTATCCCAAATCTTAAAGTAAATTTAAAAAAAAAAAGAAAAAAAGAGAGAGAGAGAATGTGGTACATATACACTATGAAATACTATTCAGCCATCAAAAGGAAAGAGATATGTCCCTTGCAGGGCCATGGATGAAGTTGGAAGCCATCATCCTCAGCAAACTAACACAGGAACAGAAACCCAAACACTGCAGGTAGGAGTTGAACAATGGGAACACATGGACCCGGTGAGGGAAACCACACACATCAGGGCCTGTTGAGTGGGTGCGAGGGGAAGAAACTTTGAGGACAGGTCAATAGGTGCAGCAAACCACCATTGCTCATGTATACCTATGTAATAAACCAGCACATTCTGCACATGTATCTTGGAACTATCAGTAAAATAGTAAAAAAAGAACATGTGGTAGTTTTTAAATATCTGAATGTATCTAACTAAATACATAGGCTAAGTAAATATAAGGTAGTCAGATGTAAGCCTGATGCTCATATAAGAAACAGTATCCTATTATAGCACAGACTGTATTGGGAATATATGCATCATTTACTCAAATAGGAGACAGCTAATTTTATGTTTCTCTAGTATACAAACATCCTGAGAAGAGTAAAATAGTTTTTCAAAGCAGGCTAAAGTGCCACTGAAGAGAACACACTGAGTATAATACATAACCTAGATATTAGTGTCTTTCATATTGGCCATGGGATTGGCCAATAGCTCATAGGATTGTAATAACCTCAGCAGAACCATTTTTTTGTGTGTTTATTTTATTTTATTTTATTATGATACTTTTGGTTTTAGGGTACATGTGCACAATGTGCAGGTTTGTTACATATGTATCCATGTGCCATGTTGGTTTGCTGCACCCATTAACTCGTCATTTAGCATTAGGTATATCTCCTAATGCCGTCCCTCCCCCCTCCATCCACCCCACAACAGTCCCCGGAGTGTGATGTTCCCCTTCCTGTGTCCATGAGTTCTCACTGTTCAATTCCCACCTATGAGTGAGAACATGCAGTGTTTGGTTTTTTGTCCTTGTGATACTTTACTGAGAATGATGTTTTCCAGTTTCATCCATGTCCCTACAAAGGACAGGAACTCATCATTTTTTATGGCTGCATAGTATTCCATGGTGTATATGTGCCACATTTTCTTATTCCAGTCTATCGTTGTTGGACATTTGGGTTGGTTCCAAGTCTTTGCTATTGTGAATAGTGCCGCAATAAACATACGTGTGCATGTGTCTTTATAGCAGCATGATTTATAGTCCTTTGGGTATATACCCAGTAATGGGATGGCTGGGTCAAATGGTATTTCTAGTTCTAAATCCCTGAGGAATCGCCACACTGACTTCCGCAATGGTTGAACTAGTTTACAGTCCCACCAACAGTGTAAAAGTGTTCCTATTTCTCCACATCCTCTCCAGCACCTGTTGTTTTCTGACTTTTTAATGATGGCCATTCTAACTGGTGTGAGATGGTATCTCATTGTGGTTTTGATTTGCATTTCTCTGATGGCCAGTGATGATGAGCATTTTTTCATGTGTTTTTTGGCTGCATAAATGTCTTCTTTTGAGAAGTGTCTATTCATGTCCTTTGCCCACTTTTTGATGGGGTTGTTTTGTTTTCTTCTTGTAAATTTGTTTGGGTTCATTGTAGATTATGGATATTAGCCCTTTGTCAGATGAGTAGGTTGCAAAAATTTTCTCCCATTCTGTAGGTTGCCTGTTCACTCTGATGGTAGTTTCTTTTGCTGTGCAGAAGCTCTTTAGTTTAATTAGATCCCATTTGTCAATTTTGGCTTTTGTTGCCATTGCTTTTGGTGCTTTAGACATGAAGTCCTTGCTCATGCCTGTGTCCTAAATGGTATTGCCTATGTTTTCTTCTAGGGTTTTTATGGTTTTAGGTCTAATATATAACTCTTTAACCCATCTTCAATTAGTTTTTGTATAACGTGTAAGGAAGGGATCCAGTTTCAGCTTTCTACATATGGCTAGCCAGTTGTCCCAGCACCATTTATCAAATAGGGAATCCTTTCACCATTTCTTGTTTTTGTCAGGTTTGTCAAAGATCAGATAGTTGTAGATATGCGGCATTATTTCTGAGGGCTCTGTTGTGTTCCATTGATCTATGTCTCTGTTGTGGTACCAGTACCATGCTGTTTTGGTTACTGTAGCCTTGTAGTATAGTTTGAAGTCAGGTAGCATGATGCCTCCAGCTTTGTTCTTTTGGCTTAGGATTGACTTGGCAATGTGGGCTCTCTTTTGGTTCCATATGAACTTGAAAGTAGTTTTTTCCAATTCTGTGAAGAAAGTCATTGGTAGCTTGATGGGGATGGCATTGAATCTATAAATGTAAGTTGGATTCCTAAGTATTTTATTCTCTTTGAAGCAATTGTGAATGGGAGTTCACTCATGATTTGGCTCTCTGTGATTGGTGTACAAGAATGCTTGTGATTTTCGTACATTGATTTTGTATCCTGAGACTTTGCTGAAGTTGCTAACCAGTTTAAGGAGATTTTGGGCTGAGACAATGGGGTTTTCTAGATGTACAATCATGTCATCTGCCAACAGGGACAATTTGACTTCCTCTTTTCCTAATGGAATACCCTTTATTTCCTTCTCCTGCCTGATTGCCCTGGCCAGAACTTCCAGCACTATATTGAATAGGAGTGGTGAGAGAGGGCATCCCTGTCTTGTGCCAGTTTTCAAAGGGAATGCTTCCAGTTTTTGCCCATTCAGTATGATATTGGCTGTGGGTTTGTCATAGATAGCTCTTATTATTTTGAGATACGTCCCATCAATACCTAATTTATTGAGAGTTTTTAGCATGAAGCATTGTTGAATTTTGTCAAAGGCTTTTTCTGCATCTATTGAGATAATCGTGTGGTTTTTGTCTTTGGTTCCGTTTATATGCTGGATTACATTTATTGATTTGCATATGTTGAACCAGCCTTGCATCCCAGGGATGAAGCCCACTTGATCATGGTGTATGAACTTTTTGATGTGCTGCTGGATTCCGTTTGCCAGTATTTTACTGAGGATTTTTGCATCAATGTTCATCAAGGATATTGGTCTAAAATTCCCTTTTTTGGTTATGTCTCTGCCAGGCTTTGGTATCAGGACGATGCTGTCCTCACAAAATGTGTTAGGGAGGATTCCCTCTTTTTCTATCGATTGGAATAGTTTCAGAAGGAATGGTACCAGTTCCTCCTTGTACCTCTGGTAGAATTCGGCTGTGAATCCCTCAGGTCCTGGACTCTTTGGTTGGTAAGCTATTGATTATTGCCACAATTTCAGGGCCTGTTATTGGTCTATTCAGAGATTCAACTTCTTCCTGGTTTAGTCTTGGGAGGGTGTATTTGTCGAGGAATTTATCCATTTCTTCTAGATTTTCTAGTTTATTTGTGTAGAGGTGTTTTTAGTATTCTCTGATGGTAGATCGTATTTCTGTGGGATCGGTGGTGATATCCCCTTTTTCATTTTTTATTGAATCTATTTGATTCTTCTCTCTTTTCTTCTTTATTAGTCTCATTAGCAGTCTATCAATTTTGTTGATCTTTTCAAAAAGCCAGCTCCTGGATTCATTAATTTTTTGAAGGGTTTTTTGTGTCTCTATTTCCTTCAGTTCTTCTCTGATTTTAGTTATTTCTAGCCTTCTGCTAGATTTTGAATGTGTTTGCTCTTGCTTTTCTAGTTCTTTTAATTGTGATGTTAGGGTGTCAATTTTGGATCTTTCCTGCTTTCTCTTGTGGGCATTTAGTGCTATAAATTTCCCTCTACACACTGCTTTGAATGTGTCCCAGGGATTCTGGTATGTTGTGTCTTTGTTCTCGTTGGTTTCAAAGAACATCTTTATTTCTGCCTACATTTCGTTATGTACCCAGTAGTCATTCTGGAGCAGGTTGTTCAGTTTCCATGTAGTTGAGCGGTTTTGAGTGAGTTTCTTAATCCTTAGTTCTAGTTTGATTGCTCTGTGGTCTCAGAGACAGTTTGTTATAATTTCTGATCTTTTACATTTGCTGAGGAGAGCTTTACTTCTAGCTATGTGGTCAATTTTGGAATAGGTGTGGTGTGGTGCTGAAAAAAATGTATATTCTGTTGATTTGGGGTGGAGAGTTCTGTAGATGTCTATTAGGTCCACTTTGTGCAGAGCTGAGTTCAATTCCTGGATATCCTTGTTAACTTTCTGTCTCATTAATCTGTCTAATGTTGACAGTGGAGTGTTAAAATCTCCCATTATTATTGTGTGGGAGTTTAAGTCCCTTTGTAGGTCACTCAGGACTTGCTTTATGAATGTGGGTGCTCATGTACTGGGTGCATATATATTTAGGATAGTTAGCTCTTCTTGTTGAATTGATCCCTTTACCATTATGTAATGGCCTTCTTTGTCTCTTTTGGTCTTTGTTTGTTTAAAGTCTATTTTATCAGAGACTAGGATTGCAACCCCTGCCTTTTTTTGTTTTCCATTTGCTTGATAGATCTTCCTTCATCCCTTTATTTTGAGTCTATGTGTGTCTCTGCACATGAGATGTGTTTCCTGAACACAGCACACTGGTGGGTCTTGACTCCTTATCCAATTTGCCAGTCTGTGTCTTCTAATTGGAGCATTTAGCCCATTTACATATAAAGTTAATATTGTTATGTGTAAATTTGATCCTGTCATTATGATGTTAGTTGGTTATTTTGCTCGTTAGTTGATGCAGTTTCTTCCTAGCCTCGATGGTCTTTACAAGTTGGCATGTTTTTGCAGTGGCTGGTACCAGTTTTTCCTTTCCATGTTTAGTGCTTCCTTCAGGAGCTCTTTTAGGGCAGGCCTGGTGGTGACAAAATCACTCAACATTTGCTTGTCTGTAAAGTATTTTATTTCTCCTTCACTCATGAAGCTTAGTTTGGCTGGTTATGAAATTCTGGTTTGAAAATTCTTTTCTTTAAGAATGTTGAATACCGTCCCCCACTCTCTTCTGGCTTGTAGAGTTTCTGCTGAGAGATCAGCTGTTAGTCTGATGGGCTTTCCTTTGTGGGTAACCTGACCTTTCTCTCTGGCTGCCCTTAACATTTTTTCCTTCATTTCAACTTTGGTGAATCTGACAATTATGTGTCTTGGAGTTGCTCTTCTCGAGGAGTATCTTTGTGGCGTTCTCTGTATTTCCTGATTCTGAATGTTGGCCTGCCTTGCTAGATCGGGAAAGTTCTCCTGGATAATATCTTGCAGAGTGTTTTCCAACTTGGTTCCATTCTCCCCATCATTTTCAGGTACACCAATCAGACGTAGGTTTTGTCTTTTCACCTAGTCCCAAATTTCTTGGAGGCTTTGTTTGTTTCTTTTTATTCTTTTTTCTCTAAACTTCCCTTCTCGCTTCTTTTCATTCATTTCATCTTCCATCACTGATACCCTTTCTTCCAGTTGATCGCATCGGCTACTGAGGCTTCTGCAATCTTCGCGTAGTTCTCGAAACTTGGCTTTCAGCTCCATCAGCTCCTTTAAGCCCTTCTCTTTATTGGTTATTCTCATTATCCATTCATCTAATTTTTTTTCAAAGTTTTTAACTTCTTTGCTATTGTTTTGAATTTCCTCCCGTAGCTCAGAGTAGTTTGATGGTCTGAAGCCTTCTTCTCTCAACTCGTCAAAGTCATCCTCCGTCCAGCTTTGTTCTTTTGCTGGTGAGGAACTGTGTTCCTTTGGAGGAGGAGAGGTGCTCTGCTTTTTAGAGTTTCCAGTTTTTCTGCTCTGTTTTTTCCCCATCTTTGTGGTTTTATCTACTTTCGGTCTTTGATGATGGTGATGTACAGATGGGTTTTTGGTGTGGACGTCCTTTCTGTTTGTTAGTTTTCCTTCTACCAGACAGGACCCTCAGCTGCAGCTCTGTTGGAGTTTGCTAGAGGGCCACTCCAGACCCTGTTTGGCTGGGTGTCAGCAGCGGTGGCTGCAGAACAGCGGATTTTCATGAGACCACAAATTCAGCTGTATGATAGTTAGTCTGGAAGTTTTGTCTCAGAGGAGTACCTGGCCGAGTGAGGTGTCAGTCTGTCCCTACAGGGGGGTGCCTCCCATTTAGGCTACTCAGGGGTCAGGGACCCACTTTAGGACGCAGTCTGTCCGTTCTCCCATTTGCAGCTGCGTGCTGGGAGAACCACTACTCTCTTCAAAGCTGTCAGACAGGGACATTTAAGTCTGCAGAGATTCCTGCTGAGTTTTTGTTTGTCTGTGCCCTGCCCCCAGAGGTGGAGCCTACAGACGCAGGCAGGCCTCCTTGAGCTGTGGTGGGCTCCACCCAGTTCGAGCTTCCTGGCTGCTTTGTTTTCCTAAGCAAGCCTGGGCAATGGTGGGCACCCCTCCCCCAGCCTAGCTGCCACCTTGCAGTTTGATCTGACTGCTGTGGTAGCAATCAGCGAGGCTCCGTGGGCATAGGACCCTCTGAGGCAGGTGTGGGACACAGTCTCCTGGTGTGCCGTTTTCCAAGCCTGTTGGAATAGCGTAGTATTAGGTTGGGACTGCCCTGATTTTCCAGGTGCTGTCTGTTACCCCTTTCTTTGACTAGGAAAGGGAACTCCCTGACCCCTTGTGCTTCCTGAGTGAGGCAATGCCTCGCCCTGCTTTGGCTTGTGCACAGTGCACTGCACCAACTGTCCTGCACCCACTGTTTGGCACTCCCTAGTGAGATGAACCTGTTACCTCAAATGGAAATGCAGAAATCACCCCTCTTCTGTGACGCTCACGTTGGGAGCTGTAGACCAGAGCTCTTCCTATTCGGCCATCTTGGCTCCACCCCAGCAGAAGCATTTTGATGTCATAAAGTCAAGGCCTAATTTTTCAAGACTGAATTTGAGATATGAAGGAAACTTAATTACCAGAAGGTAATTAAAGGTAATCTACCATTTGAAGTATTAAACGACAAAAAAACTTTTAAATTTTTGTCAGCATAATGAGGTAGAAGATTCAGCAATCAGCTAAGTTCAGAGTAGTTGCTATGGAGTGGGAAAAATGAGCTCTTTTCTTTAAGTGGCATAAGAAGATCACAAGGGTTCAAAATAATAGAAGGAATATAAAATAAATTATATTAGTGTTCTAGGAGGTATCAAAATGTAATTATAGACAAGACTATCAGTAGAGCAAAGAGACAAAAAAGGATGTTGAAGAATGAGAAAATTAATTTTGTTCATTGTCTTTGATAGAAGCTTTTCACTTCTGAAGTCAGCAGCTTGTGCAGGATTTTTAATAATCCTCAGTTTAAATTATTTTAGTGGAATAAAATCTAGTAGTCATTTAAGTGAAGAAACATGAATCCCAGGATCAACACTAGAGTTTTACTGATATGTAAATCAATAAAACAGTACCTAATTTGGTCACTTCAGTTGAAGCCCAACAACAATTTTTCTTTGATGCCTTTTTCAGAAGACCAAATCTCCAGGATTGTGAATCAATCAGAGAATGTTTAGGTAAGAGTTTTGAAAATGTTCCTTGTGTTTGTTGTAAATAAAGCTGGAGATATCATTTGACTAGCATGTATTATTCTGTCATTAGCTTGTAATAGACTAGAATACAGGATTGGAAGTGAAATTTTTCATGACACTGCATGAGACAGCCTGTTAATAACTCATAAGGAGATAACTTGTGGGTCCTTGAGAGGTATGAAGTTACTTTTATCAGATAAGATTGACTTTTTGTGCCTTGGAAGTTTGAGGGTTACTACAGTTTTGGACAATTACATTATTACAATTTCACTAATTCTCTTTATTCTTCCTGAAGTTTCTGGGTGATAAGGACAGTTGAGATTTTGAGTTAAATGTAAGCTGCAAAGAGCTTTTTAATATTAAATTACGGTACCAGAGAAATGTACATCCTTGTCACTGGAGTGATAAGTATGAATTTTCCAATTTGGGAATAAAAATAATCAAGGGCTTTTGATTAAATTTAAAAATCATTACATTTTTAGTTTAGCAGCAAAGAAAAGCCTCAACCAACTCCAAGAATAAACAACAATAACTATAATATACTTATTTTCCATTTGGAAGTATTCAAATGGTACCTGAGGATCTGTTACCAGTCAATAGTCTATATTTGCAGCCTTACTAGTATTGTGTTATTGGCAGGTAGATTAGCTCTTCAAATCATCCTTGGCAGTATCTCTTAAAATTCCCCAACTAATATTAGTTTAATGTTGTGGCCATTATATCTCTACTATCTTGGGTGATATATTTACGTTTTTATCTTTTGTCAGCTGATAAATCCATGTGAGAGCAACTAATGCAGACTTCTAAATTGACTTTATTACAACAAGAAGCTTAATTTTTGTAAAACATTCATTCTGTAAAAAATTTATTCTGATGAAATATATATGGCAAAATTTTGGCATTTTAGCCATTTTAAATGTACAATTCAGTAGCATTGATTACATTTATGTTGTACAATCATCACTACTATCTATTTTCAAATGCTCTTAATCATCCCAAGCAAAATCTGTCGCTATTAGGCAATAACTTTAACTCTCCCTTTCTGCAGTTTCTGGTAAACTCTAATCTACTTTCTGATTCTATTAATTTGCCAATTCTGGATATTTTATATGAGGGGAATCATACAATATTTTTACATTTGCATCTGGCTTATTTCACTTAGCATTATTATTATTTTTTTTTTGAGATGGAGTCTCTCTCTGTCACTCAGGCTGGAGTGCAGTGACACGATTGCAGCTCACTGCAACCTCCGCCTGCCGGGTTCACACCATTCTCCTGCCTCAGCCTCCCGAGTAGCTGGGACTACAGGCTAATTTTTGGTATTTTTAGCAGAGTCAGGATTTCACCATGTTAGCCAGGATGGTCTTAATCTCCTGACCCCATGATCCACCTGCCTCAGCCTCCCAAAGTGCTGGGATTACAGGTGTGAGCCACCGCGCCTGGCCAGCATTATATTTTTAAGATTCATCCATATTGTAGTATGTATCATAAATTCATATTTTATGGCTGAATAATATTCCATTTTATGTGTATAACACATTTTGTTTATCCATTTTTCTTCTGACAGACTTGTGTTGTTTCCGCCTATTGCTCATTGTGTGTACAAGTATGAGTCCCAGTATTCAATTCTTGTCGGTGTATGCCTGGAGTGGAATTGCTGAGTCACATGATAATTGTATGTATTCCTTTTTGAGGTACTCCTATATTATTTTCCACAGTGGCTGCACCATTTTATATTACCACATATATAGACAAGGGCTCCAATTTATCTGTATCCTTACCAACACTTATTTTCTATGTTTTTTGATTAAACCTAAGTTGGTGAGTGTGAAGTAGTATCTCATTGTGATTTTGATTTGCATTTCCATGATGACTAATGATGGCTTTTTTTTTGGAAAGAGATTCGCTCTTGTCGCCCAGTCTGGAGTGCAATGGCACGATCTCAGCTCACTGCAACCTCAGTCTCTCAGGTTCATGGGATTTTCCAGCCTCAGCCTCCCAAGTTGCTGGGACTATAGGCGTGTGCCACTATGCCCAGCTAATATTTTGTATTTTTAGTAGAGACGGGGGTTTCGCCATGTTGGCCAGGCTGGTCTTGAACTCTTGACCTCAGGTGGTTCGCCCACCTTGGCCTCCCAAAGTGCTGGAATTACAGGCGTGAGCCAACGCGCCTGGCAGTGATGTTTAACATTTGTTCATGAACTTTTTGGCCATTTTTATTTCTTCTTTGGAATAAATCTATTCAAGATTTTGGCCCATTATTGGTCTGGTTATTAAATTGTAGGTATTATTTATGTATTCTGAATATTACAGCCTTATCAGATATGTGATTTGAAAATACTCTTTTTTTTGTAGATTGTCTTCTCCTTTTTTGATAACTTACTTTCATGCACAGAAGCTTCTAATTTTCATGAGGTCCCACTTTTATATTTTTTTCCTTTTTTTGCCTTTTGTCACCTTTTGGTGTCATATCTAAAAATCCATTGCCAAATCCAAGGTCATGAAATTTTATCTCTATGTTATCTTCTAAGAGTTTTATGTTTTAGATTATATATTTAGGTGATTGATTTCTTTTAATTAATTTTTGTATGTTTTCAGATAGTGATCTGACATCATTTTTTAATATGGAAATCCAGTTTTCTTAGTACCATTTATTGAAAAGATTATCTTTTTACTATTGAATACCCTTGGCACCCTTGTCAAAATTAGTTTATCCATATATGTTAAGGGTTTATATCTGAAATATAAATTCTAATTCAGTGGTCTATATATTTATTTCTATACCAGTAACACACTGTTTAGATAATTGGACCTTTTTAGTAAGTTTCAAAATTGGGAAATATGAATCTTCCAACTTTGTTCTTTTTCGTGATTATTCAGGCTATGTAAGGCCACTTTCATTTCCATATGAACTTGAGGGTTAGCTTATCCACTTCTGCAAAATAGTTGGAATTTTAATAAACATCACATTGAATCTGTAGATTGTTTTAGGCAGCATTGACATTTCAATTACTTACATTTTCCAATCTATGAATGCAAGAAGTATTTCTATATTTTAGCTATTCTTTATTTTTATAATTTTTAATTTTCATGGATATTTAGTAGGTGTATATATTTATGGAGTACATGATGCGTTTTGATAGAGGTATGCAATGTATAATAATCACATCATGGAAAATAGAGTATCCATCACCACGAGCCTTTATATTTAGGTCTTCTTTAATTCTTTTCATCAATTTTGTTTTCTCTTTCTAATTCTCAGTGTGTAAGCCTTTCATTTCTTTTGTTAAATATATTACTATATATTTCATTCTTTTTGATGCTATTGTAAAAGGAATTATTTTCTTATTAATTTTAATAATTTTCTTATATAATCTTAACTTTACAAATTGTTCATTGCGATTGTATAGGGATACAACCTGTTTTGCATGTCAAACTTGTACTTTGTAACTTTTCTGAATGCATTTATTAGGTAGAGTAGCTTTTTAAATTTTTTTTATTTTTAATTTTTCTGAGTACATAGTAGGTGTATGTGTTTATATGGCACATGAGATGTTTTGATACAGGCATGTAATGTGTAATAATCACATCATGGAACATGAGATATTCATCCACTCAAGAATTTATGCTTTGTGTTACAAACAATCCAATTACACTCTTTTAGTTATTTTAAACTATACAATGTAATTATTGACTGTACCCACTCCATTGTGCTATCAATTAGTAAGTCTTATTTATTCTTTCTATTTGTTGATACCCATTAACCATCCTCACCTTCTTCCACCAACCCCTCCTACCCTTCCCAGCCTCTGGTAACCGTCCTTATACTCTCTGTCTCCATGAGTTCAATTGTGTTAATTTTTAGATCTCACAAATAAGTGAGAACGTGATGTTTTTCTTTCTGTGCCTGGCTTATTTACTTAACATAATTATCTCCAGTTCCACCCAGTTGTTGCAAATGACAATGTCTCATTATTTTTATGGCTGAATAGTACTCCATTGTATATATATGCCACATTTCTTAAAAACCATTCATCTGTTGGTGGATGCTTACATTGTTTCCAAATTTTGGCTATTGTAAATAGTACTGCAACAAACATGGGAGTGCAGCTATCTCTTTGATATACTGATTTCCTTTATTTTGGGTATATACTCAGCAGTCACATTGCTGGATCATATGGTAGCTCTATTTTTAGATTTTTGTGGATCCTCCAAACTGTTCTTCACAGTGGATATACTAATTTACATTTCCACCAACAGTAGGTTCTCTTTTCTCCACATCCTTGCCAGCATTTGTTATTGACTGTCTTTTGAAAAAAAGCCATTTTAACTGGGATGAGATGATACTATTTCATGGAGTCTATTTGCATTTCTCTGATGATCAACGATGTTGAACACCTTTTCATGTGCTTGTTTGTCCTTTGTATGTCTTCTTTTGAGAAATGCCTGTTCAAATCTTTTGCTCATTTTTGATTGGATTATTAATTTGTTTTTCCTTTAGAGTTGTTTGAGATGATTATATTTTCTGGTTATCAATCCCTTGTCAGATGGGTAGTTTGCAAATATTTTCTTCCAATCTGTGGATTGTCTCTTTACTTTGTTGATTGTTTCCCGTGCTGTGCAGAAGTTTTTTTTTTTTTTTTTTTTTTTTTTTTTTTTTTTTTTTTTTTGACGGAATCTCGCTCTTTCATCAGGCTGGAGTGCAGTGGCACGATCTCTGCTGACTGCAACCTATGCCTCCTGGGTTCAAGCGATTCTCCTGCCTCAGCCTCCCGAGTAGCTGGGACTACAGGCGCCGCCACCACGCCCAGCTAATTTTTGTATTTTTAGTAGAGATGGGGTTTCACCATGTTGGCCAGGATGGTCTTGGTCTCTTGACCTCGTGATCTGCCCGCCTCGGCCTCCCAAAGTGCTGGGATTACAGGCATGAGCCACTGTGCCCGGCCAGAAGATTTTTTAACTTGATGTGATCCCATTTGTCCATTTTTTGCTTTGGTTACCTGCACTTGTGGGGGTATTACTTACTAAATTTTTGCCCAGACCAATGTCCTGTAGATTTTCCTCAGTGTTTTCTTGTAGTAATTTCATAATTTGAGGTCTTAGATTTATGTCTTACTCCATTTTGATTTGATTTATGTATATGGCAAATTAGTAGCTTTTTGTGGATCTTTTGGGATGTTTATATATAGGATCATGTATTCTACAAAGTAGTTTTCATGTTTCATTTCCAATTGTAATGCCTTTTATCTCTTAATTTTGCCTAATTGCTCCAGCTAGAACTTTCAGTACACTTTTCAATAGCAGTGGTGAAAGTGGGCAACCCTATTTTGTTCCTGATTTTAGGGGGAAAATTTTGTCTTTCACTGTTGTGTATGATTTAGCTATGAATTTTTTATGAATGCCCTCTATTATGTGGAGACAGTTCTGTTCTATTCCAGGTTTTGGGATAGTTTTTATTATGAAAGGATGTTAGGTTTTGTCAGATGTTTTCAATGCACTAATTTTTCCTAATTCTATGAATGTGATATATTACATTGATTGAAATTCTTCTTATGTGGAAATACCCTTGGGTTCCTCAGATAAATTTCACTTTTTGTGTTGTATAATTCTTTTAATATGCTGTTGAATTCAATTTACTAGTATGATACTGAGGATTTTTGCATCAACATTCATAACGGATATTTATCAGTAGTTTTTTGTGGTATATTAATCTTATTTTGATTTGAGGGTAAGTCTGGCCTCATAGGATGAATTAGGATTTTTTCCCTCCTCTTCAATGTTTTGAAACAGTTTGAGAAGGATTAGTGTTGATTCTCTTTAAACGTTTACTAGAATTCAGTGGTAAAACCATTTGGTCCTAGACTTTTCTCTGTTTAGAATTTTTAAATTACTAATTCAAGCTCCTTACTGGTTATGGATGTATGCAGATTTTTCCATTTCTTCATGATCTAGTCTTGACAGGTTGTGCACTTCTAGGAATTTTAAAATTTTATTTACCTTAACCACTTCATTGGTGTACAATTGTTTGTATTATCCACTTATAAATAACTCTTTTTGTTTCTGTAAAATTGCTAATTATATCTCATGATTCATTTGTGATGTCAGTTACTTGTGTCTTCTCTTTTTTTTAGTCTGACTAAAGATTTGTCAATTTTGTTGATATTTTTGAAGAATCAACTATTGGTTTTGTTTACTTTCTGCATCATTTTTCTTTTCTCTATTTTATTTGTTTCTTCTATAATCTTTATTGTTTCTTTGCTTCTGCTAGATTTGGATTTAGTCTTTTTTTTCTAATTCCTTAACCTATAAAGTTCAGTTGTTAATTCTAGATCTTTCTTTTTTAAAAAAGTAATCATTTACAGCTATAAATTGCCCTTTTATCATAGTTTTCATACATCACGTAAGCTCCTTTCTGTTTTGCTTCCTCGGAAGATATTTTACCATTTCTCTCATGGTTTCTTCTCATTTTAATGATTTTTTTAGTGTGTTATAGAATTTCCACAAATTTGTGAAATTTCCACTTTTTCTTATGGTACAATTTCCCATTTGTAAAGGACACTTTTGCCAGATGTCGAATTCTTGGTTGACAGTTTTTTTTTTTCTTCGAGCACCTAAGTATATCACTTTGCTGTCTTCTGTCCTCCATATTTTCTGTTGACAAATCCACTGGTAGTCTTGCTGGGGATCTTTTATATGTGACAGGTCACATTTTTCTGACTACTTTCGAGATTCTCTCCTTGACTTTTGGCACTTTGAATATAATGTGCCTCTGTGTGGTTCTCCATCAGTTTAACTTATATCAAGTTAATTAAGTTTCTTGGATTTGTATATCCTCGTCTGTCCTTGAGTTTGAGAAATTTCAGCCATTTCCTTTAGATAATTTTTCTTCCCCTTTCATGCTCTTTGATTAACACAATGTGTAAATTATCTGGCTTGATGGTGTCCCCTAAGTCCCTAAGGCTCTGTTTATTTTTTTGTGATCCATGTAAAAATTATGTATTATACGTAAACCTTTTAACAAGTTATGGAAACAAAAGTTATGAGGTTCATTTAACTCATAATATTTAACATTTGGTTTATAACATAACATTAACATGTATCTCATAAAACCAGTGAAGTAAATGCAGGAAGTTTGAATTATAAGAAATTTAAGCCCTTATGTTTAACAAACCAAAATATTGTGCTAGCATTATTTTATACAGTAAATTAATTATTAAAGATTCTAGAACATGCCCCCATGTTTTTCTACCTTGAAAATAAAGCCTTTTTTGATTATCTCATAGCAATAGTAGCAGAGACTTTTTACTTTTCAGTGCTCACTAAAAGAAACATAATTTAATAATTTATTTTTGTTAGACTATTTGACTGTTTATCTGGGCTAGATGATCTATAGCAGGAGTCTCCAACTTCTGGGCCACAGATTAGTACCAGTCAGTGGCCTTTTAGAAACCAGACTATACAGCTGGAGGTGAGTGGCAGATGAATGAGTATTACTGCCTGAACTCTGTCTGCTGTCAAATCAGTGGTGATGTTTGATTCTCATAGGAGTGTGTACCCTATTGTGAACTGTGCATGTGAGGGATCTATGTTGCAGGCTCCTATGAGACTATAACTAATGCCTGATAATCTGAGGTGGAACAGTTTCATCCCAAAACTATACTTCCCCTCCATCCATGGAAAAAATTGTTTTCCATGAAACTGGTCCCTGGTGCCATAAAGTTTGGGGACCACTGATCTAGAGTGCATAGAAAACAACTGAATTATTTTTTGATCAGAGGATCTTTAAAATTTTACAAGACAGGAACAAATGAGAGGGGCTTATGTTCAGGCAAATATAAAATTGTCACTATAAAAAGCCAATTATAACTATAATTAAGCATGGTGGTTGATGCCTGTAATCCTAGCACTTTGGAAGGCTGAAGTAAGAGGATCTCTTGAGCCTAGGAGTTTGAGAGTCACCTGGGCAATATAGCGAGCCCTTGTCCCCACATAAAATTAAAAAAAAAATGGCCAAGCGTGGTGGCACATGCCTGTGGTCACAGCTGCTTGGGAGGCTGCCGTGAGAGGATTGCTTTAGCCCTAGAAGTCAAGGCTGTGGTGAGCTGAAATCACATCACTGCACTCCAGCCTGGGCCATAGTAAGACCCTGAAAACAAAAACAAAAAACAACAAAAGAAAGGAAATTCTGTGCTCTCTGCAAGGAAAAGAAAACATATAAACATACTTTGATGTATATAGGCACAAAAAAATGACATACGGCCAGTCTTGACATAACTTAGGCTCTCGGCAATTTTAATCAAACCATATAATATTAAGAGGCAGAACTCATTAAGCTTTAAAGTATGGAATCAAAAGAAGGGAGGTCATCTAAACTAAAAACATGATCTTTGTTTTAGACAATCCATCTCCTCATGAAGCTTTCTTTGCTTTTGGTTACCTGCAACCTCTCAAATTAATAATTTTGCTTGTTTTAAAAGCTCTTTAAAGTAGCCATTGGAATTTCAAATTCTCTGTAGTGAAATACTGTGCCAGTTAGAGAGAACAGCATTTAAATGAGCATTATAATAAGAACACATGAAGGAAAAAAGTGTTTAACACAGAAAAGGCGCAGCTTTAGATTGAGAAGTCCCCATGAGAATTCTAAGTATTTAAGATGCTGCCTGTGTAACTTTCTATCTCGTATGCTTGGCCAATGGCCAGTCATTACCAATCAAAGACTGAACAAAACCTCCTGATTCTAGACAGCTGGAAGTAAGCAAAGGATTTCCCGGGGGTACAAAGAAAATACTTAAGAAGAAGCCTCTATAAGGTTTTGAAATGATGATTTTAGACAAATTTTGTCCAAAGAATGCTGGTCAGAGAAGATTTTCTGAGCTAATTAGCCCCAGGGAACCACTTGAAAATGAACTTATCTGGCCTACATCCTGCCACTCTATATAGACTTTTTCTCCTGTAGACAAATAGCACTCATCACTAGATATGTTAATTAAGGTTCTCCAGAGAAACAAAACCAAGAGGGGAGACACACACACACACACCCCACATTATAGGGTATTGGCTTATTTGATTATGGAGGTTGTGAAGTTTTGCAATCTGCCATCTGCAAGCTGGTGACTCAGAAAATCCAGCAGTGTAGTTCAAAGGCCCGAGAGCCAGAGACAGATTCCAGTATGGGTCTGTAGGCCTGAGAACCAGTAGTGCTGAAGACAGAATGTTCATATTTCAGCTCAGTTAAGTAGAGAAAGCAAATCTTTCCTTCATCCACCTTTTGTTATATTCAGGCTCTCTATGATGCCCACCCATATTAGTTGGACAGAGTAACCTGCTTTATTTAGTCTATCATTTCATATGCTAATCTCTTCTAGAAACGTACTTGTGGACATACTCAGAAATAAGGTTTAACTAGAAAACTGGGCATCCCATGATTCAATCAAGTTTACACATGAAAGTAACTATCACACTAGAAAAGCAGATGAACCATAAGAAAAATACAAATGCAATATTTTTCAGATTAGTTAACTAAAAATATATCTAGGGACTTCATTACTTGGAAAGTAAAATAAACCCAGTGCTGAAGGACTTCAAGAAATATCTGAGCTCAGTTCAGCATAAACTTAACTCCCAGCCATGGCAAGATGGCAGCTTGAATATGTAGAAACATAAAGAGTCTCAGATACGCACACTATCACTGCGTCATGAGTTCTGGTCCAAGTCAGTGAGGGCTTACTGATCCTCAGTGGGTTTTCCATTTTTAATGGTACTTCTAAACAAAGACAACTAAGACCACACCTGCAGTTGAACAAATTGGATTTATTACTCATTGCAGCAAAAGAGAACACATATTACAGAAAACCAAGGGCATCTCAAGAAGAGAATGTTAGTTTAGAAGACCCTTACTAGGATTTGGGCTTCTGTGCGGTGATTTGGGGAAGGGTACAAGGAAGCAAGGCTTTCTGTGGATTAGAAATTGTCGAAAGCAGAAATAATTCTATGATTGGAAAACTTACTAAATCTTATTTCTCTACTTAATTCATACTTCAGAGTTTAGCTTCCAGTTCAGCCTCATTTCTTGCTGCTAGTTCCAATCTGGCCTTAGTGACTCCACCTCCCAGTGATTGATTTTCTTACCTGGAATTTTCTTGACCCTTTGAGTTCCATCCAATCCGAGGGACATGAACAGAGCAGGAAAAGAGCAAGGTTCTATAAAATATGGGGCTGAGAGCAGTCACTCCTGAGTTCAGAAACAATACTAAGTAGTTCCATGAGCATTTCTAAATATGAGGAGCTTAGAGATGACAAAGATTTGGAAATAAGATCTAGTAAGCTTGTCTTAAAGTTTTTATGTTAGTCTATAGTCTAAAGCAATAACACAGACATTTTTTCTAAACGTAGCTTTATTCATATTCATCTTATAGTTTATAAAATAAATATATAGGCTTCTTGTGATAATGGCAATTATTATGGTTAGTAGAAGTAGTAGTAGTAGTAGTTAAGGAGGTGATTAGTCAGGCTAAAGCCTTCTTAAAGACACCCCTTCTTGCAAATACTAGTGGAAAGCCAAAATGTAGTTAGTAATTAGCAATGGTTTAATATTCAGGCAATCAGCACTAAGATGTACCAGTAGATTCCCAAAACTCAAACCTAAAGAACTGGGAGCATTCTAGAATTCAGTGTTATACACCAACCACCAAAGGACAGTGATATGTGGAGAAGGAATCCAGCCACTGGGAGACTAGAGCTCAAGAGCATGAAACCAGTCACTGGGAGATGAAGTCATTAAGGTCAGATTGCAACTAGAAGGAATAAGCTGTTCATGCTTATCTGGAAGCTGAATTCAGAGGTGAGAATTAAGTAGAGGCCTCTATTAAGGTTAGAGGGGAATACTGATATTAACCAAACAGAACACAGGTTGCCAAGATTAGGGAAGTTTGGCTGTATTCTTTGATGAATTCATTCAGTCATTCATTCACCAGATGTTTACTGCATGCCAAATATGTAGTATGCCTGATATGGTTTGGATCTGTATCCCCACTAAATTTTATGTTGAATTGTAATCCCCAGTGTTGGAGGTGGGGCCTGGTGAGAGCTGATTGGATCATGGGGGTATATTTCTCATGAATGGTTTAGCCCCATCCCCTTGATGCTTTTCTCATAATAGTGAGTGCCTTCTTGTGAAAAATGGTCATTTAAAAGTGTGTAGCACCTCCCTCATCCCTTTCTTGTTCCTGCTCCTGCCATGTGACATGCCTGTTCCCACTTTGCCTTTCACCATGATTGTAAGTTTTCTGAGGCCTCCCCAGAATTCTCGCAGATGCCAGCATCATGGTTCCTGTTCTGGTTGTGGAACTGTGAGCCAACTAAACTTCTTTTCTTTATAAATTATCCAGTATCAGGGTTTTTTATAGCAATGAGAGAACAGACTACTACAATGCAATATTCCAAGCAAAGCTGCCCAATTTCTTTGGAGATAATGGAGCTCAGTTCTTTAAGGCATTTTCTGTGAACAGTTATTTTTCATTAGAGTCTTCAGGCCTCTTTGAGATGAAAAATAGCATTATTTATTTAACTCTCAGAGGCTGATTATTTACTTTGTGAATCAATTAGATTATTTGTTTTTCTTTTCTATAATCTGCACACTGTTATTGCTCAATAAATATTTACTGGTTAACTGGTTCATTGTCTTGGGTAATTTTTTTTTACCATTAGTCACTTTCATCAGACGTTGGAAGGAGCAGACATAAAACTGCATTTAGTTATGAACATATAGCTATATGAACATGCTGTATTTTTAGGTAACATTTATTCTCTGAAGACTCTAATCCACATACAATTGCCTTGTGTAAGTGATGATTTGGGAAAATCATTGTAAAGGGAAATGTGGTCTTTTTTGTAAAAATTATAGTCCAAATAGAAGAAACCAATATTACGATGCAAATAAGGATAATTCACCAGAAGCAATGCTCAGGGCAATGTATACCTAGAAAAAATAAAAACCCACCTTGAATCCCACAAGGTATAAGAAGGGAATTGAACTTTCCATTGCACATGGAATGAGAACTGGAGTTCTTTTCTTTTTATCTGCTAGAGTGATGAATATAACTATTATAAAGGAGGTGTGAAAAATACCTAAATAATGTAAATTGTTTTTGTTTATGGGATATTGAGTGTATAGGTAATTTTTTTTCTGTTTCTACTTCTCTATAATGAGTCACTCAAACAAACTAATAAACAAGGAGAATTAAGGATAGTAAGGATATATGTGCCACCTTATTAAAATCACCTGAGCTCATAAGGCAGTATATCTTTCAAGTGGTATTGTATTTCATCACATACTTTCCTTTTTATTACCTAATATTTTCCCAAAGTGGTTCTGAGGACCAACTGCTCTCCTTTTCTCACTTGTATAATTCTGTTTCATTATCCTTTAATCACTGGCTAATTTCCACATCAGATTCCAGAGGGAGCCATTCTAACAGATTTGGCTCATTATTATTGTCTTCATTGTACAGAGCCTTTCTCACTGGTCCCCACAAGTCATACATGCTCCATTTGGGTCAGGAAACCTAGTTTAATTGGTGGTCATTCTTGCACAAAGAACAGCCTCACTATGATTTCTCAAGCAGGTAGAAAGTAAGCAGAGAAACTTTGGCTACAAGAAGGGTTGGACATGGCAGTCTATAGTCCAAAATAACATTTGTGCCTGAAATATGAAAACAATAAAAAAGTGCCTTTTCAAGCCCTTCATCTATTTCTAAGCATCATCTTTTTCTAAGTCCTGACAACTGTTTTTTCCTACCCTCTAGTAATGTATTACTTACTAGTTTTCTAAAGTCATCCCCACTGCAGTATTCCACTCAGGTCCATCCACCACTGAAGTTGATATTTGCTCTAATAGTAACACTTTAATCTTACCTCTCAGTTTGTCAACCTTAACTTTATTAAAAATTCTTGCTCTCTCAGTGCCAAGATCTCATCCAGAATTTACGGGAAAGAAAGGCAAAGTAATTAAAATAATATATACCAAGTAGTAAATGACTATTTAATTTTTACTAATTTCCCAAGTAGGGAAAAAGTGAGCAGAGAAGCTGTGCCTACAAGAGCGGTGGTACATGGCAGTTTATAGTCGACAATAAATAACATTTGTGTCTGAAATATTAAAAAAATCAAGTCTGTGCACCCCCATACCTTATGTATGATGCTTGTTTTTATTAATCAAAATCCGTATCTAGAGGACTTTCAGTTTCCCAGTTGGCTTGTACAGAGATTATCACTCCTGTCTTAACAACAAGAAAAAAGCAGAACAAACTGAAAATCAGCGACTCCTCTTAGACTCAGTATAGAACTGAGGCCCCAGGGCAAACCACTGTCTTCAAAGTTTGAGACACAGGTGAATACAGAGAACTACAGTTTACTAGAGTGGATGCCTGAGAGTGGAAACTTCCATAAAGATGAGTACTGGGATGGGTAAACTTAAACTGCAATTCAAAAATTGCTGGAGGCTCAGTTTGGAAAAGCTTTGAGAATTACAATAAAATCACCAGTCTTATATGGACCCCACAAATTTCTCAGTTTTCCTTCCATGAACACAACAAGGTTCTCACAATAAAATTCAGAAAAATTTCCTCATATTCTGGTAGGTGGAAGGGAAAAATAAGTATGCTGAAATATGCCCAGAGCATTCTTTTCTTCTTAACAAGGCCTGCTGTCCAGAGAAACTTTTTCCAGAAGCTAACCTACTAGAGTTTTACCAGAGCTTAACCAAGTTGGAGGAAGGGAAATACTCAACTCCAGCTCCCTCTAACCTTCATTTATCACCTAATGGGGAAAAACCGAATCATCTGTGAAGGTCACAGCCCAGAAGCACAGGCTCATCAAAAGATCAACAGCTACCCATAGAACTATAGATTGCTTTCTCAGCCTTATATGCTGCCACCACATCAACCAACAACATGGAAGACAAACTCAAGGACACAAGAAGAAAGTTTAGTATATGACAAATAGAGCTACAGCAAACAGTCAATCCAACCTAACTGCTAGACAGAAAACCATAAAGCCTCATATTAAAAGCCTATTTACCTCTGTTCCTTTTACCTAGTGAATAATGTCTGGTTTTCATTAAAAAAATTACAAGCCAAGGTAAAAGACAAAACATGCAATATGAAGACACAGAATAAACATTAGAATCAAACTTATGTATTTCAAATGTGTTGGAATTATTAAACCAGGAAGTTTAATAGCTAGGCAATATATTCATTCTTAGTGGGGATAAAATAATATCTCATTGTGGTTTTGATTTCCATTACTATGATGATCAGTGATGTTGATGTTTTTATATACCTGTTGGCTATAGTGTGTCTTTTTTTGAGAAATTCCTATTCATGTTTTTGGCTCACTTAAAAAAATTAATTTTATAAATTCAGGGGGTACCCATTCAGGTTTATTACATGAATATATTACATAGTAGTGAGGTCTGAATAGTGAACATTGTACCCAATACATAATTTTTCAACACCCATGCATCTTCCAGAGTCCCACCTTTTTGAGTCCTCAGCGTCTATTTTTCCCCTCAGTCCATGTGTGCCAATTAATTAGTTCCCACTTACAAGTGAGAATATATGGTATTTCATTTTCTGTTTCTGAGTTATTTCACTTATGATAGTGGCTTCTAGCTGTGTTCATGTTGCTGCAGAAAACATAATTTTATTTTTAACACTTATTAGTATTCCAAGGTTTACATATACCATGTTTTCTTTATCCATTCCTCCATTGATGGACACCTATGTTGATTCCATGACTTTACTATTGTGAATAGTGATGTAATGATATGGTTTTGCTCTGTGTCCCCACCCAAATCTCATCTCCAGTTGTAATCTCCATAAACCCCACATGTCCAGGGTGGGACCTGGTGAGAGGTGATTGGATTATGGAGGCAGTTTCCATCATGCTATTCTTGTGATAATGAGTGAGTTCTCATGAGATCTGATGGTTTTATACGGGGCTCTTCCCCCATCACTTGTTTTCTCTCTCCCTCACCTGTCACCATGTAAGACATGCCTTTGCTTCTCTCTTACCGTCCACCATGATTTTAAGTTTCCTGAGGCCTCCCGAGCCATGCGGAACTGTGAGTCAATTGAACCTCTTTCTTTTATAAATTATCCAGTCTCAGGTATGTCTTTATAGCAGAGTGAGAACTGATTAATCCATGTGATAAACATAAAAGTATAGGTATCTTTTTGATATAATTATTTATTTATTTATTGAGACAGAGTCTCGCTCTGTCACCCAGCCTGGAGTGCAGTGGTGTGATCTCAGCTCACTGCAACCTCCGCCTCTTGGGTTCAAGCAAATCTCCTGCCTCAGCCTCCTGAGTAGCTTGGATTACAGGTGTGCCACCATGCCTGGCTAATTTTTGTATTTTTAGTAGAGAAAGGGTTTCACCATGTTAGCCAGAATAGTCTTGAACTCCTGACCTCAGGTGATCCACCCACTTTGGCCTCCCAAAGTGCTGGAATTACAGGCATGAGCCATCGTGCCTAGCTGATATAATGATTTATTTTCCTTGGGGTAAATATCCAGTATTGCAATTGCTAGATTGAATGCTAGTTCCATTTTTAGTTTCTTGAGAAATCTCCATGGTATTTTCCATAGAGGTTTTACTAATTTACACTCCCACCAACAGTGTGTAAGTATTTCCTTTTCTCCACATCCTCACCAACATCTATTGTTTTTTGACTTTTTAAGAATAGACATCTCACTGGTGTAAGATGGTATCTGATTGCATGGTTTTAACTTGCATTTCTCTGATGATTACTGATGTTGAGTTTTTTTATTTCTTGGTTGCTTGTGTGTCCTCGCTTGAAAAATGTCTTTTCTTGTCCTTTGCCCATTTTTAAATACGGTTATTTGTTTTATTCCTGTTGAATTGAGTTTCTTGTAGATTCTAGATATTAGTCCCCTGTTAGATAAATAATTTGCAAATACTTTCTTCCATTCTTTAGATTTTCTGTTCACTCTTCTGATTATTTCTTTTGCTGTGCAGAAGCTTTTTAATTTAATTAAGTCCAATTTTTTTGTCATTGCTTTTGAGGTCTTAGTCACGTTTTTTGTGTAGACCAATGTCCAGGACAGTTTTCTTTATGTTTTCTCCTATTATTTTTATAGTTTTGGGTCTTTAATCCACTTTGGGTTGAGTTTTGTGTATGGTGAGAGATAAGAGTCTAGTTTCATTGTTCTGCATGTGACTATCCAACTTTCGCAACACCACTTATTTAAGAGGGTGTTCTTTACCCAGTGTAAATTCTTATTATCCTTGCTGAAGATCCTTTAGCTTTGTTGGTTCTCTATGCTGTTCCATTGGTCTGTGTGTCTGTTTTATACTAATACCATTCTGTTTTGAATAATGTAGCCCGGAAATATATTTTGAAGTCAGACAACATGATGCCTCCAGCTTTTTTTTTTTTTCTCAGAATTGCTTTGGTTTAAGATGGCCATAATTAATATTCAAAGGGCTCTAATGGAAAAAGAAGAAAACATGCAAGACTGTCTGAGTGATGTAAGTAGAGACATGAAAACTCTATCACAGAATCAAAAGGAAATGCTATAAATTAAAACCTCTCCAGTAGAACTGAAATATGCCTTAGCTGAGCTTATCAATGGACTGGAAACAGCTGAGAAAACAAAATCAGTGAGCTTAAATAAATGTAAAAAGAAATTTTCAAAACTTAAATGCGAAGAGGAAAATGAATGAAAAAAAAACAGAACAGAATACCCAAGAACTGTGAGACAACTACAAAAAGTGTGACATGCATGTAATAAAAATACCCGAAGCAGAAAAAAGAGAAGAAACAGGAGAAATGTTTGAAACAATAATGCCTGAAAATTTTCCAAAAGTAATAATAAACAACAAACCAGAAATCCAGGTAGCTCTTAGAACACCCAACAGGATAAATATCAAAAAATCTATACCTAGGCATATTGTATTCAAATTACAGAAATCAAAGACAAATAGAAAAATTTGAAAGAAACCAAAGAAGAGAAACACCTTACCTATAGAGAAGCAAAAATATAGATTTAATCAGATTTCTCTTCATAAATCATGCAAACAACAAGAGAGTGGAGTGGAGTAAGGTATTTATAAAGTGTTGAAGGAAGATAAAATAACCTAGAATTATGTATGTAACAAAATTGGCTTTTAAAATGAAGGGGCAATAAAGACATTCACAGGCAAAGACTGAGGAAATTTGATGCCAGTAGACCTGCCTTACAACAAATGTAAAAATAAATCCTTTATAAGAAAGGAAAATGATATAGGTCAGAAGCTTGGACCAAAATTTAAAAAAAGGAGTATTAGAGGAAAAATAAATAAAATACTTATATATTTTTATTTTTAGTTTATGTAACATAACAGGTTTGCTCAAAATATTAATAATAGTCTGCTCAAAATAATAGCAACAACATATTTAATAATTACACATTTTGCATAAGTCAAATGCAGTACAATAATGTTATAAAGGATGAGAGGGAAGATTTGGGAATACTCTTTTATAACTTGCTTGCACTACTATGAAGTGATATAATGTAATTTGAAAGACTACATGGATTAATTGTAAATGGCAACAACATATATATTGTGTGTGTGTGTGTGTGTGTGTGTGTGTGTATGAGAGAGAACCAAATGCCGAGAGGAGATAAATGGAATTATATAAAGTGTTTAATTAAAACAAGAAGGTAGAAAATGAGTGATAGACATAATGGGGCAGGAAGAGCAAGGACAATGAGTAGAAAAGTGTACCAAATATGGTAAATATTGGTCCAACTACATTAATAATCATTTTATACATCAGCAGTCCAAATACACCAATTAAAAGACATGGATTCTCAGGGTAAATTTAAAAAACGAGATCCAACTATGTTATTTACCAAAAACAGACTTTAAATATAAAGACATAGATAAGTTATAAGTAAAGGGGTAGGAAAATATATTTCATGTTAACTCCAACCAAAGAAAGTTTTGATAACGATATTAATTTTAGCCATAGCAAATTTCAGAGCAAGAAAAATTGCCAGTTATCAAGACATGCATTATATAATGACTAAGTACAAATCATTCAAGAAAACATAAATATATTAACTGTGTATGTACTTAACAACACAGTGCCAAAATATAGGAGGCCAAAACTGGCAAAACTGCAAGAAAAATAAATAAAGTAACCATTATAGTTAAAGATTTTAATATCCCTCTCTCAGTAATTATCAGATCCAGCAGGGAGACAATCAAACAGGATATTGTTAAACTAAAAGATGCCATCAAAAAAATGTATCTAACTGATATCTATAAAATACTTTTTCCAAGACCAGAGCACTACATATTCTGCTAAAATGCACATGCCAAGATAGACCATGATCTGGGCCATAAAGTACAATTTAACAAATTTAAAACAGTAAAATTATACAAAATGTGCTCCCAAACAACAATGGAATTAAACTAGAAATCAATAACAGAATGATAGTTAGAAAACCCAAAACACTTAGAGGTAAAACCCACTCTTCTAAGTAACATATAGGTCAAAATCGGTATGAAAAAACATACCATGCTCTTGCATTGGATGAACCAATATCATTAAAATGATCATGCTGCCCAAAGAAATCTACAGATTTCACACAGTCTCCATGAAACTATCAATGCCCTTCACGAAATTAGGAAAAACAATTGAAAAGTTCAAACGGAACCAAAAAAGAACCTGAATAGCCAAAGCAATCTTGAGAAAAAAATGGACAAAGCTGGAGGTATTATATTACCTGACTTCAAATCATAGTACAAACATATAGTAACCAAAACAGCATGGCACTGGTATAAAAATAGACATATAGATCCATGGAACAGAATAGAGAACCTAGAAATAAGCACCATACCTACAACTAGCTGATCTTTCACAAAGCCAACAAAAATATATACTGGGGAATGTACACCCTATTCAACAAATGGTACTGGGAAAATTAGATGGCTACATGCAGAAGAATGAAACTGGAAACCTATTTCTCACCATATACAAAAACTAACTCAAGATGGTTTAATACTTAAATGTAAGACTCAAAACTATAAGAACACTAGAAGAAAACTCAGGAAAAACTCTTTTGCACATTGGCTTATGCCAAGAATTTATGACCAAGTCCTCAAAAGCAAATGCAACAGAAAAGTAGACAAATGGGACTTCTGCACAGCAAAAAAAGCTAGAGTAAACAGACAACCTACAGAATGGAAAATATATTTGCAAACTAAGCATTCAACAAAGGGCTAATATCCAGAATCTACAAGGAACTCAAACAAGACAACAGGAAAAAAACAAATAATATTATTTAAAAATGGGAAGGGATATGAACAACCATTCTTAAAAAAAAAAAGACATATGAGTGACTAAGAAACATAAAAAATCCTCAACATCACTAATCATCAGAGAAATGAAAGTTAAAACCGCAATTAGATACCATCTCACACCAATCAGAATGGCTATCATTAAAAAGTAAAAAATCAGCAAATGGTGGGGTTGCAGAGAAAAGGGAATACTTATACTCTGTTGGTGGGAATGTAAATTAGTACAACCTCTATGGAAAACACTATGGAGACTTCTCAAATAACTAAAAATATAATTATTATTCTATTCAGCAATCACATTACTGGATATCATCCAAAGGAAAATAAATCATTATATCAAAAATATACCCACACTCATGTATTTATCATAGCACTATTTACAATAGCAAAGTCATGGAATCAGCATAAGTGTTCATCAGTGGATGACTGAATAAAGAAAACATGGTATATATACCATGGAATACTACGCAGACATAAAACAGAATGAAATCATGTCTTTTGCAGCAATATGGATGGAACTGGAGGACATTATCCTAGATGAAATTACTCAGAAACAGAAGGCCAAATACTACGTATTCTCACTTATAAGTGGGAGCTGAAGAATGCGTGCATCTAGCATAAAGAGTGGAATAACAGATATTGGAAACTACAAAATATGCGAGGGTAGGAGGCATGAGGGTTGAAAAATTACCTATTGGGTAATAGGTACACTGTGGGTGATAGGTACACTAAAAGCCCAGACCTCATCGCTATGCAATATATGCATGTAATAAATCTGCATTTGTACCCCTTAAATCTATGAAAATTTTAAAAGTGGTATCTCAAGAGAAATTTCTACCTGTTTAAAATAAAATGAAAATACAAATTATCAAAATTTGTGGGATGCAACAAAAGCAGGGATTAGTGGGAAAGTTATAATATGAATGTATATATTAAAGAAAGACCTAAAAATCAATAATGTCTTTTGTCTGAGGAAAATAGAACAAATTACATTCAAAGAAGCAGAAGAACAAATGTTAGAGCAGAAATTAATGCAATTGTAAACAGGAAAACAATAGGGAATATCAACAAAGTTAAAAGCTGATTATTTGAAAACATCAACAAAATTGATAAACTCTAGACAGGCTAATCTATAAATGGAGATTATGTAAATTACTAATATGAGAAATAAGATAATTTTAGTAATTTAAATTTTAAATTCAGTAATTTACTGAATTTGAGGGCATTAAAATGATACTAAACGTTTACTGAATTCAAGGGTATTAAAATGACACTAAAAGAACATTATGAACAACTCTATGCCTATAAATTTTGTAAACTAGATAAAATTAACCAACCTTGAAAGACACAATCTGTCAAAGCACAAAAAAAGATACAAATAAATATCTTTTGTGAACATAGATGCAAAAATTTCCCCAAAATATTAGCAAATCAGGTTCAACCATGTACAAAAGTAATTATACTACACAAACAAGTGTGATTAAGTTCAGGTGCGTCTAATGCTGGTTTAGTATTCAAAAATCAATAAATGTAATTCATCACATCAGCAAGCTAAAGAAGAAAAATTATGTGATCATATCAACAGATGCTGAAAAAGTATTTGACAAAGCTGAGTGTGGAAAAATCCCAGCTTTTTGAGAGATTGAGGCTGGAGGATCAGTTGATCCCAGAAGTATGTGAGAAAATTTCTACACCCATTCTTTTTTTTATTTTATTTTTTTCTGAGGCAAGGTACAGGCTGAAGGGCAGTGGCATGATTGTAGCTCACTGCAGCCTTTACTTCTGGGGCTCAAGCTATCCACCCACCTCAGCGTCTCAGGTAGCTGGGATTACAAGTGCGTGCACCACACCCAGCTAATTTTCAACAATCACTCTTAATAAAAGCTGTCAGCAAACTAGAAAATAGAGGAGAATTTTGTTAAATTGATAAAGAGGATCTAAAAAAAACCCTACAGTTAACATCATACATAGTGGTGAGAAACTAGATCAGTAACAAAGCAAGGATATTTGCTCTTACCACTCCTATTCAACACCATATTGGAAGTCCTAGTTCTTGACTCCTCCAAATTTCATATTGAGATTTGATCCCCAATATTAGAGATAGGGCTTAATAGGAGGTGTTTGTATCATGGAGGCATATAACTAAATAGATTAATGCTCTCCCTAGGACGTAGGGGCTGAGTGATTTCTTTCTATATTAGTTATCACAAGAACTGGTTGTTAAAAAGAGCCTGGCACTTCCCATCTCTCTCTTGCTTCCTCCCTTTCCATGTGGTCTCTGCACATACTGGCTCCCTTTCACCTTCTGCTATGAATGGAAGTAACCTGTGGCCATTGCCAGATGCATATCCCTAACCTTGAACTTTTCCAGACATCAGAACTATAAGCCAAATAAACTTTTTAAAAATAAATTACCCAGCCTCAAGTATTCATTTATAGCAACACAAACCAACTTAGACACCTAGCCAATGTGATAAACAAAGAAAAGGAAAGAAAGGTATATAAAAAGTGAGGTTTATCTGTGGGAATCAAGGATGTTTCAACTTATGAAAGTCAATTAACGTGATACACCATGTTTACAAATTAAAGAACAAAGACCACATGATTGTCTCAATGGATGCAGAAATGGCATTTGGCAAAATTAAATATCCTTTTATGATTAAACAAATAACTCTCAACCAGGAAGAGAAAAAAAGTACCTCAACTCAATAAAGGCTATATATGAAAAGCTTCCAGGTAACATTATACTCATTGGTGAAAAACTGAAAGCTTTTCATCTAAGATCAGAAACAAGGCAAGAATGCCCACTCTCACCACCTGAGTCAACATAGCATTGGAAGTCATAGCCAGAGGAACCAGGCAAGAGAAATAAATAAAAAACACCCAAATTGGAAGAGAAGGATTAAAATTGTCTCTCTTGCAGATGACATGATTTTGTATTTAAAATTACCAAGATTCCACCAAAAAACTCTTTTTTTTCTCTCTTTGTAAACTTCTTTTTTTATTATTATTATTATACTTTAGGTTTTAGGGTACAAGTGCACAATGTGCAGGTTTGTTACATATGTATCCATGCGCCGTGTTGGTTTGCTGCACCCATTAACTCATCATTTAGCATTAGGTATATCTCCTAATGCTGTCCCTCCCCCCTCCCCCCAACCCACAACAGTCCCCGGAGTGTGATGTTCCCCTTCCTGTGTCCATGAGTTCTCATTGTTCAATTCCCACCTATAAGTGAGAACATGCAGTGTTTGGTTTTTTGTCCTTGCGATAGTTTACTGAGAATGATGTTCTCCAGTTTCTTAAAGTTGATAAACAAGTAATTTTGCAGGATACAAAATCAACATACAAAAATCGGTTGCATTTCTATAAACTATCTAAAAAAGAAATTAATAAAAACAATCCCATTTTAAACTACCATATGAGCCAGGAGTCTTATTTCTGAGTAACAGGCATACATCACTTTATTGTGCTTCACTCTTTATTGCACTTTGCAGATGTGTTTTCACGGAAACACCCCATGCTACACAGGTATAAATCCTATGTTGAGCAAGTTTATTAGTGCCATTTTTCTAACATCATGTGCTCATTTTGTGTCTCTGTCTTACATTTTGCTAATTCTTACAAGATTTTAATTTTAAAATTATTATTATATCTGTTATGGTGATCTGTGGTAATCTTTGATATGATTATTTTGTTTGGGGCACTAAGAACTGCACCCATATAAGATGGTAAACTTAATTGAGAAATGTTATGTGTGTTGTTTTTCTCACTAGCCGTTCCTTCACTTCTGTTTCTCTCCTCAGACCTCTCTATTCCCTATGACACAACAATATTAAATTAGGTAAATTAGTAACCCTGCAATGCCCTCTAAGTGTTCAAGTGAAAGGAAGAGTCAAATATCTCTCAGTTAAAATTAATAGCTAGAAATGATTAAGCTTAGTGAGAAAGTCTTGTCAAAAGGCAAGATAGACTGAAAGCTAGGCCTCTTGCATTCAACAGTTAGCCAAGTTATGAATGCGAATGAAAAGCGCTTAAGACAAACTAAAAGGATGACTCTGGTAAACACACCAACACGAATGCAAAACAGCCTTGTTGATGATATGGAGTTTTATTGTCTGCATAGAAGATCAAACCAGCCAAAACATTCCTTTATGCCAAGGTCTAATCCAGAGAAAGTCCTTAACTATTAAATTTCATGAAGACTGAGAGTGTTGAAGAGGCTGCAGAAGAAAAGTTGGAAACCAGAATGATGGTTCATGAGGTTTAAGAAAAGAAGCCGTTTCCATAACGTAAAAGTGCAAGGTGAAGCAGCAAGTGCTGATGTAGAAACTGCAGGAAATTATCCAGAAGATCTGGCTAAGATAATTGATAAAAATGGCTACATTAAACAGCAGATTGTCAATGTAGACAAAAGGAGCCTTATATTTTACTAAGATACCATCTGGGACTCTCATACCTAGAGAAGAGAAGTCAATGCCTGGCTTCAAAGTTTCAAAAGACAGGCTGAATGTCTTCTTAGTGGCTACTCCAGCTGGGGACTTCAAGTTGAAGTCAATGCTCATTCACCATTCTGAGAACCCAAGGGCTCTTAAGAATCATTCTAAATCTACTCTGCTTGTGCCCTATAAAAGGAAAAACAAAGCCTGGATGACAACATATCTGTTTACAGCATAGTTTACTGAATATTTTAAGCCCACAACTGAGACACTGCTTAGAATAAAAAATATTCTTTTCAAAATAGTACTGATCATTGACTGTGCACCTGGTCACCCAAGCTCTGATGAAAGTGTACGGGAGATTAATGTTGTTTGTATGGCTAAGACAACATCCATTCTGTAGTCCGTGGATCAAAAAGTAATTTTGACTTTCAAACATTATTAAGAAATACATTTTGTAAGACAATAGTTGCCATAGATACTAATTTCTCCGATGGATCTTAGCAAAGGAAATGAAAAACCTTCTGGAAAGGATTTGAAGGGTTTGTCATTCTAGGTGTTATTAAGAACATTTGTGATTTATGTGAGAAGGGCAAAATATCAACATTAACAGGAGTTTGGAAGAAGTTGGTTCCAACCCTCATGGATGACTTTGAGAGGTTCAAGAATTCAGCCAAAGAAACACCTGCAAGATGTGGTGGAAATCGCACGAGAACTAGAATTAGAAGTAGAGCCTGAAGCTATTACTAAATTGCTGCAATCTTGTGATAAAACTTGAATGGATGAGGAATTGTTTCTTATGGATGAGCAAATAAAGTACTTTCATTTTTTAAGCATCTTTATTTAGATATAAGTCACATATCATAAACGTCATACATTTAAAGTGTGCAGTGCAATGATTTTTAGTATATTCGCAATTTTACAACTACCATTACAATCTATTTTTGGAACATTTTTTCAAGTTTTATTTTAGATTCAGGGGGTACATGTGCAGGTTTGTTACATGGGTATATTGCATGATGTTGAGGTTTGGGATATGGATGATTCTGTCACCCATGTAGTGAGCATAGTAACCAATAGTTAGTTTTTCTGATAATGCACCTCTCCCATACTTTTTCCTCTAGTAGTCTCCAGTGTCTGTTGTTCCCATCTTTATGTGCATGTGTACTCAAAGTTTAGCTTCCACTTATAAATGAGAACACGTGGCATTTTGCTTTCTGTTCTTATGTTAAATCTTCTAGGATAATAGCTTTCAGCTGCATCCAGTTGCTCTAAAGGACATGATTTTATTCTTTTTTATGGCTGCATATAATTACATGGTCTATATGTACCACATTTTCTTGATCCAATCTACCACTGACAGACATCTAGATTGATTCCATGTCTGTTATTGTGAATAGCACTGTGAAGAATGTAGTAGTGCATGTGACCTTTTGACAGAGCTATTTTCCTTTGGATATACAACCAGTAATGGGATTCCTTCGTCAAATGGTAGCTCCATTTTAATTTCATTAAGAAATCTCCAAACTGCTTTCCACAGTGGCTAAACTAATTTACATTCCCACCAACAGTGTATAAGCATTCCATTTTCTCCTCAGCCTCACCAGCATCTGTTAATTTATGACATTTCAATAACAGCCACTCTGGTATCTTGCTGTTTTGATTTGCATTTCTCTGATGACTAGTGATGTAGAACATTTTTTCTTATGCTTCTTGGCTGATTGTATGTCTTCTTTTGAGAAGTGCCTCTCTATGTCCTTTGCCCATTTTTTAATAAGGTCATTTGAAAAATATTTGCTTCTTGATTTGTTTAAGTTCCTTATGCATTTGGATATTGAACCTTTGTCAGATGCATAGTTTGCAAATGTTTTCTCCCATTCTGTAGGTTGTCTGTTTACTCTGTTGATAGCTTCTTTTGCTGTGCAGAACCCCTCTAGTTTCGTTAGGTCCCACTTCTCAATTTTTGTTTTTGTTGCTATTGTTTTTTAGGAATTCAGCTAAAAATTCTTTCCTGAGACTGTAAAAAAGGGTATTTCCTAGGTTTTTCTCTAGTATTTTTATAGTTTGCAGTCTTATATTTAAATCTTTAATCCAATTTTTTTTCTTTTTTTTATTATTGTACTTTAAGTTTTAGGGTACATGTGCACAATGTGCAGGTTTATTACATATGTATAAGTGTTCTTATTTCTCCACATCCTCTCCAGCACCTGTTGTTTCCTGACTTTTTAATGATTGCCATTCTAACTGGTGTGAGATGGTATCTTATTGTGGTTTTGATTTGCATTTCTCTGATGTCTAGTGATGATGAGCATTTTTTCATGTGTTTTTTGGCTGCATAAATGTCTTCTTTTGAGAATTGTCTGTTCATGTCCTTCACCCACTTGTTGATGGGGTTGTTTTTTTCTTGTAAATTTGAGTACTTTATAGATTCTGGATATTAGCCCTTTGTCAGATGAGTAGATTGCAAAAGTTTTCTCCCATTCTGTAGGTTGCCAGTTCACCCTGATGGTAGTTTCTTTTGCTGTAAAGAAGCTCTTTAGTTTAATTAGATCACATTTGTCAATTTTGGCTTTTGTTGTCGTTGCTTTTGGTGTTTTAGACATGAAGTCCTTGCTCCTGCCTATGTCCTGAATGGTATTGCTAGGTTTTCTTCTAGGGTTCTTATGGTTTTAGATCTAACATGTAGGTTTTTAATCCATCTTGAATTAATTTTTGTATAAGGAGTAAGGAAGGGATCCAGTTTCAGCTTTCTACATATGGCAAGCCAGTTTTCCCAGCACCATTTATTAAATAGGGAATCCTTTCCCCATTGCTTGTTTTTGTCAGGTTTGTCAAAGATCAGATGGTTGTACATGTGTGGTATTAATTCTGAAGTCTCTGTTCTGTTCCATTGATCTATATCTCCATTTTGGTACCAGTAACATGCTGTTTTGGTTACTGTAGCCTTGTAGTACAGTTTGAAGTCAGGTAGCGTGATGCCTCCAGCTTTGTTCTTTTGGCTTAGGATTGACTTGGTGATGCGGGCTCTTTTTCGGTTCCATATGAAATTTAAAGTAGTTTTTTCCAATTCTGTGAAGAAAGTCATTGATAGCTTGATGGGGATGGCATTGAATCTCTAAATTACCTTGGGCAGTATGGCCATTTTCACAATATTGATTCTTCCTATCCATGAGCATGGAATGTTCTTCGATTTGTCTGTGTCCTCTTTTATTTTGTTGAGCAGTGGTTTGTAGTTCTCCTTGAAGAGGTCCTTCACATCCCTTGTAAGTGGATTCCTAGGTATTTTATTCTCTTTGAAACAACTGTGAATGGGAGTTCACTCATGATTTGGCTCTCTGTTTATTACTGGTGTAGAAGAATGCTTGTGATTTTTGCACATTGATTTTGTATCCTGAGACTTTGCTGAAGTTGCTAATCAGCTTAAGGAGATTTTGGGCTGAGATGATGGGGTTTTCTAGATATACAATCATGTCATCTGCAAACAGGGACAATTTGACTTCCTCTTTTCCTAACTCAATACTCTTTATTTCTTTCTTGTGCCTGATTGCCGTGGCCAGAACTTCCAACCCTATGTCGAATAGGAGTGGTGAGAGAGGGCATCCCTGTCTTGTGCCAGTTTTCAAAGGGAATGCTTCCAGTTTTTGCCCATTCAGTATGATATTGGCTGTGGGGTTGTCATAGATAGCTCTTATTATTTTGCGATACATCCCGTCAATACCTAATTTTTTCAGAGTTTTTAGCATGAAGGGCTGTTGAATTTCATCAAAGGCCTTTTCTGCTTCTATTGAGATAAGCATGTGTTTTCTGTCTTTGGTTCTGTTTATATGCTGGATTATGTTTATTAATTTGCATATGTTGCACCAGCCTTGCATCCAAGGGAAGAAGCCCAATTGATCCTAGTGGATAAGCTTTTTTATGTGCTGCTGGATTCGGTTGCCAGTATTTTATTTGGGAGTTTTTTATCGATGTTCATCAGGCATATTGGCCTGAAATTCTCTTTTTCTGTTGTGTTTCTGCCAGGCTTTGGTATCAGGATGATGCTGGCCTCATAAAATGAGTTAGGGAGGAGTCCCTCTTTTTCTATTGATTGGAATAGTTTCAGAAGGAATGGTACCAGCTCCTCCTTGTACCTCTGGTAGAATTCGGTTGTGAATCTGTCTGGTCCTAGACTTTTTTTGGTTGGTAGGCTATTAATTATTGCCTCAATTTCAGAGCCTGTTATTGGTCTATTCAGATATTCAACTTCTTCCTGGTTTAGTCTTGGGAGGGTGTGTGTGTCCAGGAATTTATCCATTTCTACTAGATTTTCTAGTTTATTTGCATAGAGATGTTTATAGTATTCTCTGATGGTAGTTTGTATTTCTGTGGGATTGGTGGTGATATTCCCTTTATCATTTTGATTGCATCCATTTGATTCTTCTCTCTTTTATTCTTTTTTGGTCTTGCTAGAAGTCTATCAATTTTGTTGATCTTTTCAAAAAACCAGCTCCTGGATTCATTGATTTTTTGAAGGCTTTTCTATGTTTCTACCTCCTTCAGTTCTGCTCTGATCTTAGTTATTTCTTGCCTTCTGCTAGCTTTTGAATGTGTTTGCTCTTGCTTCTCTAATTCTTTTAATTGTGATGTTAGGGTGTCAATTTTAGATCTTTCCTGCTTTCTCTTGTGTGCATTTGGTGCTATAAATTTCCCTCTACACACTGCTTTAAATGTGTCCCAGAGATTCTGGTACGTTGTGTCTTTGTTCTGATTGGTATCAAATAACATCTTTATTTTTGCCTTCATTTCATTATGTACCCAGTAGTTATTCAGGAGCAGGTTGTGCAGTTTCCATGTAGTTGAGTGGTTTTGAGTGAGTTTCTTAATCCTGAGTTCTAGTTTGATTGCCCTGTGGTCTGAGAGACTGTTGTGATTTCTGTTCTTTTACGTTTGCTGAGGAGTGCTTTACTTCCAATTTTGTGATCAATTTTGGAATAATGTGATGTGGTGCTGAGAAGAATGTATGTTCTGTTGATTTGGGGTGGAGAGTTCTGTAGATGTCTATTAGGTCTGCTTGGTGCAGAGCTGAGTCAAATTCCTGGATATCCTTGTTAACCTTCTGTCTCATTGATCTGTCTAATATTGTCAGTGTGGTGTTAAAGTCTCCCATTATTATTGTGTGGGAGTCTAAGTCTCTTTGTAGGTCTCTAAGGACTTGCTTTATGAATCTGGGTACTGCTGTAGTGGGTACAAATATATTTAAGATAGTTAGCTCTTCTTGTTGAACTGATCCCTTTACCGTTATGTAATGGCCTTCTTTGTCTCTTTCAATCTTTGTTGGATTAAACTCTGTTTTATCAAAGACTAGAACTGCATCCCCTGCTTTTTTTTTCTCTTTCCATTTGCTTGGTAGGTCTTCCTCCGTCCCTTTATTTTGAGCCTATGTGTGTCTCTGAATGTGAGATGGGTCTCCTGAACACAGCACACTGATGGTTCTTGACTCTTTATCCAATTTGCCAGTCTGTGTCTTTTAACTGGGGCATTTTGCACATTTACATTTAAGGTTAATATTGTTATCTGTGAATTTGATCCTGTCATTATGATGTTAGGTAGTTATTTTGCCCATTAATTGATGCCGTTTCTTCATAGCATCAATGGTCTTTACAATTTGGCATGTTTTTGCAGTGGCTGGTATCTGTTGTTCCTTTCCATGTTTAGTGCTTCTTTGGGGAGCTCTTGTAAGGCAGGCCTGGTGGTGACAAAATCTCTCAGCATTTGCTTGTCTGTAAAGGATTTTATTTATCATTCACTTATGAAGCTTAATTTGGTGGGACATGAAATTCTGGGTTGAAAATTCTTTTCTTTAAGAATGTTGAATATTGACCCCCACTCTCTTCTGGCTTATAGGATTTTTACTGAGAGATATCAGCTGTTAGTCTGATGGGCTTCCCTTTTTGCATAACCTGACATTTCTGTCTGGCTGCCCTTAACATTTTTTCCTCCATTTCAGTGTTGGTAAATCTGATGATTATGTATCTTGCAGTCCTCTTCTCAAGGAGTATCTTTGTGGCATTCTATGTATTTCCTGAATTTCAATGTTGGCCTGCCTTGCTAGGTTGGGGAAGTTCTCCTGGATAATATTCTGAAGAGTGTTTTCCCTCTTAGTTCCATTCTCCCCATCACTTTCTGGTACACCAATCAGACATAGAGTTGGTCTCTTCACATAGTCCCATATTTCTTGGAGGCTTTGTTCATTTGTTTTTTCTCTAAACTTGTCTTCTGGCTTTATTTCATTAATTTGATATTCAATCACTGATACCCTTTCTTCCATTTGATCGAATCAGCTATTGAAGCTTGTGCATGCATCATGAAGTTCTTCTGCCATGGTTTTCAGCTCCATCAGGTCACTTAAGTTCTTCCCTACACTGTTTATTCTAGTTTTAGCCATTTGTCTAAACTTATTTCAAGGTTTTTAGCTTCCTTGCAATGGGTTAGAACATGCTCCTTTAGCTCATAGAAGTTTGTTATTACGGACCTTCTGAAGCCTACTTCTGTCAACTCGTCAAAGTCGTTCTCTGTGCAGCTTTGTTCCATTGCTGGCAAGGAGCTGCAATCCTTTGGAGGAGAAAAGGTGCTCTGATTTTTAGAATTTTCAGCTTTTCTGCTCTGGTTTCTCCCCATATTTGCAGTTTTATCTACCTTTGGTCTTTGATATTGGTGACCTACAGATGGGGTTTTGGTGTAGATATCATTTTTATTGATGTTGATGCTGTTCCTTTCTGTTTGTTAGTTTTCCTTCTAACAGTCAGGTCCCTCAGCTGCAGGTCTGTTGGAGTTTGCTGGACGATGACTCCAGACCCTGTGTGCCTGGGTATCACCAGCAGAAGCTGCAGAAGAGCAAATATTGTTGCCTGATCATCTCTCTGGAAGCTTTATCCCAGAGAGGCAACCCCCCATATGAGGTGTCTTTCGACTTCTACTGGGAGGTGTCTCCCAGTTAGGCTACATAGGGGTCAGGGGCCCACTGGAGTAGGCAGTCTGTCCATTGTCAGAGCTCAAACGCTTTGCTGGGAGAACCACTGCTCTCTTTAGAGCTGTCAGACAGGGACATTTAAGTCTGCAGAAGTTTCTGTTGCCTGTTGTTCAGCTATGCCCTGCCCACAGAGGTGGAATCTATAGAGGCAGTAGGCCTTGCTGAGCTGCAGTAGGCCCCACCCAGTTCAAGCTTCCTTGATGCTTTGTTTACCTACTCAAGCCTCAGCAATGGCAGACTCCCCTCCCCTGGCCAGGCTGCAGCCTTGCTGGTCAATCTCAGAGTGCTGTGCTAGCAGTCATCAAGGCTCCATGGACGTGGGACCTGCCGAGCCCTGCACTGGAGAGAATCGCCTGATCTGTGGGTTGCTGAGACTGTGGGAAAAGCACAGTATTTGGGTGGGAGTTTCCTGTTTTTCCAGGTAAAGTCTGTCACAGAGTCCCTTGCCTAGGAAAGGGAATTCCCCTGACCCCTTGTGCTTCCCAGGTAGGTCGATGCCCCGCTCTGCTTCATGTTGCCCTCCATGTGCTGCACCCACAGTCCAACAAGTCCCAGTGAGATTAACCAGGTACCTTAGTTGGAAATGCAGAAATCACCCATCTCCCTCGATCATGCTGGGAGCTGCAGACCCGAGCTGATCCTATTCGGCCATCTTAGAACAGATCCCCGGTTCTCTTTAATTTCTTTTAGCAATGTTTGAGAGTTTTCAGTGGACAAATCTTTCACCTCCTTGGTAAAATATATTCCCAATTTTTATTTTTATTCTTTTGAATATTATTGTAAATGGAATTAAAAAAATCTTTTCAGTTGTTCATTGCTTGTGTGTAGAAACACAACTGATTTTTGGTGGTTGGCTTGTATCATGAAAATTTGCTAGTTTTGTTATTAGCTCCCACAGGTTTTTAAATAATTTTGACAGATTTTCTAGATACAGGATTATATCATCTGCAGATATAAATAGTTTTACTTCTTTCTTTCTAATGGCAATGCATTGTTTTTAACCTGCCTAATTGTACTGGCTATTACTTCCAGTGCAATGTTGAATAGCAGTGTTGAAAGCAGACATCTTTTTCTTATTTCTGATCTTAAGGGGAAAGGTTTTATTCTTTTACTATTAAGTGTAATTTAGCTGTGGGCTTTCCATAAATGCCTTTTATCATTCTGAGGAATTATTGTTTCTAGTTATTGCTTCCTGGGTGCTTTTATTATGAAAGTTTATTGGATTTTGTCAAATGCTGTTTCTGCATCAACTGAGAAGATTATGTTATCTTTTTTCATATGTATGTGTATATATGTGGTATATTATATTGATTGGTTTCTATAAATTTGGTAGTAATGTCTCTACTTTTATTTCTGATGTTAGTTATTTGCATCTTCACCTGTTTTCTATTTATGTATCGCTTAAGGTTTGATAATGTTGTTGATCTTTTATATGAATTATATTTTGGTCTTTAAATTTTTTTTCCTATTGCTTTTCTATTCCCTATTTTGTTTACCTCTGTTCTGATCTTAATTTTTCTGTTCTTCTGCCAGCTTTGTGTTTAGTTTGCTCTTTTGTAGTTTCTAAGAGTGAAAAGTTGTGTTATTGATTTGAGAAGTTTTATTTTTAAATTTATGTACTTGCTGCTGTAAAATTCCCACTGAGCATTGTTTTCACCATATTTTATAAGTTTTCATGTGTGATGTTTTGATTTTCATTTTCTTTGGGCTATTCTCTAATTTACCTTTGTTTTCTTCTTAAACCAATTGGCTGTTTGAGAGTGTTTTCTTTAATTTCTGCATAGTTGTAAATTTCTCAGTTTTCCTTCTGGTATTGATTTCTAGTTCATTTCATTGTCGCCAGAGATAATCCTTTGTGTGGTTTTGATCTCTTTACATTTATTGATACTTGTTTTCTGCCTTAAATATGTTCTAGGCTAAGCATAGTGGCTCATACTTGTAATCCCAGCACTTGGAGAGGCCAAGGTGGGAGGATCATGGGCCCAGGAATTTGAGACCTTCCTGAGCAACATAGTGAGACCTTGTCTCTACAAAGAAGTCAAAAAATTCACCAGGAATAGTGGTGTGCACCTGTAGTCCCAGCTACTCAGGAGGCTTAGGTGATAGGATGGTTTGAGCTAGGGAGATTGAGGCTTCAGTCAGCTGTGATCATGCCACTGCACTCTAGTCTGGGCAACAGAGCAAAACTCTGTCTCAAAAAAAAAAATGATCGATTCTACTCTGGAGAATGTTCCATGCTCACCTGAGAAAAATATGTATTCTAATGTTGTTAGGTGGAGTGTTCTATATATGTTTACTAGGTTTAGTTTATAGTGTTTTCCATGTCCTCTCTTCCCTTGTTGATCTTCTTTCTAAATGTTTGATTATTATTGAAATTAGAACATTGAAGTCAACTATTATTGTAAAGTGTCTATTTCTCCCTTTAATCCTATCAGTGTTTGCATATAATTTTGATTCTGTTGCTTTGTGCATTCATGTTTATAATTATCATACATTCTTGTTAGATTGACCTTTTATCAATATAAAATGACCTTTTTGTTTCTCATAATTTATTTTTCCCTCTCTTTTTTATTTTCTTTTAATTTTTATTTTTATTTTAAGTTCCAGGGTACACATGCAGGATGTGTAGGTTTGTTACATAGATAAACAGGTTCCATCATGGTTTGCTGCACCTACAACCCATCACCTATTAAGCCCAGCATGCATTAGTTATTTTTCCTGATGCTTTCCCTCCCCCTGCCCGCCCGCAGCAGGCTCCACTGTGTGTTGTTCCCTGCCCTGTGTCCATGTGTTCTCATTGTTCAGCTCCCACTTACGAATGAGAACGTGTGGTGTTTGGTTTTCTCTTTCTGCATGAGTTTGCTGAGGATAATGGCTTCCAGCTCCATCTATGTCCCTGCAAAGGACATGATCTCATTCCTTTTATGGCTGCATAGTATTCCATGGTGAATATGTACCACATTTTCTTTATCTGGTCTATCATTGATGGGCATTTGGGTTGATTCCATGTCTTTGCTATTGTGAATAGTGCCACTTCTTTTAACTTAAAGTTTTTCTTGTAATGTTAATATAGTTACATCCTCTCACTTTTGGTTACTATTTGCATGGAATAGCTTTTCTCATTAATTTACTTCCAAATTATTCAAGTCTTTTGTCTCTAACCTAAGTCTATTGTGAATATCATATAGTTGGGTCATTCATTTTGTGCATTCTGCCAGACTCTGTTGTTAAACTAATTGGAAGGACTTCTGCTATACTGTGTTTGTTTCCTGTAAGTCATAATTTATTTGTTTCTCAATTCCTCTAATACTGACTTTTTTCTGTTTGATTTTTTCTAGTGTATTATTTTGATTCCCTTCTAATTTTGTTTCCTGCATATATCTTAGTTTTTTTTATAGTTTTCATGATGATCATTACAATAGGCATCCTAAAATTAGATCAACCTGGTTTGAATTTATGCCAGTGTAGCTTCAATTATGTCAAAAATCCTTGTTCCTGTATGGCTTACTTCTTTATGTTGTTTTTGTCACAAATTATATCTTTACATTAATCTAATACATTAACATGTATTGATAATTTTTGTTTCAGTAATTTGTATTTTAAATCTTATTGAAAACAAAAAGGAATTACTAACCTAATATTAATAATATTTGCTTTTATATTTATTTATAGTTACCTTTACTGAAGTTTTTTTATTTCTTCATGTGGCTTCAAGTTACTGTCAAATGCCCTTTTATCTCAACCCAAGGGACTCTCTCTACCATTTTATTAGAGTCCTTCTACTGGTAATGAATTTTCTCAGCTTTTCTTTATCTGGTAATGTCTTAATCTCTGCTTATTCTTGAAGAATAGTTTTACAAACAAAGAATTTTTGTTTAACAGCTTTTTCTTTCAGGATTTTCAATAAGTCAGCCTACTGCCTTCTAACTCTTATGGTTTCTGATGATAAATCTTATCTTTAAATTATTCAGGATCACATTTGTGTGTGATGCACTATTGCAGATCACTTCTTTCTTGCTCCTCTCAGGATTCTCTCTTTCTCTTGGCTTTCAGCAGTTTGATTATAATGTATCTAGTTGTGGAGCTCTTTGAATTTATTCTACTTGGAGTTCATTGGCTTTCTGGATGTGTAGATTCAATGGTCTATCAAATTTTGTATTTTACCATTCAGAACATACACATGGGCAAAGACTTCATGACTAAAACACCAGAAGCAATGGCAACAAAAGCCAAAATTGACAAATGGGATCTAATTAAACTAAAGAGCTCTGCACATCAAAATAAACTATCATCAGAGTGAACAGGCAACCTACAGAATGGGAGAAAATGTTTGCAATCTATCCATCTGACAAAGGGCTAATATCCAGAATCTACAAAGAACATAAAACAAATTTACAAGAAAAAAACAAGCAACCCTGTCAAAAAGTGAGCAAAGGATATGAACAGACCCTCTCAAAAGAAGATATTTATGCAGCCAACAAACATGAAAAAAAGCTCATCATCACTCACCATTAGAGAAATGTAAATCAAAACCACAGTGAGATACCATCTCATACCAGTTAGAATGGCGATCATTAAAAAGTCAGGAAACAACAGATGCTGGAGAGGATGTAGAGAAATAGAAATGCTTTTACACTGTTGGTGGGAGTGTAAATTAGTTCAATTATTGTGGAAGACAGTATGGCGATTCCTTAAGAATCGAGAACCAGAAATACAATTTGACCCAGCAATCCCTTTACTGGGTATATACCCAAAGGGTTATAAATCATTCTACTATTAAGACATATGCACACGTATGTTTACTGTGGCACTGTTCACAATAGCAAAGACTTGGAACCAACCCAAATGCCCATCAATGATAGACCAGATTCAGAAAATGTGGCACATATACACCATGGAATACTATGCAGCTGTAAAAAAGGATGAGTTCATGTCCTTTGCAGGGATGTGGATGAAGCTGGAAGCCATCATTCTCAGCAAGCTAACACAAGAACAGAAAACCAAACACTGCATGTTATCACTCATAAGTTGGAGTTGAACAATGAGAACACATGGACAGAGGGAGGGGAACATCACACACTGGGGCCTGCCATGGGGTGGGGGGCTGGGGGAGATAGCATTAGGAGAAATATCTAATGTAGATGATGGGTTGATGGGTGCAGCAAACCACCATGGCACGTGTATACCTATGTAACAAACCTGCACATTCTGCACACGTATCCCAGAACTTAAAGTATAATAAAAAAAAAATTTTTAAAAAGAAAAAAATTGGTATTTTTTGGTTGTTATTTCTTCAAATATTCTTTCCACCCCATTCTCCCTTTTCTCCCTTTTGGACCTCCATAATGCACACATTGGTATGCTTGAAGGTGTCCCACACAACCCTTAAGGTCTGTTTACTTTTTGTCATTCTTATTTTCTGTTAGCTCCTCAGATTTGGTAATTTACATTGTCCTATATTCAAGTTCACTAGTTCTTTCTCCTGCCAGTTCAAATATGCTTTGTATCCCCTCTAGTGAAATTTTCATTCAACTATTATACTTTTCAGTGTCAAAATTTTTATTTTAGTTCTTTTTGTAATGTGTTTTTATTGGTATTATGTTCAGAAATCCTTCTCCTGGTTTTCTGTAGCTTTTAATTTTTTTAAGGTTTTCTTTTTAACCTCTGTGAGCCTGTTTAAGCCAGTTGATGCAGCTGGGCGTGGTGGCTCATGCCTGTAATCCTAGCAATTTGGGAGGCCAAGGAGGGTGGATCACTTGAGGTCAGGAGTTCTAGACCAACCTGGCCAACATGGTGAAACCCCATCTCTACTAAAAATACAAAAATTAGCTGGGCGTGGTGGTGCATGGCTGTAGTCCCAGCTACTCGACGATGGCTTGAACTTTGGAGGCAGAAGTTGCAGTGAGCAGAGATCATGCCACTGCACTCCAGCCTGTGCGACAGAGCAAGACTCCATCTCAGAAAAAAAAAAGTCTTTGTCTAGGAAGTTGAATGTCTAGACTTCTTTGTGGATAATTTTTGTTAATTTATTTTTTCCTGTAAATAGGCCATACTTTCATGTTCTTTTTTTGTATGCCTTGTTTTTGTTGAAACCTGGACATTTTAAATGTTATGTGGTAACTCTGAAAATAAGACTTTTCTCCCCTCCCTAGGTTTGCTGTTGGTGCTTGTTATGAGCAGTGGGCTTTCATTTGTGTAGCTTTTCCAAACGAATTTTTGCAAAATATAGAATTATTATTTTGTGTTGTTACTGAAGTCTCCATTTTATTATCTCAGTGGTCAGACAGTGACCTGGCAGGGATTTTTTTTTTTTTTTGTAATGTCTAGACAAAAAAATTAAAAAGGAGAAAAAAGAAAAAAAGAAATGAAAGGAAAACACACACACACACACACACACACACACACACACACTGCTAGTCAAGTCTTTACAGATCGGTTTTGAATTTGAGAACTCCTTGAATGCTAATATGAATGTATATTCTGTTGTTTTTGGGTAGAGCGGGTGGAGTGTTCTGTAGATATCTATCAGGTCCCCTTGATCCAGAGCTGCATGAGGTGTCTGGTGACCTCTGTTGGGAGGTCTCACCCAGTCACGACGCAGGAGATCAAGGGCTTATTTAAGGAAGCAGTCTGGCCCCTTGGCTAAGCAGGTGCGCTGTGCTGGGGGGAATCCCACTCTTCTGGATTGTCCGGATTCCTCAGAGCTAGCAGGGGGACTAAGTCCTCTGAATGGGAGACTGCGGCTGGCCCTACCCCCAGGGGCTCTGTTCCAGGGGGATCATAGTTCTGTCTGTAAATCCCTGGCTGGAGTTGCTAAAATTCCCGCAAGGAGGCCCCGCCCGGTTAGGAGGGATGGATCCGGGTCCCACCTATAGAAGCAGTCTGTCCATGATTGGCCACAGCTGCTGTGGTACACTGTGGGGAGTTCCTACTGATCCAAACCGCCCAGTCTCCTTGGCACGCACAGGGGATAAAGGCCTACTGGAGCCCCGGTGATGGCAGCCGACCCTTCCCCTCAGGAAGTCGGTCATCTTAGGCCATCTCCAGCGTGCTGCCCCTGGGCGCAATGTTAGCGGCCGCCAAGATTCTGCACAGTTCTGTGCTTGGGACCCAAGGACCTCTTCTAGTTTTTAGATATCGCTCTGCTGCGAATTTACTGGAATATCTTGCGCAAGTGCTTGTTTTTCTTTCTAAACTTCAGTGTTCTCATTTGTCAGATAAAGAGAATTTGCAATTATATGACCTCTTGCAACTTTGATTTGTGGAATTCTATTATCCAGCAGGCAAAGCAGTAAACATTAGGTGTGACTACCTGTGCCAAGAGGTGTGAAAAGTGGAATGACTGTCCTCATATTGCATATGGACATAGACATAGTTTTTTATATTGAATGCCTGGGCTAAATCAAATAACTTCCTTGTTCTTTAGTTTGCTTATCTGGTATGTGAGCAGAATCAAGGACTAAGAAATACTTTAGTTAGTTGTTTTAGAAATCACATATTTCCCCAAGTTGCCTCAGGCAAAAGTGAGGGATATGTGGAGTGGTAGGAAAAAGCATTACAATTTTATACAGACCAAGGGTAGCATAATATAAAGAGTACTTAAATTGGCATCAGAAGCGTTGGCTTTTAGTTTTATTTTTTACTCACTACACTGACTTATATTGTGTGTGGTCTTTTCTCCATACTTCAGTTTGTCTCATCTATAAAGTGAAGAAATTATACAACTCATTGTTTCTTGTCAAATTTTAAAAGGTTTGAATAGTTATGGATTTCCTTGAATGTATACTATGTATGGGAGGAATTTTCTATTTGTAGTAAGGTTATATTTTTCTCTTAAAATTATTTCTTTTTTTTTTTTGGCCAGGCACGCTGGCATGTGCCTGTAATCCTAGCTACTCTAGAGGCTGAGGCAGGAGGATTGTTTGAGCTCAGGAGTTTGAAACTAGTCTGGGCAACATAGTAAAACCCCATCACAAAAAAGAATTCATTTTTTAGGTAAGTCCATTTAAAAAATATATTAAGTAAAAAATAGTCAAAGTCATGAAAGGAAAGGTTAGATAGTCTCTGAATTCTTTTTCTGAGACTCAAGTCCTGATTTATCTCATTCTCAAAATGGAAGCAGACACATCTGAAAAGGAGCATCTGCTGAGGATTTTTGTTATTGAGTCTACTTTGGCAGTTGACTGCTAAAATTTCTTTAACATACTGGAAAACATAATCAAAGGAATCTTTATTCCCTATGCATTTTGGAGTGATGTTGTTCCCAGTTAATTAGTGATAGAAGTGGACCTTACCATTCACAGGTGTAGAACAAGCAAGCTGGGAGTGCCCTCAGGCCATGAGGGCAGGCATTATGTAATAAAATATCTTTCAGTGCACCAGATATACCTTTGGTAAACTGATGTGGTACCCGGCTAAGTAGGATCGAAAGCTGATATTCCCATGATAATAATATCATTTAGCAAGTACTTACCTTGTGTCAAGCAAGTTTGTAAGAACTTTATATGGAATATCTCATTGAATATTCATGACAATTCCATAAAGTAAATACTGTTATTACCACTTTTTTCAGATGAGAAATCTGATACACAGAGCAAGTAAGTACCATACCTAAGGTCACAGAGCTAATAAAGAGAAGAGAGGCTTCAAGCATCTATCTTTTCTGTCCCATGTGAAAGCTATTCCATTACTGAATTCTCCCACTAAAGTTACCAGGTACACTTTGTTAAATATGAACTTATCTAACTGATGGTCAGCTTTTGTATAGAACAGCATTTCTTCCCTGATTTGACTTTTTATTCTGTGCTTTCTTAGCTCTTTGCCTTGGGGCCCAGACTGCTTTTGCTCTAAAATTAAAGTTGGTACTACATGGCATGAAACTGCTTTGGCAGTCTGAGATACGGCATCTGGCCAAAGAGATCCTGGCTGCAAGCCTGAATGCTCATATGGAGCTGGACCTGGCAGGGACAGGTGTGATGAGGAGGATCCAGCCCGGGATTCTGAGAGAAAGGCTGGATCTGTTGCAATATAGTATTTATGAGAGAGAAGGTAGCCTGATGGGATCCAATGAGAAGAATTGATGAAAGAGCTAGTGAAAAATAACTACCCTCATCTCCACTCAGTTGAGAGCTAATTCTGAAGTCTTTTTTTCACCCTGGTGGCCTTTTCTGCCAGAAATCAGTGTTCTAGGCAGAGGTCCAGAAGTTGCAAGTTCCTGAAAAGGGCCTGGAAAGCTGGAGGAGGAATGGTCATGAGAGAGGATGGGCATCAGTTGGATGTGGGATTTTTTTCCCCAGCTTTATTGAGGTATACTTCAGAAATAAAAAATTGTCTATATCATGGTATACAGTATGATGTTCTGATATATATATATATATATATATATATATATATATATACATTGTGAAATGATTCCCACAATCAAGATAATTAACATATCTGTCACCTTACAGTTACTGTATTTTCTTTTTTTGTGTGTAGTGAGAACATTTAAGATCTACTCTCTTAGCAGATTTCATGTATACAATGCAATATTATCAACTATAGTCACCATGCTGTACCTTAGCTCACTAGGCATTTGAAATGTTCTGCCTTTAAAATACCTTAACAGTTCATAAACATTGTAACATGTTAGAATTCTTATCTATACTTTCTTTGGTGCAATATCATGCTTTAATAAATTCCTATCATGAGTTCTTGAATGATCTTTCTAATAACTTAGAACTCTTGGCCAGGCATGATGGCTCATGTCTGTAATCCCAGCTGTTTGGGAGACCGAGATGGGAGGATTACTTGACGCCAGAAGTTTGAGACCAGTCTGGCCAACACAGCAAGACCCCTATCTCTATTAATTTAAAAAAAAGAAGGGAAAAAAAGTAGAACCCTCCAAGCCATGAAACACCTTGTAAGAACCAGAGACTTTGATATAACAGTCCTAACACATTTCAGTACAAGTAACTATCCTCCCATTTCAACTTCCCCCTTATATACATTTGAACCTGCTCATGAACATTAGCATGCTCCTTTTTGAAATCAAATCTATTCAATAAATATCCCTGAGCATCTACTCTATTGCAAGGCTTGGGCTGAGTGCTGAGCAGGAGATGCAAGTGCCTTAGACAAAATTGAGGTTTTGTATTCACTGAGTTTTTGCATTCTATGACAAAAGCATGATCCTGTCCTCTTACAGAATATATAGTCTACCCTGGCTGCTCTATTGTCTATTGTGCTCTATCATCTCTGGGGAAAAAAAAAAAAACAACAGAAAGAACCTCAGCTTGCCATTGATTTCAGCTTATTCCTCAATCAGAACTGTTCATTAGGAACAGTGAAACAATTATTCTACAGTCTTATTAAATATGCCACTTTCAGATACTCATATGTGAAAAGTTAAATTATTCTGAAGCAAGACAACTGCAGGACCAACACATCGGATCATGTTTTTGATTAACTGTCTTTTAGTGTTCCTTCAAATTCATTTATCTTTAACTGTTTAATCTAATCCATGTGTCAGTGTGGGGCAGCACTGAAGTCAGACTGCCCAAATTTAAGTGCTAACCTCTGCACCTCTGTTTTAGTCCATTGAGCTGCTAGGACAAAGTACCATAGATTGGGTGGCTTATAAACAACAGAAATTTATTTCTCACAGTTCTGGAGGCTGGGAAGTCTAAAATCAGGGTGCCAGAATATTGGGCTTCTGGTGAGGGCCCACTTTCTGGTCCTGGTATGGCAGAAGGGGCAAGTGACCTCTCTAGGACCTCTTTTATAAGGGTGCTAATTCCATTCCATGAGGGTAGAGCCCTCATGAAATAATCACCTCCCAAATTTTCTACCTCCTAATGCCATCAGCTTGGGACTTAGGATTTCAACATATGAATGAGGGCAGGAAGGGGGGACAAAAATCAGACTATAGCAATTCCTAATTGTATGACCTTAGACAATTAACCCTTCTCATACTCAGTTTACCTACCCCACAGGGCTGTTGTGAGTTGCAGAGGAGCTAATGTATATATATATATATAAAGCACTTAATACAATATCTGGCACCTAGTGCTCAATATAAGTCAGCTATTACTGTTAATATGCTCTATGAGAATGGAGCTGGTGAATTCCATTGGGCCATAAACAACTCGGAAAGTCAGATAAACCTTAAATGGTCTGAAATAGAAGTTATGAATACTTATCATTACTATTTGTATTATTCTTAAGTACATTTTATGTATCAATTTCAAAGACCCTCACAGTCTTATTTTCACTTGTTTACTATAATATTTGTATGAGATAGGTAGAGTGGAGATTTTGATCTGAGTTGACTGAGGCCTAAAGAGACTAGATGATTTGTTCAGGGTCACACTTGAAAGCCTAAGTCTCCTAACTCTTAATTTCAAATCCTTCCACTACACAACAACCTATTATTTCTTAGTTTTTAGTGCAAATATTATTGTCATTTAATCATCAGTAAATTATAATGGAAAAACTTCTTCTGGGTGATAAAATTTTGCCAATAATAATGTTCTTCCTTCTGGCTACATAATGCAAGCTTTTTCTGAAGCAGTATACAGTTCTGCTGGTCTGAGGTTTCTAATTTAGATTGGTTTTGATTGTATTTATATATTCATTTGTTGTGTATATGTATATTTCAGTCACAAACTTTATATAGTTCACGTAGGCTCATAGTTGGTAGGAGGAAGGGCACAATGTAGGAAGTCTCAAATGGGAGGAAATTCCTGCAGAAGGTGTAGATATAGAGAATGTTGTATGTAACTCTGTTTTGCAGGACCTAGGATAGCTTTTCTTAAATCTGTGAGGGATTCTCTTATCTGAGCCATAGAATCAGAAGTATTTGTCATAGTTTGAAGAGAGGAGGCCTGTATGTGAAAGACAGAAGGAAGAGAAGTTAAAGAGACTGATCTACTTCCCACAGAGCCTTCTTTCCTCCTACTGGGGTCCGCTTTGACAGAAGAGAGCTTTTATTTCCTTTGCTAAAGTGGGAAGAGGAGGAAGAGGGTCATGGTGGGAGAGTGAAAAGGTTGCCTCTGTTTTTGCTGCCTGATCCCCAAAGAGCCTAATGGGAGAGCTGAGGAGGCATCCCAGGGGAGGCCAGCTGAAGCAAGCTGGCTGTGACAGAGCAATCATCACACCAGGTTCCGCTTATTATTATTATTTGTTGAGACAGAGTCTCGCTCTGTCACCCAGGCTGGAGTGCAGTGGCACGATCTTGGCTCATTGCAACCTCTGTCTTCTGGGTTCAAGTGATTCTCCCGCCTCAGCCTCCCAAGTAGCTGGGACTACAGGCGGATGCCACCATGCCTGGCTACTTTTTGTTTTTAGTAGGGATGACGTTTCACCATATTGGTCAGGCTGGTCTCGAACTCCTGACCTCGTGATCCACCCACCTCTGCCTCCCAAAGTGCCAGGATTACAGGTGTGAGCCACCGCGCCTGGCCTATTTTTAGTGATTTTAAAAAAAACTTTGGGTTTTGGGGTTGTTTTGTTGTTGTTTTAACGTAGTCTAGTTTCTGTAGGCTGACTAGTTTCTCAGTTACAGAAGGGGCTGGTTTCTCCAGTGTGCCTGCAAGCAGAAGAATGGGTTGTGCAAGTTCAGGTCTGGATCTGCATAAGGTAGGAGCCATAAGGTAGTACCCAAGTATTCTTTGGGTACTAGAAAATTTGAAAGTCCACATAGTTGATGGTTACTCCATTTCAGCCCTTTTACACTAGTGGAGGGTGTTTAGAAATGCTATGTATATACATATATGTATATGTATATATCTTTCCACTACACAACAACCTATTATCTCTTAGTTTTTAGTTTAAAAGCATCTTTGGAAACTTTACTTTTAACTAATCTGGAATCTACAATGTAAGTCCCACAGTATGCTTGCAATGCAAAAACTAGTCTTTTGGTCTCCTACTTTTTTCCCAACCCAACTTACTGCCCCTAAGCTCTTCCGATGTGGGAATTCTGGATGCCATCACTGCCTTGTCTCCTTTTTCTTATGCCACCCAATCCCAACCCTGATGCTAACAGTGCCCAGCTTCAGGTAGAATGTCCAGGGACTTCAAGCTACAGCCCTCTTGAAGGCTTAGGATCTCATTTTTCAGCTTTGATAATACAGGAAATTTTCCTTGAGTTTTTTTGACTTTTAAACAAACACTATTTCCCACTATTCAGCTGACCTTTGTGCAGTGGCTAAGCTCTCCCTTAAGGAAGAGCCCATTCCAGGCAGCTGGCCAGGTGTCCGACTATTTGTCTGTGCTCTTGGTTCCTGCATGAAGGGCTCAAAAGAGGGATGAAAGAGAAAAATGTCCCCAGCCTGAATGGCTTTACCCCATTTCCTCCATTTATACCAGCTCTCCAGAAATTCCCATGGTCTCTTAGGCCTTGGGATGAGTGTTATTGCTAGCTCCAGAAACATGGTTTTGGTCATCCCTTCCTGCTGCCACTTACTCACCCACCACCTAGTGCCTTTCCCTCTTCTTTTGTATGAAGGTGAGAGAAAAACAGAATATGCCCCACCTCCTCCCCTTTGAGGCTCAAGGAAGCATAAATTCTGGGTTTTAGAGGGCATGTTTCCAAGTGAGGGTGAGAGTTTGACCTTTTTCATTCTTTCTCAAGGAATCCTGCTGGCTTCTGAGCAGGGTGACTGTAGCATGCCCTGGACCTAAAGAAAACACTAAATTCCGGGCCGAGCGCAGTGGCTCACGCCTGTAATCCCAGCACTTTTGGACGCCAAGGTGGGCGGATCACGAAGTCAGGAGATTGAGACCATCCTGGCTAACACGGTGAAACCCTGTCTCTACTAAAAATACAAAAAATTAGCCGGGCGTGGTGGCATGTGCCTGTAGTCCCAGCTACTGGGAGGCTGAGGCAGGAGAATGGGGTGAACCTGGGAGGTGGAGCTTGCAGTGAGCCGAGATCTTGAAGAAACAATTGTTTCTTATGAGAAAGTATTTCCCTGGACTATGGTATCTTTCTGTCTGCATCACTGCCAGTAGTTAGGCCTTAAGTAAGTACCTTTTCTCCTTCCAGAATATCCATTACTCTAATTGTAAATCTGGAGAAAATATACCGTAACAGGGATAGCTCAAATCTAGTTTATGGGGAAGAATGTAGAATAGAAATACATAACGGGCTTAGGGTGTGATATACTTACCAGTGCAGTGTTATTACTTGCATAGGATGCTTAACTTCTCTGAACCTCAGCTATATCATGTGAAAATGGAAAAATAATTTGTACTTCCCAGGGTTTGGGGAATGATGAGATGAGAGTATGCATATAAAGCACCCACAGTGCCTGGTACTTATTATTTACAATAAATTGTAGTGATTTTTATAATAGTCATTGATTTTGTTTTTGTAATTTTGTGATTAATGGTAACTCAGAAAACACTAAAATCATGTAGACTTAATATGCTTGTAGGAAAGACGTGAGAACTGCTTATCTTCATCCATTCATCTTAACTTGTCCCAATCTTAACCTAGCCAAAGCACAACTCAGCATTCCAATGGTTATCATCAACCTTTTCCACCCAGACTTCCCCATTTCAGTAAACTGCAGCTTTTCCTTTCAGTTGATAAGACCAAAAACATTAGATTCATCATTGTGTCCATATATAATAACAAAATCAGCAAATGCTATTGGCTCTAACCTTAAAAAACAGAATATCCTAAATCCAGTCACTTCTCTTCAACTCCAGTCTACCATTCCTGATCCAAGCTACCACCATCTCTCTTTTAGAATATCATAATAGCCTCTTAACTAATCACTCCTCGTCTACCCTTGCCCCTAACAATTTATTCTAACACATCATCTAGAGTGATTTTGTTTTAATCTAACTTAGATCAGATCACACCTCCACTTAGATCCCTCCAGTGGCTTCCCATATTATTCAAACTGAAAGCCAAGGTACTATACCTGACATATAAGAATCCGCATGATTTGGTCCCTGCTCCATCTCTGACTCCATCTCCTACTCCCTGTTTCCACTCACTCACTCTATTCAATTCAGAGCAACTTTGTACTTGTCATTTTTTCTGCTTGGAATTCTCTTCCCTCTGGTATTTACATGGCTCACTTTCTTTCTCTTTTTTTCTTCCTTTTTTTTTTTTTTTTTTTTTGAGGCGAAGTCTCGCTCTTGTACCCAGGTTGGAGTGCAATGGCACAATCTCGGCTCACTGCAACCTCCACCTCCCCGGTTTAAGTGATTCTCCTGCCTCAGCCTCCCGAGTAGATGGGACTACAGGCGCCTGCCACCATGCCTGGCTAATTTTTGTATTTTCAGTAGAGATGGGGTTTCACCGTGTTGGCTAGGCTGGTCTCGACCTCCTGACCTCAGGTGATCTACCTGCCTCGGCCTCCCAAAGTGCTGGGATTACAGACGTGAGCCACCATGCCTGGCCTACATGGCTCACTTTCTTAATTTTTCAGGCCTCCATTCAAATAGTGCCTCCCAGAGAGACCTATGTAAAGCAGCAACACACTTCCCAGCACTCTCCATCCCTTTTACTCGCTCTTAGTTTCTCTGACATATTATATATTGTTTATTGTCCATTTTCCCTGACTAAAATTTAGCTCTATAAGGCATATTGTTTTGTTTGTCAATGTATCCCTAGTACTGAACAAATGAAAAATTTGCTGTGTGTCTCTTATGTTTTAAACACTGTAGCACTACAGATAAAACATGAACTCCAGCCTCCACTACAGATAAAACATGAGCTCCAGTGCTAAAACATAGGCCAATCACAGTCGCTTATGCCTATAATCCCAGCAATTTGAGGTGGGAGGAGTCCTTGAGCCTAGGAGTTTGAGACCAGTCTAGGCAACATGGTGAGACCCTGTCTTTACAAAAATAAAAAAAAAAATAATAACCAGGCATGATGGTGTGTGCCTGTAGTCCCAGCTACTTGGGAGGCTGAGGCTGGAGGATCACTTGAGCTCAAGAGGTTGAGGCTGCAGTGAGCTGTGATCAGGCCCTTACCTTCCAGCCTGGGTGACAGAGCGAGGGCCCTGTATCAAAACAAAAACAAAAACTACTTTAAATGAAGGCTTGTTGGTAATCATTTCATAATGTGTATATATATCAAAATATCATATTACATACCTTAAAATGTACAATTTATTTCAATAAAGATGGAAAATAATTATTTCATGGATCCTTGCTAAAGTAAACAATAAATTGAGTATCTACAAAGTGTCTATGTTGGCCCTCCAGAAAGAAAAAGCAGATGAGGGCCAACAAAGAAATAATATAAGTATACAATCCCCATTACGCTCAACGCTATAATAAAGGTCTTTGCCAGGTACTGATAGATTAGAATAGGGAGCTTGATGGCATGAAGGATGACAGTGTCATCAGGAGGGTAATGCTTGAGCTGGAATTTGAGCAGAATTTTGAAGGATGAGCATTCAGTAAGCAACTGAGGGGTGAAGGGTGGTTGTAAGAGTGGTTTATTGAGAAAGCATTCCAGATGAAGAGAAGAGCAAGTAAAATAACATGGCTATTTAAAAGAGTATAGCAACAGATGGAGAGAAACTTTTGGGACTAGTGTTTTAGGTACACATGGAGGGGGGCAATTTTTGTTCATTTTTCTCAAAGGGTTTGCCTATCTTCAGCCAATTATTAATAAAAGGATAGAGTGAATAGGAAGAGCATGTGAAATATACAAAATTCCATTAACTGGAGAGGAGCTCTGATAGACTGAAAGAACTCATGATGTTTTTGAAAATTATTTGAATCATATCCTTTAGGCCTGGTTTATGTTCCTGGGGTCAGTTTATCTTCTACTTTAGGTAAGGAACAGAACAATAACAAACATACTTTAGTATCAAGCCTTAGTTCAGCTCACCAGCTTTGGGTAAAATTGTGAGTATATCCTTTCGCCAGAGCTTTGGCAGAAAAATCTATTACTAATTACTTTAGAATACCTTTGCTTGTCAACGAGACCATTTTATGCCCCAACTCCCAACCTCAATAGAAAAAAAGAATAAAATAAAGAAGTATTTCCATATTTGACATAATATAAGAAGGTTTCTCTTTAAATAAATGGCTTAGCATTTATCTGTTTGACTGTTTATTTCAGAGCTGCTTTTAAAGGTTTTGCACCCATCTATAAGTCAGATACTCCCTTGTAATGTACCAAATGGGATCAAAATTGAGTCAGTTTTCTAACACTGCATTCAGTCTAGATTAGAAAAAGTTTCTTAAATTGGCAAATTAGATCGTAAGAACAAAGCAAAACAAACAAACAAAAAACCCACAATGTAGTTGGTGTGCAAATGTAGCTGATGAGATTTGGATTGAGTGTCACATTGTGAGGTGTTATGAACTTCTCAAAACATCATTTCTGTGAACACATGAAAATTGAGTGTCTGCAATGTGCAAAAAAGTGTAATTAGGGAGAGAGAAAAATTACTAGTCATGTACTTTAAAAATCTTATACCGGGTTACACTTTGGGGTGGGATAAATGGGGTGCCACTGGTAAAGTTGAGCAGTGAAGATGATTCACCTTCCTATGCCATCTAGATCTAATCAGTTGCAAAATCAAAATGTCTTTAAATCTCTGTTATACCTGAAAAAAATGGCAGAGAGGAGCCAGCTCTAAATTGCACCTCCCACTTGGACAGACAGAGCAGGGTGTGGAGAGTCACATCATGAACTTTCACTCAAAGAACTACTGCAGGAATAGACCAGAAAAGCTGAGAGAATCTACAGACCCTTTGAAGGAAGAGGATTACTCCTGCAGCACCCGGGAGATAGCCCAAATACTGTGAGTGCCTAAACTGGGAAAGTGGGAAAGGGGGATTGTCCACTCCTGAGCACACACGCTCACTGGGGAACCTGCAGGTCCAGATCACAGTAGAAGGATATGACCTTAACTGGATCTGAGACAATTTAGAGAGCTGAGCGAAATACAGGGGTAGAGGAAACAGCAGGAAAAGCCCTGTGAGCCATCTGGGTCCCTGGGGAAGCCAGATCTGACTTGACTCACAGGGGTCCTGTGGGAAGGTTGCCAGAGGAACTGGGGAAAGACCACAGAGAAAAGGAAACCTCCAGCTAAACTTTGTAACCATTTGAACCAAACGTGAAGTCTCCTGGCCAAAACTCGAAGGAGGGCATAAATCCAGTGCACAGACTCAATAGGCAAAAAGATGCAAAAGCCATGCTTTCTTTCTCAGCTGGCAGGCTGGTAGCCTGGGACAAGTTCTCAGCCCTGCTCACTCACTGCCTGGAAACAAACTTGGTGCTGTCAGGGTGGGGCATGGTGGGAGTGAGACTGGCCTTTTGGGTTGCATGGGAGCTGGGTAAGGCCTGTAACTTCTAGCTTTCCCTACTTCCCTGACAACCTGCATGACATAGCAGAGCAGCCATAACTCTCCTGGGAGCATTACTCCATTGACATGGGTACCACACCCCCCAACCTCCCAACCCCCACAGCAGCCTCAGCAAGCCAGGCCCAAGGAGAGTCTGAGCTCAGACATGCCTAACCGACCCCAGTAGCTGAAGACAAAGGTTGTATTCTCTTGGAAGTTCTAAGGCCCTGCCCACCTCCTGATTCTCCTGATTCTCCCCTATACTACCACAGCTGATGGTCTCTTGAAATCCCCACCTCCTGGCAGCAGACCAACCAGCACAAACCTAGTGCGTTAAACAACTACGACTAAGGACACTCAAAGAGTCCATTTCACTCTCCTGCCACCTCACTGCCAGTCTCACTGGAGACTGAGAGAACTGAAGATGGTTCACATCAAAGCACTCTGTGCAGACAGTCCCCAGTACCAGCCTGGAACCTGGTAGCCCTGCTGAGTGGCTAGATCCAGAAAAGAAATAACATTCATTACAGTTTGGCTCTCAGGAAGCCACATCCTTAAGAAAATCAGGAGAGTACTACATCAAGGGAGCACCCCGTGGTACAAAAGAATCTGAACTGCAGCCTTCAGCCCAAGATCTTCCCTCTGACATAGCCTACCCAAATGAGATGGAACCAGAAAAGCAATTCTTGTAATATGACAAAACAAGGTTCTTTAACACCTCCCTACCCCCAATTACACTAACTCACCAGCAATGGATCCAAGCCAAGAAAAAAATCCCTGAATTGCTGGCAAAAGAATTCAGACTGTCAATTATTAAGCTAATCAAGGAAGCACCAGAGAAAAATGAAGTCCAAACTTTAAAATTTTTTGAAAAGAAATACAAGATATGAGGGAAGAAATCTTCAGTGAAATAGATAGCATAAATAAAAAACAATCACAACTTTAAAAAATAAAGAACACAGAGAAATGCAAAATGTACTGGAAAGTCTCACCAATAGAATTGAACAAACAGAAAAAAGAACTTCAGTGCTCAAACACAAGGTTTTCAAAGTAACCTCGCCAGCAAAGACAAAGAAAAAATAATTTCAAAAATGTGCAAAGCCTCCAAGAAGTTTGGGATTATGTTAAATGACCAAACCTAAGAATAAGAAAGTGGAAATCTAAACGTTAGGAAAACATATTTGAAGGAATAATCAAGAAAAATTTCCCTGGCCTTGCTAGAGATCTAGACATCCAAATACAAGAAGCTAAAAGAACATCTGGGAAATTTATTACAAAAAGATTATTGCCTAGGCACATAGTCATCAGCTTATCTAAAGTCAAGATGAAGAAAAGAATCTTAACAGCTGTAAGGCAAAAGTACCAGGTAACCAATTAAAGAAACCTATCAGATTAATAGCAGATTTCTCAGCAGAAACCTTACAAGCTAGAAGGAGTTGGGGCCCTATCTTCAGCCTCCTTAAACAAAACAATTATCACCCAAGAATTTTGTATCCAGTGAAAATAAGCTTCATAAATGAAGGAAAGATACAGTCTTTTTCAGACAAACAAATGCTGAGAGAATTCACCACTACAAAGCCAGCAGTATAAGAACTGCTAAAAGGAGCTCTAAATTTTGAAACAAATCCTGGAAATACATCAAAACAGAACTTCTTTAAAGCATGAATCTTACAGGACCATAAACAAAAATACAATTAAAAAAAGGTATTCAGGCACAAATAGCATGATAAATGGAATACTACCTCACATCTCAATACTAAGGTTGAATGTAAATGGCCTAAATGCTCCATTAAAAAATGCAGAATTGCAGAATAGATAAGAATTCAACAACCAAGTATCTGCTGCCTTGAAGAGACTCACCTAGCACATAAGGACACACATAAACTTAAGGTAAAAGGGTGGAAGAAGATATTCCATGCAAATGGACACAGAAAGCAAGCAGCATTACCTATTCTTATATCAGACAAAACAAACTTTAATAAAGCAACAGCAGTTAAAAGAGACAAAGAGGGATATTATATAATGATAAAAGAGCTTGTCCAACAGGAAAATATCACAATCCTAAATACATATGCACCTAACACTGGAGCTTTCAAATTTATAAAACAATTACAACTAGACCTATGAAATGACAGATGCCAACACAATAATAGTGGGGGACTTCAATACTCTTCTGACAGCACTAGACAGGTCAAGAAAACAGAAAATCAACAAAGAAACAATGGATTTAAACTATGCCCTAGAACAACGGACTTAACAGACATTTACAGAACATTCTATCCAGCAACCATAGAATATTCATTCTATTCATCAGTGCATGGAACTTTCTCCAAGATAGGTGATATGATATGCCATAAAATAAGTCTCATTAAATTTAAGAAAATTGAAATTACATCAAGTACTCTCTCAGACCACAGTGGAATAAAATTGGAAATCAACTCCAAAGGAACCTTCAAAACTATGAAAATACATGGAAATTAAATAACCTGCTCCTGAATGATCATTGGATCAACAATGAAATGAAGATGCAAATACAAAAATTCTTTGAATTGAATGATAATATTGACACAACCTATCACAACCTCTGGGAAACAGCAAAAGCAGTGATAAGAGGAAAGTTCATAGCCTTAAATCCCTACATAAAAAAATCTGAAAGAGCACAAATGGATAATCTGAGGTCACACTTCAAGAAATTAGAGAAATAAGAACAAAACTTAAACCCAGCAGAAGAGAAGAAAGAAAAACAAAACAAACCCAGAAGAAGAAAAGAAATAACAAAGATCAGAGCAGAACTAAATGAAATTGAAACAAAAAAATACAAAAGATAAATGAAACAAAAAGCTGGTTATTTGAAAAGATAAATAAAATTGATAGACTGTTAGGAGGGTTAACCAAGAAAATAAGAGAGAAGATCCAAATAACATTAATTAGAAATGAAATGGGAGATGTTACAACCGGCACCATAGAAATATGAAAGATCATTCAAGGCTACTATGAGACCTTTACACACATAAACTAGAAAACTTAGAGGACATGGATAAATTCCTGGAAATATACAACCCTCCTAGCTTAAATCAGGAAGAATTAGAAACCCTGAACAGAAAAATAACAAGCAGCTTGAAACATAATTAAAAAAATGGCCAACAAAACCAGTCCAGGACCGGATGGATTCACAGCTGAATTCTATCAGACATTCAAGGAAGAATTGGTACCGATCCTATTGACACTATTCCACAAAACAGAGAAAGAGTGAATCCTCCCTAAATCATTCCATGAAGCCAGTATCAACCTAATACCAAAACCAGGAAAGGACATAACAAAAAAAGAAAACTACAGACTGATGTCTCTGATGAACATAGATGCACATATCCTTAACAAAATACTAGCTAACTGAATCCAACAGCATATCAAAGAGATAATCCGCCATGATTAAGTGGGTTTCATTCCAGGGAGGCAGGGATGGTTTAACATATGCAAGTAAATAAATTTGATACACCATGTAAACAGAATTAAAAACAAAAATCACATGATCTTCTCAATAGATGCAGAAAAACATTTTACAAAATCCAGCATTCCTTTAAGATTAAAACCCTCAGCAAAATCAGCATTCAAGGGACATGCCTCAATGTAATAAAGTCCATCTATGACAAACTCACAGCCAATATAATACTGCAAGGGGAAAAGTTGAAAGCATTCCCTCTGAAAACTGGAATAAGACAAGGATGCCCACTCTCACCACTTTTATTCAACATAATACTGGAAGTCCTAGCCAGAGCAATCAGGCGGAAGAAAGAAAGAAAAGGAATCCAAATTGGTAAAGAGGAAATCAAACTATAACTGTTTTCTGATGATATGATTGTATACCTAGAAAACCCTAAAGACTCGTCCAAATAGCTCCTAGAACTGATAAATGAATTTAGGAAAGTTTCAGGATACTAAATTAATGTACACAAATTAGTAGCTCTGCTATACACCAATAGTGATCAAGCTGAGAGTTAAATCAAGAACTGAACCCCTTTTACAATACCTGCAAAAAAAAAAATACTTAGGAATATACCTAACCAAGGAGGTGAAAGACCTCTACAAGAAAACTACAAAACACTGTTGATATAAATCGTAGATGACACAGACAAATGGAAACACATCTCATGCTCATGGATGGGTAGAATCAATATTGTGAAAATGACGATACTGCTAAAAGCAGTCTACATATTCAATGCAATTCCCGTAAAAAAATGCCACCACTGTTCTTCACAGAACTAGAAAAAACAATCCTAAAATTCATATGGAACCAAAAAAAATTTTGCATAGCCAAAGTAAAACTAAGCAAAAGAACAAATCTGGAGGCATCACATTACCTGACTTCAAACTATCCTATAAGGCCATAGTCATCAAAATAGCATGGTACTGATACAAAAATGGCCACATGGATCAATGGGACAGAATGGAGAACCCAGAAATAAACCCAAATACTTACAGCCAACTGATCTTCAACAAAGCAAACAAAAACAAAGTAGAGAAAGGACACCCTATTCAAAAAATAGTGCTGAGATAATTGGCAAGCCACATGTAGGAGACTATATCCTCATCTCTCACCTTGTACAAAAATCAAGTCATGATGGATCAATAACTTAAATGTAAGACCTGAAACTATAAACATTCTAGAAGATAACATTGGAAAAACCCTTCTAGATATTGGCTTGGGCAAAGACTTCATGACCAAGAACCCAAAAGCAAATGCAACAAAAACAAGGACAAATAAATAGGTGGAACTTCACTAAAGAGCTTCTGAAAAGCAAAAAGAACAGTCAGCAGATTAAACAGACAAACTACAGAGTGGGAGAAAATCTTCACAATTTATACATCTGACAAGACGGATATCCAGAATCTACAAGGGACTCAAACAAATTAGCAGGAAAAAAAAAAAGAAAGAAAGAAAAGAAAGAAAAAACAATCCCATCAAAAAGTGGGCTAAGGACATGAATAGACAATTCTCAAAAGAAGATATACAAATAGCCAGCAAACATGAAAAAATGCTCAGCATCACTAATGATCAGGGAAGTGCAAATTAAAACCACAGTGCAATACCACCTTACTCCCACAGTGCAATAAAAATAAAAATCAATACCACAAAGGCCTCACAAAATGATACAATTATGTGGAAATTTAGCAACCTGCTACTGAATGACTTTCAGGTGAACAATGAAATTAAGGCAGAAATCAAGAAATTCTTTGAAACTAACGAAAACAAATAAACAACATACCAGAATCTCTTGGATACAGCAGTGTTAAGAGGAAATGTTTATACCACTAAATGCTCACATCAAAATGTTAGGAAGATTTTAAATTAACAACCTAACATCGCACATAGGAGGACTAGAAAAACAAGCACAAACCAATTCCAGTGCTACCATACCAAAAGAAATAACCAAACTTGGTTTTAAAATGAGTGAAATTGAGATGTGAAAAAACCATGCAAAAGATCAACAAAACTAAAATTTAGCTCTTTGAAGGAATGAATAAGATTGGTAAACTGCTAGATAGACTATTCAAGATAAAAAAGAGAATATATGAGAAAACACAACCAGAAATGACAAAGTGACCATTACCACTGATCCCACAGAAATACAAAAAAAAAAAAAAAACCCTCAGAGACTCTTATGAGCACCTCTATGCACACAAACTGGATGACCTCCTAAGATTGAAACAGGAAGGAATTGAAACCCTAAACAGACCAATAAAAAGCTTTGAAATTAGTCAGTAATAAAAAGTGTACAAACCAGAAAAAGCCCTGGGCCAGATGAAATCACAGCTGAATTTTACCAGATGTGTAAAGGGCTGGTACCAATCCTACTGAAACTATTTCAAAAATGGAGAAGGAAGGACTCCTCCCTAACTCATTTTATGAGGCCAGCATCATTCTGATACCAAAACATGGCACAGACAGAACAAAAAAAGAAAACTTCAGGCTAATATCCCTAATGAACATGAATGCAAAACTCCTCAACAAAGTACTAGCAAACCGAATCCAGCAGCTACATCAAAAGTCTCATCCACCACAATCAAGTAGGCCTTATTTCAGGGATGCAAGTTTGGTTAAACATACACAAATCAATATATGTGATTCATCACATAAACGGAACTAAAAACAAAAACCACATGATCATCTCAATAGATGCAAAAAAGGCTTTCAATAATATTCAACATCCCTTCATGTTAAAAACCTCAACTAATTAGGCATTGAAGGAAGATACCTCAAAAAAATAAGAGCTATCTGTGACAGACCCACAGCCAACATCATACTGAATGGGCAAAAGCTGGAAACATTCTCCTTGAGAATCTGAAAAAGACAAGGATGCCAATTCTCACCATTTCCATTCAAAATAGTACTGGAAGTGCTAACCAGAGCAATAAGGCAAGAAAAAGAGAAAAAAGTGCATCCAAATACGAACAGAAGAAATCAAACTATCTCTTTTCTCAGGTAATATGACTTTACACCTAGAAAAGCCCATAGTCTCAGCCCAAAAGCCCCTACATCTTATAAACAACTTCAGCAAGGTTTTAGAATACAAAATCAGTGTACAACAGCATTTCTACACACCAAAAACACCCAAGCTGAGAGCCAAATAAAAAATACAATCCCATTCATAATAGCCTAAGAAACCTGGGAAAACAGCTAACCAGGGATGTGAAAGAAATTTTGTACAAAGAAAATTACAAAACACTGCTGAAAGAAATCAGCAACAAGACAAACAAATGGAAAAACATTCCATGCTCGTGGATAGGAAGAATCAATATTGTTAATGTGGCCATACTGCAAAGCAATTTACAAATACAATGCTATTCCTATCAAACTACCAACAATATTTTTCACATACTTAGAAAAATCTCTTTGAAAATTCATATGAAACCAGAAAAGAGATTGAATAGCCAAAACAATGCTAAGCAAAAGAACACAGCTAGAGGCATCACAATACCTGATTTCAAAGTATATTGCAAGACTACACTAACCAAAAATAGTATGGTGCTGGTGCAAAAAACAGACACATAGACTAATGGAACAGAACGGAGAACCCAGAAATAAAACAGCACACTTACAACCATCTGATCTTCAACAAAGTGGAGTAAAACAAGCAATGGGGAAAGGATTCCCTATTCAATAAATGGTGCTGTGATTGAAATTGTACCCCTTCCTTTCACCATACACAAAAATTAACTCAAGATGGATTAAGACTTGAACGCAAAACCTAAAACTATAAACACCCTAAAAGAAAACCTAGGAAATGCCATTCTGTACATAGGACATGGAAAAAATTTCATGACAAAGATTCCAAAAACAATACCAAGAAAAGCAAAAACAGGTAAATGGGACCTAATTAAACTAAAGAGCTTCTGCACAGCAAAATAAACTATCAACAAAGTAAACAGGTGACCTACAAAATGGGAGAATATATTTGCAAATTATGCATCTGACAAAGGCCTAATATCTATAATCTGTAAAGAACTTAAATTAACTAGCAAAACACTAAGAACCATGTTAAAAAAATGGGCAGAGGACATGAACAGACACTTCTCAAAAGAAGACATATATGCAGCCAACAAGCATATGAAAAAATGCTCAACATTTCTAATCATTAGAGAAATACAAATCAAAACCATGAATAGATGCCATCTCATACCACTCAGAATGACTTTTATTAAAAAGCCAAAAAATAACCGTTGCCAGCAAGATTGTGGTGAAAAGGTAATGCTTATACACTGCTAGTGGAAATGTAAATTAGTTCAGACACTGTGGAAAGCAGTTTGGCTATTTCTCAAAGAGCTTAAAAGAGAGCTACCTTTCAACTCAGCAATCCCATTAATGGGTATATACCCAAAGGAATATAAATTATTCTATCATAAGGACACACACACTCACATGTTCACTGAAGCACTATTCATAATAGCAAATACATGGAATCAACGTAGATGCCCATCTATAGTGGACTTGGTAAAGAAAACATGATACGTATGCATGATGGAATACTACATAGCCATAAAAAGGAACAAGGTCATGTCCTTTGCAGCAACATGGATGGAGATGGCAGACATTATAAAAAGGTAATTAATGCAGGAACAGAATACCAAATAATGCATATTCTTTTATAAGTGACAGCTAAACATTGGAGTATATATGTATACAAAGAGGGGAATAGACACCAGGGCCTACTTGAGGGTGGATGGTGGGAAGAGGGTGAAGATCGAAAAACTGCTTATTGGGTACTATGTTTATTACCTGAGTGATGAAATAATCTCTGCACCAAACCCTCATGACATGCAATTAACCCATATATGAAACCTGCACAAGTACTAGCTCCACATAAAATAAAAGGTGGAAAGAAAAAAATGAAAATGCTGCCCCTCCAGTAAAAAAAAAAAAAAAAAGAAAGAAATGCTATACCAATTTCGGTACCCACCAACTGTGCATGTGCATAAAACTTTCTTCATACTTTTGCCAACACAGGGTATTATCAACTTTTTAAAAAATTGACAATCTAAGGGGCTAAAAACATCTCATTATGGTTTACTTTGCATTTGTTAACAGTTTTTTGTTTTTTGTAGTTTTTTTGAGATGGAGTCTAACTGTCACCCAGGCTGGATTGCAGTAGCACGATCTCTGCCTTCTGGGCTCAGGGAATCCTCACGCCTTGGCCTCCCAAGTAGCTGGGACCACAGATGCATACCCCCACACCAGGCTAATTTTTTTTTATATTTTTGGTAGAGACAGGGTTTCACTGTTTTGCTCAAGTTGGCCTTGAACTCCTGAGCTCAAGTGATCTGCTTTCCTTGGCCTCCCAATGTGCTGGGGTTACAGGTGTGAGCCACCATACCCGGCCAGCATTTGCTAACAGTTAATTGAACTTAAGACTCAGGCCATTTATATTTTCCTGTGAATTGCCTATTTATATCCTTTGTTCATTTTTTGTGTGTGTGGGTAGAGAGTGGATTATATTGTATTAGGTAAGAATTTAACTTTGCTATTCTCAAATGAATAGCTGGTTTGCCAAGTGCAATCTAATTTATTTATAAATTAAAGATTATTTAATTTATTAAGTAATCTATTTTTTCTAATTCATTTTATATGCCACCACATTTATCAAATACAAATCCTTATATATGTGTCTATTTTTGAAATCTCTTATTTTCTTTAATCTGTTTGTTTCATCATATTTCATTAACACCCTGTTTTTGTATCTGTGAATTTATGGTATCTTTTTATGTTTGGAAGAGTAAAACTGTTCATATTTATGTTGAAATTACAGTTATACCTTAACTGGGGGAAAACTGACATGGTATTAATGCTTACTTACATAGTTTGAGGACAGAATCAAGCACAAGTGTATCCTTAATAAATAATATGTGGTGATGCCTTCACTACTACCTGGTGATGACACAAATGACCGAAGGTCTCACTTGAAATCCTGCTGTCATGCTGGAAATGTAGCCAAAAGTTATATGAACAATAATTCAACTATTACCAAGACTTCACCTCTCATGAATGCTATGTTTTCAGCGAAGACAAATTGCTCATTGTGGCTTGAACACAGTCTTGTGCAAATCAAGACTTCTGTGCCTTTTGCTTATGCTGTTTCCTCTATCTAGAGTATCCCTTCTTTTCTTTTCCCAGAAAATTTCTATTTATCTGTCAGAACTCACTTCATTCTGTACCTTCTCTGTTATGATTTCTCTAATAGGCAATTATATTTTTTGCGGAACCTATGAAGTAAACCATTAAACTATTTTTTTGTTTGTTATTTTTAACTATAGGATTTTATCCCTACCATTTCACTGAAATGGGCTTGTCAATTCACCAATAACCTCCAAGTTATTAAATCCAGTAGTAAAATTTCAGTCCTCATCTTACTCAAAATTATATGTAGCAAAAATAGTTTTCTTGGAAACAGTTTCTTTATGTTACTTCTAGCTTCCTATGCTCTCTTGGTTTTCCTCCTACCTCTCTGGCTCTGGTTTCTTTACTGAATCTTCCATATCTCATCCAACTCTAAACTTTGGAGTGATACAAGGATCAATCTTCAGAGCTTGTTTCGATGTATGCTCACTTTTTAGGTACTATCCTCCAGTCCTATGCCTTCACATGCCATCTAAATGTCAACTATTCTTAAGTTGTATATACCCAGCTGAAACCATGCCCCTGAAATTATAACATAAATCTAACCACCTACTTGATATCTTTACTTGGATATCTGTTAGGCATCTCAAACTTAACATGTCCCAAACTTAAGTCTTGTTCCCCACCCTTTATCACCAAACCTACTTAACCTTCATTCTTCTCCATTTCAAATAATGACAATTCCATCTTTTCATTTGGCAAGGCCCAAAACCTTGAGGTCATCTCTTGGAAGTCTCTGTGACATTCTACATCCTATCCAACAACATACTGAGGAAATTCTGCCTTTAGAACATGATCTCAACACTTCTACCATTACTACTGTGATACAAGCTACCATAATCTCCCATCTGGATTAATGCAATAACTGACTTAGTGGTCTTTTTACTTGCCCCTGGCCTAAAGTGACACTTTAAAAACATGGATCAGACATTGTCACTCCTTTCTTTGTAACCTTTTAATTGCTTTCTATCTCATGCACAATAAAAGTCAAAGCCTGATCATGACCTCCAAGGCCTTATGCACTCTGGGCTTCTCCTACCTCTCTGACCTCATCTCTTGCCACTCCCCTTTTCTGTCTGTGATTTTGCCACACTGGTCCCCTCACTGTTCCTGGAATGTACCAGACATGCTCTCGTCTCAGGCCCCTTTCATTAGTTATTCCCTCTGCTTAATACATTTCTTCTAGATTGTCCTATGTCTTTCTCTGTTACCTCCTTTATGTCCCTGCTCAAATGCTACTTTCTTTAAAAAGCCTTCCTTCATTAAAATAGCAGACCCTAATCACTCACTGTCTTTTACCTTGCTTTTATTTAACACTGTCTGACCTTAGATATTTGTTTATGTGTTTATATCTGTCTCCCCAACTTGAATGAAGGTAACACAAGGACAGGGATTTATTTTTCTTATTCATTAATATGTCCCCCAGTGTCTAGAATAGTGCCTAGACATAGTAGGCATTCAACGAAGATATGACAGATGAACAAATGAATGAGTGGCATATGTAATAGACACCCTTATTTCATCCCACTTTCCCTTTCACATCCCTGAACTTAATTCCATTATCAAGTTTCACCCCAACCCTTACCATTCTTTACTTCCTCCCATTTCTGATCCTATGAGGTAAATCTCAGTGATGGAATGAAAGTCATGGATGTGTGTTATGTATGTCTCTTGAAAATAAGACAGTGAGAAAGAAAAATTTTACACTTTGTTGCAACCGTTTAAACAATCTTGTCAATCTTGAACTGCTTTGATAAGTTCAGTGCCTGATATATAGTGGAACTTCAATAAATGTTTATTGAATGAATAATTGAATAAAAATCCACAGGGTGAAATCTATCCAAGATAAGTGTCAAGTTCTATACTTGGAAACAAGTATGGTATTACAAAATACGGGAAACCCAGAATTCAAGAAAAACAACAACAAAAGGGGATTTCATTCAATCACTAATTCAATATGACCCAACACTGGTGATGTAACTGCCAAGATTATTCAATCAGTAGTGAACAGTTTCTTCACCAAATAGGCTGGGGCAACTGGATATCCCCATACAAAAGAATGTAGTGTATCTTACTTCTTACCATATGCAAATGTTAACTTAAAATAAATTAAAGACTAAAATATAAGAGCTAAAACAGGAACCCATAGGAGAAAATGTAGGGGTATATTTTTATGAACTTGCATTTGGGATTGGATTTTTACATACAACACCAAAAGCACAAACAAAGAAAAAACAAATAAATTGAACATCATCAAAATTAAAAACTTTTGTGCATCAATGGGCATTATCAAGAAAGTGAAAAGGCAACCTGTAGATAAAAGAAAAGATTTGCAAATCATATATCTGATAAGGGTCTAGTATCAGAATACATAAAGAACACTTTTCTTTTGGCTGGGCATGGTGGCTAACGCCTGTAATCCCAGCACTTTGGGAGTCCGAGGCGGGTGGATCACAAGGTCAGGAGTTCAACACCAGCCTGGCCAAGATGGTGAAACCTCGTCTCTACTAAAAATACAAAAAAAAAAAAAATTATCCAGGCATGGTGGTGGGAGCCTGTAATCCCAGCTACTCATGAGGCTGAGGCAGGAGAATCACTTGAACCTGGAAGGTGGAGGTTGCAGTGAGCCAAGATGGTGCCACTGCACTCCAGCCTGGGTGACACAGTGAGACTCTGTCTCACAAAAAAAATAAAATAAATAAAAAGAAAAGAAAAGAAGTCTGTGTTTGTTTGTTTGTTTGTTTTGAGATGGAGTCTCTCTCTGTTGCCCAGGCTGGAGTGCAGTGACACCATCTCGGCTCACTGCAACCTCTGCCTCCTGGGATCAAGCTATTCTCCTGCCTTAGCCTCCCGAGTAGCTGGGATTACAGAATCACACCACCACACCCGGCTAATTTTTGTATTTTTGTTAGAGATGGGGTTTCACCATGTTGGCCAGGCTGGTCTTGAACTCCTGACCTCAAGTGATCCACCCACCTTGACCTCCCAAAGTGCTGGGATTACAGGCATGAGCCACGGCGCCCAGTCGGAATGCATAGAGAACTTTTAAAAACTCAAAGAAAGAAAGACAAACAATCCACTTAAAATATAGGCAAAGGATTTGAAGAGACGTTTTTCCAAAGATATACAAATGGCCAACAAGCACATGAAAAGATGCTCAACATCACCAGGCATTAAGGAAATGCAAATCAAAGTCATAGTGTGATACTACTTCACACCAACTAGATTGGAAAATAACAAGTGTTGATGAGAATACGGAGAAATTGGAACCCTCATCCATTGATGTTGGGAAAGTAAAATGATACACCTACTGGGAAAACTGTGGAAAATAGTTTGGAAATCTCAAAAAGCTACAGTTACTGGATGGTCCAGCTACTTCACTCCCAGTTACATATCCAGAAGAATTGAAAACAGATGTTCAAATAAATTCTCGTACACAAATGTACATAGCAGCACTATTTGCAATAACCAAAAGGTAGAACCAACACAAATATCCATCAACAGATGAAAAGATAAACAAAATGTGATATATCCAAACAATGGAATATTATTCCGTTATATAGAGGAATGAAATACTTTTACATACTACAATATGAATGAACCTTAAAAACGTTGTGCTACATGTATACATATGTAACAAACCTGCATGTTGTGCACATGTACCCTAAAACTTAAAATATAATAAAAAAAAGTTGTGCTAATGAGTGAACAGGCAACCTACAGAATCGGAGAAAATTTTTGCAATCTATCCATCTGACAAAGGGCTAACATCCAGAATCTACAAAGAACTCAAACAAATTTACAAGAAAAAAAACATCAAAAATTGGGCAAAGGATATGAACAGACACTTCTCAAAAGAAGACATTTGTGCATCCCACAAACATATGAAAGAAAGCTCATCATCACTGGTTATTAGAGAAAGGCACATCAAAACCACAGTGAGATACCATCTCATGCCAGTTAGAATGGCGATCATTAAAAAGTCAGGAAACAACAGATGCTGGAGAGCATGTGGAAAAATAGAAACGTTTTTACACTGTTGGGAGTGTAAATTAATTCAATCATTTTGGAAGACAGTGTGGCAATTCCTCAAGGATCTAGAACTAGAAATACCATTTGACCCAGCAATCCCATTACTGGGTATATACCCAAAGGATTATAAATCATTCTACTATAAAGACACATGCACACATATGTTTATTGTGGCACTGTTAACAATAGCAAAGACTTAGAACCAACCCAAATGCCCATCAATGATAGACTGGATAAAGAAAGTGCAGCACATATACACCATGGAATACTATGCAGCCATAAAAAACAATGAGTTCATGTTCTTTGCAGGGACATGGATGAAGCTGGAAACCATCATTCTCAGCAAACTAACACAAGAACAGAAAACCAAACACCGCATATTCTCACTCATAAGGGGTAGTTGAACAATGAGAGCACATGGACACAGGGAGGGGAACATCACACACTGGGGCCTGCCTGGATGTGGGGGGGTTAGGGAGGGATAGCATTAGGAGAAATACCTAATGTAGATGACGGGCTGATGGGTGCAGCAAACCACCATGGTATGTGTATACCTCTGTAACAAACCTGCACGTTCTGCACATGTACCCCAGAACTTAAAGTATAATAAAAAAAATGAAGAAGAAAAAAAGAGGTACAAGATTGTCTGTGAAAAATGTTCAAGATTCTACCCAGATGGGAGGAATTTTTCAGTGTTCAAAACCTTATCTAAAACAATTCTGCTGTGAAAAATGTTTAAAACACATATTTTCTTTCGTTATATGAATAGAGACATAGTCCTAGGGTCTCTTTAAACAGAAAGCACAATTCACCTTTAAGTTGTACTCTAAGAACTTCCAAAATCTCAGCGCCAATAGCAGTTTCTGTTGTCCCTGGGTGAGTGTATGACTATGGGAATGCCCGTAGGGAGTTTGATCAAGATTCCATTTTAGGTGGCCTGGTGGAAGAAAGAAGAAGGTATTGTAAAAAAGGAAATTGTATAATAGCATCATGTTATTAGACACATCAGAATGTGGCATATTGCACCAGTCATCATATAATCAGGGGGAAATGGAGAGGAGAAACAGACTTTCACAGGGCAGGATTTGAAGACAAGGAGCCTAAGGCTTGGAACTGCTGCTAGTGGTGACAGAAAGAGCATAAAAAAAAGTTTCCCATTCTGTACACGTTCTCACCTGTGCTGAATGAAATTCAACGGCAAGGAGAATTTCTGGGAAAGATTGATTTGACTATAGTGTAATATTGTGGCATCTTAAAAGGGGCTTTTAACTCTTACAGATATTTCTAGACTTGAAGTCTTATATATTTTAGAATAAAAGAAATCTGATGGGATTTGTGCAAAACAAAACAAAAAATAAAAAACATTGTGCTAACGAAAGAAACAAGTGACAAAAGGTCACGTATTTCATTATTTCATGTATATGAAATATCAAGAACAGGAAAACCTATAGAAATAGAAAGGAAATTAAGAGTTGCCAGTTGATGGGGTTAGAGAAGGGTAAGCAGTGACTACTTAAATGGTATAAGGTTTATTTTTGGTGTGATGAAAACTTTTTGAAACTAAATAGAATGCCGAGCGTGGTGGTTCATGCCTATAATCCCAGCACTTTGGGAGACCGAGGTGGGTGGATCACATGAGGTCAGGAGTTCGAGACCAGCCTGGCCAACATGGCAAAACTCCGTTTCTACTAAAAATACAAAAATTGACTGGCACGGTGGTGCACATCTGTAATCCTAGCTACTCGGGAGGCTGAGTCACAAGAATCGCTTGAGCCTGGGAGGCGGAGTTTACAGTGATCCGAGATCATGCCACTGCACTCCAGCCTGGGCAACAGAGTGAGACTCTGTCTCAAAACAAAACAAAACTAGATAGAAGCAATGGTTGCACAACATTTTGAATGTACTAAATGTCACTTTTAAGTAGTTATTTTTGTGTTATGTGAATTTTACCTCAATAAAAATGTTTGGGCATATGCTACGTGCTGTGCACACCTCACAGATATGCATGCACACCCTCAGAAATTAATAATGCACTTTTGGTATTGTTTCTTGAGCAGGAATTCAAAGAATGATAAGATAATTTAAAACCCTACATAATAAAGCAAAATATAAATAACTTAAAATTAGGCCCTAGGCCGGGGGCGGTGGCTCACGCCTGTAATCCCAGCACTTTGGGGGGCCGAGGCAGGTGGATCACGAGGTCAGGAGACCGAGACCATCCTGGCTAACACTGTGAAACCCCGTCTCTACTAAAAATACAAAAAATTAGCCGGGCGAGGTGGTGGGCGCCTGTAGTCCCAGCTACGTGAGAGGCTGAGGCAGGAGAATGGTGTGAACCCCAGGGGGCGGAGCCTGCAGTGAGCCGAGATCGTGCCACTGCACTCCAGCCTGGGAGAAAGAGCCAGAATCTGTCTCAAAAAAAAAAAAAATTAGGCCCTGATTCTTCCAATTATTCTTCCTTTTCTTTACTGTTGTGTTCTCCTACTCATAAAAATTACAGAACTCATTAACCAACTCTATGTTTCTGTCGTTGGTGAGTTTATACCATTTCTTAAGAATAAAAATGCATTCTAACTTTAAAACAAATGATCCCACACAACCTTTTTTTTTTTTAAATAGAGAAATACACCATAACTATACTCTATGCTCCCTATGAAGTAGAAGTAGCAAAAGAAAAACATGATAATGGCTCTGTGGATTTTGTAAGAAATGTGTATTAGTCTGTTCTCATGCTGCTAATAAAGACATACTCAAGACTGGGTAATTTACAAAGGAAAGAGGTTTAATGGACTCACAGTTCCACATGGCTGGGGAGGCCTCACAATCGTGGCAGAAGATAAAGGAAAAGCAAAGGGATATCTTACATGGTGGCAGGCAAGAGGGCATATGCAAGGGAACACCCCTTTATAAAACCATCAGATCTCTTGAGACTTACTCACTACCAGGAGAAGAGTATGGGGAAAACTGCCCCATGATTCACTTATCTCCACCTGGCCCAGCCCTTGACACTGGAGATTATTACAATTCAAGATGAGATTTGGGTGGAGATACAGCCAAACTATATCAAAATGGAAGGCTTGTGAAATGTAAATATCGATTCATTTACCAAAGGCAACATCTATAAGCCCATACCCATGAAAGGCTTCATAGCCCATATAAAGGGTTTTCATTTTGTTCAAAATATAATGGAAGGCTGTAGGTAAATGAAAATTAAACTGTTGGGAGCAAGAATAGAAGCAGAGAGACCAGTGAAGGAGTGGTTACATTAGTTCCAACAACAGATGTTGGGTCCTAGAACTAGAGTGGTAGTGGAATCAATGAAGAAAATGGGGCATTTTTATATCTATAATATCTGAATAGTGACACCTGATGTCTATATCTATGTCGGATATTTAGACATAAAAGTCTGGAACATAGAAGAGAGGTCAGGGATAGAAATTTAGATTTGACATTCATCTAATGTTATTGAATTAGATTCAAAGGGAGAGGGTATAAAGCAGAGGGTTGACATGTTCTCACATGTAAGTGGGAGCTAAGCATTGGGTACACATGGACATAAAAATGATAACAATAGACACTGAGGACTACTAGAAAGGGGAGAGGCGGAGTGAGACAATGGCTGAAAAGCTACCTATTGGGCGCTATGCTCACTGCATGCCTGGTAGGATCATTTGTACCCCAAACCTCAGCATCAAACAATACACCCAACTAACAAACCTGCACATATAAGCGCTGAATCTAAAATAGAAGTTGAAAGTGTAAAACAAAAAAAGAAATGCAAAAAAACAAAATTAAAAAGAAGAGTGTTGAAACGTGGGTGGTGTGGAGGTTCAAAATGTCTCAAAGATACACCTAAAAATTGAGTTATTTGCTAATGTTAAAAATTATCAAATATTTCACAAAGGTCCAGATTTCTGATTTCTCCTAGAAAATCCAAAGCTCTGGCAATAGTGGGGCTCAAATCTCACTAGCCCCTAGAGAAAAGCCCGCTTGGAATTTTCCCTTTTAGAGTCACAGGCACACCATTTTTCTGATTCTCTAAGGCATAAATACCTTAGAGAAACGTTTGCTTTTTTACATTTTTATAAACTTTAGAGACTTCTATTAATTTTTTAAATGCTGAGTGCTCCATGTAATTCAAAAGATGTATTGTTAAGCACTGGGTTCACCAAATATCTTTGCTCTACTTGAATGTTGGGCAGGAGGTCCACTTGGAGTAAGGACTCAGTCTTCTCTGTTGTACATAGCCCTGGAACATGAACTGATTTTAAATTTTACAATCTCTTCAAGTCAAATGGCCATGTACAAAATGTCTTCCTTAGTCCTAGGCTGACAGCAAAGTCATCCTGACTTAGCTATGAGTGAACAGAAAGGAGAAGGAGATAGAGCCTTTAGTGAAGGTTCCTTAACACCTTCACCTCAGATGAAGCTCATAATAGATGAATCTGGAGCTTTATGTCCAGAAAAGCAGATGTTTTTCTCCCTGCCCTAACCTTAGCCCACCACAACCCACTCCTACTGACATGGATGCTTATTTTTTAAAACTCACAATAATTTTAAGAATGTAAATGCTGCTTTGATGTCATTTTTATGTGAAAGCTATCTGAAGGCAAAGAAGCTTTGGTATTTACATTAACTCCAGCACCTGGTACAACACCTGGCATGTAGTGTAGATTTTGTCAAATGAGTAATATATCATCTATATCAATGAAGGAAAGCCAAGCTATCAGGGATGGATGCTTGGGGACCCCTCCCCAGACCTGCTATGTTGGATGCTCTTGGCCTGTAGTTCCTCAAAAATAGTCTCTCTTTGGTTTCCATTACGCAACCTCCTGGGTGCCCTCCTATCCCTGGGCTACTCTCACTAGGACTCTTTCTTCTCTTCCTCTTTATATGTCAAAAATACCTGTTTCATCCAGAACTGCAGTCATCTAAAGACTTGACTAGGATTACAGGCTCTCCTTCCAAGATGTTTTACCTACATGGTTGCTGAAAGGAGGGTTTATTGCTGATAATTATTATTAATCATACTAATATAAAACTGTAATAAGTTCAACAAAGAAAAATATGTTGTTATAAAATGCTAAAATGGATGATTTGCCTTCCTCAGAAGGTCAGAGAAGGCTTGACTTCTAAAGGATTAGTAATCTAGGCTAAACTAGGACAGAGCAGCATTCCAGAAAAAAGGGAACATCATAGGCAAAGACTGTAGGGAGCAGGAGGGATTGTGGCAAAAATAAGAACTCTAAGAAGTATAATGTAGCTGTTGCTGAGAGAACAAAGGAATTAGAAGCAAGTTGGGGCTGAAGACACAGAGGTAGGGCCAAACAGTGTGGGGATGTGTATGTCTTGGTAAAGACTTTGGGTTTTCTTCTAAGAGTAATGAGAAGGCCCATTCGAAAGGTTTAAGTAAGGTAGGGATGTAGTCTTTTTTTCTCACTTAACAGCATCACTCTGGCTGCTTATAAAGAATACAACTATAGATGTATTCTCTATAAGAGAATGGGGGTGGAATATGAGAAGCCAGTTAAGTGGTTACTGCAAGTACAGACAAGAGTATATTGGATTAAAGTAGAAGAAGTAGAAATGAAGAGAAGTGAACAGACTTGAGAAAGGTATAGAAAGTAAAACTGACAGTGCTTGGTGATAGATTGGATATGGGTGGTAGGAAGTATGAGAGAAGTGAGTGCCAGGATAATTCCTCTGATTTTTTGGCTTGTGTAACTGGGTGTCTGATGGTGTCCACACAAATACTGGGAACAGTGGAAAAGAACACAATAGGGGAAGAGTGCTTGGTGGGGGTGAAATCATGAGTTCAATTTTGAACCAGTTCAGTTTGAGGTACCTTTGAAACAGCCAAATAGAGAATTGGTTAAGTGGATGTGAAATTGGAATGAGAGATCTGAGTTGAAGATATAAATGTGAATACAGTATTCATATACATTTGAGAATTTAAGTCCTAGGCATGCATGAGCTCTCCTTATTGGAGGGAGAAGAGACAAGAGAAAAGGGCCTAGAACTGAGCCATAACACACCCTGGCATTTAATGGCCCACTTTTTTAAAGCATCATGGGAATGGATCAGTAAATTTAATCTCTAGTATGGCATATTACAAAATACAAATAATCCATTATTTTAAATTTGATTTCTTGTTTGACCCAGCAATTATGTTTTATAAATTTTTAAATTTTCTTTTTCTTTTATATCTTTTGTTTTTAATGTGGAGTTTTATTATATAGTTAGAGAATATGACTGGCCTGCATAATTTATAGTTTTAGGAATTTACAGGGATTTTCTTTGTAGCTTAATACACAATGGGTTTTTATAAATGTTATACAGACATTTGAAAAGAATATATACTCTTTATTTTTATTTCTTATCCACCTGTACTTCCAGTTGTTGTCTAAATGAATTCAACAAGGTGCTGAACCTCTAACATCCTTGTTGAATCAGGTTATCTATAGGTAATTATATAAGGGGGTCATAGAGCATGGCAGATGGTACCTTCATGTGAGATTTTCTTTGGAAGGTAGTCATTAGATATTAGAGACATTGAGAGCTTAGGCCTTGGACCTAAGCCCTGTAGACAAATGGATCCCACTTGATGCTCTGCTGTGTAATCATAGAAGGTGGTTTTACCAGAAGATAGTGACTTCTTTGAGACTTTCAGAAGAAGGGTTACCTGGGCAGTATGGGTCCCAGAGTTCTTTACCGCGCAAAGACTTAGATAATAGTAGAGGAGGGATGGCAAATACATTGTCTCAAAGTGGCACTTTTTCAATATTTTCCCAAAGTAATATATTGACATAACACATTAGTTAGAGGAAGCTCTGTGGAAATAAGTGGGTGAAACTTGGGTGATGGTGAAGGTAGAGAGAGGGGAAGGTAATCAAAGGTAGTGCTTTATTTTTTACTCTTTCTAGCACCAACCTAGGCAGAGGCTTCACCTGCATGTCTGCACTCCTCAGATGTTAAAAGTCCTATACCTCTAAAAGATACCGTTTACTGTGTATTCTAAGTTCTCAGAGTGTAAAACACAGTTAATCCTTACTGTGCCCAGTAAGCATTATACTCTTCTTCATCACACAGGAACAAGCCCAGACAGCTTAAGTAACGTGTATGAGCTCACATAACATAGCATCAGAATCCAAATTCCTTAGATTGTTGAGCAATAGTTCTGAAAGTTTTTGGTCTTAGAACCTTTCATACTTTTAAAAATCATCGAACACCCTAAGAGCTTTTGTGTATGTGAGTTATATCTATCAATACTTACGATAGTGGAAATACCAAGGAGAAATTTCTAAAACATGTATTTATTCAAAAATTTAATAGGACATGAGTACGCCAACAATATATTAATATAAATAGCATATTTTTATGAAAAATATTACATTTCCCAAAAGAAATTAGGCTTAAGAGTAACGTTACCTGGGCATGGTGGTGCATGCCTATAGCCCCAGCTACTTGGGAGCCTAAGTCGGAATAATCACTTGAGCTCTGGAATTTGAAATGAGCTATGATTGCACCACTGTGCTCTTGCCTGGGGAACAGAGAGAGACTCATCTCAAGAAAAAAATTAAAGAGTGGCTTTGCCTTACATTTCAGCAGATCTCTTTAATGTCTAGTTTAAAAGAAGACAAAAGGATTCTCATACATGTCTCTCCATTCAATCTGTAGCAATCTGTTGTTTTGGCTCACACATATGAAGAAAATATGGCTTTAAAAAGATATGTACATCCAACACTATGTTGAATAGGAGTGGTGAGAGAGGGCATCCCTGTCTTGTGCCAGTTTTGAATCAGGCAGAAGAAATAAAGGGTATTCAATTAGGAAAAGAGGAAGTCAAAATATCCCTGTTTGCAGATGACATGATTGTATGTCTAGAAAACCCCATCGTCTCAGCCCAAAACCTCCTCAAGCTGATAAGCAACTTCAGCAAAGTCTCAGGATACAAAATCAATGTGCAAAAATCACAAGAATTTGTGTACACCAATAAGAGACAAACAGAGAGCCAAATCTTGAGTGAACTCCCATTCACAATTGCTTCAAAGACAATAAAATACCTAGGAATCCCACTTACAAGGGATGTGAAGGACCTCTTCAAGGAGAACTACAAACCACTGCTTAATGAAATAAAAGATGATACAAACAAATGGAAGAACATTCCATGCTCATGGATAGGAAGAATCAATATCATGAAAATGGCAACACTGCCCAAGGTAATCTATAGATTCATTGCCATCCCCATCAAGCTACCAATGACTTCCTTCACAGAATTGGAAAAAACTACTTTAAAGTTCATATGGAACCAAAAAATAGCCCACATTGCCAAGTCAATCCTAAGTCAAAAGAACAAAGCTGGAGGCATCATGCTACCTGACTTCAAACTATACTACAAGGCTACAGTAACTAAAACAGCATGGTACTGTTACCAAAACAGAGATATAGACCAATGGAACAGAACTGACCCCTCAGAAATAATACCACACATCTACAACTATCTGATCTTTGACAAACCTGACAAAAACAAGAAATGGGGAAATGATTCCCTATTTAATAAAGGGTGCTGGGAAAACTGGCTAGCCATATGTAGAAAGCTGAAACTGGATCTGTTCCTTACACCTTATACAAAATTTAATTCAAGATGAATTAAAGACTTAAATGTTAGACCTAAAACCATAAAAACCCTACAAGAAAACCTAGGCAATACCATTCAGGACACAGGCATGGGCAAGGATTCATGTCTAAAACACCAAAAGCAATGGCAACAAAAGCCAAAATTGACAAATGGGATCTAATTAAACTCAAGAGCTTCTGCACAGCAAAAGAAACTACCATCAGAGTGAGCAGGCAACCTACAGAATGGGAGAAAATTTTTGCAATCTTCTCATCTGACAAAGGGCTAATATCCAGAATCTACAATGAACTCAAACAAATTTACAAGAAAAAACAAACAACCCCATCAACAAGTGGGCGAAGGATATGAACAGACACTTCTCAAAAGAAGACATTTATACAGCCAAAAGACACATGAAAAACTGCTCATCATCACTGGCCATCAGAAAAATGCAAATCAAAACGAAAATGACATACCATCTCACATCAGTTACAATGGCGATGATTAAAAAGTCAGGAAACAACAGGTGCTGGAGAGGATGTGGAGAAATAGGAACACTTTTACACTGTTGGTGGGACTGTAAACTAGTTCAACCATTGTGGAAGACAGTGTGGCGATTCCTCAAGGATCTAGAACTAGAAATACCATTTGACCCAGGAATCCCATTACTGGGTATGTATCCAAAGGATTATAAATCATGCTGCTATAAAGACACATGCACACGTATGTTTATTGTGGCACTATTCACAATAGCAAAGACCTGGAATCAACCCAAATGTCCAACAATGATTGACTGGATTAAGAAAATGTGGCACATATACACCATGGAATAGTATGCAGCCATAAAAAATGATGAGTTCATGTCCTTTGTAGGGACATGCATGAAGCTGGAAACCATCATTCTCAGCAAACTATCAGAAGGAGAAAAAACCAAACATCATAAGTTCTCTCTCATAGGTGGGAATTGAACAATGAGAACACTTGGACACAGGAAGGGGGACATCACACACTGGGGCCTGTTGTGGGGTGGGGGGAGGTGGGAGGGATAGCATTAGGAGATATACCTAATGTAAATGATGAGTTAATGGGTGCAGCTCACCAACATGACACATGTATACATATTAAAAACTTCACTTTGTGTACATGTACCCTGGAACTTAAAGTATAATAAAAATAAATTAAAAAAATAAAAAGATATGTACTTAGAAAAAGAAGTATCTTTTTTAAAATTTCAACTTTTATTTTAGTTACAGGAGGTACATGATAGATGTGTTACATTAGAATATTGCATGATGCTGAGGTTTGGAATACAAATCCCTTCACCTTGGTAGTGAACACAGTCACTGATAGGTAATTTTTTAACCCCCACCTCGTCCTTGCACCCTTTAGTAGTCCACAATGTCTATTGTTTCCATATTTATTTCCATGTGTGTTCAAAACTTAGGTCCTACTTATAAGTGAGAACATGTGGTGTTTGATTTTCTGTTACTGCATTAATTTGCTTCAGATTATGGCCTCCAGCTCCATCCATATTGCTATAAAGAACATGATTTCATTTTTATGGCTGCATTATATTCCATGATATATATGTGCCATATTTTCTTTGTCAAATCTACCATTGATGGGCACCTAGGTTAATTCCATGTCTTTGCTATTGTGAATAGCACAGTTGCAAACATTCAACTGCATGTGTCTTGTGTCTTTTTGGTAGAATAATTTGTTTTCATAACATTTTAAATAATTGTTTATATTCTTCTTTGATGTTACATCAAAATTTGACAAGTAGTAATTTCTTTTTTGTTTGTTTTCACTTTTAAATTCAGGGGTACAAGTGTAGGTTTGTTACATAGGTAAACTTGTGTCATGGAGGTTTGCTGTACAGATTATTTCATCACCCAGGTATTAAGCCTAGTACCCATTAGTGATTTTTCCTGATCCTCTCCCTCCTCCCGCCATCCACCCTCCAATAGGCCCCAGAGTATGTTGTTCCCTTCTGTTTGTCCACATGTTATCATCATTTAGCTCCCACTTATAAGTGAGAACATGACATATTTGGTTTCCTGGTCCTGCCTTAGTTTGCTAAGGATAATGGCCTCCAGCTCCATCCATCCCCCTTCAAAGGACATGATCTTGTTCTTTTTTTTATATATATACTTTAAGTTTTAGGGTACATGTGCACAACATGCAGGTTTGTTACATTTGTATATATGTGCCATGTTGGTGTGCTGCACCCATTAACTCATCATTTAACATTAGGTATATCTCCTAATGCTATCCCTCCCCCCTCCCCCCACCGCACAACAGGCCGTGATGTTCCGCTTCCTGTGTCCATGTGTTCTCATTGTTCAATTCCCACCTATGAGTGAGAACATGTGATGTTTGGTTTTTTTGTCCTTGCGATAGTTTGCTGAGAATGATGATTCCCAGCTTCATCCATAACCCTACAAAGGACATGAAATCATCCTTTTTTATGGCTGCATAGTATTCTGTGGTGTATATGTGCCATATTTTCTTAATCCAGTCTATCGTTGTTGGACATTTGGGTTGGTTCCAGGTCTTTTCTATTGTGAATAGTGCCACAATAAACATACGTGTGCATGTGTCTTTATACCAGCATGATTTATAATCCTTTGGGTACATACCCAGTAATGGGATTGCTGGATCAAATAGTATTTCTAGTTCTAGATCCCTGAGGAATCACCACACTGACTTCCACAATGGTGGAAATAGTTTCCAGTCCCCCCAACAGTGTAAAAGTGTTCCTATTTTTCCACATCCTCTCCAGCACCTGTTGTTTCCTGACTTTTTAATGATGGCCATTCTAACTGGTGTGAGATGGTATCTCATTGTAGTTTTGATTTGCAATTCTCTGATGGCCAGTGATGATGAGCATTTTTTCATGTGTTTTTGGGCTGCCTAAATGTCTTCTTTTAAGAAGTGTCTGTACATATCCTTTGCCCACTTTTCGATGGGGTTGTTTGTTTTTTTCTTGTAAATTTGTTTGAGTTCTTTGTAGATTCTGGATATTAGCCCTTTGTCAGATAAGTAGGTTGCAAAAATTTTCTCCCATTCTGTAGGTTGCCCATTCACTCTGATGGTAGTTTCTTTTGCTGTGCAGAAGCTCTTTCATTTAATTAGATCCCATTTGTCCATTGTGGCTTTCATTGCCATTGCTTTGGAGTTTTAGACATGAAGTCCTTGCCCATGCCTATGTCCTGAATAGTATTGCCTAGGTTTTCTTGCAGGGCTTTTATGGTTTTGGGTCTAACATTTAAGTCTTTAATCCACCTTGAATTAAATTTTGTATAAGGTGTAAGGAAGGGATCCAGTTTCAGCTTTCTACATATGGCTAGCCAGTTTTCCCAGCACCATTTATTAAATAGGGAATCCTTTCCCTATTTCTTGTTTTTGTCAGGTTTGTCAAAGATCAGATGGTTGTAGATATGCAGCATTATTTCTGAGGGCTCTGTTCTGTTCCATTGGTCTATATCTCTGTTTTGGTACCACGACCATGCTGTTTTGTTTACTGTAGCCTTATAGTATAGTTTGAAGTCAGGTAGCGTGATGCCTCCAGCTTTGTTCTTTTGGCTTAGGATTGACTTGGCAATGTGGGCTATTTTTTGGTTCCATATGAACTTTATAGTAATTTTTTCCAATTCTGTGAAGAAAGTCATTGGTAGCTTGATGGGGATGGCATTGAATCTATAGATTACCTTGGGCAGTATGGCCATTTTCACAATATTGATTCTTCCTATCCGTGAGTATGGAATGTTCTTCCATTTGTTTGTGTCCCCTTTTATTTCACTGAGCAGTGGTTTGTAGTTCTCCTTGAAGAGTTCCCTCACGTCCCTTGCAAGTTGGATTTCTAGGTATTTTATTCTCTTTCAAGCAATTGTGAAAGGGAGTTCACTCATGATTTGGCTCTCTGTTTGTCTGTTATTTGTATATAAGAATGCTTGTGATTTTTGCACATTGATTTTGTATCCTGAGACCTTGCTGAAGTTGCCTATCAGCTTAAGGAGATTTTGGGCACAGACGATGGGGTTTTCTAGATATACAATCATGTCATTTGCAAACAGGGACAATTTGACTTCCTCTTCTCCTAATTTTTACACTTCACTTTCTTCTCCTGCCTGATTGGCCCAGCCAAAACTTCCAACCCTATGTTGAATAGGAGTGGTGAGAGAGGGCATCCCTGTCTTGTGCGAGTTTTCAAAGGGAATGCTTCCAGTTTTTGCCCGTTCAGTATGATATTGGCTGTGGGTTTGTCATAGATAGCTCTTATTATTTGGAGATACGTGCCATCAATACCTAATTTATTGAGAGTTTTTAGCATGAAGGTTGTTGAATTTTGTCAAAGGCCTTTTCTCCATGTATTGAGATAATCATGTGGTTTTTGTCTCTGGTTCTGTTTGTATGCCGGATTACATTTATTGATTTTTGTATGTTGAACCAGCCTTGCATCCCAGAGATGAAGCCCACTTGATCATGGTGGATAAGCTTTTTGATGTGCTGCTGGATTCAGTTTGCCAGTATTTTATTGAGGATTTTTGCGTCAATGTTCATCAGGGATATTGGTCTAAAATTCTTTTTTTGTTGTGTCTCTGCCAGGATTAGGTATCAGGATGATGCTGTCCTCATAAAATGAGTTAAGGAGGATTCCCTCTTTTTCTATTGATTGGAATAGTTTCAGAAGGAATGGTACCAACTCCTCCTTGTACCTCTGGTAGAATTCGGCTGTGAATCCTTCTGGTCCTGGACTGTTTTTGGTTGGTAAGCAATTAATTATTGCCTCAATTTCAGAGCCTGTTATTGGTCTATTCAGAGATTCAACTTCTTCCTGGTTTAGTCTTGGAAGGGTGTATGTGTCCAGGAATTTATCCATTTCTTCTAGATTTTCTAGTTTATTTGTGTAGAGGTGTTCATAGTATTCTCTGATGGTAGTTTGTATTTCTGTGGGATCGGTGGTGATATCCCCTTTATCATTTTATATTGCATCTATTTGATTCTTCTCTCTTTTCTTCTTTATTAGTCTTGCTAGCAGTCTATCAATTTTGTTGATCTTTTCAAAAAACCAGCCCCTGGATTCATTGATTTTTTGAAGGGTTTTTTGTGTCTCTATGACTTTCAGTTCTGCTCTGATCTTAGTTATTTCTTGCCTTCTGCTAGCTTTTGAGTGTGTTTGCTGTTGCTTCTCTGGTTCTTTTAATTATGATATTAGGGTGTCAGTTTTAGATCTTTCCTGCTTTCTCTTGTGGGCATTTAGTGCTGTAAATTTCCCTTTACACACTGCTTTGAATGTGTCCCAGAGATTCTGGTATGTTGTGTTGTTGTGTCTTTTTTCTCATTGGTTTCAAAGCACATCTTTATCTCTGCCTTCATTTTGATATGTACCCTGTAGTCATTCAGGAGCAGGTTGTTCAGTTTCCATGTAGTTGAGTGGTTTTGAGTGAGTTTCTTAATTCTGAGTTCTAGTTTGATTGCACTGTGGCCTGAGAGACCATTTGTTATAATTTCTGTTCTTTTACATTTGCTGAGGAATGCTTTACTTCCAACTATGCGGTCAATTTTGGAATAAGTACAGTGTGGTGCTGAGAAGAATGTATATTCTGTTGATTTTGGGTGGAAAGTTCTGTAGATGTCTATTAGGTCCATATGGTGCAGAGCAGAGATCAATTCCTGGATATCCTTGTTAACTTTCTGTCTCATTGATCTGTCTAATGTTGACAGTGGGGTGTTAATGTCTCCCATTATTATTGTGTTGGAGTCTAGGGCTCTTTGTAGGTCTCTAGGGACTTGCTTTATGAATCTGGGTGCTCCTGTATTGGGTGCATATATGTTTAGGTTAGTTAACTCTTCTTGTTGAATTGATCACTTTACCATTATGTAATGGCCTTCTTTGTCTCTTTTGATCTTTGTTGGTTTAAAGTCTGTTTTATCAGAGACTAGGATTGCAGCCCCTGCCTTTTTTTGTTTTCCATTTTCTTGGTAGATCTTCCTCCATCCCTTTATTTTGAGCCTATGTGTGTCTCTGCACCTGAGATGGGTCTCCTGAATACAGCACACTGATAGGTCTTGACTCTTTATCCATTTTGCCAGTCTGTGTCTTTTACTTGGAGCATTTAGCCCATTTAAATTTAAGGTTAATATTGTTATATGTGAATTTGATCCTGTCATTATGATGTTAGCTGGTTATTTAGCTCGTTAGTTGATGCAGTTGCTTCCTAGCCTCATTGGTCTTTACCATTTGGCATCTTTTTGCAGTGGCTGGTACCAGTTGTTCCTTTCCATGTTTAGTGCTTCCTTCAGGAGCTCTTTTAGAGCAAGCCTGTTGGTTACAAAATCTCTCAGCATTTTCTTGTCTGTAAAACATTTTATTTCTCCTTCACTTATGAAGCTTAGTTTGGCTCAATATGAAATTCTGGGTTGAAAATTCTTTTCTTTAAAAATGTTGAATATTGGCCCCCACTCTCTTCTGGCTTGTAGAGTCTCTGCTGAGAGATCAGCTGTTAGTCTGATGGGCTTCCCTTTATGGGTAACCCGACTTTTCTCTCTGGCTGACCTTAATATTTTTTCCTTCATTTCAACTGTGGTGAATCTGACAATTATGTGTCTTGGAGTTGCTCTTCTCGAGGAGTATCTTTGAGGCATTCTCTGTATTTCCTGAATTTGAATGTTGGCCTTCCTTGCTAGATTGGGGAAGTTCTCCTGGATAATATCCTGCAGAGTGCTTTCCAATTTGGTTCCATTCTCCCCATCACTTTCAGGTACACCAATCGGATGTAGGTTTGGTCTTTTCACATAGTCCCATATTTCCTGGAGGCTTTATTCATTTCTTTTTATTCTATTTTCTCTAAACTTCTCTTCTCGCTTCCTTTCATTCACTTGAACTTCCATCACTGATACCCTTTCTTCCAGTTGATCGAATCGGCTACCAAGGCTTGTGCATTCGTTATGTAGTTCTCATGCCTTGGTTTTCAGCTCCATCAGGTCCTTTAAGGACTTCTCTGCATTGGTTATTCTAGTTAGCCATTGGTCTAATTTTTTTTCAAGGTTTTTGACTTCTTTGCCATGGGTTCGAACTTCCTCTTTAGCTCGGAGTAGTTTGATCTTCTGAAGCCTTCTTCTCTCAACTCGTCAAAATCATTCTCCGCCCAGCTTAGTTCCATTGCTGGTGAGGAGCCGCGTTCCTTTGGAGGAGGAGATGCACTCTGATTTTAGAGTTTCCGGTTTTTGTGGTCTGTTTTTTCTCCATCTTTGTGGTTTTATCTACCTTTGGTGTTTGATGATGGTGACATACAGATGGGGTTTTGGTGTGGATGTCCTTTCTGTTTGTTAATTTTCCTTCTAACAGTCAGGACCCTCAGCTGAAGGTCTATTGGATTTTGCTGGCGGTCCACTCCAGACCCTGTTTGCCTTGGTATCAGCAGTGGAGGCTGCAGAACAGCAGATACTGGTGAGCTGCAAATGTTGCTGCCTGATTGTTCCTCTGGAAGTTTTGTCTCAGAGGAGTACCCGGCCATGTGAGGTGTCAGTCTGCCCTTACTTGGGTGTGCCTCCCAGTTAGGCTTCTTGGGGTTCAGGGACCCACTTGAGGAGGCAGTCTGTCCATTCTCGCATCTCCAGCTGTGTGCTGCAAGAACCACTAATCTCTTCAAAGCTGTCTGACAGGGACATTTAAGTCTGCAGAGGATTCTGCTGCCTTTTGTTTGGCTATTCCCTGCCCCCAGAGGTGGAGTCTACAGAGGCAGGCAGGCCTCCTTGAGCTGTGGTGGGCTCCACCCAGTTCTTGCTTCCCAGCCACTTTGTTTACCTACTCACCCCTCCCCCGCCTCGCTGCCACCTTGCAGTTTGATCTCAGACTGCTGTGCTAGCGATGAGCCAGGCTCTGTGGGTGTAGGACCCTCCGAGCCAGGTGCGGGATATAATCTCCTGGTGTGCTGTTTGCTAAGACCATTGGAAAAGTGCAGTATTAGGGTGTGAGTGACCCTATTTTCCAGGTGCCGTCTGTCACCCCTTTCTTTGACTAGGAAAGGGAATTCCCTGACCCTTTGCACTTCCCGGGTGAGGCGATGCCTCGCCCTGCTTCGGCTCATGCTGAATGCACTGCACCTACTGTCCTGCACCCACTTTCCGACACTCCCCAGTGAGATGAACACAGTACCTCAGCTGGAAATGCAGAAATCACCCTTCTTCTGCTTTGCTCATGCTGGGAGCTGTAGCAATTTACATTCTCTGATGGCCAGTGATGATGAGCATTTTTTCATGTGTCTGTTGGCTGCATAAATGTCTTCTTTTGAGAAGTGCCTGTTCATAGCCTTCACCCCCTTTTTGATGGGGTTGTTTGACTTTTTCTTGTAAGTTAGTTTAGTTCTTTGTAGATTCTGGATATTAGCCCTTTGTCAGATGGGTAGATTGCAAAAACTTTCTCCCATCCTGTAGGATGCCTATTCACTCTGATGGTAGTTTGTTTTGCTGTGCAGAAGCTCTTTAGTTTAATTAGATCCCATTTGTCAATTTTGGCTTTTGTTGCCATTGCTTTTGGTGTTTTAGTCAGGAAGTTTGCCCATGCTATGCCCTGAATGGAATTGGCTCAGTTTTCTTCTAGAGTTTTTATAGTTTTAGTTCTAACAATTAAGTCTTTAATCAATCTTGAATTAATTTTTGTATAAGGTGTAAGGAAGGGATCCAGTTTCAGCTTTCTACATATGGCTAGCCAGTTTTCCCAGCACCATTTATTAAATAGGGAACCCTTTCCCCATTTCTTGTTTTTGTCAGGTTTGTCAAAGATCAGACGGTTGTAGATGTATGGTATTAATTCTGAGGGCTCTGTTCTATTCCATTGGTATATATGTCTGTTTTGGTACCAGTACCATGCTGTTTTGGTTACTGTAGCCTTGTAGTATAGCTTGAAGTCAGCTAGCCTGATGCCTCTAGCTTTGTCCTTTTGGTTTAAGATTCCCTTGGCAATGTAGGCTCTTTTTTGGTTCCATATAATCTTTAAAGTGGTTTTTTTCCAATTCTGTGAAGAAAGTCATTGGTAGCCTGATGGGGATGGCATTGAATCTACAAATTACCTTGGGCAGTATGGCCGTTTTCACAATATTGATTCTTCCTATCCATTAGCGAGGAATGTTCTTCCATTTGTTTGTGTCCTCTTTTATTTCGTTGCATAGTTGTATGTAGTTCTCTTTGAAGAGATCCTTCACATCCTTGTATTTTGGATTCCTAGGTATTTTACCCTCTTAGTAGCAATTGTGAATCAGAGTTCACTAATGATTTAGCCCTCTGTTTGTCTGTTATTGGTGTGTAGGAATGCTTGTGATTGTTGCGCATTGATTTTGTATCCTGAGACTTTGCTGAAGTTGCTTATCAGCTTAAGGAGGTTTTGGGCTGAGTCAATGGGGTTTTCTAAATGTATAATCATGTCATCTGCAAACAGGGACAATTTGAATTCTTCTTTTCCTAATTGAATACACTTTATTTCTTTCTCCTGCCTGATTGCCTTGGTGACAACTTCCAACACTATGTTGAATAGGAGTGGTGAAAGAAGGCATCCTTGTCTTGTGCCAGTTTTCAAAGGGAATGCTTCCAGTTTTTGCCCATTCAGTATTCTATTGGCTGTGGGTTTGTCCTAAATAGCTTTTATTATTTTGAGATGCATTCCATCAATACCTAATTTATTGAGAGTTTTGAGCATGAAGGGTTGTTGAATTTTGTCAAAGGCCTTTTCTGCATCTATTGAGATAATCACGTGGTTTTTGTCTTGGTTCTGTTTATGTGATGGATTATGTTCATTGATTTGTCTATGTTGAACCAGCCTTGCATCCCAGGGAGGATGCCAACTTGATTGTGGTGGATAAGCTTTTTGAGGTGCTTCTGGATTCAGTTTGCCAGTATTTTATTGAGGATTTTTGCATCAATGTTCATCAGGGATGTTTTTCTAAAATTCTCAGTGTGGCGATTCCTCAGGGATCTAGAACTAGAGATATCATTTGACCCAGCCACCCCATTACTGGGTATATACCCAAAGGACTATAAATCATGCTGCTATAAAGGCACATGCACACATATGTTTATGGCGGCACTATTCACAATAGCAAAGACTTGGAACCAACCCAAATGTCCAACAACGATAGACTGGATTAAGAAAATGTGGCACATGCACACCATGGAATACTATGCAGCCATAAAAAATGATGAGTTCATGTCCTTTGTAGGGACATGGATGAAACTGGAAAACATCATTCTCAGTAAACTATCGCAAGGACAAAAAACCAAACACCGCATGTTCTCACTCATAGGTGGGAATTGAACAATGAGAATTCATGGACACAGGAAGGGGAACATCACACTCCGGGGACTGTTGTGGGGTTGGGGGAGGGGGGAAGGACAGCATTAGGAGATATACCTAATGCTAAATGACGAGTTAATGGGTGCAGGAAATCAACATGGCACATGGATACATATGTAACAAACCTGCACATTGTGCACATGTACCCTAAAACCTAAAGTATAATAATAATAATAATAATAAATAAATAAAAAATAAAAAAATAAAATTCTCTTTTTTTGTTGTTTCTCTGCCAGGATTTGGTATCAGGATGATGCTGGCCTGGTAAAATTAGTTAGGGAGGATTCCCTCTTTTTCTATTGATTGGAATAGTTTCAGAAGGCATGGTACCAGCCCCTCTTTGTACCTCTGGTAGAATTCGGCTGTGAATCCGTCTGATCCTGTACTTTTTTTGGTTGGTAGGCTATTAATTATTGCCTCAATGTTAGAACCTGTTATTGGTCTATTCAGGGATTCAACTTCTTTGTGGTTTAGTCTTGGGAAGGTGTATGTGTCCAGGAATTTATCCATTTCTTTTAGATTTTCTAGTTTATTTGAGTAGAGGTGTTTATAGCATTCTCTGATGGTAGTTTGTATTTCTATCGGATCAATTGTGATATCCCCTTTATCATTTTTTGTTGCAGCTGTTTGATTCTTCACTCTTTTCTTCTTTATTAGTCTTACTAGCAGTCTATCAATTTTGTTGATCTTTTCAAAAATCCAGCTTCTGGATTCGTTGATTTTTTCTGAAGGGTTTTTTTTTGTCTTTATCTCCTTCAGTTTGCCCTGATCTTAGTTATTTCTTGCCTTCTGCTAGCTTTTGAATGTGTTTGCTCTTGCTTCTCTAGTTCTTTTAATTGTGATGTTAGGCTGTCGATTTTGATGTTTCCTGCTTTCTCTTGTGAGCTTTTAGTGCTGTAAATTTCCCTCTGTACACTGCTTTAAGTGTGTCCCTGAGATCGTGGTGTGTTGTGTCTTTGTTCTCATTGGTTTCAAAGAACGTTTTTCTTTCTGCCTTCATTTCCTTATGTACCCAGTAGTCGTTCCAGAGCAGGTAGTTCAGTTTCCATGTAGTTGTGCAGTTTCAACTGAGTTTCTTAACCCTAACCTCTAATTTGATTGCACCGTGGTCTGAGAGACAGTTTGTTATAGTTTCTGTTCTTATACATTTGCTGAGGAGTGCTTTACTTCCAATTATGTGGTCAATTTCGGAAGAAGTGCAATGTGGTGCTGAGAAGAATGTATATTCTGTTGATTTGGGGTGGAGAGTTCTGTATGTGTCTCTTAGGTCTGCTTGGTGCAGAGCTGGGTTCAAGTCCTGGATATCCTTTTTAAACTTCTGTCTCGTTGATCTGTCTAATGTTGACAGTGGGGTACTAAAGTCTCCCATTATTATTGTGTGGGAGTTTAAGTCTCTTGTAGGTCTCTAAGGACTTGCTTTATGAATCTGGGTGCCTCTGTATTGGGTGTACATATATTTAGGATAGTTAGCTCTTCTTGTTTAATTGATCCCTTTACCATTATGTAATGGCCTTTTTTGTCTCTTTTGATCTTTGTTGGTTTAAAGTCTGTTTTTTCAGACACTAGGATTGCAACCCTTGCTTTTTTTGTTTTCCATTTTCTTAGTAGATCTTCCTCCATCCCTTTATTTTAAGCCTATTGTGTCTCTGCACCCGAGATGGGTCTCCTGAATACAGCACACTGATGGGTTTTGACTCTTTATCCAATTTGCCAGTCTGTGTCTTTCAATTGGAGTATTTAGCCCATTTACATTTAAAGGTAATATTGTTATGTGTGAATTTGATCCTGTCATTATGATGTTAGCTGATTAGTTTGCTCATTAATTCAATTGCAGTTTCTTCCTAGCGTCAATGGTGTTTACAATTTGGCATATTTTTCAGTGGCTGGTACCAGTTGTTCCTTTCCATGTTTAGTTCTTCCTTCTGGAGCTCTTTTAGAGCAGGCCTGGTGGTGACAAAATCTTTCAGCGTTTGCTTGTCTGTAAAGGATTTTCTCATTCATTTGTGAAGGTTAGTTTGGCTGGATATGAAATTCTTGTTTGAAAATTATTTTCTTTTAGAATGTTGAATATTGCCCCCCCTCTCTTCTGGCTTGTAGAGTTTCTGCCAAGAGATCCACTGTCAGTCTGATCGGCTTCCCTTTGTGGGTGACCCGACCTTTCTCTCTGGCTTCCCTTAACATTTTTTCCTTCATTTTAACTTTGGAGAATCTGACAATTATGTGTCTTGGAGTTGCTCTTTTCGAGGAGTATCTTTATGGCATTCCCTGTATTTCCTGAATTTGAATGTTGGCCTGCCTTGCTAGGTTGAGGAAGTTCTCCTGGATAATATTCTGAAGAGTCTTTTCCAACTTGGTTCCATTCTCCCCATCACTTTCAGGTACACCAGTCAGACATAGATTTGGTCTTTTCATATAGTCCCATTTTGTTGGAGGCTTTGTTCATTTCTTTTTACTCTTGTTTCTCTAAACTTCTCTTCTCGCTTCATTTCATTCATTTGATCTTCAATCACTGATACCCTTTCTTCCAGTTGATTGAATCATCTACTGAAGCTTGTGCATTCATCACGTAGTTCTCCTGCCATGGCTTTCAGCTCCGTCAGGTCATTTAAGGTCTTCTCTATACTGTTTATTCTACTTAACCATTTGTCTAATCTTTTTTCAAGGATTTTAACTTGTTAGTCATGGGTTTGAACATCCTCATTAGCTTGGAGGAGTTTGTTATTACTGATCTTCTGAGGCCTACTTCTGTCAACTCATCAAAGTCATTCTCCATCCAGCTCTGTTCTGTTTCTGGCAAGGAGCTGTGTTCCTTTGGAGTAGAAGAGGTGCTCTGATTTTTTGAATTTTCAGCTTTTCTGTTCTGTTTTCTCCCCATCTTTGTGGTTTTATCTACCTTTGGTCTTTGATCATGGTGACCTAGAAATGGGGTTTTGGTGTGGATGTCCTTTTCGTTTGTTAGTTTTCCTTCTAACAGTCAGGATTCTCAGCTGCAGGTCTGTTGGAGTTTGCTGGAGGTCCCCTCCAGACCCTGTTTGCCTGGGTATTACCAGCAGAGGCTGCAGAACAGAAGATATTGCAGAACAGCAAATGTTGCTACCTGTTCCTTCCTCTGGAAGCTTCGTCTCAGAGGGGCACTGGGATGTATGAGGTTTCAGTTGGCCCATTCTGGGAGTTGTCTCCTGGTTAGACTACTCAGGGGCCAGAGACCCACTTGAGGAGGCAGTCTGTTCATTCTCAGATCTCAAACTCCATACTGGGAGAACCACTACTCCCTTCAAAACTGTCAGACAGGGACATTTAAGTCTGCAGGAATTTCTGCTGCCTTTTATTCAGCTATGCCCTGCCCCCAGAGGGGGAGTCTACAGAGGCAGGGACACCTCCTTGAGCTGCGGTGGGCTGTACCCTTTTTGAGCTTCATTGCCTCTTTGTTTACCTACTTAAGCCTCAGCAATGGTGGACGCCCCTCCCCCAGTCTCGCTGCCACCTTGCTGTTCGATCTTGGACTGCTGTACTAGCAGTGAGCAAGGCTCCATGGGCGTGGGACCCTCTGAGCCAGGCACGCGTTATAATCTCCTGGTGCCCCATTTACGAAGACTGTTGGAAAAGCGCAGTATTAGGGTGGGAGTGTCCTGATTTTCCAGGTACTGTCTATCACGGCTTCCCTTGGCTAGGAAAGGGAATTCCCTGACCCCTTTCACTTCCCTGGTGAGGTGATGCCACTCCCTGCTTTGGCTCACATTCTGTGGGCTGCACCCACAGTCCAACAAGCCCCAGTGAGATGAACCCGGTACCTCAGTTGGAAATGCAGAAATCACCCATCTTCTGTGCCGCTCATGCTGGGAGCTGTAGACTGTATGTTCCTATTCAGCCATCTTGAAACCCTCCCATAATATAGTATTTACAAGCCTCATGGTAACCTCAAATAAAAAAAATACACAAAAACTAAAAAGCATGAAATTAAATCATATAACAAGAGAAAACTACCTTCACTATAAGGAAGACAGGAAGAAAGGAAATAAGGAAGAGAAGATGACAAAACAAAGAACAAATGACGAAATGGCAAGGCTATTTACTTATCAATAATAACATTATTTTATTTAGGTTTTAGAGTACATGTGCACAATGTGCAAGTTTGTTACATATGTATCCATGTGCCATGTTGTTTTGCTGCACCCATTAACTCATCATTTAGCATTAGGTATATCTCCTAATGCTGTCCCTCACCCCTACCCCCACCCCACAACAGTCCCCGGAGCGTGATGTTCCCCTTCCTGTGTCCATGAGTTCTCATTGTTCAATTCCCACCTATGAGTGAGAACATGCGGTGTTTGGTTTTTTGTCCTTGTGATAGTTTACTGAGAATGATGTTTTCCAGTTTCATCCATGTCCCTACAAAGGACATGAACTCATCATTTTTTATGGCTGCATAGTAATCCATGATGTATATGTGCAACATTTTCTTAATCCAGTCTATCATTGTTAGACATTTGGGTTGGTTCCAACTCTTTGCTGCTGTGAATAGTGCCACAATAAACATATGTGTGCATGTGTCTTTATAGCAGCATGATTTATAGTCCTTTGCATATATACCCAGTACTGGGATGGCTCAGTCAAATGATATTTCTAGTTCTAGATCCCTGAGGAATCGCCACACTGACTTCCACAATGGTTGAACTAGTTTCCAGTCCCACCAACAGTGTAAAAGTCTTCCTATTTCTCCACATCCTCTCCAGCACCTGTTGTTTCCTGACTTTTTAATGATGGCCATTCTAACTGGTGTGAGATGGTATCTCATTCTGGTTTTGACTTGCATTTCTCTGATGGCCAGTGATGATGAGCATTTTTTCATGTGTTTTTGGGCTGCATAAATGTCTTATTTTGAGAAGTGTCTGTCCATGTCCTTCGCCCACTTTTTGATAGGGTTGTTTGTTTTTTTCTTGTAAATTTGTTTGAGTTCATTGTAGATTCTGGATATTACCCCTTTGTCAGATGAGTAGGTTGCAAAAATTTTCTCCCATTCTGTAGGTTGCCTGTTCACTCTGATGGTAGTTTCTTTTGCTGTGCAGAAGCTCTTTAGTTTAATTAGATCCCATTCGTCAATTTTGCCTTTTGTTGCCATTGCTTTTGGTGTTTTAGACATGAAATCCTTGCCCACGCCTATGTCCTGAATGGTATTGCCTAGGCTTTCTTCTAGGGTTTTTATGGTTTTAGGTCTAACATGTAAGTCTTTAATCCATCTTGAATTAATTTTTGTATAAGGTATAAGGAAGGGATCCAGTTTCAGCTTTCTACATATGGCTAGCCAGTTTTCCCAGCACCATTTATTAAATAGGGAATCCTTTCCCCATTTCTTGTTTTTGTCAGGTTTGTCAAAGATCAGATAGGTGTAGATATGCGGCATTATTTCTGAGGGCTCTGTTCTGTTCCATTGATCTATGTCTCTGTTGTGGTACCAGTACCATGCTGTTTTGGTTACTGTAGCTTTGCAGTATAGTTTGAAGTCAGGTAGTGTGATGCCTCCAGCTTTGTTCTTTTGGCTTAGGATTGACTTGGTGATGCGGGCTCCTTTTTGGTTCCATATGAACTTTAAAGTAGTTTTTTCCAATTCTGTGAAGAAAGTCATTGGTAGCTTGATGGGGATGGCATTGAATCTCTAAATTACCTTGGGAAGTATTGCCATTTTCACTATATTGATTCTTCCAACCCATGAGCATGGAATGTTCTTCCATTTGTTTGTATCCTCTTTTATTTCATTGAGCAGTGGTTTGTAGTTCTCCTTGAAGAGGTCCTTCACATCCCTTGTCAGTTGGATTCCTAGGTATTTTATTCTCTTTGAAGCAATTGTGAATGGGAGTTCACTCATGATTTGGCTCTCTGTTTGTCTGTGATTGGTGTACAAGAATGCTTGTGATTTTTGTACATTGATTTTGTATCCTGAGACTTTGCTGAAGTTGCTAATCAGCTTAAGGAGATTTTGGGCTGAGACAATGGGGTTTTCTAGATATACAATCATGTCATCTGCAAACAGGGACAATTTGACTTCCTCTTTTCCTAATGGAATACCCTTTATTTCCTTCTCCTGCCTGATTGCCCTGGCCAGAACTTCCAGCACTATGTTGAATAGGAGTGGTAAGAGAGGGCATCCCTGTCTTGTGCCAGTTTTCAAAGGGAATGCTTCCAGTTTTTGCCCATTCAGTATGATATTGGCTGTGGGTTTGTCATAGATAGCTCTTATTATTTTGAGATACGTCCCATTAATACCTAATTTATTGAGAGTTTTTAGCATGAAGCATTGTTGAATTTTGTCAAAGGCCTTTTCTGCATCTATTGAGATAATCATGTGGTTTTTGTCTTTGGTTCTGTTTATATGCTGGATTACATTTATTGATTTGCATATGTTGAACCAGCCTTGCATCCCAGGGATGAAGCCCTCTTGATCATGGTGGATAAGCTTTTTGATGTGCTGCTGGATTCGGTTTGCCAGTATTTTATTGAGGATTTTTACATGAATGTTCATCAAGGATATTGGTCTGAAATTCTCTTTTTTGGTTATGTCTCTGCCAGGCTTTGGTATCAGGACGATGCTGTCCTCATAAATTGTGTTAGGGAGGATTCCCTCTTTTTCTATCAATTGGAATAGTTTCAGAAGGAATGGTACCAGTTCCTCCTTGTACCTCTGGTAGAAATCGGCTGTGAATCCCTCAGGTCCTGGACTCTTTTTGGTTGGTAAGCTATTGATTTTTGCCACAATTTCAGAGCCTGTTTTTGGTCTATTCAGAGATTCAACTTCTTCCTGGTTTAGCCTTAGTAGGGTGTATTTGTCGAGGAATTTATCCATTTCTTCTAGAGTTTCTAGTTTATTTGTGTAGAGGTGTTTGTAGTATTCTCTGATGGTAGATTGTATTTCTGTGGGATTGGTGGTGATAACCCCTTTTTCATTTTGTATAGAATCTATTTGATTCTTCTCTCTTTTCTTCTTTATGAGTCTTGCTAGTGGTCTATCAATTTTGTTGATCTTTTGAAAAAACCAGCTCCTGGATTCATTAATTTTTTGAAGGGTTTTTTGTGTCTCTATTTCCTTCAGTTATGCTCTGATTTTAGTTTTTTCTAGCCTTCTGCTAGCTTTTGAATGTGTTTGCTCTTGCTTTTCTAGTTCTTTTAATTGTGATGTTAGGGTGTCAATTTTGGATCTTTCCTGCTTTCTCTTGTGGGCATTTAGTGCTATAAATTTCCCTCTACACACTGCTTTGAATGTGTCCCAGAGATTCTGGTATGTTGTGTCTTTGTTCTCCTTGGTTTCAAAGAACATCTTTATTTCTGCCTTCATTTCATTATGTACCCAGTAGTCATTCAGGAGCAGGTTGTTCAGTTTCCATGTACTTGAGCGGTTTTGAGTGAGTTTCTTAATCCTGAGTTTTAGTTTGATTGCACTGTGGTCTGAGAGACAGTTTGTTATAATTTCTGTTCTTTTACATTTGCTGAGGAGAGCTTTACTTCCAAATATGTGGTCAATTTTGGAATAGGTGTGGTGTGGTGCTGAAAAAAATGTATATTCTGTTGATTTGGGGTGGAGAGTTCTGTAGATGTCTATTAAGTCCACTTGGTGCAGAGCTGAGTTCAATTCCTGGATATCCTTGTTAACTTTCTGTCTCGTTGATCTGTCTAATGTTGACAGTGGGGTGTTAAAATCTCCCATTATTATTGTGTGGGAGTTTAAGTCCTTTTGTTGGTCACTCAGGACTTGCTTTATGAATCTGGGTGCTCCTGTGTTGGGTGCATATATATTTAGGAGAGTTAGCTCTTCTTGTTGAATTGATCCCTTTACCATTATGTAATGGCCTTCTTTGTCTGTTTTGATCTTTGTTGGTTTAAAGTGTATTTTATCAGAGACTAGGATTGCAACCCCTGCCTTTTTTTGTTTTCCATTTGCTTGATAGATCTTCCTCCATCCCTTTATTTTGAGTCTATGTGTGTCTCTGCACGTGAGATGGGGTTCCTGAATACAGCACACTGATGGGTCTTGACTCCGTATCCAGTTTCCCAGGCTGTGTCTTTTAATTGGAGCATTTAGCCCATTCACATTTACAGTTAATATTGTTATGTGTGAATTTGGTCCTGTCATTATGATGTTAGTTGGTTATTTTGCTCGTTGGTTGATGCAGTTTCTTCCTAGCCTTGATGGTCTTTACAATTTGGCATGTTTTTGCAGTGGCTGGTACTGGTTGTTCCTTTCCATGTTTAGTGCTTCCTTCAGGAGCTCTTTTAAGGCAGGCCTGGTGGTGACAAAATCACTCAGCATTTGCTTGTCTGTAAAGTATTTTATTTCTCCTTCACTTATGATGCTTAGTTTGGCTGGATATGAAATTCTGGGTTGAAAATTCTTTTCTTAAGACTGTTGAATATTGGCCCCCACTGTCTTCTGGCTTGTAGAGTTTCTGCCAAGAGATCCACTGTTAATCTGATGGGCTTCCCTTTGTGGGTAACCTGACCTTTCCCTCTGGCTGCCTTTAACATTTTTTCCTTCATTTCAACTTTGGTGAATCTGACAATTATGTGTCTTGGAGTTGCTCTTCTCGAGGAGTATCTTTGTGGCATTCTCTGTATTTCCTGAATCTGAATGTTGGCCTGCCTTGCTAGATTGGGGAAGTTCTCCTGGGTAATATCTTGCAAAGTGTTTTCCAACTTGGTTCCATTCTCCCCGTCATTTTCAGGTACACCAATCAGATGTAGGTTTGGTCTTTTCACATAGTCCCAAATTTCTTGGAGGCTTTGTTCATTTCTTTTTATTCTTTTTTCTCTAATCTTCCCTTCTTGCTTTATTTCATTCATTTCATCTTCCATCAGTGATACCCTTTCTTCCAGTTGATCGCATCGGCTACCGAGGCTTCTGCAATCTTTGCGTAGTTCTCAATACTTGGCTTTTAGCTCCATCAGCTCCTTTAAGCCCTTCTCTCCATTGGTTATTCTAGTTATCCATTTGTCTAATTTTTTTCAAAAATTTTAACTTCTTTGCTATTGTTTTGAATTTCTTCCCGTAGCTCGGGGTAGTTTGATATTCTGAAGCCTTCTTCTCTCAACTCATCAAAGTCATTCTCTGTCCAGCTTTGTTCCATTGCTGATTAGGAACTGCGTTCCTTTGGGGGAGGAGAGATGCTCTGATTTTTAGAGTTTCCAGTTTTTCTGCTCTGTTTTTTCGCCATCTTTGTGGTTTTATCTACTTTTGGTCTTTGATGATGGTGATGTACAGATGGGTTTTTGGAGTGGATGTCCTTTCTGTTTGTTAGTTTTCCTTCTACCAGACAGGATCCTCAGCTGCAGGTCTGTTCCAGTTTGCTACAGGTCCACTCCAGACCCTGTTTGGCTGGGTGTCAGCAGTGGTGGCTGCAGAACAGCGGATTATCGTGAGACCACAAATTCAGCTGTCTGATAGTTCCTCTGGAAGTTTTGTCTCAGAGGAGTACCCGGCCGAGTGAGGTGTCAGTCTGTCCCTACTGGTGGATGCCTTCCAGTTAGGTTGCTCAGGGATCAGGGACCCACTTTAGGAGGCAGTCTGTCCATTCTCAGATATCCAGCTGCATGCTGGGAGAACCACTACTCTCTTCAAAGCTGTCAGTCAGACAGGGACATTAAAGTCGTCAGAGGTTCCTGCTGAGTTTTTGTTTGTCTGTGCCCTGCCCCCAGAGGTGGAGCCTACAGAGGCAGGCAGGCCTCCTTGCGCTGTGGTGGGCTCCACCCAGTTCGAGCTTCCTGTCTGCTTTGTTTACCTAAGCAAGCCTGGGCAATGGTGGGCACCCCTCCCCCAGCCTCGCTGCCACCTTGCAGTTTGATCTCACACTCCTGTGCTAGCAATCAGCGAGACTCTGTGGGCATAGGACCCTCCAAGCCAGGTGTGGGACACAATCTCCTGGTGTGCCGTTTTCCAGGCCAATTGGAAAAGCACAGTATTAGGGTGGGACTGACCCGATTTTCCAGGTGCCGTCTGTTACCCCTTTCTTTGACTAGGAAAGGGAGCTCCCTGACCCCTTGTGCTCCCCGAGTGAGGCAATGCCTATCCCTGCTTCAGCTCGCGCACAGTGTGCTGCACCAACTGTCCTGTGCCCAATGTTTGGCCCTCCCTAGTGAGATGAACCCAGTACCTCAAACGGAAATGCAGAAATCACCCATCTTCTGTGTCACTCAGGCTGTGTGCTGTAGACCTGAGCTGTTCCTATTCAGCCATCTTGGCTCCTCAGTAATAACATTTAATGTAAATGAACTAAACTCTCTAATCAAAACACAGAGAGAGGCTGAATGGATAAAATATCAGGACCTAGTGATTTGTTACCTACAAGAAACACATTTCATCTATAAAGAAACATATACAATAAAAATGAAGGGATGGAAAATTATATTGCATGCCAATGGAAACATAAAGAAACCACCAGTATCTATACTTTTATCAGACAAAGTAGATTTCAAGACCAAAACAATAAGAATAGAGAACAAGGTCAATATACAATGATATAGGGGTCAACTGAGCAAGAGAATATAGCAATTGTAAATATATATGCGTGCAACACTGGAGCACTCAGATATATAAAGCAATTATCATTAGAGCTAAAAAAAGAGATAGACCTCAATACAATTAGAGCTGGAGACTCCTGTACCCCTTTTTCAGTATTAGACAGATGTTCCGGACAGGAAATCAACAAAGAATCATCAAACTTAATCTGCACTATAGATCACATAAATCTAATAAATAATTACAGAACATTTCATCCAATGGCTGTAGAATAAATTTTTTTTCCTTAGCACAAGTATCATTCTCAAAGAAACATCATATTTTAGTTAACAAAACAAGTCTTAAAACACTCAAAAAATTGAAATAATATCAAGCATCTTCTCTGAACATAATGGAATATAACTAGAAATTAATAAGAAGAATTTTGGAAACTATACAAACACATGAAAATTAAATGTATCCTCCTCAATGACCAGTGAATCAACAAAGAAATAAAGAAGAAAATTAAAACATTTATTGAAACAGGTGAAGACCCAATATACCAAAACCTATTGGATACAGCAAAACCAGTATGAAGAAGGAAGTTCATAGCTATAACTACCTATGTCAAAAGACAAGATAAACTTTTAACTAAGCAATCTAATGATGCATCTTAAAGAACTAGAAGAGCAAGAGCAAACCAAACCCAAAATTAGTAGAAGATATACTACAGATAATGAAGGAAATAAATGAATTTGAGAAAAAGAAAATAATACAAAGGATCAACTACACAAAAATTGGTTTTTTGAAAAGTTAAACAAAACTGACAAACCTTTAGTCAGACTAAGAAAAACAAAAAAGAAATCCAAATAAATAAAATCAGAGATGAAAAAGGAGATGTTATAAATGATACTACAGAAATTCAAAGGATAATTAGTGACCACTATGGGCAACTATATGCCAATAAATTGGAAAATCTAAATGAAAAGGATAAATTGCTAGAAACATACAGCCTACCAACAATGAACCACAAGGAAATTTGAAACCTGAACAGACCAAAAACAAGTAATGAGATTGAAGCTGTAGTTGAAATTGTCTCAGCTAAGAAAGGTCTGGGAACTGATACATTCACTGCTAAATTTTATCAGACATTTAAAGAAGAACTAATACCACTCCTATTCAAACTATTTCAAAAACTAGAAGATGAGGGAGTACTTCCAAACTTATTCCATGAGGCCAGTATTAACCAAAACCAGACAGAGACACCAAACAAAGAAAACTACAGGCCAGTATCACTGATAAGTATTGATGCAAAAATTCTCTAGAAAATAGTAGCAGAAAGAATTCAACAATACATTAAAAAGATCTTTCATCATAACCAACTGGGATTTATCCCAGAGATTCAAGGATGGTTCATAATATGCAAATTAATCAATTTGATGCATCATATCAACAGAATGAATGGCAAAAATTATTCCTTTTTGTATTGAAATGATCATTCTTGATCATTTCAATTGATGCTGAAAATGCATTTTAAAAAATTCAACATAACTTTATGTTAAAAATTATTTAAAAACTGGGTACCAATAGAATATACCTCAGACTAATAAAAGCCGTAAATGACAGACCCACAGCTAGTATTGTACTGAACTGGAAAAATTTAAAGGCTTTGCCTAAGATCTGGACCACAAAAAGGATGCCCATTGTCACCACTGTTATTTCACGTAGTATGGGAAGACCTAACTGAAGTGATCAGACAAGAGAAGGAAATAGAGGGCATACAAATTGGAAAGGCAGAAGACAAGTTATTCTTGTGTGCAGATGATATGATTTTATATTTGGAAAATTCCAAAGATTCCACAAAAACTCTAAGAAGTTAAACAAATTCAGTAAAATTGCAGGATAAAAAGTCAACTTGCAAAAATCAGTAGCATTTCTTAATGCCAAGAGCAAACTATCTGAAATAAGAATCAAGAAAATAATTCCATTTACAATAGCTAAATTTAAAGAAAATACCTAGAAATTAATTTAACCAAAGAAATAAAATATCTTGTCAATGAAAACTATAAAACATTGATGCAATAAATTGAAGAAGACAACAATAAGCTGGAAAGATATTCCATGCTCATGTATTGGAAAAATAAATATTAATAAATACTACCAAAAGCAATCTACAGGTTCAATGCAATCTCGATCAAAACACTAATGGCATTCTTTAGAGAAACAGAAAACACAATCCTAAAATTTATATGGTACCACAAAATACCTAAAATAGCCAAAGCTATCCTAATGAAAAACAACAAAACTGGAGGAATCATAATACCTGACTACAAATTATGCAAAATCTCTACTAACCAAAACAGCACAGTAATGGCATGAAAAGACACATAGACCAGTGGAACAGAATGCAAAACCCAGAAATAAATCCATATCTACAGTGAAGTCATTTTTGAAAAAGGTGCCAATAACACACATTGGGGAATGGACCGTCTCTTCAATAAATGGTGCTGGGAAAACTGGATATCCATATGCAAAAGAATGAAACCAGACCCCTTTCTCTCACCATATACAAAAGTAAAATCAAAATGGATTAAAGACTTGAATCAAACATCTTAAAGCATGAAACTACCACAAGAAAACTTTGGGGAAAATCTCCAGGACATTGGCCTGGGCAAAAATTTCTTAAGCAGTACTCCACAAGCACAGGTAACAAAAGCAAAAATGGACAAATGGGATCACATGAAGTTAGAAAGCTCTGCACAACAAAGGATACAATCAACAAAGTGAAGAAATGACCCACAGAGTGGGAGAAAATCTTTGCAAACTACCTTTCTGACAAGGGTTTGAGAACCAGAATGTATAAGGAGCTCTAACAACTCTTTAGGGAAAAATCTTATAATCCAATTAAAAAAGAGCAAACAAATTAAAAAGACATTTCTCCAAAGAATACATACAAGTGGCAAACAGGCATTCGAAAAGGTGCTCAATATCACTAATCATCAGAGAAACACAAATCAAAACTACAATGAAATATCATGTCACTCCAGTTAAAATGGCTTTTATCCAAAACACAGACAATAACAAATGTTGGCAAAGATGCAGAGAAAAGGGAACACTTGTACATTTTGGGTGGGGTTGTAAGTTAGTACAACCACTATGGAGAACAGTTTGGAGGTTCCTCAAAAAATAAAAATAGAGTTGCCATATGATCCAGCAATGCTACTGCTGGATATATAACCAAAAGAAATCATTATATCTAAGAGATATCTGCACTCTCATATTTATTGCACCACTATCAACAATAGCTGATACTTGGAAGCAATTGAAGTGTTCATCAACAAATGAGTGGATAAAGAAAAGATATATATAACAATTGAGTATTATTTAGCCATAAAAAAGATTGAAATTCTGTCATTTGCAACAACATGAATGGAATTGGAGGCTATTATGCTAAGTGAAACAAGCCAAGCACAAAACCACAAACTTCACATGTTCAGGCTTACATATGGGGACTAAAAATTGAACCAATTGAACTCATGGAGTTAGAGAGTAGAAGGATGTTTACCAGAGGTTGGAAAGGGTAATTTAGTGGTGTGGGGAAGTGGGGATTAATTGGTCCAAAAAAAAATTGAAAGAATGTATTAGACCTATTACTTGCTAGCACAAGAGAGTGACTATAATAAAAATAGTTTAATTATACATTTTAAAATAACTAGAAGAGTATAACTGGATTGTTTGCAACACAAAGGAAAAATGCTTTATGCTGTAGATAGCTTATTTACCCTGATGCGATTCTTGTGCATTGTATCCTTGTATTAAAATGTCTTCTCTAACTCAGGGTGGGGAGGTGTTCCTAGATGGCCAAATAGGAACAGCTCCAGGCTGCAGCTCCCAGCATAATCAAAGCAGAAGGTGGGTGATTTCTGTATTTCCAACTGAGGTACCTGGTTCATCTCATTGGGACTGGTTGGAGAGTGGGTACAGCCCACAGAGGGTGAGCTGAAGCAGGGCAGGTCATCGCCTCTCCCAGGAAGTGAAAGGGGTTGGGGGATATCCCTTTCCTACCCAAAGGAAGCCATGGCAGACTACCTGGAAAAACGGGACACTCCCACCCAAATCCTGCACTTTTCCCAAGGTCTTAGCAACCAGCAGACAAGGAGATTCCTGTGCCTGGCTTGGCGAGTCCCAGACCCACAGAGCCTTGCTCACTTCTAGTGCAGTAGTCTGAGATTGAATTGCGAGGTGGCAGCCTGACTAGGGGAGGGGCGTCCACCATTGCTGATGCTTAAGTAGGTAAATAAAGCGGCCTGGATGCTGGAACTGGGCAGAGCCCACTGCAGCTCAACAAGGCCTACTGCCTCTAGACTCCACCTCTGTGGGCAGGACATAGCTGAACAAAAAGCAGCAGACAACTTCTGCAGACTTAAATGGCCCTGTCTGGCAGCTCTGAAGATAGCAGTGGTTCTCCCAGCATGGTGTTTGAGCTTTGAGAACGGACAGACTGCCTCCTCAAGTGGGTCCCTGACCCCTATGTAACCTAACTAGGAGACACCTCCCAGTGAGGGCTGACAGACACCTCATATAGGCAGCTACCCCTTCTGGACAAAGCTTCCAAAGGAAGGATCAGACAGCAATATTTGCTGTTCTGCAATATTTGCTGTTCTTCAGCCTCTGCTGGTGATACCCAGGCAAACAGGGTCTGGAGTGGACGTCCAGCAAACTCCAACAGACCTGCAGCTGAGGGACCTGACTGTTACAAAGAAAATTAACAAACAGATAGGAATACCATCAACATCAAGAAAAAGGTCATCTACATCAAAACCCCATCTTTAAGTCACCAACATCAAAGACTAAAGGTAGATAAAACCACAAAGATGAGGATAAACCAGAGCAGAAAAGCTGAAAATTCTAAAAATCAGAGCACCTCTTCTACTCCAAAGGATCACAGCTCCTCAACAGCAACAGAACAAAGCTGGATGGAGTATGACTTTGACAAACTGACAGACGTAGGCTTCAGCAGGTCAGTAATAACAAACTTTTCCAAACTAAAGGAGGATGTTCAAACCCATCACAAGGAAGCTAAAACCCTTGAAAAAAGATTAGACGAATGGCTAACTAGAATAACTAGTGTAGAGAAGACCGTAAATGACCTGATGGAGCTGAAAACCGTAGTATGAGAACTTCGTGACACTTGCACAAGCTTCAATACCCGATTCGATGAAGTGGAAGAAAGGGTATCAGTGATTGAAGATCAAATTAATGAAATAAAGCCTGGAGACAAGGTTACAGAAAAAAGTAGAAAGAAACAAAGTGTCCAAGAAATGTGGGACTATGTAAAAAGACCAAATCTGCGTTTGATTGGTGTACCTGAAAGTGATGGGGAGAATGGAACCAAGTTGGAAAAGACTCTTCAAGATATTATCCAGGAGAATTTCCCCAACCTAGCAAGGCAGGCCAACATTCAAATTCAGGAAACAGAGAGAACACCACAAAGATACTCCTTGAAAAGAGCAATCCCAAGACACATAATTGTCAGATTCACAAGGGTCGAAATGGAGGAAAAAGTGTTGAGGGCAGCCGGAGAGAAAGGTCGAGTTACCCACAAAGGAAAACCCATCAGACTAACAGTGGATCTCCTGGCAGAAACCCTACAAGCCAGAAGAGAGAGGGGGCCAACATTCAACATTCTTGTAGAAAAGAATTTTCAATCCAGAATTTCACATCCAGGCAAACTAATCTTCATAAGTGAAGGAGAAATAAAATTCTTTACAGACAAGCAAATGCTGAGAGATTTTGTCACCACCAGGACTGCCTTCAACAGCTCCTAAAGCAAGCATGAAACATGGAAAGAAACAACCGATACCAGCCACTGCAAAGACATGCCAAATTGTAAAGACCATCGATGCTATGAAGAAATGGTATCAATTAATGGGCAAAATAACCAACTAACATCATAATGACAGGATAAAATTCACACATAAAAATATTAACCTTAAATGTAAATGGGCTAAATGCCCCAATTAAAAGACACAGACTGGCAAACTGAATAAAGAGTCAAGACCCATCAGTGCGCTGTATTCAGGAAACCCATCTCACGTGCAAAGATGCACAGAGGCTCAAAATAAAGGGATGGAGGAAGATTTACCAAGCAAATGGAAAGCAAAAAATAAAATAAAAAATAGGGGTTGCAATCCTAGTCTCTGATAAAACACACTTTAAACCAACAAAGATCAAAAGAGACAAAGAAGGCCATTACATAATGATAAAGGAATCAATTCAACAAGAAGAGCTAACTATCCTAAAGATATATGCACCCAATACAGGAGCATCCAGATTCATAAAGCAAGTCCTTAAAGACCTACAAAGAGATTTAGACTCCTACACAATAATAATGGGAGACTTTAACACCCCACTGTCAAAATTGCACAGATCAACAAGACAGAAGGTTAACAAGTATAGCCAAGACTTGAACTCAGCTCTGCACCAAGCAGACCTAATAGACAGCTACAGAACTCTCCACCCCAAATCAACAGAATATACAATCTTCTCAGCACCACATCACACTTACTCTAAAATTGACCACATAATTGGAAGTAAAGCACTCCTCAGCAAAGGTAAAATAAAGAAATCACAACAGCCAGGCGCGGTGGCTTAGGCCTGTAATCCCAGCACTTTGGGAGGCCGAGGCGGGCGGATAACGAGGTCAGGAGATCGAGACCATCCTGGCTAACACGGTGAAACCCTGTCTCTACTAAAAATACAAAAAATTAGCCAGGCAAGGTGGCAGGCGCCTGTAGTCCCAGCTACGCAGGAGGCTGAGGCAGGAGAATGGCGTGAACCAGAGGAGGCAGAGCCTGCAGTGAGCCGAGATCACGCCACTGCACTCCAGCCTGGGTGAAAGACAGAGACTCCTTCTCAAAAAAAAAAAAAAAAAAAAAAAAAAAAAAAAAGAAAGAAATCACAACAAACTCTCTCTCAGACCACAGTGCAATCAAATTAGAATTTAGGATTAAGAAACTTACTCAAAACTGCACAACTACATGGAAACTGAACAACTTGCTCCTGAATGGCTACTGGGTAGTAACAAAATGAAGGCAGAAATAAAGATGTTCTTTGAAACCAATGAGAACAAAGACACAGCACACCACACCACAATCTTGGGGACAGATTTAAAGCAGTGTGTAGAGGGAAATTTATAGCACTAAATACCCACAAGAGAAAACAGGAAAGATCTAAAATTGACACCCTAACATCACAATTAAAAGAACAAGAGAAGCAAGAGCAAACACATTCAAAAGCTAGCAGAAGGCAAGAAATAACTAAGATCAGAGCAGAACTGAAGGAGATAGAGATACAAAAAAACCCTTCCAAAAATCAATGAATTCAAGAGCTGGTTTTTTGAAAAGACCAACAAAATTGATAGACTGTTAGCAAGACTAATAAAAAGAAAAGGGAGATGAATCAAATAGATGCAATAAAAAATGATAAAGAGGATATCACCACTGATCCCACAGAAATACAAACTACCATCAGAGAATACTGTAAACACCTCTATGCAAATAAACTAGAAAATCTAGAAGAAATGGATAAATTCCTGGACACATACACTTTCCTAAGACTAAACCAGGAAGAAGTTGAATCCCTGAATAGACCAATAGCAGGCTCTGAAAATGAGGCAATAATTAATAGCTTCCCAACCAAAAAAAGTCCAGGACCAGATGGATTCACAGCTGAATTCTACCAGAGGTACAAAGAGGGGCTGGTACCATTCCTTCTGAAACTACTCCAATAGATAGAAAAAGAGGGAATCCTCCCTAACTCATTTTATGAGGCCAACATCCTCCGGTACCAAAGCCTGGCAGAGACACAACAAAAAAAGAGAATTTTAGACCAATATCCCTGATAAACATTGATGCAAAAATCCTCAATAAAATACTGGCAAACCAAATCCAGCACCACATCAAAAAGCTTATCCACCATGATCAAGTGGGCTTCATCCCTGGGATGCAAGGCTGGTTCAACATATGCAAATCAATAAACATAATCCAACACATTAACAGAACCAATGACAAAAACCACATGATTATCTCAATAGATGCAGAAAAGGCCTTTGACAAAATTAACAGCCTTCCATGCTAAAAACTCTCAATAAAATAGGTAATGATGGGACATATCTCAAAATGATAAGAGCTATTTAGGACAAACCTACAGCAAATATCATACTGAATGGGCAAAAACTGGAAGCATTCCCTTAGAAAACTGGCACAAGCAAGGATGCCCTCTTACCGCAGTCCTATTCAACATAGTGTTGGAAGTTCTGGCCAGGGCAATCAGACAAGAGAAAGAAGTTAAGGGTATTCAATTAAGAAAAGAGGAAGTTAAATTGTCCCTGTTTGCAGATGACATGATTGTATATTTAGAAAAGCCCATCATCTCAGCCCAAAATCTCCTTTAGCTGATAAGCAACTTCAGCAAAGTCTCAGGATAGAAAATCAATGTGCAAAAATGACAAGCATTCCTATACACCATTAAGAGACATACAGAGAGCCAAATCATGAGTGAACTCCCTTTCATAATTGCTACAAAGAGAATAAAATATCCAGGAATCCAATTTACAAGGAATGTGAAGGACCTCTTCAAAGAGAACTACAAACCAATGCTCAACGAAATAAAAAGAGGACACAAACCAATGGAAGAATATTCCATGCTCATGGATAGGAAGAATCAATATCATGAAAATGACCATACTGCCCAAAGTAATTTACAGATTCAATGCCATCCCCCTCAAGCTACCAATCACAGAATTGGAAAAAACTACTTTAAAGTTCATATGAATTCAAAAAAGAGCCTGCATTGCCAAGACTATCCTAAGCCAAAAGAACAAAGCTGGAGACATCACGCTACCTGACTTCAAACTATACTACAAGGCTACAGTAACCAAAACAGCATGGTACTGGTACCAAAACAGAGTTATAGACCAAAGGAACAGAACAGAGGCCTCAGAAATAACACCACACATCTACCACCATCTTATCTTTGACAATCCTGACAAAAACAAGAAATGGGAAAAGGATTCCCTATTTAATAAATGGTGCTGGGAAAACTGGCTAGCCATATGTAGAAAGCTGAAACTGGATCCCTTCTTTACACCTTATAAAAAATTAATTCAAAATGGATTAAAGACTTAAATGTTAGACCTAAAACCATAAAAACCCTAGAAGAAAACCTAGGCAATACCATTCAGGAAATAGGCATGGGCAAGGACTTCATGTCTAAAACACCAAAAGAAAGGGCAACAAAATCCAAAATAGACAAATGGGATCTAACTAAACTAAAGAGCTTCTGCACAGCAAAAGAAACTACCATCAGAGTGAACAGGCGTCCTACAGGATGGGAGAAAGTTTTTGCAATCTACCCATCTGTAAAAGGGCTAATATCTAGAATCTACAAAGAACTCAAACAAATTTACAAAAAAAAACAAACAACCTCATCAAAAAGTGGGCAAAGGATATGAACAGACACGTCTCAAAAGAAGACATATATGCAGCCTACAGACACATGAAACAGTGCTCATCACTGGCCATCAGAGATGTGCAAATCAAAATCCCAATACCATGTCATGCCAGTTAGAATGGCAGTCATTAAAAAGTCAGGAAACAACAGATGCTTGAGAGGACGTTGAGAAATAAGAATGCTTTTACACTGTTGGTGGGAGTATAGATTAGTTCAATTATTGTGGAAGAGAGTGTGCCGATTTTTCAAGGATCTAGAACTAGAATTACCATTTGGCCCAGCAATTCTCTTATTTGGTATATACTCAAAGGATTATAAATCGTGCTTCTATAAAGACACATGCACACATATGTTTATTTCGGCACTATTCACAATAGAAAAGACTTGGAACCAACCCAAGTGTCCATCAATGATAGATTAGATTTAGAAAATGTGGCACATATACACCATGGAATACGATGCAGCCATAAAAAAGGATGAGTTCATGTCCTTTGTAGGGACATGGATGAAGCTGGAAACCATCATTCTCAGCAAACTATCACAAGGACAAAAAACCAAACACCGCATGTTCTCACTCATAGATGGGAATTGAACAATGAGATCACTTGGACACAGGGTGGGGAACATCACACACCAGGGCCTGTTGGGAGGTCTGGGGCTGGGGGAGGGTTAGCATTATGAGAAATACCTAATGTAAATGATGTGTTGATGGGTGCAGCAAACCAATATGGCACATTTATACCTATGTACCAAACCTTCTCATTGTGCACATGTACCCTAGAAGTTAAAGTATTAAAAAAAGTCTCTTCTAACTCATAAACATATACACCTTGTATGTACTCACAAAAACTAAAACTTAAGAATTAAAAAAAGGTGAACCAATAAGGAGTCTAAAATATCTACAAAAAATTAAATATAAAGCATATAAAAATATAAGCAAATATTTTTAAATTAAAAATAATATTAAATGGTGTTGGGAAAATTGGACATTCACATGCAAAAAAAGTGAAATTGGGCCTTTACCTTAGATGACATACAAAAATTAACTTGCATGGAATAAAGAAAGCTTCCATAAAAATCCTAGAAGGAAACAATAGAGAAAATATCATTTACATTGGTCTTGGCAATGATTTTATGGATGTGAAACCAAAAACACAAGCAAAAAAAGCAAGTGAACTACATCAAACTAAAAAATCTCTGAGCAGCAAAGGAAACAATAAAAAAAAATGAAAAGCTGTCTTATGGAATGGGAAAATATATTTGCCAACCATATATCTGATAAATGTGTTAATAAATATGTAAGGAATGCCTACAACTCAACAGCAAAAAATTAATTAATAATATCCCACTTTAAAAAGGAAGAAAGGACCTGACTAGACATTTTTTTCCAAAGAAAACATACAAATAGTCAAAAGGTATATGAAAGGCACTCAGCATTATTAATCATTAGGGAAATGCAAATCAAAATCACTATAACATATCACATCACAAGTGTTAGGATGGCCATTATTTTTTAAAAAATAAAAGATGACACATGTTGGTTAGGATTGTGGAGAAAACTGTACAGTTTTAATGAGAGTGTAAATTGTTACAGACATTATGGAAAACAGTGTGATGTTTTTTCAAAAAATTAAAAATAAAGCTACCATATGATTTAGCAATCCCACTTCTAGTTATTTATCCAGAGAAATTGAAATCAGGATCTCAAAGAGTATTTGTATTTCAATGTTCATTGCAACATTATTTGCAATAGCCAAGACAAGAAAACAACCTAAATGTCCATTGGCACATGAATGAATAAAGAAAATATGATACATACATACAGTGAAATATTATTCACCCTTTAAAAAGAAGTAAATTCTGCCATTTGTGACAACATGGATAGAGCTGGAGGATATGATGCTACGTTAAATAAGCCAGGCAAAGAAAAACAAACACTATATGATCACAATTATTTGAAGAATCTAAAACAGGCAAACTCATACACACAAAAACATGGTAGTTGTTAGGGTTTGGGGGGGGAAATGGGGAGATGATCATGAAAGGGTACAAAGTTTCAGTTATGCAAGGTAAATACGTCCTGGAGATCTACCATACAGCATAGTGCTTACACTTATCAGTACTGTATTGTATAGTTACAATTTGATAAGAGAATAGTTCTTTTATTAAGTGATCTCACAAGAAAGAATTGTTACAGTGAAGAAGACAGATGGAAACTTTGGGAGGTGATGGATATGTCTATGGCCTTGATGGTTTCATGAATATATACTTATCCTCAGACTCATTTAGTTGTATACATTAAATATGTAGTTTTTACATGTCAATCATACCTCAATAATGTGCAGCCATAAATTAAAATTACATTAATAGAGGCTCATCAAAAACCCAGTAGCCTAAATATGGCTGGCCCTAAGTCAGTTTTCAACAAATTCTTGTTTTCCTGGACTTAAATAAAATACATGAGTTATTTCATTTATCAAGTGGAACAGCATGGAGCCATGAAAACATTGGTCATTGAGATCTGTGGATGCCTTACCAATATTAAGAATTCAGGACTTTCTTGGGATTCGGGAAGTATGTCAACAGCTTCTCCCTCATTGCCGAGCCCATTAAGACTTGACTTGCAAGTATCTGAGCCTCCTAGAGAAGAGTATCCACTCCCAGAGAGTGAGTATGAAGAAGGCTGGTACTGTCCAATAGTCCTCCAGGTGAACTGTTGGAGTATTTATGAGAGAGAAGAGCTACAAACTGACTTTTGAGACCCTTCCTTTTTTTTTCACATTGCCTAAGTCTTTTGATTTGTCTTTTTGGTTTGTTTGTTTGTTGGTTGTTTTTTTTGTTTGTTCTATTGTTTTTTTTATTTTTGTGGGTACATAGTAGGTGTATATATTTATAAGGTATATGAAATATTTCACACAGGCATGCAATGCGAAAGAAGCATATCATGGAGAATGAGGTATCCATCCTCTCAAACATTTATCCTTTGAGTTACAAACAATCCAATTACACTCTTTTAGTTATTTCTACATGTACAATTAAGATATTGTGAACTATAGTCACCCTGTTATGCTATCAAATAGTAGGGCTTATTTCTTCTTTCTAACCATTTTTTTGTACCATTAACCATCCCCCCCCCTCACTACCTGCACTCCATTATCCTCCCCAGCCTCTGGAAACTATCCTTCTACTCTCTGTGTCTACGAGTTTCAATGTTTTTATTTTTAGATCCCACAAATAAGTGAGAACATGTAATGTTTGTCTTTCTGTGCCTGGCTTATAACATAATGATCTCCAGTTCCATCCATATTGTTGCAAATGACTGAATATCCTTCTTTTTGTGACTGAATAATATTCCATTGTTTATATTTACTGCATTTTCTTTATCCGTTTATCTGTTGATGGGCTGTTAGGTCCCTTCCAAATCTTAGCTATGGTAAACAGTGCTGGAACAAACATAGGGGTTCAGATATCTCTTTGATATACTGATTTCATTTCTTTTGGGTATATACCCAGCAGTAGGATTGCTGGATCTTATGGTAGCTCTATTTTTAGATTTGGAGGAACCTCCAAAGTGTTCTTCATAGTGGTTGTACTAATTTACACCCCCACCCAAAATGTACAAGTGTTCCCTTTTCTCTGCATCCTTGCCAACATTTGTTATTGTCTGTGTTTTGGATAAAAGCTATTTTTAACTGGAGTGGATGACATTTCATTGTAGTTTTGATTTGCATTTCTCTAATGATCAATGATGTTGAGCACCTTTTCATATTCCTGTTTGGTATTTGTATGTCTTCTTTTGAGAAATGTCTATTTAAATGTTTTGATCTTTTTTATTGAATTATAAGATTTTTCCCTATATTGTTGTTTGAGCTCCATATACATTCTGGTTATTAAACCTTTGTCAGAAAGGTAGTTTGCAAAGATTTTCTCCCACTCTGTGGGTCATTTCTTCACTTTGTTGACTGTATCCTTTGCTGTGCAGAGGCTTTCTAACTTCATGGGATCCCATTTGTCCGTTTTTGCTTTGGTTACCTGTGCTTGTGGAATATTGCTCAAGAAATTTTTGCCGAGGCCAAGGTCTTGGATATTTTCCCCAATGTTTTCTTGTAGTAGTTTCATAGTTTAAGATGTTCGATTCAAGTCTTTAACCCATTTTGATTTTACTTTTGTATATGGTGAGAGAAAGGGGTCTGGTTTCATTCTTTTGCATATGGATATCCAGTTTTCCCAGCACCATTTATTGAAGAGACTGTCCATTCCCCAATGTATGTTATTGGCACCTTTGTCAAAAATGACTTCACTGTAGGTGTGTGGATTTTTTTCTGGGTTTGCTATTCTGTTCCACTGGTCTGTGTGTCTTTTCATGCCAGTACCATGCTCTTTTGGTTACTATATATTTAGCATAATTTGAAGTCAGGTAATGTGATATCTTCGGTTTTATTGTTTTTGGTTAGGATAGCTTTGTCTATTCTGCTTTTTTTTATGGTTCCATATACATTTTGGAATAGTGTTTTATAGTTCTGTGGGGAAGGTCTTTGGTATTTTAATAGGAATAGAGTTGAATCTCTAGATTGCTTTAGGTAGTGTGGACATTTTAACATAGTTAATTCTTCCAATTTTGAACATGGAATATTTTTCCAATTATTAATGTTCTCTTAAATTTCTTTCATCAGTGTTTTATAGTTTTTATAATAGAGTTTTCCCACTTCTTTTGTTAAGTTAATTCCTAGATATATAATTTTACACGTGGCCATTGTAAATGGGATTACTTTTAAATATTTTTGAGACTGTTCACTGTTGGCATATAGAAATGCTACTGATTTTTGTATGTTGATTTAGTATACTGCAACTTTACTGAATTTGTTTGTCAGTTCTAATAGATTTTTGTGGAGTTTTTAGGCTTTTCCAAATATATGATCGTATCATCAGCAAACAAGAATAATTTGATTTCTTCCCTTACAATTTGGATATCCTTTATATTCTGCTCTTGTCTGATTGCTCTAGCTAGGACTTCCAGTACTAGGTATAAGAACAGCATTGACAATGGGCCTCCTTGTTGTGTTACGGATCTTTGAGAAAAAGCTTTCACTGTTTTCTCATTGAGTATGATACTAGCCGCGGGTCTGTCATATATGGCTTTTATTATGTTGAGGTATGTTACTTGTTTCCCCAGTTTTTTCAGGGGTTTTTTTTATCATGAAGGGATGTTGAATTTTATTAAATGCTTTTTCAACATCAATTGAAATAATCATATGGTTTTTCTCCTTCATTTTTTTAAGTTCCTCTGTCAGAACTTCTGTTGTCCTATGGAAGTTCCAATGTAAGTTGCCCAGCAAAATACAAAGTCAAGCTTAATCCCCATAGTATGACATTAAACTGTCTCTAGATAACAACAGTTTGATTCTAAATGGAGAGCACTGATCTGTTTCATTTTAAGGGTAACCTACCGCTTGGGGATGGGGTGGGGGGAGAGTATGTGTGACATGCTTTACTGAATCTGTGTTAATCACATCCTTCCCCATCTTTGTTCTAATTTTAGAAGCTGGACAGAGGAATCGAGCTGGAAAATGACCTACAGATATTACAGTTTTATTCTGTGGAAAACTGAGGTTGTCTATTAGTGTGATGGCAACAACCAACTAATAAAATTTAGAGACTAGACTGCTTGTCATGTCTGGGGTTCACTGGAAATAAATGATTCACTGGAACAATTCTCCTGTCAAAAAAAATATGAGGTTTGTAACTTGCCCTGAGTATAACAAGGGATATATTTTAACAATGGATGTATTTTTTCTTAAGAAGCAACCATTTCTCAGCTTATACATAGTAGCAATAATAAAAGCTTTGACCCTATTAATGATTTTCTTATTTAATCTTGATTTTTACAGTTCATCACTGCATTTCATTATGGGAAGATTTATATATTAAATAGAAACTAGCTAGCTTAATAAAATCTGAACACTGTTAATGTCTGTCATAATTCTCATTTTAATACATTTCTATCCTTCATTCTGTTGATATTATGTATCATATTGATTGATTTGCACACATTTCACCATCATTGCATCCCAGGGATTGCATTTGGTCATGATGAATGATCTTTCTACTGTATTGTTGAATTTGGTTTGCTCGTAGTTTGTTGAGGATTTTTGCATCAATATTCATTAGAGATATTGGTCTGTAATTTTTTTTAATGTGTCTTTGTCTGCTTTTGGAATCAGGGCAATAGAAGCCTTGTGGAATGAATTTTAAAGTATTCCCTTTTCACCTATTTTTTCTGAATAATTTGAGTAGGATTGGTGTTAGATCTTCTTTAAATGTTTGGTAGAATTCACCAGTGAAGCCATTGGGTCCCAGATTTTCTTTACTGGGAGACTTTTTAATACAGCTTCCATCTCATGACTTATTATTCATCTGTTTGGGTTTTGGATTTTGTATTAGTCTGTTTTCAGGCTGCTAATAAAGACATATCCAAGACTGGATAACTTATAAAGGAAAGAGGTTTAATTGACTCACAGTTCCACATGGCTGGGGAGGCCTCACAATCATGGTGAAAGGCTAATGAGGAGCAAAGTCACATCTTACATAACAGCAGGCAAGTGAGCTTGTGCAGGGGAACTCCCACTTATAAAACCATCAGATCTCATGAGACCTATTTACTACCATGAGAACAGTATAGGGGAAACCACCCCTATGATTCAACTATCTCCACCTAGCCCTTCCCTTGACACATGGGGATTATTACAATTTGAGGTGAGATTTGGGTGGGGACACAGCCAAACCATACCATCCCATCCCTGGTTCCTTTCACATCTCATGTCCTCATATTTGAAAACCAACCATGCCTTCACAACAGTCCCCCAAAATCTTAAATCATTTTAGCATTAACTCAAAAGTCCATAGTCCAAGGTCTCATCTGAGACAAGGCAAGTCCCTTCCACCTATGAGCCTGTAAAATCAAAAGCTAGTTAGTTACTTCCTAGATACAATGGGAGTACAGGCATTGGATAAATACAGCTATTCAAAATGGGAGAAATTTGCCAAAACAAATGGGCTACAGACCTCATGAAAGTCCAAAATCCAATGGGGCAGTCAAATATTAAAGCTCCAAAATGATCTCCTTTGATTCCATGTCTCACATCCAGGTTATGCTGATGCAAGAGGTGGACTCTCATGGCCTTGGGCATCCCTGCCCCTGTGGCTTCTTAGGGTACAGCCTCCATCCTGGCTGCTTTCATGGACTGGTGTTGTGCCTGGAGCTTTTCCAGGTGCATTGTGCAAGAGGTTGGTGAATCTACCATTCTGATGTCTGGAGGACAGTGGCCCTGTTGTCATAGCTCCACTAGGCAGTGCTCCAGTTGGGACTCTGTGTGGGGGCCCCAACTCCACATTTCCCTTCCACACTGCCCTAGCAGAGTTACATGAGGGCTCTACACCTGCAGCAAACTTCTGCCTGGACATCCAAGCATTTCCATACATCCTCTTAAATCTAGGCAGAGGTTCCCAAATGTCAGTTCTTGATTTCTATGCACCCACCGGCCCAAAGCCACATGGAAGCTGCCAAGGCTTGGGACTTGAACCCTCTGAGGCAACATCCTGAGCTAGAGCTCAACATAGATGTTAGCCCCTTTTAGCCATGGCTGGGACACAATGCACCAAGTCCCGAGACTGCACAAAGCAGCAAGGCCCTGGGCCCAGCCCATGAAATTATTTTTTTCCTTTTAGGCCTCCAGGCCTGTGATGGGAGGGGCTGCTGTGAAGAGCTCTGACATGTCCTGGAGACATTTTCCCCATTGTACTGGCAATTAACATTTGGTTTCTTGTTGCTTGTGCAAATTTCTGCAGCTGGCTTAAATTTCTCTTCAGAAAATGGGTTTTTATTTTATTGCATCATCAGGCTGCAAAATTTTCAAAATATTATGCTCTGCTTCCCTTTTAAACATAAGTTCCAATTGCAAACCATATCTTTGTGAATACATAAAACTTAATGCTTTTAACAGTACCCAAGTCATATCTTGAACACTTTGCTGCTTAGAAATTTCTACTACCAGATGCCCTATATCATCTTTCTCAATTTCAAAGTTCCACAGATCTCTAGGACAGGGGCAAAATGCCACCAGTCTCTTTGCTAAAGCATAACAAGAGTCACCTTTGCTCTAGTTCTCATATTCATCTGAGACCAACGGGGCTTGGACTTTATTGCCCATATCACTATCAGCACTTTGGTCAAAGCCATTTAACAAGTTTCTAGGAAGTTTCAAACTTTCCCACATTTTGCTGTCTTCTTCTGATTCCTCCAAGCTGTTGCAACCTCTGCTTGTTACCCAGTTCCAAAGTTGCTTCCACATTTTTGGGTATCTTTATAGCCACACCCCACTCTACCAATACCAGTTTACTGTATTATTCTGTTCTCACGCTGCTTACAAAGACATACTCAAGGCTGGGTAATTTATAAAGAAAAGAAGTTTAATTGACTCACCGTTCCACATGGCTGGGGAAGCCTCACAATCATGGCAGAAGGTGAATGAGGAGCAAAGCCACGTCTTACATCGTGGTAGGCAAGAGAGCTTGTACAGTGGAACTCCCATTTATAAAACCACCAGATCTTAGGAGAGTTATTCACTATCACAAGAACAGTATGGGGGAAACTGCCCCCATGATTCAATTATCTCCGCATAGCCCTGCCCTTGACACATGGGGATTATTACAATTCAAAGTGAGATTTGAGTGAAGACACAGCTAAACTATATCAGATTCCTTTCTTGTTCAATCTTGGTAGTTTGTATGTTCTAGGAATTTGTCCATTTCTTCCAGACTTTCCAATTTATTGGCATATATTTGCTCATATTAGCCACTAATGATCCTTAGAATTTCTGCAGTATCAGTTCTAACGTCTCCTTTTTCATTTCTGATTTTATTTATTTGGATCTTATTTCTTTTTTTCCTAGTCTGGCTAAAGGTTTGTCAATTTTGTTTAACTTTTTAAAAAACTAACTTTTTGTTTCACTGCTTTTTTATGCGTTAATTTTAATTTGATTTATTTCTGCTCTAATCCTTATTTTTTTTTCTACTAAGTTCTGGTTTGATTTGCTCTTGCTTTTCTAGTTCTTTAAGATCCATTATTAGATTGTTTATTTGAAGATTTTCTTGTTTTTTGATGTGAGCACTTATAGCTGTAAACTTCCCTATTATACTGCTTTTGCTGTATCCCATAGGTTTTTGTATGTTGTGTTTCCATTATGATTTGTTCTAAGAAATTTTTCAATTTTAATTTTTTCATTGATTCACTGATCATTGAAGAGCATATTTTTTAATTTCCATGTATTTACATAGTTCCAAACGTCCTCTTTTCAATAATTTCTACATTCATTCCATTGTGTTCAGAGAAAATACTTGATATTATTTTAATTTTTAAAAAAATTTTTAAGACTTGTATGTGGTCTAACATATGGTCTATCCTTGAGAATTATCCATGTGCTAAAGAATAAAAATGTGTATTCTGCAGCTCTTGAATAAAATGTTCTGTAAATATCTATTAGATCCATGTGGTCTACAGTGCAGATTAAGTCTGATGTTTCCTTGTTGATTTTCTGTCTAGAAGATCTGGCCAATCCCGAAAGGGGAGTGTTGAAGTCTCCAGCTATGATTGCATTGGGATCTTTCTCTTTAGCTCTAATATTTTCTTTATATATCTGTTTGCTGTAGTGTTGGGTGCATATGTATTTAAAATTGTTATATCCTCTTGCTGAATTGACCCCTTTATCGTTATATACTTACATTCTTTGTCTCATCTTATAGTTTTTGTCTTGAAATCTATTTTGTCTGATATTAGTGTAGTTACTCCTGCTCTTTTTTTGGTTTCCATTGACATGGAATATCTTTTGGCATTTTTTCATTTTCAGTCTCTGTGTGTCTTTATAGATGATGTGTGTTTCTTGCAGTCAAGAGATCCATGGGTCTCGTTTTTTCATTCATTGAGCCAGTGTGTCTTTTGATTGGAGAGTTTAGTCCATTTACATCCAATGTTATTATTCATAAATAAGGACTTTAGCTGGGCATGGTGGTGAGTGCCTGCAATCCCAGCTCCTCGGGAGACTGAGGCAGGATAATTGCTTGAATCCATGAGGCAGAGGTTGTGTTGAGTCAAAATCATACAGCTGCACTGCAGCCTGGATGACAGAGTGAGATTCCATTTCCAAAAAGAAAAACATAAATAAGTAAATAAGGACTTACTCTGCTATTTTGTTATGTGTTTTCTTTTTTGTTTTTGTTTTTGTTTTTGTTGTCTTCTCTACCTTCTTTCTTTTCGTCCTGTCTTTATCTAGTGAATGTGATTTTCTCTGGTTATATGATTTTGTTTATTGATTTTTTGTGATTCATTGTGTATTGTTTGGTTTGTGATTACCATGAGGCTTGCAAATACTATCCTATAATCTATTATTTTAACCCAATAACAGTTTAACACTGTTTCCATAAACAAACAAACAAGTATAAATAAAACTAACAAAAACTGTACTTTTTAAGTTTGTCCTCCTGCTTTTTAATTTTTTATAGTTTCTATTTGTAACTTCTTAATGACTATGTCTTGAAAAGTTGTTGTAGTTTTTATTTTTTATTGGTTCATTGTTTATTCTTTCTACTTAAGGTAAAAGTAGTTTGTACACCACACTTACAGTGTTACAATACTCTATGTTTTTCTGTGTATCTACTATTACCATTGAGTTTTGTACCTTCAAGTGATTATTTATTGCTCATTAATGTCCTTTTCTTTTTGATTGAAATGCTTTCTAGCATTTCTTGCAGGACAGGTCTGGTATTCACGAAATTGTTCAGCTTTTTCTAGAAAGTATATATTTTTTCTTCATGTCTGAAAGATACTTTCACTAGATATGCTATTCTGGGATGTTTTTTTTTCTTTAGCACCTTAAATATTTCATGCCACTCTCTCCTGGCCTTTAAGGTTTCCACTGAAAAGTCTTCTGCCAGAGGAATTGGAGCTCTATTATATGTAATTTGTTTATCCTATCTTGCTGCTTTTATGATTCTTTCTTTATCCTTAACCTTTGGGAGTTTGATTTTTAAATGCCTTGAGGTAGTCTTCTTTGGGTTAAATCTGCTTGGTGTTCTATAACCTACTTATACTTGGATATTGAGATTTTTCTCTAGGTTTAGGAAATTCTCTGTTATCCCTTTGAATAAACTTTCTACCCCTATCTCTTTCTCTACCTCCTCTTTAAGGCCAATTACTCTTAGATTTGCCCTTTTGACACTATTTTTTAGATCCTGTAGGCATGTTTAATTTTAAAATTTTTTTTTACTTTTATCTCCTCTGTATATTTTCAAATAGTCTGTCTTCAAGTTCACTAATTCTTTCTTCTGCTTGATGAATTTTGCAATTAAAAGACTCTGATGCATTCTTCAGCATGCCAATTGCATTTTTCAGCTCCTGAATTTCTGCTTGATTCTTTTTAATTATTTCCATCTGTTTGTTAAATTTTTCTGATAGAATTATGAAATCCTTCTCTGTGGTATTTTGAATTTCCTTGAGTTTCCTCAACACAGCTATTTTGAATTCTCTGTCTGAAAGGTTGCATATCTCTGTTTCTCCAGGATTGACCATTTAGTTCATTTGGAGAGGTTATGTTTTCCTATCTGGTGTAGATGCTAGTAGATGTTCTTCGTTGTCTGTGCACTGAAGAGTTAGGTATTTATTGTAGTCTCCACTGTCTGTATTTATTTGTAGCCATCCTATTTGGGAAGGCTTTCCATATATTTGAAAAGACTTGGATGTTGTAATCTAAGCTCTGTCTGCTTTAGGGGGCACCCCAGGCCCAGTAACACTGTGATTCTTGTAGACTTGTAGAGGTAAGCTTTGATGGTCTTGGACAAGATCCAGAAGAATTCTATGGGTTACCAGGCAAAGACTCTTTTTCTCTTCCCTTACTTTCTCTCAAACATACAGAGTCTCTCTGTCTCTTCTGAGCCATCTAAAGCTGGGAGTGGAGTGACACAAGAACCTCTGTGACCACCACCACTATGAATATACTGGGTCACACCTGAAGCTACTACAGCACTGGGTCTTGCCCAAGGCCTGCTGTCACCACTCCATGGCTACTGTCTATGTTTGCTCAAGGCCCTAGGGCTCTACAGTTAGCAGGTTGCAAAGCTAGCTGGGCCTGTGTCGTTTCCTGCAGGGCAGTGAGGTCCCCAGGCCCCGGGTTGATCCAGAAGTCCCGTTAAGGAGTCAGGGACTAGAGTAAAAAATCTTTGAATTCTACCTTGTGCTCTTTTGTATTCTGGCTGAGCTCGCAATCAAACCACAAGACGCAGTCCTTCCCAGTCTTTCCTTCCCTTTCCAAAGGCAAAAGATCCTCACCCTATAGCCACTGTCTCCCCAGGCCATGAGGAGTACTGTAAGACTACCACTGATGTTCCCTTAAGGCCAAAGTCCCCTTAAGTCAGCTTTTCATGGATACTGCCTGGGCTAGGACTCATCCTTCAGGACAGTGGGCTCCGCTCTGGCCAGGGCAGGTCCAGAAATATCAACGAGCAGTAACATTTTAGAATCGAGGACCCCAAGAGCCCACTTGGTGCTCTGTCTCTCTGTGGCCATGCTGGTACCTGAGGTACAAGACAAGGTCCCCTTTGCTTTTCTCTTTGCTTTTCTCAAGCAGAAGGAGTTTTGCCCTGAGGCCACCACAGCTGGTAATGTGCTGAGTCTCACCTGAATCTAGCAAATCTCAGAGGCTCACCCAAGGCCTTCAGTGTAGTACCTAGGTATTGCTGCTGGTCATTCAGGGCCCAAGGGTACTTCATTTAGCAAGTGATAAATGCTGCTAGGCCTGGGTCCTTTTCTTCAAGGCAATGGATTGTCTTCTGGCCCAGGATGTGTCTAGAAATGTTGTCTGGGGTCCAGGGCCTGGAATGGGGGTGTCACAACTCTGACCAGCGTCCTATCTTGCTGTGTCTAAGCTGGTACCCTAGATGCAAGACAAAGTCCACTCCACTCTTCTCTCTCCTCTCCTCAATTGAAAGGAAGGGGTTTCTTTTGTAGCTGAGAACTGTGTAGCCTGGTGTTTCAGGTAGGGTGATGCTCACACTCCCTTGGCTGCCCCAGCTTATGTTTCAGTATGTCGTGTGCCCTCACAATCCACTGTCTCTAGACTTAGTTTAACTCTAGGATTCATGTAAGTGTTGTAGTCCTTATGGCCTAGACTGCCTTTCAAGTTTACTTAGAAACCTAGAGCACTTTGGCCCTCAGTGATGAGGTTTGTGGGAACTCATGTTCAAACTGCTGTGATTGGCAATTCTCTGGCTAGGGCTGGTTTAAATGCTCCTCCTGTGTATGGGTGTCAGCTGAGTTTGGTCTGGTTTTCATTTCTGCTCTAACAGGACCCCACTGAGTTCAATGCCTCAAATTGCTGTGTTTCCCCTCTCCCAGTGCCCAGAGGCCACCACTGCTGGGTATTCAGGGAGGTGTGGCACTGGCAACTCAGGGCTGTTTTTTCTATCTCTTCAGTGTTTCTTTCAAGGATATGAAGTTAAAACCAGGTACTATGAGTGCTCACTTGATTTTTGCTCCGTATGATGGTGTTTTTTTTGTGTGTAGATAGTTAACTTGGTGTCCTTGCAGGGAGAGGAGAGACAATTAGTGGATCTTTCTATTCTGCCATCTTGCTCCACCTCTCAGCATGAGTAGGTCTTTTGTTCTTAAAGACATTGTTGTTAGCCTAGGCGGCCTGGAGGTGGTGTTATGTTAGACTGATAAAGGACATATGTGGCCAATTGCTTTTGCTAATCAGAGTCCTGAGGACAGTAAGATCCTGGCACTGATGCATGAAATAATTGACCATATCTGAAAATATTTCTTTGGCAGTCAGTTTCAAATAGACAGTGACCTAGTTACTTATCACCTGGTGATGCTTTATGGTATAGTGAAACATGCGTCAGCTCTGGGATTAGTCAGAGCTATATTGGAATAGTAACTCTACCATTACTAGTTGTGTGACTTCGAGTCTCATGTACTCATCTTTTAAAATGACCTATTTCTTTTTTTTCTTTTCTTTTCTTTTTTTTTTTTTTTGAGACAGTTTCACTCTTGTTGCCCAGGCTGGAGTACAATGGTGTCATCTCAGCTCACTGCAACCTCTGCCTCCTGGGTTCAAGCAATTCTCCTGCCTCAGGCTCCTGAATAGCTGGGATTACAGGTGCCCACCACCACGTCTGACTAATTTTTTGTATATTTAGTAGAGACAGGGTTTCACCATGTTGACCAGGCTGGTCTCTAACTCCTAACCTCAGGTGATCCACCCACCTTGGCCTCTCAAAGTGCTGGGATAACAGGCATGAGCCACCACACCTGGCCTAAAATGACCTATTTCACATGGGTCATAGATGTAAGCATTAAATTAGGTAACATACAGCTTAGTAGTTAATATTAAGACAACATCTGATGGGGGGGTACTTGTCACCCCAGAAGCTCCAGAAGGAGTGTTACAGTCAGCACCCTTTTAGCTTTGCCATCTGCAGATGGCTTAAATGTTTTAATGGCTCAGTGGACCCTCTGCCTTTTCACAAGGGCAGAGGATCAGTGCGACATGCTTCTGTATCCTAAACTTTTGCCTGGCATCCAGGAAAAATCAGGTCACACAAACGAATTGAAGGATAGTAAATTCAGGGGATTTTATTGCTAATGGAAGTGGCTCTTGGCAGGAAGGGGAGCTGGAAAGGGGATGGAGCAGGAAGGCATGCTTCCTCTGAAGTCCAGCCATCTCCAGCTGGACTCCTCTGAAGTCCTGCCATAAAGCCATCTCTCTGAAGTCAAAGTGCTTCTCCTTGATGTTCAGTTGCTTCTTCTCTTCTCCCCTTCTCTGCTCTTTGCCAGTGAAGCCTGGAGTTTTTATGGGTACAGGATGGGGGGTGAGGGGGGCCAGATGTGGTTTTGGGAAAGACAACATTTGAGTGGGAAAACGGGGATATAAAGTTCTCAGTTTGGGCCGATCTTCCAGGCTTGAGGGCGGGGCCCTTGCCAGGGACCCCAGCTTTTTCTGCCTAGAATTTCTCTGCCTCTTGTCCCTATCACTGTTTTAAGTACCTTGTGGATTATCTCTTTAAAACTTCACAGCAATTATATGACATAATGTTATGAACTGATTTGTGTCACACCCCTGCCTCAAATTCATATGATGAAGTCCTAATGCCCAGTATTTCAGAATGTTACCTTGTTTTGAAATAGGGCTATCACAGATGTAATTAAGTTAAAACAAGGTCATGAGGGTGGAAGAATGACCTCAGTCAATCCAATATGACTGGTATTCTTATGAAAAGGGGAAGTTTGGACACAGATACATGCTTAAAGAGATGATGTGAATAAATATAAGAAGAAGATGGCCAATAACCTTTCAAACATGAGACAATAAATGTCTGTTGTTTAAGCCAATCAGTTGTGGTACTTTGTTATGTTAGCCCTAGCAAACTAATACACATAAGTACTGCAAGTAGCCTCACTTTACAAGGGAAAAGACTAAAAAACAGAGTGGTTAAAAAATTTACTCTGCATCACAGAGCCAGGGTTGGAATCCAGGCAGTCCAACTCCAAAGTCTAAACTATTAACCACTACCTCGTACTGCCTTCCTTGCATAAACACATCTTGAACCTTATAACCCATTTTATATTTGACACATAACAGGTGTTATGCTCAGCACATGTCATTATCCTTCCAATTTAGAAAACTATTGCTAAATTATGTACTATGAGACAGAGGTAAGTGGCCAAGTTGATCAGTACACTATGAGTCTTTTGCAGACAGTGGCCAGGTCTTAATTTATTTGGAATCTCCAGAGCCTACCAAATAAGACGCATCCCATATTAAGTGCTCAATTACTGTTTGCCCTTACTGTTGTTATTAAGGGAATGTAAGTGACAACTTGAAACTACCACTGTTGCATTGGTGATCTGTATATTAAATGAGCCAGTCATCACTATTGTAGAGATGGCTAATTAATTCAATAAGAATTAGATGGAGGATTCAGGAGAGTTTCTTGGACAAAAGATAAAACAATGCTTGGCTCCAAACTAAGTCTCACTTAATTCTAAAATACTTTTGGAAGAGAGGACCAAGTCGAGGCTCAGAAAAGTGTGTTTATATAGAGTAAAACAAGACTTGAGGTCTCCAGAAGCAATTGGTGCTCTATGAGGTTTAGGTCCTCCATAGTGAGCATACAGCTTCTCAGAAATTCACATATCCAACTGCTGGCCGGGTGCGGTGGCTCATGTCTGTAATCCCAACACTTTGGGAGGCCAAGGCAGGTGGATCACTTGAGGTCAGGAGTTCAAGACCAGCCTGGCCAACATGGTGAAACCCTGTATCTACTAAAAATACAAAAATTAGCCAGGAGTGATGGCCAGCACCTTTAATCCAAGCTACTCAGGAGGCTGAGGCAGGAGAATTGCTTGAACCCGGGAGGTGGAGGTTCCAGTGAGCTAAGATCATGCCACTGCACTCCAGCCTAGGAGACAGGGTGAGACTCTGTCTCAAAAAAAAAAGAAAAGAAAAAGAAAGAAATCCACATATCCAATTGTTTACTTGGCCTTGCCTATAAGGCACTTTAAACTCAAGTCATCCAAAACCAAATTTTTAATATTCCCTCCCCAAACATGTTTCTTTTTTATTGTTTCTTGGTGAACAACACCACTATTCATCCAGTTGCTCAAGTTAGAATTCTAAGAATCATCTTAGACACTTCCCTCTCCTTCACCTTCAGTATTCAATCTGTTCCCTAACTTTGTGTATTAGACCTCCTAAACTTATCTAAAATCAGCCTACTTCTCTTCATCTTCACTTCCCCTACCTAGTGTAAGTTGTAATTCTTTATTGCTGAAGTCCTGCACCAGCCTCCTAATTGGTCTTTCTTAATTTGCCACATGCCCTTCCAATCAGTTCTCTATGATGCAACCAAAAATATGTTTTCAAAATGCGTATCTTATCATGTTGCTTCTCTGCTTAAAATGTTGAGTGGCTCCTCAACAAAGCTCTTTGTTTTAATTAATTAATTTATTTCAAAGGTCTCTTTCTGTCACCCAGCTTGGAAGTGCTGCGTGATCATAGCTCACAGTAACCTTGAACTCCTGTGCTCAAATGATCCTCCTGCCTTAGCTTCTCCAGTAGCATCCAGCTACCATTTTTTTTTTTTTTTTTTTTTTTTTTTTTTTAATTTTTTTGCTCCAGACTTTTTTTTTCAAGTATCTCCTTGACCTCCAGTTTGGATTACAGCATAGCAACATCAAGCAAAAACATTTAGATCACTATACTGTATTGTCCTTTTTTCCCCTATTATACTACATGTCCTCTTGCTACTTTCTCCATTTTCTGCCTCTGTTTTGACATGTATCGTCCCTCCTACCACAGGGACTTTGCTTATGAGGTTCCATCTTCCTGTTCCCTCCCTGTTAGCTTTTACTCATCCTCAGGTAAGCCTTCCTTGATCTCCCTTGCTAGCTCAAATCTCTCTCATAGCATATAGTATGTGTCAAACAGATGTCTGTTTAATAAATAGCTGGATTTCAAGAGGGAAACACCTTAATGTTGCTCAGAATCTGGTTCTCCTGGCCCATGGTAGCCAGGAATGTGAACGTGTGCATGACTGTTTTACAGAGGTAGTGAAAATATGTGCTGCCTACTTGGAGAGCATAACTAAGAAAAAATTAGTACTCATTGGCTTCATATCTTGGAGGCATACTCAAGAATAGTGAGCCACATCTTGGTAATGTTTCTTTTTTTTTTTTTTTTTTTGAGACGGAGTCTCGCTCTGTCACCCAGGCTGGAGTGCAGTGGCACAATCTCGGCTCACTGCAAGCTCAGCCTCCCGGGTTCACGCCATTCCCCTGCCTCAGCCTCTCTGAGTAGCTGGGACTACAGGCACCCGCCACCACGCCCGGCTAATTTTTTGTATTTTTTTAGTAGAGACGGTGTTTCACCATGGTCTCGATCTCCTGACCTCGTGATCCGCCCGCCTCGGCCTCCCAAAGTGCTGGGATTACAAGCGTGAGCCACCGCGCCCAGCCCGGTAATGTTTCATATGTAGCATGCATTAGAAACCAGCAATATGGTAAAAGGGCTCATTATTGGTAGTGTTTTCCTGATAGAACCAAATTAGAGGCTGATTGCTTCAGGTTCCATCTAATTAGATTTGTAGAATCCAGGATTCTTCCATGCCATTCTCAATTGTACCATTTATTATTTATTTATTTATTTATTTATTTATTTTATTCTGAGACAGAGTCTCACTCTGTCACCAGGCTGGAGTGCAGTGGCATGATCTTGGCTCACTGCAACCTCTGCCTCCCAGGTTCAAGCGATTCTCCTACCTCAGCCTCCCAAGTAGCTGGGACTACAAGCTCGTGCCACAATGCCCAACTAATTTTTTAAAATATTTTTAGTAGAGATGGGGTTTCACCACGTTGGCCAGGATGGTCTCAATCTCTTGACCTTGTGATCCGCCCACCTCGGCTTCCCAAAGTGCTGGGATTACAGGTGTGAGTCCCCGCACCCAACTGTCAATTGTACCTTTTAAAAGGCTAAAGATACTGGTTGGACTTAAGAGTTAGAGCAGAAGCAGATATTTTGACAGGCAGAACATTGAAATGGAGAAGTAAATTAGGATTGGGAATGTGGATAGATAGCAAAAAGTAAGGGGCACTACCCTGAAGAAGGACGAGTGGTGCGTAGAGGTCCAAACTTCTAGGCCCTTGGTGATAGCTGGGGTCACTTGCTGCAGACCAGGTGAGAGTGGAATCACTACTGGGGATGGAATTTGCAGAATCTCAGAAACTAGTCGGGTCAGAGATGCAACTACTGAACAGCCATTGCATCAGTAGCACTAGTGTGAGGCAGAATCATTTGGCTTGTTTTACATACCAACAGTAGAAAGGAAAACCTGTACCTATGCCTGCATCTGTGTAAAGAGGATCCAAAGATAACCTGTTCCAAGGGGCAGGGATAAAAGAACTTTGATGTTTTTGATTAAATTATTTTAGAACTCTATAAATGTCTGAGATATCAGATAAAGTATGTAAACTCACCCCTGCTACAAGCAGGAGATAGTGAGGTAATATACTTAGGCTAAAGTTCTGGGAGCTGAGCCAAGAGGTCTGGGTTAGAGTGATGGAGAGCATAGTCCTGCTCAGTAATAGATATATCTTGGGGTATGATAAAAACAGTCCTTTCGCTGGTTCAAAACATGTTCTGTGATAGGAACTCCTAAATAAATTGACTGTTTCCTGTGTACAAAACTGGCAATAAACATATCACCAGTCTCCTCTTAAAACCAGTAACTCCTCTCTTTTATTATAAGCAGATCATCGTTCCATCTGAGCAATATATTATGACAATCAAAGGAACCCATCATGTACTAGGGATATAGTCAAACTTAGAACATAAAAGTTAACCTAACTCATGTTTACTGATACATATAATTGCTATCTTGCTTTATAGTAACTAGTCATAAATAGTAAGGAAGGTTTAAAAACCGCTGAAAAATTCAACTTTAATTTTACACTAGGTCCCAAAGGGGCAAATCTCCTTCTCAGAAACTATCCACTCAGATTTGTATAGCTTTAAAAGGGTTTGTGAGGATTAGGTTAGGCTCTCACCTTGAGAAAGTAAAGATGTGAGATTAAAAAATCCATTTGGTTTAGAGAAGAGGTTAACAGCATGAGGCCAAGACCTCACAGTGGTCAAAGGAATTTGTGTTACTTCTTTTTGTTGAGATTCTCATAATATTTTTTAAATGAAATATCAAAAATAGTGTCTTCAAAATCGTGGCATATTGTAAATTTTCACACTAAACAAAACGTTTTTTAACAAGCACACATAATAGAATGCTATTTATAAGATGATAAAAATATTCTTATATATAAATATAAATGTCATAATGTGCTGTAGAAGGTGTAGTCCAATCATAGGCTCCACGTTTGAATTTGTATGATGAAATATTATTTCAGAAAAAAAGAAATATTATTTCAATGTGATTTGACAATAAAAGCAGAAGTTTAAATTTAATAACTTTAGGGAATTTGAGGCCTTGACCAAGTGATTTTTCAGGACCCATCTGTGATAGTCCATGAAAGAAACCTCTTTTGAGGCCTCTCTGAGGAGTGGAGTATCATTAAACACAGATGATTAGTGGTCAATTATGACAGCTTCTCCAGCAGGAGGGGTCTGTGCGGGCATAGAGATTATTAAAATCAAGAGGTTCTGAGCCCTAAATATTAGCAACTGGGAATGGGCCATTGCTAAAGCGCCAGGCTTGTTTCTTGACCTATACTAAAAACAACCTCCATAAATGGAAAAAATAAAAATAAAAGTGCTTCTTAGCGATCACGAGGCTAGTGTCCAGAAATATTCAGATAGGGACCAGTGCTGAAGATGCCTGCTGACCCCATCCTCTCCCCAATGTCCTCACCTTCTCCCACTTTTTCCCATCCTTGCCCCCCTACTTCAATTCAGAACTGTTGAAAGAATACAAAAATTAGCTGGGCATGGTGGCACGTGCCTGTAATCCCAGATACTGGAAAGGCCGAGACAGAAAACTCGCTTGAACCCAGGAGGCAGAGGTTGCAGTGAGCTGAGATTGTGCCACTGCACTCCAGCCAGGGCAACAGAGCCAGACTGTCTCAAACAAAAAAAAAAAGAAAAGAAAAGAAAAGCTGGTAAAAGGTTGAGACTAACTCTGAACATTGGGGGGCAGTAGAGATTACAATCTGGTATGTACTTGGCTATAAAACAGGGATAATAACTCAGTTCCTACTCAGGGTAAAATACGAATCTCAGCGTTGTACTGAGGAGTAAATGAAGTAATGTATGCATAGTGCTAATTTGGTAGCTATTATTATTAGATGCTTTCATAAAATGGAGATTTAAAAAATTAAAGACAGAAAATATTCCTTGTGCTAAAGATCTACAAAATGTACTTTCTGTGGATCACTTGTCGGTTTATAACACCTGTAGAGCAATAATAGAATAACAGAATATATGTTCCTATTCCCTAAAGGGCAAGACCTAGGCCATTAGTACTCCAAGAATTGCAATCATTGCTGACTATTAGTCCTCAGAATAGCAACATCAGCATCACCTGGGAATTTGTTACAAATGCAAATTATTGGGTTCCACCCCTGACCTACTCTATCAGAAACTCTGGAGTTGGGACCCTGCAATCTGTGTTTTATCAAGAACTCCCAGGAATTCTTATGCATGCTAAAGTGTGAGAACCATAAGATACTGAAGTTGGTTTGCTTTTGTTTTTGTTTTTCGTGGGTTTTTTTTTCTTTCTTCTTTTTTTTTTTTTTTTTTTTGAGAAAAAGTCTCACTCTGTCGCCCAGGATGGAGTGCAATGGCTTGATCTCGGCTCACTGCAACCTCCGCCTCCCAGGTTCAAGCGATTCTCCTGCCTCAGCCTCCCGAGTAGTTGGGACTACAGACATGAGCCACCACACCCAGCTAATTTTTTTTGTATTTTTAGTAGAGTCAGGTTTCACCATGTTGGCCAGGCTGATCTCGAACTCCTGACCTCAAGTGATCCGCCCGCCTCAGCCTCCCCAAATGCTGGGATTACTGGCATGAGCCACTGTGCCCAGCCCAGATACTGAAGTTTTAAGTGCTGTCATAGACTCTTAACTCTTTGAGAGGCACTTCTTTTTCACAAAAAACGTGCTATTATTCACATAAGCCTTTTATTTTATCAAATGTGTTCATGTTTCTCTCACAAATGTGTATTATACAATACTCTTATGTTTTTATTCTGTGCTTTGTCATAGTTTATATAGTTATCTGAATAAAGAATCTGACATTTTGGGTTTCCATTTTTAATATACTAATTTATATTCTTGGCAAAATAATTTAAGTTAAATTATACTTCCTTACTTGCACATAAGCATAATAAGCCATATTGATTATTTCATGGAAAAAATAAATCTGTGCATTTCTGGAGCTCTAAAATGTGAAAAAATAGTACTGGCTGGAATCATCAGAACTAGTTCTGAAGTAAACTTTAAATTAAAAAATAGCCGGGCGCGGTGGCTCACGCTTGTAATCCCAGCACTTTGGGAGGCCGAGGAGGGCGGATCACGAGGTCAGGATATCAAGACCACGGTGAAACCCCATCTCTACTAAAAATACAAAAAATTAGCCGGGCGTGGTGGCGGGCGCCTGTAGTCCCAGCTACTCGGAGAGGCTGAGGCAGGAGAATGGCATGAACCCGGGAGGCGGAGCTTGCAGTGAGCTGAGATTGCGCCACTGCACTCCAGCCTGGGCGACAGAGGGAGACTCCGTCTCAAAAAATAAATAAATAAATAAATAAATAAATAAAAATAAATAAATAAAAAAATAAAATTAATTAATTAAAAAATAATTCTACAGCAAATGGCTTTTTCGGTCACCTTGGAAAAGTGCCTCCTGTTTTATTCCTACTTGGGTCATGATTAGAGGCGCCTCCCCTGGCCTTATTCCAATACAGTGTGGCCAAGGACAGACATGAACATGCAAAAAGGATTGTCATTTGGCAAACTTGTTTATAATAGTTCCTTATCCAGACCTCTAGGGTTCATTTCTGAGGATCCATGTCATGTCCTATTGTGTCCGGAATTGGTGGGTTCTTGGTCTCACTGACTTCAAGAATGAAGCTGTGGACCCTCGCAGTGAGTGTTACAGTTCTTAAAGGCAGCGTGTCAGGAGTTTTTTCCTTCTGATGTTCCAGTGTGTTCAGAGTTTCTTCCTTCTAGTGGGTTCATGGTCTCCCTGGCTCAGGAGTGAAGCTGTAGACCTTCGTAGTGAGTGTTACAGCTCTTAAGGTGGCACGTCTGAAGTTGTTCATTCCTCCCGGTGGGTTTGTGGTCTCGCTGGCTTCAGTAGTGAAGCTGCAGACCCTCACGGTGAGTGTTACAGCTCATAAAGGCAGTGTGGACCCAGTGAGCAGTAGCAAGATTTATTGCAAAGAGCCAAAGAACAAACCTTCCACACTGTGAAAGGGCACCGGAGGGGGTTGCCACTGCTGGCTAGGGCAGCCTGCTTTTATTCTCTTATCTGGCCCCACCCACATCCTGCTGATTGGTCCATTTTACAGAGAGCCTATTGGTCTGTTTTACAGAGAGCTGATTGGTCCGTTTTGACAGGTTGCTGATTGGTGCATTTATAATCCCTAAGCTAGACACAAAAGTTCTCCACCTCCCCACTAGATTAGCTAGATACAGAGTGTCGATTGGTGTATTTACAAACCCTGAGCTAGACACAGGGTGCTGATTGGTGTGTTTACAAACCTTGAGCTAGATACAGAGTGCTGATTGGTGTATTTACAATCCCTTAGCTAGACATAAAGATTCTCCAAGTCCCCACCAGATCAGCTAGACACAGAGCGCAGACTGGTGCATTTACAAACCTTGAGCTAGACACAGAGTGCGGATTGGTGCATTTACAAACCTTGAGCTAGATACAGAGTGCCGATTGGTGTATTCACAATCCCTTAGCTAGACATAAAGATTCTCCAAGTCCCCACCAGATTAGCTAAATACAGAGTGCCGATTGGTGCATCCACAAACCCTGAGCTAGACACAGAGTGCTGATTGGTGCATTTACAATCCCCCAGCTAGATATAAAGGTTCTCCAAGTTCCCACTAGACTTAGGAGCCCAGCTGGCTTCACCCAGTGGATCCGCACCAGGGCGCAGGTGGAGCTGCCTGCCAGTCCCGCATCGTGGGCCTGCACTCCTCAGCCCTTGGGCGGTTGATGGACTGGGCGCCGTGGAGCAGGGGGCGGTGCTAGTCAGGGAGGCTAGGGTGGCGCAGGAGCCCCCCGTGGGGGTGGGGGAGGCTCAGGCATGGACAGCTGCAGGTCCTGAGCCCTGCCCCTGGGAAGGCAGCTAAGGCCGGGTGAGAAATCGAGCACAGCAGCTGCTGGCCCAGGTGCTAAGCCCCTCACTGCCCAGGGCTGGTGGGGCCCGCCAGCCACTCCGAGTGTGGGGCCAGCCGAGCCCACGCCCACCCGGAATTCTAGCTGGCCCACAAGCGCCACATGCAGTCTGGGTTCCTGCCTGTGCCTCTCCCTCCACACCTCCCTGCAGGTTGAGGGAGCTGACTCTGGCCTCGGCCATCCCAGGAAGGGGCTCCCACAGTGCAGCGGCAGGCTGAAGGGCTCCTCAAGCATGGCCAGAGTGGGCGCCGAGGCCAGGGAGGCGCCAAGAGCGAGCGAGGGCAGCGATGGCTGCCAGCACGCTGTCACCTCTCACTATGGTCCATGTTCTTTGAATCCAGCTACAATCAAAACAACTGAAAGGAGTGATATGTTATGTGATCTTGGCAAACTCACTTAACTTCTCTCTGCCTCAATTTTCTCCTCTGTAAAATGGGGATAATGGTACTCATAGGAATTAAATAGCTTACTACATGTAAAGCACCTAGAACAATGACTGGCACATAGCAAGCACACTATTCATGTTAGTTATTATTACAGAAATGTAGACTAATTTCAGCCTCAAACTCTTACTCCAGTTATCATTAACAGGAATAAATAACTTACTACAACCTAACCTACCCCCAACACTATGGCCCCTTGCCATCCCAGCACATTCAGAGCTTTGTAGATCAGAGAAATCAAACATGAACACTGCAATAAAAAGCAAATGAGGATATCATTTAGTTAGCCAGTGAGTGAATTTAGCAAATATTTATTGAGCAACTACTCTCTTTCAAACAATGGGTCACATTTGTGAGTAAAGTTCACCTAGATTCTGCCTTCACAGTAAGGATTCTAGTGGGAGAGACAGGCAAAGAAAAAGTAATCACACAAATATATAACATACCTAATTACAAAATGTGATTATTGTTACTAAGCCAAATTTCTAAGCAGAGAGAAAGATGTAGCCAGGATTTGTGTACTTTGCCTTGCAAAGCATTGTCTTGAGCAAGTGGCAAATCCTGGTTGGGGAGATGAGGCTAGGGAGAAAAGCACAAGCTATTTCTGAAGGCTTTTTTGTTGTTGTTTTTTGTAGATCACATTAAGAGATTTTAGTTTTCATCTTACACTTGTTTGTTATATTTTTTGTCTTTTTTTTTTCTTTTTGTGGAGAATGGGGTCTCACTATATTGTCCAGGCAGGTCTTGAACTCCCGGGCTCAAGCTCTCCTCCTGCCTCTGCCTCCCTAAGTGCTGGGATTACAGGAGTAAGCCATGGCGTCTGCCTTAGTTTTTATCTTGAGGGCAATGAGACACCTTTGAGAAATTTCTGATTTTGGAATGGTAAATTTTAGCTGCAGTGCATGAGGGCAGAAACGGTTAGGGAGACCAATTAGGAGGTCATTTTGATAGTGTAGGTAAGAAATGTTATGGTGGGTCTTGTTACTAGTATTGCATACTCATGCTCCTTGAGTATTCTTTCCTGAAGCTGATATGACCCAGGTAAATGAACAGTATGATAAGATGTTGCTTTAAAAACAGTTCATCTCGTTTTATCTAATTATATCAAAACTACAAATTTGTCATAGAAAATTTGAAAAACAAAGAAGTGTAATAAAGGAAATAAAAACCACCATAATCCTTCAGCTACCTACAACTACAGTACTATGTCCAACTCAATTTTTTTATTATAAAAGCAATATATGATTTTATAGAAAAATTTTTAAGTAAGATAAAATTTTCTTATAATCCTACTAGCTATCCTTTGTTTTAATGCTAAACTGTGTTTGTTTCTGTGGCAAAGATGAATGGCATGTGCGTCGGTCTAGTAAAATGTAAATGGTAGTATAACTATACTTCTATGTCCTGTTTTTACACTTAATATTATTATACAAATATTTTCTGTAGTGATTGAGAATTCTTGAAAAACTTAAATTTTAATGGCTATATAATGTCTATCTCTTACTCTGTTCCTGCTTTTATAACAAAATACCCCAAACCTGGTAATTTATACATAAAAGAAATTTATTTCCCACATTTCTGGAGATTGGAAGGTCCAAAATCAATGTGCCAGCAGATTTGGTGTCTGGTGAGGGCTCACTGCTTCCAAGATGGTGCCTTGTTGCTGCATCCTCCAGAGGGGATGAACACTGCCTCCTCACATGTAGGAAGGGACAGATGGGTAAAAGGGGTGAACTCATTCCCTGAAGCCCTTTTATAAGGACACTATTCTCATCTTTGCAGGTGGAGCCCTCATAACATAATCACCTTCCAAAAGGCCCTACCTCTTAATACCATCACATTGGCAGTTAAGATTTCAACATATGAATTTGAAGGGCACACATATACTTAGACCCTAGCAGTGCATCAATCTTATGGGTGTACTATAATTTAGTTACCCAATATCTTATTATTAAACATTTAGATCTTTTCAATTTTTTCATTATTATATTTAAATCTGGGGTGACCGTCGTTTGTTTCCATCTCTGGCTTTTTGGTAATAGAGACATTTATTCTCACCCTTGCACTTGTTTACCTGGTAAACTATATGGTAAAGCACCTTAGTCTCTGTGAGATGGCATCCCTGGCCTAGGAGTCTTTATTATTTTGCTCTAATCAACCAACTAATAGGTGGTAAGGGGGTATGACAACTATGTTATGCAAGAGATAGATTATGCAATCAGGCAAATTTATGGGAGAGGACAGAAGGTGAGACCATTGAGGGATCATGACATAGAAGGAATATACTTGTTCTATGTTTCTCCAGGGATGAGTCCCAGGACCAATAGGTGGAAATATCAGAGAGGCACATTTCAGTTCAACAAAATAATAGCAAAAATTTATATAGTGCTTAGTCTGTGGCAAGTACTGCTCTAAGCATGTTTATGTACATGTATTAAGTTACATAATTCTCTCAATATCCTGTGTGGTAAGTACTATCATTATGCTCACTTTACAAAGGAGGAAGCCAAGGCCCAGATAGGTTAAGTAACTTGTCCTAGGTCACACAGTTAGTAAGTGGCGAAGTCAGTATTCACATCCAGGCATTTGCAGCTCTAAATTATTCCATTCTACAAACTTTTATTACTTGTCATATGACAGGCACTGTGTTCAGAGTTGAAAGCATAAAGATGATTGAACTACTATTAGACTCCTGGCCTCAAGGAGCTGACCATCAAATGGATTAGACTGCCACATAAAAAGAGAGGTATACTACATTGCAGTGAGCCCTCTGAAAGAAATATGTCAGAGTGCTGTAAGAGCCAGAAGAGGGCCCATTAGCCCAAACTGGAGGTTCAAGGAAGAAGAGTAGAAGGCTTCACCTAGGCTCAGTGGAAAAATGCCATGTTCTGTTCTCAATTCTGCCATGGGCACAGGAGGAGGAGGCAAGCTTGCTTCATATTTATTGATTTCCGGGTTAGACTCTCCTCTAGACCTAGGTGTCTAAATAAGGGAACTCCTGAATTGGGAGTAGAATTTAATTCAGTCATGGTTTGCTAAAGTTCAATTATTTATGTTTTAACTTCATGATTTAGACCATATCTGAGTACTACCTATATCATTATTTACGTAATATGCTTCTTTAAATACACTGACTTGTTTTACTTAAATAAATTTCATCAAAAATAGCATTACCATAAATGGAAAGCTAGTTTTACTCTCCATAAATAGAAGGTAACCATACAAATAAATATATACTATTAGAAAATATTTATCTGTGTACCACCTAAATCACCTGGTATGAATGCCACTGGATGAAATAACCTCTTTGGGTCCTTCCTACACCAACATTCTGTGATTGGGTGACTAAATCTTGCTAGTATGTGTGTATGCATTGTTTTATTTTCAGTATATTTGTGTATATTCTCCCCACTTGTTCACATACTCCTGGACATTCAGTTGTGTGTTTATATCATGTAAACAGGTATTGTTGCTTATATCCCCATAACATACTAATTAGACTCTCATCTTGGATCAAAGAATTTATTTCACCTTAGGAAGTAAATTACTACTGCTAATCTGCCTGGCTTACTCTTAAATACCCTGCTGGCCTGACTTGAGAAGGGAATATCCTGTTATTGTGGCTCCAGGGTAAACTGCTCCAACTACCACAATGCAAGGCCATTTGGGCAAACAAAGTATGAAAAATGAGGCTGCAGTACTTCAATAGGTGTGTTGGCAGAAAGGTTTTAAGAAAGCACCAAAGACATCCTCCCCACCCTCTTTATTCTCTCCCTTTTACTTTCTGAGGGAAGTGATAAGACTGCAATGGGAAGAAGGGTGAAGGCCAATCTCCTGTTGGCTTAGGGGACAGTGAAAGATGGATACCACCCCTCTGTTGGGGAAGTGAGAGCTGCTTGTGGTAAGTAACACAAGGATGATAAGCATGAGCCTGCCTTTGGGGGCCTTCAGAGCCCTGGCGCCTCTCTGGATTAGCTCAGTGATAAAAAAAGTTCATATTCTATTTATGCATTTCCTTAGACAATCTCATATATTTATTTGTTTAATATTAAAGCAGTAATTCAAGTCTTTTTCTTTTTGTTTTTTTGAGACAGAGTCTCACTCCGTGGCCCAGGCTGGAGTGCAGTGGTACGACCTCAGCTCACTGCAACCTCCGCCTCCCGGGTTCAAGCAATTCTTTTGCCTCAGCCTCCCAAGTAGCTGGGACTACAGGTGTGCACCACCATGCCTGGCTAATTTTTGTATTTATAGTAGAGACCAGGTTTCACCATATTGGCCAGGCTGGTCTCGAACTCCTGACCTCGTGATCCATCCGCCTCGGCCTCCCAAAGTGCTGGGATTACAGGCGTGAGCCAGGGTGTCCGGCCTGCAAGTCTTTTTCTTGTATACACAATAGGCTCTTTCCCTGACTCAGGAATATACACTTTGGGGACAAGGCCAAGGATGTTATCCCTTTTCTGCAGGTGCAGTTTTTCTGGTTTGACTTGATTGTTGATTATAAAGTCTCTTCCCTCTTCCCTCCTCCAATTTATGGGTGTGGTGGTTTCTACGGTCTAAAATGGAGTTAAAAACCCATACATACTCAACCCCCTAGCCCCAACACACACACACACACACACACCCCTACCTAGTCAAGCTCCTTGCTCATAAAGATAGCAGCCTGAGGCACAACTAAATTTATAGGACTCAGCAGGCCTGCTAGAGCTTGTCTGGGATGGTGCCGTGCCAGAATTTCAAACCCTGGCCACATGTTTCTGGCCCACTGGCCATTCCTAAACCAAATTTAATCATGCCTCTGAATGTCTCAAGCAAGCAGTTTAGTTGCTGATTTTTATAAACTGGTTTATTTATACATACAGTGGCAAGGGTTGTGGGGAACACAGGAGCATGTTCTCAATATCTATGACCAGAAAGAGACTCAACCTAAAGCTGGTAGTCTTCACAGTTGCCATTGCTATGAATATTAGTTAACCTTTATTGAGAGCTTTCTTTGTGCCAGACACTGTGCTTTGTAGGCTATAATCTCATCGGGGGCCAATCTAGGTTTTGTGGGACTGGAAGCTTATACCACTTTGGGGACCATCTTTAAGAAAAACACAATGTTTGATCACTCCCAGAGTCTTGGAAAGGGGCGTAAAGCTTAAGCTTCATTAATTTTACTGTAAAGCCACCTCTGCATCTTATTTAATCTTTTTGACAATTCTGTGAAGTAATAAGATATCTTTAAAAGAAATAGGTGAGGAAAGTGATGTTTAGAGATGTGAAGGCACTTGCCCAGGTTTGCACAGTTTGCAATCTAAATCATTGTTTTATCCCTGCAATCTCCTTCCAGGCTTTCTTCTCTCAACTAACTAGATTTCCTTCTCCAAAATAGCTTTATCCTTTGCTGGCAGTAACCTTAGTGCTGTCCTCTGGGACATGTGAGGAACTTAACACTGGTTCAACATTAGCAGAGGGGCAAAAGGTCTCCTTCTAGCTGAGCTCGCAGAAGGAATATGCTCTCTGGGGAACTGTGGAATAAGAAGAAAAGTGGGTGAGGAGGACAATTTTGTTCCCACTAGGTCTGAACTATGCCCTGGTTTTAGCTACATTTTTGTTGTTCCACAAACAACAGCGATTTAATGAATGCAGATTTTTCTGTTTATATATTGCTTGACTTCCCTCCCATTCCCCAGCCCAGCTTTACCCAGCTGAGGTCCTAACTCCCGTCCCATCTACCCACCCTTCCTCACTTTGCCCTATTCTGCCCCACCTTCCTGTCAGGCCCAGCTTCTGAAGCCTTCTTTTTTTTATTGTTGTTGTTCTACTGGGAGCAGAGAGGGTGGAGTCCTCTTACTGAGGCTTTTCCTCCTCCCTTCCCTCCAGCCCTCAGACTGGGCTCCACCCTGGTAGTTTGTCAGCTGGCTTTCAGGAGGAGGAGACGCAGGATGATGAAGAGGAGAAAGAGAGGAAGGGAAGAACAGCATATGTGGGCCCAGAATCGTGTCTGCATATTTCTCAGCTGCTTTTCATTAGGTTCCACACTTAATTTAATACTCCTCATCTGATTACTTGGATATATAGAGGAAGGCACAGGCTGCTTCTTCAAGCAGTCTCCCTCACGCATAAGGTCGGATGGAAGGAGTTGAAAATATCGCAGGTTGCTATTTGGTTCATGTTTATTCTAGCCAGCTAAAGAAAGGAGAGCCTGAGGTGCTCCTAGAAGGACAGGGAAATTTATCAAAACTTCTAGTTCTGCATACCTGCTCCCTCACACCCTTTCGTGTGACATAGACAACACCAACCACATGCTGATTATTTCTATGTGTCAAGAGTAAAAGAATATAAAGGCAAACTCCCACCTTTGACATTAACTGTGGTCATAGGTTTCATAGTTCCCTGTGAACCATCTTTGGGTCCTAATTTGAGTGAGACAGAGGCCATCTCTAAAAGACTTGAAGGGGAAATGTGGACTAATAGGCTGTGTGCGTACAGTGAAATTGAGGGTTCATCCACTGGAGCCTCTTAGAATGGATGTTCTCATTCCACCGCCCCCCAACACCTAGCATTGTTCTTGATAAAGCACAAGTGCTCAATACATTTTATTGACTGAATGGATGAAAGAACAGATGGGAAAGGATCTTGGGTTTGTTTTTCCAAGTTTCAATAACTTCAAGTTTTTCAAAAACTGAATTTGCCATCTAAGGTCTAAGTTTTCCCCACAAATAAAGTTGAGGCAGTATTTCTAAAATAAACAAAAAGCTAGAGCTTAAAATAAATTTGTTAACAATAAAGACTTTTAATAAAATATAAACTGTTAAGCTATCTGTGTATGGATCGACCTTCTTGAAAAGCTATTTCAGACTGAAAAAGTAACTCGATGACCTTAAGGCACACCCACTGTATTCAGGGCTAGTAGTGGCTACTCTTTTCAAAATGTTACTTCAGCAATCTACTCATTTTCATCTGCACATCACAAAAATGCATTTATTATTGATATAAACTGCTTAATGTCTTTCACACACTTGAATCTAAGAGAAAACTTTTCAGCATTGCTCAAAACAGTGCTGTAGTGGTGAGAATCCTATATTGGATAATACTTCCCAAATTTTATACATTGAGAAACAAAGGCTCCAAGGAGCAAAGTAAATTTTTTAAATGAAGGAGTAGAGAGTTGTACACTTCTCTGTATGATTCCATCTCAATATATCTTACCTTGTAAGCTTGGCAGGGGTGCAGGTGGTGGTGAAGAGATATAGTGAGACAGAGAGTTATTTATGAAACCCCTACTACAGGGACATTCTTTTATGAAACAAATAGATATGCATGTGTATTTATTTAACCTGTCACTAAGTTTCCACATCTGTAAAATGGGGATAGCAATGTCTACCCATAGGATTGTCAGAAGGATTCAATGAGTTAATATACATAAGAGGCTTACAACAGAGTTTAGTACATAGTTAATGCTCAATAACTATTATTATTGTTAATAATAATATAACTTGGCATCCAAGTTACAGAAATGAGATCACCTGGTGCTTCAGCTCAAGGACTTTATAGTTTAGTAGGGGGAGGCAATTATACCAACAAATATGTGCTCCGAGGTAGAGAAGGGCACAGAGGAAGCAATGGTCAGTTTTGCCTGAAGAAATTAAGTAAGGAGGGGAGATGACCTTGAGTTAGTCCTTTCAAGAAAGTGGACAGATTCATTGGAAGGACATGCAAGAAAAAAAAGGTGGACAGAGAGCTTAGTCTATTTCAGTCAGAGAAAGTAAAGCAACCCAAGGCATAGAGATTGGAAACAGCTTGGAATTCTCAGGGATTTGTAATCCAGGTAAAGCCCAGGAGAACAGCAAAATCTCTGCTGTTTGAGAGGTAGACAAAGGCCAAATCACAGCAGGTTAAAGGATGAGTTCCAGGGTGCTGCCTTGGATGTATGGTGGTGCCATTCGGGTAACTGGTGAACTACAGGAGGAAGAACAGAGTGTTTTGGGGAAAAGAAGGTAGATGAGATGCACAGAAGATTTTCAGGCAGAAATATCAACTAAGCAAGTAGACCTATGTCTTCGAAAGTACTGGGCTGTGGCCCTCCGTTTCCTTATTTTTTTTTAAATAAAGGGCACAGAGAATATAACAGTACCTAGTTCCCAGGGTTGTTATTGGGACTAAATTGGGAAATGTTGAATGTAAAAGCACCTGGCTCAGGGACTTGCCCATATTAGGTGCTGAATACATGGCAGATATTATTATTTCTCCTGTCTCTTTGCTCTTCCTCCCTCTGCTTTGTTTCTTGTCTCTCTTCTTTTTCCTCTTCTTTAAAAGAATTGTGGTAGGGAAGAGGCACTGAAAATGGGCTGTGGTTGCTTGTGACTTCCTGGCCTCCCATTAAAATGAGCTAGAGAGAGACTTTCAGGCAAGCGTAAAGAAATCCTGGAAACATGGCTCCTATCCTGTGGATTCAGCTTTACGGGGATCTTCGCCAATGCCTGGCTGAGAGGCGGTCTCAGGGGGTTGAGAACTCTATTCTTAGAGGTCTGGTATCTGGGAGACTGAGAAAGCCTTTCTTAAGTCTCCCTGCTGGGCCACGCTGTATTCACAGATCATCTTCAACTCCTTCTTCCCCACCTACTCCTTCGCCCTCACCTCCTTGGCTTATCTCTTGCTAGAAAATGCACCCAGCTCCAATCTCCGTTCCTTTTAGCTTCCTCCCTGAGAAGACACCGTGACCTCGCTGTCCTTGCTCGTGTTACCATGGAGAGGTAGGAGAATAAATATCGCTTCCAGTTGTCAGCTTTTTTGTTTTCTCCTTTCCCCATCCTTTCCCTCTTACACAGCCCCCAGCCCCAATCCCAGTACCCGTTTCACCACCCTCCCCTGGAGAATTAGCATAACCGGAGTAAATAGGTAATCAAGCAGTGTGCTTGCAAGCCTTAATTTTGGGACAGATAAGGAACTGAAATTGATTGGAATTATACCTGCCGCTGCTGGAGGCTGAGGGAGGCGGCCGCCGGAGGCGAGGCCAGCTCTGTCGGCCCAGGGCCCCGCCCCACCCCCTCCTTCCTCCCTCCTCCTTCTCAGCCCCACCCTTCTCCACCTCCTCCCACTTTGCACTCTCCTCTAGCGGCCGCCTGTCCTTTTTAAGGAACTCCACCCTAGGTGGAGTCCTCACGATAGTCACACCTCTCCTTTGGGCCTAGCAGGGCCAGAGAAAGACGGAATCACTCTACCCACTCAGGTTGCCCAGAGAGCACTTTAGGTTCTGACCCGCGTGGGGCGCGAGGTCCCGCGTGGGGCGCGAGGTCCCCCGTGGGGCAGCTAGGTGCCTCCAAGAAACCCCGCCCCAGAGGACCCGCACGAGTTGCTGCCATTTTTCGCTGAAGCCCCTGCCCTGGGGCTGGTGTTCTCTATGATTCTACCAATCGTCGGCATTTTTTTCCTCCCTTCTTTCTTTTTAGGAAGGCGCTGGGGTGTGCGGCGGCAACGGCGGCGGTGAAGGGATCCTCTTGTGGTATCTCCTCGTGGGTTCCTGTCTTGAAGGATTTCTTCTCCGCCTCAACTTTGTGTTCAAGAAGTGCTTTGGGGATTGGGTTGGTTTTCATAGCCCCCACCCCCGGCCCTCTCCTTTTAAAGGGTGTGTGGAGTTCAGAGAATGGGTGGAGAGCGGGCTTGGCCGGAACTGAATTGGTGGAGGTAAAAGGGGAACGGAGGACCTTAAGCTCTGGCCACTTCGGCCCAGCGAACCCACTTTATTTTTGTCCAAGGAAAAACTGCAGGGAGGAGGATTCTTTTTAGGAAGTCTACTCTGCCGGCCCCTGATTTTTGGGTTGGATGCTTGAGAGCTTTGTTTCCCTTGTTCCGAGAGTGGCCCAGCTGGGTCTGAATCCACTCCCTCCCCTTTCGATCCCCTCCTCATTTTCCAGCCCGGAGAAATAGGGGAGTGGGGGCCCAAGAACAGGAAGACGAGAACGCGTCGCCCTGCGCTATGTCAGAATGGGGCGGGTGTGAGGGGAACAGCTCTCTTGCGATCAGCTCAGGAGTATGAGCCTCCCGGAGGACGGCATGAGTTCTGGACACTTCAGGAGTCCTCAGCTAGTGACATGGTCGGTAAGTGACACTGGGACTAATACCCACCCACTCCCACCTCTTTCGTCTAGATTCAACCCCCCTCCCAGTCCCCCTGCTCCCCCCACACACCCCACTTGGGGTTTCAGCAGTGGGGGCGGGAGCGGAAGGTTAAGAACACTATGTGGAATCAAATGAAACTCAAGGGAAAATGACTTTGCTAAAGGGCTGGGCAAAGAAGGGCCAAGAAGGAGAGGAGAGAGCTTGGTGGAAGAAGTGGAAGGGGGCAAGAATGGATGGATTTGTCTAGTCTAGCCTCCCCTGTCTCGGCACTCCCAATACTCCTTAAGCGGTAAGGATTGTCTTTGACTTAACCCCACACAGCCAAAGTCACAACCAGACAGAAAAGGATTCACAAGGCCAAAGCTCCCAGGTAACCCCCTGAAGCCATAGCGGGTACCTAGAGAAGCTTCTGAAAAGAGGGAGGAGGAGACAGTGGTTTAAGGTGCAAAGTTAGGCTATTGGAGGCACAGAGTGAGGCCTGGAAGCAGCTGCCGGGGAGGAGCTGCTTTGGGCGTGCCAGCTCTTTAAGGAGGGGCTGAGCTTGGTTGGAGAAGGAAGCCGGAGCCTAGGCTCTGCTCCGGCCCTTTAAGACGTGGCCAAGGCAGTTGGTTCGTCTGTGTAGGTGGAAGACTGATTGGGCCTAGTTGCTGTGATTGCTGAAGTGAATCCATTTGTTCAGCCACTTGGCGGAGCTGTCTTTTTATGGGCTTTTTTTTTTTTTAACCCTAAGAATTTGGGAAAAAATAAATCACATCCAAACAGGTGGCCAAAGGCACGATGTCTTATTTCTTTTGGTATTGTCTTAATCGTGAAGAAAGGCATTTATTAAGCACCTGTCACCCAGTGTGGTAATAATTGAGCAAAAAGAATAATCTTTAAATTTGGATTTGAAACTGATGGAGATTGCCATGGTTTGGGGTAATCTGCTTTGAAAACCTAGTATCACCACTTATTAGCTGCATCACCCTGGGCCTTGCTTTTCTCTTCCATAGAATGCAGATTAATAATTCTATCTCAATAGATATTCGGGTGGATGAAATATCTTGTGTATGTGGCAGAGGCTGCCACTTGTATCTTAGTTTAACTTCCCTTTTCTGCTCAGTTTGGAACTCTTTTTCTGGACCACTGCTGATAAAATTAGTGTTTTTCTGTCCTTAAAACACCTTCCAGATGTGGTGAAAGGAAACTTAGGAGGACTGAATTAGTTTGTCCAAAGGCTGAGGCTAGAACACAGGTTTTATTTGCTTCTGATTTAACATTGTTTCCACCAGACTTCATCACTTCTGAAAGAAAGGGCTACTAGCCTGCCTTTTCTCTCATTCTTTGGGCAACTTAACCAGAATGATATAACCAACAGGACTTTTGGACAACAGAAACAAGTGATAGATAAATGACCTCATCCCATTCTTCAGAGTTATGGGGAAGCCCTTGAGAGTTGTTGACCTTTGGTGACTGCTGGGGACACAGAGAATGGGTGGGGAGCAATGTCTTCAGGTAAGCCTGGAGGGCAGACAGGCAGAAAACATAGGAAGAGTAGAAATAATAACCTCAAAAGTAAAAATGACAGGTGCATCTATGTAGTCCTCCCTCAAGACCAACTTACTTAATGGCTGTACCTTCAGAGCCCTCAGGAGCTATACATCCCTCTTGTTTAGACTTTTCAGGACACATTGGAAATTGGGAAAAAAAATAACCATGTAGCAGACCACCATCACCACTCTCATTGTTCTAATACATGCATTTCTGAGATGGGGTTCTCATTGGCTGAGTTAAGTGAATTCCAATAACCAAAGTAGCAAACAGAGCCTAATCATCTTTGATCTTGCCAGATTGTCTGTGCCTGGTGTGGTGGGGGCTGTAGATGATCTTCTAAGATCTAGCTTTACAATGTCATGATTTTGTGAATGAAGGAAAACTTGATTAGGACGATTGACATAGATGATTATCTAGTATGATTACCATCTTATTGTTAAGTAGAGTATGAATCAGGGAATAACATTGCAGTATTGGGCTCATTTGTTTATTCAAAGACAGTGTGAGATCATGTTTGGTATTCTTTCTGATTTTTTTTTTTTTTGACATGGTGTTTCGCCCTTGTTGCCCAGGCTGGAGTGCAATGGCGTGATCTCGGCTCGCCGCAACCTTCGCCTCCCGGGTTCAAGTGATTCTCCTGCCTCAGCCTCCCGAGTAGCTGGGATTACAGGCATGCACCACCACACCTGGCTAATTTTGTATTTTTAGTGGAGACGGGGTTTCTCCATGTTGGTCAGGCTGGTCTCGAACTCCCACCCTCAGGTGATCCATCCACCTCAGCCTCCGAAAGTGCTGGGATTACAGGCATGAGCCACAGTGCCCGACCTCTTCCTGATTTTTATATGCTAATGTTTACTATCCTCAACTGAGTTTCATCATTTAGCCTCAGTTTCCTCATCTCTAAAATGATGTGATAATTTGTGATTATAAATAATGTAAGTAAAGCATTGAACCCAGTGCCTGATATCTAATATGTTTCATAAGTTGCGGTCTCATCATTTTTGTTATTTAAAAAATTTTGTTTTATTTAAATGCTGCTGTGTGTTTGCAGAAGTGGAATGTAGATTAGTGGACAGGAAGCTGGATTTAAATATATGAAAGATGCTAGATGCTCTGTATAATATACTAAAAGATGTTATCTGTGTATTTAGACAAAATAGATGTGATGTGGGCAAACCAAGCTCTAGGATTATTAAGGAGCAATAACCTATCTCAAGAGCCCAATCCAGGTATTTCAAATCACTAGCAATTTGACATTTTGTTGTAACCTCACACTCACCATTTCTAATATACAGCCCATCATCACCTCTGGACTCTTCACTCCTTCCTCATTCAAGACTCTTCCTTTCACTTCCCTGGTTCTGCAACTTACTATGACCATAGTAATGGTGAACTTATTTAAACTCTGTACTTTAGTTGTCCCGTCTGTGCATTGGGGATAATAATAGAAACTACCTCATAAGGTTGCTGTGAGGAATAAGTGTGTTAATTTTGTAAACACTTAGAAGGCGGCATGAAAGTGAAGCAGTGGGAAAATGTAGCTGTTGTGGTACTCATGTCCCATGCTCAAATGCTGGTGTTAAACTTTCCCCTCTTCCTCATTTTCTCATTTAATTAGATGCCAATAGCTGTTGTATTTTTCCCCTTTGTATCTGGTATCTGTTTCTTTATTATTATTCTAACTGCCACCACCTTAATTTAGGCGAGAGGTGCAAACAATTAGCCTACAGACCAACTAAAGCTCACACATGTGTTTTGTTTTCCCTAAAATTTAAAAACTTTCAACTAAAACATGCATTTTCAATTGGTAATGCATTCCGCGTGGCTCAAAATTCATTATTTACTAAAGGGTGCATGGTGAAAAAGTCTCCCTCCTATTCCTGTTCTCTAGCCACCATTTTGCCTCGCTGGAGGCAACTAATGTTATCTATTTATTAGGAATCTTTCCAAGGATATTTAGTGTATATCAAGCAATGAGTGTGTGTGTGTGTGTGTGTCTGTGTGTGTGAATAACATTGTAGTATCGGGCTCATTTGTTTACTCAAAGATAATGTGAAATCATGGTTGGTTTTCTATAGATAGATGGATGGATATATATATATATATATATTTATGGTTCAGTATCTTCTGATTATTCAGAAGAAACTGGAATTCTAGGAATTTAAGTGAAATCCGATTTTGAAATATTGGTTATCAATCAACTTTTAAAAGTGTGTGACTAGGCAACTTGACATACTGACACGAACTGAATTGTGAGCCCCCCAAAAAAAAATTCATACATTGAAGACCTAATACCTAAGCTTGTGACTGTATTTGGAGATACGGCCTTTAGGAAAGAAATTAAGGTTAGATGAGCTCATATTATATATAATATATATATAATATTAGTATATATGTAAGAACCACAACAACTATATTTTCTCACTGCTTACTTCACTTTCATGCCTTCTTCTAAGTGTTTACAAAATTAACACACTTATTCTTCACTGCAGCCTTATGAGGTAGTTTCTTTTATATATATATGTGTGTGTGTGTGTGTGTGCATATATATATATATATATATATATCCCCTTCACCTTTTATACACAGATAGTAACACATTCTGCATATTCTCTACAACTTGCTTGTCTACTTAAAAATATACTTTGGAGATATTTTCATATATGTACATTTTTTAAATGCCTCATTCTTTTGTATGACTGCATAGGTTTTTACTATATGCATGAGCCACAAATTTTTAAACAGTTTTCTGTTGATTGATCTTTAAGTTATTTCCAAACTTTTGCAGTGTTATTTGTAATAACAATAAAAACTTTTGTAAGCAGTGCATTAGAGATCTCAGGCTGCCATAACGAAATACCATTGACTGAGTGGCTTAAACAACAGAAATGTATTTTCTCACAGTTCTGGAGGCTGGAAGTCCATAATCAGGGTGCCAACATGGTCAGATCTTCGTGAGGACTCTCTTTCTGACTTGTAGAAGGCCACCTTTTCACTGTGTACTCATGTGACCTTTGTACAAATGGGAGGAGAAAGAGTGAATTCTCTCTGGTGTGTCTTCTTAGAAAGACACTAATCCTGTCAGAACAGAACCTCACTTTAATGAGCTCATTTAACCTTAATTTCTTTCCTAAAGGCCCTATCTTCAAATATAGTCACTAGGTTAGGTCTTCTACCTAGTAATTTTTTTTTGGTGAGTGGACACGGCACAAGTCAGTTCATAGCAGTGTGTCAAATTGCCTAGTCCCACACTTTTAAAAGTTGGTTGATTGCCAATATTTCAAAATCAGATTTCCCTTAAAATTCTAGAATTCTAGGCCGGGAGCAATGGCTCACATCTGTAATCCCAGGACTTTGGGAGGCCGAAGCGGGAGGATCACCTGTCAGCAGTTCGAAACCAGCCTGACCAACATGGTAAAACCCCATCTATATTAAAAATACAAAATTAGCCGGGCATGGTGGCACATGCCTGTAATCCCAGCTACTCAGGAACCTGAGACAGGAGAATCTATTGGACCCGGGAGGCGGAGGTTGCAGTGAGCCGAGATCACACTATTGCACTCCAGCTTGGGCAACAAGAGTGAAACTCCATCTCAAAAGAAAACAAAAATTCTACAATTCCAGTTTCTTTTGAATAATCAGAAGATACTGAACCAGCATTCTCTCTTGGCAATAATTGTCTAGAGTTGATGAGCCTCTCCCTCCCTCCCCTTTAAAACTTGTATTTTTTGTTCACCACGTTGCTCATCTGGCCTAGGTGGCCTTAACCTGTCTGACCCCTAATCTAGATATTGAGATTATGGCACCTATGTAAGCTCTTACCGCAGTACTCATAGAATATTCCAATAGCTTCTAGTTCTACCTTGATTTTTTCTTCCCTGTCTACTCTGAGGACCACTGCAAGGATATATTCCTTAAAACACTTTTAAAAATTATGCTACTCTCCTTCACTCCACAGTAATTTACTGGGTGTCTACAAAGTTGGAAGCATCATGCTAGAAGCTGAGGTGATAGTGGTAAACTATCACTTTAGGTTAGGTAAACTATCAGTTTAAGTGGGACCCTTGCCTTCATGGAGTATGCAGTTTACTTTTCCTCTCATCTGGATTTCCTTTCTGTTTCTTCTTGACTGTCCTAGTTCTTCAAAGCCCACCTCAAAGCAAACCATTTATTTGAAATTTTTTCTGACTATTCCATTCTCAGTAATCTCCTCCTCTCCTAATTATTGCTCGTAGCCTCAAATCATAATCCAGCAATGCAGCATCTATTTTCTTGTAATATTTGATTGCTATTATTTTATGCATAATTGTTTCTCATCACATGGACCTGGGATCTCAAACTCAAATTGCCAGGGCCCAGTAAAATGAGAAAAGCATGCCCTGTCTAAAGGGGACAGCTATTGATCATCTCCAGCTAATTTTTCCCTTGTGTCAATGTACAGTCTGTATTATAAAATCTCTCAGCTTTTTTAGAAAAGCAAGAAATAGGATTTTTTTCTTAAAAAATATGAAATCTGCATTTGAAAGGTTGTTATATGTTTCTGTTTTAATCTTTAACATCACTATGAGAACCAGGCCAACATCTGCAGCAGGCTGCCAGTTTTCTCTATCTGACCTAGACTGCAAATTTACTGAGGATAGAGGCCAGAGACCGTGAAGTTTGTTTTCTTCCTTCTGGTATTACCTCCTCCCTCCTTCTCACAAAATATCTGCTACAGTGTTGGCTATTTAGTAGGTTCTTGGTAAAGACTTGATTATCACCAGAAAGTTCCCCTTTAAGTTAACCATGATGTCCTGTAAATGACATAGTAGTTCTACTTTCTCCAAATACCTAAATGTGCCTTTGAAGACAATTATCAGGCCAGCTTTCTTTTTCCCTGTCCCCCTTTTTGCCAGATGTAATCATCTACATTTCTTGATCTAGCTCCATTTTGTTTTCTTTTAAAAAAATTGGTTATTTCTCTAGAGTTGCTTTCATTTTTTTCTGCATTTCTCTTCTATTTACCATTTTTCTTGAAATATTGTACATCACAAATAAAGTACAGTATCTTCAGAAAGGTCTACATGATGCTGAGCATATATTTAACTTTGATTATTTGGAGCTAATTATTCCATCTCTTGTTTCTTCCTATACGTTCAATGATGCGGTTGTTTCATCTTCAGTTAGAATGGGCGGGGATGTGATGTGAATATATTTATTTCTTGTTTGTTAAACTAGTTCTGACAAATATACATAACAGTTGGTGCTAAAAGAATAATAACATACTTATTCCTTAATTTTGTAGCTAGATCCTAGAATAGATGTGTAGCATTGAATTGGCTACTGCATTAACCTCACTTTCTGGAGCTCTACAAACTGAAATGGTCCAAGACTCTTCTAGGATGCCTTGTCTTGGTGCTCCTGAACCACTGCTCAGGCAGTGAGTAGAAAAGTTATTCAGGAGCCAAGGTCTCTTCCCTTAAGTACCTGTTGCACAAAACATGGATGAGGACCAATTGTATTGTTACAAATTATTTGTGGTTGCCACACTACCACCATGTTTAATTTATTGGAGGAGATTGTTGCATGAAATAAAGATATGAAGTAATGAAGAGGATCACATGAGATGTTACATAATGATTCAGAGCAATGAGTTTTTGCTGCTGTGGCTCTTTGTCCCTTAGTGCCATGCTGGAGTTGTAATTCGTAGAGGTTTTGTTTTATAATTAACATAATAATTAGTGGGAATCTTTTAATACTCTGTACATATATTCAATATTAGAGTTTGCTGCAAAGATATAAAAACACCTTCATTATTATTATTTTCAACTCTAACAAACTATTTCAAAGTGCAGGGTAGTAGCATGTACTTTAAGGAAAAAAAAGAGCTTTGGTATCAAACATCATACCTGGATTCCAATCCCAGCTCAATAATTTACCAGTTTATGTGACCTTGGGATTATTTAATCCCACTGACTATTTCTTCATGTGTATAGTGGGATCAACAGTAATACCTACCTCACAGGGCAATTGTGAAAATTAAATATGTCCCATTAGAAATGCCATGAAGTGTGGCACACGTTTACCTATGTAACAAACCTGCACATCCTGCAGATGTACCTCAGAACTTAAAAATTAAAATTAAAAAAAGAAATGCCATGAAATGGTATGATATCTGGGATTTGCATAAAAATATCCATTGAGGTAGGGGGAGTGGGTCGAGGTACAGATGAAATAAGGTTTACCATTAGCTGAAAATCATTGAATCTGAGAGTAGGCACATGGGGTTTTTGTCTACTTTTGTATACATTTAAAATCACCCATAATTTTTTTTTGAGGTGGAGCTTCGCTCTTTCACGCAGAGTGGAGTGCAATGGCATGATCTCAGTTCACTGCAACTTCCACCTCCTGAGTTAAAGTGATTCTTGCCTCAGCCTACCGAGTGGCTGGGACTACAGGCATGTGCCACCACACCTGGCTAATTTTTGTATTTTTTAGTAGAGAAGGGGTTTCACCATGTTGGTCAGGCTGGTCTCGAACTCCTGACTTCAAGTGATCCACCTGCTTTGGCCTCCCAAAGTGCTGGGATTACAGGCGTGAGCCACCGAGCCCAGTCATTCATAGTAATTTTTAAAATACCATTGGAATGAGACTCAAGTTTACCTGATGGTTTGTAGAAAACTTAATCCTTCTTGACATCAATCTCACAGGTTAAGCAGAAACCTGAGATGATTATTATGGATTTTCCATCTATGTCCTTGTAATAAAATCATATATCATAGAATGTTATAAACTGGAAGGGATCTGAAAAGGACTAAGTAGTTTACTCAAAATGGCACTGCTAGATAACAGTGAAGCCTGATCTAGAATACAAGTCTCCCAGATCCTAGTTAAATGATTTTCCCATTGTTTCACATGGCCTTCTTTAATAGTAAGAGTTTTATCTGCTTATTGCATATAAGATTAATTATTGTTTAAACATAAATATATTTGTTCAATGGAGATTCAAGGCAAGGGGACTGGTTCTAGGCATCTGAGGTTATGTTTCTATAATACCTTTAAATCTGTTTTGTCAATTGATTCTTATAAGTATCTTGTGAGGTGAATGAGGAGTTATTTCCACTTTCTACATAAAGTGACGACACTTGCTCAAGGTCACACAACAATTTACTGATTAAACTAGAACTGAAACGCAGGCGTGGAGTTTATTGAGCTTCATCTCCACTTGTATTTCCAGTTTTAGACTTTTATCGTAATTCCTCTTAGCTTTCATCTTTTTCCAGAATGAGGAATCTTAATCTCTAGCACATTCCAAGGTAATTTTTCATTCTGGCATATTTATTATCTTTTTGTGGAAAAGAAAATGTAGCTTAACATCAGCATCTGAGAGAAGCGCAACTGGCTGAAAGCACTGGAGGCTATGCAGGTGATATTGTAGAACATGAACTCATGGGAGAATGGAGATAAAGATATCAAAAATCATACATAAGTTTGTTACTGGAAATGGTTTACATCTTAAGTATGTGACCGTATTTATGTACTTTTAAAAATTTTCTGACAGAAGTAATCCTAAAAACTTATATGGCTATTTTATCTTTACATCTTATAAGACGTTTTTCCATGTGTTATCATGATTGGTCTTCATAACAGCCATGAGTGGGGAGGGCTACACTGGTGTATTCCCATTTTTCAAAGGAGAAAACAGACATAGAAAGGTCAAATGACTTGCCCAAAGTTATAAATCTCTTTTCTGGTATTTCTTATCACCTTATATCTTCAATACCTTACATGACTTCACTACTTCAAGTTTAGCTGGCTGTTGTAGTAATTATGTAATACTAGATTTCAGTCTTTCTGTCACTGTCATTCATACATGTTATGTGCTGTCAACCTTCATTTATTTTTGTGGCAATATGTTTTCTCCTCTTAAATTCTGTTCTTTTTAACATCCTAGTTTGCCCTCACTTCCTTTTATCTCATTCCGGGTAAGCTAAGAAGGAAAACTACAGGGGTTTTCTGGTTTGTTTGTTTTTTCTTTCTGGTGAAAAGATACACATAAACTTAGAATTAGTCAGCTGGACTCAGTTTAGATGATCCCAATTTTGTTGGCAACATCCAAAGCATTGTAATCAGGAGCCAGTCAAACATATGTCTTCTTCTCTCCATCAGGCCAAATCAGGGTGTTGACTGGCCACGTCAATATCATAGAGCTTCTTCACAGCCTGTTTGATCTGGTGCTTGTTGGCTTTAACATCCACAATGAACACAAGTGTGCTGTTGTCTCCTATCTCCTTCGTGGCTGACACAGTGGTCAGCGGAAACTTGGTGATAGCCTAGTGGTCAAGCTTGTTTCTTCTGGGGGCACTCCTCCGAGGATATTTGGGCTGCCTACAGAGTTGCAGTGTCTTGGGCCGCTGGAAGGTGAGGGGCGTGTGGATCTTCTTTTTTGTGTGTGTGGTTGTGGACACCTTTCAACACTGTCTTCTTGGCTTTCAAAGCCTTTGCTTTGGCTTTGACTTTAGGAGGGGCAGGAGCTTCCTTCTTCCCTTTCCGCGCCATCTTATCGGGGTTTTCTGTTTTACACCTACTTCTGAGTACCTGCTGTGGTGGTGGTTCTTATAATTTAGATTGGGTACCTCAAGTCACTCTCCAGCTTTTGTGTATGTTGAAACTCTTGCCTTTTTTTTTTTTTTTTTTTTTTTTTAGATGGAGTCTCACTCTGTCTCCCAGGCTAGAGTGCAGTGGTGCGATCTCAGCTCACTGCAACCTCCCCATCTCCTGGGTTGAAGCAATTCTCTTGCCTCAGCCACCCAAGTAGCTGGGATTACAGGCATGCACCACCACTCCCAGCTAATTTTTGTATTTTCAGTAGAGACAGGGTTTCACCATGTTGGCCAGACTGGTCTGGAACTCCTGACCTCAGGTGATACGCCTGCCACAGCCTCCAAAAGTGCTAAGATTACAGGCATGAGCCACCACGCCCGGCCCAAAACTCTCGAATAGAAAAGTCATACAGAGCTGCCTGCTGAGGTGCTACAACTGGGAGTTGAGGTTGAGTTTTCCAATGGTGATAGGTGTGAGCCTGTTTGGGGGAAATGAGAGAAATTGGAGGATCTTGCAATCTCCCTTTATTAAGCAGTTGGTTTATAGCAACCATTTATTCCCTGCTGTGGAATCTGCTTAAAACAGAAGCTGGAAGATCCCACTGGTACCCAGGTAATTTCATTATAGCTGCTTTATGTCTCCAGACTACTGAGGTTTAAATCTCCTCTCTGCTGTTTACTAACTTGGTGATTTGGTGGTAAGCAACTTCATCTCTCTGTGCCTTAGTTTCCTCATTTTTAAATTTCATTCAATTCAATTTAATTTTTATTTTCTGTTTTTGAAACAGGGTCTCTCTGCACCCAGGCTAGACTGCGGTGGCACAATCATAGCTCACTGCAGCCTCTACCTTCTGGGCTCATGTGATCCTCTTGCCTCAGCCTCACACAACAACATGCCTGGCTAATTTTTAAATTTTTGGTAGAGATGGGGTCTCACTGTGTTGCCCAGGCTGGTCTCAAACTCCTGAGCTCAAGTGATCCTCCCACCTTGGCCTCCCAAAGTGCTGGAACTACAGGCATGAGCCACTGTGCCAGGCCCACTTTCTTCCTTTTTAAAATGAGGAAATAATGGTGCCTACTACTAGCGTTGTAAGGATTAAATGAAGATCTCTATAGATAGATAAATAGATATAAACAGAATATCTGTTTATATTCTGACACATAGTAAGCACTCAGTGAATGTCGGCTGTTATAGTTCTTTTTATCACCATTCCATTATTAATGTCATGCTGCAGAGATATCCTGAAGGCTTTCCCAAAGGCCTATTGCAACACTACTGTTAATTCCTCTGGAAGATGTACAATAAAATTGTCTGAAAATAAATGTGTACTCTAGTCTTTCTCAAAACCCTTAAGCATTGATTTTTATTTTTAAATAATTCAAGTACTTCTTATAGGTTAGAGGCGAAAGATGAATGATATCTGCTTAAGATCTTCCTAAGTGATTGGTTGTGTTGTCCTTAAATGTGTTCATCTTTTAGCAGACAATTTTTCAGAAAGAAGGTGCTCACCAGATTTGAGGTATTAGGAAATGGTTGGGGAGCACTATAATTTGAGTCAGAGGACTAAAGTTTCAGTTCTGATTCTAGCACTTCTAAACTATGTGATCTCGGGCCTCCAAATTTATTATGTGTGAAATGGAAATTATATGAAAGCCGTGTATTTCCTTACTGTAAAGCTATGTCGATGTATATAAGACATTATTTGAATTGTCCAAATGCTGTATCCTGTCAAAGCACAAGGTCCTTTCTTAGGCCTGAGTCAGGGTTTCCAATGCTCTGCTTTCTTTTTAGTTGTAGGCTCTAATGACTCTGCTTTGCACCCCTCCTTACTTTATCTCTTCTAGTACCCCTTGTCACTTTACCTGTAGGCATTTTTCCCCTTCCAGGGTTGGCCAAAGGATGAGATGTTTTCTTCTTAGCCAGCACCTGCTCCAGTTCCTTGGAGGCGCTGTTCAGTTTTGTAAGACAAGCTGATCATTATAGGAAATGCCATTTTGGTATAATATAAACTTGGGGACATGACAAAAGTTACACAATTTTATCAAACTCCTGTAGTCACAGTACCTGGAATGTGGTTTGTGATGTCCTGCATATATGAGACATTGACCCACTGGCGATGGGACTCAATCTTCTTCCCTATTTCTTCCTCCTCTGTTTCCTTCTATAGTACCCCTGCCCTTAGGAGAAGGACCAGAAAGTCCAGCTTGTAGACACAAAGGCTTGAAGAGCCAGTCCAAGCAGAATAATGGTTATTACCTCAAGTTGGTAATTTGCATTTCTGCTGTCCTCCTGCCTGAGTGATTCACATCTCAATGGCCCAGGCCATATATACTATAATCCCCTTTTGTATATTTCCTTACCACTTCCCTGACAGCCTCTGTGCAGCTGTCTGGACTCTCTTAGACACTTAGAGCAGAAATTCCAAGTCTAGAGAAAAGCAAGAGGCTCATAAATCCCTCTTAAAAAAAAAACCAGAGCCACCTTTAAGACCTTCTGTGGGCCTTAATTTTCTTCAGTTTTCAATTTTGCCTGGGTAAATATTTTTAAAAATTAAATTTAAAAGAGGAGGTTATATACCTTCCCAGAATCTTTCCTTATAGTCATTCCTACCAATATTTAGAATGTTGACCAGGATTACCTAATGGCTACTCCATTTGGCTGTTTTCTGGGTGAGGGCACTAACCAGAAATGGCTGAGACATTCTTAATTGTCAGCTCTCCCTCTTATACTATTTTACTAAAATATTTGTGATATAGGAGGACCAAGAAGTATTTTTCAGGCTCCTTGATTGTTGCTATTAAAGCTTTTGAAGATGGGCAGTTATAGTTCTGGATATGGCTCTATCTTTCCTCATTTCCAAGATCATTCATTCCTTTATTCACTGGACATTAGTACATAGTGTATAGGAGATGCTCTGCTAAAAGATAGGGATACAAAAAAAGGAACAAGACTAGGTAACTACTGAAGGGCTCACCTGGTGGTGAAGGAAACAGACAGTTCCTCTTTGTGCCAGGTACTGTTGTAAATACTTGAACATATATCAACTTGATACATCCTCATAGTAACTCTGTGACCTAGTACTATTATTATTCCCATTTTACAGATGAGAAAACAGACACAAGAGGCTGGAAAAACTTTGCCCAACTTCTTACTGTTAAGAAGTCACAGAATCAGAATGTGATTCTAGGCACTCACTCCAGAGCCCACGTGTTTTACTACACTTTGAGAGCAATGTGGAGTGTTGACCAGAAGGGGAAGGAAGTGACTATGAAATGATGAAGGGCTAGATTTAAGAGATGTATCTGCAGGAGAATTATTATAGCTGATAACCAACTGGCTGAAGATAGGGAGAGAGGAGTCAAAGGTGGCTGACCCCTAGGTTTTTAGACTGATAGACTGGGTTTATGGTGGTACTAGAAATTGAGATTAGAAATATAAGAGGTGGAGTAGGTTTGTGAACTCATGGGGTATAAAAGTCCTATTTGATACACAGGACAGATTCTTTGGGCCAGAGTTCAAGATTCTGATAATCAACAATAATAATAGTGGTGATAATAGCTAACTGAGAGTGTTCTATATGCCAAGATTTGTTTTAAGTGTATTTACGTGTACAGTTATTCATCACTTAATGAAGGGGATATGTTCTGCAAAATACATCCTTAGACAATTTTTACATTGTGTGAGTATCATAGAATGTACTAACATAAACCTAGATGGTATAATCTACTACAACCTAGGCTATATGGTATAGCTTATTGCTCCTAGGCTACAAACTTCTATAGCATGTTACTGTACTGGATACTGTAGGCAATTGTAGCATAATGGTGTATATTTGTGTATCTAAACATAGAAAAGGCACAGTTAAAATATGGTATAAAAGATTTTAAAATGGTGTACCTGAACACCACTTAACATGAAGGAAACTTGCAGAACTAGAAGTTGCTCTAAGTAAGTCACTTAGTGAGTAGCGAGTGAATGTTAAGGCCTAGGACATTACTGTACCTTACTTTAGACTTTTTAAACAGTGTACACTAGGCTACACTAAATTTATAAACAGTTTTTTTGTTATAAATTAACCTTAGCTTACTATAACTTTTTTAGCTTAAAACACAAATCCTGTACAGCTGTACAAAAATATTTTATTTCTTTGTATTCTTATTTTATAAGCTTTTTTCTATTGTTAATTTTTTTTTTTTTTTGCTTTTTACAAGTTTTTGTTAAAAACTAAGACACAAAGACACACATCAGCCTAGGCCTGTGAGGGTCAGGATCATCAATATCACTGTCTTCTACCTTGTATCTTGTCCCACTGGAAGGTCTTCAGGGGTAATAACATGCATGGAGCTGCCATCTCCTATGACAACAGTACCTTCTTCTGGGATACCTCCTGAAGGACCTGCCTGAGAATGTTTTATAATTAACTTCTTTTTAATAAGTAGAAGGAGTACACTCTAAAATGATGATAGAATGTATAGTGTAGTAAATACAGAAAACAATAACATAGTCATTTATTATCACTGTTAAGTATTACATACTGTATATAATTATATTGACTGACAGCACAGTCGATTTGTTTACACCAGCATCACCACAAATACATGAGTAATGCTTTGCACTGTGACATTACAGCGGGTATGATGTCACTAGGTGATAGGAATTTTTTTAGCTCTGTTAATAATCGTATAGAATCATGGTCGTATCTATGATAACACTTGGACACAGGAAGGGGAACATCACACACCGGGGCCTGTCATGGTGTGGGGGGAGAGCGGAGGGATAGCATTAGGAGGTATACCTAATGTAAATGACGAGTTAATGGGTGCAGCACACCAACATGACACATGGATACATATGTAACAAACCTGCACGTTGTGCACGTGTACCCTAGAACTTAAAGTATGAAAAGAATCATTGTCGTATCTGTGGGTCATCGTTGACTGAAACGTCATTACATGGCATATGAATGTATTAACATGGAATGTTCACATTAACTCTGTTAAGGCAATACCGTGTTCCCCTCTTTTGGCAGGTGAAGAAACTGAGGTTCATAGAAGCTAATATAGCTTCTCAGAATCACTCTGCTTCCTCAACTCTGCTGTCTCTTAATCCATAGGAATCGAAGAACAGATTGGAGATGGCTCTCTTAAGTTGTACTTGCTAGAAATAATGAAGCCTGTTGAAGGTGTTGGGTGAATGCAGAGGGAGAATGGAATCTTCTCCACTCCTACGGATGTTTCTGGCAGCAACAAAGAAAGCTCTCCTGGCGTTTTGGTGCCCCCCTGTGGGCTGTATGAGAGTTACCTGACCTCACATTCTTTTTCCACCATCACACCTCCTTTTCCAGTCTTAGAAATCAGAAAAAGCTTAGCTACCCTCTACCACCTCTCACTTCATAGTTAATTACACCTCAGGCATCTTTCATGCATAAATTCTCTAATTTTCTTTCGTTCTTTTCCACCCTTTTCCAATTTCTGTACTTGAGAAAACACATTCCCTCACTCTCCTTTTCTGTCATTGTCATCGAAAACCTTCAGAAATGTGATTAAACACCTACCATGTACCAGGCAATGTTCTAGGGCCTTGGAATACATTAGTGAAAAAAACAAAGATGAAGGTATCTGCCTGCAAGGAGCTCAGATTCTATTGGAAGTCAGTTTTCTTAATTCTGGCTTCTACTATTCTTATTACTTACTACAGTTCCTCCATTAACCTGTTAAAAGATAAACTTTAGACAAATTACACTTAACAGTTTAATCAAGCAAAGAATTATTCATGAATCAGGCAGCCCCCAGAAGAAATAATAGATTCAGAGCAACTCTGGGGCTGCCATGTAGTCAGATAATATTTATGGACAGAAAATGGAAGTGAGGTACAGAAACAGCTGGATTGGTTATATCTCAGTATTTGCCTTATTCACACACTTCAAGTTGTTGACTGCCTGTAATCGACTGAAACTCTGTGATTGACGCAATAGTAGATTACACTGTCTACACATCCAGTTAGGTTATGGTTCATTATAGATGGGGAAACCTTTAGGCTAAACTTGAAATATGTGAGGAGGAAGCTTTAAGCTAACCTTAATTTAACAAACCCCACCCCCAAGTTCCATGGAAGCCTTAGGGCTCTGCAGAGGATAGTCTGAAATCTTTTAATCATAGATGGACAAGTTGAAGCTTAGGAAAAAAAAAAGGCCTTGCCAAAGATTATGGGATGTGAGTGCCGCACATCTAACTCCCAGAAAATCTGGTTGAGGAAGAAAGCTAGTAGGTGCTTCTAGTATGAATGACTGATGGTTTAAGGCAGCTGAATTAAGACACTAATTCCTTTTTATAAGAGGAAAAACTAAAGAGGAAAGAGAAAACTGCTTTTATTACCCCACCTGGCTTGTAGATTTAAGAGACGTAGACAGATAAAATACATCTCTAGAGATATTTGGCCTTGATGTGTAAATAAGTTCACTGGGGTAAATATACATATAGGAGCTTGGAACTCCTTCAAGCAAGAACTAGACCAGGAAGGTAGAATACTGAAAACTGTAGCTATGCTGATGTTCCTATGAAGGCAGAGCATGTTGGTGAAACAGGAAGAAACAGATTACCTGCATGCAGTTTGGTGGAGGGGAGCAGCTAATATTATTGGGGAAAAGTTAGGGCCATCTTGATGAGTAAAATAAATCAGGTTTCAATGGCTTATCAGTATCTAGTAAGTACTGAAAGATAAAGGTCATAGAACACACATAACATTAATGGCATACTTATGCATATAGTGGGTTAGATTTTATTCTGAAAGTTGTCTTTTCCTTTTCTCTTTTCCAGATATGGATAAACTCATAAACAACTTGGAGGTCCAACTTAATTCAGAAGGTGGCTCAATGCAGGTATTCAAGCAGGTCAGTTATCAGGAAAATAGGGTACTAATATTGGGCCATAATAGTATTGAATACTTGGTAGTGATTGCAGAATTTAAACTCATTTTTCTTTCTATAACATGTTTGGGGATTGAGAAGAGGTGAAGGAAGACATATTTCTAGAAAGTATATGAATGCCTTGGTTTCATGTTCAGCTAGGGAGTAGATCTGGCCTAAAAGAAACAGCCTCTGGAATCAAGGCTATAAAGACAAGAGTAGACATTTAGTAGACAATAGCAACTATTTATATAGCACTGTTTCATATTTCAGATAGGATGAAGATTAAATGCATTGTCTTATTTAATCTTCACCATAATCCTGTTGAACAGTGTATTAATTAGTATTCTCCAGGGAAACAGAACCAACAGGATATGTGTGTATGGTGTATGTGTGTGTATGCATATATGTACATGGAGAGAGAGATTTCAAGAAATTGGCTCATTAGATTGTGGAGGCATGGCAAGTCCAAAACCCCATCGGGGTAGGCCAGCAGGCTGGAGATTCAGAAGGAGTTACAGTTTGAGTCCAAAAGCAGATTGTGAGAAGAATTCTTTCTTGCTCTGTGGAGGACAGTCTTTGTTTTACTAAGGCCTTCAGCTGATTGGATGAGGACCACTCACATTATAGAGAGTAATGTGCCCTATTTAAAGTACAATGTTTTAAATGTTGGTCTCATCCAAAAAAATACCTTCACAGAAACATCTAGAATAATGTTTGACCAAATATCTGGGCACTGTAGCCCAGCCAAGTTGTCACATAAAATTAACCATCATTATTCTTAGTTTCCCCATTTGATGGAAAATAAAACTGGCCTTGAACACTCCAAGAATTAGGATTCAAAACAGGTTATCTAGATTTTATATCCCAGGGCTCTGTGCTAGATGTTGAAGTCCCGTCTTTCTTGGGGTTGCAAATTCACTGCATGAGTGAAACTCAAATACAGTCAAAATTAACCTTGAAAATCTTTAAATCACCTATAGACTTGAGTATACAGTGTTGTATATACAATACTTGTCTATTTCTTTATTTAATTCATCAGATAAAGTAGGTTACATTTAGGAATCTTTTTGTTATAATTTCAACTTTTATTTTATTTTTTGAATTTTTAAATATTTATTTATTTATTTATTTTTTTGAGACGGAGTCTCGCTCTGTCACCCAGGATGGAGTGCAGTGGCGCAATCTCGGCTCACTGCATCCTCTGCCTTCCAGGTTCAAGCTATTCTTCTGCCTCAGCCTCCTGAGTAGCTGGGACTACAGGCACGCACCACCATGCCTGGTTAATTTTTGTATTTTTAGTAGAGACGGGGTTTCACCATATTAGCCAGGCTGGTCTCGAACTCCTGACCTCAGGATCCACCCACCTCGGCCTCCCAAAGTGCTGGGATTATAGGTGTGAGCCACCGTACCTGGCCTTATTTTTAATTTTTGTAGGTACATAGTAGGTGTGTATATTTATGGGATACATTGAGATGTTTTCATACAGGAATGCAATGTGAAATAATCACATTATGGAGAATGGGGTATCCATCCCTGCAGCATTTATCCTTTGTGTTACAAACAATGCAATTACACTCTTTTAGATATTTTTAAGTGTACAATTAAGTTATTATTGACTCTAGTCACCCTATCGTGCTATCAAATAGTAGGTCTTATTTGTTATTTCCAACTTTTTTTTTTTTTTGAGATGGAGTCTTTCTCTGTTGCTCAGGCTGGAGTACAATGGTGGCTTCTCAGCTCACTGCAACCTCCGCCTCCCAGATTCAAGCAATTCTCTTGCCTCAGCCTCCTGAGTAGCTAGGACTACAGGCACCACGCCCAGCTAATTTTTTGTATTTTTAGTAGAGACAGGGTTTCACCATGTTGGCCAGGCTGGTCTCAAAATCCTGACCTTGGGTGATCTGCCCACGTCGGCCTCCCAAAATGCTGGGGATTACAGGAGAGAGCCACTGCACCCAGACAATTTCTAACTATTTTTTCGTACACATTCACCACAACCACCTCCTCCTCAACACCCCACTGCCCTTCCCAGCCTCTGGTAACCATCCTTCTACTCTCTATGTCCATGAGTTCAATGGTTTCAATTTTTAGATCCCACAAATAAATAAGAACATGTGATATTTGTCTTTCTATACCTGACTTATTTCACTGAACATAATAATCTCCAGTTCCATCCATGTTATTGCAAATGACAGGATCTCATTCTTTTTATGGCTGAATAGTACTCCGTTGTGTATCTGTACCACAGTTTCTTTATCCATTCATCTGTTGATGAATACTTAGGTTGCTTCCAAATCTTAGCTATTGTAAATAGTGCTGCAACAAACATGGAAGTGCAGATATCTCTTTGATATACTGATTTCCTTTCTTTTGGGTATATACCCAGCAGTGGGATTGCTGGATCATATAGTAGCTCAATTTTCAATTTTTTTGAGGAACCTCCAAACTGTTCTCCATAGCGGCTGTACTAATTTACATTCCCACCAACAGTGCACAAGTGTTTTCTTTTCTCCACATCCTCACCAGCATTTATTATTGCCTCTCTGTTGGATAAAAGCCATTTTAAATATCTCATTGTAGTTTTGATTTGCATTTCTCTGATGATCACCGATGTTGAGCACCTTTTCATATACCTGTTTGCCATTTGTATGTCTTCTTTTGAGAAATGTCTATTCAAATGTTTTACCCATTTTTAAATTGAATTATTAGACTTTTTTCTATTGAGTTGTTTGAGCTCATTATATATTCTGATGATTAATCTGTTGTCAGATGGGTAGTTTACAAGTATTTTCTCCCAATCTATGGGTTGTCTCTTCACTTTGTTGATTGAATCCTTTGCTTTGAAGAAGCTTTTTAATTGATGTGATCCCATTTGTTCCTGTTTGCTTTGGTTACCTATGTTTGTGGGGTATTGGTCAAGAAATTTTTGCCCAGACCAATGTCCTGGAGATTTTCCCAAATATTTTCTGCAGCAGTTTCATAGTTTGAGGTCTTAGATTTAACTCTTTAATCCATTTTAATTTAATTTTTTTATATGGTTAGAGATAGGGTTCTGGTTTCATTGTTCTGCATATGGATATCCAGTTTTTCCAGCACCATTTATTGAAGAGACTGTGCATTCCCCAATGTATGTTCCTGGCACCTTTGTAAAAAATGAATTCTTTGTAGATGTATGGATTTATTTCTGGGTTCTCTATTTTGTTCCACTGCGCTATATGTTTGTTTTCATGCCAATACAATGCCATTTTGGTTACTATAGCTCTGTAGTATAACTTGAAGTCAGGTAATGTGATTCCTTCAGTTTTGTTCTTTTTGCTTAGGATAACTGGCTATTCTCAGTATTTGTGGTTTGATATAAATTTTCAGATTTTGTTTTTCTGTTTTTGTAGATAATGTCTTTTTTTCTTTCTTTCTTTCTTTTTTTTTTTGAGATGTTGTCTCACTATGCTGCCCAGGCCAGAGTGCAGTGGCACAATCTCGGCTCATTGCAACCTTCACCTCCTGGCTTCCAGCAATTCTTGTGCCTCAGCCTCCCAAGTAGCAGGGACTATGGGCATGTGCCACCATAGCCCAGCTAGTTTTTTTTTTTTTTTTTTGGTAGAGATGGGGTTTCACCATGTTAAGCAGACTGGTCCTGAACTCCTAACCTCAAGTGATCCACCCACCTCGGCCTCCCAAAGTGTTGAGATTACAGACATGAGCCACTGCGCCCAGACAAGAATGTCATTGGTATTTTGATAGGGATTTTATTGAATCTGTATTGTGTTTTAGGTAGTATTGAAGCAGGCTATTTCCCTGACCCCTTTGTGGGTGGGAACTGGAGTGCACTGGTGCTGGACCTAGCTGGCGCTTTGGCACTAGCAGGGGCGAATTCCACTCACTTAAACCTGCTGTGTTCTACCCCTTGTGGGAGGGGAAGCACAGGTCAGTGGGTGCAGGAGCCGGGGTGAGTGCCTTTGGGCACCGGCAGGAGCAAAACTCTATGCGCACCCCGCAGCAGAGTCTGGGGGGGGCGGTGCCTGCGACCCCTGAAGCTCCAGAAGGAGTGTTACGGTGTCCTTTTAACTTTGCTGTCTGCAGATGGCTTAAGCATTAACAGCTCACCGTAGGGTCAGTGTGACAGCCTTTTGCACCCACACTCAAGTTCTTGTCTGGCATCCAGGAGGAATGAGGTTACACAATGAATCAAAGGTGGTTAATGTGGGGGATTTTATTGCTGATCAAAGTGGCTATCAGTGGGAGGGGGAGCTGAAAAGGGGATGGAGTGGGAAGGTAATCTTCCCCTGGATTCCAACTGTCCCCATCTGGACTCCTCTCCAAAGCTATGCCATCAAGCTGTCCCTCTGAAGTCAAGCCACTTCTCTCCAACATCCGACTATAATCAACGTTCAGCTGTTTCTCCTCTTTCTGCCAGCTGAGCCTGGGTTTTTATGGGCACAGGATAGGGGGCAGGGTCAGCCATGGGTGGTTTTGGAAAAGGCAACATTCAAGCAGGAAAACGGATATATAAGTTCTCACTTTGGACCGTGTTTCCAGGCTTCAGGGTGGGGCCCTCACCAGGGACCTGCCCACTTCTGCCTAGAATTTCCCTGCCTCCTGTCCCTGTCAGTATGGACATTTCAACAATATTGATTCTTCCAATCCATGAGTATGGAATATTTTTCCATTTTTTGAAGTCCTCTTCAATTTCTTTCATCAGTGTTTTATAGTTTTCATTGTAGACATCTCCCACTTCTTTGGTTAATTTGTAGGTATTTAATTTTATGTGTGGCTATTGTAAACAGGTTTACTTTTTTATTTCTTTTTCAGATTGTTCACTGTTGGCATAAAGATGCTACTGATTTGATTAGTTTGATTTTCTATACTGCAACTTTACTGAATTTGTTTATCCGTTCTAATAGCTTTTTCTGGAGTTTTTAGGTTTTTCCAAATATAGGATCATATCATCTGCAAACAAAAATAATTTGACTTCTTTTTTTCCAATTTGAATGCCCTTTATATCTTTCTCTTTTCTGATGGCTCTAGCCAGGACCTCCAATACTATGTGGAATAACAGTGTTGACAGTGGGCATCCTTGACATGTGCCAGGTCTTAGAGGAAAGGCTTTCAGTTTTTCCCCATTTGATATGATACTAGCTGTGGGTCTGTTTTATATGGCTTTTATTATGCTGAGGTGTTACTTGTATCCCCAGTTTTTTGAAGGGATGTTGAATTTTATCAAATGCTTTTTCAGCATCAGTTGAAATAATCATGGTTTTTAATCCTTCATTCTGTTGATATTATGTATCACATTGATTGATTTGTGTATGTTGAACTGTCTTTGCACCCAGGGATCCCACTTGGTCAGGATGAAGGATCTTTCTAATGTATTGTTGAATTCGGTTTGCCAGTAGCTTGTTGAGGATTTTTGCATCAGTATTCATCAGAGATATTGGTCTGTAATTTTCTTTTTTTGATGTGTCTTTGTCTGGTTTCGGTATCAGGGTAATACTGGCCTTGTAGAATGAGTTTGGAAATAGTCCCTCCTCTATTTTTCAGAATAGTTTCAGTAGAATTGGTATGAGCTCTTCTTTAAATGTCTGATAGAATTCAGCTGTGAAGCCATCAGGTCCTGGGCTTTTCTTTACTAGAAGACTTTTTATTATGGCTTCAATCTCATTACTTGTTATTGGTCTGTTCATGTTTTGGATTTCATGGTTCAATCTTGGTAGGTTATATGTGTCTAGGAATTTATCCATTTTTTTCTATATTTTTCAATTCATTGACGTATAATTGGTCATAGTGGCCACTAATGATCCTTTGAATTTCTGCAATATCAGTTGTAATGTCTCCTTTTTCATTTCTGATATTATTTATTTGGATCTTCTCTCTTTTTTTCTCATTAGCCTGGCCAAAGGTTTGTCAATTTTGTTTAACTTTTCAAAAAACAACTTTTTGTTTCACTGATCTTTTGTATTATTTCAAATTCTTTTAATTCTCTCATCTTTGTTGTTTCTTCTACTAATTTTGGGTTTGGTTTGTTCTTGCTTCTCTATTTTTTTCCAAAAGAATATGCAGGTATCATTCCTTTTCCAGGTCTTTAAGATGAATTATTAGATTGTCTATTTGAAGTTTTTTCTGTCTTCTGATATAGGCACTTATAGCTATAAAACTTCCCTCTTATGACTGCTTTTGCTATATTCCATAGGTTTCGATATGTTGTTTTCCATTATCATTTGTTTCAAGAAATTTTTCAATTTTCTTCTTAATTTCTTCATTGACTCACTGGTCATTCAGGAGCAATTTTTGTTGTTGTTGTTGTTTTTTGTTTGTTTGTTTGAGACGGAGTTTCACTGTTTTGTTGCCCAGGCTGGAGTGAAACGGTGTGATCTCAGCTCACTGCAACTTCTGCTTCCTGAGTTCAAGTGATTTTCCTGCCTCAGGCTCCCGAATAGCTGGGATTACAGGCATGCGTCACCACACCTGGCTGATTTTGTATTTTTAGTAGAGACGCGGTTTCTCCATGTTGGTCAGGCTGGTCTCGAACTCCCAACCTCAGGTGATCTGTCCACTTCGGCCTCCCAAAGTGCTGGGATTACAGGCATGAGCCACTACGCCTGGCAGGAGCATATTTTTTAATTTCCCTAATTAAATTAAAGTTTAATAATATTATTAAACATTAATAAATTAATGTTTTATAACACTAGTGGTGTATGGTGTTTGTATAGTTTACTAAATTCCTCTTGTTATTAATTTCTAGTTTTATTCTATTGTGGTCAGAGAAGATGCTTGATGTTATTTCAGGTTTTCTGAGTGTCTTAAGATGTGTTTTGTCACCTAACATATAGTCTGTCAGTGAGAACGATCCTTGTGCTGGGGAAAATCATGTGTATTCTTCAGCCATTGGATGAAATGTTCTGTAAATATATATCGGATCCATTTGGTCTATAGTGCAGATTAAGTCTGATATTTCTTTGTTGAGTGTCTTCAACTTTTATTTTAGATTCAGGGGATACATGTGCAGGTTTGTTACATGGGTATATTGTGTGATGCCAAGGTTTGGGATATAGATGATCTTGTCACCGTGGTAGTGAGCATAGTATTCAATGGTTTTTCAACCCTTGTTCTCCTCTCTCCCTCCTCCTTCTAGTAGTACCCAGTGTCTATTTTTGCCATCTTTATGTCCATGAGTACCCAATGTTTAACTCTCATAAATAAGAACACGCAGTATTTGGTTTTCTGTTCCTGCATTAATTCCTTTAGGAGAATAGCCTCTAGCTGTATCCATATTGCTGCAAAGGAAATGATTTTGTTCTTATTTATGTCTACATAGTATTCCATGGTATATCTTAACCACATTTTCTTGATCCATTCCACCATCGATGGGCACCTACGTTGATTTCATGTCTTTGGTATTGTGAATAATGCTGTGGTGAACATATAAGTGCAGGTATATTTTTGGTAGAATGATTTATTTTCTTTTGTATATATACCTAGTAATAAGATTGTTGGGTCAAATGGTAGTTCTGTATTAAGTTCCTTGAGAAATCTAGGGGTCAGTTTTAAAAATTGTTCTCAATCATTGTTTGGCCCATGGTGGATACATGAATTTGCTTAAGTTACATATGCATGTGGATGAGAATCCTTTGTACTGTTTTAATGATATTTAGCCCTATTTGATGTCCCATTTACCTTAATCGTAGCTTTTGCATTTAGGAATTATTAGCACATCAAAACTTGCTAATTGTTGGAAAACTTCTGCCTGTTGTTAGAGCTTACTGATAGTTAATACCAAGAGGAAGCTGAGTATAAGTAGTATTAGACAAAAATGTATTGTACTTGTAATAAAAAATACTCTATGAAATGTTGTTGAGCATGCATAGCTACCTTTGTTGTTGTTGTTGTTATTGTTGTTGTTGTTTTGAGATGGAGTCTCGCTCTGTCACCCAGGCTTGAGTGCAGTGGCGTGATCTCGGTTCACTGCAAGCTCCGCCTCCTGTGTTCATGCCATTCTCCTGCCTCAGCCTCCCAATTAGCTGGGACCACAGGCACCCGCCACCACACCCGGCTAATTTTGTTTTGTATTTTTAGTGGAGACAGGGTTTCACCGTGTTAGCCAGGATGGTCTCGATCTCCTGACCTCGTGATCTGCCCGCCTCAGCCTCCTAAAGTGCTGGGATTACAGGTGTGAGCCACCGCGCCTGGCCAAAGCTACCTTATTTTGAAATCTCATTGTACCTAAGTATAATTCTAGACATGTTTTTCTATGCATTCTTTAGGTATACTGAACTTCCAGAATTTGGAGGCACTTTGAAATTGGTTCAATGTGTAGAAAAGTCTGGATAGTAAGGGATCTAAGCACTTTTTTTGTTTGTTTCTTGGCATTTCCAGGATATCTTATTTTTAGAAAAGCTAGAGTGCTTGTGATACATGGCCACAGCACACTGGCCATGTCTCAGGTGACAAGGGCCAGTAGTTTGTGTTCTCTAACTACACAATGCTGGCATCATTCTAGTGTGGAGAAGCCTCCTGGTTTGATTCATTATAGGATTTGTTTATGTCAAAAGTTAGGACTAGTGGATGGGTGTGTAGCTCAGGGCACACATGCTGCTCTCCCTTCTCTAAATTTCTGTATCAACATACCATACAGTGAAAGAGCACTTGGTTGTCACCTGCCCTTTATTTTTCGTTTCTGATTACTTCCTACAAGTGGGATGTCTTGGTCAAAATGTATGAGCAGTGTTAGGGTTAAATTTTATCATACATGTCTCTCCTTTACCCTAATTTAATATTGTTAATATTTGGCACATATTTTCACACAGCCTAATTCTCTCTCTCCCCCCATTTTATTACTATTGTAAGTTACATCAAGAAACTTCACCCCTAAATTATCCTGCGTGCATCACCTACAAATAATGACATTGTCCTACATAATTACATCAGCACTGTCAGGCCCAAGAAAATGAACAATGTTTCCTTGATACTATCTAATTGGCTCATACATTTCTTTTTTTGCCTTCTCTATTTTTAAAGCTGGGCTGCATTCTCAGGGTTCATACATTTCTGTGCCACTTTTCCCCACACTGTTTTTTCTACATGGATTGTGCCTCAATGAGCTTGTATAGCTCACCAAACTCTTTACTTTTCTTAGGGCTCAAATTCCAATTCTACCTCTTCCATGAAACATACACAGAAAACCCCAACTGTCACGAATCTCTGGTGAACTCATGCTCCTGGAACACTAAATTATCTGTATTAGTCACTAATGTGGTACCTGTTCTGTATTGTCAACTGCTTTATGTAAATATCTCTTGTCTCCCCAGTAATATTTTTTGTCTCCCAAACTTCAATTATTTACTTACCACTTTCACGATTTTTGCCACATCTTTGCTATCAATATTATTCACATACTTTGAAATTATTTAAATAAATAAATAAATCTATATTAGTTTTGTTCTAAGCTATCTGGAGAATTCTCAGTTTGATGTGAGGTATTACCTTCCTAGAATTGCTGAAACAAACTACCACAAACTAGGTGGGTTAAAACAAGAGAAATGTGTTCTCTCACAGTTCTAGAGGCCAGAAATCTGAAATCAAGTTATTGTCAGGGTCATGCTGCCTCTGAAGGCTTTAGTGAAGAATCTTTTCCTTGCCTCTTCCAGCTTCTGGTACATATAGGTGTTCTTTGGCTTGTAGCCCCATCACTCCACTGTCAGCCTGCATCTTCACATTACCTTCTCCTCTGTGTCTCTGTGTGTTATTCCTCTGTATGTCTCTTATAAGGACACTAGTCATAGAATTTGGGGCCCACCCAGATAATCCAGCAGGATCTCTTCAAGATCTTTAATTACATCTACAAAGATACTTTTTCCAAAAAGACTCTGGGAATTGAGGTGTGGACAGGTGTTTTTGAGGGTCACCATTCATCCCACTACAATGTGTTATATATATTTTCCAATGTACGGTACAATAGAGTAAGCATAAATATTAAAATAAAATAACTTCATCCATGTATTACCCAAAAAAATCCTTAGATTCTTTGAGAAACAAAAACTGATTTAGTATTTTTCACATTTTCTATAGTTTTGTGCTAGGTACTAAGCAAATACCTAGTGAACAAATATATGCATACATATACATATATACATACATTTGTACATTTATGATCTCATTTTGCCTGATTGTGGCTACTACTATCCCAATCTCTTAAAATTGCCAGGTTTGTTAGATTAAGTCTAGGTTTCTAATAATACCCATCTCCATCCACCTCTCCATTTTCTAATACCCAAACACATAATGCTGTTATTGGAAAAAGACAAGTTTTAGAAGGTTAAACAGACTTTTTGACCTAAACAATGAATGTGTACAATACATGTGTGCATATGTATCCAGGCATAAAACTAATTGTTTTAACCCAGAGCAAAGCTGGAAGGTACCTGTTTACAAAAACAGGTTTCCTCTTTCTGTTTGGGAGGAGCCTAGGCTTTATCATGTTTCTATAACATCCCTTCCTCTCTTTCCACCTACTGTGCTGTCTATGGTATTTTGTTCTTCATTTCTAATCTTACATTACCACTTTCAAGCTCCACATCAGAGCTGTTTCAAATACATGAAAAATGGAAACTTTGTAACAGTTGATTCCACTGATTCTCAGGGCCTCTCTACCTATCTTAATCAAATGCTTAAATATTTGTGAAATTAACCAACTTTTCTCGGAGTTTATTTCTAGAATTGAGAGGGGTGTTTCCTAAGAACCGAAAGGGTCTCATCTTTAGTAATATATGAATAAATAACTCTTTTTATATTTTTTTGTCCACTCAAATTGGCTTAAGGAAACCTGATAAGGATTCTGGGTATTTGAGGAGTAGCACTGTGGAAATTAAAGCTTGTCTTCAAACCACTCCTAAGTTTCTTTGTTTTCTTTCATGTACAACCTTCTTCATAGATTCAGAAATCCGGGAATTCAGGATAAAGTCTTAAAATAGCAAATGGGGAAAGTAGCTATTCTCTTTGATAGTGATTGACTAGAGAATACTTAAAAACTGAAGCCATCACACCACGCTAAAGATGAAGAAAGATTACTTTAAAAGAAAAATCTGATGACAGAACAATCCTCAGATGAGCTTTCAAAGCTGAAGTGATTATATTCAATGAAGCATGAAATAGGTACCCATCCCGAGTCATCTTAGTGAGGATTCTTAAAATCACCAAAATTCTAGGGACAAAAACTCACTCAATCAAGACTTGAAGGTCTTCTTCAGAACCTTCAAGCATAATATGCTATCTATAAAGATAAGGTAAAGCAAATAGTGTGTTGGTTTTTTTTTTAACCATAGGGAGGGTTATATTCAAAATACGGAATAAGTTAGACTGTATAACAATATTTTTATTAAAATTATTTTGATCATATTGAAAAAAGAATCCTCAGTGCACACAAACAAAACTTATTCACCCTGATAGTGTGTAGATATGGAATGCTTGTCTTTAAGCCACAAAGGAAGGAACAGTAAGGTCAACATTGAGATCTACTTTTGAGAACAGTCTGTTTTCTCGAGAAAGCTTGCGTTCAGAAGACAATATTTACACCCAGAAAATACTTGCTACAAGATAGATTCACTTAGACATAAGAGGCATGCTTGGAAGTGATATGTACAGAAAAAAGTATGTGATGCTATGCTTTGAGGAAGTTACTATTAAGAAACTAAAACCCAAACAACTGCCCTTCCAACATTTCTCTCAAAGCCTTTTGATGGCAGGAGAGAAGTAATGATTGTAGCCCTGCTGCAGACAGGGTTTGGTTAAGAATTGGCAAACCACAAAATAGGTTTAGTCTATAAAAGGACAATTAATGATGGCCTGTTGGAGCAGGACCCTGTAACACTGTATCTCATCAAGGCAATAAGAATAGACTATCAGTTCTTCAGTTTCTCTGCTTTCATCAATCAAGTTCCATTTTAGATGTTCCTACGTAATGTTTTTCAATAAAATGTATACCTGCAGATCAAGGCCTTGAGCTAGTAACACTGTTGTAGGCAGCACTCATCTCACTGAAATGGCCTTTTTTTGGCAAAAGAGAGTAAAAGTTGCCAAAGTAGTGTTTATTTTATAGTTAGGGTTCAAAGCTTCAGCTTTTTCCGGTTTCTTAGTCCAAAAAGTCCCTAAAATTTAGCTAAATCTTTTCTTAATTTCAGTGGCAAGTTGTGTTTATTTTTATACCTGCACCCACAACTATATTCTTACAGAAAATGGTATTACAGTGAATTATTATTATTATTTTTTGTGACAAAGTCTCATTCTGTTGCCCAGGCTGGAGTGCAGTGACAATTCTCCTGCCTCAGCCTCCCGAGTAACTGGGACTACAGGTGCATGCTACCATACCTGGCTAATTTTTGCATTTTTAGTAGAGATGGGGTTTTACCATGTTGGCCAGGCTGGTCTGGAAATCCTGACCTCAAGTGATCCACCTGCCTTGGCCTCCCAAAGTGCTGGAATTACAGGCATGAGCCACCGTGCCTGCCCTACACTGAACCTCTTCTTATGCTTTCTATTGTAACTCTATTTCTCACTGTTATTGACAGCAGTGATAGACTATGGAAAGAGATAACATTTTTTCTTTTGAAGATTCCTTGGATTCTATCTTTTTAATCTGGGAATGGAGCTACTCAAGTGAAGAGATATGTGGGAAATGTAGGAAAAATAAGAGCTTAAGTTGATTTGGGGGATTCTGAGAACAGGGGAGTTTTATGTTCAGCAGAGCCAATCTTGACAACTTCCTCTCCTTGTCAACAGGATTCTACTCCCCCCTTATCTGGATGGGTCAAACCCACCCATGAGGGATGGGTTACATTCGCAGTATGTGAAACAGTGGGACAAATCACAGAAATCATGTCCTGGAGGAGCAGATTGAAGCAATGTTTGGACCACAAACAAGGGCTGAGTTGGGATAGGGGCTTGCAAATCAAGAAACCAAGAGTGTTGTAGCATAAAAGAAGGGAAAAGAAAATGGCAGTCTGGCTAAATTCTGGAGACAAAGCACGGATGGGTTTTTGGTGCCGTTACTCATTCCCAGCCTGCTCTGAGTGTTGTTGTCATATGTTTTTGACACAGAGTCCTGCTCTGTCACCCAGACTGGAGTGCAGTGGTGTGATTATAGCTCACTGCAGCGCTCTGAGGGTTTTTAAAATAAAGTCAGAGCTAGAAGACACTGCCTCCCCTGCCACTTATTACTCCCTGAATTCAGACCCTTATTATCTCTCACTTAAATTTTAAAAAATCATAAGCATAACATAATTATCACACCTTAAAATTAACAATAATTCATTAATATTGTCTAATATACAGTCAATACTCAAATATTTTTACATGTCTCATCGAGATTTTTCCACTTGCTTTCTTTTGAATGTCTTTGAATCTAGTTTTATTCCTCTTTCAATCAATCTTCATTAAGAAGCTAGTTAAATCTCACAGAAATAGTTCTTCCCTTGTTATTCCTCTCTTCCAAACAATTATCTTCTATCACCCAACCTTTCATTGAACTCTACCTTTCCTCATCTTCCAAATATACAAAACTAAAAGTGGTTATGTTTTATATAAAGGATGTATTCCTTAACATTTTTCATAATTTAAAACTCCCATAATTCAAGTATCATGCTGATAGATAATGGAGGCTTGTTTGTTTACTGGCTAAAGAGGTACCACTATCGCCAAAATCATCTTCAAGATCCAGAGTGTTGCTTGGCAGTGGCATACGCAGTTCGTTATATCCTTGACCTTTGAATTCATGGAATTCTTAGAAAGTTTTTAATTAGGTTGAGGCTTTATTTCATATATTACATATAAAGTGCTCATTTATTAATTTTTTAAAAAAATGTATTAGTTTTTTAAACTTATTTAAATTTATTATTAGTTTTTTAAACTAATAATAAATTTATTAGTTTTTTAAACTAATAATAAATTTATTAGTTTTTAAACTAATAAATTTATTATTAGTTTTTTAAACTAATTTATTTATTAGTTTTTTAAACTAATTTATTTATTAGTTTTTTAAACTAATTTATTTATTAGTTTTTTAAACTAATTTATTTATTAGTTTTTTAAACTAATTTATTTATTAGTTTAAATCATTTATGATCATTTAGATCATTTATTAGTTTTTTAAAAAATCCCAGAATTAAAAAGTTACAGAGTTCAATTTTGCATATAATACAACTAACTGTATTGCAAGGTTATTTCATAGTTTATTCTATAATTATACTGTCTGTTGTTATGGCTCTATAGGCAGGAATTATCTTTCTTATCTCTTATCTGCCTAGAAAATTTCTATTAATTTTCTGTGACTCATCTGAAATATCACCTCCTCCTTGAAGCCTTCCCTTTCTAGACAGAATGAGTCATTCCCTTTTGTTTTTCTAAAACGCCTTGCTTGTATACCTGTTACATTATTTATTATGGTATGATTTATAAACTGTTCACATTATTCTATCATTATATTTAGTATATTAGTATGTACTTATTGGCTGTACTTTATTGATGTGTGCTGCCACTGAGCTTATAGTGGATGCTCAGAAAGTGTTGACTTTAAATAATTTTGCAAGATTATTGTGAAGGTTAAATGAAATAATTTTTAACAATTGCCTGATACAGTACCTGGTACTTACAGGTACTCAGTAAAGTTTCCCATCTTTTTTTCTCTTTAGTTTACTCCTGCCTTATTTCTCCTAGCACCATGTATTCCTTCCATGTGAAATGAATAGAGATTTCTTTTTTACATTGCTTGCATGTCTCTTCAGGGTACTAACACTGACTTATGCATCTCCCATTTGTTTATTTATTTAAGGTCACTGCTTCTGTTCGGAACAGAGATCCCCCTGAGATAGAATACAGAAGTAATATGACTTCTCCAACACTCCTGGATGCCAACCCCATGGAGAACCCAGCACTGTTTAATGACATCAAGATTGAGCCCCCAGAAGAACTTTTGGCTAGTGATTTCAGCCTGCCCCAAGTGGAACCAGTTGACCTCTCCTTTCACAAGCCCAAGGCTCCTCTCCAGCCTGCTAGCATGCTACAAGCTCCAATACGTCCCCCCAAGCCACAGTCTTCTCCCCAGACCCTTGTGGTGTCCACGTCAACATCTGACATGAGCACTTCAGCAAACATTCCTACTGTTCTGACCCCAGGCTCTGTCCTGACCTCCTCTCAAAGCACTGGTGGCCAGCAGATCTTACATGTCATTCACACTATCCCCTCAGTCAGTCTGCCAAATAAGATGGGTGGCCTGAAGACCATCCCAGTGGTAGTGCAGTCTCTGCCCATGGTATATACTACTTTGCCTGCAGATGGGGGCCCTGCAGCCATTACAGTCCCACTCATTGGAGGAGATGGTAAAAATGCTGGATCAGGTAAGTAACAATATTGCCCCTTTCCTGGCCTTTCTGAATCTATTCCCTTTTTGAGTCATCCTAACTCCTGTCTCTTTTCACTTCCTCCAATTATTCTTGCACACTGCTTCAAGAGTAATCTTTCAAAAGTACTGTTTTTTATCATCTTTTTAATGCTTAAGAATGACAATGACTCTTGATTAGACCATGCTTCTCAAACAAGTATGCATATCTATCAATGACATATCAAACAACTTCCTGGAACTTCCATATTATTTGATGTTAAATAATTTAAAGCATTTTATATTTAAAATATGATTATCTTGTATTACAAAATGCAAAATTTAAAAACCTGTTAAGATAAACCACATATTTCAAAAATAGTTGAAGCTTACTAAAGGCATCCACCGTTGGACTTTTCAGGAGAATGTGTTTATTTTATGCCATTCAGAATGCTTTGGTGGAAAAGTTGAGAACAATATTTCTATCTCAAACATACTTAGCCAGTATTAGCTCCTGCCTGTACCAATACTTTCCCTTTTCTCTTCCCTGCAAAAGAAGTAATTGAAATATTGTCATCTTCCCTGTATTCTTCCTCATTTGGCATCTATCACTTTCCATTTTACTTATTTATTTGCCTGTATCACAAGTGTCTGGGGATTATTAACAACTGAATTGTAAATTCCTGAAAAATAATACTCTATCTTAATTTTTTTATGTATGCCTCCAGAGAACTTAACACAGTGCTAGTAGTTGTCTTGCAACAGATAATTTGATGAACAAACTTGAAAATTTGTCCGAGAGAATTCAAATGCTATAATCTTCCATTTTATTTTATTTTTAAAATAAGTTCAGAATTCAGAAAGGTATAAATTAAGTCTCTCTTCCACCACTATCCCCCAACCACTAGTTCTCCTCCCAGAGGTATATCTGTTTTAGTTTGTAATTAGGAGTGATCAAGGAAAATTATGTGGCCTCTAAAGCAGGCTGATAATGTTTTGCGTATCGGAAAGGCCAAGGGGTGGAAATGACTAGGAAGCAGATTTCAGCTTACTATAAAAGAGTATCTACCCTTGAAATTTGATGCCCTGTACTAAATGTAGGAGGCTGAAAAACAACATACTACTAAGCATCAAGTTGCTGAGACTTTGCACTGGTCTTCTGAATACAAATATTATCATTGACTAGTGGTTAATTGTGGTAATAATAAGTGTTCATAATCTTATTTTGAGATATGATATCCATTCCATATACGAAGGGAGAGCCAAACAAACAAACCAAAAAAAGGAAACAAACAAAAAAGGAAATAAAATTCCCTGTGTGAGAGTTTGCTCAGATAAAGGCAGTGGTAGCATCAAAGGATGGTTTGAAGGAGCTTTGAGTATTCCCCATAATATCATCAGTCCATCAGAGCCACTCTAAATAAACAGGATAAATTTTAAATGTGCTCAATGTGGTTCCAAGCTAAGGGCATTGGCCCAATGGTGTCTGTATCAGTTCGTTTTCGTGCTGCTGATAAAGACATACTCGAGACTGGGAAGAAAAAGAGGTTTAATTGGACTTTACAGTTCCACATGGCTGGGGAGGCCTCAGAATCATGGCGGGAGGCAAAAGGCACTTCTTACATGGTGGCAGCAAGAGAAAAGGAAGAAAGAATAGCGGAAACCCCTGATAAACCCATTAGATCTCATGAGACTTATTCACTATCATGAGAATAGCAGGGAAAACTGGCCCCCATGATTCAATTAACTCCCCCTGTGTCCCTCTCACAACATGTGGAAATTCTGAGAGATACAATTCAAGTTGAAATTTGGGTGGGGGCACAGCCAAACCACATCAGTATCCAAAATGGGGGGCTTACTAAACATTAGGGGGCATATATAAAACAATTGGAGTGCAAGAAGAAAGTATCAAAATTTGTATTTTCTTACCCTTAAAATTGACGGCAATATTGTATGTTTTTATCATCTATAGCATGATGTTTTGAAGTACATATGCATTGTGGAGTGGTTAAATCTAGCTAAATAACAAATGCATTACCTCATTATCATTTTTGTGGTGAGAGCACTTAATATCCATTCTCTTTACAATTTTAATAAATAAAATGTATCATCATTAACTGTACTTGCCTTGCTGTACAATAGATCTCTTGAAATGTATTCCTCCTATCTAACTATAATTATGTATCCTCTGACCAACATCTCCCCATCCCCCTCCCCACTAGCCACCCCAGCCTCTGGTAACTACCATTCTACTCTACTTACATGAGATTAACTTTTTTAGATTCCACATATGAGTGAGATCATGCACTCTTTGTCCTTCTGTGCCTGGCATATTTCACTTAACATAATGTCCTCCAGGTTCATCTATGCTCTCACAAATGGCAGGATTTTATTCTTTGTTATAGCTGAATAATATTATATTGTATATATATATATGTCACATTTCGTTTATTTATTCATTTGTTGATAGATATTTTAGGTTGGTTCCACATCTTGGCTATTGTGAATAATTCTGCACTAAACAGGGATGCAGATATCTTTTGGGCACATGATTTTATTTCCTTTGGATGGATAACCCAGAAGGGAGATTGCCAGATCCCTTTTCTCCACATACACACCAGCACTTACTGTCTTTTGTCTTTTTGATAATAGTCACTCTAACTTAAGTGAGATGGCGTACTACTTTTTGTTTGTTTTCTTATAATGTATACAAAATTGTAGGATACCAATACATGTATATCACATACATGCACAAACATGCACACCACAAGATACATGTTTAAAACTTTTTAGTGAATGATATGCAAAGTATAGAGACAACTCTTTTAACCAAATACTTGTTCCCCACCTTATCACCACCCCCAAGTTTCTTCTCTATAGAAATTTTGAAGGTTTCACTGGGTCTAGGAGACTGTTGACCACCTGACTGAGTTTTGTTAGGAATTAGAAACATCAGTGGTTGATAATAAGGAATATTTGACAGCTTCTGTCAACATAGGTGGGAAGGAAGGTTGTATCAAGCACCTACTAGGTGGTAGGTATATGTTTCATCTCATTGACTCATTTCTGTTTAGGAGCACAAAGGCCAAGGTTGATGTTCTCACATCTGGACTAATTCTAGAATTTGATTTTAGGACAGCCAGGAGCTATTCAGTGAGTTCAATTCAACACACACACACACACATTGAAACTAACTTTTCAGCAGACCCTGTCCTGGTAGCTGGAGATAGAGAGATGAATCATACCCAGACCATATCCTAGAGATACTCTCATTTGATATCACTCATAGTGGTATCAGAACTCTTCATACTACTCTTACTTTAAAGGCATTTCTGTTCCCTGCTATGCAAAAAAATAAAATGTTATTCTCTTACGTCCATGCAAATATACTTCTTTCATCTTGTTTTTTTTCTTTATTTTTCTATCTTGCTGCCACTTCTTAAGGTGGGACAAACTGGGAATCCTGAAAATGATTAAAGAGGCACATACATCTTTAGCTAACACTGCTCCCTTTCTTTGCTTTTAGTGAAAGTTGACCCCACCTCCATGTCTCCACTGGAAATTCCAAGTGACAGTGAGGAGAGTACAATTGAGAGTGGATCCTCAGCCTTACAGAGTCTGCAGGGACTACAGCAAGAGTGAGTACTTTTTGTCTTCAAGTCTGTCTTTGTGTGTGTGTGTGTGTGTGTGTGTACATTTGCACATATGTATAGGTGGAACTAATGATCAGACACAAGAGTAAGAATTTGAGGACAAGAAATATAGGGAGACTGCCTTTCCAGTGAAAGTGTATGAGTTTGTGTGCACACATGTGCATGTACATGCATGTTATGGTAGAGCTATGTTCTAACTGTAGATCATCCATTTTTCTTTTGAAAAATCTTCAAATTTCTCATAAAGTGTAGTTATGTACCATTTCTCTCTGTAAGTTTGAAACAGCTTTGTCTTTCAATATTGGAACTAATTGGAAGTAGTTGGCTTGTGTTTAGCAACAACTGTTGTATGAAAAACAAATTTCTTTAAGCAGGAAAATGAAACTTATTGAAGTGAAATGCTCACACTGTTTGGGAACACAACCACTGAAGGAAACACTACCACCTCCCATGCTTTCTCTGAGCACCTACTGAGGGACCTGTACCTACTGAGCAGAATGGCCTAGTTGACAGAATTGTTTTTACTATTCCAATTATTTCTTTTTGGGGGTACCTAGCATTAAATTCGCATAAATTAAAAGCAGATATGAGGTGGCACCAATGAATGTAAATTCATTTTTTTAGCCTTCACTTTAAAGTCACTGTTTGGCTTTATCTCTATTTCTTTGATCAGACCAGCAGCAATGGCCCAAATGCAGGGAGAAGAGTCGCTTGACTTGAAGAGAAGACGGATTCACCAATGTGACTTTGCAGGATGCAGCAAAGTGTACACCAAGAGCTCTCACCTGAAAGCTCACCGCAGAATCCATACAGGTCTGCCCACTCCCATCTCACCCCCAACACACACACACACACACACACACACACACACACACACACACGAAAGAGAGAGAGGGGCAGAGAGAGAGAGAGAAAATTTCTGAGAGACAGAGAATGAAGTCTTGAAACAAAGACTGATGCATTTATACTCGTGGGCTCAGGCTCCATTCATGGTTTTCATCCCTATTTCTTGTCCCTACTCTAAGGCAGATTTTATAAAACCGGCCTAGGAAAACACTAAACTAAATCTGGTGTCTTAACAGTCATCATTCCCAGTGAGCCCCTGTGAGTCTTTCTAATTGCAGAGTCAACACTTAAGCAAAGATTAAGGCATTACTCCCTTCCTTACTACCAGGGTCTCACAAGTTTTACTAAGCATGGAAAAGCACAAGAAGAATTTAAACTATGTGAAATTAAAGCAGGTTTTAATCCACTAACCATTAACGTGTCTTTGTTCACATTAAAAAAAAAGGTGCACATAAATAAATAAAGCAGACCTGGTAGTGATCCTGTCAAGCTGGACAGCACATACCTGATCTGAAGAAGGAGAGCTGCCACTCAAATCCATGTAGTCAGCCATCAATATTCTTAGGTTCCACATCCGTGGATTCAACCAACCACAAATCAAAAATATTTTTTAAACAACAAAAATAACAATACAATAATAAAAAAATATCAATTTTAAAATACAGTATAACAACTACTTACATAGCATTTACATGGTATCAGGTAACATAAGTACATCTAGAGATGACTTAAAATATAGGAGAGAATGTGCATAGATTATATGCAAATGCTATGTTATTTTATATCAGGAACTTAAGCATCCATGGATTTCGTTATCCACCCGATGGGTGGGGTTGGGAATGTAGGTGGCTCTGAAATCAATCCCCCATGGATGCTGAGGGACGACTGTATTAGTAAATTTAATTGTCAAAGAAAAGCAAAAAACAAAATCCAGATTATTATGTGAAATGTCCTTGATTTTGAATGTTGGCATCTAGTTCAAAAATTTTTTATAACCCTAGGAATTCAAAGAAACCTGCCTAGAAGCCAGATGCAGCTTGTCATTTATCATTGTGTCCCCTTTGCCTTGGAGACTCCTTTTCCATAGTGGTCTCCAAGCTCAGAATTGGGACTTAGACACCTTGGACAAGGAGGAAGCCCTCCTTTCTTGTAAACATCTGCTATGTTACATTTGCTGTGTTAGAATTTGTGTAGAAGGACCCAGAGCCCTAGTTGTTTTGCCCAGAGGCTATGAACAGGTGAGTGATAAATGTCTTTTTAGCTCTTTTGCCCATATGCACCACATTTTCTTTATCCATTCATCTGTCGATGGACACCAGTTACTTCCAAATTCTGGCTATTGTGAATACTGCTGCAATAAACATGAGAGTGCAAATATCTCATTGATATACTGATTTCCTTTCTTTTGGATATATAACCAGCAGTGGGATTACTGGATCTTATGATAGCTCTACTTTGTTTTCTGAGAAACCTCCAAATTGTTCTCTATAGTGATTGTACTAATTTACATTCCCACCAACAGTATATGAGGGTTCCCTTTTTTCCACATTCTCACCAGCATTTGTTATTACCTGTATTTTGGACAAAAGCCATTTTAACTGAGGTGAGATGTTATCTCATTGTAGTTTTGATTTACATTTCTCTGATTATCAGTGATGTTGAGTACCTTTTCATATGCCTGTTTATCTTTTGATAAATGTCTTTTTAGCTCTTTTGCCCATTTTTAAATTGGGTTATTAGATTTTTCTCCTATAGAGTTTTTTGAACTCTTTGTATGTTCTGGTTATGAATCCCTTGTCGATGGGTAGTTTGCAAATATTTTCTCCCATTCTGTGAGTTGTCTCTTCACTTTGTTGATTGTTTCCTTTGCTGTGCAGAAGATTTTTTCAACCTTATGGCACCCCATTTGTCCATTCTTGCTTTGATTGCCTATGCTTGTGGGGTATTGCTCAACAAATCTTTGCCCAGTCCAATGTCCTGGAGAGTTTCCCCAATATTTTCTTGTGATAGTTTCAGATCTTAGACATAAGCATTTAATCCATTTTGATTTGATGTTTGTATATGGTGAGATATAGGGCTCTAGTTTATTCTTTTACCTGTGATATCCAGTTTTCTCAGCACCCTTTATTGAAGAGACAGTCCATTCCCCAGTGTATGATCTCAGCATCTGTGTCTAAAGTGAGTTCACTATAAATGCATAGATCTATCTCTGGGTTTTCTATTCCATTCCACTGATCTGTGTGTCTGTTATATGCCAGCACCACACTATTTTGATTGCTGTACCTCTGTAGTATAATGTAAAGTCACATAATGTGATTCCTTCAGTTTTATTATTTTTGCTTAAGATAGCTTTGGTTATTCTGGGTTTTTGTGGTTCCATGTAAATTTTGGGTTTTTTTTTCTATTTATGCAGAGGAATGTCATTAATATTTTGATAGAGATTGCATTAAAATTGTAGATTGCTTTGAGTAGTACAAACATTTTAACAAAATGTATTCTTCCAATCCATGAACATGAAATATCTTTCCTTTTGTTTCTGTCTTCAGTTTCTATCATCAATGTTTTATAGTATATATTGTAGAGATCATTTATTTTCTTGTTTATGTTAATTCCTAGGTATTTCATTTTATTTGGAGCCATTGTAAATGAGATTATTTCTTGATTTTTTTTTTTCAGAATGTTCATCTGTTGGCATGTAGAAATGTTTTGGATTTTGTATGTCAGTTTTTTATCCTATAACTTTACTAATTTTTTTTATCAATTCTAATAGCTCTTTTTCTGGAGGCTTTAGGTTTTTCCAAATATAAGATTATATCTTCTGCAAACAAGAATAATTTGTCTTTTTCCTTTCCAATTTGGATGCCCTTTAATTCTTTTCTCATCTGACTCCTCTAGGTAGGACTTCCTGTACTATGTTGAATAAAGGTGAAATTGGGCATCCTTGTCATGTTCCCAATCTTAGAGGAAAGTATTTCAGTTTTTCCCCATTTAGTATGATACTTATGGGTCAGTAATTAATGACTTTTATTATGTTGAACTATGTTCCTCCTATACCCAGTCTTCTGATGATTTTTATTATGAAAAGATGTTGAATTTTATCAAATACTTTTTCAGCATCAATTGAAATGACCAAATGGTTTTTATTTTTCATTCTGTTGATATGATGTATCACATTAATTGATTTGCATATGCTGAACCATCCCCACATCTGTGGGATAAATCCCATTTGGACATGATGAATTATCTTTTTAATGTGTTGCTAGTATTTTGTTGAGGATTTTTGCATCAATATTCATCAGTGATATTGGTCTATGGTTTTCATTTTTTGATGTGTCTTTGTCTGGTTTTGGTATCAGGGTAATACTGGCCTCATAGAATGAGTTCGGAGTATTTCTTCCTGTTCTATTTTTCAAAATAGTTTCAGTAGAATTGATATGAACTAATCTTTAGATATTTGTTAGAATTCGACAGTGAAGCCATCAGGTCCTGGGCTTTCCTTCCTGGGAGACCTCACCCCCCCCGCCCCCGCACCTCACCCCGAAAACCAAGTCTCACTCTGTTGCCCAGGCTGGAGTGCAGTGGCATGATCTCAGCTCACTGCAACCTCCACCTTCTGGGAGAGTTTTAATTATGGCTTTTGTCTCATTACTTGTTGGTTAGTCTGTTCAGGTTTTGGATTTCTTCCTGATTCTGTGTTTTTCCTTGTCCTTAATATTACCAGTGAGTTTTGTACCTTCAGATGATTTCTTATTTCTCATTAATGTCCTTTTCTTTCTGATTGAAGTACTCCCTTTAGCATTTCTTGTAGGATGAGCATGGTATTGATGAAATCCCTCAGCTTTTGTTCATCTGGGAAAGTCTTTGTTTCTCCTTCATGTTTGAAGGATATTTTCACCAGATATACTATTCTAGGGCAAAAGTTTTTTTTCCTTCAGCATCTTAAATATGTCATGCCACTCTCTACTGGCCTTTAAGGTTTCTACTAAAAAGTCTCATCAAAGGTGTTGGAACTCCAGTGTATGTTATTTCTTTCTTTTCTCTTGCTTCTTTTAGGATCCTTTCTTTATCCTTGACCTTTGGGAGTTTAATTATTAAATGCTTTGAGGTGGTCTTCTTTGGGTTAAATTTGCTTGGTGTTCTATAACCTTCTTGTACTTGGATATTAATATCTTTCCCTAGGTTGGGAAGTTCTGTATTATTGTCCCTTTGAATATTTCTACCCCTATCTCTTTATCTACTTGCTCTTTAAGGCGATAGCTCTTAGATTTGCCTTTTTGAGGCTACTTTCTGGATCCTATAGTTGTTGCTTCATTGTTTTTTATTCTTTTGTCTCCTGTCTATGCATTTTCAAATAGGCTGTCTTCAAGCTCACTAATTTTTTCTTCTGCTTTATTCTATTTAATTGTTTCAATCTCTTTGTTAACTTATGGGATTCTTAATTCCTTCTCTGTATTATCTTGAATTTCTTTGAGTTTCCTCAAAACATATTTTGAATTCTCTTTCTGAATGGACACATATCTCTCCAGGATTGGTCCCTGGTGCCTTATGTGTTTCATTTGGTTTGGTCATGTTTTCCTGGATCGTCTTGATGCTTGTAGATGTTCATTAGTGTCTGGGCATTGAAGAGTTAGGTATTTATTGTAGTCTTCACAGTCTGGGTTGGTTTGTATTCATCCTTCTCAGGAAGTCTTTCCACATATTCAAAGGGGTTGGGTGTTGTGATCTAAGCCATCTCTGCATTAGGGGATGCAGAACCCAAGCCCAGAAGCCCTATGGTTCTTGCAGACTTGTAGAGGTTCCACTTTGATGTTCTTGAATAAGATCCAGAAGAATTTTCTGGATTACCAAGCAGAGACTCTTGTTCTTTTCTTTTACTTTATCCCAGACAAACAGTCTCTCTCTCTCTCTTCCGAGCCACCTAGATCTGCGAGTGGGTTGACAGAAGCATCCCTGTGGCTACCACCACTGGGACTGTGCTGGGTCAGGCCTTAAACTAATACAGCACTAGATTTCAGCCAAGACCCGCTGTAACCACTACCTGGCTATTGCCAATGTTCACTCAAGGCCCTGGGTCTCTACAATCACCCGTTGGTGAAGCCAGCTGTACCTATGTCTTTTCCTTCAGGGCAGTGAGTTCCCCTAGGCCCTTGGTAGGTCTAGAGATGCCATCTGGAAGCCAGGAACTCGAGTCAAAAACCTTAGAAGTCCACCTGGTGTTCTATTGTACTGTGGCTGAACTGGCACTCAAACCATGAGACACAGTTCTTCCCAGTCTTCCCTTCACTTTCCACAACCAGAAGAGCCTCACCCCTTGGCTACCACTACCGTAGGCTTACAGGGAGTACTGCCAGGCTACTGCTGATGTTCCCATAAGGCCCAAGGCCTCTTTATTCAGCTTATCGTGAATGCTGCTTGGCCTGGGACTCACGCTTGAGGGCAGTGGGCTCCCCTCTGGCCCTGGGCAGATCCAGAAATGCCATGCAAGAGCATAATCCTGGAACTGGAGACCCCAATATCCTGCTTGTACTCTATCCCTCTGTGGCTAATTGGTATCTAAGGCGCAAGACAAAGGCCCCTTTACTTTTCTTTCCACCTTTCCTAAGCTGGAGTGTCTCCCCATAGCCATCACAGCTTGGGAATGTGCCGAGTCTCATCTGAAGCCAGCAAGTCTCAGAGTCTCATCCTAGGCCCATGGTGTACTACCTGAGTTTTGCCACTGGTTATTCAGGGACCAAGGGCTCTTTAGTCAGTAGGTGATTCGTCCTGCCAGAACTGGGTTCTTCCCTTCAAAGCAACAGCTTCCCTTGTGGCCCAGGGTGTGTCTAGAAATGTCAACCATGAGCTAGGTCCTGGAAAAGAAGCCTCACGACTCTGAATGATGCCCTATCCTACTGTGGCTAAGCTTGTATCCAAGATGCAAGACAAAGTCCTTTTTACTCTGCCCTCACCTCTCCTCAAGTGGGAGGAAGGGGTCTCTTTTGAAGCTGTGAGCTGTGCATCCTAGGGTTGGGGAAGTGGTGGTGCAACCACTGTCTTATCTGATCCAACTGATATCTTAATATGTCATATGCTCCCCGCAAGTCCACCGGCTCTGAGCCCAGTTCATCACTAGGACTCACCTAAGACTTGAAGTCCTTGTGGCCTATACTGCATTTCAAGTTAATTCAAGCCCCCAGAGTACTTTATCTCATAGTGGTGAGTCTTCCCAGAATGCAAGTTCTGACTTCTGGGATGGGTGATTCCCCTCTGGCTCTGACTTGTTTAAACATTCCCTCCATGGGTGGGAGTCAGCAGAGTTCAGCCTAGTTTTGCTTTCTGTTGTGACAAGGCAGCACTGAATTTAATGCAGTGTCTCACAAGTGCTATACTATCCCTGTCTGAAGCACCCAGATTCTCTCTCCACACCATGTAGGCACTGCAGAGGGATGGGTGAGGGGTGGTGTTGGTGATTCAAGACTCTTTCCTACCCTCTTTCAGTGCTTCTTTAAACAATATGAAGTTAAAACCAGGTACTGTGAGTGGTCATATGATTTTTCGTTCTTTTTTTTTATTATTATGGTTTAAGTTTTAGGGTACATGTTTACAACTTTCATTCTTATGAAGGTCCTTTTTTGTGTAGATAGTTGTGAAATTGGTGTTCTTGTTGGGGCATGATTGGTAGAACATTCTATTTGGCCCCCTTGCTCTGCCCCTCTTCTCCATTTATTTTTCAATTGTATAAGTTTAAAGGGTACCAGTGCAGTTTTGTTACATGGATATGATACATAGTGATGAAGTCTGAACTTTTAGTGTAACTAAGGAAGTTTTTTAAAGTAGGGAGAATAGCGATCATATGAGAAGGAGCAAGCTATATAAAAAGCATGGCAAAAGACTATTCTTGGCTAGGCAGAGTACAAAACTAGTGAGATGGAAATAAGCTTGCCTTATTCTAATAACTGATACTAGTTCAGCTTAGCTAGGACATATTGAGCGCAGCAGTGGGTGGAGAAAGCATTGAGGTGCAAGAGTGGAAGGGGGAAGATCAAAGAGGCTAATGAAGCAATCCAGGCAAAAAATGATGACAGCCCAACTAGTATGTTGCCCGTGGAATGGAGAGAAGGAGGTACATTGATGATTGAGGGGATGTTGGTGACTCTAAGGTTTCTGTTTTGGGTGACTGGGTGAATGGAGGTGCCATTTATAGAGCTAGAGAATTTGCCAATAGTTACACAGGTAGTAAATGGGTAAAGCTCTATAGGATTAGACCTTTGTACCTAACCTAGGTATACCTTTCTCTATTGCTAGTATTCCACAGGTTCCCTGGGACTGAGGCAGCTACAGAAATGCCTGATTCATTGCCCTCCAAAGATTGTGATTCATTGTTAAGTGTCCTAGAGAGTGCTGTCTCTGTCTTTGGTAGCTATTCTTCCAGCAGAGAGCCATGAGACTCTTGCTTATCTGCAAACACCAGGCATGCAGTGCAGCACTTCATCTCCCTTGAGTTTGCAATCATACAAAGCAGGAAACACAGACATAACAGTTCTCGTTAAACATACTGTGTTCATACTGTCAAGTCCCAGTATATTTATAATGGCATCACCCATCTTCCCAGGCTCTGAATGTATCATTGATTCTTACCATTATCTTTTTTTTTTCCCCAAGTCAGAGTCTCGCTCTGTTTCCAATGCTGGAGTGCAGTAGCACAATCTCGACTCACTGCAGCCTCGCTCTCTCAGGCTCAAGCAATTCTCCCACCTCAACCTCTGGAGTAGCTGGGACTACAGGCACATGCCACCACACCTGGCTAATTTTGTTTTTTTTTTTGTAGAAACAAGGTCTCACTATGTTGCCCAGGTTGGTCTCGAACTTCTGGACTCAAGTGATCCTCCTACCTCAGCTTCCCAAATTGGGTGGGATTATAGGCATGAGCCATTAATATTCTCTTATGTCTCGAGTTATTTGTTTCTAAAGTTCTATTATTTCTTTCTAATTTTGAATAGCCTTTTTATTCATAATGGCTAAGGCTAGGTATTGTGAAACTAGTGTCTTGATTTGACATCTCAATCTGCTACTCACTGCTGAAAGTTGCTTCACCCCTCTTTACTTCAATTTCCCAATCTTGGAATATTAGTAGTGTAAAATACTTAAAATAGTATCCAGCATATGGTGAATACTCAATAAATGCTAGGTTTTATTAATGTTTTTCTTTCAATTCCAATCTTGCTGTCACCTCCTTAGGTTTTATTCTTATATTTATTATTGATTCCTTCATCAATTCAATGAAAAATTAATTTGAGCTTTATATGCCAGACAAATAGATTACCCAGTAGGCTCCTAGTCATTGTAGTCCACCTTATACAGCATGGGTAAATAATTTTAATGTACAACTTTGACCAAGTCATTCTTGAGTTAAACAGACTAACTTTTAGACTAACTTTTAGTCTGTTTTATTATTGTTTTAAAGTTCTCTATTGTCAATGCATCCCCATTATTGCTCACACCTAGGACAGACTGCTCTCACACACACCCCCTTGGGTATATCATTGCCTTTTATGCTTAAGTCCAAATTCTCTTTTTAAAAATAATCCCAAGTTTTTCATCTGTCTTTTATAATAAGGATCATCTCATAATACTCTTGTAAGGATGTTCCATGCTCCAAGATGGCTGACCCTATATGTACCATTCACTGCACTGCCTTGCCAAGACCTTGCCACCAGCTGCCTGGGTTGCTTTCTTCATCTAAAACCTACCCACACCTCCATATTTGTGCCTTCACAGTAACCCAGAGGTTATTAACTAGCCTTGGAACTTATATCACACTTATTTATTTTTTTGAAACAGAGTCTTGCTCTGTCACCCAGGCTGGAGTGCAGTGGTGCGATCTCAGCTCACTGCAACCTCTGCCTCCCGGGTTCAAGCAATTCTCATGCCTCAGCCTCCCAAGCAGCGGGACTACAGGTGCGCACCACCACACCTGGCTAATTTTTGTGTTTTTAGTAGAGACGGGGTTTCACTATGTTGGCCAGGCTGGTCTTGAACTCCTGACCTCAGGTGATCCATGTGCCTCAGCCTCCCAAAGTGCTGGGATTACAGGTGTGAGCCACTGCACCTGCCATGTCACACTTACTATCTTTGTCACATAGTTAATATATATGCTTTATATTATGAATTCTTTCTCTGCATATATACTTTGTTCTTTAATTCAAATGATAAGTTGATGGAGATTACAAGTTGTGTTGTATGATGTTCATTGGCACAAACAGGAGCTTGTTCAATGATAATACAAGGGTAAATGCTTTTGAAATAGGAAAATGGGCCTCACTGCTGAATTCCTTCACAATAATTTGTGTGTTCTAGAAATGAGCTCCGATCACCACAGGGTGTCACTGCTTTACAAGTCAAATTTTCCTCAATTGGTTGAGGTGTATATAGGAATTCTCAGAAGACATTCTTGAGAGATCACAACAAAATGTATAGATAGCAATGCAGCCATTGGGAGATGTGGAGATGCTATAAAATCACATAGAACAAAAAGTGAAAATTTCATTTACACACTCTAAACATCCCCTGAAATCCTATTCTTCTTCCCTCTGTTAACAATTTGTTGTATAGCCTTCCAGATCTTTCCTCCTTGGAGAGAGAGAGAGACAGAGAAGGACAGGTACAAGATTTAGAAAACATAAATGAGATCCTACTCTCCGTGAGCATGTGTGTGTGTGGTTGTTCAGTATCTTTTTTGATTTGATAACATTTCATTGGCCATCTTTTTATCTCATTACATCCAGCTTTATCTCATTCTTCTTAGCAGCTAATGCAGCTATTTCTGAATATTGAAATGATCAGTAATTGATGTCTTTAATTTTCGAAATGTTTGCCTGGGTATAGTCCAAAGCTGTGATTCAGACTGGATTTTATTCTGTTGCTCATTATGTGAACACTATACAGTTAATTAGCAAACACTTGGGAGGGCTGGTAGGTGGTGTGTAGTAAGTTGGAAAACAGTTTATGCAAGCCAGATTGCCACCAGAATTTAGAACAGCATAGAATTAAATGCCCTAGGTAATTTACAGGGAGTAAAGGGGAAAAGACCAAGAGAAAGAGACTGTTAGAATACCAATGCATTTTTGTGTCTGCATTATTGTTTGTTTCTGATTATAAAATAATACATGCTTGTTGTAGAAGATGGGAAACAGAAAAATGTATTAAGAAGAAAGCAAACATTACCCTAATCCTACAACCCAGACTTAACTACAGTTAATATTTATTGTTGCTCATATAGCTTATTTCCTTTCTTAAATTTTTTATTATACGATACAACATTATGATTTTAAAGCATTTAAAACAGTACAAAAGGATATAAAGTAAAAATGAAAAGTTCTCTTCCCACCATCCCTGGTCCTCACTTTCCACAAAGTCATTCACTGTTAACAGTTTCTCTCATAATGTACATTTAAGCGTATTGATATTGGCTTTATTATGAGTATACAAATGTATGGTGTGTGATCTATATACCATAATGGGGTCATACTGTGTTAATTTTTTATACTACTTTTTTTCCATTTAGCTTTCTATCTTGAGCATACATATCCTATATATAATTCAAATACAACCCAAAGATTCTGGGCATGGAGCTATTTCAAAAAGTTTGGCCTGACACTGCCTCCCATGCCATTACATGCCCTTGAGTTTCTAACCTTACACAAAAGACCTGTAGCCTTAGCTGAGGGCCCTTTCCAGTGAATCACACATTCATCCTGTGTATATATATGGCTTTATTTTATTTTATTTTATTTTTTGAGACGGAGTCTCGCTCTCTCCCAGGCTGGAGTGCAGCGGCGCAATCTCGGCTCACTGCAAGCTCTGCCTCCCGTGTTCACGCCATTCTCCTGCCTCAGCCTCCTGGGTAGCTGGAACTACAGGCGCCCGCCACCACGCCCAGCTTATTTTTTGCATTTTCAGTAGAGACGGGTTTTCACCGTGTTAGCCAGGATGGTCTCAATATCCTGATCTCATGATCCGTCCGCCTCAGCCTCTCAAAGTGCTGAGATTACAGGCATGAGCCACCGCACCGGGCCATATGGCTCTATTTTAGACTGTTTGGTAGGAGATATTAGAGGAACGGATATTATAAAGTGCCAAAGACCTGAGTTTAGATCCCAGTTGTATTGGTTGCTAGCTATCTTTAAAAAAGAAAATGTTTTGAACAACTTTGTGATATATTTTTATCCTTTAGAGATGAGAAAACAGAGACCAAGCCAGGGAGAAGTGATTATGTAAGATCACACAGCTAGTTTGTAGTAGAGCCGGATCATACAAAGGCCTATTTGAACAAGAGGCTATGTGCTTCCCACTCTAACATCTTGGCCTTTCTTTAGAACTCCTGTAGGTAACAATGTATTGTATTATTGAAAATCAATGAGAGAGTAGATTTCAAGTGTTCTTACCACAAAAAAAGATAAGTATATAGGTAATATGTATGTTAATTAACTCGACTTAGCCATTCCACAATGTATATACATCTCAAAACATCATGTTGCACATTTATGCAGTGCTTCTCAATCAATTAATTAACTTAAAAGATTTACAGGCATATGCCCTCAAGGTTATTGCCTAACCTTTTCACTAAAGCCTTGATACGAGTTACGTATTCTATTATCTTTCTAGTATCCAATCATCTCTCTGATTCTCTTTTTTTTGTCACATTCCCTTTTTAGGAGAGAAGCCTTATAAATGCACCTGGGATGGCTGCTCCTGGAAATTTGCTCGCTCAGATGAGCTCACTCGCCATTTCCGCAAGCACACAGGCATCAAGCCTTTTCGGTGCACAGACTGCAACCGCAGCTTTTCTCGTTCTGACCACCTGTCCCTGCATCGCCGTCGCCATGACACCATGTGAGCTGCACAAGTCACACTAGAGAAGCTGCGCTGGTATCTTTCCTGTTCGTGTGCTGAGGTCGGGACAATTTTTTCCTCTTTGACTTCAGCTTGCATATGGGGTTGAAGCAGCCCACTGAGCCAAGTTGAGGAGACTGGAGGAAAAGAGAGCTGGTCTCCCATGGGGCTCTTCATATTCTACCTTCACTTCTCCACTGTCCAGACCCGTTTTTTTCAACCTCCACATGGGTTGAATTCCAGTGTGGCACCCATGGCTGCCTTCCCATCCCCCCTGCTCTGAAATAGGACTTTTTTCCTACAGTAACAAAACAGGAATCAAACTCAAGGCTGTGAACAAACATACGCTGCTTTATTCTTTCCAATTTTTCTCTTGTTTTCTAGAACTCTTATCCATATTTTTTTTAAATAAGTACCTAAAAGTGGTTTGATAGTGTCCTAAATGACTTTTTTAACTTCCTAAATGGAAAGAGCATAACAATGTAGTTGATTGGTAAGATTTACAGGGATTTGGTTTCTGAGTTTGAGGCACATTCCCAGTGAATAAGCTGAGTCCCATACCACACTCAAAAGGTTTTAATAAATCTAACCCTATTTCTTCTTAAAGTTTGGTTTTCAGACAGTGCTGGTGCTTCTGCTTCTTAAGTTCATCAAGGGAATGAGGAGTTCTTGTCCTTCTCCTCCTCTTTTTCTTCTTTTCCACTTTCTCCTGCAGGATTAAAGATTTTGCTGCACAATTATTATTTGTTAGGTTAAATTTGGACAAATATTCAAAGCACACATAGACATATCAGTAAGGAGAAAAATGTTCCAGGAGAGTAGGTTGGGCAGTGACAGGAACAAACAGACCTAGAATGATCCTGAGAACAAATAGAGGGGTTCATTTACTTGGATAGGATATTAAAAGTGCTGTTAATCACAAACCTCATTCAAATGGCAGGCTGTCGAGACAGTGTCTTGAGGGGCTGGCTGTATTGTTTATTTTTTCATTTACACAAAGAAGCAATTGAGTATATTGCATGATGAGAAATCACACACTAGGGGCACGTTATACAGAAGTAAGGGGTTGGAAAAACGGAATGTTGTTCACTCCATGGAGTTATTGGCATTTGTTCCAATGTTTCAAATGAAACATAAGATGCTTTTCATGAAAACTGACATACAAAAAGCAATTTGATGTTCTGCAACTGCTATGAAAACCTAAGCCATTTATTTTAGCTGTGATAGCAGATTGCATAATATACTCATTTAGCTGCCCAATCATATTGTTTTATAATATTACCTGGGGTACAAAATCCTCTGTTCCTGGCCCTGGACCACAGATCTACCTCCACATGGCATATTTCCTTTCCTGGGGTCAGGGGTGCGGGAGGGTCTTTGCATCACTTGAATTTGGACTCAGCCTCTCTTTTAAAGATTGTCTTTATATTGAACACCTTTTTCTCTTCAACCCTGCTTGAATACTTTAGGTTACTATTTCCTGAGGCTGTCCATTCTCACTAAATTGTAGAATTCTAGCACCAAGAAGGGATTCCGTTAACCATCTAGTCCTACCCATCCCTCATATTTTACAGATGAGACAAATACGGGTCAGATTTTTTTCTCCAAATGTTTCTTTGAGCCCTTATACAACTGCACGCTTATTCTCCTAGGGATCACATAATTTGATTTATTTATTTTTTGAGAGACAGTTTCACTCTGTCACCCAGGCTGGAGTGCAGTGGCGTAATCTCGGCTCACTGCAACCTCCGCCTTCTGGGTTCAAGTGATTCTCCTGCCTCAGCCTCCCAAATAGCTTGGATTACAGGTGTGTGCCACCACGCCTGGCTAAGTTTTGTATTATTAATAGAGATGGGGTTTTGCCATGTTGGCCAGGCTGGTCTCAAACTCCTGACCTCAAGTGATGCCCCCACCTCGGCCTCCCAAAGTGCTGGGATTACAGGTGTGAGCCATCACGCCTGGCCAGGATCACATTATTAAACCAAATTAAAGTTTACGTGATTGGTTGAAATATTTGTCTAATTTTATATGTTATTCTTCAGAAAAACTTTAGAACTCAATAATCATTTACAGCTGATTAAATAGCAAGTAAAATGTACTTGTGGTCATTACCATATAACATTAGGCACATGCTTCTAGCACTTCTATAATATCTAGATTTTATTTACCTCATTTTAACTTTCAATGTCTGTCTAGCTCATGAACTCTCCATAAATCCAAGAACTGCCTGTAGTTTTCAAAATGACACGTGGGTTTTTACTGTTATCATTGTTATTTTGATAGGGCTTTTTCCGGATTTTGGGTATACACGTTCCCAACTTGCATAATAATTGCTAATGCACTAGGCGATATCTAGGGCCAGTCTGTTAAAGGGGACCTCTAATGTAGCTGTAAGACAGATTGGTAAAGATGAACTAACAAGTTTAAGCTAATAATTCAGTAGTTGATGCAGTATTTCACAGTAGAGCCTGAGCTTACTCATTTTCTTCAAAATTTGGATCCTGATAATCCTTTTTCAGAGTTCAGAACTTAACTGCTCCCCTAAGACCTCAGAATCTTTTGCATTGAGACATATGATCTATTTATAAATAAAGGTTATCAAATATCTTGTTGAACTAATTAGGTTGATCAAATTAGGATCCCAAATATTGGGGTCCCTGACATCTGAGCCTTTATCTAAAAATGTTTCTGTAACATAATGACAGCTTTTATGTTTGTTAATTGCCTATAGTAAAGAAGCAATTTTAAGCCTATTCTCATTTCCCTCTCCCCTCCAAAAAATGATAAAAGCTTTCCAATTACTTACATATGCTCTAAGAAGTGTCTCAGGATTCATTAACAGAATTTTATAGAGTACAGGAATTCAAATATAGCACAGTGCAGAGTTTACCAAAAACACATAAAACTTTGCTAGATAGACAGTGAGGTGGAAAGGAACTAAAATGTATCTCTCTTGAATAGCATTTGGGGTTCAATTGAATTTGTTGTGTTTACAATAGCAAAGCACCTTTAGCCTGGACAGTTGCTTAGGGCATCGATAGGATTGGATAATATTATGGGATTTGTTGCAGCTGAATTCCTCTATCTGATGATCAGCAGTTGAACATAAACTTCATAATTATAGTAAAATTGAGGAAAAACTATGAGTGTGAAGAGTATGAACTGATTGGGTAGATTAGGCAGAGTGCATTATGGGCAAGACAAAGGTTTTCGATATTAACTTCTTTTAAAATAAACTTTTTATTTTCAAACAGTTTCAGATTTACAGAAAAAATGTGAAGCTAGTGCAGAGAGGTCTCATTTAGCCCACACCCAGTTTCTCCTATTATTAACATCTCACATTAGTATGTGGTATATTTGTTACAATTAATGAAACACATTGATATGTTAAAATTATTAACTGAAGTCCATACTTTATTCAGGTTTCTTTAGTTTTTACCTAAGATCCTTTTTAAAGAATTGTTTTGGCCAGGCACTGTGGCTCACACCTGTAATCCCAGCACTTTGGGAGGCGGAGACGGGCGGATCACGAAGTCAGGAGTTCGAGACCAGCCTGGACAACATGGTGAAACCCCGTCTCTATTAAAAATACAAAAAATTAGCCAGGTGTAGTGGTGGGTGCCTGTAATCCCAGCTACTTGAGAGGCTGAGGCAGGAAAATTGCTTGAACCTGGGAGGCGGAGGTTGCAGTGAGCCGAGATCATGCCACTGCACTCCAGCGCGGGTGACAGAGCGACACTCCATCTCAAAAAAAAAAAAAAATTGTTTCAGCATCTTGTTCAGGATTCCACATTACATCTAGTAGTCATATCTCCTTAGGATCCTTTTGATTGTGACAGTTTCTCAGACTTTCCTTGTTTTCAGTGATCTTGACAGTTTTGAGAGAGATTTTCCTCAACTGAGATTTGTCAACTGTCTTTCTCATGATTAGACTGAGGTTATGAGTTTTTGAGAGTAGGACCACGGAGAAGTGCCATTTTCATCACATCATACAGGCATACTTTGGAGACAATGCAGATTTGGTTCCAGATCACTGCAACGAAGCAAATATTACAATAAAGCAAGTCACACAAATTTTTTGGTTTCCCAGTGCATATAAAATTTTACGTTTACACTATCCTGTAGTCTGGTAAATGTGCAATAGCATTATGTCTAAAAAACAATGTACATACCTTATTTTAAAATACTTTATTGCTAAAATGTTACTGGCACAAACACAAAGTGAGCACATGCTGTTGGAAAAATGGTGCCAATAGACTTGTTGGTCACAGGGTTGCCACAAACTTTTAATTTGTAAAAAATGCTATATCAGCAAAGTGCAATAAAGTGAAGCACAATAAAACGAGGTATGCCTGTATTTACATGACTCATCACTGTTGTTTAACCTTGATCACCTGGCTGAAATAGTCGTTGTCAGGTTTCTCCCCTGTACTCTTTTCCTCCCCTCCATACTGTACTCTCTGAAAGGAAATCACTATGTGCAGCCCATGCTTCCGGAGTGGTAAGTTATATGCCACACCCTTCAGAGCACGTATCTTACATAAATTATTTGGAATTATTCTCTAAGGGAGATTGTCTCTTCTCCCCCATTTATTTATTTATACAATATTTATATCAGCATGGACTCATGGGTATTTATTTTATACTTTGAGTTATAATCTAATACTACTACTTTATTTTATTGCTCGAATTGTTCCAGCTTTGGCCATTGGGAGCTCTTTTGGGTGATTTTCAAGTCCTTTTGACACACCCCCATCATTTTTTTTAGCACGTCCTTGCTTTCTGCCACTGCAAGATGTTCCAGGCTCATCTTGTATATTTTGTGGCCTATTCCTATAATCAGCCATTTCTTCAAGAAGTCCTGGTTTCTTTTACTGGAAAATTGTATTAGAAACCAATATCTGGGCATTAGGTATGCTCACTGTTACTGGGCTATTGTTGCTTCTAGGGCGTCTCAGCTAACAGAGCAAGGAAACATATGTGTGTATACTATCCTATGTATATGCACATTCTATAAATATTTCTATATGTAATCACCCAGATTTTTATTTAGCTAAACATGAGTTCATATTGATGTTTTCAACTCTAACCTGTTACCACGTGAATCATTCTAGCTTCTTCCTGTTAGTTACATGAAGCCTCCCACACTAATACTGAGAAACCTGGCTCTCAACCTCTGTCATCTATTTACTTAATTTTTCAAATTCAGTGTGCACATATAGCAGTATCTGAATTGTTAACCTGTATACCCATGGGAAACAACTTTATCAACTACAGCACAGTGTGTATGTACATAAAAATAGTAATATTTTTAGAACTCCAACAGCTCTTTGAAACAAAGTGGTCTGCAAAATTCTGGAATTAGGGATTTCTGTGATCTGAGTTCCAAGATTCTGGGGTCTATCCTGCCCCCAAAAACTTTTTTCATGAACCAAACCATCAAGAATGTACCTAACCTTAAATAAGCCAAGGGAAGTTACTGATGCTCCACAGTTTGCTAATTCTTGTATGAGGTACTATAGAGGGATGGATATAGGAGGAACTGGGTGGGCCAAATTTAAATAAACACATAGCACTATATTTTCTCACTGTTAAATATAGCTCTCTAACAACAGTGATGATACCCTGAGTTACCTCTCTTCTGTATTTTCCCAGGTCTCACTTGGTTGACCTTAGGCAAGTCATATCACCTCTCTGTGCCTCAATTAATCCATTTGCAAAATGGGGATCTCAATATCTACCTCACAGGAATGTTGTGAGGCTTCTCATAAATTGATTTTGGCAAAAATGATGAAAGATCTTTAAGTGAACAGCCAAGTATTATAACCATTATTATAATGATAGTTACAGTACCTTATATTTACCCTATGTAAAAGAGAAGATTAGGCTTCCTAGGTGATAAACAGATAAATTTGAGTAAGAAGGATAATTAAAGAGTGGCCACTGGAAGCAATATTATTTATTCTCTTACTTTCACTTTCCCTATATCTTCTTTGTTACTAACAATAGGATTATCATCTGTTTCCATACTGGAAATGTATTAGGACCTAAAGGAAGAGGTAGGCAAAATTCATTGCTTCAGAAGCTGTATTCTTCCCCCTTTGTAACTCTGCTTGGACCACATTCCATGTCACATTCTCAGAGGCACAAAGGCAATTTTCCAGAGCCCTTTAAGCTTTGGCCAGTTCAGTTTCACCACTTATATTTTCTCTTTCCCAACTTACTTTACTCTGAATAGTATAGGTAGGAGAAGGGAAGTTGGGTAGGGTGGTTGGGGGTGGGAGTGGGTTGGAAGAGGATGGGATTTATACCAGTGGCAGGATATTTCTTTGTTTTCCAAACACTGGTTTTAATTTCCATTTCCTTTTCTGGTGTTGGGGTGGGGTCAGGGGAAGAGATACTATTTTGTTAACTGTTAAAAGCTCTCCTTCCTTTCCTAGAGTCGCTACAAGTAGCTGTGTTGGACATTACTTTATAACGATGCTGTATGCAGTGCTGTTTTCATTGTATCACAGAATTAAAAGGGTAAGAGAGTTCCTAGTGGTGTCCATCCCTGTTTTTTGACAGGCAGTCACACAGGTGAGCAGTGCCAGAAACTGGTTCTCTTTTTTGTGTTGGGGAAAGGAGCCTGCAGTGAAAGGATCAGCTGGATTTTTTGTCATTGTTAGTTTGTTTAAATAAATTATAAGACAGTATATTAAGCTTTAGTCACTGTAACTCTTATGTTTGTGCCTCATTATTTTAGTGCTTTAGAGAAACACCTTGTTTTTCCTCTACTTTATACTAGTTCTTGCTCCAGAGGCATGGCTTTGAGGCTAGAATCATGAGCAATCTCTCATAAACAAGTCTGTTATGCACCTGGAGATACTCAAGATTTGCCTCTGTTAGCATGGCCACTTAGAGATTACTCTGTTCTACTTCAGAGACTCTCCACTATGGCATCCATGCAGGGTGTGTGCTTGGATACTAAGCAATCTTGTTCAGTATAATTATTGTACTTTTTTATTAATAAAAAGATCTTAAACTTCAGAAATTGTGGCTGTTTTCTTGACTTTGTCTCCAATCTCTGTTTCTTCAGCATGACATGAGTAGATCACTTTTTTCCCCCTAGCTGGGTGAAGTTGTGATGAAACTACTATGTAGTATCATGGGATAAAAAAGGAAGCCAGGTTGTCTTAAACATGACAGTTTCTCTGTTTAATCATATAAGGTCCTCCTCATTTTGGGGAATCTATTCAGCCGTGTCCCTGAATGGAGCTTCGTGAAGGCTTTGTGCTCCTTTTGTGCATTTCCTACAAAGGATTTGATAAGAGTTTGTGGTATACAGACTCAGCTGGCTAGATTTTCTTGCTCAGCTCTGTTCTCCTCACTATTTTGTTTGTGTTTTCCTAAGATGTAAGGAGGGAAAGGAGGGTGTTGGGACAGCTTTAAACCTCAGAGCCACTGCAGTAAAAATTCTAGCCCTGAGTGAAGATGTGGAAGTTGCCTCACTGTTCAGAGAAACTCTGGGAGAAAAGTAGAAAGAGGGAAATTCCGTGCTGGAGATTGAGGCCAAGAGCAGGAAGAACAAATTGAAAAGTGACTGTTCCTGGGCTGCCAGAATGATATTTTCAGTAAAAATGATAAAAACAAGAAATCTCACCATTTTTTTTTACTCATTTCTTTATTCTAAGAGCCAGTGTCATCCCTTTGGGCTATAGGCGTTTTCAATTCAGTGCTAGCAGTATTGACTAAAAACCTACCAATAGGGAATTGAACAATGAGAACTCATGGACACAGGAAGGGGAACATCACACTCCGGGGACTGTTGTGGGGTGGGGGGAGGGGGGAGGGACAGCATTACGAGATATACCTAATGCTAAATGACGAGTTACTGGGTGCAGCAAAACAACATGGCACATGGATACATATGTAACAAACCTGCACATTGTGCAAATGTACCCTAAAACCTAAAGTATAATAAAAAAATAAAAATAAAAATAAACATACCAATAATCCAGTCGCCTTTCTGGTTGCTATGGAGAAGAATAAAACCCAGCTCCTGCTCTAAAGAAATTCACTCCCTAGCGGAAGAGACCAGCATGTGAAGAAACACAGTAGTTTTTTAAGTGTTATCTTGGAGATAAGTTTAATATTTCCAAAGATTAAAAACGTGTGAACAATGAAAGATACCATGAACAAAATTTAAAAATAGCTGCATATATAATGCAGGATTTCCATCCAGAATGTATTTTTTAAAACCCTACAAACCAATAAGAAAAATACAATATACAGGATATTATCCAGGAGAACTTCCCCAATCTAGCAAGGCAGGCCAACATTCAAATTCAGGAAACACAGAGAACGCCACAAAGATACTCCTCGAGAAGAGCAACTCCAAGACACATAATTGTCAGATTCACCACAGTTGAAATGAAGGCAAAAATGTTAAGGGCAGGCAGAGAGAAAGGTCGAGTTGCCGACAAAGGGAAGCCCATCAGACTAACAGCTGATCTCTCGACAGAAACTCCACAAGCCAGAAGAGAGTGGGGGCCAATATTCAACATTCTTAAAGAAAAGAATTTTCAACCCAGAATTTCATATCCAGCCAAACTAAGCTTCATAAGTGAAGGAGAAATAAAATCCTTTACAGACAAGCAAATGCTGAGAGATTTTGTCACCACCAGGCCTGCCCTAAAAGAGCTCCTGAAGGAAGCACTAAACATGGAAAGGAAAAACTCGTGCCAGCCACTGCAAAAACATGCCAAACTGTAAAGACCATCGAGGCTAGGAAGAAACTGCATCAACTAACGAGCCAAATAACCAGCTAACATCATAATGACAGGATCAAATTCACACATAGTCATATTAACCTTAAGTGTAAATGGGCTAAATGCTCCAATTAAAAGACACAGACTGGCAAATTGGATAAAGACTCAAGACCCATCAGTGTGCTGTATTCAGGAAACCCATCTCGCATGCAGAGACAGATATAGGCTCAAAATAAAGGGATGGAGGAAGATCTACCAAGCAAATGGAAAACAAAAAAAGGTAAGGGTTGCAATCTAGTCTCTCATAAAACAGACTTTAAACCAACAAAGATCAAAAGAGACAAAGAAGGCCATTACATAATGGTAAAGGGATCAATTCAACAAGAAAAACTAACTATCCTAAAAATATATGCACCCAATACAGGAGCACCCAGATTCATAAAGCAAGTCCTTAGAGACCTACAGAGAGACTTAGACACCCACACAATAATAATGGGAGACTTTAACACCCCACTGTCAACATTAGACAGATCAATGAGACAGAAAGTTAACAAGTATATCCAGGAATTGAACTCAGCTCTGCACAAAGTGGGCCTAATAGACATCTACAGAACTCTCCACCCCAAATCAACAGAATATACATTCTTCTCAGCACCACACCGCACTTATTCCAAAATTCACTACATAGTTGGAAGTAAAGCACTCCTCAGCAAATGTAAAAGAACAGAAATTATAACAAACTGTCTCTCAGACCACAGTGCATTCAAACTAGAACTCAGGATTAAGAAACTCACTCAAAACCACTCAACTACATGGAAACTAAACAACCTGCTCCTGAAGGACTACTGGGTAAATAATGAAATGAAGGCAGAAATAAAGATGTTCTTTGAAACCAACGAGAACAAAGACACAACATAACAGAATTTCTGGGACACATACAAAGTAGTGTGTAGAGGGAAATTTATAGCACTAAATGCCCACAAGAGAAAGCAGGAAAGATCTAAAATTGACACCCTAACATCACAATTAAAAGAACTAGAGAAGCAAGAGCAAACACATTCAAAAGCTAGCAGAAGGCAAGAAATAACTAAGATCAGAGCAGAACTGAAGGAAATAGAGACACAAAAAAACCTTCAAAAAATCAATGAATCCAGGGGCTGGTGTTTTGAAAAGATCAACAAAATTGATAGACCACTAGCAAGACTAATAAAGAAGAAAAGAGAGAAGAATCAGATAGATGCAATAAAAATGACACAGGGGATATCACCACTGATCCCACAGAAATACAAACTACCATCAGAGAATACTATAAACACCTCTATGCAAATAAACTAGAAAATCTAGGAGAAATGGATAAATTCCTGGACACATACACCCTCCCAAGACTAAACCAGGAAGAGGCTGAATCTCTGAATAGACCAATAACAGGCTCTGAAATTGAGGCAGTAATTAATAGCTTACCAACCAAAAAAAGTCCAGTACCAGATGAATTCACAGCCGAATTCTAGCAGAGGTACAAGGAGGAGTTGGTACCATTCCTTCTGAAACTATTCCAATCAATAGAAAAAGACAGAACCCTCCCTAACTGATTTTATGAGGCCAGCATCATTCTGATACCAAAGCCTGGCAGAGACCCAACAAAAAAAGAGAATTTTAGACCAATATCCCTTATGAACATTGATGCAAAAATTCTTAATAAAATACTGGCAAACCAAATCCAGCAGCACGTCCAAAAGCTTATCCACCATGATCAAGTGGGTTTCATGCCTGGGATGCAAGGCTGGTTCAACATATGCAAATCAATAAACGTAATCCAACATATAAACAGAACCAACGACAAAAACCACATGATTATCTCAATAGATGCAGAAAAGGCCTTTGACAAAATTCAACAACCCTTCATGCTAAAAACTCTCAATAAATCAGGTATTGATGAGACGTATCTCAAAATAATAAGAGCTATCTATGACAAACCCATAGCCAATATCATACTGAATGGGCAAAAACTGGAAACATACCCTTTGAAAACTGGCACAAGACAGGGATGCCCTCTCTCACCACTCCTATTCAACATAGGGTTGGAAGTTCTGGCCAGGGCAATCAGGCAGGAGAAGGAAATAAAGGGTATTCCATTAGGAAAAGAGGAAGTCAAATTGTCCCTGCTTGCAGATGACATGATTGTATATCTAGAAAACCCCATTGTCTCAGCCCAAAATCTCCATAAGCTTATAGGCAACTTCAGCAAAGTCTCAGGACGCAAAATCAATGTGCAAAAATCACAAGCATTCTTATATACCAATAACAAACAGAGAGCCAAATCCTGAGTGAACTCCCGTTCACAATTGCTTCAAAGAAAATAAAATACCTAGGAATCCAACTTACAAGGGACGTGAAGGACCTCTTCAAGGAGAATTACAAACCACTGCTCAATGAAATAATAGAGGACACAAACAAATGGAAGAACACTCCATGCTCATGGGTGGGAAGAATCAATATTGTGAAAATGGCCATATTGCCCAAGGTAATTTATAGATTCAATGCCATCCCCATTAAGCTACCAATGACTTTCTTCACAGAATTGGAAAAAACTACTTTAAAGTTCATATGGAACCAAAAAAGCACCCACATTGCCAAGTCAATCCTAGTCCAAAAGAACAAAGTTGGAGGCCTCACGCTACCTGACTTCAAACTATACTACAAGGCTACAGTAACCAAAACAGCATGGTACTGGTACCAAAACAGAGATATAGACCAACGGAACAGAATAGAGCCCTCAGAAATAGTGGCACATATCTACAACTATCTGATCTTTGAGAAACTTGACAAAAACAAGAAATGGGGAAAGGATTCCCTATTTAATAAATGGTGCTGAGAAAACTGGCTAGCCATATGTAGAAAGCTGAAACTAGATCCCTTCCTTACACCTTATACAAAAATTAATTCAAGATGGATTAAAGACTTAAATGTTAGACCTAAAACCATAAAAACCCTAGAAGAAAACATAGGCAATACCATTCAGGACATAGGCATGGGCAAGGACTTCATGTCTAAAACAGCAAAAGCAATGGCAACAAAAGCCAAAATTGACAAATGGGATCTAATTAAACTAAAGAGCTTCTGCACAGCAAAAGAAACTACCATCAGAGTGAACAGGCAACCTACAGAATGGGAGAAAATTTTCGCAATCTACTCATCTGACAAAGGGCTAATATCCAAAATCTACAATGAACTCAAACAAATTTACAAGAAAAAAACAAACAATCCCATCAAAAACTGGGCAAAGGATATGAGCAGACACTTCTCAAAAGAAGACATTTATGCAGCCAAAAGATACATGAAAAAATGTTCATCATCACTGGCCATTAGAGAAATGCAAATCAAAACCACAATGAGATACCATCTCACACCAGTTAGAATGGCAATCATTAAAAAGTCAGGAAACAACAGGTGCTGGAGAGAATGTGGAGAAATGGGAACACTTTTACACTGTTGGTGGGACTGGAAACTAGTTCAACCATTGTGGAAGTCAGTGTGGCGATTCCTCAGGGATGTAGAACTAGAAATACCATTTGACCCAGCCATCCCATTACTGGGTATATACCCAAAGGATTACAAATCATGCTGCTATAAAGACACATGCACACATATGTTTATTGCGGCACTATTCACAATAGCAAAGACTTGGAACCAACCCAGATGTCCAACAATGATGGACTGGATTAAGAAAATGTGGCACATATACACCATGGAATACTATGCAGCCATAAAATATGATGAGTTAACGTCCTTTGTAGGGACATGGATGAAGCTGGAAACCATCATTCTCAGCAAACTATTGCAAGGACAAAAAACCAAACACCACATGTTCTCACTCATAGGTGGGAATTGAACAATGAGAACACGTGGACACAGGAAGGGGAACATCACACACTGGGGCCGGTCGTGGGGTGGGGGGAGCGGGGAGGGATAGCATTAGGAGATATACCTAATGCTAAATGACGAGTTAATGGGTGCAGCACACCAACATGGCACATGTATACATATGTAACAAACCTGCACATTGTGCACATGCACCCTAAAACTTAAAGTATAATAAAAAAATTTAAAAAATAAAAAATACAAATGAAAATAAAAATAAAAAAGAAAAATACAATATACAATAATTTAAAAAGAAATTAACAAATAATTCAGAGAAGGATTACGTGTAGTCAATGAACATATAAAAAGATGTTCAATCTCATTAGTAATTAGGGAAATAAAATGAAATTGAACTATTTTCCATTCATTTGACTGGAAAATGTTTACAAGTTTTATAAGATCAAGTGTTAGCAAATGATTAGGAAGGAGAAATTATAAATTACTGGTTGGAGATAAGAATGGTAGTCATTTTGGAGGGGAATTTTTTTCATATTTATTATGACCAAAAAGGCCACATGCCCTATGTCTCAGAAATTTCACATTTTGGTGTCTATGGTAGAGCAACTGTCAACTATATACAGTTTAGTCCATATACCATAAAGATGTTAATTTCAGCATTGCGTGTAATTGTGCGAAATTATAAACAACCTAAATACCTTTCCAAAGGGGAATGAGTAATTAAACTATGATATGTTATATTGTGTGATACAGTGCAGCAGTTTATAAATATGAGGTAGATTTATATTAACTTACATGAAATGATCTTCAAATCACATTGTTGAGGAAAAAAACAAATCATATTGTTTGGGAAGAATTCATACGAACAAGATTACCATGCCTGTGTATTGAGAGAAGTAAAGGGCCTGAGTTTGAGGGTTTAAAATCAGTCTGTGAGAGTTCAGGAAGGAACTCCATAGGGCTGGTGGAGGATACGGTCAAGAGAACAGTGAATGCAAAGGTACCTCTTCTCTGAAATCTGCTAAAGGACATGAACAGACACTTCTCAAAAGAAGACATTTATGCAGCCAAAAAACACATGAAGAAATGCTCATCATCACTGGCCATGAGAGAAATGCAAATCAAAACCACAGTGAGATACCATCTCACACCAGTTAGAATGGCCATCATTAAAAAAAACAGGAAACAACAGGTGCTGGAGAGGATGTGGAGAAATAGGAACACTTTCACACTGTTGGTGGGGCTGTAAACTAGTTCAACCATTGTGGAAGTCAGTGTGGCGATTCCTCAGGGATCTAGAACTAGAAATACCATTTGACCCAGCCATCCCATTACTGGGTATATACCCAAAGGACTATAAATCATGCTGGTATAAAGACACATGCACACGTATGTTTATTGCGGCACTATTCACTGTAGCAAAGAGTTGGAACCAACCCAAATGTCCAACAACGATAGACTGGATTAAGAAAATGTGGCACATATACACCATGGAATACTATGCAGCCATAAAAAATGATGAGTTCATGTCCTTTGTAGGGACATGGATGAAACTGGAAAACATCATTCTCAGTAAACTATCGCAAGGACAAAAAACCAAACACCGCATGTTCTCACTCATAGGTGGGAATTGAACAATGAGAACTCATGGACACAGGAAGGGGAACATCACATTCCAGGGACTGTTGTGGGGTCGGGGGAGGGGGGAGGGACAGCATTAGGAGATATACCTAATGCTAAATGACGAGTTAATGGGTGCAGGAAATCAACATGGCACATGGATACATATGTAACAGACCTGCACATTGTGCACATGTACCCTAAAACCTAAAGTATAATAATAAAAAAAAAAAAAAGAAAAAGAAAATGCTTAGGAGTTACTTAGGAGAGTTACTATGTAAACTTATGTTTGAGCATCCACGAATGTATTAGCCTGCTTTGTCTATGAGGTTAGGAACAGTAACCTGGCAGAGAATGAGCATGGGTAGGAGACAATGGTACCAGGTACATTTTGAAAGGAACTAGGATAGGTCAGCAAGGGGAAGGTACATATCCTGGTAAAAACAAAGTAAACAATCATTGCCTCTTGGCTAATGCACCCTATGAAGCCAGAACAGCAAAGTGTGAGAGGCCCAGAACACATGCTTTGTACCCCTCACCAGGTGAGGAGTGAAAGGAGAGCCTACCTGCTTGCTTGCTTCATTCTTCATGCGGGATCTCTGGATCTGTTGCTTTACAGTAATACTTGTGGGCTGTCTGTCTTCCCTTGGCATTTTCTCTAAATCATCTTTTCAGTATAATGTGGCTGAACCTTGATAAAAGTGGATGATCACCTCTAAGCACTTATTTTCCTTTTCTTATTTTGGTTCTTGTCATTATGAAATATAAAAACAGAGGAACGAATAAAACATATCTACAATTGAAAGAATAATGATAGCATAAAGCCACATGTGTCCACAACTCAGGTTCAGATATAACACATTTATTGCCCAGACCTCCAGAAGCATCCAGGGACCTCTTGCTTACCACATTCTCCTCCCTCTCCTCAAAGGTAACCTCTATCTAATTTTGAGTGATAATTATTCTCTTCTTGTGAAAAAAATTTTTTTTGCCAACGATGAATGCAAACTTAAATCATAGCTTAATTTTCCATATTTTTGAACTTTAAATAGATTGAATCATATTGTATGTGTCCTTCTGTGCTTTGACTATTTTTCTCAGAAATGGTTGTACAATTAATCCATGTAGATATTTGTAGCTGTAGTATTTTTATTTCCGTAGCTCTGTAGTGTTCTATTATATAAACAACTATATTAATCACATTGAGCTTTGAAGTTCCCTTGTGTTGTTTCAAGTTTAGAGGTAACAATGTTAAGAGAAACTATATTTCTATGAATGTTCTTTCAAATGTCTGAGGGTATATATGTGCAAGAATTTCTCTAAGGAAAATATCTAGGGGTGAAATTGCTGAGACAAAGGCATTTGCTTTTTGTTGTTGTTGTTAGCTAGATTATGCAAAATGTTTCTCAATGCAGTTGCATGAACTTGCATTTCCACCAGCAGTGTATGAGGATTTTAATTTCTCTACATCTGTGCGAATATACAGTACAGTCTTTTTTAAATTTTTACAATTTAATGGTGTATAAGTATATTTTATGGGGTTTTGGCATTTCCTTGTCGACTAATGAGGAGATAATTTTTTCATGTATTTATTGACCTTTTGGATTTTTCTGTTGAAGTGTCTGTTGAAGTCTATAGTGGATGCTATCATGTGCCGCCCAGATACCCCTCTCCAGGACAAAAGCACTCATTGTTAAGCTACTGAGAGTGTTGGCAACAGATACATCTCAGCTGAATTTCTCCCCAAGATAGGGCTTACCAAAATGTACATACCTTTCTCGGGGTCAGCCTGCATCCAATAGCTGTTTGATGTGAGTATATAAAGGCCCTGACCTCCATCCCAATTCAGGATGGCTTTGAAGGGCCATTCTAGCTCCAGAACCCCCATAGGATTGTCTGAGGTCTTTGCTGTGACTGCATTGCAGTTCTTCCTTTCCTTCTGTCCTGTGCTGCTTCTTCCACTTCCCCATAGGTTTCGATCCTGAGATCATGTCCCAATGCATTTTCTGTGTTATTTCTAAAATCACTACATTTCTGGCCGGGCACAGTGGCTCATGCCTGTAATCCCAGCACTTTGGGAGGCCGAGGCAGGCAGATCGCTTGAGGTCAGGAGTTCAAGATCAGCCTGGCCAACATGGTGAAACCCCGTCTCTACTAATAATACAAAAGTTAGCCTAGTGTGGTGGCTCGCGCCTGTAATCCCAGCTACTTAGGAGGCTGAGGCGGGAGAATCTCCTGAACCTGGGAGGCGGAGACTGCAGTGAGCTTTGATTGTGCCACTGTACCCCAGCCTGCATGAGAGTGAGACTCTGTCTCAGAAAAAAAAAAAAAAAATCAATCAAATCACTACATTTTTGTCTTTCAAATTTAGATCTTAATTCATCCTGTAATTAATTTTTGTATGTGATGTGATAGAGGTCTTGTATCACTTTTTTCTACATGGATGTCCAGTTGTCCCAGCATTATTCATTGAAACACCCACCCTTTCCCCACCAATATGCAATACCATTTCTGTTACGTTAAGTAACGCAAGTGTCAATTTTGGGGCCTCCGTTTTTGTTTGAATACTACACACACTTACTTATAATAGCTTTATAATTAGGCTTGATACCTGGTGGGTATCAAATCTCATGAGTATCAGTTAAACCATTAATTGAGTGGATTGCATTTTTGTAATGTTAAATCAACTTTGCATTCATAGAAAGAACTCACCTTGATCATAATGTATTATCCTTTATATGCATTGCTATCCATTTCTGAATTCAGTTTGCTAACATTTAGAACATGAATAAGATTGGCCTGTAATTTTTTTGTGAATTGTCCTTGCCAGGTTTGAGGATCAAAGTTATATTGGTCTCATAAAATGAATATGAGACAGCTCTGAGTTTTCTATACTTTTTGGAAAAGTTTGTTTAAAACTGGAATTATTTATTCCTTGAATATCTCAGAGTTTTTTATTGTGGGAATAATTCAGTCTATTAGCTCAAAGTTTTACATATTTTATTCTTTCTTGAGTTCATTCTAATGTTGTATTTCTCCTGGGGATTTGCTGGTTTCACTACAATTTAAAATTTACTAGCATAAAGCTGTTAATAATTGCTTCATTTATTCTACAATTTCTTTTGAAATTTTTCAAACCTATAGAGAAGTTGAAGGAATATTGCAATGAACACCCACATACCCTTCATCCAAATTTACCAATGCTCATCATTTTGCCACGTGACTCTACCTATTTATCTATCTATCCACATGCACATACACACACACAAACTTTTAGTTGAACGATTTGAAAGTGAGTGGAATAGAGGTCATGACAATCGACCAATAAATACTTTTGTGTGCATTGCTTAAGAACAAATTTATTCTCCTACATAACCATAATGCATTATCATAATTGAGAGAATAAAAATAATTCCATATTTTTTTTACCTACTATAAGGTTGTATTGAAATCTATCTAATTGCCCCTAAAATGCGTTCGATCTTTTTTTTCCCCAACCTAGGATTCAGTGAAGTTTTACACATTACATTTGCTTATATCTCTTTGGTGCGTTTTAATGAAAATGAAGTATCTTGGAATTTTGTTTGCTTATTCATGACACCGAATTTTTTTTAAGAGTCCAAGCCAGGTCTTATAGAATATTTCCCATTCTGGATTATTATGATTGTTTCCTTATGACATTCAGATAAAATAATTTTTGTCAAAATACTACATAAGTTATACTATGTACTTCACATTTCGTCTTGTCATGATGTACATAATGTAAATTTATCCCAGTATTTGAAATGCCACCTTTGATCACCGCATTAACTGACTTTCCAGATTTCTTCATTGTAAAAGTACATTTTCCTTACGTAATTTTTAATAAATTAATGGGATGATATTCTGTTCTCCATCAATTTCTTTGAGATTAATGCCCAAGAGTACTATATTTTAGCGAAATGCTAAATGTCTATTGAGTTTTAATCTTAGTTTTATGGTTTTATTTTGTTTTTTTAATTTCTAGAAATTCTATTTGGTTATTATATAAATCTGTGGGATCATTGTTTATAGTGTACTGTTCATTACAGATATTTTAAGCTTATATTTTACCTCTTTAAATGTAACAAGCATAGTCATTATATGTTTTTTGTCTGAGAATTCCAACATCTGAAGTTTTTGTGGGTCTTTCTCTACTATCAGTTTGTTTATGACAGTTCTCCCTCACAGCTCCTTATTCTGCTCTGTTACTGGTTATTTTTTTGTGGTGAGCAGCCCATTCTTGAAAATTTATTTATAGGACTTCTTTAAGAGCTTAGATGATGGAACCTTTCTCCATAGGAAATTGGTATTTTCTTCTTTCAGGTCTCTTGGGGTATTATTAGTGTAGAATGACATTAAATAGCAGCTTGCGGCCTTCAGGGCCACCTAGATTATGGGAATTTGGGTTGTAATTCTCATAAGGGTGTACTCGAGTTATAAAATCTCAGTGATGGCTTCATCCCCTGCATAGGAACCAGGCAGCTTTCTTTGCATTTCTCTGGGGGTTGCTGTGGGTTGAGTATGTTTACATCTACTTCATTCTTTCACTGAAAATATAGCTTTTTAGGGTTCCAAATTTATGGAATCAGGGTCTCTTATTAGATTTCCCATCTTACATGGAGTCCAGACTTTGTCTTCCATCCCTTTAGAATACCAAACCCATGAAAACAAGGGTTCAATGTACAAAAGTGGCTTTGATACTCCTGCTATTTTTGTGGACTGCCACATTTTGTAGATTTTGGCCTGAACAAAAAAATCATACTCTTTTGCCAGCTCTTTATGATATAAGAATAATTTTTGTACATTATTTGCACTTTAGTTGTTTTCAGCATAAGCATTAGTCAAGATACCTAACCTGCTATTTTACTGATATTGGAAGACTTATCTCTAAATACTTTAAATTTGATCCGTATGTGGCTATTTGTTACCATGGAATAAGATAAACCTAAGTATAGTAGTATAGCATAGTGCTTAATTACACGGTCTGAGGAGTCATAGAAAAGTGGGTTTAAATTACAGCTCTTCCCCTACCTGTGTCAATTCAGCTAACTTTTAAAATTCTTCTGCTGAATTTTAATTTTTGTTTTTTCATTTTCTCATCACCCACATTTTACTAATTTTAATCCTTTTCCATGTTTGCATTCAGTCTTCTTTTTTAAAAACATATTATAGGTTCAGAATTACATATGCTGGTTTGTTACATAGGTAAATTGCATGTTTGGTTTGGTTTGTAAATTGGGGTTTGGTGAAAAGATAATTTTGCCACCCAGGTGATAAAAGCATAATACATGATAGTACATGATACGGTAGTTTTTCAATCCTCACCCTCCTCCCTTCCTCTGCCCTCAAGTAGGCCCCAATGTCTGTTGTTTCCTTCTTTGTGTCCACGTGTACTCAATATTTAGCTCCCACTTATAAGTGAAAACGTGGTGTTGGGTTTTCTCCTCCTGTGTTAGTTCACTTAGGATAATAGCCTTTAGTTTCATCCATGTTGCTGCACAGGACATGATCTTGTTCATTTTTATGGTTGTAGAGTATTCCACGATGTATATGTATTACATTATCTTTATTCAGCCTACTATTGATGGTCATTTAGATTGATTTCATGTCTTTGCTATTTTGAATAGTGCTGCAGTGGACATACATGTGCATGTGGCTTTATGGTAAAATGATTTATATTCCTTTGGGTATATACCCAATAATGGGATTACTCGGTCAAATGGTAATTCTGCTTTGAGTTCTTTCGGAAATTGCCAAACTGCTTTCCACAGTGGCCAAATTAATTTACATTTCCATTAGCAGTGTACAAGCATAACCTTTTCTCTGAAACCTCACCAGCATTTATTATCTTTTCACTTTTTAATAGCCATTCTGACTGGTATAAGATGGTATCTCACTGTGGTTTTTATTTGAATTTCTCCAGTGATAAGTGATGTTTAGTATTGTTTTCATGTGCTTGTTAGCCGTATGTATGTCTTCTTTTGAAAAGTATCCATTCATGTTATTTGCCCACTTTTTAATGGGGTTGTTCTTGCTTATTGATTTGTTTCATTTCCTTATAGATTGATTTGTTTAATTTCCTTATAGATTCTGGATATTAGATGTTTGTTGGATGCATAATTTTCAGATATTTTCTCTGATTCTGTAAGTAGTCTGATTATTCTGTTGATAGTTTCTTTTGCTGTGCAGAAGCTTTTTAGTTTAATTGGATCATATTTGTCAATTGTTGGTTTTGTTAAAATTGCTTTTGGTGCTTTTGGTGTCTTTGTCATGAAACTGCTGCCAGGGCCTATGTCCAGAATGGTATTTCCTGCATTATCTTCCAGGGTTTTTATAATTTTAGATTTTACATTTAAGTCTTTGATCCATCTTCAGTTAATTTTTGTATATGGTATAAGGAAGGTGTCAAGTTTCAGTTTTCTGCCTATGGCTAGCCAGTTATCCCAGCATCATTTATTGAATAAGGAGTCCTTTTCCCACTGCTTGTTTTTGCTGACTTCATCGAAGATCAGACAGTTATAGATGTGTTGCATTATTTCTGGGCTATTTTGTTCCATTGGTCTAATGTATCTATTTTTGTACCAGTACCATTTTGTTTTGGTTACTGTAGCTTTGTAGTATAGTTTGAAGTTGCATAACATAATGTCTCCAGCTTTGATCTTTTTGCTTTGGATTGCTTTGCCTATTCAAGCTTTTTTTTGGTTCCCTATGAATTTTAAAAAGTTCTGTGGAGACCAGGAGTGGTGGTTCACGTCTGTAATCCCAGCATTTTGGGAGGCCGAGGTGGGCAGATCATGAGGTCGGGAGATTGAGACCATCCTGGCTAACAAGGTGAAACCCCCTAAAAATACAAAAAATTAGTCAGATGTGGTGGCGAGTGCCTGTAGTCCCAGCTACTCGGGAGGCTGAGGCAGGAGAATGGTGAGAACCTGGGAGGTGGAGCTTGCAGTGAGCCGAGGTCATGCCACTGCACTCTAGTCTGGGCGACAGCGTGAGACTCCATTTCAAAAAAAAAAAAAAATTCTGTGGAAAATGTCATTGGTACTATGATAGGACTATCATTGAATCTGTAAATTGCTTTGAGCAGTATGGTCATTTTAACAACATTAATGCTTCCTATACATAAGCAGGGAATGCTTCCATTTGTTTGTGTCATCTCTGATTTCTTTGAGCAGTGCTTTGTAATTCTTATTGTAGAGAGCTTTCACCTCCCTAGTTAGCTTTATTGTATTGCTAGGTATTTTATTCTTTTTGTGGCTATTGTGAATGGGATTGTGCACTTGATTTTGCTCTCAGCTTGAATGTTGTTGGTGTATCAGAATCCTGCTGATATTTGTACATTGACTTTTATATCCTGAAATTTGCCGAAATTGTTTATCAGATCAAGGAGGTTTGGGGTGAGACTATGGGATTTTCTAGATATAAAATTATATCATCTTCAACCAGGGAGAGTTTGACTTCCTCTCTTCCTGTTGGAATGCCTTTATTATTATTATTATTATTATTATTATTATACTTTAGGTTTTAGGGTACATATGCACAATGTGCAGGTTTGTTACATATGTATCCATGTGCCATGTTGGTTTGCTGCACCCATTAACTCATCATTTACCATTAGGTATATCTCCAAATGCTGTCCCTCCCCCCTCCCCCCACCCCACAACAGTCCCCAGAGTGTGATGTTCCCCTTCCTGTGTCCATGAGTTCTCATTGTTCAATTCCCACCTATGAGTGAGAACATGCAGTGTTTGGTTTTTTGTCCTTGTGATAATTTACTGAGAATGATGTTTTCCAGTATCATCCATGTCCCTACAAAGGACATGAACTCATCATTTTTTATGGCTGCATAGTATTCCATGGTGTATATGTGCCACATTTTCTTAATCCAGTCTATCGTTGTTGGACATTTGGGTTGGTTCCAAGTCTTTGCTATGGTGAATAGTGCCGCCATAAACATATGTGTGCATGTGTCTTTATAGCAGCGTGATTTATACTCCTTTGGGTATATACCCAGTAATGGGATGGCTGGGTCAAATGGTATTTCTAGTTCTAGATCCCTGAGGAATCTCCACACTGACTTCCACAATGGTTGAACTAGTTTCCAGTCCCACCAACAGTGTAAAAGTGTTCCTATTTCTCCACATCCTCTCCAGCACCTGCTGTTTCCTGACTTTTTCATGACGGCCATTCTAACTGGTGTGAGATGGTATCTCACTGTGGTTTTGATTTGCATTTCTCTGATGGCCAGTGATGATGAACATTTTTTGATGTGTTTTTTGGCTGCATAAATGTCTTCTTTTGAGAAGTGTCTGTTCATGTCCTTTGCCCAGTTTTTGATGGGGTTGTTTGTTTTTTTCTCGTAAATTTGTTTGAGTTCATTGTAGATTCTGGATATTAGCCCTTTGTCAGATGGGTAGGTTGCCTGTTCACTCTGATGGTAGTTTCTTTTGCTGTGCAGAAGCTCTTTAGTTTAATTAGATCCCATTTGTCAATTTTGGCTTTTGTTGCCATTGCTTTTGGTGTTTTAGACATGAAGTCCTTGCCCACGCCTATGTCCTGAATGGTACTGCCTAGGTTTTCTTGTAGGATTTTAATGGTTTTGGGTCTAACATTTAAGTCTTTAATCCATCTTGAATTAATTTTTGTATAAGATGTAAGGAAGGGATCCAGTTTCAGCTTTCTACATATGGCTAGCCAGTTTTCCCAGCACCATTTATTAAATAGGGTATCCTTTCCCCATTTCTTGTTTTTGTCAGGTTTGTCAAAGATCAGATAGTTGTAGATATGTGCCACTATTTCTGAGGGCTCTATTCTGTTCCATTGGTCTATATCTCTGTTTTGGTACCAGTACCATGTTGTTTTGGTTACTGTAGCCTTGTAGTATAGTTTTAAGTCAGGTAGCGTGATGCCTCCAGCTTTGTTCTTTTGGCTGAGGGTTGACTTGGCGATGTGGGCTCTTTTTTGGTTCCATATGAACTTTAAAGTAGTTTTTTCCAATTCTGTGAAGAAAGTCATGGGTAGATTGATGGGGATGGCATTGAATCTACAGATTACCTTGGGCAGTATGGCCATTTTGACAATATTGATTCTTCCTACCTGTGAGCATAGAATGTTCTTCCATTTATTTGTATCCCCTTTTATTTCATTGAGCAGTGGTTTGTAGTTCTCCTTGAAGAGGTCCTTCACATCCCTTGTAAGTTGGATTCCTAGGTATTTTATTCTCTTTGAAGCAATTGTGAATGGGAGTTCACTCATGATTTGGCTCTCTGTTTGTCTATTATTGGTGTATAAGAATGTTTGTGATTTTTGCACATTGATTTTGTATCCTGAGACTTTGCTGAAGTTGCTGATCAGCTTAAGGAGATTTTGGGCTGAGATGATGGGGTTTTCTAGATATACAATCATGTCATCTGCAAACAGGGAAAATTTGACTTCTTCTTTTCCTAATTGAATGCCCTTCATTTCCTTCTCCTGCCTGATTGCCCTGGCCAGAACTTCCAACAGTATGTTGCATAGGAGTGGGGAGAGAGGGCATCCCTGTCTTGTGCCAGTTTTCAAAGGGAATGCTTCCAGTTTTTGTCCATTCAGTATGATATTGGCTGTGGGTTTGTTATAGATAGCTCTTATTATTTTGAGATACGTTCCATCAATACCTAATTTATTGAGAGTTTTTGGCATGAAGGGTTGTTGAATTTTGTCAGAGGCCTTTTCTGCATCTATTGGGATAATCATATGGTTTTTGTCTTTGGTTCTGTTTATATGCTGGATTACGTTTATTGATTTTCATATGTTGAATGAGCCTTTCATCCCAGGGATGAAGCCCACTTGATCATGGCGGATAAGCTTTTTGATATGCTGCTGGATTTGGTTTGCCAGTATTTTACTGAAGATTTCTGCATCAATGTTCACCAAGGATATTGGTCTAAAATTCTCTTTTTCTGTTGTGTCTCTGCCAGGCTTTGGTATCAGGATGATGCTGGCCTCATAAAATGAGTTAGGGAGGATTCCCTCTTTTTCTATTGATTGGAATAATTTCAGAAGGAGTGGTACCAGCTCCTCCTTGTACCTCTAGTAGAATTCAGCTGTGAATCCATCTGGTCCTGGATGTTTTTAGTTGGTAAGCTATTAATTATTGCCTCAATTTCAGAGCCTGTTACTGGTCTATTCAGAGATTCAACTACTTCCTGGTTTAATCTTTGGGGGGTGTATGTGTCAAGGAATTTATCCATTTCTTCTAGATTTTCTAGTTTATTTGCACAGAGGTGTTTATAGTATTCTCTGATGGTAGATTGTATTTCTGTGGGATCGGTGGTGATATCCCCTGTGTCATTTTTTATTGCATCCATTTCATTCTTCTCTCTTTTCTTCTTTATTAGCCTTGCTAGTGGTCTATGAATTTTGTTGATCTTTTCAAAAAACCAGGTCCTGGATTCATTGATTTTTGAAGGTTTTTTTGTGTCTCTATTTCCTTCAGTTCTGCTCTGATCTTAGTTATTTCTTGCCTTCTGCTAGCTTTTGAATGTGTTTGCTCCTGCTTCTCTAGTTCTTTTAATGGTGATGTTAGGGTGTCAATTTTAGATCTTTCCTGCTTTCTCTTGTGGGCATTTAGTGCTATAAATTTCCCTCTACACACTACTTTGAATGTTTTCCAGAGATTCCGGTATGTTGTATCTTTGTTCTTGTTGGTTTCAAAGAACATCTTTATTTCTGCCTTCATTTCTTTATGTACCCAGTAGTCATTCAGGAGCAGGTTGTTCAGTTTCTATGTAGTTGAGCAGTTTTGAGTGAATTTCTTAATCCTGAGTTCTAGTTTGATTGCACTGTGGTCTGAGAGACAGTTTGTTATAATTTCTGTTCTTTTACATTTGCTGAGGAGAGCTTTACTTCCAGCTATGTGGTCAATTTTGGAATAGGTGTGGTGTGGTGCTGAAAAGAATGTATATTCTGTTGATTTGGGGTGGAGAGTTCTGTAGATGTCTATTAGGTCCGCTTGGTGCAGAGCGTAGTTCAATTCCTAGATATCTTTGTTAACTTTCTGTCTCATTGATCTGTCTAATGTTGACAGTGGGGTGTTAAAGTCTTCCATTATTATTGTGTGGGAGTCTAAGTGTCTTTGTAGGTCACTAAGGACTTGCTTTATGAATCTGGGTGCTCCTGATTGGGTGCATATATATTTAGGATAGTTAGCTCTTCTTGTTGAATTGATCCCTTTAGCATTATGTAATGGCCTTCTTTGTCTCTTTTGATCTTTGTTGGTTTAAGGTCTGTTTTATCAGAGACTAGGATTCCAACTCCTGCCATTTTTTGTTTTCCATTTGCTTGGTAGATCTTCCTCTATCCCTTTATTTTGAGCCTATGTGTGTCTGTGCACGTGAGATGGGTTTCCTGAATACAGCACACTGATGGGTCTTGAATCTTTATCCAATTTGCCAGTCTGTTTCTTTTATTTGGAGCATTTAGCCCATTTACATTTAAGGTTAATATGGTTATGTATCAACTTGATCCTGTCTTTATGATGTTAGCTGGTTATTTTGCTCATTAGTTGATGCAGTTTCTTCCCAGTCTTTACAATTTGGCATGTTTTTGCAGTGGCTGGTACCGGTTGTTCCTTTCCATGTTTAGTGCTTCCTTCAGGAGCTCTTTTAGGGCAGGCCTGGTGGTGACAAAATCTCTCAGCATTTGCTTGTCTGTAAAGGATTTTATTTCTCCTTCACTTATGAAGCTTAGTTTGGCTGGATATGAAATTCTGGGTTGAAAATTCTTTTCTTTAGGAATGTTGAATTCTGGCCCCCACTCTCTTCTGGCTTGTGGAATTTCTGCCAAGAGATCAGCTGTTAGTCTGATGGCCTTCCCTTTGTGGGTAACCAGAGCTTTCTCTGTGGCTGCCCTTAACATTTTTGCCTTCATTTCAACTGTGGTGAATCTGACAATTATGTGTCTTGGAGTTGCTCTTCTCAAGGAGTATCTTTGTGGCGTTCTCTGTATTTCCTGAATTTGAATGTTGGCCTGCCTTTCTAGATTGGGGAAGTTCTCCTGGATAATATCCTGCAGAGTGTTTTCCAACTTGGTTCCATTCTCCCTGTCACTTTCAGGTACACCAATCAGATGTAGATTTGTTCTTTTCACATAGTCTCATATTTCTTGGCGGCTTTTTTCGTTTCTTGTTTTTCATTTTTCTCTGAACTTCTCTTCTCACTTCATTTCATTCGCTTGAACTTCCATCACCGATACCCTTTCTTCCGGTTGATCGCATCAGCTACTGAGGCTTGTGTATTCATCACGTAGTTCTCCTGCCATGGTTGTCAACTCCATCAAGTCCTTTTAAGACTTCTCTGCATTGGTTATTCTAGTTATCCATTCGTCTAATTTTTTTTTAAGGTTTTTAACTTCCTCGCCATTTGTTCGAACTTCCTCCTTTAGCTCAGAGTAGTTTGATCTTCTGAAGCCTTCTTCTCTCAACTCATCAAAGTCATTCTCTGTCCAGCTTTGTTCCGTTGCTTGTGAGTAGCTGCATTCCTTTGGGGGAGGAGAAGTGCTCTGATTTTTAGAGTTTCCAGGTTTTCTGCTCTGTTTTTTCCCCATCTTTGTGGTTTTATCTACCTTCGGTCTTTGATGATGGTGACGTACAGATGAGTTTTTCATGTGGATGTCCTTTCTGCTTGTTAGTTTTCCTTCCAACAGTCAGGACCCTCAGCTGCAGTTCTGTTGGAGTTTGCTGGAGGTCTACTCCAGACCCTGTTTGCCTGGGTACCAGCAGCGGTGGCTGCAGAACAGCAGATACTGGTGAACCGCAAATGGTGCTGCCTGATCATTCCTCTGGAAGTTTTGTCTCAGAGCAGTACCTGGCCATGTGAGGTGTCAGTCCGCCCCTACTGGGGGTGCCTCCCAGTTAGGCTACTCGGGAGTCAGGAACCCACTTGTGGAGGCAGTCTGCCCCTTCTCAGATCTCAAGCTGTATGCTGGAAGAACCACTACTCTCTTCAAAGCTGTCAGACAGGGATATTTAAGTCTGCAGAAGTTACTGCTTCATTTTGTTTGTCTGTGCCCTGCTCCCCAGAGGTGGAGCCTACAGAAGCAGGCAGGCCTCCTTGAGCTGTGGTGGGCTCCACCCAGTTTGAGCTTCCTGGCACTTTGTTTACCTACTCAAGCATCAGCAATGGTGGTCACCCCTCCCCCAGCCTCACTGCCACCTTGCAGTTGGATCTCAGACTGCTGTGCTATCAATGAGCAAGGCTCCATAGGCGTAGGACCCTCTGAGCCAGGCACGGGATATAATCTCCTGGTGTGACATTTGGTAAGCCCCTTGGAAAAGTGCAGTATTAGTGTGGGAGTGACCCAATTTTCCAGGTGCTGTCTGCACCCCTTTCTTTGACTAGGAAAGGGAATTCCCTGACCCCTCATGCTTCCCGGGTGAGGTGATGCCTTGTCCTGCTTTGGCTCATGCATGGTGCACTGCACCCACTGTCCTGCACCCACTGTCCGGCACTTCCCTGTGAGATGAACCTGGTACGTCAATTGGAAATGCAGAAATCACCCATCTTCTGTGTTGCTCACACTGGGAGCTGTAGACTGGAGCTCTTCCTATTCAGCCATCTTGGTTCCATCTCCAGTTTCTCCTTTTCATATTTTGTGTTTCCTTCATGAGCTCTTGCAAGGCAGTCCTCATCATGACAAATTCCCTCAGCATTTGCTTGTTTGACTTATGAAGCTTAGTTTGGCAAGATATAAAATTATGGATTGTAAATTATTTTTTTAAATGTTGTATATTGGCCCCCAGTCTCTTCTAGCATGTGGGGTTTCTGTTAAGAGGTCCACTATTAGTCTGATGGGCTTCTCTTTGTAAGTGACCTGGCCTTTCTGTCTGGCTGCCCTTAACATATTTTCTCTCATTTTAACCTTGGAGAATCTGCAGATTATTTTTCTGGGGGTTAACCTTCTCATGGAGTATCTTATGGGGTTTCTCTTGGTTTCCTGAATTTAAATGTTGGTCTGTCTTGCTAGTTGGGGGAAGTTCTCCTGGATGGTATTCTGATGTATGTTTTCCAACTTGGTTTTGATCTCTCCGTTTCTTTCAGGTATCCCAACCAGTTGTAGCTTCAGTCTTTTCACATAGTTCCATATTTCTTGGAGGTTTTGTTTATTCCTTTTCATTATTTTTTCTCACTTCTTGTCTGCTTGTCTTACTTCAGGAAGATAGTCTTCAAGCTCTGAGATTCTTTCTTCTGCTTGCTCTATTCTGCTATTGATACTTGTGATTGCATGGTGAAGTTCTTGTGTTGTGTTTTTCACCTCTACCAGGTAAGTTATGTTCCTCTCTAAACTGGCTATTCTGGTTATCAGCCCCTGTATTGTTTTATCATGATTCTTAGCTTGTTTGCATTGGTTTACAATATGCTCCTTTAATGCAGCAAAGTTCATTATTACCCACCTTTTGAAGCCTACTTCTGTCAATTCTGCCATGCCAGCCTCAGCCCAGTTCTCTGTCCCTGCTGGAGAGGTGTTGCAGTCATTTGGAGGAAAAGAGGCACTCTCGCTTTTGAGTTTTCAGTGATTTTGTGTTGATTCTTATATTTCTGGGCTTATCTACCTTTGAACTTTTAGTTTGCTGACATTTGAATAAGGTTTTGTGGGGTCTTTTTGTTAATATTGTTGCTTTCTGTTTGTTTATCCTTTAACAGGCCACCGTTTTGTAGAACTGCTGGGCTTTGCTGGGGGTTCACTCCAGACCCTAGTCACCTTAGTCCCGCCTGCACCTGGAGGTATCACTAGTGAATGCTGTGAAACAGGAAAGACAGCAGCCAGTTCCTTCCTCTGGGAGCTCCATCCCAGGGGGCATCAGCCGGACGCCAGCCAGAATTCTCCCATAGGAGGTGTCTGGAGACCCCTGTTGGGAGGTCTCACCCAGTCTGAAGGAACAGGTTTAGGGACCTGCTTAAAGAAGCAGTCTGGCTGCTCGTTGGCAGAGCAGGTGTGCTACACTGACCACCCTGACACTCCAGAGTCAGCAGGCTGGAAAAACTAAGTTAGCTGAATTGCAGAGACAGCAGCTGCCCCTCCCTTTGGGGACTCTATCCCAGGGAGCCATAAGAGTTCTGTCCATATAACCTGGGCTAGAGTTGCTGAAATTCTTGCAGAGAGGCCACACCCAGCAATGGGAGATGGATCTGGGTCCCACTTAATGAAGCAGAGTGGCCACAATCAGGCCCAACAACTGTGCTGTGTTGTGGGGAACTCCTCTCGGTCCCCAGTGCCAGCAAGCTAGAGCCGCTGACTTGAACTGCATAAATCATGGCCACCCCTCCACCCAGGAGCTCAGTCTGTCTCAGGCCATTGCCAGCCTGCTGCCACTGGCCAGCTGGAATTCCAAGCCAGTGGGTCTGAACTTGTGAGGTGTGGTGGAAGTGGGGCCAGCAGAACATGCCACCTGGCTCCCTGGATTCAGCCCCCTTCCTAGGGGAGTGCACAAATGGATTTCCTGCTTTGCTGAAATTCTGAGGGCTGGGGTAGACAAAACTCCTGGGTTTCCCTGCATGCTCTGGCAAGTGAGCAAGGGCTCCACTAAGACTCCACATAGCTCTGTGTTTCAGACCCAAGGCCCTAGTGGTGTGGGCTCACAGTGGGATCTCCTGATCTGCGGGTTGCAAAGATGCACGGGAAAAGCATGATTTCCTGGGCAGGGTCACACAATCGCTCACCACTTCCTTTGGTTTCGGGATGGGGGCTCCCCTGGCTCCATGCCATTCCCAGGTGGGCCATCACCCCACCCTGCTTTTCCTCACTCTCTGTGGGTTGAGCTGTCTGCCTAGTCAGTCTCAATGTGAAAATCTGAATACCTCAGTTGAAGGTTCAAAATTCACCCACCGTTTCCATTGGTCTCCTTAAAAGTTGCAAACTGCAGCTGCTTCTAATTGACCACCTTGGCCCCATAGAGCTAAACTACCTTCTTAGAACATATTTTTGCTGCATTTTATAAGATTTGGTAAGCTGTGTCTCCATTTTCATTTGCCTTAAGATTTTAAAAAGTTTCTTTTAATTTTTTCTTTGAATGGTTTATTGTTCAGGAACATATAGTTTAATTTTCGTATATTTGTGATTTTTCTCAAATTTCTTTTGTTACTGATTTCTAGCTTCATACCATTGTGTTCCGAAAAGATGCTTGATAGAATTTCAGTCTTCTTACATCCATTAAGAGTTGTTTTGTGTCCTAAAGTGTAATCTATTCTAGAGAATGTTTTATATGTACTTGAGAAGAATGTGTATTTTTCTGCTGTTAAATGAAATGTCCTATATATGTCTGTTAGATCCATTTGGTCTAAAGTGCAAGGTTCAATTCCTATGTTTCCTTATTGATTTTCTATCTGGGTGATCTATCCATTGTTGAAAGTCAGGTATTAAAATCCCCTAACAGTGGCTATTCTTATATCAGACAAAACAAACTTTAAAGCAACAGCAGTTAAAAGAGACAAAGAGGGACATTATATAATGGTAAAAGACATGGTCAAACAGGAAAATATCACAATCCTAAACATATATGCACCTAACACTGGGGTTCCCAAATTTATAAAACAATTACTAACAGATCTAAGAAATGAGATAGACAGTAACACAATAATAGTGGGGGACTGCAATACTCCACTGACAGCATTAGACAGGACATCAAGACAGAAAGTCAAAGAAACAGTGGATTTAAACCATACCTTGGAACAAATGGACTTAACAGATATATGCAGAACATTTTATCCAACAGCTGCAGAATACACATTCTATTCAAGAGCACATGGAACTTTCTCCAACATAGACCATATGATAAGCCATAAAACAAGCCTCAATAAATTTAAGAAAATTGAAATTATATCAGGCACTCTCTGAGACCACAGTAGAATAAAATTGGAAATCAGCTACAAAAGAAACCTTCAAAACCATGTGAATACATGAAGTTAAATAACCTGCTCCCGAATGAGCATTGGGTCAATAACAAAATCAAGATGGAAATTGGAAAATTCTTTGAACTGAATGACGATAACGACACAACCTATCAAAACCTCTGGGATACAGCAAAGGTGGTGCTAAAAGGAAACTTCATAGTCCTAAATGCCTACATCAAAATGACTAAAAAAGCAAGAGCTGACATTGTAGGTCACACCTCAAGGAAGTAGAGAAACAAGAACAAACCAAACCCAAGCCAGAGAAAAGAAAGAAAATAACCAAAATCACAGCAGAACTAAATGAAATTGAAACAAAGAAAATACAAAAATAAATGAAACAAAAAGCTGGTTCTGTGAAAAAATAAATATAATTGATAGGCCATTAGCAAGATTAACCAAGAAAAGAAGAGAGAAAATCAAAATAACTTCACTAAAAAACAAGACAGGAGATATTACAGCTGAGACCACTGAAATACAGAAGATCATCAAGGTTACTATGAAAACCTTTATGCACATAAACTAGAAAACCTAGAAGGGATGGATAAATTCCTGGAAAAATACAACCTTGCTAGTTTAAATCAGCAAGAATTAAATACCCTGAACAGACCAATACAGGCAGAGAGATTGAAATGGTAATTAAGAAATTACCAACAAAAAAATGTCCAGGACCAGACAGATTCATGGCAGAATTCTATCAGACATTCAAAGAAGTATTGGTATGAACCTTTGACACTATTCCACAAGAAAGCAAAAGAAGACACCCTCCCTAATTCATTCTATGAAGCCAGCAAAACTAGGAAAGGACATAACAAAACAACAAAACAAAACAACAACAAACAAAACAAAACAAAACTACACACTGATATCCTTGATGAACATAGATATTAAAATCCTTAAAAAAAATCCTAGCTAACCAAACCCAACAATATATTAAAAAGATAATCCACCGTGATCAAGTGGGTTTCAAACCAGGGATGCAGGGATGGTTTAACATACACAAGTCAATAAATGTGATAAAACAGAATTAAAAACAAAATCTCATGATCATCTCAATAGATGCAGAAAAAGCATTCAATAAAATCCAACATTTCTTTATGATTAAAACTCTCTGCAAAATCAGCATACAAGGGACATATGTCAATGTAATAAAAACCATGTATGACAAACCCACAGTCAACATAATACTTAATCAGGAAAAGTTGAAAGCGTTCTCTCTGAGAACGGGAATAAGACAAGGATGCCCACTCTCACCATTCCTCTTCAACGTAGTACTGGAAGTCCTAGCCAGAGCAAGCAGACAAGAGAAAGAAATAAAGGGAATCCAAATCAGTAAAGAGGAAGTCAAACTGTCACTGTTTGCTGATGATGTGATAGTTTACCTTGAAAAACCTAAAGGCTCCTCCAGAAAGCTCCTAGGACTGATCAAAGAATTCAGCAAAGTTTTCTGATAAAAGATTAATGCACACAAATCAGTAGCTCTTCTATATCCCAACACAATCAAGCAGAGAATCAAATCAAGAACTCAACTCCTTTTACAATAGCTGCAAAAAAACAAAAAAAAATAACAACAACTTAAGAATATACTTAACCAAGGAGTCAAAAGACCTCTACAAGGAAGACTACAAAACCCTACTGAAAGAAGTCATAGATGACAGAAACAAATGGAAACACATCCCATGCTCATGGATGAGTAGAATGAATATTGTGAAAATGATCAAACTGCCAAAAGCAATCTACAAAATCAATGCAATTCCCATCAAAATACCACCATCATTCTTCACAGAATTAGAAAAAACATTTCTAAAATTCATATGGAACCAAAATAAGAGCCGACATAGCCAAATCAAGACTAAGCAAAAAGAACAAATCTGGAGACATCACACTACCTGATTTCAAACTATATTATAAGGCCATAGTCACCAAAACAGCATGGTACTGGTATAAAAATAGGCACATAGACCAATGGAACAGAATAGAGAACCCAGAAATAAACCCAAATATTTACAGTTTCATCTTTGATGAAGCAAACAAAAACATAAAGTCAGGAAAGGACAACCATTTCTACAAGTGGTGCTGAGATAATTGGCTAGCCACATGTAGGAGAATGAAACTGGATCCTCATCTCTCACTGTATAAAAAAGCAACTCAAGATGGATTAAAGACTTAAATCTAAGTCCTGAAACTATAAAAATTGTAGAAGATAACATTGGAAAAACCCTTTTAGGCAATGACTGAGGCAAGGATTTCATGACCAAGAACCCCAAAGCAAATGCAATAAAAACAAAGATAAGCAGTTGGGACTTAATTAAACTAAAGAGCTTTTCCATGGCAAAAGGATTAATAAGCAGAGTAAACAGGCAACCCACAGAGTAGGAGAAAATCTTCACAATCTATACATCTGACAAAGGACTGATATCTGTAATCTACAATGAACTCAAACAAATCAATAAGAAAAAAAAAATCCCATCAAAAACTGGACTAAGGACATAAACAGAAAATTCTCAAAAGAATATATACAATCAGCTAACAAATACAAGAAAAAATGTTCAACCTCCCTAATGATTGAGGAAATGCAAATCAAAACCACAATGTGATACCACCTTAGTCCAGCAAGAATGACCATAATAAAAAACTCAGAAAACAGTGGATGTTGGTGTGAATGTGGTGAAAAAGGAACTCTTCTATACTGCTGGTGAGAATGTAAACTAGTACAACCACTATGGAAAACAGTGTGGAGATTTTCTTTTCCTTCTTTCTTTCTTTTTCTTTCTTTCTTTCTTTCTTTCTTCTTTCTTTCTTTCTTTCTTTCTTTCTTTCTTTCTTTCTTTCTTTCTTTCTTTTTCTTCTTTCTTTCTCTTTCTTTCTTCTTTCTTTCTTTCTTCTTTCTTTCTTTCTTCTTTCTTTTTTTTCTTCTTTCTTCTTTCTTTCTTTCTTCTTTTTCTTTCTCTCTTTCTTTTTTTAATTATACTTTAAGTTCTAGGGTACATATGCACAACATGCAGGTTTGTTTCACAGGTATACATGTGCCATGTTGGTTTGCTGCACCCATCAACTCGACATTTACATTAGGTGTTTCTACTAATGCTGTCCCTCCCCCAGTCCCCCTCCCCACAACAGGCCCCAGTGTGTGATGTTCCCCACCCTGTGTCCATGTGTTCTCATTGTTCAACTTCCCCCTATGAGTGAGAACCTGTGGTGTTTGGTTGTCTGTCCTTGTGATATTTTGCTGAGAATGATGGTTTCCAGCTTCATCCATGTCCCTGCAAAGGATATTAACTCACGCTTTTTAATGGCTGCATAGTATTCCATGGGTGTATACGTGCCACATTTTTTTTCTATTTTTTATTATACTGTAAGTTCTAGGGTACATGTGCACAATATTCAGGTTTGTTACATAGGTATATATCTGCCATGTTGGTTTGCTGCACCCATCAACTGGTCATTAACATTAGATATTTCTCCTAATGCTATCCCTCCCCCAGCCCCCCACCCTGCAACAGGCCCTGGTGTGTGATGTTCTTTGACCTATGTCCAAGTGTTCTCATTGTTCAATTCCCACCTATGAGTGAGAACATGTGGTGTTTGGTTTTCTGTCTTTCTGATAGTTTGCTGAGAACAATGGTTTCCAGCCTCATCCATGTCCCTGCAAAGGACATGAACTCATCCATTTTTAATGGCTGCATAGTATTCCATAGTGTATATGTGCCAAATTTTCTTAATGCAGTCCATCATTGATGGGTGTTTGGGTTGGTTCCAAGTTTTTGCTATTGTGAATAGTGCCAAAATAAACATACGTGTGCATGTGTCTTTATAATAGCATGATTTATAATCCTTTGGGTATATACCCAGTAAAGGGATTGCTAGGTCAAATGCTATTTCTTGTTCTAGATCCTTGAGGAATCGCCACACTGTCTTCCCCAATGGTTGAACTAATTTACACTCCCACCAGCAGTGTAAAAGCATTCCTATTTCTCCACATCGTCTCCAGCATCTGTTGTTTCCTGGATTTTTATTTTTATTTATTTTATTTATTCATTTATTTATTATACTTTAATTTCTAGGGTACATGTGCACAGCATGCAGGTTTATTATGTATACATGTGCTATGTTGGTGTGCTGCACCCATTAACTCATCATTGACATTAGGTACATGTCCTAATGCTATCCCTCCCCCATCCCCCACCCCACAACAGGCCCTGGTGGGTGATGTTCCCCTTCCTGTGTCCAAGTATTCTCATTGTTCAATTCCCACCTATGAGTGAGAGCATACGGTGTTTGGCTTTCTGTCCTTGCCATAGTTTGCTCAGAATTATGGTTTCTACCTGCATCCATGTCCCAAGAAAGGACATGAGCTCATCCTTTTTTGTGGCTGCATAGTATTCCATGGTGTATATGTGCCACATTTTCTTAATCCACTCTATCATTGATGAACATTTGGGTTGGTTCCAAGTCTTTGCTATTGTGAATAGTGCCAAAATAAACATACGTGTGCATGTGTCTTTACAGCAGCATGATTTATAATCCTTTGGGTATATACCTAGTAATGGGATGGCTGGGTCAAATGGTATTTCTAGTTCTAGATCCCTGAGGAATCGCCACACTGACTTCCACAATGGTTGAACTAGTTTCCAGTCCCACCAGCAGTGTAAAAATGTTCCCATTTCTCCACATCCTCTCCAGCACCTGTTGTTTCCTGACTTTTTAACTGATTGCCATTCTAACTGGTGTGAGATGGTGTCTCATTGTGGTTTTGATTTGCATTTTTCTGATGGCCAGTGATGATGAGCATTTTTTGATGTGTTTTTTGGCTGCATAAATGTCTTCTTTTGAGAATTGTCTGTTCACGTCCTTTGCCCACTTTTTGATGGGGTTCTTTTTTTCTTGTAAATTTGTTTGAGTTCATTGTAGATTCTGGATATTAGCCCTTTGTCAGATGAGTAGATTGCAAAAATTTTCTCCCATTCTGTAGGTTGCCTGTTCACTCTGATGGTAGTTTCTTTTGCTGTGCAGAAGCTCTTTAGTTTAATTAGATCCCATTTGTCAATTTTGGCTTTTGTTGCCATTGCTTTTGGTGTTTTAGACATGAAGTCTTTGCCCATGCCCATGCCCATGTCCTGAATGATATTGCCTAGGTTTTCTTCTAGGGTTTTTAAGCTTTTAAGTCTTACATTTAAGTCTTTAATCCATCTTGAATTAATTTTTGTATAAGGTGTAAGGAAGGAATCTAGTTTCAGCTTTGAACAAATGGGTAGCCAGTTTTCCCAGCACCATTTATTAAACAGGGAATCCTTTCCCCATTTCTTGTTTTTGTCAGGTTTGTCAAAGATCTGATAGTCGTAGATATGTGGCATTATTTCTGAGGCTCTGTTCTGTTCCATTGGTCTATATCTCTGTTTTGGTACCAGCACCATACTGTTTTGGTTACTGTAGCCTTGTAGTATAGTTTGAAATCAGGTAGCGTGATGCCTCCAGCTTTGTTCTTCTGGCTTAGGATTGACGTGGCAATGTGGGCTCTTTATTGGTTCCACATGAACTTTAAAGTAGTTTTTTCCAATTCTTTGAAGAAAGTCATTGGTATCTTGATGAAGATGGCATTGAGTCTATAAATTACCTTGGGCACTATGGCCATTTTCACGATATTGATTCTTCCTACCCATGAGCATGGAGTGTTCTTCCATTTGTTTATATCCTCTTTTATTTCGTTGAGCAGTGGTTTGTAGTTCTCTTTGAAGAGGTCCTTCACATCCATTGCAAGTTGGATTCTTAGGCATTTTATACTCTTTGAAGCAATTGTGAATGGGAGTTCACTCATGAGTTGGCTCTCTGTCTGTTATTGATGTATAAGAATGCTTGGATTTTTGCAGGTTGATTTTGTATTCTGAGACTGTTGAAGTTGCCTATCAGCTTAAGGAGATTTTCGGCTGAGACTATGGGGTTTTCTAGATATATAATCAGGTCATCTGCAAACAGGGACAATTTGACTTCCTCTTTTCCTAATTGAATACCAATTATTTCCTTCTCCTGCCTGATTGGCCTGGCTAGAACTTACAATACTATGTTGAATAGGAGTGGTGAGAGAGGGCATCCCTGCCTTGTGCCAGTTTTCAAAGGGAATGCTTCCAGTTTTTGCCCCTTCAGTATGATACTGGCTGTTGGTTTGTCATAGATAGCTCTTATCATTTTGAGATACGTCCCATCAATACCTAATTTATTGAGAGTTTTTAACATGGAGGGTTGTTGAATTTTGTCAAAGGCCTTTTCTGCATCTATTGAGATAATCATGTGGTTTTTGTCATTGGTTCTGTTTATATGTTAGATTATGTTTATTGATTTGCATATGATGTACCAGCCTTGCACCCCAGGGATGAAGCCCACTTGATCATGGTGGATAAGCTTTTTGATGTGCTGCTGGATTTGGTTTGCCAGTATTTTATTGAGGATCTTTGCATCAATGTTCATCAGGGATATTGGTCTAAAATTCTCTTTTTTTGTTGTGTCTCTGCCAGGCTTTGGTATCAGGATGATGCTGGCATCATAAATGATTTAGGGAGGATTCCCTCTTTTTCTATTGATTAGAATAGTTTCAGAAGGAATGGTACCAGCTCCTCTTTGTACCTCTGGTCGAATTTGGCTGTGAATCCATCTGGCCCTGGACTTCTTTTAGTTGGTAAGCTATTAATTGTTACCCCAATTTCAGAGCCTGTTATTGGTCTATTCAAGAGAGTCAACTTCTTCCTGGTTTAGTCTTGGGAGGGTGTATGTGTCCAGGAATTTATCCATTTCTTCTAGATTTTCTAGTTTATTTGCATAGAGGTGTTTATAGTATTCTCTGCTGGTAGTTTGTATTTCTAAGGGATCAGTGGTGATATCCCCTTTGTCATTTTTTATTGCATCTATTTGTTTCTTCTCTCTTTTCTTCTTTATTAGTCTTGTGATAGTCTACCAATTTTGTTGATCTTTTCAGAAAACCAGCTCCAGAATTCATTGATTTTCTGAAGGGTTTTTTGTGTCTCTACTTCCTTCAGTTCTGCTCTGATCTTAGTTATTTCTTGTCTTCTGCTAGCTTTTGAATATGTTTGCTCTTGCTTTTCAAATTCTTTTAATTGTGATGTTAAGGTGTCAATTTTAGATCTTTCCTGCTTTTTCTTGTGGGCATTTAGTGCTATAAATTTCCCTCTACACACTACTTTGAATGTGTCCCAGAGATTCTGGTATGTTGTGTCTTTGTTCTCGTTGGTTTCAAAGAACATCTTTATTTCTGCCTTCATTTTGTTATGTACCCAGTAGTAATTCAGGGGCAGGTTGTTCAGTTTCCGTGTAGTTGAGCAGTTGTGAGTGAGTTTCTTAATCCTCAGTTCTAGTTTGATTGCACTGTGGTCTGAGAGACAGTTTCTTATAATTTCTGTTCTTTTACATTTGCTGAGGATTGCTTTGCTTTCAACTATGTGGTCAATTTTGGAATAGGTGTGGTGCTGAGAAGAATGTATATTCGGTTGATTTAGGGTGGAGAGTTCTGTAGATGTCTATGAGGTCCACTTGGTGCAGAGCTGACTTCAGTTCCTGGATACCCTTGTTAACTTTCTGTCTCATTGATCTGTCTAATGTTGACAGTGGGGTGTTAAAGTCTCCCATTATTATTGTGTGGGAGTCTAAGTCTCTTTGTAGGTCTCTAAGGACTTGCTTTATGTATCTGGGTGCTCCTGTATTGGGTGCATATATATTTAGGATAGTTAGCTCTTCTTGTTGAATTGATCCCTTTACCATTATGTCATGGCATTCTTTGTCTCTTTTGATCTGTGTTGGTTTAAAGTCTGTTTTATCTGAGACTAGTATTGCAACCCCTGCCTTTTTTTGTTTTCCATTTGCTTGGTGGATCTTCCTCCATCCCTTTATTTTGAGCCTATGTGTGTCTCTGCACGTGAGATGGGTTTCCTGAATACAGCACACTGATGGGTCTTGAGTCTTTATACAATTTGCCAGTCTGTGTCTTTTAATTGGAACATTTAGCCCATTTACATTTAAGGTTAATATGACTATGTGTGAATTTGATCCTGTCATTATGATGTTAGCTGGCTATTTGGCTCGTTAGTTGACGCAGTTTCTCTCTAGCCTCGATGGTGTTTAAAATTTGGCATCTTTTTGCAGTGGCTGGTAGCAGTTTTTCCTTTCCATGTTTAGTGCTTCCTTCAGGAGCTCTTTTAGGGCAGGCCTGGTGGTGACAAAATCTCTCAGCATTTGCTTGTCTGTAAAGGATTTTATTTCTCCTTCACTTATGAAGCTTAGTTTGGCTGGATATGAAATTCTGGCTTGAAAATTCTTTTCTTTAAGAATGTTGAATATTGGCCCCCACTCTCTTCTGGCTTGTAGAGTTTCTGCCAAGAGATCAGCTGTTAGTTTGATGGGCTTCCCTTTGTGGGTAACCCGACCTTTCTCTCTGGCTGCCCTTAACATTTTTTCCCTCATTTCAACTTTGGTGAATCTGACAATTACATGTCTTGGAGTTGCTCTTCTCGAGGAGTATCTTTGTGGCATTCTCTGTATTTCCTGAATTTGAATGTCGGCCTGCCTTGCTAGATTGGGGAAATTATCCTGGATGATATCCTGCAGGGTGTTTTCCAACTTGGTTGTATTCTCCCTGTCACTTTCAGGTACACCAATCAGATATAGATTTGTTCTTTTCACATAGTCCCATGTTTCTTAGAGGCTTTGTTCATTTCTTTTTATTCTTTTTTTCTGTAAACTTCTCTTTTCACTTCATTTCATTCATTTGATCTTCCCTCACTGATACCCTTTCTTCCAGTTGATCGAATCGGCCACTGAGGCTTGTGCATTCACCAGGTAGTTCTTGTGCCATGGTTTTCAGCTCCATCAGGTCCTTTAAGGACTTCTCTGCATTGGTTATTCTAGTTAGACATTAATCTTATATTTTTTTCAAGGATTTTAACTTCTTTGCCATGGGTTGGAACTTCCTCCTTTAGCTCGGAATAGTTTGATCATCTGAAGCCTTCTTCTCTCAGCTCTTCAAAGTCATTCTCCATCCAGCTTTGTTCCTTTGCTGGTGAGGAGCTGCAGTCCTTTGGAGGAGGAGTGGCACTCTGATTTTTAGAATTTTCAGTTTTTCTGCTCTGTTTTTTCCCCATCTTTGTGGTTTTATCTACCTTTGATCTTTGATGATGGTGACATACAGATGGGGTTTTCGTGTGGATGTCCTTTCTCTTTGTTAGTTTTCTTTCGAACAGTCAGCACCCTCCACTGCATTTCTGTTGGAGTTTGCTGGAAGTCCACTCCAGACTCTGTTTGCCTGAGTATCAGCAGAGGGGGCTGCAGAATAGTGGATATTTGTCAACAGCAAATGTTGCTGCCTGATCATTCCTCTGGAATTTTTGTCTCAGAGGAGTACCAGGCCGTGTGAGGTGTCAGTCTGCTCCTACTGTGGGGTGCCTCCAAGTTAGACTACTTGGGGTTCAGGGACCCACTTGAGGAGGCAGTCTGTCTGTTCTCAGATCTCAAGCTGCATGCTGGGAGAACCACTACTCTCTTCGAAGCTGTCAGACAGGGACATTTAAGTCTGCAGAGGTTTCTGCTGCTTTTTGTTTGGCTATGCCCTGCCACCAGAAGTGGGTCTACAGAGGCAGTCAGGCCTCCTTGAGCTGCAGTGGGATCCACCTAGCTTGAGATTCGTGGCTGCTTTGTTTACCTACTCAAGCCTCAACAATGGTGGGTGCCCCTCCCACAGCCTTGCTGCCATCTTGCAGTTTGATCTCAGACTGCTGTGCTAGCAATGAGCGAGCTTCTGTGGTCATGGGACCCTCTGAGCCAGGTGTGGGATATAATCTCCTGGTGTGCCATTTGCTAAGACCATTGGAAAAGCACTGTATTAGGGTTGGAGAGACCCAATTTTCCAGGTGCTGTCTGTCACCCCTTTCCTTGTCTAGGAAAGGGAATTCCCTGACCCCTTGCACTTTCCAGGTGAGGCGATACCTCGCCCTGCTTTGGCTCATGCTTGGTGTGCTGCACCCACTGTCCTGCTCCCACTGTCCTACAATCCCCAGTGAGATGAATCCAGTACCTCAGTTAGAAATGCAGAATTCATTAATCTTCTGCATTGCTCACACTGGGAGCTGTAAACTGGAGCTGTTTCCATTCGGCCATGTTCACTCCCCAGCCGTATCTGAGTTTTTAATTTGAGTTTCTGGATGGATTAAAGGTTCACTTAAATGACAGTGATGAAGGGACAGATTTTGTGGAGTTGATGGAATAAGGGCTTTTTTTGGGAGCATGTTAAGTACTGTGTGCCAGGTACTAAGCTAAGTGCTATACACATCTAACTTGTTTAGTCCCAGGAAAAAAATAATCCCTAGGGAAAAACAAAACTATGCAACCCCATTTTACAGATGAGAAAACTGAAGCTCAGAAAAGTTAAGTAATTTACCCAAGTTTACACACCTAGTGAACGTCAGAGCATTTGAATGCAGGAGTTCTTATGTTCCTTCAATTCTGCAATTTTATTTCTCTTTAAAGCAATCATAAATCTGAGAGGCTTTATACAGGTTTAAGTGACACTGCAAAGAAATGGAGTTCATTAACATTGTCTTCACACAAGAGAGAGCCTGGAAGAAGAGCTTGTTTCTGAGATAAGGCTGGATGTTATAAATATTTCCAATTTGTAGCTTACTTTGGCAACAGGAACTTTTTTTCCAGCAAGTTTTCCCACTTTAACAATGCAAAGAAAAACCAAGACTTGCTAATAGGTAAAGAAAAAAGTATGTTTATGGATAATGAAACACTTATCAGTTATAATTATCCATCAGAGAAAAGGAATATCCCTATTCTGGGCAACATCCATACCACACAAGTTTTTTTTTAATTTTTAATTTTAATTTTTGTGGGTATATAATAGGCATATATATTTATGGGATACATTAGATGTTTTGATACAGGTATGTAATATGTAGGGTACCCATTCCTCAAGCATTTATCCTTTGTGTTACAAACAATCCAGTTTTACTGTTTCAGTTGTTTAAAAATTATTATGGAGAGTTCAATTACAGTACAAACCATCATCCTTCACCTGTATTACTGCAATAACCTCTCAACTGTAGTACCTGCAGTTTTCCTTTGGGCCCCTACATTGTAATATAGGTTTAGGTGACACTTCAGAGTGTCTGTATTAAAATCAGAGTGACTGTATTAACCAGAGTGACTTTATTAAAATCTCAGTTTGTGTTGCTATTCTGCTCAAAAGTCTCTGACGGCTTTCCCCTTTACTCACAGTAAACACCAGGGTCCCCACCATGGCCCAAAGACCTTGTGTGGTCTGACTCCTTGTAACATCCTCAATATTGATAATTCTATATCAAACATTTGTATCTTACTATCCTTCTCTGTAATCTTAATGTTTTATTTTTCTTCGCAGAACTTATAATCATTTGATATATTATATCTTTACCTATTTTTATTGTCTTTCTCCCCCAACTATTAAAATAGAAGCTTTTTGAGAACAAAGATTTATGCCTTTTTAAATGCTATATTTCTCTTGCATAGAACAGTGCCTATCATTTAGTAGACATTCACAAAGTGTTTGTTGACTGAATATACAGCTATTGGGCTTTGTGAATGTGAGTCCATCATATTTTATGACTTAGAACTTCAGATCCATGCTCCTGAAAAGTGAGTGTGAACAACCAGGTTCAAACTCTGGCACAGTACCACTGTTAAAGAGTTAAAGCAAGTTCAAATTGAATCACAAGATATTTCACATAGCTAGAGCAATCATGAGCAAGAAAAAACAAAGCTGGAGGCAATTATATCTGACTTCAAATTATATTACACAGCTATAGTAAACAAAACAGTATGGTACTGGCATAAAAACAGACACATAGACCAATGGAACAGGATAGAGAGACAAGAAATAAACCCACACATATATGGTTAATCAATATTTGACAATTGTCAAAATACACAATGGGGAAATGATAATCTCATCAATACATATTGGGAAAAAGTGGATATCCACATGCAAAAGTATAAAATTGGGCCTCTGTCTTACACCATATACAAAGATCAACTAAACATGGAATTATGGCTTAAATATATAACTTAAACCATAAAATTTCTAGAAGAAAACATAGGAATAAGCTCCTTGACACTGATCTTGGCCATGAGTTTTTGGATATGACACTAAAAGCAGAGGTAACAATAGCAAATATAGTCAAGTGGGACTCCATCAAACTAAAAATCTTTTGCACAGCAAAGGAAACAACAGAATAAAGAAACAACCTGCAGAATGAGACAAAATATTTGCAAACCAGATATCTGATAAGGGATTGGTATCCACTGTATATACGGAAATCAACTCAATAGCAAAAATGTAAATAACAAGTAAACCAACTTACAAATTGGCATAGAATCCAAATAGACAATCACGAAAGAAGATATGCAAATGGCCAACAGGTATAAGAAAAGTTGCTCAACGTTACTAATTGTTGGGAAAATACAACTTCCAACCATAATGAAATAAAAACTCACATCTTTAAGGATGGTTATTATCAAAAAGACAAAAAATAAAATACGTTGATGAGGATGTGGAGAAAAGGAACCCTGGTACACTGTTCAGAATATAAATTGGTACAGCTATTGTGGAAAACAGTACGTTGGTTCCTTAAAAATTAAAAAGAGTACAAAATTTCAGATAGGAATAAGTTATAAGGTCAATTGCACTGCAGGATGACTATAGTCAATAGTAGTGTATTGTATAATTCAAAATAATTAAGATACATTTCAAATGTCTCACCATAAATACTGATAGGTAAGTGAAGTGATGGATAAGTTAATTGGCTTGATGTAATCATTCTGCATTGTGTACATATCTCAAGACATATTATACCTCATAAATACATATAATTATGATTTGTTGAGCAGAAAAAATATTAATTTAAAAATTAAAAACATAACTACCATATGATCTAGCAATTCCACTTCTTGGTATATATGCAAAACCTAAAATCAGAATCTCAAAGAGATGTCTGTATTCTCCTGATCATTGCAGCATTATTCATTATTCACAATAGCCAAGATGTGGAAACAACTTAAATTTCCATCTATAGATGAATGGATAAAATAACTGTAGTATACACACAGTGGAATATTAGTCAGGCTTTAAAGATGAAAATCCTGAAATTTATGATAACAGAGATGGGCATGGAGGGCATTAGGCTAAGTAAAATAAGCCAGTCATGCAAAGACAAATACTGCGTGAACCCTCTTATGTGTGGAATCTAAAATAGTCAAACTCACAGAAGTAGAGAGTAGAAAAGTGGGTGCATGGGCTTAGTGGAGAAGAAAATGGTGGGTTATGGTTAAAGGTTATGAAGTTTCACTTATGAAAGATAAATAAGTTCCGGAGACCTACTAGATAGCACTAGTTGTAGATACCTACAACTACAACAAGTATTGTATATTGAAAATTTGTTAAGAAGGCAGACCTTATGTTAAGTGTTCTTACCACAAAACTAATGATGATGGTAATAATAATAATAGGGGTGAAAGACATGTTTCTATAGGAGAGGTGATAGACATGTTTATGGTTTTGCTGGTGGTAATGGTTTTAAGGGTGTGTGCTTATACCCAAACACATATGTACACATTTCTATATGCCAATCATACCTCAAAATTTGTTTTTTTCATTATTCAATTTTTTTATTTTTTTGATACTCAAGTTTTGTTCATCATTGTGGGCATCCAGTTTACAGAACTATATATAATTATTATTATTTAAACATAAAAAAAATTTGTGAATTCATTTAAAAAATTTTTTATTTCCATAGGTTTTTGGGGAATGGGTGATATTAGCTTACATGAATAAGTTATTTAGTGGTGATTTCTGAGATTTTGGTACACCCATCACTAGAGCAGTATACACTGCATCATATTTGTAGTCTTTTGTTCCTAACCACCCTCCCACACTCCCCTGAGTACCCAAAGTCCATTGTATCATTTTTATGCCTTTGCATCATCATGGCTTAGCTCCCACTCATAAGTGAGAAAATACGATGTTTGGTTTTCCATTCCTGAGTTACTTCACTTACAATCCCATACAGGTTGCTGCGAATGTGACTAATTCATTGCTTTTTATGGCTGAGTAGTATTCCATCATATATATATATACACACACACACACACACACACATATATATATATATACATATATCACAGTTTCTTTATCCACTCTTTGATTGATGGGTATTTGGGTTGGTTCCACGATTTTGCACTTGTGAATTGTGCTGCTATAAACATGCATGTGCAAGGGTCTTTTTCAAATAATGACGTCTTTTCCTCTGGGTAGATACCCAGAGTGGGATTGCTGGATCAAATGGTAGATCTACCTTTAGTTCTTTAAGAAATCTCCACACTGTTTTCCATAGTGGTTGTACTAGTTTATATTCCCACCAGTAGTGTAGAAGAGTTCCTTTTTCACCACATCCATGCCAACATCCACTGTTTTCTAATTTTTTGATTATGGCCATTCTTGCAGGACTAAGGTAGTATCACATTGTGGTTTTGATTTGCATTTCCTTGATCATTAGTAATGTTGAGCATTTTTTCATATGTTTGTTGGCCAGTTGTATATGTCCTTTTGAGAATTGTCTGTTCATGTCCTCAGTCCACTTTTTAATGGGATTGTTTGAATTTTTTTCTTACTGATTTAAGTTTGTTGTATATTCCAGATATTAGTCCTTTGTCAGATGTATAGATTGTGAAGATTTTCTCCCACTCTGTAGGTTGTCTGTTTACTCTGCTGACTGTTCCCTTTGCCATGCAAAACTCTTTAGTTCAATTATGTCCCAGCTATTTATCTTTGATTTTATTGCATTTGCTTTTGGGTTCTTGGTCAGGAAATCCTTGCTTAAGCCAATGTCTAGAAGGGTTTTTCCAATGTTATCTTCTAGAATTTTTATGGTTTCAGGTCTTAGGGTTAAGTTCTTAATCCATCTTGAGTTGGTTTTGTATAAGGTGAGAGATGAGGATCCAGTTTTATTCTCCTACATGTGGCTTGCCAATTATCCCAGCACCATTTGTTGAAAAGGGTGTCCTTTCCCCACTTTATGTTTTTTGTTTGCTTTGCCAAAGATCAGTTAGCTGTAAGTACTAGGCTTTATTTTGGGGTTCTCTATTCTGGTCCATTGCTCTATGTGCCTATTTTTATATCAGTACCATGCTGTTTGTGTGACTATGGCCCTATAGTATAGTTTGGATGCTACTATACTATAGTATAGTAGTGTGATGCCTCCAGATTTGTTCTTTTTGCTTAGTCTTCCTTTGGCTATGCAGGCTCTTTTTTTTGTTCCAGATGAATTATAGAATTGTTTTTTCTAATTCTGTGCAGAATGATGGGGATATTTTGATGAGGATCGTATTGAATTTCCAGATTGCTTTTGGCAGCATGGTCATTTTCACAATATTGATTCTACCCATCCATGAGCATGGGATGTGTTTCCATTTGTTTCTGTCATCTATGATAAATCTCAGCAGTGTTTTGAAGTTTTCCTTGTAGAGGTCTTTTGACTCCTTTGTTAGGTATATCCCTAAGTACTTTTTTTTTTGCAGCTATTGTAAAAGGGGTTGAGTTCTTGATTTGATTCTCTGCTTGGTCACTGTTGGTGTATAGAAAAGCTACTGATTTGTGTACATTAATTAAACTTTGCTGAATTCTTTGATCAGTTCTAGGAGCTTTCTGGAGGTGTCCTTAGGATTTTCAAGGTAAACGATCATATCATCAGCAAACAGTGACAGTTTGACTTTCTCTTTACTGATTTAGACATCCTTTATTTCTTTCTCTTGTCTGATTGTTCTGGCTAGGACTTCGAGTACTATGTTGAAGAGGAGTGGTGAGAGTGGGCATCCTTGTCTTGTTCCCATTCTCAGAGGGAATGCTTTCAACTTTTCCTGATTAAGTATTACATTGGCTGTGGGTTTGTCATAGATAACTTTTATTACATTAATGTATGTCCCTTCTATGCTGATTTTGCTGATGGTTTTAATTATAAACAGATGGTGGATTTTGTCGAATGCTTTTTCTGCATCTATTGAGATAATTGTGTGATTTTCGTTTTTAATTCTGTTTATATGATGAATCACATTTACTGACTTCTTAAACCATTTCTGCATCCTTTGTATGAAACCGACTTTATCATGGTGGATTATCTTTTTGATATGCTATTGGTTTGGTTAGCTAGTATTTTGTTAAGGATTTTAGCATCTGTGTTCATTAAGGATATCAGACTGTAGTTTTCTTTTTTGGTGGTGTTCTTTTCTGGTTTTGGCATTAGGGTGATACTGGCTTCATATAATGAATTAGGGAGTGTTCCTTCTTTGTCTATCTTGTGGAATAGTGTCAAAAGGATTGGTACCAATTCTTTGAATGTCTGGTAGAATTCTGTTGTGAATCTGTCAGGTCCTGGACTTTTTTTGTTGGTAATTTCTTTTTTTTTTTTTTTTTTTGAGGCGGAGTCTTGCTCTGCCGCCCAGGCTGGAGTGCAGTGGCGCGATCTCGGCTCACTGCAAGCTCCGCCTCCCGGGTTCACGCCATTCTCCTGCCTCAGCCTCTCCGAGTAGCTGGGACTACAGGCGCCTGCCACCACGCCCGGCTGATTTTTTTATATTTTTAGTAGAGACAGGGTTTCACCGTGGTCTCGATCTCCTGACCTCGTGATCCACCCGCCTCGGCCTCCCAAAGTGCTGGGATTACAAGCGTGAGCCACCGCGCCCGGCCTGGTAATTTCTTAATTACCATTTCACTCTTGCTGCTTGTTATTGGTCTGTTTAGGGTATCTAATTCTTCCTGATTTAAGCTAGGAAGGTTCTATTTTTCCAAGAATTTATCCATCTCTTCTAGATCTTCTAGTTTATGTGCATAAAGGTGTTCATAGTAGCCTTGAATGATGTTTCATATTTCAGTGGCGTCAGTTGTAATAGCTCCTGTTTCATTTCCTAGTGAGGTTATTTGGGTTTTCTTTCTTTTTTCTTGGTTAATCTTGTTAATGAGCTATCAATTTTATTTATCTTTTCAGAGAACCAGCTTTTTGTTTCATTTATTTTTTTGTATTGTATTTTTTGTTTCAATTTCTTTTAGTTCTGCTTTGATCTTGGTTATTTCCTTTCTTCTGCTGGGTTTGGGTTTGGTTTGTTTTTGTTTCTCTACTTCCTTGAGGTGTGACCTTAGATTGTCTGTTTGTGCTCTTTCAGACTTTTTGATATAGGCATTTAAGGCTCTGAACTTTCCTCTTAGCTTTTGCTGTATCCTAGAGGTTTTGATACATTGTGTCATCATTGTCATTTAGTTCAAAGAATGTTTTAATTTCCATCTTGATTTCGCTTTTGACTTAATGGTCATTCAGGAGCAGGTTATTTAATTTCCATGTATTTGCATGGTTTTGAAGGTTTCTTATGGAGTTGATTTCCAGTTCTATTCCATTGTGGTCTGAGAGAGTGCTTGATGTAATTTCAATTTTCTTAAATTTATTGAGGCTTGCTTTATGGCCTATTATATGGTCTATCTTAGAGAAAGTTCCAGGCACTGTTGAATAGAATGTATATTCTGCCATTGTTGGGTGAAATATTCTGTATATATCTGTTAAGCCCATTTATTCCAAAGTGTAGTTTAAATCCATTGTTTCTTTGATGACTTTCTGTCTTGATGATCTGTCTAGTGCTGTTAGCGAAGTATTGAAGTTTCCTACTATTATTGTGTTGTTATCTATTTCTTTTCTTAGGTCTATTAGTAATTGTTTTATAAATTTGAGAGCTCGAGTATTAGTTGCATATATGTTTAGGGTTGTGATATTTTCCTGTTGGACAAGGCCTTTTACCATTATATAATGTCCCTCTTTGTCTCTTTTAACTGCTGTTGCTTTAAGGTTTGTTTTTCCTGATATAAGAATAGTTATTCCTGCTAGCTTTTGGTGTCCATTTGTATGAAATGCCTTTTTTTCACCCCTTTACTTTAAGTTTATGTGAGTCCTTATGTGTTAGGTGAGTCTCCTGAAGGCAGCAGACAGTTAGTTGGTGAGTTCTTATCCATTTTTCTGTTCTGTATCTTTTAAGTGGTGCATTTAGAACATTTACATTCAATATTAGTATTGAAATGTGAGGTACTGTTGCATTCATCATGCTCTTTGTTGCTTGTCTATTTTTTCTTGTTGTTGTTTTGATTTTGCTTTTTAACTTCTACTAGTGTGATTTTTGGGAGGTGTTGAAGAGCCTTATTTTGTCATATTACCAGGGCTAGTTTTCTGGTTCCTTCTCATTTGGGAAGGCTCTATCAGAGGGAAGGTCTAGGGCTGAAAGATGTTCAGATTCTTCTGTCCTATGGGGTGTTCCCTTGATGTAATGCTCTCCCCTTTTTTTTCTGTGGATGTGGCTTCCTATGAGCCAAACTGCAGTGATTGTTGTCTCCCTTGTGGGTCTAGCCACCCAGCAGGTCTACCCAACTCCAGGCTGGTACTGGGGATTGTCTGCATTGAGTCGTATAATGTGAAGAATTTATTGGTTTCTCAGCCGTGGATAGCAGCACCTGTTCTGGTGGAGGTGGCAGAAAGTGCAATGAACACTGTGAGGGTCTTTAGCATTGGTGGTTTAATGCTCTACTTTTGTGCAGGTTGGCGTCCTGCCAGGAGGTGGCACTTTCCAGGAAGCATCAGCTGTAGTAGTGTGGAGAGGGACCAGTGGTAGGCAGGGCCCTAGAACTCCCAAGATTGTATGCTCTTTGTCTTCCACTGCTAGGGTGGATAGGGAAGGACCATCAGGTGAGGGCAGGGCTACGTGTGTCAGAGCTCAGACTCTCCTTGGGCGGATCTTGCTGCAGCTGCTGTGGGGGATGTGGTTGGGAGTCCCAGATCACTGGAGTTGTGTATCTAGGAGGATGATGGCTGCCTCTGCTGAGTCATGCAGGTTGTCAGGGGAGTGGGGGAAAGCCAGCAGTAGCAGGCTTCACCCAGTCCCCACACAACCTGAAAGGCCTGTCTCACACCATGCACCCCCACAACAGCCCAGTCGCAGGGTGAGATGGGCTTGAGAAGTGGTCAAGGGCCATCCGCCTCCCAGCTGCAAAAGAAAAGGGCTTTAGTTCTTCCACCGCCTGTGAAGTCTACATTCCGGATTCACACGCTCCCCTGAGCTCTGGCCAGGAGGCTTCCTGCCCTGTTCAAATTGTTACAAAGTTCACCTAGAGAATTCCTTCTCCCTGTGGAGTTTTACCCCCTGCTCCTCTGGCCACCCTCCCAATGGATCCCTGTGCTGCCAGGCAAGAATAGGCTCCTTAGAGACCCAGAAAGCTCCCAGGGACTCTTTGATTCTTCTCCCCTTGTATTTTGCTCAGCTCTCTAACTTGACTCAGCTCCAGATAAAGTCAAAAACTTCTCCTGCAAACAGACCTTCAGCTTCTCCAGTGGGGGTGTGTGTTTAGGTGAGGAGGGTCTCCCTTTCTCACTTCCACTGTTGGGGCACTCACAGTATTTTGGGTATCTCCTGGGTCCTGTGAGAGCAGTCTGCTTTCTTTAGATGGTCTGTGGGTCGTCTCGTGATTCCTGGATTGTTCTTGGAGTCAATCCGGAGCTAAAATTTACAATGCAAGCCTCCACGTGCTGCTCTGACAGGAGCTGCAATCTAGTTCTGCCTCCCGTCCACCATGATCCTCTAGTTCCCCAATTTGATGTTTTAAGTGAAAGTTGAAATTTTAAATAAAAATTTTCCAAGTCTCAGAGGTCGCCTGGAAAGCTGACACTCACAGGACCACAGAGCAAATGCTGAGTGCAGCTTTAGAAAACAGTATTGACTCATTCTCTTTGAGTTGGTAGAATCTTTCTATCTCAAGCCTAGTCCAGAGACTTTTTTTTTTAGATGGAGTCTCACGCTGTTGCCCTTTTTTTTTTTTTTTTTTTTAGACGGAGTCTCACTCTGCCGCACAGGCTGGAGGCTAGAGTGCAGTGGCGCGATCTCAGCCCACTGCAACCTCTGCCTCCTGAGTTCAAGCAATTCTCATGCCTCAGCCTCCCGAGTAGCTGAGACTACAGCTGCCCACAATCACACCCGGCCAATTTTTGTATTTTTAGTAGAGACGGGGTTTCACCATATTGGCCAGGATGGTCTCAAACTCCTGACCTCAGGTGATCCACCCACCTCGGCCTCCCAAAGTGGTGGGATTACAGGTGTGAGCCACCATGCCCAGCGTGTGGTCTCCTTTTAACTTCCTCTGACTACTGAGTAGCCTCTCACATGGACAAATTCAAAACTCTGAACTAAGCTTTTTCTCTAACCAACTGAACCCTCCGCTCTGATACCTGGGTCCTCAGACAGGTAATAAGAATATTGTCCCTTTTTGTGAAACTACTTTTGCATCAATGGTATCAATTGGAAAACTGTTTAAAGACCTCTGTAGGTACCATGCACAGTATTTAACATGGTGATCCCCAGGGATAAATTCTTCACCTGCTTGTGTTCAGAAAAACTAATTGCAAAGGAGTACAATTCAGCAGTTTGAATTTCTATTTCTTAGGAAGTTCTCTACTATCCCACTTCCTGTGAACGTACACACACTTTTACACATATTTCTGCCTTTCTGTTTCAGGATTTCACTGTCATAGCCATTAAAAAAATGAGTTCCATCTCATCTGGTTTATATTAGTTCCCCCACTGTAATATTCAGAATGTCAGGGAGTTCAACTGGACAGGTAACAGCACCTGGATACAGATACAATCCTGCAAAATTTTGGCTGCTTTCTGTATTTCTTTAATCATTTTGTGCCCTAAGGATAATCTGCTGATTATTGGCTAGAGTAACTCTAACTCCTGCCAGATTGGCTAAGACTGACTACCTGTCACTGAAGCTTCAAGTTAAGTAAGACTTAACACATCAGACATCTTAAGGTCATAGCACACCTGGATTCCTAAGGATTAGTAACAAGAGTTGAGTGAGTTTTATTTTGCTCCAAAAGTATTAAGACCTGGTCTCTTAACCCTATTTTTTTTACATTTTTAACTTGCATTTTAAATGTAGCAGAAGAAAGAAAGACGATAGGCAAAAAGAGCCAGTGGTACAAATAAGAGTGGTGAGAGCCTCATTCTAACGACTTCAACTCCAGAGGCTATTACAGTGCTTAACCTGTTGAAATCTATCACAATGTCTGGAGAGAGATGTGGAAATATTTCCAATTTTGAGGATCTCAGATGTGCTATCAGGACCTTGGATACTGAAAATAGACTGGTGAATGTAAGTCACACAATTTTTCTTTGACACTTTTCTCTGCAGGCAAATTTTTATTGTGGTGAAAAGGCTTAGAAAATAAAACACTATGGAGGATTGAATTTTAAAGTATTTTTAATTAAATATTTTTCCCAAAGAAAATGCTCCTTTAAGAGTAGAAGGAAAACTGGAAGCTAGTGCAAATTCACATTTCAGTTTTGAAAGTGTTTTCCTGAAACTCTAGCCAGAAGAGAATGGGGGCCAATATTCAACATTCAACATTTTCAAGCCAGAATTTCATATCCAGCCAAACTAAGCATCATAAGTGAAGGAGAAATAAAATCCTTTACAGACAAGCAAATGCTGAGAGATTTTGTCACAACCAGGTCTGCCTCAAAAGAACTCCTGAAGGAAGCACTAAACATGGAAAGGAACAACCGGTACCAGCCACTGCAAAAACATGCCAAATTGTAAAGACCATCGAGGCTAGGATGAAATTGCATCAACTAATGAGCAAAATAACCAACTAACATCATAACGACAAGATCAAATTCACACATAACAATATTAACCTTAAATATAAATGGGCTAATTGCCCCCAATTAAAAGTCACAGACTGGCAAATTGAATAAAGAGTCAATACCCATCAGTGTGCTGTATTCAGGAAACCCATCTCACGTGCAGAGACACACATAGCCTCAAAATAAAGGGATGGAGGAATATCTACCAAGCAAACAGAAAACAGAAAAAGGCAGGGGTTGCAATCCTAGTCTCTGATAAAACAGACTTTAAACCAACAAAGATCAAAAGAGACATAGAAGGCCATTACACAATGGTAAAGGGATCAGTTCAAGAAGAACTAACTATCCTAAATCAATATGCACCCAATACAGGAGCGCCCAGATTCATAAAGCAAGTCCTTAGAGACCTACAAAGACACTCAGACTCCCACACAATAATAATGGGAGATTTTAACACCCCACTGTCAACATTAGACAGATCGATGAGACAGAAATTTAACAAGGATATCCAGGAATTGAATTCAGCTCTGCACCAAGCGGACCTAATAGACATCTACAGAACTCTTCACCCTAAATCAACAGAATATACATTCTTCTCAGCACCACACCACACCTATTCCAAAATTGACCACATATTTGGTAGTAAAGCACTCCTCAGCAAATGTAAAAGAACAGAAATTATAACAAACTGTCTCTCAGACCACACTGCAATCAAACTAGAACTGAGGATTAAGAAACTCACTCAAAACTGCTCAACTACATAGAAACTGAACAACCTGCTCCTGAATGACTACTGGGTACATAACGAAATGAAGGCAGAAATAAAGACATTCTTTGAAACCAATGAGAACAAAGACACAACATACCAGAATTTCTGGGACACATTCAAAGTAGTGTGTAGAGGGAAATTTATAGCACTAAATGCCCACAAGAGAAAGCAGGAAAGATCTAAAATTGACACCCTAACATCACAATTAAAAGAACTCGAGAAGCAAGAGCAAACACATTCAAAAGCTAGCAGAAGGCAAGAAATAACTAAGATCAGAGCAGAACTGAAGGAAGTAGAGACACAGAAAACCCTTCAAAAAATCAATGAATTCAGGAGCTGGTGTTTCGAAAAGATCAACAAAATTGATAGACCGCTAGCCAGATTAATAAAGAAGAAAAGAGAGAAGAATCAAATAGACGCAATAGAAAATGAAAAGGGGATATCACCACCAATCCCACAGAAATACAAACTACCATCAGAGAATACTATAAACATCTCTACACAAATAAACTAGAAAATCTAGAAGAAATGGATAAATTCCTGGACACATACACCCTCCCAAGACTAAACCAGGAAGCAGTTGAATCTCTGAATAGACCAATAACAGGCTCTGAAATTGAGGCAATCATTAATAGCTTACCAACCAAAAAAAGTCCAGGACCAGATGGATTCACAGCCGAATTCTACCAGAGGTACAAGGAGGAACTGGTACCATTCCTTCTGAAACTATTCCAATCAATACAAAAAGAGGGAATACTCCCTAACTGATTTTATGAGGCCAGCATCATCCTGATTCCAAAGCCTGGCAGAGACACAACAGAAAAAGAGAATTTTAGACCAATATCCCTGATGAACATCGATTCAAAAATCCTCAATAAAATACTGGCAAACCTAATCCAGCAGCATATCAAAAAGCTTATCCACCATGATCAAGTGGGCTTCATCCCTGGGATGCAACATATGCAAATGGGTTCAACATATGCAAATCAATAAATGTAATCCAGCATATAAACAGAACCAAAGACATAAACCACGTTGATTATCTCAATAGATGCAGAAAAGGCCTTTGACAAAATTCAACAACCCTTCTTGCTAAAAACTCTCAATAAATTAGGTATTGATGGGACGTATCTCAAATTAATAAGAGCTATCTATGACAAACCCACAGCCAATATCATATTGAATGGACAAAAACTGGAAGCATTCCCTTTGAAAACTGGCACAAGACAGGGATGCCCTCTCTCACCACTCCTATTCAACATAGTGTTGGAAGTTCTGGCCAAGGCAATCAGGCAGGAGAAGGAAATAAAAGGCATTCAATTAAGAAAAGAGGAAGTCAAATTGTCCCTGTTTGCAGATGACATGGTTGTATATCTAGAAAACCCCATCATCTCAGCCCAAAATCTCCTTAAGCTGATCAGCAACTTCAGCAAAATCTCAGGATACAGAATCAATGTGCAAAAATCAGAAGCATTCTTACACACCAATAACAGACAGAGAGCCAAATCATGAGTGAACTCCCATTCACAATTGCTTCAAAGAGAATAAAATACCTAGGAATCCAACTTAAACGGGATGTGAAGGACCTCTTCAAGGAGAACTACAAACCACTTCTCAATGAAATAAAAGAGGATACAAACAAATGGAAGAACATTCCATGCTCATGGGTTGGAAGAATCAATATCGTGAAAATGGCCATACTGCCCAAGGTAATTTACAGATTCAATGCCATCCCCATCAAGCTACCAATGACTTTCTTCACAGAATTGGAAAAAACTACTTTAAGGTTCATATGGAACCAATAAAGAGCCTGCATTGCCAAGTCTATCCTAAGCCAAAAGAACAAAGCTGGAGGCATCACACTACCTGACTTCAAATTATACCACAAGGTTACAGTAACCAAAACAGCATGGTACTGGTACCAAAACAGAGATGTAGAGCAATGGAACAGAACAGAGCCCTCAGAAATAATGCTGCATGTCTACAACTATCTAATCTTTGACAAATCTGACAAAAACAAGCAATGGGGAAAGGATTCCCTATTTAATAAATGGTGTTGGGAAAACTGACTAGCCATATGTAGAAAGCTGAAACTGAATCCTTTCCTTACACCTTATACAAAATTTAATTCAAGATGGATTAAAGACTCACATGGTAGACTTAAAACCATAAGAACCCTAGAAGAAAACCTAGGCAATACCATTCAGGAGATAGGTATGGGGAAGGACTTTATGTCTAAAACACCAAAAGCAATAGCAACAAAAGCCAAAATTGACAAGTGGGATCTAAATTAACTAAAGAGCTTCTGCACAGAGAAAGAAAGTACCATCAGAGTGAACAGGCAACCTACAGAATGGGAGAAAATTTTTGCAATCTACTCATCTGACAAAGGGCTAATATCCAGAATCTACAAAGAACTCAAACAAATTTACAAGAAAAAAAATCAGCCCCATCAAAACGTAGGTAAAGGATATGAACAGACACTTCTCAAAAGAAGACATTTATGCAGCCAAAACACACATGAAAAAATGCTCATCATCACTGGCCATTAGAGAAATGCAAATCAAAACCACAATGAGATACCATCTCACACCAGTTAGAATGGCAATCATTAAAAAGTCAGGAAACAACAGGTGCTGGAGAAGATGTGGAGAAATAGGAACAGTTTTCCACTTTTGGTGGGACTGTAAACTAGTTCAACCATTGTGGAGGTCGGTGTGGTGATTCCTCAGGGATCTAGAACTAGAAATACCATTTGACCCAGCCATCCCATTAGTGGGTATATACCCAAAGGATTGTAAATCATGTTGCTATAAAGACACATGCACACGTATGTTTATTGTGGCATTATGCACGATGGCAAAGACTTGGAACCAACCCAAATGTCCAACAATGATAGACTTGATTAAGAAAATGTGGCACATATACACCATGGAATAATATGCAGCCATAAAAAGTGATGAGTTCATGCCCTTTGTAGGGACATAGATGAAGATGGTAACCATCATTCTCAGGAAACTCTTGCAAAGACAAAAAACCAAACACTACATGTTCTCACTCACAGGTGGTAATTGAACAATGAGAATACATGGACACAGGAAGGGGAACATCACACACTGGGGCTTCTCGTGGGGTGGGGGGAGGGGGGAGGGATAGCATTAGGAGATATACCTAATGCTAAACGACGAGTTAATGGGTGCAGCACACCAACATGGCACATGTATACATATGTAACAAACCTGCACGTTGTGCACATGTACCCTAAAACTTACAGTATCATAATAATAAAATAAAAAAAGACTGAAATTCCCTATAAATTATCCAGATCTCTTATCTTCCTGAGTACAGGAAAGACAAACATAAAGGCTGTAGAACGTTGGTATGATTCCACTATTCTCGAAGAGTATTTTATTTCAGAGAAAGGTGGTCATTTGCTGTTTAATTCTATGTTTTTATTATGTGCGCTTCTTTTTCTTTGAGAAAACGGGAAGAAATAAGGCCTCCTTTAATGAACTGATAAGCGGAAGAATGAAGAAAGAGATAAATTGTAGACATTATATCCATAATTGGAATTATTTTTAGCATTACCATAGTGAGCAATTATATATAATTTATGGCCATAAGCAGGGTTCCTCTGCTTAAGTCCTTATGATTTCAAAGTAGAAACTAATCAGCTGAGATGGCAGCACTTGATGAATGATAAATTATGATAATAACTGTCTATTAAGTATCTACCCTATGTCACTTGCTCTTGTCTTTGTTTATTGACACTTCACAATAACTTCATGAGCTAGGTAACACTGGCATTGCCATTGTACAGATAAGGAAACTGCGTTGCAAGAAATGTAAGAGAATGGCATAAGATCAGGCCATTCTGCCTTTCCACCACAGATAATTGTAGGAAATAAAACACAGAGGACCATTGCAATTAATTAATGATCTGAAAATTCATGGCAAAATCAAACTGAACATGCATTCATTTGGAATCATCTCCTGACCTGATAAACTGGGACTTAATTTTTCTTGTCTACCATCTACATCCTATGCTGTTTTTCTACTTTCTGCAAGTGACTTTCCTCAATAACCTTAACATGTGGGTGGCTACTGATATATAATTTTTCTTTTTCTTTTTAAATTTCTACTTAGTGTGGGTACATAGTAAGTGTATATAACGCTGGGATACATAAGATGTTTTGATACAGTCATGCAATGTGAAACAAGCACGTCATGGAGAATGGGGTATCCATCCTTTCAAGCATTTATCCTTTTATTACAAACAATCCAATTGCGTTCCTTTAGTCATTTGAAAATGTACAATTAACCACCCCCATTTCCTCTCCAGCTCCCCACCACCCTTCCCAGCCTCTGGTGTCCATCCTTCTACTCTCTATTTCCATGAGTTCAATTGTTTTGATTTTTAGATCCCATAAATAACATGAGAACAGGTGATGTTTATCTTTATGTGCCTGGCTTATTTAACTTAACATAATGATCTCCAATTCCATCCATGTTGGTGCAGATGACAGGATCTCATTCCCTTTTAGGGCTCAGTAATACTCTATTGTGCATATGTGCCACATTATCTTTGTCTGTTAATCTGTTCATGGACACTTAGGTTGCTTCCAATTATAGCTATTGTGAACAGTGCTGCAACAGACATGAGAGTGCAGATATCTCTTTAATATATGAACTTCCTTTATTTTGGGTATATATCCAGCAATAAGATTGCTGGGTCATATGGTGGCTTTATTTTTAGTTGCTTGAGGAACCTCCAAACTGTTCTCCTAGTTTACATTCACACCAACAGTGTCCTAGGGGTCCCTTTTCTCCACATCCTTGCCAGCATTTATTGCCTGTCTTTTGGATATAAGCCATGTTACTTGAAGTGAGACAATATTTCATTGTAGTTTTGATTTGCATTTTTCTGAAGATCAGTGACATTCAGCACCTTTTCATATGCCTGTTTACCATTTGTATGTCTTCATCTAAGAAGTGTCTATTCAAATCTTTTGCCTATTTTAAAATACGATTATTAGATTTTTTCCTATAGAGTTGCTTGAGCTCCTTATATATTCAGGTGATTAATCTCTTGTCAGATGGTTAGTTTGCAAATATTTTCTCCCATTCTGTGGGTTGTGTTTTCACTTTGTTGATTGTTTTCTTTGCTGTGTTGAAGCTTTTTAAATTGATATAATCCCATTTGTCCGTGTTTGCATTGGTTTCCTGTGCTTTTGCTCAATAAATGTTTGCCCAGACCCGTGTCCTGGAGATTTTCCCCAATGATTTCTTGTAGTAGTTTTATAGTTTGATGTCTTAGATTTAAGTCATTAACCCATTTTGATTTTATTTTTGTATATGGCAAGAGATAGGGGTCTACTTTCACTTTTTTATCTGTATTATTTTCTGCCTTATTTCAAAAAGATAATCTTCGAGCTTTTTGTTTCCTTGTTTCCTCCACTTGATCTATCGTACTACTGATACTTGTGATTGCGTTGTGAAGTTCTCATGTTGTGTTTTTCAGCTCCATCAGGTCAGTTATGTTCTTCTCTAAACTGGCTATTCTGGTATCAGCTCCTGTATTGTTTTCTCATGATTCTTAGCTTCTTTGCATTGGGTTACAACATGCTCCTTTAGCTCAGTGAGGTTCATTATTACCCACCTTCTGAAGCTTACTTCTGTCAATTCAGCCATATGAGCCTCAGCCCAGTTCTGTGCCCTTGCTGGAGAGATGTTGTTGTCATTTGGAGGAGAAGAGACACTCTGGCTTTTTGAGTTTTCAATGCTTTTGTGTTGATTCTTTCTCATCTTTTTTAGGCTTAAGTACATTTAATCTTTGAGGTTGCTGGGGTTTGAATCAGGTTTATTTGGGGCCTTTGTGGTTGTTTTTTGCTTGTTTGTTTTTCTATTTACAGCCAGACCACTCTTCTACAGAGCTGCTGTGGTTTACTGAGGGTCTGCTCCAGACCCTGGTTGTCTTGGTTTTTTCCATAACTGGAGGTATCACCATTGAAGATGGAACAGCAAAGCTGGCAGCCAGCTCCTTCCTCTGAAACCTTCATCCCTGCAGGGTACTGACCTTCTGCAGGCCCAAATACACCTGCAGGAGGTGGCTGGAGACCCCTGTTGGAAGATCTCACCCAGTCATGAGGAAAAGAATCAGGGACCTTCCTGAAGAAGCAGTCTCTGTTGGAGGAAGCCCTTCGTTGTCTGGACCATTTGTATTCTCCAGAGCTGGCAGGTTGGAATGGCTGAGTTGACTGAACCACAGAGATGGCAGCTGCCATGCTTCATTGGAGAAAACCCTTCCTTGTCCGGACCACTTGTATCCTCCAAAGCTGGCAGGCTAGAATGGCTGGGTTGACTGAACCACAGAGATGGCAGCTCCCATGCTTTGTTGGAGAAAACCCTTCCTTGTCTGGACCACTTGTATCCTCCAAAGCTGGCAGGCTAGAATGGCTGGGTTGACTGAACCACAGAGATGGCAGCTGCCCCTTCCCTCAGGAGCTCCATCCCTGGGAGAGATTGGAGCTCTATCCATAGAACTCTGGCTGGAGTGTCTGAAGCCCCTGCAAGGAGTTTCTGCCCAGTGAAAAAAAGTGGATTGGAGTCCTGCTTAAAGAAGCAGTATGGCCATGAACTGTCAAGGCAACTGTGCTGCATTGTGAGGGACCCTTCATCAGCTGGACTGTTTGTATTCTCTGAAGCTATCAGGCTAAAAGAACTGAGTCTACCAAATGATAGAGATGGTGGCTGCCATTTCCCCTGGAACTTGGATCCAACTCAGGCAGATTCCAGCCTGTTGACATTGGCTGCCTGGAATTCCAAGCCAGTGGGTCTTAACTTATGAGCTTCCATGGAAGTAGGGCCTGCAAAATGATGCTGCTAGGCTCCCTGTATTAAGCCCCCTTCCTAGGGATATGTAAAGACAGATTTCTGCCTTGCTAGAGATCCCAATGCCAAAGTATGCAAAACTCCTGGGTCTCTGTGTGTGCCTAAGCAGCTGCCCTGCCAAGACACCACACAGCCCTGTGTATTGACACAAGGCCCTGGTGGCTTGGGCTCATGAGAGGATCTCCTGATCCATCGTTTGCAAAGATCCATGGCAGAAATGTGGTTTCTTGGTTGGGGTTGTGCTATCACTCACTGCTTCCCTTGGCTGAGGGTGGGTGTTCCTTTGGCTCTGCACTGCTCCCAGGTGGGCCATCACCTCCCTCTGCCCTGCTTTTCTTCATTCTCTGTGGGTTGAGTTGTTTGCTTAGTCAGTCCCAATGCAAGAACCTGGATATTTCAATTGAAGGTGCTGAATTCACTTGCGCATTTTTATTCCTCTCCATGAGTGCCATGGACTGCCCCTGCTTCTAATCAGGCATCTTTAAAGTGTGTTTCTTGTAGGCAACAGATCAATGAGTCTTGTTTTTTCATCCATTAAGCCACTCTTTGTCTTTTGATTGGAGAGTTTCATTCATTTACATTCAATGTTATTATTGATAAGGACTTACTCCTGCCGGTTTGTTACTTTTTTCTGGTTGTTTTGTGGTGCTGTTACTTGTTTGGAATTTATACAGGTCTACAGCAACTGCAATTCTTACCTGGTCAGAATAAAGAATTTAATTGAGGGGCATAAGCTAGAATGAGAGATCAAGGAAGGTTTTAAAGCAGAAGTAAAGGTTTATTTAAAAGTTTAGAGCAAGAAGAGAACATCAAGATGGCAAAGCAGGTGACTTGAGACATCAAGTGAATGGTCTGACTTTTGAATTGAAGGTTTTATACATTAGCATGCTTCCCAGGGTTGCATCCCTTCTTCCCTGATACTTCCCTTGGGGTGAGCTTTCTGCATGCACAGTGGCCTGCTAGCACCTGGGAGGGGCTGCATGCACTTTGTGTTTACTGAAGTTGTATGCATGCTCCTTGAGTCATTCTTCCTTTACCAGTCAAGTGTTCATATAAGGTCTTATATCAGTTAAACTCCTCCATTTTACTTCTTAGTGTGCTTGGTTGAGTCCATTTGCCCAACTCCTGATATCTTATTGGAAAGCTGATCAGCAGTTTCAGGTTTTTCTCTCTATTGGGAGACTGCTTTCCCTGGCACCAGCTGCAATTGATTATTATTTTAAACAGACAGCTTAACAACTGCCTGACCATCATCTCACAGTCATTTGACATTCTTGGTGTGGGTGGGCCCCCTCCTGCCTTGCTCATGTCTGACTAGCTACCTACTGTAACATTTCCCCCTCCCCCCTCAAGAGTCCAAGGCCCCAATTCTTTCAGGAAAATAGATGAAGGCCAGTCTTCTGTAACTGCTTCCTGCTGACAGAGGGGCAGTGGTGATTGTCCTGTGGGTCTTGGCCTCACTAGCTGTCATGGCAGGGTGGCTCTGTGGGTTGGTGAAAGCAGTATCAATCCAGGTCCAAGGGAGACAGGGGCAGGATTTCACCTCTGTTATGCCCCACTGATGGGTAGTCTAGGGGTTCCCTGTAGAAGGGAGACTCTTGAATATTGAGAGGACAGTATCCCTCACTGAAGATCATCTATAGCTTGATGGCTCAAAGGTGAAAGAAGACACATCAAGTCATTAGATTTAGAAGCCGTGCATCAAAAAGAAGCAAAGTTAGGAAGGTTTCTTGGGTTTTAAGACAAGTAGAAATGTCAAAATGAAATAAGGAGGTAAGGACAGTTCCAAAAAATCTCGAGGCTGCCAACATGCCCATGTAGCTGGTGACTATAGTCATGCCTGCTAAGGCTTGGATGCATGGGGTTGCCAGCTGATTTCAATATGTGCCTAGAATTAGAATATTGATCCAGCTTTTCACATTACTTACCCCTCTTGTTTCTTCTGAGCTGCAGCCAGAAATCACTGGTTAGTTCACAGAAATAAGCTGGGTTGGTATAAATTGCAGGAAAAAATTAGAAGCAACCAATGAAACTAGAATCTAATAATAGGTATACTATAGTTCTTGAAGCTGCCAGATTATAGTATCTTGAAACTTCCAGAAATAAAATTGAATGTTATTTCTTTCTAAACTCTTGCTGCTTTGAAGATATTTTCTTTATTCTTGCTATTTGGGAGTTTAATTATTAAATGATCTTGATGTTCTATAACCTTCTTGTGTTTGCATATTGATTTTTTTCTCTAGGTTAAGGAAGTTCTCTGTTTTCATCCCTTTGAATAAACTTTCTATCCCTATCTCTTTCTCTATCAACTTTTTAAGGCCAATAACACTTAGATTTGCCCTTTTGAGGCTGTTTCCTAGATTCTGTAGGCTCCTTCATTTTATGATATTTTTCCTTTTGTCTTCTCTGTGTATTTTCAAATAACCTGTCTTCAAACTTACTATTTTTTTCTTCTACTTGATTAATTCTGCTATTAATGGACTTTGATGCATTCTTCAGTATGCCAATTGTATTTTTCAGCTTCAGAATTTCTGCTTGATTTTTAATTACTCCAATCTCTTTGTTAAATTTATGTATTAACATTTTGAATTCCTTCTTTCTGTTATCTTACATGTCTTTGAGTTTCATCAACACAACTATTCTGAATTCTTTGTCTGAAAGGTCACATATCTCTGTTTCTCCAGGATTGGTCCCTGGTGTCTTGTTTCATTCATTTGGCAATACCTTGTTTTGCTGAATAGTGTTGATACTAGTAGATGTTCTTCAGTGTCTGGAAATGGAAGAGTTTGGTATTTATTGTAGTCTTTACTATCTGGGCTTGTTTGTACCTGTAGTTCTTGAGAAGGCTTTCCAGTTATTTGAAAGGATTTGAGTGTTGTAATATAAGCAATATCTGCTTTGGGAGCAACTCAAGCCCATAAACCCTGTGATTCATGCAGGCTTATACAGGTACCACCTGGATAGTCTTGGACAAGACCCAGAAGAAGTCTTTGGATTATCAGTTGGAGACTTTTTTCCTCTTCCCTTACTTTCTCCTCCCTGCAAAATTTTTTCTTTCTCTCTGTTCTAAGCCACCTGAAGCTGGTGTGGATTGACACAAGCACCCCTGTGGCCACAACCGCTAGGACTACACTGGGTCAGACCTGAAGCCAGCACAGTACTGTGTCTCACCCAAGGTCTGCTGTAACCACTCTCTGTCTGGCTTTGCCACCTGTTGAACCCAAGGGGCTTTACAATCAGTAGGTGGCAAAGCCAGCCTGTGTGTTATTTCCTTCAGGGCAGTTAGTTCCCACTGGCCCCAGGTGGGCCCCAAAGAGCCATCTGGGTGTCAGGGACTGAATCAAAAACCTTAGAAGTCTACCTGGTGTTCTATTGTACACCAGGCACTCAAACTACGAGAAGCAGTCTTTCTCATTCTTCCCTCCCCTTTTCAAAGTCAGAGAGCTTCACTGTGTAGCCACTACCACCACAGGCCATGGGGACTTCAGCTTGACTACCATGAATATTCCCTTAAGGCCCAGGGGCTCTTAAGTCAGTTTGTCGTGAATGCTGTCTAGCCTATGACTCATGCTTCAGGGTAGTGGGCTCCCCTCTGACCTAGGGTAGGTCCAGAGATCCCATCCAAGGGTCAAGTCCTGAAATTGGGGACTCCAAAAGCCCACTTGATGCTCTATATCTTTTGTTGTTTTGATGATACCTAAGGTGCAAGCCTTTAGGCTCACCCAAGGCCCTCAACATAGTGTCTGGGTATCACTAGTTGCTGCTCCGGGCCGAAAGGCTCTTTGGTTAGCAGGCAGCAAGTGGTCTGTTTCCGTATCTATATGAACTAATCAGAATATTTTCCTGATATTGCTATGATGTGTGTAGAGTCAGATAAATTAAGAGCAATATATTGGATATTGATTGATACAGCATTTCATTTATGGAAAAATTTGTATGGAATTTGTATCTTTACAATGTTAAGATTTCCTATCCAAGAATATTCTATGGAAATAAATTGTTGCTGAACATCTCATTGTAAATGAGGCCTATAGTTTGGTTTGTTTCTTTATATGTTATATTGCTTGGGTGATCTCTGCTTGCTTTAGGTGTATTATTCTTTTACTCTCCTGCTAGATTTTATATGCTAGTATTTTCATGTTTTTGCAATGATAATCAATATTTGACTGGTTGTTTTATTCTTTGTATTATTTCTATTAGGTATTGGTATGAAAGTATTTCAGGGTTTATTTTAGGAAAAGAATTATAAAGCTTTTTTTCTTTTCTTTTTTTTTGGCATGATTTAAAATACCTTTGGTTCTATATGAAGACATCAAAGATTTCACCTATTTAGTCTCCCTAATCATCAGGTTTTAAGGTTAAGTCTCTGAAAAGTTAATTTTTCCCTTTTTTATTTTGAAATAATTTTAGACTTACTGAAAAGTTGGAAAGAATACAGAGAGTTCACAAATACCCTTCACCCAGCTTCCTCTCATACTAGCAACTTAGGTGATTATAATACATTTCAGTACTTTATATAGGGCATATTTTTATATATTTATCCTATATCATTATAGATAATTATATAAACTGAGAAATTAATACTGACACAAAACTGTTAACCAAACTTGATGCCTTATTAGAATTAGTAGTTTTCCTACTTATGGCCTTTTTTAAATTTAAGATTCTATCCAGGATTCCACACTGCATTCAATTGCTATGTCTCCTCCAATCTGTGATAATTTCTCAGTTTTTCTTTAACAGCTTTCTCAATTTTATTTTTATCTCTTATTGAGTCCATTTTACTAATTTAAATTTTTCTAGAAAATTATTCTTTCATCCAAGTTTTGGATTAGAATAGATTGTACAAGATGTTCTCTCGTGGTTTTTTCAATGTTTTCTTAATCTGTAGTTATTTCCAATTTCTCATTTTTAATTTGATAAACTGGACTTTTTATTTTGTTGCTTGGCTTAGTAAATGATTTATCTATTTGTGTGTGTGCATCAGAGGGTATGCATAGATTTATGCATTTAAAAAGCTAATTAATACGTTCACTTTATCAATACTAATGCTTTTTTATGAAGTTAATTTTTCTCTTTTTATCGTCTTTGTTAATATCTTCCTTATGTTTCCCCAATTGTATTTTACAATTGTACAATTGTATTGTACAGTAAAAGAGTACCTACTTCACAGGGTTGTGAGTTAATACGTGTGAATTGTTTAGAACAATCTCTGGCACTAATGTTTTATAAATATTACAATTGTTATTTGTAGTTTGTATAAATTAAGTCTAATTTATTTAATTCAACTTAAGTCTTCTAGTTCAAAAATGTGTCTCAGGCAAGAATTTTTTTCCTGTGAGTCTATCTTTGGATGCATCCAAAAGGTAGTATTGTGATTATGATTATTTTATACATATTTGGCAATTTCTATTTTAATTTATTTTCTAAACCAAGATATTTTTGTCTTTTTCTTTCTTTTTAATTTCCATATGGGCGTGAAAATTTTTCATTTCTATTATTGTTATGTTTTGTTTATTGTTTTGCAGCAAAAGGCTATAGTTTCTACTATTTCTATTTTTGGCATTTTTGAAGTTTATTTATCACAATATATTTTAAAAGCAAATTTACATAAGCACGGAAAGTTGATCAGCACTTGAAAGTTTATACTTTATTGTAGTGTAGAGTTTCATATTTAATACCACTTATTTGTTATACACTTGTGGTCGTCACCGAAAGATGAAGTTACCCATTTCCAATTGTATTTTATTCGTCTTTGAACTTTCAGCAATGTTTGCTTTACACAAATTAATACCGTGTGATTTAGACAGAAAAAGTACATGACACTGTATCTTCCTTATGTGTCTTTTTAGCAGATCATATCCCTTCACCATACCTTGAAAGCAATCTTCTTTGCCTTTGTTTGTGGCTTGCAAGTTTTTTTAAGTTATTTTTTACTTCTGTGGCTTTTCTCTCTCTTTTGGAAGCACTGGAGAATAATTTTAATTCATGACAATTAACACTTAATAATTAGCTGCCTGTTTGCTGTGATCAGACTCTCTGAGTTTGAAGTTCCATTACTAATTCTGTGACCTTGGGCAAAGGACTTAACTTCTCTGTGCTTGTTTCCTCATCTGTAAATAGGCAAAATAGGGTAAATAGTACCTACTTCATAGGGTTGTGAGTTAATACATTTGAAGTGTTTAAAATAATGTCTGGCACTGTTTAATAAATATTACAATTGCTGTTATTTGTAGTAGATAGGCAAAGGGAACTTTAATTCTACACTAAGGAGACTCAAATGCAGATCCTTATAGTGTAAAATAATTCTCTGCCATTTTGTTCAAACAAAAAGTAAAATCTCTTCTTTATGTTATATAAGTCCCATGAGTCTTGACTTGAGTCTTGGTGATTAAGTCATACCTCGAGGCATTTCGGTAGGTCCCTTACCCCTCTAGTCTTAGAGAAGCATGCTACTATTTATTTCACAGCAACTGCACACCAGGCACATGTATAAGACTTTTTTACACACACACACACACCCCTCCTTAATATTTTAAGGTAGTCACTAATATTTTCATTTTACAGAGGATATAACTAAGGCTAAGGGAGATTGGACAATTTGTACAAAGAAACAAAACAACTGGAGACTGGGCTCCAACCTAGGTCTTCCAGAATCTGAAGCTCAGATGCTTTCCACTAGAAATGGTTGCTTCTTGAGGAGAAAGACAATCCTTTACACACATTGTCTTGACTACGTGTCATAAGAGGCTTTGCCTTCATTTGATCTCAGAACGCAATACTTACTGGCCAATTAAAGACAGTATGCAGGGTACCCGGCTTAGTACCATAGTCAGCTCTCCAAAGAAGCTCATGCCAACAACAAAAAAATGTAATTTACTGTTTAGTTACAAGACATGTGACTGCCTCTTTTTGCAGACTCCTGGAAGGCATCTCTGCTGGCCAAAGCCTAGCTACAATTTGGAGCAGTGACTCTCATTTCTGGTGACACATTAATATTGCCTGAGGAGTTTTTTAAAAAATGAAACAAATGCTGGCCCCACCCACAGAGATTCTGATCTAATTAAACTTAAAGTTGAGCCCAGGCAGCACTGCATTTTAAGCACCCAGATGATTCTATTGTGCAGCCAATGTTGTAAACTTCTAGAATTGTTTTGAAGCAACTCAAAAAGAAAGATGTGCTTGTTGTTCTGAAATCATGTGCCAAATAGTTTGACTTATTATTGTTATGGTGATGTTAAGAGTAACTGTTGCTCCCAAACCTCTCCCTCCTCCTGTATAATCCTGATTAAGAGATTAAATCACTTCAAAGATAACAACCACAAAATCATCTTTTACCTTTCTCTTCCTCATCTATCATATCCGATCTGTTACAATCTTCTGTGTTTTTTTTTTCTGCCATTGAGACATCTCTTCCATGTATCCTATTTTTTTCTGTTTCATTCTCTTTCCCACATCCTAGCCCCAGGACTTGGCAATAGAATCTTGCTTTGTTTTGTTTTTAACTCTTTATTTTGAAATCATTGTTGATTCATGTTCACTTGTATGGAATAATATAGAGAGATTCTCTGAAATCTTCACCCAGTTTTCCCCAATAGTAACATTTTACATATCTTGTACAACATCGAGAGCAAGAAATTGACATTGATGCAATCTATGGACTTTATTCAGAATTCACCTGTTTTACTTGCCTCATTTGTTATTGTTGTTTTAATTTTTATAAAATTTTTGGTAAAATAGACATGCCATAAAATTTATCACCTTAACCATTAACCATTTTTAAGTTGTACAGTTCAGTAGTGTTAAGGATCTTAATTCATTTTTCTACCTGTAAATTCTCTTTTCTTTGATCCAGTCTGCACACGGTTGCCAAGATGATCTTTTAAAAATAAAAATATAAAGCTACAAAACATATTTAAACTGATCTATAAAACTCTTCGTAATGTCTGTGGTTTCTGGCCCTCTAAACTCAGTGAAGTACCACCTCATCCAGCATCACATCTTGACTGGTTCATAAAAATAATTTACATTTATTTATTACAGAGTTTGAGCACTTTTAATTTTTTTAATCACTTAGTATATTTTGAGACTCTCCATATCAGCATATACTGACTTGCTTCATTCCTTTTAACTAGTTTATAGACTGTAACTATATGGATGTACCAACATTTATTTAACTACTAACAGGCATATAGTATGTTTCCAGTGTTTTGCTATGGTAGAATGCTACAGTGAAGTTCTTTTTTGTAAGTAGAATTGTTGGGTCAAAGCTTATGTGCTTTTTTCATTTTGATAGATATTGTCGAATTTTCCTTTAAAAAGGTTGCAATTAACAAAACACACAAACACACTGTTTATTAGTATAATTTTAAAAATATTTTGCAAAGTGTGACTTTTAAAAATTTTGAACTACTTATTACTGTTTGCCCATTTTTAAATTGAACTTTTGTTTATCTTATGGATTTACGAGTTATTTTAAATACTACAAAGACTAGTATCTTGTCAAAAGAGTTACAATATTTCTCCAAGCTTGTTTCTTGTTTTTTTGACTTTTTTATACAGGGATGTTTAAATATTAGGTTATCAAATTATGAGACATTTAGGTTTTACATTTTTCTGAAAAATTTTTCTTACTTAAAAATTGCAAGGTAGCTTCCTTCCTTCCTTCCTTCCTTTCTTTTTTTCCCTCTGTGGCCCAGGCTGCATGTGATCTACTCGGCTCGCTGCGGCCCCGCACCGCGGACTGCCTGGGACTGCCAGCGCTCGCCAGCCTGCTTTTCCTCCTTTGGCTGCAGGCACGAGTTCGCCATGTTGGCCACGCTGCTCTCCGGCTCCTGACCCAGAGTGCTCTGCCCGCCTCGGCCTCCCGAAGTGCTGGGACGGCGGGCGGAGTCTCGCTCACTAGGTGCTCCGTGTGGCCCGGGCTGGAGTGCGGTGGCCTGGTCTTGGCTCGCAGCAGCCTCCGCCTCCCAGCCGCCTGCCTTGGCCTACCAGGGTGCTGGGACTGCAGCCCCTGCCCGGCCGCCGCCCCGTCTGGGAGGTGAGGAGCGCCTCTGCCCGGCCAACCATCGTCTGGGAGGTGAGGAGCACCTCTGCCTGGCCGCCCTGTCTGGGAAGAAGTGAGGAGCTCCTCTGCCCCCCTCTGAAGGAGGAGCGCCTCTGCCCGGCCGCCCCGTCTGGGAAGAAGTGAGGAGCGCCTCTGCCCTGCCGCCTCGTCTGGAAGTGAGGAGAGCCTCTGCCCAGCTGCCCCGTCCGGGAAGAAGTGAGGAGCGCCTCTGCCCGGCTGCCCCATCTGGGAAGAAGTGAGGAGCACCTCTGCCCGGCCACCCATCGTCTGGGAAGTGAGGAGCACCTCTGCCCGGCCACCCATCGTCTGGGAAGTGAGGAGCGCCTCTGCCCGGCCACCCATCGTCTGGGAAGTGAGGGGGCCTCTGCCCGGCCGCCCCGTCTGGGAAGTGAGGAGCGCCTCTGCCCGGCCGCCCATCATCTGGGACGTGAGGAGCGCCTCTGCCCGGCCACCCATCGTCTGGGAAGTGAGGAGCGCCTCTGCTCGGCTGCCCCGTCTGGGAAGTGAGGAGCACCTCTGCCCGGCCGCCCGTCCGGGAAGAAGTGAGGAGCACCTCTGCCCAGCCGCCCCATCTGGGAAGTGAGGAGCGCCTCTGCCCGGCCGCCCCGTCCGGAAGAAGTGAGGAGCCCTCTGCCGGCCGCCCCGTCCGGGAAGAAGTGTGGAGCGCCTCTGCCCAGCCACCCCATCCGGGAAGAAGTGAGGAGTGCCTCTGCCCGGCCGCCCTGTCTGGGAAGTGAGGAGCGCCTCTGCCCGGCCGCCCCGTCCGGGAAGAAGTGAGGAGCGCCTCTGCCTGGCCGCCCATCATCTGGGACGTGAGGAGCCCCTCTGCCCGGCCACCCATCGTCTGGGAAGTGAGGAGCGCCTCTGCCGCGCCGCCCGGTCTGGGAAGTGAGGAGCGCCTCTGCCCGGCCGCCCCGTCTGGGATATTGGGAGCACCTCTGCCCGACCGCCCCATCTGGGAGGTGTACCACAGAGGCCAGAAGCAATCTGAGGGCTGGACGTGGTGGCTCACGCCTGTGGTCCTGGCACTCTGGGGAGCCGAGGCGGGTTGATCACTTCGGGCTAGGAGTTCGAGACCAGTCTGGCCAACATGGCGAAGCATATGAAAAATGCAACAGACAAACCAACCAACCAACTCAGTGACAACAGGGCAGGTCTATCCTGGAGTCATACTCTAATTTTTTCTGTTTTCCTCCCTTTCTGATTCTTTATCCCACTTTCTTTTTCTTCCTCTTCCTTCTCCTTCTTCATCAAATAGAGGATTGAGTTATTATCACTGATCCATATAAAGTCCCTCTCTCATTTATTTTGATTCCCACTCCCCATTTCTATTCCCCGTCTTCCCATGTGCAGCCTTCCTGGTATGTTTGATACGCATCTTTTTGTTTGTATGTATTTTTAGAAAATGTTTATTGTTTTTGTGTGCAAAAAAAATTTTTTAAAAAAAGTTAGAATGAAACACACACACACACAAAAATTGCAGGGTAATATCTCACGTTTTCTAGTTTTATGATTTTATTTTTTGCATTTAAACTTTTCATATATTTGGAATTATTTAAGGTATGAAAATAGGGTAGTAATCCAGGTTTAATTTTTCAAAATAATGACAATAACAATAATAATAATAACACCAACCAAAAAAATGATTAACAGCTGCTGGTTGTTTACTCTGTCCTATGCAGTATGCTAAGGGAAAATAACTAGTGAATTTTCCCAACACTGTTTATTAATGAAGCTATCCTTTCCCCTTTTGGTTTGAAATGACACCATTTTCATGTATTATATTTCCACATTAGTTTGGACAATTCTTAACCTCTACTGAAACAAACTATTTTAATCACTTTACCATTCTTTTCTTAAACAGCTTAATTAATTAATTTATATACCATAAAATTCACACATTTAAAGTGTGTAATTTAAAAATTGTTAGCATATGTAAATAATTGTTAAATTGTATCCATAGTCTAAGTTTAGAAAACTTCATGATCCCAAAAAGAAAACTTGAACCCACTAACAGTCACCCTCCATGCTCCCACACCCAAAGCAACCACTAATCTACTTTCTGTCTCTATCAATTTGCTTGTTCTTGCCATGTAACATAAATGGGGTCATACAATATGTGGTCTTTTGTGTCTGGCTTCTTTTATTTAGCATAATGTTTTTAAGGTTCACTCACGTTGTAGCATATATCAATACTTCATTTTTTTATTCCTGAAAATATATTTCATTTTATGGATATACCACATTTTATTTATCCATTCATCAGTTGATGGACATTTGGATTGCTTTTACTATTGGGCTATTATGAATAATAGTGTTATGAACATCTCCATATAAGTCTTTTGGGGGACATATGTGCTTACTTCTCTTGGGTATACATCTAGGCATGAAATTGCTGGGTCGTATAGTAACTGTATGTTTAATATTTTGAGAATCTTGTTTATTTAACAAAAATGGCCTCCAGCTCCATCCATGTTGCTGCAAAGAACATGATTTCATTCTTTTTATGGCTACATAGTATTCCATGTTGTACATATGCTACATTTTCTTTATCCAATGAACTCTTGATGGACACTTAGGATGATTCCATGACTTTGCTCTTATGAATAATGTTGCAATGAATACACAAACACAGCTGTCTTTTATATATATATATATATATATATATATATATATATATATATATTTGCTGTTTGGGTAGATACCCGGTAGTCAAATTGCTGGGTCTAATGGCAGTTCCATTTTTAGTTCTTAGGGAAATCTTCATACTACATAAGAATCTCAATTCTATTCCATTGATCTATATCCTTATACCAGTACCACACTGTCTTGATTATTGTAGTTTTGTTATAAGTTTTGAAATTGGGGAGGGTGAATTTTTGTGTTTCTTTTCTAAGACTGTTTGGGCTATCCTATGTGTCTTGCATTTTCATGTAAATTTTGGGGTCCGTTTGTCAAATTCTGCAAAATGAAAGGAGTTGAATTTTTTATAGGGATTGTGTTTAATATGTAAATCAACATGGAGAGTATTGCCATCTTAGCAATACTAAGCCTTCTAACTATGAACACTGGATTTCTTTCCATTTATTTAGATCTTCAATTTCTTTTTCTTAATTAGAAGACTCTTTGTTTACAGAACTTTTAGGTTGACAGAAAAATTGAGTTGAAAATATAGAGTTCCCCTTACACCCCTAGTGCTCCCCAACTGTTTCCCCTACTATTAACATCTTGCATTAGTGTGCTACCTTGTTACAATTGATGAGCCAATATGTTATATATGCTATGGATTTTGACAGGTCATTAATGTCTTTTAATAACGTTTTGTAGTTTTCCATGTATAAGTCTTACACTTATTTTATTAATTTATTCCTACATATGTTATTACTTTGATACTATTGTAAATTGATTTTTCTTAATTTCATTTTTGAACTTTTCATTGCTAGCATATGGAAATACAATTAACTGAGTTTTAATATTTACCTTATTTTCTGTAGCTTTTCTGAACACATGTATTACTTCTCATAGTTTTTTCAGTGGATTCCTAGGGAGTTTATATACTTATAAGACATGTTGGGGAGCAGGTGCAGCTCCCCACAGAATGCCTTGCGGTCCAGCCCAGCAGGTGGTGGAAACATTCTATCCCTTGCAGCAGGGCCAGGGAAAAAATGAGGTGGCCCAAGTGCCAAAGGCTGCTGCCAATGCAAGTCGCAATTTTTGAAATCAATACTTCTTTTGCATCATGTAACAGATGCCACCTCTCCTCGAGTGGATCCCTAAACAACCCAGCCAACTCAGTGAAGGAAGGGAGGGGCTGAGCTGTGAGGAGAGTGAACCCAAGAACCATGTCTATGTGGGACTCCTTTAATCCGGAAAGTTACTAATTGACAAGAGCTTTCAGCTAACCAGATTCACTGAACTGAAGGGCACAGGCTGCAAAGTGCCCCAAAATGTCCTGCAAAAATTGCTGGAATCTTTATAGGAGAACCACTTCCAAGAAGATGAGCAGTTTCTGGTAGCCATTAATGCCAAGGCTTGGCATTAGAATTGATACTTGTGTCATTCCTTTGAAGCACGATGAACTTTCCTTGGTTCAAACCATGGATTACATTTACTGATCATAGACGACCCTTACATGATGGGCAGGATGGCATGTGCCAATGTCTTCAGTGACCTATATGCAATGGGGGTCACAGAATGTGACAATATGCTGATGCTCCTTGGAGTCAGTAATAAAATGACTGATAGGGAAAGGGATAAACTGATGCCTCTGATTATCCAGGGTTTTAAAAACGCAGCTGAGGAAGCAGGAAAGTCTGTAAGGAGTGGCCAAACAGTATTAAACCCCTGGATTGTTCTGGGAGGAGTTGCTGCCAATGTCTGCCAGCCCAGTGAATTTATCATGCCAGACAATGCAGTGCCAGGGGATGGGCTGGTGTTGACAAAACCCCTGGGGACACATGTGGCAGTGGTTGTGCACCAGTGGCTGGATATTACTGGAAAACAGAATAAAATTAAATTAGTGGTCACCCAAGGACATGTAGAATTGGCCTACCAGGAGGTGATGATGAGCATGAGGATGCTCAACAGGACAACTGCAGGACTCATGCACACGTTCAATTCCCACGCAGGCACCGACATCACGGGCTTTGGGATTTCGGGACTGGAGCAGAGCCTGGTCAAGTAGCAGAGGAACAAGGTGTCGTTTGTGATCCACAACATCCCAGTGCTGGTCAAGATGGCTGCGGTGAGCAAAGCCTGCAGAAACATGTTCTGCCTCATGTACAGGACCTGCCAGGAGGCATCAGGAGGCCTTCTGATCTCCTTACCACATGAGCAAGCAGGTCGAGTCCATGCAGAGATGAAGTCCCCTAACTGTGGTGAAGGCCACCAAGTATGAAATTATTGGGATTGAAGAGAAGGGCAAACACACAGCCAGAATCATAGACAAACCGTGGATCAACTGACCATTCAAAATGTGAATCCCACACCTGGGGGCCACCTCTTAACCTAGACAGAAATAGCTATTTGGTTTCATTTTTAAATACATTTGTTTCCTTTATCATCACTTCAGTTAACGACTATAAACAACAAAATCTCATTGTGCCTACACATTGGATGACCTTAGGTCGACTTGTAAGTGGATACAATTAATAAAATAAAATACATTGTCTTTTTTCCTGTTACATTAACTGAAGATGCACCTAATCTTTTTTTAGCGTGATTTTAACTTTTATTTTATTTTTTTATTAATTTTTTTTGCACACAAAACAACAAACATTTTCTAAAAATACATACAAACAAAAAGATGCGTATCAAACATATTAGGAAGGTTGCACATGGGAAGATGGGGAATAGAAATGGGGAGTGGGAATTAAAGAAAATAAATGAGAGAGGGACTTTGTATGCATCAATGATAATAACTCAATCCTCTATTTGACAAAGAAGAAGGAGAAGGAAGAGGAAGAAAAAGAAAGTGGGATAAAGGATCAGAAAGGGAGGAAAATAGAAAAAATTAGAGTATGACTCCAGGGTAGACCTGTTTTGTTGTCGCTGGGTTGGTTGGTTGGTTTGTCTGTTGTATTTTTCATGTTTCGCCATGTTGGCCAGGCTGATCTCGAACTCCTAGCCCCAAGTGATCAACCCGCCCCAGCCTCCCAGAGTGCTGGGACTACAGGCATGAGCCACCACGTCCAGCCCCCACATTGCTTCTGGCCTCCGTGGTAGACCTCCCAGACGGGGCGGCCGGGCAGAGGCGCTCCCCACATCCCAGATCGGGTGGCCAGGCAGAGGCGCTCCTCAATTCCCAGACGGGGCGGCCGGGCAGAGGTGCTCCTCACTTCTTCCCAGATGGGGCGGCCGGGCAGAGGCGCTCGTCACTTCTTCCCACATGGGGCGGCCGGGCAGAGGCGCTCTTCACTTCCCAGACGGGGCGGCCGGGCAGAGGCACTCCTCACTTCCCAGACAGGGCGGCCGGGCAGAGGCACTCCTCACTTCCCAGACAATGGGCGGCTGGGCAGAGGCACTCCTCACTTCCCAGACAGGGCGGCCGGGCAGAGGTGCTCCTCACTTCCCAGATGATGGGTGGCCGGGCAGAGGCACTCCTCACTTCCCAGACAATGGGCGGCTGGGCAGAGGCGCTCCTCACTTCCCAGACGGGGCGGCCGGGCAGAGGAGCTCCTCACTTCCCAGATGGGGCGGCCGGCAGAGGTGCTCTTCACTTCCCAGATGGGGCGGCTGGGCAGAGGCGCTCCTCACTTCCCAGACGGGGCGGCCGGGCAGAGGCGCTCCTCACTTCCCAGACAATGGGCGGCCAAGCAGAGGCGCTCCTCACTTCCCAGACGGGGCGGCCGGGCAGAGGCGCTCCTCAGTTCCCAGACGGGGTGGCTGGGCAGAGATGCACCTAATCTTGAGGCAGGTTCCTAGTTGAGAATTATATTATTATCCAATACTATCAATTCATTTTGAATGTTTAGATATGTATCTCTTGCCACATAGGCACTTTTTAAAGGTGCTTTTACATAGCACAGACATTACCAATAGTAGTGTTAAATAGCAGTTGGTGTCTTTTCATTTTATGTATATTTATCATATAAGTCTGATTTTTTTTAAAGTGTTTTGAATGGTTTTCTGGAGAGACAGCATTGGTAAGTGGTATATGATGCTATCCCAGTGGTAAGAGGGTTGCATGATTCCCTCCAGTCTTTGATTTTGAAAGCCTAGTCTTGTATTCAAGAGCATCTCGGACCCAGGACATTCTCCAATAGTGCATCCAGTTCAACATGAAAAATGCTTCACTGCATGGAAAACATTTTGAAGAAGAAAAATAAATCTTAATTCTTTTTTGTAGCCTTCTTGATATTTACAGCAATAACATTAACTCTTTTCTTTATTGATCGCAAAAACGGATACTTTTTGCCATGTAATTAGATGTCCTATACTGCAACAAGGAATTGCCCTCTGAAAGGAGGTTCATATATAATACTCATTTACAATTCAGTATATAATTAGCTATGCAAATAATTTTAAATATAATCAATAATAAAGACTGTTCTGTGGATGGTAGTGTTTAATACATTTTGTATTTTGTAGAGTGAGTGATTTCAGCCTTTTATTTGCTTAAAATCAGCAACGATTTAGCCTAATTCTTAGCATTATTTTGTCCTTTGCACGCCAGTACTTTTTAGTGCATGCTTTTTGTGATCTGTGTTAAAAATCTGCATTGCAAACATTGCAGCTTGAACTTAAACTTGTTATTCAAATAAATATTTAATTTTTAAATTGTTCTTGTATAATCAGATGCCCCTTTTAGTATTATTTTAGAAGCATTGGGAGGGTTTTGCCTAAAGTAAAATTTATCTGGAAAATCTGGATTTTAGTCTTATAAAATTTTAAGTCTTTCATAGGACTTATATTTTCTTGAATTAAATTTTGTAGTTCTAGAATAAATAGGCAATCTAAAAACGTGTTATCTGTGTTACTTAAAGCAAAGACTTTCTTATATTTTAACCTACTAAACAAAGAGGAGGGATTCCTGTCATTAAGGACAAGGGCACTGGATCCTCAAGTTCCCATCGTCAAAAAATAAAACTAAACTAAAAACAACAAAAAGCAGCACATAGTGCAAGTTTCTTAGGCTTTCTGCTCACAGGCACCAAAGTCGCCCATGTAAACCAATCGACTTCTTGCCAAAGGAAACCACCCCTGGAAAGATGAAGCTCCCTGGAGGAGGCTTTAACTTTGGCATATCCACCTCCAGAAACCAGCAGACAGCATTTGTGCATGTGTAACTGGACCTCCAGTCGTAAGTATGGTGTGCAGTACAGAAGAGTCTGCTATAGAACTAAAATTAATTGGACATTTTAAAGGAATTGATACAGATGTTGGTCCTCAAAAGCTACAAACCTGTAAAATAAAACGTTTTGGAAACCTCTGAGTAAGATAAACATCAAATAAGATTTGTCACCCGCTAACAGAAATAGTTGTATATCTTCCTTACTAGTCTGTATTCCTAGTTGTCCTGGCTAGAACATTCCAAAAAAATGTTGAGTGAAAGTGGCAATAGTAGACATCCTTGTCTTTTTCCTAATCTTAGGTGGGAAAAGTTTTCAGTCCTTCTTTATTGAGTATAATATTAGCTGTGGGTTTTTCATAGATGCCTTTTACAGGTTGAGGAAGGTCCCATCTACTCCTATTTTCTTAATGTTTTTATCATGAAAGAGTTTGGAAATACTTTTACTGCGTTTTTTATTTTTGGAGGCAGAGTCTCATTCTATCCCCCAGGCTGGAGGGCAGTGGCATGATCTCAGCTCAAGCATTTCTCCTGCCTCAGTGTCCCAAGTAGCTGGGATTACAGGCGCCTGTCACCATGTCCGGCTAATTTTTGTATGTTTAGTAGAGACGGGGTTTCACCATGTTGGCCAGGCTGGTCTCGAACTCCTGACCTCAGGTGATCCATCTGCCTTGGCCTCCCAAAGTGCTGTGATTACAGACATGAGCCACCACGCCCAGCCTACTGTGTCTTTTAAAACAATCATGTAGTTTTAAGACATTACTATATTAAGATGGTGTATTATATTAATTGATTTTGGATTTTAAGCAACCTTGAATTCCTAAGTTAAATCGAACTTGGTCATAGTCATAGTTTATGTTATGAGAGTTGGTTTGCTAGTGTTTTGTGAATGAACTTTGTGTCTGTATTCATAAGAAATACTGATTTGTAGTTTTTGGTTCATGAAATGTTTTTGTCCAGTTTCATTTCATTAAAATTTTTTTACTTTACTTTTATTTGACAAATAATTATTGCATATATTTATGGTGTATAGTGTGATATTTTGATACATTTATACATTGTTAAATAATCAAATCAGACTTATTAACATATCTATCACCTCACATATTTATTTTGAGAGCTTTCAAAATCCACTATTTTGGAAATTTTGAAATATACATTATTATTAGCCATAGTCACTATACAGTGCAGTAGATTGTCAGAACTTATTTCTCCTGTCTCCCTGAAACTTTGTAACCTTCGACCAACATCTCAGTACTCCCCATCTACTCTCCACTCCCCTCAGCCTCTTGAGGAGCTCTAATGAGTTAAAAGAAAATTGAAAAAAATGGGCTTAGCTGGCAGAAACAGAAAAGGGGTAGAGAGGAGCAAATGTCCTGAGAAATGGGGACAACCACAAATAGCTCACTAGCACCCAATGATTCTGTTACAGGCACTCAGCTCACAGTCCACCTGCACCCAAGAATTCTGTCTGCAAGCATTCAACTTAAACAGCACAAACTTATAAAACTCCCTTTCAGCTTCTGCTCTTTGCAGACAGCCTTCTTTCTGCTGTCTTGCTTGTTGCTCCCTTGCAATGTATCTTCTTTCCTCTAATAAAGCTGCCTTTCTAAACTCATTACTGTCTTGGTAAATTCTATTACAACGTATATGTTGGCCTCAGGCAGTCATTGACCATGACAACTCTGATAACCACCATTTTATTCTCTACTTCTATGAGTTAGAATTTTTAGATTTTACATACAATTGAGGTAATACAGTATTCATTTTTCTGTGCCTGGATTATTTCACATAGCAAAATGTCTCATAAATTCATTTTTGTCACAAATGACAGAATTTTCTTCTTTCTAAAGGCTGAATAATAATCCATTGTGTATATATTTAAAAATTCATTGTCCATTAATGAGAACTCCAGTTGTTTCTATATCTTGGCTATTGTAAATAATGCAATAAACATGGGAAGGCAAACATCTCTTTGACATACAGACTTTAATTCCTTTGGATATATACCTTATTATGAGATTACTGGATGATATAATTCTATTTTCAGTTTCTTGAGGAAACTTTATGTTTCCCATAATGGCTGTACTAATTTACATTTCCACCAACAGTGCACAAGGATTCGCTTTTCTCCATATCCTCATCAAAACTTAATTTCATCTTTTTCATAATATCCATTCTAAATAGTCGTGAGGTGATATCTCATTGAGGTTTTTCTTTGCAATTTTCTAATTATTAGTGATATTGAGCATTTAGTCTCATGTCTGTTAGACATTTGTATGTCTTCTTTGGAGAAATGTCTATTCACGTCCTTTGCCCATTTTTAAAAAGTTGGTTACTTGTTTTCTTGTTATTGAGTAGTTTGAATTCCTTACATATTTTGGCTATTAGCTCCTCATCTGCTTTATGATTTGCAAATATTATTTGCCAATCTGTAGGTTGTCTCTCACTGTGTTAATTGTTTTCTTTGCTATGCAAACACTTTTTAGTTTGATGCAATTCCATTGGTCTATTTTGCTTTTGTTGCCTGCACTTTTGAAGTCGTATACAAGAAACTATTTTCCAGACCAATGTCATGAATCTTTTTCTCTGTTATTTTCTTAGTAGTTTTACAATTTTGATCTTGCATTTAAGTCTTTAATCCATTTGAATTGATTTTTGTTTATGGCATAAGATAAGGCTCTAATTTCATTTATCCATATGTGATATCCAGTTTTTCCAGCACCATTTATTGAAGAGACTATCTTTTCCTCAATGCATGTTATTGGCACCTCTATTGAAAATCAGGTCATTGTAAATGTGTGGTTTTATTGCTGGGCTCTTTATCCTATTCCATTGGTCAATGTGTCTGTTTTATGCCAGTACCATGCTATTTTGATCAATTTAGCTTTGACATATATTTAGAAGTCAGACAGTGTGATGCCTCCATTTTTGTTTTGACTATTCAGGGTCATTTGTGGTTCCATACAAATTTTAGAATTTTTTTTTTTTTTGAGACAGAGTCTCACTGTTGTTGCCCAGGCTAGGGTGCAATGGTGCAATTTTGGCTCATTGCAACCTCTGCCTCCTGGGTTCAAGTGATTCTCCTGTCTCAGCCCCCCAAGTAGCTGGGACTACAGGCATGCACCCCCATGCCTGGCTAACTTTTGTATTTTTAGTAGAGGCAGGGTTTCACCATGTTGGTCAGGCTAGTCTTGAACTCCTGACCTCGTGATCTGCCCGCCTTGGCCTCCCAAAGTGCTGGGATTACAGGCATGAGCCACCGCACCTGGCAGAAGTTTTTTTTTTATTCTGTATAGAATATCATTGGAATTTTGATAAGAATTGTCTAGATTGGTAGATTGCTTTGGGTTGTGTGAACAATTCAAAATTTTTCTTTTGTTTCTCTAGTCTCTATTTCATATGTTTTTGCTCTCATCTTTATTATTTCCTTCTTTCTATTAACTTTGAGCTTAGTTAGTTCTTCCTCTTCTAGTCTCCTGAGGTAAAGCATTAGGCTGTTTTTTTGGGATATTTCCTTTTTTTTGACAAAGACACTTAGTGCTATAAATGTTCCTTTGAGAACTGTTTTTGGTGCACCTCATAAGCTGAAGTATGTTGCGTTACTATTTTTGTTTGTCTAAAGATATTTTTATGTATTTTTCCAATTTTAATTTTTAATTATCATGGGTACATAATAGGCATATATATTGATTGGGTACATGTGGTGTTTTGTTTTTTTTTTAGAGTTATTCATCTTTTTTTATTATTATACTTTAGGTTTTAGGGTACATGTGCACAATGTGCAGGTTTGTTACATATGTATCCATGTGCCATGTTGGTGTGCTGCACCCATTAACTCGTCATTTAGCATTAGGTATATCTCCTAATGCTGTCCCTCACCCCTCCCCCAACCCCACAACAGTCCCCGGAGTGTGATGTTCCCCTTCCTGTGTCCATGAGTTCTCATTGTTCAATTCCAACCTGTGGGTGAGAACATGCGGTGTTTGGTTTTTTGTCCTTGCGATAGTTTACTGAGAATGATGTTTTCCAGTTTCATCCATGTCCCTACAAAGGACATGAACTCATCATTTTTTATGGCTGCAGAGTATTCCATGGTGTATATGTGCCACATTTTCTTAATCCAGTCTATCGTTGTTGGACATTTGGGGTGGTTCCAAGTCTTTGCTATTGTGAATAGTGCCACAACAAACATACATGTGCATGTGTCTTTATAGAAGCATGATTTATAGTCCTTTGGGTATATACCCAGTAATGGGATGGCTGGGTCAAATGGTATTTCTAGTTCTAGATCCCTGAGGAATCTCCACACTGACTTCCACAATGGTTGAACTAGTTTCCAGTCCCACCAACAGTGTAAAAGTGTTCCTATTTCTCCACATCCTCTCCAGCACCTGTTGTTTCCTGACTTTTTAATGATGGCCATTCTAACTGGTGTGAGATGGTATCTCATTGTGGTTTTGATTTGCATTTCTCTGATGGCCAGTGATGATGAGCATTTTTTCATGTGTTTTTTGGCTGCATAAATGTCTTCTTTTGAGAAGTGTCTGCTCATGTCCTTCGCCCACTTTTTGATGGGGTTGTTTGTTTTTTTCTTGTAAATTTGTTTGAGTTCATTGTACATTCTGGAGTGTTGGAACCAAGCCTATGGCTTTGTTCTCCTGTTCCTGGAAGTTAAGCACCTGCTGCATTGAAGGGGTCAGAGTGTCCCCAGTCTGTTAGCAACAACATTCTGCTAGGGGCTGCTGGCAAAATCACTTTGGCAAGGGGTCATAGGTCTGCAAGTGCATGAGCACCAGCACAGCTGCTGCATTTTCGCTTCAAATGCATTGGGAAAGCTTTTGCCCTATGACCTTTGGAGGAGTTTATATAACATGAGAATTATCTGGTAAAATTCAACAGAAACACTACATGATACTGGCCCCCTTTTTAAAAGTTAGATTGTTGGTCACCTTTTAAATTTTTTCTTTGACTATTGGTCTTTTCAGGTTCTCTGCTTTTTGAGTAACTTTTGATCGCTTATAGTGCGCCTTAAAATCAATTATTGCTGGGCACAGTGGCTCACGCCTGTAATCCCAACACTTTGGGAGGCTGAGGTGGGTAGATCACCTAAGGTCAGGAGTTCGAGACCAGCCTGACCAACATGGGGAAACCCCATCTCTTCTAAAAATACCAAACTGGCCAGGCATGTTGGTGCATGCTTGTAATCCAGCTACTCAGGAGGCTGGGGCAGGAGAATCACTTGAAATTGAGAGGCAGAAGTTGCGGTGAGCCAAGATTGCATCACTGCACTCTAGCCTGGGCAAAAAGAGCAAAACTCAGTCTCAAAAAAAAAATAAATTCAAGAAATTAAGAGAACCCTTGTGAGATACTACATTGGCTATACTTAAGATGCATACTCCTCAGTTTCTCAAAGATCAACACAAAAGAAAAAGTAGAGAAAAAAAGGTAGTAAGAGAAAAAGAGCAAATCATGTACAAAGTGAATCCTATCAGGCTAACTGCAAACATTTCAACAGAAACCTTATAAGTCAGAAGAGATTGGTGGTTTATATTAAGCAACTTTAAAGAAAAGAAATTTCAACCAAGAATCTCATATCCAACCAAAGCAAGCTTCATAAGCAAAGGAGAAATAAAATTCTTTTTAGACAAACAAATAATAAGGGATTTCCTTACCATCAGACCTGCCTTAAAGCAACTATACAACCAAGTCCACATAACAGCCAGCTAACAAAACAATGACAGGATCAAATATTCACATATCAATATTAACCTTTAAAGTAAATTGGCTAAACACCCCATGTGAAAGGCACAGAATGGCAAGTTGGATAAAGAAGCAAGACCCAACTGTATGTTGTCCACAAGAAACTAATCTCACATGCAATAACACACATAGGTTCAAATTAAAGGAATACAGAATGATCTATTGAGCAAAAAGAAAACAAAAAAAGCAAGGGTTGCTATTTTTATTTCAGGCAAAACTGACTTTAAACCAACAATGGTCAAAAAAGACAAAGAAGGGCATTACATAATGGTAATGCCATTATGTAACTATCCTAAATAAATATGCACTCAAAACTCAGGGACTTTGATTCATAAAACAAGTTTTCAGAGACCTATGAAGAGATTTAGACAACCACACAATAATAGTGGGAGAATTCAACACCCCAATAACAGTGTTAGACAGAAAATCGAGGCAGAAAATTAACAAAGACATTCAGGCCCTAAACTTGACATTTCATCAAATAGACCTAACAGACATCTACAGAACACTTTACTCAACTAAAACAGAACATGCATTATTCTCATCTGTGCACAGTGCCTATTCTAAGATCAACCACATGCTTGGCCATGAAGCAATTCTCAAAAAATTTAAAAAAAAGTAATAGCAACCACACTCTTTGACCACAGTGGAATAAAAATAGAAATCAATATGAAGAAAGTCTTTCAAAACTATACAATTAAACAGAAAATAAACCATATGCTCCTGAATTACTTTTCACCAAATAATAAAATTAAGGCTGAAATAAAAAATTATTTAAAAATAGTGAAAATGAAGAGACAATATACCAGAATCTAAGACACTACTAAAGCAAAGTGAAGAGGAATGTTCATAGCACAAAATGTCTACATCAAAAAGTTAGAAAGATCTCACATTAACAACCTAAGACCACACTGAGAAGAAATAGAAAAATTAAAAAAAAAAACTGCAAAGCTAACAGAAGGAAAAAAACACAAAATCAGAACTGAACTGAAATAAATTGAGATGTATAAATTAATAGAAAAAATCAACAAAACAAAAACTTGGTGCTTTGAAAGAATAATAATAGATCACTGTTTATACTAATATAAAAAAAGAAAAGATGTAGATGAGCACAACCAGAAATGACAAAGAGGACATTGCCACCAAACCCAAAGAAATTACAAAAATCCTTCAGAGACTATTATGAATACTGTTCTGCACACAAACTAGAACACCTACCAGAAATGGATAAATTCCTAGAAATATACAACCTCCCAAGATTGAACAAGGAAGAAATCGAAGTCCTGCATAGACTAATAAATTCTGAAATTCAATCAGTAATAAAAAATCCTGAAAAATCGCTAGACCAGAAAAAAAATACTGAAAAATTCCTGGACCAGAAAAATTTATAGCCACATTGTACCAGACATATAAAGAACAGCTGGTACCAACCCTACTGAAGTTATTTCAAAAAATTGATGATGAAGGACTCTTTTATAACTCATTATATAAGGCCAGCATCATTCTGATACCAAAACCTGGCAGAGACACATAGAAATAACAACTTCAGGCCAATATCCTCGGTGAACATAGACACAAAAATCCTGAACAAAATAATAGCAAATCAAATCCAGCAGCACATCAAAAAGCTAATCCATCATAAGCAAGCAGGCTTTACTCATGGGATGAAAGGTTGGTTCAACATATGCAAATCAATAGATATAATTCATCCTATAAACAGAACTAAAACCAGAAAAACATATGACCATCATTAGATACAGAAAAGGCTTCTGATAAAATTCAACATTGCTTTATGTTAAAATTCCTCAACAAACTTGGCACTGAATGAACATACCTCAAAATAATAAGAGACCTATTCTATTGAAAAAATATTTAAAAATATAAATTAAAAGGAATAAGTAAATAAATAAAATAGAAATAAAAATGTGAAATAGACCTATTTCTTCTAGGTGTGTTCTTAGGTTGTTAATTTGGGATATTTCTAACTTCTTGATGTAGACATTTTTTGCTGTGAACATTCCTCTTCACCTTGCTTTAGCTGTGTCTTTTAGATTCTGGTATATTTTATCTTTGTTTTCATTATTTTCAAACAATTTTTAATTTCAGCCTTGATTTTATTATTTATTGAAAAGTAATTCAGGAGCAGGTTGTTTATTTTCTGTTTAATTGTATGGTTTTGAAAGGCTTTCTTGGTATTGATTTCTATTTTTATTGCGCTGTGGTCAAAGAGTGTGGTTGCTATTATTTTGTGTTTTTTTTTTAATTTTTTGAGAATTGCTTCATGGCCAAGCATGTGGTTGATCTTAGAATATGCACTGTGTGCAGATGAGAATAATGTATATTCTGTTTTAGTTGAGTAAAGTGTTCTGTAGATGTCTGTTAGTTCTATTTGATGAAATGTCAAGTTTAGGGCCTGAATATCTTCGTTAATTTTCTGCCTCAATTTTATGTCTAGCACTGTCATTGGGGTGTTGAAGTCTCCCACCATTATTGTGTGGTTATCTAAATCTCTTCATAGGTCTCTGAAATAGGCAAACCCACAGCCAACATTGTGATAAGTGGGCAAAGGCTGGAAGCATTACCCTTTAGAATTATGACAAGTCAAGGATGCCCAATCTCACCACTTCTATTCAACATAATACTGGAAGTCCTAGTCAGAACAATCAAGCAAGAGAAAGAAATAAAGGGCATTCATATAGTAAGAGAAGAAGTCAACTATCTCTCTTCACAGAAGATAAAATTCTATACCTCAAGAAACACCACATCCTCTGGCCAAAGACTCCTAGATCTGATAAACAACTTCAACAAAGTTTCAGGATACAAAATCAATGTACAAAAATTAGTACCATTTCTATATGCCAGCAGCATCCACCCTGAGAGCCAAATCGAGAACACAGTTTCATTCTCGATAGCCAAAACACAATAAAGTAGCTAGGAATACAGCTAACCAGAGAGGTGAATAATCTCTACAGTAAGAATTAATTACAAAACACTTCTGAAAGAAATTGGAGATGACACAAAAAAATGGAAAACCATCATATTCAGAGATAGAATAAATATTGTTAAATTGGTGTTACTACCCACAGAAATATACAGATTCAATGCATTTCTATCAAACTGCCAATATTATTTTTCACAGTACTAGAAAAAACTATTCTAAAATTCATATGGAACAAAAAATAGCCCAAATAGTCAAGCAATTCTTAGTGAAAAGAACAAAGTGAGAGGCATCACACTACTGGACTTCAAAGTATACTACAAGGTTTGAATAACCAAGACAGCATGGTATTTGCATTGAAACAGACACATAGACCTATGTAACAGAATAAAGAACCCAGAAATAAAGCTCCACACCTACAACCATTTGATGTTTGACAAAGCTGACAGAAATGAAAAATGGGAAAGAACTCCCTATTCAATAAGTGATATCTAGATAACTGGCTGGCCATATGGAGAAGATTGAAAATGGACCCCTTCTTGTCATCATATACAAAAATCTCTCAAGATGGGTTAAAACTTTGAATGTAAGACCTAAAACTTAAAAAAAAAAAAAACAACTAGGAAACATCTAGCACATAACATTCCAGAGTTAGACCTTGGCAAAGATTTCGTGACAAAGTCTCCCAAAACAATTGCAACAAAAACAAAAATTGACAAGTGGGATCTAATTAAATAAAGAGTTCTGCATAGCAAACAACAACAACAAAAACAATCAACAGTGCAAAAAACAACTTACAGAATGGGAGAAATATTCACAAAATATGCAGCCAACTAAGGTCTAATATCCAGAATCTATAAGGAAGTTAAACAAATCAACAAGCAAAAAACAACCCCATTAAAAAATAGGAAAAAGGCATGAACAAACACTTTTCAAAAGAAGACATACACATGTCCAATAAGCATTTGAAAAAATGCTCAACATCACTAATCTTTAGAGAGATGCAAATCAAAACCACAATGTGATACCATTTCACATAGGTCAGAATGGCTATTAAAAATTCAGAAAATATCAGACGTCAGCAAGGTTGCAGAGAAAAGAGAATGCTTATATTCTGCTGGTGGGAATGTAAATTGTTCTCTATGAACTTAAAATGGAATTACCATTCAATCCAGAAATCCCATTACTGGATATATACCCAAAGGAACATAAATCATTCTACCAAGAAGACACATGCACTCATATATTTATCACAACTTTATTCATAATTGCAAAGGCATGGAATCAACCTAGATACTCATCAATGGTGAACTGGATAATGAAAATGTGGTGCACATACACCATGGAATACTACAGGCCATTAAGAAGAAATGAGATCATGTCCTTCACGGCAAAATGGATGTGGCTGAAGGCCATTATCCTAAGTGAATTAATGCAGAAGCAGAAAACCAAACACCACATCTTCTCACTTGTAAGTGGGAGCTAAACACTGAGTACACGTGGACACAAAGAGGGGAACAATAGGCACTAGGGCCTACTTTAGGGAAGAGGATGGGGAAAGGGGAGGATCAAAAAGTTACCTATGGGGTGCTATGCTCACTGCCTGGGTAATGAAATTATTTGTACACCAGTCCCCAGGGACATGTAATTTACCCATGTAACAAACTGCACATATACCCCCTGAACCTAAAATAAAAGTTGGGAAAGAGAAAACAGAAAAAAAACATAGTCCTGATACCAAAATCAAATGAGAAGTGTGCACAGCAAAAGAATTATATGCCAATCTCACTGATGAATACATTTTTAAATATCCAAACACCCCAAATATTTACTTGATTTCAGTAAAGAATTCAAAGAATAATACAAGTCATCCCTCCCTCTCCAACATACAAAGAAAACTGGAGTGAAAGGAAACTTATTTAACTAAGGGAATCTACCAGAAACTTACTGTAAACATCATATTCTATAGTGCCATATCCTAAAGGTGACTTTAGTTTCTATCCATATAATCAAGAGGACTTATTAAAACACAGATTGCTGGGACAGATGCCCAAAGTTTCTATGTAGTTAAACAGGATTGGGATAGGATGAAGGAATTTTCATTTCTGTCAAATTCTTGGGACATGCAAATGTTGCTGCTCCAGGGACCATATTTCGAGAACCATTGACTTAGAAATATACTGTTATGTGGGCCCAGTTACAAGGCTTTCTGTGTTCTCAGCAATATGCACTACTGAGGAAGAGAAGAAACCAGAATCATATAGGGATGAGAAAAACAGTAGTCAGTAGTCCTAGCAAATGTGATATAGCTATTGGGATGGATCTTAGTATTATAAACATGTCTAATTACAGGGCCAACATGGAATAACACTCTCAGAAGTTATGCAGGCATTATCATCTGAAGGGAACAAATACATTGAATAGTATTGCTGCAGAAGGTTCTTGGCAATAGGTGTTACTCTGACTCAAAAGAACCACTGTGGAGGGTGGCTGGCAAGATGACTGAATAGGAACAGCTCCCGTCTGTAGCTCCCAGCAAGATCAAGGCAAAAGCTGGGTGATTTCTGCATTTCCAACTGAGGTACCCAGCTCATTTCATTGGGACTGGTGAGACAGTGAGTACAGCCCACGGAGGGTAAGCCAAAGCAGGGTAGGGCATTGACTCACCCAGGAAGTGCAAGGAGTCAGGGAACTCTCTTCCCTAGCCAAGGGAAGCCATGAGGGACTGTGGTATGAGGGATGGTGCATTCTGGCCCACATACTATGCTTTTCCCATAGTCTTCACAACAGACAGACCAGGAGATTCCCTCGAGTGCCTACACAACCAGGCCCTGGGTTTCAAGCACAAAACTGGGTGGCTGTTTGGGCAGACACCGAGCTACCTGCAGGAGTTTATTTTTCATACTCCAGAGGTGCCAAGAAAGCCAGTGAGACAGAACTCTTCATTCCCTTGGAAAGGGGGCTGAAGCCAGAAAGCCAAGTGATCTAGCTCAAAGGATCCTAACCCCATGGAGCCCAGCAAGCTAAGATCCACTGTCTAGAAATTCTTGCTGCCAGCACAGCAGTCTGAAGTCAACCTGGATGCTCTAGCTTGGTAGGGGGAAGGGCATCACCATTACTGGGGCTTCAGTAGACAATTTTCCCCTCCCAGTGTAAACAAAGCCACCAGAAGTTCGAACTGGGTGGAGTCCACCATAGCTCAGTAAAGCTGCTGTAGCCAGACTGCCTCTCTAGGTTCCTCCTCTCTGGACAGGGCATCTCTGAAAGAAAGGCAGCAGACCCAGTCAGGGGCTTATAGATAAAACTCCCATCTCCCTGGGACAGAGCACCTGGGGAAAGGGGCAGCTGTGGGTGCAGCTTCAGCAAACTTAAATGTTCCTGCCCACCGGCTCTAAAGAGAGCAGTGAATCTCCTAGCACAATGCTCAAGTTCTGCTAAGGGACAGACTGCCTCCTCAAGTGGGTCCCTGACCCCCGTGCCTCCTGACTGGGAGACACCTCCCAGCAGGAGTTGACAGACAACTCATACAGGAGAGCTCTGGATGTCATGTGGCAGGTGTCCCTCTGAGATGAACCTTCCAGAGGAAGAAACAGGCAGCAATGTTTGCTGTTTTGCAGCCTCCACTGGTGATACCCAGGCAAACAGGGTCTGGAGTGGACCTCCAGCAAACTCCAACAGACCCGTAGCAGAAGGACCTGACTGTTAGAAGGAAAACTAACAAACAGAAAGAAATACCATCAACATAAACAAACAAACAAAAAAAGTCCACACAAAAACCCCATCTGAAGTTCACCAACATCAGAGACCAAAGGTAGATAAATCCACTAAGATGAGGAAAAGCCAACACAAAAAGCCTGAAAATTCCAAAAAGCAGAATGTCTCTTTTCCTCCAAAGGATCATAACTCCACGGCAGCAAGGGAACAAAACTGGATGGAGAAGGAGTTTGACGAATTGACAGAAGTAGGCTTCAGAAGGTGGGTAATAACAAACTCCTCTGAGCTTTTGGAGCATGTTCTAATACGATGAAAGGAAGCTAAGAACCTGGAAAACAGGTTAAAGAAATTGCTAACTAGAATAACCAGTTTAGAGAAGAACATAAATGACCTGATGGAACTGAAAAACACAGGAGAACAACTTCGTGAGACATGCACAAGTATCAACAACTGTATCGATCAAGCAAAAGAAAAGACATCAGATATTGAAGATCAACTTAATGAAAAAAAGCAGGAAGACAAGATTAGAGAAAAAAGAATGAAAAGGAATGAACAAAGCCTCCAAGAAATATGGGACTATGCGAAAACACCAAACCTACATTTGTTTGATGTAACTGGAAGTGACGGGGAAAATGGAACCAAGTTGGAAAACACTCTTTTATCCAGAATTTCCCCAATCTAGCAAGACAGGCCAACATTCAAATTCAGGAAATACAGAGAACACCACGAAGATACTCCTCGGAAGATCAACCCCAAGACACATAATCAATAGATTCACCAAGGTTGAAATGAAGAAAAAAATGTTAACACAGCCAGAGAGAAAGATTGTGTTACCCACAAAGGGAAGCCCATCAGACTAACAGTGTATCTCTGCAGAAACCCTACAAGCCAGAAGAGAGTGGAGGCCAATATTCAACATTCTGAAAGAAAAAGTTTTTCAAGCCATAATTTCATATCCAGCCAAACTTAGCTTCATAAGTGAAGGAGACATAAAATCCTTTACAGACAAGCAAAGAATAAGAGATTTTGTCACCATCAGGCCTGCCTTACAAGAGCTCTTGAAGAAAGCACTAAATATAGAAAGGAAAAATTCGTACCAGCCACTGCAAAAATATACCAAATTATAAAGACCATCAACACCATGAAGAAACTGCATCAACTAATGGGCAAAATAACCAGCTAGCATCATAATGACAGATTCAAATTCACACATAACAATATTAACCTTAAAAGTAAATGGGCTAAATGCCCCAATTAAAACACACAGAGTGGCAAATTGGATAAAGAGTCAAGACCCATCAGTGTGCTCTATACAGGAGACTGATCTCCCATGTGAAGACACACATGGGCTCAAAATAAAGGGATGGAGATATATTTGCCAAGCAAATGGAAAGCAAAAAGTAGCAGGGGCTGCAATCCTAGTCTCTTATAAAACAGACTATAAACCAACAAAGATCAGAAAAGAAAAAGAAGGGCATTACATAATGGTAAAGGCATCAATGCAAAAAGAAGAGCTAATTATCATATATATATATATGCACCCAATATGGGAGTACCCAGATTCATACAGGAAGTTCTTAGAGACCTACAAAGAGAATTAGACTCCCACACAATAATAGTGGAAGACTTTAACACTTCACTGTCAATATTGGACAGATCAACGAGACAGAAAATTAACAAGGATATTCAGGACTTTAACTCAGCTCTGGACCAAGCAGACCTAATAGACATCTACAGAACTCTCCAACCCAAATCAAAAGAATATACGTTCTTCTCAGTGCCACATCACACTTGTTCTAAAATTGACCGCATAACTGGAAGTAAAACACTCCTCAGCAAATGCAAAAGAACAGAAATTATAACAAACAGTCTCTCGGACTACAGTGTAATCAAATTAGAACTCAAGATTAAGAAACTCACTCAAAACTGCACAAATACATGGAAACTGAACACCCTGCTCCTGAATGACTGCTTGGTAAATAACAAAATTCAGGCAGATATAAATGAATTCTTTGAAACCAATGAGAACAATGACACAACATACCAGAATATCTGGGGCACAGCTAACGCAGTGTTTAGAGGGAAATTTAAAGCATTAATGCCCACAGAAGAAAGCAAGAAAAGGTCTAAAATCAATACCTAACATCAAAATTAAAAGAACTAGAGAAGCAAGAACAAACAAATTCAAAAGCTAGCAAAAGCCAAGAAATAACTAAGATCAGAGCAGAAATGAAGGAGCTACAGACATGAAAAACCCTTAAAAAAATCAATAAATCCAGGAACTGGTTTTTTGAAAAAATTAAAAAATAGACCACTAGCCAGACCAAATAAAGATGAAAAGACAGAAGAATCAAATAGACACAATAAGAAATGATAAAGCAGATATCACCACTGATCCCACAGGACTACAAACTACCATTGGAGAATACTATAAACACCTCCATGCAAATAAACTAGAAAATCTAGAAGAATTGTATAAATTCCTGGACACATACACCCTCCCAAGACTGAATCAAGTAGAAGTCAAATCCATGCACAGATGAATAACAAGTTTGAAAGTTGAGGTATGCTGGGCATGGTGGCTCATGCCTGTAATCCCACAACTTTGGGAGGCTGAGGCAGGCAGATCATGAGTTCAGGAGATTGAGACCATCCTGGATAACACAGTGAAACCCTATCTCTACCAAAAATACAAAAAAAAATTAGCCAGGAGTGGTGGTGGGCACCTGTAGTCCCAGATACTCGGGAGGCTGAGGCAGGAGAAAGGCATGAACCCAGGAAGCAGAGCTTGCCATGAGCCCAGGTTGTGCCACTGCACTCCGGCCTGGGCAAGAGAGTGAGACTCAGTCTCAAAAAACAAAAACAAAAACAAAAAAAAGAAACTTGAGGCAGTAATTAATAGCCTAGCAACAAAAAAAAGCCCAGGACCAGACAGATTCACAGCCAAATTCTACCCGAATTACAAAGAGGAGCTGGTGCCATTCCTTCTGAAACTATTCCAAACATAGAAAAAGAGAGACTCCTCCCTAACTCATTTTATGAAGCCAGCATCTCCTGATTCCAAAACCTGGCAGAGACACAACAAAAAAAGAAAATTTCAGGCCAATATCCCTGATCAACGTCGAGGCAAAAATCCTCAATAAAATACTGGCAAACTGAATCCAGCAGCACATCAAAAAGCTTATCCACCATTATCAAGTGGGCTTCATCCCTGGGATGCAAAGCTGGTTCAACATATGCAAATCAATAAACATAATCCATCACATAAACAGAACCAATGACAACAACCACATGATTGTCTCAATAGATGTAGAAAAGTCTTTCAATAAAATTCAACTCTCCTTCATGCTAAAAACTCTCAATAAACTAGGCATTGATGGAACATATCTCAAAATAATAAGAGCTATTTATGACAAACCCACAGCCAATATCATACTGAATGGACAAAAGCTGGAAGCATTCCACTTGAAAACCAGAACAAGACAAGGATGCCCTCTCTCACCACTCCTATTCAACGTAGTATTGGAAGTTCTGGCAAGGGCAATCAGGCAAGAGAAAGAAAGAAAGCGTATTCAAATAGGAAGAGAGGAAGTCAAGTGGTCTCTGTTTGCAGATGACATGATTGTATATTTAGAAAACCGCATTGTCTCAGCCCAAAATCTTCTTACACTGATAAGCAACTTTAGTAAAGTCTCTGAATACAAAATCAATAGTAAAAATCACAAGCATTCCTATACACCAATAATAAACAAGAACTACAAACCACTGCTCAAGAAAATAAAAGAGGACACAAACAAATGGAAAAACATTCCATGCTCATGGATAGGAAGACCCAATATTGTGAAAATGGCCATAATGCCCAAAGTAACTTATAGATTCAATGCTATCCCCAACAAGCTACCATTGACTTTCTTCAAAGAATTAGAAAAACTACTTTACATTTCATATGGAACCAAAAAAGAGCCTGTATAGCCAAGACAATCCTAAGCAAAAAGAATAAAGCTGGAGGCATCACGCTACCTGACTTCAAACTACACTACAAGGCCACAGTAACCAAAACAGCATGGTACTGTTACCAAAACAGATATATAGACCAATGGAACAGAACAGAGGTCTCAGAAATAATGCCACACATCTACAACCATCTGATCTTTGACAGACCTGACCAAAAAAAGCAATAAGGAAAGGATTCCTTATACAATAAACGGTGCTGGGAAAACTGGCTAGCCATATGCAGAAAACTGAAACTGGACGCCTTCCTTACACCTTATACAAAAATTAACTCAAGATGGATTGAAGACTTAAACATAAAATCTAAAACCATAAAAACCCTAGAAGAAAACCTAGGCAATACCATTCAGGACATAGGCATGGGCAAAGAATTCATGACTCAAACACCAAAAGCAAAGGCAACAAAAGCCAAAATTGACAAATGAGATCTAATTTAAAGAGCTTCAGCACAGCAAAAGAAACTATCATCAGAGTGAACAGGCAACCTACAGAATGGGAGAAAATTTTTGCAATCTGTCCATCTGACAAATGGCTAATATCCAGAATCTACAAGGAATTTAAACAAATTTACAAGAAAAATAAAACAATCCCATCAAAAAGTGGGTGAAATATATTAACAGACACGTCTCAAAAGAAGACATTTATGCAGCTAACAAACATGAAACAAAGCTCATCATCACTGGTCATTGGAGAAATGCAAATCAAAACCACAATGAAATACCATCACATGCCAGTTAGAATGGTGATCATTAAAAAGTCAGGAAACAACAGATGCTGGAGAGGATGTAGAGAAATAGCAATGCTTTTACACTGTTGGTGGGAGTGTAAATTAGCTCAGCCATTGTAGAAAACAGTATGGCAATTCATCAAGGATCTTGAACCAGAAATACCATTTGACCCAGCAATCCCATTACTGGGTGTATACCCAAAGGATTATAAATCATTCTACTATAAAGACACATGCACACATATGTTTATTACAGCACTATTTACAATAGCAAAGACTTGAAACCAACCCAAATGCCCATCAATGATAGACTGGATAAAGAAAATGTGGCACATATACACCATGGAATACTATGCAGCCATAAAAAAGGATGAGTTCATGTCCTTTGTAGGGACATGAATGAAGCTGGAAACCATCATTCTCAGCAAACTAACACAAGAACAGAAAATGAAACACCGCGTGTTCTCACTTGTAAGCAGGAGTTGAACAATGAGAAAACGGGGATACAAGGAGGGGAACATCACACACCAGGGCCTTTGGGGGGATGAGAGCTAGAGGAGGGACAGCATTAGGAGAAATACCTAATGTAGATGACAGGTTAACGGGTGCAGGAAACCACCAGGCCATGTGTATACCTATGTAACAAACCTGCAGTTTCTTCACATGTATCCCAGAACTTAAATTATAACAACAACAACAACAAAGAACTATTGTGGCTATCCACACCACTCCTCCACATCCCTATGTGGCAAACTACCTCTAAGCTCTTATGGAACAAATGGACATCTAGTGTTTTAGAATAACCTTTTCAACTACTACACATCACCTGCTTGTACCTTACTTTGTTATCTATGTAACATTCTTTGTTTAATACCAACCTGGTGTCCAGTCATACTTAGCTTTGTTTATTTTGATGCATGTGTCTACTACTTTCCAGCCCTTAACCTTATCACAGTCCACTAAACTTGTGTTATACCGAATTTATTTCAAAAATGCTGACCTAAATAATCTAGTTTTCTCATGTGTGGTAGGCAAAATAATGCCTCTCTCTCCCACGTGACCTGAAGATGTCCACACCCTAATCCCTGGAACCTATAAACATGCTACCTTACATGGCAAAAGAGACTTTGCAGGTGTGTTAAAGTTATGTATTTTGAGATGGAAAGATTGCCCTGGGTTATCCCTGTGAGTTCAATCTAATCATAGGTATCAGGAGAAGCTTTCTTAACTGAAGTCGGAGAGATGGTACTGAAGAAGATGTAAGGAAGATTGGAAGCATGAAAGAGACTTAACTTGCATTTGTTAGCTTTGAAGATTGAGAAGAGGGGCACAATCCAAGGAATATAGGTGACCACTAGCAATTGGGAAAAGCCCTCGGCTGACAGCCAGCAAGGAAACAGAAACTTCAGTTATACAACCACATGAATTAGATTCTTTAAAATCCCAAATGAGCAAAGTAACAGATTCTCTCCCAGAGCTTCCATAAAAGAAAACACTCTTGCAAACAACTTGATATTAACCTAGCGAGGCCTGTGCTGGACTTCTGACGTCCAAAATTGTTACTTTAAGCCAATAAATTTGTGGTAATTTTCTATGGCAGCAATAGAAAACTGCTACATTATTTTACAGATAAGGAGACAGACCCAGTGAACAGGAATGACTTCCCCAGGGTTACATTACTTGACAAAAGCAGATCTGGGAGTAAAACATTTGAAATGTTTTCTACTTAATAGATATTGCTGTATTTCAACCACGGCAAATCTGTTTCACATATTGACTATTGCAATTCTCATCTAAGGTAATAATTTATGGTCATTTATAATGATAAAGGTCTTTAAACAGGAATTTAAATCAAGGATTGTAACACTGACTCTACAAATTGTTCAAACAATTTAAAGAACTAAGTTGAGCTAAACTTAACATGCAGCACTGAGCTTGCTGGAATTTGGTGGGAACCCCTCAAATTATGCCTGTTAATAGCCTCAATGCTAGGCAGAAATCAGGAATATGCTAATATTCCTGGTCTCAATTAGTTGTCATTTCATTGGCCAATTAGAAACAACTAAAGAGTCTTTTGAGTGTCCATAGAAATTCATACAGATGTGTGCTTCATGTGTTCAGGGACTACAGGACAACAAGATAATGCACAGATACATTCCTAAGGCAATACAGGCTTGTGCATAATGTCTCCATTTTTTTATGTAAACAATTGCAAATACATACATAAGTACACATTTAATGCTGCAAACATTGGCGTGGGAACACAAGAGCTGAGCTGATAATCAGGATTCATTGACTCAGTACATGCATGTGGGCACTCATTCATTCCCCAATACTGGTTCTACCCATGTACACATACTGTAAGCTTAGGGTTCCTTGCTCACATCAGCTGTGGGGTTTAAGCATTTCAGAGGGAATAAATGTTCAGCAATAGCATGGGAAGTTCTCTCAGAATGAAGACCAATCTCTAAATAAAAGTTTTCTTCCTTAGTAAAAAATAATTACATTTTTACTACCAGTCGTTAGGATCATTACTTGGCATTTTCTATTCAGGAAGGTAAAACTATAACACATAAAATGATTCAGGACATCAGGATTTAAATTCAGTGTGTCCAAGACCTACAAGTGGACATGTCCCTTCTAAATAGCATTACAACTCCTTAAAGACATTAACAAATGTTTAAATTAAAAAAAAAATAGCAAATTCCCATAGAAGTTATTGTTATCAGCAGATAAGCAGCCTAGGTAAGATCAGCCTCAGCAAGGCTTAGTTGGCAATCAGGAAGCTGATCTCACACATTCAAAAATAAAAGAGCTTTCCACTGCTTCTACACCTCTCTTTTTCTCAAGATATGATGGCAGAGCAACCTCAAACAATGGAACTAATTGGCATTGACCCCTGAGAGGTGGGCAAAAGAGAGCTGTATTACATAATTAACCTCATACTAGTGTAGACACATGGGTGGTTCAGCAGAGATTAACTTCTGGTCCCTAACAATAATAAAATTGAAGGTCATAGGGGCTTTTCCCAGGAATAAAGGCAGGGCTTTTCTGGTCTTTCTGTATCCAATGATTAAGAGATGACTATTCTAGCTTGGACTCAGGAGAATTGGCAATTATTAGAACAACGATGAGAGTAATTAACTTTCATTAAACTTTTTCTATGTGCCAGATACTGTACTAAGTACCTTACATAGATTATCTCATGTAATAATCACAATACTGTATGATGTAGATACTACTAGTATCCAGATTATACTGATAGTGAAACTGAGCCACAGAGAGGTCCAAACACTCACAACACGTAAACTGTTCAGAATTCAAAACCAGAAATTTGATTCCACTAAATATGTGCCTCTCAATCCAACCTCTCAACATATGATTATACTACAACTTTATAATGATACTGATTGATGGTGATGATGACAATAATAAATTTTTATCTTGGCACAAAACTCTTCAGTTTACAAAGGTTTTTTTTTTATTTGTTTTTGTTGCTTTATTGTTTTACTTTCTCAACAACCCTAGGGTTTAGGGGCTATTATCCTCATTCATTTCACAAATGAAAAAAAAAATGTTCAGGAAGGTTAAGTACTTTACCCGAAATCATATAGCTAGGCAAGGGCCAAGATAAACTTTGAACTCAAATTGTCTGCCTCCCTAACCTGCCTTCTTAACCACTATGCTCTCTGAGCTGAGAAATTTTTATCATTGTTACTCTTCTCTCCTGAAGCTGCACCACTGTGCTGCTTCCCATGTAGAAGTAAAATTGGGTAGATTTGGGATCAGCATATTTAAACTCAGAGAGCAAGACAATCTTTAAATGAGAGCGGCAGGAGGAAGACAAATGCCCAGGCAAACAGGGGCAAGTCCTCAGTGAAAGCCCACCTTCAAGTTGAAGACAATTTAAAGCACAGCTACAAGCCCCAGGTAAATTTATGGACCAGATAGCGAACTTGTCTTTTCATTTGGCACACTTTCCTCTAACTGATCCCCACCCTTTACCTATTTTATATATACCTATCTTTCCCCAATTTTTTTACACTGCCCTGCCCACTTTTCAGTGGTGCCTTTGTTTTAACTTTTTTTACATACTCACAAACCAGTCAGTACACACTCCCCTAATCTCAACCCATAAAATCCCCAGACCTAGCCACACTGGGAGAGAAACTACCCGACTTTGGGTGGGGTCCTCCCCTGCATCTCTTCTCTGCTGAGAGCTGTTCTGTCACTCAATGAAATTCGTCTCTGCCCTCCTCACCCTTCAATTGTCAGTGTATCCTCATTCTTCTTGGGTGTGGGACAAGAACTTGGAAACCACGAAACGTGGGTGTGAGCTATAACACAGGTGGGCTGGGGCATGCCAAGCTGTGGGCTGAGCTGGCATGCAAGCCAGGCATGACCCAGCTGGGCTGAGTGGATGGGCCATCTTCTGCAGCAGGTAGTGTGCCCAAGCGAGGCTCAGGCAGAGGTGTCACCAACCAGAGGTCCCCAGCTGGCAGGGTGACCAAGAAAAATCCTGTGTCACATCTATGTGCTTGTCCAGGATTCATCAGTGAGTGTGGACTTAAAACTTCTTTTACTTTTGTTTCCAAGCCTTCTTATCCTCAGACTTTTTCTGAAAACAGATAGAGCACCAGGTCTCTCTTAGCCAATTAAGAGCAAATGGCACAGCTGCACCAGAGGCCACCACTCGTCCCCCATCACTGTCAGGAGTTGAAAATGTCAGCTTTGTTCCATTCCAGTATTTTTTAATGGCATTTTTATTCTTTCTTTTATGGCACTTATATTTTCTTTATATACAATATTAGGGGTGTTGTTGCAAACTACAGAAATATTACTGTGTAGGATGGGCACTTTGCCCAGTCCTCAGAAATGTAATTCAGAACAATGTGGTTTCTGTCTATTCTTAGAAGTGGGGAGGATGTAGTGATTACAAGGCTTTTTTACCCCATTAAAGGAACCCATTTGCATAGAGCAAGTGGCTTTTTACCCCAGGTGGCTACCCCTCCTCTGCACCTAAGCTGTTTTTTTCTCTTTATTCCACCATGTCAGGAGTTCATATAGACTTGCAAATACAGGGAGCTTTTTAATGAGGTTTTTTTTTTTTCTCTTTGGGAGGCACCTTACCAGGTCCCAAATTTACAGGACTTCCTTTCTCTCCCTAGTTTGAGGAGGGTCTGGTTCCGCAGCTTCACCTTAGCACTCTTATTATGAAAAGGAAGCAATGGAGGAGAAGCCATGCTGGCTGCTGGCTGCAAATCTGGTGAGGGCAACCTGGGACTTAATTTAAATGAATCCGTGCACCCTGTAGAGGCACCTTTTTGTCCCAAACTCACTTCCAAGATTCATGTTTAAGCCTTAGTAAGGAAAACTAGATCTGAGGGATCCAAAGGCAGGCAACAACGGAAGTCAAAGGGCACAGAATAGGTGAGTATATTAGTTTGTTATCACGCTGCTAATAAAGACATAACCAAGACTGGGTAATTAATAAAGAAAAAGATGTTCAGTGGACTCACAGTTCCACATGGCTAAGGAGGTCTCATAATCATAGTAGAAGGTGAAGGAGAAGCAAAGGCATGTCTTGCGTGGTGGCAGGCAAGAGAGCATGTGCAGTGGAACTGTGCTTTTATAAAGCCATCAGTTCTCATGAGACTTATTTACTATCACAAGAACAGCATGGGAAAAACCTGCACCCATGATTCAATTACCTCCCACCAGGTCCCTCCCACAACACATGAGGATTTGGGGAGCTACAATTCAAGATGAGATTTAGGTGGTGACACAGACAAACCATATTAGGTGATACAGGGAATGAGCAAGACTAATTTCTGCTGATTGTGTTCCCACTTCATGGAGGAAGGCCACGATCATGTTCATGGCATAGATGAAGTCTAGGAAACTCAAAGGTTACTTGTAGAAGAGAGGATAGGCCAACGTGTAAGAGAGTGCAGATATTTCTGACTTATACCCCTCTGTGTTACATGGGCGAAGGCTGCATTGTCACCCATCGTTGGCACCTGCCAAGGTCGCTGGGACTCAGAGATACAAGGACAGAAGAAAAAAGGGAATGCCTTTTTTCTCTCCCTCGTACACCCTGCGTATTTTCTGGGAAGGGAAAGGAACTAAGGGACATCTTTTTTTTCCCTCTTTCCAGATGGGTAACCAGCCATCTTCAGTCTGTACTTCTCTCAAATGTATTCTGAATCACCAGGACACCTTTGGGGAAAAAAAAAAAGCACGTTGTTTTTCCTGTTTTATTCCTCCCTCTGTCCTATCTTTGTGAATGGATAATTGAGCCTCCATACCGCAGGACACTCCCCTCGAATGCATCCCCCAAACTGGGAAAGTTTAATTTTCCCAAACTTTAAAATGCTTGGCTTAAAATTGAAGTGGGAAGAAATTACAATTCTACACGAGCAATCTCCTGAGGAAGGTATGCAGATAACCTCTTTGTCTGCTCCCACTTCACAGGACTCCAGGGTCAATAGGACTCCATAGTTCAGGGGAAGGGAACCCAGAATCCTGACATAGCAGCAAACATGTAAACATTTTTACCAGTCAGGCTTCTGGCCTCTCTCTCCCTGTGCAAGCCAATTGAATGAATGGTATAAATCACTGCTTATATCTATTACAAAGTTTGATTAATGGCATAAAAGGATTTATGAGGCTAGTCGTAAGCTGTAGCCAATCTGGTGTCCTTTGTGTGTCATTCTATATGATTCTCTTACAAGGAGAAATACCTTAGGATAGAACACAGGCTTAGGACCCCATAAGCCCACTAGCAAACTGGTCAGTAACAAACTTTGCTGAAGGTCTCTGAAACAAAAAACTGGAAGAGGTTTCCCTCTTGTATGTCCTTGGGAACGTGACCTTGTCACCACATGGTAGCACTTTCTTTTGGTCTCTGTCACTTTACAATGGTGGCCCAGGTTCAATCCTGGCTTAGGAAATGAGTACTTTCTGGTTAATAACTGTGTGACTTTTGCCATTTGCTGATTTTTTCCCCTCCATAAACAGCATTTGGCTTCCTTTTTAAAATCTTCCTTTCTTTGAGCTATCTTTAAAGATTCTAGATTTTGTAAAAACTGCTTACCACCTCTTTTCAAGTACCTTGTACCCTCATGGTTAAGTTAAAACCTTAGATGAGACTTGTTGGTTTCACCTGTATGGTTACTTTTGGTAAAGTTCAAAAGCCAGAAATATGGGCCCCTTGACATGTCCAAAGTTGGGTAATAAGGAACTTAAAAGGATGTTTTAAAGAGTGCTATGGTTAAAAGTCAGCTTAATTAAAAGGGATAACTGAGCTATAGGTATATTTAAAAGGGCTTTATGTCTTTTATCTTCTTGGATCTTTTTTGCTGGAAAAAGTTTTTTTTCTTCTCAATCGACTGAATTATTTTTCCTCATTTTGTCTTGCCACTCTTAATGCACACATGAGATAACTTCTGATAGCCCGGGGCAGATTGAGAAAAACAGAAGGTGCCATAGGCCACATTTTGGAAAAAAAAAAACCCTCCGTTTTACTCATAGAACACCAAGAATTAAAAGTGGATAGATCCCTCTCAAAAATTGTTTTTGTTTTCCATCTAAACTTGCTTATTAGGCCCTGGAAACCACATGTTTTCCTAGCCCTGTTTCTTGAAGGTCTCCACCCTGAGGCCAGTAATCCAATTAAGAGATTGGCAAACGAAAAATCTCATAACTACTGGATCTTCTGCTGTCTGTTTCTGTAGTTGTATATTTGTTATGTATGTAATGTTAATATAAAAAAGCTCTAAGCTCTAATTAATTGGCTTAGAGAAAAATAGGTGATTAGATCAAACATTTTTAAAGGAAAAATAGAAGATGCAGTGCCTTTTAGTTCACATAACTTTAATCTTTGAGAAACAAAGCAGTTTTAAAGATTATTGGTAGGGGTGGAGCCAAAATGGCCTAATAGGAACAGTTCCAGTCTACAGCTCCCAGTGTGAGCGATGCAGAAGATGGGTGATTTCTGCATTTACAATTGAGGTACCAGGTTCATCTCACTGGGGAGTGTCAGAAAGTAGATGCAGGACAGTGGGTGCAGCACACCAAGTGTGAGCTGAAGCAAGACTAGGCATTGCCTCACCCAGGAAGTGCAAGGGGTCAGGGAATTCTCTTTCCTAGTCAAAGAAAGGGGTGACAGATGGCACCCAGAAAATCGGGTCACTCCCACCCTAATACTGCACATTTTCAATGGCCTTAGCAAATGGCACACCAGGAGATTACATCCCACACCTGGCTCAGAGGGTCCTATGCCCACGGAGCCTCACCCATTGCTAGCACAACAGTCTGAGATCAAACTGCAAGGCAGCAGCAAGGCTGGGGGAGGGGTGCACACCATTGCCAAGGCTTGAATAGGTAAATAAAACAGCTGGGAAGCTAGAATTGGGTGGAGCCCACCACAGCTCATGGAGGCCTACCTGCCTCTGTAGGCTCCACTTCTGGGGGCAGGACATGGCCAAACAAAAGGCAGCAGAAACCTCTGCAGACTTAAATGTCCATGTCTGACAGCTATGAAGAGAGTAGCAGTTCTCCCAGCATGCAACTGGAGATCTAAGAATGAACAGACTGCCTCCTCAAGTGGGTCCCTGAATCCCGAGTAGCCTAACTGGAAGGCACCCCACAGTAGGGACAGACTGACACGTCACATGGCTGGGTAATGCTCTGAGACAAAACTTCCAGAGGAACAATCAGGCATCAACATTTGCTGTTCACCAATATCCGCAGTTCTGCAGACTCTACTGCTGATACCCAGGCAAAGAGGGCCTGGAGTGGACCTCCAGCTCCAACAGACCTGCAGCTGAGGGTCCTGACTGTTAGAAGGAAAACTAACAAACAGAAAGGACATCCACACAAAAACCCCATATGTATGTCACCATCACCAAAAACCAAAGGTAGATAAAACCACAAAGATGGGGAAAAAACAGAGTAGAAAAACTGGAAACTCTAAATATCAGAGCGCCTCTCCTCCAAAGGAACGCAGCTCCTCACCAGCAATGGAACAAAGCTGTACAGAGAATGACTTTGGCAAGTTGAGAGAAGAAGCCTTCAGAAGATCAAGCTACTCCGAGCTAAAGGAGGAAGTTCGAACCCATGGCAAAGAAGTTAGAAAACTTGAAAAAAAAAAACAGATGAATGGCTAACTAGAATAACCAATGCAGAAAAGTCCTTAAAGGACTTGATGGAGCTGAAAACCATGGCACCAAAACTACGTGACCAATGCACAAGCCTCAGTAGCTGATTCATTCAACTGGAAGAAAGGGTATCAGTGAGTGAAGATCAAATGAATGAAATGAAGTGAGAGGAGAAGTTTAGAAAAAAAAGAATAAAAAGAAACAAACAATGACACCAAGAAATATGGGACTATGTGAAAAGGCCAAATGTATGTCTGATTGGTGTACCTGAAAGTGACGGGGAGAATGGAACCAAGTTGGAAAACACGCTACAGGGTATTATCCAGGAGAACATCCCCAATCTAGCAAGGCAGGCCAACATTCAGATTCAGGAAATACAGAGAACGCCACAATGATACTCCACAAGAAGAGCAACTCCAAGACACATAATTTTCAGATTCACCAAAGTTGAAAAGAAGGAAAAAATGTTAAGAGCAGCCAGAGAGAAAGGTCGGGTTACACACAAAGGGAAGCCCATCAGACTAACAGCTGATATCTCAGCAGAAACTCTACAAGCAAGAAGAGAGTGGGGGACAATATTCGACATTCTTAAAGAAAACAATTTTCAACCCAGAATTTCATATCCAGCCAAACTAAGCTTCATAAGTGAAGGAGAAATAAAATACTTTACAGACAAGCAAATGCTAAGTGATTTTGTCACCACCAGGCATGCCCTAAAAGAGCTCCTGAAGGAAGCACTAAACATGGAAAGGAACAACCAGTACCAGCCACTGCAAAAACATGCCAAATTGTAAAGACCATCGAGGCTAGGAAGAAACTGCATTAACTAACAAGCAAAATAATCAGCTAAAATCATAATGACAGGATCAAATTCACACATAACAATATTAACTTTAAATGTCAATGGGCTAAATGCTCCAATTAAAAGACACAGACTAGCAAACTGGATAGGGAGTCAAGACCCATCAGTGTGCTGTATTTAGGAAACCCATCTCACGTGCAGAGACACAAATAGACTCAAAATAAAGGGATGGAGGAAGATCTATCAAGCAAATGGAAAACAAAAAAAGGCAGGGGTTGCAATCCTAGTCTCTGATAAAATAGGCTTTAAACCAACAAAGATCAAAAAAGACAAGGCCATTACATAGTGGTAAAGGGATCAATTCAACAAGAGGAGCGAACTATCCTAAATATATATGCACCCAACACAGGAGCACCCAGATTCATAAAACAAGTCCTGAGTGACCTACAAAGGGACTTAAACTCCCACACAATAATAATGGGAGATTTTAACACCCCACTGTAAACATTAGACAGATCAATGAGACAGAAACTTAACAAGGATATCCAGGAATTCAACTCAGCTCTGCACAAAGTGGACCTAATAGACATCTACAGGACTCTCCACCCCAAATCAACAGATTATACATTTTTTTCAGCACCACACCACACCTATTCCAAAATTGACCACATAGTTGGAAGTAAAGCTCTCCTCAGCAAATGTAAAAGAACAGAAATTATAACAAACTGTCTCTCAGACCACAGTGCAATCAAACTAGAACTCAAGATTAAGAAACTCACTCAAAACCGCTCAACTACATGGAAACTGAACAACCTGCTCCTGAATGGCTAGTGGGTACGTAATGAAATGAAGGCAGAAATAAAGATGCTCTTTGAAACCAACGAGAACAAAGACACAACATACCAGAATCTCTGGGACACATTCAAAGCAGTGTGTAGAGGGAAATTTATAGCACTAAATGCCCACAAGAGAAAGCAGGAAAGATCCAAAATCGACACCCTAACATCACAATGAAAAGAACTAGAAAAGCAAGAGCAAACACATTCAAAAGCTAGCAGAAGGCTAGAAATAACTAAAATCAGAGCAGAACTGAAGAAAATAGAGACACAAAAAACCCCTCAAAAAATTAATGAATCCAGGAGCTGGTTTTTTGAAAAGATCAACAAAATTGATAGACTGCTAGCAAGACTAATAAAGAAGAAAAGAGAGAAGAATCAAATAGACGCAATAAAAAATGAAAAAGGAGATATCACCACCGATCCCACAGAAATACAATCTACCACCAGAGAATACTACAAACACCTCTACGCAAATAAACTAGAAAATCCAGAAGAAATGGATAAATTCCTCGACAAATACACCCTCCAAAGACTAAACTAGGAAGAAGTTGAATCTCTGAATAGACCAATAACAGGCTCCAAAACTGTGGCAATAATCAACAGCTTACCAACCAAAAAGAGTCCAGGACCTGATGGATTCACAGCCGAATTCTACCAGAGGTACAAGGAGGAACTGGTAACATTCCTTCTGAAACTATTCCAATAGATAGAAAAAGAGGGAATCCTCCCTAACACATTTTGTGAGGCCAGCATCATCCTGATACCAAAGCCTGGCAGAGACATAACCAAAAAAGAGAATTTCAGACCAATATCCTTGATGAACATTGATGCAAAAATCCTCAATAAAATACTGGCAAACCGAGTCCAGCAGCACATCAAAAAGCTTATCCACCATGATCAAGTGGGCTTCATCCCTGGCATGCAAGGCTGTTTCAACATACGCAAATCAATAAATGTAATCCAGCATATAAGCAGAACCAAAGACAAAAACCACATGATTATCTCAATAGATGCAGAAAAGGCCTTTGACAAAATTCAACAACCCTTCATGCTAAAAACTCTCAATAAATTAGGTATTGATGGGACGTATCTCAAAATAATAAGAGCTATCTATGACAAACCCACAGCCAATATCATACTGAATGGGCAAAAACTGAAAGCATTCCCTTTGAAATCTGGCACAAGACTGGGATGCCCTCTCTCACCACTCCTATTCAACATAGTGCTGGAAGTTCTGGCCAGGGCAATCAGGCAGGAGAAGGAAATAAAGGGTATTCAATTAGGAAAAGAGGAAGTCAAATTGTCCCTTTTTGCAGATGACATGATTGTATATCTAGAAAACCCCATTGTCTCAGCCCAAAATCTCCTTAAGCTGATTAGCAACTTCAGCAAAGTCTCAGGATACAAAATCAATGTACAAAAATCACAAGCATTCTTGTACACCAATGACAGACAAACAGAGAGCCAAATCATGAGTGAACTCCCATTCACAATTGCTTCAAAGAGAATAAAATACCTAGGAATCCAACTTACAAGGGATGTGAAGGACCTCTTCAAGGAGAACTACAAACCACTGTTCAGTGAAATAAAAGAGGATACAAACAAATGGAAGAACATTCCATGCTCATGGGTTGGAAGAATCAATATCATGAAAATGGCCATACTGCCCAAGGTCATTTATAGATTCAGTGCCATCCCCATCAAGCTACCAATGACTTTCTTCACAGAATTGGAAAAAACTACTTTAAAGTTCATATGGAACCAAAAAAGAGCCCACATCACCAAGTCAATCCGAAGCCAAAAGAACAAAGCTGGAGGCATCACACTACCTGACTTCAAACTATACTACAAGGCTACAGTAACCAAAACAGCATGGTACTGGTACCACAACTGAGACATAGATCAATGGATCAGAACAGAGCCCTCAGAAATAATGCTGCATATCTACAACTATCTGATCTTTGACAAACCTGGCAGAAACAAGTAATGGGATAAGGATTCCGTATTTAACAAATGGTGCTGGGAAAACTGGCTAGCCATATGTAGAAAGCTGAAACTGGATCCCTTCCTTACACCTTATACAAAAATTAATTCAAGATGGATTAAAGACTTACATGTTAGACCTAAAACCATTAAAATCCTACAAGAAAACCTAGGCAATACAAAATTCAGGACATAGGCATGGGCAAGGACTTCACGTTTAAAACACCAAAAGCAATGGCAACAAAAGCCAAAATTGACAAATGGGATCTAATTAAACTAAAGAGCTTCTGCACAGCAAAAGAAACTACCATCAGAGTGAACAGGCAACCTACAAAATGGGAGAAAATTTTCGCAACTTACTCATCTGACAAAGGGCTAATATCCAGAATCTACAATAAACTCAAACAAATTTACAAGAAAAAAACAACCCCATCAAAAAGTGGGCGAAGGACATGAACAGACACTTCTCAAAAGAAGACATTTATGCAGCCAAAAAACACATGAAAAAATGCTCATCATCACTGGCCATCAGAGAAATGCAAATCAAAACCACAATGAGATACCATCTCACACCAGTTAGAATGGCCACCATTAAAAAGTCAGGAAACAACAGGTGCTGGAGAGGATGTGGAGAAATAGGAACACTTTTACACTGTTGGTGGGACTGTAAACTAGTTCAACCATTGTGGAAGTCAGTGTGGAGATTCCTCAGGGATCTAGAAATAGAAATACCATTTGAGCCAGCCATCCCATTACTGGGTATATACCCAAAGGACTATAAATCATGCTGCTATAAAGACACATGCACATGTATGTTTATGGCGGCACTATTCACAATAGCAAAGAGTTGGAACCAACCCAAATGTCCAACAACGATAGACTGGATTAAGAAAATGTGGCACATATACACCATGGAATACTATGCAGCCATAAAAAAATGATGAGTTCATGTCCTTTGTAGGGACATGGATGAAACTGGAAACCATCATTGTCAGTAAACTATCACAAGGACAAAATACCAAACACCGCATGTTCTCACTCATAGGTGGGAATTGAACAATGAGAACTCATGGACACAGGAAGGGGAACATCACACTCTGGGGACTGTTGTGGGGGGAGGGGGGAGGGACAGCATTAGGAGATATATCTAATGCTAAATGACGAGTTAATGGGTGCAGCAAACCAACATGGCACGTGGATACATATGTGACAAACCTGCACATTGTGCACATGTACCCTAAAACCTAAAGTATAATAATAAAATAAAATAAAATAAAAATGATGCTGTGAGACTATCTAAGAAGAAAAAAAAATTTTGTATAAGGTGCAAGGAAGGGATCCAGTTTCAGCTTTCTACATATGGCTAGCCAGTTTTCCCAGCACCATTTATTAAATAGGGAATCTTTCCCCATTGCTTGTTTTTGTCACGTTTGTCAAAGATCAGATAGTTGTAGATATGCTGCATTATTTCTGAGGGCTCTGTTCTTTTCCATTGATCTATATCTCTGTTTTGGTACCCGTACCATGCTGTTTTGGTTACTGTAGCCTTGTAGTATAGTTTGAAGTCAGGTAGCGTGATGCCTTCAGCTTTGTTCTTTTGGCTTAGGATTGACTTGGCAATGTGGACTCCTTTTAGGTTCCATATGAACTTTAAAGTAATTTTTTCCAATTCTATGAAGAAAGTCATTGGTAGCTTGATGGGGATGGCATTGAATCTATAAATTACCTTGGGCAGTGTGGCCTTTTTCAGGACATCGATTCTTCCTTTCCATTAGCATGGAATGTTCTTCCATTTGGTTCTGTCCTCTTTTATTTCCTTGAGCAGTGGTTTGTAGTTCTCCGTGAAAGGTCCTTCGCATCCCTTGTAAGTTGGATTCCTAGGTATTTATTCTCTTTGTAACAATTGTCAATGGGAGTTCACTCATGATTTGGCTCTCTGTTTTTCTGTTATCAGCATATAGGAATGCTTGTGATTTTTTCCACATTGATTTTGTGTCCTGAGGCTTTGCTGAAGTTGCTTATGAGCTTAAGGAAATTTTGGGCTGAGAAGATGGGGTTTTCTAAATATACAGTCATGTCATCTGCAAACAGGGACAATTTGACTTCCTCTTTTCCTAATGGAATACCCTTTATTTCCTTCTCCTGCCTGACTGCCCTGGCCAGAACTTCCAACACTATGTTGAATAGGAGTGGTGAGAGAGGGCATCCTTATCTTGTGCCAGTTTTCAAAAGGAATGCTTCCCGTTTTTGCCCATTCAGTATGATATTCTTTGGCTGTGGGTTTGTCATACATAGCTCTTATTATTTTGAGGTACGTTCCATAAATACCTAGTTTATTGAGATTTTTTAGCATGAAGGGCTGTTGAATTTTTTCAAAGGCCCTTTCTGCATCTATTCAGATAATCATGTCGTTTTTGTTTTTGGTTCTGTTTATGTGATGGATTACATTTATTGATTTGTGTATGTTGAAGCAGCCTTGCATCCCAGTGATGAAGCCCGCTTGATCATCGCGAATAAGCTTTATGATATGCTGCTGGATTCAGTTTGCCAGTATTTTATTGAGGATTTTCACATCAAAGTTCATCAGGGATATTGATCTAAAATTCTCTTTTTTTGTTGTGTCTTTTCCAGACTTTGGTATCAGGATGATGCTGGCCTCATAAAATGAGTTAAGGTGGATTCCCTCTTTTTCTATTGATTGAAATAGTTTCAGAAGGAATGGTACCAGCTCCTCCTTTTACCTCTGGTAGAATTCAGCTGTGAATCCATGTGGTCCTGAAGTTTTTTTGGTTGGTAAGCTATTAATTATTGCCTCAATTTCAGAGCCTGTTATTGGTCTATTCAGAGATTCAACTTCTTCCTAGTTTAGTCTTGGGAGGGTGTATGTGTCCAGGAATTTATCCATTTCTTCTAGCTTTTCTAGTTTATTTGCATAGAGGAGTTTAGATGATTCTCTGATGGTAGTTTGTATTTCTTTGGGATCAATTGTGATATCCCCTTTAATATTTTTTATTGCATCTATTTGATTCTTCTCTCTTTTCTTCTTTGTTAGTCTTGCTAGAGGTCTATCAATTTTGTTGATCTTTTCAAAAAACCAGCTCCTGGATTCATTGATTTTTTGAAAGGTTTTTTGTGTCTCTATTTCCTTCAGTTCTGCTCTGATCTTAGTTATTTGTTGCCTTCTTCTAGCTTTTGAAGTTCTTTGCTCTTCTCGTGTTCTTTCAATTGTGATGTTAGCATGTCAATTTTAGATCTTTCCTGCTTTCTCTTGTAGGCATTTAGTGCTATAAATTTCCCACTACACACTACTTCAAATGTGTCCCAGAGATTCTAGTACATTGTGTCTTTGTTCTCATTGGTCTCAAAGAACATCTTTATTTCTGCCTTCATTCCATTATTTTCCCAGTAATCATTCAGGATGAAGTTGTTCAGTTTCCATGTAGTTGTGCTGTCTTGAGGGAGTTTCTTAATCCTGAGTTTTAATTTGATTGCACTGTGGTCTGAGAGACAGTTTCCTTTGATTTCTGTTCTTTTACATTGGCTGAGGAGTGCTTTAGTTCCAATTATGTGGTCGATTTTAGAATAAGTGTGATGTGGTGCTGAGAGGAATGTATATTCTGTTGATTTGGGGTGGAGAGTTTTGTAGATGTCTGTTAGGTCTGCTCAGTGCAGAGCTCAGTTTAAGTCCTGAATATCCTTCTTAACCTTCTGTCTCATTGATCTGTCTAATGATGACAGTCAGGTGTTAAAGTCTCCCATTATTATTTTGTTGGAGTCTAAGTCTCTTGGTAGGTCTTTAAAGACTTGCTTTATGAATCTGGCTGCTCCTGTATTTGGTGCATATATATTTAGGATAGTTAGCTCTTCTTGTTGAATTGATCCCTCTACCATTATGTAATGGACTTCTTTGTCTCTTTTGATCTTTGTTGCTTTAAAGTCTGTTTTATCAGAGACTAGGATTGAAACCCCTGCATTTTTTTGCTTTCCATTTGCTTGGTAGGTCTTCCTCCATCCCTTTATTTTAAGCCCATGTGTGTCTCTGCATGTGAGATGGGTCTCCTGAATATGGCACACTGATGGGTGTTGACTCTTTATCCAATTTGCCAGTCTGTCTTTTAAATGGGGCTTTTAGCCTGTTTACATTTGAGGTTAATATTGTTATGTGTGAATTTGATCCTGTCGTGATGTTAGCTGGTTGTTTTGTCCATTAATTGATGCAGTTTCTTCCTGGCATTGATGGTCTTTACAATTTGGCATGTTTTTGCAGTGGCTGGTACTGGTTGTTCATTTCTTTGTTTAGTGCTTCCTTCAGGAGCTCTTGTAAGGCAGGCCTGGTAATGACAAAATCTCTCAGCATTTGCTTGTCTGTAAAGGATTTTATTTATCCTTCACTTGTGAAGATTTGGCTGGATATGAAATTCTGGGTTGAAAGTTCTTTTCTTTAAAAAAGTTGAATATTGGCCCCCACTCTCTTCTGGCTTGTAGAGTTTTTGCCGAGAGATCAGCTGTTAGTCTGATGGGCTTCCCGTTGTGGGTATCCCAATATTTCTCTCTGTCTGTCCTTAACATTTTTTCGTTCATTTAAACCCTGGTGAATCTGACAATTGTGTGTCTTGGGGTGACTCTTCTTGAGGAGTATCTTTGTGGTGTTCCCTGTATTTTCTGAATTTGAATATTGGCCTGCCTTGCTAGATTGGGGAAGTTCTCCTGGATAATATCCCGAAGAGTGTTTTCCAACTTGGTTCCATTCTCCCCATCACTTTCAGGTACACGAATCAAATGCAGATTTGGTCTTTTCAAATAGTCCCATATTTCTTGGAGGCTTTGTTCATTTATTTTTACTCTTTTTTCTCTAACCTTGTCTTCTAGATTTATTTCATTAATTTGATCTTCAGTCAGTGATACTTTCTTCCACTTGTTTGAATCAGCTATTGAAGCTTTTTCATACATCACGAAGTTGTTGTGCAACGGTTTTCAGCTCCATCAGGTCATTTTAGGTCTTCTTTACACTGTTTATTCTACTTAGCCATTTGTCTAACCTTTTTTCAAGGTTTTTAGTTTCCTTGAGATGGGTTCAGACATGCTCCTTTAGCTTAGAGAAGTTTGTTATAACCGACCTTCTGAAGCCTACTTCTGTCAACTCGTCAAATTCATTCTTCATCCAGCTTTGTTCCATTGCTGGTGAGGAGCTACATTCCTTTGGAGGGGAAGACACGCTCTGGTTTTTAGAATTTTCAGCTTTTGTGATCTGGTTTCTCCCCATCTTTGTGGTTTCATCTACCTTTCATCTTTGATGTTGGTGACCTAGAGATGGGGTTTTTTGGTGTAGATGTCCGTTTTATTGATGTTGATGTTATTCCTTTCTGTTTGTTAGTTTTCCTTCTAACAGTCAGGTGCCTCAGTTGCAGGTCTGTTTGAGTTTGCTGGAGGTCCACTCCAGACCATTTGCCTGAGTATCACGAGCAAAGGCTGCAGAACAGCAAATATTGCAGAACAGTAAATATTTCTGCCTGATCCTTCCTCTGGAAGATTTGTCCCAGAGGGGCACCCACATGTATGAGGTGTCTGTCAGCCCCTACTTGGATGTGTTTCTCAGTTAGGCTACATGGGGGTTAGGGACTCACTTGAGGAGGTGGTCTGTCTGTTCTCAGAGCTCAAATGCTGTGCTGGGAGAACCACTGTTCTCTTCAGAGCAATCAGACAGGGACGTTTAAGTCTGCAGAAGTTTCTGCTGCCTTTTATTCAGCTATACCCTGCCCACAGAGGTGGGCTCTATAGAGGCAGTAGGCCTTGCTGAGCTGTGGTGTGCTTCTCCCAGTTAGAGCTTGCAGGCTGCTTTGTTTACCTACTAAAGCCTCCGCAATGGCAGATGCCCCTCCCCCAGCCACGCTGCAGCCTCACAGGTTGATCTCCAACTGCTGTGCTAGCAGTGAGCAAGGATCCGTGGGCATGGGACCCACCAAGCCAGGCTTGGGAGAAAATCTCCTGCTCTGCTGGTTGCTGAGACTGTGGGAAAATCACAGTATTTGCATGAGAGTGTCCCATTTTTCCAGGTACAGTTTGTCACAGCCTCCCTTGGCTAGGAAAGGGAAATCTTCTGACCCCTTGCACTTCTCAGTTGAGGCAACTCCCCACCCTGCTTCAGCTCACCCTCTGTGAGCTGCACCCACTGTCCAACCAGTCCCAATGAGATGAATCAGGTACCTCAGTTGGAAATGCAGAAATCACCTCTCTTCTGCATCAATCATGCTGGGAGCTGCAGACCGGAGCTGTTCCTATTTGGCCATCTAGCACTTACTCTCTGCATTGCTTCTTTATCCAGCTTGCCACTCAATACCTTTTAATTGGGGCATATAGCCCATTTTACATTCAATGTTAGCATTGATATGTATGGATTTGATCCTGTCATCATGATTTTAACTGGTTTTTCTGCAGACTTGATTATGTGGTTGCTGAATAGGAGATAGTTTCCCCATTGCCTGTTTTTGTCAGATTTGTCACAGATGAGATGGTTGTAGATGTGTGGTGTTATTTCTGAGGTCTTGGTTTTGCTCCATTGGTCTATATGTCTGTTTTTGTACCAGTACCATGCTGTTTTGATTACTGTATCTTTGTACTATAGTTTGAAGTTAGGTAGCATGATGCCTCCAGCTTTGTTCTTTTTGCTTAGTGTTGTCTTGATTATATGAGGACTTCTTTGGTTTCATATAAAATTTAAAACAGTTTTTCTAATTTTTTGAAGATTGTCAATGGTAGTTTGGTGGGAATAGCATTGAATCTATAAATTCATTTGAGCCATATGGCCATTTTCACAATACTGGTTCTTCCTATCCATGAGGATGGAACATTTTTCCATTTGTTTGTGTCCTCTCTTGTTTCCTTGAGCAGTGGTTTGTAGTTTTCCTTGAAGAAGTTTTTCACATCCTGTGTTAGCCATATTCCTGGATATTTTATTCCTTTATAGTGATTGTAAATTGGAGTTCATTCATCATTTGGCTCTGCTTGCCTATTGTTGGTGTAAAGGAATGCTTGTGATTTTTGCACATTGATTTTGTATCCTGAGACTTTCCTGAAATTGCTTATCAGTTCAAAAAGTTTTTGGGGTGAGATGATGTGGTTTTCTGAATATAAAATCATGTTGTCTGCAAACAGAGACAACTTGACTTCCTCCCTTCCTATTTGAATACGCTTTATTTCTTTCTCTTGCCTGATTGCCCTGGCCAGAACTTCCAATACTATGTTGAATAGGAGCTGTGAGAGGGGACATTCTTGTCTTGTGTTGGTTTTCAAAGGGAATGCTTCCAGCTTTTGCCCATTTAATATGATCTTGGCTGTGGGATTGTCAGTAAATGTTGCTGGGAAAACTGGCTATCCATATGCATAAAACTGAAACTGGACCCCTTCTTTTCACCTAATAAAAAAATTAACTCAAGATGGATTAAAGACTTAAATATAAACCTAAAACCATAAAAACCTTAGAAGAAAACCTAGGCAATACCATTCAGGATGTAGGCATGGGTAAAGACTTCATGACAAAATGCCAAAAGCAGTTGGTAACAAAAGCCAAAAGCAATGGCAACAAAAGCCACAATTGACAAATGGGATCTAATTAAATTAAAGAGCTTCTGCACAGCAAGAGAAATTATCATCTGAGTGAAGAGGCAACCTACAGAATGGGAGAAAAATTTTGCAATTTACCTATCTGACAAAGGCCTAATATTCAGAATTTACAAGAAACTTAAAAATATTCACAAGAAAAAAACAACCCCATCAAAACTGGGCAAAGGATATGAACAGATACTTCTCAAAAGAAGACATTTATGTGGCCAACAAACATATGAAGAAAAGCGTAACATCACTGATCACCAGAGAAATGCAAATCAAAACCACAATGAGATACCATTTCATGCCAGTCAGAATGAGGATTATTAAAAAGTCAGGAAACAATAGATGCTGGAGAGGATGTGGAGAACTAGGAACACTTATACACTGCTGGTAGGAATGTAAATTGGTTCAACCATTGTGGAAGAGAGTATGGTGTTTCCTCAAGGGTCTAGAACAAGAAATACCATTTCACCCAGCAATCCCATTATTGTTGTATCCATTATTATTATATTACAAAGGAATATAAATCATTCTACTATAAAGACACATGTACACATATGTTTATGGCAGCACTACATACAATAGCAAAGACATGGACCTAACCCAAATGCCCAGCAATGATAGACTGGATAAAGAAAATATGGTAGGTATACATTATGAAATAGTATGCAGCCATAAAAAAAGGATGAGATCATGTCCTTTGCAGGGACATGAATGAAGCTGGAAGCCATCTTCCTCAGCAAACTAACACAGGAACAGAAAACCAAACACCGCATGTTCTCACTCATAAATAGGAGTTGAACATTGAGAACACATGGACACAGAGAGGGGAACAACACACACTGGGGCCTGTTGGGGAGTGGAGAGTGAAGGGGAGGAACTTAGAGAACGGGTCAATAGGTGCAGCAAACCACCATGTCACAAACATACCTATGTAACAAACCTGCACCACCTGCATATGTATCTTGTTTTTTTTTAAGAAGAAATATAAAGGAAAAAAATTAACTCAAAAGTAATCTTAGATCTAAACGTAAAACCTAAAACTATAAAACTTCTAGAAGAGAACATAAGAGAAAAATCCCTGTGACCTGGACTTACTTAAAGATTCCTCTTTTTTTGTTTTTTTTTTTGAGACGGAGTCTTGCTTTGTCACCCAGGCTGGAGTACAGTGGCACAATCTTGGCTTACTGCAAGCTCCGCCTCCTGGGTTCACGCCATTCTCCTGCCTCAGTCTCCCAAGTAGCTGGGACTACAGGCACCCACCACTTCGCCTGGCTAATTTTTTGTATTTTTAGTAGAGACCGGGTTTCACCACATTAGCCAGGATGGTCTCGATCTCCTGACCTCGTGATCCACCCGCCTCGGCCTCCCAAAGTGCTGGGATTACAGGCGTGAGCCACTGCGCCTGGCCAAGATTTCTTAAATAATGACACCAAATTATAGTCCATAAAAGAACAGATTAATAAACAATTTTATCAAATTTGAAAAAAAATTGCTCAGCCTTTGCTTGTCGAAGAAGAACCTTATTTCTTCTTCACTTAAAAAGCTTAGTTTGAACCCCATAAAAAGTGGGCAAAGGATATGAACAGACACTTCTCAAAAGAAGACATTTATGCAACCAAAAGACACATGAGAAAATGCTCATCATCACTGGCCATCAAAGAAATGCAAATCAAAACCACAATGAGATACCATCTCACACCAGTTAGAATGGCCATCATTAAAAAGTCAGAAAACAACAGGTGCTGGAGAGAATGTGGAGAAATAGGAACACTTTTACATTGTTGGTGGGACTGTAAACTAGTTCAACCATTGTGGAAGACAGTGTGGCAATTCCTCAAGGATCTAGAACTGGAAATACCATTTGACCTAGCCATCCCATTACTGGATATAATGGAAGGAAGGAAACTGAAATTCTTGTCAGATAATTCTAGTATTTGATTCATTTCACTGTTAGCATCAGTTGGTTGTCTTTTCTCACTCAAGATTTAATTTTCCTGTTCTTGTTATCATGGGTGACTTTTTAAATTGTGTCATTGATATAAGTTAGGATAATCTAAATTTTATTTAATTTTTATTTTAACTGGAAGTCACTCTGTTTAAATTTGGCATGCAGGCACCAACCTACTTTTCTGGGGTGTGGTTTCAGCAGCAGTCTGACCTGGTATTTGTTATTTCATGATACCATCTGCCAATGATAAATGGAGAGTATTTCCAGGTCTAAGGGACTACAATGCATTATTCCTTTTGCAGTTGTTTCCAGCTATGTGGTATTATTGGGTATGGAAAGTCTTCACTCATTTTTAATTTAAAAAAATGATTTTAAGTATCTTTTTTATGTATCATTTGTGGTAATATGGATGAGCCTGGAGGACATTATATTAAGTGAAGTAAGCCAAACACAGAAAGAAAAATAGCACATGGTATCACTCACATTTGGTAGCTAAAAAAGTTGCGCTCACAGAAGTAGAGAGAATTGTGCTTGGTAAAGGCAGAGAAGGGTAGCGGGGAAAAGGAATAGTGAGAAGTTGCTTAACAGACAGAAAATTGCAGCTAGATAGGGGAATAAGTTCTAGTATTCTATAGCACAGTAGAGTGACTATAGTTAACAATAATTTGTTGTATGTCTCAAAATTGCTAGAAGAGGTTGGGCATCGTGGCTCATTCCTGCAGCCCCAACACATTTGGAAGGCCAAGATAGGAGAATCCTTTTAGCCTAGGAGTTTAAAACCAGCCTGGGCAACATAGTGAGACCTCATCTCTACAAAAAAAAAACATTTTAAATTAGCTCAGCATGGTGGCACATGCCTATGGCTCCAGCTATGTGGGAGGCTGAGGCAGAAGTATTGCTTGAGTCTGGGAGGTTGAGGCTGCAGTGAGCCATGATTTTGCCACGGTACTCTAGCCTGGGTGAGACAGTGAGACCCTTTCTCAAAAAAACAAAAAAAAAATCCAGAAGATTCTGAATTATCTCAATACAAAGATTGATAAATGTTTGAGGTAATGGATATTCCAATTACTCTAATTTGATCATTACATTGTATATATGTATCAAAATATTATCTGTACTCCATTAATATGTACAAGTATTATGCATCAATTAAAAATAGAAACGAATTATGGAGGAAAATTTATTTTAAATCTTTCTGTACCAGGAAATTAACTCTTTGTTTATAATATGTGTTGCAAATATTCTTCCAAGTTAATTTATTTTTCAACCTTATTTTTGATATCATTTGTGTTGCTTTGTGTTTTTCTAAAGGCTATGAAGTTGCAATAAGTTGAGTTTACCATGTTGTAATCTATACCAGAGGGCTTCTGCCATATAATATCTATAGTACAGATAACATTATTGGAAGCATTATGTAGAGCAACTACAAATAAATTCCTTTCAGCATAACATGTAAGAAACAGAATCCTTACAACTGGATCATCCTGAGGTTTATTGTCTTGTTTTATTCAGTCATATCTTCTGAGAATTTACCATAACAGTGGTTCTTAATTAGAATATTCTCAATTATTTCTTAATTAGAAGTATTTAGACTTCTGTGGATTTTTGTAATCCTTTGAAATTGCCTGCAAAAATCTTTGTGCTTTTGCATGTAGGATATGTGCATTTTTATAGAGAGAGGTTCCCCAGCATTCATCGGATTTTTTTTTTTGAGATGAAGTTTTGCTTTTGTCCCTCAGTCTGGAGTGCAATAGCGCAATCTCAGCTCACTGCAACCTCTGCCTCCAGGGTTCAAGCAATTCTCCTGCCTCAGCCTCCTGAGTAGCTGGGACTACAGGTGTGTACCACCACGCCCAGCTAATTTTTTGTATTTTAAGTAGAGACGGGGTTTCACCATGTTGGCCAGGCTGGTCTCGAACTCCTGACCTCAGGTCATCCACAGGCCTCGGCCTCCCAAAGTGCTGGGATTATAGGCTGAGCCACCGCACCTGGCCCAGATTCTTAAATGAATCCATGGACCCCAAAGGATTAAGATCAACTGCACAAAATAGCTATCTTTCTGACCACTTCAACTGTTAAGTGGAGCAATCTTGTGAAGTAAAAAGAAAAGAGAACTTAAATTCAAAATTGAATTATAGTTCCAACTCTGCCACATATAACTGCACCACTTCCACTCTTAAAGCCTCTGTTTGCACATTTGTTAATCATAGATAAAATCCTATAAGTTCCTTTCCAGTATAGTTAGAGTTACCTGGTTCTTTCTGTACTCACTGATGTAATACAAAATGATTCTGGCAAAAAAAAAAAAAAAAAAAATCTTTCACTGATTACAAAATTCTAACCTAAGACAAGAAGAATGTTTTATATTCTATAGTATGCTGTAGTTTATTGTTAGAGTCTCTTAGTCTTTTTATTGGCTTTTTCTTGAGTGGTTAATGGGATCAAGAATCTAACTCCCTGTATTAACTGCTCTTTAGTATCATACAAGATAAAATCTGCAGTTTATGAATTGCTTGATATTTGTCAGGTGTTGTGCTGAGTGTTGTTTACTATTTCTCATTTTCATGACAGCAATGCTAAGTAGGTATTATTTCTATTTTATTTGTCCAAAGTCACAGAGCTCATGAGTACCTGAACTAATATTTAAACCAGGGTTAGTCTAGCTCAAAAGCTATTTTTTTTTCAATTACATATTAATTTAGATAGGTGATGTCTTATCACTGATGAGTCAGTGTTTCTCATTTATTTCCCTGGAAAGAAAATAAAACCCAAATGCAAGATCAGATCAAGACCTTTAGACGTTCTAGGCCAAAAAATATTTGCTGTCTGCCCATTTCATTTCTACCCAATAATGTAGTTCAATGTTTTTTAAAAAAAAAAAAAAATTCACTTTAGCCAGGTGCGGTGGCTCACGCTTGTAATCCTGTAAACCCTGTCTCTACTAAAAAAATACAAAAAATTAGCCGGGTGTGGTGGCGGGTGCCTGTAATCCCAGCTACTCGGGAGGCTGAGGCAGGAGAATGGCGTGAACCCGGGAGGTGGAGCTTGCAGTGAGCGGAGATCGCGCCACTGCACTCCAGTCTGGGTGACAGAGCGATACTCCGTCTCAAAAAAAAAAAGATCACATTAAACTAAGTGTAAAGACATTCTGTTAGCAGTTCCTTTGCTGGGACTTTTTCCGCATTATGCTTCATTAATTATATAGGAAAAAAAGAGGATATAAAATATGTTTGCAGTATCAAAGGATTGGATTAAGAGTTGTTTTTTTCTTCCCTATTTTCCTGCCACTCAGTACAATGTTTGTCAAGAGGACTTGAAAGATAATTCTGGAAACCTTTTCAATGGCAAAGAGAGGGACCAGTATTGGGATAATGATGCATGTTTATATGAGATAATTATGAGTGGGAAGCCTCAAGATTCCTGTTTATGGAGGTGGAGACAATTATTGATGGGAACAGATTAGCAGGTGGTGAAACAAGGAATAAAATCTGCAATATAAGTTATTACACCCATCATTAAAAGTAAGAATAGAGTTGTATGTCGACATACTTGTTGGAAAGGTCAAATATTGTTTAAACTGGTTATGGCACACCTCAAGTAGTGTTACTTCATTCTCAAAGTTATCATTTGGCCCTAGTCTTCACCTCCAGTTGGTTTTTAATGCAAGAATAATCTTTCTAAAACCTACCTCTGATCATTTTACCTTCCTCCTTAAATTTTTTCAGTTGTCTCAATTTCTTAGCCTGGCATTCATAACTTTCCATAATTCCACCCTCTTTACACAACTTTATTTTCTACTCTTTTACATATATACTCCACTGTACCATGTATGTTGTCACACAATTCCCAGAACACATCACACTCATTTTCACACCCTGTAACTGTTTATGTTGCTATTTTCGCCTGGAAAGCCCTCCTTCTTTCTCTGCTTTGCTAATTGAATCATCTTTATTTCTGAAGACCTAACACAAGTCCTCCATTCTCTCTGAAGCCTCTTCTAACTCCTCCAATCCATATGGATATTTATCCTTCTCTGGAAACATTATACTAAATTTATCTTAAGAGAGTCTAATTTTCTATTTGTGAATTTTATTTCTACAATTGGACAGTAAGCTCCTTGGGGATAGAAAGTATCACTTGGTCTTTTTTATTTTCTCTCACAGCACTGTGAAGAGGCAGCAGCACCCTATATATCTGTGGATTGAAACAGTAACTTAGTCTATATGTCAAAAGATTAGGACTGGTTTATAAAGGAAAAGAGGAAATTAAAGATGATATCAGCATTCTTAAGCTGAGTAACAAATAGTAATGTGCCTATCTCCCAGAAAAGGGTACAGTCAGTATATATTGAGATAAGTGGTGGTTCCTTCCAAGTAGAAGATTCTTTGGGAATGGAAATCTCACTGGAGGAAGGCAGAGCCACTTCCCCCTTCTTTTTCTCTCAATTTCCCCTTCTTTGACCTCCTTGACTATGTCCCTTCTTTCTCATGTCCTGCAGACTCAATATAAATCCATACTTAGACCCAACAAGAGCAAAATGTAAAATATGTCTTCTGCAACATTTTAGCCATAGACCTCATAGCTCTTCTTTCCACTCTATTGGAAATAATCATTTTGTTCATTGCCTGATATAATTGTTAGTGCTCACTTTTCAACTACGTTCAGCAAAAGTTTCCCAAAGAGCAACATCATGTTGAGAATGTGAATACCACTCTGGGTAGATTTAATAAAAGCTGGCCTGGGATACCTTTTTCCGTTAGAACTTGGATCTATTCTTTCCTCTTATTCTCTCTGCAGGTGAGAAGCCAATATAAATGCACATGGGATGAATGTGACTGACATGACTCTCTTTTTTCTATTATGTGCTCATTTGTCAAAAAGACAATTGAGAATATGGACTGGAAAATATAGTTTTTTCTACTCAGATGTGAATCTTCTTAGCCAGTGAAGCTTTTTTTTTAATTGCAGGCACCAATGTTTTATTTCTTCTTTGGAGAAAAACTTTCCATTTTACTTTAGGCATTATTGACCCTATTTTCCATAGCCACCAGTAATAAATTAGCCTCAAGGTAGGGTTGCTAGATTTAGCAAATGAAAATATAAGACACCCAGTTAAATTGAATTTCTGATAAATAACAATTTTTTGTATATGTGTGCCTTATGCAAGATTTTGGAAGTACCCATACTAAAATGTATTGCTTGTTTATGTGAAATTTGAATTTTACCGAGTGTCCTGCATTTTATCTGGAAACCTTACCTTAAGTGTGAGTCCAGACTGCATCTCACAGCTCATATTCTTTTGTGTGTGAATACTGGAGAAGTTCCAAATACAATAAATAGTGGCATGAAGCAGGGATATGTTCACATAGATAAATATTGAGTTGGTGTATAAGCTTTCAGTACAAGACCAGAGAAGGAAAAAGATCAGATTTACCCAAGAAGCAACTGTCATCATGGGTAATGGCATAAGAGTCAATTAAAAGCTGGTAGATTTCTATTTTAAAATGTTCAATTTTTTACCACTTACATCTGACTTCTAAATTGCTTTTCTTTTACGTTATCTGTATTTGTCAGTTGGGAAATTGCAAGGATGTAAAGAATATAAGAAGCCTTATTATAATCATCTAATGACATACACGTGGGCCAAATTGGCCCTTTGTTAAGTCTTTGCTGCTCTTAGGCTAACAGCTATTCCATTGTATTCTTCCGGTGAGACATACAGGCAGAGCAGCTAAATGCATTCCTTCTGGAGTTTGGTGACATGGGGGAGGCTGAGAAGGAAATAGGGATAAAAGTATCCCTAGATTGAAGAGTCTGGAACGTAGCCATTTATTTTACAAAGCTGGAAAACAGGTCTTGCTGAGGCCCTTCTGAATCTGTGATACTCTTTAAGATCTTGTGAGTCAGGGAGGAAATAAAAAAGGTAGGGTGGGAATTTAAACAGCTTAGATAGAAGATTCTTCTCTTTTTTATTATTATACTTTAAGTTTTAGGGTACATGTGCACAACATGCAGGTTTGTTACCTATGTATACATGTGCCATGTTGGTGTGCTGCACCTATTAACTCGTCATTTAACATTAGGTATATCTCCTAATGCTATCCTTCCCCAATCCCCCCACCCCACAACAGGCCCCGGTGTGTGATGTTCCCCTTCCTGTGTCCATGTGTTCTCATTGCTCAATTCCCACCTATGAGTGAGAACCTGTGGTGTTTGGTTTTTTGTCCTTTCGATAGTTTGCTGAGAATGACGGTTTCCAGCTTCATCCATGTCCCTACAAAGGACATGAACTCATCATTTTTTATGGCTGCATAGTATTCCATGGTGTATATGTGCCACATTTTCTTAATCCAGTCCATCATTTTGGACGTTTGGTTTGGTTCCAAGTCTTTGCTATTGTGAACAGTGCCACAATAAACATACGTGTGCATGTGTCTTTATAGCAGCATGATTTATAACCCTTTGGGTATATACCCAGTAATGGGATGGCTGGGTCAAAAGGTATTTCTAGTTCTAGATCCCTGAGGAATCCCCACACTGACTTCCACCATGGTTCAACTAGTTTAGAGTCCTACCAACAGTGGAAAAGTGTTCCTATTTCTCCATATCCTCTCCAGCACCTGTTGTTTCCTGACTTTTTAAAGATGACCATTCTAACTGGTGTTAAGATGGTATCTCATTGTGGTTTTGATTTGCATTTCTTTGATGGCCAGTGATGATGAACATTTTTTCATGTGTCTTTTGGCTGCATAAATGTCTTCTTTTGAGAAGCGTCTGTTCATATCCTTCGCCCACTTGTTGATGTAAATTTGTTTGAGTTCATTGTAGATTCTGGATATAAGCCCTTTGTCAGATGAGTAGATTGCAAATATTTTCTCCTATTCTGTAGGTTGCCTGTTCACTCTGATGTTAGTTTCTTTTGCTGTGCAGAAGCTCTTTAGTTTAATTAGATCCCATTGGTCTATTTTGGCTTTTGTTGCCATTGCTTTTGGTGTTTTAGACAGGAAGTCCTTGCCCATGCCTATGTCCTGAATGGTATTGCCTTGGTTTCTTGTAGGGTTTTTATGGTTTTAGGTCTAACATGTAAGTCTTTAATCCACCTTGAATTAATTTTTGTATAAGGTGTAAGGAAGGCATCCAGTTTCAGCTTTCTACATATGGCTAGCCAGTTTTCCCAGCACCATTTATTAAATAGGGAATCCTTTCCCCATTTCTTGTTTTTGTCAGGCTTGTCAAAGATCAGATAGTTGTAGATATGTGGCATTATTTCTGAGGGCTCTATTCTGTTCCATTGGTCTATATCTCTGTTTTGGTACCAGGCTGTTTTGGTTACTGCAGCCTTGTAGTATAGTTTGAAGTCAGGTAGCGTGATGCCTTCAGCTTTGTTCTTTTGGCCTAAGATTGACTTGGCAATGTGGGCTCTTTTTTGGTTCCATAAGAACTTTAAAGTAGTTTTTTCCAATTCTGTGAAAAAAGTCACTGGTAGCCAGATGGGGATGGCATTGAATCTATAAATTACCTTGGGCAGTATGGCCATTTTCACGATATTGATTGTTCCTACCCATGAGCATGGAATGTTCTTCCATTTGTTTGTATCCTCTTTTATTTCATTGAGCAGTGGTTTGTAGTTCTCCTTGAAGAGGTCTTTCACTTCCCTTGTAAGTTGGATTCCTAGGTATTTTACTCTCTTTGAAGCAATTGTGAATGGGAGTTCACTCATGATTTGGCTCTCTGTTTGTCTGCCATTGGTGTACAAGAATGCTTGTGATTTTTGTACATTGATTTTGTATCCTGAGACTTTGCTGAAGTTGCTCATCAGCTTAAGGAGATTTTGGGCTGAGACAACGGGGTTTTCTAGATATACAATCATGTCATCTGCAAACAGGGACAATTTGACTTCCTCTTTTCCTAATTGAATACCCTTTATTTCCTTCTCCTGCCTGATTGCCCTGGCCAGAACTTCCAACACTATGTTGAATAGGAGTGGTGAGAGAGGGCATCCCTGTCTTGTGCCAGTTTTCAAAGGGAATGCTTCCAGTTTTTGTCCATTCAGTATGATATTGGCTGTGGGCTTGTCATAGATAGCTCTTATTATTTTGAGATACGTCCCATCAATACCTAATTTATTGAGAATTTTTAGCATGAAGGGTTGTTGAATTTTGTCAAAGGCCTTTTCTGCATTTATTGAGGTAATCATGTGGTTTTTCTCATTGGTTCTGTTTATATGCTGGATTACATTTATTGATTTTCGTATGTTGAACCAGCCTTGCATCGCAGGGATGAAGCCCACTTGATCATGGTGGATAAGCTTTTTGATGTGCTGCTGGATTTGGTTTGCCAGTATTTTATTGAGGATTTTGCATTGATGTTCATCAGGGATATTGATCTGAAATTCTCTTTTTTTGTTGTGTGTCTGCCAGGCTTTGGTATCAGGATGATACTGGCCTCATAAAATGAGTTAGGGAGGATTTCCTCTTTTTCTATTGATTGGAATAGTTTCAGAAGGAATGGTACCAGCTCCTCATTGTACCTCTGGTAGAATTCGGCTGTGAATCCATCTGGTCCTGGACTTTTTTTGGTTGGTAAGCTATTAACGATTGCCTCAATTTCAGAGGCTGCTATTGGTCTATTCAGAGATTCAACTTCTTCCTGGTTTATTCTTGGGAGGGTGTATGTGTCGAGGAATTTATCCATTTCTTCTAGATTTCCTAGTTTATTTGCGTAGAGATGTTTATAGTATTCTCTGATGGTAGTTTGTATTTCTGTGGGATCGGTGGTGATATCCCCTTTATCATTTTTTATTGCGTCTATTTTTTTCTTCTCTCTTTTCTTCTTTAATAGTCTTGCTAGCCGTCTGTCAATTTTGTTGATCTTCTCAAAAAACCAGCTCCTGGATTCATTGATTTTTTTGAAGGGATTTTTGTGTCTCTATTTCCTTCAGTTCTGCTCTGATTTTAGTTATTTCTTGTTTTCTGCTAGCTTTTGAATGTGTTTGCTCTTGCTTCTCTAGTTCTTTTAATTGTGATGTTAGAGTATCAATTTTAGACCTTTCCTGCTTTCTCTTGTGGGCATTTAGTACTATAAATTTCCCTGTACATACTGCTTTGAATGTGTCCCAGAGATTCTGGTACATTGTGTCTTTGTTCTCGTTAGTTTCAAAGAACATCTTTATATCTGCCTTCATTTAGTTATGTACCCAGTAGTCCTTCAGGAGGAGGTTGTTCAGTTTCCATGTAGTTGAGCAGTTTTGAGTGAGTTTCTTAATCCTGAGTTCTAGTTTGATTGCATGTGGTGTAAGTGACAGTTTGTTATAATTTCTGTTCTTTTACATTTGCTGAGGAGTGCTTTACTTCCAACTATGTGGTCAGTTTTGGAATAGGTGTGGTGCGGTGCTGAAAAGAATGTATATTCTGTTGATTTGGGGTGGAGAGTTCTGTAGATGTCTATTAGGTCTGCTTGGTACAGAGCTGAGTTCAGTTCCTGGATACCCTTGTTAACTTTCTGTCTCCTTGATCTGTCTAATGTTGACAGTGGGGTGTTGAAGTCTCCCATTATTATTGTGTGGGAGTCTAAGTCTCTTTGTAGGTCTCTAAAGACTTGTTTTATGAATCTGGGTGCTCCTGTATTGGGTGCATATATATTTAGGAGAGTTAGCTCTTCTCGTTGAATTGATCCCTTTACCGTTATGTAATGGCCTTGTCTCTTTTGATCTTTCTTGGTTTAAAATCTCTTTTATCAGAGACTAGGATTACCACCCCTGCCTTTTTTTTTGTTTTCCATTTGCTTGGTAGATCTTCCTCCATCCATTTATTTTGAGCCTATATGTGTCTCTGTATGTGAGATGGGTTTCCTGAATACAGCACACTGATGGGTCTTGAGTCTTTATACAATTTGCCAGTCTGTGTCTTTTAATTGGAGCATTTAGCCCATTTACATTTAAGGTAAACATTGTTATGTGTGAATTTGATCCTGTCATTATGATGTTAGCTGCTTATTTTGCTCATTAGTTGATGCAATTTCTTCCCAGCCTTGATGGTCTTTACAATTTGGCATGTTTTTGCAGTGGCTGGTACCGGATGTTCTTTTCCATGTTTAGTGCTTCCTTCAGGAGCTCTTTTAGGGCAGGCCTGGTGGTGACAAAATCTCTCAGCATTTGCTTGTCTGTAAAGTATTTTATTTCTCCTTCACTTATGAAGCTTAGTTTGGCTGGATATGAAATTCTGGGTTGAAAATTTTTTTCTTTAAGAATGTTGAATATTGGCCCCTACTCTCTTCTGGCTTGTAGAGTTTCTGCTGAGATATCAGCTGTTAGTCTGATGGGCTTCCCTTCGTGGGTAACCTAACCTTTCTCTGTGGCTGCCCTTCACATTTTTTCCTTCATTTCAACTTTGGTGAATCTGACAATTACGTGTCTTGGAGTTGCTCTTCTCAAGGAGTATCATTGTGGCATTCTCTGTATTTCCTGAATCTGAATATTGGCCTGCCTTGCTAGATTGGTGAAGTTCTCCTGGATAATATCTTGCAAAGTGTTTTCCAACTTGGTTCCATTCTCCCCATCACTTTCAGGTACACCAATCAGACATAAATTTGGTCTTTTCACATAGTCCCATATTTCTTGGAGTCTTTGTTCATTTCTTTTTATTCTTTTTTCTCTAAACTTCTCTTCTCGCTTCATTTCATTCATTTGATCTTCCATCACTGATACCTTTTCTTCCAGTTGATCAAATTGGCTACTGAGGCTTGTGCATTCATCATGTAGTTCTCATGCCATGGTTTTCGGCTCCATCAGGTCCTTTAAGGACTTCTCTGCACTGGTTTTTCTAGTTAGCCATTCATCTAATTTTTTTTCAAGGTTTTTAGCTTCTTTGCAATGGGTTCGAACTTCTTGCTTTAGCTCAGAGTAGTTTGATCATCTGAAGCCTTTTTCTCTCAATTTGTCAAAGTCATTCTCCATCCAGCTTTGTTCTGTTGCTGGTGAGGAACAGCATTCCTTTGGAGTAGGAGAGCACTCTGAGTTTTAGAATTTTCAGTTTCTCTGCTCTGTGTTTTCCTCATCTTTGTGATTTTACCTACCTATGGTCTTTGATGATGGTGACATACAGTTGGGGTTTTGGTGTGGATGTCCTTTCTGTTTGTGAGTTTTCCTTCTAACAGTCAGGATCCTCAGCTGCCAGTCTGTTGGAGTTTGCTGGAGGTCCAATCCAGACTCTCTTTGCCTGGGTATCATCAGCGGAGGCTGCAGAAGAGTGGATATTGGTGAACAGCAAATGCTGCTGCCTGATCATTCCTCTGTAAGTTTTGTCTCAAAGGAGTACCCAGCTGTGTGAGGTATCAGTCTGCCCCTATGGGGGGGTGCCTCCCAGTTAGGCTACTCGTGGGTCAGAGACCCTCTTAAGGAGGCAGTCTGTCCATTCTCAGATCTCCAGCTGCATGCTGGGAGAACCACTACTCTCTTCAAAGCTGTCAGACGGGGACATTTAAGTCTGCAGAGGTTTCTGCTGCCTTTTGTTTGGCTATGCCCTGCCCCCAGAGGTGGAGTCTACAGAGGCAGGCAGGCCTCCTTGAGCTGCGGTGGGCTCCAGCCAGTTCGAGCTTCCCGGCCGCCTTGTTTACCTACTCAAGCCTTTGCAATGGTGGGTGCCCCTCCCCCAGCCTCGCTGCTGCCTTGCGGTTTGATCTCAGACTGCTGTGCTAGCAATGAGCGAGGCTCCGTGGGTGTAGGACCCTCTGAGCCAGGTGCGGGATACAATCTCCTGGTGTGCCATTTGCTAAGACCACTGGAAAAGTGCAGTATTAGGGTGGGAGTGACCCAATTTTCCACGTGCTGTCTGTCACCCCTTTTCTTGTCCTGCAACCACTGTCCAACAATCCCCAGTGAGATGCACCTGGTACCTCAGTTGGAAATGCAGAAATCATTCATCTTCTGTGTCGCTCACACTGGGAGCTGCAGACTTGAGTTGTTCCTATTCAGCCATCTTGGCTCCACCGATAGAAGATTCTTCAAGTTACAGAATATCTCCTTCCTCTTCTCTCTCTCGGAAGAGCAGCCCTAGGACTAGAGTGACAAAGACTGACTTCCACATCACAACTGCCCCGTCTTTCCTGTGGTTGCAGCTGTTCTAAGCACTATTGCATTCTGGTAAAATTAGTATATCTAACACCTGCCTAACAGGCTGATTGAGAAGACTTGCCTCTCATATGAACTTTTGTTTGCATCTTCCTACCTATGGGGTTTTTGACCTGGCTACCTCTGTTCTTGAGGCTAAAGGCAAATGAAAACAATGTCAAAACTATCTGAAGAAATTATATTACAGTCAAATCTCATGAATTTAGACATTCTGATTAAAAATTAAATAATCTAGAACAAGGTTGGGACGGATTTATCTTCTGTACTATATATGATAAAAGTTTGCTAAGCAAACACACCATAAATAATTCTGCAAGAGTGAATATTTAACAAAATATAAAGAGCACACTGTTTTTCCAAGCCTTCAGAAGCACCCATCTAGAAACAGAATTGATGTACTGGGTGTAAATGCTCATCTGTCAGGTCCCAATATATCTGTATAAGCCAATTTTTTTTTAAAATCCAGTTTGGTTACTACGTTTTCTTGAAAGAATTACCCTTGCATTTATTTAAAATACTTCTCACTAGTTCAAATTTCTTTTTCCTCTTGTCATAAAATTACGGAGGTTCAACTGTTTCAAGCAATAGAAAAGTCTGTTTTGCTTTGTTAGTAAGAGCAGCTAGTTTTGAAGGTGCTTCAGCATTTTCCATGGTGCCCATACAACAATTCTCATAAGCACACTCCAGTATGACTCCATCTTTTTCATACAGACTTAGAGCATAACTTGGATGACATATTGACAAAAGAGAAATAATTGCTATAATCTCTTTTTAAAACTCCAGCTCCTCTGATAATCATAATTAACTTTAGTCGTCAGTGGCCAGGTGCTCATGCCTTAAACAACGGCTTAGAAAGGGACATCAAAAAGGATGCTTAGCATTGTCTCAGCTCCTAGCAGGAAGTGTATTGCCAGACTGGCTAATAGCTGCAATTTAATCCTTGAATCATCCTTCTAATTTGGTCAATAAGAATGATTCAAGAGAAAGTGTGTTAGGGCCTGAGAAGTCAGCCTTGATTTTACAAGTTATAATAAATGGCTCAAATAATATTTTAGATCACATTATTTTTGTTTTTAAAATCTGCATATTGAGTGAATTTGTTCTGTAAAAATTTGTTTCTGATTATGTTAAATGAAAAAATCAGAATTATGAATGCCACAGGGTGGCATTCTGGTCTAATAACAGCCCTGTGCACAGCATACAGTAAATCCCTTGTTCTGAGAAGTCAAAACCATACTTCAGTTTGCTCAACATTTTCCTGGAACTCCTTTTGCTGATTTATTTTCTGGGTTGAACACTTTTCTTTTTTCTTTTCTTTTCTTTCCTTTCCTTTTTCCCTTCCCTTCCCTTCCCTTCCCTTCCCTTCCTTCTTTTCATGATACCCCTAACCTACGGAAAGCCTAACACACTGGACCTGTGTGCAGGTGGAGGGGGAATCCAGAACGGGATCAAAGCATGCTATAATGAAAACTAAAATGACCATCTTTTTTTTTCATCTCTTAAAAATAGAAAAAAAGAGTGTAGGGTAAGAATTTGTGCAAAAAAGGACATGGGGAACAAGAAACAGTTCAACAGCCCTCAGGCAGAAATGTGTTTATTATGTTCAAAAGATCTGTGTGGCTGCAGCTGAATGAGTGAGGGAGAGAGTGATAAGCAGTATATATCTTTAATGTATGTTCATTTATGTGTAAATTATGTACATGTACTATAGTAAAATACATATTGTACATTATAAAATATTCACAAAAAATTATAAAAAGAAGAAATAAGCCCCCTCCACTGCGGTGCACACACCCTACAGTGGAGATCATTGCTCTAAACATTGGAAAAGAGCTACAACTTAACAGAATGCAGTTGCATGTGAAATTGCTACCAATCATATAAATATTTTCTTCTCAGCTTTAATGAGCACTCAGAATATAAAGGGGTTGTTATGATGCACAAATTTAGATCTCAAGAATATAAATATGGCTGTCATTTATTGAATGCCTGCTTCAGACTAGTCATAATACTAGGTACTGAACATTCCTTATTTTACTTAATCCTTGCAGCACTCCTGCATCAGGGCATTTTTCCAATTTTACAGATGAGAACTTTAAGTCTCAGAAGAACAAATGTTCCAGATTGCACAGCTAGTAAAATGGTTAGAACTAGAGCTACAAATTCTATGCCTCTTCTACCTCACCTCCTGGTAGACAAAGGAAATTATGTAAATATAATGAGTCGCTGAACAGTATTTGAACCTACATTGCTCTGATGCTGGAGTCTATACCTCTTCCTTGAAGCTGTGCAGGCTCTAATAAGTTTAACTGTTTAAGCCTCTTCTCTTCTTCTGCTGAGGGAATAGGGTTCTCCAGTGCAGGACCAATTCATGAGAAAACAGTCACCTTCCAATGTTTTCGGGGTAGTTTGCATTTTATTTTAAAAATTTGTATGTATGTATGTATGTATGTATGTTACACATGGGATCTTACTGTTTCCCATACGGAAATGCAGTGGCATGATTATAGCTCACTGCAGCCTCAAACTCCTAGACTCAAGGCAACCTCCTGTTACCAAGAAGACTGGAACTCCTTGGTCCTTGTCATTCTTTAAAGAAAGAATTTCACCAACTATTTATCTTTGCTTTTGTTGCATTTGCTTTTCGGTTCTTGATCATGAATTATTTGCCTAAGTCAGTGTCTAGGATAGATTTTGATGTTATCTGCTAAGAAATTTTGTGGTTTCAGGTCTTAGATTTAAGTCTTTGATCCATCTTGAGTTGATTTTTGTATAAGGAACGAGATGAGGATCCAGCTTCATTCTTCTACATGTGGCTTGCCAATTATCCAGCACCATTTGTTGAATAGGGTGTCGTTTCCTCATATTATGTTTTTGTTTACTTTGTCAAAAATCAGTTGGTTGTAAATACTTGGCTTTATTTCTGGGTTCTCTATTCTGTTCCATTGGTTTATGTGCCTTTTTTTTTAAACCAATACTATGCTGTTTTAGTAACTATAGCTGTGTAGTATAGTTTAAAGTCAGGTAATGCAATGCCTCCAGATTTGTTTTTTGTTTGTTTGTTTGTTTGGTCTTGCTTTGGCTATGCGGGGTCTGCTGTGGTTCCATATGAATTTTAGAATTGTTTTTTCTAGCTCTGTGAATAACAATGATGGTATTTTGATGGGAATTGCATGGAATTTGTAGATTGCATTTGGCTGTAGGATAATTTTTATAATATTGATTCTATCCATCCATGAGCATGGTATGTGTTTCCAATTGTTTCTGTTGTCTATGGTTTCAGCACTGTTTTATAGTTTTTCTTGTAGTGGTCTTTCACCTCCTTGGTTAGTTATATTCCTAAGTATTTTACTTTATTTTTTGCAGCTGTTATGAAAAGGGGTTGAGTTCTTTATTTGATTCTCAGTTTCATTGTTGTTGGTGTATAGCAGTGTTACTGATTTGTATACATTGATTTTGTATTCTGAAACTTTACTGAATTCATTTATCAAATCTAGAAGCTTTATGGATGACTCTTTAGGGTTTTTGAGATATACAATCATGTTAGTGGTCCACAGCAAGAGTTTGAGTTCCTCTTTACTTATTTGGATGTCCTTTATTTTTTTTTTCTCTTGTCTGATTGCTCTGGCTAGGACTTCTAGTTCAATATTTAATAGCAGTGGTGAAAGTAGGCATTCTTGTCTTGTTTTAGTTGTCAGGGAGAATGCTTTCATCTTTTTTCTGTTCAGTGTAATGTTGGCTGTGGGTTTGTCATAGATGGCTTTTCTTACCTTCAGGCATGTCCCTTGTATGCTGATTTTTCTGAGGGTTTTAATCATAAAGGATGCTTGATTTGATCAAATGCTTTTTCTGCATCTATTGAAATAATCATACAATTTTTGTTTTTAATTTTTTTGATGTATTACATTTATTGACTTATATATGTTAAACCATCCCTGCATCCCTGGTATTAAACCTACTTGATTGTGGTGGATTATCTTTTTGATATGCCTTTTGGATTCAAGTAGCCAGTATTTTGTTGAGGATTTTTGCATCTATGTTAATCAAGGATATTGGGCTGTAGTTTTCTTTATTTGTTATGTCCTTTCCTGATTTTGGTATTAGAATGATACTGGCTTCCTAGGATGACTTAAGGAGATGACCCTCTTTCTATATGTTTTGGAATAGTTTCCATAAGATTGGTATCAATTCTTCTTTGAATACCTGATAGAATTCAGCTGTGAACCCATCTGGTCCTGGAATTTTTTTGTAGGCAATTTTTAAATTACCTTTTTAATCTCTCTGCTTGCCAGTGGTCTGTTTAGAGTTTCTATTTCTTCCTGATTTAATCTAGAAGGGTTGAATATTTCTAGGAATTTATCCATCTCCTCTATATTTTCTAGTTTGTTTGCATAAAAATGTTCATAGTAGCCTTGAATGATCTTTTGTATTTCTGTGGCATCAGTTGTAATATTTCCTGTTTCATTTCTTATTGAGCTTATTAGGATCTTCGCTTTTGTTGGTTGATATCATTAATGGTCTGTCAAATTTGTTTATCTTTTTAAATAACTGGCTTTTTGTTTCATTTATATTCTGTATTAATATTTTTTGTTTCAATTTCATTTAGTTCTGCTCTAATTTTTGTTAATTTTTTTTCCCACTGGGTTTGGGTTTTCTTTGTTCTTGTTTCTTTAGTTCCTTGAGGTGTGACCTTAGATTGTCTCTCTGTACTCTTTCAGATTTTTTTATGTAGGCATTGCTATAAATTTTCCTTTTTAGCACCTCTTTTGTGCCATCTCAGAGGTTTTGATAGGTTATGTCATTATTATCATTCAGTTCAAAGAATTTTTAGTTCCCATCTTGATTTCATTGTTGACCCAAAAATTATTCATGAGCAGATTATTTAATTTCTATGTATTTGTATACTTTTGAGGTTCCTTTTGGAGTCAATTTCCAGTTTTATTCCACTGTTATCTGAGAGGGTGCTTGATAAAATTTTGATTTTCTTAAGTTTATTGAGACTTGTTTTGTGGCCTATCACATGGTCCATCTTGAAGAATGTTCCATGTGCTAATGAAGAGAATGTGTATTCTGCAATTGTTGGCTAGAATGTTCTGCAGTTGTTGGGTAGAATGTTCTCTTAAGTCTATATTTTCTCAGGTATAGTTTGAATCTATTGCTTCTTTGTTGACTTTCTGTCTTATCAACCTGTCTAGTGCTGTCAGTGGAGTATTGAAATCCCTCGCTATTATTGTGTGGCTCATTTTTCGGGCCTACTAATAATTTTTATATAAACTTGAGAGCTCCCATGTTAGGTGCATGTATAATTAAGATTTTAATTTTTTTGTTGGACTGATTCTTTTATCATTATATAATGTCTCTCTTTGTCTCTTTTAACAGCTGTTGTTTCAATGTCTCTTGTCTGCTATAAGAATAGCTATTCCTGCTTTTTCGTGTCCATTTTCATGGAGTATCTTTTTCCACCCCTTTACCTTAAGTTTCTGTGAGTTCTTGTATATTAGTTGAATCTCTTGGAAGACAGCAGATACTTGTTTGGGGATTTTTATCCATTCTGCCATTCTGTACCTTTTAAGTGAAGCATTTAGGCCATTTACATCTAATGTTCGTATTGAGATCTGAAGTACTATTTTATTCATCCTTCTAGTTCTTGCCTGAATACCCTTTTTTTCTTTGTGTTATTGTTTTAGAGGCACAGTAAGATTTATGGTTAAGAAGGGTTCTATTTTGGTGTATTTTGGGGTTTTGTTTCAAAATTTAGAACTCCTTTTAGCATTTCTTGTAGTGCTGCCTTGGTAGTGGTGAATTCTCTTAGCATTTGTTTGTCTGAAAAAGGCTTTAATTTCTCCTTCATTCATGAATATTAGTTTTGCTGGATACAAAATTATTGGCTGGCAATTATTTTGTTTCAGGAGGCTAAAGAGAAGACCCTAATTCCTTCTGCGTTGTAGGATTTCTGCTGAGAAATCTGCAGTTAATCTGATAGGTTTTCCTTCATAGGTTACCTGATGATTTTGCCTCACACCTTTTAGAATTCTTTCCTTTGTCTTGACTTTGTATAACCTGATGACTATGTACCAAGGTGATGATCCTTTTGCAATGAGTTTCCCAGGTGTTCTTTGAGCATCTTGTATTTGGATGTATAGATCTCCAGCAAGGCTGGGGAAGTTTTAGTTGATTATTTCCTCATTTGAGTTTTCCAAACTTTTAGATTTCTCTTCTTTCTCAGGCACACCAATTATTCTTAGGTTTGGCTACTTAATATAATCCAAAATTTCTTGGAGGCTTTGTTCTTTTTTTTTTCTTTGTCTTTATCTGATTGGCTTAATTGGAAAGCCTTGTCTTTGAGCTCTTAAGTTCTTTCTTCTATCGTTCTAGTCTATTGGTGACACTTTCCAGTGTCTTTTATTTACAGTTGTGATTGTTTTTTTCTTTATAATATCTATTTCTCTGGAGAATTTTTCATCCATATTCTGTATTGTTTTTTCAATTTATTTAAGTTGGTTTTCACCTTTCTCTGATATCTTCTTGAGCAGCTTAATAATCAACCTTTTGAATTCTTTATTTGACAATTCAGAGATTTCTTCTTGGTTTGGATATATTACTGGAGAGCTAGTGTGGTCTTTGGGGGGTGTTATGGAACCTTATTTTATCATATTAGCATGATTATTTTTCTGATATTTTTCTCATTTGGGTAGAGTATTTCAGTGGAAAATCTGGAACTGGAGGAATGCTCTTTTGTCCCACAGGGTGATCCCTTGATGTAGTGCTCTCCCCTTTCCCCTAAGGATGGGGTTGGACTGCACCAATTGTTATAGTTGTTCTGCTTTTAGCCACCCAGTGGGGTTACCGGGTTCTGGGCTGGTGCTGGGGCATGTCTGCAAGGAGTCCTGTGATGTGATCAATCTTCAGATTTCCCAGCCTTGGATACCAGCACCTGATCTGGTGGAGGTGGCAGGGGAGTAAAGCAGACTCTGTGAGAGTCCTTGGTTGTGATATATTTAGTGTGCTGGCTTTCTCAAATGCTGGTTATGCTAGCAGTAAACTTGTCACGTGGACAGACTCAGAACCTCTGGTTACCCAGGATGTTGCAGGCAGTGAAATGAGCTGTTGTTTTCTTGGAGCGGTGTTATTCTATCATGAGTTGTTGTAATATCCTGAGTTCATTGGCCTCTAGCCAGGAGGTGACACTTTCAAGACAGCACCAGCTGCAATAGTAGAAGGAGGATATAAGCTTGCTCTAATTTGGCCAGGATAAACACTTGGGTTTCTCAGACGATGGGCAGGGTCATAAAGCTCCCAAGGGTTTAAATCTTTTGTGATCAGCTACTAGGGCAGGTGGAGAAACACCATCAGGTTAAGGCAGGGTTAGGTGGGGCTGAGCTATCCTTGGGCGGGGCTTGCCATGACCACTGTGGGGGATGGGTGGTGGTTCTCAAGCCAATGCAGGTATGTTCCATGGCTGCCTCTGTCACCAGGGAAGTGGAGGAAAGCCAGGAGCAATAGGCCTCACCCAGCTCCCATGCAGTTGGCAAGGTCAGTCTCATTCCCACTGCCTATCTAATAGTGCCAAATTTACCTCCAGTTAACCTGTGCATGGGAGTCAGACCTTACCCCAGGCACTAAGCTTCCCCACTGAGAAAGCAAGCAGGGCTTTCAGGCCTCACCCCTCCCCATCTGCCCACACTGTCAGCCTTGGCTCCTGTGCTCCTTTCTGCAGCAGTTCCGGTTTGCCCCCCGGATTCTGCTGAAGAGTGTTTGTGCCCATTTGAAATTATAACAAAGTTCATTTGGAAGCTTCTTGTACCCTGTGACCCCTCCCAAATTCAGCTGGCTGCATTTCCTGAGGGATCTTGTGAGATTTAGTTAAGGATCGCTTCCCTGGGCTCAAGTTGGAGAATGGGAGTGCCTACAAGGCTCTTCCCACTGTTGGTTCTACTTTTATATTGCACAGAAATAATTTCAGCTCTAGTTAAGGTTAAATTCTTTTTCTGTAATTTGGATTTTCAGGTTGCCAAGTGGGTATGTCTGTTTGGAGGCAGGTTTTCTCCCCTTCACACTTTGGGCACTCACAGTTTTTCACTTGTCTCACAGAATTTGCAGTGGTCTGCCACTTCTTTCAAAGAGTCTGTGAATTCTTTTTTTTTTTCTGGTATGTTTCTCCAGTGGTTCTTGGTGCAAAAGTCTATAGTGTGAGTCTCCACATACTGTTTTGTCCATCCACGTGGGAGATGCACATTAGCCATCTCCTATCCATGTTCCTCCTCATCCAAAGTTATTATTTTTATACCTTGGTTTTCTTCCATTTGCAGATGAGGTTTGAAAGGTGAAATGATTCCTAAAGCCACAAGCTTTGCTGTTAGACACACTGTGGTATTGGACCCCAGTTCAGTAATTCGTCTTTCTACTTGCTCTTGCTTCTTATGACCAGGACCCATTATTTTTTGCCCTGGTCTCAATACTGGGGAGATTCTTGTCTTGTATTTTTAAGACTGACACATCACTTCATATCCACATTTCTCTGTGGCAAGATTTGCTTTCTTCTTCCAGTTAACGTATTCCTTAAGTTCCCTTGCCTACCAGCATAGTTGTCTACTGCCTGTTACCATGCTACTTTGACATCATGCTCTGTCTAGCTGCATATGCTTTATTCAATTGCTTTTTTCTGCACCTTTCTCCAATATCCTCTCCTAATTTGGAGGTGGCAGGGTGTGTGTGACTTTGTGTGTGTGTGTGTGTTTATGTGTGTGTGTATGTATAGTGGTGAGGATGAGGGGTGCAAATGTCAATATAATAAAGTGGTTCCCTAAACTTCCTGCAACAAGTACCTCTTTTATTACTTTCCATCTGTTCCCATGTTTTCTATATGTTGAAAGATTTTTCTCTGCCAAACTGCATTTATTAATCATTCAGTTTTTATATCTTAATGAAGAAGGATATACAAAATTTAAAGTTTCTTAATTCTTTTAACAAACATTATCGAGTACCTGTTAGGCACCAGACACTATGTTAGGTCCTGGAAAAAGAGAGAGAGATAACTTACTGCTTTTTAAAATGTTTTATTTGAAAGTAATTGTGGATTCACAGGAAGTGGCAAAATTAGTACAGAGAAGTCCATTACCCCTTTGCCAAATGTCTCCCCAAGGTCACACCTTAAATAACTGTAGTACAATATCAAAACCAGTAACTCAACATTGGTACAAGGTGTGTATTTCATTCTACATCATTTTACCACATGTGTAGACTTGTGTAACCACCATCACAATTAAGATATAGAGCTATTCCACCATCAAAAAAGGTCTCCCTCATGCTACCTTGTTATAGTCCCACAATCCCAACACCACCACCATCCCCAATCCCTGACAAACACTAATCTGTCTGCTGTCTTTAGAATTCTGTGATTTTCAGAATGTTATATAAATAGAATCATACAATATGTGACCTTTTGAGATTGGATTTTTTTTTCACTCAGCATTATAGTTTGAGATTGATCTAAGTTGTTACTTGCATCAGCAGTTTGTTCCTTTTTATTATTGAGTAATATTCCATGATACATGTGTACCACAGTTTATTTAACTATTCACCTATTAAGGAACATTTTGGTTGTTTCCCTTGGCTATTATAAATAAAGCTGCAATACATGATTATGTGTGGGTATTTGTGTAAATGTAAATGTTATTTATCTGGGGTAAATACCCAGGAGTACAATATGGTAAATATGGTAAGTGTATGGTTAGTATTTTTGTTTTTTAAGATGGAGTCTCGCTCTGTCGCCCAGGCTGGAGTGCAGTGGCACGATCTCGGCTCACTGCAAGCTCCGCCTCCTGGGTTCACGCCATTCTCCTGCCTCAGCCTCCCTAGTAGCTGGGACTACAGGTGTCCGCCACCACGCCCGGCTAATTTTTGTATTTTTAGTAGAGATGGGGTTTCACTGTGTTAGCTAGGATGGTCTCGATCTCCTGACCTCATGATCCACTCACCTCAGCCTCCCAAAGTGCTAGGATTACAGGCATGAGCCACCGTGCCCGGCCCTATGGTTAGTATTTAAAGAAACCACAAATTCATTTTCCCAAGTGGCTCTTTCATTTCACATTTCATCATCAATATATAAGATTCAGTTTCTCTGCATCTCTGCCAACATTTGATATTATCAACATTTTTTAAAATTTTAGCTGTTCTCATAGTTATGTAGTGCTATCTCATCATGGTCTTAATTGGCATTTCCTAACAGCTAGTGATGTTGAACAATTTTTCATGCATTTCTTTGCTACCATTATATCATATTCAATGAAATGTCTCTTCACGTCTTTTGCCCTGTTTGTTTGGAGAGACAGTTATGCTAATTTGTGATTGTTTACTTACTTTTGAATTTTAAGGGTTTTAAAATAGTAGTTTTTTTTTTTTTGCCTAAGTGTTCTGCAAATATTTCCTTCTAGTCTGTAATATTTTCATTCACTCAACAGGATGTTTCACAGAGCAAAAGTTTTAATTTTGATTAAGTCCAATTTATTGATTGTTCCTTGTATGGACTGTATTTTGGATGTTATCTCTAAGAAATCTTCACCATGTCCTAGGCCTTGAAGATTTTCTCCATGTTTTTTCCTGAATGTTTTCTAGGTTTATATTTTATATTTAAGTTTATTGTCCATTTTTGGTTAATTTTTGTATGAGTGTGAGGTTAAAGTCAAGGTTTTGTTTTGTTTTGTTTTGTTTTGCCTATGAATGTTCAATTGCTCTAACACAATTTGTTAAAAAAAGACTATTCTTCCTGAATTAGACTATCTAGATGTCTTTGTCACAAATCAGTTGATGATATTTGTGTGGGTCTATTTTTAAGTTATTTAGTCTGTTACACTGATCTATGTCTTTAACCATTCACCGATACCACACAGTCTTGATTACTGTAGCTATATAATCTGTTGAACTTGCATAGAGTGATTCTTCCCACTTTATTCTTCTTTTTCAAAATTCTTTTAGCTGATTTAAATACATATGCTAATATTCAAATACATATGTCTTTCCATTGGTGTTAGTTTCTTGATGCTGCCATAACAAACTACCACAAACTGGGTGGCTTAAACAACAGAAATTTATTGTCTCACAGTTCTGGAGGCTTGAAGTTTGAAATCAAGATGTCATCCAAGTTGACTGTTTCTGAGGGCTGTGTGGGAGACCCTTTTTCTTGCCTCTCTCTTAACTTCTGGTAGCCTCAGGCATTCCTTGGTGATATAGTTTGGATTTGTGTCCCTGCCCAAATCTCATGTTGAATTGTAATCCCCAAAGTTGGAGGAGAGGCCTGGTGGAAGGTGATTGGATCATGAGGGCAGACCTCCCCTTTGCTGTTCTCATGATAGCTAATGAGTTATCATGAAATCTGTTTGTTTAAAAGTGTGTAACATCTCCTCCTTTGCTCTCTTCCTCCTGCTTCTGCCATGTAAGATTTCCCAGCTTTCTCATTGCCTTCTGCCATGAGTGTAAGTTTCATGAGGCCTCCACAGCCATGCTTCATGTACAAGCTATGGAACCATAAGCCAATTGAACCTCATTTCTTTATAAATTACCCACTTTCAGGTAGTTCTCTATAACAATGCAATAATTGACTTGGCTAATACATTTGGCTTATAGATAACATTCTATCTTCGTGTCCAAATTTCCCATTTTTATAAGGACACCGGTCATATAGTTTTAACCCTAATCATTTCATTTTAACTTGATTACATCAGTAAAGATTCTATCTCTAAGCCAGGCCTGTAATCCCAGCACTTTGGGAGGCTGAGATGGGCAGACCACCTGAGGTCAGGAGTTCAAGACCAGCCTGGCCAATATGGTGAAACCCCGTCTGTACAAAAAATACAAAAATTAGCCAGGTGCAGTAGCATGCACCTGTAATCCCAGCTACTCAGGAGGCTGAGGCAGGAGAATCACTTGAACCTGGGAGGCAGAGGTTGCAGTGAGCCAAGATCATGCTGCTGCACTCCAGCCTGAGGGACAGAGAAATACTCTATCTCAAAAAAAAAAGAAAGAAAAAGAAAAGATTCTATCTCCAAATAAGGTTATATTCTGAGGTGGAGAGGGTTAGGACTGCAACATATCTGTTTTGAAGAGAGGGACACAATTCAGCCCATAACACTACGTAAATCTTAAAATAACCTTGTCTATGTCCACAAGAAATATCCCTAGGATTTTGATAGGGATTGCCTTAAACCTATATATCAATTTGAAAAAAAATTGACATCTTTACCACGTTGATTCTTCCAACTCATAAATATAATATGTCTCTCCATTTATCTAGGTTTTTGATTTATTTTTCTTTAATCAACCCTTCATCATTTGCAGTATTCAAATTCATTATTTTATTCAAAATATACCTAAGTATATATTTTTTCTAGGTGATTATAAATGCTATTGAATTTTCAATTATAAATCTCACATGTTTATTGCTAGTATATAGGAATAGAGTTGAGTTTTTAATGTTGATCTTTTGTCCTATGATTTTGCTGAACTCACTTATGAATTGTAATTTTTTGTAAATTGCTTGAATTTTCTATGTAAAGAATCATGTTTACTCCAAATTGGAACAGAATTATTTCTTGCTTCTCAATCTTTATACATGTTTCTTTCTTGCCTTATTGAAGTGGCTTGGACTTCCAGCACTACGTTGAATAAGAGTAGTGAGAGTTCTTACCTCGCTCCTTACCTTAGGGGGAAAGTATTCAAGTTTTTGCCACTAAGTACAAAGTTAACTGTAGAATTTTTGTGTCTACTCTTGACCAAGTTGAGATATTTTCTTCTATTTCTAACTTTCTGAGAATGTTTACCGTGAAGTGAGAGTCAAATGTTGCTAAATAACTTTTTCTGCATCATTTGATATGATTGTGGGTTTTTTCTTATCCTATTAATTTGGGAGAATACATTGATTGATTTTAAATATTGAGCCAGTCTTGCATTCCTGGATTAAATCCTCTTGATCATGATACCTAATTCTTCATATATATATATGTATATATACAACTTGATAAAATATAATAGAAATCTGCTAGGGATTTTGGCATCTACATTCTTGAGGGATATTGATCCTTTTATGTACTGTCTATGCTTTGGTATCAGGGTAATAACTGACAAAAGCTACAAAGTTTCATAGAATTAGTGCAATTCTTCCTTAAATATTTGATAGAATTCTCCCATAAAGCTTCTGAACTTGAAGACTAATTTTCTAGAGCTTCAAAATTCTTATGAATTCAATTACTTTAATACTTATAGGGCAATTCAAGTAATCTATTTCATATTGAATTTCATGTGGTACTTCATCCTTTCCAAGGAATTAGATCTTTTCTTGTAAGTTATCAAATTTGTGGGCAGAGTTGTTTATGCTATTTTTTGTTACCTTTTGATGCAAGTTCTCTAGTGATATATCTTGTTTCATTCCAGATATTGTTAATTTGCGCCTTCTCTGTTTTTGTCAGTCTTGCTTGATGTTTCTCAATTTTATAGATCTATTCCAAGAACCAACTTTTCATTGATTTTCCCTCTTCTTTTAGATTTCATTTATTTTTGCTCTTATCCTTATTATTTCTTTCCTTCAGCTTCATTTGGGTTTATTTTTCTCTCCTTTTTCTATCTTTAGCAGACATCCTCTGACACCTTCCTGGTATGGGGAAATGGAGCATAGCTTTGTTACTGCTAGGTGGAGTGGAGGTCCAGGTTTTCTATTAGGCCTTTGTTGATGCTACCGTGGTAGGAAGCAAAAGGGTGCCTCATTTCTGTTTTCCAATTGACCTCTGATGACCTCAATTGCAAGAAGACTTGTTATCCTTGGAAAGTGATGAAAGTCCAAGCTCCGCACTGGGAGGGAGTCTTTAACACCAATGGGGATAAAGTTTAGGCTTCCAACATAATTATTCTGGAAAAGGGGACAGTTTGTCAGTTTGGGCGCTTCATTAGAGCCTGGTGAAGGAGGAAGTCTACGCTCGTCATTACACCTTTGCTAAAGTGAGAAAGGAACCACACTTTTTTCCCTCTGATGTTTAGCTGGAATAAAGTACATGATCAAGAGTTTTCTATTTTGCTAGGATGCCCTTTTCCTGGTCCTTCGGCTAGGGAGAACAGGCTTCTATTTAGACTTTTTTTTTTTTTTTTTTTTTGGTCTATACTCATTGGTGTTTTCGGTTGCCAGTTTCTCCCACACCAAATCTGGGATATGTGAGGCAACAAACAAACAAAAAAACTGAAGAAACAAGAAAACAAACAAAAAACAAAACCCAAGGAACTTACTGACATGTTCTTCCTTGGGTCCCGAGGTCCCCAACTGATCCTCCTTTTTCTCCATTTTTTAGAGTCTACTTATGTTTCTTTTATAAATCATGTCCAGGCTTTTTAGTGGTACTTAATGAAACAAATAAAAAATATGTCTACTCCATTATTCTGAAGGTTAATATCCTTTTCTATTGCTTCTCATATCTGTCTCCTTTTTCAGATTAAGTGCTGTAATGGAAGGCTATACCTGGGACAATGAGGGAAGGAAGGACTGGAGGATTATTAGTGATTGGGGGAGTGGAGAATATAGTCTCAGGAGTTCCCAGCAGGGTGCCCCAAGAAGGCTTAAATAAGAAGAGTTGGGCCTTGAGAGATAAATAGAACATTTCCGGAGGGCATAATAGAATATAGGCCAGCATGTTTGAGAATCTGCTCATAGTTCAGATACCCTGGAAATCAAAGCCCAAAGGGGTATAAACATAAGGGAGGACTCATAGGTTGTTTAGAATGAAGAGTATTATCACAATGGGCTAATATAATTCCAATCAAAATCAAACAACACAGATCTTGGCATTTATTTGTTAATGCATGCATCAAATTTTTAAGTCAAATAATACAGCAGGACTTATGATGTAAAGCAATAGCTGCCATGCCCATTTCCTCTCACTACTGGCAACCATCTTTATTTCAGATGACGTTATTATGACTATGTAAATATTGTTCACTGCAGAGACTGGAAGTGCCATAGGATTATCTTTATTTCTCCACGGGTCCAATGTTACAATTCAAAAGATAATTTTCTCAGTTTCAAGGTCAAATGGATTATCTTTTCTTATACTCCATTAATAGCTCAAAATCATGCTACATTTTAGTTTGCTTAGTATTTAGACCTTAACACTCTTGTAAAAAAAAAATATTTTTTAAACAAAGAACCTTTCCTGTAGTTTCTAGCTTCTCTGTTTTTGTTGTTGAGAGAAGCAACATATGCCCTTTTCACCATATCACTAAAATTTTCTGGCTTTGTTACTCATTCTATTGATTGATGGGAATCCAGTCAAATATCCTTTTTGGAGACATTCTTCTTGGAGCTTACTGCCTTCCTGTTCTAATTTGTAGTGATTACTTTCTAGGCCTGCTGAACAGCTGTCATCCTGGGATTTATTTACATTGCCCCACAGAGTAAATTCCACAAGTAAATTCACATACGTTGCCTTTTCTTGGTTCACACCTCATTTCACTGTACTAAAACCTTAAGTTGCTTCCTTAGAAGAAATGCTTAGGACACAAAATTTTTTAGTTCCTGCATATATAAAAATATCTTTCTTTTGCCTTTACATTTGATTGTTAATTTAGTTGGGTAGATACATCTCAGTTCAAAATCAAGGTACTGATGCATCATCTTCCAGTGTTATTGATGGAACTTCTGATGTAAATGTGATTTTTTTTTTTTTACTTCGTAGGTGGCTTTTTTCTGGAAATGTTTCAGGTTTTCTCTTTGTTTTTGGTATTCTAGAATTTTGTAAACTTGAAATGAGTCTTTTATTTCTATTGGGTCCCTTTAATTTAAAAATTAGATTTTTTTTACTCATGGATACCTTTCGTAAGTTTACTTTGTAATTTCCCCCTTCTTCTGTTCTCTCTTCAACATCCATTAGTCAAATTCTGGAATTCCTGAATTGTCTCATTTTCTCTTATTATATATTTCTGCCATTTGAATGTACTTTTAGGAGATATTCTTAATTTCATGCTTCAGGTTTTTAAAGTATAATAATAATAAAATTTAAAAAAGAAAGTCAAGAATATTTTTGAAATCCCGTTTTAATTTCTATAATCTCTTTCTCATTATTTGATTAGGTTTTCATAACATCCTTTTTATTCCATAAATATATTAATCTCTGTGAGAATATTAATTTAGAATATTTAAGTTATCTTTCTTCTCCTTTTTTCTTTATTTATTTTGATTTTTTTCTAGTATACCTTGCCTTTTTTCATATGTCTGGTGATCTTGGTCTAGGTTAATCATTCTAAGAGCATTTACTTTGCTGTTATATAGGATGCACAGACTAAAATCAACTCTTAGCTTGATTTCAGAATGAGGAGGGCTTTACTTTGGGAAGCTAACTGCCACACTAGAGGCTCTATCTCTTCCCAGGCAACATATTAAAATATAAGGAAGAGCCAGGAGTGGAGAGCAATGGCTTTGCCTTGAAGAAAGGTGGGTGACTGCAATCTGAACAGGTCCTGACAGCATTAGTGAGTGTGAGCTATGGTTAGTTATCTTGAGACAGAGAAACCACTGATCTGGCAGCCTAATATTAGAGCCCCTTTGAGTGGGCAGTCATTCAACAATTATGTACTGTGGACCAATGATATACTAGTCTGTGTTTTAATGCTAAGGTTTTGTCCTCAGGGAGCTGTCAAATGATGGAGACATATGGCAAATATGTAAACAGGTATATTTGCAAATATATCTTTGAGGTGTGACATGAAAAATAAATCAGATGAGAAGAAAGCAAATGCCAGAGATTGGGGAGGTTTGATGTGGTGGTGATGTGATACTTTACATAAAACTAATCAGATAAGAATTCTAGGTTAAGCAAACAAGTGATGAAAGCTTGTTAGTGAGAACTATACCTAACTGCTGTCATCAGACTTTACTACAAAATGAAGAAAAAAACAGGTTCTGTACCTTCCACTCTCAGAAAATGACTTTGTATATAAGGGGAATTGAACAAACCTAGAAAAACTTCTCTGACCTACCCAAGAGTGGATGAGACATAAAGCAAACTGCCTTCTTTGCCAGGAATATTGCGTCTGAAACAGTGTGTATAGTGCTCTTGAAGCCAAATCTAATCTAGTGAGCCATGCACTTCTTTAAATGATGGAAGCCGTCCTAAATAAGTACAGTGATTAATTATGTCTGTTAAACCATGATTAGTATTTGCTCAAATAGATCTTTAACAAAAAAGGAATTTTTTCTTAATTTAAAGAACATCTTGACTTTTTTGGCCAAAAATCCTCACCAATTGCTAAGAAGAAATATTAAAGTGATGTTTATGCATACCCTCATGTGGGCTCAATATAGAGATATATCCAAAATTACATATTGCCATTATTTCCAGGTCTCTAAAGTGAGTTTTTTTAATAGAGCATTTGACTGGAAAATAGGTATTCCCTAAACTTCTACTAATATTCTTATGCAAAAGTGAGTAAAAGGTCAAAAGCCAGCTACGCTTTGCTTGTAAAGAGATACATCACAGAGAACAAAATGATAAAGGCAGGAATAAAAAAGAATACTCAAAGATGTAATAGACACATTCAATCAGAAGGTAATATTTATGGAATGCAAAATAAACTTCAGGGAAAAATATTAAATCGTGCAAAAATGTTATTTCTTATTGATAAAAGATACTATTATCCACCAGGGAGCTACATCACTCATGAATTATGTACTGTGCAGCAGAGCTCTGAAATACATAAAGCAAAACTGCTAGAAATAGTTGATAAAAACAGAATAATCACTGTTAGTTTGAATGTTAGTTGGTGCAAATGATTTTGAGGGCATGTCAATCAGATGTCTAGGTCACATTATAGTAAAAACCAAGCTCCAAATGTCAGTGGCTTAGTGAAATGGAAGTGTCTTACTAATGCTACATGTACAAGATAAATCACCAGGGGACTCTGCTTCATGTCCTCATTCCATGTTTTCTTATTATGCCTGTATCTCAACAGAGTGTATTGAAGTCCACTGCTGCAACAGAAGAGCATCTTGCATTGAAATTAAATGCTTCATCTCAGAAATGACAGATGTTGTGCTCCCAAACCCATTGGCAGGAAATAGTCACATAGCCTCAGCCACTTGCAATGGGGACAAGGATGTATAATTCTTTTATGTATCTAAAAGGAGAGGAGAAACACACACCAGGGCAGATTAGCAGTCTCTACCATGAAGGATAATTTGACATTATCTACCAAAATTTAAATTACGCATGCCTACAATTCTATGAGTCTATCCTTGAGAAATACTAAACAAGTAGATAAAGATATATTTACAGGGATATCCATTGCGTTATTGATTATAACAGAAAAAAACTTGAAACAACCTAAAAGTAATCAATAAGAAATGCTTAAGTAAATTATGGTACATACATAAAAGGAATACTGTGTTGTTACTAAAAGGGAATGAAGTATGTTTAAATGTGCTAAAGTGTAAAAATATACATGGCTCATGATTAAATGATAAAAATCAATTTGCAGGACATGGTGAAGAGCATAATTCAACTTGTGCTAAACACCAACAACTTAAAGACAGAAGATCTAGAAAAATGTTTGCGAGGATACACAGCAAACCATTAATAATGGCCTACCACTGAGATTGGGAGATGAATTCTTTTTCCTTATATTTTTATTAGACAAGCCTATTTTTGCAAACCTATGTAAATAAAATAATACTTCGACTGTTCTCACTTTCTGTCACCTTATTTGCCTTATTTTTCTTCATGGCATTTGTCACTGTGTGACAATATATTATAATAGGATTATTTATTAATTGTTGTCCCCACCATTGAACTGTAAGCGTAATAAAGGAATGGTCTTTGTTTTCCTAGAATAGCACCTGATATGAAGTAAGTATTCAATGAATATTGGTTTAATGAATGAAAAATGAATGATCCTAACTGGCTCAACAGTTCATGTTATGTCTAAATATATAAATACTATATTGATTTGAAAAAGAATAATGAAGAACTAGAGAGGCAGGTATGAAGTGATACCCAAGAAATATTAATTTAAAAAAGGAAAATAATGAACAGTATGTGCAGCATGATAATATACGTGATTTTCAAATAAGATATCCCTTGAAAAAGGATTTATTCATTTATTCAACATAAATTGTTGAGCTCTTATTATGTATAAAGCAGTTTTTTAGATGCTGTGATGTGTCAGTGAACAAAACAAAGTTCCTCTTCTCATGAGCTTACATTTTATCATGACTGGGGAGAAGAGTGATATATAGAAATTCCTCAGAAAGATATTTAAGAAATAGTGACTAATGCTTGGAAATATGACTGGGCAGTTGGAAGGAATTTGGTAACTTTTCATTTCTACTATTTTATACTATTCCATTGTTTTCCAAGAACATGCATTACTTCTTTTTCCTTTAACTTTTCCTTTAAATTCCGGGTACATGTGTAGGATATGCAGGTTTGTTACCTACGTAAACATGTGTCATGGTGGTTTGTGGCACAAGTCATCCCATCACCTAGTTATTAAGCTCAGCATTCATTAGCTATTCTTCCTGATGCTCTCCCTCCCCCTACCACCAACCTGACAGGTCCCAATGTGTGTTGTTTCCCCCTCCATGTGTCCTTGTGTTCTCATCACTCAGCTACCACTTGTAAGTGAGAATATGTTTGGTTTTCTGTTTCGGAATTAGTTTGCTGAGGATAGTAGCTTCCAGCTCCATCCGCGTCCCTGCAAAGGACATGATCTTTTTCCCTTTTATGGCTGCATAGTATTCCATGCTATATATGTACCACATTTTCTTTATCCAGTCTATCCTTGATGGGCATTTAGGTTGATTCCATGCCTTTGCTATTGTGAATAGTGCTGCAATTAACATACGTGTGCATGTATCTTTATAATCGAATGCTTTACATTTCTTTGGGTATATACCCAGTAATAAGATTGTTGGGTCAAATGGTATTTCTGCCTCTAGGTCTTTGAGGAAATACCACACTGTCTTCTGCAATGGTTGAACTAATTTATGTGACAACCAACAGTGTAAAAGCGTTCCTTTTTCTCCACAACCTCACCAGCATCTGTTGTTTCATGACTTTTAATAATAGCTATTCTGACTGGTATGAGACAATATCTCATTGTGGTTTTGATTTGCATTTCTCTAATGATCAGTGATGTTGACCTTTGTTTCATATATATTTGGCTGCGTGTATATCTTCTTTTCAGAAGTATCTGTTCAAGTGTCTTTTTCAAATTAATATAGTATTTCTATATGTAGATAGATGTAACATGAACTATTGAGCCATTTAGGGTCATTCATTTATTCATTCATTTAACAAATATTCACTAAATACCTACTTCATATCAGCTGCTATTCTGGGCAACTTTGCCCACTTTTTAACGGGGTTATTTTTATCTTATAGATTTGTTTAAGTTTCTTATAGATGCTGCGTATTAGGCCTTTGTCAGATAGAAAGATTGCAAAAATGTTCTCCCCTTCTGTAGGTTGTCTGTTCACTGTGATGATAGTCCCTTTTGCTGTGCAGAAGCTCTTTAGTTTGATTAGATTCCAATTGTCAATCTTTGCTTTTGTTGCAATTGCTTTTGAAGTTTTGTCATAAAATCTTTGCCCATGCTTATGTCCTGAATGATATTGCCTAGATTTTCTTCTAGGGTTTTTATGCTTTTGGGTTTTACAATTAAGTCTTGAATTTATCTTGAGTTAATTTTTATATGGTGTAAGGAAGGAGTTCAGTTTCAATTTTCTGCATATGGCTAGCCAGCTCTCCCAGTAGCATTTATTAAATAGGGAGTCCTTTCCTTATTACTTATTTTTGTCAGATTTGTCAAAGATCAGATGTTTGTACGTGTGCAAACATCTGAGTTCTTATTCTGAGTTCTCTATTCTGTTCCGTTGGTCTATGTGTCTGTCCTTGTACCAGTACCATGCTGTATTGGTTACTGTAGCCTTGTAGTAGAGTATAGTTGGAATTCAGGTAGCATGAAGCCTCCAACTTTGTTCTTTTTGCTTAGGATCATCTTGGCTATTCAGGCTCTTCTTTGGTTCTATATGAATTTTAAAATATTTTTTTCTAATACTGTGAAGAATGTCAATAGTAGTTTAATGGAAATAGTACTGAATCTAAAAATTACTTTTGTCAGTATGGCCATTTTTATATTGACTCTTCCTATCCATGAGCATGGGATGTTTCTCCATTTGTTTGTGTTCTGATTTATTTGAGCAGGAGTTTGTAGTTCTCCTTGAGGAGGTCTTTCACTTCCTTTACTAGCTGCATTCCTTGGTATTTTATTCTTTTTGTAGCAACTGTGAATGGAAATTCATTCATAATTTGGCACATTCATAATTTGGCTGTGAGTTTGTCATATATGGCTCTAAATATTTTGAGATATGTTCCTTCAATACCTAGTTTATTGAGGGTGTTTAACATGAAGGGATGTTGAATTTTATTGAAGGCCTTCTTTGCATCTATTGAGATAGATGCAAACAGCTTGCCTGCTGTTTGTGTATAGGAATGCTAGCGATTTTTGAACATTGATTTCACATCCTGAGACTTTGCTGAAATTGCTTAACAGCTTAAGAAGCTTTTCAGCTGACACAGTGGGATTTTCTAATTAAAGGATCATGTCATCTGCAAACAAAGATAATTTGACTTCTCTTTTCCTATTTGATTACCCTTTATTTCTTTCTCTTGCCTGATTGCCCTGGCCAGAACGTGCAATACTATGTTGAATAAGAGTGGTGAGAGAGGGCATCCTGTCTTGTGCCAGTTTTCGAGGTGAATGCTTCCAGCTTTTGCCCATTTAGTATGATACTGGCTGTGAGTTTGTCATATATGGCTCTTAATATTTTGAGATATGTTCCTTCAATACCTAGTTTATTGAGGGTGTTTAACATGAAGGGATATTGAATTTTATTGAAGGCCTTTTTGCATCTATTGAGATAATCATATTTTTTTTGTCTTTAGTTCTGTTTATGGGATGAATCACATTTACTGATTTGCATATGTTGAATCAATCTTGCATCCTGTGGATGAAGCCAAATTGATTATGGTGGATAAGCTCTTTGGTGTACTGCTGGATTTGGTTTGCCAGTATTTTATTGAAGATTTTTTCATTGGTGTTCATCAAGGATATTGGCCTGAAGTGTTTTTTTTTTCTCTCTCTCTCTCTCTGCCAGGTCTTTTTATCAGGATGATGCTGGCCTCATAGGGAGGAGTCCTTCCTTTTCAATTTTTTGGAATAGTTTAAGTAGAAATGGTACCAGCTCTTCTTTGTGCCTCTGGTAGAACTCACCTGTTAATCCATCTTGTTCTGGACTTTGATAGATAGGCTATTTATCACTGCCTCAATTTCAGAACTCATTATTGGTCTATTAAGGGATTCAATTTCTTTCTGGTTCAGTCTTGGGAGGGTGTATATATCCAGGAATTTATCCATTTCTGCTAGATTTTCTAGTTTATGTGCATAAACTTGTTTATAGTATTCTGATGGTTGTTTTAATTTCTGTGGGATTAATGGTGATATCCCCCTTATCATTTCTGATTGTGTTTATTTGATTATTTTCTGTTTTATTCTCTACTAGCCTAGCTAGTTGTCTATCTATTTTATTATTTCTTTAAAAAAACAGCTCCTGGATTTGTTGACTTTTTTGAAGGGATTTTTTGTGTATCTCTTTCAGTTCAGCTCTTATCTTTGTTATTTCTTGTCTTCTGTCTGCTTTGGGTTTGTTTTCTCTTAGTTCTCTAGTTCTTTTAGTTGAGATCTTAGGGTGTTAGCTTGAGATCTTTTTAGCTTTTGATGTGGACATTTAGTTCTATAAATTTCCCTCATCACTTCTTTAGCTGTGTCTCACACATTTTGATACTTTGTCTCTTTGTTCTCATTAGTTTCACAGAGTTTCTTGATTTCTGCCTTGATTTTGTTATTCACCCAAGAGTCATTCAGGAGAAGCTTGTTCTATTTCCATGTAGTTGTGTGGTTTTGAGTGAATTTCTTAATCTTGAGTTATAATTTGATTGCACTGTGGTTTGAGAGACTGTTTGTTATTATTTCAGTACTTTTGCATTGCTGATGGATACTTTATTTCTGATTATATGGTAAGTTTTAGAGTAAGTACCATGTGGCAATGAGAAGAATGTATATTCTGTTGAACTTCGGTGAAGAGTTCTGTAAATATCTATCACATTGACTTGATCAAAAGCTGAGTTGTGGTCCTGATATCTTCGTTAATTTTGTCTTGATGATTTGTCTAATATTGTCAGTGGGGGCTGGGTGCAGTGGCTCATGCATGTAATCCCAGTAGTTTGGGAGGCCAAGGCAGGTGTATCACCTGAGGACAGGAGTTCGAGACCAGCCTGGCTAACATAGCGAAACCCCATATCTACTAAAAATACAAAATTAGCCAGGTGTGGTGGCATGCATCTGTAATCCCAGCTACTCTGGAGGCTGAGGCAGGAGAGTCAATTGAACCTGGGAGGCAGAGGTTGCAGTGTACCAAGACCATGCCACTGCACTCCAGCCTGGGCAACAAAGTGAGGCTCCATCTCAAAAAATAAATAAAATAATAATAATAATAATAATAATATAATATTGTCAATGGCGTGTTAAAATCTCCCAATATTATTGTGTGGGAGTCTCAGTCTCTTTATAGGTCTCTAAGAACTTGTTTTATGAATCTAGGTGCTCCTGTATTGGGTGAATATATATTTTGTATGGTTAGCTCTTCTTGTTGAATTGAACCCTTTACCAATATGTGATGTCCTTCTTTGTCTTTTTTGATCTTTGTTGCTTTAAAGTCTGTTTTGTCAGAAACTAGGATTGCAACCCCTGCTTTCTTCTATTTTGCCTTTCTTGCTAAATTTTCCTCCATCCCTTTATTTTGAGCCTATGTGTGGCTTTGGACATGCGATGTGTCTCTTGAAGACAGCATACCAGTGGGTCTTGGCTCTTTATTCAGCTTGCCTATTCTGTGTCTTTTCATTGGGGCATTTAGCCCATTTACACTTAAGGCTAGTATTGTTATGTGTGAATTTTATCCTGTCATCATGACGTTACCTTGTTATTTTGCAGATTTATTTATGTGGTTGCTTCATAGTGTCACTTCTCTGTGTATTTCAGTGTGTTTTTGTAGTGGCTGGCAATAGATTTTCCTTTCCATATTTAGTGCTTCCTTCAGAACCTTTTTCAAGGCCGGTCTGGTGGTAATAAACTCTCTCAGCATTTGCTTGTCTGAAACGGAACTTATTTCTCCTTTGCTTATGAGCTTAGTTTGGCTGGATATGAAATTCTTTGAGTTGGAAATTATTTTCTTTAAGAATGTTGAATATTGACCCCCAATCTTTTCTGGCTTGTACGGTTTCTGCTGAGATGTCCACTATTAGTCTGATGGGTCTCCCTTTGTTGGTGACCTGGCCTTTCTCTCTGGCTGCCCTTAACACATTTTCTTTCATTTTGAACTTGGAGAATCTGGTAATTATATGTCTTGAGGTTGATGGAGTATCTTGCTGGGGTTCTCTGCATTTCCTGAATTTGAATGTTGGCCTGTCTTGCTTGGTTGGGGAAGTGCTCCTGTATGATATCCTGAAGTACATTTTCCAACTTGATTCCTTTCTATCTCTTTCAGGTACCCAATCAGTAGTAGCTCTCTTTACATAATTTCACATTTCTCAGAGGTTTTGTTTATTTCTTTTCATTCTTTTTCTTCTATTCTTGTCTGCCGTCTTATTTCAGAAAGATAGCCTTTGAGCTCTGAAATTCTTTCCTCTGCTTGGTTTATTTCACTATTGATACTTGTGATTGCATTGTAAAGTTCTTTTATTGTGTTTTTCAGCTCTATCAGGTTGGTTATGTTTCTCTCAAAACTAGCTATTCTGGCTATCAGCTCCTCTGTTGTTTTATCATGATTCTTAGCTTCTTTGCATTGGATTACAACATACTTCTTTATCTCAGTGAAGTTTGTTATTACCTACTTTCTGGAGCCTATTTTTCTGCCAATTCAGCCATCTCAGCCTCAGCCCAGTTCTGTGCCCTTGATGGGGAGGTGTTGCAGTCATTTGGAGGAGAAGAGGAACTCTGGCTTTTTGAGTTTTCAGTGTTTTTGTATTGATTCTTTCTCATCTTTGTGGGCTTATCTGCCTTTGATCTGTGAGGTTGCTGACCTTTGAATGAGGTTTTGGTGAGGTCTTTTTGTTGATGCTGTTGTTTTCTGTTTGTTTGTTTTTCCATTAACAGTCAGACCACCCTACCATAGGGCTGCTGCAGTTTGCTGAGGTTCTGCTCTAGACTCTAGTTGCCTCGGTTTTTTATGTACCTGAAGGTTTCACCAGTGAGGGCTGAGAAACAGCAAAGATGGCAACCACCTCCTTCCTCTGGAACCTTCATCCCAGGTGAATACTGACCTGTTGCTCCTGAATGTACCTGTAGGAGGTGGCTGGAAACCCCTGTTAGGAGGTCTCACCCAATCAGGAGAAATGGGATCAGGGACCCACTTAAAAAAGCAGTCTGGCTGCTTTTTGGTAGAGCAAGTGTGTTGCGTTCAAAGTGACCCTTCCTTGACTGAACCATTTGTGGTCTCCAAAGCCAGCAGCCTGGAACATCTGATTCTACTGAACTGCAGAGATAACAGCTGCTCCTCCGTCCAGAAGCTCCATCTCAGGGAGAGATCAGGGCTCTATCCATAGAACCCTGGCTGGAGTGGCTGAAGCCCCTGCAGTGACTAGAAATGGATTGGTGTTCCACTTAAAGAAGCAGTCTGGCCACAGTCTGGCAAGATGGATCATGCTGTACTGTATTATAGTTGACACTTTCTTTTCTGGATTGTTTGTATTCTCCAAAGCTGGAAGGCTGAAATTGCTGAGTCTAACAAACTACAGAGATGGTGGTCACTCCTCCCCCGGGAACTCAGACCCATTTCAGGCAGATTCCTGCCTGTTGCTAGAATTCCAAGCCAGTAGGTCTAACTTGTGAGGTGCCACGGAAGTGGAGCCCACAGAATGATGCTGCTTGGCTCACTGGATTCAGCCCTCTTTCCAGGGATATGTACAAACATATTTCCTGCCTTGCTGGGATTCCAGGGCTGGAGTATAGAGAACACCCAAGTCTGTGTGTATGCCTGAGCAGCTGCTCTACTGAGACTCCACACAACCCTGTGTATCAGACCCAAGGCCCTGGTGGCATCGTCTCATGAGGGGATCTCCCGATCCATGGGTTGCAAAGACCCATGAGAGAAGCATGGTTTCTCAGGTGGGGTTACATAGTCACCAATTTCCTTGGCTGGCAATGGGAGTTGCTTTGGCTTCATGCCACTCCAGGGTGGGCTGTCACTCCCACCACCCTCACTATTCTTTGTTCTCCATGGGTGGAATTCTTTGCCTGGTCAGTCTCAATGTAAGAACCTGGATATTTCAGCAGAAGGTTCTGGATTCACTTGCCCATTTTCATTCCTCTCCGTAAGTGCCATGGACTGCAGCTGCTTCTAATCGGCCCTTTTGGACCTGAATCCATGCATTATTTTTAAAGTAATCTTTAAAGTATGTTAGAAAGCCAGTGGAAATTTAATAAAATAATTATGAGTAATAATAATGACAGAAATGAAAGCAGATAGCATAAGTCTGTAGGGGATTAGGTCAGAACTTTTTTTCTAGTGGGAGGGTTCAGGGGAGTGGGAGTGGAGTGAAAATGAGGGATTTAGATATAGGACATCTATGAAAGGTTAAGGAGTCAAAGCTTTTAGGGAAGGCAGCGCTGAAGTAGTTGCCGTGAAATTCACATCTGGCAGGAAGCCAGACAAGTATATTAAGGCAGCAGATAATGACACAGAATGATCGAATCAGGCCAGTGTTTCTGTAGCCAGATGTGTGAGATCCTCAGGAAGGGAATGGTTGTTCTTTGATTTCTGGAAGACTGTGACTTCAGTCTCACTCTTCCTGTTCTGAGCTGGGGTACGTGTTGTTGGCACACTGCTTGTCCATCACAAATTTCTGAGTAAAAATAAAAGAGAAAGCAATGTGTAGAGGAAAAGAGAAGCAATAGCACAAGTGATATGAAACCCTGGAACTTGGAGAAAAAGGAAGATAAAAGAAAGAAAAAGAATGCTGAACATGTGAAAGATAAAGCAAACACCTTGAGTAATTAAGCCAAACCCATGCATAATTGTGGCTAAAACCTGGATCCTTCCCTAGAGTGTACCTTTGTCATCTAGGAAGTATTGGAGTCATGTTTCTCTTAGAAGGATAAACTGTTTTCCATGAAACTAATTTATGTGCAGTGACATAAGTGATTTCTTTGTATACTGGGTTACCTCCTAGGCAGCATTATTTACTAAGTCTCTTGTTTCTTGGACATGATTTACATAGAGAGAATTCCCACAAGAGCAAAATAAAATTTTTCTTATCCTACCCCCTTAGCTATTTTATTTTGTAGGCACAGAGAAAAATTTTGCATATTCACTCACTTAACATATCTATGAAAATATCTTAAGATGTTATTTAATGTGTGGCTCTCTGAAAGTAATATAATAGAAAAATTGAGAATTACTAAACCACACTCTGACATGAGAACTATATGAAGCTTACTGTAACGTTAGCTTAAGCATGCTTACACACAAAAATAAGATTTTTGCATAAAATTCTCCTCATCTGAAATGGATAGATCAGATTTACCTCAGTTTTCTTGTTATATATGTATTATTCTTTATATATATATACTTTAAGTTATAGGGTACATGTGCACAACGTGCAGGTTTGATACATAGGTATACATGTGCCATGTTGGTTTGCTGCACCCATCAACTCATCATTTACATTAGGTATTTCTCCTAATGCTATCCCTCCCCCAGGCCCCCACCCCATGACAAGCACAGGTGTGTGATGTTCCCTGCCCTGTGTACAAGTGATCTCATTATTCACTTCCCACCTATGAGTGAAAACATGCAGTGTTTCGTTCTCTGTCCTTGTGATAGTTTGCTTAGAATGATGATTCTCAGCTTAATCCATGTCCCTGCAAAAAATATGAACTCATCCTTTTTATGGCTACATAGAATTCCATTGTGTATATATGTCACATTTTCTTAATCCAGTCTATCATTGATGGACATTTGGGTTGGTTTCAAGTCTTTGCTACTGTGAATAGTGCCACAATAAACATACGTGTGCATGTGTCTTTTTAGTAGAATGATTTATAATCCTTTGGGTATATACCCAATAATGGGATTGATGGGTCTAATGGTATTTCTAGTTCTAGATCCTTGAGGAATCACCACACTGTCTTCCACAATGGTTGAACTAATTTACTCTCCCAGCAACAGTGTAAAAGCATTCCTATTTCTCCACATCCTCTCCAGCATCTCTTGTTTCCTGATTTTTTAATGATTGCCATTCTAACTGGCGTGAGGTGGTATCTCATTGTGGTTTTCATTTGCATTTCTCTGATGACCAGTGATGATGAGCATTTTTTCATGTGTCTGTTGGCTGCATAAATGTCTTCTTTTGAGAAGTGTCTGTTCATATCCTTTGCCCACTTTTTGATGAGGTTGTTTGTTTTTTTTCTTGTAAATTTGTTAAAGTTCTTTGTAGATTCTACATATTAGCCCTTTGTCAGATGGGTAGATTGCAAAAATTTTCTCACATTCTGTAGGTTGCCTGTTCACTCTGATGGTAGTTTCTTTAGCCGTGCACAGGCTCTTTAATTAGATCTCATTTGTCTATTTTGGCTTTTGTTGCCATTGCCCATGTGTATGTCCTGAAAGGTATTGCCTAGGTTTTCTTCTAGGGTTTTTATGGTTTTAGGTCTAACATGTAAGTCTTTAATCCATCTTGAATTAATTTTTCTATAAGGTGTAAGGAAGGGATCCAGTTTCAGTTTTCTACATATGGCTAGCCAGTTTTCCTGGCATCATTTATGAAATAGGGAATCCTTTCCCTATATCTTATTTTTGCCAGGTTTGTCAAAGATCAGATGGTTGTAGATGTGTGGTGCTATTTCTGAGGCCTCTGTTCTGTTCCATTGGTCTATATCTATTTGGGTAGCAGTATCATGCTGTTTTGGTGACTGTAGACTTGTAGTATAGTTTCAAGTAAGGTAGTGTGATGCCATGGCTATGCAGGCTCTTTTTTGATTCCATATGAACTTTAAAGTAGTTTTTTCCAATTCTGTGAAGAAAGTCATTGGTAGCTTGATGGGGATGGCACTGAATCTATAAATTACCTTGGGCAGTGTGGCCATTTTCACAATACTGATCTTCCTTTCCATGAGCATGGAATGTTCTTCCATTTGTTTGTGTCCTCTTTTATTTCATTGAGCAGTAGTTTGTAGTTCTCCTTGAAGAGGTACTTCTCATCCCTTGTAAGTTGAATTCCTAGGTATTTTATTCTCTTTGAAGCAATTGCGAATGGGAGTTCATTCATGATTTGGCTCTCTGTTTGTCTGTTATTGGTGTATAAGAATGCTTGTGATTTTTGTACATTGATTTTGTATCCTGGGACTTTGCTGAAGTTGCCTATCAGCTTAAGGAGATTTTGGGCTGAGATGATGGGGTTTTCTAGATATACAATCATGTCATCTGCAAACTGGGACAATTTGACTTCCTCTTTTCCTAATTGAATACCCTTTCTTTCTCTTGCCTGATTGCCCTGGCCAGAACTTCTAATAGTATGTTGATTAGGAGTGGTGAGAGAGGGCATCCCTGTCTTGTGTCAGTTTTCAAAGGCAATGCTTCCTGTTTTTGCCCATTCAGTATGATATCGGCTGGCTGTGGGTTTGGCCTAAATAGGTCTTATTATTTTGAGGTATGTTCCATAAATATCTAGTTTATTAAGAGTTTTTAACATGAAGTGCTGTTGAATTTTGTCGAAGGCCTTTCCTGCATCTATTGAGATAATCATGTGGTTTTTATCATTCGTTCTGTTTATGTGATGGATTACATTTATTGATTTGCATATGTTGAACCAGCCTTGCATCCCAGGGATGAAGCTGACAAGCTCGTGGTGCATAAGCTTTTTGATGTGCTGCTGGATTCATTTTGCCAGTATTTTATTGAGGATTTTCCAATCAATGTTCATCAGGGATATTGGTCTAAAATTCTTTTTTAAATTTTTTATTATTGTACTTTAAGTTTTAGGGTACATGTGCACAATGTGCAGGTTTGTTACATATGTATCCATGTGCCATGCTGGTGTGCTGCACCCATTAACTCATCATTTAGCATTAGGTGTATCTCCTAATGCTATCCCTCCCCCCTCCTCCAACCCCACAACATCCCCGGAGTGTGATGTTCCCCTTCCTGTGTCCATGTGTCCTCGTTGTTCAATTCCCACCTATGAGTGAGAACATGTGGTGTTTGGTTTCTTGTCCTTGCGATAGTTTACTGAGAATGATGATTTCCTGTTTCATCCATGTCCCTACAAAGGACAGGAACTCATCATTTTTTATGGCTGCATAGTATTCCATGCTGTATATGTGCCACATTTTCTTAATCCAGTCTATCGTTGTTGGACATTTGGGTTGGTTCCAAGTCTTCGCTATTGTGAATAGTGCCACAATAAACATACCTGTGCATGTGTTTTTTTATTGTGTCCCTGACAGGCTTAGGTATCAGGATTATGTTGGCCTTATAAAATGATTTAGGGAGGATGCCCTCTTTTTCTATTGATTGGAATAGTTTCAGAAGGAATGGTACCAGCTCCTCCTTGTACTTCTGGTAGAATTTGGCTGTGAATCCATCTGGTCCTGGACTTTTTTTGGTTGATAGGCTATTAATTATTGCCTCAATTTCAGAGACTGTTATTGATCAATTCAGGGATTCAACTTCTTCCTGGTTCAGTCTCTGGAGGATGTATCTGTCCAGGAATTTATCCATTTCTTCTAGATTTTCTAGTTTATTTGCATAGAGGTGTTTATAGTATTCTCTGTTGGTAGTTTGTATGTCTGTGGGATTGGTGGTGATACCCCCATTATCATTTTTATTGTGTTTATTTGATTCTTCTCTCTTTTCTTCTTTATTAGTCTTGTTAGTGGTCTATCAATTTTATTAGTCTTTTCCAAAAACCAGCTCCTGGATTCATTAATTTTTTGAAAAGTTTTTTGTGTTTCTATGTCCTTCAGTTCTGTTCTGATCTTAGTTATTTCTTGCCTTTTGCTAGCTTTTGAATTTGTTTGCTCTTGCTTCTCTAGTCCTTTTAATTGTGATGTTAGGGTGTTGATTTTAGATCTTTCCTGCTTTCTTTTGTGAGCATTTCATGCTATAAATTTCCCTCTACACACTGCTTTGAATGTGTCCCAGAGATTCTGGTACGTTTTGTCTTTGTTCTCATTGGTTTCAAAGAACATCTTTATTTCTGCCTTCATTTCATTATTTACCCAGGAGTCCTTCAGGAGCAAGTTGTTCAGTTTCCATGTAGTTGTGTGGTTTTGACTGAGTTTCTTAGTTCTGAGTTCTAATTTGATTGCACTGTGGTGTGAGTGACAGTTTGTTGTGATTTCTCTTCTTTTACATTTGCCGAGAGTGCCTTACTTCCAATTATTTGGCCAATTTTAGAATAAGTGCAATGTGGTGCTGAAAATGTATATTCTTTTGATTTGGGGTGGAGAGTTCTATAGATGTCTATTAGGTCTGCGTGTTGCAGAGCTGAGTTCAGGCATGGATATCCTTGTTAAACTTCTGTCTCATTGATCTGTCTAATATTGACAGTGGGGTGTTAAAGTCTCCCATTATTATTGTGTGGGAGTCTAAGTCTCTTTGTAGGTCTCTAAGGACTTGCTTTATGAATCTGGGTGCTCCTGTATTGGGTGCACATATATTTAAGCTAGTTAGCTCTTCTTGTTCAATTGATCCCTTTACCATTATGTAATGGCCTTCGTTGTCTCTTTCGATCTTTGTTGGCTTAAAGTCTTTTTTTATCAGAGACTAGAATTGCAACCCCTGCTTTTTTTTGCTTTCCATTTGTTTGGTAGATCTTCCCGCATCCCTTTATTTTGAGACCATGTGTGTCTCTGCATGTGAGATGGGTCTCCTGAATACAGCACACTGATGGGTTTTGATTCTTTATCCAATTTGCCAGTCTGTGTCTTTTAATTGGGGCATTTAGCCCTTTTACATTTAAGGTTGTGTGTGAATTTGATCCTGTCATTATTATATTTGCTCATTATTTTGACCCTTAATTGATGCAGTTTCTTCATAGCACCGATGTTCTTCACAATTTGACATGTTTTTGCAGTGGCTGGTACTGGTTGTTTCTTTCCATGTTTAGTGATTCCTTCAGGAGCTCTTGTTAGGCAGGCCTGGTGGTGACAAAATCTCTCAGCATTTGCTTGTCTGTAAAGGAGTTTATCTGTCCTTCACTTATGAAGCTTAGTTTGGCTGGATATAAAATCCAGGATTGAAAATTATTTTCTTTAAAAATGTTGAATATTGGTCCGCACTCTCTTCTGGCTTGTAGGGTTTCTGCCAAGTGCTGCTGTTATTCTGATGGGTTTCCCTTTGTGTCTTTGTGGGTAACTCGACCTTTCTGTCTGGATGCCCTTAACACTTTTTCCTTCATTTCAACCTTGGTGAACTTGATGATTATGTGTCTTGGGTTTGTTCTCCTCGAGGAGTATCTTTGTGGTGTTCTGTGTATTTTCTGAATTTGAATGTTGGCCTGCCTTGTTAGGTTGGGGAAGTTCTCCTGGATAATATCCTGAAGAGTGTTTTCCAACTTGATTCCATTCTCCCCATCACTTTCAGGTGCACCAATAAAACTTATATTTGGTGTTTTCACATAGTCCCATATTTTCTAGGAGGCTTTGTTTGTTTCTTTTTACTCTTTTTTCTCTAACCTTGTCATCTCACTTTATTTCATTAATTTGACCTTCAATCACTGATTGAAAATCATGCCACGGTTTTCCACTCCATCAGGTCATTTATGGTCTTATCTACCCTGTTTTTTCTATTTAGCCATTCATCTCATCTTTTTTCAACATTTTCAGCTTCCTTGTGATGGGTTCAAACATGCTCCTTTAGCTCATAGAAGTTTGTTATTACTGACCTTCTGAAGCCTACTTCTGTCAACTTGTCAAAGTCATTCTCCATCCACCTTTGTTCCATTGCTGGTGAGGAGTTGCAATCCTTTGGAGGAGAAGAGGTGCTATGATTTTTAGAATTTTCAGCTTTTCTGCTCTAGTTTCTCCTCATCTTTGTGGTTTTATCTACCTTTGTTCTTTGATGTTGGTCACCTAAAGATGGGGTTTCGTTATAGATGAACTTTTTGTTGATGTTGAAGCTATTCCTTTGTGTTTGTTAGTTTTCTTTCTGTCAGGTCCCTCAGCTGCAAGTGTGTTGGAGTTTGCTGGAGTTCCACTCCAGACCCTGTTTGCCTAGGTATCACTAGCGGAGGCTGCAGAACAGCAAATATTGCAGAACAGCAAATATTGCTGCCTGATCCTTCCTCTGGAAGCTTCTTCCCAGAAGGGCACCTGCCTATATGAGGTGTCGGTCAGCCCCTACTGGGACGTGTCTCTCAGTTAGGTTACACTGGGGTCAGGGACCCACTTGTGGAGGCAGTCTGTCCATTCTTAGAACTCAAATGCCATGTGGGAGAACCACTGCTCTCTTCAGAGCTGTCAGACAGGGATGTTTATGCCTGCAGAAGTTGTCTGCTGCCTTTTGTTCAGCTATGCCCTGCCCACAGAGCTGGAGTCTAAAGGCAGTAGGCCTTGTTGAGCTGTGGTGGGCTCCACCCAGTTCAAGCTTCCCAGCTGCTTTGTTTACTTACTCAAGCCTCAGCAATGGCGGATGCTCCACCCCCAGCCAGGCTGCCACCTCGCAGATCGATCTCAGACTGCTGTGCTAGCAGTGAGCAAGACTCCGTGGGCATGGGACCCACCGAGCCAGGCACAGGAGAGAATCACCTTGTCTGCCGGTTGCTAAGACCTTGGGAATGTGCAGTATTTGGGTGGGGAGTGTCCCATATTTTCAGGTAGTCTGTCACGGCTTCCCTTGGCTAGGAAAGGGAACTCCCATGACCCCTTGTGCTTCCTGTGTGAGGCAACACCCTGCCCTGCTTCAGCTCACTCTCCGTGGGCTGCACCCACTGTCCAACCAGTCTCAATGAGCTGAACCAGGTACCTCAGTTGGAAATGTGGAAATCACCTGTCTTTTGCGTTGATCACGCTGGGAGCTGCAGACCAGAGCTGTTTCTATTCGGCCATCCTGGAATGCCCCCCTACCCCCATATGTGTTATTCTTGTCTGACTTTACTTCAAGGCTATACTAATCTCATCAAATTAGTAGTGTTACTTATTTTCTTGTATTCTGAAACAGAATGAGATTGGAATTAACTGTTTTTTGTAAACTGTGTTGACCTTTCTTACCAAAATGGGCCTGGTGTCTTTCTCAGGGAAGTGTAAGTAATCTGTGTAGCTACCTACAGTGTAGCTCTTTTTTTTTTTTTTTATTTAACTCCTTTTGCAAATAATTTAAAGATATTTGTTAAAGAACATTTTTTCCTAATATGAATCACATACAAATGAATTAAGTAGACCCCATTGCTTTCTGAATTTTGGTGTCTAGGCAAGGAGTAAACTTTTTTGATTCAATCCCCACTTGCTCTGATTCTAGGGTATAGAAGTAGAGTTCCTCTGGAGAATGGGGTTTCACTTACTCTGTGTAAGCTTTTACTGTGCATGCTGTGAATCATATTTTGCATGTTCATCCACTAAATACATTCTAACCTGGGCATTGTACCTTATGGAAATACCTCAGTTTCTAGCTTTTTAAACACTTTTTTATTTGTAGTATTATATTTATTTTGTTATTTGCATAGGAATTTGGAAAGATGGAAATTAAATACATAACTGATATTGTCATCTGGAAGCAGAAGTCTCATAAGTATCTACAGTTTGTTTTATGTGCTTACATAGAGTTCATACTATGTTACGTGTTGTGCTACCATATATAGATATGTGTTATGATATGTTTTATTATTAATGTTATATTAGCACTTCAAATAGTATTCATATTTAGTTTTTTCTCTTTTTATTATTATTATTATTATTATTATTATTATTATTATGTTGAGATGGAGTTTCACTCTTGTTGCCCAAGCTGGAGTGCAATGTTGTGATTTCTGTTCACTGCAACTTCCACCTCCTGAGTTCAAGAGATTCTTGTGTCTCAGCCTCTTGAGTAACTGGAATTACAGGCATGCACCACCATTACATCCAGCTAATTTTTGTATTTTTAGTAGAGACAGGGTTTCACTATGTTGGCCAGGCTGGTCTCAAACTCCCAACCTCAGTCGACCTGCCCACCTCAGCCTCCCAAAGTGCTGGGATTACAGGCATGAGCCACAGCACCTGGCCTCTCTTTTTTATTTGTACAGATTTATGGCACACATGTAAAATCTTATTACATGTATTTGGTTTTAAATAACCAGAAGGCTAGGTGTCTGCACTTCAAATTGACTAATTTAATATGCCCTAATATGTGTGGGCATACACACACACACACACACACACATGCACACAAAGTTGAGACTTCACCTATTACCTACCCCTTTAGCACACTAGGAAATTTATACACTCAGAAATATACTGTTGACTCAATGGTAGACTACAAGAAACCTGCCACTTCAAAAGGTTTCATAGTGCCTCAAGGTGCGTAACTCTCTGTAGCAATCTATAGAGCCATGGAGTTCATAGCTTGGTGCCTACATTCACCAAGAATTGTTATGAGTCTGTTATTTCGTGGTACTGAGTGAACTGAGGCATTTGGGCTATATTTTTAACTTTACAATGAAATCTGGTATGGCTGTTGTATCTATGGAGGTAAGTGCTGAGCTTGCTGCACCTGAACCATATGTCACCCAATTCAGATATGTTTGCGAGAGTATTTACCATGAGTCTATATCTAGAAAGAACCCAAGTGCTTGGTAAGATAAAAAATATATGATTAGACACTTTAGAGCAAACAACTCTTCCCTGCATTGTGATTTTTCTACAACTCTGGAAAAAAGTCACTCTTAAATTCAGGCCTCATATTAGCTGAGAAGAAATTCAGTGTTCTTGATTAAGAGTTAAACTATTAAAACATGATTTGGAACAATATTAATAACAACTCGTACCCACTGACAGCTTCCTATCTACAAGGCACGATTCTCAGTTTTTCATGTGCTTTAAGTCATACAATTCTTACAACAACCATAAAATGTATATATAACTATTAATCTTCATTTTGCAAAGGAAGAAACTAAGGCACACACAAGCTAAGTGATGTAACCAAGGTTTCCACAGCCGGTATAGCACAGCCATAATTAGAACTCAGGCAATTTGTTTCTTGAGTGCATCCTCTTAACCATTATGGATGGGACACTGTGAATAGGACAGGGATTAACAGGTCTAAAAGAGTATAATAGCATTTAGTTAGAATTCCAGTGGTTTCCATTTGGACCAATGATAGAGGAGTGGCCATAATAAAATGTAAGTGTAAAAAACTTTATAATTAGATTTCTTAGTGTCTGAGAGTATGGGCTCTGAAGTTAGATTATTTAGATTCACATTCTGGCTCCAACTTTTTATTTCTTATGTGTCATTGAAATATTATTAAATGTATCTAAGCCTCAATGTCCTGAACTGAGAGATCAAGCCAATAATATAACTTATTAATTTAAGTAATTTAGAACAATGTTTGGCACTTGAAAAGCTCTCAACACCCTGATGTGTGTGTGTTTCCATACTAGACTCTTATGTAAACCAGAAAACACAGAGATGCACTAACGTGTGCATCTTTAATGTAGATAAGGAAGAAAAGTTTTATATTTGTCTCTAGATCCTGTGAGAAGTGCAGTTGGTGCTAGGCTGACAAAATCAATGGTATCTAGGTTTTTTTCAAGATACTTTTTATATGTTTGTAATTGAGGTGTGTAACATTGTAATTGAGGTGTGTAACCACTTATATGTTTAGTAAGAAGACTAAAAGACAAATCTATCAAAAATAATAACTACAGAAACTTTCTAACAGGCAGACAGTATGAAAAGATGTAAACAGAGATGGATACAACAAAAAGTCAAAAAGTGGGGACAATGAAGTTAAAGCATAGATTTTCTAGTTTTTGCTTGTTTTTATTTTTTTATAATCATCAGAGTTAAGTTTTCATCAGTGTAAAATGATTTACTATAATACATTTTTGCAAACCTCATGGAAACTACAAACAAAAACCTATAACAAATCAAAAAAAAAGTGGGAACAGAGTAAGATAGCCAAATAGAAGTCTACACCAATCATCCCCTCCCCCACAGGAACACCAAATTTTACAACTATTTACACAAAAATAGCACCTTCATAAGTACCAAAAATCTGGTGAGAACTCACAGTATCTAGTTTTAAATTCATATCACTGAAAGTGGCACTGGAGCAGGTAAAAAAGGCTGAATTCTATCAAACATTTAAAGAAAAATACAAATCCTACTCAAACTGTTTCAAACATAGAGGAGGAAAGAATACTTCCAAACTTATTATATGAGGCCAATATTATCCTAATACCAAATCCAGACAAAGATACAACAACAAAACTATAAGCCAGTATTACTGACAAGTATTAATACAAAAATTCTCGCAAAAGGCTAGCAAACCATCATATTTAAAAGATCATTCATTGTGACCAAGTGCGATTTATCCCAAGGGATGCAAAAATGGTGCAATATATGCAAATAAATTAATGTAACACATCATATCAACAAAATTAAGGACAAAAACCATATGATCATTTCAATAGATGCTGAAAAAGCATTTGATGAAATTCAACAATTCTTCACGCTAAAAATGCTTTAAAAACTGGATGTAGAAGGAATCATATCTCAACATAACCCATATATGACAAATTCACAGCTAAAATTACATGAATGGGAAACACTGAAAGCTTTCCGTCAAAGATCTGGAACACAACAAGGATGTCTACTTTCACCACTGTTATTCCACACGGTATTGGAAGTACTAGTTGGAGCTATCAGACAAGAGAAAGAAATAAAGAGCATTCAAGTTGGAAAGGAAGAAGTCAAGTTATCCTTGTTTTTAGATAATATAATCTTATATTTTGGAAAATCTAAAGACTCCAGCAAAAAAACTATTAGAAGAGAGAAAGAAACACAGTAAAGTTTCAGCACACAAAATTAACACACATAAATCAGAAGCATGTCTATATGTCAACAGTGAACAATTTGAAAAAGAAATCAAGAAAAATAACTAATGGGTACTTGGCTTAATACTTGAGTGATAAAATAGTTTTTACAACGAATCCCCATATTACAAGTTTACCTATGTAATAAATCTGCACTTGTACTCCTGAACTTAAAATAAAAATTAAAAAAGAAAGTAATCCCATTTACAATTGCTACAAATAAGATAAAATACCTAGAAAGTAAATTAATCAAAGAAGTGGAAGATCTCTACAATAAACACTGTAAAACATTTATGCAAGAAATTTCAAAAGACCCCAAAAATGTAAAGATATTCTATGTTCATGGATTGGAAGTATCAATATTGTTAAAAAGTCCATACTACCCGAAGCAATCTACAAATTTAATGTAATAACTATCATATTTTATTAATGACATTCTTCACAAAAATAGAAAAAAATCTTTAAATTTATATGGAACCACAACAGACCTAGAATAGCTAAGACGATCCTAAATAATAACAACAAGAAAAGAAAACTGGAGGAGTCACATTATCTGACTTGAAATTGTACTATGCAGCTATAGTAACCAAAATGGCATGGAACTGGCATAAAAACAGACACATAGATCAGTGAAACAGAATGAAGAACCCAAAGATAAATCCATGCATCTAAAGTGACTTCATTTTTTACAAAGGTGCCAAGAACATATATTGAGGAAAGGACAATTTCTTCACTAAATAGTGGTGGGAAAACTAAATGTCCACATGCAGAAGAATGAAATAAGACCCCTATCTTTCACATATACAAAAATCAAACCAAAATGGATTAAAGACTTAAATCTAACACCACAAACTATAAAATTACTAACAGAAAACATTGAGGAAACTCTCCACAACATTGAAGTGGGCAAAGATTTCTTAAGTAATACCCCCAGAAGCACAGGAAACCAAAGCAAAAATAAAAGAAATGGAATCATATCAAGTTAAAAAGCCTCTTCACAGCAATTGACACAAGAAACAATTGACAAAGTGAAGAGACAACTCGGAATGGGAGAAAATATATGCAAACTACTCATATTACAAGACATTAACAACCAGAATATATAAGGAGCTCAAACAACTTTATAGAAAAAAATCTAATACTCCAATTTAAAAATGGGCAAAATATCTGAATAGACATATATCAAAAGACATACAAATGGCAAACAAGCCTATGAAAAGTGCTCCACATCACTGATTATCAGAGAAATGCAAATCAAATCTACAGTGAGATATCAGCTCAGCCCATTTAAAATGTCTTTTATGCAAACGTCAGGCAATACCAAATGCTGGCTAGGAGATGGAGAAAAGGGAACCCTTTTCACTCTTGTACAGTCTTGGTGGAAATGTTAATTAGTACAACTACTATGGAGAACAGTTTAGAGGCTCCACAAAAAGTAAAAATATAGCTGCCTGGAGTCTGGGGGGATCACGGAGGATGGGAGGCAAAACTAGATTGCAGCTCTGACTTCAACAGACAGAGCAGTATGTGGAGGCTCGCATTAGAAATTTTTGCTCCAGAATGACTGCAGGAATAAATCAGGACATCTGAGAAGACCCATAAACACCTTGAAGGAAGCATATTGCTCCTGCAGGACCTGGGAGACGCCCAAATACTGTGAGTGCCCAAACTGTGGAAGCAGAAAAGGGACTGTCCACCTTTGAACACACACCTTTACTGGAGAAACTGAAGGCCTAGATTATCAGAGAAGATTTTGACTTTACTTAGAGCTGAATTAATTTAGAGAGCCAAGCAAAAAACAAGGGTAGAGGAAGCAGTGGGAAAAGTTCTGGGACCTTGCTGGGTCCCCTAGCAAGCCGTTTTTGCCTGGCCTCGCATGGGTCCTTCAGGAGGGTGGCCAGAAGCACTGGTAAAAGGCCACAGGGAGAAAGAAATCTTCAGCTGAACTTTGTAACAATTTGAACTGATTAAGAATCCTCCTGGCCAGAACTCAAGGAAGGGTGTGAATCTGGTGTGCAGACTCCACAGGCAGGGGAAGAAGGAGAGCCATATTTGCTTTTACATCTGGGAGGCAGATAGCCTGGGGTGAGTTCTCAGCCCTGCTCACCCACTGCCTGGAAATAGACTCAGTGCTGTTGGGTGGGGCACGAAGGGAGTGAGAGCAGCCCTTTGGAATGCATGGGAGCTGGGTAAGTCCTGTGACTGCTGGCTTTCCCCCACTTCCCTGAAAACCTGCATGACACGGTAGAGACAATCGTAATCCTCCTAGGAACGTAACTCCATTTACCTGGGAACCTCAACCCCATCTCCCACAGCAGCTGTAGCAAGACCCACCAAAGGAGAGTCTGAGCTCAGACACACCTAGCCCAGCCCCCACCTAATGGTTCTTCCCTACCCACCCTGGTAACTGCAGACAAAAAGGATATACTGTTGGGAGTTCTAGGGCCCTGCCTACTGCCTGTTCCACACCATACTACCATAGCTGATGCTCTCTGGAAAGCAACACCTCCTGGCAGGAGGACAACCATCATAAAAATAGTGCATTAAACCACCTAAGCTAAGAACCCTCACAGAGTTTATTTCACCCCCCTGCCACCTCCACCAGAACAGGTCCTGGTATCCACGGCTGAGACCCACAGATGGTTCACATCACAGGACTCTGTGCAGACAACCCCCAGCACCAGCCCCCAGCATGGTAGACTTGCTGGGTGGCTAGATCCAGATGTGAGGCAGCAATCACTGCAGCTCAGCTCTCAGGAAGCCACATCCATGCAAAAAGGGGTAGAGTACAACGACAAGGGAACACCCTGTGGGACAAAAGATTCTGAACAACAGCCTTCAGCCCTAGACCTTCCCTTTGACAGTGGCTACCCAAATGAGAAGGAACCAGAAAACCAACTCTGGTAATACGACCAAATGAGGTTCTTTAACACCCCCAAAAAAATCACACTAGCTCACCAGCAAGGGAGCCGAACCAAGAAGAAATCTCTGATTTACTTGAAAAATAATTCAGTAGGTTAGTTATTAAGCTAATCAGGGAGGCATCAGAGAAGGAGGAAGCCCAATGTAAGAAAATCCAAAAAAAAAAAAAATGACACAAGAAGTGAAGGGAGAAATATTCAAGGAAATAGCATAAATAAAAAACAATCAAAACTGTTACCAGGTTATCTAAAGTTAAGATGAATGAAAGAATCTTAAGATCTGTGAGACAAAAGCACCAGTTAACCTATAAAGGAAAACCTGATCATCATGGTGGACAGGAGGCAGGATTGCAGCTCTGACTTGGACAGACAGAGCAGCATGCAGAGCCTCACATTGTGAATTTTAGCTCCAGATTGACTGCAAAAACAAATAAGCAATCCCAAGAGAACCCAAAGACCCTCTGAGGAAAGCAGAATGCTCTTGTAGGACCCAGGAGACACCTCAAATACTGGGAGTGCCCCAACAGCAGAAGTGGCAGAAGTGGGAAAGGATGATCCTTCTCTCCTGAGCACACACCCCCACTGGAGGAACTGAAGGTCTGTTTGTGGGAGAAGTTTCCAACCTTACCTGAAGCTGAGTCAATTTAGAGAGACAAGTGAAATACAGGGGTAGAGGAAGCAGCAGAAAGGCCCTGGGAGCTTGCTGGGTCCCCAAGCAGGTCATTCCTGCCTGGCACTACAGGGATCCATTGGGAGGGCAGCCAGAGGAGTGGGGGGAAAACAGCACAGAAAGAAGAAAATCTTCAGCTGAACTTTGTAACAATTTAAGCGGGCCAAGAAGCCTACTGGCCAGAACTTAGGGGAGGGCATGAATCCGGTGCACAGACTCCACAGGCAGGGGAAGAACCAAGCCCTTTAATTTCGCAGCTGGGTGGTGGGTAGCCTGGGGCAGGTTCTCAAGCCCGGCTCTCCCACTGCCTGGAAACAGACTTGGGGCTGTTGGGGGAGCACAGTGGGCGTGAGACAGACCCTTTGGTTTGCATGGGAGCTGGGTGAGGCCTGTGACTGCCAACTTTCCCCCACTTTCCTGACAACCTGCATGACTCAGCAGAGAAAGCCATAATCCTCCTAGGTACACAACTCCATTGACCTGGAAACCTCACACTCATCCCCCACAACAGCCACAGCAAGACTCGCCCAAGAAGAGTCGGAGCTCAGACACACCTAGCCATATCCTCACCTGATGGTCCTTCTTTACCCACCCTGGTAGCTGAATACAACAGGCATATAATTTTGGGAGTTCTAGGGCCCCACCCACCACCAATTCCTCTCCATACTACCACAGCTGATGCTCTCTGGAAAGCACCACCTCCCAGCAGGAGGCCAACCAGCACAAAAATAGAGCATTAAACCACTAAAGCTAAGAAACCTTTGGAGTCCATTTCACCCCCCTGACACCTCCACCAGAACAGGTGCTGGTATTCTTGGCTGAAAGACCCGTAGACGGTTCACATCACAGGACCCTGTGCAGACAATTCTCAGTACTAGTCCAGAGCCGTGTAGACATACTAGGTGGTTAGACCCAGAAGAGAGACAACAATCACTGCAGTTTGGCTCACAAGAAACAACATCCATAGGAAAAGATGAAGAGTACTACAACAAGGGAACACCCCACGGGACAAAAGATTCTGAACAACAGCCATCAGCCCTAGACTTTCCATCTGACAGAGCCTACCCAAATGAGAAGAAACCAGAAAACCAACTCTAATAATATGAATAAACAAACCCCCAAAATCACACAAGTTCACCAGCAATTAATCCAAACCAAGAAGAAAAATCCCTGATTTACCTGAAAAAGAATTCAGGAAGTTAGTTATTAAGCTAATCAGGGAGGCACCAGAGAAAGGGGAAGCCCAATGCAAGGAAATCCAAAAAATGATACAAGAAGTAAAGGGAGAAATATTAAAAAATATAGTTCAAAAAAAATTTAAAATTCAGGAACCAATGGACACACATACAGAAATGGGAAATGCTCTGGAAAGTCTCAGCAATAGAATTTAACAAGTAGAAGAAAGAAATTCAGAGCATGAAGACAAGGTCTTCAAATTAACCCAATCCAAAAAAGACAAAGAAGAAAAGAATAAGGAAATATGAACAAAGCCTCCAAGGAGTCTGGCATTATGTTAAATGATCAAATCTAGGAAGAATTGGTGTTCCTGAGGAAGAAAAGAAATCTACAAGTCTGGAAAACATATATGGGGGAATAATTGAGGAAAACTTCCCAGGCCTTGCTAGAGGCCAAGACATCCAAATAAAAGAATCACACACACACACACACACAAATACAAAAAATAAATAAAACAAAAAATGATTATTTGAAAAGATAAATAAATTGATACACCATTACTGATATTAACCAAAAAAAGAAGAAAGTAAACACAAATAACTTTAATAAGAAATGAAACAGGAGAAGTTACAACTGATATAACTGAAATACAAAAGATCATTCAAGGCTACTGTGAACATCTTTAGGCACATAAACTAGAAAACCTAGAGGAGATGAATAAATTCCTAGAAAAATACAGCCCTCCTAGATTAAATCAGAAAGAATTAGATACCCTGAACAGATAAAAAAAAAAAGTCAGAGAGATTGAAATGATAATTTAAAAATTACCAACAAAAAATGTCCAAGACCAGACAAATTTACAGAAGAATTTTACCAGTTCATTCAAAGAAAAGTTGGTACCAATACTTTTCACATTATTCCACAAGGTAGAGAAAAAAAGGAACCCACTCTAATTCATTACATGAAGTCAGCATCACCCTAATCCCAAAACCAGGAAAGGACATAACCAAAAGAAGAAACGACAGACCAATATCCCTGACGAACATACATGCTAAAATCTTTAGCAAAATACTAGCTAACTGAATGCAACAACACATCAAAAAGTAATCCACCATGATTAAGTGGTTTTCATACCAGGGATGCAGGGATGTTTTAAGATATGCAAGTCAATAAATGTGATACACCCCATAAACAGAATTAAAAGCAAAAATCACATAATTATCTCAATAGAAGCAGAAAAAGCATTTGACAAAACTCAGCATCTGTCTATGATTAAAACTCTCAGCAATATTGACATACTAGAGATGTACCTCGATGTAATAAAAGCCATCTATGACAAACCCACAGCCAACAAAATACTGAATGAGGAAAAGTTGAGGTGGTCTGTCTCAGCAGGTCCCACCCCCACGGAGCCCAGCAAACTAAGATCCACTGGCATGAAATTCTCGCTGCCAACACAGCAGCAGCCTGAGATGGACCTGGGATGCTCAAGCTTGGTTGTGGGAGGAGCGTCCGCCATTGCTGAGGCTTGAGTAGGCACTTTTACCCTTACAGTGTAAACAAAGCCACCTGGAAGTTCGAACTGGGCGGAGCTCACTGCAGCTCAGCAAGGCTGCTGTAGTCTCTTCTCTGGGCAAGGTATCTCTGAAAAAAAGGCAGCAGCCCCAGTCAGGGACTTATAGGTAAAACCACCATCTCCCTGGGATAGAGCACTTGGGGGAAGGGGCGGCTGTGGGCACAGCTTCAGCAGACTTAAAAGTCCCTGCCTGACGGCTCTGAAGAGAGCAGCGGACCTCCCAGCACAGCAGTGGAGCTGTGCTAAGGGTCAGACTGCCTCCTCAAGTCGGTCCTTGACCCCCATATATCCTGACTGTGAGATGCCTCCCAGTAGGGGCTGACAGACACCTCATATAGGAGAGTTCCAGCTGACATCTGGCAGGTGCCCTGCTGGGACGAAACTTCCAGAGGAAAAGACAGACAGCAATCTTTGCTGTTCTGCAGCCTCCTCTAATGATACCCAGGCAAACAAGGTCTGGAGTGGACCTCCAGCAAACTGCAGCAGACCAACAGCAGAGGGACCTGACTGTTAGATGGAAAACTAACAAACAGAAAGGAATAGCACGTCCACTCAAAGACCGTATCTGAAGGTCACCGACATCAAAGAGCAAAGGTAGATAAATCCACAAAGATGGGGAGAAACCAGTGCAAAAAGCCTGAAAATTCCCAAAACCAGAATGCCTCTTCTCCTCCAAAGGATCACAACTCCTCGCCAGAAAGGGAACAAAACTGGACAGGGAATGAGTTTGACGAATTGACAGAAGTAGGTTTCAGAAGGTGGGTAATAACAAACTCCTCTAAGCTAAAGGAGCGTGTTCTAACCCAATGCAAGGAAGCTAAGAACCTTGAAAAAAGGTTAGATGAATGCTAACTAGAATAACCAGTCCAGAGAAGAACATAAATGACCCGATGAAGCTGAAAAACACAGCACGAGAACTTCATGAAGCATACACAAGTATCAATAGCCTAATCGATCAAGCAAAAGAAGGATATCAGAGATGAAAGATCAACTTAATGAAATAAAGTGAGAAGACAAGATTAGAGAGAAAAAAATTAAAAGGAACAAACAAAGCCTCCAAGGAATATGGGACTATGTGAAAAGACCAAATCTATGTTTGATTGGTGTGCCTGAAAGTGATGGGGACAATGGAACTCAGTTGGAAAACACTCTCCAGGATATTATCCAAGAGAACTTCCCCAACCTAGCAAAGCAGGCCAACATTCAAATTAAGGAAATACAGAGAACACCGGAAGAGCAACCCAAAGACACATAATCAACAGATTCATCAAGGATGAAATGAAGGGAAAAATGTTAATGGCAGCCAGAGAGAAAGGTCGGGTTATCCACAAAGGTAAGCCAATCATACTAACAGCAGATCTCTCGGCAGAAACCCTACAAGCCAGAAAAGAGTGAAGGCCAATATTCAACATTCTTCAAGAAAAGAATTTTCCACCCAGAATTTCATATCCAGCCAAACTAACCTTCATAAGTGAAGGACAAATAAAATCCTTTACAGACAAGCAAATGCTGAGAGATTTTGTCACCACCAGGCCTGCCTTACAAGAGCACCTGAAGGAAGCACTAAACATGGAAAGGAAAAACCGGTACCAGCAACTGCAAAAATATACCAAATAGTAAAGACCATCAACAATATGAAGAAACTGCATCAACTAATGGGCAAAATAACCAGCTAGCATCATAATGACAGGATCAAATTCACACATAACAATAATAACCTTAAGTGTGAACAGGTAAAATGTCCCAGTTAAAAGACACACACTGACAAATTGGATAAAGAGTCAAGACCTATCAGTGTGCTATATTCATGAGACCCATCTCACATGCAAAGACACACATAGGCTCAAAAAAAGAAATGGAGGAATATTTACCAAGCAAATGGAAAGCAAAAAAAAATCAGGAGTTGCAATCCTAATCTCTGATAAAAAAGTCTTTAAAGCAACAAATATCAAAAGAGACAACAAATGGCAATACATAATGGTAAAGGGATCAATGCAATAAGAAGCACTATCCTAAATATATATGCACCCAATACAGGAGCACCCAGATTCATAAAGCAAGGCCTTAGAGACTGCAAAGAGCCTTAGACTCCCACACAACAATAATGGGAGACTTTAACACCCCACCGGTGATATTAGACAGATCAACGAGATAGAAGCTTAACAAAGATATTCAGGACTTTACCTCAGCTCTGGACCAAGCATATCTAATAGACATCTACAGAACTCTTCACCCCAAATGAACAGGATGTACATTCTTCTCAGCACCTCATCTCACTTATTCTAAAATTGGCCACATAATTGGAAGTAAAACACTCTTCAGCAAATGCAAAAAACGGAAATCATAGCAGTCTCTCAGACCACAGTGCAATCAAATTAGAACTCAGGATTAAGAAACCCACTCAAAACCACACAAATACATGGAAACTGAACAACCTGCTCCTGAATGACTACTGCATAAATAATGAAACGAAGTCACAAATAAAAATGTTCTCTGAAACCAATGAGAATGAAGACACAACGTACCAGAATCTCTGGGACACATTTAAAGCACTGTGTAGAGGGAAATGTATAGCACTAAATGCCCACAGGAGAAAGGAGGAAAGATCTAGAATTGATACCTTAACCTCAAAATTTAAAGAACTAGAGAAGCAACAGCAAACAAATTCAAAAGCCAGCAGAAGACAGGAAATAACTAAGATCAGAGCTGAACTAAAGGAGATAGAGACACAAAAAATCAATAAATCCAGGAGCTTGTTTTTTGGAAAAGACCAACAAAATAGACTGCTAGCTCAGCTAATAAAGAAGAAAAGAGAGAAGAAACAAATAGATGCAATAAAACATGATATAGGGGATATCACCACTGATCAAACAGAAATACAAACTACCATCAGAAAATACTATAAACACCTCTACGCAAATAAACTAGAAAATCTAGAAAGGATAGATAAATTCCTGGACACATACACCCGCCCAAGACTAAACCAGGAAGAAGTTGAATCCCTGAATAGAAAAATAACAAGTTCTGAAACTGAGGCAGTAATTAATAGCCTACCAACCAAAAAAAAAAAAAGACCAGGACCAGATGGATTCACATCCGAATTCTATCAGAGGTACAAAAGGAGTTGGTGCCATTCCCTCTGAAACTATTCCAAACAATAGAAAAAGAGGGAAACCTCCATAATTCATTTTATGAGGCCATCGTCATCCTGACACCAAAACCTGGCAGAAACCCAACAAAAAAAGAGAAAATTTCAGGCCAGTATTTCTGATGAACATCGATGCAAAAGTCCTCAATAAAATACTGGCAAAACAAATCCAGCAGCACATCAAAAAGCTTATCCACCACGATAAAGTTGACTTCATACCTGGGATGCAAGGTTGGTTCAACATACACAAATCAATAAATGTAATCCATCACATAAACAGAACCAATTAAAAATCCACGTGATTATCTCAATAGATGTAGAAAAGGCCTTAGACAAAATTCAACACCACTTCATGCTAAAAACTTTCAATAAACTAGGAATGTATCTCAAAATAACAAGAGCTATTTATGAGAAACCCACAGCCAATATCATACCGAATGGGCAAAAACTGAAAGCATTCCCTTTAAAAACCGGCACAAGACAAGGATGCCATCTCTCACCACTCCTACTCAACACCATATTGGAAGTTCTGGCCAGTGCAATCAGACAAGAGAAAGAAATAAAGGGTATTCAAATAGGAGGAGAGGACGTCAATTTGTCTCTGTTTGCAGATGACATGATTGTATATTTAGAAAACCCCATCATCTCAGCCCAAAATCTCACTAAGCTGATAAGCAACTTCAGCAAAGTCCCCGGATACAAAATCAATGTGCAAAAATCACAAGCATTCCTATACGCCAATAACAGACAAACAGAGAACCAAATCATGAGTGAACTCCCATTCACAATTGCTACTAAAAGAATAAAATACCTAGGAATACAACTTACATGGGATGTGAAGGACCTCTTCAAGGAGAACTACAAACAACTACTCAAGGAAATAAGAGTTGACACAAACAAATGGAAAAACATTCCATGTGCATGGGTAGGAAGAATCAATATCATGAAAATGGCCATACTCCCCAAGGTATTTTATAGATTCAATGCTATCCCCATCAAGCTACCATTGACTTTCTTCACAGAATTGGAAAAAACTACTTTAAACTTCATGTGGAACTAAAAAAGACCCCGCATAGCTAAGACAATCCTAAACAAAAAAACAAAGCTGGAGGCATCACACCACCTGACTTCAAACTATACTACAAGTCTACAGTAACCAAAATAGCATGGTACAGGTACCAAAACAGATATATAGATAAATGGAACAGAACAGAGGCCACAGAAATAACACCACACATCTACAACCATCTGATCTTTGACAAACCTGACAAAAACAAGAAATGGGGAAAGGATTCCCTGTTTAATACATGGTGTTGAGAAAACTGGCTAGCCATATGCAGAAAACTGAAATTAGACCACTTCCTTACACCTTGTACAAAAATTAATTCAAGATGGATTCAAGACTTAAACGTAAAACCTAAAACCATAAAAATCCTAGAAGAAAACCTAAGCAACACCATTCAGGACATAGGCATGAGCAAGGACTTCATGTCTAAAATACCAAAAGCAATGGCAACAAAAGCCAAAATTGACAAATGGGATCTAATTAAACTAAAGAGCTTCTGCACAACAAAACAAACTATCATCAGAGTGAACAGAAACCTACAGAATGGGAGAAAATTTTTGCAATCTATCCATCTGACTAAGGGCTAATATCCAGAATCTACAAAGAACTTAAACCAATTTATAAGATAAAAACAAAGAACCCCATCAAAAGGTGGGCAAAAGACATGAACAGACACTTCTCAAAAGAAGACATTTATTTAGCCAACAAACATAAAAAATGCTTATCATCACTGGTCATTAGAGAAATGCAAATCAAAACCACAATGAGATACCATCTCACACCAGTAAGAATGACGATCATTAAAATATCAGGAAACAACACATGCTGGAGAGGGTGTGGAAAAACAGGAACATTTTTACACTGTTGGTGGGAGTGTAAATTATTTCATCCATTGTGGTAGATAGTGTGGTGATTCCTCAAGCACCTAGAACTAGAAATACAATTTGTCTCAGCAATCCCATTATTTGGTATATACCCAAAGTATTATAAATCATTCTACTATAAAGACACATGCGAACATATGTTTATTGCGGCACTATTCACAATAGCAAAGACTTGGAACCAACCCAAATGTCCATCAATGATAGACTGGATTAAGAAAATATGGTACATATACACCATGGAATACTATGCAGCCATAAAAAAGGATGTGTTTCTGTCCATTGCAGGGTCATGGATGAAGCTGGAAATCGTCATTCTCAGCAAACTATCACAAGAACAGACAATCAAACACCACATGTTCTCGCTCATAAGTGGGAGTTGAACAATGAGAACACATGGACACAAGGTGGGGAACATCACACACCCCGGCCTGTCGGGGGTTGGGTGGCTAGGGGAGGGATAGCATTAGCAGAAATATCTAATGTAGGTGACGGATTGATGGGTGCAGCAAACCACCATGGCACATGTATACCTATGTAACAAAACTGCACTTTTTGCACATGTACCCCAGAACTTAAAGTATAATAAAAAAGTATTTTAATTAAAATATTTTAAAATATAAAAAAAGATACAATGAACATTGGGGACTCGGGATGAAAGGGTGGGAAGGGTGTAAGGGATAAAAGACTATAAATATGGTGCAGTGTATACTGCTCAGGTGATGGGTGCACCAAAATCTCACAAATTACCACTAAAGGACTTACTCATGTAACCAAACATCACCTGTTCCTCAATAACCTATATAATAAAATAGATTGTGAGGCTGCAAATATATATATTCACAATAGCCAATATTTGGAAGCATTCTAAATGTTTATCACCAGATGAATGGATAACGAAAATATGGTACATATCCACAATCGAGTATTATTCAGCCATAAAAAGAATGAGATCTTGTTGTGTGCAACAACATGGATAGAACTGGAGTTCATTATGTTAAGTGAGATAAGCCAGTCACAGAAAGACACTTTGCACGTTCTCACTTATTTGTGGGAGCTAAAAATTAAGACAATTAAACTCCTGGAGATAGATTGTAGAAGGATGGTTACAAGAGGCTAAGAAGGGTCGTGAGGTATGGGGGAAATTTGGGGATGGTTAAGTATTACCAAAAAATAGTAGAAAGGAAAACTGAGAGCTGTTATTTGCTAGCACAACAGGGTGACGATAGTCATAAATAATTTAATTGTACACTTTAAAATAATTAAAAGAGTATAATTGGATTGTTTGTAATACATAGGATAAAGGCTTTAGGTGATGCATTCCCCATTTGCCTTGATGTAATTGATATGCATTGCATGCCTTTATCAAAATATCTCATGTAATCCACAACTGTATACACCTATTTACCCACAAAAATTAAAATTAAAAAATGTTAAAAAACATAAAAAGAAAGAAATTAAAAACTTACTACCAGAGAAAATTTCAAAGGAAGAAAAACGAAAAGGAAAAAAGAGAGAACCAACAAAGCAACCAGAAAAAATAATAACAAAATGGCAACAGTAAGTTTGTATCTATCAATAATAACATTAAATGGAAAGGGAGTAAACTTTCCAATCAAAAGACTTAGCATGGCTAAATAGATTAAAAGATAAGACCCAACTTTATGTTTTCTTAAAAAAAAAAAACTCACTTCATCTATAAAGACACATATAGACTGAAAATTTAAAAAGTGTAAAAAGATATTTCATTCAAATGAAAACCAAAAAAGAGCAAGAGTAGCTATACTTGTATCAAATAAAATAGATTTTGAGAAAAAAACTATAAAAAGAGACAAAGAAGGTAATTATGTAACAATTAAGGGGTCAATTGAGAAACAGAATATAAGAATTGTAAATGTATATGGACCCAACACTGGAGTGCCCAGACATATGAAGCAAATATTAGAGTTAAGAGCAACTCCACCAAAATACTGTTAGAACTAACAACAAATTTATTAAAGAATTAAATACAAGAGTAGCATACCAAAATCAGTAGCATTTCTATATGCCAACAGCAAACAATCAGAAAAAAAAAAGAAGAGGTATCTTGTGTGCAACAACACCGACAGCAACTACCAATAAAATAAAATACCTGGGAATAAACTTAACCAAAGAAGTGAAAGGTCTCTATAATGAAAACTATAAAACACTGATGAGAGAAATTGAAGAGGAAACAAAAAAAGTGGAAAGATACTCCATGTTCACGGATTGGAAGAATAAATATTGTTAAAATGTCTGTACTACTCAAAGCAATCTACAGATGCAGTACAATCTCTATAAAAATACTTACCACATTCTTAAATAGAAAACAATCCTAAAATTTATTTGGAAACATAAAAGGCCCAAAATAGCCAAAGCCATCCTGAGAAAAACAAAGAAGCTAGAGGCATCACATCACTTGAGTTCAAATTATACTAAAAACTATAGTAACCAAAAAAGCATGATGCCGGCATAAAAACAGAAACAGACAAATGGAACAAAATAGAGAAATAAATTTATGTATTTACAGTCAGCTAATTTCCAACAAATGTTTCAAGAACATACACTGGGGGAATCACACACTCTTCAATAAATATTTATGGTAAAACTGGATATCTATACGCAGAAGAATAAAATTAGACCTCTGTCTCTTGCCATATACAAAATTCAAAACAAAGTGGATTAAAGATTTAACTCCAATACCTGAAATTATGAAACTACTAAAAGAAAACATTGGAGAAACATTCCAAGACATTGGTCTGGGAAAATATTTTTTAAGCGAGACTTCAAAAACACAGGCAACCAAAGCAAAACCAGACAAATGGAATCATACCAAGTTAAAAAACTTCTGCACAGCAAACAAAACAATCATCAAAGTGAAGAGACAAACCACAGAATAAAAGAAAGTATTTGCAAACTACCCATCTGACAAGAGATTAATAATCAGAATAAACAAAAAGCTCAAAAAAATTCAACAGGGAAAAATTAATTTGACTAAAAGATGGGCAAAAGATCTGAATAGACATTTTTCAAAACAAGACATACAAATGGCCAACATGTATATGAAAAAATGTTAACATCACTAAACATTTGAGAAATGCAAATAAAAACTACAATATCGCATTTCGGTTAAAATGATAATAACAAATGTTGACAAGGATACAGAGAAAGGAGAGCTCTTATACACTGTGGGAATGTATAAGAGCCACTAGGGACAATGGTATGGAGGTTCCTTGCAAAACTAAAAATACAACTACCATATGATCCAGCAATCCCACTCCTGGGTATATATCCAAAAGAAAGAAAAGCAGTATAATGAAAAGATATCTGAACACCCATGTTTATCACAGCCACTATTCTCGACAGCCAACATATAGAATCAACCTAAGTGTCTACAAAGATGAACAAAGATTAATGTGATATGTATACACACTGTAACGTTATTCAGCCATAAAAAGTAATGAAATCCTGTCATCTGTAACAGCATGGATGTAGCTGGAGGACATTATGCTAAGTGAAATAAGCCAGGCACAGAAAGACAAATATTGCATGTTCTCACTAATATGTGAGAGCTAAAACAATTGAACTCATGGAGATAGAGAGTAGAATGATGGTCACCAGAGTTAAGGAAAGGTAGCAGGGAGGGAAAAATAAAGTGGGGATGATTAATGTGTCCAAAATTCAGTTAGATAGAATGAATAAGATCCAGTATTCAGTATCACAATAGGATGACTATCATTAACAATAATTTATTGTATATTTTTAAATACCTACAATAGTAAAATTTGAATATATCTAACTCCAAGAAAGAATAAGTACTTGCGAAGGATACCAAAAGCAATCCTGATGTGATCATTACACATTGTGTGCCTGTATCAAAACATCACACATCATGAGTGAACTCCCATTCACAATTGCTTCAAAGAGAATAAAATACCTAGGAATCCAACTTACAAGGGATGTGAAGGACCTCTTCAAGGAGAACTACAAACCACTGCTCAATGAAATAAAAGAGGATACAAACAAATGGAAGAACATTCCATGCTCATGGGTTGGAAGAATCAATATGGTGAAAATGGCCATACTGCCCAAGGTAATTTATAGATTCAATGCCATCCCCATCAAGCTACCAATGACTTTCTTCACAGAATTGGAAAAAACTACTTTAAAGTTCATATGGAACCAAAAAAGAGCCCGCATCGCCAAGTCAATCCTAAGCCAAAAGAACAAAGCTGGAGGCATCACGCTACCTGACTTTAAACTATACTACAAGGCTACAGTAACCAAAACAGCATGGTACTGGTACCACAACAGAGACATAGATCAATGGAACAGAACAGAGCCCTCAGAAATGATGCCGCCTTGGAGAGGCTGAGGCAGGAGAATGGCGTGAACCCGGGAGGTGGAGCTTGCAGTGAGCCGAGATCGCGCCACTGCACTCCAGCCTGGGTGAAAGAGCAAGACTCCGTCTCAAAAAAAAAAAAAAAAAAAAAAAAAGAAATGATGCCGCATAGCTACAACTATCTGATCTTTGACAAACCTGACAAAAACAAGAAATGGGGAAAGGATTCCCTATTTAATAAATGGTGCTGGGAAAACTGGCTAGCCATATGTAAAAAGCTGCAACTGGATCCCTTCCTTACACCTTATACAAAAATTAATTCAAGATGGATTAAAGACTTATATGTTAGACCTAAAACCATTAAAATCCTACAAGAAAACCTAGGCAATACCATTCAGGACATAGGCGTGGGCAAGGACTTCATGTCTAAAACACCAAAAGCAATGGCAACAAAAGCCAAAATCGACAAATGGGATCTCATTAAACTAAAGAGCTTCTGCACAGCAAAAGAAACTATCATCAGAATGAACAGGCAACCTACAGAATGGGAGAACATTTTTGCAACCTACTCATCTGACAAAGGGCTAATATCCAGAATCTACAATGAACTCAAACAAATTTACAAGAAAAAAACAAACAACCCCATCAAAAAGTGGGCAGAGGACATGAACAGACACTTCTCAAAAGAAGACATTTATGCAGCCAGAAAACACATGAAGAAATGCTCATCATTACTGGCCATCAGAGAAATGCAAATCAAAACCACAGTGAGATACCATCTCACACCAGTTAGAATGGCCATCATTAAAAAATCAGGAAACAACAGGTGCTGGAGAGGATGTGGAGAAATAGGAACACTTTTACACTGTTGGTGGGACTGTAAACTAGTTCAACCATTGTGGAAGTCAGTGTGGCAATTCCTCAGGGATCTCGAACTAGAAATACCATTTGACCCAGCCATCCCATTACTGGGTATATACCCAAAGGACTATAAATCATGCTGCTATAAAGACACATGCACACGTATGTTTATTGCGGCACTATTCACAATAGCAAAGAGTTGGAACCAACCCAAATGTCCAACAACGATAGACTGGATTAAGAAAATGTGGCACATATACACCATGGAATACTATGCAGCCATAAAAAATGATGAGTTCATGTCCTTTGTAGGGACATGGATGAAGCTGGAAACCATTATTCTCAGTAAACTATTGCAAGGACAAAAAACCAAACACCGCATGTTCTCACTCATAGGTGGGAACTGAACAATGAGAACTCATGGACACAGGAAAGGGAGCATCACACTCCGGGGACTGTTGTGGGGTTGGGGGAGGGTGAAGGGACAGCATTAGGAGATATACCTAATGCTACATAACGAGTTAATGGGTTTAGCAAAACAACATGGCACATGGATACATATGTAACAAACCTGCACATTGTGCACATGTACCCTAAAACCTAAAGTATAATAATTTTAAAAAAATTAAACATTAAAAAAAGTTAAATAAAATTGACAAACCTTTAGCCAGGCTCAGATAAAATAGAGAAGTAACAAATAAATAAAACCTGCAATAAAAAAGGATATGTTACACCTCATTCTGCAGAAATTCAAAGGATCATTAGTGCCTGCTATGAGCAACTACATGCCAATAAATTGGAAAATCTAGAAGAAATGGACAAATTCCTAGATATATGCAGCCTACTGAGATTGAACAAGAAAGAACTCCAAAACCTGAGTAAAGTGATAGCAAGTAATAAGATTGAAACAATAGCAAAAAGACTTACAGTAAAGAAAAGCCTGGGGTCTGATGGCTTCACTGCTGAATTCTACCAAACACTTAAAGAAGTAATGCCAATTTTACTCAAACTCTTCTTGAAAATAAAGAAATGAATACATCCAAACTTATTTTACAAGGCCAGCGTTATCCTGATAGCAAAACCAGACCAAGACAAACACACAAAAAAGAAAAATACAGGCCAATATATCTGATGAATATTGATGCAAAAATTCTCAACAAAACACTAGCAAATGGAATTCAAAAATACATTCAAAAAAGAATTCATTATGATAAAGTGTGATTTATCTCTGAGATGCAAAACAGTTGAAAATACACAAATCAATCAACGTGATATAACAACAGAATAAAGGATAAAAACCATATGTAATCATTTCAATAGATGCTGAAAAAGCATTTGATAAAATTAAACATCCCTTCATGATAAAAAATACCCTCAAAAAACTTTTTGGGAATAGAAGAAACACACCTTAACATAACAAAAGCTGTATATGACAGACCCACAGCTACATCTTTAAAAAACTAAAAAGCCACTCCTCTAATATCTGGAAAACAATAAGGATGTCCACTGTCACCACTGTTATTCTACATAGTACTGGAAGACCTAGTTAGACCAATCAGACAAGAGAAGTATATGGAGACGTGGTAATGCTGCAGGCGGCACTGCAATTTCTTATTAGTCACTATTAGTTACTTATTAGTCACTTATTAGTCACTATTAGTCACTTATTAGGCACTAATAATTTCTTATTAGTCTTGCTAGCAGTCTATCAATTTTGTTGATCGTTTCAAAAAAACCAGCTCCTGGATTCATTAATTTTTTGAAGGGTTTTTTGTGTCTCTATTTCCTTCAGTTCTGCTCTGATTTTAGTTATTTCTAGCCTTCTGCTAGCTTTTGAATGTGTTTGCTCTTGCATTTCTAGTTCTTTTAATTGTGATGTTAGGGTGTCAATTTTGGATCTTTCCTGCTTTCTCTTTTGGGCATTTAGTGCTATAAATTTCCCTCTACACACTGCTTTGAATGTGTCCCAGAGATTCTGGTATGTTGTGTATTTGTTCTCCTTGGTTTCAAAGAACATCTTTATTTCTGCCTTCATTTCATTATGTACCCAATAGTCATTCAGGAGCAGGTTGTTCAGTTTCCATGTAGTTGAGCGGTTTTGAGTGAGTTTCTTAATCTTGAGTTCTAGTTTGATTGCACTGTGGTCTGAGAGACAGTTTGTTATAATTTCTGTTCTTTTACATTTGCTGAGGAGAGCTTTACTTCCAACTATGTGGTCAATTTTGGAATAGGTGTGGTGTGGTGCTGAAAAAAAAGTATATTCTGTTGATTTGGGGTGGAGAGTTCTGTAGATGTCTATTAGGTCCACTTTGTGCAGAGCTGAGTTCAATTCCTGGATATCCTTGTTAACGTTTTGTCTCGTTGATCTGTCTAATGTTGACAGTGGGGTGTTAAAATCTCCCATTATTATTGTGTGGGAGTTTAAGTCCCTTTGTATGTCACTGAGGACTTGCTTTATGAATCTGGGTGCTCCTGTGTTGGGTGCATATATATTTAGGAGAGTTAGCTCTTCTTGTTGAATTGATCCCTTTACCATTATGTAATGGCCTTCTTTGTCTCTTTTGATCTTTGTTGGTTTAAAGTCTATTTTGTCAGAGACTAGGATTGCAACCCCTGCCTTTTTTTGTTTTCCATTTGCTTGATAGATCTTCCTCCATCCCTTTATTTTGAGTCTATGTGTGTCTCTGCAGGTGAGATGGGTTTCCTGAATATAGCACACTGATGGGTCTTGACTCTTTATCCAATTTGCCAGTCTGTGTCTTTTAATTGGAGCATTTAGCCCATTTACATTTAAAGTTATTATTGTTATGTGTGAATTTGATCCTGTCATTATGATGTTAGTTGGTTATTTTGCTCGTTAGTTGATGCAGTTTCTTCCTAGCCTCGATGGTCTTTACAATTTAGCATGTTTTTGCAGTGGCTTGTACCGGTTGTTCCTTTCCATGTTTAGTGCTTCCTTCAGGAGCTCTTTTAGGGCAGACCTGGTGGTGACAAAATCACTCAGCATTTGCTTGTCTGTAAGTATTTTATTTCTCCTTCACTTATGAAGCTTAGTTTGGCTGGATATGAAATCCTGGGTTGAAAATTCTTTTCTTTAAGAATGTTGAATATCAGCCCCCACTCTCTTCTGGCTTGTAGAGTTTCTGCCGAGAGATCAGCTGTTAGTCTGATGGGCTTCCATTTGTGGGTAACCCGACCTTTCTCTCTGGCCGCCCTTAACATTTTTTCCTTCATTTCAACTTTGGTGAACCTGACAATTATGTGTCTTGGAGTTGCTCTTCTTGAGGAGTATCTTTGTGGCGTTCTCTGTATTTCCTGAATCTGAATCTTGGCCTGCCTTGCTAGATTGGGGAAGTTCTCCTGGATAATATCTTGCAGAGTGTTTTCCAACTTGATTCCATTCTCCCCGTCATTTTCAGGTACACCAATCAGACGTAGGTTTGGTCTTTTCACATAGTCCCATATTTCTTGGAGGCTTTGTTCGTTTCTTTTTATTCTTTTCTCTCTAAACTTCCCTTCTCACTTCATTTCATTCATTTCATCTTCCATCACTGATACTCTTTCTTCCAATTGATCACATCGGCTACCGAGGCTTCTGCAATCTTCGCGTAGTTCTTGAAACTTGGCTTTCAGCTCCATCAGGTCCTTTATGGACTTCCCTGCATTGGTTATTCTAGTTATCCATTTGTCTAGTTTTTTTTTTCAAAGTTTTTAACTTCTTTGCTATTGTTTTGAATTTCCTCCCCTAGCTCGGAGTAGTTTGATTGTCTGAAGGCTTCTTCTCTCAACTCGTCAAAGTCATTCTCCGTCCAGCTTTGTTCCATTGCTGGTGAGGAACTGCATTCCTTTGGAGGAGGAGAGGTGCTCTGCTTTTTAGAGTTTCCACATTTTCTGCTCTGTTTTTTCCCCATCTTTGTGGTTTTATCTACTTTTGGTCTTTGATGATGGTGATATACAGATGGGTTTTTGGTGTGGATGTCCTTTCTGTTTGTTAGTTTTCCTTCTACCAGACAGGACCCTCAGCTGCAGGTCTGTTGGCATTTGCTAGAGGTCCAGTCCAGACCCTGTTTGGCTGGGTGTCAGCAGCGGTGGCTGCAGAACAGCGGATTTTCGTGAGACCACAAATTCAGCTGTCTGATAGCTCCTCTGGAAGTTTTGTCTCACAGGAGTACCTGGCCGAGTGAGGTGTCAGTCTGTCCCTGCTGGGGGGGGTGCCTCCCAGTTAGGCTGCTTGGGGGTCAGGGACCCACTTGAGGAGGCAGTCTGTCCATTCTCAGATCTCCAGCTGTGTGCTGGGAGAACCACTACTCTCTTCAAAGCTGTCAGACAGGGACATTTAAGTCTGCATAGATTCCTGCTGACTTTTTGTTTGTCTGTGCCCTGCCTCCAGAGGTGGAGCCTACAGAGGCAGGCAGGCCTCCTTGAGCTGTGGTGGGCTCCACTCAGTTCGAGCTTCCTGGCTGCTTTGTTTACCTAAGCAAGCCTGGGCAATGGCGGGCGCCCCTCCCCAAGCCTCACTGCTGCCTTGCAGTTTGATCTCAGGCTGCTATGCTAGCAATCAGTGAGACTCCGTGGGCATAGGACCCTGAGAGTCAGGTGCGGGACACAATCTCCTGGTGCGCTGTTTTCCAAGCCCGTTGGAAAAGCGCAGTATTAGGGTGGGACTGACCTGATTTTCCAGGTGCTGTCTGTTACCCCTTTCTTTGACTAGGAAAGGGAACTCCCTGACCCCTTGCACTTCCCAGGTGAGGCAATGCCTCACCCTGCTTTGGCTTGTGCACAGTGCACTGCACCGACTGCCCTGCACCCACTGTTTGGCACTCCCTAGTGAGATGAACCCGGTACCTCAAACGGAAATGCAGAAATCACCCGTCTTCTGTGTTTCTCATGCTGGGAGCTGTAGACCGGGGCTGTTCCTATTCGGCCATCTTGGTTTGGGGAAATATTTCTTGACTGATACCCCATAAGCATAGGTAACAAAAGCGAAAATGGACCGTTGGGATTGCATCAAGTTAAAAAGCTTCTGTGTGGCAAAAGAGAAAGTCAACAAAGTGAATAGACAACCCCAGAATGAGAGAAAATATTTGCACATGACCCATTGTACAAAGGATTAATAAGCAGAATATATAAGGAGCTTAAGCAACTCTATAGGAAAAAAATAATAATCTAATCCAAAAACGGCAAAATATTTGAATAAACGTTTCTCAAAAAAGACATACAATGGCAAAAAAGCATATGAAAATGTGCTCAACATCATTGGCAATTAGAAAATTGCAAATCAAAACTGTTGTGAGATATCATTTCACCTCAGTTAAAATGGCTTATATCCAAAAGACAGGCAACAACAAATGGTGGTTGGAAAGTGGAGAAAATGAAACTGTAGCCCGTTCTCACAATGACACTAAAGACATAACTGAGATTGTGTAATTTATAAAGAAAAGAGGCTTAATTGATTCACAATTCATTATGGCTGAGGAAGCCTCAGGGAAACTTACAATCATGGTGGAAGGTGAAGTAAACATGTCCTTCTTCACATGGCAGAAAGAAGGAGAAAAATGAGCAAAAGGGGGAAAATTCCCTCATAAAACCATCAGATCTTATGAGAACTAACTCATTGTCATGAGAATAGCATGGAGGTAAACGTCCCCATGATTCAATTACCTCCCGTTTAGTCCCTCCCATGACATGTGAGAGTTATAAGAACTACAATAGAAGATGATATTTGGATGGAGAAACAGCAAAACCATATTATTTAAGCCCAGCCCCTCTAAAGTCTTGTGCCTTTCCAACAGTCCCTCAGTCTTAACTCATTGCAACATCTCATTTGAGACAAGGCAAGTCCCTTCCACCTTTGAGCCTGTAAAATCAAAAGCAAGTTAGCTACCTCCTAGACACAATGAGGGTACAAGCATTTGGTAAATATACCCATTCCAAATGGGAGAAATTGGCCAAAATGAAGGGGCTACAGGCCTCATGCAAGTCCAAAATCCAGTGGGGCAGTCAAATCCTAAAGCTCCAAAATGATATCCTTTGACTCCATGTCTCACCTCCAGGTCACACTGATGCAAGAGTTGTGCTCCCATGGCCTTGGGCAGCTCCACATCTGTGGCTATGCAGGATATAGCTCTTCTTGGCTTCCTTCATGGTCTGGCATTGCCTGTCTGTGGCTCTTCCAGGTGCACGGGGCAAGTTGTCATAGGATCTACCATCCTGGGGACTAGAGGAAGGTGGCCCTCTTCTTACAGCTGCACTAAGCAGTGCCCCAGTGGGGACTGTATGTGGGGGCTCCGACCCCACATTTTCCTTCTGCACTGCCCTAACACAGGTTCTCCATGAGGGCTCCACCCTGCAGCATACCTCTGCCTGAACATCTAGACATTTCCATACGTCCTCTGAAATCTATGTGGAGGTTTCCAAAACTCATTTCTTGTCATCTGCATACCTGCAGGCCCAACACCACATGTAAGCTAGCAAGGCTTGGGGCTTGCATTCTCTGAAGCCATGGTCCAAGCTGTACCTTGTCCATTTTAGCCACCACTGGAGTGGCTGGGATGCAAGTCACCACCTTCCAAGGAGGCTGCACACAACAGGGTGTCCTGGACCCAGCCCACAAAACTATTTTTGCCTCCTGGGCTTCTGGGCCTGTAATGTTGGGGGAGCTGCTGCAAAGGTCTCTGACATGCCCTGGAGGCATTTTCCCCATTTTCTTGGTGATTAACATTTGGCTGTTTGTTACTTATGCAAATTTCTGCAGCTAGCTTGAATTTCTCCTCAGAAAATGAGTTTTCTTTTCTAACACATCAATAGGCTGTAAATTTTTGAACTTTAATGCTCTGCTTCCCTTTTAAACATAAGTTCCAATTCCAAACCATATCTTTGTGAATACATAAAACTGAATGCTTTTAACAACACCCAAGTCACATCTTGAATGGTTTGCTGCTTGGAAATTACTTCTGCCAGATACCCTAAATCATCTCCCTTAAGTCCAAAGTTCCATAGATCCCTGGGACAGGAGCTAAATACTGCCAACCTCTTTGCTAAAACATAGCAAGAGTCACTTTTATTCCAGTTTCCAACAAGTTTCTCATCTCCATCTGCAACCACGTCAGCCTCGATTTCCTTGTCAATATTACTGTCAGCATTTTGGTCAAAGCCATTCAACTTGGAAGTCCCAAGCTTTCCCACATCTTCCTGTCTTTTTCTGAGCCTTCCAAACTGTTCAAACCTTTGCCTGTTACCCAGTTCCATAGTCACTTCCATATTTTCAGGTATCTTTACAGCAGCACCCCACTCTCTGTGGTATCAATTTACTCTATTAGTCTGTTCTCGCACTGCTAATAAAGACATTCCTGAGACTGGGTAATTTATTAAAAAAAGAACTTTAACTGACTCACAGTTCAGCATGGCTGAGGAGGCCTCAGGAAACTTACAATCATGGAGGAAGTGGAAGCAAACATGACCTTCTTGACATAGTGGCAGAAAGGAGAAGAATGAGCAAAAGTGGCAAAAGCCCCTTATAAAACTATCAGATATTGTGAGAACTCACTCACTATCATGAGAACAGCATGGAGGTAACTGGCCCCATGATTCAATTACCTCCCACTGGATCATGCCCATGGCACATGGGGATTATGGGAACTACAGTAGAAGATGAGATTTGACTGGGGCACCGCTAAACCATTTCAGGAACCCTTGTACACTGTTGGTGGGAATGTAAATTAGTAGAACCACTATGGAGAACAGTTTGGAGATTCCTCAAAAAAAAATTGAGCTACCATATGATCAAGCAATCCCACTGGCAGGTATATGCCCCAAAGAAAGGAAATCAGTATATCAAAGAGATAGCTGCACTCCCATGTTTGTTGCAGCACTGTTAACAATAGTTAATATTTGGAAGCAACCTAAGTTTCCATTAACAGATAAATGGATAAAGAAGAGGTGGTACATATAAACAGTGGAGTACTGAAGATGGCTGAATAGGAACAGCTCCAGTTTGCAGATCCCAGTGTGATCAATGCTGAAGACGGGTGATTTCTGCATTTCCAACTGAGGTACCTGATTCATCTCACTGGGACTGGTTGGACAGTGGATGCAGCCTATGGAGGGTGAGCTGAAGCAGGGCAGGCCATCACCTCACCCAGGAAGTGCAAGGGATTGGGGGATTTCCTTTTCCTAGCCAAGGGAAGCCATAACAGACTGTACCTGGAAAAACGGGACACTCCCGCCCAAATACTGCACTTTTCTCAAGGTCTTAGCAACTAGCAGAGAAGGAGATTTTCTTGTGTGCCTGGCTTGGTGGGTCCCATGCCCATGGAGACTTGCTCATTGCTAGCACAGCAGTCTGAGATTGAACTGTGAGGCAGAAGCCTGGCTGGGGAAGGAGCATCCACCATTGCTGAGGCTTGTGTAGCTAAACAAAGTGGCTGGGAAGCTTGAACTGGGCAGAGCCCATCACAGCTCAGCAAGGCCTTCTGCCTCTAGACTCCACCTCTGTGGGCAGGGCATAGCTGAACAAAAGGCAGCAGACAACTTCTGCAGACTTAAACGACCCTGTCTGACAGCTCTGAAGAGAGCAATGGTTCTCCCAGCATGGCATTTGAGATCTGAGAATGGACAGACTGCCTCCTCAACTAGGTCCCTGACCCCCATGTAGCCTAACTGAGAGACACCTCCCAGTAGGGGCTGACAGACATCTCATATACGCAGGTGCCCCTCTGGGAAGAAGCTTCCAGAGGAAGGATCAGGCAGCAATATTTGCTGTTCTGCAATATTTGCTCTTCTGCAGCCTCTGCTAGTGATACCCAGGAAAACAGGGTCTGGAGTGGAACTCCAGCAAACTCCAAAAGACCTGCAAATGAGGGACTTATTAGAAGGAAAACTAACACACAGAAAGGAATAGCATCAGCATCAACAAAAAGGACATCTACACAAAAACACCATCTGTAGGTCACCAACATCAAAAAACAAAGGTAGATATATAACCACAAAATGGGGAGAAACCAGAGCAGAAAAGATGAAAATTCTAAAAATCAGAGCACCTCTTCTCCTCCAAAGGATTGCAGCTCCTCACCAGCAATGGAACAAAACTGGATGGAGAATGACTTTGACAAGTTGACAGAAGTAGGCTTAAAAGGTCAGTAATAACAAACTTCTATAAGCCAAAGGAGCATGTTCGAACCCATCGCGAGGAAGCTAAAAACATTGAAAAAATGTTAAATAAATGCTGAACTAGAGTAAACAGTGTAGAGAAGACCATAAGTGACCTGATGGAGCTGAAAACAATGGCACGAGAACTTCGTGACACATGTACAAGCTTCAACAGCCAATTCCATCAAGTGGAAGACAGGGTATCAGTGATTGAAGATCAAATTAATGGAATAAATCGAGAAGACAAGGTTAGAGAAAAAAAGAGTAAAATGAAATGAACTAATCCTCCAAGAAATATGGGACTATGTGAAAAGACCAAATCTATGTTTGATTGGTGTACCTGAAAGGGATGGGGAGAATGGAATCAAGTTGGAAAACACTCTTCAGGACCAGGAGAACTTCCCCAACCTAGCAAGGCAGGCCAACATTCAAATTCAGGAAATACAGAGAACACCAAAAAGATACTCCTCGAGAAGAGCAATCCCAAGACATATAATTGTCATATTCACCAAGGTTGAAATGAAGGAAAAAAATGTTAAGGGTAGCCAGAGAGAAAGGTTGAGCTACCCATAAAGGGAAGCCCATCAGAATAACAGCGGATCTTTCAGCAGAAACCCTACAAGCCAGAAGAGAGTGTGGGCCAATACTCAACATTCCTAAAGAAAAGATTTTTCAACCCAGAATTTCATATCCAGACAAACTAACTCCCATAAGTGAAGGAGAAATAAAATCCTTTACAGACAAGCAAATGCTGAGAGATTTTGTTATTACCAGGCCTGCCTTACAAGAGCTCCTGAAGGAAGCACTAAACATGGAAAGGAACAACCCATACTAGCCACTGCAAAAACATGCCAAATTGTAAAGACCATTGATGCTATGAAGAAACTGCATCAATTAATGGGCAAAATAAGCAGGGAACATCATAATGACAGGAGCAAATTCACACACAACAATATTCACCTTAAATGTAAATGGGCTAAATGCCCCAATTAAAAGACACAGACTGGCAAATTGGATAAACAGTCAAGACCCATCAGTGTGCTGTATTCAGGAGACCCATATCATGTGCACAGATACACACAGGCTCAAAATAAAGGGATGGAGGAAGATGTACCAAGCAAATGGAAAACAAAACAAAACAAAAAGGCAGGGGTTGCAATCCTAGTCTCTGATAAAACAGACTTTAAACCAACAATGATCAAAAGAGACAAAGAGGGCCATTACATAACAGTAAAGGGATCGATTCAACAAGAAGAGCTAACTATCCTAAATATACATGCACCCAATACAGAAGCACCCAGACTCATAAAGCAAGTCCTTAGAGACATACAAAGAAACTTAAACTCCTACACAATAATAATGAAAGACTTTAACACCCCACTGTCAATATTAGACAGGTCAATGAGAGAGAAGGTTAACAAGGATATCCAGGACTTGAACTCAGCTCTGAACCAAGCGGACCTAATAGACATCTACAGAACTCTCCACCCCAAATCAACAGGACATACATGTTCTCAGCACCACATCGCACTTATTCTAAAACTGACCACATAACTGGAACTAAAGCACTCCTCAGCAAATGTAAAAGAACAGAAATCACAACAAACTGTGTCTCCAACCACAGTGCAATCAAATTAGAACTCAGGATTAAGAAACTCACTCAAAACCACTCAACTACATGGAAACTGAACAACCTGCTCCTGAATGACTACTGAGTAAATAACGAAATGAAGGCAGAAATAAAGATGTTCTTTGAAATCAATGAGAACAAAGACACAACATACCAGAATCTCAGGGACACATGTAAAGCAGTGTGTAGAGGGAAATTTGTAGCACTAAATGTCCACAAGAGAAAGCAGGAAAGATCTAAAATCGACACCCTAACATCGCAATTAAAAGAACTAGAGAAGCAAGAGCAAACACATTCAAAAGCTAGCAGAAGGCAAGAAATAACTAAGATCAGAACAGAACTGAAAGAGATAGAGACACAAAAAACCCTTCAAGAAATCAATGAAACCAGGAGCTGGTTTTTTGAAAAGATTAACAAAATTCATAGACTGCTGGCAAGAGTAATAAAGAAGAAAAGAGAGAAGAATCAAATAGATGCAATAAAAAATGATAAAGGGGATATCACCACTGATCCCACAGAAATACAAACTACCATCAGAGAATACTATAAACATCTCTATGCAAAGAAACTAGAAAATCTAGAAGAAATGGATAAATTCCTGGACACATACACCCTCCCAAGACTAAACCAGGAAGAAGCTGAATCTCTGAATAGACCAATAACTGTCTCTGAAATTCAGGCAATAATTAATAGCCTACCAACCAAAATAAGTCCAGGACTTTTCTATTCTACCTGCTACTCTTTATTTAATTTTAGACAGTTGTTTCTACTACATGATCCACTTCATTACCACTTTTTCTCTCTTCAGTCCACTCCAGTGTGGCCTCCTTCCCAACCAGTTCACTCTGACCACTCTTGGCAAGGTCTTTGATGACCTTCGTGTTGCCAAACATACTGATGACTTTCTTCCTTCATCTTAAACCCTTAAAAGCATTTGTTACAGTGGTCCACTCCCTCCTTCTTCAGCTGTCTCCTCTCTTGCATTCTGTGTTGCCATACTTTCCTGATTTTCTTCTGCCACCTTCACTACTCAGTCTCTGCTATATGCTCCTCCTCTTTCAGACCTTTTATAGTGTCCCAGAACTCAATCCTGGGCTTTCTCTTCTCTTTCCTCCACTTTACTCTCTTTCTCTTTCCTCCACTTTACTCTCTTTCTCTTTCTTTTCATTTACAGAGTGAATAGGTCAATCAGATGATCCAAAATTTGATTTTTAAAAAATTAGTTTATATTCTATTACTATCACAATGAAAAGACACAAAGATGAAATTATCATAGAGAACTTTCTTTTATGTTCATGGACCCCCATGGAGTTCTGAGCACCTTAGAGAAATGAGAGAATTCTGGCCATATAGAACATACAAAGTGCAGAAACTCCACAATCTATACATAACATATTAATAGCTCAACATATATTTTTGAAAATAGATTGTTTTTACTATCAAACTGGTCAGCCTCGATAATGGCTTCAGCATTTGGGCCTTATCTATAATAATTACAACAACTACTACTACCAATTTAGTGATAACCTACAATGGTCTAGGCTCTGTACCAGGTGCTTTACATACAGCATCTCATCCTACCTTCACACAATCCTGAGATATAGATAATACCATCACCATTTTTTCATTTGAAGAAACTGAAGCACAGAGGCATTAAACTGATAGTTGCAGACTATAGAGTCAGTTTATGAAGAAGCTATGTTTAAATTCCAGGTTGACTAGGATTTAACTGATTTCAAAATTGGCTTTTTAGTGCTATGCTTCACATTGCTATAAAGAAATGCCTGAGACTGGGTAATTTATAAAGAAAAGAGGTTTAATTGGCTCATGCTTCTGCTAGCTGTACAGGAAGCATAATGGCTTCTGGTTTTAGGAAGGCCTCAGGAAGCTTCCAATCATGGTGGAAGGCAAAGAGGGAGCAGTTGACTTACATGGCAAGAGCCAGGAGCAAGAAAGGGGGGCATGCTACACACTTTTAAAGGACTAGATCTCACAAGAAATCACTCACTATTGCAAGGACAGTACCAAGGGGGATAGTGCTGAACCATTCATGAGAACTCTGCCCCTGTGACCCAATCACCTCCCACCAGGCCTTACCTCCAATATTGAGAATTACAATTCAACATGAGACTTGGTGGGACACAGATCAAAATCATATCAATGTTCTTCGTCTAATTTTCTGATATACTTAAATTGTCCTACAATTTTGGAGAACATGTATAGTTCAGAAGAAAGAGGTTAACTGTGTGATTTTTTTAAGAAGAAACTTTAAAATATTTCTTTTTCATCAATGAGAATGCGTGAAGTACTGCTACACAGAACAACAGAGATGAATCTTACAAATATAAAGTTAAGCAAAAAATGCCAGAATCAATATATACTAATTGATTCCATGTCCATAAAGTCCAAAAACAGGTACAACTAATTTTTTTGTGCTAGAAACTAGAATGGTGATAATCTTAGTAGAGGGTTTTGACTGGTAAGGAGTATGAAGGATGCAAGGAATATTCTGTTTCTTGATCTGGCTGCTGGTCACACAAATGTGCTCATAGAGCTCAACACACATGATTTGTGTGTTTTCTGTCTATATGCTATGCTTCAATAAATGTACTTTAAAATTACTCATTTCAATTTAACTACATGGCTGGATATGAATTCACATATTCTTCAAGCCAGTGCTCCTATTATTGGACTACTGCAATTCTAATCAATAGTCGCAAACATATGTATCCTTACTCATTTCATTCAAACTGACTAGGTTTGAATCTTAGCTTTGCCACATACTAGATATGTGACCTTGAGCAATGACTTAACAGCTCTGCACCTCATTTTTCTCATTTATCAAATAAGAATAATTAGTATCTCCTTGTAAGAACGCAATGATTTAATTGCTACCCCTTAGCTAAAGATCACCAAAGCATCATAATTATTCCCATAATTATTCTCATCACTTTGCTGTTTCCATTGAACAATTGCCTTGACCAGACAATTCTTCACGTCCCTGCATGGACAATTATACATGTCTTCTAAGAAGTAATGCACAATGTTTTTAAAATCCTGGAAGCATAGCTACTGGAAAATCCTAAGATTTTGAATCCACTCAATGTCATCTGCGCAATTGTTACTTACCTAATTTCCAGAGAAAATTGTAAAAGGTGATTCTTCCACAGAACATATTCATACCCACAAAGTTCAGGCTCTAGGGAGAATTTCTCTTCTTGACCTGAAGTACCTAAAGTACTCTCTTTGACCTACTACCAATATGCTTGTCCACTTTGCCAAGGGCCTTCTCTCATTTATTGCACTTATTCTTTTATTCTGAGACATAATTAAAGTTTCTATTCAAAAGTAACTTGGCTTTCTCTGTGTTCAGATGAATTAACTAATTCCCTGTATTCACATGTCTGACTTAGCTTTTCTGCTTCCATGGCTGCTTCATTTTATGAGGCATATTGTTCAGAAAATCTACACATTATTCGAAAATTTATACACATCAGAAAATTATACACATCAAAATCACTCATTTCTATGCTTTCCATTCTAATTTCTTATCTGTTGAGCAAAATCAATAGAAAATTTTCATAATCCAACAACAAACAAAAATTGAGTTGTTATTTTTGCCTAATGACTGATAGGAAGTTCCCCCAATCCAAAACTTGCTACAAAATTTTGTAATCTATTTGTATTTAACCTGGTTTTTCTATATCAGGAAAGTTCCCATTGCCTCTTTTCTCGGAATCCTAAAGCTATCCTAAATCCTCTCAGTCTAGAATTCTTATTCTCTTCAGATTATGCCCCATGCTCTGCACTATTTTTCTTCTGAAGAGGATTTGGATTTCATTTAGAAACCCATTTAAAATTGTACTACCATTCAAATATTCTTTGTCTCATCTTCTATTTCATGATTCTTGTTATTCACTGTCTATCCTTTTCTGCCTATGTCATCATCATGCAGTATAATTCTTTCCTTGGCTAATGTCCTCTGGCTGCATTTCTTCACAGAAGCTTATTTTTCCTATCTTCCCTTTTCGGTTATTTCTAGTTTTTCTCCATCCAGTCAGATATATTTCCTGTCATTTTCTTTCCAAGTTATGTGTTACCAGCTATTCTCTCTTTGATTATTTCTGTATATTTTGAGTGATTATTACACCACACACTAAATTTTCACCTATATGTTGTGAACGTGTGACTATGTATTCCATCTGATATCATGACCCTATAAACTTCTCCCATAAAAATGTATTACTAAGTTATTCATTCTAACTGAAAATAAACTGTACTTGCTTATTTGACTGATATTGCTCTTTCTGAGCAACATTGTCAGTAAGGGACTATAAGTTACCTTTCAACTGCACCCCACCTCAAGAACTAGAAAATGAGAGCTATTTGAGTGTATTTTGAGAATTACGTTGTAGGATCAGCACATCACTAATCAAGGAATACAGATGTAAAATTATCTGAGGAGACAAAATGAATTTTGGGCCCTTAAAGCATAAGTATACTCGGACCTGGCTGACTGTATTAGCATCTTAAGAAAGAATGAACCGCAAAGGCATAGCGAAAAGTTGGTCCCTGAAGTAAGGATTGGCAGCAACCAATGGATAAAGGTGCCTTAGCCACTTGACTTCCAGTATTTTCAATCCTATAATCAATATCATCTCTGTTGGGAGATGAATGCACAGCACTAGCTTTGATTTATGTCATTAAACTGTTAGTTTATCATCTTATGAATCATGGTTTACCCAACAACCATCCTGCTATATCCCATCATACGTCTTTCAGATGATTTTGCTTGTGTCTGCTCTGATTAATGACGTAGGCTTATAATTTGCATTCAAAGGGCAATCAAATAGCTCTAATTTTCTAGTTCTGATTTTTATCTGGCTTCCTATTTAAGCTTTGAGAGGGGAAATGTGAGGAATGCATAGACATAAATAGTTTAGGTAGGCATCACAGTCCTGTTTCTCAGTAGAAAATAATAAATTGGCATTCTCCCATCTGTCTCAGTCTCATCCGCTGTTTCACTTGTGTGAGTCAGTAACTCAGGGCCTGTGACCCAATCTATTCTGGCAGCTGGTAAAAGTGAGACCTTTGGACCTGCAAAACATAACAAAAGCCAGCAAGGCAACACTTAAATAACTGTTGAGGCATACTAAAGTTGACATCTAAAGTTTGTCATCATATATTTAAATAATTGCAAGAATACAATTTCTGGGATATTATGAATATTGACATTTTGAAATAAACTGTTATGTCTGTTAAAGTGAACTAAATATGGCCTGAAAAGGGCTCTGTACTTCTATATTTGAGTCTTTGTAGACCATTTCTAACCTAACTTAATAGGTAGACAAGATTGAAAACCTAACTTAGGAGTGTGTGCCTGTAACAATAGCTGAGTCTTGGCCAATTCCAGCAGCCATAGTTCAACCACTCATACACTGCTGAGTGTTCAAACTGTGTTCAAATAAGGCAAACACCAACCTGTAACCAATCCAGCTGTTTCTGTACCTCACTTCTGATTTCTGTACATCACTTTCCTTGTTTCGTCTATAAATTTATTCTGACCACAAGGCATCCCAGGAATCTGTTTGAATCTGCTGTGATTCTGGAGGCTGCCCAATTCGTGAATTTTTTTTCTTGCTTAATTAAACTCTGTTTAATTTGTCCAAAGTTTTCTTTTAACACATCAGCCTCTTAAATGTATCCAGCAGACCATAAATACTATAGCAACTTGAGATCTGCCTCATGCATCTTTAAAATATAATAACAGATTCTTCTTTAACAGTTGAAAAATTTATATTTTACATTTTTCTTTAATATTTCTATTTATTTTTATAAATAGAAGATATTTAATATGTTTCTTTAATATCTCTATTTGTTTTCTCCACAGAGTTTTTGTCCTAATTTTATATATTTTATGTTAAAAAGCCTTTCATTGATCACCCTATTCATGCTTCTCTACCACAAAAATTATACAAACTAAAATTAATTTTAAAGGATAAAACTGTTCTGTATTAAAGATAAATACTGTGTGTTCTCACTCATACGTGGAAGCTAAAACCGTTGATCTAATGAAAGTAGAGAGTGGAATAGTGGTTATTAGAGGCTAAGAAGGGTAGAAAAGAGGGGAAGATAAGGAGAAGTTGGTTAAGGGATACAAAATTACAGGAAGACAGGAGGAATAAGATTCAGTATTCCATAGTACTGTAGGGTGATCATAGCTAACAATAATTTATTGTGTATTTTCATACAGCTTGAAGAGAAGATTTTGAATGTTTTCAACACAAAGAACTGATACCTGTTTGAGGGGATGGATATGCTAATTACCCTGATTTGATCATTATACATGATATACATGTATCAAAACATTACACTGTTCCTCATAATATATAAAATTATGTCAACTAAAATAATAAACTTATTTTAAAACCCCAAAGAAATAAAACAACTTGTTGAAAAAAATTGTTTTGTATTATCATTATAATTATTGTTAGTACAAAATTTATCAAAAGCATACATATATTATTGGTTTTGATAAAACAAGACATATAAGTAAGATTTAATTTAAAATTCATTTGGGAGTTTTTTTCTCTATTAGTTTATATACCTAAATATCAGTGTTACTCATTGCTAGCAAGTATTTTCCCTTTTATTGTTTTTATAAATATAAGCACTGGAATCATTTAATAAATAAACAGATAGATGGGAATGTAAAGACTTTGTCATAATAATTCCTTCCATCTCTGATTTTCTTACATATAATATTCCAAAATCACATAATGATTCATCTTCATAAATTACTTTAATGACCTATCAGTTGACAACTCAATTAGGTTCTTCTTCATTTTTGTCTAAGGCAAAGAATTGGAAATCACAGACTTGCAAATGGATTTATTACCTAGTCATTAGAATTATTCAATTTCTGAACATAGAAATCAATATATATTCCAAAGTGTCCCTTTGTTTGTTGCCCCAAGGTTTTTATACCCAGGGGCAATAGGCAATGTACTATTGTAAAATCCTGGGTATGCGAAAGAAGTATGCATTTATTTTGTAAAGTGGAGAAAGGTCAATTGCAAAAGGGGATGCTTTGACCTCGGGGGCATTTTCTAGCAGATCAGTTTTAGGAAAGAAGATATATGGGCATCGAGGCTCTAGAAATTAATTCATTTTAAGCTATCTTTATCCTCCTACTGTTTGAAAGAACTTTGTGTAGACAAAGTCAAGTTTAAAGACCACTGCCTTAGATAAGACTGCTACCACTTCCGTATCTATTGTAACTAAGTCTAGCACAGCGTCTTTGTTTTACCCTCCACCATCTATAGACCACAAGGCTTTCCCCATAAACACTGCATTCTCCTTCCAGTTGTACCTGAGTATTTTCTATGTCTGATGAGTCTGGACTGTAACATAATTCAACAATAGGTGCCATCTGCAGACGCCAACCTGAAGACATCGGGCTATGTAAAAGTAAATGCCAGCCACGCTATTTATCTCATACATAAATTTGCCTTCTGAAAACAGTCACCTTAAAGAAATTTGTTTTACAATTCAACTACAGTTCAACTCTATTTCTCTATTGCCACTGGGGATTCCCAAGTACCTTCTTCCCTTTTTGTGACTTTCTCCACTGACTCTAGAGTCTTGGGAATTCACATACAATGCATGTGGAGAAAGCATCTCCTCCCACTGCTGCAAGGTTTATTTCTGTCAGTATTCTGATTTGCATCTTGGGATGCATTTTCACATAAAATGTTTTCAATGGTAACACATTACCATTTGATTATAATGTAGCTAATGTCAACTCTTAATCATGCTTTAAGTTAACTAGGCTTCATAGGACTGTCTTGAAAACTTAACTTCTGCTTTGGGTAATTATTTGTATATTTATATAATTGTGTTAGTCCCAGAGCATTTTTCATGGCCACAAAATCACCTATGGCTACTATTCTATTATTAGAGGGATTAGGCCTTAATGACTTCATAGTCACCTTCTGACACTTCCACTTTGCCTATGATTTCTACCTTATTGGTCTGAATGAGGTTGATTGACAGTAGCAGACATTCTACTCATTTCTACCTTCTGATAAAACATCTATTCTGCTTTTTCTATGCCTGGTCCTCTATAGTACTCATTTTTAATTATCCCTGAGCATTTTTTCTCTTACCTCTTATTTTCATTTCAATTCTCCCTCTATTGATTTTTTAAATCTCAAAGGAATTTAGTACTTCTACATTCTTTTGAAAGGCACTCATGAAATGCAACTTATGCCACAGTTTATAATATAAAATCCGATTCTACACAGCACAGTGAGGCAGACTCTCACTGCCATCTCATATTTTCTCAGTTCCCAGTTTTCAACTGGAAATCACTCAGTCATATAATTCTGGTGGTAAGAGTCATGGAAAGATTAAACTGAAGAAAAAGTATTAGCTGCTATCATCATCATCATCATCTTCATTTGAAGAAAGTGTTTTCCACAATATAAACATATTTATAGCCCCCTGGCATGAATATTCCACTCTTTTTTTTTCTGACCACCTTCTGCTTATTGAAGTTTAAAATTATTTATTTATTTATTTATTTATTTATTTATTTATTTATAGAGACAGAATCTCGCTACATTGGCCAGGCTGGTCTTGAACTCTGGCCTCAAGCCATCTTCCTGCCTCTGCCTCCCAAAGTGCTGGTATTACAGGAATGAGCGAGCCACTATGCCCTGCCTAATATTCCACTCTTTAAGAAAGTGACCCAATTATGTTCTTGATCTTTTCCAATTCACCTCAGTGCTTCAGTGTTTCTACTCTTCAGGAGACATAGTGAAGGAAGAGAAAGCTTATTGAGCTCCTTCTTTTTTTTTTTTTTTTTTTTTTTGAGACGGAGTCTTGCTTTGTCGCCCAGGCTGTAGTGCAGTGGCGCAATCTCGGCTCACTGCAAGCTGCGCCTCCCGGGTTCACGCCATTCTCCTGCCTCAGCCTCTCCGAGTAGCTGGGACTACAGGCGCCCGCCACCACGCCCGGCTAATTTTTTTTTTTTTGTATTTTTAGTAGAGACGGGGTTTCACCGTGGTCTCGATCTCCTGACCTCGTGATCCGCCCGCCTCAGCCTCCCAAAGTGCTGGGATTACAAGCGTGAGCCACCGCGCCCGGCCTGAGCTCCTTCTTAAAAGATAAAAATTTCCAATGCTTATGGGGCAACTAAATAAGGAAATACATGAAGTGGACCTGGAGGACACTGGCAAATCAGAATACAACCCTTACCTGAAGAAGGCAGCCAATATTCACCTCTAGTCAAATTATAGCCCTCAAGTGTATGAGCCCAATGTAGCCAGATCATTTAATTTTGAAAGAGAAGTTTGAAATCTGGATTTGTAGGGGAAAATTTCCAAGTTTTAGGTGTCGGCAGGCCAAAGCCAGCCCAGGAATTGCCAGTTTGTAATTTGTGTCCTGGAAGTTAAAGTGGATATCTAACACTAGAATTTCTGGGCATTCAAGATAGCCTGATTTGTACATTCTTGCTTAATAGGCAAACTAAATGAAAAAGCAAAATTATTAGAAGATTATAGGGAGCATAGGGTCAGAACAAAAATGATAAGTAATTTGAACGTGTATCTCCAGAACAGAGTACATATCTGCCAGCTAGACTGTATCTCTGCTCTGATCCTTTCTAGTTTTTTTGTGTTGTTTTGTTGTTCATTTTCTCATTTCATAATTTAACCTACCAATGGTAAACTTATTTCATTTGCTTTCTTTTCAGAGAGGGGTGTGTGTCAGAGCAATTATTGTCTGGCTCATGTACTTACTGCCTGTGACTACAACCCTGAAGGGTATGTGTATTAATCCCATTTTTGCTGATGAAGAAACTGAGGTTCAAAGAAATGAATGAACTACTCAGTCACAAAACCGTAAGTAACCAAGTTGGAGTTGAAATACTGGTCTCTTTGGCTCCAGTTGAATCTCTTGCTACAATACCACAATACTGTTTCTCTAGTTCTGACTTTATTATTTGCCCCCAAATGCATCAACAGGAGTAGGGAATAATCATGGGATATCTCTTAGGTTCTGTAGTTACACTGCAGGAAGAAAACACATTTAGTATAATCAAGACACCAAGAGCAAGAATTACTGCCTCCAGATGAATTCCCAAAAGTGGAATTACTCAGTAAACTTGTCTGCACATTTTCTTAAACTTTTAGTGTTTATTAGCAAATTGCCCTTTAAATAAGCTGTACCTACTAAGTAACTTAATTCTCAGCAGATTATGAGTTACCTCTTTCCTGTACTACTACTACGAATGATAATAATACTTATATAGTGGATACTATGAGCAGGAAACTTGTAGGTGCTTAAAATATGTTAATTTATTTGATTATCAAAATAGTCCATCATTTTATAAATGAAGAATACTGAAGTACAGAAAAGTTATTTGCCAAAGTCATGCAGTTTACAATCAGAGGTAATAGAACCAGGATTTGAACTTAGGCAGTCTTTATTGACTATGTCTAGATTGGATATTATACTGGTCTTTTAAATTTTATAGACAAAAAGTATTTCACAGTTACTTTAATTTGTATTTTTTTATTTAAAGGGGATAACATATTTTTTTCCTTCCTTTTCTCCCTTTCTTCCTTCTTTGCTTTTTCTTTTCATTCTGACTTTTTTTTTCTTTTGTAAGATACTGGTTAACATCCTTTGCCTATTTTTCCCTTGGAGTGTTCATTTTTTAAAAATTTGTAAGAAGTGTCTGTATGTCATGGATAGATCTCATGTGTTATATATGTTGCAATTTTTTTGTTTGTCTTTAACTGCTTAATTTTTATTACATTGTTGATCTATAGTTTAAAATTCTTATTTAATGAAATCTATTAATTTTTTTCCATCCATGATTTTTCTTTGTCATTTTCATCAGGTTACCATCATGCCTAGCTTGTGTAAATATTTGCCCTAATATATTTCTGCAAATTTTATGATTTCATTTTTTAATCTAGAATTTATTTTGATATTTAACTTAAAAGTTCATTGATGGCACTCTTTCTACCTTTTCAAAACTGTTAAGGGGTTGTTATTTTTCTCATTTCTGTTACTGCAGTGGGATTTGGTAAAGAGAAGGAGTAAAAAACGTAAGCTAAGCAGCCACTATGAACAAGAAAGGTGATTTTTAGAATAACTAGTTATTTACTTTCTTGTAACCCAGGCTGGATTGTGGTGGCATGATCAAGGCTTACTGCAACTTTCACCTCCCAGGCCCAAGCGATCCTCCCACCTCATCCTCCCATGTAGCTTGGATTACAGGCACTAGCCATCAAGCTCAGCTAATTAAAAAAAAAAAAAATTGTAGAGATGGGGTCCCGCCATGTTACCCAGGCTGTTCTTGAACCTGGGCTCAAGGAATACGCTTGACTTGGCCTCCCAAAGTGTTGGGATTACAGGCATGAACCACTGCACCTGGCCTTGTTCATTTTCTTACATTTCTCTTCCATGGTTTGTTAAGATCTTCTACTTCTGGAATATATTTTGGCCATATCTATCTTCCTAGAAATGTAGTCATCAGGGCTTTTTTTTGTCATTAGCCAATATTTTTACAACGTATTTCTTTTTTATTAAAAAAAAAAAACTCCTTCATCTGTGACTAAATGTATTCACACAATACTAGCTTGTATATTTTTCTTGGTGCTTTCTTTGTTTCAGCTAATTAATGCTGTCCTTTTCCCTAATGAGGATATGTATGTTCTACTACTAAAATGTTAATTTTATTTCATTGTAACTTAAAACATTAAAAGTAATATATTTTGAAGTAAAATGTCAAAAAATCACATAATTTTTAAGTTAAAGAAAGATAATGCAAAGAAGTGTGTTTCTGGAAGGTTTCCTCAAGAGGGTGAGTATGGTTTTGCCCCTCTGATGTGTATTTTTGTGAGGGAACTGTCAGCCAAGACAATCACCAATTAATAAAGATTTGTGTATTTGACTTGATTCTTCAAATATCTTCTTAGATTTACTTAACAAATTTTATTTTTTCTGTTTGTTAATTCATTAATATTTGCTTTTATCATTCTATAGCTGTCACCTCATTTCCCTCCTTTTATTTTCCGTTGTCTTCTTTATTTGAATGCCTACTTCCCTTATTTTCAATCTCTTGTTTGAGATTTTAAGTCTTTGAATGTATAAATTTGACTCTGAGTTCATCCACATAGTACTTAATAAATGAAATAATATTAAACTGGAGCTTGATACAAATGCAGCTTCCAGTGCACCACTTATTTCAGTAGGTTTGGCGTGGGGCCTAGAAACATGCATTCTTAACAATGTTCTCAGATCACACGTAGAAAAATCCTAGCATTATTATTGCTGTATATGCTCTCATTATCATTATTTTTGTAAATTTATTCTAATAAGAACATTGCACTTTGCCCCCAAAGTATTCAGTTTTGTTCTAATAATCAAATGGTTGGTTTTTTGTTCATATTTTGATTATTAATATCTAGCTTTATTCTATTGAAATTAAAGATTACCTATAATATTTTCTTATTCTCACCACTCATAATTAACTATTGCTGATATTTTACATTTGCTTTCATTTTAAAGATAAAAAGCATTTTTACATATTTAATTTAAGTTCCCTTTAATCACTATCCTGTATCCTATTCCATTTCCTCTTCCTCATGGGTGCAAGTTTGGTATAGTTCTAAAAGAATATTTCAAATATACATAAGAATGTATTAGAGTGCTGTTTGGCATGTATTAGGTTGGTGCAAAAGTAATTGCGGTTTTTGCCATTACTTTCAATGGCAAAAACCATTGTATAATAGTAACAATTTGTTACTTTCAATGGCAAAAACTGCAATTACTTTTGCACCAACCTAATACTAATTAATTTGGCTTTTTAGATCTATACATATTAACATATTTAAAGCTAGTCATCTTTTTACCTCTATTTTATTAATTATATTAAACATACTATATTATTCCATTTCTCCATCGATGGATATAACATACCTGTATATATATATTTTTCTTATCTTCAGATTTATTAAAGTATTTGTGACCTAATGACTTTGAAATGCTGTTAAATGTTCAAAGCAGTGGTGCTTTGGTGGATGCTTGGTAGAGGGTGGGGGTTGGGGAAGAGTTTTCTGTGTGGTTTAACCTAGAGTTAGAAATATATAGATAAATTTGAAATTATGTCTTCTATTTTTCAAGTTCTCTTTCTCAGCATTGCTACATCTTTATTGCTCTTATTTAATCTGTAATTAAATTAGGTAAATATGTCAATGTTTGCCACTACTATTATGTGCCTGTCAATTTCTACCCATACTCTTCCCCAAAATACCTTTCTGTGATGCATACTTACAAAAATCATCAGAAAATTCAAAATCTTATGAAAATAGAAAATAAGAATTATTCATAATTTCAGCAAACAGTACTAACAGCCATTAACTTATTTGTGTATAGCCTTCCAGATTTTTTTACACATACGGTTTACATATACAACAAACTGTTCAAAAATTGCTTTTAAAATAAAAATATATTTATTGTATTTTTGATATTGGAACATATATTCTTATATAGTTTGTAACTGTACAGAAATACACAAAGGCAAAATTGAAAATACTCTGTGATTTCCCTATAACTACAGTTTATTTCATGTATACCTTTGAAGACACTCTATATTTTCTTGTATGGTAATATGATAATGTGCTCAACTAATCTCATGTAAACAGATATTTAATATATTTAAATAACATTTTAAAATGCTACCATGTATATACATTTTATACATAAATATTTTTGCATCCTCATCCGATTATTAGGCGAAATGTCTAGGTTAGGCATTTCTAAATAAAGGTGGAAACATTCAAAATGCTGATATATATTTTCAAATTGCCCTATGGTTGTCACAATTCACACTTCAACTAGCCTGAGAGGGCATTTTTTAGGGTCCCTGTCAACAAGAAGGTTTACCATTATTTTTTTTCCTTGCCAATATGATAAGCCAAAAGTAGAATTTTATTGTTTTAACTTGATTTATTTTTATTAGTGGTGAAATTAATCATCCTTTTTTAATGTCTATTGGCCATTTGCACTCCTTTTGTAAAATGCATGCTCCTGCTCTGTCTTCTTCCCTTCCCCCACTGGGGGTGTTACTCTTTTCTTTTTGCTTTGTCAGAGTTCTTTATTATTCATTTTTCGTCTTATACGTGGGATCGGTTTGATTCAGGCTTTCACCCTTTTACTGCCTTACAGATTGCTAATATACATTCTCCATTGGTCTTTTAACGTCGTTTACAGAAGCTGACTCTCTACCGCCTCCTTCTCTCCGTCCCACCCTCTCTGCCTCGCCTGCTCTGTACTGTTCTGTTCTCTTCTCTCTCTCCCTTTGTTTCTCTCTCTCCCTTTTTTTCTTTTAAGTGCAGAAGTTTTTAATTTTGACCGAGCCAAATCTATCAATCTAGGCCTGGCGCCGCGTCAGCAGAGGGGGCGGGGAGGCGAGCGCGGAACTGGGGGAGGGGAAGGGGCGGGGAACAGCAGGCGGAGCGGCTGCCAGAGTTGCTGGGAGTGCGCGCGGTCGGATCACAAGGCGGCGGCGGAGGAGGCCCAGAGACCGGAGCGCGGAGACCTCAGCCAGCGGCCTACGCCCAGGCCTTTCTCCACCGGAGGACCAGGGAACCGCAGTCTTCATCACAGAGGTACCGTGCTCCGCGCTCCCCGCCCGACCCGGCCCAGCCCTCTGCGGCGGCGCCTCCTTCCTTCCTCCTTCCCTCGCGCTCTCTCTTTCGCCCGCCCGCGCCTTCCCTGCCCGCCTGCGTCACCGCGGCCGCCATGGCTGAGAATGGCGAGAGCAGCGGCCCCCCGCGCCCCTCCCGCGGCCCTGCTGCGGCCCAAGGCTCGGCTGCTGCCCCAGCTGAGCCTAAAATCATCAAAGTCACTGTGAAGACTCCCAAAGAGAAAGAGGAGTTCGCGGTGCCTGAAAACAGCTCGGTTCAGCAGTTTAAGGAAGCGATTTCGAAACGCTTCAAATCCCAAACCGATCAGCTAGTGCTGATTTTTGCCGGAAAAATCTTAAAAGATCAAGATACCTTGATCCAGCATGGCATCCATGATGGGCTGACTGTTCACCTTGTCATCAAAAGCCAGAACCGACCTCAGGGCCAGTCCACGCAGCCTAGCAATGCCGCGGGAACTAACACTACCTCGGCGTCGACTCCCAGGAGTAACTCCACACCTATTTCCACAAATAGCAACCCGTTTGGGTTGGGGAGCCTGGGAGGACTTGCAGGCCTTAGCAGCCTGGGCTTGAGCTCGACCAACTTCTCTGAGCTCCAGAGCCAGATGCAGCAGCAGCTTATGGCCAGCCCTGAGATGATGATACAAATAATGGAAAATCCCTTTGTTCAGAGCATGCTTTCGAATCCCGATCTGATGAGGCAGCTCATTATGGCTAATCCACAGATGCAGCAATTGATTCAGAGAAACCCAGAAATCAGTCACCTGCTCAACAACCCAGATATAATGAGGCAGACACTCGAAATTGCCAGGAATCCAGCCATGATGCAAGAGATGATGAGAAATCAAGACCTGGCTCTGAGCAATCTAGAAAGCATCCCAGGTGGCTATAATGCTTTACGGCGCATGTACACTGACATTCAAGAGCCGATGCTGAATGCCGCACAAGAGCAGTTTGGGGGTAATCCATTTGCCTCCGTGGGGAGTAGTTCCTCCTCTGGGGAAGGTACGCAGCCTTCCCGCACAGAAAATCGCGATCCACTACCCAATCCATGGGCACCACCGCCAGCTACCCAGAGTTCTGCAACTACCAGCACGACCACGAGCACTGGTAGTGGGTCTGGCAACAGTTCCAGCAATGCTACTGGGAACACCGTTGCTGCCGCTAATTATGTCGCCAGCATCTTTAGTACCCCAGGCATGCAGAGCCTGCTGCAACAGATAACTGAAAACCCCCAGCTGATTCAGAATATGCTGTCGGCGCCCTACATGAGAAGCATGATGCAGTCGCTGAGCCAGAATCCAGATTTGGCTGCACAGATGATGCTGAATAGCCCGCTGTTTACTGCAAATCCTCAGCTGCAGGAGCAGATGCGGCCACAGCTCCCAGCCTTCCTGCAGCAGATGCAGAATCCAGACACACTATCAGCCATGTCAAACCCAAGAGCAATGCAGGCTTTAATGCAGATCCAGCAGGGGCTACAGACATTAGCCACTGAAGCACCTGGCCTGATTCCAAGCTTCACTCCAGGTGTGGGGGTGGGGGTGCTGGGAACCGCTATAGGCCCTGTAGGCCCAGTCACCCCCATAGGCCCCATAGGCCCTATAGTCCCTTTTACCCCCATAGGCCCCATTGGGCCCATAGGACCCACTGGCCCTGCAGGCCCCCCTGGCTCCACCGGCTCTGGTGGCCCCACTGGGCCTACTGTGTCCAGCGCTGCACCTAGTGAAAACACGAGTCCTACATCAGAATCTGGACCCAACCAGCAGTTCATTCAGCAAATGGTGCAGGCCCTGGCTGGAGCAAATGCTCCACAGCTGCCGAATCCAGAAGTCAGATTTCAGCAACAACTGGAACAGCTCAACGCAATGGGGTTCTTAAACCGTGAAGCAAACTTGCAGGCCCTAATAGCAACAGGAGGCGACATCAATGCAGCCATTGAAAGGCTGCTGGGCTCCCAGCCATCGTAATCACATTTCTGTACCTGGAAAAAAAATGTATCTTATTTTTGATAATGGCTCTTAAATCTTTAAACACACACACAAAATCGTTCTTTACTTTCATTTTGATTCTTTTAAATCTGTCTAGTTATAAGTCTAATATGATGCATTTTAAGATGGAGTCCCTCCCTCCTACTTCCCTCCCTTTCTCCTTTGCTTATTTTTCCTACCTTCCCTTCCTCTTGTCTCCCCCCTCCCTCCCTCTTTGTTTCCTTACTTCCTTATTTCCTTTAGTTTCCTTCCTTAGCCGTTTTGAATGGTAGGAATCAATGCTGTTTCACTCAAAAGTGTTGCATGCAAACACTTCTCTTTATTCTGCATTTATTGTGATTTTTGGATACAGGTATCAACCTTCACAGTTGGGTGAACAAGTGTTGTCCTACAGATGTCCAATTTATTTGCATTTTTAAACATTAGCCTATGATAGTAATTTAATGTAGAATGAAGATATTAAAAACAGAAGCAAATTATTTGAAGCTCTCTAATTTGTGGTACGATATTGCTTATTGTGACTTTGGCATGTATTTTTGCTAGCAAAATGCTGTAAGATTTATACCATTGATCTTTTTTGCTATATTTGTATACAGTACAGTAAGCACAATTGGCGCTGTACATCTAAAAATATTACAGTAGAATCTGAGTGTAATATGTGTAACCAAAATGAGAAAGAATACAAGAAATGTTTCTGGAGCTAGGTATGTCTCACAATTTTGTAGAATCTTACAGCATCTTTGATAAACTTCTCAGTGAAAATGTTGGCTAGGCAAGTTCAGTTAAAATATAGTAGAAATGTTTATCCTGGTATCTCTAAGTATACATTTAATTGTACAGAAAATTTACAGTGTAACATTGTGTCAGCATTTGCAGATTGACTGTATATGACCTTAATCTTTGTGCAGCCTGAAGGATCAGTGTAGTAATGCCAGGAAAGTGCTTTTTACCTAAGACTTCCTTCTCAACTTCTCCCATAAAGAGACCCTAATATGCATTTTGATTTGTAATTGGAAATGTAACTTTCACTGAAAGTGTCATGTGATGTTTGCATTACTTTTAACTGCTATGTATAAAGGAAAGTGTGTCTTTTGACTTCATCAGTTATTTCTCTTGTGCACAGAGAAAAATGCATTAAAAATGGCTAAAAAAAAATAAAAAATTAAAAAATGGATAAATCTTTTCCTTTTTGCCTTTTGGCCCTAGGTTCGTGTTTAGGAGGGTTATCCCACCCCAAGATTATATAAATCTTATCCTATATTTCTCTAACTTATATGGTTTTATTAAGAAAATGTTTTGTCCTGTCTGAAATTATCTTGATGTATGGATTTAGGTATTCTAACTTTTTTGCCCCAAAGGGTTAGCCAGTTGTTAACATACTTATCTTTTCCCCCAACATATGAAATGTCATACATGTATATACTTTATTCTGTATTTGGATTCCCTTTAGTTCCTTTGAACATTGTGGCACCAGTACACCAGCCTGTAGATGAGTTAGAAATGGGACTTTGTATCTTTTAATGTGAGACCTCCTCTTGATCTTTTTTATTTTTTACAATTTTCTGACGATTCTGACATGTTTATTTTACGAGATGAATTTTACGGTTTAGAGATTCTTCCCTCAAAAATATATTGAGAATTTGGTTGGGATTCTCTTAAATTGATATGACTATGAGGACTACAGAGTTGCATTGCTTTCCAGAAACATGTTGTCTTGTTTCTAAACATCTTTATATATCCTTCAAGAGAGTTTTATTTAAATCCTATATAATTTGTAATAAATATGTTCCTAGGTAATACAGACATACAGGGAACACGTTGATACTGCTTATTGGAGCTTTTAATATGTTACCTATGTGGTCATTTTTGCTATATAGGAGAAGAATTTATTTGCATCGATTATTTTAAATTGGCAATTTATTGAAATCTATTAATTTTAGAGATATTCATTTGATCCTTTTGAGTTTTTCCAGGTGAGAAGTCCTATCAATTATGTTATAATTATATGTTTTCCTTTTCAAAATTTATGACATAATTTCTGACTGCATGGGTTAAACATTTTCATAACAGTGCTAAATAATAAAGGTGGCAGTGGCATTTTTGTCTTGTTTCTCATTTTAGCCAGAATGTGTTTGCTACAGCAATTCCAAATTGTGTTTTGTGAAAAAAAGAATTCTTCTGGGAGACAAGGAAATACGTTTGCAAAATGCTGTATACTTTAATTTCTCTTGGAGACTCATTGTGCAATAAATGTTGGCTAGTATTTTTTTTTAATGGGTAGCTTCTTCAATTAAAAAAAGAAAACTATTTAACTTTGTGTAGCTCAGCATTTTCCGAACTTACTTGAGCACAGAACCACCTTTTTTTTTCTTTTAAACACACCTAATAACATTTGGCCTGTCAGTGTTCCTCAGAACACCAACTTAGGAAATGGTGATTTATTATTTCATTACTATATCATGCCAGGTATTTGACATAATCACAAAGTCTGTCATAATAAATTCAGTAATTTTAATGACAGATGATTTTATATGGAAATAAATACTAAAATTGTAGGCATAGAAAATAACAAGAAATCAATAGCATAGTAGAAACTGGATATTGGCTGAGGCCTGGCTCAGACAGTTTAGCAGATCAGTTTCAAACACTCAAGGAACAGAGAATTATTTTATTAGCTTTGCCAAATGTTTATTTTTAAGCGTATTTTGTTTTCTCTTGGAAAAGATCCATGTATTTAATTTATTAAGTCTACTACTATTTTGCTTCCTAGTTTATTAATTTTTGCTTATAACTCCATTTATTTTGGCCTTTTAAAAATTACTTTTAACTGTTCTTCCTCCATCTCTTACATGATGTAATTTCCTCCTATTATGTTGCAGGTTCCTTTTAAAGGCTCTGTTTTTGTTTTGGGTTTTCTTCATCTACTGTTGATCCAAGATTTATCCATTTATTCATCATTGAATCAAGAAGGGTATATCCTGACCTGCTATCCCTCCCCCTCTAACAAGAGTGGAACAATTTTTTTGTATCCATTCACTGTTTACTGGGTTGTCACCCCATTCAACAAGAGTGGAACAGTTTTTTTGTATCCATTCCCTGTTTACTGGGTTGTCACCCCCTCCCAATGGCTCTGCGATCCAGCAAGATGTGGTAGTAGGGAGGGAGCTAATGCCAGGGGCAAACCCAACAGGATGACTTCACCCTCAAGACAGCTTTCCTCATTTGCTTTTGTCCTCTGTTTCAGGTACGTGATATCATATATACTTTCACTACTTGTGTAGGAGGGGAGGGGCAGGAGGGGGCATATACGCAACTTGGAAACAAAACCTGTTGGTTCATTAAAGGGGACTCTTGCATCAAGTTGAGATCACCGTGCTAGTTGAGAAACTATGATCAACAGACACCTGTATTTGGGTGTGGACAAGCTTGCCCTCTGAGAGAGGACAGCCTGCTCCAAATTATGTTAATCTGCAGTGTCAAAATAGGACCAAATGGACTAATTCTTGTTAGGGCCTAGCCTAGTGATCAGGGTTGAGATGTCACGAAAGCCATTTGGCCTGTGTCTCATAATTCAAAAAGGGATTCAAATTCAGACTTTTGACATTATCCTAAATGAACTGATAACTCTAGCCACAAAGCCAGACTGATCTGATGGAAAATGTTTGTCATACAGCTTAATTTAGTATATGTAAAAAAATTAAATTATTTGGCAATTTTGATATTCCTAATTTAGTATTATTTTATTTAAAAAATATACTGAGGCCAGGCGCAGGGGCTCGCTCACGCCTGTAATCTCAGTATTTTGGAGGCCAAGGTGGGCAGATCACTTGAGATCAGGAGTTGAGACCAGCCTGGCCAATGTGGTGAAACCCCCATCTCTACTAAAAATACAAAAATTAGCCAAGCATGGTGGCAGGCGCCTGTAGTCCCAGCTACTCGGGAGGCTGAGGCAGGAGAATCACTTGCACCCATGAGGTGGAGATTGCAGTGAGCTGAGATCACACCATTGCACTCCAGCCTGGGTGACAGAACGAGACAATGCTTCATAGAATTAAGGACCTATTCTCATGCCACCATTTTCCCAGAATTCTGTTAGAAGACTTAGGGGGAAAGCAGTTTTCTATAAATAGAAAGGAGAAGCATGATTCAGCAGGTATCAGACTGAAGCCACCTCAAAGAGCAGGCTTCATCAGGTGGTGCACATGCTTGCATAGGCTTTACACACTTTGACCATGGGTAAAAACCCTTGGCAAAAGCTGCCATAAACCAACAAGTTCAAAAGTTTGGGTAATGTCATTTTAAAAAGGAGTTGTTTGTCCCAGCATACAAGGGCAACATTTATTTGTCCAGCGGTTATGAATTGAGGCATATAGCTCCAGCTGTATTGAGGTATCTGAGCACAGATTTGAGCTCCCTAAAACAGCACTTTTGGAATCCATATTTAGAACTGTGTAGATTAGCAAACTTAAGATAATTTCAAGAAAGATTTTATAATTCATTATTAAAAGCATGGTTGATGAGCTTGAAAGAAAGAAGAAAGATGATTACTTGGCCCTAGCATGTATTTCACAAGATTGTCAAACTAAATTTTGTTAGGTTAGAATAACAATAATAGCTAACATATTCATTGCTATGTTCAATCTCGTAGTAGCCCTGTAAGATAGCACTATTACAAGCTTCCCCAGCTTACAGATAAGGAAATAAGCTGAATGAGACTAAGTAACTTGAGCAAGGTCATACTACTTACTATTAAGTGACAAAGTCAAGGTTTGAACCCAGTTCTGAGATTCTAGACTATGCTCTTAAGCAGTACATTATACTGCCTCCCCTTAAGTCTATTAAACTATACTGGTCTGTTAATCAGAGATTTTACAATAAGTTGTATACTAGCTGGCCTCCTGGGTGTTGTTCAGGAGAACATTGGCTCTTGTTAAATAAATACATCTCTGCTACTGTTCACGTTGGAGCAGTTTACACAAAAAATGCACATGTGAGAGTCAGCTCTCTCATAAATCAGTAACTGCAACTTAGAGCTTTGCCTTTCTTACCTTCAAGATGTGGCTAATATTTGAAACTGCCCTTAAATACATCTGTTTATAGTGGCCTAATACATAACAGTATGTCTCCAAAAAACCAATCACATGGGCCACTTGTACTTCAGGTGCTCTGGAGGGTGCCCACCTTTTTGCTGAACTGCCTTCCAGAGATCTCAAAAGGCAAACATTGTGTACCTCACCAAGCCGTTTGGCAGTTTCTCATAATGTCCTTGAGATTAAAATGGAGTAACAAAATGATAATGACAGGACAGTAGACGGGTTAATAATTTGAATTGACAGTGTTCAACAATATGGATATCAAAGTGAACAAAGGTTTCCAACCTCAGCCCTGTCCCATCGAAGTTGTTTTATAATGACTAGCAAGAAAATATAAAAAAGCGTGCCCATCCCATTGCAAATAATATAGAATTAGATGGCAGAATAAATGTACTTGATATCACTAGCATGATCTAGACAGTCCTTAGGGGCTGAGAAAAAAAATAGCCAAATCTAGCAGGATTAAATTGAATAGGATGAAATATGAAGTCCTGTACTTATATCAAAAATTCAGTTACCAAGGGGAGGTGGTTATGTGGCCTAACAATTGCATATATGAAGAAGACTAGTTTTTTTTCTTTTTTCTTTTTCTTTGAGACGGCAGTCTTGCTCTGTCACACAGGCTGGAGTGCAGTGCGTGATCTCGGCTCACTGCCACCTCCGCCTCCCAGGTTCAAGCAATTCCCTGCCTCAGCCTCCCAAGTAGCTGGGATTACAGGCACCCGCCATCACGCCTGGCTAATTTTTGTATTTTTAGTAGAGACAGGGTTTTACCATCTTGGCCAGGCTGGTCTTGAACTCCTGACCTCATGATCCACCCACCTCGGCCTCCCAAAGTGTTGGGATTACAGGCGTGAGCCACCGCTCCTGGCCAAGAAGACTCTAGTTTTAATTTACTCTAAGTTCAACATGAGCCAGCCTGTGAGGTTACAGTGTACCACATATAATGAAATATTAAGCTCCATTAATAGAGTCATGGTTTCCAGAACAAGGAAGGCCTTAAAAATCATGTTTATTCTGTACTTGATAGTTTATGTTGGGAGATTTGGGTCATATCAGAGTGGCACAATCAAGATGGACACAGACAACCTGGAAAGTAACCAAGAAGGTGACTGGTTTATAAGCAGACAAGACAGTTTTTGAAATAATCAGGAATGCTTTAAAGACAAGTTTGTGGATATTTTCTTCAAATAATTGAAGTCTTGTCACACAGAAGAGAGATAGCATTTACCTGAGTACCTCCAGAGGGTAGATCAATTCAAATGTTCAAATAAGTCAAAGTTTTTGCCTACTGTTATTAGCTTTCTATCATTTAATTGTAGATACTTTCCTTTCTGGAGCTGCTTCAGCAGAAGCCCACTTGGCAGAAATGTTTAAGAATGGTTTTATGTATCAGGTAGAACTTTGGATTAGAAGACCAACAACGTTCTTTGCAAAGCTAATGTTCTCCCAGTGGACTTTACAGCTTCTTACTGAAGATGCAAATTCTGGGATCAAAGTTGCTCTAGAATGAAGTCATGTTACAGACTTCTATCCTGCATTTCCTAGTTTAGTAAACACTCATCAGTAGACCGAATACATTTTTTTACATATAAGATCTAGGTAAATTCATCATTTTAATTTTTAATGCTACATATGGTAAAAGGACCCAAATCATATAATGTTAAAATGAATGTCACAAAGTACTCAGAGCTTGGGAGGAGAAAATAGGAAGGGATGTCTGAGGTCAAAGGACTCCGGTTGGAGGGTGAAGGCTACAGGAATACTCTGACCTCCTGTTTCTCTTGATAATATTCCCCTACCGCTTGTCATTCACAGTGGTGGTTAAAGTGGTGGGAGTAAGCTGAAACTGAGAGTGGAATGTGAAATGGGATGGCAGAGGATATTTTTTTAATTCCATGTATACTTCTTTAATCACAGTGATCCTTTTGGAGCAGGAAAAAAGTGTTTGTGTTTTCCCTTATGTGACACCCAAGTGGGTATCCTTATATTAAATAAATTACCTTAAGATTCTGAGTCACTATAGTTTATATTCTTTATAAGTTGTACTAGAATTCCAAAGAGCCTGGAGAAGAACATCCTGGTGTTAGTGACAGGCTGAAACACAACACACATCAAATTCCTTATTTGTGGATATGAATTGAACGTCAAATATGTGTAGGAGACAGTGCACGTATACGTTTCTGTGTGTTTGTAATTTTTGCTTTGCCAGCTAAATCAGGGTTCTCTCCACATACTCATAATGATGAACCACCTTCATACTATTCTACATTAGATATTTGCCTTCTGTATAGGCCTTGACGTGGTTGAACCACAAATCATGTGACCAGAGGCAAAATCACAGCTCACTGCAGCCTTGAACTCCTGGGCTCAAGCTATCCTGTGTCAGCCTCCTGAGTAGTTGGAACTACATGCATGTGTCAACATGCCCAGCTAATATTTTTTAAAGTTTTTCTTTTAGAGATGGGTTCTTGCTATGTTGCTCAGGCTGGTTTTGAACTCCAGGTCTCAAGTGATATCTTGCCTTGGTCTCCCAAAGTTCTGGGATTATGAGTGAACCACTATGCCCAGCCTTGCTTGGCTTATTTTAAAATAAACTTTTCATCCTAAAATGATTCCAGATTTATAGAAAAAATATTCAGACAGTATAGAGTTCCCATATACCCCCACCAAATTTTTCCCTATTATTCAGATCTTTACATTAATATAGTGTGTTTGTTACAATGAATGAAGCAATGTTGATACCTTGTTATTAAGTCCATACTTTATTCAGATTTCCTTTTTTTATTATCATTATTATTATTTATAGAGACAGGGTCTCGCCCTGTGGCCCAGGCTGGATTGCAATGGTGCGATCTCGGCTCACTGCAACCTCCACCTCCCAGGCTCAAGCGATTATCCCACCTCAGCCTCCCAAGTAGCTGGGACTATAGATGCATGCCACCACAGTGGCTAATTTTTGTATCTTTTTGAAGAGATGAGATCTCGCCATGTTGCCCAGGCTGGTCTTGAACTCCTGGACTCAAGCAATTTGTCCGCCTTGGCCTCCCAAAGTGCAGGGATTACAGGCACTGCGCCTGGCCAGATTTCCTTAGTTTTTGCCTAATGTCCTTTTCCTGTTCTAGCACCCCATCCAAGATACCACATTGTATTTAGTCATCACATCTTCTTAGGCTCTCTTGACTGTGACAGCTTCTCAGTCATTCTTTGTTCCTGATTACCTTAACAAATTTGAGGAACACCACAGAGGTGAAGTGACATTTTTATTACATACGAAGCATACATACTATCAACATGACTCATTACTGTTGATGTTGATTAAACTTAATCACCTCATTTGAGGTAGTATGTGTCAGTTTCATCCACTATGAAGTTATTTCCTTCACCTTTCAATACTGTACTCTTTGTAAGGAAGTTAACCGTGTGCACCCCACACTTAATTGGAGAGTTATGCTCCACCTTTTTGAGGATGGAGTATCTACATAATTTATTTGGAAATCTTCTGCATGGGAAGTTTCTCTCTCTGCTGCCATTTATTTAAAAGCATATTTATATCAGTATAAACTCGTGGATATTTTATACTTCAGGTTATAATCCAATACTGTTTTATTTTGTTGCTCAAATTGCTCCATCTTTGGCCATGGAGTGTTTTTCTGGCTGACTCACAAGGCCTTTTGGTACACTGTCTTTTTTTCCCTGTTTTTAGCACTTCCTTACTTTCTGGCACTGCAAGTTTCTCCAGGATTATCTTGTATATTTCTTGGCCCACTTCTTCTAGGACCCCTGGTTTCATTTATTGGAGAATTGCACTGGAGCCCAAAATCTGGGTGCTAGGTGTTCTTGTTGCTATTGGGGTGTTATTGATTCTAGGCCCTGTTAGCTGACTGAGCAAGGAAATATATGTGCATCAAGACCTTTGTATATACACATTTCTATAAATGTTTCTTTTATGTGTAATGATCTGGATCTATATTAAGCTAAACATGAGATCTTTCTGATGTCTCCAATTCTAATCCATTGCCAAAGGATCATTAATAATCCATATGGATCGTTCAAACTTCCTTTCTCTACTTATCTGTAACCTCTCAACTGCAACAGTGAGAAACCTGGCTTCAGTTATCTGCCATCCATTTACTTATTGTTCAGTTTCGGTATACATGTACAGCAATATCAGAACTGTTAACCTGTACCTCATGGGAAATAACTTTGTTAAATAAAATCGAGAGCTTATGTAGAGTTTCTTTTGCCTTTAGTCTTACAGACTCTACTCATTTCTATAGTGACTTACGTCAAGATCTTTCTTCCCACACCCTTCAGTGAGGTTGTTTCATATATTTTATTACAGTTAAATTGTTTTGTCACATTGTACATTTCATCCCTGGGATCCCTCAACCTCTTAAAATTTTTAAAATTGTGTATATATTAAGATCCACTCTTTGTACTGTAAAATTCTATGGTTTTTAACAAACGTGTAGTATCCTATATCTACCACTATCATAGAGAATAGTTTCACTGTCCTACGTAGTCCCTGGTGGTTCAACTATTCAACTCTCTGAACCCCTGGCAACCACTGAACTTTTTATCATCACTGTAGTTTTATGTTTTTCAGGAAGTCATATAATTAGAATAATACAGTATGCAGCCTTTTCAGAGTGGCTTCTTTCACTTAGCAATTTGCAGTTAAGATTCATTGAAGTCCTTTTGTGGCTTAATATCTCATTTCTTTTAATGTGAATAACATTCCACTTCATTGGCATACCACAGTATGTTTATTTATTCACCCATTGAAGGACATCTTGGTTGCATACAGTTTTGGGGATTATGAGTAAATCTGCCATAAATATTCACATGCATGAAACCCCTTTAATTTGGTCTGGCATTTTTGAAATTTATGCTTACTTTTTAGACTTTAAAACATGGAATATATACTCATTATAAAATAAATTTTAAATGTGAAATATAATGAAAATAAGAAAAAACACTCATAATCAGAAATAACCACTATTTTTTTTTTTTCCAGACGGAAGTCTCTGTCGCCCAGGCTGGAGTGCAGTGGCGCGATCTCAGCTCACTGCAGCCTCCGCCTCCTGGGTTCAAGCGATTCTCCTGCCTCAGATTCTCCGAGTAGCTGACATTACAGGCTCACACCACCATGCCCAGCTAATCCCGGTTAAGTTTTCTATTTTTAGTAGAGAGAGGATTTCACCATGTTGGCTAGGCTCGTCTTGAACTCCTGGCCTCAAGTGATGTGCCCACCTTGGCCTTCCAAAGTGCTTGGCCTTCCAAAGTGCTGGCATGAGCCACTGTGCCAGGCCAGAGATAACTACTATTTCGTTTGTATATATTTTTTCAACTTTTATTTTAGATTCAGTTGGTACATGTGCAAGTTTGTTATCTGAATATAGTGTGTGATGCTGAGGTTTGGGGTATGAATGATCCCATCCACCAAGTACTAAGAATAGTACTCAACAGTTAGTTTTCCAACCTTTTTCTGCCTCCCTTCCACACTAATGGACCCCAATGTCTATTGTTGCCATCTTTATGTCCATGAGTACCTGATGTTTAGCTCCCACTTACAGGTGAGAACACATAGTATTTGATTTTCTGTTCCTGATTCACTTAAAATAATGGCCTCCAGCCACATCTGTGTTGCAGCAAAGGACATGATTTCATTCTTTTTTCTTGCTGTGTACAATTCATTTTGCATATGTACCACATTTTCTTTTTCCAATCCAGTGAGGATGGGCATCTAGGTTGATTCCATGTCTGTGGTATTGTGAATAGTGCTGCAATGAACATGTGAGTGCATGCATCTTTTTGGTAGAACAATTGGTTTTCTTTTGGATATATACCCAGTAATGGGATTGCTGGGTAGAATGGTAGTTCAGCTTTAAGTTCTTTGATAAATCTCCCAACAGCTTTCCACACTGGCTAAACTAATTTACATTCCCAACAACAGTGTATAAACATTCCCTTTTCTCTGCAGCCTCACTAGCATCTGTCGTTTTTTGACTTTGTATTAATAGCCAATCTGACTGGTGTCAGACGGCATCTCATTGTGGTTTTGGTTTGCATTTATCTGACATGATGATGAGCATTTTTTCATGTCTCCGTTAGCCATTTGTATATCTTCTTTTGAGAAGTGTCTGTTTATGTCATTTACCCCTTTTTAATGGGTTTGTTTTATTTTATTTTTTGGTCGTTCGATTGTGTAAGTTCCTTATAGATTCTGGCTATGAGACCTTTGTTGGATGCATAGTTTGCAAATATTTTCTCCCATTCTGTAGATTGTCTGTTTACTCTGTTGATAGTTTATTTTACTATGCAGAAGCTCTTTAGTTTAATTAGGCCCCACTTGCCAATTTTTGTTTTGTTGGAATTGCTTTTGAAAATGTAGACGTGAATTCTTTCCCAAGGCCCATGTCCAGAATCATGTTTCCCAGGCTTTCTTCTGGGACTCTTATAGGTTGAGGTCTTACATTTAAATCTTTAATCCACATGAATTATTTTTATATGATGAAAGGTAGTGTGGTCCAGTCTCATCCTTCTGCTTATGGTTAGCCAGCTATTTCAGCATCATTTATTGCATAGGGAATCCATTCTCCATTGATTATATTTGTTGAGTTTGTCTGCCAAAGATTAGATAGCTCTGGGTGTGAGGCATTATTTCTGGGCTTTCTAACCTATTCAGTTGGTGTATGTCTATGTTTTTGTATCAGTTTCATGCTGCTTTGGTTACTGTAACCTTATAGTTTGAAGAGGGTTAACATGATGCCTATGGCCTTGTTCTTTTTGCCTAAGATTGCTTTGGCTATTCAGGCTCTTTTTGGGTTCCATAGGAATTTTAGAATGGTTTTGTTCAATTTTATGAAAGAAAAATAATATTGGTAGTTTGATAGGAAAGGATTGACTCTGTAGATTGCTTTGGACACAATGGTCATTTTAATATTGGTTCTCCCAATCCATAATCATGGAATGTTTTTTCGTTTGTTTGTTTCATCTATGACTTAGTGGTTGTATAGCTCTCCTATAGAGATTCTTCATCTCCTTGGTTAGATGTATTCTTAGATATTTTCTTTTTGTTGTGTTTATTATAAATGGGATTACATTTTTGATTTGGCTGTCGGCTTGAACTTTATTGGTGTATGGACATGCTGCTTGTTTCTGTGTATTGATTTTGTATCCTGAAACTTTTCAGAAGTTACCAGTTCTGGGAGCCTTTTGGCAGAGTCTTTAGGGTTTTCCTGATAGAGAGTCATATTGCCTGTGAAGAGAGATAGTTTTGTTTCTTCTTTTTCTATTTGGATGCCTTTTATTTCTTTCTCTTGCCTGATTGCTTGGCTAGGACTTCCAGTACTATGTTGCATAGTAGTGGTGAGAGTAGGCATCCTAATCTTGTTCCAGTTCTCAAGGAGAATGCTTCCAGTTTTTGTCTATTTAGTATGATGTTAACTGTGGGTTTGTCATGGATGGCTGTCATTATTTTCAGGTATGTTTCTATAATGCCTAGTTTCTTGGAGAGGTTGTTTTTTTGTTTGTTTTTGTTTGTTTGTTTTTTAGCATGAAGGGATATTAGATTTTATCAAAAGCTTTTTCCCTGTCTATTGAGATGATCATATGGTTTTTGTTTTTGATTCTGTTTATGTTGTGGATCATGTTTATTGATTTGTATATGTTGAACCAAACTTGCATCCCAGGAATGTAGCCTACTTGTTCATGGCGAATTAACTTTTTGATGGGCTGTTTGCTGATATTTTGCTGAGGATCTTTTTGGTCTACATTCATCAGGGATATTGGCCTGTAGTATTGTTTTTGTTGTGTCTTTGCTAGGTTTGGTACCAGGGCGATGCTGGCTTTGTGGAATAAGTTGGGGAGGAGTTTCTCTTCTTTGGTTTTTGGAAATAGTTTAATGGAATTGTTTCCAGCTCTTCTTTGTGTGTCTTTTGAATTCAGATATGAATCCTTCTCATCCAGTGCTTTATTATGTTTGTAGGTTTTGTATTACTGATTACATTTTGGAACTTGATATTGGTCTGTTCAGTGTTTCAATTTCTTCCTAATTCAATCTTGGGAGATTGTGTTTCCAGTAATTAACCTTTTTTTCCTACATTTTCTAGCTTGTAGCTTGTATGTGTAGAGGGTTGTTTTTTTGTTTTTGTTTTTTGTTTTTGGAGACAGAGTCTTGCCCTGTCGCCCAGACTGGATTGTAGTGGCATGATCTCGGCTCAGTACAACCTCTGCCTCTGGGGTTCAAGCGATTCTGCTGTCTCAGCCTCCCAAGTAACTGGGATTACAGGCACCCACCACCACGCCCAGCTAATTTTTGCATTCTTAGTAGAGATGGGGTTTCACCATGTTGGCCAGGCTGGTCTCGAACTCCTGACCTCGTGATCCGCCTACCTCGGCCTCCCAAAGTGCTGGGATTACAGGCATGAGCCACCGCGCCTGGCCAGAGGGGTTTTTAATAGTCTCTGAGGATTTTTTGTATTTCTGTGGGATCAGTTATAATGTCACTTTGTTGTTTCTGATTGTGCTTCTTTGGATATTCTCTTGTTTTCCTTGTTAATCTAGCAAGCAGCCTGTCCTTTCAAAGAACCAACTTTTGGTTTTGTTGATTCTTTGTATGAATTTTTTGTTTCAATTTCATTCAACTCCACTGTGGTTTTAGTTCTTTTCTTCTGCTAGCTTTGGGCTTCATTTTTTCCTTGTTTTTCTAGTTCTTCTAGGTGTGATGTTAGATTGTTAATTTGAGATCTTTCCAACTTTTGAGGTAGGCATTTAATGCTATAAACTTTCCTCTTAACACTGCTTTTGCTGCATCTAGAGATTTTCGTATGTTCTGTCTCTGTTTTCATTTATTTCAACTGATTTTCTGATTTTTTGCCTTGATTTTATTGTTTACCCAAAAGTCATTCAGGAGCAAATTGTTTAATTTTTATGTAATTGAATGGTTTTGAAAGAGCTTCTTGGTATTAATTTCTGTCTTTATTCCATTGTGGTACAAGAGTATGGTTGATATAATTTTGATTTTTTTGAATTTAATGATGTTTGATTTATGGCTGAGCATGTTCTGTGTAATAATCGTGGACTATGTTCTGTGTGCAGATGAGAATGCATATTCTATGGTTGATGGGTGGAATATTTTGTAGATATCTATTAGGTCCAATTGGTCAAGCGACTGATTTAAGTTCAGAGTCTCTCTGTTAGTTTTCTGTCTCAATGATCTGTCTAATGCTGTTTGTGGAGTGTTGAAGTTCACCACTATTATTGTGTGGCTTTGTAAGTCTACATGTAGGTCTTAGAAGTCCTTCTTTTATGAATTGGGATTTTCTGATGTTAAGTGCGTATATATTTAGGATAGTTAAGTCTTCTTGTTGAATTGAACACTTTATCATTACATAATGTCCTTCTTTGTCCTTTTTCCTGTTCTTAAAGTCTACGTTACATGATACAATAATAGTGATGTCTGCTCTATTTTTTTTCCATTTATGTTGTACTTTTTCACCTCTTTACTTTGAGCCTTTGGGTATCATTACATGTGAGATGGGTCTCTTCGAGACAGCAGATGGTTGCCTTTTGTGTTTTATCCAGCTTGTCACTCCATGCCTCTTAAGTGGGGTATTTAGACCATTTACATTCAAGGCTAATGTTGATATGTGAGGTTTGATCCTATCGTGAGATTGTCAGCTGGTTACTTTTTAGTTTATATTGGGTTTTGTAGGGCCTGCGGGCTATGTACTTTATGTTTAAGTATGTTAAGTATGTTTTTGTGGTAGTGGGTATCATACTTTTCTTTCCATGATTAGAACTCTCTTAAGGATCTCTTGTAAGTATGGTCCAGTAGTAACAAATTTTCCTAGTGCTTGCTTGTCTGGAAAATATTTTATTTCTCCTTAGGTTACGAAGCTTAGTTTGCTGGAATATGAAATTCTTTGTTGGACTTTCTTTTTTTTTAAAATGCTGAAAATGGGCCTCCCATATCTTCTGGCATGTAAGGTTTCTTCTGATAAGTCCACTGTTAGCCTGATGGGATTCCCTTTTTATGTGATCTGCCCTTCTCTAACTGCTTTCAATGTTTTTTCTTTATTATACAATAAATACCTTGAACATTCTGGTTACTTTATGCCTTTGTGGTGTTCACTATCTCACAGGTGTTCTCTGTATTTCTTGTACCTGGATGTCTACCTCTCTAGCAAGATAATGGAAGTTTTCTTGAATTATTCCCTCAAATATATTTTCCAAGTTGTTTGCTTTTTCTCTTCTCAGGAATTACAATAATTTGTAGATTTGGTCATGTTGCATAATTCCATAGCTCTTGAAGGCTTTGCTCATTCTAAAAAATTACTTTTTCATTTTTATCAGACTGGGTTAGCTCAAAAGTCTCATCTTCAAGCTCCAAAATTATTTCTTCTGCTGGTCCAGTTTATTAATAAAGCTTTCAGTTGTATTTTGAAATTCCTTAAGTGAGTTTTTCAGTTGGAGAAACTCTGATTTATTTCTTTTTAAGATGTTTGTCTCTTCCTTTCCTGAATTGCTTTAGAAGTTTATTTTTATTGATTTTCAACCTCGTCTTGCATCTCACTGAGCTTTCTTGCCATCCATGTTTTGAATTCTTCATCTGTCACTTCTGAGTTTCCATTTTGGTTAAGGACCATTGCTGAAAGGCTAGCGCAATCTTTTGGTGGTTTCGCTACATTCAGATTTTTCATAGTGCCAGGATTCTTATGCTGGTTTCTCTTCATTTGGAGATGCTAGCACTTCTAATTTGGGGGTAAGATTTTTTTCTTTCACTATATTTTTTTTTTTATTTTTTAAAGAAATTTTTTTTTCTTTCCCTTACTGTAGAGAATGCTGGGTAAGGTCTTTTGGCTTTGCTTCTATAGCCCTGTGCAATTCTTTCAGCAGGCTTTATATTGGGCTGTGCAGTTTGTCCTATAAGCCTGTAGATGGCACTTATAGATAACAGTTAACTGTAGCCACGGAGGCTAGGTATATACTTAGTCCTTGTTTACTAGCAGAAGCTCTCTGTTGCCTCAGGCATTGGGCTGATTTGTAGACTGCACAGAGATCTGAGATCCCTGCTTAGCCCTGGTGGGGTGGGAGCCATGAATAGTGGGGCCAGACTGGGCAGTTCCACCTGTTGGTCCCCTGATGGCAGACACAAACACCAGTGCCAGGGGAAAGTCCAGTGGGTGGCCAGCAGGCCTCCAGAGGTTTGCTTGGGCATGGAGCTGGGAAACCTCTTTGGCTCCAAATATTCTCTGCATGGGGATAAGATAAGAGGTAGCCTAAGCTCCTATTCCAGGAGAGTGAGTGCTCTAGATGTCTGGAGATCTGCCTGGGCGTGGAGCAGACAGAGCCCTACTGCATCAAGATCTATGTCCATGAAGGGTGGGGTGGCTCAGCCTGCCGAACCAGGCAAATGGCTACTTCAGATGCCTAGAGATCTGCCTGGGTGTGGAGCAGAGAGAGCCCTGCTAAACCATGTCTATGTTCAGGAAGGGTGGGGCAGTTCAGGCTGCTGGGCCAGGTAAACAATTGCCCTGAGTGCCTGGAGGTCTGCATGATCATGGAGCAGAGCCACACTGCACCAAGATCTATGTCCAGGAAGGGTGGGGTGGTTCAGGCCGCTGAACCAGGTACACAGGTGTTCCATATGCCTGCAATTCTGCCTGGTTGTGGAGCAGAGAGGCCTCACTGCACCACGATCTCAGGGGAACAGGGTGGTGGACCCAGAAATGGCACACACAGATCAGTTTCAAGTTGTCAAGCAGGCCCTGGCTGCATCTCACTGTCCAGGAGAAACTACAGCTGTAATAATTCTCCTCCCATCCAGACTAGTAACGGGGAAAGCACATTTCCAGTGCCTACTGCTAAGGCACTTTCCACAGTACTGGCTGTGGAGGCCCCTATCCTGCTCCAGAGCAGGTACTCTGGTCTCTGGCCCGAGACTGAAATGCCTGTGCAGACACGCTGCTGCGTCACCAAGGAATGGCTGAGTTTGTATGCACTGGTGTTAAAAGTGGTATCCTGCTCTCAATTCTGGATCTGGGAAAATGTCTGCAGCTTTTCCAAGTGTCTTTCCCTCACAGTGTCTCCAAGCTCTTTCCTCATCCACATTCGATTTCTAGATTTCAGTTCCTAGAGCAAAGGGAGAGTGGGGGGAACATGTTAACGCTAGTTAACATATATGTATAATTTTTTCCAAGTCACTAAATAGAGATTTGCGTCATTCTTTCCAGTAGTTACGTAATACTAAAATGTGAGAAATATTTCAATGCATGAATATACCATCACTTATTAATCTCTATTAATGAACTTTAGGCTATTCTATATATTTGCTGATAAAGATGACTCCAGTTATTATAATTCTACATTCAACGTAAGTCATTTCTTTAGTTATTTTTGTTAGATAAATTTCTAGAAATGGAATTCTGGATAAAAATGTTTGCAGATTTAAAAAATAGATAATACCAAATCACCCTTCATAATGGCTGTACTCATTTAGACCCTGCCAAAAAAAAATGTAGAATTCCTATTTCTTTCTCAACACTGGATTCTGAGAGAAGTTGTATTAAATACGTAGAATTATATAAGAAAAATTAAGATTCTGGCAGAATTGCATTTTCTCATTAAGGGATATGATAAGTTTCTACATTTGTCTTTATTTTATATCCTTCAGTTAAGTTTTGTAGTGTTCTTTATATGTTTTTTGTACCTTTATGTTAGGGTTTCTCAGGATTATTTCTAGATATTTTATAGCTGTTGTTGATAATGGCAACTTTTCTCCTTATTACATTTCCTACTTGGTTATTGCTAGTATATAGAAATGTTGATGTTCATTGATTGAATTTATCTCTCTTGATTTTCCTTTTTGTATTGTATTACTTACAGCTTTCAGAATAATGTCGGCTAATAGAGTGAAAAGGAAACATGTTTCTCTTGCTCTTGCTTTTATTAGAAATGAATTTTGTGTTTTAACTTTAAATATAATATATTTGTACTTGAGTTCACATAAATGCTATTTATAAAATAAAGAAAATTTACTTTTTGGAATTCCACAGTTACCATTTTTTTCAAGTCAGGGAGATACTCAATTTTATTAAATGTTTTTTTGTCATCTATCAGAATAAACATATAAATTCCTTTTTGACATATTAATGTGTTAAATTACTTTATTCGTATGTTGACTTATCCTTTTGCTCTTGGCCTAAACTTCATCATGGGGTCTTATTCTTGAAGTATACTCCTATATTTGATTTGCTATATTTCATTTGGAATTTGTGCAATTAAAGTTTTTTTGCTTTGTTCTTAATTATCCTCCTGTGTGTACTAGGATTTTTATCAATTGCTTACATTCATACATTAAGGTTGATCAGTATATAGCTGGTATGGAGAACTCAGAATTCACGAAGGTCAGTGTTCAGTATCCTTCTCCCTTTTTCCCCGAAATCCAGTATTAATCTATGCAGGAGCCTCGCAGGCAATAAAACCCACTTAAATATTTGAGACCCAAGGGGAGGATACCATGTTCTGCTACTCTGAATGACATTTTAATGACTTTTAAACTTTTAAAGTTTAAATGACTTTATTCCTCAAGTCTTGAGATTTTTGTTATCTCTAACTTTTTCTTTTCTTTTGTCTTTTTAACTATTATTTTACGTACAGGGGTAGAAGTGCAGGTTTGTTATACAGGTAAATTGCATGTCACAGGGGTTTGATGTACAAACTATTTTGTTACCCAGGTAATAAGCATAGTATATGATAAGTAGCTTTTGGATCATTACCCTCCTCCCACCTTCTACCCTCAAATAGGCCCTGGTGTCTTTTGTTGGCTTCTGTGTATCCATGTATACTCAATGTTCAGCTCCCATTTATAAATGGGAATATGAAGTATTTGGTTTTTCCGTTGCAACATTAGTTTGCTTAGGATAATGGCCTCCAGCTCCATAAATGTTGTTGGAAAGGACATGGTCTCATTCTCTTTTTTATGGCTGTGTAGTATTCCACGATGCATATGTACCACATTTTCTTTATCTAGTCTACCATTAATGAGAACTTAGGTAAATTCCATGTCTTCGCTATTGTGAATAGTGCTGCAAATGAACATATGTGTGCCTTTATCTTTATGGTAGAACAATTTATATTCTTCTGGATATATATTCAATAATGGGATTGCTGGGTAGAATGGTAGTTGTTTTTATGTTTGTTGAGAAAACACCAAACTGCTTTCCACAATGGATAGATTGATACGTATTCGCACCAGCAGTGCATAAGCCTTCACGTTTCTCTACAACCTTGGTAGCATGTGTTATTTTTTGATTTTTTAAAAGTAGCCATTCTGAATGGTGTGAGATGATATCTCATTGTGGTTTTCAGTTGCATTTTGTCTAATTGTTAGTGATGTTGTGCATTTGTTTCATATGCATGTTGGCTGCATGTATGTCTTTCTTTGAAAAGGGTCTCTTCATGTCCTTTGCCCATTTTTAATGGGGGTTTTTGATTATTGCTTGTTGATTGGTTTGATTTCCTTATAGATTCTGGGTATTAAACCTTTCTCAGGTGCATAGTTTTCAAACATTTTCTCTGATTCTGTAAGTGGTCTGATTACTCTGTTGATAGGTTTTTTTTTGCTATAAAGAAGATCCTTAGTTTAATTAGATCCCATTTTTCAATTTTTTTTTATTATACTTTAAGTTCTGGTATGCATGTGCAGAACATGCAGGTTTGTTACATAGGTATACACATGCCATGGTGGTTTGCTGCACCCATCAACCCATCATCTATATTAGGTATTTCTCCTAATGCTATCCCTCCCCTAGGACCCCACCCCCTGACAGGCCCCAGTGTGTGATGTTCCCCTCCCTGTGTCCATGTGTTCTCATTGTTCACCTCCCACTTATGAGTGAGAACATGCGGTGTTTGGTTCTCTGTTCCTGTGTTAGTTTGCTGAGAATTATGGTTTAATCCATGTTCCTGCAAAGGATATGAACTCATCCATTTTTATGGCTGCATAGTATTCCATGTTGTATATGTGCCACATTTTCTTTATCCAATCTATCATTGATGGGCATTTAGGTCTTCATTATTATGAACATTGCTGCAATAAACATACGTGTGCATGTGTCTTTATAGTAGAATGACTTATAATCCTTTGGGTATATACCCAGTAATGGGATTGCTGGGTCAAATGGTATTTCTGGTTCTAGATCCTTGAGGAATCGCCACACTGTCTTCCACAATGGTTGGACTAATTGACACTCCCACCAACAGTGTAAAAGCATTCCTATTTCTCTACATCCTCTCCAGCATCTGTTGTTTCCTGACTTTTTAATGATCACCATTCTGACTGGCGTGAGATGGTATCTCCTTGAGGATTTGATGTTCATTTCTCTAATGAACAGTGATGATGAGCTTTTTTTCATATGTTTGTTGGCCACATAAATGTCTTCTTTTGAGAAGTGTCTGTTCATATTCTTCACTCACTTTTTGGATGGGGCTGTTTATCTTGTAAATTTGTGTAAGTTCTTTGTAGATTCTGGATATTAGCCCTTTGTCAGATGGATAGATTGCAAAACTTTTCTCCCATTCTGTAGGTTGCCTGTTCATTCTAATGATAATTTGTTTTGCTCTGCAGGAGCTCTTTAGTTTAATTAGATCCCATTTGTCAATTTTGGCTTTGGTTGAAATTGCTTTTGGTGTTTTAGCCATGAAGTGATTGCTTATGCCTATGTCCTGAATGGTATTGCCTAGGTTTTATTCTAGGGTTTTTATGGTTTTAGGACTTAGGTTTAAGTCTTTAATACATCTTGACTTAATTTTTGTATAAGCTGTAAGGAAAGGGTCCAGTTTCAGTTTTCTGCATATGGCTAGCCAGTTTTCCCAACACCATTTATTAAATACAGAATCATTTCTCCATTGCTTGTTTTTGTCAGTTTTGTCAAAGATCAGTTGGTTGTAGATGTGTGGCGTTATTTATGAGGCCTCTATTCTGTTCCATCAGTCTATATATCTGATTTGGTACCAGTACCATGCTCTTTTGGTTATCGCAGTGTTGTAGTATTGTTTGAAGTCAGGTAGTGTGATGCCTCCAGCTTTGTTCTTTCTGCTTAGGGTTGTCTTGGCTATATGGGTTCTTTTTTGGTTCCATATGAAATTTAAAGTAATTTTTTTTCTAATTCTGTGAAGAAAGTCAATAGTAGCTTGATGGCGATAGCATTGAACCTATAAATTACTTTGGGGATTATGGCCATTTTCACGATACTGATTCTTCTTATCCATGAGCATGGAATGCTTTTCCATTTGTTTGTGTCCTCTCTTAATTCCTTGAGCAGTGGTTTGTAGTTCTACTTCAAGAGGTCCTTCACATCCCTTGTAAGTTGTATTCCTAGGTATTTTACCCTCTTAGTAGCAATTGTGAATGGGAGTTCACTCATGATTTGGCTCTCTGCCAGTTATTGGTGTATAGGAATGCTTGTGATTTTTGCACATCTATTTTGTATCCTGAGACTTTGGTGAAGTTGTTTCTCAGCTTAAGGAGATTTTGGGCTGAAATGATAGGGTTTTCTAAATATACAGTCATGTCATCTGCAAACAGAGACAATTTGACTTCTCTCTTCTTGTTTGAATACCCTTTATTTCTTTTTCTTGCCTGATTGCCCTGTCCAGAACTTCCTATACTAGATTTAGTAGGAGTGGTGAGAGACAGCATCCTTATCTTGTGCTGGTTTTCAAGGGGAATGCTTCCAGCTTTTGCCTATTCAGTATGATATTGGCGGTGGGTTTGTCATAAATAGCTCTTTTTTTTTCTTTATGTGTCTTTTTTTTAATTTAATTTAATTTTATTTTATTATTACTATGCTTTAAGTTTTAGGGTACATGTGCACAATGTGCAGGTTTGTTACATATGTATCCATGTGCCATGTTGGTGTGCTGCACCCATTAACTCCTCATTTAGCATTAGGTATATCTCCTAATGCTATCCCTCCCCCCTCCCCCCACCCCACAACAGTCCCCGGAGTGTGATGTTCCCCTTCCTGTGTCCATGTGTTCTCGTTGTTCAGTTCCCACCTATGAGTGAGAACATGCGGTGTTTGGTTTTTTTGTCCTTGCAATAGTTTACTGAGAATGATGGTTTCCAGTTTCATCCATGTCCCTACAAAGGACATTTTTTATGGCTGCATAGTATTCCATGGTGTATATGTGCCACATTTTCTTAATCCAGTCTATCGTTGTTGGACATCTGGGTTGGTTCCAAGTCTTTGCTATTGTGAATAGTGCCGCAATAAACATACATGTGCATGTGTCTTTATAGCAGCATGATTTATAGTCCTTTGGGTATATACTCAGTAATGGGATGGCTGGGTCAAATGGTATTTCTAGTTCTAGATCCCTGAGGAATTGCCACACTGACTTCCACAATGGTTGATCTAGTTTCCAGTCCCACCAACAGTGTAAAAGTGTTCCTATTTCTCCACATCCTCTCCAGCACCTGTTGTTTCCTGACTTTTGAATGATGGCCATTCTGACTGGCATGAGATGGTATCTCATTGTGGTTTTGATTTGCATTTCTCTGATGGCCAGTGATGATGAGCATTTTTTCATGTGTGTTTTGGCTGCATAAATATCTTCTTTTGAGAAGTGTCTGTTCATGTCCTTTGCCCACTTTTTGATGGGGTGGTTTGATTTTTTCTTGTAAATTTGTTTGAGTTCATTGTAGATTCCGGATATTAGCCTTTTGTCAGATGAGTAGGTTGCAAAAATTTTCTCCCATTTTGTAGGTTGCCTGTTCGCTCTGATGGTAATTTCTTTTGCTTTGCAGAAGCTCTTTAGTTTAATTAGATCCCATTTGTCAATTTTGGTTTTTGTTGCCATTGCTTTTGGTGTTTCAGACATGAAGTCCTTGCCCATGCCTATGCCCTGAATGGTAATGCCTAGGTTTTCTTCTAGGGTGTTTATAGTTTTAGGTCTAACATGTAAGTCTTTAATCCATCTTGAATTAATTTTTGTATAAGGTGTAAGGAAGGGATCCAGTTTCAGCTTTCTACATATGGCTAGCCAGTTTTCCCAGCACCATTTATTAAATAGGGAATCCTTTCCCCATTGCTGGTTTTTATCAGGTTTGTCAAAGATCAGATAGTTGTAGATATGTGGCATTATTTCTGAGGGCTCTGTTCTGTTCCATTAATCTATATCTCTGTTTTGGTACCAGTACCATGCTGTTTTGGTTACTGTAGCCTTGTAGTACAGTTTGAAGTCAGGTAGCATGATGCCTCCAGCCAATCCTAAGCCAAAATAACACTTTTGGCTTAGGATTGACCTGGCAATACGGGCCCTTTTTGGGTTCCATATGAACTTTAAAGTACTTTTTTCCAATTCTGTGAAGGAAGTCATTGGTAGCTTGATGGGGATGGCATTGAATCTATAAATTATCTTGGGCAGTATGGCCATTTTCAAGATATTGATTCTTCCAACCCATGAGCATGGAATGTTCTTCCATTTGTTTGTATCCTCTTTTATTTCATTGAGCAGTGGTTTGTAGTTCTCCTTGAAGAGGTCCTTCACGTCCCTTGTAAGTTGGATTCCTAGGTATTTTATTCTCTTTGAAGCAATTGTGAATGGGATTTCACTCCTGATTTGGCTCTCTGTTTGTCTGTTATTGGTGTATAAGTATGCTTGTGATTTTTGTACATTGATTTTGTATCCTGAGACTTTGCTGAAGTTGCTTATCAGCTTAAGGAGATTTTGGGCTGAGACAATGGGGTTTTCTAGATATACAATCATGTCATCTGCAAACAGGGACAATTTGACTTCCTTTTTTCCTAATTGAATACCCTTTATTTCCTTCTCGTGCCTAATTGCCCTGGCCAGAACTTCGAACACTGTTGAATAGGAGTGGTGAGAGAGGGCATCCCTGTCTTGTGCCAGTTTTCAAAGGGAATGCTTCCAGTTTTTGCCCATTCAGTATGATATTGGCTGTGGGTTTGTCATAGATAGCTCTTATTATTTTGAGATACGTCCCATCAATACCAAATTTATTGAGAGTTTTTAGCATGAAGGGTTGTTGAATTTCGTCAAAGGCCTTTTCTGCATCTATTGAGATAATCATGTGGTTTTTGTCATTGTTTCTATTTTTATGATGGATTATGTTTATTGATTTGCATATGTTGAACCAGCCTTGCATCCCAGGGATGAAGCCAAATTGATCGTGGTACATAAGCTTTTTGATGTGCTGCTGGATTCAGTTTGCCATTATTTTATTAAGGATTTTCGCCTCGATGTTCATCAGGGATATTGGCCTGAAAATTTCTGTTTTTGTTGTGTCTCTCCCAGGTTTTGGTGTCAGAATGATGTTGGCCTCATAAAATAAGTCAGGGAAGAGTCCCTCTTTATCTGTTGTTTGGAGTGGTTTCAGAAGGAATGGTACCAGCTCCTCTTTGTACCTCTGGTCGAATTTGGCTGTGAATGCATCTTGTCCTGGGCTCATTTTGGTTGGTAGGCTATTACTGCCTCAATTTCAGAACTTGTTATTGGTCAACTCAGAGATTCGATTTCTTCCTGATGTGTAGTGTATTCTCTGATGGTAGTTTGTATTTCTGTGGTATCAGTGGTGATATCCCCTTTTTCATTTTTATTGTGTCTATTTGATTCTTCTCTCTTTTCTTTTTTATTAGTCTGGCTAGTGGTCCATCTATTTTGTTAATCTTTTCAGAAAACCACCTCCTGGATTCATTGATTTTTAAGGGTTTTTCATGTCTCTATCTCCTTCAGTTCTGCTCTCATCTTAGTTATTTCTTGTCTTCTGCTAGGTTTTGAATTTGTTTGCTCTTCTCTAATTCTTTTAATCATGATGCTAGGATGTCAATTTTAGATCTTTTCTGCTTTCTCCTGTAGGAATTTAGTGCTATAAATTTCCCTCTAAACACCGCTTTAGCTGTGTCCCAGAGAGTGTGGTACATTGTGTCTTTGTTGTCATTGTTTTCTAAGAAATTATTTATTTCTTCCTTAACTTTGTTGTTTACCCAGTAATTATTCAGGAACGGGTTGTTCGGTTTTTATGTAGTTGTGGGATTTTGAGTGACTTTCTTAATCCTGAGTTCTAATTTGGTTGCACTGTGGTTTGAGAGACTTTTTATGATTTCCATTTTTTTTTGCATTTGCTGATGAGTATTTTACTTCCAATTATGTGGTCAATTTTAGAATATGTGTGATGTGGTGCCGAGAAGAATGTTTATTCTGTTGATTTGGGGTGGAGAGTTCTGTAAACGTCTATTTGGTCTGCTTGGTCCAGAGCTGAATTCAAGTCCTGAATATCATTGTTAATTTTCTGTCTTGTTGATCTGTCTGATATTGACAGTGGGGTGTTAAAGTCCCTCACTATTATTGTGTGGGAGTCTAAGTCTCTTTGTAGGTCTGTAAGAACTTCCTTTATAAATCTGGGTGCTCCTGTATTGGGTGTATGTGTGTGTACATATGTATGTATACATATGTGTGTGTATGTGTATGTATATATATATATATATATACATACACACACACATATATATGTTAGCTCTTTTTGTTGCATTGATTTTTCACCATTATGTAATGCCCTTCTTTGTCTTTGTTGGTCTTTGTTGATTTAAAGTCTGTTTTATCAGAGACTAGGATCACAACCTCTGCTTGTTTTTTGTTTTCCATTTGCTTGGTAAATATTTCTCCATTCCTTTTTTTTTGAGCCTATGAGTTTCTTTGCACATGAGATAGGTCTCCTGAATACAGCACACTGATGGGTCTTGACTCTGTATCCAATTTGCCAGTCTGTGTCTCTTAGTTGGGGCATTTAGCCTGTTTACATTTAAGGGTACCATTGTTATGTGTGAATTTGATCCTGTCATTATGATGCTAGCTGGTTATTTTGCCCATTAGTTGATGCAGTTTCTTCATGGTGTCAATGGTCTTTAAAATTTGGTATGTTTTTGCAGTGGCTGGTACTAGTTTTTCATTTCCATATTTAGTGCTTCCTTCTAGAGCTCTTGTAAGGCAGGCCTGGTGGTGACAAAATCACTCAGCATTTGCTTGTCTGTAAAGTATTTTTTTTCTTCTTTTCTTATGAAGCTTAGTTTGGCTGGATATGAAATTCTGGGTGGAAAATTATTTTCTTCAAGAATGTTGAATAGTGGCCCTCACTCTCTTCTGGCTTGTAGGGTTTCTGCAGAGAGATCCACTTAGTCCAATGGGCTTCCCTTTGTGGGTAACCCAACCTTTCTCTCTGGCTGCCCTTAACATTTTTTCTTTCATTTCAACCTTGGTGAATCTGATGAATATTTGCCTTTGGGTTCCTCTTCTCAAGGAGTATGTTTGTGATGTACTTTGTATTTCCTGAATTTGAATTTTGGCATGTCTTGCTAGATTGCAGAAGTTCTCCTGGACAATATCCTGAAGAGTGTTTCCCAGCTTGTTTCCATTCTCCCTGTCACTTTCATGTACACCAATCAAACGTAGATTTGGTTTTTCACAAAGTCCCATATTTCTTGGAGGCTTTGTCCCTTTTCATTTTTTTTCTCTAATCTTGTCTTTGCACTTTATTTCAGTAATTTTATCTTTAATCTCTGATATCCTTTCTTTTGCTTGATCGATTCAGCTATTGATACTTGTGTATGCTTCACGAAGTTCTCATACTGTGGTTTTCAGCTCCATCAGTTCGTTTATGTTCTTCTCTAAACTGGTTATTCCAGTTAGCAATTCCTCTAACCTTTTTTCAAGGTTCTTAGTTTTTTTGCATTGGGTTAGAACCTGCTTCTTTAGGTTGTAGGAGTTTGTTATTACCCACCTTCTGAAGCCTACTTCTTTCAATTTATCAAACTCATTCTCCATCTAGTTTTGTTCCATTCCTGGCAAGGAGTTGTGATCTTTGGAGAAAAGGAGTACTGGTTTTTGGAATTGTCAGCCTTTCTGCACTGGTTTTTCTTCATCTTTGTGGATTTATCTACCTTTGGTCTTTGATGTTGGTGACCTTTGGATGGGGTTTCTGTGTGGACGTTCTTTTGGTTTATGTTGATGTTATTCCTTTCTGTTTGTTGGTTTTCCTTCTGACAGGCCCCTCTGCTGCAGGTCTGCTGGAGTTTGCTGGACGTCCACTCCAGACCCTGTTTGCCTGGGTATCACCAGCAGAGGCTGCAGACCAGCAAAGATTGCTGCCTGTTTCTTCCTCTGGAAGCTTCTTCCCAGAGGGACACCCGCCAGATGCCAGCCAGAGCTCTCCTATATGAGGTGTCTGTCGACCCCTGCTGGGAAGTGTCTCCCAGACAGAAGGTACAGGGGTCAGGGACACACTTGAGGAGGCTGTCTGTTCCTTAGCAGAGGTCGAGCACTATGCTGGGAGATCTGCTGCTCTTTTCAGAGCCAGCAGGCAGGAACGTTTAACTCTGCTGAAGCCGCGTCCACAGCTGCCCCTTCCCCAAGGTGCTCTGTCACAGGGAGATGGGAGTTTTATCTATAAGCCCCTGACTGTGGCTGCTGCCTTTCTTTCAGTGATGCCCTGCCCAGAAAGGAGGAATGTAGAGAGGCAGTCTGGCTACAGCAGCTTTGCAGAACTGTGGTGGGCTTTGCCCAGTTCGAACTTCCTGGCAGCTTTGTTTATACTGTGAGGGGAAAACTGCCTACTCAAGCCTCACTATTGGCAGACGCCCCTCCGCCCACCAAGCTGGAGCATCCCAGGTCAACTTCAGACTGCTGTGCTGGCAGCAAGAATTTCAAGCCAGTGGATCCTCTCTTGCTGGGCTCTGTGGGGGTGGGATCCTCTGAGCTGATCATTTGGCTCCTTGGCTTCAGTCCTTTTTCCAGGGGAGTGAATGGTTCTGTCTTGCTAGCATTCCAGGTGCCACTGAGGTATGAAAAAAAACTCCTGCATCTAGGTCGGTTTCTGCCCAAATGGCCGCCCAGTTTTTTGCTTGAAACCCAGGGCCCTAGTGGCCTAGGCATCTGAGGGAATCTCCTGGTCTGGGGGTTGTGAAGGCTGTGGAAAAAGCGTAGTATGTGGGCCAGAATGCACTGTCCCTCAAGGCACAGTCTCTTATGGCTTCTGTTGGCTAGGGGAGGGAGTTCCCCAACCCCTTGTGCTTCCCGGGTGAGGCAACGTCCCACCCTGCTTTGACTCACCCTCTGTGGACTGCACCCACTGACTAACCAGTCCCAGTGAGATGACCCAGGTACCTCAGTTTGAAATGCAGAAATCACCTGCCTTCTGCATTGATCTCGCTGGGAGCTGCAGACTGGAGCTGTTCCTATTGAGCTATCTTGCCAGCCACCTAATTAAAATACTTTTATTTCCTTTTAAGGCCTGTTATCTGTCTTGTGATGTTATAACAGAGTCAGGCTGGAGTTGGTATTTAATTCCTTCAAAGAGTTTTTTTTCTGTTAGTCTTAGGATCTCTATTTTAATGTTAACGCTAGTTAGTTGTGCCTGAACTCCAAAGAAATGAGAGTATAATGAGATATGTCTAACTCCCACTTCTTATCATGCTCTAAACTAGTTTTTTATGTTTCTTTGTGTCCCCTTGGCTGAGAAGAAGGTCCATTCGGTCAGTTGGGGGACTTAGAATTTTAATTTTTGGTTCAGCACGTATATACCCAGTAGGGGGATTGCTGGGTCTAATGCTAATCTGCGTCCCATTTTTTGAGAAATCTTTAAACTGCTCAAAATTATGTCCTTTGCAGCAACATGGATGCAGCTGGAAACTATTCTTCTAAGCGAATTAATGAAGAAACAGAAAACCAAGTACCACGTGTTCTCACTTATAAGTGGGAACTAAACACTCGGTATACATGGTTTTAAAAATAGAAACAATACACTCTGGGGAATCCAAGGGGACATGGCAGGGGTTAAGGGTTGTAAGAAGACTAACTATTGGATACTATACTCACTACCTGGTTGGTGGATTCTTCATACATTCAACCTCAGCATCATGCTATTACCCACAACCATTGTGGGCACATATTCTCAGGCCCTCCTGTGGGTTATAATTTTTAACCTTGGCAAAGTAAACCTCTAAATTGATTGACGCCTTTCTCAGATACTTTTTGGTTTACCTACCAAAAGAAAAATGAAGTGTTCTACCAAAAAGACACACACACCCTTTTGTTTATTGCAGCATCATTCACAATAACATATTTCAAATGCCTATTTTCCCCTTCCCCCTTGCATATGTACCCACTGAATGTAAAATAAAATTGGAAAAAAATAAACATTTTCCAATTATAAAAAGAAATATGCTCAGAGTATTCAGTTCTACTTAATAAGGACTGTCCTCAAGAGAAACTATTTACCAGAGTCTAACCAACTTGGAAAAAAGGGGACACCCAATTACAGCCCCTAATAATCTTTTTGTCTCGCCAAAGAGGAGAGAAAAAAATGACTAAGAAGTACATATCAGGGTCACAAACTAAAGATACAGGCTCACTAAAAGACTGAGATCTAAATATAGGACTATAGAATGTAGTCCCCACCCACCTCCACTTTACCATTACATCAAAAGTGCTTGTGTATATTGATAGGGAGATGCAATGGAAAGAACTGCATATCTCAGACCTTATTTACAAATCATGCCATATAACTTTACATTGGATCAATGTAGAATATTTTTGTGCAGCTATGCCAAAATGGCCCACTAAAACTGTAAAATCACTTTAAAATTCACATATATCTTCAACAGAAGATTATTGGGGGGTCTTTATTAATTTATGTATTTGAATTTTTGTACATATTACCGTTAATGTTAGAGCAATTAAATATTTTTAAGGTCTGTCAAAACTGGATTCACATAAAACAATAATATTCATAGTTTTATTTTATATATTTTAGTATATATTTATTATATATTTTATATATTTAAGTATATTTAAAATATATTTAGTATATTTTAGTGTCATACTCCAGGTACTTTTATAAGTGCTTTACATATATTATTAATCCATTAATCTTAACAACACTATTAGGCAGATTTACCACTATTTCCTATGTAAAATATGTTAGAAAATCAAGACACAAAGACATTAGACAACCTGCTCAAATTTATTTAGCTAGTAAATAATATCAAAGCAGTTATGGGTAGAGGCTTCTCACATTAATATGAATGATTATATCGTGTGTGTGTGTGTGTATAAATAGAGATAGAAATAATTATTAGAAATTGAATTTAGAATTTTGTGGTACTTGGATCAGATATCAAAGGATCATATTGTGATTTAGTATCCTCTGAATGTGTAGCACCTCAATCTCCTTGAGTGTCAATATATATCCAATCAAGCAAAGTTAGCATAATCAGGAAGTCTACAAAATACAGAGATGTCAATCTTTTATATTTTTAAATAGAAAATGGAATAAATTCCACTATTTATTGTGGCAGGTGAATAATGGTCCCAAATCATGTCTACACATGAATCCCAAGAATCTGTGACTGTTACCTTAAATGTGTAAGAAGAAGATAAAATTTCAGGAACTTTCAAATGTATTATGCTAAAAGGAAAAGGTTAGCCCTGAAAGCTGACTCACATTGCACAACTATTTTTCTTATCTAGCGCATGACCTTTGTGTTGCAATTTCCTGCATTAACCAGACTCCCTATTTTTCTTTTTTTTTTTTTTTTTTTTGAGATGGAGTCTCGCTCTGTCGCCCAGGCTGGAGTGCAGTGGCGTGATCTCGGCTCACTGCAAGCTCCGCCTCCCGGGTTCACGCCATTCTCCTGCCTCAGCCTCTCCGAGTAGCTGGGACTACAGGCGCCCGCCACCACACCCGGCTAATTTTTTTGTATTTTTAGTAGAGACGGGGTTTCACCGTGGTCTCGATCTCCTGACCTCGTGATCCGCCTGCCTCGGCCTCCCAAAGTGCTGGGATTACAAGTGTGAGCCACCGCGCCCGGCCCAGACTCCCTATTTTTCATTCAAACCTATACATGACATGAAGATAGAGACCCTTGTGACATTTACCTCTTTACAATACAATGTTAAGCAACTACATTAGAATGTAATCAATAGTAGCGAATCAAATCTTATATCTCTGTTTTAGCCTTTGTATGGAAAATGTTGTAATTCTGTTTGACACCTCCATTTTGTCTGTATAAATGGTTCTTATTTTTTCCCATACCGGGAGCACTGATCACCATTCTTTGATATAGCTTTGCCCCCTGAACATTCACCCTCACACTTTACACTTGAATGAACTCTGTTTAAATTAGATTCTAATTATTTTTATTATTTTAGGTTTACAAATGGCAGAAGAGACTTTTCAGATAAAGTTAAGGTTTCAGACCTTGAAACAAGGAGATTATTCTAGATTATCCCCTGAGTCTCATCTACCATGTGAGCCCATAAAAACAGAGAACTTGCTCAATCTCTAAGTAGGAGAGATATAGTGGAAGACATAGGAGAGATGGCAGAAGAGAAATTAGAGATTCAAAGCGTGAAAGGGACTCAGTTTTTCCAGGAAAGCATACCACATGAAAAGCCTGAGAAGAAATCGGAGCAGCCTCTAGCATCTGAGAGCAATTAAAAGCGAGGAAATTGGGACCTCCATCCTACAACTGCAAGGAACTGAATTTAGCCAACAGCCAAAATGAACTTGGAAGCAGTTTCATCTCCAGAGCCTCTAGGAATGGCACAGCTTTTCTGACAACACTCTGATTTCAGCATTCTGAGACTTTTAACAGAGGACCCCAGCTGAACCATTCTGTACACAGGACTCTGATTTTGTTACTCAACCAAGCTTTGGTTTACTTTCCTGGCACAGTAAAGTCAAACTTCTACACTGTATCTGTGTGTTTTCACACTGCTGATAAAGACATACCCGGGACTGGGAAGAAAAAGAGATTTAATTGGATTTACAGTTCCAAATGGCTGGGGAGGCCTCAGAATTATGGCAGGAGGTGAAAGACATTTCTTACATGGTGGCAGCAAGAGAAAATGAGGAAGAAACAAAAGTGGAAACCTCTGAAAAATCAGATCTTGTGAGACTTATTCACTATCATGAGAAAAGCACAGGAAAGACCATCCCTCATGATTGAATTACCTCCCCCGGGTCCCTCCCACTACAAGTGAGAATTCTGGGAGATAAAATTCAAGTTGAGATTTGGGTGGAGACAGAGCTAAACCATATTTTTCCAAGCCTGGCTCCTCCAAATCTCTTGTCCTCACATTACAAAACCAATCATGCCTTCCCAACAGCCCCTCAAAGTGTTAACCCATTTCAGCATTAACCCAAAAGTCCACAGTCCACAGTTTCCTCTGAGACAAGGCAAGTCCCTTTCACCTATGAGCCTGTAAAATCAAAAGCAAGCTAGTTACTTCCTAGATACAATGGGGGTACAGGTATTGGAATTCCAAATGGGAGAAATTGGCCAAAACAAAGCGGTTACAGGGCCCATGCAAGTCCAAAATCCGGTGAGGCAGTCAAATTGTAAAGCTCCAAAATGATCTCCTTTGACCCTAGGTCTCACATCCAGTTCAGGCGATGCAAGAAGTTGGTTCCCATGGTCCTAGAAAGCTCCACCCCTGTGGCTTTTCAGGGTACAGCCTCCTTCCCAGCTGCTTTCACAGGCTGGCGTTGAGTGTCTGGCTTTTCCAGGTGCACAGTGCAAGCTGTCAGTGGATCTACCATTCTGGAGTCGGGAGGTTGGTGACTCTCTTCTCACAGCTCCACTAGGCAGTGCCTCAGTATGGACTCAGTGTAGGGGCTCTGACCCCACATTTCCCTTCTACACTGCTGTAGCAGAGGTTCTCCAAGAGGTCCCCACTCCTGCAGCAATCTTCTGCCTAGGCATCCAGATGTTTTCATACATCTTCTGAAATCTAGTTGGAGGTTCCCAAACCTCAATTCTTCTGTGCACCCGCAGGCTCAATACCACATGAAGCTGCCAAGGCTTGGGGCTTCCACCCTCTGAAGCCACAGCCTGAGCTGTAAAATTGGCCCCTTTCAGCCATGGCTGGAGCAGCTGGGACACAGGACACCAAGTCCCTAGGCTGCACACAGCAATGGAGCCTTGGGCCCAGCCCACAAAACCACTTTTTCCTCCTGGGACTCTGTGCCCGTGATGAGAGGGGCTGCCGTGAAGGTCTGTGACATTGAATGGAGACATTTTCCCCATAGTCTTGGGGATTAACATTAAGCTCCTTGCTACTTACGCAAATTTCTGTAGCCAGCTTGAATTTCTCCCCAGAAAATGGGTTTTTCTTTTCTATCGCATAGTCAGGCTGCAAATTTTTCAAACTTTTATGCTCCACTTCCCTTATAAAACCGAATGCCTTTAACAGTACCTAAGCCACCTCTTGAATGCTTTGCTGCTTGGAAATTTCTTCCACCAGATGCCCTAAATCATCTTTCTCAAGTTGAAAGTTCCACAAATCTCTAGAGCAGGGGCAAAATGCTGCTAGTCTCTTTGCTAAAACATAACGAGTCACCTTTACTCCAGTTCCCAACAAGTTGTTCATCTCCATCTGAGACCACCTCAGCCTGGACCTTATTGTCCATATCACTATCAGCATTTTGGGCAAAGCCATTCAACAAGTCTCTAGGAAGTTCCAGACTTTCCCACATTTTCCTGTCTTCCTCTGAGCCCTCCAAACTGTTCCAACCTCTGCCTGTTACCCAGTTCCCAAGTCACGTCCACATTTTCTGGTATCTTTTCAGCAATGCCCCACTCTACTCGTACCAATTTACTGTATCGTCTGTTTTCACGCTGCTGATAAAGACATACCCAAGACTGGGAAGAAAAAGAGGTGTAATTGGACTTAAAGTTCCACATGGCTAAGGAGGCCTCAGAATTATGTTGGGAGGTGAAAGGCACTTCTTACATGGCAGCGGCAAGAGAAAATGAGAAAGCAGCAAAAGCAGAAACCCCTGATAAACCCATTAGATCTCATGAGACTTATTCACTATCAGGAAAATAGCACCAGAAAGACTGGCTCCCATGATTCAATTACTTCCCCCTGGGTCCCTCCCCCAACATGTGAGAATTCTGGGAGATACAATTCAAGTTGAGATTTGCATGGGGACACAGGCAAACCCTATCATACGCTGAGGTTTTACAGTCAGAGAAAAGAGGGTGTTTATTTGCAAGGCATCAATCAAGTATAATTGGGAAACTCACATTGAGACCTGACCTCCATGATGATTTACAAATTAGAGTTTTTAGGCCAGGTGCAGTGGCTCAGCCCTGTAATCCCAGAACTTTGGGAGGCTGAGGCGGGCAGATCACATCTGGTCAGGAGTTTGAGACCAGCCTGGCCAACATGGTGCTATCCCATCTGTACTAAAAATACAAAAATTAGCCAGGCAGGGTGGCACATGCCTGTAATCCCAGCTATTTGGGGGGCTGAGGTAGGAGAACTGCTTGAACCTGGGAGGCAGAGGTTGCAGTGAGCCGAGATCATGCCATTGCACTCCAGCCTGGGCAACAAGACAAAACTCCATCAAAAACAAACAAACAAGAAACAGGCAAAATTGTAAATCAACACATGGAGATTATGCACTGTCCTGGCTGAGAAGCGTAAGATATCTTGAAGCAGAGGCTTACAGGTTATAGGTGAATTCACAGATTCTTTGACTTGTGATTGGTTAAGGAAGCGAAGCATCATCTAAAATCTTAGGGTCAGCAGAAAGAAATGTTAATATCTGGCCTGTGGGTGTGGCTGTCTCCAAGACCCTCAGGAAGAAATTTAGAACAAAGAATGAAGTCAGAATTAGTTCTTTTCTGAGGTCTACCTGCCAGCAGATGGCATTTTTCAGTTGGCGAGAGTCTGAGTTTCTGAAAACCAACTCACGGACATATGTTGAGGTGTTATTTTTAGTTTCTATAGGAAACCAACAATCTTGTGGCTCTAATTTCCTTGGCTATTGCTTTAATCTATTATTACCTTTTTGCTTATCAGGTTGTTCATTTGGTTCTCAAGGCTATCAGGTGTCTGGAATTTCCCTTGAAGGAATTCAAAATTCTCTTTTATTTTCATGGTTGGGGTGTGGGCTGGCAGGCCCCTAAGAGGGGTCTCTATTCTATCTCAGTCCCCTCTGTCTTTTGTCATTTCTCAATACTGAGGAATACAGGAACGCATATCGCTTTGGTTACTTATTGTAGAATTTGGAAGACTGGGGACTGGGATATAAGAAGAGAAAGCCCCTAGCATGGAGCTTGAAATATGAGTCCTGGGCATGACATCATGATGTTGAACTATCATTATATTGTTTGCTTTAGTTGCCACCTTATTACAACATTTTAATACACATTTAGCTACAGTATAAAGTATAAGCAAAATCCCAAAAATATTATTAACAGAAATAGAAATCTTAAAATTTAAATGGAACCACGGAAGACTCAGAATAAGCAAAGCTATCCAAAGCAAAAAGAACAAACCTGGAATAATTACATTACCTGATTCAGATTAAACTACATAGCGATAGTAATCAAAACAAGATGTTACTGGCATAAATACAAAAACATAGATTAATAAAACAAAATTGAGATCCCAGACATAAATCCACATACATACATTGAACTCATTTTTGACAAAAGTACCACAAACATACACTAAGGAATAGACACTCTCTTCAAAATATGGTGGTGGGAAAACTGGATATCCATACACAAAGAAATAAAACTAAACCCCTATCTCTTGCCATATACTACAGTCAAATAAAAGCAGATTAAAGACTTAAATCAAGGACCTCAAGCTATGAAACTACTACAAGTAAACATTGGGGTAAATCTTCAGGACATTGGTCTCAGCAAGAACTTCTTGAGTAATATCTCACAAGTACAGACAAAGCCAAAAAATGGTCAAATGGGATCACATCAAGTGAAAAAGCTTCTGTAGAGCAAAGGAAACAACAAAGTGAAGAGACAACCCACAGAATAGAAGAAAATATTTGCGAACTACTCCTTTAACAAAGGATTAATAACCAGACTATATAAAAAGCTCAAGCAATTCTACAAAACAATTAATAATCAGATTTTAAAATGAGCAAAAGATCTAAATAGACATTTCTCTAAAGAAGACACACAAGTGGCAAACAGGCATATGAAAAGGTGCTCAACATCATTGATCATCAGAGAGATGCAAATCAAAACTACAATATGATATCATCTTACCCTATTTAAAATGATTTAAATCCAAAAGACAGTCATTAATGCTGGTGAGCATGGGGAGAAAAGGGAATCCTTGTACACTTTTTTAAGCTAGCACAATTATGAAGAACAGTTTAGAGTTTCTCACAAAACTAAATACAGAGCTACCATATAATCCAGCAATCACACTCTTGGGTACATACCCAATAGAAAGGAAATCAGTAATTGAAAAGATGTCTGCATGTGTTTTACAACACTTCACAATAGCCAAATTTTGGAAGCAACCTTAGTGTTGCTCCTATATTCAAGATTTCACAGTGGCAGCCATTGTGATGTGGCACAGTTTGGTGTGGGCGCTAATTAAAGCCTTGTAGGATGAGAATCTCTGGTTGTGCTCCACTACAGATACTGACACACCAAACCTTCTGGGCTTCAGACTGGCTGGAGTTCTCCTTCTACCACCTCTCTAAGCAGCTCTCCCACACAACTCAAGTGTCTGTGAGGGTCATGGGGTTTCCTGCTGCCAGGATTCCAAAGGTTTGCGGTGAGAGTGGGTTGCTTCTTAACTGCTCAACTTACCCCTTCCCCAGAAGTCACTGGTGGCCAGAAATGAGTCCCAGTGTGTGGTACCCCATGCTGAATTTCCATCTTCCTCCAACTCAGCCAGTATTTTTGTCTTCCCTTTGTCCACTCTCCATGTCTTCCCTCCAAAGCTCTGCTTGGAGTGTGCCAGCCTTTCCAATGTCCTGGTACCTCAGTGGCATATATTCCTGCTTGCTGCATATAGTCAGCCATTGTGCCTCCTAGCCTAATTCTGAAGGTCTTTTTTTCTCACAACTGGAGCAAGATATGTATGCCCACTTACACCACTGCTATTGAACATTGCACTTAATGTTTATCCAGAGCAATTAGTCAAGAGAGAAATAATAGGCATCCGAATTTGAAACGAGAAAGTCAAACTATTTCTCTTTGCAGACAGCATAATCTTACATTTAGAAAAACCTAAATACCCCACAAAAAATAAAGAATACTGTACCAATAACGTTTCAGAACTGATAAACAAATTCAGTGATGTTGCGGAATATTAAGATAGACAAATCAGTAGTGTTTCTATAAAACAACGATCTAGTTTAAAGAGAAATCAAGAGGGAAACCTTGTTTACAATACCTACAAAAAGATATAAGAATACATGTAAAAGTAAGAAAGTAAAAGACATCCATTTGGAAACTTATAAATCACTGAAGAAAGAAATTGAACAGAACATAAGCAAATGGATAGAAAACCCATGCTCCTGAATCTGCTTAAGTATAAGATTCAAAACTATAAAACTATTACAGGAATACATAAAGGAATCACTCCAGACATTGATTTAGGCAAAGATTTTATGGCTGAGACCTCAAACGTGCAGGCAATGAAAACAAAAATAGATGAACTGAAGTATATTAAACTAAAAACCTTATGCATAGGAAAGGACACAACCAAGTGAAGAGACAAACTTTTGAAAAGAAGAATACACTCAGAAACGATTCATTTAACAAGGGACTAATATACAGAATATTCAAGAAACTCAAATAACAGCAATAATTCAATTAAAGAGGAGTTGTATTAGTTTGTTCTCACACTGCTATAAAGAACTACGTGAGACTGTGTGATTTATGAAGAACATATATTTAATTAACTCATGGTTCCACAGGCTTCACAGAAAGCATGGCTGGGAGGCCTCAGGATGTTTCCATTTATAGCACTCAGGATGTTTCCATTTATAGCAGAAGGGGAGAGTGGTAGAAAGCACCTTCTTCTCGTGGCAGCAGGAGAGATAGTGAGATGGAAAGTGCCACACACTTTTAAACTATCAAATCTTGTAAGAACTCACTACTCTCACAAGAAGACCATGGGGGAAATCCATCCCCTTTATTCAATCACCTCCCACCAGATTCCTCCCCCAACATTGAGAATATTTGACATGAGATTTGAAACCATACAATTCTGCTCCTGGCCCCTCCAAAACCTTATGTTCTTCTCACATTTCAAAAGCGGTTATGCCTTCCCAATAGTCCCCAAAGTCTTAACTTATTCTGGCATTAACTCAAAAGTCCAAGTCCAAAGTCTCATCTGAGGCAAGGCAAGTCTTTTCTTCCTAGGAGCCTGTAAAATCAAAGACAAGTTCGTTACTTCCAAGATAGAGTGTGGGTACAGGCATTAGATAAATATTACCATTTGAAAAGGGGGAAATTGGCCAAAACAAAGGGGCTACAGGCCCCATGGAAGTCCAGTATCCAACAGGGCAGTTATTAAATCTTAAATCTCCAAAATAATCTTTTACCCCATGTCTTACATCCAGGCCACACTGATGCAAGGAATGGTCTTTTGTCACCCTGGGCGGCTCCTCTGCCCCTGTGGCTGTGAGGGTACATCTTCTGTTGCTGTTTTCATGAGCTGGCATTGAGAGCCTGAAGCTTTTTCAGGTGCATGGGGCAATCTGTCAGTGAACCTACCATTCTGGGGTCTGGAGGATGGTGGCCCTCTTCTCACAGCTCCACTAAGCAGTGCCCCAGTGGGGACTCTGTGTGGGGGCTCCAACCCCACACTTCCCTTCTGTGCTGCCCCAGTAGAGGTTCTCCATGAGGGCTCCATCCTTGCAGCAGAATTCTGCCTGGACATCCAGGCATTTCCATCATCCTCTGAAATCTAGGTGGAGGTTCCTGTGATCATTAATATTCAGGGTTAACATATTTGAATTGAAGGATGCAAAATATTGTTCCTGGGTGTGCCTGTGAGAGTGTTGCTGAGGGAGATTAATGTTTGAGTCAGTGGACTAGGAAAGGCAGACCCATTCTGAATCTGGGTTGGTACCTTCTAATCAGCTACCAGCACAGCTAGAATGAAGCAAGCAGAATTTGTAAGTACTGGACTTGATGAGTCTTCTGGCCTTATTCTTTCTCGCTTGCTGCATGCTATCTGCCCTCAAACAATGGAATCCATGTTTTTCAGCTTTTGGACTTGGGCTTACACCAGTGGTTTGCCAGGAGCTCTTTGGCCTTCAGCCACAGACTGAAGTTTGCTGTCAGCTTCCCTACTTTTGAGGTTTTGGGACTCAACTGGCTTTCTTGCTCCTCGGCTTGCAGACATCCTGTTGTGGGACTTCACCTTGTGATTGTGTGAGTCAATACTCTTTAATAAATTTCTTTTCCTATAAGCATCTATTAATTCTTTTTTTCTACAGAATCCTGACTAATACGGTTCCCAAACCTCAACTCTTGCCTTCTGTGCACCTGCAGGCCCAACAGCACGTGGAAGCTGCCAAAGCTTGGGCTTTACACCCTCTAAGGCCATAGCCTGAGCTGTACCTTGGCCCCTTTTAGCCACAGCTGAAGCTGGAGTGTCTGGTTAGCAGGGTACCATGTCTCAAGGCTGCACAGAGCAGCTGAGCCCTAGTCCTGGCCAAATAAACCATTTTTTTCTATCCTGGGCCTCTAGGCCTGTGATGGGAGGGGCTCACATAAAGGTCTCTGACGTGCCTTGGAGACATTTTTCCCATTGTCTTGGCTATTAATGTACAGCTTCTCTTTACTTCTGAAAATTTTATGCATCAGGCTTGAATTTTTTTCCAGAAAGTGAGTTTTTCTTTTCTACCACATGACTGGGCTGCAAAGTTTTCAAACTTTGATGGTCTGCTTTGCTATTATATATAGTATCTAGTTTCTAATAATCTCTTTGTTCACACATATGAGTGTACACTTTCAGAAACAGCCAGGTTACATCTTGAATGTTTTACTGCTTACAAATTTCTTCCACCAGATACCTTAAATCATCTCTATCAAGTCCAAAGTTCCACAGATATCTACAGCAAGGGCAAAATGCTGCCAGTCTTTTTGCTAAAGCATAGCAAAATTGACCTTTGCTCCATTTCCCAATGACTTCCTAGTCTCCATCTGAGACCACCTCAGCCTGGACTTCATTGTCCATATCACTGTCAGCATTTCAGCAACAATCATTCAACAAGTCTCTAGGAATTTCCAAATTTTCCTACATCTTTCTGTTTTCTTCTGAACCCTCCAAACTGTTCCAACCTCTGCCCATTACCCAGGTCCAAAGTTGCTTCCACATTTTCAGGTATCTTTACAGCAATACCCCACTCTTGGTACCAATTTTCTGTATTAGTTCATTCTCATACTGTTATAAAGAACTACCTGTTACTGGGTAATTTATGGAGAAAATAGGTTTAATTGACTCACGGTTCCACAGGCTTAACAGGAAGCATGGCTGGGAGGCCTCAGGACATTTACAATTATGGCAGAAGCATAAAGGGGTAGAAAGCACCTTTTTCTCATGGTAGCAGGAGACGGTAGGGGAGAAGTGCCACGAGCTTTTAAATCATCAGATCTCATGAGAACTCACTGTCACAAGAACAGCGTGGGGAAAATCTACCCCCATGATTCAATCACCCCCCAACAGGTCCCTCCCCCAATATTGGGAATTAAAATTTAACATGAGATTTGGAGACATAGAGCCAAACAATATCAGGAGTTAAAAAACTTGAATAAACATTTTTTCAACCAAGACTTACAAATGGTCAACGAGTATATGAAATGATACTCAACATTACTAATTGTCAAGGAAATGCAAACCTACAGGAGATATCATCTTAACCAAGTTAGGATGATTATCATCAAGAAAACAAACATTGGCAATAATGTGGAGAAAAGGACAATCTTATACATTGTTTCTGGGAATGTAAATTAGCACAACCATTATGGAAAACAATATGATATTTATTTAAAAACTAAAAATAAAACTACCATATAATCCAGCAATCCTATTACTGAGTATTTATTCAAAGGAATGAAAATCAGTATATCAAAGGGATACCTGCTCCCCCATGATTATTGCACTATTATTCACAATAACAAAGGTATGGAATCAACCTAAGTGTTCAGCAATGGATGAATGGATGAAGAAAATGCAATAGAATACTATTCAGTCATAAAAAATCATGAAATTCTGTCATTTGCAGCAACATGATTGGAGCTGAAGAAAATTATGTTAAATGAAATAAGCCAGGTACAGAAAAATAAACATCACATATTCTTACTCATACATGGGTGCTAAAATTATTTAAGAGAGGTAGAGAGTAGAATGATAGTTACCAGAGGTGAGGAAGGGTGTGTGTTTCTCAAGGATAGATGAGAGAGGTTGGTTAATGGGTACAAAAGTACAGTTATGTAGAAAGAATAAGATCCAATATTTGATAGCAGAATAGTGTGACTATAGTTAACAATGTATCCTACACTTCAATTTAGCTAAAAGACTTAAAATGCTACTAACTAATAGAGAAAAAATAAACGCACAAAGTGATGAATAACCTACATAACCTAACTTGATAATTACTATGTGACAATAATACATCACTTGTACCCCATAAGTATGTAGAAATCTAATGTATTAATAAGAAAGTCAATAATTTAAAAAACAAATGACCTTGTTTTAAAAAGTGGCCAAAGACCTCGGTGGACACCTCACCAATGAAGATATATAGATGGCAAATAACACAGAAAAAGATATTTTCAATCATATGTTATCAGGAAAATGCAAATTAAAACAACAGTGAGGTAACACTACCTACCTACTAGAATGGCCCAAATCAGAAAATTGAACAACAGCCAATGCTGGTGAAATTTATGGAGCCACAGAAACTTTAAATGATAGCTTTTCAGCGTCTTACAGAACAAAGCACAGTCTTATAATAGAATCCAGCAATTGTGCTTCTTGATATTTACCCAAAAAAGTTGAAAATATATGTTCACACACAAGTCTGCAAATGGATGTTTATAGCAGCTTTATTCACAATTGTCAAAAACGTGAGCGCAACTAAGATGTCCATCAGTAGTTGAAGGAATGAACAGTTGTACATTCCAACAATAAATTGTTATTTATTGTTTAAAAAGCAATGAGCGATCAAGCTATAAGAAAAGACAAGGGCCTGGCGTGGTGGCTCATGCCTGTAATCCCAGCACTTTGGGAGGCCAAGGCAGGCAGATCAAGAGGTCAAGAGTTTGAGAGCAGCCTGGCCAACATGGTGAAACCCCGTCTCTACTAAAGATACAAAAAATTAGCCAGGTATGGTGGCACGCACCTATAAACCCAGCTACTCCACTTGAATCCCTGAGGCGGAGGTTGCAGTGAGCCGAGATCACGCCATTGCACTCCCATTGCACTCTAGCCTGGGCGACTGGGTGAGACTCCGTCTCAAAAAAAAAAAAAAAAAAAAAAAAAAAAAAAGACAAAGAAAAGAAAGAAAGAAAAAGAAAAGACACGAAGGAAACTTACGTGCATATTAAGTGAAAAAAGTCCATCTGAAAAGGGCACATATTGGATGATTCTATGACTTTCTGGAAAAGGCAAAATTATGCTGAAAGTAAAAAGATTAATGGTTGCCAGGGGTTAGGAGAGAGAAAAATATAAATAGACATAACACATGTTTTCTAGGGCAGTAAAGATGTTTTGTTTGTCCCTGTAATAATGGGTATATGTCATTATAAATCTGTCTAAACCCACAAGATGCATGACACCAAGAGCAAACCCTAAGGTAAACTATGCATCGTAAGTGATAATCATGGGTCATTGTAGATTTGCTGATTGTAACAAATACAGTCATGCATCACTTACGGTTGGGGATATGCTCTGATGAACATGTTGTTAGGTTATTTTATCATCATGAGAACATCATATAGTTCACTTACAATAACCTAGTTGGTATTGGCTACTAGATACCTTAGTTATATGGTGTAGCTTATTTCTGCTAGGCTACAAACCTTTACAGCACGTTACTGTACTGAATATTGCAGGCAACTGTAACACAGTGATAAGCATTTGTGTATCCAAACATATCTAAATATAAGAAGAATACAATACATTTATAGTATAAAAGATAAGAAATGGTACATACCCATACAGGGCACTTACCATGAATGAAGCTTGTAGGAGTAGAAGTTGCTCCGGGTGAATCAATGAGTGGTGAATGAATGTTAAGGCCTAAGACATTGCTGAACACTATTGTAGACTTTACAAACACTGTACATTAAATTTATAAAAGATTTAAGGCTACATTAAATTTATAAGGATACTATCCTTTATTCAATAGTAAATTAACCTTAGATTACTGTAAACTTTTTACTTTGTAAAATTTTTGTTTTTAAACATTTTTTTACTCTTTTGTAATAACACTTAGCTTAAAACACAAACCGGTTATGCTGCTCTACAGAAATTTTTTTTATATCCTTATTCTATAAGCATTTTTACATTTTTAATTTTGTGTTACTTTTTAAAAGTTTTTATTCCAAACAAAAACAGAATCACACACATTAGCATAGGTCTATACATGGTTAGGATCATCAATTCACTGTCTTCCACCTCCACATCTTGTATCAATGGAAGGTCTTCAGGGGCAATAACAGGCATGGAGCTGACATCTCCTATGATAAACAATACCGTCTTCTGGAACACCTCCTGAAAGACCTGCCTAAAGCTGGGTTTTTTTTTTTTCCTTTAACTTTTAAGTTCCAGGGTACATGTGCAGGATGTGCAGGTTTGTTACACAGGTAATTAATTCCACTGAATAGCATACTAAAAATAGTTAAAATGGCATATATATGTATATACGTGTGTGTGTGTGTGTGTTGTATTTCTTGGGCTGGAAAAAGTGCAGTTTCCTTTAAAGCATATTCCTGCTATAAAGTCTATATATAGATGATAGATAGATAGATAGATAGATAGATAGATAGATAGATAGATAGATAGAAAGAAATTATATATATATATGCGCCAGCCTTGGAGGACTGATAGGAAATTTTATTTTTACTTTTCCCAATCTAAAAACTCACATTCTAAGATGGGGAGAAATGTTATTTGTGCCATGTCAGAATTTCGGGTCATTTGCCTAACATCAACTCAGAAAGGCTTGTGGTGGATACTACTGTTTGCCAATCCAGAAGCCACTGTTCAGCTTCATCCTTGCTAACAGAATCTCAGGATTTTTTTTTCAGATTTTGTAGCAGGAATGTGCTTTAAAGGAAACTTTATTTTTCTCCAGCCCAAGAACTGCAATAAAATAGATTTCAACTATTTTATTTTATTTTTTTTTTTTAGGTTTCTTATATTCAATCTGAAATATATTATTGTAAATATCAGTTTACAAACATTTCACGAATGAGTTATTCAGTTGTTTAAGGAAATAATTTCAGTTCAGAGTATTTTTGTATTATCCACTCAGCTACAGAAACAGCCTTTAATTCCTCAAGTGGGCTACTGTATGAATAAGACAGTAAGAACTTTGGACAGTATGAACTTTAGACAGTAAAAACTTTGGACAGTATGAACAAGTGGGCTCTGGACAGTATGAATAAGAAACTGATTTTCTGTACCTTAATTTCTTAAGAGGCAAACTTATAGTATACACTGACTGATACAACTTTTAAATATCCCCACATTCCTAGAGAACTTTTTTTTTTTTTTTTTTTTTTTTTTTTTTTTTTTGGTTTTTGAAAGTTATTTATTTTTTTTTTTTTATTATACTTTAGGGTTTTAGGGTACATGTGCACAATGTGCAGGTTTGTTACATATGTATCCATGTGCCATGTTGATTTCCTGCACCCATTAACTCGTCATTTAGCATTAGGTGTATCTCCTAATGCTGTCCCTCCCCCCTCCCCCCACCCCACAACAGTCCCCGGAGTGTGATGTTCCCCTTCCTGTGTCCATGAGTTCTCATTGTTCAATTCCCACCTATGAGTGAGAACATGTGGTGTTTGGATTTTTGTCCTTGCGATAGTTTACTGAGAATGATGTTTTCCAGTTTCATCCATGTCCCTACAAAGGACACGAACTCATCATTTTTTATGGCTGCATAGTATTCCATGGTGTATATGTGCCACATTTTCTTAATCCAGTCTATCGTTGTTGGACATTTGGGTTGGTTCCAACTCTTTGCTATTGTGAATAGTGCCGCAATAAACATACGTGTGCATGTGTCTTTATAGCAGCATGATTTATAGTCCTTTGGGTATATACCCAGTAATGGGATGGCTGGGTCAAATGGTATTTCTAGTTCGAGATCCCTGAGGAATCGCCACACTGACTTCCACAATGGTTGAACTAGTTTACAGTCCCACCAACAGTGTAAAAGTGTTCCTATTTCTCCACATCCTCTCCAGCACCTGTTGTTTCCTGATTTTTTAATGATGGCCATTCTAACTGGTGTGAGATGGTATCTCACTGTGGTTTTGATTTGCATTTCTCTGATGGCCAGTGATGATGAGCATTTCTTCATGTGTTTTCTGGCTGCATAAATGTCTTCTTTTGAGAAGTGTCTGTTCATGTCCTCTGCCCACTTTTTGATGGGGTTGTTTGTTTTTTTCTTGTAAATTTGTTTGAGTTCATTGTAGATTCTGGATATTAGCCCTTTGTCAGATGAGTAGGTTGCAAAAATGTTCTCCCATTCTGTAGGTTGCCTGTTCATTCTGATGATAGTTTCTTTTGCTGTGCAGAAGCTCTTTAGTTTAATGAGATCCCATTTGTCGATTTTGGCTTTTGTTGCCATTGCTTTTGGTGTTTTAGACATGAAGTCCTTGCCCACGCCTATGTCCTGAATGGTATTGCCTAGGTTTTCTTGTAGGATTTTAATGGTTTTAGGTCTAACATATAAGTCTTTAATCCATCTTGAATTAATTTTTGTATAAGGTGTAAGGAAGGGATCCAGTTGCAGCTTTTTACATATGGCTAGCCAGTTTTCCCAGCACCATTTATTAAATAGGGAATCCTTTCCCCATTTCTTGTTTTTGTCAGGTTTGTCAAAGATCAGATAGTTGTAGCTATGCGGCATCATTTCTGAGGGCTCTGTTCTGTTCCATTGATCTATGTCTCTGTTGTGGTACCAGTACCATGCTGTTTTGGTTACTGTAGCCTTGTAGTATAGTTTAAAGTCAGGTAGCGTGATGCCTCCAGCTTTGTTCTTTTGGCTTAGAATTGACTTGGCTATGCGGGCTCTTTTTTGGTTCCATATGAACTTTAAAGTAGTTTTTTCCAATTCTGTGAAGAAAGTCATTGGTAGCTTGATGGGAATGGCATTGAATCTATAAATTACCTTGGGCAGTATGGCCATTTTCAAGATATTGATTCTTCCAACCCATGAGCATGGAATGTTCTTCCATTTGTTTGTATCCTCTTTTATTTCATTGAGCAGTGGTTTGTAGTTCTCCTTGAAGAGGTCCTTCACATTCCTTGTAAGTTGGATTCCTAGGTATTTTATTCTCTTTGAAGCAATTGTGAATGGGAGTTCACTCATGATTTGGCTCTCTGTTTGTCTGTTATTGGTGTACAAGAATGCTTGTGATTTTTGTACATTGATTTTGTATCCTGAGACTTCGCTGAAGTTGCTAATCAGCTTAAGGAGATTTTGGGCTGAGACAATGGGGTTTTCTAGATATACAATCATGTCATCTGCAAACAGGGACAATTTGACTTCCTCTTTTCCTAATTGAATACCTTTTATTTCCTTCTCCTGCCTGATTGCTCTGGCCAGAACTTCCAGCACTATGTTGAACAGGAGCGGTGAGAGAGGGCATCCCTGTCTTGTGCCAGTTTTCAGAGGGAATGCTTCCAGTTTTTGCCCATTCAGTATGATATTGGCTGTGGGTTTGTCGTAGATAGCTCTTATTATTTTGAGATACGTCCCATCAATACCTAATTTATTGAGAGTTTTTAGCATGAAGGGTTGTTGAATTTTGTCAAAGGCCTTTTCTGCATCTATTGAGATAATCATGTGGTTTTTGTCTTTGGTTCTGTTTATATGTTGGATTACATTTATTGATTTGCGTATGTTGAACCAGCCTTGCATCCCAGGGATGAAGCCCACTTGATCATGGTGGATAAGCTTTTTGATGTGCTGCTGGATTCGGTGTGCCAGTATTTTATTGAGGATTTTTGCATCAATGTTCATCAAGGATATTGGTCTGAAATTCTCTTTTTTGGTTACGTCTCTGCCAGGTTTTGGTATCAGGACGATGCTGGCTTCATAAAATGTGTTAGGGAGGATTCCCTCTTTTTCTATCGATTGGAATAGTTTCAGAAGGAATGGTACCAGTTCCTCCTTGTACCTCTGGTAGAATTCGGCTGTGAATCCATCAGGTCCTGGACTCTTTTTGGTTGGTAAGCTATTGATTATTGCCACAATTTCAGAACCTGTTATTGGTCTATTCAGAGATTCAACTTCTTCCTGGTTTAGTCTTGGGAGGGTGTATTTGTCGAGGAATTTATCCATTTCTTCTAGATTTTCTAGTTTATTTGCGTAGAGGTGTTTGTAGTATTCTCTGATGGTAGATTGTATTTCTGTGGGATCGGTGGTGATATCCCCTTTTTCGTTTTTTATTGCATCTATTTGATTCTTCTCTCTTTTCTTCTTTATTAGTCTTGCTAGCGGTCCATCAATTTTGTTGATCTTTTCAAAAAACCAGCTCCTGGATTCATTAATTTTTTGAAGGGTTTTTTGTGTCTCTATTTCCTTCAGTTCTGCTCTGATTTTAGTTATTTCTAGCCTTCTGCTAGCTTTTGAATGTGTTTGCTCTTGCTTTTCTAGTTCTTTTAATTGTGATGTTAGGGAGTCAATTTTGGATCTTTCCTGCTTTCTCTTGTGGGCATTTAGTGCTATAAATTTCCCTCTACACACTGCTTTGAATGTGTCCCAGAGATTCTGGTATGTTGTGTCTTTGTTCTCGTTGGTTTCAAAGAACATCTTTATTTCTGCCTTCATTTCATTATGTACCCAATAGTCATTCAGGAGCAGGTTGTTCAGTTTCCATGTAGTAGAGCGGTTTTGAGTGAGTTTCTTAATCCTGAGTTCTAGTTTGATTGCACTGTGGTCTGAGAGACAGTTTGTTATAATTTCTGTTCTTTTACATTTGCTGAGGAGAGCTTTACTTCCAACTATGTGGTCAATTTTGGAATAGGTGTGGTGTGGTGCTGAAAAAAATGTATATTCTGTTGACTTGGGGTGGTGAGTTCTGTAGATGTCTATTAGGTCCACTTTATGTAGAGCTGAGTTCAATTCCTGGATATCCTTGTTAACTTTCTGTCTCGTTGATCTGTCTAATGCTGACAGTGGGGTGTTAAAATCTCCCATTATTATTGTGTGGGAGTTTAAGTCCCTTTGTAGGTCACTCAGGACTTGCTTTATGAATCTGGGTGCTCCTGTGTTGGGTGCATATATATTTAGGATAGTTAGCTCTTCTTGATGAATTGATCCCTTTACCATTATGTAATGGCCTTCTTTGTCTCTTTTGATCTTTGTTGGTTTAAAGTCTATTTTATCAGAGACTAGGATTGCAACCCCTGCCTTTTTTTGTTTTCCATTTGCTTGATAGATCTTCCTCCATCCCTTTATTTTGAGTCTATGTGTGTCTCTGCACATGAGATGGGTTTCCTGAATACAGCACACTGATGGGTCCTGACTCCTTATCCAGTTTGCCAGTCTGTGTCTTTTGATTGGAGCATTTAGCCCATTTACATTTAACGTTAATATTGTTATGTGTGAATCTGATCCTGTCATTATGATGTTAGTTGGTTATTTTGCTCGTTAGTTGCTATAGTTTCTTCCTAGTCTCGATGGTCTTTACAATTTGGCATGTTTTTGCAGTGGCTGGTACCGGTTGTTCCTTTCCATGTTTAGTGCTTCCTTCAGGAGCTCTTTTAGGGCAGGCCTGGTGGTGACAAAATCACTCAGCGTTTGCTTGTCTGTAAAGTGTTTTATTTCTCCTTCACTTATGAAGCTTAGTTTGGCGGGATAGGAGATTCTGGGTTGAAAATTCTTTTCTTTAAGAATGTTGAATATCGGCCCCCACTCTCTTCTGGCTTGTAGAGTTTCTGCTGAGAGATCAGCTGTTAGTCTGATGGGCTTCCCTTTGTGGGTAACCCGACCTTTCTCTCTGGCTGCCCTTAACATTTTTTCTTTCATTTCAACTTTGGTGAATCTGACAATAATGTGTCTTGGAGTTGCCCTTCTCGAGGAGTATCTTTGTGGCGTTCTCTGTATTTCCTGAATCTGAATGCTGGCCTGCCTTGCTAGATTGGGGAAGTTCTCCTGGATAATATCTTGCAGAGTGTTTTCCAACTTGGTTCCATTCTCCCCATCATTTCAACTATTTTATTTAATGATGGTTATTACATTCCTCTTGCCAATAATTGGTATAGGATGTGCATATGACGTAATCAGAGCAAATGTGATTGGTGTAGGGACAGGTAGTGCTACTGGGAAGGATTTTCCTACTATAAAAAGAAATGTTTGACTAACTATAGGTGAGGAGATCTTGTAATCAGAGAGTCCAAAATAATTTATGTTCTAAGTATTATGTAACAATATTGCCCACATTCTTTTGCATTATTTAAATACTCTTAAAGCGTGTGACTTATGAGAGAGAGAGATTTCACACTGTTTTGTAGGGAACAATCTTTTAGCTCACTTCCTTGCTTGATGTTGCTAAAGCCATTTGGTGACCATGAAGGGAGTTGCTTGAATGGCAAAGACAGTTTGAACGTGATAATAAAAGGAGTCTTTAGTGAAGTAATTTATTTACTGAAATAACCAATGGTATAATTGAACTGCCTAAAGATTTTTTATGTGAGAAAATAAAAATATCTTTATTGTTGAATCTGGCTTTTCATTCCTTACAGGCAAGAATACTCTCACCCCAAACCACATCATTTCTAACACCACACCTCAGAATTCTATTTGGCAACTTGACTGAGAGAGAAGAGGTTTAAAGTTCAGAGAGACATGGCCATGACAACATTCACACTTCTTTTTTGAAAAAGTCCACCTTTTAATTCCATGATTTAACTTGAGGTTAAAGAGAGAAATATATGTGAAATAAAATCATTATATTAGAGATATCCATATTGGATAATTGGTCCATGCATTACTTAGATTGCATAGAAACTTTAAATAAAATTGATTTAGATTTTAGGATTAAAATATCCTTCCTCTCCTGACTCCAACAGTTAAAAAAATGATTATAGTTTCTAGCACATGACATAGTTTTTCACACCTCTATGTCTTTGCTAAAACTGTTCCTTATGCTTGGAATGCTTTTTCTACCTTTCTTCTTCTGGCTAATTCTTACTCATATCTGATAAGACTTACTCCTATTTTTCGGGAAGTCATCAGGTATCCCTAGATAGCCTAGGAGTCTTTCATTTATGCTTTTACAGTACTGTGTGCTTACCTCTTCGACAACACTACACACCTTACATTAAAATTTTTTGTTCATGGATATTTCTCCTGAACTACACTATAAGACTCTTAAGAAGGGAAAGTGTGTCTAATTAATTTCCTCATTTTTAGCATTTAGCATATTATCTGTCATATAGAAAGTGCTTAGTAAATGATTTATTTGAACTATGGAGATGACTTGAGTAATTATCACAATAAAGTTAAGTCATAAACCAAAACGTATCTGAGACAGGTCTCAATCAATTTGGAAGTTTATTTTGCTGAGGTTAAGAACAATACCCAGAAGGAAAAACAGAGAATTACAGAAGCAGTCCATGGTTTGTGCCTTTCTCCAAAGACAACTCTGAAGGTTTCAATATTTGAAGGGGAAAAGCAGGCTAAAGGGGAACAAATAAGGAAATAATCACATTACTGAATCCACATGTTGCAAGATAAAAGGAGCAGGTAGGGGAATAGTGAATTATGTATTCATGTAGTGTTCAGTGAATCAACATTATAAGATAAGGTGAACATGGAGTAACTATCTGTGGAGACTACACAGGATTTTTCTAGGCCCCTTTGCCAGGCTTGCAGCAGGAAGTGCCTCATCTACTCAGCCTGTCAGGCTGTGTCTGGCTTGCACTTTGCCCTGTGGCTGCCATGATGGCATGCTCAGATCCTGACAGGAGAGGGTGTATGAGTAAGTGAGTATGGCATCAAGCCGGCCATTCAAAATGCCAGCACAGGGATGGGCTCTGTGCAGGGTTTGTGGCTGGACCAGGCATGTCACCCTGAGGGAAATGCAGTGGTGCACAGGTAGGGGTGCTCACAACCATGAAGCCCCAGAAGGGTTGTTACAACATGCTAATTAGCTCTTTTAGTTCAGCTGTGTTGGGTGATCAGACCCAACACCAGGCCGTGGGGGCTACGAAGTCCAGCAGAGTCAAAGGAATAAGACAAGAAAAGAGTGCATAAAGTGGGACCGGGGGCCGATGCTAGTATGGAGGCTGCGAAGGCCCCAAGCTCTGGAAGCCCGCACTATTTATTGTTGATCAAACAGAGAAGCAGGTGGTGAGGAAGTGGGGCTTGAAAGAAAGCGGTGTATGAAGCGCATGATCTACAGCTGTGGTTTAGCATTTTCTTTGAAGCATATGGAGCATGTTCTGCTACTTGAGATAATGGGAAACATGTTCTTCTAGTTTAAGATACAATCGATCTATGAGCCTAGGAGTGCTAGAAGCAAGGATCCAGCAAGTCTAGACACATTCCAGAGGCTATGAGGGGTTTTATGCCCTGAGCCCTGGATTCTATGCAAGCCATGAGGGGTTTTATGCCCTGGGCATAGATTGTGGTGTGGCAGGGCAGCCTTCCACCCTTTGGCACAGAGCTTGGTGTTCCAAAGTCCATGAGGGGTTTTAGACCCTGGACCCCAGACATGTTCCAAGACTCTTTTACGTTATGTCAGACATGCAAGCCCTGCCTCAGCTTTTTTTTCCAACACTCAGCTTTTCCCCAACACAGCTGTCCACAGCTTGATGGATGGCAGCATGTTAACAGCTCAGTCACCCCTTTGCCCCTCTCTGGCTCATGACTCCAGGGATGGCTTGGCCCCGCCATTGCTTCCTGTAGTGTGGGACAGCTGCCATCCACTAGCAGAGGGCAGAGTACCACAGTGTTATAGCCTTCTGAGTACCCACATTCAATGGGTCCCAAATTCTTATCCTGTGTCTAAGAAGAATGAGGTCATGCTGACAACTGAAGGGTGATGAGGGCAAAGAATTTTATTGAGCGACAAAACAGCTCTCAGTGGAGAAGGGATGGAAAGGTGGTCTCTCACCCAAAGTCAGGTCATATCACCCAGTTTGGCTGAGTCTGGGGTTTGTATAGGCATGGGATGAGGGAAGGGCAGGCTGTAGGTATTATTGGGAAAGGCAACATTCAATTGGTTAAAAAGCATTATTCAGAATAAACCAATTGGGAAAGGGCATGCAAATACGAACAGGAATTCTCACTCCAGGTCAAGGATTTCATCCAGAACCAGCAGTCTGGTCTTTCAGCCTTCAGGCAGTTTTTGGCTTGAAGGTGGGGTTTCACTGAGGACCTGACCCTATCTGCCTCCTGCGACCATCAGAGATTTTTAAAACTTTTATCTGTATCTATCTGCTTACAAACAAAAGGAAAAGCAGGTTTTTATTTTCTTCTTAAAAAAGGGGGGATACTTGTATAGAACATGCAGGTTTGTTACATAGGTTTATGTGTGCCATGGTGGTTTGCTGCACCTATTGACCTGTCCTCTAAGTTCCTTCCCCTCACCCCCACCCTCCAACAGGCCCTGATGTTTGTTGTTCTCTCTCTGTGTCCATGTGTTCTCATTGCTGAATTCCCACTTATGAGTGAGAACATGTGGTATTTGGTTTTCTATTCCTGTGTTAGTTTGCTGAAGACAATGGCTTCCAGCTTTATCCATGTCCCTGTAAAAGACATGATCTCATTCCTTTTTATGACTGCATAGTATTCCATGGTGTATATGTACCATACTTTGTTTATCCAGTCTATCATTCATGTGCATTTGGGTTGGTTTCATGTCTTTGCTATTGTGAATAGTGCTGCAATAAACATATGCGTGCATGTGTCTTTGTAGTAGAATGATTTATATTCCTTTGGGTATATACCCAGTAATGGGATTGCTGGGTCAAATGGTATTTCTGGTTCTAGGTCCCTGAGGAACCACCATACTGTCTTTCACAATGATTAAACTAGTTTACATTCCTACCAACAGAGTAAAAGCATTCATATTTTTCCACTGCCTTGCCAGCATCTATTGTTTCTTGACTTTTTAATGATTGCCATTCTAACTGGCATGAGATGGTATCTCACTGTGGTTTTGATTTGCTTTTCTCTGATGATGAGTGATGCTGAGCTTTTCTTCGTATGTTTGTTGGCCACATAAATGTCTTCTTTGGAGAAATGTCTGTTCATATCCTTTGCCCACTTTTTGATGGGGCTGTTTTTTTCTTGTAAATGTGTTTAAGTTCCTTGTAAATTCTGGATATTAGACCTTTGTCAGATGGGTAGATTGCAAAAATGTTCTCCCACTCTTTATGTTGGGAAAGACAGTTTTTTGCATGACTGATCTTTCAGTTTAATTTTTTATCTTCAGCACAGTGAATTGCGGTCCTAAGTTTTTATTTTTTATTTACAAAAGTAAACATCCCTAATGTATCTAAGTTTAGAATTCAACTACCAATTTAGTAAAAAAAAAAAGTACATGAAGATAATTTGAATCTGCTAAATGTTTGTTTTTTTGGAACCAATAAAATGGATCAGCAAAAATTCTCTCTTATGCCAATATTCTACTCTTTTATTAACATTACCACCACCATCATCTCTCTCTCTCTTTTTGCTTCCTCCTCAAACTGCAGAATAGAGAGCTTGCATTTGCATGTAGAAGGCTGGCAGGGAAGGAAGCCAAGCATGTCATAGTAGAGGAGGAGGGTCTACATACTTCCTTGTATTAAAAAGGGAAACTCATATCAAGCACCAAAGCACACAGCAAAGGAGAGGAAGAACGGAGGAAGGCACTTCACAAGCAGAGCTGAGCCAGCAGGGCAGCAAGGCAGAAAGGGACTAAGATTGTACCTGGAAGTATCCCAGTGGCTGGATATTCAAGGTAACTATTCCATTAATCCCCTTTTCTTTCCTTTCTAATTCACTGCTTCTGCAATTCAGACGCTTCTGCATTTGAGGTGGTGATGCGCATGTCTCTGTGTGTCCTTTCTCTGTATTAGGAGATGACTGCGAGTAAAACCTGCTCATTAGAAAGCAGTCCAGAGATACAAAAGCAGGCAAGGTTCTTCCTGAAAGGGAAATTCTGAAAACTCAGATTGTGTTTCATTATTTGGTCAATTTTTTAAAAAATATTGTTTTAAAGCATCTGGATACTAGAATTTTGTATTATGAAGAGATAAAAAGCCATAGATACGAGCTAATTCGAAGAGGCTGGAAATGCTGCTGAGGATTTTCTTTTGCAAGCAGAAGAAAAACTATTTTTTAAATTCTCATTTAAAGTTGTTTTCTCCTTTTGCTTACACTTCCAGTTCAGCTGTTACCTACTTTGCTGTCTTGAATTTCTCTGAGCCTGAGCAACATAAAAGGTCGGAAGCACATTTCACACTTAAATTGGTGGATTCATTCTTATAAGTGAGTGCATATTTAAGACGGACTGGTAAAAGAGAGAAGAGAAAGACGAGGGATGGGGTGGGAGATGCGTGGGTGGGGGAAGAGACTAGATTACAAGGATGAGGAAAAAGGGAGAGAGGGAAGGAGGGAGGAAAGGGGGAAGGGAAAGAGAAGAGAGGGATGCTCCAGTCACAAAGATTTTGAGTTTAATAAAATTAGAAATGGGTCACTTATAAACTTATTTCTTTAGAAAATATTTCCTTTATGTTTTCAGAAATAAATCAGGGGCCATTACAAAGAGGTTACAATATGGTGTGTTTTCATATTTCTGACTTGGTTTTTTGTTTCTCATTTGCTTTTAGAAACACTAGATCTTTGTTATAAATACTACAATTAGAAGCAGGATTATTTGACTGCAGAAAGTGAGGAATGCACACTAGCTACTTTCCTCAGTGCCATTGAAATGTCGAAATCTAAAGCTCAGCTCTTCTGGGCTTGCAGTGTACAGCTGAGTTCAATGATTTTTTTCATCTGATTTAAAACATTTACATTATACATTGTCTCCTTTACTTTGTCCTTGAAGAGACTTTTATTTCTTTGATTTACGAAAGGCAGCTAACCACAAGCTCTTGTCAGCCTCTGGTTTATGGGCAGAAGAAAATAAATGAGACAACATTTCAGGATTCCCTAAAGGGCTATTTCCAAAAGAAGCATTTAAAACACTGAGAAATTGTTAGATTGAATGAACCATATTTTTCTTCTTCATGAACAAAGCCAGATAAACAGGAAACACTCAGATGGGAAAAAGTAGAAAGGAACAATATCAAAAGATTTTTATATACAAAAGAGATTTTTACATTGCAAATACGTGCAAACAAATAAAAAATCTTCCTGTTTGGGGAGTATGTCCTCCCTATTTTTATGTGATGATAATAGAGACTGTGTAATTGGACATCTTTCATTGTTGGAGGAACTTCCTCCATTTTCATTTCTTTTAAAAAAGTCCCTTTTTGAGATTCTTAACTGTCAGAATAGTACTGCAAATAACTGTTAGGGTAAAATTTCTATTGTATTTAAAATATGTTTGTCGTTGTTCCATGAAGAGGAAGCAGTTGAGGGTCTAGTGCAGTTCTAGTCTTATTTTTTTGTCTTCTGACTTTTTTCTCCTGAAATGAAGATCCCGTCCTTAGAATCTAGGTAAAAATTTCATTGTTAATTTGAGAGGGGGAATAGAATACTCTGCTTGACTCCTCAAGTTGAATGTGATTCTTACTCATAAGGTTTTAGACCATCAGTTTACCTGGGCAGAAGTATCTTTAAAGTAACAACAACAATAAGAAAGAGAAACCTGAAATCAGAAGGAATCAATTTTACACAGCTACTTTTCAGCTGCTTAATTGTGTTAAAAAATAATATGTTTGAATTAGGAACAACTAACTTGGACTTTTATTATGATTTTTTTATTATACATTAAGTTTTAGGATACATGTGCACAATGTGCAGGCTTGTTACATATGTATCCATGTGCCATGTTGGTGTGCTGCACACATTAACTTGTCATTTAGCATTAGGTATATTTCCTAATGCTATCCCTCCCCCCTCACGCATCCCACAAGAGTCCCCGGAGTGTGATGTTCCCCTTCCTGCATCCATGTGTTCTCATTGTTCAATTCCCACCTATGAGTGAGAACATGCAGTGTTTGGTTTTTTGTCCTTGCGATAGTTTACTGAGAATGATGGTTTCCAGTTTCATCCATGTCCCTACAAAGGACATGAACTCATCATTTTTTATGGCTGCATAGTATTCCATGGTGTATATGTGCCACACTTTCTTAATCCAGTCTATCCTTGTTGGACATTTGGGTTGGTTCCAAGTCTTTGCTATTGTGAATAGTGCCGCAAGAAACATACGTGTGCATGTGTCTTTATAGCAGCATGATTTATAGTCCTTTGGGTGTATACTCAGTAATGGGATGGCTGGGTCAAATGGTATTTCTAGTTCTAGATCCCTGAGGAATCACCACACTGACTTCCACAATGGTTGAACTAGTTTCCAGTCCTACCAACAGTGTAAAAGTGTTCCTATTTCTCCACATCCTCTCCAGCACCTGTTGTTTCCTGACTTTTTAATGATGGCCATTCTATGGTTTTAGGTCTCACATGTAAGTCTTTAATCCATCTTGAATTAATTTTTGTATAAGGTGTAAGGAAGGGATCCAGTTTCAGCTTTCTACATATGGCTAGCCAGTTTTCCCAGCACCATTTATTAAATAGGGAATCCTTTCCCCATTGCTTGTTTTAGTCAGGTTTGTCAAAGATGAGATAGTTGTAGATATGTGGCATTATTTCTGAGGGCTCTGTTCTGTTCAATTGATCTATATCTCAGCTGTGGTACCAGTACGATGTTGTTTTGGTTACTGTAGCCTTGTAGTGTAGTTTGAAGTCAGGTAGCGTGATGCCTCCAGCTTTGTTCTTTTGGCTTAGGATTGACTTGGCGATGCGGGCTCTTTTTTGGTTCCATATGAACTTTAAAGTAGTTTTTTCCAATTCTGTGAAGAAAGTCATTGGTAGCTTGATGGGGATGGCATTGAATCTCTAAATTACCTTGGGCAGTATGGCCATTTTCAAGATATTGATTCTTCCAACCCATGAGCATGGAATGTTCTTCCATTTGTTTGTATCCTCTTTTATTTCATTGAGCAGTGGTTTGTAGTTCTCCTTGAAGAGGTCCTTCACGTCCCTTGTAAGTTGGATTCCTAGGTATTTTATTCTCTTTGAAGCAATTGTGAATGGGAGTTCACTCATGATTTGGCTCTCTGTTTGTCTGTGATTGGTGTACAAGAATGCTTGTGATTTTTGTACATTGATTTTGAATCCTGAGACTTCACTAAAGTTGCTAATCAGCTTCAGGAGATTTTGGGCTGAGACAATGGGGTTTTCTAGATATACAATCATGTCATCTGCAAACAGGGACAATTTGATTTCCTCTTTTCCTAATTGAATACCCTTTATTTCCTTCTCCTGCCTGATTGCCCTGGCCAGAACTTCCAGCACTATGTTGAATACGAGTGGTGAGAGAGGGCATCCCTGTCTTGTGCCAGTTTTCAAAGGGAATGCTTCCAGTTTTTGCCCATTCAGTATGATGTTGGCTGTGGGTTTGTCATAGATAGCTCTTAGTATTTGGAGATACGTCCCATCAATACCTAATTTATTGAGAGTTTTTAGCATGACAAGTTGTTGAATTTTGTCAAAGGCCTTTTCTGCATCTATTGAGATAATCATGTGGTTTTTGTCTGTGGTTCTGTTTATATGCTGGATTACATTTATTGATTTGCATATGTTGGACCAGCCTTGCATCCCAGGGATGAAGCCCACTTGATCATGGCGTCTAAGCTTTTTGATGTGTTGCTAGATTCGGTTTGCCAGTATTTTATTGAGGATTTTTGCATCAATGTTCATCAAGGATATTGGTCTGAAATTCTCTTTTTTGGTTATGTCTCTGCCAGGTTTTGGTATCAGGACGATGCTGGCCTCATAAAATGTGTTAGGGAGGATTCCCTCTTTTTCTTTCGATTGGAATAGTTCCAGAAGGAATGGTACCAGTTCCTCCTTGTACCTGTGGTAGAATTCGGCTGTGAATCCATCAGGTCCTGGACTCTTTTTGGTTGGTAAGCTATTGATTATTGCCACAATTTCAGAGCCTGTTATTGGTCTATTCAGAGATTCAACTTCTTCCTGGTTTAGTCTTGGGAGGGTGTATTTGTCGAGGAATTTATCCATTTCTTCTAGATTTTCTAGTTTATTTGCATAGAGGTGTTTGTAGTATTCTCTGATGGTAGAGTGTATTTCTGTGGGATCGGTGGTGATATCCCCTTTTTCATTTTTTATTGCATCTATTTGATTCTTCTCTCTTTTCTTCTTTATTAGTCTTGCTAGCAGTCAATCAATTTTGTTGATCTTTTCAAAAAACCAGCTCCTGGATTCATTAATTTTTTGAAGGGTTTTTTGTGTCTCTATTTCCTTCAGTTCTGCTCTGATTTTAGTTATTACTTGCCTTCTGCTAGCTGTTGAATGTGTTTGCTCTTGCTTTTCTAGTTCTTTTAATTGTGATGTTAGGGTGTCAATTTTAGATCTTTCCTGCTTTCTCTTGTGGGCATTTAGTGCTATAAATTTTCCTGTACACGCTGCTTTGAATGTGTCCCAGAGATTCTGGTATGTTGTGTCTTTGTTCTCATTGGTTTCAAAGAACATCTTTATTTCTGCCTTCATTTCATTATGTACCCAGTAGTCATTCAGGAGCAGGTTGTTCAGTTTCCATGTAGTAGAGCGGTTTTGAGTGAGTTTCTTAATCCTGAGTTCTAGTTTGATTGCACTGTGGTCTGAGAGGCAGTTTGTTTTAATTTCTGTTCTTTTACATTTGCTGAGGAGAACTTTACTTCCAACTATGTGGTCAGTTTTGGAATAGGTGTGGTATGGTGCTGAAAAAAATGTATATTCTGTTGATTTGGGCTGAAGAGTTCTGTTGATGTCTATTAGGTCCACTTTGTGCAGAGCTGAGTTCAATTCCTGGATATCCTTGTTAACTTTCTGTCTCATTGATCTGTCTAATGTTTAGAGTGGGGTGTTAAAATTCCCATTATTATTGTGTGGGAGTTTAAGTCCCTTTGTAGGTCACTCAGGACTTGCTTTATGAATCTGGGTGCTCCTGTGTTGGGTGCATATATATTTAGGATAGTTAGCTCTTCTTGTTGAATTGATCCCTTTACCATTATGTAATGGCCTTCTTTGTCTCTTTTGATCTTTGTTGGTTTAAAGTCTATTTTATCAGAGACTAGGATTGCAACCCCTGCCTTTTTTTGTTTCCCATTTGCTTGATAGATCTTCCTCCATCCCTTTATTTTGAGCCTATGTGTGTCTCTGCATGTGAGATGGGTTTCCTGAATACAGCACACCGATGGGTCTTGACTTCTTATCCAGTTTGCCAGTCTGTGTCTTTTAATTGGAGCATTTATCCCATTTACATTTAACGTTAATATTGCTATGTGTGAATTTGATCCTGTCATTATGATGTTAGTTGGTTATTTTGCTCGTCAGTTGGTCCAGTTTCTTCCTAGCCTCGATGGTCTTTACAATTTAGCATGTTTTTGCAGTGGCTCGTACCGGTTGTTCCTTTCCATGTTTAGTGCTTTCTTCAGGAGCTCTTTTAGGGCAGGCCTAGTGGTGACAAAATCACTCAGCATTTGCTTGTCTGTAAAGTATTTTATTTCTCCTTCACTTATGAAGCTTAGTTTGGCTGGATATGAAATCCTGGGTTGAAAATTCTTTTCTTTAAGAATGTTGAATATCGGCCCCCACTCTCTTCTGGCTTGTAGAGTTTCTGCTGAGAGATCAGCTGTTAGTCTGATGGGCTTCCCTTTGTGGGTAACCCGACCTTTCTCTCTCTCCGCCCTTAACATTTTTTCTTTCATTTCAACTTTGGTGAATCTGACAATTATGTGTCTTGGAGTTGCTCTTCTCAAGGAGTATCTTTGTGGCGTTCTCTGTATTTCCTGAATCTGAATGTTGCTCTTCCTTGCTAGATTGGGGAAGTTCTCCTGGATAATATCTTGCAGAGTGTTTTCCAACTTGGTTCCATTCTCCCCATCATTTTCAGGTACACCAATCAGACGTAGGTTTGGTGTTTTCACATAGTCCCAAATTTCTTTGAGGCTTTGTTCGTTTCTTTTTATTCTTTTTTCTCTAATGTTCCGTTCTCACTTCACTTCATGCATTTCATCTTCCATCGTTGATACCCTTTCTTCCAGTGGATCGCGTCAGCTACCGGGGCTTCTGCAATCTTTGTGTAGTTCTGATACTTGGCTTTCAGCTCCATCAGCTCCTTTAACCCCTTCTCTCCATTGGTTATTCTACGTATCCATTCATCTAATTTTTTTTCAAAGTTTTTCACTTCTTTGCTATTGTTTTGAATTTCCTCTCGTAGCTCAGAGTAGTTTGATCGTCTGAAGCCGTCTTCTCTCAACTCATCAAAGTCATTCTCTGTCCAGCTTTGTTCCATTCCTGGTGAGGAACTGCATTGCTTTCAACGAGGAGAGATGCTCTGATTTTTAGAGTTTCCAGTTTTTCTGCTCTGTTTTTTCCCCATCTTTGTGGTTTTATCTACTTTTGGTCTTTGATGATGGTGATGTAGTGATGGGTTTTTGGTGTGGATGTCCTTTCTGTTTGTTAGTTTTCCTTCTATCAGACAGGACACTCAGCTGCAGGTCTGTTGGAGTTTGCTAGAGGTCCACTCCAGACCCTGTTTGGCTGGGTGTCAGCAGTGGTGGCTGCAGAGCAGCGGATTTTTGTGAGACCACAAATTCAGCTGTCTGATAGTTCCTCTGGAAGTTTTGTCTCAGAGGAGTACCTGGCCGAGTGAGATGTCAGTCTGTCCCTACTGGGGAGTGCCTCCCAGTTAGGCTGCTCGGAGGTCAGGGACTCACTTTAGGAGGCAGTCTGTCTGTTGTCAGATCTCCAGCTGTGTGCTGGGAGAACCACTACTCTCTCCAAAGCTGTCAGTCAGACAGGGACATTTAAGTCTGCAGAGGTTCCTGCTGAGTTTTTGTTTTTCTGTGCCCTGCCCCCAGAGGTGGAGCCTACAGAGGCAGGCAGGCCTCCTTGAGCTGTGGTGGGCTCCACCCAGTTTGAGCTTCCTGGCTGCTTTGTTTACCTAAGCAAGCCTGGGCAATGGCGGACGCCCCTCCCCGAGCCTCACTGCTGCCTTGCAGTTTGATCTCAGACTGCTGTGCTAGTAATCAGCGAGACTCCGTGGGCATAGGGCCCTCCGAGCCAGGTGTGGGACACAATCTCCTGGTGTGCCATTTTCCAGGCCCATTGGAAAAGCACAGTATTTGGGTGGGACTGACCCGATTTTCCAGGTGCTGTCTGTTACCCCTTTCTTTGACTAGGAAAGGGAACTTCCTGACCCCTTGTGCTTCCCGAATGAGACAATGCCTCGCCCTGCTTCGGCTCGTGCACAGTGCGCTGCACCAATTGTCCTGCACCCACTGTTTGGCACTCCCTCATGAGATGAACCTGGTACCTCAAATGGAAATGCAGAAATCACCCATCTTCTGTGTCGCTCAGGCTGGGAGCTGTAGACAGGAGCTGTTCCTATTCGGCCATCTTGGCTCCAGCCCCGAATCAATATTGTTAAAATGGCTATATTGCCCAAAACAATTTACAGATTTCATGTTATTTCCATGAAGCTATCAGTTGCATTTTTTAATTAAAGAAAATTTTTCAAATTCACATGGAACCAAAAAGAGCCCAAATAGCCAAAGCGATTGTGACCCAAGTAAAAACAAAACAAAACAAAACAAAACAAAAAACCCCACAAGGCTGAGGGCATCACATAATCCAACTTTAAATCATACTATAAGAATACAGCAATCAAAAGAGCATGGAACTGGAACAAAAATAACACAAAGACCAAGGGAACATAATTGAGATCTGAGAAATAAAGCCACACACTTATGACTATCTTATCTTTGATCAGGTTGACAAATACAAGTAAGGTGAAAAGGAATTCCTATTCAATAAATGGTGTTGAGATTACTGGTTAGCGATATGCAGATCAAACTGGATGTCTTCCTTACACCATAAAGAAAAAATAACTCAGGATGGATTAAAGACTTTAATATAAAACCTAAAACTAAAAAGGCCCTTGAACAAAACATAAAACAGAGCATTCTGGACATATACCCTGGCAAAGATTTCATGACAAACATGCTAAAAGCAATTGCAACAAAACCAAAAATTGACAAATGGCACCGAAGTAAGCTAAGGATCTTCTGCACAACAAAAGGAACTATCAGCAGAGTAAGCAGATAACCTACAGAATTGGAGGTTACTCCATATTTTACAAACATTATATGACAAAAGTCTAATATCCAGAATCTATAAGGATCTTAAATTAACAAGGAAGAAACAAATTAGCTTAATAAAAAAGTGGGAGTATTAGTGAGCATTATCTAGAGGGACAGAACTACTAGAATAGATGTATACATGAAAGGGAGTTTATTAAGGATTATTAACTCACACGATCACAAGGCAAAGTCCCACCACAGGCTGTCTGCAAGCTGAGGAGCAAGAAAGCCAGTCCGAGTCCCAAAACCTTAAAAGTAGGGAAGCTGACAGTGCAAACTTTAGTTTGCGGCCAAAGGCCCAAGAGCCCCTGGAAAATCACTGCTGTAAGTTCAAGAGTCCAAAATCTGAAAAACTTGGAGTCTGATGTTCAAGGGCAGGAAGCATCCAGCACAGGAGAAAGATGAAGGCCCGAATACTCAGCAAGTCTGCCCATTCCAGTTTCTTCTGCCTGCTTCATCCTGGCCACAGTGGTAGCTGATTAGCTGGTGCCCACCGAGATTCAGGATGGTTATGCCTCTCCAAGTCCACTGACTCAAATGTTAATTTTCTTTGGCAACACCCTCACAAACACACAGAGGAAAAATACTTTGCATCTTTCAATTCGATCAAGCTGACACTCAGTATTAACCATCACAAGTCCACCCCGGTCAACTTCAACCAATACTCATCTCCTGAAATCACACATAATCTTCAGATAAAGACAATAATAAAAAATACACCTAACGTAATACACTTATCCTTTGTACAACCAGAAGCGCACTTAACCTAAACGCTATTACATAAAGTTAACAACACTTAAGTGCTGATATGAAGTCTTATGTCACATGATAAGTCTTATGTCACATGATAAGAAAAAGGAAATAAAGTGAAGATATTTTCTAAGTACAAGTGTATACATGCACAAGCATGTTCTTAACAAAATGAGGAGGAAATACTCATGAAAATTACAGTCTTCATTTCTGCCACTGGTCACATGGTCATAGCTGGTATTGATAACTACTTTCTACTACCCATTCTGTATTTTCCTTGCCTTCAGCAAGCATCTCAGTTAATTGTGGTTTTTTACCTGGTGGAATGACCAAAACTTTCATTCCTGAAGGATCTGAGCCATCTGTAGTCTTGCCTGCCTTGGGTTGTTGTAGTTTCCCATTGACTTTAATCACAGGGCATGGAACTACTAAGAGACACCCCAGGGGATCTTCCATGCATATTTTTTCTTACCTCTATTGTGGAGTAGTAGATTGATTTCATCTGATAGTCCAGGCAAATCATCCCAGCCATCACTAACTCTTTTCTTACCCTGTTGACCTAGAGGTGGAAAGAGCCCAAAGTGGCCAGGTGGTAATCTTAATCTCCAGCTTAATGGAATCTTTGTTGTGTCTCTTTATGGCAGCATTTCTCCTCTGGGACTAAGACCTCTGGGTCAGCAGAACCTAGTGTGCGAACAGGAAGCAAAAATTTTGCTAGTGGGTCACTGGGGGTGATGGTGAGTAGTGCCACTTCCAATTCCACCCTTTGATTCCTGGACCCATGAATCCCGGTAATAGGAGAAACAGTACCATATATTGGATACTGATTCAGGGCATGCATAGCCTTTTGGAAAATTTTGCCCCAGTCCTGCAAAGTATTGTCACCTAGTTGTGATTGTAACTGTCATTTGAAAAGGTCATTCCACCATTCTACCAGTCTGGCTGTTTAAGGATGATAGGAAACATGGTAAGACCGGTAAATTCCATGAGAATGAGCACATTTCTGCACTTCTTTAGCTGTAAAGTGAGTGCCTTGGTCAGAGGCAATGCTGTGTGGAACACCATGACAGTGGATAAGGCATTTTGTGAGTCCATGGATGGTAGTCTTAGCAGAAGCATTGAGTGCAGGATGGGCCAACCCATACCCAGAGTAATTGTCTATTCCAGTGAGGACAGACCACTGCTCTTTCCATGATGGAAGAGATCTAATATAATCAACCTGCCACCAAGTAGGTGGCTGATCACACCAGGGAATTGTGCCATGTTGAGTGCTCAATGTTGGTATCTGCTGCTTGAAAATTAGGCATTTAGTGGTGGCCATAGCCAGGTCAGAGTTGGTGAGTGGGAGTCCATGTTGCTGAGCCCATGTGTAACCTCCATCCCTGCCACCGTGACCACTGGGCAATGACAGGAGTGGCTGGGGAAAGAGGCTGAGTGGTGTCCACAGAACAAGTCATTCTATCCACTTGATTATTGATATCCTCCTCTGCTGAGGTAACTTTGGCGAGCACTCACAAGGGATACAAATATATTCACAGTTTTTGACCGCTCAGAGAGGTCCATCTACATTTCTTCCCCAAATTTCTTTGTCACTAATTTTCCAATCATGCTTCTTCCAAATCCATGACCACCCAGACAGATCATTGGCTACAGCCCATGAATCAATAAATAATTGCACATCTGACCACATCTCCTTCCAAGCAAAGTGCACAACTAGGTGTACTGTTTGAGATTCTTCTCACTGGGAAGACTTCCTTTCACCTCTCCTGGGATATCCTAGAAAAGGGCTGTAGTGCTGCAGGTGTTCACTTTCAGATGGTGCCTGCGAATCATGCAGAACTATCTGTGAGACAGGCCCTATCCTTCTCTTCCTCTGTCAAGTAATCATAGGGAACTCCCCATGAGGCCATTGGTGCAGGCGGGCGGAGAGAAGACAGGATGGCAGGAGGGGAGACCACGGATATGTGAGACTTCCTCATGTAACTTACCTGTGCCCTCAGGGCCTGCTTAAGCCCGATCACCTATATAACACTTCCATTTGATGATAGGATGCTGCTGTGCATGCCCCACTGTATGGATAGATGGGTCAGAAAGCACCCAGTTCAATGATAAGCAGTTCAGGTCACATGGAGACTTGATGACCCAAACATTCAGTTTATACCACTGTCATTATCCAAGATCTGGCTGTCTTCTGCACAGGCCGAACAGGAGAGCTGAATGGGAATGTGATGGAAATCACCACCCCTGCATCTTCCAAGTCCTTGATGGTGGCACTAAGCCCTGCAACCCCTCCAGGGATGCAATATTGTTTGTGACTTACTATTTTTCTAGGTAGAGGCAGCTCTAATAGCTTTCATTTGGCCTTTCCCACCATAATAGCCCTCACCCTACCAGTCAGGGAGCCAATGTGGGGATTCTGCCACCTGCTAAGTCTATGTCTATGACATTTATCCATTCTGGCACTGGAGAAATGACCACAGGATGATTACAGAGACCCACTGGACCCACCGTAAATCAAACCTGAGCTATAATTCCATTTAATTACCTGACCTTCATAAGCCTCAACTTTAACTGGAGAACCAAAATGACACTTTGGGTCCCGTGGAATCAACATCAGTTCAGAGCCAGTGTCCAGTAGTTCCTGAAAAATCTGATTTTTCTCCTGTCCCCAATACACAGTTACTCTGGTAAAAGGCTGAAGCTCTCCTTGGTGAAAATGGAAGAAAGATTAACAGTATACATTGTCAGTAGAGCAGTGGGACCCTACCTCAAGGGGACACCTTCTCTTCATTCAAGGAGTTCTGGGTCTGTAAACTGGTTCAAGTCTGGAAATTCACTGAGGGGCCATGATTCTCTATTTTTGTAATTCAAATTAGTCTTTTGTCCAATTGACCTGGAAGATTTCTGCTTATACAAATTAAGAATGCAGTAGGCTTCCTATTAATTTCATTGTAGGAACACAGTGATTATTTAGCCAGTGCCAAAGCTCTACACATGTCAGACTATTCTGATTGCTGTTTTGCCTCTGCTGTCCATTATGGTAATTATGCCCACGTAGCCTTTGACAGTTGAGTGCTGCCACTTTACCTCTGCCTCCCCGGGATACAATTACTCCCATTGCACTTAAATTTTGTGGTTGAGTGACTACAGTTCCCACTGTAAGGTCTGACATACAGAGAAGAGCAATCACAGAGCTTTTGAAGGATGCAGGTGCTGCCCTCACAAATCTATTTTGCAAAGTGTTGGTCAAGGCTTTGTCTTTTGGACCTTCCCCCCACCCCCACCCAGGATGAGTAGGTCTAAAGTGACTAATCCACTGTAGCATTCCAATCTCCCTAAGCCTTTGGATCCATCCCTCTACATTAAATCAAGGGAGATCAGACATTTCCAGCACGCTCACAATGGGATATCTTTTGATCCATATTTCAATAAATTCAGCCTGATCCATCTTTATTTTCCTTCCACCATTTTTCCACACCCTTAATATCCATTCCTGTGCCTGTTCTTCAGATTTCTGCTTATATAAATTGAAAACATAGTCACTTGCAAGATGGCCAAATAGAAACAGCTCTGGTCTACAGCTCCCAGCAAGATCAAAGCAGAAGACAGGAAATTTCTGAATTTCCAATGTGGGTATCTGGTTCATCTCACTGGGACTGGTTGGACAGTGGGTTCAGCCCACAGAGGGCAAGCCAATGCAGGGCAGGGGATCACCTCACCCAGGAAGTTCAAAGAATTGGGATTTCCCTTTCCTAGCCAAGGGAAGCCATGAGTGACTGTACCTGGAGTAGCGGTACACTCCTGCCCAAGTACTGCACTTTTCCTATGGTCTTCACAACCGGCAGACCAGGAGATGCCCTCCTCTACCTGGTTCAGTGGGTCCCACACCCACGGAACCTTGCTCACTGGGACACGGGAGCTTGGCAGGGGGAGGGGCATCCACCATTGCTGAGGCTTGAGTAGGTGGTTCTATGCTTACAGTGTACACAAAGTGGCAGGGAAGCTCGAACTGGGCAGAGCCCACCACAGCTGAGCAAGGCCTATTACCTCTCTGGATTCCTTCTCTGGGGGCAGGGCATATCTGAACAAAAGGCAACAGCTTCTCCAGACTTAAACATCCCTGCCTGACAGCTCTGAAGAGAGCATTGGTTCTCCCAGTATGGCATTTGAGCTCTGATAATGGACAGACTGCCTCCTTAAGTGGGTCCCTGACCCCCATGTAGCCTGACTGGGAGACACCTCCCAGTAGGGGCTGACAGACAGCTCATACAGGCGAGTGCCTCTCTGGGATGAAGCTTCCAGAGGAAGGATCAGGCAGCAATATTTGCTGTTCTGCAGCCTCCGTTGGTGATATCCAGGCAAACAGGGTCTGGAGTGGACCTTCAGCAAACTCCAACAGGCCTGTAGCTGAGGGGCCTGTCTGTTAGAAGGAAAACTAACAAACAGAAAGGAATAGCATCAACATCAACAAAAAGGACATCCACACCAAAACCCCATCCATAGGTCAAAAGCATCAAAGACCAAAGCTAAATAAAACCACAAAGATAGGGAGAAACCAGAGTAGAAAGGCTGAAAATAACAAAAACCAGAATGCCTCTTCTCCTCCAAAGCAACACAACTTCTCACCAGCAAGGGAACAAAACTGGAAGAAGAATGAGTTTGATGAATTGACAGAAGTAGGCTTCAGAAGGTCGGTATTAACAAACCTCTATGAGCTAAAGGAGCATGTTCTAACCCATCGCAAGGAAGCTAAAAACCTTCAAAAAAGGTTAGACGAACAGCTAACTAGAACAACCAGTGTAGAGAAGAGCTTAAATGACCTGATGGAGCTGAAAACCACAGTATGAGAACTTCGTGAAGCATACACAAGCTTCAATAGCCGATTCAATCAAGTGGAAGAAAGGATATCAGTGACTGAAGATCAAATTAATGAAATAAACTGAGAAGACAAGATTAGAGAAAAATGAGGCAAAAGAAACAAACAAAGCCTCCAAGAAATATGGGACTATGTGAAAAGACCAAATCTACATCTGATTCGTGTGCCTGAAAGGGACAGGGAGAATAGAACCAAGTTAGAAAACATTCTTCAGGATATTATCTGGGAGAACTTCTCCAACGTAGCAAGGCAGGCCAACACTGAAATTCAGAAAATACAAAGAATACCACAAAGATATTCCTCGAGAAGAGCAACCCCAAGACACATAATTGTCAGATCCACCAAGGTTGAAATGAAGGAAAAAATATTAAGGGCAGCCAGAGAGAAAGGTCCTGTTACCCACAAAGGGAAGCCCATCAGATTAACAGCAGATCTGTCTGCAGAAACACTACAAACCAGAAAAGAGTGGGGGCCAATAGTCAACTTTCTTAAAGAAAAGAATTTTCAACACAGAATTTTGTATCCAGCCAAACCTTCATAAGTGAAGGACAAATAAAATCCTTTCCAGGCAAGCAAATGCTGAGAGATTTTGTTGCCACCAGGCCTGCCTTACAAGAGCTCCTGAAGGAAGCATTAAACACTGATAGGAACAACCAGTACCAGCAACTGCAAAAACATGCCAAATTGTAAAGACCACCAATGCCATGAAGAAACTGCATCAATTAGCAGGCAAAATAACCAGCTAGCACCATAATGACAGGATCAAATTCACACATAACAATATTAACCTTAAATATAAATGGGCTAAATACCACAACTAAAAGACGCAGACTGGCAAATTGAATAAAGAGTCAAGACCCATTGGTGTGCTGTATTAAGGAGACTGATCTCATGTGCAAAGATACACATAGGCTCAAAATAAAGGGATGGAGGAAGATCTACAAAGCAAATGGAAAGCAAAATGAAGCAGGGGTTGCAATCCTGGTCTTTGATATAACAGCCTTTAAACCCACAAATATCAAAAGAGATAAAGAAGGCCCTTACATAATGATAAAGGGATCAATTCAACAACAAGAGCTAACTATCCTAAATATATATGCACCCAATACAGGAGCACCCAGATTTATAAAGCAAGTTCTTCGAGACCTACAAAGAGACTTAGACTCTCACACAATAATAATGGGAGACGTTAACACCCCACTGTCAACATTGGACAGATCAATGAGACAGAAAGTTAACAAGGATATCCAGGAATTGAACTCAGCTCTGAACCAAGCAGACTAAATAGACATTTACAGAACTCTCCACCCCAAATCAACAGAATATACATTCTTCTCAGCACCACATCACACTTATTCTAAAATTGACCACATAATTGGAAGTAAAACACTCCTCAGTAAATGTAAATGAACAGAAATTACAACAAACTGTCTCTCAGACCACAGTGCAATCAAATTAGAACTCAGGATTAAGAATCTCAAGGCTGGGCGTGGTGGCTCACGCTTGTAATCCCAGCACTTTGGGAGGCCGAGGCGGGCGGATCACGAGGTCAGGAGATCGAGACCACAGTGAAACCCTGTCTCTACTAAAAATACAAAAAAATTAGCTGGGCGTGGTGGTGGGCGCCTGTAGTCCCAGCTACTCGGAGAGGCTGAGGCAGGAGAATGGCATGAACCCAGGAGGCGGAGCTTGCAGTGAGCCGAGATTGCGTCACTGCACTCCAGCCTGGGCGACAGAGCGAGACTCCCTCTCAAAAAAAAAAAAAAAAAGAATCTCACTCAAAACTGCACAACTACATGGAAACTGAACAACCTGCTCCTGAATGACTAATGAGCAAATAACAAAACGAAGGCAGAAATAAACATGTTCTTTGAAATCAATGAGAACAAAGACATGACATACCAGAATCTCTGGGACATATTTGAAGCAGTGTGTAGAGGGGAATTTATAGCACTACATGCCCACAAGAGAAAACAGGAGATATCTAGAATCGACACCCTAACATCACAATTAAAAGAACTAGAGAAGCAAGAGCAAACAAATTCAAAAGCTAGCAGAAGACAAGAAATAACTAAGATCAGAGCAGAACTGAAGAAGATAGAGACACACACACACATAAAAAAAGCTTCAAAAAATCAATGAATCCAGGAGCTGTTTTTTTTAAAGATCAACAAAATAGATAGAACGCTAGCAAGACTAATAAAGAAGAAAAGACAAAAGAATCAAATAGATGCAATAAAAAATGATAAAGGGGATATCACCACTGATCCCACAGAAATGCAAACTACCATCAGAGAATACTATAAACACCTCTGCACAAATAAACTAGAAAATCTAGAAGAAATAGATAAGTTCCTGGACACATACACCATCCCAAGACTAAACTAGAAAGAAGTTAAATCTCTGAATAGATCAATAACATGTTCTGAAATTGAGGCTATAATTAATAGCCTACCAACCAAAAAAAAAAGGTCCAAGACCAGAGATATTCACAGCTGAATTCTACCAGAGGTACAAAGAGGAGCTGGTATCATTCCTTCTGAAGCTATTCCAATCAATAGAAAAAGAGGGAATCCCCCCAACTCATTTAAGAGGCTATCATCATGTGATACCAATGCCTGGCAGAGACACAATAAAAAAAGAGAATTTTAGGACAAGATCCCTGATGAACATCGATGCAAAAATCCTCAATAAAATACTGGCAAACCGAATCCAGCAGCACATCGAAAATCTTATCCAACACGATCAAGTTGGCTTCATCCCTGGGATCTAAGGCTGGTTCAACATAAACAAATCAATAAATGGAATCCATCACATAAACAGAACCAACGACAAAAACCACATGATTATTTCAATAGATGCAGAAAAGGACTTTGACAAAATTCAACAGCCTTTCATGCTACAAGCGCTCAATAAACTAGGTATCGATGGAACATATCTCAACATAATAAGAGCTATTTATGACAAACCCACAGCCAATATCACACTGAACGGGCAAAAACTGGAAGCATTCCCTTTGAAAACCAGCACAAGACAAGGATGCCGTCTCTCACCACTCCTATTCAACATAGTATTGGAAGTCCTGGCCAGGGCAATCAGGCAAGAGAAAGCAATAAACGTATTCAAATAGGAAAAGAGGAAGTCAAATTGTCTCTGTTTGCAGATGACATGATTGTATATTTAGAAAACCCCATCATCTCAGCCCAAAATCTTCTAAAGCTGATAAGCAACTTCAGCAAATTCTCAGGATACAAAATCAATGTGCAAAAATCACAAGCATTTCTATACACCAATAACAGAGAACCAAATTATGAGTGAACTCCCATTCACAATTGCTACAAAGAGAATAAAATACCTACGAATCCAACTTACAAGGGATGTGAAGAACCTCTTCAAGGAGAACTACAAACCACTGCTCAAAGAAATAAGATAGGCCACAAATGGAAAAATATTTCATGCTCATGGATAAGAAGAATCAATATCATGAAAACTGCATTACTACCCAAAGTAATTTATAGATTCAATGCTATCTCCATCGAGCTACCACTGACTTTCTTCACAGAATTGCGAAAAACTACTTTAAACTTCATGTGGAACCAAAAAAGAGCCCACATAGCCAGGACAATTTGGGGGAAGAAGAACAAATCTGGAGTCATGCTACCTGGCTTCAAACTTTACTAGAAGGCTACAGTAACCAAAACAACATGGTATTTGTACCAAAACAGATACATAGACCAATGGAACAGAACAGAGGCTTCAGAAAAAACACCACACATCTACCACTAACTTATCTTTGAAAAACCTGACACACACAAGCAATGGGGAAAAGATTCCCTATTTAATAAATGGTGTTGGGAAAACTGGCTAGCCATATGCAGAAAAGTGAAACTTGACCCTTTCCATACACCTTGTACAAAAATTAACCAAGATGGATTAAAGACTTAAACGTAAGACCTAGGACCATAAAAATCCTAGAAGAAAACCTGAGCAATACCACTCAGGACATAGGCAAGGGCAAAGACTTCATGTCTAAAACACCAAAAGCAATGGCAACAAAAGCCAAAATTGACAGATTGGATCTAATGAAATGAAACAGCTTCTGCACAGCAAAGGAGACTATCATCAGAGTGAACAGGCATCCTACAGAATGGGAGAAAATTTTTCCAATCTAGCCATCTGACAAAGGGCTAATATCCAGAATCTACAAAGAACTTAAACAAATTTACAAGAAAAAATCAACCCCATCAAAAAATGGGCAAAGGATATGAACAGACACTTCTCAAAAGAAGACATTTATGCAGCCAACAGACATGAAAAAATGCTCATCATCACTGGTCATGCAAATCAAAACTACATTGAGATACCATCTCACGCCAGTTAGAATGGCGATCATTAAAAGTCAGGAAACAATGGACGTTGGAGAGGTTGTGGAAAAATAGGAACACTTTTACAGTGTTGGTGGGGGTGTAAATTAGTTCAACCATTGTGGAAGATAGTGTGGGAATTCCTCAAGGATCTAGAACTAGAAATACCATTTAACTCAGAAATCCTATTACTGAACATATACCCAAAGGATTACAAATCATTCTATGATAAAGACACATGCACACGTATCTTTATTGTGGCACAATACACAATAGCAAAGACTTGGAACAACCCAAATGTCCATCAATGATAGTCTTGATTAAGAAAATGTGGCTCATCACAAGTGGAGAAGGCTTTCCACTTTCCCTGTGTGGATGATATTCTCAGGACAGCGCTGATGATGTAGACATAGGAGAAGAAGATGAGTGTGAAGGGGAAAATGATAACTGATAAACCCACAATAAACAACACAAGCTCATTGATCATTGTGTCTGAACAGGACAGTTTGAGCAGAGGAGCCAAGTCACAGAAGAAGTGTGGGAGAGTGTTATGGTCACAGAAGAGCAATTGAATGAGCAGAAGGGTGTGTGTCAGAGCAATAAGATTACTGAGGAGCCACGAGATGACTGTGAGCAAAATGCAGAAACTGGGCCGCATGAGAGTTGTGTAGTTCAGAGGGTGGCAGATCGCCACAAAGCGGTCGTAGGCCATGGTCCCCAAGAGCAAATTTTCAATGACGACAAACACAATAGAAAAGTACATCTGTGTGATGCAGCTCTCATAAGAGATGGATTGACTCTTGGTTTGAATATTCACCAGCATTTTGGGGACTGAGTTGGAAATGGAGGAAATATCAGCAAAGGATAGATTGGCAAGGAAGAGATACATGGGGGTGTGAAGGTATGTATGCAAGCTGATAGCCAGAATGATGAGCCCATTCCCAACCACAGTGACCAGGTACATACCCAGGAAAAGCACAAAGAGGAGGTTTTGATGCTCATCCTGGTTGAAAAATCCCAGAAGAATGAATTCAGCAACGATGGTTTGGTTTCCTTGATGCATATTTCTGCCGTTCTGAAGAAAGGAACACAAAAGTCTTCATATTTCTACAAGAAAACCTAACATGGTATCATTTGGCTGCAGCCATTTTTGCAGTAAGGCACTTGAATAAAGTTTCTTCTGCTTATTAAAAAAAAAAAAAAAAGAAAATGTGGCTCATATACACCATGGAATACTATGCAGCCATAAAAAGAAGGAGTTCATGTCCTTTGCAGGGACATGGATGAAGTTGGAAACCATCATTCCCAGCAAATTATCACCAGATCAGAAAACCAAACACCTCATGTTCTCACTCATAAGTGGGAGTTGAACAATTAGAGCACATGGACACAGGGAGGGGATGATCACACATTGGGGCCTGTGGGGAGTGGGGGGCTAAGGGAGGGATAACATTAGGAGAAATATCTAATGTAGATGATGGGTTGATGGGTGCAGCAAACCACCATGGCACATGTATACCTAAGTAACAAAACTGCATGTTCTTTAATCCATCTTGAATTAATTTTTGTATAAGGTGTAAGGAAGGGATCCAGTTTCAGCTTTCTACATATGGCTAGCGGGTTTTCCCAGCACCATTTATTAAATAGGGAATCCTTTCGCCATTGCTTGTTTTTGTCAGGTTTGTCAAAGATCAGATAGTTGTAGATATGTGGCGTTATTTCTGAGGGCTCTGTTCTGTTCCATTGATCTATATCTCTGTTTTGGTACCAGTACCATGCTGTTTTGGTTACTGTAGCCTTGTAGTATAGTTTGAAGTCAGGTAGCATGATGCCTCCAGCTTTGTTCTTTTGGCTTAGGATTGACTTGGCCATGTGGGCTCTTTTTTGGTTCCGCATGAACTTTAAAGTAGTTTTTTCCAATTCGGTGAAGAAAGTCATTGGTAGTTTGATGGGGATGGCATTGAATCTATAAATTACCTTGGGCAGTATGGCCATTTTCACGATATTGATTCTTCCTACCCATGAGCGTGGACCGTTCTTCCATTTGTTTGTATCCTCTTTTATTTCATTGAGCTGTGGTTTGTAGTTCTCCTTGAAGAGGTCCTTCACATCCCTTGTAAGTTGGATTCCTAGGTATTTTATTCTCTTTGAAGCAATTGTGAATGGGAGTTCACTCATGATTTGGCTCTCTGTTTGTCTTTTATTGGTGTATAAGAATGCTTGTGATTTTTGTACATTGATTTTGTATCCTGAGACTTTGCTGAAGTTGCTTATCAGCTTAAGGAGATTTTCGGCGGAGATGATGGGGTTTTCTAGATATACAATCATGTCATCTGCAAACAGGGACAATTTGACTTCCTCTTTTCCTAATTGAATATCCTTTATTTCCTTCTCCTGCTTGATTGCCCTGGCTGGAACTTCCAACACTATGTTGAATAGGAATGGTGAGAGAGGGCATCCCTGTCTTGTGCCAGTTTTCAAAGGGAATGCTTCCAGTTTTTGCCCACTCAGTATGATATTGGCTGTGGGTTTGTCATAGATAGCTCTTATTATTTTGAGATACATCCCATCAATACCTAATTTATTGAGAGTTTTTAGCATGAAGTGTTGTTGAATTTTCTCAAAGGCCTTTTCTGCATCTATTGAGATAATCATGTAGTTTTTGTCTTTGGTTCTGTTTATATGTTAGATTACATTTATTGATTTTCGTATGTTGAACTAGCCTTGCATCCCAGGGATGAAGCCCACTTGATCATGGTGGATAAGCTTTTTGATGTGCTGCTGGATTCGGTTTGCCAGTATTTTATTGAGGATTTTTGCGTCAATGTTCATCAAGGATATTGGTCTAAAATTCTCTTTTTTGGTTGTATCTCTGCCAGGCTTTGGAATCAGGATGATGCTGAAAGAAATAATGAAGATCAGAGCAGAACTAAAATAAATTGAAACAAAAAAATTCAAAAGATAAATGAAACAAAAAGCTGGTATTTTTAAAAGATAAATAAAATTGATTGACCATTAGCAAGATTAACCAAGAAAAGAGAGAAGATCCAAATAAGCTCAATTAAAAACAAAAATGAGAGATATTACAACTGACACCACAGAAATACAAAAGATCATTCAAGACTACTATGCAAACATTTATGTGCACAAAGTAGAATACCTACAGGAGATGGACAAATTTCCTGAAATATACAACCCTCCAAGCTTAAATCAAGAAGAATCAGAAACCCTGAAGAGACCAATAATAAGCAGCGAGATTGAAATGGTAATTTTAAAAATTACCAACAAAAAAAGTCCAGGAACAGACAGATTCACAGCTGAATTCTATCAGACATTCAAAAAAGAATTGGTACCAATCCTATTGACACTGTTCCACAAGATAAAGAGAAACTCCTCCCTAAATCACTCCATGAAGCCAGTATCACCCTAATACCAAAACCAGGAAAGGACATAACAAAAAAAAAAGAAAAGAAAACTACAGACCATTATCTCTGATGAGCATAGATGCAAAATTTCTTTTTTTTTTTTTTTTTTTTTTTTGAGATGGAGTCTTTGTCCGCCAGGCAAAATTTCTTAAGAAAATACTAGTTAACCAGCTGCGTGCGGTGTCTCATGCCTATAATTTCAGCACTTTGGGAGGCCAAGGCAGGCAGATAGCCTGAGGTCAGAGTTTGAGACCAGAATGGCCAACATGGAGAAACCCTATCTCTACTGAAAATATAAAAATTAGCCAGGCGTGGTGGCAGGTGGCTGTAATCCCAGCTGCTACTCAGGAGGCTGAAGCAGTAGAATCACGTGAACTCAGGAAGAGGAGGTTGCAGTGAGCCAAGATTGTGCCATTGCACTCCAACCTGGATGACATAAGCGAAACTCTATCTCAGAAAAAAGAAGGAAGGAAGGAAGGAAGGAAAGAAGGAGAAATAAAGAAAGAAAGAGAAAGAAAGAAGGAAAGAAAGAAAGAAAGAAAGAAAGAAAGAAAGAAAGAAAATAGTAGCTAACCAAATCCAGCAACATGTCAAAAAAATAATCCACCATGATCAAGTGTGTTTCATTCCAAAGATGCAGGGGGATGTTTTAACATAGGCAAATCAATAAATGTGATACACTACATAAACAGAATTAAAAACAAAAATCACACAATCATCTCAATAGATTCAGAAAAAGCATCTGACAAAATCCAGCACATCTTTGTGATTAAAACCCTCAGCAAAATCGGCATACAAGAGGCATACCTCAATGTAATAAAAGCCATCTATGACAAATCCACAGCCAACATAATACTGAACAGGGAAAAGTTGAAAGTATTCCATGAGAGAACTGGAACAAGACAAGGAAGCCCACTCTCACCACTTCTATTCAACATAGTTCTGAAAGTCCTAGCTGGAGCAATCAGACAACAGAAAGAAATAAAAGGCATCCAGAGTAATAAAGAGAGAGTTGAACTGTCACTGTTAGCTGATGATATGATTGTATACCGAGAAAACCCTAAAGACTCCTCCAGAAAGCTCCTAGAACTGATAAATGAATTCAGCAAAGTTTCAGGATACAAGATTAATGTACACAAATCAGTAGCTCTGCTATACACCAACAGATACCAAGCTGAGGACCAAATCAAGAACTCAACCCTCTTTACAATGGCTGCAAAATAAATAAATAAACAAAATACTTAGAAGTATACCTAATCAAGGAGGTGAAAGACCTTTACAAGGAAAACTACAAAATACTGCTGAAAGAAATCATAGATGATACTAATAAATGGAAACACATCCCAGGCTCATGGATGGGTAAAATCAATATTGTGAAAATGGCCATACTGCCAAAGCAAGTACAAATTCAATGCAATTCCCATCCAAATAACAACAACATTCTTCACAGAAAGAAAAAACAATTCTAAAGTTCGTATGCAACTAAAAAAGAGCCCACATAGCCAAAACAAGACTAAGCAAAAAATACAAATCCGGAGACATCACATTACCTGACTTCAAACTATACTATAATGCCACAGTCACCAAAACAGCATGGTACTGGTATAAGAATAGGCACATAGATCAATGGAACAGAATAGAGAATCCAGAAATAAACCCAAATACTTAGACCCAACTGATCTTCGACAAAGCAAACAAAAACATAAAGTGGGAAAAGGACACCCTAATCAACAAATGGTGCTGGGATGATTGGCAAGCCACATGTAGGAAAGTGGAACTGTATCCTCATCTCTCAGGTTATACAAAAATCCACTTAAGATGAATCAAGGACTTAAATCTAAGACCTGAAACTATAAAAATTCTAGACGATGGCTGGGTGCGGTGGCTTACGCCTGTAATCCCAGCACTTTGGAGGCCAAGGTGGGTGGATTACCTGAGGTCGGGAGTTTGAGACCAGCCTGACCAACATGGAGAAATCCCGTCTCTACTAAAAATACAAAAAATTAGCCGAGGGTGATGGCACATACCTGTAATCCCAGCTACTCGGGAGTCTCAGGCAGGAGAATCGCTTGAAACCGGGAGGCAGAGGTTGCAGTGAGCTGAGATCGTGCCATTGCACGCCAGCCTGGGCGAGAAGAGCAAAACTCCATCTCTCTCTCTCTCTCTCTCTCTCTCTCTCTCTCTATATATATATATATATATATATATATATATAAGATAACATCGATAAAATCCATCTATACTTTGGCCTAGGCAAAGAATTCATGACCAAGAATCCAAAAGCAAATGCGACAAAAGCAAAGATAAATAGGTTGGACTAAATACAGAGATAATAGGTGGGACTATTAAAACAAAAACCAAGATAATAGGTGGGACTATTAAACTAAAGAGCCTCTGCACAGCAAAAGGAAGAGTGAACAGAGTAGACAGACAACCCACAGAGTGGGAGGCAGTCTTCACAACCTATGCATCTGACAATGGACTAATATCCAGAATCTACAACGAACTCAAACAAATCAGTAAGAAGAAATAACAAAAAATCCCATCAAAAAGTGGGCTAAGGACACGAATAGACAGTTCTCGAAAGAAGATATACAAATGGCCAACAAACATATAAAAAACTGCTCAACATCGCCAGTGATCAGGGAAATGCAAATCAAAACCACAATGCGATACCACCTTACTCCTGCAGGAATGGCCATAATCAAAAAATCAAAAAAATAATAGATGTTGGTGTGGATGCCATTGAAAAGGAACACTTCTACAATGCTAGAGGGAATGTAAACTAGTATAAACACTACGAAAAACAGTGTGAGGATTCCTGAAAGAACTAATACTAGAACTACAGTTCGATCCAACAATCTCACTACTACATATCTACCCAGAGGAAAAGTCATTATATGAAAAAGATACTTGCACTTGCATGTTTATAGCAGCACAATTCACAATTGCAAAACTATGGAACCAGCCCAAATGCCCATCACACAAGTGGATAACCAAATTGTTATATATATATGTAATTGTTATATAGAGAGAGTTAGAAAGGGTGGGAGAGGGGTGAGGGATAAAAGACTACAAATTGGGTTCAGTGTATACTGCTCGGGTGATGGGTGCACCAAAAACTCACAAATCACCACTAAAGAACTTACTCATGTAGCTAAATACCACCTGTTCCCCAAAAAACCTATAGAAATAAAAATATTTAAAAATTTAAAAAATTTTAAAAAGAAAAGCTAATTTTCAAAAGAAATCAAATTAATCACCCAACTTCTCAATTTAAAAAACTAAATGAAAACCATTTACTATAACTCAGAGGTGGGTTTACTTTTATTTTCTATTGTCATCTTTTGAGCATTGTAAATTATGAAAGAGAGTTGGATCTACAGCACTTCTCAAATCGGCCTCTATGTTCCTTCAACCTAACAGTGCCCTCTTCTGGCTTCATGATTCACATTCAGCTGGTTCATTCATGTTGAAAAAAAAGTTTAACGTGAAGATGATGGAAAAAAAACCTGTTTTGAAACCTGAAATAATAAAGGCTTTAGATCTCCTTTTTAATATAATGAAAACAAACAAAATTCCAGTTGCAAGTATAATGGTGGTTTCCAGCAGCTGGAAGGAGGGTAAAATGGAGAGTTGTTTGATAGGTATGGAAAAGTTCTCGAGATTGGTTGTACAACAATGTACAGTTAAAAAATGTTAAGATGGTAAAGTTTATGTTATGTATGCTTTACCACAAAGCATATAAACAAATAAACAAATAAATAAATCTAATTGTGGTATAAATAGTCAATGTTGATAGAAGCAACTCTAAGTTGGGACTGTTTTCACTTCAAGTCAAATGTTTACCGTAAATTAAACCTAGCTGGAGTTGATAAAATTTTTAATTCCTGTTACTTTACTAACTAGGCCCATATTTCTCTTAATTTGCTAAAACTATAGCTATAGAACGACTTAATTGCAACTCTTAATGTCTTTAGTCTTGAAGATTTAGAGACCTATGTAAAAAGACTGTGAAGTTGTTACTTCATTTACTTTAATAAATAATAAAATATTCTTCAGTTTCTAAAAATAAAGACTCCAAAGTTTGACTTGTATATCTGAGTGGAAGGCATAACATTTCACTGAGATGAAAGAAAAAAAAAAACTAGGAAAGGAGCAAATTTGGTGGATTAAGGATAGACCAATGGTTCTCAACTGCGGACAGTTGTGTACCCCAGGGGACATCTGGCAATGCTTGGAAATCTTTTTGGTTATCACAACTCGAGGAGTAGGGAATGGTACTGGCATATAGTTGGTAGAGGCTTAGCTTAGGACATTGCTAAACGGTAAACTCTGGCCACCACTACAAAGATTGATTTGGCCTCAAATAATAGCACCGAGGTTGAGAAACTCTGGGTTAGAATCTTCTTCGCTGACTTTGACCACTCTTTCTCAGCCTTTGCAGCAGACTTCTTTTCTTCTATCTGTCTCTAATTACTCAATATTCTGTTTTTAGCTCAATTATCTTTTCTTTAGATTTTCTCTTGGGGATATAATCCATTCCCTTGTCTTTAACTATCACCTCTATGTTGCTGTCTCCCACATCAGTATGTCTAGTTCCAACTACTCTTCTAGCTCTAAAATATTGCCTCTCTCAATGCCTCCCTCACATCTTTTCATTAAGCTACAGCTACATCTGACTTTTCTGTCTTTATTAGTAGCATTTGGTACAAAACCACAGGGTCATTTATTTCCCAAATATTTACTGAGTACCTAATTTGTGTAAAGGGCTATGCTGGTTACTTCGAGGAAGGTAGAAGGGTGGAGAAGAGATAGTTATAGTAGTAAATGCTTTATATGTATTATCCCTGATTATGGAAACACCTTTGCAAGGAAAAAATTATGGCCTGGAAACCAAAGTTCCAAGAATTTAAATAATTACTTAAAGAGCTCAGAGCCTGTAAACAACAGAGAGTTTAACAGGCACTTCTTACTCTGGCATTAAGGACTAAGCTCTCTCCATTTAAAAAAAAACAAAAAACAAACAAACAAAAAATACTGAGGACAAAGCTGAAAAAGTGTGATCTAGTTTGTCCATAGCTAAAGGGAGATGGCTGTGTCGGCTATTTTAAAAATGAAGGTCTAAGAAGTTCCAGAAGCCTTTTCTTCTGAGACACGTGGTACTTTCTTCTGGTTACCATAAATCACAGAATATAACATATCATCATTGGTAAGATGGGTCATTATTTTCCATACCTACAAGAAAGAAAAAAAAAGCTGCCAACTAAAGTATAGTGTACCATCAATTGTTAGGTCGCAGAGATTTCTTAGATATTCAAATTTGGGGAAAAATATAATAAGCCTTCAAAAATTACAAATTTGCTTAAAAAATATAAAGAAAAAATGATCTTAGATTCTGTGACATACGGTGAATTCATTTTCTACATTCAGTTTCCATGGTTAGTGCTAGTGTGCTATTCTGCACTCTAGTCAACTTACATGTTTGCATATTGCTTTTTAAATGTTTGTCGCTAGTTTCATAGCTCTGTGATGTGCATCTGCAGCTGGCTTGTAAAGCTCTTCAATAATTTATTTGGTTACCGCCCACCCCCGCGTCCCTCCCACACATATAAGCCATTCAGAGTTTACCACTTATAGGTAAACTTGAATTTCTTCTCATCTTAAAATTGCATAAATTATATTAAATTCTCAATAAATTTATTTACATTAAGTGGGGGTGGGGCGCGATGGAAAAACACTATATTAAATAACGACATCGGTTTTTAACACTCATCCTAATAGAAACGTTAAAATAGAATGGGGTAGGGAGGAGGGGTGGAGGCGGAGAAGGGATGTGCGTCTCAGGATACAGGAAATACGGTAAGAGCGAAACAGGAGGAAGCCAGCTCTGTGCCTGGAGGGGACCCGCCGCCATCTCAGGTCTCTTGGTTTTGCCAGGGCCCACCGGAGAAAACTGACGACCCGTTTCTGTAATCCTTATGGGAGACCAACCTTGTGCCTCCGGGAGATCCACTCTCCCACCTGGAAACGCACGGGAAGCCAAGCCTCCAAAAAAGCGCTGCCTCCTCGCTCCGCGTTGGGATTATCCGGAAGGAACTCCCAACGGAGGTAGTACCACTCTACCCTCCGCACCTCCTCCTGCATCAGCCGGCCTGAAGTCGCACCCTCCTCCTCCGGAGAAGTAGAGAAATAAATTTCTCCCACCTTAAACCAGGTCAGATTCTTTCTCATCTAGGACATCTAGGCTCTTTGAAACTTATTTATGCATTCTCACAGATTTCCTTCCCGTTTTCCCTGTTCTTTCCATGATTTCAAAACAGAAAAAATAACATGCAAGGATTAAGCAGCTCTTTCACAAAATATGCTTGAATGAAATGATGGGTATTTAACGACATTAAATAATTATTTGTAATATTTTAGATGAAATAATTGTAGTTATATTTTCTAAGAAATAGACTTGCATCTTTTGATTTGCTTGAAAGTAAGTCATTGGTGCCAAGGTGGAGGGAAAGTGTAATAAAAATGTTCACGAGTTGATAATTTAAAGGTGGGTGATGTATATGTGGGGATTTATTATATTATTCTCTCTACTTTCGCGTGCATTGGAAAATTTTTTTATTTAAAAAAAAAAGGCTGGTTCAAGACCAGTAAAAAGCATCTGTTGAAGGCCAGCCTTCAGAAGTGTATGTCTTTCTCTGTGTAAGGCAGGAGAGTTGAATAATCTTTTTTTTTAAAGCTGCAATGTGATAGTCAGATCCAAGTGCCATAATGTTTGCTTGTTCAAGGTATTCAGGAAGGGTGGAGGATGGACCAAGTCACTGCCTGGTAGTAATCATGAGCCATCAAAAAGGAGGAGTAGGGGGGCGGACGCGGTGGCTCACGCCTGTTATCCTAGCACTTTGGGATGCCGAGGCGAGCAGATCAGGTCAGGAGTTCGAGACCAGCCTGGCCAACACGGTGAAACCCCGTCTCTACTAAAGTTACAAAAATTAGCCAGGCATGATGGTGGACGCCTGTAATCTCAGCAACTCGGGAGGCTAAGGCAGGACAATCGCTTGAACCTGGAAGGCAGAGGTTGCAGTGAGCCGAGATCGCCCCATTGCTCTCCAGCCTGGGCGACAATAGCAAAAACCTACGTCTCAAAAAAAAAAAAAAAAAAAAAAAAAAAAGGAAGGAGGAACTTTGGGTGGGCCTTAAGGGTTGAGTGACATCTGCCATGTGGAGGGGCAGGGAATGCTTTCCAGGCCGAGAGTTTCCAGAGAAAAGGCAGAGTCCTTCTGGAAACAGCTTGGCTCTAATTTTGAATCTACAAGAAGGACTAGGAGGTGAAGATAAAGTGCTTCAGGGCCTTAAATGTTGTGCTGAGCATATACTTCATTCCAATATCCATCAAGCGCTACTATTTGTATTTTAAGATTCCTATTCTTACTACCAGAAAAGGAATCTCTGATATTTAGATGAACTTTATAGAATGCAAATTATAAAACTGAATCTGACCCAAGTTTTATAGATCCTTTTAATTCAAAGGAGAGAAGCATCTTGTCTTCATTCGTGCAGTAAACCTTTATGAAGCCCTTGCAATGGGTAGGAATTATTCTGAGAGCTGTAGGGGATGGATGGCCAAGGCATAGTGCCTAGTACATAATAGGAGTGAAACAGATATTTCAATAAATAAATCAATGAATGATGGGACAACATTGGTGACCAAAGAAGTTTTAGATATTGGGTTCGGTGGTAATGCATAGAAAAAAAAATAGAACTCTATTTTACTTGAAAGCATCTCCCTGTCATTCCATACAGCTTTACTTCTCACATGTTTACCTCTATTCAAAGGGGTAGTGGAGTGGAGGGTTGCAGGGAGTAGGGAGAATATTGCTCAGGTAGAAAACAAAAGAGCAGCCGGGCGCAGTGGCTCACTCCTGTAATCACAGCACTTTGTGACGCTGAGGTGGGCAGATCACCTAAGGTCAGGAGTTTGAGACCAGCCTGGCCAATATGGCAAAACCCCGTCTCTACTAAAAGTAAAAAAAAAAAAAAAATTAGCCAGTCATGGTGTTGTGTGCCTATAATCCCAGCTACTCGGGATGCTGAGGCAGGAGAATCGCTTGAACCCAGGAGGCAGAGATTGCAGTGAGCCAAGATCGCACCACTGCACTCCAGCCCCGGCGACAGAGCGGGACTCCGTGTAAAAAATAAATAATTAGTTTTAAAAAATAAAAAGAAAAAAAAGAAAACAAAAGAACAAAACAATAAGTGCAGTAGCTACATAATTTCCCCTCCAAGTGATTCGAATCACTGATAATTGTAATAGTAGCCAATATTTACTAAAGATTTATGTGCCAATTTTCTAAAGGGCTTTGCATGTTATAATTTATTTAATCACAACTCTACTAGAGAAGTTTGTATAGGCCAAGGGAAGTCGTATGACTTGCCACAAGTTACACAGCAAGAAGTGGCTGAGCTGAGCTTTGAACCCAGAACATCTGATTCCAGAGTTTATGCTCTAAACTTCTATATAATACATCCCTTCTAATACTATGTATACAACTGTTTTATAGGCATATATCATTGAAATAGAGGTAGGGGAAGGATAATGATTTGAGGAGACCAGGGGACAAAGAAATGGACAAAAACAGAAAAAAATGATGCCACAATATTTTTTACTATTTTTCAGTCTTTGAGCGATTGCAGTATGACTCCATTTCCCTGGTGCATTCATATAATAGTTCACCTGGTGAAAACAATGAAGATTATTTACAATGCTACCCTGCTTTTTCTGGTGTCCTGCACCTGGAAGTTGTGCTTTTTAAGGTAATCTCTTTACCAAAAATTATTAAGAGGAGGAAGAGAAAAAAAAAAGAGTTGGTTTTGACACATTAAAAAATAGCCAAACAAAACACAAAAAGATAGCAGCAAATGATAAAACTGAAACTATATTCTACATTATATGAAAACATATTCATAATAATAGTGTAATCTGAAGAAATGTTTTGTTAGATTCACTTGTACTTACCTTATAGTTTCTATTATTACTGTGAAATATATCATCTTTTTAACTACATTTTCTAATTGCTTCTAGTAAATGGGAACATGATTGATATTTTTGTATATTTATTTTATATGCTGGAGCGTTCTTAAATTCTATTTATTCTAATAATTTATAGATGTTCTTGGATTATCTGTTAATTATATTTTGAATAATGACAATTTCTTTACAATATTTCTTTAGCTTGTATTACTGTGCACAGTACAAAGAGGAACAACAGCATTGGTAGAGGATTTCCTTATTTTGTTCCTAAATTCTACAAAAGTTTCACCTTTTTTAGTAGATTGTCTTTCTCAAGTTAAGGAACTTTCTTTGTATTCCTAGTTTGCTGAGAGATTTTATTACAAATATTATGAAGTTTTTTCCTGCCACGTTCATATACTTTCTTCACCATTAATATCACAGTGTGACCATGTGATAAATTACAATAATCAATTTTCTAATGTATTTCTTGCTTTTGCTTTCATCAAGCCTCATCATTGGATATTTGCTTCCTATTTTAATCATTTTGACTTTTATTTTTATATTTAACTTTCTTCTACTTTCCTTTTGTTGTTCTTTTTCTAATTTATTGAGTTGAATCTTTAGCTTCTTAATTTCCAATGTTCTTCTGTAAAATAAGAATGTAGAACTATAAATTTTCTTCTACCACTTTAGAAATATTTCACAGGCTTTTATATATAGTATTTTTATCATTCAATATTTATTATTTTTAAATTTCTCTTATGATTTTTTTGACCCATGGTTTTTTTTTTTTCAATTTCTAATCATATGGGATTCTTTTTAAAAAAATTATATTATGAAATCATTATTCCCGTTCTAGTTTAACTTTATCTTATTTTTCTGCTTTAATTTTTTTTTACATCTATAGACTTTATTAGGTGTTCTTTATACAGTCATCTGGTATGTTTAAAGAGTGAGCAATCATATAAAAGGAAATATGGTCATAACTGATTGAAGTAATAAAATCCTGAAACTAAATAACTCATAATTCATTGCACAACATAGATTTCATTACATCAGTATATAGCTTAGTAGTAAATTCTCCTGATAGCCATAAACCTCTAAGGTGTTGTCATCCTGAAAAATGAAGGAGGGGAGGGAGTTGGTGGGGTGCAGAATGGAGAAACCTTCCATAGTGCTGGTGTGATGTACCCTAAATTGTAAAGTTATAGGGCATCGCCACCTAGTGGCAGAATTTCATGCCTTGTTCTAATAAAGGGACTTTCCTTGTTTTCCAAAGAGCAATGTGTCTTGTTCACTTTCTAACCATCCCTCTCTGATGCTGTCCTTCCTAAAATCCATGCCTCCTCCCATACAGTGTAAACCCATCTGCTTTTCATCCATCAAGCTGTCAAGAATTTGGTTATGACAATTTTTATGTTCACCTAACTTTTTAGTTCCAAGTACTTTGGTTATTTTCAAAGCCACACACAGGATGTGCATATTTTTAAAACTCCATCCTATTTGTGAAGGATTATTACTTTGGGCTTTGGCCTAGTTTTTATTCTTACTGCTGAATCTTTTCATAAGTTAAAGTTAGTGCAGAGTTAATGCTTTAAAAGGGAGTCCTGGCCGGGCGCGGTGGCTCACGCTTGTAATCCCAGCACTTTGGGAGGCCGAGGCGGGCGGATCACCAGGTCAGGAGATCGAGACCACGGTGAAACCCCGTCTCTACTAAAAATACAAAAAATTAGCCGGGCGTGGTGGCGGGCGCCTGTAGTCCCAGCTACTCGGAGAGGCTGAGGCAGGAGAATGGCGTGAACCCCGGAGGCGGAGCTTGCAGTGAGCGGAGATTGCGCCACTGCACTCCAGCCTGGGCGACAGAGCGAGACTCCGTCTCAAAAAAAAATAAAAATAAAAAATAAAAAAATAAAAAATAAATAAATAAATAAAAGGGAGTCCTTAAAGTAAATAGCTAAATGAAATCATTACCAAAATGTACACTTTGGATTTATTAAGATTCTAGAATTTAAAAACAGGAAAAGGTGCCATTAGTGAAAATTCCATCACTAACATTTTGGTACCACTCGTAGAGCATCACATAAATCTTCAGACCATGATAACTCAGTGCAGGAATGTTATCAAATATGTCCATGCAATCTGGAACTAGGACCAGAGTTGGCAATTGGGGGTCTGAAGGCCCAACATCCCTTACGCTGCTTCCTACACCTTGACAACAGGAAGGCTGAGTGATACTAGGTAGTGCACTACAACAGTGAACATAAGCCAGCCATCTGTTTTTTGCAAAGTATAGTAAAATAGAAAAACAGAACATAGACCACTTCAGAGTAAACAAACATATCCTTCTTCAAGTTGTAGGAAAACCATATATTCAAAAGCAATCTCAGACTTTAAACAATAAAAGATATCAAACATTTTAAACTGTACAAAGCAAATTAGCAAGATTTTAATGTTGGCAGTTTTAAAATGTCACCCATCCAAAACACAAAACAGGGAGATAACCAAGTCTTAGCTCCATCCTAATCAAAGCTGTCATGCAGATCTAGTTCCACTCTTCTCATCTCCAGCAGGTACTTCACTCAAGGAGGTAACACCCAAGGGGAGTGGACGGACCAAAAACAAGAGTGCCACATAGAAGGAAGAGAGGGGACCTTGGACCTTAGCTACTGGTTAGCTTTTCAACTTTGATGATATTCAGCGTTTTCCCAAGTTATTTCTTCTCGCTTCTCATCACATAATTTACATTATGCATACTATGTGCCAGAGACTGTTAGTGCTTGACATGTAGTCAGTTAATTTTCACAACTGTGTAAAGTTGGTTTCTATCATTAGCTCTATCTTAGGGCCAAAGAAACTGAAGCACGGAGAGGTTAAATTGTATTCCTAAAGCACTACACAGTGAGCAAATAGATTCAGACCTGTGTAGTCTAACCCAGAATTAGCTCTGAATCACTCTACCATTCTGTCTCCAGGACGACAAGCCTGTGTGTTTCAGGCACTCTCATGGTGATTTTTCACACAGGACAGCTTTTGATAATAGAAAGATCCTCTCTTTCAAATGAAAGAACTTCACTGATGGATTAACAAATTCTCACCTATTCACCTATGTGAGCCAAGTACTAGATCTACTTTCTTAGTCTTCATAACAAGCAGGATGACAACCATAATTTATAATGAACAAAAACAAAACAAAACAAAAACATTGATATAGTGTTCAAAGAACTTTTGCACACTTGGTCTCATTTGGAAGAATGAAGTAATCTGGAAACATAGAATAGGCATACACTTTGGCTTTAGGAAGAACTCTCACAAAATCAGAGGTTGCCCTAGGTAATACCACACTTTTTACCTTGAGCAGGTGGATAGCCTGGGGGCTCTTGTTATACCTCAATCTTGGTCCGTTCTATTTGTTCCCCTGTCCTTCAGCAGTGCCCTTAGGCTTGATTTAAACATTAACAGCATTCATAAGCATGGTTTCTAGGGTCAGAGCCCAGCCTCCCTCCACCCACCCGGCTCCCTACACACCTTGACAGTGCCTCAGTTCTACTCTCCTTGTAATTCTGCACAGCAGATGTCTGAACAAATAGACCAGAGTCCTGCAAAAGTGATCTTGAAATCACAATTAAAAGAGCCTTTGGAGAGATCTACTCAGGAAAATTTTCTGAATAGACAAATGCTTTTAAAGGGGGTTCTAGACAGTCCGTCTTCTCGCCTCCTTCTGCGAAGTAGGACTACACTAAAACCTTGTCACAATGTGACCTGAGCAAAACCATTATCAAGTGATCTAGTTGTCTTGAACCAGACAAAAGAAAATTGACATGATTTCAAGATAGGTTTAGAAAAATAATCTGACTAGCAAAAAAAAAAAAAAAAAAAAATGGGGGAGTGGTTCCTAGGGAATTTGACACTTAATATTTTAGCAAAAATTTAAAGATGCTCTTTATGATACACACATTTCTCAGTTGCTTTACAAATTTTAAATGTAACACAAATTTGTTTTTCACACTGTTTTGTTAGTTGAGGTAAGGCATTCCTGCCGCACACAGCAATGACTTGTCCTGGAAAACCAGGGAGGCTGCATGTCCTACTGTTCCTTCTCTACTAGCTGTGACTCCACACTCTCACCTCCACCAAAGAAAGCATTTCAGAATTCAGGAGTGGAAATGATGACAACATTGAATAATTCTAATTTTTTCTTTTTTTTGAGACGGAGCCACTGTCGCTCAGGCTAAAGTGCAGTGGCGCGATCTAGGCCCACTGCAACCTCCGCCCCCCGGGGTCAAGCAATTCTCCTGCCGCAGCTTCCCAAACAGCTGGGACCACAGGCGCCCACCACCGCACCCGACCAATTTTCCACATCCCTAGTAGAGACGGGGTTTCACCATGTTGGTCAGGCTGGTCTCGAATTCCTGACCTCAGGAGATCTGCCCGCCTCGGCCTCCCGAAGCGCTGGGACCACAGGCGGGAGCCACTGCCCCCGGCCAATGATTCTAATTTATATTTTTAAAAATTATGTTATAATCTCAAAACTCTTAACTGATTAGCATCCAACCCTTAAACTTTATAACAATCATTTGCAAAGTGGAAAAGTCAATGGGATATGGCGACAAGTATGATTTGTCTTTGTACTTCTATTTTTCTAATGTCTACTTTTTGTTTTCTAGTCTACATGTTAGCACAGGAGTATATATATTATTTAAGTATACCTATGTTGGAGTGCATACATAATTTCTTTTTAAATGATAGTATGCAAAATCAAATCTATTTGGATAGCAGTGAAAGGCTGTTTCTCAATCCTGGCAAACTAGGGGGTGCATACCCCCTTCTTTTATTTAGCAGCTTCCGTAAGGATGTAACTTCCATAAGGATGTAACTTCTGTAAGTTACATAAACTTACATAAACTTACAGTTATGTAAACTTACAGTTACATAAACTGATAGGCTATCCAACCAGTGAGGAAAACTGATAAAGTGGCCTCTGAGCTCCAGGAAGTAGTTAAACATGACTAAAAACATCTTGAAAGTTTGGAAAAAAATTTAACGTAAATGGATTCAGTAGTTATTCAGTATAAGGTTTGGAATTCAAAAACTCCAGCCATTACAATAGACATTTATTTAAAGTAAAACATCTGCAGACCAAATAATTCTTAAAATTGTTTTTTTCAAGTTTAACCATCTTCATAACAGCTGCATCCACAGACTTCAACTACATGACTACTTCTTTTCCCATTCTTCTCTTTCTTTTCTTTCCCGAATAACCTCTTGCAGATACAGTTCAAGGTAGAAATTTTCCTCCTCATATTTAGTCCACTGCTCTTTCGGCAAGATCTGATGCTTCATGGTCAGGTCCAATGCACTCTTTTTTTTTTTTTTTTTTTTTTTATACTTTAGGTTTTAGGGTACATGTGCACAATGTGCAGGTTTGTTACATATGTATCCGTGTGCTGTGTTGGTTTGCTGCACCCATTAACTCGTCATTTAGCATTAGGTATATCTCCTAATGCTGTCCCTCCCCCCTCCCCCCACCCCACAACAGTCCCCGGAGTGTGATGTTCCCCTTCCTGTGTCTATGAGTTATTGTTCAATTCCCACCTATGAGTGAGAACATGCGGTGTTTGGTTTTTTGTCCTTGCGATAGTTTACTGAGAATGATGTTTTCCAGTTTCATCCATGTCCCTACAAAGGACATGAACTCATCATTTTTTATGGCTGCATAGTATTCCATGGTGTATATGTGCCACATTTTCTTAATCCAGTCTATCGTTGTTGGACATTTGGGTTGGTTCCAAGTCTTTGCTATTGTGAATAGTGCCGCAATAAACATACGTGTGCATATGTCTTTATGGCAGCATGATTTATAGTCCTTTGGGTATATACCCAGTAATGGGATGGCTGGGTCAAATGGTATTTCTAGTTCTAGATCCCTGAGGAATCTCCACACTGACTTCCACAATGGTTGAACTAGTTTACAGTCCCACCAACGGTGTAAAAGTGTTCCTATTTCTCCACATCCTCTCCAGCACCTGTTGTTTCCTGACTTTTTAATGATCGCCATTCTAACTGGTGTGAGATGGTATCTCATTGTGGTTTTGATTTTCATTTCTCTGATAGCCAGTGATGATGAGCATTTTTTCATGTGTTTTTTGGCTGCATAAATATCTTCTTTTGAGAAGTGTCTGTTCATGTCCTTTGCCCACTTTTTGATGGGGTTGTTTTTTTCTTGTAAATTTGTTTGAGTTCATTGTAGATTCTTGATATTAGCCCTTTGTCAGATGAGTAGGTTGCAAAAATTTTCTCCCATTCTGTAGGTTGCCTGTTCACTCTGATGGTAGTTTCTTTTGCTGTGCAGAAGCTCTTTAGTTTAATTAGATCCCATTGTCAATTTTGGCTTTTGTTGCCATTGCTTTTGGTGTTTTAGACATGAAGTCCTTGCCCACGCCTATGTCCTGTTATGGTATTGCCTAGGTTTTCTTCTAGGGTTTTTATGGTTTTAGGTCTAACATGTATGTCTTCAATCCATCTTGAATTAATTTTTGTATAAGGTGTAAGGAAGGGATCCAGTTTCAGCTTTCTACTTATGGCTAGCCTGGACTCTTTTTAGTTGGTAAGCTATTGATTATTGCCACCCAATGCACTCTTAATGTGACACATCCTGTCATTATAAAGGTTCTCAGGAAGCCTTCTTATGGCTTCTTTTATGTCTTCATCCTTATATATTGTATCATCTCGCATTAACCCCAGTTCATTGAATCCTGCAGTATTGTAATACCATTTTCGAATACCATCCAGCCATTTGCCTGATGCTGAAATGGCCTGCTTGCCAGCCATTTTGACCTGCTTTAATTTTTTTTAATCCTTCTTATAACAAGATACAAAAATTATACATTGGCTGCTCATCCCAACAGAATTTGGCAATATAAAACATTTTCTTTCATTAAATACATAGAAAAAGCATGGTTATTGATATTTATTGATGTAGTTATTATTGAATTTTATATTTGTGTTTTTAAAATTTTTATTATTTAATTTCACACTTGAAAAACCAGGACTATTACAAAGAACTCCCATAATGCCCTTTACCCAAATTCACCAATTAACATTTTATCACGTTTGCCTTATCATTCTGTTTTTCTCTTCCTCTCCTTCTCCTTCTCCTATTTGACAGTAATTTGCAAATATCATTCTCCTTTACCTCTTAATATGTCAGTGTGTCTTTCCTCAGAATGATGATTTCCTCTTATACATCCTCAGTAAATGTGTCACAATCAAGAAATTTGACATTGTTTCAATATTATAATCTACACCATATTCCAATGTTATCAGTTGTCCCAATAATGTCTTTTGTGGTTATTTTCTTTCCTTGGTCAAAGTGCTAATCCAAGATGATGCATTACATTTACTTGTCATGTCTCTTCAGTTTTTAATATGGAACAATTCCTTGACCTTTCTTTGTCTTTTATGTTTATAGAAAAACAAACTCAATTTCTCTCATTATAGTCTCACAACCCCACTTCTGACACTGATTGTGTGGAAAAAAAACAGTTTTTCTTTGGCTCTTGTACCACAGCAACCAACACAGAAAGCTTGTAACCAAATGTATTGGGATTTTTTCTCACCAACAAGCAAGTAAACAATTCTGCAGTGGACACCAGCTGGGTGTTCTCCAATCCAACTCAATTCTGAAGCTATCTCCCTACAGAAAGTATCAGATCCCACAGATTGAGGGCTTAGTCCCACAAGACTGCCTCAACTTTAGACATCAGTTTCAAATCTGGGCCTCTGGAACTTTTAACTGACCAGCTTCAAGTTAGGGTTCCCACAACCTCTCTCTTTAGGCTCAAATAATTTGCTAGAACAACACACAGAACTCAGGGAAACACTTACTTACATTTACCCATTTATTCATAAAGGATATTTTAAAGGCTACAAATGAACAGCCAGATGAAGAGATACATAGAGTGAGGTCTGGAAGGCTACTGAGCACAGGAGCTTCCATTCCTGTGGAGTTAGGGTGTGCCACCCTCCCGGCATGTGGATATTTGTCACCTTTCTAAAATCCTCCACAAATTCAGCTGTACTTTGTCCTCTTGTGCTTTTTATGAAGACTTCATCTGATAGGCACTAATGAAGCATGAACAACCATGTAGAAATGTGACTGGACTAAAGGGTATGATCTAATACCAGTAGACTTGGTGGAGAAACCCAGCAAGGCTTGTCTGTTCAGATTCTTCTTGGTTTCTCTGTGCAGCATTCCTTCCTCCTGGGTATGGGGCAGGACTCTTTCTGAAATGGGAGTCTTATGACCCACAGTCAAACTAGGTAGATCAGAGAATTTCTTTATGACCAGCTCCAAGCCAGAAAGCCGGGTGAAGATTAGAGTATATTTTTAGTTTCTGTGGCTTGCCTTTGGGAGAAAAAAAAGCAGGTAAAAGGAGGGCAGGAGAAAGTCAGAGAGAGATTCTGTTTTGTGAAGCCTAAAGTGCCCCAATATTATACATATATATATATATATATATATGTGTATGTGTATATATGTATAGAGAGAGAGAGAGAGAGAGAGACTGTCTCTCACTTTTATTTCTCTGAAGCTGTTTCAAAGCTGCTTCAGGGACCAAAGACAAAAGACCAAATACTTTAACAAGAGATATGCTTATTGTTTTAGTCACTTAGGAAATAACAAGAGATTTGGGAGTTATGAGCCAGGAGCCATGGACAAAAACCAATATATATATCACAATATCACACATCGACAATTGACACTTGGGTAAATACAGGACACTTATTTCATAGATTTTCCTTTAATTTAAATTTGTGTGCCATTTCCCCATTATTTAGAGTACACATATTAGCAAAAGCACCACAGAAGTAATGTGTTGTTCTCAGGGCATCATATTGGTGGTACATGATGCTGGTTTGACCCTTCAGTAGTAAAGTTAACTTTGATTACTTGGTTAACACGGTGAATAGTTGCTAGATTAATCCACTTTACAGTTATCATTTTCCTCTTTATAATTAATGATTTTGCTGGGGATACTTTGAGACTATGTAAATATCCTGTTCCTCATTAAACTGTCATCCACTAGTTTTCAAATCTTGAAATTCTTGACTGAATCAGATATTGTTATGATGAATGCAAAATGGTAATTTTCAAACTCCATCATTTTTACTACATTTATTAGTTTATATTCTACATCAAGGTAGAGCTTTTTCTCCATTTATTTGTTTATTAATTACTTTGGACACATAGATTTTTACTTTATTTTAAAAATACCCTATTGTTATTATTTATTTTAATACCCAAATTGTCTCAGATTTAGTGACTGGCTGCCCATTCAAGTTGGCTCCCCTGTCTTTTGACATGTCTCATCATTCTTAAACACACTTTTTACTTACTTTAAAATTTTTTTACTTCCTTACTTTCAGGCTTGTCTTGTACTTCCTACCCCATTAATCATTTCTCGATAGACCTCTGTTATCTTTTATGGAGACAGTATTTAGAAACTAAGTCATTGTATATAGCTGTTTTTTAGCTTAACATTTTGTTATTGTTTTCCATTTAAAAGACAATATTGCTTATGTGATAATGATTATTTACTGTTTGTTGAAACTTGCTTTATGTCCTAGAGAACATGATCAACTAGTGTTTTATGTATGCCTGGAAAGATTGTGTATCTAATTATGTCCTAGAGAACATGATCAACTAGTGTTCTATGTGTGCCTAGAAAGATTGTGTATCTAATTTTTGCATGTAGTGTTCTGTTCATTAAATTTAATTGTGTTGTTTAAATCTTCTCTATTCCTAAGTTTTTTGTTTGCTGGACCTATCAGTTACCAAGAGAGTTAAAATCTCCCACTGTATTTGTGTATTTGTCAAATTCTTACGCTTTTGACAATTTTTGCTTTGTATACTTGAGGCACTGTTAGTATGTACATACAAGTCTGGAATAGATACATATTTTACAATTTTAGGAACTCTTTTTATCTTTTTGAATGTAAAATTTTTTGTTTGCTGGGTCTTTTTAACTTTGTAAAATCTTTCTGGGTACCTAGTAGTTGTATACATTTATGGGGTATATGAGATGTTTTGATACATGCAAAGTGTAATAATCACATCATGTACAATGGGGTATCCATCATTTCAAGCATTTATCCTTTGTATTACAAACAATTTAATTATACAGTTATATTATTATTGACTATAGTCACCCTGCTGTCCTATCAAATAATAGGTCTTATTCATTCTTTTTGTGTACCCGTTAACCATCCCCACTCTCCCCCACCACCCATTACCCTTCCCAGCCTCTGGTAACCATCTTTCTACTGTCTATCTCCATGAGTTCAATTGTTTTGATTTTTAGATTCCACAAATAAGTGAGAACATGTGATGTTTTTCTTTCTGTGCCTGGCCCATTTCACTTAACATAATGATCTCCAGTTCCATCCATGCTGTTGTAAATAACTAGATCTCATTCTTTTTTATGACTGATTAGTACTCCACTATGTATATGCACCACATTTTCTTCGTTCATGTATCTGTTGATGAACACTTAGGTTGCTTCTAAATCTTAGCTGTTGTAAACAGTGCTGCAACAAACATGGGAGTGCAGATATCTCTTTGATAATACTGATTTCCTTTGTTTGGGGTATATACCCAGCAGTGGGATTACTGGGTCATATGGTAGCTCAATTTTTAGTTTTTTGAGGAATCTCCAAATTGTTCTCCATTGTGGTTGCATTAATTTACATTTCCATCAACAGTGTACAAGCATTCCCTCTTCTGCACATTCTCGCCAGCATTTGTTATTGCCTGTCACTTGGATATAAGCCATTTTAATTGAAGTGAGATAATATCCCATTGTAGTTTTGATTTGCATTTCCCTGGTGATCAACTACGTTGAGTACTTTTTCACATGCCTGTTTGCCATTTGTATATCTTCTTTTGAGAAATGTCTATTCAAATCTTTGTCGCAATTTTGATCAAATTATTAGATTTTTTCCTGTTGAGTTGTTTGAGCTCCTTATATATTTTGGTTATTAATTTCCTGTCAAAAGGGTAGTTTGCAAATATTTTCTCCCATTGCACCTATACTTTGTAGACTGTTTGCTTTGCTGTGCAGAAGCTTTTTACTTGATGTGATCCCATTTGTTCATGTTTGCTTTGATTGCCTTTGCTTGTAGGGTATTAATTAAGAAATTTTTGCCCAGACCAATGTCCTGGGGATTTTTCTGATATTTTCTTGTTGTAGTTTCATAGTTTGAGGTCTTAGACTTAAGTCTTTAATACATTTTGATTTGATTTTTGTGTATGGCAAAAGATAGCTATCTAGTTTCATTCTTCTGCATATGGATATCCAGTTTTCCCAGCACCAATTATTGAAGAGACTGTCTTTTCCACAGTGTATGTTCTTGGCACCTTTGTGGAAAATGAGTTCTTTAGGTGTTTGGATTTGTTTCTGGGTTCTCAGTTATCTTCCATTGGTCTATGTGTCTGTTTTTGTGACAATACCATGCTGTTTTGATTACTGTAGTTCTGTAGTATAATTTGAAGTCAGGTAATATGATTCCTCCAGTTTTGTTCTTTTTGCTTAGGATAGCTTTGGTTATTCTGGGTCTTTTGTGGCTCCATATAAATTTTGGGATTTTTTTTCTATTTCTGTGAAGAATGTTTTTTGTATTTTGATAAGTATTGCATTGAACCTGTAGATTGCTTTTTGCGGTATGGATGTTTTAACAATATTGATTCTTTCAATTCATGAACATGGACTATCTTTCCATTTTTTGGTGTCCTCTTCAATTTCTTTCATCAGTGTTCTACAGTTTTTATTAAAGAGGTCTCCCACTTCTTTGGTTGAGTTAATTGCTAGGTATTGAATTTTATGTTTGGCTATTGTAAGTGGAATTATTTTTAAATTTCTTTTCAGATTGCCCAATGTTGGCATATGGAAATGCTGCTGATTTTTGTACGTTGATTTTGTATCCTGCAACTTTACTGAATTTATCATTTCTTATAGTTTTTGTGGAATCTTTATGCTTTTCCAGACACAAGATCAAATCCTCTGCAAACAAGGGTAATTTGACTTCTTCCTTTCCAATTTGGATGCCCTTAATTTCTTTCTCTTGTCTGATTGCTCTAACTAGGACTTGCAGTACTATGTTGAATAACAGTGGTGACAATGGGCGTCCTTTTCATGTTTCAGATCTTAGAGGAAAAGCTTTTGGTTTTTCCTCATTTGGTATGATACTAGCTGTGGGTCTGTTATATATGGGTTTTATTATGTTGAGGTATGTTCCTTCTATACCCATTTTTGAAGGTTTTTATCATGATGGCCAGTTGAACTTTATCCAGTGCTTTTTCGGCATCAAGTGAAATGACCATATGATTTTTGTCCTCCATTCTGTTGATACTATGTATCACCATTGTTGAACCATCCTTCCATCCCAGGGATAAATCCCACTTAGTCATAATGAATAATCTTTTTAATGTGTTGTTGAATTTGATTTGCTAGTAGTGTGTTGAAGATGTTTGCATCAATATTTATCAGAGATGTTGGCCTGTTTTTTTTTTATTTGTTTTTGTCTGATTTTGGTATCAGGCCTCATGGAATTAGTTTGGAAGTATCCCTTCCTCTTGTATTTTTCAGAATAGTTTAGGTAGGTTGACATTAGTTCTTCTTTAAATATTTGGTAGAATTCAGCAGTGAAGCCATCGGGTCCCAGGCTTTTCTTTACTGGGAGACTTCTTATTCTGGCTTTAATCTTGTTACTTGTTATTGGTCTTTTCAGGTTTTGGATTATCTTCATGGTTCAGTCTAGATATGTCATATGTGTAGAGGAGTTTCTCTATTTAGTCTAGATTTTCCACTTTATTGGCATATAGTTGCTCATAGTTGCCATTAATGATCCTTTGAATTTCTGCAGTATCAGTTGTAATGTCTCCTTTTTCATCTCTGGTTTTACTTATTTGGATCTTCCCTCTTTTTTTCTTAGTCTGGGTAAAAGTTTGTCAATTTTGTTTAACATTTCAAAACACCAACTTTTTGTTTTATTTACTTATTTATTTTGTATTGTTTTCTTCATTCCAATTTCATTTATTTCTGCTCTGGTGTTTATTATTTCTTTTCTTCCTCTAATTTTGAGTTTAGTTTTCTCTTGCTTTTCTAGTTGTTTAAGATTCATTATTGGTTTCTTTATTTTAAGTTTTATCTTTTTTTTATTTAGGCACTAAATAACTAAACTTATATATAACTAAACTTTATAGCTATAAAATTCCCTCTTAGTACTGCTTTTGCTGTATCCCATAGGTTTTTGTATGTTGTGTTTCCATTATCATTTGTTTCAAGAAATTTTTCAATTTTCTTCTTAGTTTCTTCATTGACCCACTGCTTATTTAGGAACATACTGTTTAATTTCCAGGTATTTGTATAGTTTCCAAAATTCTTCTTGTTATTGATTTCTATTTTTATTCCATTGTGGTCAAAGATGCTTGATATTATTTCAATTTTTTTGATGTTTTAAGACTTGTATTGTGACCTAACATATGGTCATGTGACCTAACATAGTGGCATTAGAGTGATCCATGTGCTGAGGAAAAGAATGTATATTCTGCAGCCGTTGGATGAAATGTTCTGTAAATATCTGTTAGGTCCATTTGGTCTACAGTACAGATTAAGTTTGATGTTTCTTTGTTGATTTTCTGTTCGGAAGACCTGCCCAATGTTTCCTTGCTGTTAACATAGCTACTCCACCTTTCCTTTTTTGGTGGTATTTCTTTTTCCATTCTTTTACTTACTCACTTTTTTCTTTCTTTTATCTTTTATAAAATGTTCTGCCAAAAAATCAATGCATTGATTTGTTTGTTTCTGAATGTACCAATAGAATTTAGAATTGGTATTAAGGATAAGCTTTATATATCCAAGCATTATCTTTCTTTACTAATTTTTTATTTTATAGAATTTAAACTCTACAGAAAAATCAAAAGATATCTTTCATGTATTGTAGTGCTGTTCTTATCCAAGGGGGATACATTCCAAAATCCCCAGTGGATGCCTGGTAACATGGAGAGTAATTAATCCTATATAAACTGTGTTTTTTTCCTATACATACATATGTATGATACAGTTAAATTTATGTTAGGCACAATACAAGATTAACAACAACAATAATAAAATAGAACAATTATTACAATATTCATGGTTTCATGGATAGAAGACTCATTCTTACCATAGGTCTTAGCAACTTCAGCATATGATTTTTTTTCTTCCCTTATCAAGTTGAAAACTTCCTCCTTTTCACTTAAAGGAAGCACTTTACAGCTTCTCTTTAGCATGTGTGAACTGCCAGCATTATCATTCTTGCACTTTGGGGTTACTATTAAGTAAAATAAGGATTACATGAACATAAGCACTGTGATACTGCAACAGTTTATTGGATAACCAAGATGGCTAGCAAGTGACTGATGGGCGGGTATGGAATACAGCATTGATGTGCTAGACAAAAGGATGATTCACATCTGGAGCAAATATGAGATTTCATCACACTACTCACAGTGGTGTGAAATTTAAAACTTATGAATTGTTTATGGAATTTTCCATTTAATATTTTCAGACTGCAGTTAATCATGGGTAACTGAAACTGTGGATGAGGGGGACCACTTTAGATTCATCAGTGCATCAATTTGGCTACATATGGCTTATCTCTCTTTCTAAATACTATATACATATATGTATATATACGTGCACACATTTTTTTTGCTGAGCCGTTGGGAAGTAACTTGCAGATATCATGACACTTCAACCCTAAACACTAAATCATATATCTCTTAAGAGTTGGAACCAACCCAAATGTCCAACAACGATAGACTGGATTAAGAAAATGTGGCACATATACACCATGGAATACTATGCAGCCATAAAAAATGATGAGTTCGTGTCCTTTGTAGGGACATGGATGAAACTGGAAAACATCATTCTCAGTAAACTATCGCAAAGACAAAAAACCAAACAACGCATGTTCTCACTCATAGGTGGGAATTGAACAATGAGAACTCATGGACACAGGAAGGGGATCATCACACTCTGGGGACTGTTGTGGGGTGGGGGGAGGGGGGAGGGACAGCATTAGGAGATACACCTAATGCTAAATGACGAGTTAATGGGTGCAGGAAATCAACATGGCACATGGATACATATGTAACAAACCTGCACATTGTGCACATGTACCCTAAAACCCTAAAGTATAATAAAAAATAAAAAAAAGAACAATTAAATTACTATTACACCCAGAGATATTTAACATTGATACAATACTATTATCTAATATACTATCCATATCAAGTTCTCACAGTTTTCCTAACAATATCCTTTATAGCTTTTTATTTGTTTTGATCAAGGATCCAGTCAAGGGTCATGCATTGTATTTAGTTGTCATGCTCCTTTTTAGTCTTTTTAAATCTAGAATAGTACCTTCCCTTTTTTTCTTGTCCTTTTTTTGTGACATTGGCATTTTTGATGAGTCCAGGTAGTTTTCCTCTATATGTCTCACAGTATGATATGTGTCTGATTGTTTTCCCATGATTAGTTTAAGCATTTTTAGCAAGAAGACTACATGGGTGATATTCTGTCCTTCTTAGGCACAAAATGCCAGTTTATCCCAAGAGCATAGATACCTTTAGGGATTTTACAAATAGCTAGGTGGGTATTTTTTACTTCACCATTAAGAAAGTTACTTTTCTAGACACAGGTCAAATTATGGTTTATAATTTGCACCATATTCCATGTTTAGGTTACCAGTTTACAGAAATGCTCAGCATTAAGAGGAGTTTATATATCTATTCTGCCATCACATTTTCCTACCTCAGAGCATTTACTTAGTCCAGCTGGTTGTCTGTCTGTGTGTTCACAAACTTTCACAATCAACTCAATAGAAATAAAGTGTTTTTTTTTTTTTTTCAGAAGCTTCACGTGCAGTCTCCTTAAGTACTTTTTCCTATGACTTGGTCACTTTTCTCCCTCTCATTGTATAAAGACTTTCTCATGCTACTCTATATTGATCATTTTTAAGAGGCAAATATGATATGATCGAGTTCGTCTCCTGTTATTCTTACCTCCTGGCATGTTATCATAGCATCTGGGTCTTCTGTGTCTTTGGGAAAATAAGCCAGATTTTATTGCATGGATTCTGTATTAGTTTTATATTTCTACCATAACAAAATGATCACAAATTTAGAAATTTAACACCACATATTTATTATAGTTCTGGAGGCCAGAAGCCTGCTATGGATCTCATCAGACCTGATGAGAAGTCAAGCTGTTGGCTGGCTGCATTCCTTTCTAGAGGCTCTAGCGGGGATATGTGTCCTGCTCATTTGGTTATTGGCAGAATTCGGTTCCTTGACACTGTAGATCTGAGATCTGTAGATCTCAGTTCCTTGCCACTGTAGATATGTAGATCTGAGATCCCTTTCTTGCTGGCTGTGAGCTAAGAGCTGTTCCCAGCTTCTAGAGGCCACCTGAATTCCTTAAATTGTCATCTCTTTTCTCCATCTTCAAAGCCAACCATGGCAAATTGAGTCCCTCTCATACTTAGCATTTCTCCATTTTCTTTTGTCATTGCATCTTTCACTAACTCAGCTGAGGAAAGGTTCTCTGCTTTTAAAGATATATGCAATTAGAGTATGCCCACCCAAATAATTCAGAATATTCTCCCCCATCTCAAGATCCTTAACTTAATCACATCAGTAAAGTTCCTTTTGCCTTGTAAAATAACATAGTCATGGATTCTTGGAATTGTGGTATGGACATCTTTGGGTGGCCATCATTTTGCCTACCACAGATTTTATTATAGCAGCAAGCCATAACCTGACACCCAGTATGTGATTCATACATTCTTTTATTCAACCAACACAAATATTAAAGAATGCCTATTAAATTGAGCATGTATTAAATTCCAGGCATTGTTTTATGTGCCAGGGTTACAAAAATATAACATCTAACTCACCAAGGAGTTCGTAAACTGGTTTGGTAAGTTCTGTAGATAGAGATTGGCACAGAGTTCTATAAGAAAATACAAGAAGGCACATGAGCAAGACTAGAAGAGCCAGGAATGGCCTCCTGTATTAATCAGTATCTAAGCTCAGTCTTTGAAATGAAATGAGGTGTTAAGTAAGGATGGATGATTGTAGATGGGTAAAGAACTTCAAGCAGTGAGAAAATAATGACCAAAGTTACAGAGCTTGAGGTAGGCTGGTTTTTGGAGGAGGTGAGATGTATGGTAGGTAGTTTTCCTGGAGTGGAGAGATGGAGCTAGATCAGCAAGCTGAAGCATAAACATGAAGACTTTGTGCGCTACAAAGGCTCAAGATAGATCTGTAGGAAATGGGAAGTGACTGACAATCTTGAAAGAGAGTGCTGTGTTCACATTTATATTTTATATAGGTCATACTAGTGGCCATGTGGAGGATAGTATAGTAGAGCAGGATTGGGGTAAGAAGATCATTTAAGATGCTTGTATGAAAATCCCGACAAAAAGTGATGAAGGCTTGAACTCAGCCAATGGTAGTTGGGATGGAGCACAGATCAGTGGATTTGAGAAAGTTTTATGAAGTATTATTGATTAGATGGTGTATTAATCAGGGTTCAACCAGAGAAATAGAACCAGTAGGAGATATATATTAAGAAATGTATTATAAAGAATTGGCTTGTGGGGGCTGTGTAGGCAAGCCTGAAGTCTGTGGAGTGGGCTTTCAGGAAGGACAGACTGGAACTCTTGGACATGGGCTGAAGCTGATGTCCCCAGGTTAAATTTATTCAGGGAGGCCTTAGCTCTGGTCTTAAGGTCTATCAGCTGATTGAATCAGGTCTGCCCAAATTATTTAGGATAATCTCCTTTACTTAAAGTTAACTGATTATAGACAGTAATCACATCTACAAAACAGCTTCACAGCAAAACCTAGTTAAATTGAATAACTGGGGACTCTAGCCTAGCCAAATTGATACATCAAAAGACAATCACAGATGGGATGTCAAGGGAAACAGAATAATAGAGGGTAGTTCTCAAGTATGTAGCTTGAGTATTACATGAAATCACTAACTGAGTTATAGAATACAAGAAAAGGAGCAGGTTTTCAACATTTCCAGTAAGATACCTAGATGGAGGTTCCTGGCAAGCAGGTAAAGATCTGAGATTGCAAGAGAGGTGTTGTCCATATAAGTATACTTAGAAAACTATCAGCATAAAGGTGATAGATAAAACCAGGAGAGTAAATTAAATAATCTAGAAGAAGTTATATATAGAGAAAAGTTATGGATTGAGAAGGAAATTCTGGGGACCACTAACATTTAAGGATTATCTAGAGAAAGAAGAACAGATAAAGGAGTAATAGGATGAGGGGAAAACCTGAAAAAGTTTGATGCCAATTAAGAAAAATGTAGTGAACAGCAACATAATATACATTAGAGGGCTCAGTACTGAAAAATACTTATTAATTTGTAAATTAAGTTTATTGGTGAATTTAGCATTAACGGTTTCCGTGTTGTGAGAGCAGAGGCCAGATTACAGTGGGTTGAAGAGTTACTAGGAAGTGCCAAGTTGAGGGTAGGTGGCATACGAGATGGGATGAGAATAGAGGATAAAAATTGGACAATATTTTATAATTAAATGATAACTGTAAGAAGATTAAGAGCCAAGGGAGTATTAAAAAATAATGGTAGGAACTTGCAGTTTTATTGACTTAAAGTAACAAGAAAGGGGTAGAGACTGAAGATATAGGACATAAGAAAATTCAAAGTTACTGAGAAAGAAAAGAAATAGGCCTGGTTGTTAGAGAGGGTGCAGTGCCAGGAGAAGGACTTGTTTTATTCTTTGGATAAGACTAGGGTATTGGTACTCAATGGAGGTAGTATATTCCTGAGAGGGTGATTGGAAAGTTTGTGAAAGGCATTTAAGATAATCATTATTGAAGTGCTTCCTGACATATGGTGGGCAGGGTCAGTATTGCTAAATAACCTGCAATATGCAAGACAGCCTGCACAATGAAATTTTCTATATCCCATACAACTTTTGAATATATCATTGGATTGAACACTTATTTTTGTTAATCTAGACCTTGAATTGAACTCCATTCTGTATATAAATAAGCAAGTTTTTAATACACACTAACTTTTCCAAGAATGTAACTACCATGTAATCCAAGGTAAAAACCTTTGTTTTGTTCAGAATCTTATGAAGAATGTTTATCATTTTGGAAAATCATGATACCTACAAAAATGCTGCTCTTGGATATTTGAAATCCAGATAACAACATACGTGCATCAGTCAGTAATTATAGCTGCCACATTTACAGGCATTCTCTGTATATTTTTTGCATACTTCATTGTCTTCTAGTGTTGTCATGTCCCCACATTTACATCCTTTTTTTTTTTTTTGAGACAGGGTCTCACTCTGACACCCAGGCTCGAGTACAGTGTCGCAGTCCTATCTCACTGCAGCCTCGACCTCCTGGGTTCAAGTGATCCTCCTGCCTCAACCCCCCAAGTAGCTGGGACCACAGGCATATGCCGTCATGCCCAGCTAATTTTTGCATTGTTGGTAGAAACGGGGTTTTGCCATGTTACCCAGGCTGGTCTCAAACTCCTGAGCTTAAGTGATTGCCCGATTCAGCCTCCCAAAGTGCTAGGATTACAGGCATGAACCTCTGTGCCTGGCTGCACATTTATGTCTTAAAATACATTATATTTTATTATAAATTAGTTTCTTGTTATTTCTATTTCATATTATAGATTTTTTTTGAAATTTTTATCTTAATATAATAAAGTAAGCATTAAAATATTTAAGAAAGGGAGCCAGATAGAATTGAAAACCATTGGCACAGGAGAAATAAGATAAGAATGAGTGAAAATGCTGATGTTTTAAACAACAATGAAGAGATTTGTGAGAATGGCTAATGCATTATGCTTTGTGGAAGAGGTTACCATAGTTCTAATTCCCAAATCCAATGACTGGATTTCAGGTTTTATCTTGATCCTTCTGCAACGTTTAAAATTCTCTGCTTTCTTCCATTCTACAACATTCTTCTCTTCTAGTTTTCCTTTTACATATTTGGTCATTGTTTCTAACTACTTTTTTCTGAGTACCTCCTCAGCCTAGATCCTTAAATTGAGTGGTTCCTGAATCTTCCTATTTCAATCCTCACTTCTTCTTGGCAATCTCACCCACTGTCCTGGGTTAAATAAAAAAGATATATGCAGACGACTTCCACATCTGTATTTCTAGCACAAGCTTTATGCCAGGCTCAAACTCATGTAGCCATCTGCCTGCTAACTCTTTCTGTGTGACTGCCTTATCACCTTAGACTGAATGTGACCAAAACTGAACTCTTCATCACCCCACCAGCAGCACCACAAACCTCTTTATTCCTTATTGTTTGTACTAGTACTTCTAAGGCAAAAACTAGGGTATATGTCATGTTTCTTCTCTCTCTTACCTCCACTTTTTAATATTTCACCAAGTCATAATGGTTATTTCTTCAAAATATTCCATGATTTTTTCTTCTATTTTTCATTTCCAAAACTCTAGTCCCATTTCCCGGTTTGGACCCTCAACATTTTTCTCCTGAATGACAATAATAGTTTTCTAACTGATCTCCTGCTTCCAGTACTGCGTACTGACTCTTGGCACAGCCTTTAGAATAGCCTCTAAAATAAATATCTGATCACATTGCTCCCCTGCTTAAAATCGTTTAATGATTATTTGCTTTCTGTGAAAATCATTTAATGATTTCTTGCTTTCTATGATAACTTCTAAAGTCTTAGCATGGCCTAAAAGATTCTGTATGGCATACCTCTTAATCAAGCCTTATCTGTTGCCACCAATTCCTACACCTCATCCCAAACTCACACAAGTCCTTTTTTTTTTTTTTGTATTTTATGTGCCACTAGGGTTTTCTTGAACATACTATTATTTCATGCAGATTTCTTTGTACATTTGACTCCCTCTAACATCTTTACACCCTTGTTTACCTAGTGAACTTCATTCTTCAAATTCCTGCTCATTTGTCATAGCCTCAATATTTTTTTTCCTCATCCCGTGTCTTCAGCCTCTAAAAATAATTGCTTCCTCTTTACTATTTCTGTGCCTGGTATTTGTCTATTATTGCACTTGACAAACAATCACTTGGTGAATGTACATTGAATTCTCAGTGTAGTACCTTTCCATCTGGTTGATTAGGAATTTTAAAAAGAATTACAGTGCACAACAGAAGTTACTTCGTTTGTTTTTAGGTTTTTGCTTTTTATTGTGGTATGAGTCATAGTAAAGTACATAAATCTTAAGTATATAGCTCAATGAATTTGTACATATACTTATATACTAGTGTAATCAACACCTAGATCAAAATATAGAACACTTCCAATACCCTAGAAAGCACATTTGTGTCCTTTTCAAGTTAACATCCACAAAAAGTAACCACTATTCTAACATCTGTCACCTTTGATTAGTTTCGCATATTCTTGAACTTTATATAAGTGGAATCACAGAATATGTACTGTTTTTAAAATTTTAACTATTATTTTACTTGTAGGGGCTACATACGCAGGTTTATTACATGGATATATTGTACCGACATCCATTCCCTCCTGCCTCTAGTAATCTGTGTGTTTATTGCTCCCATGTTTATATACATATGTGTTCAATGTTTAGATCCCACTTATAAGTGAGAACATGTGGTATTAGGTTTTCTGTTTCTGCATTAATTCATTTAGGATTATGGATTCTAGCTCCATCCATATTGCTGCAAAGGACATGATTTCATTGTTTTCTGTGGCTGCATAGTATTCCATGGTGTACATGAAACACATTTTCTTTGTCCAGTCTACCACTAATGGGCACCTAGGTTGATTTAATGTCTTTGCTATTGTGAATAGTACAGTAGTGAACATATGAGTGCTTGTGTCTTTTTGGTATAATGACCTATTTATTATCAGTTATGTATACAGTAATGGGATTGCTGGATCAATTGGTAGCTCTGTTTTAAAAATTTCTTTGAGAAATCTAAACTGCTTTCCACAGTGGCTGAACTAATTTACATTCACACCAGCAATGTGTACGTGTTCCCATTCCTCCACAGCCTCACCAGTAGCTATTGTTTTTTGACTGTTTATAGTAGCCATCCTGATTGGTGTGAGTTTTTTTTATTGTGGTTTTGATTTGCAGTTCACAAGACTGTACTCTTTTGTCAGATAGGTTTTTATTTGAAGCCTTATCAGTACCTTAGAACTCTGCTGCACCCTAATGATATCTGTGAGGAAAGAGATATTGAAACAGCTCTTGAGGAGATGCTCCAAGAGGAAGGCAAGGCTTCAACAACTCTTTTTATTTTTATTTTATTTATTTATTTTTTCGAGATGGAGTTGCCATCTGTTGCCCACTCTGGAGTGCAGTGGCAAGATCTCGGCTCACTGCAACCTCCACCTCCCAGGTTCAAGTGATTCTCCTGCCTCAGCCTCAGAGTAGCTGGGATTACAGGCACACACCACTATGCCCAGATAATTTATTGTATTTTTAGTAGAGACGGGGGTTTCACCATGATGGCCAAGCTGGTTTCGAACTCCTGACCTCAAGTGATCCACCTGCCTCGGCCTCCCAAAGTGCTAGGATTACAGGCATGAGCCACTGTACCTGGCCAACAACTCTTGAATCATAAAAATCAGAAAGCCTATGATTATTTGGATGGGTGTCCTCACAGTGAAATAGAATGTTTGTCTAATGTGTTATCTACTTGAAGACAAAATGAAATATCCAGAAATTTGAAGAGACTGTGGAAGAAGAGATCTTAAACGTTTCCAAGAAAGAAAGCGTGTTAATTTGAAATTAACTCGGTTCTACTCAGTCAACACTTATTGAAAACTTGCTGTGTCAGGCACTATATGAGACAAAGGGGACACCCAGATTACTAAACCATGCACCTGTTCTTGAAGACCACTCAGTCTAATGCTGGAGACAAGATCTTTCTGTAAGGAAGAAGCTAAAGCTAGGAAGCACAAAGGATGGATAGTGATCCCAGACAGAGAAGGCTTCTTGAAAGATATAGTGCTTGAATTAAACTTACATTATAAATAGGAGGCATTCAGGTGAAGAAAGTTGGCAAGGTATTTAGTTTTCAGTCATGTGAATTTGAGGTACCTGTGAAACATTCAAGTGAAGATGTCCACTAGAATGTCAGAAATATAGGCAAAGAATGCAGACTTGAATGGTAATCAGCATATAGGTGAGAGTTGTCATCATATAGATGAGAGTTGAAGCCATGGGAAAGTGTATATTGTGAGAAGAAAAAGTGGTCAAGAAGAAAATTTTGAAGAACACAAACACTGAAATGACTGGGAGAGGAAGTGGTCCTGGAAAGGAAACTGAAATGCAAATAAAAAGTAAAAAAAGGTAAGCAGAAAATGAGGTGTCCTGAAACCTAAGGGAAGAGACTATCTCAAGAAAGAGGATGTGGTTAACAGTGTCAAATATTTTTGTAAGAGAAGGATTTAAAAGCATCCATTGGTGATGGGGACAGAAGGGAAGAAAAAAAAAAAAACACTGAGTCTATCAAAGGAGGTCCTTTATTAGTGACTTTGGTAAGAGAAGATTTATTGGCATAGAAGGGACAGAAAAAAGATTGTAGTGGATTGAAGAGTGCGTGGAGGAGTGTGAGGAAGTGGGTGAAGATAGGGAAGACATTGCTTCCAGGAATTTGAGCTGTGATGAGTAGCAAAAGGGGAAGAGAGTTATAATGGGAGGGGAACAAGGTTAAAGGAACCATCTTTTAAGATGGAAAAGACTTAAACTTGTTTAAATGTCAGTGGGAAAGATCAAATAAAGAGGAATAGCTGAAGAGAGAGGAAAAAGTGAGTATAATGAATAGTTTGAAGGAAGTGAGATTATATAGGATCCAGTGCAGAGGTGGAAGAGTATGCCTTAGGAGAGGAGGAGAACTGAAGGGAGAACTAAACAGTTCCACAATAATAGTTGGAGACTTAAATACCTTACTTTCAATAATGGATAGGACATGTAGACAGAAGATCAATAAAGCAACAGTGGACTTGAACAGCACTGTAAACCAGTAGATCTAACAGACTGTATAGACCTAACAGCACTGTCCCATAGACCTAACAGACATGTATAGAACACTTCATCTAACAACAGGAATATACACATTTTTCTCAAGTGCCATGGAACATTCTCCAGGATAGGCCATATGTTAGGCCACAGAACAAGCTTCAATAAATTTAGAAAGATTAAAGTCATACAATATCTTCTACAACCACAATGGAATGAATCTAAAAATCAATAACAGAGGAAAACTGGAAAATCATATAACACATTTTTAATAAATGGATCAAAGAAGAAATCTTAAGGGAAATTAGATAAAATTGTGAAATAAAAGAAAATGAAAATATGCCAGAACTTAAGGGACACAGTAAGATCAGTGCTCAGAGGGAAATTTGTAGCTGTAAATGTCAACATTAGAGAAGCAGAAAGATCTTGAAACCTGACTCTACACCTAGAGGAACAAGAAAAATAATAGCAAAACAAACCCAAAACTACAAGAAGGAAGGAAATAATAAAGATTAGAGTGGAGATAAACAAAATAGAGAATAGAAAAACAATAAAGGGAAAAACAAACCAAAAGTTGATTTTTTTGAAAATATCAAAAAAATTGACAAAACGTTACCAAATACCTAAAATAATAAGTAAATCAGAAATGAGAATAGAGCCGCATATCTAAAACCATCTGATCTTTCACAAACCTGACAAAAACAAGCAATGGGGAAAGGATTCCCTATTTAATAAATGGTGTTGGGAAAACTGGTTAGCCATATGTAGAAAGGTGAAACTGGAACCCTTCCTTACACCTTGTACAAAAATTAATTCAAGCTGGATGGAAGACTTAAATGTTAGACCTAAAACCATAAAAACTCTAGAAGAAAACCTAGGCAATAGCATTCAGGACATAGGCATGGGCAAGGACTTCATGTCTAAAACACCAAAAGCAATGGCAAAAAAAGCCAAAATTGACAAATGGGATATAATTAAACTAAAGAGCTTCTGCAGAGCAAAAGAAACTACCATCAGAGTGAACAGGAAACGTACAGAATGGAAGAAAATTTTTGCAATATACTCATCTGACAATGGGCTAATATCCAGAATCTACAATGAACTCCAATAAATTTATAAGGAAAAAACAAACAACCCCATCAAAAAGTGGGCGAAGGATATGAACAGACACTTCTCAAAAGAAGACACTGACTCAGGAAGCACAAGGGGTCAGGGAGTTCCCTTTCCTAGTCAAAGAAAGGGGTGACAGACAGCACCTAGAAAATTGGGTCACTCCCACCCTAATACTGTGCTTTTCCAAAGGGCTTGGAAAATGGCACACCAGGAGATTATGTCCCGCACCTGGCTCAGAGGGTCCTACGCCCACGGAGTCTCACTGATTGCTAGCACAGCAGTCTGAGATCAAACTGCAAGGTGGCAGTGAGGCTGGGGGAGGGGCGCTCGCCATTGTCCAGGCTTGCTTAGGTAAACAAAGCAGCCAGGAAGCTCGAACTGCGTGGAGCCCACCACAGCTCAAGAAGGCCTGCCTGCCTCTGCAGGCTCTACCTCTGGGGGCAGGGCACAGACAAAAAAAAGTCAGCAGTAATTTCTGCAGACTTAAATGTCCCTGTCTGACAGCTTTGAAGAGAGCAGTGGTTCTCCCAGCATGCAGCTGGAGATCTGAGAATGGGCAGACTGCCTCCTAAAGTGGGACCCTGATCCCCGAGCAGCCTAACTGGGAGGCACCCCCTAGTAGGGACAGACTGACACCTCACTCGGCCAGGTACTCCTCTGAGACAAAACTTCCAGAGGAACGATCAAACACCTGAATTTGCGGTTCACGAAAATCCGCTGTTCTACAGCCACCACTGCTCACACCCAGCCAAACAGGTCTGGAGTGGACCTCAAGCAAACTCCAACAGACCAGCAGCCGAGGATCCTGTCTGTTAGAAGGAGAACTAACAAACAGAAAGGACACCCACACCAAAAACCCATCTGTACATCACCATCACCATCATCAAAGACCAAAAGTAGAAAAAACTACAAAGATGGGGAGAAAACAGCAGAAAAACTGGAAACTCTAAAAAGCAGAGGGCCTCTCCATCAGCAATGGAACAAAGCTGGATGGAGAATGACTTTGACGAGTTCAGAGAAGAAGGCTTCAGACGATCAAACTACTCCGAGCTACAGGAGGAAATTCAAACCAATGGCAAAGAAGTTAAAAACTTCTTTGAAAAAAAAATAAACAAATGTATAACTAAAATGACCAATGCAGAGAGGTGCTTAAAGGAGCTGATGGAGCTGAAAGCCAAGTTTCAAGAACTACGTGAAGAATACAGAAGCCTCAGTAGCTGATGTGATCAACTGGAAGAAAGGATATCAGTGATGGAAGATGAAATGAATGAAATGAAGCGAGAAGGGAAGATTAGAGAAAAAAGAATAAAAATAAATGAACAAAGCCTCCAAGAAACATGGAACTATGTGAAAAGACCAAACCTACATCTGATTGGTGTACTTGAAAGTGACAGGGAGAATGGAACCAAGTTGAAAAACACTCTGCAAAATATTATCCAGGAGAACTTCCCCAATCTAGGAAGGCAGGCCAACACTCAGATTCAGGAAATACAGAGAACGCCACAAAGATACTCCTTGAGAAGAGCAACCCCAAGACACATAATAGTCAGATTCACCAAAGTTGAAATGAAGGAAAAAATGTTAAGGGCGGCCAGAGAGAAAGGTCGGGTTACCCACAAAGGGAAGCCCATCAGTCTAACAGCTGATCTCTCAGCAGAAACTCTACAAGACAGAAGAGAGTGGGGGCCAATATTCAACATTCTTAAATAAAATAATTTTCAACCCAGAATTTCATATCCAGCCAAACTAAGCTTCATAAGTGAAGGAGAAATAAAATACTTTACAGACAAGCAAATACTGAGAGATTTTGTCACCACCAGGCCTGCCCTAAAAGAGCTCCTGAAGGAAGGACTAAACATGGAAAAGAACAACCGGTACAAGCCACTGCAAAAACATACCAAATTGTAAAGACCATCGAGGCTAGGAAGAAACTGCATCAACTAACGAGCAAAATAACCAGCTAACATCATAATGACAGGATCAAATTCACACATAACAATATTAACCTTAAATGTAAACGGGCTAAATGCTCCAATTAAAAGACACAGACTGGCAAATTGGATAAAGAGTCAAGACCCATCAGTGTGCTATATTCAGGAAACCCATCTCACGTGCAGAGACACACATAGGCTCAAAATAAAGGGATGGAGGAAGATCTACCAAGCAAATGGAAAACAAAAAAAGGCAGGGGTTGCAATCCTAGTCTCTGATAAAATAGACTTTAAACCAACAAAGATCAAAAGAGACAAAGAAGGCCATTACATAATGGTAAAGGGATCAATTCAACAAGAAGAGCTAACTATCCTAAATATATATGCACCCAATACAGGAGCACCCAGATTCATAAAGCAAGTCCTGAGTGACCTACAAAGAGACTTAGACTCCCACACAATAATAATGGAAGACTTTAACACCCCACTATCAACATTAGACAGATCAACGAGACAGAAAGTTAACAAGGATACCCAGGAATTGAACTCAGCTCTGCACAAAGTGGACCTAATAGACATCTACAGAACTCTCCACACCAAATCAACAGAATATACATTTTTTTCAGCACCACACCACACCTATTCCAAAATTGACCACATAGTTGGAAGTAAAGCTCTTCTCAGCAAATGTAAAAGAACAGAAATTATAAAAAACTGTCTCTCAGACCACAATGCAATCAAACTAGAACTCAGGATTAAGAAACTCATTCAAAACTGCTCAACTACATGGAAACTGAACAACCTGCTCCTGAATGAGTACTGGTTACATAACAAAATGAAAGCAGAAATAAAGATGTTCTTTGAAACCAATGAAAACAAAGACACAACATATCAGAATCTCTGGGACACATTCAAAGCAGTGTGTAGAGGGAAATTTATAGCACTAAATGCCCACAAGAGAAAGCAGGAAAGATCCAAAATTGACACCCTAACATCACAATTAAAAGAACTAGAAAAGCAAGAGCAAACACATTCAAAAGCTAGCAGAAGGCAAGAAATAACTAAAATCAGAGCAGAACTGAAGGAAATAGAGACACAAAAAACTCTTCAAAAAATTAATGAAACCAGGAGCTGGTTTTTGAAAAGATCAACAAAATTGATAGATCACTAGCATCACTAATAAAGAAGAAAAGAGAGAAGAATCAAATAGACATAATAAAAAATGATAAAGGGGATATCACCACCGATCCCACAGAAATACAATCTACCATCAGAGAATACTACAAACACCTATAAGCAAATAAACTAGAAAATCTAGAAGAAATGGATAAATTTCTCGACAAATACACCCTCCCAAGACTAAACCAGGAAGAAGTTGAATCTTTGAATAGACCAATAACCGGCTCTGAAATTGTGGCAATAATCAATAGCTTACCAATCAAAAAGAGTTCCGGACCTGATGGATTCACAGCCAAATTCTACCAGAGGTAAAATGAGGAACTGGTACCATTCCTTCTGAAACTATTCCAATCAATAGAAAAAGAGGGAATCCTCCCTAACACATTTTATGAGGCCAGCATCATCCTGATACCAAAGCCTGGCAGAGACACAACCAAAAAAGGGAATTTCCGACCAATATCCTTGATGAACATTGATGCAAAAATCCTCAATAAAATACTGGCAAACCGAATCCAGCAGCACCTCAAAAAGCTTATACACCATGATCAAGTGGGATTCATCCCTGGGATGCAAGGCTAGTTCAACATACGGAAATCAATACATGTAATCCAGCATATAAAAAGAACCACAGACAAAAACCACATGATTATCTCAACAGATGCAGAAAAGGCCTTTGACAAAATTCAACAGCCCTTCATGCTAAAAACTCTCAATAAATTAGGTATTGATGGGACGTATCTTGAAATAATAAGAGCTATCTATGACAAACCCACAGCCAATATCATACTGAATGGGCAAAAACTGGAAGCATTCCCTTTGAAAACTGGCATAAGACAGGGATGCCCTCTCTCACCACTCCTATTCAACATAGTGCTGGAAGTTCTGGCCAGGGCAATCAGGCAGGAGAAGGAAATAAAGGGTATTCAATTAGGAAAAGAGGAAGTCAAATTGTCCCTGTTTGCAGATGGCATGATTGTATATCTAGAAAACCCCATTGTCTCAGCCCAAAATCCCCTTAAGCTGATTAGCAACTTCAGCAAAGTCTCAGGATACAAAATCAATGTACAAAAATTACAAGCATTCTTGTACACCAATCACAGACAAACAGAGAGCCAAATCATGAGTGAACTCCCATTCACAATTGCTTCAAAGAGAATAAAATACCTAGGAATCCAACTGATAAGGGATGTGAAGGACCTCTTCAAGGAGAACTACAAACCAGTGCTCAATGAAATAAAAGAGGATACAAACAAATGGAAGAACATTCCATGCTCATGGGTTGGAAGAATCAATATCGTGAAAATGGCCATACTGCCCAAGGTAATTTACAGATTCAATGCCATCCCCATCAAGCTACCAATGACTTTCTTCACAGAATTGGAAAAAACTACTTTAAAGTTCATATGGAACCAAAAAAGAGCCCGCATCGCCAAGTCAACCCTGAGCCAAAAGAACAAAGCTGGAGGCATCATGCTACCTGACTTCAAACTATACTGCAAGGCTACAGTAACCAAAGCAGCCTGGTACTGGTACCACAACAGAGACATAGATCAATGGAACAGAACAGAGCCCTCAGAAATAATGCCGCATATCTACAACTATCTGATCTTTGAGAAACCTGACAAAAACAAGTAATGGGATAAGGATTCCCTATTTAACAAATGGTGCTGGGAAAACTGGCTAGCCATATGTAGAAAGCTGAAACTGGATCCCTTCCTTACACCTTATACAAAAATTAATTCAAGATGGATTAAAGACTTACAGGTTAGACCTAAAACCATAAAAACCCTAGAAGAAAACCTAGGCAATACCATTCAGGACATAGGCACGGGCAAGGACTTCATGTCTAAAACACCAAAAGAAATGGCAACAAAAGCCAGAATTGACAAATGGGATCTAATTAAACTCAAGAGCTTCTGCACAGCAAAAGAAACTACCATCAGAGTGAACAGGCAACCTACAGAATGGGAGAAAATTTTCACAACCTACTCATCTGACAAAGGGCTAATATCCAGAATCTACAATGAACTCAAACAAATTTACAAGAAAAAAACAAACAACCCCATCAAAAAGTGGGTGAAGGACATGAGCAGACACTTCTCAAAAGAAGACATTTATGCAGCCAAAACACACATAAAAAAATGCTCATCACTGGCCATTAGAGAAATGCAAATCAAAAGCACAATGAGATACCATATCACACCAGTTAGAATGGCCATCATTAAAAAGTCAGGAAACAACAGGTGCTGGAGAGGATGTGGAGAAATAGGTACACTTTTACACTGTTGGTGGGACTGTAAACTAGTTCAACCATTGTGGAAGTCAGTGTGGCGATTCCTCAGGGATCTAGAACTAGAAATACCATTTGACCCAGCCATTCCATTACTGGGTATATACCTAAAGGACTGTAAATCATGCTGTTATGAAGACACATGCACACGTATGTTTATTGTGGAACTATTCACAATAGCAAAGACTTGGAACCAACCCAAATGTCCAACAACGATAGACTGGATTAAGAAAATGTGGCACATATACACCATGGAATACTATGCAGCCATAAAAAATGATGAGTTCATGTCCTTTGTAGGGACATGGATGAAACTGGAAACCATCATTCTCAGTAAACTATCACAAGGACAAAAAACCAAACACCACATGTTCTCACTCATAGGTGGGAATTGAACAATGAGAACACATGGACATAGAAAGGGGAACATCACACTCCGGGGACTGTTGTGTGGTGGAGGGAGCGGGGAGGGACAGCATTAGGAGATATACCTAATATTAAATGACGAGTTAATGGGTGCAGCACACCAACGTGGCACATGGATACATATGTAACAAACCTGCACATTGTGCACATGTACCCTAAAACTTAAAGTATAATAATAATAAAAAAAAAAAAGAAGGCATTTATGCAGCCAAATGACACATGAAAAAATGCTCATCATCACTGGCCATTAGAGAAATGAAAATCAAAACCACAATGAGATACCATCTCACAACAGCTAAAATGGCGATCAGTAAGAAGTCAGGAAACAACAGGTGCTGGAGAGGATGTGGAGAAATAGGAACACTTTTACAGTGTTAGTGGGACTGGAAACTAGTTCAACCATTGTGGAAGTCAGTGTGGCGATTCCTCAGGGATATAGAACTAGAAATACCGTTTGACCCAGCCATCCTATTACTGGGTATATACCCAAGGGACTATAAATCATGCTGCTATAAAGACACATGCACAGGTATGTTTATTGTGGCGCTATTCACAATAGCAAAGACTTGGAACCAACCCAAATGTCCAACAACAATAGACTGGATTAAGAAAATGTGGCACATATGCACCATGGAATACTATGCAGCCATAAAAAATGATGAGTTCATGTCCTTTGTAGGGACATGGATGAAACTGGAAACCATCATTCTCAGCAAACTATCGCAAGGACAAAAAACAAACACTGCATGTTCTCACTCATAGGTGGGAATTGAACAGTGAGAACACATGGACATAGGAAGGGGAACATCACACACTGGGGCCTGTTGTGGGGTGGGGGAGGGGGTAGGGATAGCATTTGGAGATATACCTAACGTTAAATGACGAGTTACTGGGTGCAGCACACCAACATGGCACATGGATACATATGTAACAAACCTGCAGATTGTGCACATGTACCCTAAAATTTAAAGTTTAATAATAAATTAAAGAAATGAGAATGGAGATGTGATTACCTTACAGCAATAAATTAGAAGAGTGTGAACAATTGCACACGAACAGCTTAGATAACCTAGATGAAAAGGACAACTTCTTAGATGTACAAAAATTACTGAAACTGACTCAAGAAGAAACAGAAAATCTGAACAGACTTATTAGAAATGTAATCGAATCAGAACCTACCAACAAAGAAACGCCTGGGAACAGATGGCTTCACTGGTGAATTCTATCAAACATTTAAAGAATAATTAACACTAGTAATTCTCAGATTCTTCCACAAAACAGAACAGGAGGGAACATTTCCAAAGCCAGACAAAGACACCACAAGAAAAGGAAACTACAGATAAATATTCCTTATGAATATAAATATAAATATTAAAATATGGGCAAATAGAATTCAACAGCATATTATATGTGAATATGTATACATGGATTATACATTATGACCAAGTAGGATTTATGTCAGGAATGAAAGGGTGACTCAACATATGAAAATCAATCAATGTAATGCCCCATATAAATTCAAAAAAAAGTATTTGACAAAATTCAACACCATTTCATTATTTTTTAAAAACTCAGAAAAGTAGGAAAAGAGAGAACTTTCTCATCATAATTAAGAGCATTTATGAGCAACAAACAACTAAATCATCCTTAATGTTGACTGGCTTGAAGCATTCTTCAGAAGATCACAAACAAAGAAAGAATGCTTGTTTTCACCACTGCTTGCACTTGAAATTCTAGACAGGGCAATTACGAAGAAAAGAGAAATAAAAGGTTTCCGAAATGGAAAAGAAGCAAAACTATCTTTATTCACAGATAACATGATCTTATATATATATATATAATACCAAAAGACTCACAAAAAATACACTGTAGTTAATAAATGAATTCAGCAAAATTACAGTGTAGAAAATCAGCATGCAAAAACCACCTGCATTTCTGTACACTAACAATCTGAAAAAGGGAATTAAGAAAATAATTCCATTTACATGACGAGTTAATGGGTGCAGCACACCAACATGGCACATGTGTACATATGTAACAAACCTGCACATCGTGCACAGGTACCCTGGAACTTAAAGTATAATAATAATAAAAATAAATAATAAATAAATAAATAAATAAATAAATAAAAGAAAATAATTCCATTTACAGTAACATCAAAAAGAATAAAATACTTAGAAATAAACTTAACCAAGAAGGCCTAAGACTTGTACAGTGAAAACTACAAAACATTGCTGAAAGGAAAGATGCAAATAAATGCAAAGAAAGTTTGTGTACATGGATTGGAAGACAATATTATTAAGAAGTCCACACTATGCAAAGTGATGTGTAGAGTCATCACAATCTCTGTCAAAATCCCAATGGCATTTTTTATGCAGAAATAGGAAAATTTATCCTAAAACACATATGGAACCTCAAAAGACCCACAATTGCCAGAACAATTTTGGAAAAGAAGAACAAAAATGGAGGACTCACATTTCCTGATTTCAAGACACATTACAAAGCTACAATGATCAAAACAGTGTGGTACTGTTAAAAAAACAGACAAATAGACAATGGAATCGAATAGAAAGTGTAGAAATAAACCCTTGCATATTTGGTCAAATTATCTTTAATGAGGGTATCAAGACCACTCAATAGGTAAAGGACAGTCTCTTGAACAGATGGTATTGAGAAAACTGGATATTCACATGAAAGAGAATGAAGTTAGACCTTTACTTCACGCTACGAAAAAATCAATTCAAAGTGGATTAATGGCCTAATTACAAGACCCAGAACCATAAAGCTTAAATACATCACAGCTGTAAATATTTGCAATGATGTTTGAATACGACCCCAAAAACACAAGCAACAAAAGAAAAATATAGATAAACTTGACTTCATTGAATTAACTTTTGTGTACTAAATGATATTATCAAGAAAGTGAAAACTGAGATGAAATGCATGCAAATTATATGTATGATAAAGGTCCATATCTGATACGCAATTCAAAAACAAAAGGCAAAACGTCCAATTAAGGGTAGAGAACATGAACAAGTATTTTTCTAAAGAATGCATAACAGGCCGGCTGCAGTGGCTCACGCCTGTAATCACAACACTTTTGGGAGGTCGAGGTGGGTGAATCACCTGAGGTCAGGAGTTTAAGACCAGCCTGGCCAACATGGTGAAACCCCATCTCTACTAAAAATACAAAAACTAGCCGGGCATGATGGCAAGCACCTGTAATCCCAGCTACTTGGGAGGCTGAGGCAGGAGAATCACTTGAACTCGGGAGGTGGAGGTTGCAGTGAGCCGAGATTGCACCACTGCACTCCAGCCTGGATGACAAGAGTGAAACTGTCAAAAGAAAGAAAAAAAAAAAGCATAACAGTGACCGACAAAAAGATGAAAACATTTTGGGCATCATTAATCATTAGGGAAATGCAAATTTAAATGCAAACCCCACAAACCCACTAAGATTACTATAATCAAAAATAACAAGAGATGAGTGATGGCGAGGATATGGAGAAAGTGGAATTCTGATACATCACTGGTGAGAATGTAAAATGGTGTAGATGCAATGGAAGAGTTTGATGGTTCCTTAAAGAGTTATCACAGAATTACCACATGATCCAACCATTTCACTCCTAGGTACATACTCCAAAGAATTCAAAACAGGGACTCAAATACTTGTAGACTACTCTTCATAGGAGCACTGTTCACGATAGCCAAAATGTCGAAGCAGCCCAGAGAAATGGATTAATTGATTCAAAAATTGAGGTGTGTACATAAAGTTAGTTCTTCTAATATCCAGCCAAAAGAGAAATGAAATACATGCTGTGCTGTGGATTAACCTTGAAAACATTATGCTACTTGAAAAAAGACGAAAAGGGTTACATATTGTGTGATTCTGTTGCTATGAAATATTCAAATTAGGTAAGCCCCTGTTGCTATGAAATATTCAAAATAGGTAAGCCCATACAGACAGAAATTAGATAAGTGGTTGCTAGGGGCTGCGGCACAGTATGGAAACGTTAGAGACTCCTTAAAGAATACAGGGTTTCCTTTTGGAGTGATAAATGAAATGCCTTTGAACTACCTACAGGTGGTGGCTCCACAACATTGTTAATGCACTAAATACTACTGAAATGTTCACTTTAAAATGGTTAAATTTATAATATATTAATTTATCCACAGCTAAATAAAAAACAATTAAAAGATCCATTTGGAAAAGGATACACCCTATTAAAGTAAGCCTGATACATGAGACAAAAGCTAAAAAAGAAAAAAAAAGTAACACAATTGACAACCTAAATAAAGAAAATACTTATACTGAAAGAAAACATAAACAGACCAAGATCAGGTTATAAAAAAAGAGTTAGTGTATAATGTATGTAAAAACATTGCCTCTGTCAATGAATAAAAAGAATAACATATTAGTGAAGTGCATTAAGGAAGGCAACAGACGAATAGGAAAAAAATATGTAAGATTTAGTAAATAAATATAGGAAAACTAAAATGGCCAGGCACAGTTGCTCACTCCTGTAATCTCAATGTTTTGGGAGGGCAAGCTGGGCGGATCACTTGAGGTCAGGAGTTCGAGACCAGGCTGTCCAACATGGTGAAACCCTGTCTCTACAAAAAGTTAGTGGGCTTGCTGGTGCATGCCCATAATCCCGGCGAATCTGGAGGCTGAGGCATGAGAATCACTTGAACCAGGAGGCGGAGGTTGTAGTGAGCCGAGATTGTGCCACTGCACTCCACCATGGGTGACAAAGTGAGACGCTCTCTGAAAAAAAGAAAGGAAAAGAAAAGAAAAGAAAAGAAAAATGACCCTAGATACTTTTAGTAATTACATAATGTAAATTATTTAACACAATGGTACTGATTAAACTGTAATAGCAACGATAATAAAAATGAGACTGGCTTTTGACAAGTATAATTCTCAAATATGATCAGAATTAGAATATATTGCTAAAGAACTTTAGGAAGGTGTTAATTGAAAATTCTAATTATGAGAATTCAGTGTCCACAAGAGACATGTTCTACTTCATAATACATTAATATATTTCCTTATATTAGGTTTTTCTGAAGGTTTGTAGAAGTGCATCTTGTACTCTGCAGAGGAATAGGATGACAAATGAACTCAGAGTTAATTGGAATAATTTTAAAATTCATGTTGATTAAATAAGAAGGCAGCATTGATTTCACAGCAACTATATATAACTATTCATTGTGGTTTCATAAACAACAAAAATTGTAACCACTAAACAAACTCTAATTCTGGGCATCCCTTCCTTCACTTCGTGCACCATCAATTCAGTGGCCCTTTGCAGTGAGCACTTGACATCTGAAAAACTAAAGAAACCCTAAAAAAATGAGGAACCAACTAAGGAACACCCTTCTCACTTCAGCAGGGCTCCCACCACTTGACCACATTGGGGAAACCTGCAAAAGTAGGAGGATTCTCTGCTTCCATCATTCCCTCTAGATTATTCTCTCGGAAATGGAAAAAGAAGAGAAGAGAAGAGAAAGAGAAGGGAAGGGGAGGGGAGGGGAGGGGAGGAGAAAGGGAGGGGGGAAGGGAAGGTTTGTCTTCAAAAAATCCAACCACTGGGGCTGTAGTATGGTGCGGGGAGCTTGTATTGCAGGGAAACAGGAGAGGTGTGTGTGGGTATTGGAGGAGGGTGGCTACAGAATCCTCTATGAACCTGCTCAGGTCTCATAAACAGGAAAACAGGCCACTTGCTTGTGTGCACCATACTTGTCCCTAGGCAGCACACTCCCTCCTGGGAAAGAGATCAAAGTTTGGATTAAAAGCAGCCAGGTCCGCTAGGCATGGTGGCCCATGCCTGTAATCTCAGCACTTTGGGAGGCCAAGGTGGGCAGATCGCTTGAGGCCAGGAGTTTGAGACCAGCCTGGCAAATATGGTGAAACCCTATCTCTACTAAACTTACAAAAATTAGCATGTAATCTCAGCTACCTTGGGAGGCTAAGGCAAGAGAATTGCTTGAACTCAGGAGACAGAGGTTGCAGGGAGCCGAGATTGTGTCACTGCACTCCAGCCTGTGCGACAGAGTGAGACCCTGTCTCGGAAAAAAAAAAAAAAATAAGAAAGAATAAAAGAAAGGCAGCCAGGTCCACAGGCATCTGCACATTGTTACCCATCCAGCAGAACAGGGTCGAGAAAGGCATCTGTTGGGATGGGGCAGGACAGGACAAGACAGACTATTGTCTGAGGCCTTCAGCTACCTCTCTGACTGGAACCCAGGCACTCATATGTGCCCAGGAATGGGTGGGATATTCCAGATGGGTTCCACGGTGGCTCTCCTAGAGAGACCCATTTGGCATATTTGATGATGGAGCATGCAGGCTCACTAGTTAGTACCCCCAGCATCTTGGTCATTGTGCTGAAGTGCATGGGTAGCCAGGCCCCTGGCAGTGCTCGGTTTCTTCTGGGCCCCTCTGTGTTCCCGTGGTGGGTGTGGAAGTGGAGGTTGAGGCTACAGTGTCTTTGAGAGTGGTGGGGCAGCTGTGCCTTGATTTGATACAGAGCTCTCTGGGCTCCTCAAGCTAAACTCTGGTGCTTGCCAGATATTCAGCCCAGATAATGAATGAGACGGTGGAGGACAAATTATTCCGCCCCTTTAGGGTCTCCAGGCAGACATGCAAAAGCCTGGTGCAGGGCCTTCATACAGAGCCCATGTTGGGATGCAAAGCCATGACCGCATTGCTCTAAAGGTTGCATGTCCTACCCATACCGCTTGGTACCTGGAGAGCAGCATGGAACACAACGCTCTCAGAATATTGCAAATGTTTTCTGTGTCTCCACTGAGGGATACTCCTGCCTCAGGCCCTGTGGCTGCCTATTGAGCCATTGCCCTGTTCTGGTGACCTCCATGTGCCAGGACAATGTGGTAATCTCAACCCGGAGCTCCAGGTTTACATAGGCCCCCAGTCCTTGGGTAAATCCTTGTGTAAGCCAGCTGGGTGGCTCCCACTTTCTCCTGGAATGGCAGCCCTATGATCCCAGTCCACCTGTGGTGTCCCAGTGGCCCTGATTATGTGTCCTTTGTCATTACTTTCTGCACTAGAAGCAGCCACAAAACCTGGAGAGGGCCAAAGGAAGGGTAAAGGCTGGATGCCTAAACAGGATTCCCACAGGGTCTCCAGCCTACCAGGCCTTGGTCATTGGGACCCCTGAGTTTGGTGGTCAACCTGGGACCTGGTGGCTGTTTATTTTTCTCCCCACTTTTTCTCTTTCTCCTTCCTATTTTTTTTTCACATAGGAAAAGGTGGAGGCCCTCGGGGTGGAGGAGCAGGGTTACAGTTATAGTTAGTGTTTGTGGAGCCATACTGCCATCAAGCGGAAACAGTTTCTGGCAATGGGATGCAGCTGAGCACCAGTGCTGGGGAAGGCCCAGGAGCGCTAAACAGTTGGCGACAAGCAGTCCACAGGCTGAAGCAGGAGGAGAGAGGAACTCCTGACTGGCCCTTGGCCTGTGCTTATTCCCAGGATGGCGCCTTGGCTCCACAGCTCTCTCCGAAAGAAAGGGCAGGCAGGGGTACCCCACCATGGGCTCCCCTGGCAGTCTCCAGGGACTTCCAAGCATGAGTCACCCTGCCCCCAGCACCCCGAAGTTCCTTTGTTCCCAGGGAGATTAAGAACCCCTTGGCCCCAGCTTGGACCCAGCCAATGGCACCTTGGAACTCCCCACAAAAGAGACCAGAGTAAACAGCCCCAGTCTCGACCATCAGTGCCCAGTGGCTTCCCTTATACCCATCACAAGACAGGGCATCTCTGCCCACTGGGTAGACTGGTCTTGAGGCTGCCGGGCTGTTCTGTCCCAGGGCCTCTAGAGTTGCTGCTTCTCCATGGGGTCCCAATGGCAGGTACACTTCCTTCAAGGGCTTTGAACCCCGGTGGGGGGAAACCCTGCCTTGGGCTGAGTCTACCCAGCCTGGCACATCCTCACTGTTGTCTGCCCAGAAGAAGGCAAGTTTCCTTGCAGCCTGTAGTTCAGAAACACCTTCCACTGCATGTCACTGTGGCTCCACAAATGGCAGTCACCCCTTTTCCTTCCCCCACTTTGCCTTCCTCTCCCTCCTTTTGCTGGCAACCAAAACAAAGACCAGAAAACAGAAACTGGGGCTGGGCGCGGTGGCTCATGCCTGTAATCCCAGCACTTTGGGAAGCCGAGGCAGGCAGATCACTTGAGATCGGGAGCTCGAGACCAGCTTGACCAACATGGAGAAACCCTGTCTCTATTAAAAATACAAAATTAGCTGGGCGTGGTGGCGCAGGCCTGTAATCCCGACTACTGGGGAGGCTGAGGCAGGAGAATCGCTTGAACCTGGGAGGCGGAGGTTGTGGTGAGCCGAGATTGCACCATTGCACTCCAGCCTGGGCAATATGAGTGAAACCCTGTCTCAAAAAACAAACAAACAAAACAAAACAAAAACAAACAAACAGGCCAAAGAGCACCCACCTCATCTTCAGCAATGCTCCTCACCTACATGGTCACTTTGGGGAAACTTGCCTTCCTCCTTCCCTCTGGATTCTTCTTTGTGCAGGGGGTCCCAATGAACCAGCCTATCCTCAAGAAATCCCACCCTTGGGGCTGTGGCATGATGTGGGGAGGTTGCACTGGGGAAGGTGTGAGGGGCTACAGGGGGGCAGGTGTGTGGGTGTGTAGGTCTGCGTGCAAGCCACTCCAGATTTCTCTATGAATCTGCATGGGCCTCCTAAGAAGGAGACTGGCACGTGCCTAGAGAAAAAGCAGGAAGATAAGAATGCAGGAAGATCTGGACTTCATCCTTAGGGATGGCATTGTGACTCTGATTGTCAGAGGTCTCCGTTTTTAACGTTTAACTCCCATCACGTCTCAACTTTTTCCTGTCTTCACCTGTGCTTCCAAATGTCCTCAGGCACATATATGTATCCCTACTCATACTCACTCACAGCCGTCTGCACAGGCACCTCTACTCATACCCGGGTCCTGTTGTGCAGCAACTCTCAGAGGGCAGGGTTCTTCAGCTTCCCGGTTCCCTGTTGTTCATCTTCCTCATCCCTTGTTGTCTGGCTGCCCAATATTTGCTGGCGGATGGTGCGGGATGTGGTGGGGGTGGGGACAGCAGGGAGAAGGGCAGCCTCCTGGCCCAACAGGCCTCTGTGCACATGCGGTGCAGACCTGGGCATAAGGGGCTGACACTTTCTCCTGGATGGTTGGTGGCTCTTCCTCTGTGAAGCCAAAGAAGGTCACTCGGATTGCCACCTGTCCATCTGGGACATTCTGCATTCTAGTTCGCTGTCATCCTCATTGCTTACGTTGATTCTTAGTATACTTTAGGAGTTTTTCTTCCTTCACTTTTTTCTTCTTCACTGTCTTTACTTCTCATCCACTTCTGGTTTGGGGAGGTCACGATTCACCTGGAAGGTAGGGTCCTGTTGGCGAGCGAACATCTTTAGGGAGAACACGCCTTCTTTTCCTAAGGAAATTAGAAAGACCTCAGTTGACTCCTGCCAGATGTAATCGGAGTGCCCCTCTCCTTTCTGCCCTCTCTCCCTAGTGCCATAGGTGGCTGATTACCTCTTTTCCCTGGTGTTCTTTTCCTCTCCGTTTTTCCTCTCTCCTCCCATTTCTGGGGTCCTACCCTTCATTGGCCTTGTAGACTAGGGGCTCATGGCCCCTTGTGGTTTGCAGATGACATCCAGAGGGTATGGTTTAGCCTGCATCTTTGTCCTCTGCAGCCCCTGCAGACCTATTTGTGGATCAAAGCTTTTGATCCAACTCACAAGGGATCCCATCAACAAGAAGCTTCTTGATGGTGTGTCCTTTCACCAGGACGTCACTGTTGTCTCTTTGTCACTCGTTATGTATGTCACCACGCATTGAGGCACCCATGAACTCTATCCTTCAGGACAGCTGAGGTGGCATGAAGCTGCCATTTCTTGTTCTTTTTCTCCATCTGGTTCTTCTTCCTCTTCCTCCTCTTCCTCTTTCTTTCTTTTTTCTTTTCTTTCTTTCTTTCCACCTCCTCCTCCTTTTTCTTCTTCTTTTCTTCTTTCCTCCTCCTCCTCCTCTTTTTCCTTTCACTTTCAGATCTTGGCGAGACAAATGTTCTATGGAGACTGCTTCTTCTTCTGCTCCTTGGTAATGGGGGATGTCCCTCTGCAGTGCTAGGCAAGGAGAAAGCTCCACTTTTGTTCTGAAAGGAGCAGAAATGAAGGTCACCTGTTCAGTCCCTCTGGTCCTCTAAAAAAGCCACCCATGTGTTACTTTTAAGTGAAATGTCATTCTGAATGCACTTCCTACCAGTACCTCATGATTCATCCTTCTACCTTGTTCTCCTTGAGGACGATCTAATAATGTAATCTTGGCCAGTAGGAGCCTCAGCAAGTTTTCCCCCATTTCCTCTCCTTCCATTCAAGCCATGTGAATACAACTATCTGGATCTCAGTGTATACAGGCAGGCTGTCTCTGCCATGTGCCAGTTTACCCACTCTCACACAGGAAGGCACCCATAGACCATAGACACAGATACACATACACGCACTCACTAGGGACCCCAGAAATGAAATCACAAACATACCTGCACACAGAGACACATGCACACACAAACACACACACAGACACACAAACAAGAAACCTCACAGGGGCACAGGGGTGCAGGCCCAAGCATTCTCCCACACAGACACATAAACACCACCACACACATAGACACACAAACAAGAAACCTCACAGGGGCACAGGGGTGTAGGCCCAAGCATTCTCCCACACAGACACATACACACCACCACAGGCATGAGACTGCCTACAATCTCTCCCACACAGGTTCTAAATGTGCAAAGGGAACAGGAGATAGGGGAGCATTCCTGACTCCAGGCCTGGGCCATCATGCCATTGATTGATGGGCAACTCTGGCCTTCTCCTGAGAATCAATATGGGAAGTCTGTTACCAGATAGGATCCAGCAGCTGGTGTAAAACTGGAGCATACTGGGTCAAGCTGCTTAAAAAGGAACCTCACTTTGTGTTAGAGACAGAGAGAGTTCCCTTGGAAGCCTTGGCCCTGTGTGATGCCATGAGAATCTGTGGTGTGTGGTGGCCTTCCCCAGCACCCCTGAGCCACCCTCCTCCCACCCCCATCTGTGTGAACCCAGGACAGCCTGAGCAGAGTCAGACTTGAGCGAGTTGCTGAGTGTCCTCTCTGAGAGATACTCCTGCTTCAGGCCCTGTGGTTTCCAGTTGAGCAGTCCACCCATTTTGACGACCTCCATGTGCCAGCCCAAGGCGGTAAACTCTACCTGGAGCTCCAGGCTTTCGTAGGACCCCCAGTCCTGCAGCAGAACCTTGTGTAAGCCAGCTGGGTGACCAGCACCTTGTCCTGGGGCAGCAGCCCTATGATCCCAGTCCTCCTGTGGTGTCCCAGTGATGATCATATGTTTTTTTTGTTGTTTACTTTCTGCACGGGCAAGACCCATGAAAGCTGCAGAGAGCCAAAGGAAGGGCAAAGGCTGGCTCCCTAAACAGGATTCCCACAGGATGTCCAGCCTACTGGTCCTGGTCCTTGGTCACGGGGTCCTATGAGTTTGGTGATCAATCTGGGACCAGGTGACTGATTCCTTTCATTCCTCTGTCTTTTTTTTTTGTTTGTTTCTCCTTCCTCTTTACCTTTTTTCACACGGGAAAAGGCAGAGGCCCTGGAGTTGGAGGGGCAGGGTTACAGTTGTAGTTGGCGTTTGTGGAGCCATACTGCCATCAAGCGGAAACTGTATCTAGAAACCAGAGGCAGCTGGGCACAAGTGCTCGGGAAAGCCCACGAGCGCAAAAGAGATGGCGGCACGGAGCCCCCAGGCTGAAGCAGGACAAAAGAGGAACTCCAAGCTGGCCCTTGGCCTGTGCTCATTCCCAGGAGGCCTCCCTGCTTCCACACCTTTCTCTGAAAAAAAAACGCAGGCAGGGGCGACCCGCCATGGGTTCCCCTGGCCATCTCCAGGTACTGCTGGTCCTGGGTTGCCACGTCCCCAGCATCCTGAAGCTCCTTTGTTCCCCGGGAGGATAGGGGCCCCCTTGCCAACACGTGGCCCCAGCCAAGGAAACCCCAAAGTCCCCACAAAAGACACCAGAGTAAAGAGCCCCCGTCTCGGCCAGTGGCTTCGTTTATCTCCACCTCAACATGGCTGCCGGGCCAGCTCTGCCCTCTGGGCTGACTGGTTTAGGTCTGCCTGGCTGCTCTGTCCCGGGGCCTCTAGAGTAGTTGCTTCTCCAAGGCGTCCCAATGCCAGGTAGACTTCCTTCAAGGGCTCAGAACCCCGGCGGGGGAAACCCAGGCTTAGACATAGTCTAAGCACATCCTCACTGATCTCTCTCTTCCTGGCAGAAACAGGTGTCCCTGCATCCTGTCATGTTCAGAAACAACTTCCGCTAGATGGCAATGTGGCTCCACAAACAGCAGTCTTGTCTTTCCCTTCCCCCACCTTTCCCTCATTCTTTTTCTGGTGCCAAAAACCAAAACAAACACTAAAAAAAAAAAAAAAAAAAACAAGAAAAAAAAGAAACTGGCCTAGGAGCACCCATCTCACCTATAGCAGGGCTTCCCATCCATGTGGTCACTTTGGGGGAACCGGCAACAGAAGGATGGGGTGGGGTGGGGGCCGCAGGGAACAGATCAGCTTCCTGGCCCAATAGGCCTCTGTGCCGACGCGGTGCAGACCCAGGATTAAGGGGCTGATGCTTTCTCCTGGCTGGTGGTTCTTCCTTCTGTGAGGCCACAAGACGCCACTCATACCGATGCCAGCTGTCCATCTGAGGCACTCTGCATTGCAGTTCACTGTCAATCTCATTGCTCACTGATGCTTTATGTACTTTTGGAGTTTTCCTCCCTTCACTTTTTTCTTCTTCATTCTGTTTAATTTCTCTCCACTTCTCTTTGAGGAGGTCATGAGCAGGCTGGAATGCAGGGTCGGCTGGGCGCGGGGACACCCTTAGGGAAAACAGGTTTACTTTTCCTAAGGCAATTAGGAGGACTCTAGCTGACCCCTGCGAGGAGAAATTGGCATTTCCCTCCCCTCTCTGCCCTGTCTCTATATTGCCGTGGGTGGCCGTTTACCTCTTTTCCCTGGTGTCTGACTCCTCCCCGTTTATTACCTTCCTCTTTTGGGGGAGTTCTTTCCTGTCTTGGCCTTGTAGACTTGGGGCTCGGTGACCCCTGCAGTCAGCTGATGACATCCTCAGGGCGAGGTTCAGCCTGCCCCTGTGTCCTCTGTAGCTTCTGTAGGCCTATTTGTGGATCAAAGTTTCGATCCCACTCAGGAAAGATCCCATCGACCAGAAGCTTCCTGGTTGTTTGCCCTTTAAGCGGGACGTGACTGGTGGCTCCTTGTCCCTCGTTGTGTATGTCACCACGCATTGAGGTCCTGCTGAACCAGGTCCTCCAGGACAGCTACAGTGGCATGGACCTCTCTCTTTCTTGTTCTCCTTCTGATTCTTCTTCCTCTTCCTCCTTCTTCTCCTCTACTTTTATTCTTCCCTTTCTCCTCTATTTTACCTCTTGCTCTTCCTCCTCCAACTTCCTCTCCTCCTCCTCATGCTCCTCCTTTTTGTCTTCCTACTCCCCCTCCTCCTGCCCCTCCTCCTCCTGCACCTCCTCCTCCTTCTTCCCCTTCTCCTTCTTCCTTTTCTTCTCATTTTTCTTCTTCTTCTTAATCTTTTTCTGCCTCCTCCTCCTCCTCCTCCTCCTCCCTCCTCCTCCCTCCTCCTCCTCCTCCTCCTCCTCCTCCTCCCTCCTCCTCCTCCACCTCCTCCTCCTCCCCCTCCTCCTCCTCCACCTCCTCCTCCTCCACCTCCTCCTCCTCCACCTCCTCCTCCTCCTCCTCCACCTCCTTTTCCTCTTCTTCTTTTTCTGGGTTTGCTTCTGCTTTTGCTTCCCTTTTTCCCTTCGCATTCAGATCTGTTCGGGCAAGTGTTCTAGGAGACTGCTTCTTCTTTTGCTTTTTGGTGATTCGACATGTCCCTCTGCAGCACTAGGCCTAGAGGAAGCGTCACTTTTGTTCTCAAAGGAGCACTGATGAAGGTCACCAGTTTAGTCCCTCTGGTCCAGCAAAAAGCTGCCCACGTGTTACTGTTAAGTGAAATGTCGTGGTGAACCCACCGTTCACCCAGTACCTCATGTCTCACCGTTATTCGCCGTTGTCCTTGTGGATGCTCTAAGTGTGCCTTTCTGAGCCATTAGGAGCTTTGGCAAGTTGTCCCCTGTCTCCTGTTTTTCCAGTCAAGCCATGTGAACACATCGATCCAGATGTGTGCAGGCAGGGTGTCTCTGCTACGTGTTCATTTGCCCACTGTCACTCACACAGGCAGGCACCCACAGAGCCAGATACACATGCACGCAATCATAAGGGATCCCGCAACCCACACTGAAATACACGCGCACACAGAGACACATGCACACGCAGACACACACACACACGTTAAACACGCCCAAGTAGACACACACATACATACACAAACACACGCACTTGCGCACACACGTAAGCTCACACTAGCAAAGGGGCGTGAGCTCAAGCATTATGGGACACAGACTCACAGACACCGCCACTGCCTCGAAAGTGCCCACAACCTCTTCCACACTGGCTCTAAATGTGCCAGGCAGAACGGGAGACAGGCGAGCATTCCTGGCTCCAGTCCTGGGCCGTCATGCCGTTTACTGGGCAACGAGGGTCTTCTCCTGAGAATGAATGCGGGAAGTCTGTCATCAGATAGGCCCAAGCAGCAGGTATGAAACTGGATCATCCTGGGTTACGCTGCTTAAAAAGGGACCCCACTTTGGAGGAGGGGCAGAGAAAGTCCCCATTGGAGTCTTGGCTCTGTGTGTATGCTATGAGTATCTGTGGCGCGGGGTGGCCTTCCCAGGCCTCCCTGAGCCGCCCTCCTCCCACCCTCTCCTGTGTGAAAGCCAGGACAGCCTGAGCCGAGTCAGACTTGAGCGTGTTGCTGAGTGTCTCCTGTGAGGGAGACTCCTGCCTCAGCCCTGTGGCTGCCTGTTGAGGCTTCGGCCCCGTTCTAGCGACCTCCGTGTGCCATGCCAAGGTGGTAAACACTACCTGCAGCTCCAGGCCTTGGGAGGATCCCCAGTCCTGGGGCCAATCCTTGTGTAAGCCAGCTGGGTGGCCAGTGCCTTGTCCTGGGGCGGAAGCCCTATGATCCCAGTCCTCCTGTGGTTTCCCAGAGGCCACGATTATGTGTCCTTTGTCTTTTACTTTCTGCACCAGCGGGAGCCAAAATCCCCGAAGAGGGCCAAAGGCAAGGCAGAGGTTGGCTGCCTCCACAGCATTCCCGCAGGTTCTGCAGCCTGCTGGTCGTTGGCCCTAGGGTCCCCTAAGTTTGGTGGTCAACCTGGGACCAGGTGGCTGGTTCCTTCCTCTTCTCCGTGTCTTTCTTTTATTATGATGTTTTCTCCTTCCTCTTTCCTTTTTTCACGCGAGAAAGGGCGGAGGCCCTCGGATTGGAGGGGGCAGGGTTATGGTTGTACTCGGCATTTGTGGTGCCATACTGCCATCAAGCGGAAACTGTTTCTGGAAACCGGAGGCTGTAGGGCACAAGTACTGGGGAAAGACCAGGAGCGCAAAAGGGAGGGTGGTGTGGGACCCCAGACTGAAGCGAGACGAGAGAGGAACTCCTCGCTGGCCCTTGGCCTGGGCTCATTCCCAGGATGGCGCCCTGGCTCCACAGCTGTATGTAAGAAAGGGCAGGCGGGGCGGCCCGCCATGGCTTCCCCTGGCAGTCTCCAGGAACTGCCAGGCATGGGTCGCCCCACACTCAGCACTCCGAAACCTTTTTATTTCCCGGCAAGATAGAGGCTTTCTGGCCCCACTGTGGCCCCAGCCAAGGGCATCGCGGAACTGCCCACAAAAGAGACCACAGTAAACGGCCCCATTGTCTGGCTGTCAGTGGCCAGTGGCTTCCCTTATGCGCATCTCAAAATGGCTGCCGGGGCAGCTGCACCCTGTGGGCTGACTGGTCTTCAGGATGCCTGGCTGATCTGTCTCGGGGCCTCTAGAGTAGCTGCTTCTCCAAGGGGTCCCAATGGCAGGTCCGCTTTGTTCTAGGGCTCTACGCCCCGGTCGGGGAAACCCTGGCTTAGGCAGAGTCCACCCCGCCCCGCCCATCCTCACTCTTCTCCGTGCCTGGCAGAAGGCAAGTGTCCCTGTCCCTGCAGCCTGTTGTCATGTTCAGAAACACATTCCGCTGGATGGCACTGTGGCTCCGCAAATGGCGGTCACGTCTTTTCCTTCCCCCACCTTGCCTTCGTCTTTCTCCATCTGCTGCCAACAGAATAAAACAAACGCCAAAAACAAAAAGCAAAGAAACAACGAAAGAAACCGGCCAAGGAGCACCCACCTCACCTACAGCAGGGCTCCCCACCTACGTGGTCACTTTGGGGAAACCTGCAACGGTGGGGGGTTCTCTGCCTCCCTCCTTCCCTCTGGATTCTTCTCTGGGCAGGGTTCCCAGTGAACCAGAGAACGTCAAGAAATTCCACCCTTAGGTAGCAGTCTTCCTCTCGGGGAAGGGATCAACGTTGGATGGAAAGCAGCCAGGTCCAGCAGGCATCCGCACCTTGTTGACCCATGGAGCTGCAGGGAGTCGGGCCGGATGTTTCTTGGGATGATGGGACTGGACCGGACGGACTCCTTCCTGTCTGAGGCCTTCAGCTGCCTCTCTCTCTGGAGCCCAGGCACTCATCCGTGCACAGTGGTGGGAGGAGCATTCCGGGTGGGTTTCACGGGTGGCTCTCCTGGAGAGAGAGCCTCTTGGCATGTCTGACAGGGCATGCGTGCTCAGTGGAACGTGGTGGTTCACCACTTAGTTGCCAGGCATCTTGGTCATTCTACCCCAGTGCGTGGGTAGCCAGGGCCCAGACTGCCCCCTTTCGCCTGGGCCCCGTCTGATTTCCTGTGCTGCCTGTGGAGGTGGAGGTTGAGCCTTGCGTATTTTGGGGGAGAGGGGGCTGGTCGGTGGGGGGCTGTGTTTTGGTTTGATAGAGGGCTCACTGGGCTCTCAAGCTAAAGTCTGGTGCCTGCCGGATATTCAGCCCGGAAAATGCATGAGACCGTCAAGGACGAATTATGCCGCCCCTTTAGGGTCTCCAGGCAGACGTAAGAAAGCCTGACGCGGGACATCATACAGCGCCTATGCTGGGATGCGAAGCCGCGACCGCGTTCCTCTAAAGGTTACATATGCTACCCATGCCGCTGTGTGCCTGGGCAGCAGTATGGAACACAACGCTCTCCGAATATTGCACATGTTTTCTGTCTTGGCTTGTTCCAAATCTTCCTGGATGTGTAGGCCACAGTGGGAACCAGCAGCCCTTCACAGGACAGAAAATTCATCCCACCGGTAGTGATTCCCACACTCAGGGGTGTGTGAACCACTCTCACAAGAGGAATGTCAATCTCGTGAGTGGGCCTGCACTCTCACGGCATTCCGGGAAGAAGACCCACATGACCATGGAACAGGAGTCACCCCCTTTCTGTCACTTGTCAACAAATGCGGATTTTTTTTTTTTTCCTCATATGTAGATAGCATGCACCAGGGTGCGCCTCTGGCGGTGCCTAGGGAGAACGCGAGAAGAAAAGAATGCAGGAAGATCTGGACTGCGTCTTTAGGGTTGGCACTGGGACTGTGAGTGTCAGAGGTCCTCGGTTTTAACTTTTAACTCCCATCACGTCTCAACTGTTTCCTGTCTTCATCTGTGCTTCCATAGGTCCTCAGGCAGGCACATACACGTATCCCCACCCATACTCACAAGTGTCTGTCCAGACACCTTCATTCACACCCGGGGCCGGTCATCTAGGCAACTCTCAGGGGGACAGCTTTTCAGCTGTCGTGTTCCCTCTTGTTCGCCTTTCTTGTCCCTTTCTGCCTGGCTTCCCAATATTTGCTGACGGAGTGTGCGGGATGGGGTTGCGGTGTGGGCAGCACGGTGCAGAGCAGCCTCCTGGCCCAACAGGCCTCTGGGCGGACGCGGTGCAGACCCGGGCTTAAGGGGCTGACGCGTTCTCTTTGCTGGTGGCTCATTTTTCTGTCAGGCCACTCACAGCGCTGCCGGCTGTCCACCTGGGGCACTCTGCATTCCGCTTGGCTCTCAACCTCGTTGCTCACTCTGATTCTTTGTGTACTTTCCGAGTTTTCCTCCCCTCGCTTTTTTCTTCTTCAGTTTCTTTACTTTTCGTCCACTTCTGTTTGGGGAGGTGAGAAGCAGCCTGGAAGGCAGGGTCGACCGGGCGCGGGCACACCCTTAGGGAAAACAGGCTTACTATTCCTAAGGGAATTTGGAGGACTCTAGCTGACCCCTGCGAGGAGAAAGTGGCATTTCCCTCCCCTCTCTGCCCTGTCTCTATATTGCCGTGGGTGGCCGTTTACCTCTTTTCCCTGGTGTCTGACTCCTCCCCGTTTATTACCTTCCTCTTTTTGGGGGGGTTCTTTCCTGCCTTGGCCTTGTAGACTTGGGGCTCGGTGACCCCTGCAGTCGGCTGATGACATCCTCAGGGCGAGGTTCAGCCTGCCCCTGTGTCCTCTGTAGCTTCTGTAGGCCTATTTGTGGATCAAAGTTGCGATCCCACTCAGGAAAGATCCCATCGACCAGAAGCTTCCTGGTTGTTTGCCCTTTAAGCGGGACGTGACTGGTGGTTCCTTGTCCCTCGTTGTGTATGTCACCACGCATTGAGGTCCTCCTGAACCAGGTCCTCCAGGACAGCTACAGTGGCATGGACCTCTCTCTTTCTTGTTCTCCTTCTGATTCTTCTTCCTCTTCCTCCTTCTTCTCCTCTACTTTTATTCTTCCCTTTCTCCTCTATTTTACCTCTTGCTCTTCCTCCTCCAACTTCCTCTCCTCCTCCTCATGCTCCTCCTTTTTGTCTTCCTACTCCCCCTCCTCCTGCCCCTCCTCCTCCTGCACCTCCTCCTCCTTCTTCCCCTTCTCCTTCTTCTTCCTTTTCTTCTCATTTTTCTTCTTCTTCTTAATCTTTTTCTGCCTCCTCCTCCTCCTCCTCCTCCTCCTCCCCTCCTCCTCCTCCTCCTCCTCCTCCTCCTCCTCCACCTCCTCCTCCTCCTCCTCCACCTCCTCCTCCTCCACCTCCTCCTCCTCCACCTCCTCCTCCTCCACCTCCTTTTCCTCTTCTTCTTTTTCTGGGTTTGCTTCTGCTTTTGCTTCCCTTTTTCCCTTCGCATTCAGATCTGTTCGGGCAAGTGTTCTAGGAGACTGCTTCTTCTTTTGCTTTTTGGTGATTCGACATGTCCCTCTGCAGCACTAGGCCTAGAGGAAGCGTCACTTTTGTTCTCAAAGGAGCACTGATGAAGGTCACCAGTTTAGTCCCTCTGGTCCAGCAAAAAGCTGCCCACGTGTTACTGTTAAGTGAAATGTCGTGGTGAACCCACCGTTCACCCAGTACCTCATGTCTCACCGTTATTCGCCGTTGTCCTTGTGGATGCTCTAAGTGTGCCTTTCTGAGCCATTAGGAGCTTTGGCAAGTTGTCCCCTGTCTCCTGTTTTTCCAGTCAAGCCATGTGAACACATCGATCCAGATGTGTGCAGGCAGGGTGTCTCTGCTACGTGTTCATTTGCCCACTGTCACTCACACAGGCAGGCACCCACAGAGCCAGATACACATGCACGCAATCATAAGGGATCCCGCAACCCACACTGAAATACACGCGCACACAGAGACACATGCACACGCAGACACACACACACACGTTAAACACGCCCAAGTAGACACACACATACATACACAAACACACGCACTTGCGCACACACGTAAGCTCACACTAGCAAAGGGGCGTGAGCTCAAGCATTATGGGACACAGACTCACAGACACCGCCACTGCCTCGAAAGTGCCCACAACCTCTTCCACACTGGCTCTAAATGTGCCAGGCAGAACGGGAGACAGGCGAGCATTCCTGGCTCCAGTCCTGGGCCGTCATGCCGTTTACTGGGCAACGAGGGTCTTCTCCTGAGAATGAATGCGGGAAGTCTGTCATCAGATAGGCCCAAGCAGCAGGTATGAAACTGGATCATCCTGGGTTACGCTGCTTAAAAAGGGACCCCACTTTGGAGGAGGGGCAGAGAAAGTCCCCATTGGAGTCTTGGCTCTGTGTGTATGCTATGAGTATCTGTGGCGCGGGGTGGCCTTCCCAGGCCTCCCTGAGCCGCCCTCCTCCCACCCTCTCCTGTGTGAAAGCCAGGACAGCCTGAGCCGAGTCAGACTTGAGCGTGTTGCTGAGTGTCTCCTGTGAGGGAGACTCCTGCCTCAGCCCTGTGGCTGCCTGTTGAGGCTTCGGCCCCGTTCTAGCGACCTCCGTGTGCCATGCCAAGGTGGTAAACACTACCTGCAGCTCCAGGCCTTGGGAGGATCCCCAGTCCTGGGGCCAATCCTTGTGTAAGCCAGCTGGGTGGCCAGTGCCTTGTCCTGGGGCGGAAGCCCTATGATCCCAGTCCTCCTGTGGTTTCCCAGAGGCCACGATTATGTGTCCTTTGTCTTTTACTTTCTGCACCAGCGGGAGCCAAAATCCCCGAAGAGGGCCAAAGGCAAGGCAGAGGTTGGCTGCCTCCACAGCATTCCCGCAGGTTCTGCAGCCTGCTGGTCGTTGGCCCTAGGGTCCCCTAAGTTTGGTGGTCAACCTGGGACCAGGTGGCTGGTTCCTTCCTCTTCTCCGTGTCTTTCTTTTATTATGATGTTTTCTCCTTCCTCTTTCCTTTTTTCACGCGAGAAAGGGCGGAGGCCCTCGGATTGGAGGGGGCAGGGTTATGGTTGTACTCGGCATTTGTGGTGCCATACTGCCATCAAGCGGAAACTGTTTCTGGAAACCGGAGGCTGTAGGGCACAAGTACTGGGGAAAGACCAGGAGCGCAAAAGGGAGGGTGGTGTGGGACCCCAGACTGAAGCGAGACGAGAGAGGAACTCCTCGCTGGCCCTTGGCCTGGGCTCATTCCCAGGATGGCGCCCTGGCTCCACAGCTGTATGTAAGAAAGGGCAGGCGGGGCGGCCCGCCATGGCTTCCCCTGGCAGTCTCCAGGAACTGCCAGGCATGGGTCGCCCCACACTCAGCACTCCGAAACCTTTTTATTTCCCGGCAAGATAGAGGCTTTCTGGCCCCACTGTGGCCCCAGCCAAGGGCATCGCGGAACTGCCCACAAAAGAGACCACAGTAAACGGCCCCATTGTCTGGCTGTCAGTGGCCAGTGGCTTCCCTTATGCGCATCTCAAAATGGCTGCCGGGGCAGCTGCACCCTGTGGGCTGACTGGTCTTCAGGATGCCTGGCTGATCTGTCTCGGGGCCTCTAGAGTAGCTGCTTCTCCAAGGGGTCCCAATGGCAGGTCCGCTTTGTTCTAGGGCTCTACGCCCCGGTCGGGGAAACCCTGGCTTAGGCAGAGTCCACCCCGCCCCGCCCATCCTCACTCTTCTCCGTGCCTGGCAGAAGGCAAGTGTCCCTGTCCCTGCAGCCTGTTGTCATGTTCAGAAACACATTCCGCTGGATGGCACTGTGGCTCCGCAAATGGCGGTCACGTCTTTTCCTTCCCCCACCTTGCCTTCGTCTTTCTCCATCTGCTGCCAACAGAATAAAACAAACGCCAAAAACAAAAAGCAAAGAAACAACGAAAGAAACCGGCCAAGGAGCACCCACCTCACCTACAGCAGGGCTCCCCACCTACGTGGTCACTTTGGGGAAACCTGCAACGGTGGGGGGTTCTCTGCCTCCCTCCTTCCCTCTGGATTCTTCTCTGGGCAGGGTTCCCAGTGAACCAGAGAACGTCAAGAAATTCCACCCTTAGGTAGCAGTCTTCCTCTCGGGGAAGGGATCAACGTTGGATGGAAAGCAGCCAGGTCCAGCAGGCATCCGCACCTTGTTGACCCATGGAGCTGCAGGGAGTCGGGCCGGATGTTTCTTGGGATGATGGGACTGGACCGGACGGACTCCTTCCTGTCTGAGGCCTTCAGCTGCCTCTCTCTCTGGAGCCCAGGCACTCATCCGTGCACAGTGGTGGGAGGAGCATTCCGGGTGGGTTTCACGGGTGGCTCTCCTGGAGAGAGAGCCTCTTGGCATGTCTGACAGGGCATGCGTGCTCAGTGGAACGTGGTGGTTCACCACTTAGTTGCCAGGCATCTTGGTCATTCTACCCCAGTGCGTGGGTAGCCAGGGCCCAGACTGCCCCCTTTCGCCTGGGCCCCGTCTGATTTCCTGTGCTGCCTGTGGAGGTGGAGGTTGAGCCTTGCGTATTTTGGGGGAGAGGGGGCTGGTCGGTGGGGGGCTGTGTTTTGGTTTGATAGAGGGCTCACTGGGCTCTCAAGCTAAAGTCTGGTGCCTGCCGGATATTCAGCCCGGAAAATGCATGAGACCGTCAAGGACGAATTATGCCGCCCCTTTAGGGTCTCCAGGCAGACGTAAGAAAGCCTGACGCGGGACATCATACAGCGCCTATGCTGGGATGCGAAGCCGCGACCGCGTTCCTCTAAAGGTTACATATGCTACCCATGCCGCTGTGTGCCTGGGCAGCAGTATGGAACACAACGCTCTCCGAATATTGCACATGTTTTCTGTCTTGGCTTGTTCCAAATCTTCCTGGATGTGTAGGCCACAGTGGGAACCAGCAGCCCTTCACAGGACAGAAAATTCATCCCACCGGTAGTGATTCCCACACTCAGGGGTGTGTGAACCACTCTCACAAGAGGAATGTCAATCTCGTGAGTGGGCCTGCACTCTCACGGCATTCCGGGAAGAAGACCCACATGACCATGGAACAGGAGTCACCCCCTTTCTGTCACTTGTCAACAAATGCGGATTTTTTTTTTTTTCCTCATATGTAGATAGCATGCACCAGGGTGCGCCTCTGGCGGTGCCTAGGGAGAACGCGAGAAGAAAAGAATGCAGGAAGATCTGGACTGCGTCTTTAGGGTTGGCACTGGGACTGTGAGTGTCAGAGGTCCTCGGTTTTAACTTTTAACTCCCATCACGTCTCAACTGTTTCCTGTCTTCATCTGTGCTTCCATAGGTCCTCAGGCAGGCACATACACGTATCCCCACCCATACTCACAAGTGTCTGTCCAGACACCTTCATTCACACCCGGGGCCGGTCATCTAGGCAACTCTCAGGGGGACAGCTTTTCAGCTGTCGTGTTCCCTCTTGTTCGCCTTTCTTGTCCCTTTCTGCCTGGCTTCCCAATATTTGCTGACGGAGTGTGCGGGATGGGGTTGCGGTGTGGGCAGCACGGTGCAGAGCAGCCTCCTGGCCCAACAGGCCTCTGGGCGGACGCGGTGCAGACCCGGGCTTAAGGGGCTGACGCGTTCTCTTTGCTGGTGGCTCATTTTTCTGTCAGGCCACTCACAGCGCTGCCGGCTGTCCACCTGGGGCACTCTGCATTCCGCTTGGCTCTCAACCTCGTTGCTCACTCTGATTCTTTGTGTACTTTCCGAGTTTTCCTCCCCTCGCTTTTTTCTTCTTCAGTTTCTTTACTTTTCGTCCACTTCTGTTTGGGGAGGTGAGAAGCAGCCTGGAAGGCAGGGTCGACCGGGCGCGGGCACACCCTTAGGGAAAACAGGCTTACTATTCCTAAGGGAATTTGGAGGACTCTAGCTGACCCCTGCGAGGAGAAAGTGGCATTTCCCTCCCCTCTCTGCCCTGTCTCTATATTGCCGTGGGTGGCCGTTTACCTCTTTTCCCTGGTGTCTGACTCCTCCCCGTTTATTACCTTCCTCTTTTTGGGGGGGTTCTTTCCTGCCTTGGCCTTGTAGACTTGGGGCTCGGTGACCCCTGCAGTCGGCTGATGACATCCTCAGGGCGAGGTTCAGCCTGCCCCTGTGTCCTCTGTAGCTTCTGTAGGCCTATTTGTGGATCAAAGTTGCGATCCCACTCAGGAAAGATCCCATCGACCAGAAGCTTCCTGGTTGTTTGCCCTTTAAGCGGGACGTGACTGGTGGTTCCTTGTCCCTCGTTGTGTATGTCACCACGCATTGAGGTCCTCCTGAACCAGGTCCTCCAGGACAGCTACAGTGGCATGGACCTCTCTCTTTCTTGTTCTCCTTCTGATTCTTCTTCCTCTTCCTCCTTCTTCTCCTCTACTTTTATTCTTCCCTTTCTCCTCTATTTTACCTCTTGCTCTTCCTCCTCCAACTTCCTCTCCTCCTCCTCATGCTCCTCCTTTTTGTCTTCCTACTCCCCCTCCTCCTGCCCCTCCTCCTCCTGCACCTCCTCCTCCTTCTTCCCCTTCTCCTTCTTCTTCCTTTTCTTCTCATTTTTCTTCTTCTTCTTAATCTTTTTCTGCCTCCTCCTCCTCCTCCTCCTCCTCCTCCTCCTCCTCCTCCCTCCTCCTCCTCCACCTCCTCCTCCTCCTCCTCCACCTCCTCCTCCTCCACCTCCTCCTCCTCCACCTCCTCCTCCTCCACCTCCTCCTCCTCCACCTCCTTTTCCTCTTCTTCTTTTTCTGGGTTTGCTTCTGCTTTTGCTTCCCTTTTTCCCTTCGCATTCAGATCTGTTCGGGCAAGTGTTCTAGGAGACTGCTTCTTCTTTTGCTTTTTGGTGATTCGACATGTCCCTCTGCAGCACTAGGCCTAGAGGAAGCGTCACTTTTGTTCTCAAAGGAGCACTGATGAAGGTCACCAGTTTAGTCCCTCTGGTCCAGCAAAAAGCTGCCCACGTGTTACTGTTAAGTGAAATGTCGTGGTGAACCCACCGTTCACCCAGTACCTCATGTCTCACCGTTATTCGCCGTTGTCCTTGTGGATGCTCTAAGTGTGCCTTTCTGAGCCATTAGGAGCTTTGGCAAGTTGTCCCCTGTCTCCTGTTTTTCCAGTCAAGCCATGTGAACACATCGATCCAGATGTGTGCAGGCAGGGTGTCTCTGCTACGTGTTCATTTGCCCACTGTCACTCACACAGGCAGGCACCCACAGAGCCAGATACACATGCACGCAATCATAAGGGATCCCGCAACCCACACTGAAATACACGCGCACACAGAGACACATGCACACGCAGACACACACACACACGTTAAACACGCCCAAGTAGACACACACATACATACACAAACACACGCACTTGCGCACACACGTAAGCTCACACTAGCAAAGGGGCGTGAGCTCAAGCATTATGGGACACAGACTCACAGACACCGCCACTGCCTCGAAAGTGCCCACAACCTCTTCCACACTGGCTCTAAATGTGCCAGGCAGAACGGGAGACAGGCGAGCATTCCTGGCTCCAGTCCTGGGCCGTCATGCCGTTTACTGGGCAACGAGGGTCTTCTCCTGAGAATGAATGCGGGAAGTCTGTCATCAGATAGGCCCAAGCAGCAGGTATGAAACTGGATCATCCTGGGTTACGCTGCTTAAAAAGGGACCCCACTTTGGAGGAGGGGCAGAGAAAGTCCCCATTGGAGTCTTGGCTCTGTGTGTATGCTATGAGTATCTGTGGCGCGGGGTGGCCTTCCCAGGCCTCCCTGAGCCGCCCTCCTCCCACCCTCTCCTGTGTGAAAGCCAGGACAGCCTGAGCCGAGTCAGACTTGAGCGTGTTGCTGAGTGTCTCCTGTGAGGGAGACTCCTGCCTCAGCCCTGTGGCTGCCTGTTGAGGCTTCGGCCCCGTTCTAGCGACCTCCGTGTGCCATGCCAAGGTGGTAAACACTACCTGCAGCTCCAGGCCTTGGGAGGATCCCCAGTCCTGGGGCCAATCCTTGTGTAAGCCAGCTGGGTGGCCAGTGCCTTGTCCTGGGGCGGAAGCCCTATGATCCCAGTCCTCCTGTGGTTTCCCAGAGGCCACGATTATGTGTCCTTTGTCTTTTACTTTCTGCACCAGCGGGAGCCAAAATCCCCGAAGAGGGCCAAAGGCAAGGCAGAGGTTGGCTGCCTCCACAGCATTCCCGCAGGTTCTGCAGCCTGCTGGTCGTTGGCCCTAGGGTCCCCTAAGTTTGGTGGTCAACCTGGGACCAGGTGGCTGGTTCCTTCGTCTTCTCCGTGTCTTTCTTTTATTATGATGTTTTCTCCTTCCTCTTTCCTTTTTTCACACGAGAAAGGGCGGAGGCCCTCGGATTGGAGGGGGCAGGGTTATGGTTGTACTCGGCATTTGTGGTGCCATACTGCCATCAAGCGGAAACTGTTTCTGGAAACCGGAGGCTGTAGGGCACAAGTACTGGGGAAAGACCAGGAGCGCAAAAGGGAGGGTGGTGTGGGACCCCAGACTGAAGCGAGACGAGAGAGGAACTCCTCGCTGGCCCTTGGCCTGGGCTCATTCCCAGGATGGCGCCCTGGCTCCACAGCTGTATGTAAGAAAGGGCAGGCGGGGCGGCCCGCCATGGCTTCCCCTGGCAGTCTCCAGGAACTGCCAGGCATGGGTCGCCCCACACTCAGCACTCCGAAACCTTTTTATTTCCCGGCAAGATAGAGGCTTTCTGGCCCCACTGTGGCCCCAGCCAAGGGCATCGCGGAACTGCCCACAAAAGAGACCACAGTAAACGGCCCCATTGTCTGGCTGTCAGTGGCCAGTGGCTTCCCTTATGCGCATCTCAAAATGGCTGCCGGGGCAGCTGCACCCTGTGGGCTGACTGGTCTTCGGGATGCCTGGCTGATCTGTCTCGGGGCCTCTAGAGTAGCTGCTTCTCCAAGGGGTCCCAATGGCAGGTCCGCTTTGTTCTAGGGCTCTACGCCCCGGTCGGGGAAACCCTGGCTTAGGCAGAGTCCACCCCGCCCCGCCCATCCTCACTCTTCTCCGTGCCTGGCAGAAGGCAAGTGTCCCTGTCCCTGCAGCCTGTTGTCATGTTCAGAAACACATTCCGCTGGATGGCACTGTGGCTCCGCAAATGGCGGTCACGTCTTTTCCTTCCCCCACCTTGCCTTCGTCTTTCTCCATCTGCTGCCAACAGAATAAAACAAACGCCAAAAACAAAAAGCAAAGAAACAACGAAAGAAACCGGCCAAGGAGCACCCACCTCACCTACAGCAGGGCTCCCCACCTACGTGGTCACTTTGGGGAAACCTGCAACGGTGGGGGGTTCTCTGCCTCCCTCCTTCCCTCTGGATTCTTCTCTGGGCAGGGTTCCCAGTGAACCAGAGAACGTCAAGAAATTCCACCCTTAGGTAGCAGTCTTCCTCTCGGGGAAGGGATCAACGTTGGATGGAAAGCAGCCAGGTCCAGCAGGCATCCGCACCTTGTTGACCCATGGAGCTGCAGGGAGTCGGGCCGGATGTTTCTTGGGATGATGGGACTGGACCGGACGGACTCCTTCCTGTCTGAGGCCTTCAGCTACCTCTCTGTCTCGAACCCAGGCACTCATAGGGGTCCAGGGGTTGGAGGTATTTTCCAGGTTTTTTCACAGGTGGCTCTCCTGGAGAGAGAGCCACTTGGCAGGTATGACTGAGCCTGTGTGCTCACTGGAATGTTGTGGTTCACCAGCTATTTGCCTTGGCCTCTTGGCCATTCTTCCCATGTGCATGGGTCGCCAGGGTCCAGACAGTGCTTGCCTTCTCCTGGGCCCTATCTTTTTTCTTGTTCTGCGTGTCGAAATGGAGGTTGAGTCTGGAGTGTGTGAGTGGGGGGTGTAGTGGCGTGTCTGTGCCTTTGTTTGTTACAGAGCTCTCTGGGGTCCTCAAGCTAAACTCTGGTGCTTGCAGGATATGCATCCAGAAAAATGAATGAGACATTCGAGGACAAATTATGCTGCCCCTTTAGGATCTCCAGGAAGACATAAGAAAGCCTCACTTGGGCCATCATATAGAGCCCATTTTGGGATGCGAAGCCATGACCGCGTTCCTCTAAAGGTTACATATGCTACCCATGCCTCTTGGTGCCTGGGCAGCAGTATGGAACACACAGCTCTTCGAATATTGCAAATGTTTTCTTTCTTTACTTGTTACAAATCTTCCTGGATGTGTAGACTGCAGTGTGAACAAGCAGAGCTTCATAGGACAGAAAATTCACCCCATTGGTATTGATTCCCACACTCAGGTGTGTGAACCACTCTCACATCACAAGAGGAATGTCAATCTCGTATGTGGGCCTCTACTCTCAGGGCATTCTGGGAAGAAGACCGACATGACTATGGAACAGGAGTCACACCCTTTCAGTCACTTGTCAACAAATGCAGATTCTTTTCTCATAAGTAGGTAGCAGGCACCATGGGCACCTCCGGCCCTGCCTAGGGACAATGGGAGAAGAAAAGACTGCAGGAAGATCTGACTGTGTCTTTAGGAGTGACAGGGCAACTCTGAGTTTCAGAGGTCCTCGTTTTTAACTTTTAACTCCCATTACATCTCAACATTTTCCTGTCTTCATCTGTGCTTCCATAGGTCCTTAGGCACATACACATCTCACCATGCATACTAAAAAGCACCTGCCCAGACACCATTCACTCCCTGATCTGGTTGTCTAGGCAACTCTCAAGGGGCAGTTTCTCAGCTTTCAGGTTCCCTCTTGTTCACCTTTCTTGTTGCTTTCTGCCTGGTTTCCCAATATTTGCTGGCAGAGTGTGCAGGTGGGGTTGGGGTGGGTGCAGTGTGGAGCACGGCAGCCTCCTGGCCCAACAGGCCTCTGTGCAGATGCAGTGCGAACCCAGTCTTAAGGGGCTGATGCTTTCTCCTGGCTGGTAGCTCTTCTTTTGTGAAGCCACAGGAGGCCACTCACAAGGCTGCCAGCTGTCCATCTGGGGCACTCTGCATTCCCGTTTGCTCTCAACCTCATTGCTCACTCTGTTTCTTCGTGTACATTTGGAGTTTTCCTCCCTCCACTTTTTTCTTCTTCACTGTCTTTAGGTTTTGTCCACTTTTGTTTGGCAAGGTCAGGAGCAGCCTGGAAGTCATGATCGACCGGGGGAGGGGACACCCTTAGGGAAAACAGGCTTACTTTTCTTAAGGAAATTAGGATAACTCTAGCTGACCCCTGCGAGGAGAAATTGGCATTTCCCTCCCATTTCTGCTCTGTCTCCGTATTGCCATTGGTGGGTGATTACCTCTTTTCCCTGGTGTCCAATTCATCCCCGTTTATTAACTTCCTCTTTTTTGGGGGGTCCTTCCCTGCCTTGGCCTTGTAGACTTGGGGCCGGGTAGCTCCTTGCTGTCGGCTGATGACATTCTCAGGGCAATGTTCAACCTGCACCTGTGTCCTCTGTAGCTTCTGTAGGCCTATTTGTGGATCAAAGTTTTGATTCCACTCAGGAAAGATCCCATCGAAAAGAAGCTTCCTGATTATTTATCCTTTAAGCGGAACGTGACCAGTGGCTCCTTGTTCCTCATTATGTATGTCACCATGCATTGACGTCTTCCTGAACTGGATACTTCAGGACTACTACGGTGGCATGGACCTTTCTGTTCTTGTTCTCCTTCTGATTCTTCTTCCTCTTCCTCCTCCTACTGTTCTTCTTAAATTATTCTCCTTTTTTTATCCTCTTGCCTCTCCTCTTCCAACTTCCTCTTCTCCTCCATCTTCTTCTACTCCTATTTTTCCTCCTCCTCCTTCTTCTTCTTGTTGTTGTTGTTCTTCTTCTTCCTCTTCCTTTCTTTCTCCTTCTCCTTCTCCTTCTTCATCCTCCTCCTCCTCTGTCTCTCTTTTTTTTCTTTGCTTTTGCCTCTACTTATGCTTTTCCTTTTCACTTCACTTTTGGATTTGGGCGGGCAAGTGTTCTAGGATACTGCTTCTTCTTTTGCCCCTTGGTTGTGCTGGATGTCCGTCTGCAGCACTAGGCCTGGAGAAAGCTTCACTTTCTTTCTTAAAGGAGCACAGATGAAGGTCATCAGTTTAGTCCCTCTGGTCCATCAAAAAGCTGCCCACGTGTTATATTTAAGTAAAATGTCATGGTGAATGCACCCTTACCTCGTACCCTATGGGCCGCCATTATTTCCCATTCTCCTTAAGGATGTTGGAAGTGTGTAATCCTGAGCCATTAGGAGCTTTGGCAACTTGTCCTCTGTCTCCTTTTTTTCCAGTCAAGCCGTGTGAACACATTGATCTGGATATCAGGGTGTGCAGGCAGAGTGTCTCTGCCACATGTTCATTTGCCCACTCTCACTCACACAGGCAGGCACCCACAAACCACAGACACAATGCACTCACTCACAAGGGACCCTGCAACCAGAAGTAAAATCACAAACACATGCACACACAGAGACACATGCTCATGCAGACACAAACACTCGTGTCAAACATGCCCAGACATACACACACACACACACACACAGACATACACACACACACACGTTAGCTCACACTAGCAAAGGGGTGTGAGCGCAAGCATTATTGGACACAGACACACACACCCCACCACAGGCCCCAAACTGCCCACAATCTCTTCCACACTGGCTCTAAATGTGCAAAGCAGAACGGGAGATAGGCGAGCATTCCTGGCTCCAGGCCTGGGTCATCATGCCATTTATTGGGCAACTAGGGCCTTCTCCTGAGAATGAATGTGGGAAGTCTGTTATCAGATAGGCCCAAGTGGCAGGTGTGAAACTGGAGCATCCTGGGGCAAGCTGCTTAAAAAGGGACCCTGCAACCAGGGTAAGGGCAGAGAAAGTCCCCTTGGGAGCCTTGTCCCTATGGAATGCCATGAGAATCTGTGGCACGTGGTGGCCTTCCCCAGCCTCCCTGAGCCACCATCCTCCCACCCCGCCTGTGTGAAAGCCAAGACAGCCTGAGCAGAGTCAGACTTGAGTGAGTTGCTGAGTGTCCCCTGTGAGGGAGACTCCGGCCTCAGGCCCTGTGGCTACCTGTGGAGCCATCCCATTCTGGTGACCTCCATGTGCCATCCCAAGGTGGTAAACTCTACCTGCAGCTCCAGGCTTTGGAGGACCCTCAGTTCTGGGGAAAATTCTTTTGTAATCCAGCTGAGTGGCCAGTGCCTTGTCCTGGGGCGGCAGCCCTATGATCCCAGTCTTCCTGTGGTTTCCCAGAGGCCATGATTATATGTCTTTTGTCTTTTACATCCTGCACTGGTGGGAGCCATAATACCTGGAGAGAACCAAAGGAAGGGCAAAGGCTGGCTGCCTCAACAGCATTCTGCAGGGTCTCCAGCCTACAGGTCCTTGGTCCTAGGGTCCCCTAAATTTGGTGGTCAACCTGGGACCAGGTGGCTGGTTCCTTTGTCTTCTCCTTGTCTTTTTTTTCTCCTTCCTCTTTACTTTTTTTCACATGGGAAAGCATGGAGGGCCTTGGCTTGGAGGGGCAGTTACGGTCGTAGTTGGCATTTGTGAAGCCATACTGCCATCAAGCGGAAACTAGTTCTGGAAACAAGAGGCAGCTGGGCACAAGTGTTGGGGATATCCCAGGGGCACAAAAGAGATGGTGGCGTTTGGTCCCCAGACTGAAGCCGGACGAGAGAGGAACCCCTCGCTGGCCCTTCGCCTGGGCTCATTCTTAGGATGGCACCCTGGCTCCACAGCTGTCTTTAAGAAAGGGCAGTCAGGTAGGCTGTGAGCAAGCAGAGCTTCATAGGACAGAAAATGGCTTCCCCGGCAGTCTTCAGGAACTGCCAGGCGTGAATCACCCCACACTCAGCATCCTGAAGCTCCTTTTCCTCCCGGGAGGGTAGGGGCTCCCTATCCCCCCTGTGGCCCCCCAAGGGCACCTCGGAGCTGCCCACAAAAGAGACCAGGGTAAACAGCCCCATTCTCATCCGTCAGTTGCCAGTGGCTTCCCTTATGCACATCTCAAAATGGCTGCTGGAGCAGCTCCACCCTGTGGGCTGACTGGTCTGCAGGTTGCCTGGCTGCTCTGTCTCTGGGCCTCTAGGGTAGCTGCTTCTCCAAGGGGTCCCAACGGCAGGTACACTTTGTTCTAGGGCTCTAAACCTCGATCAGGGAAACCCTGGCTTAGGCAGAGTCCACCCAGCCCCGCACATTTTCGCTGATCTTGGTGCCTAGCAGAAGGCAAGTGTTTCTGCAGCCTGTTGTCATGTTCAGAAACACCTTCTGCTGGATGGCACTGTGGCTCCACAAATGGCAGTCATGTCTTCTTCTTCCCCCACCTTGCTTTCATCTTTCTCCATTTCCTGCCAACTGAACAAAACCAACACAGAAAACCAAAAGCGAAGAAACAAAGAAAGAAACTGTCCAAGGAGTACCCACCTCACCTACAGCAGGTCTCCCCACCTACAAGGTCACTTTGCAGAAACCTGCAACAGTAGGAGGGTTCTCTGCCTCCCCCCTTCCCTCTAGATTCTTCTCTGGGCAGGGGTCCCAGTGAATTAGAGGATCCTATCCTCAATACATCCCACCCTTAGGCGGTGGCATGGTGGGGGTAGGTCGCACTGGGGGCAGTGTGAGGGGGTACAGGGGGAGGGGTGTGTGAGTGAGTGGGCCTGCGTGTGGGCCCCTGCCAATTCCTCTACGAATCTGCACAGGTCTGCTACGAAGAGACCAGGCCGAATGCTGGTGCGCAGCACACTTGTCTCTAGGCAGCGGTCTTTCTCTTGTGGAAGGGATAAAAGCTTGGATGGAAAGCAGCCAGTTCAAACAGGTATCCGTACATTGTTGACCCATCCAACCACAGGGATTCGGGCCAGATATTTCTTGCGATGGGACTGGATGGACGGACTCTTGTCTGAGACCTTCAGCGACCTCTCTCACTGGAGCCCAGGCACTCATTCGTGCCCAGAAGTGGGAGGGGTATTTCAGGGTGAATTTCACAGTTGGCTCTTCTGGAGAGAGAGCCACTTGGCATGTCTGATAGAGCATGCATGCTTACTGGAATGTGGTGGTTCACCAGTTAGTTGTTCCGGCATCTTGGTCATTCTGCCAAAGTGCATGGGTAGCTCGCTTTCACCTGGGCCCTGTCTGTGTTGCTGTGCTGCGTGTGGAAGGAGAGATTTTATGTGGAGTGTTTTAATTTGTGGTTGGGCGATTGTGCCTTGGTTTGATACAGAGCTCTCTGGGCTCCTCAAGGTAAACTCTGGTGCTTGCTGGATATTCATCCCGGAAAATGAATGAGACGGTCGAGGACAAATTATGCCGGCCCTTTAGCGTCTCCAGGCAGACATAAGAAAGCCTGATGTGGGCCATCATACAAAGCCCATGTTGGGATGCGAAGCCGTGACCGTGTTGCTCTAAAGGTTATATATGCTACCCATGCTGTTCAGTGCCTGGGCAGCAGCTTGGAACACAATGCTCTCTGAATATTGCAACTGTTCTCTGTCTTTGCTTGTTACAAGTCTTTCTGGATGTGTAGGCTGCACTGGGAACAGGCAGAGTTTCACAGGACAGAAAATTTACCCCACAGGTAATGATTCCCACAGTCAGGGGTGCATGAACCACTCTCACAAGAGGAACGTCAATCTCGTGTGTGGGCCTGCACTCTCTGGGCATTCCATGGAGAAGACCCACATGACCATGGAACAGGCGTCACCCTGTTTCTTTTAATTGTCAACAAATGCGGGTCCTTTTTTCATATGTAGGTAGCATCCACCACGGGGCACCTCCGGCTCTGCCTAGGGAAAATGAGAGTATAAAAGAATGCAGGAAGATCTGGACTGTGTCTTTAGGGGTGGCATTGCGACTCTGAGTTTCAGAGATTCTCGTTTTTAACTTTTAACCCTCATCACATCTCAACTTTTTCCTGTCTTCATCTGTGCTTGCATAGGTCCTCAGGCACATCCATGTATCCCCACCCATACTCACAAGTGTCTGCCCAGACACCTTCATTCACACCTGTGTCTGGTCGTCTAGGCTGCTCTCAGTGGGATTTTTCAGGTTTCCGGTTCCCTCTTCATCTTTCTTGTCCCTTTCTGTCTGACTTCCCAGTATTTGTTGGCATAATGTTTCGGATGGGGTTGGGATAGGGGCAGCGGGGAACAGGGCAGCCCCCTGGCCTAACAGGCCTCTGTGCGGACGCGGTGGAGATCTGGGATTATGGGACTGACTCTTTTTCCTGGCTGATGGCTCCCTCTCTGTGAGCCCACAGGAGGCCACTTGGGCTGCCAGGTGTCCACCTGGAGCACTCTACATTCCAGTTCACTCTCAACTTCATTGCTCACTCTGATTCTTTGTGCACTTTTGGAGGTTTTCTCCCTTTACTTTTTTCTTCTTTACTCCCTTTACTTTTCATCCACTTTTGTTTGGGGAGGTCAGGATCAGCCTGGAACTCTGGGTCAACTGGGCTAGGGAACACCCTTAGGGAAAACAAACTTATTTTTCCTAAGGAAATTAGAAGGACCCCAGCTGATCCCTGCAAGGAGTGATTGGCATTTCCCTCTCCTTTCTGCCTTCTCTCCATATTGCCATTTGTGGCTGATTATCTCTTTTCCCTGATATACATTTCCTCCCTGTTTTTCATCTTCCTCTCTTTTTGGGGGTCCTTCCCTGCCTTGGCCTTGTAGGCTTGGGGCTCAGTGGTTCCTTGCAGTCTGCTGATGACATCCTCAGGGCACTGTTCAGCCTGCACCTGTGTCTTCTGTAGCTCCTGCAGGACTATTTGTGGATCAAAGCTTTAGATCCCACTCGGGAAAGATCTCATTGACAAGAAGCTTCTCAGTTGTGTGTCCTTTAAGTGGGACATGACCGGTGGCTCCCTGCCACCTGTTGTGTATGTCATCACACATTCAGGTCCCCCTGAACTAGATCATTCAGGAGAGCTACAATGGCATGGACCTCCCACTTCCTATTCTTTTTCTCCTTCTGGTTCTTCTTCCTCTTCCTACTCCTGCTCCTCTTCTTTATTGTTCTTTTTCTCCTTTCCTCCTCCTCCTCCTCCAACTCCCTCTCCTTCTTCTTCTTTTTCTTTCCCTCTTCTTCTTCTTTCTTCTTCTTCTTCCTCTTCTTCCCCTTCCCCTTCCTCTCCTTCTCCTTCTCCTCCTTCTCCTTCTTCTTCCTCTTCCTCTTCTTCTCTCCTTCTTGTTTCCTTTTCCTCCTCCTTCTCTTCTTTTCTTCTTTGATTTCTTTTTTTGCCTTCTTTTTCTTTCTCTCCTTCCTTTCTATTTCTCCTTCTACATCTTTTTTTCTACTTTTCTTCTCCTTCTTCTACTTGTTCTTCTTTCTTTCTTTTTTTTTTTCACTTTCGGATTTCTGCATGCAACTGTTCTAGCAGATTGCTTCTGCTCCTTGTGATGGGGGATGTCCCTCTGCAGCTCTAGGCCTCAAGAAATGCCTCACTTTTCTTCTTAAAAGAACAGCGATGAAGGTCACCAGTTCAGTCCTTCTTTTCCACCAAAAAGCTGTCCTCGTGTTACTTTTAAGTGAAATGTCATGGTAAACACACCCTGTACCTAGTACCTTATAGCCCACCATTCTTTCCTGTTCCCCTTGTGGACTCTCTAAATGTGTAATCCTGAGTCAGTAGGAGCCTCAGCAATGTTATGTTGTTCCCCTATTGCCTTTCCTTCTAGTCAAGCCAGGTGAACAAAATGATACGGATTTCAGTGTGTACAGTCAGGCTGTCTCTGCCACGTGCCAATTTGCCCACTCTCACTCACACAAGCAGGAACCCACAGACCACAGACACAGAACACATGCACACACTCACAAGAAACCCCACAACTAGAAATGAAATTACAAAACCCATACACACATGGAGATACATGCAGATGCAGACACAAACACACATGCAGGCACACACACACAGGCACACTGACACATAAAGTCACACATACGCAACCAGACCAATAAACAGGTAACCTCACATGAGCACAGGGATTGGGGCTCAAGCATTCCCACACTTAGAGGTAAACAAACACACAAAGCCACAGGCATGAGACTGCCCACACTCGCTCATACGGGCTCTCAATCGCTGACAAGCAATGGGCTATGGGCAAGCATTCCTGGCTTCAGGCCTGGGTCCTCATGCCATTGATTGGGCAACTTGGCTTTCTCCCGAAAATGAATGTGGGCAGTCTTTTATCAGAAAGGCCACAGCAGCGGATGTGAAACTGGAGCTTCCTGGGTCAACCTGCTTAAAAACGGACTCCCCTTTCAGATAGAGGCAGAGAGAGGCCTGTTGGGAGCCTTAGCCCTTTGTGATGTCATGGGAATCTGTGGCGTGTGGTGGCCTATTTGAGTCCCCCTAAGCCACCATCCTCCCACCCCTGCCTGTGTGAAAGCCAGGACAGCCTGTGTAGAGTGAGACTTGCGCTAGTTGCTGAGTGTGCTCTCTAAGGGATACACCTGCCTCAGGTCGTGTGGCTCCCGGTTGAGCAGTCTGCCCGTTCTGGTGACCTCCATCTGCCAGCCCAAGGCGGTAAACTACCTGGAGCCTTTGAGAGGACTCCTAGTCCTGCAGTAAAACCTTGTGTAAGCCAGCCGAGTGACCAGCACCTTGTCCTGGAACGGCAGCCCTTTAATCCCAAGTCTCTTGTGTCCCAGTGCCCATGATTATGTGTCATTTGTCTTTTACTTTCTGCAGGAGCAGGAGACGTGAAACTGGGAGAAGGCCAAAGGAAGGGCAAAGACTGGCTACGTAAACGGTATTCCTGCAGGGTCTCCAGCCTACTGGTCCTTGGTCATTGGGACCTGTGAGTTTTGGTGGTCAACCTGGGACCAGTTGGCTGGTTCCTTTCTCTCCCTCCTGTCTTTTTCTCTTTCTCCTTCCTATTTACTTTTTTCACATTGGAAAAGGCAGAGGCCCTCAGGGTGGAGGAGCAGGGTTACAACTGTAGTTGGCGTTTGTGGAGCCATACTGCCATCAAGTGGAAATTGTTTCTGGAAATGGGAGGCACCTGAGCTCATGTGCTGAGGAAAGCTCAGGAGCACTAGACAGATGGTGGTGTGGGGCCCCCAGGCTGAATCTGAGAGAGGAACTCCTGTCTGGCCCATGGTCTATGCTCATTCCCAGGATAGCGCCCTGGCTCCACAGCTCTCTTTGTAAGAATGGACAGGCAGAGGCGGCCCACCATGGGTTCCCCTGGCAGCCCCCAGAGACTGCTTGGCATGAGTTGCCCCACCCCAGCATCCCAAAACTTCTTTGTTCCCAGGGAGGATAGGGTGCCCCTGCCCCTGTGTGGCCCCAGCCAAGGGCACCCCTGAACTCTCCACAAGAGACCAGAGCAAATGGCCCCAGACTCAGCCATCAGTGAACAGTGGTTTCTTTTAAACCCATTTCAAGATGGGGAAGCTCTGCCCACTGGGCTGACTGGTCTTGGGGCTGCCAGACTGTTCTGTCCCCGGGCCTCTAGATTAGCTGCTTCTTCATAGAGTTCCAATGGCAAGTACACTTCCTTAAGGGCTCTGAACCCCGGTGGGGGAAACCCTGGCTTGGGCCTAGTCTACCCAGCCTGGCACATCCTCACTGATACCTGTGCCTGGAAGAAGGCAAGTGTCCTTGAAGCCTGTTGTCATGTTAAGAAACACCTTCAGCTGGATGGCACTGTGGCTCCACAAATGGCAATCACCCCTTTTCCTTCCTCCACTTTGCCTTTCTCTTCTTCTTTTTGCTGCCAACCAAACAAAAGAAACACAAAAAAACAAAGAAACAAAGAAACTGCCCAAGGAGCACCCACCTCATCTTCAGCAGGGCTCCCCACCTATGTGGTTACTTTGGGGAAACTTGCAACAGTAGGAGTGATCTCTGCCACTCCTACCCTCTGGATTCTTCTCTGGGCAGGGGGTCCCAGTAATCCAAAGGAGCCTATCCTCAAGAAATGCTATGCTTTTGCTGTGGATTTGTAGCACTGGGGGCAGTGTGAGGGGGTAAAGGGGGGGGGGTGTGGGTGTTTAGGCCTCTGTGTGGGCCACTGCAGATTCTTCTATGAATCTGCACAGGCCTCCTCAGAAGGAGACCGGTGCCTGCCTATGGAAAACATAGGAAGAAAAGAATGCGGGAAGATCTGGACTGTGTCCTTAGGGGTGGCAAGGTGACTTTGAGTGTCAGAAATCCTCATTTGTAACATTTAACTCCCATCTCATCTAACTTTTTTCCTGTCTTCATCTGTGCTTCTATATGTTCTCAGGCACATACATGTATCCCCACCAATACTCACTAAAAGGTGTCTGCCCAGGCGGCTCCACTCACACTCAGATCCCCACGTCTAGGTAACTCTCAATGGGCAGGGTTCTTCAGCTTCCCAGTTTTCTCTTATTCATTTTTGTTCTCCCTTTCTGTCTGGCTTCCCAATATTTGCTGGTGGAGTGTGTGGGATGGTGTGGGGGTGGGGACAGTGGGGAGCAGGGCAGTCTCTTGGCTCCACTGGCCTCTGTGTGGAGCCAGTACAAACCCTGGCCTAAGGGTCTGATGCTTTTTTCTGGCAGGTGACTCTTCTTGTACGAAGGCACAAGAGGCCATTCGGGCAGCCACCTTTCCACCTGGGATATCCTGCATTTCAGTTCACTCTCATCCTCATTGCTCACCCTGATTCTTTGTGTACTTTGGAGTTTTTCTTCCTTCACTTTTTTCTTCTTCACTCTTTACTTTTCATCAATTTCTGGTTTGGGGAGTTCAGGATCAGCCTGCAGAAGCAGGTCGGGTGGGCACAGGAATGTCCTTAGAGAAAGTATGCCTACTTTTCCTAAGGAAATCAGAAGGACCCTGGCTGACCCCTGGGGGTGTAAGCAGCATCCCCCTCCCCTATCTGCCTTCTCTCAGTATTGCCATAGGTGGCTTATTACCTCCTTTCTCTGGTATACATTTCCTCCTCGTTTTACATCTCTCCTGCCACCCATTTCTGGGGTACTTCCCTGCCCAGGCCTTGTAGATTAGAAGCTCATGGCCCCTTGCAGTGCGCTGATGACATCTGGAGGGCATGGCTCAGCCTGCACCTCAGTCCTCTGTAGCTTCTCTAGGCCTACTTGTAGATCAAAGCCCTTGATACCACTCAGAAAAGAACCCATCAACAAGAAGCTTCTTGGTGTTGTGTCCTTTCACCGGGACATCACTGGTTTCTCCTTGCCACTTGTTGTGTATGTCACCATGCAGTGAGGCACCCCTGAACTAGGTCCTTCAGGACAGCTGCTGTGGCGTGAAGCTGCCACTTCTTGTTCTCGTTGTCTTTCTGGTTCTTCTTCCTCTTCCTCCTCCTCCTCTTTTTTCTTCTTCTTTTTCTTCTCCTTCTCCTTCTCTTTGTCATTCTCCTTCTCATTTTTCTCCTCTTTCTTCTCTTTTTCCTTTCACTTTTGGCTCTTGGCGGGTCAAGCATTACACTGAGACTGCTTCTTCCTCTGCTCCTGGTGATGCAGGATGCCCCTTTGCAGAACAAAAGTGAGAAAGGCCTCATTTGTTCTTAAAGGAGCAGATATGAAGGTCACCATTTCAGTCCCTCTGGTGCTCCACAGAGGAGCCCATGTGTTACTTTTCATGAAATGTCACCATGAACCCATCCCTTAACCTGTTCCTCATGGCTCACCGTTCTTTCCCATTCTCTTTGTGGATGCTCTAAATGTGTAATCCTGAGCCAGTAAGAGCCTTGACAAGTTGTCCCCCTTTGCCTTTTCTTTCAATCCAGCCATGTGAACACAACGATCCAGATTTCAGTGTGTATAGGCAGGCTGTCTCTCCCACGTGTCCATTTGCCCACTCTCACTCACACAGGCAGGCACCCAGAGACCACAGACACAGACACAACTGCATGCACTCACAGGGAAACCCCGACAACCACAAATATAATCACAAACACACATGCACAGGGAGATACACACACACAGACACAAACACATACACTAACACATGCACATGCACAAGCTCATAGACACACACACGCACACACACACACACGCAAATCCTCACACGGTCCCAGGGTTGCGGGCCCAAGCATTCACTCACACAGACGCACACACAATGCGTCATCACAGCCACCAGACTGCCCACGAACTCTCCCATAAAGGCTCTCAGTCAGCCACAGGCAATGGGCTATGGGTGAGGATTCCTGGCTCCAGGCCTGGGTCATTATGCTGTTGATTGGACAACTAAGGCCTTCTCCTGAGAATGAATGTGGGAAGTCTGTTATCAGATAAGCCCCAGCAGCCAGTGTGAAACTGGAGCCTCCTGGGTCAACCTGCTTAAAAAGGGACCACACTTTGGGTAGAGGCAGAGAGTCCCCTTGGGACCCTTGGCCCTCTGTGATGCCATGGGAATCTCTGTTGCATGGTGGCCTTCCCCAGTTCCCCTAAGCCACCCTCATGTCACCCCTCCCCCACCCCCCACTTCCCATGTGAAAGCCAGGACAGCCTGCACAGGGTCAGACTTCAGTCAGTTGCTGAGTATTCCCTCTGAGGGAGACTCCTGCCACACGCCGTGTGACTGCCTGTTGAGCCGATCGCTCATTTTGGTGACCTCCATGTGCCAGCCCAAGGTGGTAAACTCTATCTGGAGCTCCAGGCTTTGGGAGAACCACCAGTCCTGCAGCAAAACCTTGTGTAATTCAGCTGGGTGACCAGCACCTTGTCCTGGGGCGGCAGCCCCATGATCCCAGTCTTCCTGTGGTTTCCCAGTGGCCATGATTACGTATCATTTGTCTTCTATTTTTCTGCATGAGCATGAGCCATGAAACCTGGAGAGGGCCAAAGGAAAAGCAAAGGCTGGCTGCATAAAGAGGATTTCCGCAGTGTCTCCCGCCTACGCCTACTGGTCTTAGGTCGTAGGGTCCCTTAAGTTTGGTGGTCAACCTGAGACCAGGTGGCTGGTTCCTTTTTATCCTCCCTGTCTTTTTTTCTTTCTCTTTCCCTTTTCTTTTTTTTCACATTGGAAAGGGTGGAAGCCGTCGGATTGGAGGGGCAGGGTTAAGCTTGTAATTGGCGTTTGTAGAGCCATAGTGCCCTCGAGCGGAATCTGTTTCCGGAAACTGGAAGCAGCTGGGCACGAGTGCTGGAGAAATCCCAGGAGCACGAAAGAGATGGTGGCGGTGTGGGGCCCCCAGGCTGAAGCTGAACGAGAGAGGAACTCCTGGCTGGCCCTTTGCCTTTGCTCATTACCAGGATGGCACCCGGGCTCCACAGCCCTCTCCGAAAAAAGGGCAGGAAGGGGCAGCCTTCCATGGGTTCCCCTGGCCATCTCCACGAATTGCCGGGCAGGAGTCGTCCCGCCCACAGTACCCCAAAGCTCCTTGGTTCACTGGGAGGATAGGGGACCTCTAGCCCCACCGTGATTCCAGGCAAGGGCACCCCAGAACTCCCCACAAAAGAGACCAGTGTAAACAACCCCAGTCTCTGCAGTCAGTAGTCAGTGGCTTCCCTTAAGCCCACCTCAAGATGGCTGCCAGGGCACCTCCGCCCTCTGGGCTGACTGGTTTTGGGGCTGCCTGGCTGCTCTGTCCCTGGGCCTCTAGATTAGCTGCTTCTCCGTGGGGTCCAAATGGCAGGCACACTTCCTTCAAAGGCTTAAAACCGCGATGGGGGAAACCCTGGCTAAGTCAGAGTCCACCCAGCCCGACATATTCTCGCTGAAGTCTGTGCCTGTCAGAAGGCAAGTGTCCCTGCAGCCTGTCGTGTTCAGAAACAACTGCCGCTGGATGGCAGTGTGGCTCCAGAAATGGCAGTCACTTATTTCCCTTGCCTTTCTCTTTCTCCTTTTGCTTCCAACAAAACAAAACAAACAACAATAAAACAAAACAAAACAAAAAGAAAAGAAATCAGCCATGGAGCACTCACCTCACCTACAGCAGGACTCCCCACCTACATGGTCTCTTTGGGGAAACCTACAACAATCGAAGGTCTCTCTGCCTCCCTCCTTCCCTCTGGATTCCTCTCTGGGCAGGAGTCCCAGTGAGCCAGAGGAGCCTATCCTCAAAAAATCCCACCCTTGGGGCTGTGGCATGGTGGGGATAGGTTGCACTGGGGGCAATGTGAAGGGGTACAGGGGGAGGGGTGTGTGAGTGCGTGGGCCTGCTTGTGGGCCGCTGCTGATTACTTCTCTGAATTTGCACAAGCCTGCTAAGGAGACCAGGCTGCCTGCTTGTGCGCACTATGCTCGTAAATAGGCAACACACTGTTTCTTGGGGAAGGGACAAAAGCTTGGTTCAAAAGCAGCCAGATCCAACAGGCGTCCATAGATTGTTGACCCTTCTAGCAGAAGAAGGTCGGGCCAGGTATCTGTCAGGATGAGACTTGACAGATTGGACACCTGTCCCAGGCCTTCAGCTACCTTTCTCACTGGAGCCCAGGCACTCATCCATGCCCAGGAGTAGGAGGGGTATTCTGGGTGGCTTCCACAGGCGGCTCTCCTAGAGACAGCCACTTGGCATAGCTGATGGAGCATGCGTGCTCACTGAATATGGTGGTTCACCAGTTAATTCCCCGGGCATCTTGGTCATTCTGCCAAATACATGGGTAGCCAGGCCCCAGCCATGCTCACTTTTGCCTGGGCCTCCTCTGTGTTCCTGTGCTGGGCATGGAAGTGAAGGTTGAGGCTGGCGTGCCTTTGCAGGTGGGGAGGTGGCTGTTCCTTGGTTTGATACAGAGCTCTCTGGGCTCCTCAAGCTGAATTCTATTGCTTGTCAGATTATTCAGCCTGGAAAATGGATGAGACAGTGGAGGACAAATTGTGCCACCCCTTTTGGGTCTCCAGGCAGAAATGGGAAAGCCGGGCATGGGTCCTTCATACAGAACACTTGTTGAGATGCAAAGCTGTGGCCTCATTGCTCTAAAGGTTGCATGTCTTACCCATGCCTCTCAGTGACTGGAGAGCAGCATGGAACACGACCCTCTCAGAATATTGCAAATGTTTTCTTTCTTTGCTTGTTACAAGTCTTCCTGGATGTGTAGGCCGCACTGGGAATGTGCAGAGCTTCAGAGGAGAGAAAATTCACCCCATGGGTTATGATTCCCACACTCAGAGGTGTATGACCGACTCTCACGAACGTCAGTTTCATGCATGGGCTTGCACTCTCAGGGCATTCCAGGAAGAAGGACAGCATTACCATGGAACAGGAATCACTCCCTTTCTGTCACTTGTCAAACTAATGTGGATCCTTTTCTCATGTGTAGTAATCACCATGGGGGCACCTCCAGTGCCTGCATAGGGAAAATGCAGGAAGAAAGGAATGCAGGAAGATCTGGACAGAGTTCTTCGGGGTGGCATTGGGAGTCTGAATGTCAGAGGTCCTCATTTTTAACATTTAACTCCCATTACATCTCACCTTTTTCCTGTCTTTATCTGTGCTAGTTCTGCATGCAGAACATGCAGGTTTGTTACGTAGATATAGACGTGCCATGGTGGTTTGCTGCACCCATCAACCCGTCACCTACATTAGATATTTCTCTTAATGCTATCCCTCCCCTAGCTCCCCACCCCATGACAGGCCCTGGTGTGTGATGTTCCCCTCCCTGTGTCTATGTGTTCTCATTGTTCAACTCCCACTTATGAGTGAGAACATGTGGTGTTTGGTTTTCTGTTAGTTTGCTGAGAATTATGGTATCCAGCTTCATCCATGTCTCTGCAAAGGACATGAACTCATCCTTTTTATGGCTGCATAGTATTCCATGATATATATGGGCCACATTATCTTTATCCAGCTTATCATTGATGGGCATTTGGGTTGGTTCCAACTCTTTGCTATTGTAAACAGTGCCACAATAAACATACGTGTACAAGTGTTTTTATCATAGAATGATTTATAATCCTTTGGGTATATGTCCAGTAATAGGATTGCTGAGTCAAATGGTATTTCTAGTTCTAGATGCTTGAGGAATTGCCACACTGTCTTCCAGAATGGTTGAACTAATTGACACTCCCACCAACAGTGTAAAAGCATTCCTATTTCTCCACATCCTCTTCAGCATCTATTATTTTCTGACTTTTTAAAGATCACCATTGTAACGGGCATGAAATGGTATCTCATTGTGGTTTTGATTTGCATTTCTCTAATGCCCAGTGATGATGAGCTTTTTTCATATGTTCATTGGCTGCATAAATGTCTTCTCTTGAGAAGTCTCTACTCATATCCTTCACCCACTTTTAGATGGGGTTGTTTGTTTTTTTCTTGTAAATTGGTTTAAATTCTTTGTAGATTCTGGATATTAGCCTTTTGTCAGATGGGTAGATTGCAAAGAGTTGCTCCTATTCTGTAGGTTGCCTTTTCACTCTGATGTTGGTGTTTTAGTCATGAAGTCTTTGCCCACGCCTATGTTCTGAATGGTATTGCCTAGGTTTTCTTCTAGGGTTTTTATGGTTTTAGGTCTTAGTTTTAAGTCTTTAATCCATCTTGAGTTAATTTTTTATAAAGTGTAAGGAAGGGTTCCAGTTTCAGCTTTCTGCATATGGCTAGCCAGTTTTCCCAGCACCATTTATTAAATAGAAAATCTTTTCCCCATGGCTTGTTATTGCCAGGTTTGTCAAAGATGCTGTAGATGTGTGATGTTATTTTGGAGGCCTCCATTCTGTTCTATTGGTTTATATATCTGTTTTGGTAGCAGTACCATGCTGTTTTGGTTACAGTAGCCTTGTAGTATAGTTTGAAGCCAGGCAGCGTGATGCCTCCAGCTTTGTTCTTTTTGCTTAGGATTGTCTTGGCTATTTGGGCTCTTTTTTGGTTTCATTTGAACTTTAAAGTAGTTTTTTTCTAATTCTGTGAAGAGAGTCAGGGGTAGCTTGATGGGGATAGCATTGAATCTATAAATTACCTTGGGCAGTATGGCCATTTTCATGATATTGATTCTTCCCATCCATGAGCATGGAATGTCCTTCCATTTGTTTGTGTCCTCTTTTATTTCATTGAGCAGTAGTTTTTAGTTATCCTCAAAGAGGTCCTTCACATCCCTTATAAGTTGGATTCCTAGGTATTTTATTCTCTTTGTAGTAATTGTGAATGGGAGTTCACTCATGATTTGGCTCTGTGTTTGTTCTTGGTGTACAGGAATGCTTGTGATTTTTGGACATTGACTTTGTATCCTGAGACTTTGCTGAAGTAGCTTATCAGCCTAAGGGATTTTGGGCCGAGACAATGGGGTTTTCTAAATATACAATCATGTTATCTGCAAACAGGGACAATTTGACTTCCTCTTTTTCTAATTGAATACGCTTTATTTCTTTCTCTTGCCTGATTGCCCTGGCCAGAACTTCCAATACTGTGTTGAATAGGAGTGGTGAGAGAGGGCATTCTTGTCTTGTGCCAGTTTTCAAAGGGAATACTTCCAGGTTTTTCCCATTCAGTATGATATTGGCTGTGGGTTTGTCATGAATAGCTCTTACTGTTTTGAGATACATTCCATCAATACCTAGTCTATTGAAAGGTTTTAGCATGACGGCTGTTGAATTTTGTCAAAGGCCTTTTCTGCATCTGTTGAGATAAGCCTGTGGTTTTTGTCATTGGTTCTGCTTATGTGATGGATTAAGTTTATTAATTTGCATATGTTGAACCAGCCTTGCATCCCAGGGATGAAGCCGACCTGATCGTGGTGGACAAGCTTTTTCAAATGCTGCCTAAAATCCTCTTTTTTTGTTGTGTCTCTGCCAGCCTTTGGTATCAGGATGATGCTAGCCTCATAAAAGTTAGGGAGTTAGGGAGGACTCCCTCTTTTTCTATTGTTTGGAATAGTTTCAGAAGGAATGGTACCAGCTCCTCTTTGTACCTCTGGTAGAATTCGTCTGTGAATCCGTCTGGTCCTGTACTCTTTTTTGGTAAGTAGGCTATTAATTGTTGCCTCAGTTTCAGAGCCTGTTATTGGTCTATTCAGGGATTTGACTTCTTCCTGGTTTTGTCTTGGGAGAATGTACGTGTCCAGGAACTTATCCATTTCTTCAAGATTTTCTAGTTTATTTGCATAGAGGTATTTATAGTATTCTCTGATGGTAGTTTGTATTTCTGTGGGATCGGTGGTGATATCCCCTTTATCATTTTTCATCGCATCTATTTGATTCTTCTCTCTTTTCTTCTTTATTAGGCTGGCTAGCGGTCTGTCTGTTTTGTTGATCTTTCCAAAAAACGAGCTCCTGGACTCATTGATTTTTTTGATGGTTTTTTCTTGTCTCTGTATTCTTCAGTTCTGATCTGATTCTAGTTATTTCTTGCCCTCTGCTAGATTTTTGAGTTTGTTTGCTTCTGCTTCTCTATTTCTTTTAAATGTGATGTTAGGTTGTTGATTTTAGATCTCTCCTGCTTTCTCTAGTGGGCATTCGGTGCTATAAATTTCCCTCTCCACACTGCTTTAAACATGTCCCTGAGATTCTGCTACATTGTGTCTTTTTTCTCATTCATTCAAAGAATATATTTATTTCTGCCTTCATTTCGTTATTTACCCGGTAGTCATTCAGATGCAGGCTGTTCAGTTTTCATGTAGTTGTGCAGTTTTGAGTGAGATTCTTAATCCTGAGTTGTAATTTGATTGCACTGTGGTCTTAGAGACTGTTTGTTATAATTTCCATTGTTTTGCATTTGCTGAGGAGTGTTTTACTTCCAATTATTTGGTCAGTTTTAGAATAAGTGTGATGTGTTGCTGAGAAGAATGTGTATTTTGTTGATTTGGGGTGGAGAGTTCTGTAGATGTCTATTAGGTTCACTTGGTCCAGAGCTGAGTTCAAGTCCTGGATATCCTTGTTAATTTTCTTTCTCGTTGATCTAATATTGACAGTGGGGTTTTAAAGTCTCCCACTGTTTTTGCGTGGGAATGTAAGTCTCTTTGTAGGTCTCTAAGAACTTGCTTTATGAATCTGTATGCTCCTGTATTGGGTGCATGTATATTGAGGATAGTTAGCTCTTCTTGTTGCATTGATTTATTTACCATTATGTAATGTCCTTCTTTGTCTCTTTTGATCTTTGTTCATGTAAACTCTATTTTATCAGAGACTAGGATTGCAACCCCTGCTTTTTTTTGCTTTCCATTTGTTTGGTAAGTATTCCTCCATCCCTTTTGTTGAGCCTATGTGTGTCTTTGCATGTGGGATGGGTCTCCTGAATACAGCACACCAACGGGTCCTGACTCTTTATCCAATTTGCCAGTCTGTGTCTTTTAATTGGGGCATTTAGCCCATTTACATTTAAGGTTAATATTGTTATGTGTGCATTTAATCCTGTCATTATGATGCTAGCAGGTTTTTTGGCCTGTTAGTTGATGCAGTTTCTTCATTGTGTTGATAGTCTTTACAATTAGTATGTTTTTGCAGTGGCTGGTACTGGTTGATCCTTCCATGTTTAGTGCTTCCTTCAGGAGCTCTTATAAGGCAGGCCTGGTGGTGACAAAACCTCTCAGCATTTGCTTGTCTGTAAAGGATTTTATTTCTCCTTCACTTATGAAACTTAGTTTGGCTGAATATGAAATTCTGGGTTGAAGATTCTTTTCTTTAAGAAGGTTGAATATTGGCCCCAACTCTTTTCTGGCTTGTAGGGTTTCTCCCGAGAGACCTGCTGTTAGTCTGATTGGCTTCCCTTGTAACCCAACCTTTCTCTCTGTCTTCCCTTAATATTTTTTCCTTCATTTCGACCTTGGTGAATCTGACGATTGTGTGTCTTGGGGTTGCTCTTCTCAAGGAGTATCTTTGTGGTGTTTTCTGTTTTTCCTGAATTTGAATGTTGGCCTGCCTTGCTAGATTGGGGAAGTTCTCCTGGATAATATCGTGAAGAGTCTTTTCCAACTTGCTTCCATTCTCCCTGTCACTTTCAGGTACACCAATCAAATGCAGTTTTGGTCTTTTCACATAGTCCCATATTTCTTGGAGGCTTTGCTCATTTCTTTTGACTCTTTTTTTCTCTAATCTTGTCTTCTTGCCTTATTTTATTGAGTTGATCTTCAATCTCTGATATCCTTTTTCTGCTTGATCCATTCAGCTGTTGATACCTGTGTATGCTTCACGAAGTTCTCATGCTGTGTTTTTCAGCTCCATCAGGTCATTTATCTTCGTCTCTAAACTGGTTATTCTAGTTAGCAATTCATCTAACGTTTTTTCAAGGTTCTTAGCTTCCTTGCATAGGTTAGAACATGTTCCTTTAGCTTGGAGGAGTTTGTTATTACTCACCTTTTCAAGCCTACTTCTGTTAATTTTTCCAACTCATTCTCTGTCCAGTTTTGTTCCTTTGCTGGCGAGGAGTTGTGATCCTTTGGAGGAGAAAAAGTGTTCTGGTTTTTGGAATTTTCAGCCTTTTTGTGCTGGTTTCTCCCCATCTTCATGGATTTATCTACCTTTGGTCTTTGAAGTTGGTGACCATCAGCTGAGGTCTCTGATTGGATGTCCTTTCTGTTGATGTTGATACTATTCCTTTCTGTTTGTTATTTTTTCTTCTAACAGTCTGGCCCCTCTGCTGTAGGTCTGCTGGAGGTCCACTCCAGACCCTGTTTGCCTGGGTATCAGTAGTGGAGGCTGCAGACCAGCAAAGATTGCTGCCTGTTCTTTCCTCTGGAACCTTTGTCCCAGAGGGACACCTGCCAGATGCCAGCCAGAGCTCTTCTGTATGAGGTATCTGTCACTTCCTACTGGGAGGTGTCTCCCAGTCAGGATACATGAGTGTCAGGGACTCATTTGAGGAGGCAGTCTGTCCCTTATCAGAGTTTGAATGCTGTGGTGGGAGATCTGCTGCTCTATTCAGAGGTACCAGGCAGGGACGTTTAAATCTGCTGAAGCTGCCCCCCCAACTGCCCCTTCCCCCAGGTGCTCTGTCACAAGGAGGTGGGGGTTTTATCTATAAGTCCCTGTCTGGAACTGCTGCCTTTTTTTCAGAGATGCCCTGTGCAGAGAGGAGGGGATCTGGAGAGGCAGGTTGGCCACAGTGGCCTTGCTGAGCTGCGGTAGGCTCCACCCAGTTCGAACTTTCCAGCAGCTTTGTTTACACTGTAAGGGTAAAACGGCCTACTAAAGCCTCAGCAGTGGCAGATGCCCCACCCCCACCAAGCTCCAGGGTCCCAGGTCAAGCTCAGAGTGGTGGAGAATTTCAAGCCAATAGATCTTAGCTTGCTGGGCTCCATGGGGTTGGGACCCACCGAGCCAGACCAGTTGGCCCCCTGGCTTCAGCCTCCTTTCTAGGGGAGTGAATGGTTTTGTCTGGCTGGACTTTTGGGTGCCACTGGGGCATGAAAAAAAAAAAAAAAAAACTTCTGTGGCTAGCTTGGTGTCTGCCCAAATGGTCACCCAGTTTTGTGCTAGAAACCCAGGGCCCTGGTGGCATGGGCACTGGAGTGAATCTCCTGGTCTGCGGGTTGTGAAGACCATGGGAAAAGTGCAGTATCTGTGCTGGAGTGCATGGTATAGTCCCTAATGGCTTCCCTTGGCTAGGAGAGGGAGTTCCCTGACACCTTGCACTTCCTTGGTGAGGTGACACCCCTACCATGCTTTGGCTCACTCACTGTCCAACCAGTCCCAGTGAGATGAACCTGGTACCTTAGTTTGAAATGCAGAAATCACCCATCTTCTGCGTCGATCTTGCTGGGAGCTGCAGACTGGAGCTGTTCCTATTCCGCCATCTTGCCAGCCTCCCACTTTTTTTATCTTCACTGTCTTTACTTTTAGTCCACTTGTAGTTTCGGGAGGGTCGGGTGGGCACGGGCACATCATTAGGGAGAACATGCTTACTTTTCCTAAGAAAATTAGATGGACCCTGGCTGACCCCTGAAGTGCATAATCAGAATCCCCCTCCTCTTTCTGCCCTCCCTATTGCCATAGGTGGCTGATTACCTCTTTTTCTTGGTGTCCGGCTTCTCCCCATTTTTCATCTCTCCTCCCATTTCCAGGGTCCTTCCCTCCCTTGGCCTTATGTACTAGGGACTTGGTGGCCCCTTGAAGTGTGCTGATGTATTCAGAGGGCAAGATTTTGCCTGCACCTTTGTTCTCTTTTGCTCCTGCAGGGCTACTTGTGGATCAGAGCCCTTGATCCTACTCAGAGAGGACCCCATCAATGAGAAGCTTTTCAGTGGTGTGTCCTTTCACCCGGACGTCACTCGTGCCTCTTTGTCACTTGTTGTGTATGTCACCACGCAGTGATACACCCCTGAACTAGATCCTTCAGGACAGCTTGGGTGGCATGAAGCTGCCACTTCTTGTTGTTCTTTTTCTCCTCTTTCTTTCTTCTTCTTCTTCCTTTTTCCTTTCACTTTCAGCTCTCTGCGGGACAAATGTTCTATCGAGACTGCTTCTTCTTCTGCTCTTTGGTGATGGGTGTGTCTCCTTGCAGCACCAGGCCTGGAGAGAGGCTTCACTTTCATTTTTAAAGGAGCAGAGATGAAAGTCACCAGTTCAGTTTATCTGGTGAGCAATGAGAACACTTGGACACAGGGTGGGGAACATCACACACCGGGGCCTGTCTTGGGGTGGGGGGAGGGGGGAGGGATAGCATTAGAGATATACCTAATGTAAATGACGAGTTAATGGGTGCAGAACACCAACATGGCACATGTATGCATATGTAACAAACCTGCACATTGTGCACATGTACCCTAGAACTTAAAGTATATATATATATATATATATATAAAAGCCACCCAGGTGTTACTTTTAAGTGAAATGTCATCGTGAATTCATGGATTTTTCAGTACCTCTTGGCTCGCTGTTTGTCCCCATTCTTTTTGTGGACTCTGTAAATGTCCAATCCTGAGCCAGTGAGAGCCTTGGCAAGTTGTATCCTGTTGTCTTTCTTTCCAGCCCAGCCATGTGAACACAACAACGATCCACATTTCAGTATGCACAGGCAGGCTGTCTCTGCCACTTGCCCATTTGCTCACTCTCACTCACACAGGCAGATGCCCACAGACCGCAGACACAGACACACCCACACACACACTCAGAAGGGACTCCACACCCCAAAACGTAATCACAAACCCACAAGCAGAGAAACACACAAGAAACCTGAAACGGGCACAAGGGTGTGGGCTCAAGTGTTCCCCCACACAGACATGCACGCACACGCACCCCCACAGGCATAACACTGCCCACAAACTCTCCCATACAGGCTCTGAATCACCACTTGCGATGGGCATGCTTTTCTGTCTCCAGGCCTGGGTCGTCATGCCATTGATTGGGTAACTTGGGCCTTCCTCTGAGAATGAGTGGAGGAAGTCTGTTATCAGATAGGCCCCAGCAGTGGGTGTGAAACTGAAGCTTCCTTGGTCAAACTGCTTAAAAACTTACATTCAGAAAGGATCCCATCCTCACAAAGCTTCTTGGTTGTGTGTTTTTTCACGGGGATGTCACTGGTGTCTCTTTGCCACTCCTGTTCATTGTCATTGCTTCTTCTCAGTCTGATTCTTTTGTCTTTTTTTTTGTTGTTTTTCATTTTTTATTTTCACTGCTTTACATTATTTTTAACATAATTGGTATCAGTTTCAGTTTTTTCTTTTGTGTTTTTCAATTTGTTCTTTTACTTTTTTATTTAGTACTTTCAGATTGTAATTGATTTTTGCATTTTCTTTCTGTCATTTTTTCTGGACCAAAGGTAGTCATTTTAGGTGGTGAATTTTTCTTCTTCCCAGTGGTGGATTCATAGTGATATTTTATCTTCTTTTAATTTCATGATTTTTGAGTCTTTTTTTATTGAGTTGTTTTTGAGTGGTTATTGAATGGCTTTATTGAGTGTTATATGAAATATTTTTTCTCCATTTATTTTACTCTGTAACTTTTTTTTCGTGGCTTATCAGGGCATTTAAGAAACTAAGTTTTATTAAAGTTGATTATATATCAATTAGGGATTATTAAGTTGTTATTTTGGGAAGATCATTTCTCTTTTGCATCATATGTTTTAATTTTCTTTTGCTTATTGTTTCAGTGACCCAAGTTATGAACCACATTTTTTTTTTTTTTTGAGAGGGAATCTCACTGTGTTGCCTAGGCTGGTGTGCAGTCGTGTGACCTCAACTCATTGCAACCTCCACCTCCCAGGTTCAACCGATTCTCCTGCCTCAGGCTCCTGAGCAGCTGGGACTACAGGTGCATGCCACCATGCCCAGCTGATTTTTTTGTACTTTTAGTAGAGATGGGGTTTCACCATGTTGGCCAGGATGGCCTCCATCTCTTGACCTCGTGATCTGCTCACCTTGGCCTCCCAAAGTGCTGGGATTACAGGCCTAAGCCACCGCACCCGGTGAACCACATCTTTTCTTTTGCTGTTCACCTTAGACTCTTGATCATATTTTGAGGTATTTCTTTTTTTTTTAATTTGATCAAATGTGATAGTAAGAAATGTCATATTTTATGTGTCATTAATAGCTAATAGAAAATATATTTTTGTATTATATATTTAACCTTTACCTCATTCTATAATGCTTTTTACATTTCTGTCATATCTTATACACAATTTTACTACATTGAGAAATTTATTCTTAAAGTAGTGATAAATCAACTCATTTTAATATAAATTCATGATTTTATAGACTATATGACTTGGCTTAAATAGATCTTTCTGAGAAATCAGGAAAATTTGAAAGGCATCAATAAATTATTTACTCTTTGATAATGAAAATATTTTAATAAAAATGCTAAAAACACTTAATTTTAAACCAAAATATAGTATGGTATCTGGTAAAGAGATTTAAACCCATGTTGCAAAGATGATTAAAATCATTCATATGCAATGACCCTTTGTAGAGATTCATTTAAATTAAAATTTATTTTTCTGCATCAGAATGAGGAGATTATCATGACTAAGAAATTTTGGTTTACTAAATTCTTAAAAAGTTGTCCACTTTTATAATTCTATTAAGGTACAATAAATCAAACATATACCATGTTTTCTTTATCATTTATAGAAATTGAAAGTATGATAACAGGTATTTCTTGTTGAGGTGATTAGCTTGTCTCTCATACATTGGTGTTTGGAGAATTGTTTACTGCAACATTTGAAATGGTAATCCACAAATTATTTAGCTTTTTTATTATACCAGCTGAGAATATATTTGCATATTTGTGAAAACAATTGGAAACTCTCAGTTCTGTTCATTTTGAGAATTACTATGTTTTGGTGGACACATTTGCTGGAATTTTGTGCAGATATTTTTAAAATATTTAAGTTTATGTGGTTACTATGAGATATTATTAAATAAATAAAACATGTCTGGAGTAATGTGTATAATACAAACTTATTTTTTGTAACAGCAAAGAGAAAGAGTTACATGTTGGTAAGTATATGTGTCTTTGATTGGTTATGGAAAAAATTATTAGGCATTTATTCCATACTTTTAACATCTTTTAACCTCCACAGATTTAGAATTGTTTTTCTGGAAGAAATTGTTAATCTTCTCTTTTATACATTTTATATTGTTTTCCTCATTTTAATGCCTTTGTATTATATTTCTAAATACAATATTCTTTTATAAAACATGGAAACTTTATATGAAGAAAAACATCATAAGTAAACTTAAAGAGTATTTATATACAATGTGGTTCCATTTAAAAGATAGATAATGGATGTCATTAATTCATAGAATATATAATACATTTCTTTATATTAATATAGAAAGCCTGATAGAAATATAGTCAAAGACCAGGAATCATAGGAGACAAAAATATATGGCCAATAATAATAACAAATATAGTTGACTTTAATATTAGGTCATCATATTTGCCACAATCAAAAATGTCTCCAGAATTCTCAGTTTTAGAAAGGATTTGGTTAAATATCTACTGTCTATAAAATTATATGTTTCTAAAGTATTTTATCTGTATCATAATTTTAATGTTTGCAAGTTTTGACTTGTGTTTTATTTGTAGAATATATGGAAATAATTCTACATATCAACAAATTGGCTTGTTTGCAGTAAAAATGTTGTAAGCATATTAAATATCTTTCAACAGAATGATTTTAAAATTATACTGTAATACAACGCAGTATTTTGAAGCCATTGAAATATTGAGACTGGTCTATTTTTATATTAAAAATTATTAAGACATTTATAAGTGAATAAAAACAAATTGCAAAAATGTATGCTAGGATGATCTGATTTATATTATAAACTCCAAATCTAAATTATTATATTATTATAAATACTATGTATGTGTACATTTAAATAGAAATAAAAAGGTCTAGACAGATGTGATAACTATGTTTTCTTCTGGAAATAGGAGAAAGACTGAGGAATGGTAAAAGTTTAGCAGTAAGAAGAATTCTGTCTATGTTGTTTGAATTATATACAGTTAGATTTTTTCATGTATTTATTCATGTATTATTTGTGTAAATAAATAAATAAATATAAAATTTCCAAGGAATACAGGAGTTTGTCAAGGGGCTATGAGGGAACAATGAGACTGATCAGTTTTGGAAGCCTAATAAAACAAGAGTAACAGCGGTAGACATCCCTGTACTTTTTGGGGGAGAAACATGCCTAGGATAATAGAAACATCTGGTCCACCTAACAGATAAATTATTTTGCATTCAAATACATTAGATACCAACAAGATGCAGGTTATCAGCATTGTATGCCTTTGATTTAATATTTATTAAGCACTCATCTAATAATTTTGCATTCTCTTTAACTTGCTTAATAGGGAAAGTGGGGTGTTTTCTGCTCAACAGACATATCTGACCTGTATGATAATGGAATTTCTCATTATAAGTCAATAAACTTTTGTTCTCTTTCTGTATCTTTCAGTCTTATGATGTAATCAGCGTGATTTCACTTCCTGAATTTCGATGAATTCTAAGACATGGGCAAGATCGGGTTGTAAGACCTCTGAGATTTAAGGCCATGGCCTGGATCATGGTGAACTTACCAAAGCAAATAATGCCTGTGAGATGGTCCTGCAGCAGCCAACCAGTGCGCTCTTTTGGTGACATCCAGTTCTTGTTGTATAACTTTATATTCCTATAAATCCATTAAGGCCCCAATAAAGTTTGTCTCTAAGTGCTGTGTTAGATCTATATGACTACATCTAGTAAATTGTGAATTTTAAGTAAATATTTTATAAGAACTCCATATATAAAGCATTACTAAAATTAGTGTTGAAATATGACCTTCTTCTTACATTTATTCATTTATTTATGTCTATTTATTCATTTATTTTAGTGAAAAATATAAGGAAAGGGGAGGAAGGTTAAATCCAAAAAAGAATTAAGTTTCCAATACACTTTCTTTACTTTGCTGTCAATTTTTGCATGGAATCTACATCTTTTTATGCTAATCCTCATCATATTATTTTACATCTTAACTTTTTTTTCTGACTAAAATGGTTGATGTGCTTGTTTTTTGTAATTTTCTACTTTCCTTCTAAAATGCTTAGTATTGAACAAATAGAATATCCTAATTAAAAACAGTAATAAATATTATGGTGAAAAAATACAAGTAAAATGGGAAAACATTAGATAGCAGCTTTCAATATTTCATATAGTTCATAAATTTTTCAGGAATTAGTTACAGAAAAACATTTATAGACTATAATAATTTCCAGGGATATAAAAAATAAAGCTTCTACCTCCAAATTGTAATAAAAGATAAACAGATTTGAAAGCATATATTATATCTGAAAATGTCAGATAAACTTGGCTTATAAATTAAAATATAAAATAATAATACAATTTGTTCAAATAAGTAATTAAAGCTGACATTGTAAAATGAATATTTAGAGAGATTGTGAAACCTGAGTATTTTACCCAATCCTCTGAAATTAGTCCCTAGTGTCAGAATGAAAGAATCTGAAAAATCACAAATGGAGGTGACATTTATGTATATTCTAGAGTTATGTTATGCACACTAAAAAATTATAGACAGTTATTTTAAAGATTGTATAATATTACTAATCACACATTAGAGTTTTAAAACTTCTGAGCCAGCCTGAACATCACAAACAGTAAACACAGACTTCTTTAAAATGACATCTGGTGAAAGGCATTTTATGCATCAGAAGGCACAGTATTATAAAGATGACAACACTCTTCAAAATAGTCAATGCAACCCTTATCAAAATTAAGGTTGCCTACTTTGAAGGAATTTATAACCTGATTCTAAAGTTCATATGAAAATGTAATGGACCCAGAACAGCCAAAACAATCTTGAAGTATACAAAGTTTGAAGAGTCATATTTCCAAATTTTAAAACTTATTACAAAGCTACAATAAACAAGTCTATGTGGTACTGGCATAGGATATAAATATTGATCAATGAAATAGAATCCAAAGTCCAGACGTAAGCCCTCATGAAAGCTAATTTGCAGCCAATTAACTTCTGACAAGGGAGGCAAGACAAAAGGGGAAATAACTATTTTCAACAAATGGTACTGGGACAACTTGGTATCTACATGCAAAAAAAATAAAAAGAGAAACTTCTACCCCTACCTCATGCAAAATACAAAAATTAACTCAAAATAGGCCAAAGATTCAAATATAAGGGTTACACTATAAAACTCTTGGGAGGAAATATAGAATAAATTTTTGTGACCTTGAATTAAGCATTGGATTTTTAATTCTTACACCAAAGCACAAGTTAATAAAGGAAAAAACAGATAAACTGGACATAATTAAAATTAAAAAAAATTTTGCTTCAGTGAACACAGTCAAGAAATTTGAAAGACAGCCACATTGCAAGAATATTTTTGCAAATAATATGTCTCATAAATTACTTCTATCTAAAATATATAAGGCTGGGCATGGTGGCTCATCCTGTAATCCCAGCACTTTGGGAGGCCAAAGCAGGTGATCACTTGAGGTCAGAAGTTTCAGACCAGCCTGGCCAACATGCTGAAACCCCATCTTTACTAAAAATACAAAAAAAAAAAAAAATTAACAGGGTGTAGTGGTGCATGCCTGTAATCTTAGCTACTCAGGAGGCTGAGGTGGGAGGATCGCTTGAACCCGGGAGGCAGAGGTTGCAGTGAGCCGAAATTGCACCAATGCACACTCCAACCTAGGCAACAGGACAAGACGCCATCTCAAAAAATAAAATAAAATAATAAAATAAAATAAACAGTAATTACAGCTGAATAATAAAACAAACAATAAACCAATTTTATAATGAAAGGATCTGAATAGATTCTTCTGTAAAAAAGACATACAAATCACAAATTACACATGAGAAGATGCTCAACACTATTAGTCATCAGGGAAATGCAAATCGAAATCACAAAGAGATACCAATTTATACCCAGTAGGATACTTACTATTATTTTTTTTAAATAGCAAAATAATAAATGTTAGAGAGAACGTGGGAAAACAGGAACATGCAGCATTGTTGCTGGTAATGATAAATGGTTCAGCCACTGGGCAAACAATTTTGTGGTTCCTCTCTAAGTTAAACATAGAAATAATGGCTCGGCATGGTGGCTCACACCTGTAATCCCAGCACTTTGGGAGGCTGAGGTGGATGGATCACCTGAGGTCAGGAATTTGAGACCAGCCTGACCAACATGGTGAAACCCCATCTCTTAAAAAATACAAAAAATTAGCCCAGCTACTCAGAAGGCTGAGGCAGGAGAATCCCTTGAACCTGGGAGGCAGAGGTTGCAGTGAACCGAGATCGCGCCACAGCACTCCAGCCTGGGCATGACAGAGCAAGACTCCATCTCAAAAAAAAAGAAAAAAAAAAAGGAATAACATGCTACCCAGCAATTTTACTCCTGATAAATAGCCAAAATAACTAAAAAACAGGTGTTCAAACAAAAATTGTACAGGACCGTTTACAGCAGAAATATTTGTACTAGGAAAATGTGGAAACAACTCAAATGCCCACCAACTGGTGAATGGAAAACAAAATGTATATTCACACAATGGAATATTAATTTGGTCATATACAGGAAATAAGTATAAATACTGCCAGAATAAACCTTGAAAGCATTATGCCAAAAAAAAAAGGAAAATAATTCTTGCCTGGTGGTCCGGGAAAAGCAAAAGCATTATGTTATGTGAAAAAAGCCAGCCACACAGTACCATACCTTATATAATTTCATATAAATAAAATGTCCACATGAGGCAAGTCTATAGGTTCAGAGAAAATGTTATTTGCTTAAGGATGGAGTTTCCCTTAAGTTATGATTGAGAAGTCTAAGGACTGTGTGATTTTATTCAGGGTTAATGAAAATGCATAAGAATTGACTGTAGTGACATTTACACATATCTATGCTTATCTATAAATATCCAAAACCATTGAATTGTACGCTTTAAATCATGGATTGTATTATATGTGCATATCTCAAGTTGTTTAAAACAATAGATGTCTGGCTAGCACCTCCCAAGGCAGTCTCTCCAAACTTATTTTATTTTATTTTATTTTTTTGAGACAGAGTTTCACTGCTGTTGCCCAGGCTGGAGTGCAATGGCACGATCTCGGCTCGCTGTAACCTCCGCCTCCCAGGTTCAAGGAATTCTCCTGCCTCAGCCTCCCGAGTAGCTGGGATTACAGGCATGCACCGTCACACCCAGCTAATTTTGTATTTTTAGTAGAGACAGGGTTTCTCCATGTTGAGGCTGGTCTCAAACTCCTGACCTCAGGTGATCCGCCCGCCCATCAGTCTCTCAAAGTGCTGGGATTACAGGGGTGAGCCACCACGCCCGGCCAGCCTCTCCCAACTTATTAAATTTCTATGCCACAAGATGGCAAAATGGAACTCTTCAGCACTCATAACCTTGCAGAAGTATCCATTTGAACAACTATTTATGCACAAAATTACCTTTACAAGGCCTAAAGAAACGAAGTGAGAGATTATAGCACCTGGGTGTAGCAAATAAAGAAAGATGCATTTAAGAGTGGAGAAAGGGCAGATCATTTGAGGTCAGGAGTTTGGGACCAGCCTGGCCAACATGACGAAACCCTGTTTCTACTAAAAATACAAAAATTATCCGGGTGTGGTGGCAGGCACTTGTAATCCCAGCTACTCGGGAGGCTGAGGCAGGAGATTTGCTTGAATCTGGGAGGCAGAGTTTGCAGTGAGCCAAGATTGTGCCACACACTCCAGCCTGAGCGACAAAGCAAGACTCTGTTTCCAAAGGAGAAAAAAATAGAGTGGAAAAAGGACAGTTTTACATTATGCACATCACCCCTCCCCCAACTCTAAGTAGCACAGCATGGAGAAAGATACCCATCTATGAGGGGAAGAAGAAAAAACTTAGTACTGGATTGCCTCAAACCCCCAAACTGGGCCCATTCCAGTAAAACCTTGCACCAGAGAGGCCCCCTTAGCCCCAGGTTCCAGCACTAGGTAGGATCCTGCAGACCCAGGCTGTAGGCCTGCACAATAGACTTGAACTCCAAAACTGCCCAGCACCAGGTTGGCTCCAGTGGCCCCAGGCTTCAAACTGGTACCAGCACCAGACTTCAGGCCTGTCCCAGTGCCAGATTAACACACTGGCATCAAACACCAGGTGGGGACCCATGAAGATATGCTCAATGCCTTCCCAGTGCCAGGCTGGTCTCATGGTCCCACCTTTCAGCTAACCCAGGGTCTAGGCCCTCCCAAATAGACCTCAGTGCTGGGCAGGCCCTCATAGACTTAGACTCCAGAGTTGTCCCTGTGTACCCATATACCAGGCCAGTATCCAAGGCCCCAGGACCTAGGCCAGACTTTGTTGTCTCAGAATCTAGGCCAGCAACTGTATACTCAGCCTCAAGGCTGACATCAGTGAACACGACTGCAAGCTTGTCCCCATATTCCCAGGCTTCAGGCCAGCAAGTGGACTCCAGGCTCCAGACTAGCCCCTGCAGACCCAGGCTCCACACTAGACTTAGCAGTAGGCCAGCCTCAGGCTCCAGGCTGGTCCCTGTGGGCTTACACTTCAGAGAACTCAGAGTCCAGGTCTGTTTCAGCAGACCCAGTGTTCAGGCTTATTCCTGTATACTCTGGTGTCAGACCATACCCCTTGGACTGAAGTTCCAGGAACACCCCTGTAGACTCAGAATCCAGAAATCCAGGTCAGCTTCTGTGGATCCAAGATCCAGAGCCACTCCTGCATCCTTAGGTTCCTGGCTGGCCCAGTGTCAGTCCAGTTTCTGTGGACTAAGACTTCAGACTCATCCTAGTGGAAACAGATGCCAAAGTGCCTGGCTAGCTCCTGCAGACTCAGGGTCAAGTCTCATCCTAGCTCCAGGTCAGCCCCTGTGGACTTAGGCTTGAGGTTGGCCATCATAGATACAGGCTCTAGGCCTGCCCTCATGGACCCAGGCTTCAGATTCATCCCTGAAAACCTCACCCTTGTTGAAGTCTACTCCATTGGATCCAGGTGTCAGGCCCAATACCACAGATGCAGACACTGTACTCAGCTGCCTGCTGACCCAGATACCAGACCTACATGCCTGAGGACTCTGCAAGCATGCTCACCCTCAAACCTTGCCAGATGGCCTACTCAGAATCCCTGGATAGGCTGACTGCTGAAGAGTTTTACCTGATAAAGCCAGTCTGCAAGGACTGGAATAAGCCCTTACTTCAGATGTGTAGAAATAAACATATGGCAGTAAGAAATAGGAAAAGCCAGGGAGACATAACATCACCACAATAATACAATCTCCCATTAGCTGAAACAAACAAAAAAAATAGAGATATGTGAACGGCATGACAAAGAGTTCAAAATAATTAATTTTAAGGAAGCTCAGCACATTTCAAAAAACTACAGATAAATAATTCAATAAAATCAGAAGATAAATGATCAGAATGAGAAATTTAACAGAGAGATTGAAATTATTTTTAAAAGCCCACAAATTCTGTGGCTGAAAAATACAATGAATTAAGTGAAAGATGCAATAAAGAGCATGAACAGCAGAATTTATGAAGCAGAAGAAAGAATCTAGGAATTTAGATGAGAGGTTATTTGAAAATATACAGTCAGAAAAAAATAAAAAGAAATTAAGAAAGATTACAGATTTTATAGGGCAACATCAAAAGAAGAAGTCTTCATGTGATATGATTTAAAGGAGCAGAGAAGGACAAAGGAGTAGAAATTTTATTTAAATAAATAATAGTGAAAGCTTTTCAAGTCTGTGAAAAGAAATAAGTATCCAAGAACAAGAAGGTGAAAAGTCTCCAATGAGATTCAATCTAAAGAAGACTAATTCATATTATATTCAATCTGTTACAAATTATGGACAAAGACAGGATGTTGGAAGCAGCAAGAGGAAGAAATGAATAACACAGAAGGGAGTTTCAATAAGGCTAGAAATGGATCTTTCAGCAGAGGCTTTACAGGCCAGGAGAGAGTGGGAAGATATATGCCAAGTACTAAAAACAAAACATAACCAAGAATATTTTAACCAGCAAAGCTGTCCTTTGGAAATAAAGAAGAGATAAAGACATTCTCAGATTAACAAAGCTTAAGGAGTTCATTACCACCAGATCTATCTTACAAGAAATGCTAAAGGGAGTTCTTCAATCTGAAAGAAATATATGCCAATTATTAACACAAAAACATATGAAAATATAAACATATTAATCCCTTCCCCATAAAGAGAGATAAACTCACTGCTGAGTGTTTACTTTTCTTCTGATATCCTCTAACTTATATACTATAATGTAAATCACGCTGATTACATAAGACTGAAAGACACAGAAAGAGAACAAAAGTTTATTGACTTACAATGAGAAATTCCATTATCATACAGGTCAGATATGTTTGTTGAGCAGAAAACACCCCACTTTCCCTATTAAGCAGGTTAAAGAGAATGCAAAATTATTAGATGAGTGCTTAAGAAAATGTGGCACATACACACCATGGAATACTATGCAGCCATAAAAAAGGATGAGTTCATGTCCTTTGTAGCAACATGGATGAAACTGGAAACCATCATTCTGAGCAAACTATCACAGGGACAGAAAACCGCATGTTCTCCCTCATAGGTGGGAATTGAACAATGAGAACACTTGGACACAGGGTGGGGAACATCACACACCAGGGCCTGTTGTGGGGTGGGGGCATGGAGGAGGGATAGCATTAGGAGAAATATCTAATGTAAATCATGAGTTAATGGGTGCAGCAAACCAACATGGCACATGTATACATATGTAACAAACCTGCACATTGTGCACATGTACCCTAGAACTTAAAGTAGAATAATAATAAAAAAAAGCTTACATACTGATATAAAGTCAATGTGTCTTTTGTTACATTATAAAGGAATAAGAAAGGAAATGAAACAAAGATATTTGCTTAATATATGTATATTATACATAATACGCATACACATATATATAATCTTAATTTTAACACATAGAAAAGAAATACTCATGACAATTATGGTCTTTTTCTCCTTTACTGGTCATGTGGTCATAGCTGGTATTTTGAACAACCTATTTCTACAACCCATTCTCTATTCTCTTTGCTTGCAGCAAGCACCTCAGCCGATTGTAGTTCCTTACCCGCTGTTGTGATCCAAACCTTCATTCCTGAAGAGTTTGGGCCATTTGTTGTTCTGCCTGGACTGGGTCATTGTAGTTTTCCATTGACCCTTAATCATAGGGTGTGGTAATATTAACAGACTCCCTAGAAGATCTTCTGTATTCCATAAATACTCTTTCTTACCTCCACTGGCGTACAGTAGTCCACCTTCTCCTTGGTAGTTTGGACCAATTACATAGGTCCACCAGGCAATTTGCTGCTTTCTTGGTTGCAAGTGGAATCAGATGCAACAACTTATTTGCCTTAGGAAGGACATCTTGGCATGCCCCACACCACATAACCCCTAGAAATTTTAAAGAAGTTGAAGTCTCCTGAATTTTAGTTGGATTTATTTTCTACCTTTTGAAATGCAGATGTCTTAGCAATAAGTGTAAAGTATTTGTTACTTTTTGCTCATTAAGTCCAATTAGTAAATGTCTTCAATGTAGTTGGTCTGTGAAATATCTTGTGGAAGAGAAAAGCAATCAAGATCCCTTTAAACTAAATTATGATGTAGTGCTAGAGAGTTAAGATACTCTTGAAATAGTACAATAAAGATTATTACTGGTCTTTGCAACTGACAGAAAACTGCTTCTGGTGGACATTATGGACAAATTTGGAGAAAAGGTGTTTGCCAGATTATTAACTGCCTAGCAGGTACTAGGAGATGTGTTCATTTGCTCAAGCAGTGAATCCACATGTAGTGGAGGAGCTTCCATTGGAATCACCACTTGTTTAATTCTATGATACTCCACTGTAATTTTCCAAGACCCATCTCTCTTCTGCACAGGTAAAATAGAAGAGTTGAATGGGGAATGTGGTAGGAATCAACATCTTTGAATCTTTCAAGTCTTTGATGGTGGCGTTAATGTCTACAATCCTTCCAGAGATGCAGTATTGCTTTTGATTTACTATTTTCCTTGGTATACACAACTCTAATTGCTTCTATTTGGCCTTTCTCACTATAATAGCCTTCACTCTTCTGGTTAGAAAACCAGTGTTGAGGTTCTTCTAGCTGCTAATTATTTCTATTCTAATGATGCATTCTGCAACTAGAGAAATAACCACAGAATGAGTTCAGGGGCCTACTGGACTCACCTCAAGACAGACCTCAGCAAAGACTTCATTGATCACCTGACCTCCATAGCCTTTACCCTGAGTAGAGAGCCTCCCCTTCATTCAAGGGTTTCTGGGTTTGTAAACTGGATGAAGCCTGAAAATTAATTGAGTGTTGTGGTTTTGTTTTTTTTTTTTTTTTTTGCTTTTATGATTCAAATTAGACTTTTGTTTATTTGACCTGGACATTTTCTGCTTATACAGATCAAGTAAAGATTTAGTAGCTTTCTCATCTATTTCACTTATGGAAACACAACAATTAACTAGCCAACACCATAGTTCTGTGTGAGTCAGATTATTCTGATTGGGGCTTTTACACTGCTGTCCATTACAGTAATTATACTCACCTTTCTTTTAATGATTGTGTGCCACAACTGCACCCTTGCTATCTCAAGATCCAATTATACCTATTGCATTTAAGTTTTCCAATTGAGTGATTGCAGGTTTCACCATAAGATCTGTCCTACAGAGAAAAGCAATCATGGAGCTCTTCAAGGATGCTGGGGATCCCCTCACAAATCTATTTCCCAAAGCACTGGTGAAAGTTACACTTTCTAGACTCTTCCAGTGTTGATGACTAAGCCTTAAAAGACAAATCTACTCTAGTATTTTAATCTCCCTAATCCTGTCAATTTCTTCTTCTCCATTAAACCAAGGGTGTTTGGGTATTTCCAAGTCACTCATAATTGGCCGTCTTTTTCACTTTAAATATGAATTTATTCAGCCCATAATTCGAGAACTTGCATAAATGAAAGAGTTAAAAAACAGCAGAGACTGTATCTGTGTGGTATAGGCTTTAAGAGCAATGACAGCTCAAGAAATAGGAGCGAGCAATGTAGGGAAGGAAAAACTACAAGCTGTTTTATTAGGTATGTGAGTCTAAAATTTAGATGAGGTGTTATTAAAAGAGAAAAGGTATCAAAGGTATGAAGATCATACTTGAGGAAACTCCCAGAGAGAGACTTTAATATAGATAATGCAATACAATCATGAAATAATTATCTGATGATTAATTTTAAAAAATACTACTTTTAGTAGACTGTTATGCAGTAAAATGGGACAATAGTAGTCATAGACTTAGTCAGGATTAAATTAAGTGACCAATAAAGTTATTATGCAGTAAAATGAAAGAATAATGGTAACAGACTGTTAATAAGGATTAAATTAAGTGATCAATTAAGTAATTATTAAATAGTTATTTTTTAAAATTATACTTTAAGTTCTGGGGTACATGTGCAGAATGTGCAGTTTTGTTACATAGGTATACACATGCCATGGTGGTTTGCTGCACCCATCAACCCGTCACCTACATTAGGTATTTCTCCTAATTCTATCCCTTTCCTAGCCCCCCACACCCCGAAAGGGCCCAATGTGTGATGTTCCCCTCCCTGTATCCATGTGTTTTCATTGTTCAACTCCCATTTATAAGTGAGAAAATGTGGTGTTTGGTTTTCTGCTCTTGTTTTAGTTTGCTGAGAATTATGGTTTCCAGTTTCATCCATGTCCCTGCAAAGGACATGAACTCATCCTTTTTTATGGCTGCAGAGTATTCCATGGCACATATGTGCCGCATTTTCTTTATCCAGTCTATCATCGATGGGCATTTGGGTTGGTTCCAAGTCTTTGCTATTGTGAATAGTGCCACAATCAGCATACGTGTGCATGTCTTTATAGTAAAATGATTTATAATCCTTTGGGAATATACCCAGTATTTGGATTGCTGGGTCAAATGTATTTCTGGATCTAGATCCTTGAGGAATTGCCACACTGTCTTCCACAATGGCTGAACTAATTGACACTCCCACCAACAGTGTAAAAGCATTCCTATTTCTCCACATCTTCTCTAGTATCTGTTGTTTTCTGACTTTTTAATGATCACCATTCCAACTGGTGTAAGATGGTATCTCATTGTGGTTTTCATTTGCATTTCTCTAATGACCAGTGATGATGAGCTTTTTTTCATATGTTTGTTTGTTGCATAAATGTCTTCTTTTGAGAAGTGTCTGTTCATATCCTTTGCCCACTATTTGATGGCATAGTTTGATTTTTCTTGTAAATTTGTTTAAGATCTTTGTATATTCTGGATATTAGCCCTTTTGTCAGATGGATGGATTGCAAAAACGTTCTCCCATTCTATAGGTTGCCTGTTCACTCTGATGATAGTTTCTTTTGCTGTGTAGAAGCTTTTTCATTTAATTAGATCCCATTTGTCAATTTTGGCTTTTGTTGCCATACCTTTTGGTGTTTTAGATGTAAGTCTTTGCCCATGCCTATGTCCTGAATGGTATTGCCTAGGTTTTCTTCTAGGATTTTTATGGTTTTAGGTCTTATGTTTAAGTCTTTAATCCATCTTGAGTTAATTTTTGTATAAAGTGTAAGGAAAGGGTCCAGTTTCAGTTTTCTGCATATGGCTAGCCAGTTTTCCCAACACTGTTTATTAAATAGGAAATCCTTTCCCCATTGCTAGTTTTTCTCAGATTTGTCAAAGATCAGATGGTTGTAGACGTGTGGTGTTATTTCTGAGGCCTCCATTCTGTTCCCTTGGTCTATATATCTGTTTTGGTACCATGCTGTTTTGGTTACTGTAGCCTTGTAGTGCAGTGTGAATTCAGGTAGTGTGATGCCTCCAGCTTTGTTCTTTTTGCTTAGAATTGTCTTGGCTATGGGAGCTGTTTTTTCATTCCATATGAAGTTTAATGTATTTTTTCCAAATCTGTGAAGAAAGTCATTGGTAGCTCAGTGGGGATAGCATTGAATCTATAAATTACTTTGGGCAGTAAGGCCATTTTTACTATATTGATTCTTTCTATCCATGAGTATGGAATGTTCTTTCATTTGGTTGTGTCCCCTTTTATTTCCTTGAGCAGTGGTTTGTAGTTCTCCTTGAAGAGGTCCTTCACATCCCTTGTAAGTTGGATTTCTAGGTATTTTATTCTCTTAGTAGCAATTGTGAATGAGAGTTCACTCATGGTTTGGCTCTCTGTTTATCTATTATTGGTGTATAGGAATGCTTGTGATTTTTGCACATTGATTTTGTATCCTGAGACTTTGCTGAAGTTGCTTATCAGCTTAAGGAGATTTTGGGCTGAGATGACGGGGTTTTCTTTTTATTTATTTATTTATTTATTATTATTATTATACTTTAAGTTTTAGGATACGTGTGCACAATGTGCAGGTTTGTTACATATGTATACATGTGCCATGTTGGTGTGCTGCACCATAGCAAAGACTTGGAACCAACGCAAATGTCCAACAACGATAGACTGGATTAAGAAAATGTGGCACATATACACCATGGAATACTGTGCAGCCATAAAAAATGATGATGGGGTTTTCTAAATGTAAAATCATGTCATCTGCAACAGAGACAATTTGACTTTCTCTCTTCCTATTTGAAAACCCTTTCTTTCTCTTGCCTGATTGCCCTGGCCAGAACTTCCAATACTATGTTGAATAGGAGTGGTGAGACAGGGCCTCCTTGTCTTGTGCCAGTTTTTAAAGGAAATGCTTCCAGTTTTTTCCCATTCAGTATGATATTGGCTGTGGGTTTGTCATAAATAGCTCTTATTATTTTGAGATACGTTCCATCAATATCTAGTTTATTGAGAATTTTTAGCATGAAGGCTGTTGAATTTTGTTGAAGGCCTTTTCTGCATCTATTAAGATAATCAAGTGGTTTTTTTCATTGGTTCTGTTTATGTGATGGATTACATTTATCGATTTGTATATGTCGAACCAGCTTTGCATCCCAGGGATGAAGCCAACTTGATACTGGTGGATAAGATTTTTGATGTGCTGCTGGATTTGGTTTGTCACTATTTCACTGTGGATTTTCACATTGATGTTCATCAGGGATATTAGCCTGAAATTTTCTTTTTTTATTGTGTCTCTTCCAGGTTTTGATATCAGGATATTGCTGGCCTTATGAAATGAGTTAGGGAGGATTCCTTCTTTTTCTATTGTTTGGAATGGTTTTAGAAGAAATGATTCCAGCTCCTCTTTGTACCTCATCTAGAATTCTGCTGTGAATGTGTCTGTTCTTGGACTTTTTTTGGTTGGTAGGCTATTAATTACTTCCTCAGTTTCAGAACTTCTTATTGGTCTATTCAGTGATTTGATGTCTTCCTGGTTTAGACTTGGGAGGGTGTGTATTTCTGAGAATTTATCAATTTCTTCTAGATTTTCAAGTTTATTTGTGTAGGGGGTTTATAGTATTCTCTGACGGTAGTTTGTATTTCTGTGAGATCACTGGTGATATCCCTTCTATCAATTTTATTGCATCTTTTTGATTCTTCTCTACCTTTTCAGAAGCCAGGTCCTGGATTCATTGATTTATTGAATGGTTTTTCACCTTTTCAGAAAATCAGGTCCTGCATTCATTGATTTACTGAATGGTTTTTCATGTGTCCATCTCCCTCAGTTCTGCTCTGATCTTAGTTTTTTTTTGTCTTCTGCTGGCTTTTGAATTTGTTTACTCTGGCTTCAGTAGTTCTTTTAATTTTGATGTTAGGGTGCTGATTTTAGATTTTTCCTGTTTTTGCTTGTGGGCATCTAGTGCTATCAATTCCCCTCTTTACACTCCTTTAAATATGTCCCAGAGATTTTGGTACCTTGTCTCTTTGCTCTCACTGGTTCAAGAATATTTTTATTTCTGCATTAATTTTGTTATTTACCCAGTAGTCATGCAGGAACCGGTTTTTCAGTTTCCATGTTGTTGTCCAGTTTTGAGTGAGTTTCTTAATCTTGAGTTGTAATTAGTTGTAATTTGATTGCACTGTGGTCTGAAAGACTGTTACTATTTCCATTCTTTTGCATTTGCTGAGGAGTGGTTTACTTCCAATTATGTGGTCAATTTTAGAATAAGTGTGATATGGTGCTTAGAAGAATGTATATTCTGTTGATTTGGAGTGGAGAGTTCTGTAGATGTCTATTAGGTCCACTTGGTCCAGAGCTGAGTTCAAGTTTTGAATATCCTTGTTAATTTTCTGTCTCATTTATCTGTCTAATATTGACAGTGGGCTGTAAAAGTCTCCCACTATTATTGTGTGGGAGTCTAAGTCTCTTTGTAAGTCGGTAAGAACTTGCTTTATGAATCTGAGTGCTTCTGTATTTCTGCATATATGTTTAGGATAGTTAGCCCTTCTTGTTGCATTGATCCCTTTACCATTGTGGTAAAGGGATGAATGTGGGCCCGCCTTGCTAGGTTGAGGAAGTTCTCTTGGATGATATCCTGAAGAGTGTCTTCAAACTTGGTTCCATTCTCCCCATCACTTTCAGGTACACCAATCCAATGTAGATTTGGTCTTTTCACATAGCCTCATATTTCTTGGAGGCTTTGTTCATTTCTTGTTACTCTTTATTCTCTGATCTTGTCTTCTTGATTTATTTCATTGAGTTGATCTTCAATCTCTGATATCTTTTCTTCTGCTTTATCTATTTGGCTATTGGCACTTTTATATGCTTCATAAAGTTCCTGTGCTGTTTTTTCAGCTCCATCAGGTCATTTATATGCTTCTCTAAACAGTTTAATCTAGTTAGTAGTTCCTGTAACCTTTTATCTAGTTTCTTAGCTTCCTTGCATTGGGTTAGAACATGCTCCTTTAGCCTGGAGGAGTTTGTTATTACCCACCTTCTGGATCCTACTTCTGTCAATTCGTCAAACTCATTCTCCATCCAGTTTTGTTCTCTTACTGGTGAAAAGTTGTGATCCTTTGGAGGAGAAGAGGCGTTCTTGTTTTTGAAATTTTCAGCCTTTTTGCACTGGTTTCTCACCATCTTCTTGTATTTATCTACCTTTGGTCTTTGATGTTGGTGACCTTCAGATGGGGACTCTGTGTGGATGTGCTATTCCTTTCTGTTGGTTAGTTGTATTTCTAACAGTCAGGCCCCTCTGCTGCAGGTCTGCTGGAGTTTGCTGGAGGTCCACTCCAGACTCTGTTTGTCTGGGTGTCATCAGCGGAAGCTGCAGAACAGAAATTATTGTTTCCTGTTATTTCCTCTGGAATCTTCGTCCTAGAGGGGCACCTGCCAGATGCCAGCCAGAGCTCTCCTGTATGAAGTGTCTGTCAGTTCCTACTGGGAGGTGTCTCTCAGTCAGGATACACGGAGGTCAGGGACCCACTTGGGGAGACAGTCTGACCCTTATCAGAGTTCAAATGCTGTGCTGGGAGATCTGCTGCTCTCTTCAGAGCCGTCAGGAAGGGACGTTTTAGTCTGCTGAAGCTGCACCCACAGCCACCCCTTCCCTCTGGTGCTCTGTCCCAGGGAGATGGGGGTTTTATCTGTAAGCCTCTGACTAGGGCTGCTGCCTTTTTTTTCAGAGATGTCCTGCCCAGAGAGTAGGAATCTAGAGAGGCAGTCTGGCCACAGTGGCCTTGCTGAGCTGCGGTGGGCTCTGCCCTGTTCAAACTTCCTGGCAGCTTTGTTTACACTGTGAGGGTAAAACTGCCTACTCAAGCCTCAGCCATGGGGGATGCCCCTCCCCCCACCAAGCTCAAGTGTCCCAGGTCGACATTAGACTGCTGTGCTGGCAGCAAGAATTTCAAGCCATTTGATCTTATCTTGCTGGGCTCCGTGGGGGTGGGATCTTTTAGATCTTTCCTGCTTTTGCTTGTGGGCATTTACTGCTTGGCAGGTGGGACCTGCCAAGCCAGACCACTTGGTTACCTGGCTTCAGCCCCCTTTCCAGGGTAGTGAATAGTTCTGTCTTACTGGCATTCCAGGCACCACTGGGGTATGGAAAAAAAAATAACTCCTGCTGCTAGCTCAGTCTCTGCCCAAATGGCCGCCCAGTTTTGTGCTTGAAACCCAGGGCCCTGGTGGCATGGGCACTATAGTGAATCTCCTGGTTTGTGGGTTGCAAAGACTGTGGGAAGAGCCCAGTATCTGGGCTGGGCTGGAGTGCACCATTCCTCAGGCACAGTCTTTCACAGCTTCCCTTGGGTAGAGGAGAGAGTTCCCCAACCCCTTGCACTTCCCAGGTGAGGTGATGCCACACCCTACTTTGGCTCACCCTCCATCGGCTGCACCCACTGTCTAACCAGTCCCAACGAAATGAATCAAGTATTTCAGTCAGAAATACAGAAATCACCTGCCTTCTGTGTTGATCTCACTGGGAGCTGCAGACCAGAGGTTTTTCTATTTGGCCATCTTGCCAGCCAGCAATTGTCCATCTTTTTGATATACATTTCAGCCAGGAAACTACACCAACTGTTAGAGCCCTTTCTAACTCCCCAAGCTGCAACATTCAATACAGAATTTCTACTTGGTGGTCACCAATGAACAAATTCAGCCTGATGCAACTTTATATTTCTTCCACCTCCATTTCATACCTTAATATGCATTACCAGGAAAGTGCCCTGAATATCTATTTGTATCAATTAGAAAACTTAGGTTTATTTTTGAAGTGTAAAGTACTCCTTCATGGGTCACACTTTATTCCATACATTTAGGGATCTGCTGGAACTTGATTCTATTTATGGATCTAGAAGCAAAGTTGGGTGGTGAGGGTTGGTCCCAAGGAGAATCAGCATTGTCATGCTTGGAAACTGCCTCTATGGAGACTATTATCATTCCATTAGACAGAAGTGGAAAGGCCAATACCACTGTGAATGGGGACAGTGCTACTACTGGGAGATTGAAAGGCTATTTCCACTGGCAAAAAACAAAACAAAACAACAACAACAAAACACCTCATTAGAATTTAAAAGCACAATGTCTCTTGTGTCATTGAGTTTTTCTATGCATCACCATCTCAATTTACATGATCCCATTTTTTTCCCAGTCTGTGACTCACTTTCACATTAGATACCCTGAGAGGCTGGCATTTAAACTCTCTTTGTAATTCAGGAAATTCCATGACAAGAACATGTGTTTGATTTTCATTATGTTCAGTCCTGTGGCTACAGGAAATAAGCTTCTCTCTCAGGGCATACCTTAAAGCTCTTAGGTCATTTAGGCAGTTCTTAAGCTAGGAATTCAAATCCCTGAGCTCATCCTTTAATTTTTTAATCACTTTGTCCATTGACATTAGGAGAAACCAACCAATGTCATTATATTTCTTAGTTTTCCACAAATGTTCAAAAGTATTATATACAGACTCACTAAGTTCCTTGACTCTTATATGTGGTTGATTAGAACTATACAACAGTAATATTTTGCATATGTCTATTGACAGATCACACCATGGACTATTATTCCTCTCTATACAATCTTGAATAGGGGACCCTTAGCACTTTAAAATCTAATCAAATTAGCCAATTCCAGAAACTCTAAAGCCAATTCAGGAAACTTATCCTTAAAATTTTGTTGCTCTAGAACCACTTCTAGTACCAAAATCTGTATTATTCATGGTTCTTCAGAGAAACAGAATGAAAAGTAGATAAATATAAGAAAGAAGTTATTATGGGAATTTGGTCATGTGATTATGGACATGGAGAAGTCCCACAAAATATCATTTGCAAGTTGGAGAACCAGGGAAGTTTATGCTATAGCTCAGTCCAATTCTGAAAGCCTGAGACACTGGGGGGACACAGTTGCAAGTACCAGAGTCTGAAGGCTGAAAAATGTAGAGTTCTGACCTCCAAGCATAGAAGAAGTTGGGTTTTCCTGCTCAAAAAAGAGAGATAAGTTTGCCTTTCATCTGCCTTTTTGTTATATTTGGGCCGCCAACCAACAAAATGATGCACACCCACATGTGGTGAGGATAGATTTTTCTTACTCAGTCCATTGATTTAACTGCCAATCTCTACTGGAAACACACTCACAGACATACCCAGGAATAATGCTTTCCCCACTAGGTTGGTATCTCTTAACTTAGTTAAGTTGATGCTTAAAACTAACCAGTACAGTGATCATCTCTGAGCACTGGCTATGACTATCTTTAGCACTCAGTGAGTTGCCATATGCCTGAAACCACTCTCTTCATATAAACTTTGCTCATTTTCTTTTTTAGAGTTCAAGCCCCTACTCACTACAAGATACCTAGAAAGAAGTAAAAAAAAAAAAATCAGTAAATATGACAGCAATATTTACATCTCAGAGAAGTAATCTATTTATTAGGTCAGTGCAAAAGTAATTGCAATTTTGACACTACTTTAGATGACAATAACTGCAAATTACATTTGCACCAAACCAGTAATTTGTGGAATGGTTTATCTTCTTTATTGCAATCTTCCCATTCAAGACTGAGCTTGGAAACTTGTCCTTGTAGAATTAAATTATCATATATATATATATATATATATATATATATATATATGATGTTTTTTAGACAGGATCTTGCTCTGTGGCCCAGGCTGGAGTCCAGTGGTGCAGTCTTGGCTCAGTGCAACCTCCATTTCCTGGGCTCAGATGATCCTCCAAACTCAGCTTCCTGAGAAGCTGGGACTACAGGCATATACACCACACCCAGTGAATTTTTTTTGTTTTTAGTAAAGATGGGGTTTTGCTTGTTGCTCAAGTGGGTCTTGAACTCCTGGGCTCAAGTGACCTGTCTGCCTCAGCCTCCCAAAGTGTTGGGATTACAGGTGTGAGCCACCATAACTGGCCTTAAAATATTTTTCTAAATAAAAAAAAAATTAACTCAGAAATATTTTGTAATCCTTTGTGGATATGGAATGAATATTAAACATGCTAACAATATAGATTATTGAATATATTTTTTTGTTTTTTTATTTTATTATTATTACACTTTAAGTTTTAGGGTACATGAGCACAACATGCAGTTTTGATACATATGTATACATGTGCCATGTTGGTGTGCTGCACCCATTAACTCGTCATTTAACATTAGGTATATCCCCTAATGCTATCCCTTCCCCCTCCTCCCATCCCACAACAGTTCCTGGTGTGTGATGTTCCTCATCCTGTGTCCATGTGTTCTCATTGTTCAATTCCCACCTATGAGTGAGAATATGCGGTGTTTGGTTTTTTGTCCTTGCGATAGTTTACTAAGAATGATGGTTTCCAGTTTCATCCATGTCCCTACAAAGGACATGAGCTCATCATTTTTTATGGCTGCATAGTATTCCATGGTGTATATGTGCAACATCTTCTTAATACAGTCTATTGTTGTTGGACATTTGGGTTGGTTCCAAGACTTTGCTATTGTGAATAGTGCCGTAATAAACATACGTGTGCATGTGTCTTTATAGCAGCATGATTTATAGTCCTTTGGGTATATGCCCAGTAATGGGATGGCTGGGTCAAATGGTATTTCTAGTGCTAGATCCCTGAGGAATCTCCACACTGACTTCCACAATGGTTGAACTAGTTTCCAGTCCCACCAACAGTGTAAAAGTGTTCCTATTTCTCCACATCCTCTCCAGCACCTGTTGTTTCCTGACTTTTTCATGACGGCCATTCTAACAGGTGTGAGATGGTATCTCATTGTGCTTTTGATTTGCATTTCTCTGATGGCCAGTGGTGATGAGCATTTTTTCATGTTTTTTTTTGGCTGCATAAATGTCTTCTTTTCAGAAGTGTCTGTTCATATCCTTCGCCCTCATTTGGATGGGGTTGTTTGTTTTTTTCTTGTAAATTTGTTTGAGTTCATTGTAGATTCTGGATATTAGCCCTTTGTCAGATGAGTAGGTTGCAAAAATTTTCTCCCATTCTGTAGGTTGCCTTCTCACTCTGATGGTAGTTTCTTTTGCTGTGCAGAAGCTCTTTAGTTTAATTAGACCCCATTTATCAATTTTGGCTTTTGTTGCCATTGCTTTTGGTGTTTTAGACATGAAGTCCTTGCCCATGCCTATGTCCTGAATGGTATTGCCTAGGTTTTCTTCTAGGATTTTTATGGTTTTAAGTCTAACATGTAAGTCTTTAATCCATCTCGAATTAATTTTTGTATAAGGTGTAAGGAAGGGATCCAGTTTCAGCTTTCTACATATGGCTAGCCAGTTTTCCCAGCACCATTTATTAAATAGGGACTCCTTTCCCCATTTCTTGTTTTTGTCAGATTTGTCAAAGATCAGATAGTTGTAGATATGTGGCATTATTTCTGAGGGCTCTGTTCTGTTCCATTGGTCTATATCTCTGTTTTGCTACCAGTACCATGCTGTTTTGGTTACTGTAGCCTTGTAGTATAGTTTGAAGTCAGGTAGTGTGATGCCTCCAGCTTTGTTCTTTTGGCTTAGGATTGACTTGGCAATGTGGGCTCTTTTTTGGTTCCATAAGAACTTTAAAGTAGTTTTTTCCAATTCTGTGAAGAAAGTCATTGGTAGCTTGATGGGGATGGCATTGAATTTATGAATTACCTTGGGCAGTATGGCCATTTTCACGATATTGATTCTTCCTACCCATGAGCATGGAATGTTCTTCCATTTTTTTGTATCCTCTTTTATTTCATTGAGCAGTGGTTTGTAGTTCTCCTTGAAGAGGTCCTTCACATCCCTTGTAAGTGGGATTTCTAGGTATTTTATTCTCTTTGAAGCAATTGTGAATGGGAGTTCACTCATGATTTGGCTCTCTGTTTGTCTCTTATTGGTGTATAAGAATGATTGTGATTTTTGCCCATTGATTTTGTATCCTGAGACTTTGCTGAAGTTGCTTATCAGCTTAAGGACATTTTGGGCTGAGATATGGGGGTTTTCTAGATATAGAATCATGTCATCTGCAAACAGGGACAACTTGACTTCCTCTTTTCCTAAATGAATGCCCTTTATTTCCTTCTCCTGCTTGATTGCCCAGGCCAGAAATTCCAACACTATGTTGAATAGGAGTGGTGAGAGAGGGCATCCCTGTCTTTTGCCAGTTTTCAATCCAAATGCTCCCAGGTTTTTTCCATTCAGTATGATGTTGGCTGTGGGTTTGTCATAGATAGCTCTTATTTTGAGATATGTCCCATCAATACCTAATTCACTGAGAGTTTTTAGCATGAAGCATTGTTGAATTTTGTCAAAGCCCTTTTCTGCATGTATTGAGATAATCATGTGGTTTTTGTCTTTGGTTCTATTTATATGCTGGATTACGTTTATTGATTTTCATATGTTGAACCAGCCTTGCATCCCAGGGATGAGGCCCACATGATCATGTTGGATAAGCTTTTTGATGTGCTGCTGGATTCGGTTTACCAGTATTTTATTGAGGATTTTTGCATCAAAGTTCATCAAGGATATTGATCTAAAATTCTCTTTTTTGGTTGTGTCTCTGTTAGGCTTTGGTATCAGGATGATGCTGGCCTCATAAAATGTGTTAGGGAGGATTCCCTCTTTTTCTACTGATTGGAATAGTTTCAGAAAGAGTGGTACCAGCTCCTCCTTGTACCTCTGGTAGAATTCGGCTGTGAATCCATCTGGTCCTGGACTTTTTCTGGTTGGTAAGCTATTAATTATTGCCTCAATTTCAGAGCCTGTTTTTGGTCTATTCAGAGATTCAACTTCTTCCTGGTTTAGTCTCGGGAGGGTGTATGTGTCGAGGAATTTATCCATTTCTTCTAGATTTTCTAGTTTATTTGCATAGAGGTGTTTATAACATTCTCTGATGGAAGTTTCTATTTCTGAGGGATCCGTGGTGGTATTCCCTTTGTCATTTTTTTATTGCATCTATTTGATTCTTCTCTCTTTTCTTCTTTATTAGTCTTGCTAGTGGTCTATCAATTTTGTTGATCTTTTCAAAAAATCAGCTCCTGGATTCATTTATTTTTTTGAAGTGTTTTTTGTCTCTATTTATTTCCTTCAGTTCTGCTCTGATTTTAGTTATTTCTTGCCTTCTGCTAGCTTTTGAATGTGTTTGCTCTTGCTTCTCTAGTTCTTTTAATTGTGATGTTAGGGTGTCAATTTTAGATCTTTCCTACTTTCTCTTGTGGGCATTTAGTGCTATAAATTTCCCTCTACACACTGCTTTGAATGTGTCCCAGAGATTCTGGTATGTTGTGTCTTTGTTCTTGTTGGTTTCAAAGAACATCTTTTTTTCTGCCTTCATTTTTTTATGTACCCAGTAGTCATTCAGGAGCAGGTTGTTCAGTTTCCACGTAGTTGAGTGGTTTTGGGTGAGTTTCTTAATCTTGAGTTCTAGTTTGATTGCACTGTGGTGTGAGAGACAGTTTGTTATAATTTCTGTTGTTTTACATTTACTAAGGAGTGCTTTACTTCGAACTATGCGGTCAATTTTGGAATAGGTGTCGTGTGGTGCTGAAAAGAATGTATATTCTATTGATTTGGGGTGGAGTGTTCTGTAGATGTCTATTAGTTCTGCTTAGTGCAGAGCTGAGATCAATTCCTGGATATTCTTGTTAACTTTCTGTCTCGTTGATCTGTCTAATGTTGACAGTGGGGTGTTAAAGTCTCCCCTTATTATTGTGTGGGAGTTGAAGTCTCTTTGTAGGTCACTAAGGACTTGCTTTATGAATCTGGGTGCTCCTGTATTGGGTGCATATATGTTTAGGATAGTTAGCTCTTCTTGTTGAATTGATCCCTTTACCATTATGTAATGGCCTTCTTTGTCTCTTTTGATCTTTGTTGGTTTAAAGTCTGTTTTATCAGAGACTAGGATTGCAACCCCTGCCTTTTTTAGATTTCCATTTGCATGGTAGATCTTCCTCCATCCCTTTATTTTGAGCCTATGTGTGTCTGTGCATGTGAGATGGGTTTCCTGAATACAGAACACTGATGGGTCTTGACTCTTTATCCAATTTTCCATTCTGTGTCTTTTAATTGGAGCATTTAACCCATTTACATTTAAGGTTAATATTGTTATGTGTGAATTTGATCCTGTCATCATGATGTTAGCTGGTTATTTTGCTCATTAGTTGATACAGTTTCTTCCTGGCCTTGATGGTCTTTACATTTTGGCATGTTTTTGCAGTGGTTGGTACCAGCTTTTCCTTTCCATGTTTAGTGCTTCCTTCAGGAGCTCTTTTAGGGCAGGCCTGGTGGTGACAAAGTCTCTCAGCATTTTCTTGTCTGTAAAGTATTTTATTTCTCCTTCACTTGTGAAGCTAGTTTGACTGGATATGAAATTCTGGGTTGAAAATTATTTTCTTTAAGAAGGTTCAATGTTGGTCCCCACTGTCTTCTGGCTTGTAGAGTTCCTGCCAAGTGATAAGCTGTTAGTCTGATGGGCTTCCATTTGTGGGTAACCCGACCTTTCTCTCTGGCCACCCTTAACATTTTTTCCTTCATTTCAGCTTTGGTGAGTCTGACAATTGTGTGTCTTGGAGTTGCTCTTCTCGAGGGATATCTTTGTGGCACTGTCTTTATTTTCTGAATTTGAATGTTGGCCTGCCTTACTAGATTGGGGAAGTTCTCCTGGATGATAACCAGCAGAGTGTTTTCCAACTTGGTTCCATTCTCCCCGTCACTTTCAGGTTCACCAATCAGACGTAGATTTGGTCTTTTCACATAGTCCCACATTTCTTGGAGGCTTTGTTTGTTTCTTTTTATTCTGTTTTCTCTAGACTTCTCTTCTCACTACATTTCATTCATTTCATCTTCCATCGCTGATACCCTTTCTTCCAGTTGATCGCATCAGCTACTGAGGCTTGTACATTCGTCACATAGCTCTCATGCCATGTTTTTCAGCTCCATCACGTCCTTTAAGGACTTCTCTGCATTGGTTTTTCTAGTTAGCCATTCATCTAATTTTTTTTCAAGGTTTTTATCTCTTTTGCCATTGGTTCAAACTTCCTCCTTTAGCTCAGAGTAGTTTGATTTTCTGAAGACTTCTCTCAACTCGTCAAAGTCATTCTCCATCCAGCTTTGTTCTGCTGCTGGTGAGGAGCTGCGTACCCTTGGAGGAGCAGAGGCACTCTGATTTTTAGAGTTTCCAGTTTTTCTGCTCTGATTTTCCCTATCTTTGTGGTTTTATCTACCTTTGGTCTTTGATGATGGTGATGTAAGGATGGGTCTTTGGTGTGTATGTCCTTTCTGTTTGTTAGTTTTCCTTCTAATAGTCAGGATCCTCAGCTGCAGGTCTGTTGAATTTTGCTGGGGGTCCACTCCAGGCCCTGTTTTCCTGGGTATCAGCAGTGGTGGCTGCAGAACAGTGGAAATTGGTGAGCCGCAAATGCTGCTGCCTGATCGTTCATCTTGAAGTTTTGTCTCAGAGGAGTACCTGGCTTTGTGAGATGTCAGTCTGCCCCTACTGCGGGATGCCTCCCAGTTAGGCTACTCAGGGGTCAGGGACCCACTTGAGGAGGCTGTCCGTCCATTCTCAGATGTCCAGCTGCATGCTGGGAGAACCACTACTCTCTTCAAAGCTGTGAGACAGGGACATTTAAGTCTGCAAAGGTTACTGCTGCCTTTTGTTTGTCTGTGCCCTGCCCCTAGAGGTGGAGCCTACAGAGGCAGGCAGGCCTCCTTGAGCTGTGGTGGGCTCCACCCAGTTGGAGCTTCTGGCCATGTTGTTTACCTACTCAAGCCTTGGCAATGGCAGGCACCCCTCCCCCAGCCTCGCTGCCATCTTGCACTTCGATCTCAGACTGCTGTGCCAGCAATGAGCAAGGCTCCGTGGGCATAGGGCCCTCTGAGCCAGGTGCAGAATATAATCTCCTGGTGTGCCGTTTGTTAAGCCCATTGGAAAAGCACAGTATTAGGGTGGGTGTGACCCAATTTTCCAGGTGCCATCTGTCACCCCTTTCTTTGACTAAGAAAGGGAATTCCCTGACCCCTTGTGCTTCTTGGGTGAGGCGATGCTTCACCCTGCTTGGCTCATGCACAGTGCACTGCACCTACCGTCCTGCACCCACTGTCCGGCACTCCCCAGTGAGATGAACCTGGTACCTCAGTTGGAAATCCAGAAATCACCAGTCTTCTGCATCGCTCATGCTGGGAGCTGTAGATCGGAGCTCTTCCTGTCTGGCCATCTTGGCTCCACCCTGACTATTGAATATAGTTTAAAAAATGCAAGACTATAGAAATATGGAACAAAAATATTAAAAATTATGAATATACATAAAATAAGGCTACATAAAGAGATTTTCAAAGTTTCTGAATGAAATAAATAATATTGTAGACATGTTAATTCTCTCAAAATTATGCAAATTAAAATATTAATCACCATGCCTATAGGATTTGTTTAGGAATTTAGCAATGTGACCATAAATTTTATCTACAAATATTAGTGTGGTAAAATAGTCAAGGAAAAACAATTATAACTAATTTTAGGAGGCCGGGCATGATGTCTCACACCTGTAATCTCAGCACTTTGGGAGGCTAAGGCAGGCAGATCACTTGAAGCCAGAAGTTTGAAACCAGTCTGGCCAACATGACAAAGCCCTATCTCTACTAAAAATACAAAAATTAGCCTGGTGTGGTGGTGCATGCCTGTAATCACAGCTACTTGGGAGGTTGAAGCATAAAAATCATTTGAACCCAGGAGCTGGAGGTTGCAGTGAGCCGAGATTGTGACACTGCATTCCAGCTTGGGTGATAGAGCGAGACCCTTTGTCAAAAAAATTAATTTTAGAAAAATCGTTATATACATCAAAATATAAGAAAGACACAATAATTTAAGCAATGGATTAATGACATATAAATGTGTACGTGAGTCAGTTCAACAGGATCTAAAACCCAGAAATGGACATAGGCTTATATAAGGATATGGAGGTGAAATTTCAAATTCATTAAGAAGACTGTTGCATTCATTAAATTGTGTTAAGAACATTTGGCTAATCATATGGGGAAAAACTCAAATTAGTTTTTTATTTCTCGTACCATAAGCATAAATGCAAAACATCAAATTGTATTTTTTTTTTTTTTTGAGATGGAGTCTCACTCTGTCACCCAAGCTGGAGTGCAGTGATGCGATCTTGGCTCCCAGGTTCAAGTGACTCTCCTGCCTCAGCCTCCCAAGTAGCTTGGACTACAGGTACCGGCCACCTGTAGAGATGTGGTTTTACCATGTTAGCCAGGCTGGCCTTGAAATCCTGACCTCAGGTGATCCACCCACTTCAGCCTCCCAAAGTGCTGGGATGACAGGCGTGAGCCACCATGCCCAGCTTCAAATTGTAAAAATATAAAAAGATAGTATTGGTCCATATATTATTGTAGGATAGGCATAATCCCTGAAATAATAATAATTTACTCTGTCAAAATGTATTAGTTTAAAGCCTTCTATGTCATAAGTGCTGTATCAAGTACTGGGACTATAATGATGAGTAAAATAACAGTCAATGTAGCTTATAGTATAACATGGAGGGCAGATAATTAAACAAGGTATAAAGCATGGCTGAATTCAAGTGCTAAAATTATACACTCAGAGACCTCTCATCTTTTAGTTCACTTTTTCACTGTTCATTTTCTGCCAGGCTGTCTCTTTGTAGTGAGAAAGAGGACACCTGCAGCACCTTCAGGATTATTTCACATTAAGCTCACACACTAAGGGGAAGAAGCAATCTCTTTCCCAACATTCCATATTAATTGTTTAAATAATACTGTTGTTGATCCTGCTTGGATTGCATACCATTCATGAATTCATGAATCCACCAGAGTGGGTGCTCTGATTGGTCAGCCTAAGGCTATGAAATTACCATTATGGAAAGAAGGGTTCAGTTTCAGTATCTTGATTGACGACTTCACCAAGTCATTGGTAAATGGGTAAAGAACAAATTCTTTTTTTTAAATTTTACTTTAAGTTCTGAAATACATGTGCAGAACGTGCAAGTTTATTACATAGGTATACATGTGCCATGGTGGTTTGCTGCACCTATCAACCCATCATCTAGGTTTTAAGCCCCACTTGCAATAGGTATTTGTCCTAATGCTCTTTCTCCTCTGGCCCCCACCTCCGGACTGGAAGCCATCATTCTCTGTAAAGGATGATTTCTAAAAGGAATATACACAATGCAGCTTAAGAAGTAACAAATGGAGAAGTAATTTTAGCAGGATAGCACAGTAGCATGTTTAACCCTAGCATCCCCCCAAAGTAATAAGAATTTGGCAACCATTCACAAAGAGAAGTGCCCTTTCCGTAGCCTTGAGTCTCAGTTAGAATGTTGCAAAACCCCAGTGGATCCCAAGACTGAGGAGGGCTTTTTTGAGAGAACAGGCTTGCACCCAGGTGGTAGGCTCACCAACGATGGTCCCACCTACAGACCCAGAAATGACATTTTCCTCAAGTGGACTTTGTTACAACATGATTTGGGTCTGTTGCTGCCACCAGAACCACCTGCTAAGAGACCTGGGAAGAGTCACACTCACTATGCCTTGGATGACAGGCCTGCCAAAACTGGTCCCAGCTGTGAACTCTAAAATGACTCTGTAACTCAGTTCCATCTCCTCTCGGCCATCATCTACAAGTAGTCTTTCTTGCTCACGGACGTGCAGGGTGTCATGCCTGTCCATGTCCCCAGAAGCAGTCTTGTAGATTTCAGTCCTACAGCAGATCCCCAAACGAATATTTTACTTGGCTTCAGATTCTTTCTTCTGCTGTTTAAGAGCAGTGTTGCCCGACCAGGGACCTTCCAGAAGACACCACTGCTCAAAGCCAGTCCCACTGACCTCAATGCCCTTGTGCAGTATAAAGCAGTTCTGTAACCCAGGTCCATTCTCTCCAGCCACAGAGAAAAAGTAATCCTGTTGACTCAAAGACCCACCAGAGATGTACTTTTTAGTTTTTTTGGAGACAGACCCAGTGACCTCAATCCAACTACAGATTATGAAACAGGCTGGTGTCATGGCTTCAGCTCTGCTAAACCATGGTCTGGGACCAGTCCTGCCTATTCGGTGACCCACCCAGTGTCCTGGAGATATGCCTCCTTGGGGCCCAGAGGGAGACATATCTATCTACACAACTGATAACAGGTGTACTGTGAAATCAACAGCAGCTGCATGACACAGCTCTAACCCCACTTAATTTCAATCTCAGAGGAAAATCCATCATAAAGGGACCTAAGCTCTTCACCTGGTAAAATCAGTCAGTATTGACCGGAATAGGAGTTTTCTCCTTCAAATGAACAGGCACCAATGCAAGGCTACACAAAGAAGAATCGGACAAGCATGACACCGCTGAAACAAAACAAAACAATAAAACCAATAAACCTCCAGTAATTGTCCCCAAAAATTGAGATCTAAGAATTGCCTGTCAAAAATTCAAAACAATAATCTTAAAGAAGCTCACTGAGATGCAAGAAGACACAGATAGGCAACTAAACAAAATCAAGAAAACAATGCATGAACAAAATGGGTTTACTGAATGTATACCATTTTACAAACCATAAGAAGAAATCCTGGAGCTGAAGAATACAATAACAGAACTAAAACTACAATAAGAGAGATTCAATGGCAGAGTCAATTGTGCATAATAAAAAATCAATGAACTCAAAGGTCATTTAAAGGTATAAGTGATTTTGGATTACATGGATGAATTACATAGAGGTGAAGTCTGAGATTTTAGTGCACTTATCACCCAAGTAGTGTACATTGTACTCAATATGTAGTTTTATATCCCTCCCTCCTTTACTTTTTAATGTAATACTGTTTATTTAACTTGAAAAACATTTCAGCATTCTAAACATACAAAAAATGGAACGTTGCAAATCATGTTTAAGTACAGAAGGTTTTTGAACTTTCATTGATGATGTGGCTCTTCACTTTGCTAACAATGAAGAGTTCCACAGTTTGTTTAAAAACTACTGGACTTAATTAAAATTAAATAAATAAATCAAAAGAAAACTTCTCATGCAAGCTGACACCCTCTGTCCACAGCTAAGATGGCAGCAAAATGCTATATCACTATATACAGAAATAAGACAACCTGAGACTAAATGGATGCCCATTGCAGAGTCAACAGGTCCAGCCTCCTGGTAGACACCCTGAGCTACAGCCCCTCCAAAAAGCATCTTCTCCACAGCCTCAATGCCAAACAAGCAAGGAGCATCAAGAGTTTGTCTTGGTTCTTTTGTTCTTTTTACAAACTATAGATATATACAGGTGATAACTCAGGATTTCTAGCCAATAACCATATAGTTAACAGCACCTTACAAAAAAAAAATGTGGGAGATCTGGCAAGATGGCTGAATAGGAACTGCTCCAGTCTGCAGCTGCTAACAAGACCAACAAAGAAGGTGGGTGATTTCTGCATTTCCAACTAAGGTACCCAGTTCATCTCAGTGATACTGGTTAGGCAGTGGATGCAGTCCATGGAGGGCAAGCAGAAACAGGGTGGGGCATCGCCTCACCAAAGAAGTGCAAGAAGCTGGGGTGCTCCCTCCCCCAGCCAAGGAAAGCCATGAGGAACTGTGCTATCTGGCCCAGATGCTGCAATTTTCCCACTGTTTTTGCAATATGCAGACCAGGATATTCCCTAATGTGCCTACACAACCAGAACCCTGGGTTTCAAGCATAAAATTTGGCAGCTGTTTGGGCAGACACTGAACTAGCTGCAGGAGTTTGTTGTTGTTGTTGTTGTTATTTTCATACCCCAGCAGTGCCTGGAACACCAGTGAGACAGAATGGCTCACTTCCCTGGAAGGAGGGTTGAAACTAGGGAGCCAAGTGATCTTGCTCAGCAGGTCCCACTCTCACAGAGCCCAGCAAGCTAAGAACCACTGGTTTGAAATTCTCACTGCAAGCACAGTAGTCTGAAGTCGACCTGGGATGATCAAGCTTAGTAGGGGGAGGAGTGTCCACAATTACTGAGGCTTGGGTAGGTGGTTTTCCCCTGACAGTGCTAAGGAGGTTGGGAAGTTAGGACTGGGTGGGACTCGCCATAGCACAGCAAGGACGTACTTGTGGCCAGACTGCCTCTCTAGATTCTTCCTCACTGGTCAGGGCATCTCTGAAAGAAACAGAGCAGCCCCGGTCAGGGGCTTACAGATAAAACTTCCAACTCTCTAGGACAGAGCAACTGGAGGAAAGGGTGGCGGTAGGTGCAGCTTCAGTGGCCTTAAACTCTTCTGCCTGCCAGATCTGAAGACAGCAGCAGATCCTAACAAGGAGGATTCTCCAAACACAGAGCTTGAGATCTGCTAAGGGACAGACTATCTCCTTAAGTGGGACCCTGACTCCTGTGCATCCTGACTAAGACACATCTTATCAGGGGTCAATAGATGCTTCATACAGGAGAGCTTTGGCTGGCATCAGGCAAGTGTCCCTCTGGGAAGAAGCTTCCAGGGGAAGGAGCAGGCAGCAATCTTTGCTGTTCTGCAGCCTTTGCTGGTGATACCCAGGCAAACAGGATCTGGAGTGGACCTCGAGAAAACTGCAGCAAACTTGCAGAACAGGGGCCTGACTGTTAGAAGAAAAACTAACAAACAGAAAGCAATAACATCAGCATAAACAAAAAGGACCTCCACACAAACAAAAACGCCATCCAAAGATCATCAGTCTCAAAGATCAAATGTAGATGAATCCACAAAGATGAGAAAAAAAGAGCACACAAATTCTGAATATTTAAAAAACAAGAACGCCTCTTCTCCTCCAAAAAATTGCAACTCCTCACCAGCAAGGGCACAAAACTGGACAGAGAATGAGTTTGATGAATTGACAGAAGTAGGCTTCAGAATGTGGGTAATAACAAACTCTTCTGAGCTAAAGGAGCATGTTCTAACCCAATGCAAGAAAGCTAAGAACCTTGATAAAACGTTACAGGAATTTCTAACTAGTATAACCACCTTACAGAAGAACATAAATGACCTGATGGAGCAGAAAAACACAGCACGAGAACTTCGTGAAACATAGACAAGTATCAATAGACAAATCAATCAAGCAGAAGAAAGGATATCAGAGATTGAAGATTAACTTACTGAAATAAGGCATGAAGACAAGATTAGAGAAAAAAGAATGCAAAGGAATGAACAAAGCCTCCAAGAAATATGGAACTATGTGAAAAGACCATAGCTACTTTTGATTGGTATGCCTGAAAGTGATGGGAAGAATGGAACCAAGTTGGAAAACACACTTCAGGAAATTATCCAGAGGAACTTCCCTAAACTAGCAAGACAGGCCAACATTTAAATTCAGGAAACACAGAGAAGTCCACTAAAATATTCCTCGAAAAGAGCAACCCCAAGACACATACTTGTTAGATTCTTCAAGGTTGAAAAGAAGGAAAAAATGTTAAGGGAAGCCAGAGAGAAAGGTCAGGTTACCCACAAAGGGAAGCCCCTCAGACTAACAGCAGATCTCTCTGCAGAAGCCCTACAAGCCAGAAGAGTCTTGGGGCCAATATTCAACACTCTTAAATAAAAAAATTTTCAACCCAGAATTTCATATCCAGCCAAACTAAGCTTCATAAGCAAAGGAGAAATAAAATCCTTACCAGACAGCAAATGCTGAGAGATTTTGTCACCACCAGACCTGCCTTACAAGAGCTCCTGAAGGAAGTAATGAATATGAAAACGAAAAACTGGTATCAGCCACTGCAAAAACACACCAAAAGATAAAGACCGACGACACTATGAAGAAACTGCATCAACGAACATGAAAAATAACCAGCTAGCATCACGATGAAAAGACCAAATTTACACATAATAATATTAACCTTAAATGTAAATGGGCTAAATACCCCAATTAAAAGACACAGGCTGGCAAATTGGACAAACATTCAAGACCCATTGGTGTGGTATATTCAGGAGACCCATCGCACATGCAAATACACACACAGGCTAAAAGTAAAGAAATGGAGGAATATGTACAAAGAAAATGGAAAGTAGAAAAAGCAGAGGCTTTTGGCTGCATAAATGTTTTCTTTTGAGAAGTGTCTGTTCATGTCCTTCACCCACTTGTTGATGGGGTTGTTTGTTTTTTTCTTGTAAATTTGTTTGAGTTCATTGTAGATTCTGGATATTAGCCCTTTGTCAGATGAGTAGGTTGCAAAAATTTTCTCCCATTCTGTAGGTTGCCTGTTCACTCTGATGGTAGTTTCTTTTGCTGTGCAGAAGCTCTTTAGTTTAATTAGATCCCATTTGTCAATTTTGGCTTTTGTTGCCATTGCTTTTGGTGTTTTAGACATGAAGTCCTTGCCCACGCCTATGTCCTGAATGGTATTGCCTAGGCTTTCTTCTAGGGTTTTTATGGTTTTAGGTCTAACATGTAAGTCTTTAATCCATCTCAAATTAATTTTTGTATAAGGTGTAAGGAAGGGATCCGGTTTCAGCTTTCTACATATGGCTAGCCAGTTTTCCCAGCACCATTTATTAAATAGGGAATCCTTTCCCCATTGCTTGTTTTTGTCAGGTTTGTCAAAGATCAGATAGATGTAGATATGTGGCATTATTTCTGAGGGCTCTGTTCTGTTCCATTGATCTATGTCTCTGTAGTGGTACCAGTACCATGCTGTTTTGGTTACTGTAGCCTTGTAGTATAGTTTGAAGTCAGGTAGCCTGATGCCTCCAGCTTTGTTCTTTTGGCTTAGGATTGACTTGGCGATGTGGGCTCTTTTTTGGTTCCATATGAACTTTAAAGTAGTTTTTTCTAATTCTGTGAAGAAAGTCATTGGTAGCTTGATGGGGATGGCATTGAATCTATAAATGACCTTGGGCAGTATGGCCATTTTCACGATATTGATTCTTCCAACCCGTGAGCATGGAATGTTCTTCCATTTGTTTGTATCCTCTTTTATTTCATTGAGGAGTGGTTTGCAGTTCTCCTTGAAGAGGTCCTTCACATCCCTTGTCAGTTGGATTCCTAGGTATTTTATTCTCTTTGAAGCAATCGTGAATGGGAGTTCACTCATGATTTGGCTCTCTGTTTGTCTGTGATTGGTGTACAAGAATGCTTGTGATTTTTGTACATTGATTTTGTATCCTGAGACTTTGATTAAGTTGCTAATCAGCTTAAGGGGATTTTGGGCTGAGACAATGGGGTTTTCTAGATATACAATCATGTCATCTGGAAACAGGGATAATTTGACTTCCTCTTTCCTAATTGAATACCCTTTATTTCCTTCTCCTGCCTGATTGCCCTGGCCAGAACTTCCAGCACTATGTTGAATAGGAGTGGTGAGAGAGGGCAGGCCTCTCTTGTGCCAGTTTTCAAAGAGAATGCTTCCAGGTTTTGCCCATTCAGTATGATATTGGCTGTGGGTTAGTCATAGATAGCTGTTATTATTTTGAGATACGTCCCATCAAAATACCTAATTTATTGAGAGTTTTTAGCATGAAGGGTTGTTGAATTTTGTCAAAGGCCTTTTCTGCATCTATTGAGACAATCATGTGGTTTTTGTCTTTGGTTCTGTTTATATGGTGGATTACATTTACTGATTTGCATATGCTGAACCAGCCTTACATCCCAGGGCTGAAGCCCACTTGATCATGGTGGATAAGCTTTTTGATGTGCTGCTGGACTCGGTTTGCCAGTATTTTATTGAGGATTTTTGCATCAATGTTCATCAAGGATATTGGTCTGAAATTCTCTTTTTTGGTTATGTCTCTGCCAGGCTTTGGTATCAGGACGATGCTGGCCTCATAAAATGTGTTAGGGAGGATTCCCTCTTTTTCTATCTATTGGAATAGTTTCAGAAGGAATGGTACCAGTTCCTCCTTGTACCTCTGGTAGAATTTGGCTGTGAATCCATCAGGTCCTGGACTCTTTTTAGTTGGTAAGCTATTGATTATTGCCACAATTTCAGAGCCTGATATTGGTGTATTCAGAGATTCAACTTCTTCCTGGTTTAGTCTTGGGAGGGTGTATTTGTCGAGGAATTTATCCATTTCTTCTAGATTTTCTAGTTTGTTTGCGTAGAGGTGTTTGTAGTATTCTCTGATGGTAGATTGCATTTCTGTGGGATCGGTGGTGATATCCCCTTTTTCAATTTTTATTGCATCTATTTGATTCTTCTCTCTTTTCTTCTTTATTAGTCTTCCTAGCAGTCTATCAATTTTGTTGATCTTTTCAAAAAACCATCTCCTGGATTCATTAATTTTTTGAAGGGTTTTTTGTGTCTCTATGTCCTTCAGTTCTGCTCTGATTTTAGTTATTTCTAGCCTTCTGCTAGCTTTTGAATGTGTTTGCTCTTGCTTTTCTAGTTCTTTTAATTGTGATGTTAGGGTGTCAATTTTAGATCTTTCCTGCTTTCTCTTGTGGGCATTTAGTGCTATAAATTTCCCTCTATGCACCGCTTTGGATGTGTCCCAGGGATTCTGGTATGTTGTGTCTTTGTTCTCGTTGGTTTCAAAGAACATCTTTATTTCTGCCTTCATTTTGTTATGTACCCAGTAGTCATTCAGGAGCAGTTTTGTTCAGTTTCCATGTAGTTGAGCAGTTTTGAGTGAGTTTCTTAATCCTGAGTTCTAGTTTGATTGCACTGTGGTCTGAGAGACAGTTTGTTATAATTTCTGCTCCTTTACATTTGCTGAGGAGAGCTTTACTTCCAACTATGTGGTCAATTTTGGAATAGGTGTGGTGTGGTGCTGAAAAAAAAGTATATTCTGTTGATTTGGGGTGGAGAGTTCTGTAGATGTCTATTACGTCCCCTTTGTGCAGAGCTGAGCTCAATTCCTGGATATACTTGTTAACTTTCTATCTCGTAGATCTGTCTAATGTTGACAGTGGGGTGTTAAAATCTCCCATTATTATTGTGTGGGAGTTTAAGTCCCTTTGTAGGTCACTCTGGACTTGCTTTATGAATCTGGGTGCTGCTGTGTTGGGTGCATATATATTTAGGAGAGTTAGCTCTTCTTGTTGAATTGATCCCTTTACCATTATGTAATGGCCTTCTTTGTCTCTTTTGATCTTTGTTGATTTGAAGTCTGTTTTATCAGAGACTAGGATTGCAACCCCTGCCTTTTTTTGTTTTCCATTTGCTTGATAGATCTTCCTCCATCCCTTTATTTTGAGTCTATGTGTGTCTCTGCACATGAGATGGGTTTCCTGAATACAGCACACTGATGGTTCTTGACTCCTTATCCATTTTGTCAGTCTGTGTCTTTTAATTGGAGCATTTAGCCCCTTGACATTTAAAGTTATTATTGTTATGTGTGAATTTGATCCTGTGATTATGATGTTAGTTGGTTATTTTGCTCGTTAGTTGATGCAGTTTCTTCCTAGCCTCAATGGTCTTTACAATTCCGCATGTTTTTGCAGTGGCTGGTACCGGTTGTTCCTTTCCATGTTTAGTGCTTCCTTCAGGAGCTCTTTTAGGGCAGGCATGGTGGTGACAAAATCACTCAGCATTTGCTTGTCTGTAAAGTATTTTATTTCTCCTTCACTTATGATGCTTAGTTTGCCTGGATATGAAATTCTGGGTTGAAAATTCTTTTCTTTAAGAATGTCGAATATTGGCCCCCACTGTCTTCCGGCTTGTAGAGTTTCTTTTGAGAGATCAGCTGTTAGTCTGATGGGCTTCCCTTTGTGGGTAACCCGACCTTTCTCTCTGGTCACCCTTAACATTTTTTCCTTCATTTCAACTTTGGTGAATCTGACAATTATGTGTCTTGGAATTGCTCTTCTCGGGGAGTATCTTTGTGGCATTCTCTCTATTTCCTGAATCTGAATGTTGGCCTGCCTTGCTAGATTGGGGAAATTCTCCTGGATAGTATCTTTCAGAGTGTTTTCCAACTTGGTTCCATTCTCCCCGTCATTTTCAGGTACACCAATCAGATTTAGGTTTGGTCTTTCCCATAGTCCCAAATTTCTTTGAGGCTTTGTTCATTTCTTTTTATTCTTTTTTCTCTAAACTTCCCTTCTTGCTTCATTTCATTCATTTCATCTTCCGTCACTGATACCCTTTCTTCCAGTTGATTGCATCAGCTCCCGAGGCTTCTGCAATCTTCGCGTAGTCCTTGAAACTTGGCTTTCAGCTCCATCAGCTCCTTTAAGCTCTTCTCTCCATTGGTTATTCTAGTTATCCATTCATCTAATTTTTTTTCAAAGTTTTTAACTTCTTTGCTATTGTTTTGAACTTCCTCCCTTAGCTTGGAGTAGTTTCATTGTCTGAAGCCTTCTTCTCTCAACTCGTCAAAGTCATTCGCCATCCAGCTTTGTTCCATTGCTGGTGAGGAACTGCGTTCCTTTGGAGGAGGAGAGGTGCTCTGGTTTTTAGAGTTTCCAGTTTTTCTGCTCTGTTTTTTCCCCATCTTTGTGGTTTTATCTACTCTTGGTCTTTGATGATGGTGATGTACAGATGGGTTTTGTTGTGGATGTCCTTTCTGTTTGTTAGTTTTCCTTCTATCAGACATGACCCTCAGCTGCAGGTCTGTTGGAGTTTGCTAGAAGTCCACTCCAGACACTGTTTGGCTGAGTGTCAGCAGCAGTGGCTGCAGAACAGCAGATTTTCATGAGACCACAAATTCAGTTGTCTGATAGGTCCTCTGGAAGTTTTGTCTCAGAGCATTACCTGGCCAAGTGAGGTGTCAGTCTGTCCCTACTAGGGGGTGCCTCCCAGTTAGGCTGTTCAGGGGTCAGGGATCCACTTTAGGAGGCAGTCTTTCCGTTCTCAGATCTCCAGCTGCGTGCTGGGAGAACCACTACTCTCTTCAAAGCTGTCAGTCAGACAGGGACATTTAAGTCTGCAGTGGTTCCTGCTGAATTTTTGTTTGTCTGTGCCCTGCCCCCAGAGGTGGAACCTACAGAGGCAGGCAGGCCTCCTTGAGCTGTGGTGGGCTCCACCCAGTTCGAGCTTCCTGGCTGCTTTGTTTACCTAAGCAAGCCTGGGCAATGGCGGGCACCCCTCCCCCAGCCTCGCTGCCGCTTTGCAGTTTGATCTCAGACTGCTGTGCTAGCAATCAGCGAGATTCCATGGGCATAGGACCCTCTGAGCCAGGTGCGGGACACAGTCTCCTGGTGTGCTGTTTTCCAGGCCCTTTGGAAAAGTGCTGTTTTAGGGTGGGACTGACCCAATTTTCCAGGTGCCATCTGTTACCCCTTTCTTTGACTAGGAAAGGGAACTCCCTGACCCCTTGCACTTCCTGAGTGAGGCAATGCCCTGCCCTGCTTCGGCTCACGCAGAGTGCGCTGCACCGACTATCCTGCACCCACTGTTTGGCACTCCCTAGTGAGATGAACCTGGTACCTCAAATAGAACTGCAGAAATCACCAGTCTTCTGTGCTGCTCATGCTGGGAGCTGTAGACCGGGGCTGTTCCTATTCGGCCATCTTGGCTCCACCCCCCAGTCTATTGTTGATAATGTTCTATGTGCTGAGGAGAAGAATGTGTATTCTGCACCCACTTGATGAAATATTCTGTAAATTTCTTAGGGTCATTTGGTCTATAGTGCAGATTAAGTCTGATATTTTTGTTTATTTTCTAACTAAATGACCTGTCTAATGCTGAACGTAGGGTCTTGAAGTCTCCAGCTATTACAGTTTTGGGGCCTATCTCTCTCTTTAGCTCTAATAATATTTGCTTTATATCTGGGTGCTTCAGTGTTGGGGGTGTATAGATTTACAATTATTATGTCCTCTAGTTTAATTGATATCTATATAATTATATAATGACCTTCTTTGTCTCTTTTTATAGTTTTTGTCTTCAAATCAGTTTTGACTGAGAGAGGTATAGATACATCCCTTTATTATCATTCTATGTGTGTCTTTATAGGTGATGTGTGTTATTTGTAGGGAACAGATCTTTTGGTCTTCTTTAAAATAAATCTTTCAGCCACTCTGTGTCTTTTGATTAGGGAGTTTAGTGCATTAACATTCAATGTTCTTATTAATAAGTAAGAACTGGCTGGGCATGGTGTCTCATGCCTGTAATCCCAGCACTTTGGGAGGCTGTGGTGGGCGGATCACTTGAGGTTGAGAGTTTGAGGTCAGCCTGATCAACATGGAGAAACCCCATCTCATATACATATATATATGTATGTGTATATATATACATGTAAATATATACACATACATATATATGTATATACAGGTGTATATATATATACGTATATATGTGTATATACATATATATATACACATATATGTATGTGTATATATATATATACGTATATATATATACGTATGTATATATACACGTATATATACATACGTATGTATATATACACGTATATATACGTGTATATATACGTATATACGTGTATATATACATACGCATGTATATATGTGTATATATACATACGTATGTATATATGTGTATATATACATACGTATGTATATATGTGTATATATACATATGTATGTATATATGTGTATATATGTGTGTGTATATATATATATATATATATATATAATGTATACACACACACACACACAGTTAGCCAGATGTGGTGGCACCTGTAATCCCAGGTACTTGGGAGGCTGAGGCAAGAGAATCGCTTGAATCTGAGAGGTGGAGGTTGCAGTAAGCCGAGATCATGCCTTTGCACTCCAGCCTGGGCCACAAGAGTGAAACTCCGTCTCAAAAAGAAAAAAAAATTAAGAACTTACTCTTGCCAATTTGTTAGTTGTTTTCTGTTTGTTTTGTGGTTTTTTTTCCTTCTTCTTTCTTTTCTGTCTTCGTTTTTGTGATGGTGATTTTCTGAGGTAGTATGTTTTATTTATTTATTTTTTTAACTTTTTGTATATCTGTTGTAGGTTTTGTGATTTGAGGTTACCATTAGCTTGCAAATAATATCTTATATCCCATTATCTTAAATTAACACTGGTTGCAAAAACAAACAAGCAAAGAGGAAGCTAATGAACAATCTATAATTTTACTTTGTCCCCCCTCTACTTTTTAACATTTTGCTTTTTTGACTTAAACATTATTATATTGACTATGTCTTAAAGTTGTAATTATTTTTGATAGATTCATGTTTTACTGTTTCTACTCAAGATATGAGTAGTTTACACAACACAATTTTTAGTATTATGAACTTACTATTACCAGTGAGTTTTGTACCTTCAGATGATTTCTTATTGCTCATTAAGAGCTTTTTTTCCAAATTAAGGAAACATTTGTAGCATTTCTCATAGACACGTCTGGTGTTGATGGAATTCTTCAGGTTTTGTTTGCATGGGAAAGTCTTTATTTCTCATTTGTGTTTGAAGCATATTTTCACTGGAGATACTATTTTATGATAAAATTTTTTTTGTTTTATTCAGAAATTTAAATGTCATGCCACTCTTTCCTGGTCTATAAGGTTTTACTGAGAAATTGGCTTCCAGATGTATTGGAGCTCCTTTGTATGTTATTTTATTTATTTATTTATTTAGACAGAGTTTCACTCTGTCTCCCAGGCTGGAGTGCAGTGGTGCGATCTCGGCTCACTGCAACCTCTGCTTACTGGGTTCAAGTGATTCTCCTGCCTCAGCCTCTGGAGTAGCTGAGATTACAGGCACCCGCCACCATGCCCAGCTAATTTTTGTATTTTTAGTAGAGACAGGGTTTCGCTATATTGGCCAGGCTGGTCTCGAACTCCTGACCTCAAGCAATCCACCCACCTCAGCCTCCCAAAGTGCTGGGATTACAAGTGTGAGCCACTGTGTCTGGCCTATTTGTTACTTTTCTCTTGCTGCTTGTAGGATTTTTTCTTTATCCTTGACCTTTGGGCATACATTAGTCCATTTTCATGCTGCTGATAAAGACATACCCGAGACTGGGAAGGAAAAGAGGTTTAATTGAACTCACAGTTCCACCTGGCTGGAGAGCCCTCAGAATAATGGCCAGAAGTGAAAAGCAGTTCTTACATGGAGGCAGCAAGAGGAAATGAGGAAGAAGCAAAAGCAGAAACCCCTGATAAACCCATCAGATCTCGTGAGACTTATTCACTATCATGATAATAGCATGGGAAAGACCAGACCCCATGATCCAATTATCTCTCCCTGGGTCCCTCCCACAACATGTAGGAATTCTGAGATATACAATTCAAATTGGGATTTGGGTGTGGAAACAGCCACACCATATCATCCCACCCCTGGACCCTCCAAATCTCACATCCTCACATTTCAGAACCAATTATGCCTTTTCAACTGTCCCCCAAAGTGTTAACTCATTTTAGCATTAATCCAAAAATCCATAGTCCAAAGTCTCATCTGAGACAAGGCAAGTCCTGTCCACCTATGAGCCTATAAAATCAAAAGCAAGCTAGTCAGTCCCTAGATACAATTGGAGTACAGGTATCAGGTAAATACACCCATTCCAAGTGGGAGAAATTGGCCAAAACAAAGGGGCAGTCCAGTTTTAAAGGTCCAAAATGATCTCCTTGACTCCGGGTCTCACATCCAGTTCATGCTGATGCAAGAGTTGGGTTCCCATGATCTTGGGCAGCTCTGCCCCTGTGGCTTTGCAGGGTACAGCCTCCCTCCCAGCTGCTTTCATGGGCTGGCACTGAGTGTGACTTTTCCAGGTGCATGGTGCAAGCTGTCAGTGCATCTACTATTCTGGGATCTGGAGGATGGTGGCCCTCTTCTCACAGCTCTACTAGGTAGTGCACCAGTAGGAACTCTGTGTTGGGGTTCCAACTCCACATTTTCTTCCACACTGCCCTAGCAGAGGGTCTCCATTAGGGCCATGACCCTGCAGCAAACTTTTGCCTGGGTATCCAGGTGTTTCCATACATCTTCTGAAATCTAGGCAGAGGTTCCCAAACCTCAATTCTTGACTTCTGTGCATCCTCAGGCTCAACACCACTTGGAAGCTGCCAAGGCCTGGGTCTTTCACCCTCTGAAGCCACAGCCTGAGCTCTACATTTTCCCCTATCAGCCACAGCTAGAGTGGCTGGGACACAGTGCTCCAAGTCCCTAGGCTGCAGATAGCACAGGGACTCTGGCCCTAGCTCATGAAACCACTTTTTGCTCCTGGGCCTCCAGGCCTATGATGGGAGGGGCTGCCATGAAGGTCTCTAACATGCCCTGGAGACATTCTCCTCATGCTCTTGGGGATTAACATTAGGCTTCTTGCTAGTTATGGAAATTTCTGCAGCTATCTTAAATTTCTCCTCAGAAAATGGGTTTTTCTTCTCTACTGCATCATCAGGCTGCAAATTTTCTGAACTTTTATGATCCATTTCCCTTTTAGAATGGAATACTTCTAACAGCACCCAAGTCACTTTTTGAATGCTTTGCTACTTAGAAATGTCTTCTGCCAGATACCCTAAATAATCTCTCTCAAGTTCAAAGTTTCACAAATACCTAGGGGAGGGGCAAAATGTCATCAGTCTCTTTGCTAAAACATAACAAGAGTCACCTTTGCTCCAGTTGCCCACAAGTTCCTCGTCTCCATCTGAGACCACCTCATCCTGGACCTTATTGTTTGTATCACTATTGGCATTTTTGTCAAAGCCATTAAATAAGTCTCTAGGAGGTTCCAAACTTTCTCACATTTTGCTGTGTTCTTCTGAGCCCTCCAAACTTTTCCAACCTCTGCCTGTTTCCCAGGTCCAAAGTCACTTCTACATTTTTGGTTATCTTCTCAGCAACACCCCACTCTACTGGTACCAATTTACTGTATTAGTTTGTTCTCACACTGCTAATAAAAAAATTCCTGAGACTGAGAAGAAAAATAAGTTTAATTGGACTTACAGTTCCTCATGCCTAGGGAGGCCTCAGAATCATGGCAGGAGGTGAAAGGCACTTCTTACATGGCGGCAGCAAGAGGAAATGAGGAAGAAGCAAAAGCGGAAACCCTTGATAAATTCATCAGATCTCATGAGACTTATTCCCTATCATAAGAATAGCACAGGAAAGACCAGTCCCATGATTCAATTACCTCCCCCTGGGACCCTTCCACAACATGTTGGAATTCTGGAAGATACAATTCAAGTTGAGATTTGTTTGGGGATACAGTCAAACCATATCAGGGAGTTTGATTTGTAAAGCCTTGAAGTAGTCTAATTTTGGTATATCTGCCTGGTGTTTGTAACCTTCTATTACTTAAATATTGATATCTTTCTTTAGGTTTGAAAATTTCTTCATTATTATTATTTTAAATAAATATTCTACCCCATCTCTCTCTCTCTACTTCCTTTTTAAGGCCAACAACACTTAGATTTACCCTCTCGAGGCTATTTTCTAGATTTTGCAGGCAAGATTCATTTTTATTCTTTTGTCTCCTCTGACTGTGTATTTTCAAATAACCTGTTTTCAAGCTCATTAAATTGTGTCATCCACTTGATCAATTTTGCTCTTGAGAGACTCTGATGCACATTCTTTAGTATGTCAATTGGGTTTTTTAGCTGCAAAGTTTCTACTTGATTTTTAAAGTTATTTCAGTGTATTTTTAAAAAATTTTTAATGGGATTCTGAATTTCTTTATTGTATTATCTTGGATTTTTGGGGGTTTCCTCAACACAGCTATTTTGAATTCTTTCTGTGAGATCACATATATCTATATCACTCTGGGATCTGTCACTGTTGCCTTATTTAGTTCATTTGGTGAGGTCATGTTTTCCTGGATTGTCTTCATGCTTTGGGATGTTCATCAATGTTTGGGCAGTGAAGAGTCAGATATTTATTGTAGTCTTCACAGACTAGGCTTGCTTTACCCACCCTTTTTGGAAAGGCTTTCTAAGTAGTCAAAGGGAATTGAGTGTTGTGATTCAAATCTTTGGTTACTGCAGTTACATTTGCATTAGGGGAGCACCTCAAGCCCAGTAATGCTGTGACTCTTTTGCACTCATAGAAGTACTTCCTTGGTGGTCTTGGGTACAATCTGGGAGGATTCTCTAAATTATCAAGCAAAGACTCTTGTTCTCTTCCCCTTCTTTCTCCGAAACAAGTGGAGTCTTTCTATCTATGCTTAGCTGCCTGGAGCTGGAGGAGCGGTGACACAAACACCCATGTGGTATCAACGAGTGGGGCTGTGCTGGCCACACCCAAAGCCACCATAGTACTGGGTCTCACCGAATGCCCACAGAGACCACTGCCTTGCTACTGCTAATGTTCACTCAAGTCCCAAGAACTTTTTAGTTAACAGGTTGTGAATGCAACTAGGCTTGTGTCTTTCCCTTCAGAATGATGAGTTCCCCCCACCCGCCAACCAACCAAAGGTGGTCTAGAAATGCCATCCAGGAGTTAGAGCCTGTAGTTGGAAACCTTAGGAATCTGCTCAGTGCTGTATTCTACTGTGGCTGAGCTGGCACCCAATGCCCCAAGACAAAGTCCTTCTCACTCACTCCTCTCCTTTTCTCATGCTGAAGGTGTCTGTCCTTGTGCCCATCACTGCCCCAGGCACACAGCAAATACTGCCTGGCTACTGCTGATGTTCACTCAAGGCTCATGGGCACTTGACAGTGAGCTTCTGGTAAATGCCACCAGGCTTGGGTCTCTACTTTCAGTGCAGTGGGCTTCTTTGAGGCCCAGCGTGGGTCCAGAAATGTCATCCAGGAGTCAAGGACTAGAACCAGTGACCCCAGAAGCCCACTTGGTGCTCTACTCCATTGTAGCAGAGCTGGTGCCTAAGCTTCAAGACAGTGTCCCCTTTGCTCTTTCTACTCCTTTCCTCAAGCAGTAGGAGTCCCTTGCTATGTCCCCCACAACTGGAAATGTGCTGGGTCACACCTGAAGTCAGCAGGGCTCTGGGCCTCACCCAAAGCCCACAGTGAGTATAGCTAGGCAAGTACAAATGTTTATTCAAGAATCAAGGCCTCTTTAGTCAGCAGGTAATGAATGCTGCCGGGACTGCGTCTTTTCCTTCAAATCAGTGCGTTTCCTTCTGGCCCAGGGTGTGTCTAGAAATGTCATTTTGGAGCTAGGGGCTGGAATGTGGGCCTCAGGACTCTGCCTGATGCCCTATTATGCTGTGGCTGAGCTAGTATCCCAGTTTCAAGACAAAGTTTCCTATGTTCTTCCCTCTCTTCTGCTCAAGCAGAAAGAAAGAGTCTCTCCCAGAGTTAGAAGCTCTTCTGCCTGGGGTTGAAGGAGGGGTTATTCATGTACTCCTTGACTGCCCCAGCTGGTGTCTCACTAGGTCTCATACACCCCAAGTCCACTGGCTATGAGCTCATATGGCACCAGTACTTGTTTGGAAATTGCAGTTATTGTGACCCTGCCTACCTTTCAAGTTCTTTTAGGGCCCAAAGTGCTATTTAGCCCATGGTGGTGGGGCTAGCCGGAACTCAGCTTGCAACCACTGAGATAGACAATTTCCCTCTGGCTTGGGCTGGTTTAAATTTTCTCTCCATGAGTGCTGTCTGAATTTTGCCATATGTTTTTTTCTGTTGTGACAGGGCAGCACTGAGTTCCAATGCAAAGTTTCACAGTCCCTGCACTCTCTCTCCCTCAAGCACAGGGATTTTCTCTTTGTGCCAGGAACCATTGCTGGCTAATCTGAGGGGTGGTGTCAGTAACTTAAGGCTGTTTTTTTACCCTCTTCAGTGCCTCCTTCCTTGATGTGACATTAAAATCACGAACTGTGACCACTCACCTGATCTTTGGTTCGTATGAAGGTGCTTTCTTGCATGGGTAGTTGTTCAATTTGGTGTTCCTGTGTTGGGGGGTGATCACTAGAGGGTTCTATTTAGCCATGTTGCTCTGCCTCCTCCTTCCATCTAATTGTTTTATAAATGAACATTTGCATTAGCAATTACTAAAGAATTTGAGTACATGATACATAGAAAGTGTAAAGTTTCTGTAATACCATTCTCCACTCCCACAATCACTTGTGGTATCTACTATTAATGATTTGCTTATAATTTCCATTGTTTGCAGCTAAAAAGGCAACACTCAACATAATATTCTGTGATTTTTTTATTCTATGATACATTAACAAAATCTTTTACTGTTACTACACATCAGTATATACAGCTCTTTCTCATATCTTTCTAATAGATGTGCCACATTTATTTAATAAATTCTATATTAATGAAAATTTTGTATTTTCCCAATATTTTGTCATGTCACAGAGTTTATAGTGTTTTGTAAGCTCTGCCAGAGACTGGACATCAGTAAGGAACTAGCATATTATTTGATGGCATTATGGTCAGAGAACACAGGAAATCCTGAACACAGCCTCAAAGTGATTAGTGTAGCAGTATAACTAACAGTGTGATAAGTGAGAATAAAGATATTTATCCAAAAGTACTTAGCATTTTGGCAATAGACTTCATTTTGGAGATAAATAAGAGGAGCTTATTCAAATAAGAGGAGCTTGACATGTGTACCTGCCCCTTTATCTTATATCCAACTGGTTAGTTTCAGAAAAATGCAGATATGTATAGTTATTTCACACATACCTTAGGGCCCTAGCTTAATTTCAGCTCTTACTATACTTTTGGTATATGAAAAAAGAAGTAAATAAAAATGTCCCACCTGTGCAATAATTTTTTTTGCAGTGGTTGTTTAATGTGCAAGCAGGTGTCTTCAAATCTGATGAATCCATAACAATTTCTTCCCCACTGGTGAAGGTGGGGAGAAGTAATGGAAAAACATATCTAGAGGAATAAAGATTAACTTTGAATCAGAAGTAATCATCCCCCTTTATGATTATTTTTCATGCTAACCCATTATGCTAAGATCCATGTGTATGGCAGTCATACCAGATAGCAATAACTCAACTTAGCATACACTGAGAATGACATGGTGGTCTAAAAAAAAATGTGTGTTCAAAGTCCCAAGCTAAGGAATCTGGGAGTGGATAATCCAGAGATTCACTTTTTTGTCTCTGAAGGACATCTGAACTCCTGGCCCATTTTTGGAATGCACCTGTACAGGGGATTGGGGCCCTTTGTTTTGGGTTAAATGGTGGTTACAAGGAGAAGGTTGCTAGGTGGAGGGTGCCAAGTGAAAATGCTATATAAACAGCATGCATTTTACAAATAGTTGCAGTCTTCCTGTCCAGCTCACCAGCATTGGACTGCCATGTATGTAAGTCTCCCCAGTAAAATGTATGTCTCATTCACTGGCTCTGGGTCTTTTCCTTGCCCTCTTGGACATGGTGCCATCCTTGTTAGAGTTACTAAGGAGCTTGAGGCTCAGCCCACCAGCCCTCTTGCAGAGAAATTTCAGGTGTCAACCCCTTTAGACTAGGATGAAGGCCAAGACCCCAGAATCCCAATAAGAGCAATGGTAGCCAGGATGTCTGGAGGTTGAAGGCCACATTTAGAACTAAATGTATATTGGAAACCTAAGAATAAAGAGACTATCCTTGTATTAGTGGATAGTGGAGCCAAATGCACTCTCATATATGGTATCATTTATCACTTCCAAGGTCCTATAACAGCAACAGATGGTTATGGAGTGGGGTCAGCAGGTTGAACTAGTATTACAGGTAGGGAGACTGCCACGAAAACCATATTTAGTATACATAGCTCCCATCCCAGATTACATCTTGAGAAAGGGTATCTTATTAGGCTTGACCCTCCAAATAACTATTTTGGAATTTCAACTGAAAGTTAGGATGGCAAAGCATGTAATCGGGGAAATGTAAAATGGACACTGGAGCTGTTGTCATACTCTTGGTAAGTAGCAGCACTGAAGCAGTATCATCTGCCAGGGTTTAGGGGGAATAATGGGATCAATGGGGCTGTTAAGAAGTTAACCTTGGTAGGAATTATAAGGCAGCACACAATCCTGTATGGCCTGTGTGAAAAGCTGATGGGACATTGAGAATGACAGTAAATTACTGAGAATTAAATAATGTGGTCCTTTCTCAACGTTTGTGGCTGCATCCACTATCACCTCCCTTTTGATGAGAATAAGAAAGGCCCTTGGCACATAACATTTTGTTATCAATTTACCAAATGTCTTCAGCATCCCCATTGCCCCATACAGTCAAGACTAATTTGCATTCTCCGGGGAAGAACAATGGACCTTTATCATCTTGCCCAAGGAATATTTATATAGCCCCAGTATCTGTCAGGGCCTAGAGACCACAGACCTCTGTTGATGGGCCACCTCGAAGGAAGTACATGTTTCTCATTGCATTGATAACATTATACTAACTCCTGAGTCTTCCCAGCTTATGAAATGCATCCTCCACCTTGCTGTCACAGTTGGTGAACAGAAGATGGGCAGTCAGTGCAAAGTCCAGGGTTCAGGCTTATCAGTCAAATACTTGGGGGTCATCTGGTCAGGTAAGACTAAAGTTATTCTGTCTGCCATTATAGATAAGGTGCAGGGCTACCCACATCCTACTACACTAAAACAGTGGCAAATCTTCTTAGGCCTTCTAGGTATAGGTGTCTTTTTATTTCCAATTTAGCACAACTGCTTAGGCCTCTGTAAGTCTTAGTCAAGAAGGGGGCCCATTGGGACTGGTCAACAGAGGAGAACGTGGCCTTTGAATGAAAAAAAGTCATAGTGAAACAAATACAGTTCTTGGGAGTTATAATGCACAGACAGCCCTGTGAATTGGACATAGCCAGTTACCTCGAGGGGCTTGGGTTGGGTCAGTGCTAAAGGCAAGGACATAAACATGTGCCTTTAGGATTCTGGTCCCAACTATGGAAGGGGGCTGAAGTTAGGTATAGTGTCATGGACCAACAACTATGCACTGCATACTATGCCTTACAAAAAGGGGAAGACATTGCACAGGGGGTCCCAGTGATAATTTGCACTCAATATCCCATAGCAGGTTGGCTGAAGGATAACCTCCCATAACCAAAGTCCGGGAATGCCCAGACACAGACTGTGGCCAAATGGCATGCATTCTTGCAACAGAGGAGCACATTAATTAAAATCCCTTTGAGTGCAGAACTTCATTCGGTGTTTGGCCATGGTACCTATGTGATGACCAAAACATAGTCTTTATTTGTATGTATGTATGTACGTATTTATTTATTTATTTATTGAGATGGAGTCTCACCCTGTCACCCAGGCTGGAGTGCAATGGCATGATCTCGGCTCACTGTAACCTCTGCCTCCTGGGTTCAAGCGATTATCATGCCTCAGCCTCCTGAGTAGCTGGGATTACAGGCGCCCACCACCATGCCCAGCTAATTTTTGTATTTTTAGTAGAGACAGGGTTTCACCATGGTGACCAGGCTGGTCTTGAACCCCTGACCTCATAATCCAACCGCCTCGGCCTCCCAAAGTGCTGGGATTACAGGCGTGAGCCACAGCACCCGGCCTGAAACAGTCTTTAATGAAAGTTACTGAGACTCCACAAATCTCCATCATACCGGAGGGACAGGGCCCAATTCCCGACCAGGCCTGGTATACAGATGGCTTATTACAAAGTAATTCTTGCACCTGGAACACAGTGGCCACTCAGCTGTCCACTGATAGTACTTGACTTGATACTGGCAAAGGACATAGCAGCCAAATTGGGTAAACTTTCAGTCACTTGGATGATTCTCCTCCATGAGCTGGACCCAACAGACCTATGTAATGATAGCTGGGCCATTTTTAAGGGACTTATAGTGTGGCTACTACAATGGGAAGCATAGGATTGGATTATAGCAGGTCACCTACTTTGGGGTGCCAGCCTGTGAAAGGACATTCTCCATTGCATCCTGGGAATGCATATAATGCTCTACCTTGGGAATACCCACATTACATCCACACCATTGGAAATCAACAGGCAGACAAAGTAGCCTGTAGGAGACTTTGCCTCCTAAAGGGTTTACTGGCTACATAAGACAGAAAATCAGGGACAATATACTTTTTGGGTCAGAGCAAATAATTGGGACCTGCAACTATGATATGAAGGCATAGTACTCATCTGTCATTAATATCCTACTTGTGCACAGGAATGCCATAGGCCTTTATTGCACAATACTGGGTGGATAACCTGGGGCCAGAGCCTACTGCAATTGTGGCAGCTATTAATTATTGCCTCAACTTCAGGGACTGTTATTGGTCTATTCAGGGATTCAGCTTCTTCCTTGTTTAGTCTTGTGGGGGGTGTATGTGTCCAGGAATTTATCCATTTCTTCTAGATTTTCTAGTTTATTTGCATAGAGGTGTTTACAGTATTCTCTGATGGTTGTTTGTATTTCTGTGGGATTGGTGTTGATATCCTTTTTATCATTTTTTATTGCATTTATTTGATTCTTTTTCTTCTTTATTAGTCTTGTTAGCAGTCTATCAATTTTGTGGATCTTTTCAAAAAAATAGCTCCTGGAATCCTTGATTTCTTGAAGAGTTTTTTTTGTGTGTCTCTATCTCCTTCATTTCTGCTCTGGTCTTAGTTATTTCTTGCCTTCTGCTAGCTTTTGAATGTGTTTGCCCTGGCTTCCCTAGTTCTTTTAATTCTGATGTTAAGGTGTCAATTTTTGCTCTTTCCTCCTTTCTCTTATGGGCATTTAATGCTATAAATTTCCTTTTACCCACTGCTTTAAATGTGACCCTGAGATTCTGGTACATTGTGTTTTTGTTCTTATTGGTTTCAAAGAACATCTTTATTTCTGCCTTCATTTCGTTATTTACCCAGTAGCAGTCATTGAGCAGCAGGTTGCTAAGTTTCCATGTAGTTGTGAGGTTTTGAGTGAGTTTCTTAATCTTGAGTTCTAATTTGATTGCACTGTGGTCTGAGAGACAGTTTATTGTGATTCCTGGTCTTTTACATTTGCGGAGGAGTGCTTTACTTCCAACTATGTGGTCAATTGTAGAATAAGTGTGATGTGGTGCTGAGAAGAATGTATATTCTTTTGATTTGGGGTGGAGAGTTCTGTAGATGCCTATTAGATCTGCTTGGTGCAGAGCTGAGTTCAATTCCTGGATATCCTTGCTAACCCTCTGTCTCATTGATCTGTCTAATACTGACATTGGGGTGTTAAAATCTTTCCTTATTATTGTGTGGTAGTCTAAGTCTCTTTGTAGGTCTCTATAGACTTGTGTTATGAATATGTGTGCACCTGTATTGGGTGCATATATATTTAGGATAGTTAGCTCTTCTTGTTGATTTGATCCTTTAACCATTGTGTAATGGCCTTCTTTATCTCTTTTGATCTTTGTTGGTTTAAAGTCCATCTTATCAGAGACTAGGATTGCAAACCCTGATTTTTTTTCCTTTATATTTGCTTGGTAGATCTGGCTCCATCTCTTTATTTTGAGCCGATGTGTGTCTCTGCATGTGAGATGGGTCTCTTGAACACAGCACACTTATGGGTCTCGACTCTTCATCCAATTTGCCAGTCTGTGTCTTTTAATTGGGGCATTTAGCCTATCTACATTTAAGGTTAATATTGTTATTTGTGAATTTGATCCTGACATTATGATGTTAGCTGGTTATTTTGCCCGTTAATTGATGCAGTTTCTTCATGGCATTGATGGCCTTTACAATTTGGCATGTTTTTGCAGTGGCTGGCACTGGTTTTTCCTTTCAATGTTTATTGCTGTCTTCAGGAGCTCTTGTAAGGAGGTACGGTGGTGACAAAATCTCTCAGTATTTGCTTGTTTGTAAAGGATTTTATTTCTCCTTCACTTATATGGCTGGATATAAAATTCTGGGTTAAAAATTATTTTCTTTAAGAATGTTGAGAGAGGTGGAGCCAAGATGGCCGAATAGGAACAGCTCCGGTCTCCAGCTCCCAGCCTGAGTGACACAGAAGATGGGTGATTTCTGCATTTCTGTTTGAGGTACCGGTTTCATCTCACTAGGGAGTGCCAAACAGTGGGTGCAGGACAGTCAGTGAAGCGCACTGTGCACGAGCTGAAGCAGGGCGAGGCATTGCCTCACTCTGGAAGCACAAGGGGTCAGGGAGTTCCTTTTCCTAGTCAAAGAAAGGGGTAACAGACGGCACCTGGAATATCAGGTCAGTCCCACCCTAAAACTGCGCTTTTCCAGCGGGCCTGGAAAACGGCACACTAGGAGATTGTGTCCCACACCTGGCTCAGAGGTTCCTATGCCCATGGAGTCTTGCTGATTGCTAGCACAGCAATCTGAGATCAAGCTGCAAGGTGGCAGCCAGGCTGGGGGGGTGGGCGCCCACCATTGCCCAGGCTTGTTTAGGTAAGCAAAGCAGCCAGGAAGCTCGAACTGGGTGGAGCCCACCACAGCTCAAGGAGGCCTGCCTCTGTACGCTTCACCTCTGGGGTCAGGGCACAGACAAACAAAAAGTCAGCAGGAACCTCCTCAGACTTAAATGTCCCTGTCTGACTGACAGCTTTGAAGAGAGTAGTGTTTCTCCCAGCACACAGCTGGAGATCTGAGAATGGACAGACTGCCTCCTAAAGTGGGTCCCTCACCCCTGAGCAGCCTAACTGGGAGGCATCCCCCCAGTAGGTACAGACTGACACCTCACTCGGCCGGGTACTCCTCTGAGACAAAACTTCCAGAGGAACTATCAGACAGCTGAATTTGTGGTCTCACAAAAATCCGCTGTTCTGCAGCCACTGCTGCTGACACCCAGCCAAACAGGGTCTGGAGTGGACCTCTAGTAAACTCCAACAGACCTGCAGCTGAGGGTCCTGTCTGGTAGAAGGAAAACTAACAAACAGAAAGGACATCCACACCAAAAACCAATCTGTACATCACCATCATCAAAGACCAAAAGTAGATAAAACCACAAAGATGGGGAAAAAACAGAGCAGAAAAACAGGAAACTCTAAAAACCGGAGCACCTCTCCTCCTCCAAAGGAATGCAGCTCCTCACCAGCAACGGAACAAAGCTGGATGGAGGATGACTTTCACGAGGTGAGAGAAGAAGGCTTCAGACGATCAAACTACTCTGAGCTACGGGAGGAAATTCAAAACAATAGCAAAGAAGTTAAAAACTTTGAAAAAAAATTAGATGAATGGATAACTAGAATAACCAATGGAGAGAAGGGCTTAAAGGAGCTGATGGAGCTGAAAGCCAAGTTTCGAGAATTAAGCGAAGATTGCAGAAGCCTCAGTAGCAGATGCGATCAACTGGAAGAAAGGGTATCAGTGATGGAAGATGAAATGAATGAAATGAAGCGAGAAGGGAAGTCTAGAGAAAAAAGAATAAAAAGAAATGAACAAAGCCTCCAAGAAATTTGGGACTATGTGAAAAGACCAAACCTACGTCTGATTGGTGTACCTGAAAATGACGGGGAGAATGGAACCAAGTTGGAAAACACTCTGCAAGATATTATCCAGGAGAACTTCCCCAAGGCAGGCCAACATTCAGATTCAGGAAATACAGAGAACGCCATAAAGATACTCCTCGAGAAGAGCAACTCCAAGACATATAATTGTCAGATTCACCAAAGTTGAAATGAAGGAAAAAATGTTAAGGGCAGCCAGAGAGAAAGGTCGGGTTACCCACAAAGGGAAGCCCATCAGACTAACAGCTGATCTCTCGGCAGAAACTCTACAAGCCAGAAGAGAGTGGGGGCTGATATTCAACATTCTTAAAGAAAAGAATTTTCAACCCAGAATTTCATATCCAGCCAAACTAAACTTCATAAGTGAAGGAGAAATAAAATACTTTACAGACAAGCAAATGCTGAGTGATTTTGTCACCACCAGGCCTGCCCTAAAAGAGCTCCTGAAGGAAGCACTAAACATGGAAAGGAACAACCGGTACCAGCCACTGCAAAAACATGCCAAATTGTAAAGACCATCGAGGCTAGGAAGAAACTGCATCAACTAACGAGCAAAGTAACGAACTAACATCATAATGACAGGATGAGATTCACACATAACAATATTAACGTTAAATGTAAATGGGCTAAATGCTCCAATTAAAAGACATAGACTAGCAAACTGCATAAGGAGTCAGGAACCATCAGTGTACTGTATTCAGGAAATCCATCTCACGTGCAGAGACACACATAGACTCAAAATAAAGGGATGGAGGAAGATCTATCAAGCAAATGGAAAACAAAAAAAGGCAGGGGTTGCATTCCTAGTCTCTGATAAAATAGACTTTAAACCAACAAAGATCAAAAGAGACAAAGAAGGCCATTACATAATGGTAAAGGGATCAATTCAACAAGAAGAGCTAACTCTCCTAAATATATATGCACCCAACACAGCAGCACCCAGATTCATAAAGCAAGTCCAGAGTGACCTACAAAGGGACTTAAACTCCCACACAATAATAATGGGAGACCTTAACACCCCACTGTCAACATTAGACAGATCAATGAGACAGAAAGTTAACAAGGATATCCAGGAATTGAACTGAGCTCTGCACAAAGTGGACCTAATAGACATCTACAGAACTCTCCACCCCAAATCAACAGAATATACATTTTTTTCAGCACCACACCACACCTATTCCAAAATTGACCACATAGTTGGAAGTAAAGCTCTCCTCAGCAAATGTAAAAGAACAGAAATTATAACAATCTGTCTCTCAGACCACAGTGCAATCAAACTGGAACTCAGGATTAAGAAACTCACTCAAAACCGCTCAACTACATGGAAACTGAACAACCTGCTCCTGAATGACTATTGGGTACATAATGAAATGAAGGCAGAAATAAAGATATTCTTTGAAACCAACGAGAACAAAGACACAACATACCAGAATCTCTGGGACACATTCAAAGCAGTGCATAGAGGGAAATTTATAGCACTAAATGCCCACAAGAGAAAGCAGGAAAGTTCCAAAATTGACACCCTAACATCACAATTAAAAGAACTAGAAAAGCAAGAGCAAACACATTCAAAAGCTAGCAGAAGGCTAGAAATAACTAAAATCAGAGCAGAACTGAAGGAAATAGAGACACAAAAAACCCTTCAAAAAATTAATGAATCCAGGAGATGGTTTTTTGAAAAGATCAACAAAACTGATAGACCGCTAGCAAGACTAATAAAGAAGAAAAGAGAGAAGAATCAAATAGATGCAATAAAAAATGACAAAGGGGATATCACCACCGATCCCACAGAAATACAATCTACCATCCGTGAATACTACAACACCTCTATGCAAATAAACTTGAAAATCTAGAAGAAATGGATAAATTCCTCAACAAATACACCCTCCCAAGACTAAATCAGGAAGAAGTTGAATCTCTGAATAGACCAATAACAGGTTCTGAAATTGTGGCAATAATCAATAGCTTACCAACCAAAAAGAGTCCAGGACCTGATGGATTCACAGCCGAATTCTACCAGAGGTACAAGGAGGAACTGGTACCATTCCTTCTGGAACTATTCCAATCGAAAGAAAAAGAGGGAATCCTCCCTAACACATTTTATGAGGCCAGCATCGTCCTGATACCAAAGCCTGGCAGAGACATAACCAAAAAAGAGAATTTCAGACCAATATCCTTGATGAATATTCATGCAAAAATCCTCAATAAAATACTGGCAAACCAAATCCAGCAGCACATCAAAAAGCTTATCCACCATAATCAAGTGGGCTTCATCCCTGGGATGCAAGGCTGGTTCAACATATGCAAATCGATAAATGTAATCCAGCATATAAACAGAACCAAAGACAAAAACCACATGATTATCTCAATAGATGCAGAAAAGGCCTTTGACAAAATTCAACAACACTTCATGCTAAAAACTCTCAATAAATTAGGTATTGATGGGACGTATCTCAAAATAATGAGAGCTATCTACAACAAACTCACAGCCAATATCATACTGAATGGGCAAAAATTGGAAGCATTCCCTCTGAAAACTGGCACAAGAAAGGGATGCCCTCTCTCACCATTCCTATTCAACATAGTGCTGGAAGTTCTGGCCAGAGCAATCAGGCAGGAGAAGGAAATAAAGGGTATTCAATTAGGAAAAGAGGAAGTCAAATTATCCCTGTTTGCAGATGACATGATTGTATATCTAGAAAACCCCATTGTCTCAGCCTAAAATCTCCTTAAGCTGATTAGCAACTTCAGCAAAGTCTCAGGATACAAAATCAATGTACAAAAATCACAAGCATTCTTGTACACCAATCACAGACAAACAGAGAGCCAAATCATGAGTGAACTCCCATTCACGATTGCTTCAAAGAGAATAAAATGCCTAGGAATCCAATTTACAAGGGATGTGAAGGACCTCTTCAAGGAGAACTACAAACCACTGCTCAATGAAATAAAAGAGGATACAAACAAATGGAAGAACATTCCATGCTCATGGGTTGGAAGAATCAGTATGGTGAAAATGGCCATATAATTGCCCAAGGCAAATTATAGATTCAATGCCATCCCCATCAAGGTACCAATGACTTTCTTCACAGAATTGGAAAAAACTACTCTAAAGTTCATATGGAACCAAAAAAGAGCCCACGTCGCCAAGTCAATCCTAAGCCAAAAGAACAAAGCTGGAGGCATCACGCTACCTGACTTCAAACTGTACTACAAGGCTACAGTAACCAAAACAGCATGGTACTGGTACCACACCAGAGACATAGATCAATGGAACAGAACAGAGCCCTCACAAATGATGCCGCATATCTACAACTATCTGATGTTTGACAAACCTGACAAAAACAAGCAATGGGGAAAGGATTCCCTATTTAATAATTGGTGCTGGGAAAACTGGCTAGCCATATGTAGAAAGCTGAAACTGGATCCCTTCCTTACACCTTATACAAAAATTAATTCAAGATGGATTAAAGACTTATATGTTAGACCTAAAACCATTGAAATTCTACAAGAAAACCTAGGCAATACCATTCAGGACATAGGCGTGGGCAAGGACTTCATGTCTAAAACACCAAAAGCAATGGCAACAAAAGCCAAAATCGACAAATGGGATCTAATTAAACTCAAGAGCTTCTGCACAGCAAAAGAAACTACCATCAGAGTGAACAGGCAACCTATAAAATGGGAGAAAATTTTTGCAACCTACTCATCTGACAAAGGGCTAATATCCAGAATCTACAATGAACTCAAACAAATTTACAAGAAAAAAACAAACAACCCCATTAAAAAGTGGGCAAAGGACATGAACAGACACTTCTCAAAAGAAGACATTTATGCAGCCAAAAAACACATGAAGAAATGCTCATCATCACTGGCCATCAGAGAAATGCAAATCAAAACCACAATGAGATACCATCTCACACCTGTTAGAATGGCCATCATTAAAAAATCAGGAAACAACAGGTGCTGGAGAGGATGTGGAGAAATAGGAACACTTTTACACTGTTGGTGGGACTGTAAACTAGTTCAACCATTGTGGAAGTCAGTGTGGCGATTTCTTAGGGATCTAGAACTAGAAATACCATTTGACCCAGCCATCCCATTACTGGGTATATACCCAAAGGACTATAAATCATGCTGCTATAAAGACACATGCACCCGTATGTTTATTGTGGCACTATTCACAATAGCAAAGAGTTGGAACCAACCCAAATGTCCAACAACAATAGGCTGGATTAAGAAAATGTGGCACATATACACCATGGAATACTATGCAGCCATAAAAAATGATGAGTTCATGTCCTTTGTAGGGACATGGATGAAACTGGAAAATATCATTCTCAGTAAACTATCGCAAGGACAAAAAACCAAACACCGCATGTTCTCACTCATAGGTGGGAACTGAACAATGAGAACTCATGGACACAGGAAGGGGAACATCACACTCCGGGGACTGTTGTGGGGTTTGCGGAGGGGGGAGGGGGGAGGGGGGAGGGACAGCATTAGGAGATATACCTAATGATAAATGATGAGTTAATGGGTCCAGGAAATCAACATGGCACATGGATACATATGTAACCAACCTGCACATTGTGCACATGTACCCTAAAACCTAAAGTATAATATTAAAAAAAAAAAGAATGTTGAATATTGACCCCCACTCTCTTTTGGCTTGTAGAGTTTCTATCGATAGGTCCACTGTTAGTCTGATGGGCTTCCCCTTGTGGGTAACCCAACCTTTCTCTCTGGCTGCCCTTAACATTTTTTTTCCTTCATTTTAACCTTGCTGAATCTGACAATTATGTGTCTTGGGGTTGCTCTTCTCAAGGAGTATCTTTGTGATGTTCTCTGTATTTCCTGAATTTGAATGTTGTTCTGCCTTGCTAGGTTGGGGAAGTTCTCCTGGACAATATCCTGAAGAGCGTTTCCAAACTTGCTTCCATTCTCCCCATCACTTTCAGGTATACCAATCAAACATTGATTTGGTCTTTTCCCATAATCTCCTATTTCTTGGATGCTTTGTTCATTTGTTTTACTCTTTTTTCTCTAAAGTTCTCCTCTCACGTTATTTCGTTAATTTGATCTTCAATCACTGAAACCCTTTCTTCCGCTTGATCGTATCAGTTATTGAAGCTTGTGCCTGCATCATGAAGTTCTTGTGCCGTGGTTTTCAACTGCATCAGGTCATTTAAGGTCTTCTTTACACTGTTTATTCTAGTTAGCCATTTGTCTAATCTTTTTTCAAGATTTTTAGCTTCCTTGCCAGGGGTTTGAATATCCTCCTTTATCGCAGAGAAGTTTGTTATTACCGACCTTCTGAAGCCTACTTCTCTGAACTCATGAAAGTCATTCTCTGTCCAGCTTTGTTCCTTTGCTGGTGAGGAGCTGCAATCCTTTGGAGGAGAAGAGGTGCTCTGGCTTTTAGTATTTTCAGCTTTTCTGCTCTGGTTTCTCCCCATCTTAGTGGTTTTATCTACCTTTTGTCTTTGATGTTGGTTATCTACAGATAGGGTTGTGTTGTGGATGTCCTTTCTGTTGATGTTGATGCTATTCCTGTTTGTTAGTTTTCCTTCTCACAGTCAAATCCCTCAGCTGGCCATCTGTTGGAGTTTGCTGGAGGTCTGCTCCAGACCCTGTTTGCCTGGCTATCACCAGCAGAGGCTGCAGAACAGCAAATATTGCAGAACATCAAATACTGCTGCCTTATCCTTCCTGTGGAAGCTTTGTCCCAGAGTGGCACTCACATGTATGGGATGTAAGTCATCTCCTACTGGGAGATGTCTCCCAGTTAGGCTACACAGGGGCCAGGGACCCACTTGAGGAGGCAGCCTGTCCATTCTCAGAGCTCAAATGCCATGCTGGGAGAACCACTCCTCTCTTCAGAGCTGTCAGAAAGGAATGTTTAAGTCGGCAGAAGTTTTCTGCTGCCTTTTGTTCAGCTATGCCCTACCCCCAGAGGTGGAGTCTACAGAAGCAGCAGACCTAGCTGAGCTGTGGTGGGATCTGCCCAGTTTGAGCTTCCAGGCTGCTTTGCTCACGTAGTCAAGCCTCAGCAATTGTGGACAACCCTCCCCCTGCTAGGCTGTTACCTCACAGTTTGATATCAGATTGCTGCACTAGCAGTGAGCAAAGCTCCATGGGCATGGGACCTGCCAAGCCAGGCATGGGATAGTATCTCCTGGTCTGCAGTTTACTAAGACCATTGAAAAAGCATAGTATTTGGGGGGGAGTGTCCTACTTTTCCCAGGTACATTCTGTCATGGCTTCCCTTGGCCAGGAAAGGGAAATCCCCCAACCCCTTGCGCTTCCTGGGTGAGGTGACACCCTGCCCTGCTTCAGCTAGCCCGCCATGGGCTGTACCCACTGTCCAACCAGTCCTAAGGAGATGAACCAGGTACTTTAGTTGGAAATGCAGAAATCACCCATCTTCTGCATCAATTCTGCTGGGAGCTGCAGACTGGAGCTGTTTCTATTTGGCCATCTTAGAACCCTGAATCAGATATGTCTTTATAGTAGTGTGAGAACAGACTAATACAAAAAATTTGTACCAGAGAAATGGGGCATGGCTATCATGAAATCAACTTTGGAACAAGCAGAATTTGGAAAAATTTGAAGGTCTCAGAAGAATACAGGAAGATATGGGAAAGTTTGAAATTTCCTAGAGAGGTATTAAATAATTTTGACCAAAATGTTGATAGTGATATAGACAGAGATGGCCATGCTGAGGACATCTGAGATAGAGATGAGAAACTTATTGGAAATTGGAGTTAAGTTTACTTTACATCTTAGTAAAAAGACTTGTGTCATTCCCCGCTCTAGAGATCTAATGGTTTCATGGGCCAGGCCCATGGCCCCACTACTCTGTGCAGCCTCAGGACATAGCAACCTGTATACCAGCTGTTTCAGCTCTAGCTGTTGCTAAAAAGGCCCGAGATACATCTCAGGCCACTGCTCCAGAGGGTGCAAGCTGGATGCTGTGAAGGCTTCCATGTGAAGTTAAGACTGCTGTTGTGCAGATGGCAAGAGATGAGCCTTGGGAGTCTCTGCTTGGGTTTTAGAAGATGTATGGAAATGCCTGGATTTACAAGCAGAAGTCTGCTGCAGGAGTAAAGCCCTCATGTAGAATTTCTACTATGGAAGTGCAGAGGGGAAATGTTGGGTTGGAGCCCAAACATAGAGTCCCCACTGGGTCATTGCCTAGTAGAGCTGTGAGAATATCACCATCCTTCAGAACCCAGAATATGAGATTTAACAACAGCTTGCACCATGCAGCAGGAAAAGTCATGGGTGCTTATCACCAGTTCATCAATGCAGCTGCAAAAGCTATACCCTGCAGAGCAAGAGAGGCAGAGCTGTCCAAGGCTTTGGGAGCCCACTTCTTGCATCAGTTTGGCATGCATGTGAGACATGGAGTTAAAGGAGATTATTTGGGAGCTTTAAGATTAAATGACTGCCTTGCTGGGTTTCGGACTTACATTGGGCCTGTAGCACCTTTGCTTTGACCAATTTCTCCCCTTTGGAACAAGAGCATTTACCCAATGCCTGTACCCCCATTGTATCTCATAAATAACTAAATTATTTTGGATTTTACAGGCTCATGGTGGGAAGGGACTCGCTTTGTCTCAAATGAGAATTTTGACTTGGACTTTTAGGTTAATGCTGAAATGAGTTAACACACTGGGGTGTTATTGGCAAAGCACGATTGTGTATTGAAATGTGAGAAGAAAGTGAGATTTGGAGGGAGCCAGGGGTAAAATAATATGGTTTGGTTCTGTGTCCCCACTCAAATCTCATGTCAAATTGTAATCCTCAGTGTTGGAAGAGGGGCCAGGTGGGAAGTGATTGAATCATGGGGTAAACTTCCCCTTTTCTGTTTTTGTGACTGAGTTCTCCCAAGATCTGCTTGTTTAAAAGTGTGTAGTACCTCCCCCACCTCTCTCCTGCTGGCCATGTGAAAACATGTGTGTGCTTTCCTTTTGCCTTCCCCCATGTTTGTAAGTTTCCTGCAGCCTTTCAAGGAGCAGAAGTCTGCACAGCCGGCAGAATTGTGTCAATTAAATTTATTTTCTTTATGGATTACCCAGTCTCAGGTATGTCTTTATAGCAGTGTGAGAATGAAACAATACACTAGTATTTTTTGATGATTTCTGCATCTATGTTTATGCAGAATATTGGCGTGAAGTCTTATTTGTGTGTGTGTGTGTCTCTGACAGGTTTTGGTTTCAGGATGAGGATGTCCTCATAGAATCAATTTGAGGAGTCTCCCTCCTGAATTTTTTGGAATAATTTTAGTAGAAAAGGTATCAACTCTTCTTTGTACATCTCGCACAACTTTGTTATGTGTCCATCTTTTATAATCTTTGCCTTTCATTATCTTTGTTGGTTTAAAGTCTTTTTTGTCTGAAATTAGGACTGCAAACTCTGTTTTTTTTTTTTTTATAATTTCTATTTGCTTGATAGATTTCTCTCCATTCCATTACTTTGAGGCTATAGGTGTCATTGCATATGAGGTTGGTAACTTAAAAATAGCACACCATTGGGTCTTGCTTTTGTATCCAGCTTGCCACTCTGTGCCTTTTAATTGGGGCATTTAGCCCGTTAAGGCTGGTATTCGTATGTGTGAATTTGATCCTCTCATTGTGCTGTTAGCCGGTTATTATTCAGACTTGTTTATGTGGTTTCTTTGTAGTGTCCCTGGTCTATACACATACATGTGATATTGTATTGGGTGGTAAAGGTGTTTCTTTTCCTTATTTCATGCTCCTTTTAAGACCTGTTGTAAGATGGGTGTGGCGGTAATAAAGTCCCTCAGCATTTGCTTGTCTAAATATAATCGTATTTCTCTTTCACTTAGGAATCTTATTTTGGCTGGATGTGAAATTCTTGGTTGGACATTTTGTTTTTTAACAATGTTGAATATAGACCCCTAATGTCTTCTGGATTATAGAGTTTCTGCTGAAAATTGTGCTGTTGGCCTGATGGCATTCCCTTTATAGGTCACCTGTCCTTTCTCTCAAGCTGCCTTTAACACATTTTCTTTCATTTAGACATTGAAAAATTTGACAATTGTGTGTCTTGGGGATAATCTTCTTGTGTAGTATCTTGCCAGGGTTCTCAGTATTTCCTGGATTTGAATACTGCCCTCCATAGCAATGTTGGAAAAGATTTCATAGATATTAACCTGAAGTATGTTTTCCAATCTGTTTGCTTCCTCCGTCTCTTTCAGGGACACCAGTGACTTGTAGATTTGGCCTCTTTACATAATTCTATATTTCTCAAAAGTTTTTTTCATTATTTTGGAATTTCTTTTCTTTATTTTTGTTTGTCTTATTTCAGAGAGCCAGTATTCACGTTCTCAGAGTTTTTTTTCAGCTTGGTCTTTTCTGCTGTTAATAGTTGTGGTTGCATTGTGAAATTCTTGTAGTGTATTTTTCAGCTCTATCACATCAGTTAGATTCTTTTTTATACTGGCTGTTTTGTCTGTCATGTCCATTATCATTTTATTGTGATTCTTAGTTTTCTTGGGTTGGGTTTTTAAATTCTCCTGAATCTCAATAATCGTCATTCCTATCTGATATGGTTTGGTTCTGTGTCCCCACCCAAATATCATGCCAAACTCTGATCCCCAATATTGGGGTAGAGACCTGGTAGGAGGTAACTGGATCATGGGGGTACATATCCCCCTTGCTGTTCTCATGAGATCCGGTTGTTTCAAAGTGTGTAACACTCCCCCCTTTGCTGTCTCTCTTCCTCCTGCTAGCCATGTGAAGATGTATCTGTTTCTTCTTTGCCTTCCACTATAATTGAAAGCTTCCTGAGGCCTCCCTAGAAGAAGAAATCTGTACAGCCTACAGAACCATGAGGCAACTAAACACCTCTATCCTCTATAAATTACACAGTCTTAGGTAGTTCTTTATAGCAGTGTGAGAACGGACTAATACACTATCCATGGTCTGTGTTTTATTTCTGTCATTTCAGCCAACTCAGCACTGTTAAGAACACTTTTTGGAGAACTATTGCAGTCGTTTGGAGGACATAAGACACTGGCCATTTGAGTTGCCAGAGTTCTTGTGTTGGTTCTTTATCATCTCTTTGTATGGGTGTTCCTTTAACTGTAGTGTAGGTTGAATACAGTCAGTAGCCTTTTTTTTTCTGGGTATTTTCACAGGGCTGAGGCATATTGCAGCATATTTATTTATAGCTAACTTCTTGTCTTTGGTTTCATAAAGGTGTATATTAGCAAAGTATTTTTGATGTTGATGGTTTGGTGTATGATGCTTACATGTAATGGTCAGTAAGTAGGCTCATGATCAGTTACATGGCTCCCCTATATTTCTTCAGAGTTCAGTTCCATCAGTGCTCTCCCTCAATGCTCTCAAGGTGTGGCCTTCTCTCCCACTTGAGTACTCACTGTAGCTTGACACTCCTGTGCTGTCCACCATAGCTCTGGGGCAATCTCAGGGTTTCAATTCCCTGCCCAACTGGTAGGCAGAAGAAGAAGGTATGTTAGCAGTGGTTGTAGCCCAGAGTCATTCACTTGTCTCCTGAGGCTTCACCTCAGAGAGTTGCAGAGCAGCAATTGCTCAGGGTAGTCAGCTCAAGATGGGGGTGTCACTGATGTGGGCTGAAAACAAGGTGGCCCTGCCTGGTGATGAGCAGAAAAGGTAGGTGGAACCCATGGGAGACAGAATGGCCTCCTCTGTTTGGGTATACTGCAGCTTGTTGGAGATGTGAACAAGGCAGTTAGAGTCTTTGCTTCTTCACCAGTCTGAGGATAGCAAGGGTAGTACTTTTTTTTTTTGACACAGAGTCTCACTCTGTTGCCCAGGCTGGAGTTCAACAGCACAATCTTGGCTCAATGCAACCTCTGCCTCCTGGGTTCAAGTGATTCTCCTGCCTCAGCCTCCTGAGCAGCTGGGATTACAGGTGTGCACCACCACACCCAGCTAATTTGTGTATTTTTAGTAATGATGGAGTTTCACCATGTTAGTCAGGCTGGTCGCAAACTCCTGACCTTGTAATCCACCCACCTTGGCCTCCCACAGTACTGGGATTACAGGCGTGAGCCACCGCACTCAGCTGTAGCTTCTTTATCTTTGTAGCTATCATATTTAGAAACAGAATGAGAGGCATGTTTGCCCAATGCAGTTCCCAGGTTACCTTTTTCCTTTAACTTACTGATTTGGGGGGTCCTGAGACTTCTTTTCCTTTTACACAATGAACTAATTTTCAACAAGAGCATCAAGAATACACAATGAATACACAAGGATAGCTACTTGCTGGATAGTCCCAGTGGGAGGTGGCTGGAAACCTGGGCTGTGAGATCTCATTTTGTCAGGAGAAACGGGATGGGAGACCCATATAAAAAAATAATCTGGCTGTTTTTCTGTAGGGCTGCTGCACTATGCTAGGTGTCCACTTTGGTCTCTAGTCACCTCAGACTTTCCAGTGCCTGAAGGCAACAACAGTGAACACTGCAAAGCAATAAAGATGGTGGCCCTCCCTTCCCTCTGGGAGCTTCATCCCAGGAAAGTATGGAGCTGCTGCCAGCTGGAAAACACGGTCAGTTGCTGGCTAGAGACACCGGTTGGAAGGTCCTGCTTAGTGAAGAAAAATGGGATCAGATGCTCATGTGAAAAACCAGTCTGCCTGATTTTTGTATGGCAGCTGCATTGTGCTGAGGGTCTGTTCCTATCCCTAATTATCTTCAGACTCTCTAGAGCCTGAGGGCAACAACAGCTAAGGCTGCGAGACTGTAAAGATGGCTGCTCATCCCTCTTTCTAGGAGCTCCCTCCCAGGGAGATACAGAGCTGCCGTTCATCCAAAAACATTGGCACAAGGTGACTGAAGACCCTGGTCGGGAGGTCCCACCTAGTAAAAAGAAATGGTAGCGGGACTTTAGGCCAAAAAAAAAAAAAAAATTGTGGCCACTATTATGTACAGCAGCTGCACTGTTAGGGAGGCCTGCTACATTCCCTAATCACCTCTGGACCATCTAGAGCCTGAGGGGAATAACAGCTAAGTCTGCAAGACCCCAAAAATGGCGGTGTGCCCTCCTTCTGGTAGCTCCATCCCAGGGAAATACAAGAGTTGCTGCTGGTCCAAAAACACTGGCAGATGGTGGCTGAAGACCAAGTTTGGGAGGTCCCACGCAGCGAGGAGAAACAGGATCAGGAACTCATGCACAAAAACAGTGGCTGTTTTTCCTAGAGAAGCTGCAACAACAGCCAACGGCAAAGACAGTGGCCCACCCCTCCCTCTGGGAGCTCCATCTCGGGGAGGGCTGCTATTGGAGACTGGCTGGAGTCACAGGCCAGAGAATCTTATCCTGCGAGGTGCTGTGTATGTGGGGCCTGTAGACTGTCATTGCTCCCCTCTTTGGATTCAGCCCCTTTCCTGGGTGCATGTATGGTAGCATAACCACCCCCATTGCCAGAGATGCAGCTGCTATTGCTAGGATGCCTGGGAATCCAAAGCTCCCAGGACTTGTGTGTGCCTGAGCAGCAACTCTGCCAAGACCACATAGTTTTCTGTGTCAGATTGAAGGCTCTGATGGAGTAGGTTTGTGAGGGGTTCTCCTGATTCCTGAGTTGCAAAAATCCATGGAAGACGTATGGGTCTTCAGGGTCTCTTACTCTCACTATCTCACTATTTCCCTGGTTGACAGAGGCTACCTTGGCTTCATGTTGCTCCTGGGTGGGTGGTCATCCTGTCTTGCTCCTGTCTATTCTCCGCGAGTTGAGTTGTTTCCTTAATGAATCTCAAAACATGCACCTGAATGTTTCAGTTGATGGTGTAGTATTTACTCATCCCTTTTATTTCTCTCCATAAAAGTGGTGCACACTAGCAGCTTTTAGTCTACCATCTTGACCCACCTCCCTTCCTTCTTCTATTAGTCTAGCTAAGAGTTCACTGATTTTGTTTATATCTTCAAAATACCAACTATTAATTTGGTCAGTTTAAAAAAAAATTTTTTTCTGTCCTCTATTTTTCCGAGCTTTATTATTTCTTTTTTACTGATAAATTTGGGTTTATGTTATTATTCTTTTTCTAGTTTTGTGAGGTATAAAGTTAGGTTATTTGACATCTTTTTTAATGTAGGTGTTTACACTATAAATGTTTATTGCATTTGCTGAATCCTGTAAGTTTTGAGATGTTATGCTTTTACTCCTTTTCATCTCAAGATATTTTAAAATTATTTTTTAAATTTCCTGCTTGACCAAGTGGTTATTTAAGAGTGTGTTATTCAGTGAAACCCCATCTCTACTAAAAATTACAAAAAAAAAAAATTAGCTGGGCATGGTGGTGGGCGCCTGAAGTCCCAGCTACTCGGGAGGCTGAGGCGGGAGAAAGGCATGAACCTGGAAGGTGGAGCTTGCAATGAGCCAAGATCACACCACTACACTCCAGCTTGGGTGACAGAGCAAGACTCCATCTCAAAAAAAAAAAAAAAAAGAGTGTGTTATTTCATTTCAGCGTATTTGTTAATTTACCCTTTTTTTGGTGTTACTGAATTCCAGCTTCATTCTTGTGCTTGGAAAAGATGCTTGGTATGGTTTCAATATTAAATTCTTTAAGGCTCATTTTGTGACCTAACATGTAAAATATCCTAGAGAATGTTCCATTAGCACTTGAGATAAACTTATATTCTTCTGCTGTTGGGCAAAAAGTTCTGTGTATGTTTGTTACATTTATTTGGTCTATAGTGTTGTTCAAGTCCACAGTTTCTTTAAATCATTCCAAAAATTAGAAGTAGAGGGAATACTTCCAATTATATTATAGAAGGCCAGCATTACCCTGACACCAAATCCTGACTAAGAAACCACCAGAAAAGGAAACTACAGGCCAATATATCTGATGAACAATGATGCAAAAAGCCTTGAAAAAAATACTAGCAGATCAAATTCAACAACACTTCAAAAAATTTATACACCATGACCAAGTGAGATTTGTCTCTTGGATGCAAAGGTGGTTGGACATATGCAAATCAATCCATTAGATACATTATGTTAACAAATTAAAAGGTAAAAGCCACACAATCATTTCAATAGATGCATAAAAATATTTGACAAAGTTCAACATAAAACCACTCAACAAAATAAGCATAGAAGAAAATTTACTGAACACAATAAAAGCTACATATAAAAAGCCCACAGGTAACATTATAATCAATGAAAAAAATGGAAAGATTTCCCTCTGAGATCTGGTAAAATGTAAGGTTGTTCACTCTCACCACTTCTATTTACCATAGTATTGAAAGTACTAGCAATAGCAATAAGAAAAGCAAAAAAAGAAGGCATCCTAATCAGAAAGGAAGAAGTAAAAGTATGCTTGTTTCATATAACATAATCCTATATGTAGAAAACTCTAAAGACTCCAGCAAAAAACTGTCAAAACAAATCAATGAATACAGTAAAGTTTCAGGTTACAAAATCAACACAGAAAAATCAGATGCACTTCTTGACATCAATAAAGATGTATCTGAAAAGAAAACTTAAAAATATCTCATTCAGGATAGCATCTAAAGGAATAATTTTTTTCTAACATTTATATTGCATTTGAAATTACATGTGAAGGTTTGTTACATTAGGTAAACACGTACCTTGGGGGCTTGTTGAACATATTATTTCATCACCCAGATATTAAGCACAGTACCCAATAGTTATCTTTTCCACTCCTCTCCCTCCTCTCACTTTCCTCATTCAAGTAAACCTCAGTGTCTGTTGTTTGCTTCTACATGAAGAGTAAAATTTTTACAAATAAGTTTAACCATGGAGGTGAACTATCTCCACATTGAAAACTATAAAACATTAATGACAGAAAATGTAGAACACACAAGTAAAATTATATCCTGTATTCATGAACTGGAAGAACTAATATTAAAATGCCCATGCCACACAACGTGATCTACAGAGTTAATTCCATCTCCATCAAAATTCCAATGGCATTTTTCACAGAAATAATAAAAACTCCAAAATACAAAAAGAACAAAAAAAGGTCCCAAATAGCTAAAGCAATCTTGAGAAAAAAAGAAAAGAGTTGCAGAAATCACACTTCCTAATTTCAAATTATATTACAAAGCTATAGTAATCAAGACAGTATGATATTGGCATGAAAACAGACAAATATACCAAATGGAACAGAATACAGAGGCCAGAAATAAGCCCACCATATACAGTTGTAAACCAAAAAATATCTGAGACAATTCTTAATAAATTTAGAAAGAATATTTTGCCAAGGTTAAAGATATGCCCATGACAGCCTCAAGAGGTCCTGATGACATTTGCCCAAGGTGGTTGGGGCACAGCTTGCTATTATACATTTTAGGGAGACATGAGATCTCGATCAGTATAAATAAGATGTACACTGGTTTGGTCTGGAAAGGTGGGACAGGCTCTAAGCAGGAAAGGTTTTCTAGGTCATAGGTAGATAAGAAAGAAACAGTTGCATTCTTTTGAGTTTGTGATTAGCCTGTCACGAATACACAATTTATAAAAATTGTCACTTATACCTTAGTCTGGTTTGGTGAAACAATAATGTAAAAAGAGAAGTTAGATAAGAATTTGTCTCACTCAAGCAGAGGGATGACTTTGAGTTCTGCTTTCCTTTGTCCACAAGGAAATTCCTTGTGTGCAAATTGTGAGGGAGGTATGTAGCTTCTTCTTCTTCTTTTTTTTTTTTTTTTTTTTGAGACAGAGTCTCACTCTGTTGCCCAGGCTGGAGTTCAGCAGCACAATCTTGGCTCAATGCAACCTCTGCCTCCTGGGTTCAAGCGATTCTCCTGCCTCAGCCTCCTGAGCAGCTGGGATTACAGGTGTGTGCCACCACACCCAGCTAATTTGTGTATTTTTAGTAAAGATGGAGTTTCACCAGTTAGGCTGGTCGCAAACTCCTGACCTTGTGATCCACCTGCCTTGGCCTCCCAAAGTACTGGGATTACAGGTGTGAGCCACCGCACCCAGCTGTAGCTTCTTTATCTTTGTAGCTATCATATTTAGAAATAGAATGAGAGGCAGGTTTGCCCAATGCAGTTCCCAGGTTAACTTTTTCCTTTAACTTACTGATTTGGGGGTCCTGAGACTTATTTTCCTTTTACACAGTGAACTAATTTTCAGCAAGAGCATCAAGAATACACAATGAAAAAGATTTCATTAATTAATAGTGCTGGGAAACTGGATATCTCTATGCAAAAGAATAAAATTAGACCCTTACCTTACACCACAAAAAAATTAAAAACTGAATTAAAGATTTAAATATAAGATCTGAAATTATATGTCTTCTAGGAGAAAACATAGGAAAAAATTTCTTGACATTGGCCTTAGTAGTGACTATTTGTATATGACAACAAAAGTAAAGGCAACAAAAGCATAAATAAACAAATGGAACTACATCAAACTAAAAAACTGCATAGGAGAAAAAAATGATCAACAAAATAAAAAGGTAACCTACAGATTTGGAGAAAATATTTGATAAACCACAATGAGAAAGAAAGGCAGAGCAAGAGAGAAGAGAGAGAGGTGGAGCAAGATAGTGGAATAGAAGGCTCCACTGATCATCCCCCTGGCAAGAACACCAATTTAATAATTACACAATAGGCCAAGTGCTGTGGCTCATGCATGTATTCCCAGCACTTTGGGAGGCTGAGGTGGGCAGATCACTTGAAGTCAAAAGTTTGAGATCAGCCTGGCCAACAAGCTGAAACACTATCTCTACTAAAAATACAAAAATTAGCAAGGTGTGGTGGCACGTGCCTGTAGTCCCAGCTACTCGGGAGGCTGAGGCAAGAGAACCACTTGAACCTGGGAGGCTGAGGTTGCAGTGAGCTGAGATTTTCCCACTGCACTCCAGCCTGGGGAACTGAGTGACACTGTATCTCAAAAAAAAAAATTATCTACACAATAAAGCACCTTCATAAGAATCAATAATAAGGTGAGCACTCACAGTACCTGGTTTTAACTTTCTGTTGCTGAAAGAGGCACTGAAGTAGTTAAAAAAAAAAAGGCTTGAATCCCTGAAACCACACTTCATCAACCTCCCAGCAGCAGTGGTGTGATGTGGAGAGGGTTTCTGCGGACTGGATGAAAGAGTGTGCAGTAATTGTGAAACATCTAACTCAGTGGTGTATTGTTAGACCAGAAAGAAAAACCAGACGCCCAACAATTGGACTGGTTGCATAAATGCTCTTATGGAGGGAGCATTGAAACCAACCCTAGCCAGAGGAGAATGGTTGATCCCAGTTGTCCAAACTTGAGTTCTGCAAACCTCAACACCAGGGCTAAAGTGCTCCGGGGCTCTAAATAAACTCAAAAGTCACTCTATGCCACAATAACTGTAACCCCTGGATGAATTCTAGTGTCAAACTAGGTCCAGAACAAGTAGAATGTGTGGCACATAAGTTACTGAGACATCAACTGGGGTGGCTAGGAGAGAGCTGGCATCAGCCCTCCCCTAAGCCCAAACTGTATAGTTTGCAGCTCCCAAAGACATGCAATCCACTTCAATCCACTTTAGCAAAGGAGAGAAAAGCATAGGGAGGACATTGTCTTGCATTTTGGATACCAGCTCGGCCACAGCAGGACAGGGCAATGGTCAAAGTCCTGAGGGCCCCTTTCTAGGCTCTAGCTTCTGGATAACAATACTAGACAAACAAATTCTGGGCCAGAAGGCAAACCACTGCCTTGAAAGTAAGAATCCAGCCCTGGTAGCATTAATCACCTGCTAACTAAAGAGCTCTTGGGCCCTGAATAACCAGCAGTGATACATAGGTACTGTCAAGGGCTTTGGGTGAGAACTGGTGACATTCTGGCTTCAGGTGCCAGCTCACCCACAGGAAGGTAGAGCACCAAGTGGGCCCTTAGGAACCCTGATTTCACAACTTGACTCTTGGGCAGCATTTCTGAGCCAGCCCTGAGCCAGAGGGGAGCACATTGTCCAAAAAAGTGAGTCTCAGGCCAGGCAGCATTCATCACAAGTTGACACAAGAGCACTTCGGCCTTAAGGGAACAGTGGCATTGGTTTGGCAGTACCACCTATGAGCCCATGGTAGTGGTGACCACAGGTTGAGACTCCTCTGTCTACTGAAATGGGAGGGGAGAGTGGGAAAAACTGCATCTTGTGGTTTGGATGCCAGCTAAGCCACAGGAAAATATAAAATCAGGTAGAATTCTAAGGTTTTGAATCTAATCCTTGGCTCCCATATGGCACCATGGGACCCATGTGGAGCCTTGTGGAACTCGGAGGCCTGCAGGGAAAAACACAAGCCTGGCTACCTTTGCCACCTGCCGATTGTAAGGCCCAGGGCATTGAATGAAAATAAGCTGTAGCCAGAAAGTGGTTAGAGCAGGCCTTCAGCAAGACCCAGTGCTGTTCAGGTTTCAGTTCTAAACTAGTGCAGTCACAGTGCTGGCGGCCACAGGAGTGCTTGTGTCACTCCACCTCCAGCTTTAGGTGGGTTGGGGGAGAGAGAGAGAGAGAGAGACCCTTTTTGTTTAGAAGAAAGTAAGAGAAAAAAAACAGTCTCTGCCTGGTAATGCAGAGAATTCTCCCAGATCTCCAAGATTATGAAGACGGTACTTCTGAAAGTCTGAAATAACCAAAGGGTTTCTGTGCTTTGGGTGCCCACTAAAGTAGATACAGCCTAGATTACAACATCCAAGTTTTTACAAAAATCTGGAAAGCCTTCATGAGAAGCGTGGGTATAAACAAGCCCAGACTGCAAAGCCTATGGTAAATACCTAATTCTCCAATGCACAGAAAAAGAAGAGCATCTACACATATCAAGAAAATCCAGGAAAACATGACTTCACTAAAGGGACTACATAAGCCACAAGGAACCAGTTCTGGAGAAACAGAAATATCCAACATTTAACACAAATAATTTAATATAGCTGTTTTGAAGAAACTAAAATACAAATTCAAAATAACAAAGAAATTCAGAATTCCATCAGATAATTTTAACCAAAAGATTAAAATAATTTTTAAAAATCAATCAAAAATACTGGAGCTGAAAAATGCAGTAGGAATAGAGAGGAATACATTAGAGACTTTCAATAAGAGAACTGATCAAGCAGAAGAAAGAACTAGTGAGCTTGAAGACAGGCTTTCTGAAAATACACAGTAATTATGTGATTGCACTCCCACCTGGGCCACAGTGCGAGACTCCATCTCAAAAAAAAGTTATGAAAAAAGAAAAAATACGCAGTCAGAGACAAAAGAAGAAAGAATAAAAAACAATGAAGCATGAATACAGGATCTAGAAAATAGGGTCAAAAGAGAAAATACAAAAGTTTTTGATTTTTTAAAATTATTATTATACATTAAGTTCTGGTTTATATAATTATTACATATATATTATATAATATAATTGTTACATTATTATTATACATTGTTTACATAGGTATACAAGTGCTGGGGGGCAGTTCCAAGATGGCCGAATAGGAACAGCTCCAGTTTACAGCTCCCAGCATGAGCAACACAGAAGACGGATGATTTCTGCATTTCCAGCTGAGGTACTGTGTTCATCTCACTGGGACTGTAAGACAGTGGGTGCAGGACAGTGGGTGCAGCACACTGAGCATGAGCTGAAGCAGGGTGAGGTATCACCTCACCCGGGAAGCACAAGGGGTCAGGGAATTCCCTTTCCTAGCCAAGGGAAGGGTTTACAAATGGCACCTGGAAAATCGAGTCACTCCCACCCTAATACTGCGCTTTTCGAATGGTCTTAGCAAACGGCACAACAGGAGATTATATCCCACACCTGGCTCAGAGGGTCCTACACCCATGAAGCCTCACTCATTGCCAGCATGGCAGTCTGAGATTGAACTAAAACCTGGCAGTGAGGTTGGGGGAGGGGCTGCCACCATTGCTGAGGCTTGAGTAGGTAAACAAAGTGGCCAGGAAGCTCGAACTGGGTGGAGTCCACTGCAGCTCAAGGAGGTCTGCCTGCCTCTGTATACTCCACCTCTGGGGGCAGGGCATAGCTGAACAAAAGGCAGCAGAAACTTCTGCAGACTTAAATGTCCCTGTCTGACAGCTTTGAAGAGAGTATTGGTTCTCCCAGCATGGAACTGGAGATCTGAGAATGGACAGACTGCCTCCTCAAGTGGGTCCCTGGCCACGAAGTAGCCTAACTGGGAGGCACCCTAGTTAGGGGTGACACCTCACATGGCCGGGTGAGGTGACACCTCACATGGCCGGGTACCCCTCTGAGATGAAACTTCCAGAGGAAAAATCAGGCAGCAACATTTGCTGTTCACCGATATTCATTGTTCTGCAGCCTCCACTGCTGATACCCAGGCAAACAGTGTCTGGAGTGGACCTCCAGCAAACTCCAACAGACCTGCAACTGAGGGTCCTGACTGTTAGAAGGAAAACTAACAAACAGAAAGGACATTCTCACCAAAACCCCATCTGTACATCACCATCATCAAAGACCAAAGGTAGATAAAACCACAAAGATTGGGAAAAAACAGAGCAGAAAAACTGAAAATTCTAAAAATCAAAGTGCCTCTCCTCTGCCAAAGGAATGAAACTCCTCACCAGTAATGGAACAAAGCTGGACGGAGAATGACTCTGATGAGTTGAGAGAAGAAGGCCTCAGAAGATCAAACTTCTCTGAGCTAAAGGAGGAAGTTCGAACCCAATGCAAAGAAGATAAAAACCTTGAAAAAATATTAGATGAATGGCTAACTAGACTAACCAATGTAGAGAAGTCCATAAAGGACCTGATGGAGCTGAAAACCATGGCACGAGAACTATGTGATGAATGCACAAGCTTCAGTAGCCAATTCAATCAACTGGAAGAAAGGGTATCAGTGATTGAAGATCAAATGAATGAAATGAAGCAAGAAGAGAAGTTTAGAGAAAAAAGAATAAAAACAAATGAATGAAGCCTCCAAGAAATATGAGACTATGTGAAAAGACCAAATCTAAGTCTGATTGGTGTACCTGAAAGTGACGGGGAGAATGGAACCAAGTTGGAAAACACTCTGCAGAATATTATCCAGGAGAACTTCCCCAATCTAGCAAGGCACGCCAACATTCAAATTCAGGAAACAGAGAACACCACAAAGATACTCCTCAAGAAGAGCAACTCCAAGACACATGATTGTCAGATTCACCAAAGTTGAAATGAGGGAAAAAATGTTAAGGGGAGCCACAGGGAAAGGTCAGGTTACCCACAAAGGGAAGCCCATCAGACTAACAGCGGAACTCTTGGCAGAAACTCTACAAGCCAGAAAAGAGTGGGGACCAATATTCAACATTCTTAAAGAAAAGAATTTTCAACCCAGAATTTCATATCCAGCCAAATTAAGCTTCATAAGTGAAGGAAACTAACTATTCTGTCTGTTGTTCCTGCTACTGCCCCCATCTCTCATTATCAACATAGATCCAGATATTCTGCTTTACTTACCTCCAACCTGACTGTTCTCATACAGAGTTGTGTTAAGCCTCCTTACATGCTGTTAGTGGGAAATATCAAAATTTGGATGAACAATCAAACTGTCCAATGCATTAATTGTCATTTATACACCTGTATTAACTCCCATTTTGACTCCAGGAAAAGTGTAATGTTGGTTCAAGCTCGAGAAGGAATCTGGATTCCAGTAACTTTGCCCAGATCTTGGGAATCCTCCCCCTCAATACATTTAATTAATGAAGTGTTACAGCAAATTCTAAAAAGATCTAAGAGATTTGTTTTCACTTTAATCACTGTGATCATGGGCCTAATTACAGTCACTGCACTGGCCACCACTGCCAGAATGGCATTACATCAATCTATTCAAATGGCTCATTTTGTTAATGATTGACAAGCCAATTCCACCCCAATGTGGAATTCTCAACAAGGCATTGATCAAAAATTGGCTAATCAAATTAATGATTTAAAACAGTCTATTATTTGGCTTGGAGATCAGGTAGTGAGTCTTGAACATCACATGCAAATACAGTGCAATTGGAATCACTCGTATTCCTATAATGAGACTGATCATTCATGGGAAATGGTCAAAGGACTCCTAGGTAGAGAAGATAATTTATCATTAGACATAGCTAAATTAAAGAAACAAATTTTTGAAGCCTCTCAAGCTCATTTATCCATTGTGCCTGGAGCTGAGGCGTTAGATTAGGTGGCAGAAAATCTTTCTGGACTAAACCCCATGACTTGGATTAAGTCTATTGGGGGCTCCACTGTAGTAAATTTTGGAATTATGTTTGTCTGTTTAATCAGCTTGTCTTTAGTGTGCCAGACCAGTGAAAGAATCTTGTGTCAAAATCGAGAGAACGAAGGAGCCTTCATTGCCATGGCACATTTATATAAAAAGAAAGGGAGAGATGTGGGAAGTCAGGGACCCCGAACGGAAGGACTGGCTGAAGCCATGGCAGAAGAACATAAATTGTGATGATTTCATGGACATTTATTTGTTCCCCAAATTAATACTTTTATAATTTCTTATGCCTGTCTTTACTGCAATCTCTGAACATAAATTGTGAAGATTTCATGGACATTTATCACTTCCCCAATCAATACTCTTTTGATTTCCTATGCCTGTCTTTACTTTAATCTCTTAATCCCGTCATCTTCATAAGCTGAGGATGTATGTCACCTCAGGACCCTGTGATGATTGCTTTAACTGCACAAATTTTTCATAAAGTGTATGTGTTTAAACAATATGAAATCTGGGCACCTTAAAAAAAGAACAGGATAACAGCAATGTTCAGGGAAGAAGGGAGATAACCATTAGGTCTGGCTGCCTGAGAGCCAGGTGGAACAGAACCATATTTTTCTTCTTTCAGAAGCAAATAGGAGAAATATTGCTGAATTCTTTTTCTCAGCAAGGAACAGCCCTGAGGAAGAGAATGTGTTCCTAGGGAGAGGTCTCTGAAATGGCCACTGTGGGAATGTCTGTCTTATACAGTTGCAGATAAGGGATGAAATAAGCCCTGTTCTCTTGTAGCGCTCCCAGTCCTATTTGGAAGAGGAAATTCCTGCCTAATAAATTTTGGTCAGACTGGTTGTCTGCTCTCAAACCCTGTCTCCTGATAAGATGTTATCAATGACAATGTGTGCCCAGTGGGACATGAAACTTCATTAGCATTTTTAATTTTGCCCCGGTCCTGTGATCTCACCCTGCCTCCATTTGCCTTGTGATATTTTATTACCTTGTGAAGCATGTGATCTCTGTGACCCACACCCTATTCGTACACTCCTTCCCCTTTGAAAATCACTAATAAAAACTTACTGGTTTTGCAGCTTGTGGGGCATCAGGGAACCTACCGACATGTGAGGTCTCCCCCGGATACCCAGCTTTAAAATTTCTCTGTTTTGTACTCTTTCCCTTTATTTCTCAGACTGGCCAACACTTAGGGAAATAGAAAAGAACTTATGTGAAATAACATTGAATTATTGGGGGTGGGTTCTCCTGATAGTATCAGCTTAAAATAATGAGGTATAAGATAGTATTTGTAATCGTCATGGTAACCTCAAACCAGAAAAACACAGAATGGACACACAAAATTAAAGCAAGACACTAAATCCTATCACCAGACAGAATCACCTTCAAACACACACACACACACACACACACACACACACACACACACACACCAGGAAAGAAAAAGGAAGACCACAGAACAACTAGAAAAATAATAACAAAATGACAGGAATAATTCCTTTGTTATCAATAACACTGAATATAAATAAACTAAATTCTCTCATCAAATGACACAGAGTGGCTGAATGAATAAAAAAGATCCATTGATCTGATGACTGCAGGAAATACACTTCACCTACAGAGACACACATGGACTAAAAATAAAGAAATAGAAAATAATATTGCATGCAAATGGAAACCAAAAAGAGTAAGAGTAGCTATACTTACATCTGACTAAATAAATTTTAAGAAAAGATTATAAGTGGAAACAAAGAAAGACTCTATATAATAATAAAGGAGTCATTTCAGCAAGAGTATATAACAATTTTAAATATATATGCACCCAATACTGGAGCACCCGGATGTATAAAGCAAAAATTATTAGAGTTAAAGAGAGAAACAGGCCCCACTACAATAATTGCTGTAGACATCAACACCTCACTTTCAGCAATGGACAGATCTTCCAGATAGAAAATCAACAAAGAAACATCGAACCTAATCTGCACTATAACAAAATGAATCTAACAGGTATTTACGGAACATTTCATCCAATAGTTGCAGAATACACATTCTTTTCTTAAGCACATGGGTGATTCTCAATAGTAGATTATATGTTAGATCATAAACAAGTTTTAAAGCTTTCCAGATTATGAAATAATATCAAGAATCTTTTCTGAGCACAATGGAATAAAATTAGAAATCAATGAAAAGAAAGAATTCTGGAAACTATACAAACATGTGGAAATTAAACAATATGCTCCTGTATGAACAGTGTGTCAATGAAGAAATTAACAAAGAAACAGAAGATTTTCTTGAAACAGATGATAATAGAAACACAACATAACAAAACATATGGGATATAATGAAAGAACTATTAACAGTAAAGCTTATATCTATCAGTGCCTGCGTGAAAAAAAAAAAAACTTCAAATAAAAAACGTAGCAATGCATCTTAAAGAAGTAGAAAAGCAAGAGCAAACCAAACCCAAAATTAGTAGAAAAAATCAATAATGATCAGAACAGAAATAAAGAATACAATACAACAGATCAATAAAACAAAGTTTGTTTTTTGAATAACAAAATGGACAATCCTTTAGCCATACTACAAAAAAAGAAGATCCAAATAAATAAAATCAGAGATAAAAATGAGACATTAAAATTGAAATGCACAAATTAAAAGGATCTTTAGTGGCTATTAGGAGCAACTATATGCCAATAAATTGGAAAATCTTAAAGAAATGGAAAAATGCCTAGACCAATAAAACTTACCAACTTTGAACGATAAAGAAGTTAAGGAGGCTGGGTGCGGTGGCTCACGCCTATAATCACAGCACTTTGGGAGGCCGAGGCAGGTGTATCACAAGATCAGGAGACTGAGACCATCCTGGCCAACATGGTGAAACCCCGTCTCTACTAAAATACAAAAAATTAGACGGGCGTGGTGGCACACACACCTGTATTCCCAGCTTCTCAGGAGGCTGAGGCAGGGGAATCGCTTGAACCCAGGAGGCAGAGGTTGCAGTGAGCCAAGATCCTGCCACTGCACTACAGCCTGGTGACAGAGTGAGACTCTGTCTCAAAAAAAAAAAAATAGAGAAATTAAGGCCAGTTACTTTGTGAGGCTGGGGAGGGGTCATCATTGAGGTCAGGAGCTCGAGACCAGCCTTGCCAAAATGGTAAAACCCTGTCTCTACTAAAAATATGAAAAATTAGCTGGCATGGTGGTGTACACTAAGGCACAGTTCTAGCTACTCAGGAGGCTGAGGCAGAAGAATGGCTTGAAACTGGGAGGCAGAGGTTACAGTGAGCCAAGATCATGCCACTGCACTTCAGCTTGGGCGACAGAGAGAAACTCTGTCAAAAAAGAAAGAAAGAAAAGAAAGAAAGAGAGAGAGCGAGAAAAGTAAAGAAAATAAGAAAAGAAAAGAAAGGAAAAGAAAAGAAAAAAGGGGAACATCACACTCCGGGGACCGTTGTTGGGTCGGGGGAGGGGGAGGATAGCATTAGGAGATACACCTAATGCTAAATGACGAGTTGATGGGTGCAGCACACCAACATGGCACATGGATACATATTTAACAAACCTGCACATTGTGCACATGTACCCTAAAACTTAAAGTGCAATAAAAAAAAGAAAGTAAAGAGAGAGCAGCAAAATATACCTAAGAAAATTAAGCTCAAACACTTGACATAGTGAATATAAATAACTTCTAGACTCTCACTGTAGAAAAGGAAGGAAATTAAGAAGGGAGAACTCTGTAAGTCGTTAGTGGAAGGAAACCACTGTTGAACATCACTGAGAATGCATGTATACTCTTTGTTGTCCTTCCCCTGATGCTGTACCCCAGGAAAGCAAGGCTACAGATGTTTCATCAACAAAACACTGACTGTAGTAGAGCAATGCAGCTATTCTGGACTTGGAGCCAGAAGACCCAAGTTCACATTCTGGCTCCACCGTCATCATGCTATCTCTCACAAATTATCTCCCTAGACATTGGCCTCCTAATTTTTAAAAAAGAGATGACATTAAGATATTCATCTTATACTGCTATTAAAGACAAGAGGTAATATATGTACAATAATTTCCAAACGCTAAAGTGCCTTATTAATTTGAGGTTATTTAATGACTTTTTAATGCTTTAGCACTTATGGTGTTCATACTAAGTATTTGTGATTTAAATGATACAGATCAGAAAGAGAATTCAGAGTTTTAATCCAAAAAAGAGTCTGGATATTAATAGAGACATTTGGCAGGATAGAAATGAGTAGTGTAAATAATATGAAGGGTTTCTAAGTCACGTAAAACATCGGTTAAAATCCAAGATCTGCAATGTACTATGTGATCATAGAGTTATCACTTTTCATATCCCAATGTCCTCATCTGTGAATTATCCTTTGCATTGTTTTCAGTATTAAGTAAGAAAGCACAGCAGACCATAACATTACTTTTCTTTTCTTTCCTCCCTTCTACTTCTTGACATGCATTCTCAGTGTCTCAAACTCATTAAAATCCAATAAAATAAATGTACCACAATAGGTCCAAAGAAAAGTAGTGGCATGGCATAAGGTGGAGAATAAATGTTTCTTTCATGGTGGACAATGTTGAAGTCTATTCAGCTTGTGATTCTATAACTATGTATCATTTATGTTCTCATAAACCCATAGCACCTAGGGTAAAGAAGTTTCAGGTGATGCAAGACTAACATTAGAGTGTGCAGTGGTCACTATAAAGTGGGATGCAGAGCACCGTGGGAAAATTATGTTTGTGTGACTGTCGCTGTGACTTTAGAGATTTGGGGCATTTTTTTTCCCGACTAGGCACTGTACCAAGGAGTGTGAAAGGAAAATAAATCTTGGGGCCCCCAAATCACTAAGCTAAAGGGAAAAGTCAAGTGGGAACTGCTTAGGGCAAACCTGCCTCCCATTCTATTCAAAGTCACCCCTCTGCTCACTGAGATAATTGATTGCCTCCTTTGGAGAGGCTAATCAGAAACTCAGAATAATGCAATCATTTTTCTCTTACCTGCCTATGACCTGGAAGGCCCCTCCTGACTTCACGTCTTCCTGCCTTTGCTTAAAGTTGTCCCACCTTTCCAGACTGAACCAATGTTCATCTTACATATGTTGATTGACATCTCATGTCTCCCAAAAATGTATAAAACCAAACTGTGCTCTGACCACCTTGGACATATGTTGTCAGAACCTCCTGAGGCTGTGTCACACACGTGCATTCTCAACCTCGTCAAAATAAACTTTCTAAATTTAAAAAAAAAAAAGAAAAGAAAAGAAAGGAAAAGAAAAGGAGAAATTGAAAACTTGATCAGATCAAAATTGATTAACAAGATAGAAGCCATAATAAAAAGTATCTTAGTAAATAAATGTCTGGACCCAGTGGTTTTTGCCGAATTATGCCAAACATTTAACGAAGAACCAGGCTGGGCACGGTGGCTTATGCCTGCAATCCCAGCACTTTTGGAAGCTGAGGCAGGCAGATCATGAGGCCAGGAATTGGAGACCAGCCTGGCCAATATGGTGAAACCCCGTCTCTACTAAAATACAAAAATTAGCCGGGCATGGTGGTGCTCACTAAGGCATGGTCCCAGCTACTTGGGATGCTAAGGCAGAAGAATCACTTGAACCCAAGAGGCAGAGGTTGCAGTAAGCCAAAATCGTGCCACTGCAGTCCAGCCTGTGTGACAGAGCTAGACTCCTTCTCAAAAAAACAAAGCAAAAAAAAAAAAGAAAAAGAAAGAACTACTACCAATCCTACTCAAACTATTCCAAAAAAATACAGGAGAAGTAAACACTTTAAAACTTAGTCCACAAAGCCACAGCTACTCTGATACCTAAACCATAGAAACATCAAAAACAGAAAAGTAAATACGAATATCTTTGATGAATATGGATGCAAATATCCTTCATAAAATACTACCAAATTCATCAAAAATACTATCAAATTGAATTCAACAATATATTGCATATATTATTCATCATGATTGAATGGGATTTATCCCTTGTATGCAAGCATGATTCAATATATGCAAGTAAATCAATGTGATACATTATATAATCAGAATAAGGGACAAAAACCATATGATCATTTCGATTGATGTGGAAAAAGCATTTGATAAAGTTCAACATCCCTTAATAATAAAAACCCTCAAAATACTGGGTATAGAAGGAGCATACCTTAACATAATAAAAGCCATATATGAGAGACCCAAATGTGTCATTTGTGAATAGGAAAAAACTGAAAACCTCAGCTCTAAGATCTGGAACTTGATAAGGATGCCCACTTTCACCACGGTTATTCAGCTTGGTAGTCAAAGTCCTGGATAGAGCAAGAAAAGCAGGGCATCCAAATTGGAAAAAAGGAGTCGAATTATTTTCATTTGCAGATTGTATGATTTTATATTTAGAAAAACTTGCAGACCCAAACAAAAACAATTATTAGAATTGACAAATACAGTAAAGTTGTAAGATACAAAATCAATATACCAAAATTAGTAACATTTCTATATTCCAACAGAGAACAATATAAAGAGGAAAGCCAAAAAGTAATTTCACTTATAATAGCTACAAATAAAATAAAATACCTAAAAATTACCAAAAGAAGTGAAAGATCTATAGAATAAAAACTAAAACATTAATGCAAGTCACTAAAGAGTAAATCAAAAATTGGAAAGATATTCCAGGTTTATGAATTTGAAGAATCCATATTTTTATAATATCCATACTACCAAAAGTAATCTATAGATTCAATGCAATCCCCATCAAAATACCAATGACATTCTTCACAGAAATAGAAAAATATCCCAAAATTTATATGGAACCAAAAAATGTTCAGAATAGCCAAAATTATCCTAAGTAAAAAGAACAAAAGTGGAAGAATTACAATACCTCACTTCAAATTATACTACAGAGCTATAGTAGTGGAAACAACATAATACTGGCATAAACACATATAGTCCAATGGAACAGAATAGAGAACCCAGAAATAAATGAACACACCTACAATGAACACATTTTCAACAAAAGTGCCAATGACATACACTGCGGTAAAGACAGTCTTTTCAATATATGTTGCTGGGAAAACTGAACATCCATATGAAGAAAAGTAAAACTAGACTCCTATCTTTTTTCATATACAAAAATCAAATCAAACTGGATTAAAGGCTTAAATCTAAAACTCAAACTTATGAAACTACTACAAGAAAGAACTGAGGAAAATCTCCTTGACATTATTCTGGGCAAAACTTTCTTGAGTCATATTCCAGAGTCACAGGCAGCCAAAACAAAACTGGACAAATGAGATCACACCAAGTTAGAAAGCTTCTGCAGAGCAAAGAAAACAACCAACCAAGTGAAGACACAACCTACAGAATATATAAGGAGCTCAAACAACTGTATAGGAAAAAAATCTAATAATCTGATCAAAAATGGGCAAAGAATTTGAATAGACATTTCTCAAAAGGAGACATACAGATGGCAAACAGGCATATGAAAAGGTGCTCAACATCATTGATCATCAGAGAAATGCAAATCAAATCTACAATGGGTTAACACCTTACACCATTTAAAATTGTTTATATCCAACATAGGAAATAGACAATGCTGGTGAGCATGTGGAGAAAAATGAACAATTGTACACTGTTGATGCAAGTGTACAACCACTACGAAAAAAATTTAGAGGTTCCTCAGAAAATTAACAATAGAACTACCAATTAGATCCAGCAATCTCACTACTGTGCATATCCCCAAAAGTAATAAAGTCAGTATATTGAAGAGAGATCTGCACTCCCACGTTGGTTGTAGCACTGTTCACAATAGCCAAGATTTGCAAGCAACGTAAGTGTCCATTAACAGATGAATGGATAAAGTAAATGCGGTATTTATACACAATGCAGTAATATTCAGCCATAAAAAAGAACGAGATCCTGTCATTTGCAACAACATAGATAGAACTGGAAATCATTATGTTAAGTGAAATAAGCCAGGCATATAAAGACAAATATTGAATGTTTTCACTTATTTGTGGGATCCAAAAATCAAAACAATTGAATCATTGAAATAGAGAGTAGAAGGATAATTACCAGATACTGGAAAGGGTATTGGGGGATTATGGGGGAGATGGGGATGATTAATAAGTACAAGAAATAGAAAGAATGAATAAGACCTAGTAATTGATAGCACAACAGGCAGACTATAGTCAATAATGATTTAATTGTACATTTAAAAATAACCAAAAGAGTACAATTAGTTTGTAATACAAAGGTTACATTCTAGAAGTAATGGATACCCCATTCTCTGTGATGTACTTACTTCACATTGTATGCCTGTATCAAAACATCTCATGTACCCACTAAATATATACACCTATTGTATACCCACAAAAGTTAAAAATTAAAAAACTAAAAAACACAATGTGACATCCCCTCACATTTTAGAATGCTTAGTATTAAAATGACAAGAGATAACAAATGTTGGTAAGAAAATGGGGAAAAGGGAACCCTTGTAGCTGATGGTAAGAACGTAAATTAGTATAGCCAACGTGGAAAATATTATGGAAGTTCCTCACAAAATTAAAAGTAGAACTCCCATAAAATCCAGCAATTCCTCTTCTGGGTATATATCCAGAGCAAATGAAATCAGTACCTAGAAGAGATACTAACACTTCTGTGTTTCTTGTAGAATTATTTACAACAGCCAATATACAGAAAAAACCTAGGTGTCTATAGATAAATAAAGAAATTCTGGTTTATTGTAGACACAAAAAGAATAAAATAATATCCCATGTTCACGGATTGGAAGAATTAATAATATTAAAATGTCCATACTACCCAAAGCGATCTACAGAATCAACACAATCCCTATCAAAATTTCAATGGGATTTTTCATAAAAATAACAATTCTATAAAATACATCATATTATATATAATATGTATTATATATTATACACAATACAATATATAATAAATATAATATATAGTGTGATATATATGTATATAATACCATACACAATGTAATACAATTCAGCTTTAAAAAAAAACCTGTCATTTGCAACAAGATGCATGATTCTGGAGAACATTATGCTAAGTGAAATAAGCCAGGCACAGAAAGAAAAGTACTGTATTATCTCACCTATATGTGGAATCTGAAAACATCAAATACATGGAAGCAGAGTAGAACAGTGGTTACCAGGGGTCATCAGGAATGAGAAATAGGGAGATGTTGGTCAAAGGGTAAAAACTTGAAGCTATAAGATAAATAATTTCTGGAGATGTACTATAAAACATGACAACATAATTAATAATAATATAGTATATACTTGAAATTTGTTAAGAGAATAAGTATTCTCAGCACTCACTCAAAGGTAACTATTTGCTGTAGTTACTACATCACATTTTAAAAACTTTATTTTAAAAGTAGGTGATGGATTTGTGAATTAGCTTGTTATAATCAAGATATTTATTTTATACTGTATGCTGTATATTAAAACATCTTCTACACTTTGGATGTATAGAATTTTGTCAATAAAGCTGAAAAAAAGATCAGGGTCTTCTTATCTTATGGTTCTTCTCCTATAATAAACCTCACTGAGTGTGCAAGCAATACCTGTGGGAATTCGGGTTTGGGAACTGACACCATAATGTTAATCTGGCTACTGCTGTTCCTATGAGTAATAAATGCCTTTTGTCCCTGATGCAGGAGTCTAGAATGTATCAAATAGACAAGCTAGTTTGTTAGCTTGCAAATGGGGTAAAATCTCAGACCTTTACATAGTTCGAAACGTTCTCAAACACAGGTACCACAGGTGAAACTTGTTAGAAGCAAATTAGATTGTTCTTGTTTCTTGACCATGGAATAAATGAATTGATGAGGGCAAGGGACATATTTCCTCCATAATAAAGTAGATAAATTATAATAGAAGTATAAAAAAAATATGGCTCTAGGCCAGGAGTCCAGAAACTTTTCCAAATCCTCTACAATTAATTTCTTATGACTGCAGTTTTGTAACACATGGGAATTTCTATATATTGATCGCCTCCTTTTGTACCCATACAAATAAAATAAACCAAATGAACACAGCAAAAAATAATTTGTAACAAGTCAAAACATTGTAAAATCAATTTATGAGAATAAAACTATACATTAGTAGTATAATATTATATGACCATAGGAATGAATATACAAAACTAAACTAACACTTCCCCCATTGGCTTAATTGGTTCTGGATAGAAGCATCAAGGCAGAAAAAAAATGTACATTTTTAAAAACTCTTGCCTTCTGAGAAATAATCCCCGGATTATGGGAAAATTCTAAAAGCCTTGTCTCTAGATTAGATTTCAAGTATCAAAGTGAAGAAGAACTATTTTTAAATCAACATAACCCAAATACATGAAGTCCTTGCCCACGCCTATGTCCTGAATGGTATTGCCTAGGTTTTCTTCTAGGGTTTTTATGGTTTTAGGTCTAACATGTAAGTCTTTAATCCATCTTGAATTAATTTTTGTATAAGGTGTAAGGAAGGGATCCAGTTTCAGCTTTCTACATATGGCTAGCCAGTTTTCCCAGCACCATTTATTAAATAGGGAATCCTTTCCCCATTGCTTGTTTTTGTCAGGTTTGTCAAAGATCAGATAGTTGTAGATATGTGGCATTATTTCTGAGGGCTCTGTTCTGTTCCATTGATCTATGTCTCTGTTGTGGTACCATTACCATGCTGTTTTGGTTACTGTAGCCTTGTAGTATAGTTTGAAGTCAGGTAGCATGATGCCTCCAGCTTTGCTCTTTTGGCTTAGGATTGACTTGGCAATGAGGGCTCTTTTTTGGTTCCATATGAACTTTAAAGTAGTTTTTTCTAATTCTGTGAAGAAAGTCATAGGTAGCTTGATGGGGATGGTATTGAATCTATAAATTACCTTGGGCAGTATGGCCATTTTCACAATATTGATTCTTCCAATCCATGAGCATGGAATGTTCTTCCATTTGTTTGTATCCTCTTTTATTTCATTGAGCAGTGGTTTGTAGTTCTCCTTGAAGAGGTCCTTCACATCCCTTGTAAGTTGGATTCCTAAGTATTTTATTCTCTTTCAAGCAATTGTGAATGGGAGTTCACTCATGATTTGGCTCTCTGTTTGTCTGTGATTGGTGTACAAGAATGCTTGTGATTTTTGTACATTGATTTTGTATCCTGAGACTTTGCTGAAGTTGCTAATCAGCTTAAGGAGATTTTGGGCTGAGACAATGGGGTTTTCTAGATATACAATCATGTCATCTGCAAAAAGGGACAATTTGACTTCCTCTTTTCCTAATTGAATACCCTTTATTTCCTTCTCCTGCCTGATTGCCCTGGCCAGAACTTCCAGCACTATGTTGAATAGGAATGGTGAGAGAGGGCATGCTTGTCTTGTACCAGTTTTCAAAGGGAATGCTTCTAGTTTTTGCCCATTCAGTATGATATTGGCTGTGGGTTTGTTATAGATAGCTCTTATTATTTTGAGATATGTCCCATCAATATCTAATTTATTGAGAGTTTTTAGCTTGAAGGGTTGTTGAGTTTTGTCAAAGGCCTTTTCTCCATCTATTGACATAATCATGTGGTTTTTGTCTTTGGTTCTGTTTATATGCTGGATAACATTTATTGATTTGTGTATGTTGAACCAGCCTTGCATCCCAGGGATGAAGCCCTCTTGATCATGGTGGATAAGCTTTTTGATGTGCTGCTGGATTTGGTTTGCCAGTATTTTATTAAGGATTTTTGCATCAATGTTCATCAAGGATATTAGTCTAAAATTCTCTTTTTTGGTTACGTCTCTGCCAGGCTTTGTTATCAGGACAATGCAGGCCTCATAAAATGTGTTAGGGAGGATTCCCTCTTTTTCTATCTATTGGAATAGTTTCAGAAGGAATGGTACCAGTTCCTCCTTGTACCTCTGGTAGAATTTGGCTGTGAATCCATCAGGTCCTGGACTCTTTTTGGTTGGTAAGCTATTGATTATTGCCACAATTTCAGAGCCTGTTATTGGTGTATTCAGAGATTCAATTTCTTCCTGGTTTAGTCTTGGGAGGGTGTATTTGTCAAGGAATTTATCCATTTCTTCTAGATTTTCTAGTTTATTTGCATAGAGATGTTTGTAGTATTCTCTGATGGTAGATTGTATTTCTGTGGGATTGGTGGTGATATCCCTTTATCATTTTTTATTGCATCTATTTGATTCTTCTCTCTTTTCTTCTTTATTAGTCTTGCTAGCGGTCTATCAATTTTGTTGATCTTTTCAAAAAACCAGCTCCTGGATTCGTTAATTTTTTGAAGGGATTTTTCTGTCTCTATTTCCTTCAGTTCTGCTCTGATTTTAGTTATTTCTAGCCTTCTGCTAGCTTTTGAATGTGTTTGCTCTTGCTTTTCTAGTTCTTTTAATTGTGATGTTAGGGTGTCAATTTTGGAACTTTCCTGCTTTCTCTTGTGGGCATTTAGTGCTATAAATTTCCCTCTACACACTGCTTTGAATGTGTCCCAGAGATTATGGTATGTTGTGTCTTTGTTCTCGTTGGTTTCAAAGAACATCTTTATTTCGGCCTTCATTTCATTCTGTACCCAGTAGTCATTCAGGAGCAGGTTTTTCAGTTTCCATGTAGTTGAGCGGTTTTGAGTGAGTTTCTTAATCCTGAGTTCTAGTTTGATTGCACTGTGGTCTGAGAGACAGTTTGTTATAATTTCTGTTCTTTTACATTTGCTGAGGAGAGCTTTACTTCCAACTATGTGGTCAATTTTGGAATAGGTGTGGCGTGGTGCTGAAAAAAATGTATATTCTGTTGATTTGCGGTGGAGAGTTCCATAGATGTCTATTAGGTCTGCTTGGTGCAGAGCTCAGTTCAATTCCTGGATATCCTTGTTAACTTTCTGTCTTGTTGATCTGTCTAATGTTGACAATGGGGTGTTAAAATCTCCCATTATTATTGTGTGGGAGTTTAAGTCCCTTTGTAGGTCACTCAGGACTTGCTTTACGAATCTGGGTGCTCCTGTGTTGGGTGCATATATATTTAGGATAGTTAGCTCTTCTTGTTGAATTGATCCCTTTACCATTATGTAATGGCCTTCTTTGTCTCTTTTGATCTTTGTTGGTTTAAAGTCTGTTTTATCAGAGACTAGAATTGCAATCCCTGCCTTTTTTTGTTTTCCATTTGCTTGATAGATCTTCCTCCATCCCTTTATTTTGAGTCTATGTGTGTCTCTGCACCTGAGATGGATTTCTGAAAACAGCACACTGATGGGTCTTGACTCCTTCTCCAGTTTCCCAGTCTGTGTCTTTTAATTGGAGCATTTAGCCCATTTACATTTAAAGTTAATATTGTTATGTGTGAATCTGATCCTGTCATTATGATGTTAGTTGGTTATTTTGCTGGTTAGTTGATGCAGTTTCTTCCTAGCCTCAATGGTCTTTACAATTTGGCATGCTTTTGCAGTGGCTGGTACGGGGTGTTCCTTTCCATGTTTAGTGCTTCCTTCACGAGCTCTTTTAGGGCAGGCCTGGTGGTGACAAAATCACTCAGCGTTTGCTTGTCTGTAAAGTATTTTATTTCTCCTTCACTTATGAAGCTTAGTTTGGCTGGATATGAAATTCTAGGTTGAAAATTCTTTTCTTTAAAAATGTTGAATATTGGCCCCCACTCTCTTCTGGCTTTTAGAATTTCTGCCGAGAGATCAGCTCTTAGTCTGATGGGTTTCCCTTTGTGCGTAACCCGACCTTTCTCTCTGGTCGCCCTTAACATTTTTTCCTTCATTTCAACTTTGGTGAATCTGACAGTTATGTTTCTTGGAGTTGCTCTTCTCAAGGAGTATCTTTGTGGCGTTCTCTGTATTTCCTGAATCTGAATGTTGGCCTGCCTTGCTAGATTGGGGAAGTTCTCCTGGATAATATCTTGCAGAGTGTTTTCCAACTTGGTTCCATTCTCCCGGACATTTTCAGGTCCACCAATCAGACGTAGGTTTGGTCTTTTCACATAGTCCCAAATTTCTTGGAGGCTTTGTTCGTTTCTTTTTATTCTTTTTTCTCTAAACTTCCCTTCTCACTTCACTTCATTCATTTCATCTTCCACCACTGATACCCTTTCTTCCAGTTAATCGCATCGGCTACCGAGGCTTCTGCAATCTTCACGTAGTTCTCGAAACCAAAAGCAATGGCAACAAAAGCCAAAATTGACAAATGGGATCTAATTAAACTAAAGAACTTCTACGCAGCAAAAGAAACTGCCATCAGAATGAACAGGCAACCTACAGAATGGGAGAAAATTTTCACAACCTACTCATCTGACAAAGGGCTAATATCCAGAATCTACAATGAACTCAAACAAATTTACAAGAAAAAAACAAACAACCCCATCAAAAAATGGACAAAGGACATGAACAGACACTTCTCAAAAGAAGACATTTATGCAGCCAAAACACATAAAAAAATGCTCATCATCACTGGCCATCAGAGAAATGCAAATCAAAATCACAATGAGATACCATCTCACACCAGTTAGAATCGCCATCATTAAAAAGTCAGGAAACAACAGGTGCTGGAGAGGATGTGGAGAAATAGGAACACTTTTACACTGTTGGTGGGACTGAAAACTAGTTCAACCATTGTGGAAGTCAGTGTGGCGATTCCTCAGGGATCTAGAACTAGAAATACCATTTGACCCAGCAATCCCATTACTGGGTATATACCCAAAGGACTATAAATCATGCTGCCATAAAGACACATGCACACATATGTTTATTGTGGCACTATTCACAATAGCAAAGACTTGGAACCAACCCAAATGTCCAACAACTATAGACGGGATTAAGAAAATGTGGGACATATACACCATGGAATACTATGCAGCCATAAAAAATGATGAGTTCATGTCCTTTGTAGGGACATGGATGAAACTGGAAAATATCATTCTTAGTAAACTATCCCAAGGACAAAAACCAAACACTGCATGTTCTCACTCATAGGTGGGAATTGAACAATGAGAACTCATGGACACAGGAAGGGGAACATCACACTCCAGGGACTGTTGTGGGGTGGAGAGAGGGGGGAGGGACAGCATTAGGAGATATACCTAATGCTAAATGATGAGTTAATGAGTGTAGCAAACCAATGTGGCACATGGATACGTATGTAACAAACCTGCACATTGTGCACATGTACCCTAAAACCTAAAGTATATTAATAAAATTAAAAAAAACGTAACCCAAATACTATCCAATTAGTATTATTGACTGTCATGTAATAATTTAAATATAAATGTATCTTTCTCTCTTTATCCCGGTGGTCCAGTATATTAGTCCGTTTCATGCTGCTGATAAATACACACCTGGGGGTGGGCAATTTATAAAAGAAAGAGGTTTATTGGACTTACAGTTCCACAAGGCTGTGGAGGCCTCAAAATCATGGCAGAAGGCAAGGAGGAGCAGGTCACATCTTACATGGATGGCAGCAGTCAAAGAGAGAGCTTGTGCAGGGCAACTTCTGTTTTTAAAACCACAGATCTTGTGAGATCCACTCCCTATCATGAGTACAGCATGGGAAAGACTCATTCCCATAATTCAATAATCTCCCACTAGGTCTCTACCACAACATGTGGGAATTATGGGTGCTACAAAATGAGATTTGGGGGAGGGCACAGGGGCTCATGCCTGTAATCGCAGCACTTTGGGAGGCTGAGGCAGGTGATCATGAGGTCAGAAGTTTGAGATGAGCCTGACCAAGATGGTGATACCCCGTCTCTACTAAAAAATACAAATATTAGCTGGGGGTGTAGGCACGTGCCTGTAGTCCCAGCTACTCTGGAGGCTGAAGCAGGAGAATTGCTTGAACCCAGGAGATGGAGGTTGCAGTGAGCCAAGATCATGCCACTGCACTCTAGCCTGGGTGACAGAGCGAGAATCTATCTCAAAAAAAAAAAAAAAAAAGGATTTGGATTTGGGTGGGGACACACAGCCAAATCATAGCATCCAGTTTTACTGAAAGAGAAGTACCCTGCATTATGAAAAGTTGAATTCCACTCTACAATAAGATAATTGTCTACGTGGTTTGTTTTTAACTTATTTTTGACACCACCACATGTCTTGAGGTACACCATCACATGTCTTGAGTCTTGAGGTGAAGAAAACCATCTTTTTCCTGTTTTTTTTTTTTGAAGCCTCTCAGCCTTTCATTTCCACAATAACACACACACACACACACATACACACACACACACTCTTATCATAAGAGAAGATAATCTAGATTTCCCTTTTGTGTTTAAACTATATTGTAAAAATACAATAAAGCAGAGTCTTAAATTTTTCTTTTTTTAGATTTTGGAGAAACACTAATCTTATCAGGCACATTTTCAAAGTAAAAACAAAGACACTCACAGGCATGCACACACACACATACACACACCTAAGTCTTTCCTTTAAACAAAAAAACTGCTATTCATAAATCTCTAAAAGGTATTTTTTAGAATTGACATAAGAAAGAAAGAGTAGCAGCTACATTCATATATCAGAAAATCCTTGACAAAACAGCAGCAGAGATGGATTTCTGAGAGGCTACCTTCTCCTATGCCATCGTTAAACCAAACTGTGTTTGTACTCAGGAGAGCTGAAGATACCTTAAAGTTATGCTCCTAAGAGCCAGAGGCCCTAAGCCTTTCTCAGTATATTAATTACATGAAGGATATGTGGAACCAAAGCAAATAATTGGACTCAGAAAGAGAAAGGCAGCAATTACAAGAAAAAAGTGATCCAAAACCAGGTACGAGGGCAATCAGTACAGATTGCCTCAAGTCAGAAGGCTAAGAAGAGACTACATAAGGAAAATAAAAGTGATAAAATATCTGCTGTGAATAACTGTATGAGAGGAGATTTTGATAGCTAGCAAAGACTTTAGTTTTGGGTAAGTAAGAAGAACATACAAAAATCAAGTACGTGGGGGAAAAGGCCAATCTTAATTGCAGAAAAAACAAGGAGTTGTGCAGGAAAGAAATAGTAATCATAGTCTAATAAATGGCTCAGCTGTAAAAAAAACCACATATAATCATATAAATGCTACACAGTTGTCTAACAAAAAGTATAATTTGGAGGGAGGAGGAGTTGAGGCACAAAGAGATGACTGAGGCACAGAGGGAAAAAAAAGAAATGATTCTTCATCTTGCATGTTGAAATGCAGATGAACTATGCCTAAAACTGAAAAACCAATAAGTTGCTATATAAGCCTATTATTTTGAAAGAAAGATACATAACAAAAAAATAACCAGAAAATTCAAAGTGGAAATGGAGAGAGGTGGATTGGGGACTGCTGTTTGCCTTAACACACTGCTATGGACTGAATATTTGTGTCCATTAAAAATTCGTATTTTAAGACCTGAATAGTTTATTTAGAGATATGACTTTTGGGAGGTGATTAGGTAGAGTGAAGCCCTTGTCACTTGTATTAGAGTGTTTATAAAAGGAGCCAAAAGGAGCTTATTTCCTTCTTCTGCCATGTGAGGTCACAGTGAAAAGATACCTTCTATGACTCAGAAGATGGCCCTCAGAAGACATGTAATCTTCTCTCACCTTAATCTTGGACTTCTCAGCTTCCAGAACTGTGAGAAATAAGTTTCTGTTGTTTAAAAGCTACTCAATTTATAGCTTTTTTTTAAAATAGCAACCAGAATGGACTAAGCCACATACCCTGTAGAATTAGCTGACTCTTTAAACTATGTGCATGTATAACTTTAATACAAATAAAATTTTAGTTAAAATATATTTGACTTAAATGGCTGTAATGGAAGTATATAGAAAATCATCAGAAAATGCTCAAGAAAGTGGGGATAGGTGATTCTGGTAGAAGAAAAAAATAAATCCTGCATGGAGACCTTGTTAATAATGAGCATTTTAACTCTTAAAGGTAGGACTTGTTAGAATAGTTGAAACACTTATTGCTAAATACCAAGAATTATTGACATTAAAAGTTCAATAAATGTTAATTCATCTCTACTCAATAATAAATAAGTAGGGAAAAGTCTCATGAGGGAGACATTACAACAGCTAAAGATATCAGGGTGGTGGATGTTCTAAACACTGCATTAGTGTGTGAGTGTGCATGTGTGTGCATGTGTGTGTAATACCTAGACATAGATAGAGCCTTAAATGCACTGAAGACTTTAACTATCAAAAGGTTTACTCTGTCAACTAAAATGTTTGTCAAACACAAGAAATTGCGATGATGGTTTTATATATTCCATCCAGTTCAGAATGGTTAGAAATAAAGTCAACAGACAGTATTTATGAGCACTATAATCAAAAATGGCACTGGGTTCCAAAGATTCTAACAGTGATTCCAGGTCACTAATCCCATGTGCCCCTGGGCCAAAAGTCATCACCTTTTAATACCTATAGTTATGATCTAGTATCTGCTTGTTCCACAAGCCAGGTCTCCAAAATACATCTAAGTCACAATGGGGTTTCAAAAGGCCCAGTATTCCCCACAGCCCCTCAGATCAGACATTTTGTTTTCCTCTCACCTGGACCATCTGAATCAAATCAGAATTTTAAATCCTGTGATAAGGACAGTTTGCACCTAAGCCTGTAGATGGTAATTTCATGTAAACTGTAAGAATGAGAAGCTTGGAGAAATCCAAGTGCTTTAGGGCCAACTAAATATTTTAACTATGCCTTTGGTATCAGAAGTTTCTGATTCAAGATAAGGGCCCCTGAGGTTTTTATATAGCATGAATTAGTTACAGGATGGTAATTTAAACAAATTTGTGTTCTTACATATGTAGCGAGATTGATGTAGGAGAGTTCTTAAATCACATTCGTAAATATAAGAGTAATTCTGAATTTCTTGGATATGTTACTCTGAAGCTAACTTTAATAGTAATGGTAATTATAAATGTGGGAGGGACATGGACCACACAGATGTTACAGGATATAATTTATAGTCTTGTGATCCAAACTAAAAGAGAAATACAACTTAGTAGAATTTACCAGGAAAATTAATGGTTTGCTACATAATTAGTGTATCTCTTCATGAATGGAGAAAAAATTAGCTTAGCTACAAGAACAGGCTCAACTGATTCATGAGCTCTTATTATTTTTTTTTTCTGTACAAAGTTTCAAATGACCTAGATTGTGCTTTTTGAAAATTATTTAGGTGTTATTTAACAGAAAGGAATTGGAAAAAGGTAATCATTGCTTCCTAAGTAGCATTATTATGGTGTTATAACTTTAAAGATATAATACTTCTCAACTAATTGCATTGTGTGTGTATTGGAAACTGACTTAATAAGCAACTTACCAGTATCTGTTGCTCTTGCTGTAAGACCATTTGCTATTTAGATGCCAGACTAAAAATCAATTTGATAATGATTCTAAGTCTTGAGTCACATACACAAATGTGAATGTTTTCAATATAGCATCTGCACCGCTAGCAATCCAGAAAATATTTCAAGTAGTATTGGAGATCATTCAATACAAGCCAGATTATAAGAGATAAAGTTGTAACCACGCAGATGACTAGGTGCCTACTCCCTGCCCCCTCACAGCATATTATTCTGGGTGAGTAGCAAGCTGAATTACACTCTCCCTTACCTGTCTTCAGTCAAATGATCAGGCCCAATGTCAACACAACTGAGACTTAATAGAGATCTATTCATAGTGAAATTGAATACTCCTCTAGACAGAAGATATGTGGTAGTCAAGATGTCCAATGTTTGGCATTTCAAAAAATAAGTTCCATAGAAGTGTTTTGATAACCTTGTCTGATTATACCTCTGTCATAAAAGGATGCTTCTGGTTTACCAGGGTGGTGTATGATACCGAGGCAAGAGGCCTACTTAACTGTGGGCTATTGGTATGAAAAGGACATACAGATGGATATTGATCAAATTTCCCTGTATCTTGCTAGGAGGTAGATAGCCTGTTTTTGTTTGTTTGTTTGTTTTTTCCAAATTCCTATGGGATATACTTTCACATTGTAGCAGCATATCTGACATCACCATGGTAAGAATCCTGCATTGCTGTTCAAGGGCATTTTCATTCTCTTGTAAAGTTTCATATAGCAACCTCATAAATGATAGTAAAGCAAAGGTTTGCTAAAGATATATACCATGCAAAAGACACCCATTGCCTTCAGTGCACATGCCTGACAAAACCTTTACATTTTTCTTGACTATTTACATGACAATCTCTTTAGTGGTTTTCACCATTGGAGAAAAGAATCCTGGACCTTCTCTTTGAGGACTGCTTATGGAAACTCAGATTGCCAGCAGAGATGTACATTAGAATTTATTTCTGTCAGACAACAGCACTTGCTTATAGAATTACAGGTGATAAGACACAGCTTAAAGTTAAGGGAATAATACACTGAATATCAGAAGTAGCGTCTTTGCCTAGAAACTTTTTATGATACCACAAAGAATCTTTGTGTTATCTGTTGATAGGCCTGAATGTTTTTTATGAGAGTGTGGAGTAAATTAGGGTTGGTGGAAGGGGTCACCAAAACAGAGAACTTTATAATTGGTGGTAGAAGAAGAAGGCAAAAGAGAGATGCAGAAGACGAAGTCAAAGATATTACAAGGATAAGGATTCAGTGCATGTTGCTGGATCTGAGATGTAGGGAGCCATTTGCAAAGACTAGAGAGAAGCCTTTAGAAGATAAGAGGGACCCTGACTGACAACCAGAAGGAAAACGGGGACCTCAGTCCTATAACTGAAAAAAAACTGGATTCCACCAACAACCTGAAAAAACTTGGAAGCAGATTCTTCTCAGATAAAAGTTCAACAGGCTGATGCTGGCTTCTGACCAACAAAATTATGAGATAAATGAGTGTCATTTTAAGCCACCAAGTTTGTGGCAATGTATTCTGGCAACAATAGAAAACCAGTACTGTAGGGCCAGGCACGGTGCCTCACGCCTGTAATCCCAGCACTTTGGGAGGCCAAGGCGGGCGGATCACAGGGTCAGGAGATTGAGACCATAATGGCTAACACAGTGAAACCCCGTCTCTGCTAGAAATACAAAAAATTAGCTGGGCGTGGTGGCGGGCGCCTGTAGTCCCAGTTACTCGGGAGGCTGAGGCAGGAGAATGGCGTGAACCCGGGAGGTGGAGCTTGCAGTGAGCCGAGATCGCACCACTGCACTCCAGCCTAGGCGACAGAGCAAGACTCCATCTCAAAATAAATAAATAAATAAATAAATAAATAAATAAATAAATAAATAAAAACTAAAAAGAAGATAACCAGTACTGTAACCTCTTAATGATAGTAATTACATCATAATGTCCTATGAGAATTAAACTGACACACAGAAATCCTCACAAAAGTATCTGGCACATGGTTAGTGCTATATCAGCATTTGCCATCTTGATTAACATGCAGAATATCTTAAAAGATGCAAAGATATGTCTACTGCACAGGTTTGTCAAGTTTGGTATTTACTATGCTTTTTTATTTCTCTATCATTTTAGGCAGTCTTGAGACGTTAAAACACTTTTCCTAGGGAAAGCAAAATGCGCCAAACATATACTTGCAAAACTCTTTTACATACCAAGTTTTCTGACTCATATTGCCTAAGAGACATTTAAAAAGTATATTTAATCTTAAAATTTTAAACACATATTGGAAGAAACTTTTAAACCCATAGCCCATTAAAACACACAAAATGTCATTATCTATTTTCCTAGTCAGATCTGTGACTCCATATACTCAATGACAAGCCCTTTCATACTTTCCTGTATGAGTCAGAGAAGTATGTTTTGCTCTTGGCAGGCATCTTTTATACACATTTTAAACTATCTTTTAGAGAAAGTCTAGTGACAAATGTTTGCTGATACAGTGCATAATATTTTCTTTGAGGCATAATTTTCTACAGGCTTTTCATTATAATCCATTATATACTACTTGATTATATATATGTAATATACACACATATACACACACACAAACACATATAGTGTCATGTGTCACAATGATGGGGATACTTTCAGAGAAATGCATTGCTAGGTGATTTCATTACTGTGTGAACATTTCAGAGTATACTTACACAAACCAAGATGGGATAGCCTACCTACATAGTATAGCCTATTGTTCCTAGGCTACAAATGTCCATCACTGATAGACTGGATAAAGAAAATGTTGCACATACACACCATGCAATACTATGCAGCCATAAAAAAGGATGAGTTCATGTCCTTTGCAGGGACACAGATGAAGCTGGAAACTATCATTCTCAGCAAACTAACACAAGAATAGATAACCAATCACTGCATGTTCTCACTCATAAGTGGGAGTTGAAGAATGAGAAAACATGGACACAGGGAGGGGAATATCACACACTGGGGCCTGTCAGAGGGTTGGGGGCTAGGGGAGGGATAGCAATAGGAGAAATACCTAATATAGATGACGAGCTGTTGGGTGCAGCAAACCACCATGGCACATGTATTTCTATGCAACAAACCTGCACGTTCTGCACATGTACCACAGAACTTAAAGTATAATGGAAAAAAAAGGAGTTAAAAAAAAGACATCATAGCACTTATCATCTAATATTGTTAGGCTTTTTGTCCCCACCCAAATTTCATCTTGAATTGTAATCACCATAATCCCTATAATCCTCAAGTATCAAGAAAAAGAGCAGGTGGAGGTAATTAAATCATGGGGGCAGTTTTCCCCTTGCTGTTCTTGTGATAGTGAGTTCTTATGAGATCTAATGGCTTTACAAGGAGCTCTTCTCTCTTTGCTTGGTGCTTTTCCTTCCTGCCACATTGTGAAGAAAGTGCCTTTCTTCATTGCCATCCACCATGATTGTAAGTTTCCTGAGGCCTCCCCAGCCATGCTGAACCGTGAGCCAATTAAACTTCATTCCTTTAGAGATTATCCAGTCTCCGTCAGGTTTTTTTTTTTTTTTTTTTTTTTTTTGTGGCGGGGGGATGGAGTCTTGATCTCTCACCCATGCTGGAGTGCAGTGGCACAATCTTGGCTCACTGCAACCTCTGTCTCCCAGGTTCAAGCAATTCTCCTGTCTCAGCCTATCAAGTAGCTGGAACTACAGACACACACCACCATTCCCGGCTAATATTTGTAGTTTTAGTAGAAATGGGTTTTCACCATATTGGTCAGGCTGGTCTCGAAATCCTGATGTCAGATGATTCACCCAACTCAGCCTCCCAAAGTGCTGGGATTACAGGCGTGAGCCACCGTGCCCAGCTCCAGCAGTTCTTTATAGCAGTATGAAAATGGATTAATATGGTAAATTGGTACTGCAGAGACTGGGGGGCAGCTATAAAAATACCCTAAAATGTGAAAGCAGCTTTTGAACTGGGTAACAGGCAGAGGTTGGAACAGTTTGGATGGCTCAGAAGATGACAGGAAAATAAAGAAAAGTTTGGAATTTCATAGAGACTTGTGAAATGGCTTTGACCAAAATGCTGATAGTGATATGGACAATGAAGTCCAGGCTGAGATGGTCTCAGATGAGGAGGAACTTCTTGGGAAATGGAATAAAGATGACTCTTGCTATGCTTTAGCAAAGAGATTGGCAGCATTTTGCTCCTACCCTAGAGATCTGTGAAACTTTGAACTTGAGAGTAATGATTTAGGGTATCTGGCAGAAGAAGCCTTCAAGAGGTGAGTTGGGTGCTATTAAAAGCATTCAGTCTTATGTGTTCACAAAGAGACAGTTTGAAATGGAAACTTATCTTTAAAAGGAAAGCAGAGGCAGGGCATAGTGGTTCATGCCTGTAATCATAGCACTTTTGGAGGCCAAGGCAGGTGGATCACCTGAGGTCAGGAGTTTGAGATCAGCCTGGCCAACATGGTGAAACCCCATCTCTACTAAAAATACAAAAATTAGCCAGGCATGGTGGCAAGCACCTGTAATCCCAGCTACTCTAGAGACTGAGGCAAGAGAATCACTTGAACCCAGGAGATGGAGGTTGCAGTGAGCCAAGATTGCACCACTGCACTTCAGCCTATGTGACAGAGTGAGACTCTGTTTAAAAAAAAAAAAAAAAGAAAGAAAGCAGGCCCTAAATGTTTGGAAAATTTGCAGAATTACCACACAGTAGAAAAGAAAAACCCATTTTCTGGTGAGGAATTCAAGCCAGCTGCAGAAATTTGCATGAGTAACAAGGAGAGAATATTAATAACAAAGATTATGGGAAAAATGTCTCCAGGGCATGTCAGAGACATTCATGGCAGCCCCTCCCATCACAGGCCTGGAGGCCTAGAAAGAATGGTTTTGTGGGCTGGGCCCAGGGCCCCACTCCTGCTCTGTGAAGCCTCACAACTTGGTGTCCTACGTCCCAGCCACAGCTAAAAGGGGTCAACATACAGCTCAGCCCATTGCTTCAAAGGGTGGAAGCCCCAAGGTTGGTGGCTTCCATGTGGTGTTGGGCCTACAGGTGCACAAAGGTCAAAAATTGAGGTTTGGGAACCTTTTTCTAGATTTCAGAGGATGTATGGAAATGCCTGGATTTCCAGGAAGAAGTTTGTTGCAGGGGTGAAGCCCTCGTGGTGAACCTCTGCTAGGGCAGTGTGAAAGGAAAATGTGGGGTTAGAGCCAGCACACTGAGTCCCCACTGGGTCGCTGCCTAGTAGAGCTGTGAGAAGAGAGCCACTATCCTCCAGAAGCCAGAATGGTAGATTCACCAACAGCTTGCACTTTGTGCCTGAACAAGCCACAGACACTCAATGCCAGCCTGTGAAAGCAGCCAGGAAGGAGGCTGTACCCTGCAAAGCCATAGGGGCAGAGCTGCCCAATACCATGGGAGTCAACCTCTTGCATCAGCATGCCCCAGATATGAGACATGGAGTCAAAGGAGATTATTTTGGAGCTTTAAGATTTAATAACTGCTCCACTGGATTTCAGACTTGCATGGGGCTTGTGGCCCCTTTGTTTCTCCCATTTGAAATGGGAGTATTCATCCAAAGCCTGTAACTTTATGGTATCTTGGACGTAACTACTTGCCTTTGATTTTATTGGCTTCTAGGCAGGAGAGACTTGCCTTGTCTTAGGTAAGACTTCAAACTTGGACTTTTGGGTTAATGCTGAAATAAGTTAAGATTTTGGGGGACTGTTGGGAAGTCATGATTGGTTTTGAAATGTGAGAGCATGAGATTTGGGAGGGACCGGGGTAGAATGACATGATTAGGCTTTGTGTCCTCACCCAAATTTCATCTTGAATTGTAATTCCCATAATCCCCACTTGTTGAGGGAGAGACCTGGTAGGAGTTGATTGGATAATGGGGGCAGTGTCCACCATGCTGTTCTCATGATACTGAGATAGTTCTCACAAGATCATATGGTTTTATGTTTCTGAAAGTTCCTCCTTCACACACTCACTCCTTCTCACCTGTTGCCATGTAAAAGATGTGCCTCTTCCTCTTCCACCATGATTGCAAACCTGAACCCCTTCCTTATGCTATATACAAACATTAACACGAGATGGATTAAAAACTTAAATCTAAAACAAAAACTATAAAAATATTGGAAGATTACCTAGGAAATACTATTCTGGACACAGGACCTGGCAAAGACTTCATGACAAAGATGCCAAAAGCAGCTGGGCACAGTGGCTCATGCCTATAATCCCAGCACTATGGGAGGCCAAGGTCAGCAGATCACCTGAGGTCAGGAGTTTGAGACCAGCCTGGCCAACATGGCGAAATCTCATCTCTACTAAAATTACAAAAATTAGCTGGGCATGGTGGCATGCACCTGTAATCCCAGTTACTCAGGAGGCTGAGGCAGGAGAATCACTTGAACCTGGGAGGCAGAAGTTGCAGTGAGCCGAGATCACACCATTGCACTCCAGCCTGGGCAACAAGAATAAAACTCTGTCTCAGAAAGAAAAAAAAAAAGGCCAAAAGCAACTACAACAACAAAAATAATGGACAAATGGGACCTAATCAAACTAAAGAGCTTCTGCACAGCAAAAGAAACTATGAACAAACTAAACAGACAACCTACAGAATGAAAATATTTGCAAACTATGCATCCAACAAAGGTCTAATGTTGAAGATTTATGAGGAACTTAAATAAGCAAAACAAACAAAAAATCCCTATTAAAAATTGGGCAGGCCAGGCGCGGTGGCTCACACCTGTGATCCCAGCACTTTGGGAGGCCGAGGCAGGTGGATCACCTGAGGTCAGGAGTTCAAGACCAGCCTGGCCATGGTGAAACCCCATCTCTACTAAAAATACAAAAAAATTAGCCAGGCTTGGTGGTGCATGCCTGTAATCCCAGCTACTCGGGAGGCTGAGGCAGGAGAATAGCTTGAACCCAAGAGGCGGAGGTTGCAGTGAGCCGAGACTGCCCCATTGCACTCCAGCCTGGGCAACAAGAGCGAAACTCCATCTCAAATAAATAAATAAAAAGGCCGGGTGTGGTGGCTCACACCTGTAATCCAGGAAGCCGAGGCGGATGGATCACCTGAGGTCGGGAGTTCAAGACCAGCCTGACGAACATGGAGAAACCCTGTCTCTACTAAAAATACAAAAAAAATTAGCTGGGCATGGTAGTGCACGCCTGTAATCCCAGCTACTTGAGAGGCTGAGGCAGGAGAATCACTTGAACCCCAGAGGCGGAGGTTGCAGTAAGTCGAGATCACACCATTGCACACCAGCCTGGGCAACAAGAGTGAAACTCCTTCTCAAAAAAAAAAAAAAAAAAATTGGGCAAAAGACATGAACAGATGCCTTTCAAAAGACATTCATGTGGCCAAGAAACATATAAAAAATGCTCAGCATCACTAGTCATTAGATAAATGCAAATCAAAACCACAGTGAGATACCATTCCATACCAGTCAGAATAGCTATTACTAAAAAGTCAAAAATAACAGATTCTGGTGAGGTTGTGGAGATAAATGAATGCTTATGCACTGTTGGTGAAAATATAAACAGTTCAGCCATTGTGACAAGAAGTTTGGTGATTTCTCGAAGAACTTAAAATAGAATTACCATTTGACCTAGCAATCCCATTATTGGGTATACATCCAAATGAATATAAGTCAGTCTACCATAAACATGCATGTACATGTATGCTCATCACAGCACTATTCACAAACCAAAAGACCTGAAATCAACCTAAGTGCCCACCAAAGGTAGACTGGATAAAGAACATGTGGTACATATACTCCATGCAATATTATGCAGCCATTAAAAGTGTATGAGGCCATTTTTTTTTGCAGCAGTATGGATGGAGTTGAAGGCCATTATCCTAAGCAAACTATGCAAGAACAGAAAACCAAATACTGCATGTTCTCACCTATAAGTGGGAGCTAAACATTTAGTACATATGGACACAAAGAAGGGAACAACAGACACTGGTGTCTACTTGTGGGTGGAGGATGGGAGCAGGATAAGGTTTGAAAAACTACCTGTTGGTTACTATGTTTATTAGCTGGGTGATGAGGTAATTTGTAGACCAAATCCCTGCAACACACAATTTACCTATATAGCAAACCTGCACATGTATCTCTGAGACAAAAATAAAAGAAAAAAAAAACTATGTTGGGAATTCATTGTGAGAGTGTTCAGCAAAAATTAATACATGCCCATATCCTAGGAATTCCACGCCTTAGTTATATACATAAAAAGTACCTGTACAGTAGGAGACACATATTAGAATATTCATAGCAATTACTGTTCATACTAGCAAAAAGCCAAAAAAGCTGAAGAATAATCAGTAAACCCCAAATGTCCGTGAATAGGATATTGGAGTGTGAATAAATCATACAAATAAATATAATACAGCGATAAAAATAAATCATGTAGATCTCCAGTTGTCAATATGGATAAATCATAAAAGGCAATATTAAGGTCAAAAAGCAAGGTATGGCTGGACACAGTCACTCACACCTGTAATCCCAGTACTTTGGGAGGCCAAGGCGGGTGGATCACTTGAGGTCAGGAGCTTGAGACCAGCCTGGCCATCATGGTGAAACCCTGCCTCTACTAAAAATACAAAAATTAGCCAGGTACAGTAGTGTGCACCTGTAATCCCAGCTACTCAAGGTGGAGGCAGGAGAATCACCTGAACCTGGGAGGTGGAGGTTGCAGCAAGTGGAGATCGCACCACCAGACTCCAGCCTGGGTGACAGAGCAACAGTAAAAAACAAAACAAAACAAAACATAAAGCAAGGTACAGAACAACTATAATGTATATTATTATTTTCAAAGTATTTACAATGCATCATAAATTGCTCATAGACTCATATGTTGCTATGTAAATGTTTCTTAAAAGAGTCACAAATTCATGACAATCCTTGTCTCTGTGAAGAGAAATGGGAATGGGCTGGCAAGTCAAATGGAACTTCAATTTTATCTGAAATGTTTTCTTTCTTGTATTTAAAAACAAGGCAAGTAAGATAAAATGTTAACAACCACCTCTTCCGAGTGGTGAGAAAACAGTGTATTTGTTCTTCCCCGAAATTTTCATTTTTATTATTTAAATAGAAATCCTTCCCAAACCAAAAGTCCACACATATCAGAAAACCCCACGATTGCTCTGTCTACATTTTTTCAAGATACAATTGTATATGTTCCTCTAGCCTACTGTACATACTGCTAGTATAGCAATGAGACATACCTTAACATTTGGGTATAACTCAAATGTTAACATTTAACCCTGACCTCCACCCCAATACTCCTGTGCTCATCATCTATTCCCATGTCTGTCATTAAACACACTATCAGAACCTACTTCATTGTTAGGTGTCAATGAGAAAATCCACGTGTGCCTGGCACACAGTATATGTTCAACAACTCTGAGCTACTATTATTACTCAATTCATACAGAAACCATAAGGCAACATTTTCATACTTAGTACTGGTTCTGTGAACAAAAGGCAAGCACGTGTTACATGTGTTTCCATCTTGTTTAAACAATTTTTGTTAAAGCCCCATATACTACATTACAATACAAATTGAGTTAGGTGTGTGATCCAAAAAGTGTCAAATCCTGGACCCAAATGCAGTGCAAATTGTGTTTTATTTCTAAAGGTCATTCCAGGTCCTAGTATCTAACTTCCACATATAGAGATTAAAAATTTAATGGGGAGCATATGCCAACTCTTCTAGGAAGATGAAAAAATTATTTGAAATAACAATTTGAGGAAAAGTAATGAATAGTCAGAATGGCAAGATGTAGCTTATTTATATCCAAATGCTCTTAAGAACGTAGTTACATTAGGAAGGAGCACACTATCCACAGTGAAATAATTCTCATAGGTTTTTTTTTGGGGTGGTAGGGACAGAATTGGGGAAGCAGCCCAAACAAACAATGGTGATAGGGATAGGATTATGGTTTTTTTTTTTTCCTACTGAAAATGTTTATTTCTTTGCATGTATGCTGAAAATGCTGTTTCATTCACTAGATAGTATGTCATGAGGTAATTCAGGTAAGCCTTTTACTAATGGACTGCAGTTTAGTAAGGTAGCAGGGACCCAGACACTATAGAGGGGATGCCATTTCTGTTTCATCTATCTTCTTCTTTCCCACTTTTGTGGATTATTTTAAGGACTTCCTAGACATTTTACCATTTTGCTTGAAAGTATTTTCCCTACATTTAATTCTGTGAACCATTTAGGATTTATTTTTGTGTGTGTATGATGTAAAAATTTAAATGCCCCTCCCCCCATTCAAGTAGCTAACCAACTGCCCCAGCACAGATTATTAAATAAGCAATCTTTTCTGATTAGTTTCTAATACATCCTTCTATTATAGATGGAGTGCTTCTTTATGATCTAGAGTCTATTTCTAGTTGCTCCTTCTGAGCCACTGATCTGTTTTATCTATTCTTACACTAGTTTCAACCTGATTTTGTTGTAGATCGGAAAATGGCCACTACATTTCATACATAATCACCAGTTTTCCAGAAAATCAACCATTGTTTTTTTTACTATTCAACCCATACTCTTCACTGTAAGAGTTGTCTCCCTCCTAAGCCTAGTCATCTACTGTCTCAGGTTATTTTAGCTTCTTTGACTACTCAGTCCTGTAAAAGGAAAATAAATCTCTCCAAAATCACTAAGTGAAAGGGAAAAGTTGACCTTGGAACTGTATCGGCCAAAACTGTCTCCCATTTTATTCCTAAATAAGATAGTTGCAAGGATTTCTAAAAAAGCTATGTATCATTTTCACAATTTGATGACAAGAAAATTCCTTGTGGACAAAGGACAGGAGGAACTCAAAGTCATTCCTCTGTTCATACGAAACAAATGCATATCTGATAGTTTCCTTTGTCCTGTTGTTTTACTAAGCCAGATTAAGGCATAAATTACTATTCCTGTAAATTGTGCTAATCAGAAACTCAAAACAATGCAACTGTCTCTTATTTACCTATGACCTGGAAGACCCCTCCTTGCTTCATGTTGTCTCACCTTTCTGGACTGAATCAATGTACATCTTACATACATTGACTAATGTTTCATGTCTCCTTTAAATGTAGAAAACCAAGCTGTGCCGGACCACCTTCGGCACATGTCATCAGGACCTCCTGAGGCTGTGTAATGTGTGCGTCCTTAACCTTGGCAAAATTAACCTTCTAAATTGATTGAGATCTGTCTTCTTTTGTGACAGCTGGTGCCTCTAAAACTGTGCAAGGTAGGGTAGTACTGAGATCACAGAGGGTGAAGTCACCTTTGTCGACCTAAAAGGAAGAAGCTGAAGCAAAATTAAAAGTATAGTTTATTTGGGCCAAGTTTGAGGACTGTAATCCGGGACCACAGATTAAAGTTGCCCTAAATATACACCCTTATTAGCAGCAGTTACCAGTGGATTTTTAAATGGAAAGACGTAGTTCCTGTTTTTTGTTTTGTTTACCAAGAATTTACATTAAATAATGCTATTGATGGGCTATACACTGTTATGCTGTAGGGTGTGGATAATGCTGCTGAGAGCGGCATTATTAGGTTAATTTATAGCTACTTGTGGCAATAGCAAGCAGTTTCACGATACGAAACTGCTCAAAAGGAAACGGGAGTAAGATGTGATTGCTGTCTCATGTTAATACCTCTGTGGGCCTGATAATTTAAAAGGATTGGCATTCCTCAGACAAAAGTTCTTTTCTCACACCACACTTGGTGATAATTTCAACATTCTGCCTTACACATTTGTATCAAAATCAAATAAGAAATTGACATTTTAATATAGAGCTTCCTTTACAAAATTCATTTCCTTTTTCTTTCCTTGCCTGTGACCTCAACCTCCTATGATCCCATTAGTGCAGCAATTGTTAAGAATTTTAAACACACATTAATTTTCCTCTTCACAGATTAACGCAAATGTGCTTGCCTAATCACCTTTCCAATCCTAACAACCTACTAAGTTAAAAGTGATTTCAGTAACCACTAGCTTTTCCCACCTCCTCCGCTCTTTCCCAAACAGGAACAAAGCTGAGAAATTCCAAGAAAGAAAAATATTTTTCTTTCCCTACCTCCTGTGCCATAGTCAGGGTCCAGGGAAATATTAACGGTAATGAAAATAAAGGCAGGAACACTTCCCGCATACAATAGATCTCAACATCAAGTCTCACCTAGCAACTTTTAAAGAGACAGCAGAAAATAAAACATTAAGAATTTTATGTCTCCAGTTATTGCAGCACTGCAGACCTGTCATTATTTCCGTATCCAATATCACTACCCATAGGCACCACGTAGAAACAGACACAGGGGAAAGTGAAAATGACAAAACGTAAAACTGAGACTCTTCCGACCCTTCAGTGCCCACCCATGGGGGGGACATTTCTACAGCATATGGCTTAGGCAGTAATTCCAAACCCAAGCCGCCTCTACTTGCTAGCAACTGGCTCTGCAGAGCACCAGTCAACCCTTACCAGCTAGCCATACCCAGGGCTTTCATTACTGACGTCATCTTTGGCCATAAAAGACTAAACTATCCCCCAAGCCCCCGCCCCTGGCCACCACGCAAACACAACCCCCTACTCCACTTACACCCCCATCCCCCGCACATCACATCCACTCAACAAACCCCTCCCAAGCCTTCACATACCCTCCACCCTCATCGCTCAAACTCCAGAACAAACCAATCAACCCCCAACTGTGCACATGCTGGGCTCAGCCAATCAGACAGTGTTTCTCTTGAAATGCCTAACCTTGTTTTTACTTTAACTCGTTACTTTGAATTTTGTCCTGCTTGTCTCTTTAATCACCTAGCCTTGCTTCTCATGTAAATAAGACGCTCTCTAGCTAGGAAAGCCGGACAAACTCCAATTGACCCCTTAATTTACAAGACACTAAGATCTCCTCACCCAACCCCCATTCGTAAGGAGTTGGCCTGGGTAAACAGATCCTCAGCATTTCAAAGGATCCCAATTAACTGATAAGGTACCAGCACCAACAATATATGAAATTCCCAGGAATTTTCTCCAAGAGATAACAACATAAAACCTTGAGTTCGTGTCTGACATAGACCCTATATCTAATTACAATGAAAGATTTAGAACCTTGCACCTGGTACGGTTGCTCTTCTTGTAACCATTTGTCTTTTGTTTATCACTCTGTAACCATTTTGATTCTTTTGATTCTTGCATGTTTTTACTTCTGTAGAATTATTACATTTGAGTCCCCCTCTCCTTCCTAAACCTAGGTATAAAAGTTAATTGAGCCCCTTCCATGTGGCTGAGAGAATTTTGAGCATTAGCTGTCTCTTTGGCCGCCAGCTTAATAAAGGACTCTTAATTCATCTCAAAGTGTGGCGTTTTCTTAACTCGCCTGGGTACAACACTCTGAGGGCCCTGTAGGCTGGCTTTTTCCCCTACCTGGGGAATTTACAACACTATTAATAGAGCCTAGTGCACCAGTTGAAAGCCGATGTCTGGTGGGCCAGCAGGCAGGGAGAAATGGGGCAGGGGCAGGCCTAAGGGCCGTATCTGCTACTGGAAGGTTCTGCGATTCCTAGTTGGAAAGAAGCTGGGAGAGACCAGAATCCGAGCTAATTTGTTAGTTCTCATCTTTCTGCCCCCATCCCAACTTCTGCTCTATTGGTTCTAGGGCAAGGTTTTTGGTGTTTTTTATTTTTTTTAACTGGGGATACGGGTTCCTTTAAAATATTTAGGGAAAGTCTATTTCATGCGCATCCATGTGAAGAGACCACCAAATAGGCTTTGTGTGAGCAACAAGGCTGTTTATTTCACCTGGGTGCAGGCGGGCTGAGTCCGAAAAGAGAGTCAGTGAAGGGAGATAGGGGTGGGGCCGCTTTATAGGATTTGGGTAGGTAAAGGAAAAAGGGGGGTTGTTCTCTGGTGGGCAGGAGTGGGGGTCACAAGGTGCTCAGTAGGGGAGCTTTTGAGCCAGGATGAGCCAGGAGAAGGAATTTCACAAGATAATGTAATCAGTTAAGGCAGGAACAGGCCATTTTGACTTCTTTTGTGGTGGAATGTCATCAGTTAAGGCAGGAACCAGCCATCTGGATGTGTAAGTGCAGGTCACAGGGGATATGATGGCTTAGCTTGGGCTCTGAGGCCTGACATTCCTGTCTTCTTATATTAATAAGAAAAATAAAACAAAATAGTGGTAAAGTGTTAGGATGGTGAAAATTTTTGGGGGTGATATGGAGAGATAATGGGCGATGTTTCTCAGGGCTGATTCGAGCGGGATTGAGGCGGCATGGGAACCTAGAGTGGGAGAGATTAAGCTGAAGGAAGATTTTGTGGTAAGGGGTGATATTGTGTGGTTGTTAGAAGAAACATTTGTCTTATGGAATTGTTGGTGATGGCCTGGATACAATTTTGTATGAATTGAAAAACTAAACGGAATAAGAGAAGGAGAAAAACAGGTATTAAAGGACTAAGAATTGGGAGGACCTAGGACATCTAATTAGAGAGTGCCTAAGGAGGTTCAGCATAGCCTTGCCAGCAAAGATCATTTGTTAACTTTAAGAGTTAAGAGTGGTGGTTTGGGGATAGCACCAGGAGATATCAGCTGTGATGGCTTGGAGAAACAGTGTAAACCGGCAGTGTAAACAAGAGCAGGGCATGTATGAGTAGTTGAGAATGGTGAATAGGAGTATGACTAGACAGAAGATAGTAGGGATGACAAGTTTTTTGGGGCACAGTCCAAGTTGGTCTGGTGTCTGGAACGAGACTGGGGCCTAATAAAAAGGAGCACCTATACAGGAGCTCAGATGGGCTGTACCTTGTAGCATCCCAAGGACAGGACTGAATTCTGAGAAGGGAAAGTGGTAAAAGTATTGTCCAGTCCTTTTTAAGTTGGTGGCTCACCTTGGTGAGGTGTGTTTTTAAAAGACCTTTAGTCCATTCTACTTTTCCTGAAGACTGAGGACTCTAAGGGATATAAAGGTTTCACTGAATACCAAGAGCCTGAAAAACACTTGGCTGATTTGACTAATAAAGGCTGGTCCCTTACCAGACTGTATAGAGGTGGGAAGGCCAAACTGAGGAATTATGTCTGACAGAAGGGAAGAAATGACAGCGGTGGCCTTCTTAGACCCTGTAGGAAAGGCCTCTACCTATCCAGTGAAAGTGTCTACCTAAGCTAAGAGGTATTTTAGTTATCTGACTCGGGGCATGTTGAGTAAAGCTAATTTGTCAGGCCTGGGTGGGGACAAATCCTCGAGCTTGATATGTAGGGAAGGGAGGGGGCCTGAACAATCCCTGAGGGGTGGTAGAATAGCAGATGGAACACTGAGAAACTATTTCCTTGAGGATAGATTTCCATGATGGAAAGGAAATGAGAGGTTCTAAGAGGCGGGCTAGTGGCTTGTACTATAGCATAGCCTGCCTTTGCTGGTGTGTGGCGATTAGGCCTGGTAGAACTGCCATCAATAAACCAAGTGTGATCAGGGTGAGAAACAGGGAAGAAGGAAATGTGAAGAAATGGGGTGAACGTCAGGTGGATCAGAGAGATGTAGTCATGACGGTCAGGTGTGGTATCAGGAATAATGTGGGTGGCCGGATTGAAGTCCGGGCCAGGAACAATGGTAATTGTGGGAGACTCAACAAAGAGTGAGTATAGCTGAAGGAGCCGGGGAGCAGAAAGTATATGTGTCAGGTGTTAAGAAGAAAATAGATTTTGGAAATTATGAGAGCTGTAGAGAATGAGTTGAGCATAGTTTGTGATTTTGAGGGCCTCTAAAAGTATTAGGGTGGCAGCAGCCATTGCATGGAGACATGATGGCCAGCCTAAAACAGTAAGGTCAAGTTGTTTGGACAAAAAGCCTACAGGACACGATCCTGGTCCTTGTGTAAGAATTCTGACTGCACAGCCCTGCACTTCGGCTGTGTGTAATGAAAAGGGTTGGGATGAGTCAGGGAGAGCTAGGGTGGGGGCAGTTTCTAAAGCTGTCTTCAAGGAACGGAAAGAGGAGTGGGGAAAGGATTTAGGGTCTATGGGGTCAGCTAGGTTTCCTTTTGTGAGTTTATATAATGGTTTTGTTAGGATGGCAAAACCAGGTATCCAAAGGCAAAAGTATCCAACCATGCCCAGGAAGGAAAGGAGTTGTTGTTTTGTAGAAGGGGTTGGGGTTTGAGAGATTAGTTGGACACGATCAGCAGGGAGTGCACGTGTGTTTTTATGAGAATTATGCTGAGATAAGTAACAGATAAGGAAGAAATTTGGGCTTGACTGAAGTAATGGGGGCTGTCTGTGAAGCTTTGCGGCAGTATAGCCCAGATAATTTGCTGAGCCTGATGGGTGTCAGGGTCAGTCCAAGTGAAAGCAAAGAGAGGCTGGGAGGAAGGGTGCAAAGGAATAGTAAAGAAAGCATGTTTGAGATCTAGAACAGAATAATGGGTTGTGGAGGGAGGTATTGAGGATAGGAGAGTATATGGGTTTGGCACCATGGGGTGGATAGGCAAAACAATTTGGTTGATAAGGTACAGATCTTGAACTAACCTGTAAGGCTTGTCTGGTTCTAGGACAGGTAAAATGGGGGAATTATAAGGAAAGTTTATAGGCTTTAAAAGGCCGTGCTCTAGCAGGTGAGTGATAACAGGCTTTAATCCTTTCAAAGCATGCTGTGGGATGGGATATTGGCATTGAGCGGGGTAAGGGTGATTAGGTTTTAATGAGATGGTAAGGGGTGCAGGATTGGTCACCAAGGAGGGAGTAGAGGTATCTTATACTTGTGGGTTAAAGTGGGGGGATACAAGAGGAGGATGCAAAAGAGGCTTTGGATTGGGAAGAAGGGTGGCAATGAGATGTTAGCTGTAGTCCAGGAATAGTCAGGGAAGCAGATAATTTAGTTAAAGTGTCTTGGCCTAATAAGGGAACTGGGTAGGTGGGGATAACTATAAAGGAGTGCTTAAAAGAGTATTGTCTAAGTTGGCATCAGAGTTGGGGAGTTTTAAGAGGTTTAGAAGCCTGGCTATCAATACCCACAACAGTTATGGAGGCAAGGGAAACAAGCCCTTGGAAAGAAGGTAATGTGGAGTGGGTAGCCTCCGTATTGATTAAGAAGGGGACGGACTTACCCTCCACTATGAGAGTTACCCAAAGCTCAGCGTCTGTGATGGTCCAGGGGGCTTCTGAGGTGATCAGGCCATGTCAGTCTTCAGCCACTAAGGTGAGAACATCTGGGAAGGAGTCAATCAGAGAGCCTTGGGCCAGAGTTCCAGGGGCTCTGGGAGTGGCTGCCAGGTGAGTTGAACAGTCCGATTTCCAGTGGGGTCCCGCACAGATGGGACACAGCTTAGGAGGAATCCCAGGCTGCGGGCACTCCTTGGCTCAGTGGCCAGATTTTTGGCACTTGTAGCAAGCTCCTGGGGGAGGAGGTTCTGGAGGAATGCCTGGCCACTGCAGTTCAGGCGTTTGGAAGTTCTTGTGTACTGGAGATATGGCTGGGGTTTGTCTCACAGTGGAGGCAAGGAATTGCAACTTTTTTCTATTATTGCACACCTTGAAGGTGAGGTTAATTAAGTCCTGTTGTGGAGTTTGAGGGCCAGAATTTAATTTTTGGAGTTTTATTTAATGTCGGGAGCAGACTGGGTAATAAAATATATATTGAGAATAAGATGGCCATTTGACCTTTTAGGGTCTAGGGCTGTAAGCATCTCAGGGTTGCTGCCAAACGAGCCATTAACGGGGCTGGGTTTTTATATTTGATGAAAAAGAGCCTAAACACTATCTGATTTGGGACAAAGAAAAAGGAGCATTAACCTTGACTATGCCTTTAGCTCCAGCCACCTTTTTAAGAGGAAATTGCTGGGCATGTGGGGGAGGGCTAGTCACAGAACGAAACTGTAAGCTGGACTGGGTGTGAGGAGGGGAGGTGATAAAAGGATTATAGGGTGGAGAAGCAGAGGCTGAGGAAGAATTGGGACTTAGCTTGGCCTGGAGAGGAGGGGAGAGGTCAGATAGGTCTGTAGAAAAGGAAGATTAGAAAGACTCAGCGACGCTTGGGGTTGGGACTGAGGGGACAGGTGGGAGGGAAAGAAGGAAGATTTGGGACGAGTTGCATTGGGAACAGAGACTAGGGAGGGCCCGATGTGTAAAAGAATGCCTGGACATCAGGCACCACAGACCATTTGCCCATTTTATGACAAGAATTATTTAGATCTTGTAGGATGGAAAAATTGAAAGTGCCATTTTCTGGCTATTTGGAACTACTGTCAAGTTTGTAGTGGGGTCAAGTGGCATTGCAGAAGAAAATAAGACACTTGGATTTTAGGTCAGGTGAGAGTTGAAGAGGTTTTAAGTTCTTAAGAACACAGGCTAAGGGAGAAGAAGGAGGAATGGAAGGTGGAAGCCTGCCCATAGTGAAGGAGGCAAGCCCAGAGAAAAGAGAGTAGAGACATGGAGAAGGGGTGGGGGGGTTCTTGCCCTCCAGAAAAGCAGAGAAGGGGTCAGGGCACGGAAATAAGGGGTAGGGGTGCAGAGATGAGGTCAGGGTGCAGAAATAAAGGATCGGGGTGCAGAGATAAGAGGTCAGGGTATGGAAATAAGGGATCTGGGCCCAGACATAAGAGGTCAGGGTTCCTGCCCCTCCCCTAGAAAAGTGGGGCTTGCTGCTAAGGGTGAAGGAGAAGGGGTTGAGGGGTTCTTGCCCCTCCCCCAGAAAAGCGGGAGTGGCCACTAAGGGTGAAGGAGAAGGGGTTGAGGGGTTCCTGCCCCTCACCCAGAAAAGTGGAGAAGGGGAAGAGACACAGAGAGAAGGGTTTGGAGTTCTTGCCCCTCCCCCAGAAAAGCAGGACTTGCTGCTAAGGGTGAACGACCAAGGCAGGTGTCGCTGCCTGGTCTGACACCTCTGAAACCTGGGTGAATAATCAGAGAGGCGTCCCTGCAATGATTAAACACCAAGGGAAGGCTGCCTTCCCTAGTCCATGACCAGCGCTGGAGTTTTGGGTCCACGGATAAAATGTGTCTCCTTTGTCTCTACCAGAAAATGAAAGGAATTGAAATTAAGAGAAGGAAGAGATTGAAGTGTGGAGCCAAGATTGAAAGGAGAAAGAGGTTGAGGGATAGTGAGGGAGGTTGGAGAAGAGAGTAAAAAGAGGCCACTTATTGGATCTGAAATTGGTGAGATGTTTCTTGGGCTGGGCGGTCTGAGGACCTGAGGTCGTAGGTGGATCTTTCTTACGGAGCAAAGAGCAGGAGGACAGGGAGGTCCTCTGATCCAAGTCACAGCACCAAATTTCATGTGCGTCCATGTGAAGAGACCACCAAATAGGCTTTGTGTGAGCAACAAGTCTGTTTATTTCACCTGGGTGCAGGCGGGCTGAATCTGTAAAGAGAGTCAGTGAAGGGAGATGGGGTGGGGATGCTTTATAGGATTTGGGTAGGTAAAGGAAAAAGGGGGGTTGTTCTCTGGTGGGCAGGAGTGGGGGTCACAAGGTGCTCAGTAGGGGAGCTTTTGAGCCAGGATGAGCCAGGAGAAGGAACTTCACAAGATAATGTAATCAGTTAAGGCAGGAACAGGCCATTTTGACTTCTTTTGTGGTGGAATGTCATCAGTTAAGGCAGTAACTGGCCATCTGGATGTGTACATGCAGGTCACAGGGGATATGATGGCTTAGCTTGGGCTCAGAGGCCTGACAGTCTACACTTTGCCCCTTGAAAAGTGCCCATTTCCCAGCCAGAGAGAAAGGTCGGGTTACCCACAAAGGGAAACCCATCAAACTAACAGCTGATCTCTCGGCACAAACACTACAAGCCAGAAGAGAGTGGGGGCCAATATTCAACATTCTTAAAGAAAAGAATTTTCAACCCAGAATTTCACGTCCAGTCAAATTAAGCTTGATAAGTGAAGGAGAAATAAAATACTTTACAGACAAGCAAATGCTGAGAGATTTTGTCACCACCAGGCCTGCCCTAAAAGAGCTCCTGAAGGAAGCACTCAACATGGAAAGGAGCAACTGGTATAAGTCACTGCAAAAACATGCCAAAATGTAAAGACCATCAAGGCTAGGAAGAAACTGCACCAACTAACGAGCAAAATATCCAGCTAACATCACAATGACAGGATCAAATTCACACCTAACAACATTAACTTTAAATGTAAATGGGCTAAATGCTCCAATTAAAAGACACAGACTGGCAAATTGGATAAAGAGTCAAGACTCATCAGTGTGCTGTATTCAGGAAACCCATCTCACGTGCAGAGGCACACATAGGCTCAAAATAAAGGGATGGAGGAAGATCTACCAAGCAAATGGAAAACAAAAAAAGGCAGGGGTTGCAATCCTAGTCTCTGATAAAACAGACTTTAAACCAACAAAGATCAAAAGAGACAAAGAAGGCCATTACATAATGGTAAAGGGATCAATTCAACAAGAAGAGCTAACTATCCTAAATATATATGCACCCAATACAGGAGCACCCAGATTCATAAAGCAAGTCCTTAGAGACCTACAAAGAGACGCAGACCCCCACACAATAATAATGGGAGAATTTAACACCCCATTGTCAACATTAGACAGATCAATGACACAGAAAGTTAACAAGGATACCCAGGAAGTGAACTCAGCTCTGCACAAAGTGGACCTAAGAGACATCTACAGAACTCTCCACCCCAAATCAACAGAATATACATTTTTTTTTCAGCACCACACCACACCTATTCCAAATTGACCACATAGTTGGAAGTAAACCTCTCCTCAGCAAATGTAAAAGAACAGAAATTATAACAAACTGTAGCTCAGACCACAATGCAATCAAACTAGAACTCAGGATTAAGAAACTCACTCAAAACTGCTCAACTACATGGAAACTGAACAACCTGCTCCTGAATGACTACTGGGTACAGAATGAAATGAAGGCAGAAATAAAGATGTTCTTTGAAACCAACAAGAACAAAGACACAATATACCAGAATCTCTGGGACACATTCAAAGCAGTGTGTAGAGGGAAATTTATAGCACTAAATGCCCACAAGAGAAAGCAGGAAAGATCCAAAATTGACACCCTAACATCACAATTAAAAGAACTAGAAAAGCAAGAGCAAACACATTCAAAAGCTAGCAGAAAGCTAGAAATAACTAAAATCAGAGCAGAACTGAAGGACATAGAGACAGAAAAAACCCTTCAAAAAATCAATGAATCCAGAAGCTGGATTTTTGAAAAGATCAACAAAATTGATAGACTGCTAGCAAGACTAACAAAGAAGAAAAGAGAGAAGAATCAAATAGATGCAATAAAAAATGATAAAGGGGATATCACCACCGATCCCATGGAAATACAAACTACCATCAGAGAATACTATAAACACCTCTACGCAAATAAACTAGAAAATCTAGAAGAAACAGATAAATTCCTGGACACATACACCCTCCCAAGACTAAACCAGGAAGAAGTTGAATCTCTGAATAGACCAATAACAGGCTCTGAAATTGAGGCAATAATCAATAGCTTTCCAACCAAAAAAAGTCGAGGACCAGATGGATTCACAGCCAAATTCTACCAGAGGTACAAGAAGGAGCTGGTACCATTCCTTCTGAAACTATTCCAATCAATAGAAAAAGAGGGAATCCTCCCTAACTCATTTTATGAGGCCAGAATCATCATGACACCAAAGCCTGGCAGAGACACAACAACACAAAAAAGAGAATTTTAGACCAATATCCTTGATGAACATTGATACAAAAATCCTCAATATAAAATACTGGCAAACTGAACCCAGTAACACATCCAAAAGCTTAACCACCAAGATCAAGTGGGCTTCATCCCTGGGATGCAAGCCTGGTTCAACATATGAAAATCAATAAACGTAATCCAGCATATAAACAGAACCAAAGACAAAAACCACATTATTATCTCAATAGATGCAAAAAAGGCGTTTGACAAAATTCAACAACCCTTCATGCTAAAAACTCTCAATGAATTAGGTATTGATGGGACATATCTCAAAATAATAAGAGTTATCTATGACAAACCCACAGCCAATATCACACTGAATGGACAAAAACTGGAAGCATTCCCTTTGAAAACTGGCACAAGACAGGGATGCCCTCTCTCTCCATGCCTATTCAACATAGTGCTGGAAGTTCTGGCCAGGGCAATCAGGCAGGAGAAAGAAATAAAGGGTATTCCATTAGGAAAAGAGGAAGTCAAGTTGCCCCTATTTGCAGATGACATGATTGTATACCTAGAAAACCCCATAGTCTCAGCCCAAAATCTCCTTAAGCTGGTAAGCAACTTCAGCAAAGTCTCAGCATACAAAATCAATGTACAAAAATCACAAGCATTCTTATACACCAATAACAGACAAACAGAGAGCCAAATCATGAGTGAACTCCCATTCACAATTGCTTCAAAGGGAATAAAATACCTAGAAATCCAACTTACAAGGGATGTGAAGGACCTCTTCAAGGAGAACTACAAACCACTGCTCAATGAAATAAAAGAGGATACAAACAAATGGAAGAACATTCCATGCTCATGGGTTGGAAGAATCAATATAATGAAAATGGCCATACTGTCCAAGGTAATTTATAGATTCAATGCCATCCCCATCAAGCTACCAATGACTTTCTTCACAGAATTGGAAAAAACTACTTTAAAGTTCATCTGGAACCAAAAAAGAGCCCGCATTGCCAAGTCAATCCAAAGCCAAAGGAGCAAAGCTATAGGCATCACGCTACCTGACTTGAAACTATACTAGAAGGCTACAGTAACCAAAACAGCATGGTACTGGTACCAAAACAGAGATATAGACCAATGGAACAGAACAGAGCCCTCAGAAATAATGCCGCGTATCTACAACCATCTGATCTTTGACAAACCTGAGAAAAACAAGCAATGGGGAAAGGATTCCCTATTTAATAAATGGTGCTGGGAAAACTGGCTAGCCATATGTAGAAAGCTGAAACTGGATCCCTTCCTCACACCTTATACAAAAATTAATTCAAGATGGATTGAAGACTTACATGTTAGACTTAAAACCATAAAAACCCTAGAAGAAAACCTAGGCAATACCATTCAGGACATAGGCGTGGGCAAGGACTTCATGTCTAAAACACCAAAAGCAATGGCAAGAAGAGCCAAAATTGACAAATGGGATCTAATTAAACTAAAGAGCTTCTGCACAAAAGAAACTACCATCAGAGTGAACAGGCAACCTACAGAATGGGAGAAAATTTTTGCAACCTACTCATCTGACAAAGGGCTAATATCCAGAATCTACAATGAATTGAAACAAATTTACCAGAAACAAACAAACAACCCCATCGAAAAGTGGGCAAAGGATATGAACAGACACTTCTCAAAAGAAGACATTTATGCAGCCAAAAAACTCATGAAAAAATGCTCATCATCACTGGCCATCAGAGAAATGCAAATCAAAACCACAATGAGATACCATCTCACACCAGTTAGAATGGCGATTATTAAAAAGTCAGGAAACAACAGGTGCTGGAGAGGATGTGGAGAAATAGGAACACTTTTATACAGTTGGTGGGACTGTAAACTAGTTCAACCATTGTGGAAGTCAGTGTGGTGATTCCTCAGGGACCTAGAACTAGAAATACCATTTGACCCAGCCATCCCATTACTGGGTATATACCCAAAGGACTATAAATCATGCTGTTATAAAGACACATGCACACGTATGTTTATTGTAGCACTATTCACAATAGCAAAGACTTGGAACCAACCCGAATGTCCAACAACAATAGACTGTATTAAGAAAATGTTGCACATATACACCATGGAATACTATGCAGCCATGAAAAATGATGAGTTCATATCCTTTGTAGGGACAGGGATGAAGCTGGAAACCATCATTCTCAGCAAACTATTGCAAGGACAAAAAACCAAACACCGCATGTTCTCACTCACAGGTGGGAACTGAACAATGAGAACATATGGACACAGGAAGGGGAACATCACACAGCGGGGACTGTTGTGGGGTGGGAGGAGGGGGGAGGGATAGCATTAGGAGACATACCTAATGCTAAATGACGAGTTAATGGGTGCAGCACACCAACATGGCACATGTATACATATGCAACAAACCTGCACGTTGTGCACATGTACCCTAAAACTTAAAGTATAATAATATTAAAAAATAAATAAATCTATGGGTGGATTTTTCAGATGCACTGGCAGAGCAAATATCAGTTTTATATAAAAAGTCAGCATAGCCAATTGGAGAAATGTGAAGGAATGCTTCTAACTACTTCATTACATCCTAATCACAAAAGCAGAAAGGACAATGGATAAAGACAAAAGCAAATGTACGTTATCACAGTCTGGCCCTATACAAATATTAGGACAAGAGAGGAAGGAGAAAAGCAGGCCCAGGTCAGTTTAAAAATGCCGCGTAAGTCAGGTACCTTGAAAACAATCATAGGCAGGGGGAGTGGGGAGGGATAGCATGAGGAGATATACCTAATGTAAATGACGGGTTAATGGGTGCAGCACACCAACATGGCACATGTATACATATGTAACAAACCTGCACATTGTGCACATGTACCCTAGAACTTAAGGTATAATAATACTAATAATAATAAAGAAAGAAAGAAAGAAAACAATCATAGGCTTTTTTCCAGCAAGGCTGAAACCGCCTTTGCAAAAATTGTAACTGAGGAAATTATGACAGTAAAAGAGATCAGACCTAACTGACTCGACTCTATCTTGCTTCTAACCTTTAAGCTGGCCTTGTTGATTCCTGGGCATAGGCCAAACTAACCTTGGGAAGGAATTTAGTTTATAGTTCAACTTTGAAACAAAATTAATAATAGCCCTTTCCCAAAGGGGAAAGCAAAACAAATCAACCCTTCTTGCCTGGGGACCAGTCCGAGTCTGTCTTTGTAGGACTAACAAACTAGCTACAAGATTAGAAATCATGGTTTGGGGCCATGCAGCCTCCGGCTGCAAGTATCTGAATCTCCCCAAATTGTTCCTGTGAATAACATCACTATTGCAAAATCTAACATCAGTGCTTGACATATTTTGCAGACACTGCACTCCAGGTCTGGTAATCTGGCTCAACCAGATTGAGGCTGGTAACCTGGTTCAACCAGTTCTGAGATTTTACGCAAGAACAGAAGACAGCAAGAGAAACTCACTTTGACCGCCTATGATTCCATCTCCAGCCTGACCAATCAGCACACCCCACTTCCCAAGCCTCTCCCCACCAAATTATCCTTAAAAACTCTGATCCCAGGGAAGGCTTGGAGAGATAGATTTGAGTAATAATAAAACTCCAGTGTCCCACACAGCCTCTCTGCATGAATTACTCCTTCTCCACTGCAATTCCCTTGTCTAGGCAGCAGGCAGGGTTTCTAGGAGGCTGACAAGGAAAAAAAAAACAAACAAAAATTTGCCTTCAACCAATAGTGCGGAGGTCGGCATGGGGGCAGAAGGGTGAGAACTAACAAATTAGCTCGAATTTTGTTCTCTCCTGGCCTCTTTCCATCTGAGAATTGGGGGAACCTTCCAGTAACAGCTGGGGATTGTGCTTTTGTGGTGACTAGGGGCATAGAGTGGAGGAAAAGAGTCAAACTCTGTAAAATATTTGAAAAGATTTATTCTTAGACAAATATGAGTGACTATGGCCTGTGACAAAGCCCTCAGGATATCCTGAGAACATGTGCCCAAGGTGGTTGGGGTGCAGCTTGATTTTATACATTTTAGGGAGACATGAGACATCATTTAAATATATTTAAGATACACATTGATTCGGTCCAGAAAGGCGGGACAACTGGAAGGGGGGTTGCTTTCAATTTATAGGTAGATTTAAAAATTTTCTGATTGGCAACTGGTATTATCAATAAAATGCAATGTCTGGGTTATAGTAAGAGGTTGTAGACACCAAAGTTTCATCATCCTGATGGAGCCTCCAGGTAGACGGCTTCAGAGAGAATACATTAGAATGTTTCTTATCATATTTAAGGTCTGAGTTTATGTTAATGTTGGAGGGTATAATGAGGTAGGTCCGACCCCCCTACTTTCTGCCATATCCTGAACCAGTCTTTCAGGTTAAATTTTAGAGTGCCCTGGCAGAGGAGGATGTCCATTCAGATGGTTGGAGGGGGGGCTTAGAATTTTATTTTGGGTTTACAGTAGTTTAGTCTTTTATGAGAATGAAAGCCCGGGGTATGGCTGGCTGGTTACTGTGGGTTGGAACTCCACAGTTGATTTCTAGCCAGTAGAGGCAGCTTAGGTTTGGGATGACTCTGCCTAAGCCATTTCCTGTGGAATTGTTCCCCTTCGTGGTAGGCACTGAAGGGTCTGAAGAGCCACCTTATTGAGTGGTTGGTTCACTTTTAACTTTTCCTGGTCCTTAGAGCTCCTAGATGTGTGTGTAAGCCTAAGGCCATAGGGATTCCCTTTAGAGGGTAGTAAATGGGAGGTGACGGTAATTACACCGATGTGTATGGTTCTCATAATGAAAACTGTGTCACAGTCCAAGTCTTTAATGGCTTGGTTCCAGAATGCGATGTTTGGGAGAAAACATCTTGATGGACAGTTTGTATAAATTGGGAATCATAACTTTTATGGAATTTTGATAGATATTGAGAATACTGTACATTGTTTGGAAAGGAAATTCAGTTGGAAATGGAGAATCGAATAAGTATGGAGCGGGTCCTTTCTAAACAACCTTTGTTGCACTGTAAAGGACTATGCGATGATCTCTCTTATTTACCTTTTTAGATCTATTTTCTTTTTTGTCCTTACGAAAACTATATCTGACTAGAATTATTCTGTGTGATTTGTACATGGATATTTCTACTATTATTAATCTTTATAACCTTCACACTGTTAGAGACATGTTTTGTATGAATTAAAAATTTTATTTAAAAACATTACATCTCTTATAAAAGTGTACATATGTAAAAGAGAGAACAAATTTTCGTTCTATTGCAATTTCTCTGAGGAAATTAAAAGCCTGCCTTCAAAACAAGAGGGTGAAACAGAAATCATTCTAAAAGTTAATGTCCTAATGACCAGCAGAAAAGAGCAACTTCAGTTAGGTAGAGAAAAACTTGTGAGTGGCTATGGTAACTGAGAGAAACTTTCAACTTAGTAGGGAAGAAAAACATACCATAGAAGAAGTGAGCATATTGTTGGTAAAATAGTTTTACCTGCCACTGAAATTTATGCCCTAAAGGGAAAAGAAGACTTTATCATCTTTTTTGAGGAAAGCTGCTACTTATATATTTAGTTCTTTTGAGGATAGCAATGGCCCATGACTGTTTCACTGGGGAGAGTTTGAAATAGTCTTTAAACTCAAATAAATGGACCAAATTAAATTTGTCAGTATAGATTTAGTAAAATAAGATTGCTAGCCAATAATTACAGAAAGAAAAAGTATCGCATTTGTTCACAAAGTCCAATATTTTGTTCATTTAAAACAGCTTTGAGTGGAGCTGTTACCTATTTATGTAATTTTTCTTGTTGAAATGAACAAAATAAAATTCCCTAAAAACTGTAATAAAATCAGAGAATTGTACACCTCCTTACCAGAGACTATAAAGCATCTATCAAATATGGTGAAACTGGGACCAGGTCAAAGGAGGATGTTGAGCATATCTTCTGTAATCTCAAACTGAGTCTAGAACTCCAAAGGACCTACCCAATATTTTACCTAGAAAGATAAGAAATAAATATTTGAATTAATGGGTCACCCTATTGAAATTCATGCATAAGTACACAATATATGTGTATGACAATGTTCTTGGTGGCATTGTTCATAATAACCAAATTTTGGAAACTGTCCCAATAAATATCAAGAATTTGCTAAATAAATTATGCTTTATTCACACAATGGAATACTATATAAAGAAGTAACTCTGCATAAAAGAACCTACAAACATGTTCATGTTCTATTAAGTGGAAACATTTATAGAGGATATATACTATGGTTCTATTTTTACAACTTCGTATATGTGTACATAGATGGATTTAATGTACAGGTGTATATATGCGTTTTCTGCCTCTCTAGTCCTCTCTGTGTCTCTACACACATGTGTACATGCATGCATACAAATACACAGAAAGGAACTGCTATGGTTTGAATATTCCCTCCAAAACTTAGGTTGAAACTTTATCTCCAATGTGGCAGTATTCAGAGGTATGGCCTTTAACAGGTGATTGGAACATGAGGGTGAATGGATTAATCCACTGACAGATTATCATGGAAGTAGAACTGGTGGCTTTATAAGAAGAGAAAGAGAGACCTAAGCTACCATGTTAGCATACTTGGTCCCTTTGCCATGTGATACCCTGTGCTACCTCAGGACTGTAGAGAGTTTCTACCATCAAGAAGGCCCTCGCCAGATGTGGCCCCTCAAACTTCAACTTCCCAGCCTCCAGAACTGTAAGAAATAAATTTTATTTCATTTTTTATAAATTTTCAGGTATTTTGTTATAAGCAACAGAAAACAGGCTAAGACAGGTGCCATGAGTGAGAGTGAACCTCCAGAGTTTAAGATCATTTGATGCCTAGGAGCTGTGTTGGACATGACATAGCCAAACCTTGATCAGACTATTGATGGCCTACATGTGATGTAGGAAATATATTGGATATTGTGTGATTGTCTTTAATCAAACCATAAAGCTAGACCACACTGCTTTAGGCCTAGACAGAATTTCCTCCAAAGGGAATATGTTGCCACTGTCAGATTCAATGTATGAACAGGAAATGAAGACCTAGGAGGCAGGCCTTACCTTGACTATGAATGAAGAAAAAAATACTCCTTCCAGTATCTGTGGCTGGTGAAAAATTTGGCCTTGAACTCCACCTTGTGGAGAGATGTAGAGATGCTATAAACACTTCAAGTGGTTGGAAGGTGAGCTGTCTAAAGCCAAGTGAAGGCAGAAAAGGAAGACAGACAGGAGAGTCAACTTGGTAAGAGACTCTGCGATGGGTCTGTGCCTGAATAGTTGTAATTATATTCAGTGTAGCATTTTCCTTCTTCCACTCCAAAACTTTCAGTAAAATCTTGCAAATGCTTACCTTATGCCCACTCTTAGGATTAAATAGAAAAGAGGCCATCCTGTTGGTTTCACAGCAGTCACCCATGAAGAACAGCTGTTCCTAGGAGAGATGATTGCCCAGGGTTTAGCACCACCAGAAGCAGGAACATGCTACCATCACAAGACTGGAGCAGAAGATCCTGAGAGGCTTGCTCATGAGCACATGTGGGGATAATAATATTAAGGATAAATAATCTGAAAGCCCTGTAAATGGTGAAACCCTTTTAATTAACAATATTTACCTGAGGACAGGACTCAGTGAGGTAAATATGATTTTATCTGGAGTCTTGCAATAAGTTTGTCTCCCAGCCTCCAGCCACTCCAGCCCTAATATACATATACCTTTTATACTTCTGAACCTTCTAAAGCATGCATCTGATCCTATTGCCACCGCTCAAAATCATCAGTACTTTCCCTTCTGCCTGCAGAACAGATTCCAAATTCCTTAAATCTTCATTGAAAGGTCATTGTAGATTACAGTGTTAGATTAAACTCAACATATATTTCCAACCTCAGCAATCTCTATACATCTTTTCACTATCTTTAGGTATATGAGAGTCCTAGCTGTTCTACGAAACCTGACAGTGTAATTTGGCAAACATAGTAATTTTGGCTTTTATCCAGCTTGGCCCTGCTGGTTTTTTTCAAGAGGTCTGAGTCTGCATTGGTTACCAAGAGTTTCTTAGTCAAGCCTTACCTATATGGCAGTCAGTAGGAATTTCTGCCAGAGTATGGTGAACCAATCATTGAGATTCTCCAGTCCATCATGGATTATTCAGTGAAAGAGTAAAAGTGGATGAAGCATCACCAGTTTGCCACCATCTTAACCCAGAAACAAAAACACAGTAAAAAGGAAAGTACACTAAAAGAACCAACCAGCAAACAAAACAACCAGTATTTCAAGTGAGATTTATTTTGTTATGTTCTATTTTCTTGTTAGTGGCCTTTTAAGCTGCAAAATATAACTGAATATGAATTAAACTGTAAACACATAATTGACTCATTTATCTGTTTTTCTCAGAGACAAGGCACAGTGCTAGTTTTTGGTGAAAACATTCTAAACCATGTTAAAATATTCTAAACCATGTTAAAACATGTCCAGTTTGTAACCGGCCTTTAGAATTTGTATAGGGCTGATTTTCTGCCTAGAAACTGATGCTATTATGTCTCTTCCAGCTTTATTAAAAATGATTTTTTCCTGTATGTTTATATCAGATCTAAAGCCCTCACAAAACCTGAAGATATAATTAAATGTAATCATTTTTGCTGATTCTCTGTACATGGTCCTAAGGTAGATAAAATTAAGACCTCATTCATAGGACAAGTTGGTCACTTATCCAGTGTCTACTGATGACCATTGTTGTCCATACGCTGACTTAAAATTGCCCCTTCACGATTCATGACACAGCACTGTCAACAACTTCACATGTGTTTTCACACTCTCGGTCTGCTTGGATCCTCACTAAATCTTGTGACGTACTCAGAGCAGATTCTGGTTCCACCTGACACACCAACGTAACTATTCTGAAGAGAAGTTTGGTATTCTCTAGCAAAATCGAAGATGTGCCCACCCTATGATCCAGCAATTCTAGGCATATGCACAACAGAAACTCATGTGCAAAAGGAGAAATGTGTAAGGATATTTTAGAACAAGAACTAAAAAAAACAAAAAACAAAAAACAAAAAAAAATCCCAAACTGACAATTACCTAAATATTCATTATTTGGGAATATATACATTGTGGTATAGCCTCAAAATGGCATTTTATATATCCATATGAAAAGGTCACAAAAATAGAGCGAAAAAAGCAGGATACAAAAATACTGGCATAGTACACTATATGGGTAAAAATTTAAAACATGAAAACAATATATATTTTGGGGATACATACATAGTGAAAAAATAAACTAGTAGGAAGGACATATCAACTACAGTTCAGTGACAAAGGAAAAAAATGGGGCTGGAATAAAATAAGAACCAAAAATGTATTTCTCTTTTTAAACTTCCTTTATTTAAAAAAAAAGGACAAAAGAAGAAGGGGCAGCAGCAGTAGCAGTGTGGCTTGGGAGTCAGACATACTGATTTAAGATATGACTCCTATAGGACTTTACCGTTACTTTAAACCCTTTCCAGTCTCTGGACCTGTTTCATACTCTGTACACAAATGAGGAGGGAGACTAGATAATCTCAAGGCCCACACAGCTCTTAAATTCTATTTTTCTGTCCTTACCACCAGTCATTGTCTGTATATGCTTACATTCTTAATTTCCATATACCCAGTTAACAATCTTCTGTACATCTCAGTAACAAATTGGCATTTCCTCTCCTGGTACAGAATGTTACTGGCATTAAAAAGAAAAAAAAATAAAAAGAAACATATTAGTTAAAATCTTTTTTTTTTTTTTTTTTGGTAAGTGCCAGAAAATGAAAGCAATATATTGACTAATAATACTGGGACAAACAGAGGGAAGAAGAGGCCTAAAGCCTCTCTAAATCCACAGATTCAAGACTGGCACAATGGCTCATGCCTATAATCCCAGCACTTTGGGAGGCCAAGGCAGGCTGATCAACTGAGGTCAGGAGTTTGAGACCAGCCTGGCCAACATGGTGAAACCCCGTCTCTACTAAAAATACAAAAATTATCCAGGCATGGTGGTGGCTGGGGCCTGTAGTCACAGATACTTGGGAGGTGAGACAGGAGAATCACTTGAACCCAGGAGATGGAGGTTGCAGTGAGCCAAGATCACACCACTGCACTCCAGTATGGGAGACAGAGTGAGACCCCATCTCAAAAAAAAAAAAATTCCGTAGATTCAAACGTTATAATCATGATAAAGTTTTTGTTTATTTCATTTTGTGATTTGGTTTTCCCCCTGGTGGGTACCTTTATTCTCATGCATATCTTCTCTATATACTTTCAAAGGTGGCCAGCTAAAGGTCCAGGTTTATGACATTGTTAATGTAAACTTTAAACTACCAATGGATAAAAAGTTCCTCAACTTCAAATCCCAAAAACTACAGCTCTAAACTCCCTTATAATTCTTATCATGGCATAGATGAGCACTGCAGACATTAAACTGGTTTCTGGATTTTATACTTATTTCCTATCTGCATTTTCCTGCAAGAGTAATATTCACTCACTGATTTATGGTGACACTTTTTTACACTTAAATATCCCATTACACTTCACAAGCGTTATCTTTGCTCATTATATGACTAGAGCATCACCAAAAGCCTGTGAGGTGCATGGCTTATTGGTACCATACCCCACCCTCAATTCCCTGTGCCTTTCATTTTGTTTCAGGAATTAATGGGTCCAAAAGGAAGAGAAGTTGACTGACTTCCTCATGTCTCACAGGCAATAGATGGTAGAAGTGGAGCAAGAAGGTTCTCCAGTATCTGCTGCTTCCCGAGTTTGTTCACAATGTACAGCTCAGTGATGGGTGAGAAAACATCTTTGTTGTCCTGAGGCTGGCCAGAGATAGACACTTGACTCCATGGTTACTTGGAGAGGTACTATATCCTCTCAGGGTAAATGGGCTTACCCTGGACAGCATCACAGACCACCCAGGATCATGATGGCCTTCTCAGGGCCAGAAGCAACATATGGAGAAACCTCTTATCCTGAATGCATCCAGGTCAGGCTTGAACTATAACTCCTGCCCAGATTCAGGGGAGCTGGAGCAGGAAGTTTAGGGTCTGGTGTTACGAGCCCAAGGTTGGAGTTCCAGCCCCACTGCTGATTGGCTGTGGGACCTGGGAGACCTGCCACTTCCCTTCTCAGTTTCTTCTTGTGAGAAAAGGGAGGCAAACATCTGACCTTACAGAGGCACTGGAAGTTATCATCTGAAAGAATGGCTGTAAGATTGTTACTGTCACCTCAGTTCTCTTCTTCTCCAGTGCTTCTGTGGACTCTCATGGCAAATCCCTTCTACTTGTCTTGAGAAGAAAATACCCAGGGCCAGCATTGCTTCTCTCAGCCAGTCAGCTAGTCAAAAAATACTTTCTGATGCCCCAGAAAGAACCTTGTCTGTGCTGGGCAATGTCTAGAATACGGAGAGGAATTCAACCACACAGCTGTTGCCTCTGAAGAGATCACAGAGAAGCTGTCCTTCTGAGGGAACAGGAGTTAGCAGTAAATACTATAACAAAGGGATAAAGGATATAAGAGTACAAAAGAGCGATCAACTGACCAAGCTGTGGAGTTAATTAAAGACTTCAGATATGAAATGTTTAAGTAAGTCCTGTTTCCACCCATGTAATGCAGTGAGAGGAAGCACATTCCAGGTAGGAGAAACAAGTGCAAAAACCAAGAGACTTGAAACAACTTGGACTGTTGAAGGAAACGGCCTGAAACATAAGGACCAGGGAGTAGTAGTAAATAGTGCAGTAGTAAATAGTTAAGCTACAAAGGTAGAAAGGAGCCAGATCATGAAGGGCCTTGAATGCTGGGCTGAAAAGGTGGTCTTCATTCCAGGCAAATTATGTAATGCTGTCATGCAGTTTAGTGGCCCCATTTGTCATGCAAAATTACAAACTGCATTTCCATTCTGTGAAACTATCCACTTTAAAAGGCATCATCAATTTCAGACAATACTGATATGTTAATATTTATTCCAAAACCTGCCTTTCCTTGTGCAGGGTGATAGTTTCAACAGTCACTCTTGAGACATCTGTTCTTTTCGTGCCCGGCAGCTAGTGGTACTCATGTGTGCAGGGTACTCACATTTTAGTGAATGAGGGGAAAAAGGAGAGTGAGAGACAAGGAATAAGAGGTGAGGATTAGAAAACTTTGGGATTCTCTACTCTTCCCCCAGCCATCCCACTACTCTTCAATTCTTTTCTCTCTTCCCATGCAGAATGGAATCTCTTAAGAAACAGTCACAATCTCACACAGGGGAACTGATAGCATTCCAAGTGTCTGAGGTTTTAGAAAGAAGTGGGCCAAGTACCATTTGAATTACTGTGTGGGTGAATCTGATAGTATGTGCGCAGTGATTTGTCTACTTCAGTGTTTAAGCAAGGGAGGCCCTAAAGCCAACGAATATCCATAGTTATCAACAAATATTCAGCAAATAATAAATCAACAGATATCCATGGGAATCAACAGTTTCAATAGACCTGAGTAGTGGGATAAGCAAAGGCTCTGCAAGGTCAGTACTATGCCAGGGTGGGGCTTGACTACTGGGGACCCCGCTAAGGCCATCTGCACTAGAAATATTTTGTGTTCCATAACTAAATGCTGGTAAGAAGAGGCAGATCACTGAATGATAGCATCTGGGTAGTGCTTGGCTATGTATGTGTAATACAGAGGACTGATATAATAGAGCCGTAGGTTAACTAGGGCTCTCCTTTCATTGGCCTTGACTTCCTTCTTTTATTTTAGTTTTTTAGAGATGGAGGTCTCACTATGTTGCCCAGATGGGACTTGAACTCCTGCACTCAGGGATCCTCTCACTTCAGCCATCCCAGGAGCTGGAACTACAGGCACACACCAGCAAGGCCCTCTAATTTCCTTCTTTAATTAGTCAACTGAGCTTTGAGTTAGGCTTTCAGAGCCCATGTCCCCTCTCTCCTGTTCACGAAGACACTGTTTTGTGACACTTGCTCCATCCATTCCATTTGCTTTCTGCTGTGTTATAGGGTTGGAAGAGGATATTTAAAAAATAACCTCTTACCTTCTAGGTGTTTGCTGTTGGTCTGCTGGTCTCATTCATAACATTGGGGTGGGGTGAAGGAAACCATATTGTCCCTCAAAATCTTTCCAGCTTTAGAGATGTCTGAGGAAGAAGTGAGTTGCTGGTGCTCACACCGGTGGACACATTACTTTGATACAATGAAAAGAAAGTCATGTATGGGTTCTTGGTGGTGGGCACGTTTATTCAAAGGAGCTGAAAAGCAAAAAAGTACAGTGGAGGAGCTGACATTTGAGATTAAGTGAAAAAAAAATTGTCACAAAGAGATTTACGGGAAGGAGGGAGGCCAAAAAGGACTTCCAAGACATCACACTCTTTGTTTACCTCCTACCTCACTGGTGGTGACTTCTCAGTCTCTTGTTTGTGTCTTCTCTTCTCTCTGATCTCTTTAAGACCCAGGGCTCTGTCCATGGCCATCTGTTGTTCTCTATGTACACCCATTCCCTGGGGTGATCTCATATAGTCCCATGGTTTTAAGTATCATTTACATGGAGAAATTTCCAACTTATGTATCCAGCTTAGTCAGACCTCTCCCATGAACTGCACACTCATATATCCAATAACTGCTCAACAGCCCCAATTAGATGTCCTAAAAACACCTTCAAACTCAACTTGTCCAAAACTGATTTTCTAGCCTCTCCTCTTCCTAGCACCCATCCAAACCATAGCCTTCTTCATCTCTATCAGTGGCAACTCCATCTTCCCAGTTGTTTTTTGGAGCCATCCATGACTCCTCTCTTTCCTTACATTTCACTTCTAATTTGTGAGAAAATTCTACTTACTCTTCCTTCAAAATATACCCCAAATTTAAATACCTCTCACCACCTCCATTGTTACCTCTCAGATATCATAATTTCACACACGGGATACTGCAATACTCTAACTAGTTTCCCTGCTTCCTCACTTTCTCCTTTATAGCCCGTCCTTAAAACAGCAGAGACATTTTTTTAGAAACATGAGTGAGGACAATTCTCTGCTGAAAATCCACAGTGGGTTTGTGGACATGGGACATGCTTCAGCTCTCACCCCCATTACAGATTGCCTCAGCTGCTGAAAGCACCTTTGTCCAAGGCTACGCCCCTTCCTGGGGCAGCCCATATCCAAAGACTGATTAGTGTAGGGGTTGAAAGGCCTGTAAATATTACCCCAACTCTGAAGGGCCATTCTAGTTCCACAGCTTCCTGTGGGTATGGTTGACACTGTAACTGAGTCTTTTTCAGAGCTTCATTTTCTTTGTGCTCCTGCTGCTTTCCCATTTCTTCCCCAGGTATTGACCCCAAGGACACTGCTTAATAAATTTTCTACAAGATTAACTTTGTTTCTGGGTCTGTTTCCTAGGAAAACCCAACTTGTGACAGGCTCCCCATTTCATGCAGAGTAAATGCCAAGTCTTTACAATGCCTTATATTATTTAGACCCTTATTTCCTCTCTGACTTCTCCTATGTCTTTCTCCTTCATCTATGTAGCTCTAGCTAAATAAGCCTCCCTGTTAGTCTTTGAACATGCCAAAAACACACTTATCTCTTAGACTCTTTCCTCTAGTAGTTCCTTTTGCCTAGAATGCTCTTTCTCTAGATATATGCTTGGCTAACTCCCTTCATGTATTTGCTCAATATTTGACCTTCTCCATGAAGTCCACCCCAATCTCCCTATTTACCGTGGTGACCTACCACTTCCCTTCCCTCTTACCTTGTTCTAATTTTCTTTTTTATAACAGTTATCACTTTTTGACATCCCACATCATTTACTTATTATTATTATTTTTTTTAAATTGTTAGCCTCCCCTTGCTTGAATGTAAGCTCCATGAGAACAGGCATCACTGAATGCTTTGTTCATGAAATATCCCAAATGCCTAGTTAAAGTGCCTGGAACAAAGTAGGCACTGAATAAATTTGTTGAACAAATGAATGAATAAAGTAGATTTAACAGTAGGAACAAAGTGTGTGTAGAAAGAGGGTGATAGAGAGGGAAGCATATGAATGAGTCATGGAGAAAATCACAGCTGTGAATCACTTGGACTTCTCCCTTGGTGCTACTGTTTCTTTCCCATTTCTTTATGCAAATATTAGGAAAAAATAATAATTAGAGTATTACTTGGCATCAAGAGAGCTAGTTTCAGTCCAGCACTCTTACTAGCTGTGTGACCTTGGTTTCCTTTTTCTCTTTAAGCTTAATCTCCTTATCTGAAAAATGGAGGTAGTAACACTCAGCTTCCAGTATCCTGTGAAGATTAAGATGTGCCCAGCACATACTAGGTGTCCAACAAATGTTTACTTACATCCCGACATCCTCCAAAGGCAAATGATTTAAACTAATAATACAAATGTCTTGTAGTATGTGCTTGAAAATGTAAGCAGAAAAATAGGTATACACATTCATTACATTATATGTGAGCTTCAACTTTATGTTATGCACCTGTTTCATAGATTTGGGGTAGAGGAAGAAATCTGCCCCATTTCCATTTAATCAGTGACCTCTTAGCCACTTTACTTGCTTTCTAGGATAACAATAGAAAAACGTATTTAAGGCTGGGCATGGTGGGACATGCCTGTAATCTCAGCACTTTGGGAGGCCGAGGCAGGCGGATCACCTGAGGTCAGGAGTTCAAGACCAGCCTGACCAACACGGTGAAACCATGTCTCTACTAAAAATACAAAATTAACCAGGCATGATGTTGCATGCCTTTAATCCCAGCTACTTGGGAGGCTGAGGCAGGAGAATTGCTTGAACCCGGGAGGTGGAGGTTGCAGTGAGCCGAGATTGGGCCATCGCATTCCAGCCTGGGCAACAAGAGCGAAACTCTGACTCAAAAACAAACAAACAAACAAATAAAAAACATATTTAAAAACTCCAAAAACATACCAAAAAACAACAGAGGTATAGTGTTAGCTGTGCAGAACAGTAGAGAAGAATCACAGGCCCTAGGTTTCAATGTTAAACACATTACTGAATTAATAGCTGTGGATAAATGACATCAGGTATTCCAGCCTTTCAACTTGTTTTTTTTCTCTCTAGAACACTCCTTCCTCAAATCATTGCATGGGCTGGCTTCTTTAGTTATTTGCTAATATCCACTCAGGCCTTCCTCTGAAAACCTTTTGCTGAAGTAGTTCCCTTATTTCAGTTCATTTCTATCCATTGTTCTGCTTTTTTGTTCTTCATGCAACTTATCACTCTCTGAAATTATACACATTATTTAGGTTATTTGTCTACATCTTTGTTGCTTTTCTCCCCTCTATGAAAATGTAAGCTCCCTGACAGAATGGACAGTATCTATCTCATTCATCACTATTGGGCAAATCCATCAAAAAGTAGCTGAATGAATGAATGAATGATTGCATTCAGGATAATAACCCTGCTCTCTTAACTGTCCAGTAATGTTATAAAGATTAACGAGCTCTCTGGGAAAACAAACTCAGTTCTTGGCAGAGATTAAAAGAGCTATGTACATCTAAAGAATTATTTAAATAATTTCTTTCACATTTCAGTAATAGAATTTCTAGACCTATATTCACTAGTTAAATGTCATTGGAGCATTGCTAAATGTAAAGGTTAACCAAAAGGACATGCGGTTTACCCTCTTGAGAACTAAAGGGAATTCATCTTTATTAAGCATCTGTGCTGCACTATGTTACATGCTAAGGATATAGTTTCTCATATACCTCTAAACAGAACTGAGTAAAGAGTGTTACTCTATCAAGAAGGGGAATAGATTCACAAAGATTAAGTAACTTGCTAGTACAGAGCCAGTAAAAGTTGGAATTAATGTCCAATCAGCTGACTTTATTTTTTCACTTATTCCATCCTTTCCTGGGGAGCATGTGGCCCTCAGATCTGTGCTTCTTAGGCCAAGATCAAGCATAACATCTCCATTGTTGAAATGGGCCTACTTGAAAACAGTGAAAGAAGAAAATAAAACTTTGCTTGTTTACTCCCTGGTTTCATGAAATCCCAGTGGAAAGAGACGTGGGTAATTTGGAAGTTTGTATGATTTGAAAAGCCAAGTTTTTTTTGCCCCAAATTACGCTTAGTGAGAACAAGGGCAAGCAGATGGAAGACTTACTAGGAAATAAGATTAGGGGCAAGAAAAATCTAATTTCCTAGATCAGTGTTTCCTAATCATTACTGATGATAAAGAATCACCTGAGGTATCTTGTACAGCTGCCCCAGGTCCCTTCCTAAGAGATTTTGATTCATTACATCTAAGATGGGGCTCAGCAATTTATAGTTAACAATCACCCCAGGTAAATCTTATCAGGTAAGTATAGGAAATAATAACTCTGACCTCACTCAATTGCCACCTATAAATCAGTGATTTTCAATGTGGGGTCCCAGCAGCATCAGTCTCATGTGGGAACTTGTTATAAATATAAGCCTGTGGACCCCACCCTAGACCTGTTAAATCAGAATCTCTGTAAGAGGGCCCCAGAAATCTGTATTTTAACAAGTTCTCAAGGTGATTCTGGTGTGTACTAAAGTTTGAGAGCTACTGTACTAAATAATCTCTAATTATAGTCAATAATTAAAAAACCTCCGATTGTTCAACCCCCAGGTGCAAGAAGTGGCGTAGAATGCCCAGTTCAACCCCCTAAACGGGCATCCACCCAAGATATGCCTCCAAGAGAGAACGTCTCAGAGAACACAAAGAGGTATTTGACCAAAGGAGTCACTCAACTGCCAGGATAGGTAGTCCTTGTCTAACAGGTTATGATATATGCTTCGGATCAGAAACTACTATGTATTGTTTCCTATTTCCTCCCTTTTTCAAATGGTAGTTTTGATTATATTTCTCTGGTTATCTCCCCACTAGTGTATATTGGGTATGATGAGAAGAAGAGTAGTTTATAATTTAAGTATAGGTGACCAGACTGCTAGGAAGATGGATCTAAAGATGGCTGCATATAAACTAGGGATCTTGAACTTAATGCTAAATGCACTAACTAGGTAAGACTTCAGGTTTTTCTCCTTTGGGGACATGAATTTATCACACCTATGTGTGGGCATTTTTTGAAAGAGGATGTGTAGGAAGAAATGTGTCCATGGATGCTAGGTATTCAAATGAAGAAGCTATACTAGATATTTGTGATTGGTGAATAGCATTAATTATTCATTTCCCCAAAGCCCTTGATTCTACTGGAAATCCATCTGGTTCCAGAGAGATATACCATAGGGCAGGGGTCCCCAACCCCTGGGCCACTGACAAATACTGGTCCATGGCCTGCTAGGAACCAGGCCGCACAGCAGGAGGTGAGTGGCAGGTGGTTAAGCAAGCGAAGCTTCATCTGTGTTTACAGCTGCTCCCCATCACTTGCATTACCACCTGAGCTCTGCCTCCTGTGAGATCAGCAATGGCATTAGATGCTCATAGGAGCATGAACCCTATTGTGAACTGCACATGCAAGGGATCTAGGTTGCATGTTCCTTATGAGAATCTAATGCCTGATGATGTGTCGCTGTCTCCCATCACCCCCAGATGGGGGACGGTCTAGTTGCAGGAAAACAAGCTCAGGGCTCCTACTGATTCTACATTATGGTGAGTTATATAATTATTTCATTATATATTAGAACATAATAATAGAAATAAATTGCACAATAAAGGTAAGGCATTTGAATCATCCCCAAACCACCCCCCTCCCCCCACCCACCCTGTCCGTGGAAAAATTGTTTTCCATGAAACCAAATCCTGGTGCCAAAACAATTGGGGACCACTGCCCTAGAGGTTAGGGATGGAACACATGACCTTGCTAAGCCAGTCAGTGTATTTCATCCCTGAGATTTTAGTGATTGGTCAAAGTATCTGACCCAAGCCAGCTGAGAATACATCATAGGACACAGGTTATCTATCTTTCTCTAGATTGGACTGCTGTAGCCTGGAACTACTGGTCCAATTGTGCTACCATAAGAAAAAACAGCCTGAGAATGAAACTGACACACAGAGGGAAAATCCTAAAGAATCATAAACACTGAGACTGAGCCCCAATTCAAACTATGCCTGAAGCCCATCTGAGCTCTAGATATTTTTTAAATTTATATTGATCAATGTTTGGTAACAGTTTAAGCCTGTTTGAAATGGGTTTCCTCTTACATGCAGGCAAGTTCTGTTAGAAAAGGCAAACCAAAGCTATAAATATGAATTTGCATATGGCAGTAGATGTGAGTGCAAGTTTAAACAGCAAAAAATAATTGTTCATTTCTGGATTATTAATTACATAGTGCCTTAACTTTCCCCACAGCTTCAATATATAATTGGTTTTCCTTTTAACTTCCCTCAGTAAAAATATACTGGCCTCTCTTGAGAAGTTCCTCTCACAGAATATGTTATGTTCACATATATTTCACATTCTACTATTGAGAAAAATTGGACTGGCAGAAATTGTGGGTTTGTAGGGTCATGTAAGTTTTCATTAAACTGGGTTAGGGTTTGAAGGTTTGAATTAATTATACCTCCTTCCCTTCCAGATTCTGAACCAATTAAAAAATATACACAGGAATCAAATAGGGATTAAGATATCAGCTTTAATATATTGTTCAGTGAAAAAAGCAAAATTCAGAACAGCATGTATAGTATGCCACCACTTGTGTAAAAAAAAAAAAACTTGATACACACACAATATGCTTGTAAATACATGGAATATCTCTGGAATGATACATAAGTAACTGGTAACAGTCATTACTTTTTGAAAATGGGACCAGGGAACTGAGGCCAGGGGTGAGAAGGAGGAAGAGAGACTTACTTTTTAATAGTATACCCTTTTGTACTGTTTGACTTTTACCATAGGCATGTGTTATTTTTCTAAAAAACAATTTATATATTAAAACTGTAAAAAAGAATAAAAATAGATACCAGCTTTATAGCTGATAGAGCTGGACTGGAGAACATGGCTTGGACCTGAGGCTGAAACGAACTTCTATCATAAGTCTAAGGACACTGAGATTCCCCCACCCCAAGGAGAGATAGTTGGGTCTACAAAGCAGATGTTTACCCAGCCATGTAGTGAAGGACTGCAGTCTTTCCCACATCTTGCTGTGTGGAACGAACTCAAGATCCAAGAGCGGCCTAAGCTGCCTATCCATTATAACCATTTTCTCAATCTCATCATCAAGTTATTCCTCCTCCCAAGCGTAAGATTGAATGAGTGTAAGAGAAGATGGGTAGAACTTTCTTGCAAACATTTTTGAGAGATGCAAGTCTTTTCCTTTTCTTGAGTCAGGAGCATGGAGAGAGGAAGAGGATAGATCCCATCATACCCTTGTACATTTTCATTCTCTTAAGCCACAATGGTTAATGCTCAAGACTCTGGTCAACAAACAGGGCTGTGGCTGTCCCCTTCCAGGGAGACCAACAGTGTCTTAGAAAAGTTCTGCTCCCATCAATGTAAGATTGGTGAGCAGTTCTGTTTTTGCCCCCAAGAGGCTCTGAAATAAGTCAAAATAGAACAGTAATTAAATTAACTCTAAGGCTACATTACACCCTAGGCTGAAAATTTGATCACAATTATAGCCCTAATTTACAATTATGTCCAGCCATATTTTCTGACATAGCTGACAACAATTATACAATGACTCCCAAAGATAGCATTAAAATACTCCAAATAATACAATATCAACAACATAACAAAAATGCCTTAGTTTGAACTATATGACCTCACCCCCACCCCATCAACTATTAAACTCCAAGGGAAAAAGGACTGCCCAAAATTAAATTTCTAATTCAAAGTCCAAAATAATTAAAGTCCAAAATTCTGCCTTTCCCAATTTCTCGTTTTTCTCATTTCAGCCATATAGATCTCACAAAGATGTCTGCCCAGATATGGGGTTGCTTCAGCAGCTGCAGCCTTGGCTGTCTTCCTCTTGACTGGGTGTAGTTCCTTCAGGACCTCAGGAGTTGAATTAATCTAACCCCACAACTGCATGTCATACATATTAAAGAGTCCAAAGGGTCAATAAGACATAAGATTATCACAATATCAACCTCACATCAAAAAAATTAGAAAGCACACTAGTCCCCAGTCACTAGAACAGTTGTTTTAAGCAAATATATGACCCCAGGACTTAGAACATAGGGCAATACAGACCCACATTGCTGTTGTCAGTCAAACATCATAGTAGAGACTTAGTGGCATCAAAAAGCAAAAGTAGACAGATAAAACATAGGAGAAAAGAGAATATCTTCTTTGTTTCATCCTCAGCAGGATGCCAATCTGTGCCGGTAGTCTGGACTCCATGACCTGTGAACTTAAACTAATTTGGAAGATATCTTGCAGTACAGTCCCAATATGATTGTACTGCCTTGAGTCCCAGCCCCAAATGTGCAGAACTCCATGGCCTCATTAGGCTGTTACTGCTAATGGAGCTTCTGTGAGAACCTCAATGAGAATGCATTAGTTTTGGCCAGGTGCTTCTCTCAAAAACCATGCTTGTATTTCAACTTTTCTTTCCTAGGCTTTGGTTAACCTCCACCAATGCCTCTTTAATAATGGAAAGCTCAAAGGCCCTTCCATTGTTTACTTTTCTGCCACAGTAGAACTCACCCTTATCTGCATATGAGTTTCTCAGGGTCAGCCAAGAAACAGGATAGAGTTAAAAATCAAAACGCTAACAAAAATCTATTAGATTTTTATCTACCAATGCCAGCACTTAAAACATCATTAAGCCTACAGATTACCTACCACTGACTGTGTTCCAAGTCCTGCTAGGATACCATAACAGATGAGCCCACCAGTCCCTGCAAGGAAGCAGTCCCTGCTTTCAGCCATTCTTGGTTCTCACAAGTGCCGTGCCCACCTCATATGCTGGGGCTCTGAATTCAGTCTCCTAAGAATCAAATCTAAAACTTCTGAGTCTCTCTTAGCACAGCAAAGAAATCTGTATCTTAGCTTGATTCTAGGTTTCTCCTCTTTTATTTTGAGGTTCTGGACAGATCTGTCAACCCTTGCCAAACCCAGCCTTTGCCTTGTGACTGAGGACTCTAGCTAGAGACTGGCTTAATGCTCCTCTGGGCCGGCAAAGACCATTTGTGCTAAAGTCTGCCTGCACAGCTTGTATCAGTTAAAACCTACTCCATGTCTGCAGATACCAGCCAGAGCTATTGGAGACAAGAGAGACCCTAATGCCACTGATGACTAAAACCTTTCACTTAAGCTCCACCAGAAATCTTGATCTCTCCACTTGGAGTTTGGTCCCCAAATGCCTGTCTTCTTATCAGTTTTGCAAGGTTTCTCAGCCTATGGTTAGGTACTAAAATGCAAAGTAATTACCTTCTTAATTCTAAAACAGCTGAGCAATAGGTGAAAGAACCAGAAAGAGAGCAAAATTATTAGCCTTACTTTTAGTACAGTTAGAATTGAGAATGCAACTTGAACAAGAGACCAAAATGGGCTTCCCACTCTTTCCCAAGTTAGATTTTTGAAGCCACTTGGGGGAGATTTGAGATTGCAAAGACACTTACCCAGCCAGTCACATGGGATATCTCAGCAAGCTTCACACCTCAATGAATGTAGAGTCCAAGTGCCAAAAAGAGTGAGGTGAGAGGTGTTCAGCTACCTTTAATCTATTAACACCACCCAAGATAAAAAAAAGTATGAGCCAATGGATGTCAGGCTTTACCCTTCTCACTAATCAGTTAAATTGTAGACAGGAACCAGTGAAAAGGTTGGACAGATGGTCAAAAGGTTTCTTCCAAAAACATATGAGAGGGCAGAAGTTCCAATTTTTTGCCAAGCAAAACGTGCAAAAAGGGAGAAGATGGTTCTTACAAACTAGAAAGCAATCAAGACTTTCTGTGTCTACAGATTTAGAGTTTCATATATTTGGCAAATTTCAAGATGACCTCTAAGATGTTTTTACCAAATCGTAGACATAGATATGGAAATCATCATCAAATTTGATGAAGTACACAGAGGGTTTTGCTTCTACCTGATGAATGACCATGCCAGTTCTCTTGGAGCCATCGTCTTTGGCGTATTCCACCTGTTTGCCTACCAGGCTGTCTATGACTTCTCCTGGCTCCCTCTCTGCCAGAGGAGAATCATTGGAATCTTGAAGGATGCGGAGGTCACCATCTTTATAATCATCTAACAGCTGGTACATATATAATACAGGATCTTTCTCATAGGTAATGTAAAACCATGTGTTCATGACAGGTGCCTGAGCTAAGACCATCCCCCTCCATTCATTTTTGGAACCTTCCTCTGTCTCAAAAATATGTTCCACTGCTTTGCCAACCATTATTTCTGCCAAGTGTGTATCACTGATTCTAGATGATGCAACTCTATTAGGAAGGACTTCAAGTGATGACACTCTTTCATCTCTGTGAAGTTCCAATCCATAAACACAGTCAAATCCATCATATTTGATAAGATACAGAGAGGGATTTACAGGTACCTGATCCAGAACGGTTCCTTTCCACTGTGTTAGAGGTTCATCTCCATCTTTCCATCCGTGCTGAATTCTGCAGCCCACGATGTTCCTCCGAGGCTGGGAGGTGGGTCGGCTCCTATGCTTCCTGTGTGCAGCCTTCCTCTTTATCATGGTAACAGACACACTGCCGTGGCCAGCGCCTGTCCTGGACCGCTGCCCTGCAGCTGCCTTTCCAAACGGGGTCTTCATGCCTGCGAGGAGGAGCACAGTTGCCAGGTGGACCGAGAAAGGAAATTAACAAAATCAATGCATAACACGGAGAGCTTTTTCTCCTAATCAGCGCACCCCGTAAACCCACGCCTGTTTTTCCCGAAAGCTAGATAGCAAAGCTGGAAATCAAGGCACCCTGGCTGAGTGCCTGCAGTAACCTTCCTCCCCAGCTCAGTCTGGCTAAGATCTGCGGCTCGGTGAAATAGCGTTTCCCCATTCCCCTCGCCCTGCTTCCAACACTACCCGGCCAGGAGGCGCAGATTCCCCACCGTCCCGGATTGCGGGCCTCAAGTGCCCAAATCGGACACCTCGCCGTTGCCTCCGCAGTGAGCCTATGAGAAGGAAAATCAGCGGGCGAGCAGCCCGGTGCTTGCAAAAGCTGGGAGATGATGATCCGTAGGCAAGGAGTGTCTCTAAGAGGGCGGCGGGGCAGGCGAAGATGACCGTGGCGGCGTCCCTTGCTCTTGACTCCTGCGTCCTCCGCCTTCCTGGTGGCGGTGGCGGTGGCCGCAGCCCCCCTCCCACATAAGACTCCCACTAGTCGCTGCTGCGCCGCAGTCTCCTCCCTCTTTTTCTAGCGCAGCTTCCGGTCAGTAGAGAGGCCTCCCCTTCCTGCCAAACACCGCGTGGCGCCCCTCCCCCACCAGCCTGTACCATAGCCCTGGGCGTGGAAGGTGCTCCTAGGCTCTCGGGCTCGCAGCTTCCCCCAAATCAGAAACTGTGGAGCCCACAACCACCTCTCTCTCACTGCATAGGTTACCTGTTCTGGTTTAGCACGCGCCCCTCCCCCCACCTAACCTCAACTCTGTGCGCCCCTGCCTCTTCTGCTTTCCACCTTTCAGGAATTAGCCTTTTCCTTTCCCTTCCCTCCCCGCGTCCCCCCACCCTCCATTGAAGGGGATTTGTAGTAGGACAAGAGAAATGCGCTAGTGCTCAGTGTTCAGGCTGCCATCTTGACCCAATCTACGTAATTTTTACTGACTTGTCATTCCCAGACTTAACTTCTTGAGGATTTCTTTTCTCTTCCCCTGATTGCAAGATAATTGCATGTACAATATTGACACTGTAAAATTCAGAAAATTGATATGAAGAGAAAATAATTAACTGTAAGCCGGCCTCCCATTTTCCACAGCTCACAGTGAAATATTAACACTATTTCCTTTTCCTTTTTTCTAAGGTCTTACAAAGCTTGGATAATTTTGAATATGCACTTTCATGTCCTGCTCATTTCCATGTAGAATAAGCATTTGCTCAGTTTTTTAGATATTTTCTGAGAACATGTTTTGTAGTAGCTTCATAAAATTCAGCATTAGGATTTTTCATGATTTTGCCATTGCCGCCTATCTTCAGACGTTTAATTGTTAAATACCTATAAATTTTGCTTGCGCATGAATTATTCTGTTCACTTGAACAGAATAACCTAGACACTAAACTTATAACTCAGAACAATTGCTAAAATTAAAACAGGAATTTGTGAGATCATAAATCTGTGGAGAAAGACATTTCAGAAGTGATTCAATCATTTTTATCGTTACAGCCATCCTAGTGGGTATGAAGTGGTATCTTATTGTGGTTTTAATTTGCATTTCTCTAATGACTAATGAGGATGAGGATCTTTTTGTGTGCTTGTTGGACATTTGTGTATCTTTGAAGAAATGTCTATTTCAAGTGCTTTATTCATTTTTTAAATGAATTGTTTGTAGCAGGGCTGTTAATTGTTCTTTTTAAATTCTGGACAGGAGAACCTTATCAGATATATGATATGAAAATATTTTATCCCGTTTTGTGGGGTGTCTTTTCACTTTCTTGATAGTATTTTTGATGCACAAAAGCTTAAAACTTGGTTGTGCGTTTGGAGTCACATCTAAATAAACACTGCCAAATCCAAGTTCATGAAAATGTACTCCTGTATTTTCTTGTAAAATTTTGTTTGTTTTTAGCTCTTATATTTATGTCTTTGACCCATTTTGAGTTAATTATTATATATGGTCTGATGAAGGGGACCAAATTTATTCTTTTGCACATGGATATCCAGTTGTCTCAGCACCTTCTGTTGAAGAGACAATTCTTAGCCCGTTTAATTGTCTTGGCATACTTGTTGAAAATCAATTTCGTACAGATGTATAGGCTTATATCTGGACTCTTAATTCTATTTCATAGAATTTTATGCAAAAACCACATTTTTAATTTATCTTTATGGAAGAACCACATTTATTTTTTGATTACTGTAACTGTGCAGTATGTCTGAAATCAGTAAGTGTGATTTCTTTGAAAATATTATTAAGATTATATTGGCTACTCATGCTCCCTTTTTTTTTTTGAGACAGAGTCCTGCTCTGTCGCCCAGGCTAGAGTGCAGTGGCGTGATCTCGGCTCACTACAACCTCCGCCTCCCGGGTTCAAGCGATTCTCCTGTCTCACCATCCTGAGTAGCTGGGGTTACAGGCGTGTGCCACCACGCCCAGCTAATTTCATGGTCCCTTTCAATTTCATATGAATTTTAGGATTGTCTTTTCCTTTTCTGAACAAAAGGACCATTGGGATTTTGATAAGGGTTGCACTGACTCTGCAGATAAACTTGGGAAGTATTGTTATCTGAACAATATTGTCTTACGATCCATGAACACAGAGTTTCCAGAGGGCATAATTTCCCATGAACAGAGTTTCCTATGAACACTGGGTATCTTGCAATTTATTTAGATCTTCTTTAAATTATTTCAGCATTGTTTTGTAGTTTCAGTTATATTTATTTCTAAGTTATTTTATTATTTTTGATGCTATGGTAAATGGAATTGTTTACTGTGATATTGTGAAATATATATTTGCTCTTTGATCTCCTTTTCTGGCATACAGCCCCTAAAACCCTTGAAGTATCCTGAGCGATAAGAGTGGCTTTTGTATGCTAATAAGATGACTGATGATTGGCAGCCCCTAGATATCTTCAGGATGTGGGCTGTTCACGGCAAAGACCAGGGCATGATTAGAAGATTGGAGCAGAGAGGAGTTAAAGGTTGAATCGATCACCAATGGCTAATGATGTCTACATAATGAAGCCTCCATAAGAACCCAAAATAACAAGGTTAAGAGAGCTTTGGGATAGCTGAACACCTGGAAGTTCCTGAAGGGTGGCTCACTTGAACAGGGCATGGAAGCCTGGTGCCCCATTCCACATACCTTGCCCAATATATCTCTTCCTTCTGGGTGTTCGTCTGTATCTTTTGTAATATCCTTTACAATAAATGGGTAAATGTAAGTAAAGTGTTTCCCTGAGTTCTGTGAGCTGCTCTAGCAAATTAATTGAATGAGAACCCTGATTTATAGTTGGTCTGTTAGAAGTACAGATCATAACCTGGAACTTGTAATTGGCATCTAAAGTGCAGGGCAGTCTTGTGGGATTGAGCCCTCATGATTTTTAAGCATTGATATTGTATCTTGTCTTAGTTCAGGCTGTTATAACAAATTACCATAGAATGAGTGGCTGAAACAATAAACATGTATTTCTGACAGTTCTGGAGGCTGGAAAGTCCAAGATAAGAAGTACAGGCCAATTTGGTTCCCCGGGGATAGGCCCTCTTTCTGGTTCCAAATGGCTATCTTCTCATTGTACTCTCACATGGTGAAGAGCAGAGAGAGAGCTAGCTCTCTGGCCACCACTTATAAGAGCATTAATCCCATCCATAGGGGCTCTACCCTCATGACCTAATTATCTCCCAAAGGCTCCACCTTCAAATATTATCACACTGGAGATTAGGCTTTAACATATACATTTAGGGGACAGGGCCACAAACATTCAATCCATGGCATATCCTGAAATTTGACTCAATCCTTTTAATCATTTCAGTAGTTACTAATGGATTCTTTAGGATCATCTCTATATACAATGGTATTATCAGCAAATAAAGATAGTTTTACATTTTCCTAATATGGATAACTTTTATTTATTTATTTTCTTACTTGATTGCCCTGTCTAGAACCTACTGCAGTACAATTCTCAATGGAAATAGTGAGGGGGCATTCTTGTCCTCTTCTTATACTTAGGGGGAGAGGTTTCAGCCTTTCCCTGTTGAATGTGAATTTAGCTCTTTTTTTATTCATATACGTCTCTTATCTTGAAGAAGTTCCCTTCTATTCCTAGTTTGTTGACAGGTTTATTATTATTATTATTAGAGGGTGTTGGATTTTGTCAAATGCTTTCTTATGTCAGTTGAGATAATCATTTTTTTCCCTTCATCCTATTGAGGTGTATTATTTTTATAAAATTTTTTAATTGGAATAAACTATACTATAACATAAAATTACCACTTTAAGAGTACAATTTAGTGGCAGTAAGTACATGCACATTGTTGTGCAATCACCATTATCCATTTTCAGAACTTTTTTGTTATCCCAAACATAAAATATGTACCCATTAAAAAATAATTCCCTATTCCTCCCTCCCTCAGTCCCTGGTAACTTCTTTTCCTTGGTGCCTCATACAAGTGATATCATACTAATATTTGTTCTTTTATGTCTCTTTTCACTTAGCATACTGTCTTCAAGATTCATTTATGTTATAGCATTTATCACAATTTCATTCCTTTTTAAGGCTGAGTAATATTCCATTGCACCTATGTATCACATTTTGTTTTTCAATTCATCTGGCAATAGACACTAGTGTTGTTTCCACCTTTTGACTATGTGAATGATGATGCTATGAACATTTGTGTAGAAATATTTGTTCAAATCCCTGCTTGCCTTTCATTAGAGTATATAATGAGAAGTAGAATTACTGGATCATGTGATAATTTAACTTTTTGAGGAACTGCCAAACTGTTTCCACAGTGGCTGTACCATTTTACATTCTTGTCAGTAATGCACAAGTATTCCAATTTCTCCACATCTTCACTCACAGTTTTTATTTTTTTGTAATAGTCATCATAATGATTGTACAGTGGTACCTCATTGTACTTTTGACTTGCATTTCCTTAATGATTAGTGAAATTGAGCATCTTTTTATGCTTTTATTGGCCATTTGTATCTCTTTGGAGAAATACCTATTCAATCCATTTGCCCACTTTTTAGTTGGTGCTTGTTTATTATCATTAAGTTGTAGGAATTCTTTGTATATTCTGGATGTTAATTTCTCATTGGATATATAATTTACAATTTTTGTCTCATTCTGTGAGTTGTCTTTTCATTCTGTTGATGGTGTCCCTTGATGTATTTATTTTAATTTTAATAGAGTCCAATGTATCTCCTGTTTCCATTCCTGTGCTCTTTGTGTCATATCTGATAAATTGTTGCAAAATCCAATTTCATAAAAGTTTTCTCTCATGTTTCCTTCTACCAGTTTTACAGTTTTAGCTCTTATGTTTAGGTCTCTGGTTCATTTAAGACAGCATGGTGTAAGGTATATAGTGTATATGGTGTAAGGTAAGGGTCCAATATCCTTCTTTTGCAAGTGTCCATGTAGTTTTCCCAGCATTGATTGTTAACAATATTTTTCTTTCCTCATTTAATAGTCATGGCATTCTTGTCAAAAATCACTTACATAAATAAGCAAGAGTCTATTTCATAGCTCTCTTTTATTCCATTGGTCTATGTGTGTGTGTGCCAGGTGGGACCCCACATCTCCAGACTTCAGGCCTGTGAGGTGCACTTGCTCTCTGACTCACTCCAGTGCCATGGCAGGTAGAGCAGACCCAGGCTTTGGGCATCCCCCAGTGCCACACTGACTGCAATGGCTCCAGGCTTTCATCATGCCCCAGAACCATGGTGGCCCAACTGGCCCTGGGCATCAATAAAACACAAGATGGCCTGCCCAGAATCTCTGGACAGGCTGACAGTGGAAGGGTCTTCCAAAACAAAGCCAGTCTGTGAAGACTGGAGTCAGTACCTATTTCTTCAGATGTGAAGACATCAGTGAACAGCCACAAGGATCAAGAGCAATCAGGGAAACATGACATCATCAAAAGGACAAACAAAAATAGCAGTGACTGAAATGGAGATGTGTGAATTACCTGAAAAGGAATTCAAAATAACTGCTTATTAAGCTTAATCATGAAGAAAAATGCTTTTTAGGAGTTATATTATTCAGCGCATTATTTACAAAGTATAACCAAGTCTATGGTAAAATGAATTTCTAATTCAAAAGAATGCTGTTATCCTTATTTAACATTTTCCCTATAATAATTACTATTTAAAGATAATTATGGTTACAATTTTCAAGCTTTGTGAAAAAATTGTTCATATAAGGAAGTAATGATTACAACCTGCTAAAACTGTCCAGCCTGTAAATACTTTTTATTTGTTTATTACTTTTTACTAGTAGAAATACATTTATATTCTTTTTCTTTCTTTATCTATCCTCCCCACTTCCCTTTGTGGCCTCTGGTAACAACTAATCTGACCTCTATCTTCATGATATACTAAAAAAGCTAAAAAAGCACTCACATATGAGTGAGAATATGCAACAGGATTTAATTCTTTTTTTATGGTGGAATAATATTCCATTGTGTATATATACAACATTTTCTATTTTTAATTAAAAAAATTTTACTGATTTGAGAGTACAAGTGCAGTATTGTGTAGTGATGAAGTCTGGGCTTTTAGCCATCACTTGAATAATGTACATTGTACCCAGTAGGTAATTTTTTATTCCTAACCTCTTCCCAAACTCCCACCTTTCAGAGTCTTCAATGTCTATTATTGCACCTTGTATTCATGTGTATTCATTATTTAGCTCCTGCTTATAAATGAGTCCATACAGTATTTAACTTTCTGGGTTATTTCACTTAAGAAAATGGCCTCCATTGCTCTCCATGTTGCTGCAAAAGACAGGATTTCATTCTTTTTTATGACTGAGAAGTATTCTATGGCATGTGTTTATGTATATATATGTCACATTCTCTTTATCCAATTATTCATTGATGGACACTTAGGTTTATTCTATGACTTTGTGAATAGTGGTGAAATAAAGACATGAGTACAGGTAGCATTTTGACATAACTATTTCTTTTATTTTTGGTATATATCCAGTAGTGGGATTGTTGTATCGAATGGTAGTTCTATTTTTAGTTCTTTGAGAAATCTCCATACATTTTTTTCCAGAGAGGTTGTTCTAATTTACATTTCCACCAACATTGAATAAATGTTCCTTTTCCTCAGCATCCTTGCCAACATCTGTTGTTTTTTGACTTTTTAATGATAGCCATTCTGACTGGAGTAAGATGGTATGTCATTGTGGTTTTAATTTGTGTTTCTTTGATGATTAGTGATGTTGAGTATTTTATTTTTTGTTTCATTTTGTATTGTTTGTTGGCTGCTTCTATATCTTCTTTTGAAAAATGTCTGTTCATGTTCTTGGCCCACTTTTTAAGGGATTATTATTATTATTATTTACATTGTTTTCATGTTGCTTGAGTTCTTTGTAGATTCTAGATATTAGTCCTGGGTCAGATGGATACTTTGCAAATATTTTCTCCCATTTTGTAGGTTGTTCATTTACTCTGTTGACTGTTTCTTCTGCTTTGTAGGAGATTTTTAGTTTAATTAAGCCCTATTTGTCTATTTTTGTTTTTGTTGCATTAGCTTTTGAGGACTTGGTCATAAATTCTTTGCCTAGGCCAATGTCCAGAAGTGCTTTCCCTAATTTTTTTCTAGGTTTTGTATGGTTTTATTTACATTTATGTCTTTTATCTGTCATGAGTTTTTTTGTTTATTTGTTTCATTCTTCTGCATATGGCTATTCACTTCTCCTAGCAACATTTACTGAGTACGGTGTCTTTTATTCAGTGTATATATTTGTCAACATTGTTGAAGATCAGTTGGTTATAGGTATGTGACCTTACTTCTGGGTTCTCTATTCTGTTCTATTAATTTGTGTGTCTATTTTTATACCAGTACCAGACTGTCTTGGTTACTATATCCCTGTAGTATAAATTGAAGTGAGGTAATGTGATTCTTCCAGCTTTGTTCTTTTTGCTTAGGATTGCTTAGGCTGTTGGGGCTGTTTGTTTCCATATGAATTTTAGGATTGTTTATTCTAATTCTGTGAAAAAATGATGTTGGTGATTTGATAGCAAGTGAATTGAATCTGTAAATTACTTTGGGCAGTGTGGTCATTTTAACAATATTGATTCTTCCAATTCATGAGCCTGGGATGTTTTTCCATTTGCTTGTGTCATGTATGATTTCTTTCATTAGTGTTTTGTATTTCTCCTTGTAAAGATCTTTTATCTTCTTTCATAAATGTATTCCTAGGTATTTTTGTTTTGTAGCTATTGTAAATAACATTGAGATTTAAATTTGGTTCTCAGCTTGATTGTTATTGGTATATAGATATGGTACTGATCTTTAGACTTTTTTGGAATAGTTTCAGTAGGAATGGTACCATTTCTTTGTATGTCTGATAGAATTCAACTGTGAATTCCTCTGGCCTAGACTTTTACTTTTGGGGACTTTTTTTTTTATTCCTGATCCAATCATACTGCTCATTATTGCTGTCTTAAGAATTTCTTTTTTTTTTCCCTATTTCAATCTTGGGAGGTTATGTGCTTTCAGGAATTTATACATTTACTCTATGTTTACTAATTTGTGAGCGTAGAGATGTTCATTCGAGCCTCTGATGATCTTCTTATGTGTCTGTGGTATTAGTCATAATTTTTCCTCTTTCATTTTTGATTGTTCTTATTTGAATCTTCTTCTTTCTTAGGTTAATTTAGCTAGTGGTCTCTGGATTTTATCTTTTTAAAACAACCAACTTTTCATTAATCTTTGGATTGTTTTGGGGGTCACAATTTTATTTAGTTTTGCTCCGATCTTTGTTATTTCTTTTCTTCTGCTACCTGTGGGCTTGGTTTGTTCTTTTTTTTTTTTTAGTTTCTTGAGGTACAATGTTAGAATGTTAACTTGTAATATTTTTTTCCTTTTTGATATAAGCATTTAATGCTATAACCTTCCCTCTTACCACTGCTTTTGCTATATTTTAGAGGTTTTGGTATGTTGTGTCTCTACTTTTGTTTTGAACATTTAAAAATGTCCACCTTAATTTTGTCATTTGCTCAAAGATCATTAAGAAACAGGTTATTTGATTTTCTTGTGTTTGTATAGTTTTTAGAGTTCCTCTTGATATTGATTTCTAGTTTTTTTTTCCCACTGTGGTCTGAGAAGATACTTGATATGATTTTAATTCTTAAAAATGTATTGAGACTTGTTTTGAGGCCTAATATATGATCTATTTTGAAAAACGTTTTAGTGTGCTGATGAAAAGAATGTATATTCTTCAGTTGTTGGGCAAAATGTTCTATTAATTTCTGTAAGGTCCATTTAGTCTAGATTTCAATTTAAGTCTAGTGTTTATACCTCATTTAGAAAGTTTATTTATTTGTTGATCTGTACTTTGGTTGATTATATATTTTGGCTATTATGAATAGTGCTGAAATAAACATGAAAGTGCAGATAAATCTTTGATATATTAATTTTTCGGATATATACTTAGTGATGGAATTACTAGATCATATGATAATTCTAGTTTTAGATTTTTGAGTACCTTACACATTGTTTTTTTATAGTAGATGTACTACCTTGCATTCCTACAATGTATGAGAGTTCCCCTTTCTCCAAATTTTTGCCAACATTTGTTATTTCTTGTCTTTTTGATACAAGCCATTTTGACTATAGTAAGATGATATATCCTTGTGGTTTTGATTTGCACTTCCCCAATTATTAGTGATATTGAGCATTTCTCACATACCAGTTGGTCCCTTGTATGTCTTATTTTGAGAAATGTCTATGTAGATATTTTCCCCATCTTAATTGGATTAGATGGGTTTTTTGCTCTTGAGTTGTTTGAACTTCTTGCATATTCTCATTCTTTCTTTTAACTTTTTTTTAGCTTCAGGGGTACATGTGCAAGTTTGTTACATAGGTAAATTTTGTCACAGGGGTTTAATGTGCAGATTATTTCATCACCTAGGTAACAAGCATAGTACCCAATAGGTAATTATTTGATCCCCTACCTCCTTCCACCATCCACCCTTAAGTAGGTCCTAGTGTCTGTTGTTCCCTTCTTTTCGTCTATGTATTCTCAATGTTTAGTTCCCACTTATAACTGTGAGGATGGAGTGTTTGATTTTGTGTTCCTGAGTTAGTTTGCTTAGGATAATGGCCTTCAGCTGTATTCATGTTACTGCAAGGGACGTTATCTCATTCTTTTCTATGGCTGCATAGTATTTCATGGTATACATCTACCACATTTTATTTTTTATTTTTATTTTTAAATTTCTGAGCATACATAGTAGGTGTATATATTTATGGGGTTACATGAGATGTTTTGATACAGGCATGCAATGTGAAATAATTACATCATGGAAAATGGGTATCCATCCCCTCAAGCATTTATTCTTTGTTTTACAAACAATCTAATTTACTCTTTTTAGTGATTTTAAAATGTACAATTAAATTATCATTGACTATAGTCACCCTGTTGTGCTGCCAAATACTAGGTTGTATTCATTCTTTCCAACTATATTTTTTGTAACCATTAATCATCCTCACCTCCCCCTCAGCCCCTCACCACCATTTCCAGCCTCTGGTAACCATCCTTCTACTCTCCATTTCCATAAATTAAATTGTTTTGATGTTTACATACCACAAGTAGGTGAAAATATGCTATGTCTTTCTTACTGTGCCTGACTTATTTCACTTAACATATGATCTCCAGTTCCATTCATATTGTTGCAAATGAATAAATCTCATTCATTTTTATGGCTGGATAGTACTTCATTGTATATATGTACCATGTTTTTTTAATCCACTTATCTGTTGATGAATACTTGGTTGCTTCCATATCTGAGGTATTGTGAACAATGCTCTAAAAAACATGGGAGTGCAGTTATCTCTTCCATATATTGATTTTCTTTCTTTTGGATATACACCTAAGAGTGGGATTCTTGGATCAATTGGTAGCTCTAGTTTTAGTTTTTTGAGGAACGTTCAAACTGTTTACTTACCCACAAGCAGTGTATGAGGTTTCTATTTCTTCCACATCCTTGCAACCATTTGTTATTGCTTTTTTTTGGATATAAGCCATTTTAACCGGGGTGAGACGATATCTCATTGTAGTTTTGATTTGCATTTCTCTGATAAACAATGATGTTGAGCACCTTTTAATATGCCTGTTTGCCATTTGTATGTCTTCTTTTGTATGTCTATTCAAATCTTTGGCCCAGTTTTTAATTGAATTATTAGAGTTCTTTCTGTACAGTTGTTTGAGCTCCTTATGTATTCTGGTTATTAATCTCTTGTCAGATGAATAGTGTGCAAGTATTTTCTCCCATTCTGTGGGTTATCTTTTCTATTTGTTGACTGTTTTCTTTACTGTGCAGCTTTTTAACTTGATGTGATTCCATTTGTCCATTTATGCTTTCATTGCCTGTGTTTGTGGGGTATTGCTCAAGAAATTTTTGTCCAGGCCAATGTCTGGAGGTTTTTCTCAATGTTTCCTTGTAGGAATTTCATGGTTTGAGGTCTTAGATTTAAGTGTTTAATCCATTTTGATTTGTTTTTGTATATGGCAAGAGATGGGGGTCTAGATTCACTCTTCTCCATATCTAGTTTTCCCAGAACCACTTATTGAAGACATTGTCTTCTCCCTAGTGTATATTCTTGACACCTTTGTGGAAAATGAGTTCACTTTAGGTGAGCGGATTTGTTTCTGGGTTTTCAATTCGGTTTTTTTGATCTGTCTGCTTTTATGCCAGTACTATGCTGTTTTGATTACTACAGCTCTGTAGTATCATTTCAAGTCAGGTAATGTGATTGCTCCAGTTTTGCTCTTTTTGCTTAGGGTAGCTTTGACTATTCTAGGTCTTTTTTGATTCCATATAAATTTTGGGATTTTTTTTTTTATTTCTGTGAAGAATGTCATTGGTATTTTGAAAGAGATTGCATTAAATCTGTAGATTGCTTTGGGTAGTACAAACATATTAATAATACGGATTCTTCCAATTCATGAACAAAGAATATATATATATGTGTATATATATATGTATATATATGTGTATATATATATGTATATATATGTGTATATATGTATATATATGTGTATATATATGTATATATGTGTGTCTATATATGTATATATGTGTATATATATGTATATATGTATGTATGTATCTATATGTGTATCTATATGTGTATATATGTGTATATATGTGTGTATATATGTGTATATATATGTGTATATATATGTGTTTATATATGTGTATATATGTGTATATATGTGTATATATATGTGTATATGTATGTGTATATATAATATGTGTATATATATATAGAGAGAGAGAGAGAGAAATAGAGAGAGATGGAGTTTTGCTCTGTCACCCGGGCTGGAGTACAGTGGCACGACCTCAGCTCACTGCAACCTCTGCCTCACAGGTTCAAGCGATTCTCCTGCCTCAGCTTTCTGAGTAGCTGGGATTACAGGTGCACGACACCACGTCTGGCTAATTTCTGTGTTTTTAGTAGAGATGGGGTTTCGCCATGTTGGCCAGGCTGGTCTCGAACTCCTGACCTCAGGTGATCTACCCGCCTTGGCCTCCCAAAGTTCTGGGATTACAGGCATGAGCCACCGTGCCTGGCCAGAGTATTTTTCAGTATTTTGGTGTTCTCTTCAATTTCTTTCATCAGTGTTTTATAGTTTTCCTTATAGAGATCTCTCTCTTTGGTAAATTCCTAGGTATTTAATTTTCTGTATGGCTATCATAAACGGGATACTTTTTTATTTCTTTTTTGGATTGTTTACTGTTGGCATATAGAAATACTACTGAATTTTCTGTTGATTTTGTGACCTGCAACTTTAATTTTAATTTTTTATTGACTTGTACGTTTTTTTAATCCCTTGTATGCTTTTTCGTTTGAAGTTACTGTGAGGCTTGTCTTATAACCCATTATTTAAACATAATAAATACTCAACACCTTTTGCATAAATAAACAAGCAAAAAGAAAAGTAAGAAAAACTCTATGCCTCAACATTGCCCCCACCCAGCCACTTTTTGACTTTTTGTTTTTTCTATTTCTGTGTTCTTGTACTATATATTGAAAAGTTGTTGTAGTTATTATACTTGCTTGGTTCATCATTTAGTGTTTTTACATAGGATAAGAGTCATTTATGCAGCATAGCTACAGTGTTATAATATTCTGTGTTTTTTTGTGTACTTACTATTAACAGTGAGTTTTGTACCTTCAGTGATCACTTATTGCTCATTAATGTCCTTTTCTTTCTGATTAAAGTACAGCCTTTAGCATTTCTTGTAGGACAATGTCTGGTGTTGATTAAATCCCTCATCTTTTGTTTGTGAGGGAAAGTCTTTATTTTCCTTTCATGTTTGAAGAATAATTTCACCAGATGTATTATTCTAGGGTAAAAGTGTGTGTGTGTATTTTGTTTTTTAATCAGTACTTTAAATATGTCATGCCACTCTCTCCTGGCCTGTACGGTTTCCACTGAAAAGTCTGTTGCCAGACATATTAGAGTTCCACTGTATGTTGTTTCTTTTCTCTTGCTGCTTTTAGGATTCTTTATCTTTGACCTGTGGGAGTTTGATTATTAAATGCCTTGAGGCAGTCTTTTTTGGGTTAAGTCTGCTTGGTGTTTTATAACCTTCTTATACTTTGATATTGATCTCTTTCTCTAGGTTTGGGAAGTTCTCTGTTATTATCCCTTTGAATACAGTTTCTACCCCTATATTTTTCTCTACCTCCTCCTTAAGGCACATAACTTTTTTTTTTTTTTGATAGTGTCTTGCTCTGTCACCCAGGCTGGAGTGCAGTGGTGTGATCTCGGCTCACTGCAACCTCCATCTTCCGAGTTCAAGCGATTGCCCTGCCTCAGCCTCCCAAGTAGCTGGGATTACAGGCATATGCCACCATGCCTGGCTAATTTTTTTTTGTATTTTTACTAGAGACAGCATTTTACTATGTTGGCCAGGCTGGTCTCGAGCTACTGATCTCAAGTGCTCTGCCTGCATCGGCCTCCCAAAGTGCTGGGATTACAGGCGTGAGCCACCATGCCTGGCCCAATGACTCTTCTATTTTCCCTTTTGAGGATATCTTCTAGATTCTGTAGGCATGCTCTATTGTTTTTATTCTTTTATTATTATTATTATTATACTTTAAGTTTAAGGGTACAGGTGCACAACGTGCAGGTTTGTTACATATGTATACATGTGCCATGTTGGTGTGCTTCACCCATTAACTCATCATTTAGCATTAGCTGTATCTCCTAATGCTAACCCTCACCCCTACCAACACCCCACAACAGTCCACGGTGTGATGTTCCCCTTCCTGTGTCCATGTGTTCTCATCGTTCAGTTCCCACCTATGAGTGAGAACATGTGGTGTTTGGTTTTTTGTCCTTGTGATAGTTTGCTGAGAATGATAGTTTGCAGCTTCATCCATGTCCCTACAAAGGACATGAACTCATCATTTTTTATGGCTGCATAGTATTCCATGGTGTATATGTGCCACATTTTCTTAATCCAGTCTATCATTGTTGGACATTTGGGTTGGTTCCAAGTCTTTGCTATTGTGAATAGTGCCACAATAAACATACATGTGCATGTGTCTTTATAGCAGCATGATTTATAATCCTTTGGGTATATACCCAGGAATGGGATGGCTGGGTCAAATGGTATTTCTAGTTCTAGATCCCTGAGGAATCACCACACCGGCTTCCACAATGGTTGAACTAGTTTACAGTCTCACCAGCCATGTAAAAGTGTTCCTATTTCTCCACATCCTCCCAGCACCTGTTGTTTCCTGACTTTTTAATGATGGCCATTGTAACTGGTGTGAGATGGTATCTCATTGTGGTTTTGATTTGCATTTCTCTGATGGCCAGTGATGATGAGAATTTTTTCATGTGTCTTTTGGCCGCATAAATGTCTTCTTTTGAGAAGTGTCTGTTCATATCTTTTGCCCACTTCTGGATGGGGTTGTTTGTTTTTTTCTTGTAAATTTGTCTGAGTTCATTGTAGATTCTGGACATTAGCCCTTTGTCAGATGAGTAGGTTGCAAAAATTTTCTCCCATTCTGTAGGTTGCCTGTTCACTCTGATGGTAGTTTCCTTTGCTGTGCAGAAGATCTTTAGTTTAATTAGATCCCATTTGTCAATTTTGGCTTTTGTTGCCATTGCTTTTGGTGTTTTAGACAGGAAGTCCTTGCCCATGCCTATTTCCTGAATGGTAATGCCTAGGCATTCTTCTAGACTTTTTATGGTTTTAGGTCTAACATGTAAGTCTTTAATCCATCTTGAATTAATTTTTGTATAAGGTGTGAGGAAGGGATCCAGTTTCAGCTTTCTACATATGGCTAGCCAGTTTTCCCAGCACCATTTATTAAACAGGGAATCCTTTCCCCATTGCTTGTTTTTGTCAGGTTTGTCAAAGATCAGATAGTTGTAGATATGTGGCATTATATCTGAGGGCTTTGTTCTGTTCCATTGGTCTATATCTCTGTTTTGGTACCAGTACCATGCTGTTTTGTTTACTGTAGCTTGTAGTATAGTTTGAAGTCAGGTAGCGTGATGCCTCTAGCTTTGTTCTTTTGACTTAGGATTTACTTGGTGATGCGGACTCTTTTTTGGTTCCATATGAACTTTAAAGCAGTTTTTTTCCAATTCTGTGAAGAAAGTCATTGGTAGCTTGATGGAAATGGCATTGAATCTATAAATTACCTTGGGCAGTATGGCCATTTTCACGATATTGATTCTTCTAACCCATGAGCATGGAATGTTCTTCCATTTGTTTGTATCCTCTTTTATTTCATTGAGCAGTGGTTTGTGGTTCTCCTTGAAGAGGTCCTTTACGTCCCTTGTAAGTTGGATTCCTAGGTTTTTTATTCTCTTTGAAGCAATTGTGAATGCTAGTTCTCTCATGATTTGGCTCTCTATTTGTCTGTTATTGGTGTGTAAGAATGCTTGTGATTTTTGTACATTGGTTTTGTATCCTGAGACTTTGCTGAAGTTGCTTATCAGCTTGAGATTTTGGGCTGAGGCAATGGGGTTTTCTAGATATACAATCATGTCATCTGCAAACAGGGACAATTTGACTTCCTCTTTTCCTAATTGAATACCCTTTATTACCTTCTCATGCCTAATTTCCCTGGCCAGAACTTCCAACCCTATGTTGAATAGGTGTGGTGAGAGAGGGCATCCCTGTCTTGTGCCAGTTTTCAAAGGGAATGCTTCCAGTTTTTGCCTATTCAGTATGATATTGGCTGTGGGTTTGTCATAGATAGCTCTTATTATTTTTAGATACATCCCATCAATACCTAATTTATTAAGAGTTTTTAGCATGAAGGTTGTTGAATTTTGTCAAAGGCCTTTTCTGCATCTATTGAGATAATCATGTGCTTTTTGTCTTTGGTTCTGTTTATATGCTGGATTCCATTTATTGATTTGCATATGCTGAACCAGCCTTGCATCCCAGGGATGAAGCCCACTTGATCATGGTGGATAAGCTTTTTGATGTGCTGCTGGATTCGGTTTGCCAGTATTTTACTGAGGATTTTTGCATCAATGTTCATCAAGGATATTGGTCTAAAATTCTCCTTTTTGGTTGTGTCTCTGCCCAGCTTTGGTATCAGGATGATGCTGGCCTCATAAAATGAGGTAGGGAGGATTCCCTCTTTTTCTGTTGATTGGAATAGTTTCAGAAGGAATGGTACCAGTTCCACCTTGTACCTCTGGTAGAATTTGGCTGTGAATCCTTCTGGTCCTGGACTGTTTTGTTGGTAAGCTATTGATTATTGCCACAATTTCAGAGCCTGTTAGTGGTGTATTCAGAGATTCAACTTCTTCCTGGTTTAGTCTTGGGAGGGGTGTATGTGTCGAGGAATTTATCCATTTCTTCTAGATTTTCTAGTTTATTTGCATAGAGGTGTTTATAGCATTCTCTGATGGTTGTTTGTATTTCTGTGGGATTGGTGGTGATATCCCTTTATCATTTTTTTATTGAGTCTATTTGATTCTTCTCTTTTCTCCTTTATTAGTCTTGCTAGCAGTCTGTCAATTTTGTTGATCTTTTCAAAAAACCAGCTGCTGTATTCATTGATTTTTTGAAGGGTTTTTTGTGTCTCTATTTCCTTCTGTTCTGGTCTGATTTTAGTTATTTCTTGCCTTCTGCTAGCTTTTGAATGTGTTTGCTCTTGCTTCTCTAGTTCTTTTAATTGTGATGTTAGGGTGTCAATTTTGGATCTTTCCTGCTTTCTCTTGTGGGCATTTAGTGCTATAAATTTCCCTCTACACACTGCTTTGAATATGACCCAGAGATTCTGGTATGTTGTGTCTTTGTTCTCATTGGTTTCAAAGAACATCTTTATTTCTGCCTTCATTTCTTTATGTACCCAGTAGTTATTCAGGTGCAGGTTATTCAGTTTCCATGTGGTTGAGTGGTTTTGAGTGAGTTTCTTAATCCTGAGTTCTAGTTTGATTGCACTGTGGTCTGAGAGACAGTTTGTTATAATTTCTGTTCTTTTACATTTGCTGAGAAATGCTTTACTTCCAACTATGTGGTCAATTTTGGAATAGGTGTGGTGTGGTGCTGAAAAGAATGTATATTCTGTTGATTTGAGGTGGAGCATTCTGTAGATGTCTATTAGGTCTGCTTGGTGCAGAGCTGAGTTCAATTCCTGGATATCCTTGTTAACTTTCTGTCTCATTGATCTGTCTAATGTTGACAGTAGGATGTTAAAGTCTCCCATTATTATTGTGTGGGTGTCTAAGTCTCTTTGTAGGTCTGTAAGGGCTTTATGAATCTGGGTGCTCCTGTATTGGGTGCATATATATTTAGGATAGTTAGTTGTTCTTGTTGAATTGATCCATTTACCATTATGTAATGGCCTTCTTTGTCTCTTTTGATCTTTGTTGGTTTAAATTCTGTTTTTTCAGAGACTAGGATTGCAACCTCTGCCTTTTTTTGTTTTCCATTTGCTTGGTATGTCTTCCTCCATCCCTTTATTTTGAGCCTATGTGTGTCTCTGCACATGAGATGGGTTTCCTGAATACAGCACACTGGTGGGTCTTGACTCTTTATCCAATATGCCAGTCTGTGTCTTTTAATTGGAGTATTAACCCATTTATATTTAAGGTTAGTATTGTTATGTGTGAATTTGGTCCTTTCATTATGATGTTAGCTGGTTATTTTGCTTGTTAGTTGATGCAGTTTCTTCCCAGCCTTGATTGTCTTTACCATTTGGCCTGTTTTTGCAGTGGCTGGTACCAGTTGTTCCTTTCCATATTTAGTGCTTCCTTCAGGAGCTCTTTTAGGGCAGGCCTGGTGGTGACAAAATCTCTCAGCATTTGCTTGTCAGTAAAGTATTTTATTTCTCCTTCACTTATGAAGCTTAGTTTGGCTGGATATGAAATTCTGGGTTGAAAATTCTCTTCTTTAAGAATGTTGAATATTGGCCCCCACTCTCTTCTGGCTTGTAGAGTTTCTGCCAAGAGATCAGCTTTTAGTCCAATGGGCTTCCCTTTGTGGGTAATATGACTTTTCTCTCTGGCTGCCCTTAACATTTTTTCCTTCATTTCAACTTTGGTGAATCTGACAGTTATGTGTCTTGGCGTTGCTCTTCTCGAGGATCTTGGTGTCATTTTCTGTATTTCATGAATTTGAATGTTGGCCTGCCTTGCTAGATTGGGGAAGTTCTCCTGGAAAATATCCTGCAGAGTGTTTTCCACCTTGGTTCCATTCTCCCTGTCACTTTCAGGTACACCAATTAGACATAGATTTGGTCTTTTCACATAGTCCCATATTTCTCGGAGGCTTTGGTCTTTTCTTTTCTTTTTTTTCTCTAAATTTCTCTTCATGCTTCATTTCATTCATTTCATGTTCCATTGCTGATACCCTTCCTTCCAGTTGATCACATCGGTTACTGAGGCTTGTGCATTCATCACGTAGTTCTCATGCCATGTTTTTCAGCTCCATCAGGTCCTTTAAGGACTTCTCTGCATTGGTTATTCTATTAGCCATTTGTCTAATTTTTTTTCAAAGTTTTTAACTTCTTTGCCATTGATTCGAACTTCCTTCTTTAACTCAGAGTAGTTTGATCTTCTGAAGCCTTCTGCTCTCAAATCGTCAAATTCATCCTCCATCCAGCTTTGTTCCATTGCTGGTGAGGAGCCACTTTCCTTTGGAGGAGGAGAGGTGTTCTGATTTTGAGAGTTTCTGGTTTTTCTGCTCCATTTTTTCCCCATCTTTGTGGTTTTATCTACCTATGGTCTTTGATGATGGTGACGTACAGATGGGTTTTTGGTTTGGATGTCCTTTCTGTTTGATAGTTTTCCTTCTAACAGTCAGGACCCTCAACTGCAGGTCTGTTAGAGTTTACTGGAGGTCCACTCCAGACCCTGTTTGCCTGGGTATCAGCAGCAGTGGCTGCAGAACAGCGGATATTCGTGAACCACAAATGCTGCTGCCTGATAGTTCCTCTGGAAGTTTTGTCTCCGAGGAGTACCCGGCCATGTGAGGTGTCAGTCTGCCCCTACTTGGGGGTGCCTCCCATTTAGGCTACTCAGGAATCAGGGACCCACTTGAGGCTGTCTGCCCATTCTCAGATCTCCAGCTGCATGCTGGGAGAACCACTACTCTCTTCAAAGCTGTCAGACAGGGACATTTAAGTCTGCAGAGGTTATTGCTGTCTTTTGTTTGTCTATGCCCTGCCCCTAGAGGTGGCACCTACAGAGGCAGGCAGGCCTCCTTGAGCTTTGGTGGGCTCCACTCAGTTCGAGCTTCCAGGCCTCTGTTTGCCTGCTCAAGCCTGCGCAATGGCGGGCGCCCCTCCCCCAGCCTGGCTGCTGCCTTGCAGTTTGATCTTAGACTGCTGTGCTGGCAATGAGCGAGGCTCCATGGATGTAAGACCCTCTGAGCCAGGTGTGGGATATAATCTCCTGGTGTGCCATTTGTTAAGCCCATTGGAAGAGCGCAGTATTAGGGTGGGAGTGACCCGATTTTCCAGGTGCCGTCTGTCACCCCTTTCTTTGACTAGGAAAGGGAATTCCCTGACCCCTTGCTCTTCCCAGGTGAGGTGATGCCTTGCCCTGCTTCGGCTCACGCACCGTGCGCTTCACCCACTGTCCTGCACCCGCTGTCTGGCACTCCCCAGTGAGAGGACCCCAGTACATCAGTTCGAAATGCAGAAATCACCCATCTTCTCTATTGCTCATGCTGGGAGCTGTTCCTATTCGTTCCTATTCCTGTTCCTGGCTCCCCCCCTAGTCTTTTTTTCTTTTGTCTCCTCTGACTGTGTATTTTCAAATTACCTGTCTTCAAGTTCACTCTTTCTTCTACTTGATCAATTCTGCTATTAAAAGACTCTGATTAATTCTTCTATATGCCAATTACATTTTTCAACTCCAGAATTTCTGATTAATTCTTTTTAATTATTTTAATCTTCTTGTTAAGTTCAACTGATAGAATTCTGAGTTCGTTCTCTGTTATCTTGAATTTCTTTGAGTTTTCTCATTACAGCTGTTTTGAATTGTCTGTCTGAATGGTCACATATCTCTGTTTCTCCAGAATTGATTCCTGTTACCTCATTTAGTTCATTTGGTGAGGTCATGTTTCCTGATTGGTGTTAATGTTAGTACATGTTTTTGGATATGTGGGCATTGAAAATTCAGTTATTTATTTTAGTCTTCACTGTCTGGGCTTATTGATCCCTGTCCTTTTTTGGAAGGCTTTCTGGACATTTGAAAGAACTTGGGTGCTGTGATCTACATTGTATCTGCTTTAGGGGGCATGCCAAGCCCTGTAACACTGTGATTCCTGCAGACTTATAGAGGTACCACCTTGATAATCTTGAAAAAATTCCAGGACACTTCTCTGGATTACCAGGAAGAGACTTTTTTTTCTTCCCCTACTTTCTCACAAACAGAGTCTCTCCTGCTCTGTTCTGAGCCACCTATAGCTGGGAGTGAAGTGACACAAATAGCACTGTGGCCACCGGCACTATGACTGCACTGGGTGAAACCTAAAGCCAGCACAGCACTGGGCTTCACCCACAGCCTGCTGTAACCACTCCCTGGACATTGCCTATGTTTGCTCAAGACCCTGGGGCTCTACAGTTAGTCAGGGGCAAAGCCAGCTGTCCTGTGTCATTCCCTTCAACGTGGTGAGTTCTCCTAGGCCCTACATGGGTCCAGAGATGCTTTCCAGGAATCAGGAACTAGGAACAAAACTTTAGAATTCTACCTGGTGTTCTATTGTACTGTGGCTGAGCTGACACTCAAACTACAAGATGCAGCTCTTTCCACTCTTCCCTCCTCTTTCCAAAGGCAGAGAAGCCTCATCTGGTAGCCACTGTCACCACAGGCCATGGGGAGTACTTCCAGAATACTAACAATGTTTCTTTGAGACCTGAGGTGTTTTAAGTCAGCTTGTGGTGAATGCTGCCTGGCCTGGTACTCATCCTTCAGGATAGTGGGCTCGCCTCTGGCCCAAGGCATGTCCAGAAATGCTGTCTATCATGGAACCAACCCAAATGCCCATCAATGATAGCCTGTATAAAGAAAACGTGGTCCATATACACCATGAAATACTGTGCATCCATAAAAAGGAATGAGTTCATGTCCTTTTCAGGGACATGGCTGAAGCTGGAAGCCATTATAATCAGCAAACTAATGCAGGAACAGAAAACCAAACACCACATGTTCTCACTTATAAGTCAAGTTGAACATTGAGAACACATGGACACAGACAGGGGAACAACACACACCAGGGCCTGTTGGGGGGGGGGTGTGAGGGGAGGCAGCTTAGAGGATGGGTCAATAGGTGCAGCAAACCACCTGGCACACATATACCTATGTAACAAACCTGCACGTTCTGCACATGTATCCTTTTTTTTTTTTAAAGAAATAAAGAAAAAAAGAAATTCTGTCTCTGAGTCAAGTCCTGGAACTGGGGACCCCAAGAGCCCACTTGATGCTCTATTGCCCTGTGGCTGTGCTAATACCCAAGGTGCAGGACACAGTCCCCTTTAATTTGCCCTTTTGTTTTTCTCAATCAGAAAGAGTTTCCTCCAATAGCCACCACAGATGATAATGTGCTAAGTCTCACCTGGAGTCAACATGTCTCAGAGGCTCACCCAAGGTTCTTGATGTACTACCTGGGTATCAGTGTCAAAGGTGTTTGAACCAAAGTGACTCCATCTTGAATAGGGGCTGGGTAAAATAAGGCTGAGACCTAGTGGGCTGCATTCCCAGAAGGTTAAGCATTCATAGTCACAGAATGAGATAGGAGGTTCGCAGAAGATACAGGTCATAAAAACCTTGCTGATAAAACAGGAAGCTGGCCAAAACCTGCCAAAACCAAGATGGCAAATGAAAGTGACCTCTAGTCATCCTTATTGCTCATTACATGCAAATTATAATACATTAGGATGCCAAAAGTTACTTCCACCAGCACCATGACAGTTTACCAATGCCAGAGCAACATCTGGAAGTTACTCTATATCTTCTAAAAAAGTAAGGAACCCTCAGTTATATGAATTGCCTATTCCTTTCCCAGAAAACTAGTAAATAATTCACCCCTTGTTTAGCATCTAATCAAGAAGTAACTAAGTATACTCAGTTGAGCAGCTCATGCTGCTGCTCTGCCTGTGGAGTAGCCATTGTTTATTCCTTTACTTTCTTAAACTTGCTTTCACTTTACTCTATGGACTGGCCCTGAATTCTTTCTTGTGCAAGGTCCAAAAACCTCTCTTGTGGTCTGGATCAGGACCTCTTTCTGTTAATATCACTGCTGGTTATTTAGGGCCTTAAAACTTTTCAGTTAACAGACAATAAATGCTGCTAGAACTAGGTCTTTCTCTTCAAGGCAGCAGGTTCCCTCTGTCCCAGGGTGTGTTTAGAAATATCATCCAGGAAATAAGTCCTGGAAACGGGGTCTCATGATCCATACCGGTGCCCTATCCTGCTGTGGCTGGTAGTCAAGATGTAAGACAAAGTCCTTCACACTCTTACATCTCCCTTTCTCAAGCAGAAGAAAGGAGTCTTTTGGGAGCCACGAGCTGTGCAGCTCGGGGTTTGGGTGGGGTGATGCCAGCACTCCCTCAGCAGTCCTAGCCTGTGTATCAGTAGGTCATGTAGCCCCCCCACTACCTCAGTTCACTGATTCTGGGCCCAGTTCAGCACTGGAACTCGCCTTAGAGTTGCAGTCCTTTCGGCCTAGACTGCATTTTAAATTTACGTAGTCATCCAGAGTAGTTTAGCCCATGGTGATGAGGTTTGTGGGAACTCAAGTTCAGACTGCTGGTATTGGTGATTCTCTTCTAGCTAGGGCTGGTTTAAGTGCTCCCTCTGTGGGTGGGCATCAGCTGAATTTGGTCTGATTTCTCTTCCTGCTCTAACAGCACAACACTCAGTTCAGTGCTTACAATCGCTGTGTTCTTTCTCCCCCAGCACCCAGAGAGACTCTCTGCACCAAATTCCCACTGCCTGTGGAAGGGGAGGGTGGCATCAGCAATACAAGGCTGTTTTTTCTATCTCTTCACTGCCTCTTTCAGTGATACAAAGATAAAAGAAGGTAATATGAGGGCTCACCTGATTTATGGTTTTTATAGAGGTGTTTTTTTCTCTGCAGATAGTTGTTAACTTGGTGTCCTTGCAGGCAAGACAATCTGGGAAGACTTCTATTTCATCACCCTGCTGCCTATCTCCTGCATTGTCTTTATTTAGTCTATCATTGATGGGCATTCAGGTTGATTCCATAACTTTGCTATTGTAAATAATGCTGTGAAGAACATATATATACATGTGTCTTTAGGGTGGAATAATTTATATTCCTTTGGGTATATACTCAATAATGGGATTGCTGGGTCAAATGGTAATTCTGTTTTAAGTTCTTTGAGAATCACTGCACTGCTTTTCACAATGGCTGAACTAATTTACATTCCCACCAGCAGTGTATAAGCATTACCTTTTCTCCTCAACCTCACCAGCATCTGCTTTGTTTAGACATTTTAATCATAGCCTTTCTTACTGGTCTGAGCTGGTATCATATTATGGTTTTGATTTGCATTTCTCTAGTGATCAGTGATGTTGAGCATTTTTTCATATGCTTGTTGGGCATGTGTATATCTTCTTTTGAAAGGTGTCTGTTCGTGTCCTTTGCTCACTTTTTAATGGAGTTGTTCGCTTTTTGCTTTTAAAACTTACATTTCTTATAGATACTGAAATTTAAACTTTTTTGGATGCATAGTTTGTAAATATCTTCTCCTTTTCTTTACATTGCTGGTTCATTCTGTTGATAGTTTCTTTTGCTATGCAGAAGCTCTTTTGTTTAATTAGTTTCAATTTGTCAGTTTTTGTTTTTGTTGCAATTGCTTTGCCGAGGCCTATGTCCACAGTGCTATTTCCTATGTTGTCTTTCAGGCTTTTCATAGTTTCAGGTTGCACATTTAAGTCTTTAATCGATCTTGAATTAGTTTTTGTATATAGTGTAAGGAAGTTGTCCAGTTTTAATCTTCTGCATATGGCTAGCCAGTTATACCATAATATTTTATTGAATAGGGAGTACTTTTCCCATTGCTTGTTTTTGTCAACTTTGCCAGAGATGAAATGGTTGCAGGTGTGTGGCATTGTTTCTATGCTGTCTATTCTGTTTCATTTGTCTATGTGTCTGTTTTTGTACCAGTATCATGCTGTTTTGGTTACTGTAGCCTTGTAGTATAGTTTGAAGTCTGGTAACTTGATACCTCTAGCTTTGCTCTTCTTTATTGATGTTGCCTTGGATATTTGGGCTCTTTGTTGGTTCCATATGGATTTTAAAATAGTTCTTCCTGATTCTGTGAGGAGTGTCATTGGTAGTTTGGTAGGAATATAAATGAATCTGTAAATTGTTTTAGGTGGTATGTTAGCATGTTCTTGCATTGTTATAAAGAAATGCCTGAGACTGGTTAATGTATTAGAAAAAGTGTTTTATTTGCTCAGAGTTCTGCAGACTGTATAGAAAGCATAGCCGTATAGCCAGTACAGCATAGCTGTACCAGTACTATACTGTTTTGGTTCCTGGAAGCTTATTGTATAGTTTGAAGTTGAATAACGTGATACATCCAGGTTTGTTCTTTTTGCTTAGAATTGCCTTAGCTGTTCACACTGTTTTTTGGTTCCATAGGAATTTTAAAATAGTTTTCCTAATTCTGTAAAGAATGTCATTGGTAGTTTGATAGGAGTAGCTTTGAATCTGTAAATTACTTTGGGCAGTATGGACATTTTAACAATATTAATTCTTTCTATCCATGAGTATGGAATATTTTTCCATTTGTTTTTGTCATTTCTGAATTCTTTTGAGCAGTGTTTTAAAATTCTCATTGCAGATATTTTTCACTTCCCTGCTCAGTTGTATTCCTATTGAGCACCTCCCTGCTCAGTTGTCTGCACAAAGGGATAGTTAACTTTTTCTCTTATTATTTGGATGCCTTTTATTTCTTTCTCTTGCCTGATTGCTCTGGCCATGGCTTCCAGTACTACATTGAATACAAGTGGTGAGAGCGGGCATCCATTTCTTATTCTGGTTTTCAATGGGAATGCTTCCAGCTTTTTTTCATTAAGTATAATGCTGGTGGTTGGTTTTTCATAGATGGCTCTTATTATTTTAAAGTATGTTCTTTCAATGCCCTGTTTCTTGAAGGTATTAAACATGAAGGGATTTTGAATTTCATTAAAAGTCTTTTCTGCATCTATTGAGATAATCTTGTAATTTTTGTTTTCAGTTTTGTTTATATGATGAATCCCATTTATTGATTTGCAGATTTTGAACTGACCCTGCCTACCAGGGATGGAGCCTACACATTCATGGTGGAAGAGCTTTCTGTTATGCTGTTGGATTTGGTCTGCTAGTATTTTGTTAAGGATTTTTGCATCAATATTCTCCAAGGATATTGGCCTGAAGTGTCTTTTTAACATTTTGCCTCTGCCAGGTTTTGGTATTAGAATGATGATGGCCTCATAGAATGAGTAAGGAAGGAGTACACTTTCCACGATTTCTGGAATATTTTCAGTAGGAATGGTTCCAGTTATTCTTTACATATCTGATAGAATGTGCCTGTGAATCTCTCTGGTCTAGGGCTTTATCTTGTTGATATCCTTTTTATTATTGATTTAATTTTGGAACTCCTTATTGGTCAGTTCAAGGATTTAAGTTCCTCCTGGTTATACCTTGGGAGGTTGTATGTTTCCAGGAATTTATCCATTTCTTCTAGGTTTTTTGCTTGTATGCATAGAGGTGTTTGTAGTGGTCTTTGAAAGTTTTTTGTATTTCTGATGCGTCAGTGGTAATGCCTGCTTTGTCATTTCTGATTGTGGTTATTTGTATCTTTTCTCTCTCTCTCTCTTTTTTTTTTTTTTTTTTTTTTTTTACCAGTCTAACTAGTGGCCTATGTATCTTATTAATTCTTTCAAATAACCAATTCCTGGATTTTTTGATCTTTTGTTTTTGTTTTTTTGTGTGTATGTGTCTCAATATTTTTCAGTTAGCTCTGATTTTGGTTATTTATCAACTGCTAGCTTTGGGGTTGATTTGCCCTTCTTTCTCTAGTTCCTTTGGTAATGTTCACTTGTTAATTTGAAATCATTCTAACTTTTTGATGTGGGCTTGTAACACTATAAACTTCCCTCTTAAGTCTGCTTTAGCTGTAGCCCAGACATTCTGGTATGTTTTATATTTGTTCTCGTTAGTTTCAAAGGATTTTTTTGCTTCCTGTCTTAATTTTGTTGTTTACACAAGGTCATTCAGGAGCATGTTGTTTGTCATGTAATTGTAGGTTTTGAGCAAGTTTCTTAGCATTGATTTCTGTTTTTATTGCCATATCATCTGAGAGTCTGATTGGAATAATTTATTTTAAAAATTTTGATGAGTATTGCTTTATGGCTAATCAATACAATGTTGATATCTCCCACTATTACTGTGTGGTCATTTAAGTCTCTTTGTAGGTCTCTACAAAGTTCATGTAGGTTCCCAAACATAAACTCACTCTACGATTTTCTGGTTCTTAATACCTTGTTAGATGGTCAGGTTACAAATATTTTCTTCTATTCTGTGGGTTGTCTCTTCACTTTGTCTATTGCTTCCTTGGCTGGTTAGAAGCTCTTTAGCTTGATTCAATTTTACTTTTTAATTTTTTTCTTTTGTTGCTTGTGTTTTTGAAACTTGCTTTATGGCCAAGAATATGGTCTATTTTGAAGAATTTTTAGTCTCAAATGACAAAACTGTATATTTTGTGTTTGTTTGGTAGAACATTCTATAAAAATCTACAGCTCCATTTTGTCTAGAGACAAGTTTTAGTCCAGTTTCTTTATTAATTTTCTACCTCAGTAACCTGTGCGCTGCTCTCAGTGGGGTGTTGAAGTCCTCCACTATTATTTTGTCAATGTCTATCCCTTTGCTTAGGCCTAGTAGTGTTTGTTTTATGGGTCTTGGTGCACTGGTTGTAGGTGCATAGAAATTTGGAATGCTTATATTGTCTTTTATTTAACAATTTTTCATTATATAATCACTTTATTTTCACTTTTTTTTAGTTTTTTTTTTAAATTATTATACTTTAGGTTTTAGGGTACATGCGCACAATGTGCAGGTTTGTTACATATGTATCCATGTGCCATGTTGGTTTGCTGCACCCATTAACTCGTCATTTAGCATTAGGTATATCTCCTAATGCTGTCCCTCCCCCCTCCCCCCACCCCACGACTTTCACTTTTAAAATTGTTTTCGAGTTAAAGTCTATTTGTCTGATATATGTATAGCTACTCCTGCTCATTTATATTTTCAATTTCCATGGCATATATTTTTATATCCCCTCTACATTGACTCTTTTAGTCATAGTGTTGTTTTCTAATTACTTTGTATTCTCCATTGTGTAATTGTTTTATAGAATCTGTGAGCTATACATTTATATGTGCTTTTATATTGGTAAGCATATTCTTCTTGTTTCCATATTTAGATACTCTTTAAGCATTTCTTGTAGTTTTGGTCTGGTGATAATGAATACCCTTGGCATTTGCCTGTCAGAGAAAGACTTAATTTGTCTTTCATCTGTGAAGCTTAGTTTGGCAGGATATAAATTTGTGGCTAGCATTTTTTCTTTAAGAAGGGTAAGTCTGGGAGCAGTGGCTCACATCTGTAATCTCAGAATTTTGGGAGGCTGAGGCGGGTGGATTACCTGAGGTCAGGAGTTAGAGACCAGCCTGGCCAACATGGTGAAACCCTGTCTCTACTTAAAATACAAAAAAATTAGCTGGGTGTGGTGTCGCGTGCCTGTAGTCCCAGCTACTCGGGAGGCTAAGGCAGAAGAATTGCTTGAAGCCAGGAGGCGGATGTTGCAGTGAGCCGAGATTGTGCCACTGCACTCCAGCCTGGGTGACAGAGTGAGACTCAATCTCAAAAGCAAAAACAACAAACAAACAAACAAAAAGGCTAAAAATAGGCCCCAATCTCTTCTGGCCTTTAAAGTTTCTACTGAGAGATCTGCTGTTATTCTGATTAGAGAGATTTCTTTCATAGGTGATTTGACACTTCTTTCTAGCTGCTCTTAAGATGTTGTCATTCACATTGACTGGCTAGTTTGATGACTATATACCTTGCTGATGTTAATTCTGTAAAGCATCTACAGTGTGTTTTCTGAGTTTCTTCCATCTGGATGTCTGCCTTTCTAAGAAGACCAGGGAAAACATCCTGAATTATTTCCTCAGATGTGTTTCCCAAACATTTACTTTTTCTTTTTCCTCACGAATGCCTGTTACTTGTCTGTTTGATAACTTTGAATAATGCCATATTTCTCAATGATTTGTTCATTATTAAAAAATGTTTTTTAAATTTTTGTCTGATTTTGTTAATTCAAAAGACCAGTCATTATGCTCTGAAATTCTTTTTTGCTTGGTTTCATCTGTTGTTAAAGCTTTTTTATTTTTATTTATTTATTTATTTATTTATTTATTTATTTATTTATTTTTTGAGATGGAGTCTTCCTCTGTCACCCAGGCTGGAGTGCAGTGGCATGATCTTGGCTCACTGCAAGCTCTGCCTCCCAGGTTCATGCCATTCTCCTGCCGCAGCCTCCTGAGTAGCTGGGACTACAGGCACCTGCCACCACGCCCGGCTAATTTTTTGTACTTTTAGTAGAGACGGGGTTTCACTGTGTTAGCCAGGATGGTCTCGATCTCCTGACCTTGTGATCTGCCCACCTCGGCCTCCCAAAGTGCTGGGATTACAGGCTTGAGCCACCGTGCCCGGCCTGTTAAAGCTTTTAACTGGGTATTTTGAAATTTATTTGGTGATATTTTTATTTCCAGAAGTTATATTTGTTTTTCTTTAATATATATATATATACGTATATATATGTATATACGTATATATATGTATATATGTGTATATATATGTATATATGTATATATATGTGTATATATGTATATATGTATATATATGTGTATATATATGTATATATGTATATATATATGTATATATATGTGTATATATGTGTATATATGTATATATATATATTCTGAATTGTTTTTCTGTTTTTTTGTGTGTTGGTTTTCAATTTTCTCTTGGGTCTCATTGAGTTTCATTACAATCCATACTTTGATTTTATCATATCGGGGAATCCACCCCAATATTCACGTAGGTTCTTTTCTATTTTTCCTAAGTGTCAGCTGGCTTGAGAAATAAAGGGACAGAGTACAAAAGAGAGAAATTTTAAAGCTGGGCATCCCGGGGAGACATCACATGTCGGTAGGTTCCGTGATGCCCCACAAGCCGCAAAAACCAGCAAGTTTTTATTAGGGAGTTTCAAAAGGGGAGGGAGTGTGCGAATAGGTGTGGGTCACAGACATCAAGTATTTTACAAGGTAATAGAATATCACAAGACAAGTGGAGGCAGGGCAAGATCACAGGAACACAGGACTGAGGCAAAATTAAAATTGCTAATGAAGTTTTGGGCACCATTGTCATTGATAACGTCTTATCAGGAGACAGGGTTTTGAGATCAACCGGTCTGACCAAAATTTATTAGGCGGGAATTTCCTCTTCCTAATAAGCCTGGGATTGCTATGGGAGACTGGGGTCTATTTCACCCCTGCAGCCTCGAACATAAGAGACGACCACACCCTGGGGGGGCCAGTTCAGAGACCCACCCCCAGGTGCACATTCTCTTTCTCAGGGATGTTCCATGCTGAGAAAAAGAATTCAGAGATATTTCTCCCATTCGCTTTTGAAAGAAGAGAAATATGGCTCTGTTCTGCCTGGCTCACTGGCGGTCAGAGTTCAAAGTTATCTCTCGTATTCCCTGAACAATTGCTGTTATCCTGTTCTTTCTTCAAGGTGCTCAGATTTCATATTGCTCAAACACACATGCTGTACAATCTGTGCAGTTAACGCAATTATCACGTGGTCCTGAAGTGACATACATCTTCCTCAGCTGACAGGATTAAGAGATTAAAGTAAAGACAGGCATAGGAAAGCACAAGGGTATTGACTGGGGAAGTGATAAGTGTCCATGAAATCTTTACAATTTATGTTTAGAGATTGCAGTAAAGACAGGCATAAGAAATTACAAAAGTATTAATTTGGGGAACTAATAAATGTCCATAAAATCTTCACAATCCACGTTCTGCTGTGGCTTCAGCCGATCTCTCTGTTTGGGGTCCCTGACTTCTCGCAACATTATCATCTGTCATTTCAGAGTTTGTATTTTGTTTAGGATACATTGATAGAAAGCTAGCGTGATCTCTGGGGGATCACAGCACTACTTTTTCATGATCCTGAAGTTATTACACTCATTTCTTTTTATCTGGGTAAGCTGCCACTTCTTATTTTTAATTTTTAATTAAAATTTTTTCTCTTTAGGAGTGTAACTGTTGATTTTTTTTCCCTTAATAATGTAACTGTTTCCTCTTTAAGAGTGTATCTGTTGCATATTCTGCACCTTTGGCTTTCTTTCTTTGTATCTTTAGGGGACCAAGGCTCCATATAAATTCCTTGGTTATAGATAACTTTAATGTAGTGGTTTACCTAAATGTGGGTTGTTTGTAAGTTTTTATAGTAGTGTACTGTATATGTTAGTAGGCTTATTGTTTCCTGCAGATATGGGGAGATGGAGGTCTCAAGAGGACTATCCTATTCCCTAGTGCTGTGCACTTCTGTCAGCAGTATATTGGGTTGCATAATTCACTTTACAGGCCAGTAGGTGGCAATTGTGAATCAAGTGCTGTACAATAGTGTCAGATAATTTTTAACAGGCAATGAAGGTTGACTTCCTGGCCAGTAGATGGTGCTTGCAGGAGAGAGACAGCTGCGGCAGTGGCAGTGGGATTTTTACTTGGCTTTAATCAGGGGAACTACCTTGCTGTCCTGGGCAATAGGTCCAGCATTGAAGCTTCCAGTGTCCTTGTCCTATGCTCCACCACCAAGGTAGGTAGAGGGGATAAATCTGGTAGTGGCGGGTCAGGCAGCCATGTGAACAAGACCTTCAAGATACGTATCAGTGCCAACCTTGTCAGGGGTCTAGGAGCAGCCCTCAGGCCACTGGGACAACCCCCAAAAAGGGGTAGAGGGCATCTCCTGTGCCACAGAGCCTGTGAAGAGGAAGAGGTGTGGTCCAGATGTTTTAGCATAGGAGTGGGACTCACCCAGCTGTCACACCCTAACCCCTTGGGCCTCTCTACAGTGTCCAGCCACTGGCAGCAGGTCAGGATGGTTAGGTTAAACCCAAGCAGTCTGCATTCTGATCACCAAGCTGTCCAAGGTTATGAGACTGCCATGTGCGGCAGAAATTCTGGCTATTAGGCCACAACATTCCCAGTTTGATCTCATGAAGAAAGGCTTACCCAGCTGCCATGCCACAGCATGCACAGGCATCACATTCTTCTCTGTGTTCTGACAGTGGGGGCTCCTTTGCAGCTCAACATTGTATCACAAATTTTGTCTCCAGGTCTCTGTATGATATGCTTGAAGGCGTTCCAAAGCCCAAGCACTAACTGTAATAAAGAGGTTTGAACTTCTCCCAGGTCACCACAAAACACTACGCAAATAATGCAATGGTGGCTATACTGTAGGCCTCCTCACTGTGGGAACAGGGAGGTGGGCAGTCTTCAGAGGAACTGGCCAGTGTGGGGTACATGGTTTGAATGCACCTTGGTCCACAGCAATGGTGGTATAACCTGTCTGTGGCATGTGTGAGTGTACCTGGAACTCTGCTCTCTCCCCTTTCTGTCAGACAGCAGCAGCACCCACAGCTCAGGCATTATGCAGAACCCTTATAGATGGGCACCCATAATCACATTTTGCTGCAGCTACCCAGTGCATGGAAGCCTTTGGGGCTTCACATGAGTTTGAGCAGTGCTACTGTGTGGTCAAGAAACAGCTCCCTCCGCCAGTCAGGAGGTCTAAAGGGGTTGTGGAGCTCTCCTATAGTTAAGATTGCAGAGGTTCATGGTCAAAATGTGAAGCCCCAGAGTCCCCTTACTCACCTCCTGCTTGGATCTGGGTCCAGGGGATGGTCCTTCTGCTCAGTAACTGAGCAGGAAGCCCTGCTTCCTCTCTCTTCACTAATATTCCCCATTAGCTCTCTGCCAAATTTCAGTGCTCTTTCTCAAAATTCTGTTCAAAGTGTGAAGATTTACTCAATATTTTGGTTTCTATCTGTAAAAGAAAGAGCCACGTTCTAGCTGCAGCTAGTCAGTAATATTGATCTTTCTGAATTGAGAATTTAAAAAGGTTTTTTCCTTAACTTCTCCAATGACACATTGCTGGTTCAGGAGCATGTTGTTTAATTTCCATGTGTTTTTGTATTTTCTGAGGTTCCTCTAGTTATTAATTTGTAGTTTTATTCCATTGTGGTCAGAAAAGGTGTTTAGTATAATTTTTATGTAAAAATTATTCAAACTTGTTTTGTGGCCTAATGTATGATCTAATCGGGAGAATGTTCCATGTGCTGATGAAAAGAATGTGTCTTCTGTACCAGCTGGGTGAAATGTTTTGTAAATGTCAGTTAGACCTAATTGACCTAGTGTGTAAGTTAACTCTGCTATTTCCTTGTTGATTTTCTGTCTGGATTATTTTCCCATTACTGAGAAAAGGATGTAAAAATTCTCTATTATTATTGTATTGTGGTTTGTCTCTGCCTTGCGATTTATTTGATATGGTTTGTGCATGTCTCCACCCAAATCTCATCTTGAATTGTAGCCCCCATAATCCCCATGTGTCATTAGAGGGACCTGGTGAGAGGTAATTGAATCATGCGGTTGGGCTTTCCCATGCTGTTCTTGTGATAATGAATAAGTTTCATGAGATCTGATGGTTTTATAAAGCGCAGTTCCCTGCACATGCTCTCTTGCCTGCCGCCATGTAAGATGTGCCTTTGCTCCTCCTTCATGTTCTGCTATGATCGTGAGGCCTCCCCAGCCATGTAGAACTGTGAGTCCATTAAACCTCTTTTTCTTCATAAATTACCCAGTCTTGGGTATTTCTTCATAGCAGTATGGATATAGACTTGTACATATTAATGTTTGCTTTCCATACAGTGGAGCTCTGGGGTTGGTGTTGGTGTTGGTATTGGTGTTATAGATACTTACACTTGTTATGTTTGCTTGTTGAATTGGCCCCTTTATCATTATATAGTGACAATCTTTGTTTTTCAGTTTTGATTTATAGTCCTTTAAAACTGATTTATGTGTAGCTACTCCTGCTTTTTTCTGGTTTCCAGTTATGGGGAATATCTTTTTCTACTACTTCACTTTTAGCTTATGTGTGTCTTTATAGGTAAAGTGAATTTCTTTAAGGCAGCATATATTTAACTTTATTTCTTTATTTACTCACCCTCACTTTACCTTTTAATTAAATAATTTAGACCATCTGCATTCAGCATTTCTTTTTATTTTTAATTTTTGTGGTTACATTCTAGGTGTATATATTTATGTGTTACATGTGATATTTTGATAGACTTGTAATGTGTAATGATCACCTCAGGGTAAGTAGAGTATCCATCACCTCAAGCATTTATCCTTTGTGTTAAAAACAGTCCAGTTATACTCTTTTAGTTATTTAAAACAGTACAATTAAATGATTTTTTATTACAGTCACCTTGTTGTGTTAGCAAACATTAATTCATATTCATTCTTTCTATTATTTAGTACTCATTAATCATACCTAATTCCCCCACCCATCCTTTCACTACTCTTCCTAGCCTCTGGAAGTGATGTTTCTACTCTATATCTCCATTTGTTTGTGGACATTAGGTTGCTTCCAAATCTTGACTATTGTTAATGGTGCTTCAATAAACATAGGAGTAAGATATCTTTTCAATATATTGATATTCTTTCTCTCAGGTATATACACAGGAGTGGCATTCCTGGATCATATGGTAGCTCTATTTTTAGTTTTTTGAGGAATCCCCAAATTGTTCTCTGTAGTGATTGTACTAATTTACATTCCCACTAACAGTATACAAGGGTTCTCTTTTTCCCACATTCTTGCCAGCATTTGTTATTGTATGACTTTTGGATAAAAGACATTTTAACTGGAGTTAGATGATATTAGATTGTATTTTGACTTGCATTTTTCTGATGATCAATGATGTTGAGCGCCTTTTCATATACTTGTTTGCTATTTGTATGACTGCTGTTCAGAAATGTCTATTCAGATCTTTTGCTCATTTTAAAATTGGATTGTTAGATTTATTTGTATAGCGTTGTTTCAGCTCTATATATTCTAGTTATTAATCCCTTGTCAGATGGGTAGTTTGCAAACATTTTCTTGCACTCTATGGGTTGTCTTTTCACATGGTTGATTGTTTTCCTTGCTGTGAGAAAGCTTTTTAACTTGATGTGATCCCATTTATCTATAGTATGGGAAAGAGATGAGATTCTTTGGGAGTATATGAAACTGGGACGGAGAATCTGGAGACTTCAATAATCTTGTTATTATGTTCTTTAACAACTGGTAGTACAGAATTTCCAAAGAGCTCTCGGTTCTTCATGTTTCTATTTTAATGTAAACTGAAAATAAGAAAAATTTTTAGTATTCTATTTAAAGAGAGTAAACTGAAAAAGAAGTGCATGTTTAAAGCTATTTTCAAACGTTTTAGAATAGCATTCACAGCCTTTCTCAATAAAGCCTCAGTTTTTCCAATTTCATCTTTTGTGACTGCTTTTGCTCATTATATTATCTTATTGCTTTTGTCCTCATCACAATTCCCAAACCACAGCGTGAGTGCCTAAGCATACAAGTTTTATTTGAGCCAATACTGTTTATTTAAATAAAATAAGACTATACCTCGCTAAAATAAAATATCTAGTATATTTTTAGACATGTCTTTTATTATGCATGTGTGAGAAAAGGAATTTTAGCCATGGGCCTTTTCTAATTTTGTTGAGCAATTTTTACAAATCTTTACACTTTTTAGGGACACAGAGATACCAATTAAAACATCATTGCTAGGGCAAAAAAATTTCAAGCATGACAACCAATCAGAATTATTTGCTTCTCCTCTAAGGATACTTTTATTGAACCTGGTAACAATTTTATAAAAGTTAGGCGTTTATACACAATCCTTTATTCAAATTTTCTTTCAAGGGCATATTACTATTAACAGAGAATGAAACAAATTAGTAACAGTCTAGAATATTTGCACAGGACTCCATGTTATGTAGAAAAAATAAAATTGTTATTGTTACAAATGTTCTAAATGTTACATCTGACTAAATAAGTCTATTGGAATGGGTTTGTGCTGCTGAACAATTTTCTTGCACAGCTGTAGGGAAAATGAGAGATCTCCATTTTTTCAGATTTTTAAATTAATTATACTTACAATTTTAAAACTTGTCTAGAATTTTTTTGTTAGCAAAAACAAACCAAACCCAAACAAAACATAACCTCCAAAGCTACATGTTACTGAGAATACTGGAGCCCAGGAGGAATACAATTTTACTTATCAGTAAAATTTCAAGCATATAGCATTAATTGCCCACTATATCTATGCCTGAAATCTATCTCTCCACCCTTATTATTGTCATCTGGCAAAGCTCTATATCTTCATAAAATATCGCATGCTTTTTGAAGCTTTTGAAATCTCCACAATGAATAATTGAATCTTGTCCTAGGTACTTTTATAGATATCCCTGTTTTGATCTTACTTTAGTTTTTTCTCTTTTTAAATTATTTAATAAAATATTTTATAACTTATAGAAAGTTGCAAAACTAGTACAGTGAATTCTCATGGACTCTTCATTCAGCATCTCATAATGTTGACATTTTACATAAGCATACCAGAATTATGTTAACTAGGAAATTATCATCAGTACAACACTATTAACTCTTTGCAGATCTCATTAGAATTTTACCCATTTTTTTTCACTGATGTCCTTTTTGGTTCCAGGATCCAACTCAGAATACCACATTGCATTTAGTTGTCATGTCTCCTTAATCTCCTCCAATCTGTAGCAGGTCTACATTTTTTCCTTGTATTTTGTTATTTTTTCTTGCATTGATATGATATTGCAATACAAGATTATTTGCCCAACAGTGATCTTGTATTTTCCTCAATTCTTCTATATTTGTTAACTGAAATGCTTCCTTAGGGAAGAGTGGTCCAGTCCAGTCTCCCCTATTTATTTAGTATATTATTTATTCATATCAGTAAGCAATAATCATGGATATTTATTTTATTCTATAAGTTATAATATTATCACTATTTTGTTACTATAAGGAGTATATTTATATAATTACTGTAATGGACAGAATTGTGTTTTTCCTTAAAAGATGTATCTACATTCTTACTTCCAGTACCTGTTATTGTGATTTCATTTGAATGTAACCTTATTTTTTTATTATTATTGTACTTTAAGTTTTAGGGTACATGTGCACAATGTGCAGGTTTGTTACATATGTATCCATGTGCCATGTTGGTGTGCTGCACACCTTAAATACTCCTAATGCTAAATGACGAATGTAACTTTATTTGCACAAAAAGCCTTTGAACTTGTAATTCAGTCAAGATTAGTGTGGACCCTAATTCAATAAATGGTGTCTTTATAACAGTAGGGAAATTTGGACAAAGAGACAGGAGACATTGTAGGACACCATAAAAAGATGGAGACAGAGATTGGAGTTCTGCGTCTGCAAGTGTCCAAAAGCCAATGGTTGCTGCAGACCACCAGAAGTTGAGAGGATCGTGGAACACATTCTCCCCTACAGCCTCCAGAATTTACCTGTCTTGCTGATACATTGATTTTGGACTTCTGGCCTCCAGAACTGTGAAATAATAAATTACTCCTGGTTTTTTTCTTTCTTTTTTTTTTTTATACTTTAAGTTTTAGGGTACACGTGCACAACGTGCATGTTTGTTACCCATGTATACACGTGCCATGTTGGTGTGCTGCACCCATTAACTCGTCATTTAGCATTAGGTATATCTCCTAATGCTGTCCTTCCCCCCTCCCCCACCCCACAACAGGCCCCAGTGTGTGATGTTCCCCTTCCTGTGCCCATGTGTTTTCATTATTCAATTCCCACCTATGAGTGAGAACATGTGGTGTTTGGTTTTTTGTCCTTGTGAGAGTTTGCTGAGAATGATGGTTTCCAGCTTCATCCATGTCCCTACAAAGGACATGAACTCATCATTTTTTATGGCTGTATAGTATTCCATGGTGTAGATGTGCCACATTTTCTTAATCCAGTCTATCGTTGTTGGACATCTGGGTTGGTTCCAAGTCTTTACTATTGTGAATAGTGCCGCAACAAACATACGTGTGCATGTGTCTTTATAGCAGCATGATTTATACTCCTTTGGGTATATACCCAGTAATGGGATGGCTGGGTGAAATGGTATTTCTAGTTCCAGATCCCTGAGGAATCGCCACACTGACTTCCACAATGGTTGAACTAGTTTACAGTCCCACCAACAGTGTAAAAGTGTTCCTATTTCTCCACTTCCTCTCCAGCACCTGTTGTTTCCTGACTTTTTAATGATGGTCATTCTAACTGGTGTGAGATGGTATCTCATTGTGGTTTTGATTTGCATTTCTCTGATGGCCAGTGATGATGAGCATTTTTTCATGTGTCTTTTGGCTGCATAAGTGTCTTCTTTTGAGAGGTGTTTGTTCATATCCTTTGCCCACTTGTTGATGGGGTTGTTTGTTTTTTTGCTTGTAAATTTGTTTGAGTTCATTGTAGATTCTGGATATTCACCCTTTGTCAGATGAGTAGATTGCAAAAATTTTCTACCATTCTGTAGGTTGCCTGTTCACTCTGATGGTAGTTTCTTTTGCTGTGCAGAAGCTCTTTAGTTTAATTAGATGCCATTTGTCAAGTTTGACTTTTGTTGCCATTGCTTTTGGTGTTTTAGACATGCCTATGTCCTGAATGGTATTGTCTAGGTTTTCTTCTAGGCTTTTTATGGTTTTAGGTCTAACATTTAAGTCTTTAATCCATCTTGAATTAGTTTTTGTATAAGGTGTAAGGAAGGGATCCAGTTTCAGCTTTCTACATATGATTAGCCAGTTTTCCCAGCACCATTTATTAAATAGGGAATCCTTTCCTCATTTCTTGTTTTTGTCAGGTTTGTCAAAGATCAGATAGTTGTAGATATGCAGCAATATTTCTGAGTGCTCTGTTCTGTTCCATTGATCTATGCCTCTGTTTTGGTACCAGTACCATGCTGTTTTGGTGGTACCAAAACATATACCATTCTGTTTATATGCTGGATTACGTTTATTGATTTTTGTATGGTGAACCAGGCTTGCATTCCAGGGATGAAGCCTACTTGATCATGGTGGATAAGCTTTTTGATGTGTTACTGGATTCAGTTTGCCAGTATTTTATTGAGGAGTTTTGCATCGATATTCATCAGGGATATTGGTCTAAAATTCTCTTTTTTTGTTGTGTCTCTGTCAGCCTTTGGTATCAGGATGATGCTGGTCTCATAAAATGAGTTAGGGAGTATTCCCTCTTTTTCTATTGATTCGAATAGTTTCAGAAGGAATGGTACCAGCTCCTCCTTGTACCTCTGGTAGAATTCGGCTGTGAATCCATCTGGTCCTGGACTTTTTTTGGTTGGTAAGGTATTGATTATTGCCTCAATTTCAGAGCCTGTTATCAGTCTATTCAGAGATTCAACTTCTTCCTGGTTTAGTCTTGGGAGGGTGTATGTGTCCAGGAATTTATCCATTCTAGATTTTCTAGTTTATTTGCGTAGAGGTGTTTATAGTATTCTCTGTTGATAGTTTGTATTTCTTTGGGATCGGTAGTGATATCCTCTTTATCATTTTTTATTGTGTCTATTTGATTCTTCTCTCTTTTCTTCTTTATTAGTCTTGCTAGTGGTCTATCAATTTTGTTGATCTTTTCCAAAATCCAGCTCCTGGATTCACTGATTTTTTGATGGGTTTTTGTGTCTCTATGTCCTTCAGTTCTGCTCTGATCTTAGTTATTTCTTGCCTTCCGCTAGCTTTTGAATGTGTTTGCTCTCGCTTCTCTAGTTCTTTTAATTGTGATGTTAGGGTGTCAATTTTAGATCTTTCCTGCTTTCTCTTGTGGGCACTTAGTGCTATAAATTTCCCTCTACACACTGCTTTGAATGTGTCTCAGAGATTCTGATATGTTGTGTCTTTGTTCCCGTTGGTTTCAAAGAACATCTTTATTTCTGCCTTCATTTTGTTATGTAATCAGTAGTTATTCAGGAGCGGGTTGTTCAGTTTCCATGTAGTTGAGCGGTTTTGAGTGTGTTTCTTAATCCTGAGTTCTAGTTTGATTGCACTGTGGTCTGAGAGACAGTTTGTGATAATTTCTGTTCTTTTACATTTGCTGAGGAGTGCTTTACTTCCAACTATGTGGTCAGTTTTGGAATAGGTATGGTGTGGTGCTGAAGAGAATGTATATTCTGTTGATTTGGGGTGGAGAATTCTGTAGATGTCTATTAGGTCTACTTGGTGCAGAGCTGAGTTCAGTTCCTGGATATCCTTGTTAACTTTCTGTCTCGTTGATCTGTCTAATGTTGACAATGGAGTGTTAAAGTCTCCCATTATTATTGAATGGGAGTGTAAGTCTCTTTGTAGGTCTGTAAGGACATGCTTTATGAATCTGGGTGCTCCTGTATTGGGTGCATATATATTTAGGATAGTTAGTTCTTCTTGTTGAATTGATCCCTTTACCATTATGTAATGGCCTTCTTTATCTCTTTTGATCTTTGTGTTTTTTTAAGCCATCCTGTTTGTGGTAGTTTTTTAGAGCAGCCATGGGACACTAATAAAGTTACTCATTTTTAAAAAAACTTTAATTTTTGATAGCTCCTTCAGGTTGATTCTTGTGTTATTTCTGATTTTGAGCATTTTTTCCACGTGCTTATTGGCTATTTGTATATCTTTCTGGAAGAAATGTCTATTTAAGACCACTGCCTATTTTATTTATTTATTTATTCCATCAAAAATGTAGCATTTATTACCAAGCAATAATTTATATATATATATATATATGTATTTTATTATTATTATACTTTAAGTTTCAGGCTACATGTGGACAATGTGCAGGTGTGTTACATATGTATTCATGTGCCATGTTGGTTTGCTGCACCCATTAACTCGTCATTTAGCAGTAGGTATATCTCCTAATGCTGTCCCTCTCCCTTTCCCCCACCCCACAACAGTCCCCGGGGTGTGATGTTCCCCTTCCTGTGTCCATGTGTTCTCATTGTTCAATTCCCACCTATGAGTGAGAACATGCAGTGTTTGGTTTTTTGTCCTTGTGATAGTTTACTGAGAATGATGGTTTCCGGTTTCATCCATGTCCCTACAAAGGACATGAACTCATCATTTTTTATGGCTGCATAGTATTCCATGGTGTAGATGTGCCACATTTTCTTAATCCAGTCTATCATTGTTGGACATTTGGGTTGGTTCCAAGTCTTTGCTATTGTGAATAGTGCCGCAGTAAACATACATGTGCCTGTGTCTTTATATCAGCATGATTTATAGTCCTTTGGTTATATACCCAGGAATGGGATGGCTGTGTCAAATGGTATTTCTAGTTCTAGATCCCTGAGGAATCGCCACACTGACTTCCACCGTGGTTGAACTAGTTTACAGTCCCACCAACAGTGTAAAAGTGTTCCTATTTCTCCACATCCTCTCCAGCACTTGTTGTTTCCTGACTTTTAATGATGGCCATTCTAACTGGTGTGAGATGGTATCTCATTGTGGTTTTGATTTTCATTTCTCTGATGGCCAGTGTTGATGAGCATTTTTTCATATGTCTTTTGGCTGCATAAATGTCTTCTTTTGAGGAGTGTCTGTTCATGTCCTTTGCCCTGTTTTTCATGGGGTTGTTTGTTTTTTTTTTCTTGTAAATTTGTTTGAGTTCATTGTAGATTCTGGATATTAGCCCTTTGTCAGATGAGTAGGTTGTGAAAATTTTCTCCCATTTTGTAGGTTGTCTGTTCACTCTGATGGTAGTTTCTTTTGCTGTGTAGAAGCTCCTTAGTTTAATTGGATCCCATTTGTCAATTTTGGCTTTTGTTGCCATTGCTTTTGGTGTTTTAGACATGAAGTCCTTTCCCACACCTATGTCCTGAATGGTACTGCCTAGGTTTTCTTGTAGGATTTTAATGGTTTTAGGTCTAACATTTAAGTCTTTAATCCATCTTGAATTAATTTTTGTATAAGATGTAAGGAAGGGATCCAGTTTCAGCTTTCTACATATGGCTAGCCAGTTTTCCCAGCACCATTTATTAAATAGGGAATCCTTTTCCCATTGCTTGTTTTTGTCAGATTTGTCAAAGGTCAGATAGTTGTAGATATGCATCATTATTTCTGAGTGGTCTGTTCTGTTCCATTGATCTATGCCTCTGTTTTGGTACCGGTACCAGTACCATGCTGTTTTGGTTACTGTAGCCTTGTAGTATAGTTTGAAGTCAGGTTGCGTAATGCCTCCAGCTTTATTCTTTTGGCTTAGGGTTGACTTGGTGATGCAGGCTCTTTTTTGGTTCCATATGAACTTTATAGTAGTTTTTTCCAATTCTGTGAAGTCATTGGTAACTTGATGGGGATGGCATTGAATCTGTAAATTACCTTGGGCAGTAGGGCCATTTTCACGATATTGATTCTTCTAACCCATGAGCATGGAATGTTCTTCCATTTGTTTGTATCCTTTTTCATTTCATTGTGCAGTGGTTTGTAGTTCTCCTTGACGAGGTCCTTCATGTCCCTTGTAAGTTGGATTCCTAGGTATTTTATTGTTTTTGAAGCAATTGTGAATGGGAGTTCGCTCATGATTTGGCTCTCTGTCTGTTATTTGTGTGTAAGAATGCTTGTGATTTTTGTACATTGATTTTGTATTCTGAGAGTTTGTTGAAGTTGCTTATCAGCTTAAGGAGATTTTGGGCTGAGACCATGGGTTTTTCTAAATATATAATCATGTCATCTGTAAACAGAGACAATTTGACTTTCTCTCTTCCTATTTGAATACCCTTTATTTTTTTCTCCTGCCTGACTGCCCTGGCCAGAAGTTCTAATATTATGGTGAATAGGAGTAGTGAGAGAAGACATCCTTGTTTTGTGCCGGTTTTCAACAATAATGCTTCCAGCTTGTGCCCATTCAGTGTGATATTCACTGTGGGTTTGCCATAAATAGTTTTTATTAGTTTGTGATACATTCCATCAATGCCTTGTTTATTGAGATTTTTTAGCATGAAGGGGTGTTGAATTTTGTAGAAGTCCTTTTCTGCATCTGTCCTGTGGGTTTTGTCATTGTTTCTGTTTATGTGATGGATTACGTTTATTCATTTGTGTACATTGAACCAGCCTTGCATCCCTGGGATGAAACCAACTTGGTCGTGGTGGATAAGCTTTTTGATGTTCTTCTGGTTTCAGTTTTCCAGTATGTTATTGAAGATTTTTGCATTGATGTTCGTCAGCAATATTTATCTGAAATTTTCTTTCTTTCTTCTTCTTTTTTTTTTTTTTTGGTGTGTCTCTGCCAGATTTGGGTATCAGGATGATGCTGGCCTTATAAAATTAGTTAGGGAGGAGTCCCTCTTTTCCTATTGTTTGGAATAGTTTCAGAAACAGTCGTACCAGCTCCTGTTTGTACTGCGGGTAGAATTCAGCTGTGATTTCATCTGGTTCTGAGCTTTTTTTGGTTTGTAGGCTATTAATTTCTGCCTGAATTTCAGAATTTCTTTTTGGTCTATTCAGGGATTCGACTTCTTCCTGGTTTAGTCTTGGGAGGGTGTATGGAATTTATCCATTTCTTTTAGATTTTCTGGTTTATTTGTGTAGAGGTGTTTATCGTATTTTCTGATGGTAGTTTGTTTTTCTGTGGGATCAGTGGTGATATCCCCTTTATCATTTTTTATTTTGTCTATTTGATTCTTCCCTCTTTTCTTCTTTATTAGTCTGGCCAGCAGTCTATCCATTTTGTTATTCTTTTCAAAAAATCCGCCTCCTGGATTCATTGATTTTTTGAAGGGTTTTTCATGTCTCGATCTTCTTCAGTTCTTCTCTGATCTTAGTTTTTTCTTATCTGCTGCTGGCTTTTGAATTTGCTTGCTCTTGCTTCTCTAGTCCTTTTAATTGCTATGTTAGGGTGTCAATTTTTGATCTTTCCTGCTTTCTCCTATGGGCATTTAGTGCTGTAAATTTCCCTCTAAACACTGCTTTAGCTGTATCCCAGAGATGCTGGTTCATTGTGTCTTAGTTCTCATTGTTTTCAAATAGCTTATTTATTTCTGCCTTTATTTCATTATTTACCCAGTAGTCATTCAGGATCAGGTTGTTCAGTTTCCAGGTAGTTGTGCAGTTTTAAGTGAGTTTCTTAATCCTGCGTTGTAATTTGACTGCACTGTGGTCTGTGAGACTGTTTGTTGTGATTTCTGTTCTTTTGCATTTGCTGAGGAGTGTTTTACTTCCAATTATGTGGTCAATTTAGTATAAGAACGATGTGGTGCTGAGAGGAATGTATATTCTGTTGAGTTGTGGTAAAGAGCTCTGTAGATGTCTATTAGGTTCGCTTGGTCCAGAGGTGAGTTCAAGTCCTTCATATCCTTGTTAATTTTTTTCTTGTTGATCTGTCTAATATTGTCAGTGGGGCGTTAAAGTGTTCCACTCTTATTGTGTGGGAGTCTAAGTCTCTTTTTAGGTCTCTAAGAACTTGCTGTATGAATCTGGGTGCTCGTGTATTGGGTGTATATATATTTAGGATAGTTGGCTCTGCCTGTTGCATTGATCCCTTTACCTTTATGTAATGCCCTTCTTTGTATTTTCTGATCTTTGTTGGCTTAACTATTTTATCAGAGACTAGGATTGCAAACTCTGCTTTTTTTGTTTTCCATTTGCTTGGTAAATATTTCTCCATCTCTTATTTTGAGCCTATGTGTGTGTTTGCACTGAGATGGGTGTCCTGAATACAGCACCCCGGTGGTCTTTACTCTTTATCCTATTTGTCAGTCTGTGTCTTTTAATGGAAACATTTAGCTCGTTTACATTTAAGGTTAATATTGTTACATGTGAATCTGATCCTGTCATCATGATGATTGCTGGTTATTTTGCTTGTTAGTTAATGTGGTTTCTTCATAGTGTCAATGGTCTTTACAATTTGGTATGTTTTTGCAGTGGCTGATACCAGCTTTTTCTTTTCATATTTAGAGCTTCCTTCAGGAGCTCTTGTAAGGCAGGCCTGGTGGTGACAAAATCTCTCAGTATTTACTCGTTTCTAAAGGATTTTATTTCTTATTTGCGTATGAAGCTTAGTTTGGCTGGTAATGAAATTCTGGTTTGAAATTTTTTTTATAAAGAATGTTGAATATTGGCTCCTACTCTCTTCTGACTTGTAGGGTTTCTACTGAGATATCCGCTGTTAGTCTGATGGGCTTCCCTTTGTAGGTAACCTGACCTTTTTCTCTGTCTGCCCTTAACATTTTTTCTTTGTTTCAACCTTTATGAATCTTACAATTATGTGCCTTGGGGTTGCCCTTCTCAAGGGGTATCTTAGTGTTGTTCTCTTTATTTTCTTAATTTGAATGTTGGCCTATCTTACTAGGTTGGGGAAGTTCTCTGGGACAATATTCTGAAGAGTGTTTTCCAACATGGTTCCATTTTTCCCGTCACTTTCAGGTACACCAATCAAACATACATTTGGTCTTTTCACATAGTCCCATATTTCTTGGAGTCTTTGTTTGTTCCTTTTCATTCTTTTTTCTCTAATCTTGTCTTCATACTTTATTTTATTTAGTTGATCTTCAATCTCTGATATCTTTTTTCCACTTGATTGATTCAGATCTTGATTCTTGTGTATGCTTCACAAAGTTCTTGTGCTGTGTTTTTCAGCTCTGTCACATTATTTATGTTATTCTCTAAACTGGTTATTCTCATTAGCAATTCCTCTAACCTTTTTTAAGGTTTTTATTTTCCTTGGATTCGGTTTGAACATGCTCCTTTAGCTCGGAGCTATTTCATATTACCCATTTTCTGAAGCCTACTTATGTCAATTTGTCAAACTCATTCTCCAGCAAGTTTTATTCCCTTGCTGGTGAAGAGTTGTGATCCTTTGTAGGGAGAAGAGGCATTCTGGTTTTTGGAATTTTCAGCCTTTTTTTTTTTTGTTGTTTTTTTTTTTTTTTTTTTTTTCTCATCTTCATGGATTTATCTACCTTTGATCTTTGGTGATGGTGACCTTCGAATGGGGTTTTCGTGTGGACGTCCTTTTTGTTGATGTTGATGCTATTCCTTTCTGTCTGTTAGTTTTCCTTCTAACAGTCAGGCCTCTCTGCTGCAGGTCTGCTGGAGTTTGCTGGAGGTCCATTCCAGACCCTGTTTCCCTGGGTATCACCTGTGGAGGCTGCAGAACAGCAAAGATCACTGCCTGTTCCTTCCTCTGGAAGCTTCGTCCCAGAGGGGCACCTGCAAGATGCCAGCCAGAACTCTCCTGTATGAGGTGTCTGTCGACCTCTGCTGGGAGGTATCTCTCAGTCAGGAGGCACAGGGATCAGGCACCCACTTGAGGAGGCAGTCTGACCATTAGCAGAGCTCGAGCACTGTGCTGGGAGATGTGCTGCTCCCTTCAGAGCTGGCAGGCAGGAACGTCTAGGTCTGCTGAAGCTGCCCCCATGGCCACCCGTTCTTCTAGGTGCTCTGTCCCAGGGAGATGGGATTTTTATCTATAAGCCCCTGACTGGGACTGCTGCCTTTCTTTCAGAGCTGCATTGCCTAGAGAAGGGGAATCTAGAGAGGCAGTCTGGCTACAGCGGTTTTGTGGTGCTATGGTGGGCTCCATGCAGTTCAAACTTCCTGATTGCTTTGTTTACACTGTGAGGAAAAAACTGCCTACTCAAGCCTCAGTAATGGTGGACATCCCTCTCCCCACAAAGCTCGAGCACTGCAAGTTGACTTCAGACTGCTGTGCTGGCAGCAATAATTTCAAGCCAGTGGATCTTAGCTTGCTGGGCTCTGTGGGGGTGGGATCTGCTGAGCTAGACCACTTGGCTCCCTGGCTTCAGCCTCCTTTCCAGGGGAGTGAATGGTTTTCTCTTGCTGGCATTCCCGGAGCCACTGAGCTATGAAAAAAAAAACTCCTGCAGCTAGCTTGGGGTCTGCCCAAATGGCTTCCCAGTTTCGTGCCTGAAACCCACGGCCCTGGTCGTGTAGCCACCCCTGGGAATTTTCTCGTCTGTAGGTTGTGAAGACCATGGGAAAAGCACAGTATCTGGGTCAGAATGCACCATTCCTCACGGCACAGTCCTTCAAGGCTTCCTTTGACTATGGGAGGGAGTTCCCCGACCCCTTGTACTTCCTGTGTGATGTGACGCCCCACCTGCTTTGGCTCACCCTCTGTGGGCTGCACCCACTGTCTCACCATTCCCAATCAGATGAGCTGGGTACTTCAGTTGGAAATGCAGAAATCACCCACCTTCTGTGTTGATCTTGCTGGGAGCTGCAGACTGGAGCTTTTCCTATTTGGCCATCTTGGTAGCCACCGTCTCATACTTCTGTTATAGTGTTAATTGCTACTTAGTTGCTTTTAGTCTCATTTGAGTAGTTGTGTAATTGTTTTATAAGACCAGTGAGGTTTATACTTTTGTGGGTGTTGTTTTTTCTTTTTATAACAGTGAATATCAACCTTACGTTTCCATGATTAGATCTCCCTTGAGCATTTCTTGTAGAGTTAGTCTAGTGGTTACATATTCTTTTTGTGTTTGCTATTCTGGGAAATACATTATTTTTTATTTCTACAGAAGTGTAGTTCAGCAGGATAAAAAATTTGTAGTTGGCTTTTTTTTCTTTAAGAAGATGGAAAATAAGACCTTAATCTCTTCTGGCTTATAAGGTTTCTACTGAGAAGTCCACTGTTATTCTGGTAGAATTTCCTTCATGTGTAATTAGATGCCTTACTTTTGCTGATTTTAGGATTTTTTCCTTCATGTTGAATTTATATAGCCTGATGGTTATATGTGTTAATTACATCCATCTTTCAATGTATGTTGAAGATCTCTGAGATTCTTGTATCTGAATGTCTAAATCTATAGAAAGACTAGAGAACTTTCATCCAATTATTTTCTCAAATAGGTTTTTGATACTTTTTACTTTTTCTTTTTTTTGGAATACCTATATTTCATATGTTTGAATATTTTACATAATCCCATGCTTCCAGAAGGCTTTGTTGTACACTTTATCAAATTATATTTTAAAAAATTCAGTCTGGGTTAAATCTAAAAATACTCATCTTCAATATTTGAGACAGTTATACCTTTGTAAAAAATCTGTTTGGTAAATTTTTTTGATATACTGAATTCTTTAAAAATTGTTTTTTGTTGGTTTTCAACTTGCTCTTAGATCTCATTGAAGATATTCAAAATTAATATTTTTAATTTTTCATCTAGCATTTTAATGACTTTATTTTTGTTGCAATTCATTGCTAGAGAGTTAACATGACTCTGTGGGGGTGTTGTAACACTGTTTTTTCATACTTTCAGAATTGTTCTATTGGTTTCTTCTCATCTGTGTAAACTATCTCTTCCTATTTTTGAATTTACTTTCATTTGGAAATTTTTTTTTTTTTTTCTCATTGAGGATGTGCCTATAATGTACATTGTCTGGGGTCTTTTGGCTTTGGTTATGGATGATTTCAGTGGCCAAGGCTCTGTATGAGTTCCTTCTTTATAGACAGGCTTTGTGTGGTGGCTTTCTTGTATACTGTCTGTAGTAGTGTTGAACTGGGCATTTGAACAGTCACACGATCCCCTTTAGGGCCTGGGATTGCAGAGGTCTCAGGAAGCTTATGTCTTTTCTCAGTGCTGTGCAGTTATGTCAGCAGATTTTGTATTGGTTCTGTGGGTCAACCTTGAAGGCAGTAGGTATCACTTGTCATTAAAGCTGGCTGCAGCAGTAGCACATGGGGATATATATATATATATATATATATATATATATATTTTTTTTTTTTTTTGAGATGGAATCTCACTCTGTCACCCAGGCTGGTGTGCAGTTGTGTGATCCTGGCTCACTGCAACTTCCACCTCCCGGGTTCAAGCAATTCTCCTTCCTCAGCCTCCCAAGTAGCTGGGATACAGGTGCCTGCCACCATACCTGATTAACTTTTGTATTTTTAGTAAAGATGGGTTTTCACCATGTTTTCCAGGCTGGTCTTGACCTGAAGTCAAGTGATCCTCCCGCCTCAGCCTCCCAAAGTGCTAGGATTATAGGCATGAGTCACCATGTGGGCGTGGGTAATATACTTGATCTTTGTTTACTGGGAGATCTCTGTTGCCTCAGGCAATACGTTTGTCATTGAGATGCACAGTGGCCTGAGTCTCCCCTTCAACTCTGGATGATGAGACAAAGCAGGGTGGAGCTGGACCACCAAGTCCATCCTTGGATACCCCCATGGCTAGCATAATCGTTATCCCTGACAATGATAATAAGGTTAGTTTTTGGTGAAATACTCCATGATCTCTGCAACGAAGAGGTGGAAGCTGCCCCATTCCCGTGGCCTAGACAGGCAGGAATGTGATTCGCTTCACTGTCACACCCCTGTTCCAACACTCAGAACACAGATTTGTCAGGGATCACTGTCTATTTCCAGACTGCAATGAAGCTGAGAGCTGTCAAAGACAAATGCCCCATGACTTACAACTGAATCTTCTGTGAAATCTTTCCCCAATGTTTTTTTTTCTTGATTTCTTTTTTATTATTTATTTATTTATCTATTTTTATTTTTTTTTATTATTGTACTTTAAGTTTTAGGGTACATGTGCACAATGTGCAGGTTTGTTACATATGTATCCATGTGCCATGTTGGTGTGCAACAAACAGATTTGCAGCACTTCTGCTCTCTGCTGCAGTAGTGCTGCCACTCTGTGTAGAGAAGGGGAGGGGCCCTGCCTTTGTGCAAGCCCAGACCCAGTGGGCATACTGCCAGTGGGGACACATTTGCCCCTAAAAGACCTAGAAAGGCCATCCTCCAGTGGACCTGTGTCAATTAATTATGGTAGCAGTCATGACTGTGTGTGCAGAAGTAAGCAGGCAACAAGAAGTCTTCTCTACACTTGTGCCTGAGTGCTGACACGCCACTGGGATGGAACCACATTTCTTTCTTGCAGAGCCAAGCACAGCACCTGCATCTCCACTGGATTTGGCACAGCCACTGACAGCTCACAAGTGGGGAGCTCTCAGGTACACTCTGGTTTCTTTTGTCCCAAGGAGTGCTCCTCCTTTGATATATTGTTCTTCTTCCCTTAGAAGCATAACTCTCTAAGAGCTAGATTACTGGGAACCCTGGAGCTCCCCTGGGTCCAACAAGCCTTGTGTGTCTGCTACGATCTGAGGAGGAGCTGAGGCATGTCTGTGGGAGCTCCAGTAATATATAGACACAAAGGCTGAGGTCCACTGGGTAGGACATAGCTCTCAATGTCTGAACCCACAGTATGGTTTCTTGCCATCATAGCATGGTTCTGGGGAAGGGCAAGCAATCCAGCACAAGTTGGTAGTTTGGTGTAATGCTTTCCAAAAGCCCCCAAATCACCACCCACACCAGTGTTTGTGTTTATAAGGGCAGAGGAGCTCTCTGATAGTATGGATACTGGCAATCTGTCATAGGAGAAAGGGAAGCCCAAACCACTCCCACCTATTCTTTTGATAAAATACTAAGTCTTTCAGGGTTCCAAGCTAATCTCTGCCATCTACGCTCTAGCTTTTTCTCATAACCTCTCTGTTAGGCTTCAGAAATATTCCCTTGATATTCTTTCTATTCAAGCTAGGATTATTCACTTGTGTATTTGTCAGGGTTCTCTAAAGGGTCAGAACTAATATGATAGATGAATATATGAAAGGGAGTTTATTAGAAAAATTCACTCACCTGATCACAAGGTGAAGTCCCATAATAGCCCGTCTGCAATCTGAGGAGCCAGGAAGACCATCCAAGACCCAAAACCTCAAAAGTAGGAAAGCCGACAGTGCAGCTTTCAGTCTCTGGCCAAAGGCCTGAAAGCCCCTGGCAAATCACTGATGTAAGTCCAAAAGTCCAAAAGCTGAAGAACATGGAGTCTAATGTTCAGGGGCAGCAAGCATCCAGCACAGGAGCAAGAAGGAGGCCAGAAGACTTAGCCGGTCCTTTCACGTTCCTCTGCCTGCTTTTATCCTAGCTGCGCTGGCAGCTGATTAGATGGTGCCCACAGAGTTTGAGGGTGAGTCTGCCTCTCCACTGACTCAAATGTTAATCTTTTTTGGCAACACCCTCACAGACACACCCAGGAACAATAATTTGCATCCTTCAATCCAATTAAGTTGACACTCAATATTAACTATAACAAGTCCATCCCTTGTCAATTTGATCCCATACACATCCCTGAAATAATACATAATCTTCAAATCAAGACAATAATAAGGTCATAATTATGCCTAACATAATAAAGCTATCCTTCGTACAACCGGAAGTGCACCAACCCCCAACCCAAATGATATTACATAAAGTTAACAACACTTAAAGGCTGATATGAAGTCAATAAAGCTTATGTCACATGATAAAAAAGGAAATAAAATGAAGATATTTTCTTAGTACAAATGTGTACATGCACAAACATGTTCTTAACAAAACAAGGAGGAAATACTCATGACAATTACAGTCCTTGTTTCTGCAACTGGTCACGTGGTCATGGCTGGTATTGAACACTGTCTTCTTCTACTACCTATTCTGTATTCCCTTTGCCTTCACCAAGCACCTCAGTGGGTCGTGGTTTTTTACCTGGTGTCGTGAATCAAACCTTTATTCCTGAAAAGTCTGGGCCATTTGTAGTCTTGCCTGGATTGGGTTGTTCTAATTTCCCATTAACCTTAATCACAGGGCATGGTAATATTAGTATTATGCCCTAAGGGATCTCCTTACCTCCATTGAAGAGTAGTAGGCTGATTTCATCTTGTTAGTCTGGGTAAATCACCCCAGCCAACACTGTCACTTTCTTTTTAGCCAGTTGACTTAGAGGTAGGAGCAGAACAAAGTGACCATTTGGCAATCTTAACTTCCAGTTTAATGGAATCATTGTTGTGTCTCCTGGTGGCAGCATTCCTCTCTTGAACTAATACCTCTAGACCAGCAGAACATAATGTCACAGGAACAGGAAGCAAAAATTTTGCTAGTGGGTCACCACGGGCGATGGTGAGTGGTGCCACTTTCACTTCCCCCCTTGATTCCTGGACTCATGAATCCTGGCTATGGGACAAAAAATACCATATATTGGATGTTGATTCAGAGCATGCACAGCCTTCTGGAGAACTTTGCTTTAGCCCTGCAAAGTACTGTCACTTAGTTGGCATTGTAATTGTGACTTCAAAAGGCCATTCCACCATTCTGTCAATTGAGCTGCTTCAGGATGATGGGGAGCATTGTAAGATTAATGAATTCCGTGAGCGTGAACCCACTGCTGCACTTAATTAGCCGTAAAGTGAGTGCCTTGGTCAGAGGCAATGCTATGTGGAATACCATGATGGTGGATAAGGCATTCCATGAGTCTTCGGATGGTAGTCTTTGCAGAAGCATTGTGTGCATGATAGGCAAACCCATATCTGGAGTAAGTGTCTATTCCAGTGAGGACAAACTGCTGCCCTTTTCATGATGGAAGAGATCCAATATAATCAACCTGCCACCAAGTAGCTGGCTGATCACCCTGAGGAATGGAGCCATATTGAGGGCTGGGTGTTGGTTTCTGCTACTGGCAAGTTGGGCACTCAGCGGTGGCTGTAGCCAGGTCAGCCTGGGTGAGGAAGTCCATGTTGCTGAGCCCGTGTGTAACCACCATTTCTGCCACCATGACAACTGGGCAATGACATGGGTGGCTGAGGAAAGAGGCTGAGTGGTATCCACAGAATGAGTCATTCTATCCATTTGATTATTCAAATCTTCCCCTTTGGTGAGAATTCAGATGAAATACAAATACCTTCACAGCTTTTGACCACTCAGAGATGTCCATCCACATACCTCGTCCCCAAATTTATTTGTCACCAGTTTTTCAATCAGTGATTATCCAGCCAAACCGTTGGCTACAGACCACGAATCAGTGTATAGTCACACATCTGGCCATTTCTCCTTCCAAGAAAAGTGCACAACCAGGTGCACTGCTTGAAATTCTGTCCACTGGAAAGATTTCCTTTCACTGATATCCTTCATGGATGTCCTAGAAAGGGGCTGTAGTGTTGCAGTTGCCTACTTTTAGGTGGTGCCTGAATATCTTGCAGAACCATCTGTGAACCAGGCCCTAGTCTTCTCTTCCTCTGTCAACTGATCATAGGGAACTCATCATGAGGCCATCAGTGCAGGCTGGGGAATAGAAGGCAGGGTGGCAGGACTGGAGAGCATGGGCATTTGAGCCACTTCCTCATGTAACTTCCTTGTGCCCTCAAGACATGCTCGAGCTCAAACATGTATATACCACTTCCATTTGATGATGAAATGCTACTGTGCATGCCCCACTTTATGGCTAGATGGGTCAGAAAGCACCCAGTTCATGATAAGCAGTTCGGGTCGCATGGTGGTTTGATGACTCATAGTCAAACGTTCAGTTTCCACGAATGCCCAGTAACAGGCCAAGAGTTGTCTATCAAAAGGAGAGTAATTATCTGCAGAACATGGCAGAGTCTTGCTCCAAAATCCTAGAGGCCTCCATTGTGATTCACATATGGGAGCCAGCCAAAGGCTCCAAATAGCATCCCTATTTGCCACTGAAACTTCAAGCACCATTGGTTCTCCTGGGTCATATGGCCCAAGTGGCAGAGCAACTTGCACAGCAGCATGGACCTGCTGCAGAGCCTTCTCCTGTTCTGGACCTTACTGGCTGCATACCAGGTACCAAGAGATGTGTTAATTTGCTCAAGCAATGAAACCACATCTGGTACAGCAGCTGCAGTTGTAGTCATTACTTGGTTAAGTATATGATAATCCACTTTCATTCTCCAGGATTCATCTTTCTTTTGCACAGGCTGAATAGGAGAGTTGAATGGAGAGGTGGTAGGAATAACCACACTTGAGTCTTTCAAGTCCTTGATGGTGGCACTAATGTCTGCAAGTTTTCCAGGGATGTGATATTGTTTTTGATTCACTACATTTTTAGGTAGAGGAAGCTGTAATGGATTCCGTTTGGCCTTTCCCAACATAATAGCCTTCATTCTACCAGTCAGGAAGCCAATGTGGGGGTTCTGCCAGCTGTTAAGTATGTATATGCCAATTATGCATTCTGGCACTGGGGAAATAACCACAGGATGATTCCGAGGACCCACTGTACCCACTGTAAGTCAGACCTGAGCTAAAACTCCATGAATTACCTGACCTGCATAAACCCCTACATTAACCAGATGAAGTACAATGATGTTTTGGGTCCCCTGGAATAAGCATCAGCTCAAAGCCAGTGTCCAGCAGTCCCCAAGATATCTGATCATTTTCCTTTTCCCAATGCACAGTTACTCTGGTAAAAGGCTGGAGGTCTCCTTGGGGAAGAATGGAAGAAAAATTAATAGCATAAATTCTAGGCAGTGTAGTGTGGTCCTTCCTCAAGAAGATGCAACCTCCCCTTTATTCAATGGGTTCTGGGTCTGTAAACTGGTTCAAGTCTGGAAATTGAGAGGCTGTGATTCTCTATATTTGTAATTCAAATTAGTTTTTTTTTACGCTCTACCTGGAAGTTTTCTGCTCACACAAATTAAGAAAGAATGTAGTAGGCTTCCTATTAATTTCACTTCTAGGAATCTTGTGATTAATTAGCCAGTGCCAGAGCTCTACACAAGTCAGACTATTCTGATTGCCATTTTGCTTCTGCTGTCCATTATGTAACTATGCCCACCTAGCCTTTAACAGTTGAGTGCTGCCACTTGTCTTTTGTCGCCTCGGGATCCAATTATTCCCAGTGCACTTAAATTTTGTAGCTGAGTGATTGGTTCCCAATGTAAGATTGGGCATAAACAAAAGAGCAATCACAGAGCTCTTCAAGGATGCAGGTGCTGCCCTCACAAATCTATTTCACAAAGTATTGGTAAAGGGTATGTCTTCTGGACCTTCCCAGCTGGGACGAGTGAGTCTAAAGTGACTAATACACACTAGCATCCAAATCTCCCTAAGCCTTTGGATCCATTCCTCTACATTAAACCAAGGGAGATCAGGCATTTCCAGCTCATTCACAGTGGGCCATCTTTGGATCCATATTTCATCTAACCAAGCAAATAAATTATTGAAACCTTTTTTAAACTTCTTAAGCTGCAACATTAAATGCAGAATCCCTGCTTAGTGGGCCCAAATCATTAAATTCCCCAACATAGCAAGGCAGGCCAATATTCAAATGCAGAAATTATGGAGAACACAGACCACAGTGCAATCAAATTAAAACTCAGAATTAGGAAACTCACTCAAAACTGCAAAACTACATGGAAACAGAACAATCTGCTCCTAAATAATTACTTTGTAAATAACGAAATGAATGCAGAAATAAAGATGTTCTTTGAAACCAAGGAGAACAAAGACACAATGTACCAGAATCTCTGGGACACATTTAAAGCAGTGTGTAGAGGGAAATTTATAGCACAAAATACCCAGAAGAGAAAGCAGGAAAGATCTAAAATGAACACGCTAACATCACATTTAAAAGAACAAGAGAAGCAGGAGCAGACAAATTTTAATGCTAACAGAAGACAAGAAATAACTAAGATCACAGCAGAACTGAAGGAGATAGGGACACGAACAACCCGTCAAAAAATCAATGAATCGAGGAGCTGGTTTTTGAAAAGATCAACAAAATAGACCGCTAGCCAGACTAATAAAGAAGGAAAGAAGAATCAAGCAGATGCCACAAAAAATGATAAAGCGGATGTCACCACTGATGCCACAGAAATACAAACTACCATCAGACAATACTATAAACACCTCTACACAAATAAACTAGAAAATCCAGAAGAAATCAATAAGTTCCTGGACACATATGCCCACCCAAGACTAAACCAGAAAGAAGCCGAATCCCTGAATAGACCAATAACAAGTTCTGAAATTGAGGCAGCTATGAATAGCATTCCAACAAAAAGAAGTCCAGGAGCAAACAGATGCACAACAGAATTCTACCAGAGGCACAAAGAGGAGCTGGTACCATTCCTTCTGAAACTATTCCAAGCAATAGAAAAAGAGGGAATCCTCCCTAACTCATTTTATGAGGCCAGCATCATCCTAATATCAAAACCTGACAGAGACACAACAACAAAAAAAATATTTCAGGCCAATATCCCTGATGAACATTGATGCAAAAATCCTCAACAAAATACTGGCAAACCAAATCCAGCAGCATATCAAAAAGCTGATCCACCACGATCCAGTCTACTTCATCCCAGGGATGCAAGGCTGGTTCAACATATGCAAATGAATAAATGTAATCCATCACATAAACAGAAACAATGACAAAAACCACATGATTATCTCAATACATGCAGAAAAAACCTTAGACAAAATTTAACATCCTTCATGCTAAAAACTCTCAATAAACTAGGTATTGATGGAACCTATCTCAAAATACTAAGAGCTATTTATGACAAACCCACAGCCAATATCATACTACATGGGCAAATACTGGAAGCATTCCCTTTGAAAACCAGCACAAGACAAGGATGCCCTCTCTCACCACTCCTATTCAACATAGTATAGGAAGTTCTAGCCAGGGCAATCAGACAAGATAAAGAAATAAAGGGTATTCAATTAGGAAAAGAGAAAGTCAAATTGTCTCTGTTTGCAGATGACATGATTGAATATTTAGAAAACCCCATGGTCTCAGGCCAAAATCTCCTTAAGCTTATAAGCAACTTCAACAAAGTATCAGGATAAAAAAATCAATGCGAAAAAATCACAAGCATTCTTATATACCAATAACAGAGAGCCAAATCACGAGTGAACTCCCATTCATAATTGCTACTAAGACGATAAAATACCTAGGAATACAATTTACAAGGGATGTGAAGGTCCTCTTCAAGGAGAAATACAAACCACTGCTTGAGGAAATAAGAGAGGACAAAAACAAATGGAAAAACATTCCATGCTCATGGATAGGAAGAATCAATATCATGAAAATGGCCATATTGCCCAAAGTAATTTATAGATTCAGTGCTATTCCCATTAACCTACCATAGACTTTTTTCACAAAATTAGATAAAGAACCTACTTTAAATTGCATATGGAACCAAAAAAAGGGCCCACATATCCAAGACAATCCTAAGCAAGAAGAACAAAGCTGAAGGTATCACGCTACCTGACTTCAAACTATACTACAAGTCTACAGTAACAAAAAGAGCATGGTACTGATACCAAACAGATATATAGACCAATGGAACACAAGAGAGGCTTCAGAATTTATGCCACAAATCTACAACCATCAGATCTTTGACAAACCTGACCCAAACAAGCAATGGGGAAAGAATTCCCTATTTAATAAATGTTTTTGGAAAAACTGGCTAGCCATATGAAGAAAACTGAAACTGGATCAATTCCTTATACCTTATACAAAAATTAACTCAAGATTTATCAAAGACCTAAATCTAAGATCTAAAATCATAAAAACCCTAGAGGAAAATATAGGCAATACCATTCAGGACATAGGCATGGGCAAAGACTTCACGACGAAATAAAAAAGCAATGGCAACAGAAACCATAATTGACAAATGGAATCTAATTAAACTGAAGACCTTCTGCAAAGCAAGAGAAACTGTCATCAGGGTGAACAGGCAACCTGCAGAATAGGAGAATATTTTTGCAATCTATTCATCTGACAAAGGGCTAATATGCAGAATCTACAAAGAACTTAAACAAATTGACAAAGAAAAAAGACAACCAAACCAAAAATTGGGCAGAGGATATGAACAGACACTTCTCAAAAGAAGACACTTATTCAGCCAACAAACATATAAAAAGAGCTAATCATCACTGGTCATTAAAGAAATGCAAATCAAACCACAATGAGATAACATCTCACACCAGTTAGAATGGCGAACATAAGGGGGTGGAGCCAAGATGGCCGAATAGAAACAGCTCCAGTCTACAGCTCTCAGTGTGAGCGACACACAAGATGGGTGATTTCTGCATTTCCAAATGAGGTACTGGGTTCATCTCCCTGGGTACTGTAAGACAGTGGGTGCAGGAGAGTGGGTGCAGCACACTGAGCATGAGCCAAAGCAGGGTGAGGCATCTCCTCACCCAGGAAGTGCAAGGGGTCAGGGGATTCCCTTTCCTAGTCAAAGAAAGGGGTGACAGAGAGCACCTGGAAAATCGGGTCAATCCCACCCTATACTGCGCTTTTCTAATGGTCTTCTTATCAAATGGCACACCATGAGATTATATCGCATGCCTGGCTTGGAGGGTCCTACGCCCATGGAGCCTCGCTCATTGCTAGCACAGCAGTCAGAGATCAAACTGCAAGGTGGCAGTGAGGCTGGGGGAGGGGTGCCCGCCATTGCTGAGGCTTGAGTGGGTAAGCAAAGCACCCAGGAAGCTCGAACTGGGTGGAGCCCACCACAGCTCAAGGAGGCCTGCCTGCCTCTGTAGACTCCACCTCTGGGGGCAGGGCATAGCCAAACAAAAGGCAGCAGAAACCTCTGCAGACTTAAATGTCCCTGTCTGACAGCTTTGAAGAGAGTAATGGTTCTCCCAGCATGCAGCTGGAGATCTCAGAATGGACAGACTGCCTCCTCAAGTGGGTCCCTGACCCCCAAGTAGCCTAACTGGGAGGCACCCCCCAGTAAGGGCAGACTGACACCTCACAAGGCTGGGTACTCCTCTGAGACAAAACTTCCAGAGAAATGATCAGGCAGCAGCATTTGCTGTTCACCAATATCCACTGTTTGGCAGCCTCCGCTGCTGATACCCAGGCAAAGAGGGTCTGGAGTGGACCTCCGGCAAACTCCAACAGACCTGCAGCTGAGGGTCCTGACTCTTAGGAGGAAAACTAGCAAACAGAAAGGACATCCACACCAAAACCCCACCTGCACGTCACCATCATCAAAGATGAAAGGTAGATAAAAACCACAAAGATGGGGAAAAAACAGAGCAGAAAAACTGGAAACTCTAAAAAATCAGAGTGCCTCTCCTCCTCCAAAGGAATGCAGCTCCTCAAAAGCAATGGAAGAAAGCTGGACGGTGACTGACTTTGATGAGTTGACAGAAGAAGGCTTCAGACAATCAAACTACTCCAAGCTAAAGGAGGAAGTTCAAACCCATGGCAAAGAAGTTAAAAACCTTGAAAAAAATTAGACGAATGGCTAACTAGAATAACCAATGCAGAGAAGTCCTTAGAGGACCTGATGGAGCTGAAAACCATGGCACGAGAACTACGTGATGAATGCACAAGCCTCAGTAGCCGATTTGATCAACTAGAAGAAAGGGTATCTGTGATGGAAGAAGATCAAATGAATGAAATGAAGTGAGAAGAGAAGTTCAGAGAAAAAAGAATAAAAAGACATGAACAAAGCTTCCAAGAAATATGGGATTATGTGAAATGACCAAATCTACATCTCATTGGTGTACCTGAAAGTGATGGGGAGAATGGAACCAAGTTGGAAAACACTCTGCAGGATATTATCCAGGAGAACTTCCCCAATCTAGCAAGGCAGGCCAACATTAAAATTCAGGAAATACAGAGAACACCACGAAGATACTCCTCAAGAAGAGCAACTCCAAGACTCATGATTGTCAGATTCACCAAAGTTGAAATGAAGGAAAAAATGTTAAGGGCAGCCAGAGAGAAAGGTTGGGTTACCAACAAAGGGAAGCCCATCAGACTAACAGCTGATCTCTTGGAAGAAACTCTACAAGCCAGAAGAGACTGGGGGCCAATAATCAACATTATGAAGAAAAGAATTTTCAACCGAGAATTTCATATCCAGCCAAATTAAGCTTCATAAGTGAAGGAGAAATAAAATACTTTACAGACAAGCAAATGCTGAGAGATTTTGTCACCACCAGGCCTAACCTAAAAGAGCTCCTGAAGGAAGCACTAAACATTGAAAGGAACAACCAGTACCAGCCACTGCAAAAACATGCCAAATTGTAAAGACCATCAAGGCTAGGAAGAAACTGCATCAACTAACGAGAAAAATAACCAGCTAAAATCATAATGACAGGATCAAATTCACACATAACAATATTAACCTTAAATGTAAACGGGCTAAATGCTCCAATTAAAAGACACAGACTGGCAAATTGGATAAAGAGTCAATACCCATCAGTGTGCTGTATTCAGGAAATCCATCTCACGTGCAGAGACAGACATAGGCTCAAAATAAAGGGAAGGAGGAAGATCTACCAAGCAAATGGAAAAAAAATAAAGGCAGGGGTTGCAAACCTAGCCTCTGATAAAACAGATTTTAAACCAACAGAGATCAAAGAGACAAAGAAGGCCATTACATCATGGTAAAGGGATCAATTCAACAAGAAGAGCTAACTATCCTAAATATATATGCACCCAACACAGAAGCACTCAGAGTCATACAGCAAATCTTTAGTGACCTACAAAGAGAATTAGACTCCCACACAATAATAATGGGAGACTTTAACACCCCACTCTCAACATTAGACAGATCAACGAGGCAGAAAGTTAACAAGGATATCCAGGAATTGAACTCAGCTCTGCACCAAGTGGACCTAATAGACATCTACAGAACTCTCCACCCTGAATCAACAGAATACACATTTTTTTTAGGACTATACCACACCTATTCCAAAATTGACCACATATTTGGAAGTAAAGCACTCCTCAGCAAATGTAAAAGAACAGAAATTATCACAAACTGTCTCTCAGACCACAGTGCAATCAAACTAGAACTCAGGATTAAGAAACTCACTCAAAACCACTCAACTACATGGAAACCGAAAAACCTGCTCCTGAATGACTACTGGGTATATAACGAAATGAAGGCAGAAATAAAGATGTTCTTTGAAACCAACGAGAACAAAGGCACAACATACCAGTATCTCTGGGACACATTCAAAGCAGTGTGTAGAGGGAAATTTATAGCACTAAGTGCCCACAAGAGAAAGCAGGAAAGATCTAAAATTGACACCCTAACATCACAATTAAAAGAACTAGAGAAGCGAGAGCAAACACATTCAAAAGCTAGCAGAAGGCAAGAAATAACTGAGATCAGAGCAGAACTGAAGGAAAAAGAGACACAAAAAATCCTCCAAAAAATCAATGAATCCAGGAGCTGGTTTTTTTTTTCTTTTTTTTAAAATTTTATTACTATTACACTTTAAGTTTTAGGGTACATGTGCACAATGTGCAGGTTTGTTACATATGTATACATGTGCCATGTTGGTGTCCTGCACCCATTAACTCCTCATTTAGCATTATGTATATCTCCTAATGCTATCTCTCCCCCCTCCCCCCACCCTACAACAGTCCCCAGTGTGTGATGTTCCCCTTCCTGTGTCTATGTTTTCTCATTGTTCAATTCCTACCTATGAGTGAGAACATGCAGTGTTTGGTTTTTTGTCCTTGTGAGAGTTTGCTGAGAATGATGGTTTCTGGCTTCATCCATGTCCCTACAAAGGACATGAACTCATCATTTTTTATGGCTGCATAGTATTCCATGATGTATATGTGCCATTATTTTCTTAATCCAGCCTATCATTGCTGGACATTTGGGTTGGTTCCAAGTCTTTGCTATTGTGAATAGTGCCACAATAAACATACGTGTACATGTGTCTTTATAGCAGCATGATTGATAATCTTTTGGGTATATACCCAGTAATGAGATGGCTGGGTGAAATGGTATTTCTAGTTCCAGATCCCTGAGGAATCGCCACACTGACTTCCACAATGGTTGCACTAGTTTACAGTCCCACCAACAGTGTAAAAGTGTTCCTATTTCTCCACATCCTCTCCAACACCTGTTGTTTCTTGACTTTTTAATGATGGCCATTCTAACTGGTGTGAGATGGTATCTCATTGTGGTTTTGATTTGCATTTCTCTGATGGCCAGTGATGATGAGCATTTTTTCATGTGCCTTCTGGCTGCATAAATGTCTTCTTTTCAGAAGTATCTGTTCATATCCTTTGCCCACTTTTGCATGGGCTTGTTTGTTTTTTTTTCCTGTAAATTTGTTTGAGTTCATGGTAGATTCTGGATATTAGCCCTTTGTCAGATGAGTAGGTTGCAAAAGTTTTCTCCCATTCTGTAGGTTGCCTGTTCACTCTGATGGTAGTTTCTTTTGCTGTGTAGAAGCTCCTTAGTTTAATTAGATCCCATTTGTCAATTCTGCTTTTTTTTTTTTTGCCATTGCTTTCAGTGTTTTAGACATGAAGTCGTTGCCCATGCCTATGTCCTGAATGGTATTGCCTAGGTTTTCTTCTAGGCTTTTTATGGTTTTAAGTCTAACATGTAAGTCTTTAATCCATCTTCAATTGATTTTTGTATAAGTTGTAAGGAAGGGATCCAGTTTCAGCTTTCTACGTGTGGCTAGCCAGTTTTCCCAGCACCATTTATTAAATAGGGAATCCTTTCTCCCTTGCTTGTTTTTGTCAGGTTTGTCAAAAATCAGATAGTTGTAGATATGTGGCATTATTTCTGAGGGCTCTGTTCTGTTCCATTAGTCTATATCTCTGTTTTGATACCAGTACCATGCTGTTTTTGTTACCATAGCATTGTAGGATAGTTTGAAGTCAGGTAGCGTGATGCCTCCAGCTTTGTTCTTTTGGCTTAGGATTGACTTGGTAATGCGGGCTCTTCTTTGGTTCCATATGAACTTTAAGGTAGTTTTTTCCAATTCTGTGAAGAAAGTCATTGCTAGCTTGATGGGGATGGCACTGAATGTATAAATTACCTTGGCAGTATGGCCATTTTCACGATATTGATTCTTCCTACCCATGAGCATGGAATGTTCTTCCATTTGTTTGTATCCTCTTTTATTTCATTAAGCAGTGGTTTGTAATTCTCCTTGAAGAGGTCTTTCACATCCCTTGTGAGTTGGATTCCTAGGTATTTTATTCTCTTTGAAGCAATTGTGAATGGGAGTTCACTCACGATTTGGCTCTCTATTTGTCTGTTATTGGTGTATAAGAATGCTTGTGATTTTTGTACATTGATTTTGTATCCTGAGACTTTGATCAACTTGCTTATCAGCTTAAGGAGCTTTTGGGCTGAGACGACAGGCTTTTCTGCAAACAGGGACAATTTGACTTCCTCTTTTCCTAATTGAATGCCTTTATTTCCTTCTGCTGCCTGATTGCCCTTTCCAGAACTTCCAACACCATGTTGAATAGGAGTGGTGAGAGAGGGCATCCCTGTCTTGTGCCAGTTTTCAAAGGGAATGCTTCCAGTTTTTGCCCTTTCAGTATGATATTGTCTGTGGGTTTGTCACAGATAGCTGTGAGATACGTCCCATGAATACCTAATTTATTGAGAGTTTTTAGCATGAAAGTTGTTGAATTTTGTCAAAGGTCTTTTCTGCATTTATTGAGATAATCATGTGGTTTTTGTCTCTGGTTCTGTTTATATGCTGGATTACGTTTATTGATTTGCATATGTTGAACAAGCCTTGCATCCTAGGGATGAAGCCCACTTGATCATGGTGGATCAGCCTTTTGATGTACTGTTGGCTTCGGTTTGCCAGTATTTTATTGAGGATTTTTGCATCGATGTTCATCAGGAATATTGGTCTAAAATTCCCTTTTTTGTGTGTGTCTCTGCCATGCTTTGGTATCAGGGTGATGCTGGCCTCATAAAATGAGTTAGGGAGGATTCCCTCTTTTTCTATTGATTGGAGTAGTTTCAGAAGAAATGGTACCAGCTCCTCCTTGTACCTCTGGTAGAATTAGGCTGTGAATCCATCTCGTCCTGGACTTTTTTTGGTTGGTAAGCATTAATTATTGCCTCAATTTCGGAGGCTGTTATTGGTCTATTCAGAGATTCAACTTCTTCCTGGTTTAGTCTTGGGACAGTGTATGTGTTGAGGAATTTATCCATTTCTTCTAGATTTTCTAGTTTATTTGCATAGAGGTGTTTATAGTATTCTCTGATGGTAGTTTATATTTTTGTTGGATCAGTGGTGATATCCCCTTTGTCATTTTTTATTACGTCTGTTTGATTCTTCTCTTTTTTCTTCTTTATTAGTCTTGCTAGTGTTCTATCAATTTTGTTGATGTTTTCAAAACAGCAGCTCCTAGATTCATTGATTTTTTGAAGGGTTTTTTGTGCCTCTATTTCCTTCAGTTCTGCTATGATCTTAATTATTTATTGCCTTCTGCTAGCTTTTGAATGTGTTTGTTTTTGCATCTCTAGTTCTTTTAACTGTGATGTTAGGGTGTCAATTTTAGATCTTTCCTGCTTTCCCTTGTGGGCATTTACTGTTATAAATTTCCCTCTTACACACCAATAACAGACAAACAGAAAGCCAAATCGTGATTGAACTCCCATTCAGAATTGCTTCAAAGAGAATAAAATACCTAGGAATCCAACTTACAAGGGATGGAAGGACCTCTTCAAGGAGAACTACAAACCACTGCTCAATGAAACAAAAGAGGACACAAACAAATGGAATAACATTCCATGCTCGTGGGTAGCAAGAATCAATATCGTAAAACTGGCTATACTGCCCAAGGTAATTTATACATTCAATGCCATCCCCATCAAGGTACCAATGACTTTCTTCACAGAATTGGAAAAAACTACTTAAAGTTCATATAGAACCAAAAAAGAGCCCGCATTACCAAGTCAATCCTAAGCCAAAAGAACAAAGCTGGAGGCATCACGCTACCTGACTTCAAACTATACTACAAGGCTACAGTAACCAAATCAGCATCGTACTGGTACCAAAACAGAGATATAGACCAATGGAACAAAACAGAGCCCACAGAAATAATGCCACATATCTACAACTATCTGATTTTTGACAAACCTGACAAAAACAAGCAAGGGAGAAAGGATTCCCTATTTAATAAATGGTGCTGGGAAAACTGGCTAGCCATATGTAGAAAGCTGGAAATTGATCCCTTCCTTACACTTTATACAAAAATTAATTCAAGATGGATTAAAGACTTACATGTTAGAACTAAAACCATAAAAAGTCTAGAAGAAAACCTAGGCAATACCATTCAGGACATAGGCATGGGCAAGTTCTTCATGTCTAAAACGCTGAAAGCAATGGCAAAAAAGACAAAATTGACAAATGGGATCTAATTAAACTAAAGAGCTTCTGCACAGCAAAAGAAACTACCATCAGAGTGAACAGGCAACATACAAAATGGGAGAAAATTTTGCAACCTACTCATCTGACAAAGGGCTATTATCCAGAATCTACCATGAACTCAAACAAATTTACAAGAAAAAACAAACAACCCCATCAAAAACTGGGCAAAGGATATGAACAGACACTTCTGAAAAGAAGACATTTATGCAGCCAGAAGGCACATGAAAAAATGCTCATCATCACTGGCCATCAGAGAAATGCAAATCAAAACCACAATGAGATACCACCTCACACCAGTTAGAATGGCCATCATTAAAAAGTCAGGAAACCACAGGTGTTGGAGAGGATGTGGAGAAATAGGAACACTTTTACACTGTTGGTGGGACTGAAAACTAGTTCAACCATTGTGGAAGTCAGTGTGGTGATTCCTCAGGGATCTAGAACTAGAAATACCATTTGACCCAGCCATCACATTCCTTGGTATATACCCAAAGGATTATAAATCATGCTGCTATAAAGACACATGCACACGTATGTTTATTGCGGCACTATTCACAATAGCAATGACTTGGAACCAACCCAAATGTCCAACAATGATAGAGTGGATTAAGAAAATGTGACACATATACACCAGGGAATACTATGCTGCCATAAAAAATGATGAGTTCATGTCCTTTGTAGGACATGGATGAAGCTGGAAACCATCATTCTCAGCAAACTATTGCAAGGACAAAAAACCAAACACTGCATGTTCTCACTCATAGGTGGGAATTGAAGAATGAGAACACAGGGACACAGGAAGGGGAACATCACCCACTGGGGACTGTTGTAGGGTCGGGGTAGGGGGGAGGGATAGCATTAGGAGATATACCTAATGCTAAATGATGAGTTAATGGGTGCAGCACACCAACATGGCACATGTATACCTATGTAAGAAACGTGCACGTTGTGCACATGTATCCTAAAACTTTAAGTATATTAATAATAAAATTAAAAAAAACAAGACTCCAGAGAATCAAACACAAGCATCCTCAACAGAGAATATGTGAAGAAACAGCCCTGAGAACACTGAGTTCAGTGACAATTTACATTGATAGCAATTATTATTGACAATATATATTAAAATCATACTTTTACATATTTTTAAGCTCAGAAATTTCCTTATAAATTCCATTTATGAGAAACTCACAGCCAATTGAATACTGAAAGTGGAAAAGTTGAAAAAAAAAGAGAAGACATTTATGCAGCCAACAGACACATGAAAAAGTGCTCATCATCACTGGCCATCAGAGAAATGCAAATCAAAACCACAATGAGATACCATCCCACACCAGTTACAATGGCGATCATTAAAATGTCAGGAAACAACAGGTGCTGGAGAGGATGTCTGGAAATAACACTTTTACACTGTTGGTGGGACTGTGAACTACTTCAACCATTGTGGAATTTGTTGTGGCAATTCCTCAGGGATCTAGAACTAGAAATACCATTTGACCAAGCCATCCCATTACTGGGTATACACCCAAAGGATTATAAATCATGCTACTATAAAGACACATGCACATGTATGTTAATTGCGGCACTATTCACAATAGCAATGACTTGGAACCAACCCAAATATCCAGCAATGATAGACTGGATTAAGAAAATGTGGCACATATACACCATGTAATACTATGCAGCCACAAAAAATGATGAGTTCGTGTCCTTTGTAGGGATGGGGATGAAGCTGGAAACCATCATTCTCAGCAAACTATCACAGGGAGAAAAAACCAAACACCCCATGTTCTCACTCATAGGTGGGAATTGAACAATGGGAACACATGGATACAGGAAGGGGAACATCACACACCAGGGCCTCTTGTGGGGTGGGGGGAGGGGGGAGGGATGGCATTACGAGATATACCTAATGTTAAATTACATGTTAATGGGTGCAACACACCAACATGGCACAGGTATACATATGTAACAAACCTGCACATGTACCCTAAAACTTCAAGAATGATACAAAAAAAAAAGAATGGCAAACATTGAAAAGTCAGGAAACAACAGTTGCTGGAGAGAATGTGGAGAAATAGGAATGCTTATACACTGTTGGTGGGAGTGAGAATTAGTTTAACCATTGTGGAAGACAGTGTGGCAATTCCTCAAGGATGTAGAACTAGAAATCCCATTTGACCCAGCTGTCCCATGACTGGGTATAAACCCAAAGGATTATAAATCATTCTAGTATAAAGAAACATGCACACATATATTTATTGCAGCACTGTTCACAATAGCAAAGAGTTGGAACCAACCCAAATGCCAATCAATAATAGACTGGATAAAGAAAATGTGGCACATATACATTATGGAATACTATGCAGCCATATAAAAGGATGAGTTTGTGTTCTTTGCAGAGACATGAATGCCGCTGGAAGCCATGCTTTTCAGCAAACTAAGACAAGAACGGAAAAGCAAACACTGCACGTTCTCACTCACAAGTGGGAGTTTAACAATGAGAACACATGGACACAGGGAGGGGAACATCACATACAGGGGCCTGTCGGGGGTGGGGGGCTAGGGGAGGGATTGCATTAGGAGAAATACCTAATGTAGATGACACGTTGGTGGGTGCAGCAAAACACCATGGCACGTGTATCTGCACGTTCTACATGTGTACCCCAGAACTTAATGTATAATTTACAAAAACTAATAATAATAAATTATCTCCATTCTAACTGGTATGAGATGGTATCTCATTGTGGTTTTGATTTGCATTTCTCTAATGACCAGAAATGATGAGCTTTTTTTCATATGTTTTTTGGCAGTGTAAATGTCTTCTTTTGAGAAGGGTCTGTTCATTCTTTGCACCCACTTTTTGAAGGGGTTGTTTTTTTCTTGTCAGTTTGCCTAAGTTTCTTGTAGATTCTGGATATTAGCCCTTTTTCAGATGTATAGATTGCAAAAGTTTTCTCTCATCCTGTTCAATCTGATAATGGTTTATTTTGCTGTGCAGAAGCTCTTTAGTTTAATTAGATCCTATTTGTCAATTTTGGCTGTTGCTGCAATTGCTTTTGGTGTTTTAGTCATGAAATCTGTGCCCATGCCTATGTCCTGAATGGTATTGCCCATGTTTTCTTGTAGGGTTTTAAGTCTTACATTCAAGTTTTTAATTTATCTCGAGTTAATTTTTTTATAAGGTGTAAGGAAGGGGTTCAGTTTCAGTTTTCTGCTTATGGCTAGACAGTTTTCCAAATACCATTTATTAACTAAGGAATCATTTCCTCATTGCTTGTTTTTGCCAGGTTTGTCAATGATCAGATTGTTTTAGATGTGTGGTGTTATTTCTGAGGCCTCTGTTCTGTTCCATTGGGGTATATATCTGTTTTGGTACTAATACCATGCTGTTTTGGTTACTATAGTTCTGTAGTATAGTTTGAAGTGAGGTAGCGTGATACCTCCAGCTTTGTTCCTTTTGCTTAGTATTGTCTTGGCTATACAGGCTCTTTTTGGTTTCGTATAAAATTTAAAGTAGTATTTTCTAATTCTGTGAAGAAAGTAAATGGTGGCTTGATTGGAATAGCATTGAATCTCTAAATTACTTTGGGCAGTATGGCCATTTTCATGATATTGATTCTTCCTGTGCATGAGCATGGAATGTTTTTCCATTGTTTGTGTCCTCTCTTATTTTCTGGAGCAGTGGTTTGTAATTCTCCCTGAAGAGATCCTTCACATCCCTTGTAAGTTGGATTCCTAGGTATTTTATTCTCTTTGTAGCAATTGTGAATGGGAGTTCAGTCGCGATTTGATTCTCTGTCTCTTGTTGGTATGTAGAAATGCTTGTAATTTTTGCACATTGATTTTGTCTCCTGAGACTTTGCTGAAGTTGTTTATCAGCTTAAGAAGATGATGGGATGAAGATGAAGGAGATGATGGGATTTCCTAAATATACTATTATGTCATCTGTAAACAGAGAAAATTTGACTTTATCTCTTCCTACTTGAATACCCTTTCTTTCTTTCTCTTGCCTGATTGCCCTGGCCAGAACTTTCAATACTATGTTGAATAGGAGTGGTGAGAGAATGCATCTTTGTCTTGTGCCAGTTTTCTATGGGAATGCTTCCAGCTTTTGCCCATTCAGTATGATATTGGCTGTGTTTGTCATAAATAGCTCTTATTATTTTGAAATATATTCCATCGATACCTAGTTTATTGAAGATTTTTTAGCATGAAGAAGTGTTCAATCTTATCAAAGGCCTTTTCTGCATGTATTGAGATAATCATGTGGTTTTTGTCATTGGTTCTGTTTATGTGATGGATTATATTTATTGATTTGCGTATGTTGAACTAACCTTGCATCCCAGGGATGAAGCCGTCTTGAGCGTGGTGGATAAGCATTTTGTTGTGCTACTGGATTTGGTTTGCCAGTATTTTATTGAGGATTTTTGCATCAGTATTTATCAGGGATATTTGGCCTGAAATTTTCTTTTTTTGTTGTGTCTCTGCCAGAATTTGGTATCAAGATGCCGTTGGCCTCATAAAATGAGTTAGGGCTGATTCTCTTTTCCTATTATTTGGAATATTTTCAGAAAGAATGGTATCAGCTCCTCTTTGTACCTCTGGTAGAATTCGGTTGTGAATCCGTTTGTTTCTGGGGTTTTTTTGGTTGGTAGGCTGTTAATTATCGCCTTCATTTCAGAACTTGTTATTTGTCTACTCAGGGATTTGATTTCTTTTTTAGTCTTGGGATAATTTATGTGTCCAGGAATTTATCCATTTCTTTTAGATTTTTTACTTTATTTGTGCAGAGGTGTTTAAAGTATTTTTTGATGGTAGTTTGTATTTCTGTGGGATCAGTGTTAATATCCCCTTTATTATTTTTTAATAATAAAATGTGTCTACTTGATTCTTCTCTCTTTTCTTCTTTATTTGTCTGGCTCACGGTCTATTTTTTTAATCTTTTCAACAAATCATCTCCTGGATTCACTGATTTTTTGGAGAGGTTTTTGTGTCTCTATCTCCTTCAATTCTGCTCTGATGTTAGTTATTTCTTCTCTTCTGCTAGCTTTTGAATTTGTTTGCTCTTCCTTCTGTACTTCTCTTAATTGTGATGTTAGGGTGTCGATTTTAGATCTTTCTCACTTTCGCTTGTGGGCATTTAGTGCTATAAATTTCTCTCTATACACTGCTTTAGCTGTGTCCCAGAAGCTCTGGTATGTTGTGTCTTTGTTCTCATTGGTTTCAAAAAACTCATTTATTTCTCCCTTTATTTCATTATTTACCCAGTAGTCATTCAGAAGCCGGCAGTTTCCATGTATTTGTGTGGTTTTGAGTGAGTTTCTTAATCCTGAATTGTAATTTGATTGCACTGTTGCCTGAAAGACTGTTATGATTTCCATTATTTTGCATTTGCTGAGGAGTGTTTTACTTCCAATTATGTGGTCAATTTTAGAATAAGTGCAATGTGGTGCTGAGAAGAATGTATATTCTGTTGATTTTGGGTGGAGATTTCTGTAGACGTCTATTAGGTTGCTTGGTCCAGAGCTGAGTTCAAGTCCTGAATATCCTTGTTAATTTTCTGTCTCATTATCTGTATAATTTTGACAGTGGGGTGTTAAAGTCTCCCACTATTATTGTGTGAGAGTCCAAGTCTCTTTGTAGGTCTCTAATAACTTGCTTTATGAATCTGGGTGCTTCTGTATTTTGTCCATATATGCTTAGGATAGTCAGCTCTTCTTGTTGCATTGATTCCTTTACTATTGTGTAATGCCCTTCTTTGCCTTATTTGATCTTTGTTGGTTTAAAGTCTGTTTTATCAGAGACTAGGATTTCAATCTCTGCTTCTTTTTGCTTTCCATTTGCTTGGTGTATATTCCTCCACCCCTTTATTTTGAGCCTATATGTGTCTTTGCACGTGAAATGAGTCTCCTGAATACAACACATCAATTGGTTTTGACTCTTTAACCAATTTTTCAGTCTGTGTCTTTTAATTGGGGGCAGTTAGCCCATTCACACTTAAAGAACCCAATCTTTCTCTTTGGCTGCCCTCAACATCTTCTCCTTGATTTCAAGCTTGGTGAATCTGATGATTATGTGTCTTCAGGTTGCTCTTCTTGAAGAGTATCTTAGTGGTGTTCTCTGTATTTCCTGAATTTGAATGTTGGCCTGTTTTGCTAGGTTAGGGAAGTTCTCCTGGATAATATCCTGAAGAGTGCTTTCCAACTTGATTCCATTCTCCCCATCACTTTCAGGTACACCAGTCAAATGTAGGTTTGGTCTTTTTTTTTTTTTTTTGAGGCAGAGTCTTGCTCTGTTGCCCAGGCTGGAGTGCAATGGTGTGATCTCAGCTCACTGCAACCTCTGCCTCCCGGCTTCATGCCATTCTCCTGCCTCAGCCTCCCAAGCAGCTGGGACTACAGGTGCCTGCCACCACACCCGGCTAATTTTTTTGTATGTTTATTGGAGACAGGGTTTCACTGTGTTAGCCAGGATGGTCTTGGTCTCCTGACCTCGTGATCCACCTGCCTCAGCCTCCCAAAGTGCTGGGATTATAGGCATGAGCCACCACGCCTGGCCTGGTCTTTTCACATAGTCCCATATTTCTTGGAGGCTTTGTTTGTTTCTTTTTATTCTTTTTTCTCTAATCTTGTCTTCACGTTTTATCTCATAAAGTTGATTTTCAATCTCTGATATCCTTTCTTCCACTTGATTGATTCAGCTATTGATACTTCTGTATGCTTCACAAAGTTCTCTTGCTGTATTATTTTTCAGCTCCTTCAGGTCATTTATGTTCTTCTCTAAATTGGTTATTCTAGTTAGCAGTTCCTGTAAGTTTTTATCGAGGTTCCTAGTTTCCTTGCATTGAGTTAGAATATGCTCCTTTAGCTCAGAGGAGTTTGTTTTTACCCACCTTCTGAAGCCTACTTATGTCAATTCTTTAAACTCATTCTTTGTCCAGTTTTGTTCCCTTGATGGTGAGGAGTCGTGATTTTTTGGAGGAAAAGAGAATTCTGGTTTTTGGAGTTTTCAGCATTTTTTCACTGTTTTTTTTTCTCATCTTTGTGGATTTACCTACCTTTAATCTTTGATTTTGGTGACCTTTGGATTGGGTTTTTGTGTGGGCATCTTTTTTGTTGATGTTGTTGTTATTGCTTTTTGTTTGTAAGTTTTCCTTCTAATAGTCAGGCCCCTCTTCTGGAGATCTGCTGGAGTTTGCTGGAGGTTCACCCCAGACCCTGTTTGCCTGAGTATCACTAGCAGAGGCTGCAGAACAGCAAAGATTGCTGCCTGCTCCTGCCTCTGGAAGCTTCATCCCAGAGGGGCACCCACCAGATTCCAGCTGGAGTTCTCCTGTATGAGGTGTCTGTTGACTCCTGCCTAGAGGTGTCTCCCAGTCAGGAGGCACAGGGGTCAGGGACCGACTTGAGGAGGCAGTCTGTCCCTTATCAGAGATCGAGTGCTGTGCTGGGAGATCTGCTGCTCTCTTCAGAGCAGGTAGCCCAGAACATTTAAGTCTGCTTAAGCTGTGCCCACAGCTGCCCCTTCCCCCAGGTGCTCTGTCCCAGGAAGATGGGAGTTTTATCTATAAACGCCTCACTGGGGGCTGGGTGTGGTGACTCATGCCTGTAATCCCAGCTCTTTGGAAGATTGAGTCTGGTGGATCACGTGAGGTTGGGAGTTTGAGACCAGCCTGACCAACATGGAGAAACCCCGTGTCTACTAAAAAAAAAAAAAAAAAAATTAGCCAGACGTGGTGGCGCATGCCTGTAATCTCAGTTACTTGGGAGGCTGAGGAAGGAGAATCACTTGAATCTGGGAGGCGGAGGTTGAGATGAGCTGAGATTGCACTATTGCGCTCCAGCCTAGGCAACAAGAGTGAAACTTCATCTCAAACAAAAACAAAAACAAAAAAACCCTGACTGGGGCTGCTGCATTCCTTTCAGAGATGGCCTGCCCAGAGAGGAGGAATTTAGAGAGGGAGTCTGCCTAAGGTGGCTTTGAGGTACTGCGGTGGTCTCCACCCGGTCTGGACTTCCTGGCACCATTGTTTACACTGTGAGGGGAAAACCGCCTACTCAAGCCTCAGTAATGGCTGATGCCCCTCTCCCCACCAAGCTCGAGCATCCCAGGTTGACTTCAGGCTGCTGTGCCGGCAGCTAGAATTTCAAGGGTCTTAGCTTTCTGGGCTCCGTGGGGGTGGGATTCGCTGAGCTAGACCACTTGGCTCCCTGGCTTCAGCTCTCTTTTCTGTGGAGTGAATGGTTCTGTCGCCCACCACCATGCCTGGTGTTGCAGCCGACACTGGGGTACAAAAAAAAAAAAGAAAAAAACACTTCTGAATCTAGCTCAGGGTCTGCCCAAACAGCCACCCAGTTTCGAGCTTGAAACCTAGGGGCCTCATGGTGTAGGCACCTGAAGGAATCTCCTTGTCTGTAGGTTGCAATGACAGTGGGAAAAGCGTAGTATCTTAGCCAGATGGCACCATCCCTCTTGGCACAGTTCCTCATGGCTTCCCCTGGCTAGGGGAGAGAGTTCCCCAACCCTTTGCATTTCCTGGGTGAGGTGATGCCCCACCCTGCTTCAGCTCATCCTCTGTGGGCTGCACCTACTGTCTAACCAGACCCAATTACATGAGCTGGGTACCTCAGTTGGAAATACGGAATTCACCCACCTTCTGCATTGGTCTTGCTGGAGCTGCAGACTGGAGCTGCTTCTATTTGGCCATCTTGCCAGCCCATTAAAACTATCTTAAATAGCTATTACATTAATGAAAAATATAAAAAATTCAGTAGCAACAGATAATTTGAAAATGATTAACTTAAGAATATATGTCATAATATGGGATATGCACATACCTTTAAAGCTAAGTATCTTTTAGTTGTAAGTCATAGAAGTTTCAACTAAAATTTCTGTAAGAAAAGTGGTAGTTTATTAGCTTCTACATGTGAAAATATAAGGTGCATGTCTGACTTCAAGTGTGGCTGGTTTATGGCTTAAGAAGGAAGAAGAATATTACACTTATCTCACTCTCATTCTATTTATGGCCCTTACCTTTCTTGTAATTACTGCTCTTTTTCAGGCAAGTGTCCTCCCTGTACTTGTAAGTAAGCCCTAGAAGTTTCTTTGGAAACATTCAATAAATGATAGAAATCTTCAACATTATAAAGAAGTGCAGGACGTGATGTTGCTTAGAGTTGAGATTATGGCAGTGACTAGTTTTGGGTATCCAAATGGGTGTAGTATCTCCACTAATCAGGGAAATACAACTGAAAATTTAAAAATATGCTTTTTTTTTTTTTTGAGACAGTCTCGCTCTATCACCCTGGCTGAGTGCAGTGGCACCATCTCGTCTCACTGCAATCTCTGCCTCCTGGGTTCAAGTGATTCTCATGCTTCAGCCTCCCAAGTAGCTGGGACTACAGGCGCCCACCACCATGCCTGGCTAATTTTTGTATTTTTAGTAGAGACAGGGTTTCACCATGTTGGCCAAGCTGGTCTCGGACTGCTGACCTCAGGTGATCCACCTGGCTCAGCCTCACAAAGTGCTGGGATTACAGGCGTGAGCCACTACACCAGGTGAAAATATGCTATTAAACTAAGTGAGAATAAGATAAATAAAAAAGTTTGAGGAAAAAGAATCCTGGAAGAATTGTGCACTGTGTGCTGTACAACTGATTTTTAGTCCTTTCGCTAAAATTTTTCTTTTCTGCATTTAAGTGGTAGTGGCACAGTCACTGACAGCCCTCCCCCACTATAAAAGTATCTGGAAACCATGGTTAATAAATATTGGTTTTGTTTCATCAAGTAAGACAGACAAGGATAAATTCCATCAGGAGACTAACATTCAAGAAAGCCCTTGGTGTTACATGAAAATGATTTGTAGAATAATATACATGTATATGTCTTAAACGAAAGTAAAATATTTAAATTATGTTTAAAAATGATTTACTGCTTTAATTGATTTTTCCAAGTTACTGACTTTAAGTCCTGATTTCTGGATAAGATTTCTACTTTATTATTATTTTGATAGGAAGTGATGGGTAACCCAAAGCCCAGATGCAATAGAAAACACCATACATATGAATAATTTGAAACTCCTTTAATTAGCTATTTTCTACCAAGAAATAAAAATGCCATAGTGTAATTTTTCTCCCCTTATGGAGATTAAAGCATCAATAAATTAAAGTTCAAATTCTTCTCTTCTGAGTCTTCTCAGCTTTCAGCTGTGTATCTCAGAAACTTCCCAAAGAAACTTAAAGTTTTAAAGCGTTGTATTCAGTGATATGTTGGTAATGTTTTATAACTAGCTCTTGGGGGTGGAAGGAATGATTGAGTGAAGTTTTAATTTGTGGCATTTGCTGATTTCTGTGATATAACTACTACCATTATGGCTGATTTCAAGCTACTAATGTGAAGTGACTAAACTCAGAGATAGGAAACGATGGGCATAATCAACCCTATCTCAAGTCAGTGCAAGTTAGGTCCAACCATTGCTGATTTTTCTCCCATAATAAGAAGTGTGAAAGTAGAGAGTTCCTGGCATTGATTTGGCAGATCCAGAATTTCAATTCCAAGGCCACAGAGGCCTTGCATTTGAGACATAGCATTTGAGAAGGCATAAGAGCACATGCCAGCTTTGCTGGTATTACTACTCAATGATTTCTATTTACATCCTACTTCTATTTACAAACATTTGGTCCAAACGCTGTTATAAGGTTATCTCTAGCCAAAGGTGGCTAGAGATCTACCCATCAATCTAGTCTATTGATGGATAATAGACTCTTTAAACTGAATAGATACAAATAGAAACAAAATCAGGTTTGTTAAGGAATGTTAAAATGGCTATTGCATAAGCAATTAGCAATCTCTGGAAAAGAAAACCAAGTGATTTCCTGTCAAATAACTCTAGATTCAATTTACACACAAAAATATAGACATCCTCCCTCACGGTGACTAGTTGTGTCATAGGCAAATTATTACTATTTAATGTCTTTGATGTCATTTTCCAATGCTGTTACAAAATATAAGGTATAGAAAATGTTTTTCTTTCTTTTTTTTTTTTTTTTTTTTTTTTTTTGAGACGGAGTCTTGCTCTTTCACCCAGGCTGGAGTGCAGTGGCGCGATCTCGGCTCACTGCAAGCTCCGCCTCCCGGGTTCACGCCATTCTCCTGCCTCAGCCTCTCCGAGTAGCTGGGACTACAAGGCGCCCGCCACCACGCCCGGCTAATTTTTTGTATTTTTTAGTAGAGACGGGATTTCACCGTGGTCTCGATCTCCTGACCTCGTGATCCGCCCGCCTCGGCCTCCCAAAGTGCTGGGATTACAAGCGTGGGCCACCGCGCCCGGCCTCTTTTTTGTTATTTTTCTTTTGCCATATGGCTTCATTTAAAAGTAGGTAAAAATTTTCAGAGTGGAAATGCCTTTAATTATGCTTCATTGTTTTGAGAAGGCCACCAAAATGATACCTTAGTCTCACAATTAGTGAGCTTTCTTGGGAGAAAGCTAGGCATTGCTAAAGTAATCCAAAGATGAATAATTTAGTCAGGAATATAAAACAGCAATTTAAAAATTACTATGAAGTGTTTCAAACACATAGAAAATTATAGAGGATAATATGATGAATATATACACCCTCTACTTAACATTGCCAAATCCTAAACATGTGAAATTTTGTTCGTAATTTTAAAAAGGAAGATGACATAATTTAAGCTATTACAGGTGAAGTGCCCTTTGTATCCTTCTCCAATGCCTCTCTGCTTTGCCCTTCTCTAGAGGTAACCATTTTCCAGAATATGATAATTTTTCATTTCCATGCACATATTATGCTTTTAATATAAGTTTATATCTACAAAAGATTGTATCATGTTGAATGTTTTTAAAACTTTTATTAATGTCAGTGTTCTGCCTTTTTCCCTAAGGGTCCTATTATAGAGTCATCAGCCATAGAGACTTACAGATCAAAAGGGTTATGTATTATATATTTCAAAATTCCTAAAGAGTAGATTTTAAATGTTTTTATAATAAGTATGTGATGTAATGGATTTGTTAATTAGCTTGATTTGATTATTCCACAACGTAAACATATATGAAAAAACCATATTGTACTCCATAAATATATAAAATTATTATTTGTCAATTTAAATAAAATAATTATACTAAAAATAGGGTCATTACGATTGTGGGGCCCCAAAGGTAGAGCGCATGACACAGCTTTCTTAACAGTTTTTATCACAGACTGTTCTTTTGGGTCGAACTAAAAATATACTGACTTGTGGGTATCTAATATAAAGGACAAAGCAGAATGCCCAAGAAATCAGAAACTGTTTTCAGTACCCAAAGGGTTCAGTTAGGTGTTAGGCTTCCTTTTTGGTTAGAGATGCTGAAGTGAAAACAATTTTTCTTTATTTACCTGAGGATTGAGTATTTGGCAAGCAGCCTGCTAAATTTTGTTGGAGATGTTCAGTCACTCTTTCTGGGGGATGTGTGATAATACCACAGACAACACTATTGAGATTGAGGCTTCTGATTGCTAACCATCAGTATATCATGTAGTGAAAGTTTTGAAAAGCCGAGTGTAGAAACACTTGCACTAAATTCTAAACTATCCAATTCTGGTAAATGGCAGTGGTGTTTAGTTAACCCTAGAGTACTATAAACATATATTGGAGGTTTCATCACATAAATTTGAACAAATTTTGATTCTCCATTGCTAGTTGATGGGAAAGAAGTTGGCAATGTTCAAAGCAGTGTATCAAGTGCCATCAGCCTGTGTAATGAATCCAGTTAGTCATGATATCTGTAAGAGTTAGAACTACAGGAGAAACACCAAAATTTATTTGACAATAATCTTCTATAAGTCTTCAGTTCACCTTAGACTTTTGTACATGGTGGTTCTATATAGAGATCTTGTATCGCTTACTAACTGTGCCTCCTTTAAGTCATTAATCAGGGCTGTGATTTTCTTTTTTTCTTCCCTGGAGGGGACAGAGAGGCTTGTGGGAGAGCAATTTTTGTGTCCTATTAACACTTCTCTACATGTGGTTGCACCACATTTGGCACTTTGTGGCAGAAAAATACAAGCATCAGTTCCTAGTATATATTCAGATGTAGAGGTAACATCAAGAGTGTACAAAATTGGCCCAAAAGGTTTCACTCACAAGGTCATATTAGCTTCCCTTCCTTATTGTAAACCCAGTACAAATCCCATTAACTGATTCTGGATGCCACTTCCTTCCATAGGTCCAGGTAGACTAGTGACTTGGGCAACCATATTCAAAAGGTCCAAAAAAGTTTAATTTTCTCCTTTTGCCAAAATTCCCCACCCTATTCGCACAGGTGTATAATGGCCTTTGACCCTCACTGGGGACAGAAAGTCCTCAGCCCTCATCCTGTAACCCACTTCCCCAATTATTCCCCATTAATGGGGGGGTCCATTTATTGCATAGTTGATTATACATAATGGTCTGTACATTTATCACCAATTCTCATAAATTATTAAATTCAATTAATCGGCTGGTAAGGTCCTCATTATTTCTCTTACAGAAAGCCATGTCTGTTAGCATCCCAGGCTTATTGCTATAGTTACAAAAAACTGTGAAGATTATGAGATTTTTTACCTTACTTGCAAGCTAACAAGGTAATCTGTCACAGGTTTTTGAGGGTTCTGGTAGAAGGCATGAGACTCTTGGGTCAGAGACAAAGGATTGTTTATTATTCATAGCAATAGTAACAGCCTGAATATAAGCATTTTTACCTTAGATTCGTAAGCCCCACTTCCCACAGCGCTACACAAAATGACCATTTGACTCCAATATACATAGTACTATGCATTACAGGAGTAAAACTGAGGAAACTCAATTATTTATAATGTGCAGTAGCTATGCCTTCCCTTTACTCTTGAAAAAGACATTCCGTTTATCATACTAGAGTAAGCATTCTTTCCCTTTGCTTCAGAGGGAAGCACTCTGTTTTCCAAAGGCTCTATGCAAACATGTTTTTACTTCAGAGAGAGACACTATCCCTTTCTTCCAAAGCTGTCTGCTATTCAAGCATCTTTTAAAAGATAGCCTAAAACAAAGGGTAGAAAATGATTTACTTGCATGAAAACACATATGGAACTTTCTTTCCAACTCATGCAACTTTCAGTCCTGTAAGTGCCATTCATGGCAAGTGCCCTATACAGGTGTAACATTTTTTATCTTTTATGTTGTATTTTTACTGTACCTTTTCTGGGTTTAGATTTGTTTAGATACACAAGCACTTACCATTGCATTCCAACTGCCTACAGTATTCAGCACAGTAACATGCTGTACAGGTTTGTAGCCTAGGAGCAATAGGCTATACCATATAGCCCAGTCATGTAGTAAGGTATACCACCTGGGTTTGTCTAAGGGCACTCTATCATGCCCACACCATTATGAAATTTCCTAACAATGCATTTCCCAGGAAGTAGCCGCAGTGTTAAGTGACACATGACTGTATAAAGTTGCTGGTGATATGCCATCTTCAAACTAACTAGATGATAGCAAATCTTGCTCCAACTTAAATTCCCACCAACATTGTATAGAATCTCCTATTTGTTTAACTGGTCAACACGTTTTCAAATTTCCTACATGTTTGATCTGATATGTACATGATGATCTAATGTGTATGAAAGCATATGTCATTTTAGTTTCCATGTTTCTGATTACTGGTGAGAATCATAAAGTCAAGAAATACTCATTGAGCATCTATGTGCCAGGTACACATTTAAGTACTTGGGATACATTGAAGAACATAAAGATGGAGAAATCATACACTTACAGAGATTATATTCTGGCAAGTGTAAGTACAACAAAGTTATTAACTAAGTAAATTACACAGTATATTAAAAGATGACACATGTTATGGAAAAGACAGTAAAGTAATAAGGATCAAACTAAGAAAATTTATTTTTATTGAAAATGTGGTCTCCTATTTTATAAATCACCTGGTTGCATTCTTTTGCCCAATTTCCATGGGTCATTTGTTTTTTCTTAGAATATATTATGGTTTATTTTGTTAATTTTAGTCATCCAATTTTATAGCCACGTCTTATTTTTCCCTACTTTGTGTAGGGTAATTTTGCAAGTAGGAGATGGCATATTATAATTTAATCAAACTTATCAAAATTTCCTTATTTTTCCCTACTTTGTATAGGGTAATTTTTGCAAGTAGGAGATGGCATATTATAATTTAATCGACTTTATCAAAATTCCCTTTAGTAAGTACCTGTGCATTGTGTGCCTTTGTAATCTTCCTTATTTACAGAGTTCAAAATATAAATACCATCTTCTATTGTATTTTAAAGATTTTATACGTGTTACTTTCCAAGTTTAGGTATTAAATTTTTTTGTTCCACTTGGAATTTATTTTGCATGTAAAGAGTTGTAAAAAGTTTATTTTTAAACATACAGATAGCCAGTTAACACACTACTATTTATTTTAAAAAAAGGTTTATTTTGTTAGTCATCTGAAATCTCATTTCTATTATGATTCGTTTCGTTTCCTATGTGTAAATCTGTGTCTAGGTCACTCATCAGTTCATTAGCATATTTAATCTCCCCTTTTCCATCTCCGGACCCAATACAGACTATTCTACAAAGTTCCTAGGGTGATCCTGTTAAACTATAAGACAAATCATATTGCTCCTCTGCTATCAATATATGAATGGCTTTCCATAACATTCAGTGTAAAAGCCAAATTGCATTCTAGAACCTGCAGGGCTCTAAGGTGTCTTCCTCTCCCTCATCCCCATTACCTCTTTGAAACCACCTTCTGCTATTCTCTGCCTTGCTCACTCAGCTCCAGCCATGCTGCCATCCTCCCTGCTTCTCAAACGTGTCAGGCCTCCTTTTGCCTTGGGGCCACAGTACTCGCTGTCTCTCCACCTGGAATATTCCTTTCCAAGACAGCTACAGGGTCAGCTCTTCCATTGCCTTCAGGTCTTTACTCAAAAGCCAAGTTCTCAGTGAGCCCTTCCCTGGTACCTTATCTATCTAATTTCAGCCTCCTCCCTGGAATTTCATATTCTACTTCTTTGCTTTATTTTTTCCTTCTTAGCACTTGTCACTATGAAAATATTTTATATTTACTTACATATTTTGGCTACTCTGTCTCCCACACCAAAGTGGGATGAAGATAAAAGAACTGAACTTAAAAGTGAATGGGGGTCAAAGCAAGTCAAAAGGGGCAGTTTTCCCAGGGTCTAGCCCCAGTTACAAGCACAAATGCTTCCAGGGGACAACTGTGCATTTTATTAGAGTGAAGCAGGACAGCTGGGGGTATGGCCAGTTGGAGAGGGCATTCTGAGTCTAAACTGGACTGAGACCTACCTCAGACCCAGCTGCTTGTATCTCTGTTGGAATGTGAGCCCTAATCCTCATGTTTTTTTGTTCTGTTTCATTTTCAAGAGAGGCCAGAAAAATGGAATTTCATTGTGTGAAACCTCCCAGATTAGGTGCTTTAGAGTATCTAATTTAAAGTAGATAACAATGAAAAAATAAAGATCAAACAAACCTCGGCAGTTGACTGAAATTGGCCTCTGGGCAGCCTGCTGGTGTTTGCTGGACTCATAAAAGAAAATTAATTCCTGCTATAGGGAGTGAGTTTGCCTTGTATTTCCTGAGGCAGTCAGCCTCAAGTCATGTTGGGTAGAGAGAATAAACTGAATTTACCACCTTTCAACTCTTGAAAGCTTCTTGCTTCCCCCAGTATGCAGGGAGTTAGGGAAGCCTCGACAGCAGGGAGTTGCTGCCCCACTAAACTCAACCCCTCCACTCCCAGCCCAACTTCTCCATGGCATCTGCCTTACCTGGAAACAAAGAGCTGCTCAGACTCCGATCACAGCTCTCCATAAGTTGGGGCTGGGCAAACTTAGCGGGAAGGTACCTGTGAGGATTCCACAGACACCAGTCTTGTGGGGTCCTAGCCAGAACTGGGGCTTCTTGGGGAAGTAGGCCACCTTTTGTGGAGCACTGGATGGAGTCACCTGTAGTTGCAGGTAGCTGCCAAAAGAAACATCATTAGTCAAGTACTCCCCATGCGCTGAAGAAAAACATTAGGCTTAATTACCTGATGCCCCTCCTCTCTGGGAAGACAAGAAACATTCCAACAGAAGGAACAAGTGTGATAGGACTGCTGTAACTGAGTTCAGTAAGGTTTAGTTTTTCTGTATCAAATTCTTTCCAAATGCAAGATGGAACATCTCTTAAGTCCTGAGAGCCCCACTGATCCATGATCTACAAGTGTTGTTTATCCAGCACAGGGCAAATATGAGGAGGCAACCCACAGCCCAGCACTTGTGGAAAACCGTGTTAGTGTGTTTAGGCTGCGGGTTGGGGTTCTGCTAGGCAGGTGCGTCAGGAACTCCAGGGAAGAAGGAAAGCCTTATAGGTGTAAACTTTGTTGCTGCCTAACGCTATGGAGTCATCCTTGTCCAAATGTCTTTCCAGGGAACTTCTCATGCAAATGGCTGCCTTGACAGTTGCCACTTCCTTTGTGCATAGAACTAAGGGAACGATGTGCATACTGCCAGAAGTCCAACTTTTCTCTGGGTCTTCTCACCTCCAATGGGCCCCACTGTCCACACCTCTTCTTCTGTATTCTCACTCCCTTTGTCAGTCTTTTTTCTTTGAATCCCTTCTTCCTTAGTATTCTTCCCCTTATACCACCCTGACTCCTGCCTCTCATAGACCCTCCATTTGTGTATCCTTTAGTATCTCCCCAGAGTCCTTTCAACTTGATCTTTCACCCCTTACTCTGGACCTCCCAAGCTTCTTTGAGTAGAGAGCTTGCTACTCTATTCCATTTATTCTGTCTATTTTCCTCTAAGCCCCAAGATTTCACCCTTCCTCTGTTATTCTTCACTCCCTTCCCAGTTGGATGTTTCTTCCACATAGGTCATCTCCTCCCTCAGGTAACCTCTAACTTTTGGCCCTTCACCACCTCTTCCTAAGAAGTCACCTCGTCCTCTCCTTCTCCCCACAGCCAATCTTGACTTAATTTCCTTCTCCCCTCCACACCAGACCAGCTAAGTCTCTTGCAATTTTAGATGGCTGATTGTGATTCTAGCTGAACTTTGTTCACAATCGGAATTGACAGCTGTTCCTTCCTTTCATGCCCCATCCACCAAACACACCCAATCTTTTCAACAAGACAAAGTGCTTATACATGTCATATAAATTACTATTTTTGAGCATAAAACAACAGTTATGCAGGCAAAGATTGTGATATCGGGACCCTTGAGCTTTCAACACCCTGAAAAGTTGTACTTTTTTTGTGTGCCTGCGTATTACACATTTGTCTCCACAAATGTAGCAAATTTTACCCTAACAAGATGTTTTCACCAAATCGTAGACATAGATATGGAAGTCATCATCAAACTTGATGAAATACACAGGTTTGGCTTTAACTTGGTGGATGACCTTGCCTGTCCTTTTGGAGCCATCTTCTTTGGTATATTCCACATGTTTATCTATCAGGCTATCTATAAATCCTTCTGGCTCCCTCTTCACTGGATGAGACACACTTGATTCTGGCATGATGCAGAGGTCACCTGCCTTATAATCATCGAGTAGCTAGTACATGTGCAAGACAGGATCTTTCTCATAAGTAATATAAAACCAGACTTTCATGATAGATGCTTGGGCTAGGACCATCCTCCTCCATTTATCCATAGAACCGTGCTCTCCCTCAAACATGTGTTTCACTGCTTTTCCAATTATGGTATTTGCAAAGCAGAAATCTGACTTGTGAGAATGGCACCTTATGAGGAAAGATTTTAAGCTTTAAAATTCTTTCATCTCTGTGAAGTTCTAGTCCATAAACACAGTCAATTCCATAATATTTTACCAGATAAAGAAAGGGATATATAGGCACCTGATCCAGAACGTTTCCTTTCCACTGGGTGATGGGCTCATCTCCCTCCTTCTATCCATGTGAAATTCTGCAGCCCACCATGTGTCTGCAGGACTGAGAGGATGACCTTCCTCTTGGCTTCTTTGGAGATGTCTTTTTCTTCCTCATGTTTGTAGTTCCAGTGTGGTGACCTATGGCTTCCCTGGTTGGCAGCTTTGCAGCTGCCTTTTGGTGAAGGAGGGTCTTCATACTTGGAGGGGAAGGAGAGAGGTCAGGGAAAAACATTAAATGTATGAGTTTTTTTCTTGTATCATGAAGTCCCTGTGCACCAGGTACATTGCCACCCATGTTATTCACGTGTGTCCAGTAGCAGTGTTAGATATCAAGACACTCTTGGATGCCTGCCTGCAATGCCTTCCTTCCAGGCTTCTTTAGCTGCACAAGAGAGCTAGAGAACAGGTAGGTGTGGTGGCCGTGGTAGTTGAGAGCACAGCAGAAGGAAGTGGGCTACTTTGCATCTTCCCTGACCCTCTGTCGCCATCCTGTCACCTCTCCCAACATTCTCCATTTTTCAGCTCCCACGTCATTTTTCCATTTCTGTACATGCAGTCTCCATGTCCTCTCCCCATGGCTCTGTGGTATTCATCCCTCGTACATTCCCATCCCTAAGCCTCCCGCCTGGTGCTCACCTCTCTTTGCTGTCTCTTCCTGGTAAACTCCATTTTCCTTCTGGGCTCCAACCACAAACCTATTTCCCTTTCTGGCCACCTTTGTATACCATCCTGGTGCTCTTCAGGTCCTCATGCCCCCAGCCCTCAAATCACTCTTCCCAGTCTCCTGCATTTCTCATGCCAGCACCCACCCCAATTTTCACGCCTGGCCCCCACCAACCCCCATCCTCCGGTTCCGCAGCCCAGGGCCCACCTCCCGCACCGCGGGGATCACTGACCTCCCTTGCCCGAATCACACTCCTCACTGTAGCCTCTGCTGGGAGCCTGTGGCGAAGGAGGATCAGCAGGCAACTAACAGAGTGAGCGCTTGCAAAAACTGGGAGGGTAGGATCTGTAGGCGTGGAACACGTCTAGAAGGGTTGTGAGGCAGGCGAAAGGGAAGGCAGCAGCACCCCCAGCACTAGGCTTGTTAGCCCTCTGCCTTCCTGTCGGTGGCGGCCCTTCTGCTACACTGGACTTCCAGGAGCCGCTGCTGCTGCTGCAATTTCCTCACTCTTTTCCTAGCTTCCCGGTAGGACGGAGGCCTCTGCTTCCTGCCAAACGCCGCCCAGCCCCCCCACCCCAGTGAATCCCGCACCACCGCCCTGGGCCCTAGAGATGCTCCTGGGCTTCTGCCCCCCACGCCCAACCGCGCCTTCTCCCAAATCCACAGGTACCCGGCCCAAAACCCCCTCTCCCTCTCCTTCTAGGTTCAACGCCTTCATTTTACCTCCCCCGACCGCCGTCCCAGACTCCTCACCCCTACCTCCACCTTCAACCCCTCAGCGGCCCTGCCTCATCTGCTTTCCATCTTTCAAGACTTCCTTTTCCCAGTGCCCTTACGGAATTATTCTTTATATACAAAAACCTGCCTTTCTTGTCATTGGAGAGGATTTTTGGTAGGACAAGAGAAATGCGCTAGTGCTTAGTGCTCAGTCTGCCATTTGACCTAATCTTTGTAATTTTTCCTGACTGGTCATTCCTGAACTTTACTTCTTGAGGAGATTTTTTGTTTCTTTTTCTTATTTTTTTGATTTCCCTGATTGCAGAAGAATTGCATGCACAATGTGGACACTGTGTAAAATTCAGAAAATAGACTTGAAGAAGAAAATAATCAACTGCAAGCCCCGTTTCCATTCCCCTGGGCTCCAAGCAAAATAGTAGCACTTATTACCTCTCCTTTGCCTTTTTTCTAAGCTCTTAAAAAGCTTGCATTATTTTTGCAAACTTAGTTGTTAAAAATTCTTTGTAAAACCATTTTTAGATGATATTTTGAGAATTACAGAGTGTAGTAGGTAGCAATATTAGAAGTACCAAATACTCTTCATTTGGAATTAACATTACTCATTTGTATTTAGGCTTTTAAAAGTAGAAATAAAATATTACCAATAAAATGTAATTCTCTTATCCACTAGCACGGATCCTGTTCCCTCCCACCTCTCTAATGCTAACCCCATCATTCATTTTTTTTGTATCCTATAAATCTTTGTATTTCTGTAAATACCAATAATAATTTATAGGAGTTCACAGATTTTTAGGGTACAAAAAATGAATAATATTTATAGTTACAAGTGGAAACTATGTATTTCATATCTCGTATGTATTTTTAAATGTACATTATGAAGAATAATTCCTTCATACTGTGAGAAAAAAAGATTACTTCTTTTCCATGGCCCGCACCTGAGATTTCTGGGAGGTGGCTCTGGGTCTTTATGATTTAGAATTTCTTTTTCTAACTAGATAAATACACTCTTAAAGATATTCAAGAAAATGTTTTGTTTTTATTTTAATAGTTACATTGTCAGCAAGCCTGAAATAGAACTCTAGATTTGTCATAATCTTACTTGCCTGAACTTTATTTTCAACATAAATTTTATTACATTTTAATTTTCTGCAGCTTGCCTTTTTTATTCAAGGTTTTATTTTTAAAATTTTCTTTCTATTTTATCTCCAACACCCATTGTCACCTTTTAAATCTGTTGCCAAAAATAGTCTATTTCAGAGTACACATGTGACATTTTTGGCATCCATGGAACAATATATTTAAACATCCATTTTGTTGTTGATTACTATTTTGGTTTATTACAATATTTCATTTTCACAAACAATGCTGCAATGAATGTCTCTGTGTACTTGTACCAGAGCTTCTGTAAGTACATCCTAGAAGAAGAAAGAATTTCTTGTAAGTACAAGCACTTCGAATTTCTTAAATGCTGCCAAATTGCTGTGTTAATTGGCTGTACCACTCCATTTTTTCTACTTCCCTTTGCAACAGAAATTCTTCAAATAGTTGCCTAGTACATTATCTTCAATTACATTCATCACATTGTTTCAAAAACCTACTCCAGTCTGATTTCCCTCCCTGCTCCCCCCAAACTCCATGAAAATTGCTACTGTTCAGGTTATCAATGATCTCCAATGATCATTCAATAAGATCATCAGTGATCTTCAGTGATCATTTATTAATCTCCGTCTTTATATTTCATCAGCCCTTGATCGTTCCATTTTCCATGAAAACCTCTCTAGGTTTTCTTGGTAACTCACTGGCCACTTTTTAGTCTTTTTTTTTTTTATTGGTTCCTCTTTATCTCTTCAATCTCTTAATGCCCCAGGGCTCGGTCTGTAGACTGCTTTTCTATCTACACTGTCTCCCTTGGTGACTTCATATAGGCTTATGGCTTTAAATGTCATTTGTAAGGTGAAAGGTCTCAAACGTATGTCTAGCCTGACCTCACTTTTTACTCCAGGCTTGTAAATCCAGCTACCTACTTGACATCTTCCGTGTGGATATCTAACAGACTCAATATATTCAAATTGAGATGTTGATATTGCCCCTAAGATTTGTTCCACTGCACACCTACCTCCTCATCTCAGTAAATGGCAACTTCATCTTTCTGTTTGCTAAGGCTATAAATGTGATATCATTCTTTCTCACAATTCATATCTAATTTGTCACTAAATTATGTTAGCTCTACCTTCAAAATGTATCTAAAGTCTGGCCATTTTTTGTAACTTCTACTGCTACCACCCTGATTTGAACTATCTTTATTCCATAGCTCGTTTATTGCAATGGCCTCTTTACTAGACTGCTTTTGCTCTTGTTCTTTTATTGTCTATACTTAAATACCACTCAAAAACTACAGTGGCTTCCCATTTCACTCAGAGGGAAATAAAATACTCAAGAGTAGCCTACAAGATAGTGTATGATCAACTCCACCTGACTTTACCCTCTTATCTTTTAAAATTCCATCTTCTACTACTTTCACTCATAACATTGAACCATATAAAATTTCTGTATTCATAGGTCAAAAATGGTCAAATATCAGCAATTCTAAGTGTTTGGTTCATCCTAACAGCTGACTGTGCTTCTTCTACACTGACATCATTGCTGTTCCTTGAGCAAGCGAAATGTCTCTCACCTCAGAGCCTTTGGTCCTGTATTACTTCTATATTAAAATTTATTTTTTCACTATCTTCAGGTCTCTGCTCCTTATCTTCACAAATTGGGCTATCTTAAGGACTTTAACATTCTGATCATCTTTATCTTGCTCAACTCTTCCCCATACTATTTGTATTAGTCAGTGTGTAATTACTTCTGTTACAAACACCATACACATCTTAGTGGCTTGACATACAAAAAAATTATTTCCCACACATAAAACAGTTAAATGTAGGTGTTCCTGTTCATTAGGCAGCTGTTTTTGCAATTGGTAATTCAGGAAAAACAGTATCTGTCTTCCATGTAGTCAAAGATTGACCATTTTCTGTGACTTCATAGTCCTCTGCCAGATCCTGTCTATCCAGCTGGCCAAAAATTGAAGACAGCAAGAGTGAGAGAGAGAAAGAGAGACAGACAGGAAGTTTTCTAGAGCAGTGATGTCCAATAGAAACATTAAGATGAGTAATATATATATATATAATTTAAAATGTATCAATTGTCACATTTTAAAAAGGCAAAAAGAAACAGGTAATATTAATTTTAATAATATATTTTATTTAACTCAATATGCCCAAACTACTATAATTTAAACATTCAATCAATATCAGATTATTAATGATGTATTTAAAGTTATTTTTAAATACAAGATCTTCAAAATCTAGTATATGTTTTACACTTATAGCACATCTCAATTTATAACAATCATCTTTTAAGTGATCAATAGCCATATGTATCTAGTGACTACTATATTGGGCAGTATAGCTCTAGCCATTTTATGAGATAGGCCTATACATGACACCTGTCATTTCTGCCAAAATTCCATCTGGCCAAAAATAAGACACAAAAGTCCCAACCCAATGACAGGGGATCTAAGAAATTCAATTTAGCTAAATGCTCAAGGAAAGGGGGAGAAAAATCAATACTAGTAAAGGCTATTTTATCAGAGACTAGGTTTGCAACCCCTGCCTTTTTTTGTTTTCTATATTTTTGGTAGATCTTCCTCCATCCCTTTATTTTGAGCCTATGTGTGTCTCTGCACATGAGATGTGTCTCCTGAATACAGCACACTGACAGGTCTTGACGCTTTATCCAATTTGCCAGTCTGTGTCTTTTAATTGGAGCATTTAGCCCATTTACATTTAAGGTTAATATTGTTATGTGTGAATTTGATCCTGTCATTATGATGTTAGCTGGTTATTTTGCTCGTTAGTTGATGCAGTTTCTTCCGAGCATCGATGGTCTTTACTATTTGGCATGTTTTTGCAGTGGCTGGTACCAGTTGTTCCTTTCCATGTTTAGTGCTTCCTTCGGGAACTCTTGTAGGGCAGGCCTGGTGGTGACAAAATCTCTCAGCATTTGCTTGTCTGTAAAGTATTTTATTTCTCCTTCACTTATGAAGCTTAGTTTGGCTGGATATGAAATTCTGGGTTGAAAATTCCTTTCTTTAAGAATGTTGAATATGGGCCCCCAGTCTCTTCTGGCTTGTAGAGTTTCTGCCGAGAGATCAGCTGTTAGTCTGATGGGCTTCCCTTTGTGGGTAACCTGATCTTTCTCTCTGGCTGCCCTTAACATTTTTTTCCTTCATTCCAACTTTGGTGAATCTGACAATTATGTGTCTTCAAGTTGCTCTTCTCGAGGAGTATCTTTGTGGTGTTCTCTGTATTTCCTGAGTTTGAATGTTGGCCTGCCTTGCCAGATTGGGGAAGTTCTCCTGGATAATATCCTGCAGTGTGTTTTCCAACTTGGTTCCATTCTCCCCGTCACTTTCAAGTACACCAATCAGACGTAGATTTGGCCTTTTCACATAGTCCTATATTTCTTGGAGGCTTTGTTCATTTTTTTACTCTTTATTTGTAAACTTCTCTTCTCACTTCATTTTATTCATTTCCTCTTCAATCACTGATATACCCTTTCTTCCAGTTGATCGAATTGGCTACTGAAGCTTGTGCATTCATCACACAGTTCTTGTGTCACGGTTTTCTGCTCCATCAGGTCATTTAAGGACTTATCTACACTGGTTACTCTAGCTAGCCATTCATCTAATCTTTTTTCAAGATTTTTAGCTTCTTTGCAATGGGTTCAAACTTCCTCCTTTATCTTGGAGAAGTTTGATTGTCTGAAGCCTTCTTCTCTCAACTCATCAAAGTCATTTTCTGTCCAGCTTTGTTCCATTGCTGACGAGGAGCTGCGTTGCTTTGGAGGGGAAGAGGTGCTCTCATTTTTAGAATTTTCAGCTTTTCTGCTCTGTTTTTTCCCCATCTTTGTGGTTTTATATACCTTTGGTCTTTGATGATGGTGACATACAGATGGGGTTTTGGTGTGGATGTCCTTTCTGTTTGTTAGGTTTCCTTCTGACAATCAGGATCCTCAGCTGCAGGTCTGTTGGAGTTTGCTGGAGGTCCACTCCAGACCCTGTTTGCCTGGGTATCAGCAGCAGAGACTGCAGAACAGCAAATATTGCTGAACAGCAAATGTTGCTGCCTGATCATTCCTCTGGAAACTTCATCTCAGAGGGGTACCCAGCCATGTGAGGTGTCACTCTGCCCCTACTGGGGGGTGCCTCCCCGTTAGGCTACTCAGGGGTCAGGGACCCACTTGAGGAGGCAGTCTGTTCGTTCTCAGATCTCAAACTCTGTGCTGGGAGAACCACTACTCTCTTCAAAGCTGCCAGACAGGGACATTTAAGTCTGCAGAGGTTTCTGCTGCCTTTTGTTCAACTATGCCCTGCCCCCAGATGTGGAGTCTACAGAGGCAGGCAGGCCTCCTTGAGCTGTGGTGGGCTCCACCCAGTATGAGCTTCCTGGCCACTTTGTTTACCTTCTCAAGCCTCAGCCATAGTGGTCGCCCCTCTCCCAGCCTTGCTGCTGCCTTGCAGTTTGATCTCAGACTGCTGTGCTAGCAACAAGTGAGGCCCCTTGGGCATGGGACCCTCTGAGGCAGGCACGGGATATCATCTCCTGGTGTGCCATTTGCTAAGACCATTGGAAAAGTGCAGTAGTAGGGTGGGAGTGACCCAATTTTCCAGGTGCCATGTGTCACCCCTTCCCTTGGCTAGGAAAGGGAATTCCCTGACCCCTTGCACTTCCTAGGTGAGTTGATGCCTTGCCCTGCTTCGGCTCATGCTCGGTGGTCTGCACCCACCATCCTACCCCCACTGTCCAATGAGCCCCAGTGAGATGAACCCGATACCTCTTGGAAATGCAGAAATCACTCATCTCTGTGTTGCTCATGCTGGGAGCTGTAGACTGGAGCTGTTCCTATTTGGCCATCTTGGAACCACCTCTCAGAATATACATTCTTATTTGCACATGGCATATAATCTAAAATTGAACACGACTGTCCATAAAACAATTCTCAGCAAATTAAAGCAATACTGAAATTATATCAACCACATTTTCAGATCACAACACAGTATACATCAAAATCAATACTAAGATGATTACATAAAGTCACAGAATTACATGGAAGTTAAACAACCTGCTCCTCAATAATTTTTGCTTAAACAATAAAATAAAGGCAGAAATCAAAAAATTATTTGAAACTCATGGGAAAAAAATACAACATAGCTGAACAAGAGAAAATATTTGCAAACTATGAATGTGACAAAAGTCTACTTCCAGCATCTATAAGGTACTTAAACAAATTAATTACCAAAAATAAAGACCTAGCCCATTAAAAAGAGGGCAAAGGATATGGACACTTTTCCAAAGATGACCTACATGCAGCCAACATGCATATGAAAAAATGCTAAACCTCACTAATAATTAGAGAAATGCAAATCAAAACCACAAGGAGATACCATCTCATGCCACCCCAAATGACTATTATATAAAGAGTCAAAAAATAACAGCTGCTGGCAAGGTGGTGAAGGGAATGCTTATACACTGCTGGTGTGAATGCAAATTAGTTCAGCCATTTTGGAAAGCAGTGTGGTAATTTCTCAAAGATCTTGAATCGGAATTGCTATTTTACTCAGCAATCCCATTATTGGGTATATACCCAATGTAATATACATTGTTCCACCCATAAAGACACCTGCATGCATATGTTCATTGCAGTACTCTTCACAATAGCAAAGACATAATTATTCTAAATGTCCATCAATGGTAGACTGGATAAAGAGACCCGGGGATTTTGAAGCAGAGGAAAAATGGTGAATAGGGGGCAGGACTAAATTGTAGCTCCTAATTGAACAGAGAGAGCAGCATGTGGAGACTTGGATCATGAACTTTTCCTCCAAGAACTACTGCAGGAATATACCAGAAAAGCCAAGAGAATCCACAGTCCCTTTGAGGGAAGCAGATTGCTCCTGCAGAACCTGGGAAACAGACCAAATACTGTGAGTGTCCAAACTGTGAAAGTGGGAAAGGCGGATCATCTGCCCTGGAACACACACCTTCACTGGGGAACCTGAAGGTCTAGATCATGAGAGGATTGGACTTTACCTAAAGCTGAGTTAATTTAGAGAGCAGAGTGAAATACAGGGTTAGAGGAAGCAGTGAGGAAAGACTTGTTGGCTCTCTGGGTGCCCAGGGGAGCCATTTCTGATTTGACTCACAGGGATCCTTGGGGAGGGTTGCCAGAGCAACTGGGAAAATATCACAGAAAGAAAACATCCACCTGAACTTTGTAACAATTCCCACCAAATGTGAGATTTCCTGGCCAGAACTTGGGGGAGGGTGTGAATCTTGTGTGCAGACTTGACAGGTGGGGAGGTGCAAAAGTCCTGCTTACTGTTGCAGCTGGGAGGCTTATAGCCTGGGGCAAGTCTTCAACCCTGCTTGCCCATTGCGTGAAAACAAACTCGGTTCTGTCAGTAGAGGGGAGGAGCATGATGGGAGCAAGACCAGCCTTTTGGGTTGCATGGGAGCTGGCTAAGGCTTGTGGCAGCCAGATTTCCCCAACTTCTCTGGCAACCTGCATGACACAGCGGAGGCAGCCATAATCATTCTGGAAACAACTCCATTGACCTGGGAACCACACCCCCATCCCCAACAGCTGCCACAGCAAGCACTGCCCAAGGATGGTCTGAACTTAGACATGCCTAACCTTGCCCCCACCTGATGGATCTTCCCTACCCACCCTGGTAACCAAAAACAAGGGTCACATTCTCTTGGGAGCTCTAGGGTCCTGGCCACTGCCTGATCTTCTGTATACTACCACAGCTGATGCACTCTTGAAAGCACCACCTTCTCTCAGGAGGCCAAGCAGCACAAAACTAGTGCATTAAACAATTACAACTAAGGACCCTCACAGAGTTCATTTAACTCCCCGGCCATCTCCACAGGAGCAGGCACTAGTATCCATGGCTGGTAGACTTCATATCAAAGGACTATGTGCAGACACACCCCAGTACCAGCCCAGAGCCTGATAGCCATGCTTGGTGGCTAGATCCAGAAGAGAAATAACAATCACTGCAGTTCATCTCTCAGGAAGCCACATCCTTAGGAAAAGGGGAGATTACCACATCAAGGGAGCAACCCAAGGGACAAAGAACCTGAACAGCAGACTTCAGCCCCAGATCTTCCCTCTAACAGAGCTTACCTAAATGATAAGAAACCAGAAAAACAATTCAGGTCATATGACAAAACAAACCTCTCTAACACCCTCCAAAAATCACATTAGCTTACTAGAAATAGATCCTAACCAAGAAGAAATCACTGAATTGCCTGAAAAGGAATTCAGAAAGCTAATCAAAGAGTCACCGAGAAAGGTGAGTCCAAATTAAGGAAATGAAAAAAAGACACAAGATATAAGTGGAGAAATCTTCAATGAAATATATAGCATAAAAAATATAATGACAACTTCAGGAAATAAGGGACACAGTTAGGGAAATGCAAAATGTACTGGAAAGTCTCAGTAATAGAATCGAACAAGCAGATGAAAGAACTTCAAACTCAAAAACAAGGTTTTTGAATTAACTCGACCCAACAAAGACAAAGAGAAAATAATTTTTTAAAATGAACAAAGCTGGAGATTGCTGACAAGAAGGCCAATAGGAAGAGCTCCAGTCTGCAGCTCCCAGTGAGATTGATGCAGAAGATGGGTGATTTCTGCATTTCCAACTGAGAGTTGGTTCATCTAATTGGGACTGGTTGGACAGTGGGTGCAGCCCATGGAGATTGAGCCAAAGCAGGATGGGGCATCACCTCACCTGGGAAGAGCAAGGGGTCAGGAAATTTTCTCCCCTACCCAAGGGAAGCCAGGAGGGACTAAGCCTGAGGAACTGTGCACTCTGGCTCAGGTATTGTGGTGGTCCCCCGGTCTTCACAACCCACAGACCAGGAGATTCCCTGGGGGGCCTACCCCATCAGGACCCTGAGTTTCAAGCACAAAACTGGGTAGCTATTGGGCAGATATCAAAGGAGCTGCAGGAGGTTTTTTTTTTTTTTTCCATATCCCAGTGGCACCTGGAATGCCAGTGAGACAGAACCATTCACTCCCCTGGAAAGGGGTGCTGAAGCCAGGGAGCCAAGTGGTCAGGCTCAGCAGGTCCCAACCCCATGGAGCCCAACAAATTAAGATCCACTGGTTAGAAATTCTCAGTGCCAGCACAGCAGCAGGCTGAGATCGACTTCGGATGCTTCAGCTTGATTGGGGAAAGGGTGTCTGCCATTGCTGAGATTGAGTAGGAGGTTTTATGCTCAAAGTATAAACAAAGCCGCCCGGAAGTTCAAACTGGGTGGAGCCCACTGCAGCTCAGCAAGAATGCTGTGGCCAGACTGCCAGATTTCTCCTCCTTGGGCAGGGCATCTCTGAAAAAAAGGCAGCAGCCCCAGCCAGGGACTTAAAGATAAAACCCCCATTTCCCTGGGACAGAACACCTGGGGGAAGGGGTGGCTGTGGGAACAGCTTCAGAGGACTTACACGTCCCTAGTTGATGGCTCTGAAGAGAGTAGGGGACCTTACAGCACAGCATTTGATCTCTGCTAAGGGACAGACTGCCTCTTAAAGTTGGTCCCTAACCCCCAAGTATCCTGACTGGGAGACACCTCCCAGTAGAGGCCAACAGTTACCTCTTACAGAAGAGATCTGGCTGGCATCTGGCAGGTGACCCTCTGGGATGAAGCTTCAAGAAGAAAGAACAGGCAGCAATCTTTGCTATTCTGCAGCCTCTGCTGGTGATACCCAGGAAAGCAGGGTCGGGAGTGGACCTTCAGCAAACTCCAGCAGACCTGCAGCAGAGGGGCCAGACTGTTAGAAGGAAAACTAACATACGGAAAGGAATAGGAGGTCCACTCAAAGACCCCATCCAAAGGTCACCAACATCAAAGACTAAAGGTAGATAAATCCACAAAGATTGGGAGAAGCCAGCGCAAAAAGGCTTAAAATTCCAAAAACCAGAATGCCTCTCCTCCTCCAAAGGATGATAACTCCTTGCCAGCAAAGGAACAAAACTGGATGGAGAATGAGTTTGACGAATTGACAGAAGTAAGATTCAGAAGATGGGCAATAACAAACTCCTCTGAGTTGAAGGAGCATGTTCTAACCCAATGGACGGAAACTAAAAACTTTGAAAAAAGGTCAGACAAATTGCTAACTAGAATAACCAGTTTAGAGAAAAACATAAATGACCTGATGGAGCTGAAAAATACAGCACAAGAACTTCATGAAGCATACACAAGTATCAATAGCTGAATCGATCAAGCAGAAGAACGGATATCAGTGATTGAAAAACAACTTAATGAAATAGGTCAACAAGACAAGATTAGAGAAAAAAGAATAAAAAGGAATGAACAAAGCATCCAAGAAATATGGGACTATGTGAAAAGACGAAATCTACATTTGATTGGTGTACCTGAAAGTGATGGAGCGAATGGAACCAAGTTGGAAAACACTCTTCAGGATATTATCCAGGAGATCTTCTCCAACCTAACAAGACAGGCCAACATTCAAATTCAGAAAATACAGAGAATACCACAAAGATACTCCTTGAAAAGAGCAACCCAAGACATATAATTGTCAGATTCACCAAAGTTGAAATGAAGGAAAAAATGTTAAGGGCAGTCAGAGAGAAAAGTCAGGTTACCGACAAAGGGAAGCCCATCAGACTAACAGTGGATCTCTAAGAGATTGGGGGCAATATTCAACATTCTTAAAGAAAAGAATTTTCAACCCAGAATTTCATATCCAGCCAAACTAAGCTTCATAAGCAAAGCAGAAATAAAATCCTTTACAGACAAGCAAATGCTGAGAGATTTTGTCACCACCAGGCCTGCCTTACAAGAGCTCCTGAAGGAAGCACTAAACATGGAAAGGAACAACTGGTAGCATCCACTGCAAAAGCATACCAAATTATAAAAAATATCAACCCTATGAAAAAACTGCATCAACTAATGAGGAAAACAACCAGCTAGCATCATAATGACAGGATCAAATTCACACTTAACAATATTAACCTTAAATGTAAATGGGCTAAATGCCCCAATTAAGAGACAGACACTGGCAAATTGGATAAAGACTCAAGACCCATCAGTGTGCTGTATTCAGGAGACCCATCTCACATGCAAAGACACACATAGGCTCAAAATAAAGGGATGGAGAAAGATCTACCAAGCAAATGGAAAGCAAAAAATAGCTGGAGTTGCAATCCTGGTCTCTAATAAAACAGACTTTAAACCAACAAAGATCAAAAGAGACAAAGAAGGCCATTACATAATGGTAAAGGGATCAATGCAGCAAGAAGAGCTAACTCTCCTAAATATATATGCACCCAATACAGGAGCACCCAGATTCATAAAGCAAGTCCTTACAGACCTACAAAGAGACTTAGACTCCCACACAATAACAGTGGTAGACTTTAACACCTCACTGTCAATATTAGACAGATCAATGAGACAGAAAATTAAGAACTTGAACTCAGCTCTGGACCAAGTGGACCTAACAGACATCTACAGAACTCTTTACTGAAAATAGACAGAATATGCATTCTTCTCAGCACCACATTACACTTATTCTAAAATTGACCACATAATTGGAAGTAAAGCACTCCTCAGCAAATGCAAAAGAATGGAAATCATAACAGTCTCGCAGACCACAGGGCAATCAAATTAGAAGTCAGGATTAAGAAACTCACTCAAAACCACACAACTACATGGAAACTGAACAACCTGCTTCTGAATGACTACTGGGTAAGTAAATAAATGAAGGAAGAAATAAAGATGTTCTTTGAAACCAATGAGGACGAAGATACAAGGTACCAGAATCTCTGGGACACATTGAAGGCAGTGTATAGAGGAAAATTTATAGCACTAAATGCCCACAAGAGAAAGCAGGAAAGATCTCAAATTGACACCCCAACATCAAAATTAAAAAACAAGAGAAGCAATAGCAAACAAATACAAAAGCCAGCAGAAGACAAGAAATAATTAAGATCAGAGCAGAACTGAAGGAGATAGACATGAAAAACTCTTCAAAAAATAAATCAATGAATCCAGGAGCTGGTTTTTTGAAATGATCAACAAAATGGATAGACCACAAGCTAGATTCATAAAAAAGAAAAGAGAGAAGAATCAAATAGATGCAATAAAAATGATACAGGGAATATCGCCACTGATCTCACAAAAATACAAACTACCATGAGAGAATACCATAAACATCTCTACACAAATAAACTTGAAAATATAGAAGAAATGGAGAAATTCCTAGACATATACACATTGAAAAGTCTAAACCAGTAAGAAGTTTAATCCCTGAATAGACCAATAACAAGTTCTGAAATTGAGGCAGTAATTAATAGCCTACCAACCAAAAAAAGTCCAGGACCAGACAGATTCACAGCTGAATTCTACCAGAGGTACAAAGAGGAGCTGGTACCATTCCTTCTGAAACTATTCCAAACAACAAATAAAGAGGTAATCCTCCCTAACTCATTTTATGAGGCCAGCAATATCCTGATACCAATATCTGGCAGAGACACAACAAAAAAAGAAAATTTCAGGTCAATATCCTTGATGAACATTGATGTGAATATCCTCAATGAAATACTGGCAACCGAATCCAGCAGCACGTCAAAAAGCTTATCCACCATGATCAAGTCAGCTTCATCCCTGAGATGCAAGGCTGGTTCAACATATGCAAATCAATAAATGTAATCCATCACATAAACGGAACCAACAACAAAAACCACATGATTATCTCAATAGATGCAGAAAAGGCCTTCAACAAAATACAGCACCCCTTCATGCTAAAAACTCTGAATAAACTAGGTATCGATGGAATATATCTCTAAATAATAAGAGCTATTTATGACACAGCCAATATCATACTAAATAGGCAAAAACTGGAAGCATTCCCTTTAAAGACCGGCACAAGACAAGGATGCCCTCTCTCACCACTCCTATTCTACATAGTATTGGAAGTTCTGAGCAGGGCAGTCAGGCAAGAGAAAGAAATAAATGATATTCAAATAGAAAGAGAAGAAGTCAAATTGTCTCTGTTTGCAGATGACATGATTGTATATTTACAAAACCCCATCATCTCAGCCCAAAACCTCCTTAAGCTGATAAGCAACTTCAGCAAAGTCTCAGGATACAAAAACAATATGCAAAAATCACAAGCATTCCTATACATCAATAACAGACAGAGAGTCAAATCATGAGGGAACTTCCATTCACAATTGCTGCTAAGAGAATAAAATACCTAGGAACACAACTTAAAAGGGATGTGAATGACCTCTTCAAGGAGAACTACAAACAACTACTCAAGGAAATAACAGAGAACACAAACAAATGGAAAAAAATCCCATGCTCATGGATAGAAAAAAATCAATATGGTGAAAATGGCCATACTGCCCAAGGTAGTTTGTAGATTCAATGCTATCCCCGTCAAGCTACCACTGGCTTTCTTCAAAGAATTTGAAAAAACTACTTCAAACTTCATATGAAACCAAAAAAGAATCCACATAGGCAAAACAATCCTTAGCAAAAAGAACAAAGCTGGAGACATCATGCTGCCTGACTTCAAACTATACTACAAGGCTACAGTAACCAAAACAGCATGGTACTGGAACCAAAACAGATATACAGACCAATGGAACAGAACAGAGGCTTGAGAATTAACACCACACATATACAACCATCTGATCTTTGACACACCTGACACAAATAAGCAATGTGGAAAGTATTCCCTATTTAATAAATAGTGTTGGGAAAACTGGCTTGCCATATGCAGAAAACTGAAACTGGACCCCTTCCTTACACCTTATATAAAAATCAACTCAAGATGGATTAAAGACTTAAACGTAAGATCTAAAACCATAAAAATCCTAGAAGAAATCCTTAGCAATACCATTCAGGACATAGGCATGGGCAAAGACTTCATGACTAAAACACCAAAAGCAATGGCAACCAAAGCCAAAATTGACAAATGGGATCTAACTAAACTAAAGAGCTTCTATACAGCAAAAGAAACTATCTTCAGAGTGAACAGTCAACCTACAGAATGGGAGAAAAGTTTTGCACTATAGATCTGACAAATGGCTAATATCGAGAATCTACAAAGAACTTAAACAAATTTACAAGAGAAAAACAAACGACTCCACAAAAAGTGGGCGAAAGATATGAACAGACACTTCTCAAAAGAAGACATTTATGCAACCAACAAACATATGAAAAAAATGCTGGTCATTATTGATATGCAAATAAAAAAAATCACTGGTCATTATTGATATGCAAATCAAACCACAATGACGTACCATCTCACACCAGTTAGAATGGTGAACATTAAAAAGTCAGGAAACAATATATGCTGGAGAGGATGTGGAGAAATAGGAATGCTTTTAAACTGTTGGTGGGAATGTCAATTAGTTCAACCATTGTGGAACACAGTGTGGCAATTCCTTAAGGATCTAGAACTAGAAATACCATTTGACCCAGCAATCCCATTACTGGATATATACCCAAAGGATTATAAATCATTCTATTATAAAGACACACGCACACGTATGTTTATTGTGGCACTAGTTACAATAGCAAAGACTTCAAACCAACCCAAATGTTCATCAATAATAGGCTGGATAAAGTAAATGTGGCACATATACACCATGAAATACTATGCAGCCATAAAAATGGATGAGTTCCTGTCCTTTGCAGGGACATGGATGAAGCTGGAAACCATCATTCTCAGCAAACTATGACAGGAACAGAAAACCAAACACTGCATGTTCTCACTCATAAGTGGGAGTTGAAAAATGTGAACACATGGACAAAGGTAGGGGAACATCACACACTTGGGGCTGTCAGGGGGTGGGGGGCTAGGGGAGGGATAGCATTAGGAGAAATGCCTAATGTAGATGATGCATTGATGGGTGCAGCAAACCACCATGGCACATGTATACCCATGTAACAACTGCACGTTCTGCACATGTACGTCAGAACTTAAAGTATAATTTTAAAAAATGAATAAAGCCTCAAATAAGTTTAAGATTATATTGAATAGCCAAACTTAAGAATAATTGGCATTCATGAGGAAGAAGATATATCTAAAAGTTTGAAGAACATATTTGGGGAAATAATTGAGGAAAACTTTTCTGGCATTGGTAGAGATCTAGACATCCAAATATAAGAATCTCAAAGAACACCTGGGGATTTCATTAAAACAAGATCATCACCTAGGCACATTGTCATCAAGTTATCTGAAGACAAGATGAATGAAAGAATCTTAAGAGTTGTGTGGCAAAAGCAGCAGGAAACCTGTAAAGGAAAATCTATCAGATAAACGGCAGATTTCTCAGCAGAAACCCTACAAGCTAGAAGGAATTTGGGCCGTATCTTCAGTCTCATTAAACAAAACAATTGTTAACCAAAAATTTTGTATCCAGCAAAACTAAGCTTCATAAATGAAGGAAAGATACAGTCTTTGCCAGACAAACAAATACTGAGAGAATTTGACACTATCAAACCAGCTGTAGAATAACTGCTAAAGCAGCTTGAAATCTTGATACAAATCCTGGAAACACATCAAATAGAACCTCTTTAAAGCATAAATCTCACAGTACCTATAAAATAAAAATATAATAAATAAAAACCAGGATACTTAGGCAACAAATAGCATGATGAATGGAATAGTATCTCACATCTCAATACTAATGTTGAATGTAAGTGACCTAAATGCCTCACGTAAAAGATATAGAATTGCAGAGTAGGTAAGAATTTACCAACCAAGTATCTGCTGCCTCTAAGAGACTCACCTAACACATAAGGACTCACATAAACTTAAGGTAAAGCATAGAAAAAGATATTTCATGCAAACAGACACCAAAATTGAATAGGAGCAGCTATTCTTATGTCAGACACAACAATCTTTAAAGCAACAGCAGTTTGAAATGACAAAGAGGGACATTATATAATAATAAAAGGCCTTATCCAATGGGAAAATGTTACAATCCTAAATATAAATGCATATAACACTGGAGTTCCCAAATTCATAAAACAATTACTTCTAGATGTAATAAATGAGAAAAACAACAATGTGATAATAGTGGGGAAACTTCAATACTTCACTGACAGCAATAGACAGTTCATCAAGACAGAAAGTCAAAAAAGAAACAATGGACTTAAACTATACCTTAGAAAAAATAGATTTAACAGATATGTACAGCCATTCTACCCAACAACCACAGAATATACATTTTATTCATCAGTGCATAAAACTTTCTCCAAGATAGACCATATGATAGGCCACAAAACAAGTCTCAACAAATTTAAGAAAATTGATTACATCAACTACTTCCTCAGACCACAGTGGAATAAAAGTGGAAATCAACTCCAAAAGGAACTTTCAAAACCATAAAACACATACAAATTAAATAACCTGTTCCTGAATGGTCACTGGGTAATCAATGAAATCAAGATGGAAATTAAAATATTCTGTGAATTGAACAACAATAGTGACATGACCTATCTAAACATCTGTGATACAGCAAAGTCAGTGTTAAGAGGAAAGTTGATAATCTTAAATGCCTACTTCAATAAATCTGAAAGATCACAAATAGATAATCTAAGGTCACACCTCAAGAAACTAGAGAAGAGCAAACCAAACCCCAAACCCAGCAGAAGAAAAGAAATAGCAAAGGTTATAAACACCGCATGTTCTCACGCATAGGTGGGAATTGAATGATGAGAACTCATGGACACAGGAAGGGGAACATCACACTCTGGGGACTGTTGTGGGGTGGGGGAGGGGAGAGGGACAGCATTAGGAGATATACCTAATGCTAAATGACGAGTTAATGGGTGCAACAAACCAACATGGCACATGGATACATATGTAACAAACCTGCACATTGTGCACATGTACCCTAAAACCTAAAGTATAATAATAAATTAAAAAAAAGAAATAGCTTTATGAAAACAAACAAAAAAGAAATAGCAAAGGTTATAGCAAAATAAAATAAAATTGAATATAAAAATATAAAACATAAATAAAACAAAAGGCTGGTTATTTTAAAAGACAAATAAAATTGATAAACCATTAGCAAAATTAACCAAAAAAAGAGAGAGAATATCGAAATAAGCTCAATTAGAAATGAAACAGGAAATATTACAACCGACAGCACCAAAATACAAAAGATTATTCAAGGCTACTACAAATATGCACATAAACTAGAAAACCTAGAGGAGACGGATAAATTCCTGGAAAGATACAACCCTCCTAGCTTAAAACAGAAAGAATTAGAAACCCTGAACAGACCAATAACAAGCAGCAAGATTGAAATAATAATAAAAAAATTACCAACAATAAAAAAATTTAGGACGAGATTGATTCACTCTTTAATTCTATCAGGCATTAAAAAAAAAGTAAGTACCAATCCTATTGACATTATTCCACAAGATAGAGGAAAAGAGAATCCTCCCTAAATCATTCTATGAAGGGAGTATCACTAAGGAGAGGACATAACCGAAAAAAGAAACTACAGACCAATATCTGCAGGGAGCTGAAGGCCCATGGGATGTGACCAACTCAGCATTCCACTGGAGGCTATGTGATCAAGTAGCAAACTGTTTATCATGAATGCAGGATGTGGGCAAACTCACACTGCGCCTGATGCCAAAAGGTTTGCTGATGGCTGTCACTCCCTGGCGCCAGGCTCCTTGAAGTTATTTACTGGGAAATCTAGTGCCTATTGCTCAAAGGATGCAGTCTCCCAAGCCTGCTTGAACCAAATGGCCGAGTGACAATTACCCAACAATCATCGCCCCCTTTCTTCTTATCTCTTTTACCTAATAAATTTGGAGGGCTGAAAAAGCTCAGGACTCTTGTCCACTAGAGGCAAGGTGCCCCCTGACCCCTTCTTCCAAACATATTCTTTTGTCTTTGCCTTGTATTCTCATGTTCACCTCGTTTGTTCAGTCCCACAACATCCGTGCGGGTTACAAGTGGCGAACAAACACAGGGACTTCGAGGATGTTAACAAACAAGGTCTGCTGGAGCAGAGGAACTGAAATTCACAAGCCTAATGGGGACCCTGGGACGAGTCTGCCAGCAGTGGATATAGTTAGTGCTCTGAAGAGGTTAGTGCTCTGAAGAGATCAGTGCCCTAAAGAGGTACTGGATACTGGGAACAGGAAGTTTTCTGAATCAGGGTAACCTGGGCCAGAATTTGTCTGTTGAAGAAAAACACGTGCAGTTGCTTAAAGTTCTGTTGAGACAGTCTGGAGGTCAGGTGAATTCACAGACACTAACTAACCACCTGCAGAAGCCACAAAATGTTATTATGCATAACCCATGGTTTCCACAGGCAGGCACTTTTGATGTGGAAAATTGGGACAGAGCAGGGGATGGATTAAAACAGGCTCATCAAAAAGGTCTTAAAGTTGATTCTTCTGTGTTTTCTACTTGGAGCTTAGTTTGTACTGTACTTCTACCATTATCTCCTTATTAGTCTGCAGGACAGCATGCTGAGTCTAAAAATCTGAAAGAATCTGTTGTCCCACCCATGGCACTAATTGAAAATAAAAAACAGGAGAGGGAGGATAAACATTGGCCTATACCACCTCCTCCAATTGCAGAAACATCTGCACCACTTCTTCAGTAGCAGAAATAGAAATGAAAAATACAAAGAATTTTACCCTCTGCTGCCATAGCTGAAGAGCCCTTAGGACCTTGCACTTTTCCTATTTCTGTAAGGCCTGATCGAAGTACTTCACAGCAGTTTATTCATGAACACACTCCACTAGAGTTTAAGTTGTTGAAGAAATTAAAAGCAAGTGTGGTAAATAATGGCGTACAGAGCCCATTTATTTTAGGATTGCTAGAATCTACATTTGGTGCTATCTGTCTTTTACCCTTTGATGTAAAACACTTGACGTGAACTTGCTTGTCTGCTAGTGCATATCTGACACAGAATTTAAATTAACAAGAAATGTGTGCAGATCAGGCTAGACAGAATCGTGTTGCTGGACACAGACATTACAGAGGATATGCTACTGGGTAATGACCCTTATTCAGACCTAGAATGTCAAATGGCACTCCCAGATGCTGCTTATCAGCAGTGTGCACAGGCCGCTAAATGCACCTGGGTCACAATTCCTGAAGAGGGAGTCCCAGTACAATCCTTTTTACATATCATGCAAGGGTCACAGGAACCCTATGCACAATTTCTTGCACGATTACAAGAGGCAGTGAAGCGTCAGATTCCTCATACCATGGCTGCAGAAATGCTAACCTTAACTCTAGCGGATTGTAAATGTGCACTGGCACCTGTGAGGTGTACAAAAAACTTGGGAAACTTTCTCAGACCTTGTCAGGTTGTAGGAACTGAGCATCATTGATCTGCCATGTTAGCACAAGCAATGGCTAATTTAGCAGTTGACAAATCTAAAATGAGCCAATGGTCAAACCCTAAAATGTGAAAATGTTACAGCTGTGGAAAAACTGGACATTTTAAAAAGGAATGCCACAAGATCTCAGGACAGAAAGCACCTTAAAATGCAGTTACCCCCCACCCCCAGTGGAAAAAATGCCAGAACTTTGTCCTTGCTGTAACAAAGGAAATCACTGGGCTAATCAGTGCTGCTCAAAATTTCATCAGAATGGCACCCTCTATTGGGAAGCGAGATGGGGGCCTTGACCCAGGCCCCTCAAACAATGAGGGCATTCTCAGTTCAGACCACAATGCTGTTTCAGGAAACACATTGATTGCCTCACCCCAGGAACACCAGGAAGTGCAGGATTATATCTACCCGCCAGAGAAAGAATCATGTTAGTTTGGGGAGATAAACCCATCAAAGTTCCCACTGGTATTTGGGGACATTTACCAACAGGATACATGGGACTAATTTTAGGCAAAAGCCATCTTAACTTACAGGGCATTATTGTAGTCCCAGGAGTTGTTTACTCTGATTATGAAGGAGAAATTCAAGTAGTTTTAATGTCACAAGATCTTTGGGTTTTTGAACCAGGAGACTATATTGCTCAATTATTGCTTATTCCCTGAAAATTACACCCTTCTCTGCAAAAGAAGAAATGAGAAAATAAATGGTTTGGGAGCACAGCTACGTGAAAAATTTATCTATCCCATCCCATAGCCTCTAATAGACCCACCTGTGTAGTACAAATTAAAGGAAAGGAATTTTATGGGCTTATGGATATGGGAGCTGACGTGTCAGTAATATCTAAAGACAATTGGCCCCCATCCTGGCCCTTGCAATTAACTTCTACTTCCCTAGTGGGAGCAGGAGCAACTAAGAGTGCTGAGATTTTATCTTGTCTTGGTCCAGATGGACAATCATGTACTTTTCAGCTTTATGTTGCAAATATAGCTATCAATTTATGAGGTCAAGACTTACTTACAGCATAGGATATGAGACTTACAAATGAAAACTTTGATAATACAGGATTTAAAATGTTGAAGAACATGGGATATCAAAGTGGGAAAGGTTTAGGGAAAGTCCTACAAGGAAACCCTAACTTGATATCAGTAACTGGAAAAACAGATAGAAAAGGGCTAAGATGTCAGGATTTCTGATGGGGTTCATTTATATTTCTCCTCTGCCCACTGCCTTACCATTAGAATGGCTTAGTGACAAACCTGTGTGGGTGGATCAATGGCCCCTAACACAGGAGAAGCTAGATCAACTTCATCTGTTGGTAAAAGAACCTTTGGATTCAGGACATATAGAAAAGTCATTTAGCCCCTGGAATTCACTGGTATTTGTTATTCCAAAAAAGTCCAGAAGCAATAATGACCTCTGGGGTTTCAGCTCAATGCTCAGAGCTAATTGCAATCATTCAGGTTTTATAGCTCACAGCTTCAGATCCTATCAACATTGTCTAGTGATTCAGCTTATGTTGTAAATGTAACCAGTCACGTAGAAACTGCTACAATTAAAAGTCCACTAGACCCAAAACTGCATAATTTGTTTATGTTCGTGTGACTATAGACACTTATTCTCATATGCTGCATGCTACATGCCAAACAGATGAGACAGCTGGTCATGTATGGCAACATTGTCTGTCATCATTTGCTCATATGGGGATACCTAAACAATTAAAAACTGACAATGGACCCACTTATACTTGTCATGCTTTTCAAAATTTCTTACAGCTTTGGACAATAACCCATAAAACAGGAATTCCTTATAATCCTAGAGGACAAGGCATTACAATCAGACATTACAACGCATGTTGAAAAGACAAAAAGGGGGTATAAGAGGACAACTACCACCTCAATCAAAACTACATTTAGCCTTATTTTCTTTAAATTTTTTGATTCCAGTACAGATGATAAGACTCCAGCAGAAAGACATTGACAAGTGTTAGAGGCAAAGAGAAAAATTTATCTGAAAGTGTTATGGAAATCCGCAGAAGAGGGACAATGGAAAGGTCTGGTGGATTTACTGATGTGGGGATGAGGGTATGCTTGTGTTTTTACAGGAGATGGACAAATGGTGTGGGTGTCCTCAAGTTGCATGCAGCCGTGGAATGGGGGACTGGAGGAACCCAGGGTGACCAACCATGGGCCCGGTCCCTCTGGTATGAGCCATGGTCCAGCTGAGCCTGAGTGCAAAGATGGAGAGAAGGACGACCAGAGTCATGGTGACATCAACCCCCATAATCTGGGGACAACTCAAGAAAACCATGCAGGAAGCTGAGAAACTACTGGAGCTTCAAGGCCAGACAAAAACCCCCTATTCCATGTTTGTGACCATGTTAGCCATAATGTCCTCTGTGGTATTTTTTCCCTGTGCAAAGGCAAAAACATATTGGGCATATGTTCCAAATCCCCCAGCAGTACAACCTATACTTTGGAGTGACACTCTTCCTGGGATTTATCACGATTGGGGAGAGTGGGCTCCAGGACCCCTAACTCCCCCTGACATAGAACAATTAGACTCCCAGAATACTGTCATTAATTTTACCGCTCCACTGGAAGGACTTCCTTTGTGTATCACCACAAAGATGTCACTCAGCCATAGCTGTCTTACAATTCAAGCTCAAACATGGTTGAGTCACTATAGAAAAATCATGTACTTATTAAGTCTTGGTTCTATTAATGTAACTGGTGTGCTAACCAACCATTCCAGGCCCAATCGCCCTAATTGTGCTGACTATATGGAATGGATTCCCTTCAATATTTCCTATCCCCCTCCATGGACCCAGCGTCTTGGCCCACTGGCTAGAAAACAATCTATGTTAACTGGAGACATTGTGGATTGGGGACCTAAAGGTCAATTAGATGGAAAAGACGAAAATCAGAAATCATGGCCCAAACTTCACTGGCATTGGTGGCGAGCTTTTAATACTTCTTCTTTATACAACACCAGGATCCAGTCTCAGTCTGCTGTCCAGATTGCTTGGCATGGAGCAGGCTTTAGCCTGCCTCTTCCTCAGTGGCATTATCTAGGGAGGAAAGGACCAATTCAAAAGATGAATTGGAAGGCAGCACTCCGATTTATGAATGACAGCATCTCGATTGGGATACTATCCAATAATAGCAATAGTAAGCAATGCAGTCTTAATGTTACATTTGTAAAGAATATCACCACTCAATTTACAGTTAGTGTTTTTAATCCTTATGTCTTTTTGTCAGCTAAGAAGGACCAGGTCCAGGTAAACAGTATCCAACTGACCTGTAAATCTTGCCATTTGTATCACTGCATTAATCATAGCACATTGCAAACACATAATAGCTCTACTTTGATTTTAGGTTGCATCCCTGGGCTGTGGATTCCTGTTAAACTGTCCGAACCTTGGGTTGTCACACTTGCCTTGCATTTTGTGAAACTTCTTCTAACTCAGCTTACTCATCGTGTTCGTAGAGCCTTAGGCATGATAACTTTTGCTATTGTTTCCTTGGTCACACTAATAACTTCTGTTGTGATGTCCTCTGTAGCTTTGCATCGTTCTATTCAAACAGCTCAGTACATGGAGAACTGGATGTGCACAGCCAATCAAGCATGGCTACATTGAGTTACAAACTGAAGTGGCAATGTTGAAATCCATGTTTCTATGGTTAGCAGAACAAGTATAAAGCTTGCAGTTGCAGCAGCAATTGCATTGTCATTTTAACCACATTCATATTTGTGTAACAAATTTAGAATATAAAAAAAGTGAGTATCCATGGGACCTTGTGAAAAAGTTGCAGCAGCAATTGCATTGTCATTTTAACCACATTCATATTTGTGTAACAAATTTAGAATATAAAAAAAGTGAGTATCCACGGGACCTTGTGAAAGCCCATTTATAGGAAGCTTTCACATCCATCATCACCTTTGATATTGGTGAATTACAAAACAAAATTCTTGATTTAAATAGGCGAACTCAAGAATTTCAGCCTTCTTTAGAAGACTGGACTGAATTCCAGCAAGGCTTGGAGAGCCTCAACCCTTAGACCTATCTGAGGCACCACATTAACATCTTATATGTAGTTCTTGGAATAATGTTGTTTTGTCTCTGTCTTCTGTTCATAGTCTGTAAAATCAGATGGACCGCCAATCAGAAAATGGGTGCTGCCAAGCCTGGACTTACATTCTTTCTATTAATTTGTAAACACAAAGGGGGATGTGTAGGGAGCCAAAGGCCCATAGGATGTGATCAACTCAGCATTCCACTGGAGGCTATATGATCAAACAGCAAACTGTTTATCATGAATACAGGATGTGGGCAAACTCACACTGTGTGTGCCACCAAAAAGTTTGCTCAGGGCCATCACTCCCTGGTGCCAGGCTCCTTGAAGTTATCTACTGGGAAATCTAGCACCTATTGTTTGAAGGATGCAGTCTCACAAGCCTGCTGTGAACCCAACGGCTGAGTGACAATTACCTGACAATCACCCCCCCTTCTCGTTATCTCTCTTACCTAATAAATTCGGAGGGCTGAAAAAGCTCAGGGCCCTTGTCCACTAGAGGCAAGGTGCCCTCTGACCCCTTCTTCCAAACATACTTTTGTCTTTGTCTTTCATTCCAGCATTTGTCCCCTTTGTTCAGTCCCCAAAGTCTGTGCAGGTTACAAATATCCCTGATAAACACAGATACAAAAATCCTTAACAAAACACTAGCTAATGGAATCCAACAGCATATTAAAAACATAATCCATCCTGATAAAGTAAGTTTCATACAAGGGATGCAGGGATGGTTAAACATATGCAAGTCAATAAATGCAATACACCCCACAAACATAATTAAAAACAAAAATCACATGATTATCTCAATAGATGCAGAAAAAGCATCTGACAAAAGCCAGCATACCTTCATGATTAAAACTCTCAGCAAAATTGGCATACAAAGGACATACCTCAATGTAATAAAAGCCACCTATGGCAAACCCACAGCCAACATAATACTGAACAGGGAAAAGTTGAAAGCATTTCCTCTGAGAACTGGAACAAGAAAAGTATGCCCACTCTCACCACTTATGTTCAACATAGTACTGGAAGTCCTAACCAGAGCAATCAGACAAGAGAAAGAAATAAAGGGCCTCCAAATCGGTAAAGAGGAAGTAAAACTGTAACTGTTTGCTGATGATATGATTGTATACCTAGAAACCATAAAGACTTCTCCAAAACGCTCCAGGAACTGATAAATGAATTCAGCAAAGTTTCAGGATACAAAATTAATGTACACAAATCAGTAGCTCTGCTATACACCAACAGTGACCAAGCTGAGAATCAAATCAAGAACTCAACCCCTTTCACAATAGCCACAAAAGAAACAAAATACTTACAAATATACATAACCAAGGAGGTGAAAGATCTCTACAAGGAAAACCACAAAACACTGCTGAAAGAAACCATAGATGACACAAACAAATGGAAACAAATCCCATGCTCATGGATGGGTAGAATCAACATTGTGAAAAAGAATACTGCCAAAAGAAATCTACAAATATCATTGCAATTCTCATAAAAAAGCCACCATCATTCTTCACAGAACTGGAAAAAAAATCCTAAAATTCACATGGAATGAAAGAAGAGCCTGCATAGCCAAAGGAAGACTAAGCAAAAAGAACAAATCTGGAGGCATCACATTCCCCAACTTCAAACTATACTAGAAGTCCATAGTCACCAAAACTGCATGACACTGGTATAAAAACAGGCACATAGACCAATCTTAAAGAATAGAGGACCCAGAAATAAACCCAAATGCCTACAGCCAACTGATTTTCATCAAAGCAAACAAAAACATAAAGTGGGGAAAGGACACTCTATTGAACAAATGGTGCTGGCATAATTGGCAAGCCACATGTAGGAGAATGAAACTAGATCCTCATCTCTCACCTTATACAAAAATCATCTCAAGATGGGTCAAGGACTTAAATCCAAGACCTGAAACTGTAAAAATTCTAAACGATAACATCAGAAAAACTCTTCTAGGCATTGGCTTAGTCAAAGACTTCATGACCAAGAACCCAAAAGCAAACGAAACTAAAACAAAGATAAGTAAGTGGAACTTAATTAAACTAAAGAGTTCTGCACAGCAAAAGGAACAGTCATCAGAATAAACAGACAACGGACAGAGTGGGAGGAAATCTTCAGAATCTATCTATTCAAAAAGGACTAATATCCAGAATCTACAAGCAACTCAAATTATCAAGAAAAAACAAATAATATCATCAAAAAGTGGGCTAAGGACATGAATAGACAATTCTCAAGAGAAGATATACAAATGGCCAACAAATGTATAAAAATGCTCAACCTCACTAACGATCAGGGAAATGTAAATCAAAACCACAATGCAATGCCACTTTACTCCCATGAGAATGGTCATTATAAAAAAATTTAAAAATAATAGATGTTGGCATGGATGCGGTAAAAAGGGAACACTTCTACCCTGCTAGTGGGAATGTAAACTAGTACAATCACTATGGAAAATAGTGTGGAGATTCCTTAAAAAATTAAAGTAGAACTAACATTCCATCCAGCAATCCCACTACTGGGTATCTACCGAGAGGAAAAAAAGTCATTTTACAAAAAAGTTATTTGCACGTGCATGTTTATAGCAGCACAATTTGCAATTGCAAAAATATGAAACCAGCCCAAATGTCTATCAATGAATGGGTAAATAAACTGTGGTGTATATATACAATGGAATATTACTCTGCCATAAAAAGGAATGAATTAATGGAATTTGCAGCAACCTGGATGGAATTGGAGACCATCATTCTAGGTGAAGTAACTCAGGAATGGAAAACCAAATATTGTATGTTCTCATTCATAAGTGGGAGCTAACCTATGGGGATGCAAAGGCATAAGAATGATACAACGGACTTTGGGGACTTGGGGGAAAGGGTTGGAGTGGGGCATAAAGGACAAAATACTACAAATTGGGTTCAGTGTTTACTGCTTGGGTGATGGGTGCACCAAAATCTCACAAATCACCACTAAAGAACTTATTCTTGTAACCAAATACCATCTGTTCCCCCAAAACCTATGAAAATAAAAAAACTATAAAAAAATTAAAAGTCACACTTTGGGCCACCTAGAAAAATCGAATATTGGGGACATATAAACCATGCAATACTATGTAGCAATAAAAAGGAATGAGGTCATGTCCTTTGTAGCAATGTGGATTGAGCTGTAGGCCATTATCCTAAGCAAGCTAATGTAGGAACAGAAAACCAAATACTACATGTTCTCCCTTATAAGTGGGAGATAAACACCGAGTAGAGATGGACACAAAGAAGGGAACCATAGACACTGTGGCATACTTAAGGGTGGAGGGTAAGAGGAGGGAGAGGATTGAAAAAGTACCTATTCAGTACTATGCTTATTACCTGGGTGATGAAATAATTTGCACACCAAACCCCTATGACATATAGTTTACCTATATTACAAACTTACACATATACCTCTGAACCTAAAATAAAAGTTAAAAAAAGAAAAAAAACAAAAGCATGAGCCACAAATAAAAAAAAAAGATTAATTCAGCTTCATCAAAATTAGAACCGCTTATGCTTGAAAGCACACTCTCAAGAAACTGAAAGGTAAACCCATAGATAGGGAGAAAGTATTTGCCTCTCATGTATCTGATATGGGACTTGTATAAAATATATATAAAGAATTCTTATAATTCAACAAAAATAGGCAAATCATCTGAACAGATATTTCTCCAAGGAAGATATACAAATAGCCAATAAGTTCAGAACATTTTGCTTGGCATCATTAGTCATCAGGGAAATTCAAAGTAACACACAATAAGGTAACACATCAGACACACTAAAATAGTAAGAACGTAAAAGTCTAATAACAATCGTTGAACATTTAAAGAAATTGGACTCTTCTTATACTGCATGTGGGAATGTAAATTTTCACAGTCACTTTGATAAACACTCGGGAATTCCTCAAACAGACATGGAATTACCATATGGTCCAGCAATTTCTCCCTTGGTATAAACCCAAAAGAAATTAAAAAAACCTAAATAAAAACATTTACATAAATATTTATAGCAGCATTAGTCATAATTGTCCAAAGGTGAATACAACCCAAATATCTATCAAGGGATAAATGAATGAACAAAATTTTATATATCCATATGCTCAGCCATAAAAATGAATGATGAGCATGCTACAAATATGGATAAATTTTGAAAACATCATGCTAATTGAAAGAAACCCGTCATAAAGGACCAAATATTATATGATTGCATTTACATAAAATGTTCACAATAGGCAGATATATAGGAACAGAAAGTAAATTAGTGGTTGCTTAGGGCAAGAAGGATGGCAGCATTGGGGAAATGATAGCTAAAGTTTCGGGATTCCTTTATGAGGTAATGAAAATGTTCTAAATTTACTATGACGATGGTTAATTGCATACTTTAAACTAGTGAATCATATTCTATGTGAATTACATCTTAATAAAGCTATTTTTAAAATATCTGGTGCTTCTGTATGGTAGGGAGCATGGACAGTCCATGAATACCTTCACTATTAAGCCATTGTTGAATGGCTTTTGTGATGCAAGATGCACCATTTCCAACTGCAAATGGTCCAGGAAAATAAAAACATGACACATGGTTTCTTCAGGGACCATAATGTTGCGTCAGTGCTGGATCATTGGATTGGAACAGCAGCACTATTAATCTGAAAAATGGTCAACAGTGGTAAGGCACAACCAGTAATCCATAGAGGAGATAAAAAATTCATTGTCATCAAGGTGCCAAGTACAGTGGTGTCAGGAGCAAAACTTTATGCAATGTGGCCACTCTCACTGGCAGATAAGATTTGGAAGGCCAGAATTCTGGCATGCAATGGTAGCCTCCACAACAGAAACAGTCCTGTACTTTGATTCTGTTTATGAAGGTGGATGTGTTGCTAAACCCGGTAGAATTATGGATTCAGTTAGAAATTGAAGCAACTTAAGTGGTTCATGCTCATTCTGGAGCTTGATTTCAGTGTCATCAGGTAATGGTCTCTTATGTGGTCGTCATCTACATGAGTAAATCAGATACATTAAGCAGGAGCAGCAGCAGTAGCAACAATTCGTTTCTTTAGGTGCAGGCCCAAACGCAGGTGTCTTTAGTCTGCAATTTTGTAGTTTTCCAAGTGGCAACTCAAACAAGTAGGTCATTGTCAATATCCTATGAGTCAGTAAAAGTATAACAAACTTCATCTAGGGGAGTGTAACCCAGATTTATGAAAATGGCTTTGTGTTCCGGCCACTGAGGAGAGCATCCATATCTTTCAGTTTTGCATAGCTAGCAGTAAGATTGAACATATGCAGCAGCCCAGTGGACACCAGCAGGTTTCAGCTTATCGAAACTGTCAGTGAACCAGGCCCACACATTTAGTTGAACCTCTGTGAGTCAAGGGCCTCATTTAGCCAGCTGCTTTACTTCATGTGGGGAGTAGGGAATAGAGTTTCCTTGAAAGGGGTAAAGCCACTTTTTCAGGTAAAGCCTATATGCCACTGGGGTGAGGCCAAGTAAGTTTTTTAATATGCAATTTACCTTTCACAAGCAAGGCCTGCTGAGCTCTTCTCACAATTGGAGGTATTAAGTTGAAATTGATCCATCCCAAACAGGAATGTCAGGCTGGAGAGGTGCAAGGCTGACCTCCATGGTTCAGGTGTTCAGTTCTGAAATGAGCCCAGTAGCAAAATGTATTAGTCAGTTCTCACGCTGCTATGAATACCCAAGTCTGAGTAATTTATAAAGAAAAGAGGTTTAATTGACTCAGTTCCACATGGCTGGGAAAGCCTCACAATACTGGTGGAAGGGGAAGGGGAAGAGAGGTACCGTCTTCACAGGGTGGCAGGAAGAAGTGCAAGCAGGGGAAATGCCAGACGCTTATAAAACCATCAGATCTCATGAGACTCACTCATTATCATAATAACAGCACGGGGGGAACCACCCCCAGGATTCAGTTACCTCCACCTGGTCCTGCCCTTGACACATGGGGATTACGGGGATCACAATTCAAGGTGAGATTCGGGTGGGGGCACAAAGCCAAAACATATCACAGATAGTAGCTGCTTTTCAAAAGTGGTGTATCTGGTAGTCTTTTCAGGAAGAAGAGGAGTCCAAAACCCCAAGACATGTCTCCAGGTGAAGATTGCTTCCCTTTTCCAGAGACAGCAATTGGAAAATCATCAGTTACAGATACTTACATAGCTCAAAGGTATCATTAAAATTGTAGTGCTCCAAAGGTAGAGAACATGACATAACTTACTGGACTGTTTCCATGGCAGAACTTCATTTCAGGCTTTACTCAAACGATGCTGATTTGTGGGTTAGCTAATATAAAGGACCAAGCAGAATGTCCAAGCAATCACAAAACATTTCCAATATCCAAAGAATCTAGTTAGATGCTGAAACTCCTTTTTGGTGGTGGGGGTGCTGAAGAGACAGTTTTTCTTTGCCTGAGGTTTTATTGTGAATTTGCCTACATACTTCCAGGAAACATTACTGGCAAGCAAGAGATATTACTGGCAAACAACATTACTCCTGAATTTTGCTGGTGATTTTCAATATTAATCCTGATTCTTTTTGGAGACTTTCAGTCATTCTTCCTAGAGGATGTGTGATAATACCACAGCTAGGTAGGGCTATTAAGACTGAGGCTTCTGACTGCCAACCATCAGGATGTCATGTATAGTGAAACTTTTGAAAATCTGAATGAAGAAGAACTTGCACCAAATTCCAACCTATTCAATTTTGGCAAATGGCACTGGAGTTTAGGTAACACTGGCGGAGTACAACGAACATGTATTAGAGGCCTTGTCACATGAATGTGAACAGATCTTAATCCTCAGATGCTAGTATGGGAAAGAAAGTGTTGTCAATATTTAAAACAGTGTACCATGTTCTATTAGTCTGTGTAGTAGATTCAGATAGAGTCAAGATGTCTGCAACAGCTGGGGCCATTGGAGAAACAACTGAATTTATTTGAAAATATTCCACTATCAGCCTTCAGCTCCGGTTAGATTTTGCACTGGGCATACAAGGCTGTTCTGTAAAGATCCTGCATCTCTTACTACTGCCTCCTATAGGTATGAATATTTATTCAGGGCACAGATTTTCTTTTTTCTTCCTAGAATTCTATACTTTGTGTTGGGTCACCCAGGGAGAGACAGGAAAGCTGGTGACAGATAAATTTATGTGTCCCACTAGTACTTATCTGTGTATGGTGAAATTTCATCTGCCACTTATGAAACAGGGAAATACAAGCATCAGTTCCCAGTGATATTCAGATGTGAAGGTAGAAGCATCAGTATGCAGAATTGGCCTAAAAAGTTTTGTTCACAAGGTCATATTGGCTTCTTTCTTTCTCCTGCTGTAAACCTGGCCAAACCCTGTTACCTAATTTCGGATGCTTTCTCCTTCCAGGAGTTCAGTAGAAGAGTTTACTTGGGCATCCATATCTAACAGAGCTATAAAAGCTTGATTCTTTCCCTCATGAAAATTCTCCAACCTACTAAGATGCATGCATATGGAATTTGATCTCCATTAAGCACAGAGATCACTTGCCCCATTTCTAATGATTTTTCTCCTTAGAGCAGCTGTGCCTGACAAAGCAGAGACAGAGCTGCACCGTACCATTAGCAAGGCTTAGCATTTACTTTCAATTCTGTGTGGTATAATGGCTGCTTGTGTCTCATAACATTAAACTTCCAATGTTTTTGGCTGACTCAATTCTCAATATTAGGCAACAAAGTCCTACATAATAGCTAGGGGAGTTATCCAGAGGGGCAAAGCTGATAATAACAATTTATCAATGAGTCTCTGGGTTGGTTTCTCATTCTCTAGAGATCACTTCATCAGTATTCTATATCCAATCTAGGCATTGAGTATACAGCCCAACTCTGTCATCTATGGTTTTCACTGGGAATTTGTTTCTCTTAAGAAAATCAAAAAAGGACCAGAAAATGTGGTGCTGTACTTGACTGATATTTATCTTCCACTGCACAGCATTATCAAATAGGAAAACATGCAGGGTATACCTGAAAACAGCCAGATCCAACTAATTTTCACCACATCTACTACCATCAGGATACTGAAACCCACCATTATCTGTTATCTACATAATTGGAATAGCCTACTAATTATTCTCCATTTATTCATCATATACTAATAAAAACTATTCTCCAAGTTGTCAGAGTGATCCTGTAAAACTAAGACAAATCTTGTCTCCCCTCCATTATAAATACATGGATGGCTTTCCATCACATTCAGTGTAAAAGTCAAATTGCATTTTGAAACCTACAGGGCTATAAGCTGTCTGCCTCTCCCTCATCCCCATTACCTCTCTAAAACCACCTTTTGCTTTTCTCTGCCTTGCTCACTCAGCTCCAGACATGATAACATCCTCCTTGCTCCTCAAACATGCTAGGCCTAAACCTGTCTTGGGGCCTCAGCACGTGCTGTCCCTCCATCTGGAATGCTCCTTCCCCAGACAGCTACAGGGTCAGTTCTCCCATTGCCTTCAGGGGAGACTCAAAAGCCAAGTTCTCAGTGAGGTCTTCTCTGGACACCTTATCTATCTAGTTTCAGCCTTCCTCCTGAAATTTTCTATCTCAATTCCTTGCTTTATGTTTTTCTATTTAACACTAGTCACTATGAAAATACATTATAATTGCTTATTTATTTTGGCTACTGTCTGTCCCCCACACTGAAATGAAAGCTCCATGAGGATAAGAATTTTAGTTTGCTTCTTTCATTCATTATTACATCATCAGTATCTGTGTCTAGAAGAGTGCCTGGCAGAGAGCCCACCTGAAGTAAGTATTTGTGGGGTAAAGATAAAACAAGTAAATTAAAAAGCAAATGGGATCAAAGCAAGTCAAAGGGGCAGTTTTTCCAGAGTGTAGCTCCAGTTACAAGTGCAAACGCTTCCAGGGAACAACTGTGCATTTTATTAGAGTGAAGCAGGCCAGCTGAGGGTGTGGCCAACTGGAGAGGGTATTCGGAGTCTAAACTGGACTGAGACCTACCTAAGGCCCAGCTGCATGTATCCTTTTTGGAATGAGGGCCCTAATCCTCATGTTTTTGTTGTTGTTGTCGTTCTGTTTCAATTTTAGGAGAAGCCAGAAACATAAATTTTCATTGTGTGAAATCTCTCAAATGTCTAAAGTACCTAATTAAAAATAGAAAACAATAAAAACATAAAGATGAAAAAAACCTGGCAGCTGACTGAGACTGGTTCTTGGGCAGCTTGCTGGATTTTGTTGGATGAAATTGTGTGATGTATACAAGAAAATTAATCCTTGCTACGGTGAGGTAGGCTTGCCTTGTGTAATTCTTGAGGCAGTCAGCCTCAGGCCATGTTGGGTGGAGAGAATAAACTCTATTTGCCATCTTCTTTCAACTCCTGGCAGCTCCTTGCATCTCCCACTATGCATGGAGTTAGGGTAACCTGGGCAGCAGGGAGTCACCAGCACTCTTTCTTGGGGTCAGAGGTATAATTTAGTGAAGGGTGTGGTTGCAGAAACCAGTGAGAGGGTTTTCAGATGGGCTATAGGAGAAAGACTTGGGAAATGCAAGGAGGGGAGGAAGAGAAAGACACAGATCTATCTTTGCATCAGACACCATAGTTTTGAGGGACTTTTTGTGGGTTGCTGCTCCCTCTCCCCACCAACCTTGATGCTTCCTTGTGACATTATACAGCTGAATGAGTTAGTTATGCCAAGTCACAACTCCCAGCCCAACTGCCCCATGGCATCTGCCTCACCTGGAAACAAAGAGCTGACCATAATTCTATCACAGGTCTCTGTGAGCTGGGGTAGGCAAGACTGGCCAACAGGTGCCTGTGAGGGGTCTGCAGACCCCAGCTTTGTGGGGAAGGTCTAACCAGAATGTGGATTCTTGTGACAGCAGGCCTCTTTTAGTGGATTATTGGTCGGAACCACCTGTGGTTTCAGGCAGCTGCTGAAAGAAGCGTGGACAGTCAGGCACTCCCCAAAACCTAGAGAGAAACACTAGGCTCAATCCTCTGATGCCCCTCATCTCTAGATAGAAAACAAACATTCCAGCAGAAAGAACCGGTGTGATGAGACTGCTGTACCTGAGTTCAGTAAGTTTCCATTTTTTTCTGGATAAAGTACTTTCCAAATGCAAGATGGCACATCTCTTAAGTTCTGACCCACTAACCCATCCTCTGCCAAGATTGTTTATCTAGTGCAGGACAAATGTGAGGAGGCAGCCCACAGCCCAGCACATGTGGGGCACCATGTTAGTGTGTCTAGGCTGAGGGTTGGGGTTCTGCTGGGCAGGAGCATCCTGAACTCCCTGAAACAGGAAAAGCCTTATGGGTATAAATTTTGCTCCTGATTAACCTTACTGAGTCATCCTTGTCAGAATGCCCTTCTAGGGAACCTCCAATGTATCTGGCATCTTTGACACATGCCACTTCCTTTGTGCATAGAGCCAGGAAGAGCAATGTGGACACTACCAGAAGTCCAACATTTTCCTGGGCCTTCTGATCTCTCATGGGCCCCACACCCCACAACTCTGTTCCTGTATTCCCACTCCCTCTGTCAGTCTTTCTTCTTTGAACTCCTCCTTCCTCAGTGGCCCGCTTCTTCTAACCTCTCCAACACTCTAACCCACAAAGCCTCTTCCGTTGAGTATCCTTTATCCTCTCCGCAGACCCTGTCAGGTTGATCCTTCTCCTCTTTACTCTGGACCTCTTCTAAGCTTCTTTATGTTCCTCTCTACTCGATTTATTCTGTGTATTTTCCTTTAAGCCACAGCTCTCTGACAGCTGTTCCTTCCTTTCATGCCCCATTCACCAAACACACCCGATCTTTTCAACAAGACAAAGGGCTTACACACAGCATGTCATGTACACACAAGTTTGTATTTTTTAGAGCAAAACAATAGTTAATGCTGGCAAAGATGTTATCAGCGATTCCATAAGCTTTCAATACACTGAAAGGCAACATTTTTTGCATGTCTACAAATTATACATTTGTTTCCACATATGTGCCAAATTTTACCCTAACAGTTAGGACTTTTTCACCAAATCATAGACATAGATATGGAAATCATCATCAAACTTGATGAAATACACAGAGGGTTTGGCTTCCACTTGGTGAATGACCATGCCGATCCTTTTGGAGCCATCTTCTTTGGTATATTCCACATGCTTACCTATTAGGCCATCTACAACTCCTCCTGGCTCCCTCTCTGTTGGAGGAGACTCACTGGATTCTGGCATGATGCGGAGGTCACCTTCCTTATAATCATCTAGAAGCTGGTACATGTACAAGACAGGATCTTTCTCATAGGTAATATAAAACCAGGCTTTCATGATAGGTGCTTGAGCTAAGACCATCCCCCTCCATTCATCCTTAGAACCATGCTCTCCCTCAAACATGTGTTCCACTGCTTTGCCAATTATGGTATTTGCAAGGTTGGCATCACTAACGTGAGATGATGCCACCCTGTCAGAAAGAATTTTAAGAGACAAAACCCTTTCATCTCTGTGAAGTTCCAGTCCATAGACACAGTCAATTCCATCATATTTCACCAGATAAAGAGAGGGATTTATAGGCACCTGATCCAGAACGGTTCCTTTCCACTGGGTGATGGGCTCATCTCCTTCCTTCCATCCATGAGAAATTCTGCAACCCACGATGTTCCTGCGGGGCTGGGATGAAGGTCTGCCTCTCTGCTTCTTTTGGGAGACTTTTTTCTTTGTCATGTTTGCAGACCCAGTGGCCCGTCCTGCAGCTGCCCTGGTTTGTTGCCCTTCGGCTTCCTGTGCGTTGGGGGTCTTCATGCCTGCTGGGGGAGGAGAGAGGATAGAGAGACACATCCAGTGTGCCACAAGGCAAACTTTTCCCTATAGCCATGTCTGGATGTACTCTGCGCTAGTGCCTAAGTTTCCCCCAGGAGCCTGGAAGCAATGCTGGAAATCTTGGCTGCATGCCTGCAGTGCTCTCCCTCTTAAGTTCCTTTGGGCTATGGGGAAAGGCTGGAGTGGTGCAGTAGAGCTGTCTGGGGTTAGGAACTCTGCAGAAGTGGCTGGGCCACCTCCTCCTAGCTCACAGCCCACTGCCCTCCGGGAACCCCTTGCTGCCACTGGCGTCCACCCCCAATCCCCTTGCAAAGCGGCTTTGACCGGCACCCACTGCCCTCCTTCCCTGAGCGTCCCCCAGCTGCTGTCCACAACACCCCCGCCTACCCTAACCATTTCCGTGGTACCCACCGCCCTTGCTTCCCGGCGCTCACCTTCAAATCCTTGTCTGGCTCCCGTTCCTACCCCCTTTTCATGTTGCTCACCGCACTCCACCACCCCACCCTTGCCTGGCGCCCACCTCCACCCCATGTCTCCTGCTGGATTCCTTCCCATCCCCCTCTCCATTCTGGCGCCCACTAATGGCCTTGCCCTGCCTGGCGTCCACCGCCGCGGATCGCGGGCCTCACGTGCCCAAATCGGACACCTCGCTGCTGCCTCCGCTATCAGCCTGTGGCGAAGGAGGGTCAGCAGGCGACCGGCCGAGTGAATGCTTGCAAGAGCTGGGAGAGTAGGATCCGTAGATGAGAAGCGTGTCTAGGAGGGCGGCAAGGCAGGCAAAGAGGACGGCAGCGGCGTCCGCACCGCTTAGCTGGCTAGCCCTCCGCCTCCCTGCTGGCGGTGGCGGCCCCTCAGCCACATCGGGATTCCACCAGTCCCTGCTGTCGCCGCGGCAGTCTCCTCCCTCTTTCCGTAGCGCGGCTTCCTGCCCAGAGAGAGGCCTCCTCTTCCTGTCAAACACCCCGCTCTCCTCTCCACCAGGCTCCCACGCCCACCACACAGCCTGGAGCCCAGGCGGAGGTATAGGCTCTGACTCCGCCTCTTTCCAAATCCGGAGTAGTTGGTGCCACAGTCGTCCTCGGAACCCCGTGGCCCCTTCCTCACCCGTTTCAGGGCCACTTGGTTCCCACCTCCACCTTCTTAGTCCGCCTGCCCTATCTGCTTTCCATCTTCTTGGAATTCGCCTTGCCACCGCCCCGCGCCCTCCCCCGCCCCCGCCCGATCTCGTGCCCTTATGGATTTATTCTTTACACGTAAATATATCTTTCCTCTTTTTGAAAGGATTTGGAGTTGGAACAGAGAAATTCACTATGGTAAGTCTGCCATTTTGACCCAATCTCTACGTAATTTTTCCTGACTGATATTTCCTGGCTTTTTTGTTTTGTTTTCGAGGGATTTTTTTCCTTTTCTTTATTGCAAGATAATTGCATGTACAATGTGAACACTATCTACATTTTAGGAAATTAATATTACGAGGAAAATCATCAACTGCAGTGCCATCTCCCGTTTTTGAGGGCCTCACAGCAAAATATTAATGCTCATAGCTTTTTTTTCCTTTTTCCTAAACTTTTGCAAAACTGGGATTTGTTTTTTATCTGCAATTCATGTCTATTAATTTTTCCAGGAAATTAGATGTTTTCTAATCGATTTTTTCCTTCAACAAATATTTATTGAGCACCTGTTACATATCTTGCGCTTGGTCCATAAAACTCAATTTTAAAGTGATTTATAATTTCGCTTTTCTCCCACCACTGGACATTTGACATAATATTTCTACAATACCACTAATCAGATCTATGTATCAGAATAGAAAGCTTTGCAAAAAATAACTTTATAAGAAATAATTAGATAAAAGTTATAGTTTTATAAATCAGTGGAGAAGCATTGGGTATTCTTTAAGGAATGTTGAAATGATTCTTTAAATATTTTGACAAAGGTTGTATACTAATGTTGTACCAATATCAGTATTTGATTTATTAAAAGGTAAAAATAAAATTGAACAGAAAGCAAATGAACCAACCAAAAACTCTGTAAACAAAACAATTCTTAATGGTATCTTTCTTATTCAGATACTTATGGTATTTGAATGAGGGGATGAGTCAGATGTTAACAGAACAACTATACTTAATAAAATAACATCTACAAGGAAAAATAGAAGTAATAGTAATCTTGATTCAACAATCAAAGTATGAAAGAACATTAAAATATTACTTAATGTCATTGATCATGAAAAAAGAGCTTCATATCTAGTGCTGATGCAAGTGAGAGTTTACACAATTTTTATGGGAAGCAATTTGCAGATATGATGTAGTTTCAGTGAGGGCTTTTTTATTTTTTATTTTTATTTTTATTTTTTTAAATTATATTTTAAGTTCTAGCGTACATGTGCACAATGTGCAGGTTTGTTACATATGTGTACATGTGTCATGTTGGTGTGCTGCACCCATTAACTCCTCATTTACATTAGGTGTATCTCCTAATGCTATCCCTCTCCCCTACCCCCACCCCACCACAGGCTCCAGTGTGTGATGTTCCCCTTCTTGTGTCCAAGTGTTCTCATTGTTCGATTCCCACCTATGAGTGAGAACATGTGGTGTTTGGTTTTTTGCCCTTGTGATAGTTTGCTGAGAATGATGGTTTCCAGCTTCAACCATGTCCCTACAAAGGACATGAACTCATCCTTTTTTATGGCTGCATAGTATTCCATGGTGCATAGGTGCCACATTTTCTTAATCCAGTCTATCATTGTTGGACATTTGGGTTGGTTCCAAGTCTTTGCTATTGTGAGTAGTGCCACAATAAACATACGTGTGCATGTGTCTTTATAGCAGCATGACTTATAATCCTTTGGGTATATACCCAGTAATGGGATGGCTCGGTCAAATGATATTTCTAATTCCAGATCCCTGAGGAATCACCACACTGACTTCCTCAATGGTTGAACTAGTTTACAATCCCACCAACAGTGTAAAAGTGTTCCTGTTTCTCTACATCCTCTCCAGCACCCGTTGTTTCCTGACTTTTTAATGATCACCGTTCTAACTGGTGTGAGATGGTATCTCATTGTGGTTTTGATTTGCATTTCTCTGATGGCCAGTGATGAAGAGCATTTATACATGTGTCTGTTGGCTGCATAAATGTCTTCTTTTGAGAAGTGTCTGTTCATATCCTTCACCCACTTGTTGATGGGGTTTTTTGTTTTTTTCTTGTAAATTTGTTTGAGTTCATTGTAGATTCTGGATATTAGCCCTTTGTTAGGTGAGTAGATTGCAAAAATATTCTCCTATTCTGTAGGTTGCCTGTTCACTCTGATGGTAGTTTCTTTTGCTGTGCAGAAGCTCTTTAGTTTAATTAGATCCCATTTGTCAATTTTGGCTTTTGTTGCCATTGCTTTTGGTGTTTTAGACATGAAGTCCTTGCCCATGCCTATGTCCTGAATGGTATTGCCTAGGTTTTCTTCTAGGGTTTTTAAGGTTTTAGGTCTAACATGTAAGTCTTTAATCCATCTTGAATTAATTTTTGTATAAGGTGTAAGGAAGGGATCCAGTTCCAGCTTTCTACATATGGCTAGCCAGTTTTCCCAGCACCATTTATTAAATAGGGAATCCTTTTCCCATTGCTTGTTTTTGTCAGGTTTGTCAAAGATCAGGTAGTTGTAGATGTGTGGTGTTATTTCTGAGGGCTCTGTTCTGTTCCATTGGTCTGTATCTCTGTTTTGGTACCAGTACCATGCTGTTTTGGTCACTGTAGCCTTGTAGTATAGTTTGAAGTCAGGTAGTGTGATGCCTCCAGCTTTGTTCTTTTGTCTTAGGATTGACTTGGCAATGCGGGCTCTTTTTTGGTTCCATATGAACTTTAAAGCAGTTTTTTCCAATTCTGTGAAGAATGTCATTGGTAGCTTAATGGGGAAGGCATTGAATCTATAAAGTACCTTGGGCAGTATGGCTATTTTCACGATATTGATTCTTCCTACCCATGAGCATGGAATGTTCTTCCATTTGTTTGTATCCTCTTTTATTTCACTGAGCAATGGTTTGTACTTCTCCTTGAAGAGGCCCTTCACATCTCTTGTAAGTTGGATTCCTAGGTATTTTATTCTCTTTGAAGCAGTTGTGAATGGGAATTCACTCATGATTTGGCTCTCTGTTTGTCTGTTATTGGTGTATAAGAATGGTTGTGATTTTTGCACATTGATTTTGTATCCTGAGACTTTGCTGAAGTTGCTTATCAGCTTAAAGAGATTTTGGGCTGAGAGGCTGGGGTTTTTTAGATGTACAATCATGTCATCTGCAAACAGGGACAATTTGACTTCCTCTTTTCCTAATTGAATACCCTTTATTTCCTTCTCCTTCCTGATTGCCCTGGCCAGAACTTCCAACACTATGTTGAATAGGAGTGGTGAGAGAGGGCATCCCTGTCTTGTGCCAGTTTTCAACGGGAATGCTTCCTGTTTTTGCCCATTCAGTATGATATTGGCTGTGGGTTTGTCATAAATAGCTCTTATTATTTTGAGACACATCCCATCAATACCTAATTTTTTGAGCGTTTTTAGCACGAAGGGCTGTTGAATTTTGTCAAAGGCCTTTTCTGCATCTGTCGAGATAATCATGTGGTTTTTGTCTTTGTTTCTGTTTATATGCTGGATTACATTTATTGATTTGCATATGTTGAACCAGCCTTGCGTCCCAGGGATTAAGCTCAGTGAGGGCTTTTTTAAAGCTATGGTTAACTGTTACTCCTGGGATTTCAACCCTGGAATTTCAATAAAAACTAAGGGGTTGGAGGGTTACCAAGGTTCTGGACTCCAGATTCTGTATTCATAGATTTAACAAGCAGTCACAAGTTCTGCTGAGCATCTTAGTCTTTCAGTGGTTCTCTCTAGAATAGGTAAACTTTCCCGGTAGAAAAACATCCACCAAATGCCCTGTTTGCCTCTTGGACCTGTTCTCCTCCTATCTCAGCTAGGTAATTATTTTGTATTTCTTGGCTTTTAGATGCCATTGAGAGCGGATTTTTTTTTTTTACTATATTTGTTCAGATTTACTTAATTTGTTCAGATTTACTTAATTTGTTCAGATTTTAGGGAAAGTTGTTTTGAATTGTTTAGTGTCCTATTACTGAAATCTCAAACTCTATTTTTTATTATAAAATACATGTGTTCATCATTAGGTTGTATATATTAAATAGGTACAGCTTTGTGTATGTAAATCATACCTCAATAGTGGTTTGAAAAAAAATGTGTTCAAATATTTGTAATGACTTCAAACTAAAAAACACCTACTTTTCCATCAACAGTATACTGTATATGTTGTGGTATATTCATACATTGGAATATCATGCAGTAGTGAGAATGTTCAAGCTACAACTACATGCAAAAACATAAATGAATCTCTCAAATATGTTGAAAAAAGAAGCCAGACAACAAAGGGGCACACATTATTCTATTCAATTTATTTAAAGTTTATAAACAATCATTAACTAATCTGTTGTCTAAAAAGTTAAAGTAGCAATTATTCTTGCAAAGATATTTTCCAAATAGACAACAATTCATACTCTATCAGTAGTTGGCCAAAGTAAAAATTAGAGAGATCTTTGGACATGTATGTATGGCTGGAAAGGTTTATATAGATGCTGAGCTGCAAAATATATTTAATTGTAATAGACATCAATTGATACTGCAGCCTAACATCTTATCACCATTCTTCTGGTAATAGTGCCACAATTTTCCTCTTGGGAACAACATAAGCCTGACTTTTCAGAGTATGGAATTACTGTTACAATGATTAGTTTAGGAATAAGCATTCAACCTAGTCAGAGCCAATGAGACTCAAACTGCTAGGCATGAGGCAGTTTCTATTGGAGGAGAGTGAACCTGAAAGGATATGAGGATTAAACTGCTGTATTCATCTTACTATCATCAATAGACTGAGAATGAAGGCACCCCAAAGAAGAGAATGGAGCCAGGCTATGCAAAAAGAGAGAGACTGTCCTAGTGACACATTTTGTACATGTAGGTGGTCATGGCCACTGACTGACTTTTGAATATTCATCTCACTTTAAAAGGATAGTCTAAGCTAGTCATGGTGATGCCATTCTTCCTGAAAGTGATTGATTTGTCATTGGGCGTGTGATTTAATCCTGGTCAATTAAGCATCATAGTATGTCTGCTGGAAGACTTCTGAAAAAAATTTCTTTACTCTTAAGAAAGAGCAACAGGAAATAATGTTCCCTTTTCTTTTTTAGGATGATGCTATATCTTTATATGACCTTTGGAATATCTGTAATCATCCTGAGGGCAATACTTATGTAATGAAGATGGAAGAAGAGAGAATAGGAATACTCTGTGCACTTTGATCTTATCGTTTAGCTGCTGATCATACCATCCCTGGAGTCCTACTTCTGACTCCAAGTTATGAGGTAACAAATTTCTTTATAGTTAAAGCAATTTGAGTCTGGGTTTTCTGTTACTTGCAGTTGAAGGCATCTTAAATGGCTTAGCATTCCCAGACTTAAATGATATAGTATCCCTAGACGATACCTTTATACTTTTAAGTTATATGAAATACATTCTCAGGCACTCATTCATACAACCAGCTCCCATATCAGGAAATGGGACATTACTTCCAGAATTAAAAAATCCAGTATTCAGTTGCAGATAAGGAATAAGGACCTATCTAAAAAACAAGCATGAGGTAAAAAGGCACCATTCTAATTTGCACTATAAGAAAAAATATACCAGGATTAGCAAATAACTCCCTAAATAAATGCTGTCAACAAAGTGATGAGCCTCTTATATTTTCCTCATAGGAAGAGGTAGGCTTCCGGACTCCAGTCTCTCCACCTCACATCTATTTTCCATATACATTAGATTTCTGTATCTTAAAGAGGTGATCCTGATATTCAATCTTATGAGAATAAAAAATAACATTCTAATCACTTATTTTTAAATTTCATGCATTAATATTAGTTAGGACCATCTTTCAAAATTACCAAAAATTAATATGGTTTACTGCGATCTTTATAACAATGAAAGATCTATGATGAGTGAAATAGACCTTTCTCTATCTCATTTCCTTTTTTGCCTTGCCACCTCTCAGTATGTCCCAGTGTTCTCACAGTCCACCTTCAATCACACTTAGCCAATGTTAAATCCCTGGTATGTATTCTTCCAAACCATTTTCTATGTTATTACAACAATATATAAATATAAACGTAAATATAGGAATTTGGAAGTCCTTCTCACTTTTTGACATAAGTGGGATCATACTCTTTACATTTGTGTGCAACGACACATCTATATATATTTCTAAAACATCTTCTTTATAATTGTATAATATTTCAAATGATACATAAACACAATGTATTCAACAGTTCTGGTATTGATAGACATTCAAGATTTTCCCCCAGCTATTTTTGCGATTTCAAACAATGCTGCGATAACAAGCGAGTGCAATCCAATTGTGACATTTCTCATTCCATCTATTTTGAGGGTTGACGGTGCCTATTTTCCTGACGAGGTAGGTATCTTTGTCTTTTCTAAATGTTGCCACATTCTTCCTTCTTAACGTTACCTGTGCTGATATAAAAGAACCTTTCCAGATAAAGAAGACTATCTTTTATTTAAGAATATGTATGTGCTTTGTCTGGCCTTCCCCCAGTATTCATAAATTTTTAGCAATCTTCCAAGAAGTTATTGAATCAAAAAGAAAATTTTAAAAAATTAACAACAGAGAACTTGAGAAATGATAGCAATGAGGACACAACATATTAAAATGTGCCAGTTACAGCCAGCACTCTATTCAAAGACAATTTTATAGTAATGACTATTTCCCTTAAAAATTAGCTAGAAATTATCATTATAGATAGCCATGGAAACTTAAAGGAAATAACTAAAATATGCAGAGACTGATGAAGTGAAAAAACAGAAAATTAGTAGAGAATATAGCAAAACCTATGTCTAAGTTTTGTGAAAAAATAAAACAATAGGAAAGAAAACTGGCAATACAGGAAAAAGGACCAACAAATGCAAAGGGGATTTATAATAAGTTATTTGAAAATATAAAATTGTCATGCAATAATTCACTTACTAAACAAGTATTTATAGAGTGTCTCCTATGTTCCAGACCCTTTCCTAGGCAGTACAGTACTAGAATGAATTAGATAGACAAGATTCCTGCATTCAAAGTTTATATTCTAGTGGAGTAAGACAGAAAATAAAGAAACAATCTGAAAGAGAAGTTCACATAGTGATAAGTACTGCAGAGCAAGAAAAACCAAGGTTATGGGGTAGAAGGAGAGAGTCTCTGAACAGGTGATATTTGAGTCAAGACCTGAATATGAGAAGCAACCAGTTATGAAAAGTTATGAAAAGCTCTGGGAGTAAGAAATAACTCTAGCATAACGACTTTGAAGTGGAAACAAACTTGTTGCCTTTGAGTATAGAAAAATGTTAGTATGGCTGTAATATATAGTGAAAACAGAGACCATATTTGAATCAGAAAAGAGTGAGATCAGATAGTGCACTGCTTCTTCATTCTTATTTCATTATTATCCCCTCCCCACTAGATGAGTTTATAAGGATTTTTTTCTTTTTCCTAATTGTCCCCTCATGAGATTTGAATAAATGCATGTATATCTGTATTTTATACATAATCAACCTGTATGCAGGATTAAGTATGAATAAAATTTGAAGGTAATAGTTAAATTAAAAATTGGAAAGCTAGCAATATCTAACTTAACTGCATAACTGTATTTGCTAAGTGACTTTTAATGGAATTTATTTACTTACATAAATTATAATGAGTCAAAGTATGTATGCAAATTGGCAATTTATATAAATACATAATAGTAACGTAATCACATTTAAAAAATTATTCACAACTTTTTTTAGCAAAGGTGAAACAATGGAAAACATTAAATTAATTTCTTCAAAGTTATTTTTGTGAATTTAACTTTTCACTTTTCTTTCATATGACAAAATCAGTTGTAACTAGCAGCTAGATATTAATACATTATAATTTTTTCTTTTTAGTACTTGACAGAAATAATGATGGGCTAAATAACTTCTGTAAAGTTAAATATTAACTATTTTTATTTAATTCTCAAAGCCCAAGTCACACACAAGACACCGAGGATCAAACATAGTCAGTCAGTGGCAGCCAGTAGGTACACAAAGGCCACTTCTTGACATATGACTTCAAGAATGAGCAATAGATTGAAAAGTCCTACAATCAAAGTCATCTATTTGCTATGATTTTGTAGTGCTGGTCTTGCATACATTTCATGTATCTTCCATGAGTTCAATGGCAATGCTTCTGTGATATCCAAGAAAACAAGAGTGATTAGGTTCTAAAGTGTAAGATTTTGTTAAATACAGTTGAGCTTTGGAGGACACAAATCATTGTAAAACTTCATATCTTTCCAACTCTCACACCAACAATCATATTTCCCCCTTTTGGGGGCAATATGTTTGAGAATGCATGATCTGGCACATGCAGAATAAGGCATGAAGATTGTTTTGTATATCATCTGCAATAAGAAGCCTTTGGAGCATTCTAAGCAGGAGAGTGGCATAATCTGGTTTACATTTTTAAAAGATAGTTCGGGCTATTATATGGAGAGTTGAAAGGCAGGTGAGAAGATCTTAGTTACCAACAGCCAAATTTATCGAACTTAAGGCCTTGTCTTCTTTTTAAAACTCTTTAGTTAAACTGAGACAGCACCCCTCTCCTTCCATGTTGCCAAAGCATCAGGTTATGTGCTTACTACTGTTGTTTGCAGTTCTCTCTTAATTGTTGGTCCCTGTGGACTTCCCTCACACTATTTAAAGCTCAGCTATACATTTAAAAGGAGGTCTGTCATATTTTATTCAACATTTTAAAGTTTAGTGATTTTTAGTGAAAGAGTTTTCATGTGCCCACTGTTTAGTGTCTTTTAAACTAGTGGTTTTACCTAGCCACTCCTGTGGTCAATCAATGGTATAATTTACTTCCTTCAAGACAGAGGCAAGAAGATTTTGGGGGAGTCAGTGGAATCATGCTCCCACTTTGTGAGGCCCCTCTTTAATATGTGCTATTACTTATTTAAACAAGTGAGCTCAGCAGCTCATAGTTTATCTCAGATGCCTCCAAAATTGATTTTTAAAAGGACATTAAAGCCACACTGAAAATATCTAACCTCTAACTACAGTACATTGCAAATTATTCTCAGGTATATTGTACAACATATTAACTGCATAAAATTAAAAAATCCCATTTTGTTTCTATGAAGTACTGTGTATAGCATTTGCCAAATAGCACCCTAATTCCCCTGGCTGCATATCTCTCAAAGACTTTTCTAATTGGTGAGTGTGAGAGGAGTTGGACATGTGAAAAACCGTTTGATTTATCTCTTGGGTCTATCTCTTTTGGACAGAAATTCATTCTCAAACACAGGATAAGCTTTGTGGCTGTACCAGAGATGTCCATAGTTATCCAGTTGTGCTTGTGTTTGGGTGAAATATTAGGAAGTCTTTGAAGCCCCCTATCTAACCATGTCCTCCAGTTCAGCTTTTATTAAATACAAAGGGGATATTTTGACTTCCAATTGTGTCATTATGGTGCTGTTCTCTCAAATGGTTACAAACTTGCAAAGAGTAAAGAAGATTTTTCATTCTTAGTCCTCTGAACCATTAACTGTAACATAACTGTAAAGTTATCTTGAGATGTGGTACAATTTCAATCTGAAAGAGAAAGCAAAAATGTTACAGATATGCTTGAACCAATCATTACTTACCAAAAATAAATATAGGAAATGAGTTATTAGGGAATGTACTGTAATCTCTGAGAGGAAAGAAAAACTTTTGAATTCCGCAGTGGGCTGTGGGGAAGGGCTGGGGTGGTGCAGTAGAGCTGTCTGGGGTTAGGAACTCTGCAGAAGTTGCTGGGTCACCTCCTCCTAGCTCAGAGCGCAATGCCCTCCCCTTACCACTTACTGCCACTAGCATCCTCTCCCAATCCCCTGCAAAGCGGCCTTGACCAGTACCCACTACCCTCCTGCCCTGAGTGCCCCTGCTGCTGTCCATAACCCCCACTGCCTATCCTAACCACTTCCCTGGTACCTACCTCCCTTGCTTCCTGGGGATCCCCTTCAAATCCTTGTCTGGCTCCTATTCCTACGCCCTTTCCCTGTTGTCCACCGCACTCCCCCACCCCACCTTTGCCTGGCGCCCACCTCCACCCCATGTCTCCTGCTGGATTCCTTCCCATCCCCCTCTCCATTCTGACGCCCACCAATGGCCTTGCCCTGCCTGGCGTCCACCGCTGGGGATCACGGGCCTCCGTGCCCAAATCGAACACCTCGCTGCTGCCTCTGCTGTGAGCCTGTGGCGAAGGAGGGTCAACAGGCGACTGGCTGAGTGAGTGCTTGCAAGAGCGGGGAGGGTAGGATCCATAGATGAGGAGCGTGTGTAGGAGCGCGGCGAGACAGGCAAAGAGCACTGCAGCGGTGTCCCCAGCGCTTTGCTCGCTGGCCGTCTTCCTCCCTGTTGGAGGCGGCCGCCCCTCAGCCACGTTGGGCTGCCACCAGTCCCTGCTGCAGTGGCTGTAGTCTCTGCCCTTTTTCTGCACAAGACTACAGTGTTAGTTTCCTCTTAGTACTGATGTCTTCCATTCCAAACACAGAGCAGGTCTGCCTTTCTTTTCCTGGGGCCCCTCCTGGGCTCCTCCTTCCCTTTCCACAATTCACAACAGTGGAACCTGTAGGTGGCCTTTTCTCTCTTCCTTTCTCTGCTCACTGGATCCTTCAAGCTCTCTAGCCCCTCCCCTCAGCTCTCTTGCTCCATCTGTTTTCCATCTTTCAGACATTTCTCACATTCTTTGCAAACATACAAATTAACATAGAAATACCATGTGTATACATTTATGGAGACATGAATCCATTACGACCATATGCAAATGTTTATATATGTATATATCTCCAAGCACATGCACATATATAAAACTATGAATTCTATGTACAGTTCCAGAAATTCTTATCCATAGATTCTTAATTCCAAATACACACCTCTATCCAATCACATAACTCGCAGATATAATTCTCTGTATATGCATACACACTCGCGAATACATATATTAAGTGTTTCTCCAAAGCATTGTGTAGGCATATTTTAGATTTGGAGACCTTGCTTTGAAGAAGTATTGGCTTATTTTAAGCTTAAAGAGTTATTTTTGAATGTGATTACAATACTTAACAAACCTTATCTATTTCGCATAAAATGAAGTCATTTTTAATTTTTGTGTGTTTTTTTGTGAGTTACAGTTTTTCACAGTATCCTATAATTCTGAAAATGATCAACAATATTAGATTGCTATATCAAGTAAGATGTTTTCAGTTACATGTTTTAGGACAACAAACCAAATGGGTGTACAATAAAAACAATATATTGGCTAACATCTGAAAAGTTAAATAGGTGTTAGGTTAATCTTAATCTATGGTGGAATAATATTTTATTTTATATATATATATATCACATTTTTTATCCATTTATTTATTGATGGACAGTTAAGTTGATTCCATATCTTGTCTATTGTGATCAGTGCTGCGAATAAATATGTGAGTGCAGATAGCTCGTTGATATGCTGATTTCCTTTCTTTTGGATATATACCCAATAGTGAGGTTGCTGGATCTTGTGGAATTTGTAGTTTTAGTTTTTTGAGGAAGTACCACACTGTTTTTCATAATGGCTATGCTAATTTATATCCCCACCAGCAATGTACAAGGATACCCCTTTCTTCACTTCCTTACCAAGAGTTTTTATTTTCTGTCTTTTTGATAATAGCCATTTTAACTGGGGTAAGATGATATCTCATTGCTATTTTGATATACGATTACCTGATGATTAGCGATTTAGAATACTTTTTATATATCTGTTGTCCATTTGTACGTCTTAGTTTGAGAAATGTCTACTCAGCTCTTTTGCCCATTTTTAAACCAGATTATTTGATTTTTTACTATTGGGTTGTTGGAATTTCTTACATATTTTTATTATTAATCTCCTGTCAGTTGAATACTTTGCAAATATTTTCTCTTGTTACCTAGGTTGTCTCTTCATTTTATGATTGTTTCCTTTGCTGTGCAGAAGCTTTTTAGCTGATGTGATTTCACTTGCCCATTTTTCCTTTGGTTGCCTGTGCTTTGAGGTCTTACTCAAGAAATCGTTGCTCAGACCAATGTCCTGAAGCTTTTTCTCAAAGTTTTCTTCTAGTAGCTTCACAATTTCAGGTCTTAGATTTATGTCTTTAATCAATTTTGATTTGAGTGTTGTATATGGTGAGAGATAGATGTGTCTAGTTTCATTCTTCTGTGTATGGATGCCCAGTTTTCCCAACAACATTTATTACAGAGACTGTCCTTTCTATAGTGTGTGTTTTTGGCTCCTTTGTTGAAAATAAGTTGACTATAAATGAATAGATTTATTTATGAGTTCTCTATTTTGTGATGTCTATTCATATGCCAGTACCATGCTGTTTTGGTTACCATAGGTTTTTTTTTTTTTTGAGACAGAGTCTTGCTCAGCTGGAGTGTAGTGGTGCAATCTTGGCTCACTGCAAGCTCCTCCTCCTGGGTTCACGCCATTCTCCTGCCTCAGCCTCCCGAGTAGCTGGGACCACAGGCGCCCTCCACCACACCCAGCTAATTTTTTTTGTATTTTTAGTAGAGACGGGTTTTCACCATGTTAGCCAGGATGGTCTCGATCTCCTGACCTCGTGATCCGCCCACCTCGGCCTCCCAAAATGCTGGGATTACAGGCGTGAGCCACCGCGCCCGGCCCCATAGGTTTATAGTATAATTTGAAGTCAGGTAATTTGATGCCCCAGCTTAGTTCTTTTTCTTCAGGATTGCTTTGGCCGTTCTAATCCTTTTGTAGCTCCATGTGAATTTTAGGACTGTTTATTTTCTGTTTCCCTAAAGAATGTCTTTGGTATTTTGACAGAGATTGTGTTTATGTGTATGTAGATAACTTGGAGTAGTATGGACATTTTAGCAATATTAATTAGTCCAAGTCATGAACATGGATATTTTTCTATTTTTGTGTTGTCTTTATTTTTATCAATGTTTTATAATTTTTATTGCAGACATCTTTCATTTCTTTGGTTTAGTTTATTTCTAGGTTTTCTATATTTTGTAGTCATTGTAAAAAAGATTGCTTTCTTGATTTCTTTTTTACATTTTTCACAGTTGGCATTTGTGCTACTGATTTTTGTATGTTGATTTTATAAATAAAATCAGTTTCTTAGTTCCAGTTCATTTTTGGTGGGGTCTTTAGATTTTTTCTAAATATAAAATCATATTATCTGCAAATAAAGAGAATTTAACTTCTTCCTTCCCAATTTGGGTGTTGTTTCTTTCTCTTACCTAATTGCTCTTGTTAGAATTTCCAGTACTATGTTGAATAAAAGTGGTGAAAGCTGGCTAACACAGTGAAACCCCATCTCTACAAAAAAAAAAAAAAAAAAAAAAAAAAAATTAGCTGGGCGTGGTGGCAGATGCCTGTAGTCCCAGCTACTCGGGAGGCTGAAGCAGGAGAATGGCATGAACCCAGGAGGCAGAGCTTGCAGTGAGCCGAGCTCGTGCCACAGCACTCCATCCAGCCTGGGCGACAGAGCGAGACTCCGTCTCAAAAAAAAAAAAAAAAAGTGGTGAAAGCACCATGGAATACTACACAGCCACAAAAAAGAATAAAATCATGCCCTTTTCAGTATCATGGATGCAGCTGAAGGCTATTATCCTACGTGAATGAATGCAGGAAAAGAAAATCAAATACTGCATGTTCTCACTTATAAATGGGAGGCAAAAAATGGGTGCATATGGGCATAAAGATGTAAATAATAGACACTAGGATTTCCAAAAAGAGGGAGGAAGAGAAGAATGATTGAAAAACTACCTACTGAGTACTGTGTTAGCTATTTGGGTGATGGGTTCAGTAGAAGCCCAAACCCCAGCATTATGCGGTGTATTTATGTAACAAGCCCACACATGTACCCCATGAAACTAATTTTTTTGTGTGTGGTAAAAGCAGTCATTTTGTCTTGTTCCAGGTCATAGACAAAAGGCTTTCAGGTTTTTTTCCCATTTAATATGATGCTAGCTGTGTTTGTCATATATGACCTCTATTCTTTTGAGATATGCTCCTTCTATATCCATTTTGTTGAGAGTTTTTTTCATGAAATGATGTTAAATTTCATTGATGTTTTTTGGCATCTATTGAAATGCCCATATGGTTTTGGCATTTTATTCTATTTATGTGATATATCACATTTATTGATTTGTGTATGTTGAATCATCATTGCATCCCTAAGATTAATCCTACTTGATCATGTGAATGATCTTTGAAATTTGTTGTTGGATTCAGTTGAGGATTTTTGCATGTATATTTATTGGTAATATTGGCCTATAATTTTCTTTTTTGGGGTGTCTTTGGTTATGGCATCTGAATAAGGCTGGCCTTCCAGAATGAGTTTGGAAGCATTCCCTCCTATTTGATTTTTTGGAATGGTTTGAGTAGGATTTGTATTAGTTCTTCCTTAAATTTTTGGTAGAATTCAGCAGTGCAGCCACAAGATCATGGGCTTTTCATTGATGGGAGATATTTTATTACCATTGCTATCTCATTACCTATTATTGGTCCGTTCAGGTTTTCTATTTCTTTATGGTTCAATCTTGGTAGGTTGTATGTGTCTAGGAATTTACCCATTTCTTCTAGGTTTTTAAATGTATTGGCACTGCTCGTAATCATATGTAATGTTTTTTTTATTTTCTGTGTTATTACTTGTAATGTCTCATTTTTCTTTTTCTTTTTTTTTAATGTTACTTTAACTTCCAGGATACAACTGCAGAACGTGTAGGTTTGTTACATAGGTATATGTGTGTCATGGTGGTTTGCTGTACCTGTCAACCCATCATCTAGGTTTTAAGTTCCACATGCATTAGCTATTTGTCCTAATGCTCTCCCTTCCCTTGCTCCCCACACCCCAGTCTAATTTTTCATCTGTCATTTTATTTATTTGAGTCTTCTCTTAATCTAGCTGAAGGTTTGTAGATTTTTGTCATGTTTTCAAAAAGCCAGCTTTTTGTTTAATTGATCTTTTGAATTGTCTTTCAGTTTCAATTTTATTTCTGCTCTGATTTTTATTATTTCTTTCCTTCTACTAATTCAAGGTTTGATTTGTTCTTCATTTTCTACTTTAAGGTGCATTTTTAGGTTGTTTATTTGAAGTTTTTATGCTTTTTTGACTTAGGCATTTATTGCTACAATCTTTCCTCTTAGTATTGCTTTTGCTGTGTCCTATAGGTTTTAGTATGTTGTGCTTTCATTTTCATTTGTTTCAAGAAACTTTAAAAATTTCCTTCTTAATTTCTTCCTTGACCCATTAGTCATTCAGAAGCATGTTGTTTAATATTCATGTATTTGTATAGTTTTCACATTCTGGTTATTTATTCCTATTGTTTTATTCCATTGTAGTTAGAAAAGATACTTGATATAATTTTAATTTTTTAAAAATTTGTTGAGATTTATTCTGTGGCCTAACATATGGACTGTCTTGGAGAATGTTCCATGTGCTGAGGAGAAGAATGTGTATTCTGCTCCTTTTGGATGAAATGCTTTATGAGTGTGTAATAGGTCCTCCAAGTTTATGGTGCAGATTAAGTCTGACATTTCTTTGTTAATTTTTTTGTCTAGATGATCTTTACCATGTTGAAAGTGGGGTGTTATAGTCCACACTTGTTATCGTTTTGTGATCTACCTCTCTCTTTAGTTGTACTAATATTTTTAAATATATCGCCATGCACTGGTGCTGGGTACATATATATTTACAATTATTATATCCTCTGCTGAATTGACCCCTTTATCATTATATAATGACCTTCTTTGTTTCTTTTTACAGTTTTTGGCTTGACATCTACTTTATCTGATATAAGTATAGTTATTCCTACTCTTTTTTGGTTTCCATTTGCATAGAATATCTTTTTTCCATTCCTTAATTTTAGGTCTGTTGTATGTCTTTATCAGTAAAATTAGTTTTTTGTACACAGAATCTACTTTGGGTCTTATTTTTTGATTCATTCAGCCACTCTAGGTCTTTTGAGTAGATCATTTATTCCATTTACTGCCAATATTACTATGGATAGGTAAGGACTTACAACTTTCATTGTGTTATTTGCTTCCTGCTTGTTTTCTAAGTCCTTTTTTTCTTTATTTCTGTCCTTTGTGTATAAGTGATTTTTTTCTGGTAGTATATCTTAATTCCTTGCTTTATATTTTTTTGTATATTTGTTACAGGCTTTTGCTTCATGGATACAAGGAGACTTGCAAGACTATTCTAACAAATTGTTTTAAACTAAAGACAACTCTGATGATGATGGAGAAAAAACGAGAAAACTGAAAAAATGCTACACTTTAACTCCATCCCCCCTTATGACTTTTTGTTGTTTCTATATATCTTTTTATATTGTCTGTCTCTTAAAATTGCTTGTATTATTATTATTATTATTATTATTATTATTATTGAGATAGGATCTCACTCTATCACCCAAGTTGGAGTACAGTGACATAATCTTGGCTCACTGCAACCTCTGCCCCCCAGGCTCAAGTGATCCTTTTACCTCAGCCTCCTGAGTAGCTAGAACCATAGGAATGCACCACCATGCTAAGCTTTTTTTTTTTATTTTTGGTAGAGAGGGGGTTTCTCCATGTTGCCTGGGCTGGTCTTGAACTCCTGACCTCAGGTGATTGACTCATCTTGGTTTCCCAAAATGCTAGGATTATAGGCATAAGCTACCATGCCTAGCCTGTTATTATTTTTGATAGCTTTGTCTTTTTGTCTTCACAGTAAAGATATAAGTGGTTTATATACAAGTACAGTACTATAATATTCCAAATTTGTCTATGTGTCTACATTTATCAGTGAGTCTTAGATCTCCAGATGATTTCTTGCCTTTTTGTGTCATTTCCTTTCAGATTGAAGAACACAGTATTACTTGAAAGACAGATCTGGTGATGAATTTCATCAGCTTTTCTCTGTGAAAGTCTATCTGTACTTCATGTTTTAAGGATAACTTTGCTGGATATTCTCAAGTTAAAGATAACTTTGCTGGCAGTATTCTCAGCTTTCAGTTTTTTCCTTCTGCACTTTCAATATGTCATCCTATTCTTTACTGGCTTGTAAGGTTTCTGCTAAGAAGTCTGCTGACAGATGTTATCAGAGGTCCTTTACATGTTATTTGGTTTTTTTCTTTTGCTGACTTTAGGATCCTTTATTTGTCCTTGACCTTTGTGAGCTTGATTATTATATGCCTTGCAGTCATCTTATTTAGTTTGAGTCTTCTTGGTGTTCTTTAACATTCTTGTATTTGGATATTTATATTTTTTCTCGAGGTTTGAAACTTTTTTTGTTATTATTTATTTGAATAAACATTCTACCCTGATCTCTCTACATCCTCTTTGAAGCAAGTAACTGTGTTTTTTTTCCCCCCACTTGAGGCAATTTTCTGGATCTCATAAGCACACTTCATTTTTTTTAAAATAATTTTTAAAATTTCCATTGGTTTTTGGGGGAACAGGTGGTATTTGGTTACATGAGTAAGTTCTTTAGTGGTGATCTGTGAGATTTTGGTGCACCTATCACCAGAGCAGTATACACTGAACCCAATTTTCAGTCGTTTATCCCTCAGCCCTCCCTCTCATCCTTTCCAAGGGTTCCCAAAGTCCGTTGTATCATTCTGATGCCTTTGCATCCTCAGAGCTTAGCTCCCACTTATGAGTGAGAACATACAATGTTTGGGTTTTTTATTCCTGAGTTACTTCACTTAGAATGATAGTCTCCAATTCCATCCACGTTGCTGCAAATGCCGTTAATTCATTCCTTTTTATGACTGAGTAGTATTCCACTATATATATTCCACTATATATATATATTCTACTATATATATGTATGTATATGTATGTGTGTATACACACACACACACACACACACACACCACAATTTCTTTATCCACTCATTGATTGATGAACATTTGGGCTGGTTCCACATTTTTGCAATTGCGAATTGTGCTGCTATAAACATGCATGTGCAGATATCTTTTTGCGTAATGACTTTTTCTCTGGGTAGGTACCCAGTGGTGGGATTGCTGGATCAAATGTTAGTTCTACTTTTAGTTCCCTAAGGAATCTCCACACTGTTTTTTCTAGTGGTTGTACTAGTTTACATTCCCACCAGCAGTGTAGAAGTGTTCCCTTTTCACCACATCCATGCCAGCATCTATTAGCTTTTGATTTTTTGATTATGACCATTCTTTGGGGGGGGGGTAAGGTGGTATTACATTGTGGTTTTGTTTAGCATTTCCCTGATCATTGGTGATGTTGATCATTTTTTGTTTGTTGGCCATTTGTATATCTTCTTTTGAGAATTGTGTATTTATGTCCTTACCCCGCTTTTTGATGAGATTATTTGTTTTTTCTTGCTAATTTGTTTGAGTTCCCAGGAGATTCCGGATATTAGTCCTCTGTTGGATGGATAGATTGCAAATATTTTCTCCCAATCTGTGCATTGCCTGTTTACTCTGATGACTGTTCCTTTTGTTGTGCAGAAGCATTTTAGTTTAATTAAGTCCCACTTATTTATCTTTGTTTCAGTTGCATTCACTTTTGGGTTCTTGGTCATGAAGTCTTTGCCTAAGCCAATGTCTAGAAGGATTTCTCCAATATTATCTTCTGTAATTTTTGCAGTTTCAGGTCTTGGATTTAAGTCCTTGATACACCTTGACTTGATTTTTGTATAAAGTGAGAGATGAGGATCTAGTTTCATTCTCCTACATGTGGCTTGCCAATTATGCCAGCACCATTTGTTGAATAGGCTGTCCTTTCCCCATTTTATGTTTTTGTTTGCTTTGTTGAAGATCAGTTGGCTGTAGGCATTTGGGTTTATTTCTGGGTTCTCTATTCTGTTCCATTGGTCTATGTGCCTGTTTTTATACCAGTATCATGCTGTTTTGGTGACTATGGCCTTATAGTGTAGTTTGAAGTTGGGTAATGTGGTGTCTCCAGATTTTTTTTTTTTTTTTTTTGCTTAGTCTTCTTTTGGTTATGCAGGCTCTTTTTTTGGTTCCATATGAATTTTAGGGTTGTTTTTCTAGTTCTGTGAAGAATGATGGTGTCGTTTTGATGAGAATTGCATTACATTTGTAGGTTGCTTTTGACAGTATGGTCTTTTTCACAATATTGATTTTCCCCATCCATGAGGATGGGATGTGTTTCCATTTGTTTGTGTTATCTGTGACTTTTTTCAGCAGTGTTTTGTAGTTTTCCTTGTAAAGGTCTTTCACCCCCTTAGTTATGTATATTTGTAAGTATTTTATTTACTTTGTGGCTATTGTGAAAGGGATTGAGTTCTTGATTTGATTCTCAGCTTGGTCACTGTTGGTGTATAGCAGAGCTACTGATTTGTGTACATTAATTTTGTATCCTGAAACTTTGCTGAATTCATTTATCAGTTCTTGGAGCTTTTTGAAAGTTTTTAGGGTTTTCTAGGTATCTGATAATATCATCAGCAAATAGTGGCAGTTTGACTCCCTCTTTACCAATATGGATGGCATTTATTTCTTTGTCTTGTCTGATTGCTCTTGCTAGGACTTCCAGTACTATGTTGAACAGAAGTGGTGAGAGTGGGCATCCTTGTCTTGTTCCAGTTCTCAGAGGAAATGCTTTCAACTTTTCCCCATTCAGTATAATGTTGGCTGTGTGTTTGCCATAGATGGCTTTTATTACATTCAGGTAGGTCTCTTGTATGCTGATTTTGCTGAGGATTTCAATCATAAAGCACTGCTGGCTTTTGTCAAATGCTTTTTCTTCATCTATTGAGATAATCATGTGATTTTTGTTTTTAATTCTGTTTATGGGGTGTATCACATTTATTGACTTGCTTATGCTAAACCATCCCTGCTTCCCTAGTATGAAGCCCACTTGATCATGTTGGATTATGTTTTTGATATGCTGTTGGACTTGGTTAGCTAGCATTTTGTTAAGGATTTTTGCATCTATATTAATCAGGGATATTGGTCTGTAGTTTCCTCTCTTGGTTATGTCTTTTCCTGGTTTTTGGGTTAGGGTGATACTCACTTCACAGAATGATTTAGGAAGTATTCTCTCTATCTTGTGGAATAGTGTCAATAGGATTGGTACCTATGTTCTTTCAATGTCTGATAGAATTCAGCTGTGAATTTGTCCCATCCTGAACTTTTTTTCTTGTTGGTAATTTTCAAATTGCCATTTCAATCTTGCTGCTTGTTATTGGTCTGTTCAGGGTTTCTAATTCTTCCTGATTTAAGCTACAAGGGTTATATCTTTTCAGGCATTTATTCATCTCCTCTAGGTTTTCTAGTTTATGCACAAGTTCATAGCAGCCTTGAATGATCTTTGGTATTTCTGTGGTGTCGGTTGTAATATCCCCCATTTCATTTCTAATTGAGCTTATTTGGATATTCTCTCTTCTTTTCTGGGTTAATGTTGCCAGTGGTTTATCAGTTTTATTTATCTTTTAAAAGAACCAGCTTTTTGTTTCATTTTTCTTTTGTAATGTTTTGTTTAATTCAATTACATTTCATTCTGCTCTGATCTTGGTTATTTCTTTTCTTCTGCTGTGTTTGGTTTGGTTTGTTTTTGTTTCTCTAGTTCCTTGAGGTGTGACCTTAGGAACATTGTCTATTTGTGCTCTTTCACACTTTTTGACGTAGTTTAATGCTATCAGCTTTCCTCTTAGCACCACTTTTGCTGTATCCCAGAAATTTACAGGTTGTTTCACTATTATCATTCAGTTCACAGAATATTTTAATTTGCATCTTGATTTCATTGTTTACCCAATGATCGTTCAGGAGCAGGTTATTTGATTTCCATATATTTTCATGGTTTTGAAGATTTCTTTTGGAGTTGATTTCTAGTTTTATTCCACTCTAGTCTGAGAGAGCACTTGATGTAATTTCAATTTTTAAGAATTTGTTGAGACTTCTTTTGTGGCCTACCATATAGCCTATTATATAGAATTTTCCATGTGCTGATGAATAGAATGTATATTCTGCAGCTGTTGGGCAGAATGTTTCGTAAATATCTGTTAAGTCCGTTTGTTCCAGGATATAGTTTAAGTCCATTATTTCTCTGCTGACCTCTGTCTTGATGACCTGTCTAGTGCTGTCAGTGGACTTTTGAAATCTCCCACTATTATTGTCTTGCTGTCTATCTTATTTTTAAGGTCTGGTAGTAATTATTTTATAAATATGGAAGCTCCAGTGTTAGGTGCATATATATTTAGGATTGTGATATTTCCCTGTTGCTCAAGGCCTTTTATTATTATATAATGTCACTGTTTGTCTTTTTAAACTGCTCTTGATTTAAAGTTTGTTTTCTCTGTTATAAGAATAGCTACACCTGCTTGCTTTTGGTGTCTATTTGCATAGAATATCTTTTTCCATGCCTTTATCTTAAGTTTATGTGAGTCCTTGTGTGTTAGGTGAGTCTCTCGAAGGCAGCAGATACTTGCTTGGTGAATTCTTATTCATTCTGCAATTCTGTATCTTTGAAGTGGAACATTTAGGCCATTTATATTCAACGTTAGTATTGAGATGTGAGATACTATTCCATTCATTGTATTATTTGTTGCCTGTATACCTTTTTTAAATTGTATTTTAATTTTATGGGTTCTGTGAGATTTATGCTTTAAAGTGGTTTTGTTTTGATGTGTTTCCAGGATTGTTTCAAGATTTCAGTCTCCCCTTAGTAGTTCTTGTAGTGCTGTCTTGGTATTGGCAAATTCTCTCAGCATTTGTTTGTCTAAAAAACAGTGTCTTTTCTTCAATTATGAATCTTAGTTTTGCTGGATACAAAATTCTTGGCTTATAATTGTTTTGTTTAATGAGGCTGAAGATCGGGCCCCAATTCCTTCTAGCTCTTAGGGTTTCTGCTGAGAAATTTTCTGTTAATCTGTTTTCCTTTATAGGTTACCTTGTACTTTTGCCTCACAACTCTTAAGATTCTTACCTTTGTCTTGACCTCAGATAACCTGATGACAATTTGCCTAGGCAATGATCTTTTTGAGATGAATTTCCCAGGTGTTCTTTTAGCTTCTTGTATTTGGATGTCTAGGTCTCTAGCAATGCCAGGGATGTTTTACTTGAATATTCCCCCAAATATGTTTTCCAAACTTTTAGATTTCTCTTCTTCCTGAGGAACTCCAATTATTCTTAGGTTGGGTTAAGATAATCCCAAACTTCTTGGAAGCTTTGTTCATTTAAAAATTTTTCTTCTTTGTCCTTGTTGGATTGAATTAAAGCAAAACCTTGTCTTTGAGCTCTGAAGTTCCTTCTTCTGCTTGTTCTATTTTATTGCTGACAATTTCTAGTACATTTTGCATTTCCCTAAGTGTGTCCTTTATTTCCTGAAGTTGTCATTATTTTTATTTATGCTATCTATTTCACTGAAGATTTCTCCCCTCATATGTTGTATCTTTTTTTTTGACAGTCTCACTCTGTCACCCAGGCTGGAGTGCAGTGACATGATCTCGGCTCACTGCAACCTCCACTCCCCAGTTCAAGCAATTCTCTTGCCTCAGCCTCCTGAGTAGCTGGGACTACAGGTGCCCATGACCATGCCTGGTGATTTTTTTTTTTTTGCATGTTTAGTAGAGACAGGGTTTCACCATGTTGGCCAGGCTGATCTCGAGCTCCTGACCTCAGGTGATCTGCCCACCTTGGCCTCCCAAAGTGTTGGGATTACGGTTATAAGCTACCATGCCTGGCCTTGTTGTATCTTTTTATTTTTATTTTTTTAAGTTGGACATCAACTTTCTCTAGTGCCTCATTGATTAGCTTAAAAATCAACTTTCTTAAATTGTTTTCAGACAATTCAGGAATTTCTTGGTTTGGATCCATTGCTGGTGAGCTAGTGTGATGTTTTTGGGGGTGTTAAACAACCTTGTTTTGTTATATTTCCAGATTTTTTTAAAAAAATTTCTTCTCATTTGGTTAAGGCTATGTCTGAGGGAAGATCTGGGACTCAAGGTTGCTGTTCCGATTTTTTTTTTTGTCTCAGGTGGTATTCCTTTTATGTAGTACTCTCCTCTTTTTCCTGGGGCTGTGGCTTCCTGAGAGCTGAACCGTAGTGATCGTTTTTCTCTTCTGGGTCTAGCCACCCAGCAGAGCTACCAGGCTCCAGGCTTGTACTGGGGGGTGTCTTCCCAGAGTCCTGTGATGTATACTATCTTTACTATCTTCAGGTTTCTCATCCATGGATACCAGCACCTGCTCCTGTGGGGATGGCAGGAGAGTTAAATGGACTCTGTGAGGGTCTTTAGTTGTGGTGGTTTGATGCACTAGTTTTGTGCTGGTTGGCCTCCTGCCACGAGGTGACACTTTAAAGAGATATGGAGGATCAGGTGGTAGGTGAGGCCCTAGTACTCCCAAGAGAATATGCCCTTTGTCTTCAGCTACCAAGGTGGGTAGGGAAGGACCATCTAGTGGGGCAGGGTTAGGTGTGTCTGAGGTGAGACTCTCCTTGGGTGGAGCTTGCTGTGGCTGCTGTGGCAGATGGGGGTGTGATTCCCAGTCAATGAGTTATTTTCCCAGGAGGATTATGGCTGCCTCTGCTGTGTCATGCAGGTTATCAAGGAAGTTGGGGAAGCTGGCAGTTAGAGGCCTCATCCAGCTCCCAGGCAACCAAAAAGGATAGTCTCACTCCCACCATGCCCCAACAGCACTGAGTTTGTTTCCAGGCAGTGGGGCGTGCTGGGCTGAGAACTTGCTCCAGGCTACTACCAGCCTTCAGGCTGAGAAAAAACCAGGGCTCCCTGCCTGTGAGTCTGCACACGAGATTCACATCGTCCCCCGAGTTCTGGCCAGGAGACTTTGGGTTCAGTTGGAACTGTTACAAAGTTCAGCTGGAGGTTTCCTTCTACTGTGGTCTTTTCCCAGTTCCTCTGGCAGCCCTCCCCAAGGAAACCTGTGAGACAAGTCAGACATAGCTTCCCTGGGGACCCAGAGAGCCCACAGGGCTTTTCCTGCTTCTCCTCTACCCCTGTATTTCACTCGGCTCTCTAAATTTACTCAGCTCCAGGCAAGGTCAAATCCTTCTCCCGTGATCTAGACCTTCAGGTTCCTCTGTAAGGGTGTGTGTTCAGGGGTGCATGATCCCCCTTTCTCACTTTCACAGTTTGGGCACTCACAGTATTTGAGCTGTCTCCTGGGTCTTGCAGGAGCAATTCACTTCCTTCTCATATTTCATTCTTTTTCATCCTCTGGCAGTGTGTTTTGACATATCACATCTTTGAGCTTACTAATTCTTTCTTCTGTTTGATCAACTATGTTATTGACACACATGCATTTTTCATTCTGTCAATTGAATTTTTCAGCTCTAAGATATCTGTTTGATGTTTTAAAATGATTTCAGCTTCTATGGTAAAATCTCCGATGGAATTCTGAATACCTTCTCTGTGTTATCTTGCAGTTCATTGAGCTTCCACAAAATAGCTATTTTGAATTCTGCCTCTGAGAGGTCCTATATCTCTGCCACTTCAGGATTGGTTTCTAGTGTCTTATTTAGTTCATTTAGTGATATCATGTCTCCTGGATGTTCTTAATGCTTGTGGATATTCTTCAATATCTGGACATTGAAGAGTTATGTATTTATTTCAGTCTTTGCAGTCTGGCCTTGTTCATACTCAACCTTCTTGAAATGGTTTTCCAAGAATTCAGAGGATACAGTATTAAGTTACCTAAGCCTGTGGTGACTGTAGCCATTTCAGCACTAGGTGGCAGCCTGAGGCCTGGTATGCTGCAACTCTTGCAGTCTCCTAGATACACAGCCTTTGTGGACTTGGAAAAGATAAGAGAGAATTCCCTGGCTTTCCAAGCAAAGTCTCTTGCTCTGTTACCTCTCTTTCTGCTGATCAGTTGGAATCTCTCTGTGCTGGGCTTCCTGGAGTTGGGGGAGAGGTGACACAGGCACTCCTATAGCCACTGCAGCTGTCACCATGCTGGGTTGCACTTGAAGCCCAGGGCTTTCCAGACCAACACTAGTACTGGGCCTCACCGAAGGCCCACAGCTGCCACTGTTTGGCTACTGCTGATGTTTATTCAGTGTCCAAATACATTTTAGTCTGTAGATGGTGAATCCAGCCAGAACTTGGTCTATCCCACCAGGGCAGTAGATTGCCTTCTTCCTCAGGGTGGGTCTAATAATGATGTACAGGAACAAAATTCTGGAATTGGAAGCTTCAGTATTTGATCTGGTGCTTTATTTTACTGTGGCTGAGCTGATACCCGGTTGCAAGACCAAGTCCCTTGTACTTTTATTTCTCCTTTGCTCAAGTGGAAAGAGTCTCTCTCTGAGCTGCGCTACCTGGAATTGGGAGAGGGATCACACAGGTCCTCCACACAAACTGCAGCTGGTGTCGTGCTGAATCTAACTTCCATTCCACAGCATCTGAGGCCAGCAGAATGCACCCAATGACTGTAGTCATGATGGCCTGGTTACCACTCAAATTTTCGAGGCCCTGAGCTACTTTACTCAGGCAATGGCAAGGTGGGCCAGGACCTGGGTTTTTCCCACTGGAGTATCAGATTCCCTTCTGGTCCAGGGCTGGTCTAAATGCTCCCTCCATGGGCACCAGTAGAAGTTTGCCTGGTGTTGTGTTCCACTGTGACAGGGTGGCACTGAGTTCCAATGCAATGTCCACACTAACTTCACTCTTTCTCTCCCAACACACAGATTCTTCTGGCTGCCCTGTTTTAGATTGGAAGAGGGGTCATGTAGATAATGTGAAACTGTCCTTTCTATCCTCTTGAATGCATTTTTTCTTATATTTATGTTAAAACCAAGTACTGTGATCAATAACCTGACATTTTGGTTCTTACAAAGGTACTTTTTGCATGAATAGTTGTTTATTTTGGTGTTCTGCAGGGGGTAGGAGGATAATTGCTGGAGGGTTCTACTAAGCCATCTTGCTCAGTTTATTTTATATTTTTTCTCTTCGACTTCTTTCTTTTTTTTATTATACTTTAAGTTTTAGGGTATATGTGTACACTGTGCAGGTTAGTTACATATGTATCCATGTGCCATGTTGGTGTGCTGCACCCATTAACTCATCATTTAACATTAGGTATATCTCCTAATGCTATCCTTCCCCCTCCCCCACCCCACAACAGGCCCCGGTGTGTGATGTTCCTCTTCCTGTGTCCAAGTGTTCTTGTTGTTCAATTCCCACCTATGAGTGACAACATAGGGTCTTTGGTTTTCTGTCCCTGTGATAGTTTGCTGAGAATGATGGTTTCCAGCTTCATCCATGTCCTACAAAGGACATGAACTCATCATTTTTTATGGCTGCATAGTATTCCATGGTGTATATGTGCCACATTTTCTTAATCCAGTCTATCTTTGTTGGACATTTGGGTTGGTTCCAAGTCTTTGCGATTGTGAATAGTGCCGCAATAAACATACATGTGCATGTGTCTTTATAGCAGCATGATTTATAATCATTTGGGCATATATCCAGTAATGGGATGGCTGGGCAAAATGGTATTTCTAGTTCTAGATCCCTGAGGAATCACCACACTTACTTCCACAATGGTTGGACTAGTTTACAATCCCATCAACAGTGCAAAAGTGTTCCTATTTCTCCACATCCTCTCCAGCACCTGTTGTTTCCTGACTTTTCAATGATCACCATTCTAACTGGTGTGAGATGGTATCTCATTGTGGTTTTCATTTGCATTTCTCTGATGGCCAGTGATGATGAGCATTTTCTCATGTGTCTGTTGGCTGCATAAATGTCTTCTTTTGAGAAGTGTCTGTTCATATCCTTCACCCACTTTTTGATGGGGTTTTTTTTTCTTGTAAATTTGTTTGAGTTCATTGTAGATTCTGAATATTAGCCCTTTGTCAGATGAGTAGATTGCAAAAATCTTCTCCCATTCTGTAGGTTGCCTGTTCACTCTGATGGTATTTTCTTTTGCTGTGCAGAAGCTCTTGAGTTTAATGAGATCCCATTTGTCAATTTTGGCTTCTGTTGCCATTGCTTTTGGTGTTTTAGACATGAAGTCCTTGCCCATGCCTATGTCCTGAATGGTATTGCCTAGGTTTTCTTCTAGGGTTTTTATGGTTTTAGGTCTAAAATGTAAGTCTTTAATCCATCTTGAATTAATTTTTGTATAAGGTATAAGGAAGGGGTCCAGTTTCACCTTTCTACATATGGCTAGCCAGTTTTGCCAGTACCATTTATTAAATAGAGAATCCTTTCCCCATTTCTTGTTTTTGTCAGGTTTGTCAAAGATCACATAGTTGTAGATGTGTTGCATTATTTCTGAGGGCTCCGTTCTGTTCCATTAGTCTGTATCTCTGTTTTGGTACCAGTACCATGCTGTTTTGGTTACTGTAGCCTTGTAGTATACTTTAAAGTCAGGTAGCATGATGCCTCCAGCTTTGTTCTTTTGGCTTAGGATTGACTTGGTGATGTGGGATCTTTTTGGTTCCATATGAACTTTAAAGTAGTTTTTTCTAATTCTGTGAAGAAAGTCATTGGTAGCCTGATGGGGATGGCATTGAATGTATAAAATACCTTGGGCAGTATGGCCATTTTCACGATATTGATTCTTCCTACCTATGAGCATGGAATGTTCTTCCATTTGTTTGTATCCTCTTTCATTTCATTGAGCAGTGGTTTGTAGTTCTCCTTGAAGAGGTCCTTCACATCCCTTGCAAGTTGGATTCCTAGATATTTTATTCTCTTTGAAGCAATTGTGAATGGGAGTTCACTCAGGATTTGGCTCTCTGTTTGTCTAATTGGTATAAGAATGCTTGTGATTTTTGCACATCGATTTTGTATCCTGAGACTTTGCTGAAGTTGCTCATCATCTTAAGGAGATTTTGGGCTGAGACCATGGGGTTTTCTAGATATACAATCATGTCATCTGCAAACAGGGACAATTTGACTTCCTCTTTTCCTAATTGAATACCCTTTATTTCCTTCTCCTGCCTGATTGCCCTGGCGAGAACTTCTAACACTAGTTGAATAGGAGTGGTGAGAGAGGGCATCCCTGTCTTGTGCCGGTTTTCAAAGGGAATGCTTCCATCTTTTGCCCATTCAGTATGATATTGGCTGTGAGTTTGTCATAGATAGCTCTTATTATTTTGAGATACGTCCCATCAATACCTAATGTATTGAGAATCTTTGGCATGAAGTGTTGTTGAATTTTGTCAAAGGCCTTTTCTGCATCTATTGAGATAATCATGTGATTTTTGTCATTGTTGCTGTTTATATGCTGGATTATGTTTATTGATTTGCGTATGTTGAACCAGCATTGCATCCCAGGGATGAAGCCCACTTGTACATGGTGGATAAGCCTTTTGATGTGCTATTGGCTTCGGTTTGCCAGTATTTTATTTAGGATTTTTGCATCGATGTTCATTAAGGATATTGGTCTAAAATTCTGTTTTTTTTGTTGTGTCTCTGCCAAGCTTTGGTATCAGGATGATGCTGGCTTCATAAAATGAGTTAGGGAGGATTCCCTCTTTTTCTATTGATTGGAATAGTTTCAGAAGGTATGGTACCAGCTCCTCCTTGTACCTCTGGTAGAATTCGGCTGTGAATCCATCTGGTCCTGGACTTATTTTGGTTTGTAAGCTATTAATTATTGCCTCAATTTCAGAGCCTGTTATTGGTCCATTCAGAGATTCAACTTCTTCCTGGTTTAGTCTTGGGAGGGTGTATGTGTCCAGGAATTTATCCATTTCTTCTAGATTTTCTAGTTTATTTGTGTAGAGGTGTTTATAGTATTATCTGATAGTAGTTTGTATTTCTGTGGGATCGGTGATGATATCCCCTTTATCATTTTTTATTGCATCTATTTGATTCTTCTCTCTTTTCTTTAATAGTCTTGCTAGCAGTCTATCAATTTTGTTGATCTTTTTAAAAAACCAGCCCCTGGATTCATTGATTTTTTGAAGGGTATTTTGTGTCTCTATTTCTTTCAGTTCTGCTCTGATCTTAGTTATTTCTTGCCTTCTGCTAGCTTTTGAATGTGTTTGCTCTTGCTTCTCTAGTTTTTTTTTTTCTATTATCGTACTTTATGTTTTAGGGTACATGTGCACAATGTGCAGGTTTGTTTCATATGTATCCATGTGCCATGTTGGTGTGCTGCACCTATTAACTAGTTATTTAGCATTAGGTGTATCTCCTAATGCTATCCCTCCCCCCTCCCCCCACCCCACAACAGTCCCCAGAGTGTGATGTTCCCCTTCTTCTGTCCATGTGTTCTCATTGTTCAATTCCCACCTATGAGTGAGAACATGTGGTGTTTGGTTTTTTGTCCTTGTGATAGTTTACTGAGAATGATGATTTCCAGTTTCATCCATGTCCCTACAAAGGACATGAACTCATCATTTTTTATGGCTGCATAGTATTCCATGGTGTATATGTGCCACATTTTCTTAATCCAGTCTGTCATTGCTGGACATTTGGGTTGGATGTTAGGGTGTCAATTTTAGATCTTTCCTGCTTTCTCTTCTGGGCATTTAGTGCTATAAATTTCCCTCTACACACTGCTTTGAATGTGTCCCAGAGATTCCGGTATGTTGTGTCTTTTTTCTCATTGGTTTCAAAGAACATCTTTATTTCTGCCTTCATTTTGTTATGTACCCTGTAGTCATTCAGGAGCAGGTTTTCCAGTTTCCATGTAGTTGAGCTGTTTTGGGTGAGTTTCTTAATCCTGAGTTCTAGTTTGTTTGCACTGTCATCTGAGAGACAGTTTGTTATAATTTCTGTTCTTTTGCATTTGCTGAGGAGTACTTTACTTCCCACTATGTGGTCAATTTTGGAATAGGTGTGATGTGATGCTGAAAAGAATATATATTCTGTTGATTTGGGGTGGACAGTTCTGTAGATGTCTATTAGGTCCACTTGGTGCAGAGCTGAGTTCAGTTCCTGGATATCTTTGTTAACTTTGTGTCTTGTTGATCTGTCTAATGTTGACAGTGAGGTGTTAAAGCCTCCCATTATTATTGTGTGGGGGTCTAAGTCTCTTTGTAGGTCTCTAAGGACTTGCTTTATGAATCTGGGTGCTCCTGTATTGGGTGCATATATATTTAGGATAGTTAGCTCTTCTTGTTGAATTGATCCCTTTACCATTATGTAATGGCCTTCTTTGTCTCTTTTGATCTTTGTTGGCTTAAAGTCTGTTTTATCAGAGACTAGGATTGCAACCCCTGCCTTTTTTAGTTTTCCATTTGCTTGGTAGATCTTCCTCCATCCGTTTATTTTGAGCCTATATGTGTCTCTGCATGTGAGATGGGTCTCCTGTATACAGCACACTGATGGGTCGTGACTCTTTATCCAATTTGCCAGTCTGTGTCTTTTAATTGGAGCATTTAACCCATTTACATTTAAGATTAATATTGTTATGTGTGAATTTGATCCTGTCATTATGATGTGTAGCTGGTTATTTTGCTCGTTAGTTGATGCAGTTTCTTCCTAGCCTTGATGGTCTTTACAATTTGGCATGTTTTTGCAGTGGCTGGTACCGGTTGTTCCTTTCCATGTTTAGTGCTTCCTTCAGGAGCTCTTTTAGGGCAGGCCTGGTGGTGACAAAATCTCTCAGCATTTGCTTGTCTGTAAAGTATTTTATTTCTCCTTCACTTATGAAGTATAGTTTGGCTGGATATGAAATTCTGGGTTGAAAATTCTTTTCTTTAAGAATGTTGTTTATTGGCCCCCACTCTCTTCTGGCTTGTAGAGTTTCTGCTGAGAGATTAGCTATTAGTCTGATGGGCTTCCCTTTGTGGGTAACCCGACCTTTCTCTCTGGCTGCCCTTAACATTTTTTCCTTCATTTCAACTTTGGTGAATCTGACAATTATGTGTCTTGGAGTTGCTCTTCTCGAGGAGTATCTTTGTGGCGTTCTCTATATTTCCTGAATTTGAATGTTGGCCTGCCTTGCTAGATTGTGGAAGTTCTCCTGGATAATATTCTGCAGAGTGTTTTCCAACTTGGTTCTATTCTCCCCATCACTTTCAGGTACACCAATCAGATGTAGATTTGGTCTTTTCACATAGTCCCATGTTTCTTGGAGGCTTTGTTCATGTCTTTTTATTCTTTTTTCTCTAAACTTCTCTTCTCACTTCATTTCATTCATTTGGTCTTCCATCACTTTCTTCCAGTTGATCGAATCGGCTACTGAGGCTTGTGCATTTGTCACGTAGTTCTCGTGCCATGGTTTTCAGGTCCATAAGGTCCTTTAAGGACTTCTCTGCATTGGTTATTCTAGTTAGCCATTCATTCATCTAATCTTTTTTCAAGGTTTTTAACTTCGTTGCCATGGGTTTGAACTTCCTCCTTTAGCTCAGAGTAGTTTGATCATCTGAAGCCTTCTTCTCTCAACTCTTCAAAGTCATTCTCTGTCCAGCTTTGTTCCGTTGCTGGTGAGGAGCTGCGTTTCTTTGGAGGAGGAGAAGTCGTCTGATTTTTAGAGTTTCCAGTTTTTCTGCTCTGTTTTTTCCCCATCTTTGTGGTTTTATCTACCTTTGGTCTTTGATGATGGTGACGTATAGATGGGGTTTTGGTGTGGGTGTCCTTTCTGTTTGTTAGTTTTCCTTCTAACAGTTAGGATCCTTAGCTGCAGGTCTGTTAGAGTTTACTGGAAGTCCACTCCAGATCCTGTTTGCCTGGGTATCAGCAGCAGAGGCTGCAGAACAGTGGATATTGGTGAACAGCAAATGTTACTGCCTGATCATTCCTCTGGAAGTTTTGTCTCAGAGGAGTACCTGGCCGTGTGAGGTGTCAGTGTGCTGCTACTGGGGGGTGCCTCCCAGTTAGGCTTCTCAGGGTCCTTGAGGGGGCAGTCTGCCCATTCTCAGATCTCCAGCTGCATGCTGGGAGAACCACTACTCTCTTCAAAGCTGTCAGACAGGGACATTTAAGTCTGCAGAGGTTTCTGCTGCCTTTTTTTTGGCTATGCCCTGCCCCCGGAGGTGAAGTCTAGAAAGGCAGGCAGGCCTCCTTTAGCTGTGGTGGGCTCCCCCCAGTTTGGGCTTCCTGGCCACTTTGTTTACGTACTCAAGCCTCGGCAATGGCGGGCGCCCCTTCCCCAGCCTTGCTGCCGCCTTGGAGTTTGATCGCAGACTGCTGTGTGAGCAATGAGCAAGGCTCCGTGGGCGTAGGACCCTCCAAGCCAGGTGCAGGATATAATCTCCTGGTGTGCACTTTGCTAACACCCTTGAAAAAGTGCAGTATTATGGTGGGAGTGACCTGATTTTCAAGGTGCCATATGTCACCCCTTTCTTTGACTAGGAAAGGGAATTCCCTGACCCCTTGTGCTTCCCAGGCAAAGTGATGCCTTGCCCTGCTTCAGCTCACACGTTGCACTGCACCCACTGTTCTGCACCCACTGTCTGACACTCCCCAGTGAGATGAACCCAGTACCTCAGTTGGAAATGCAGAAATCACCCCTCTTCAGCATCGCTCACGCTGGGAGCTGTAGACTGGAGCTCTTCCTATTTGGCCGTCTTGGCTCCACCCCAGTTTTTTTTTAAAGCAACTTTCAATCAAAATTATTTTGCTTTTTTTTTTTAATTAGACCATCATAAGTTATTTGCCTGCCCTCATAGTTTGGCTAAAGAAAATGCTATGCCCAATTATTTTATTTCCATTTTATGTACACATTTCAGAATCAATCACATACACAGAGTAGATCCATATGGCTATTATGCTTATGATAACGAATGCCCAACCCGAATTTGGGGATGGTGTTAATTTCACAAAAATGGTGTGAGTACTATAAAATATAAAAAGGATTAAAATGGAAACTAGTGAGGTAATCTATAATGTCCACAACAATTTTAGCTTATTATTTTGAAAGTCAATCTAAGCATTGTTATTATTTTTACAAAATGCATGTTTCTTTAATACAGTCCCGGAAATGCCACTGCAAAATGCATATTTGCTCATATTTCTTTGACTAGGCTATATCAATGTACCTCTTTCAAACTTGTTTATTTCTAAATTATTTCAAATTGTTGGTGCATTGGCATATTCTGTTTGAGGTCCATTTATGAAAGCCTTTTACAGGGAATTGGACCAGCCTTCTTTACACTTACCATTTCATATTCACAATTTTAAATGGTCTCATCCCATAATGGTAACTACCAGGGCTATACTAGCACATTAAACGTCCATCACATCAAAGTTCATATTTTACTTATAAACACACAGAGATCTTCTCTACTAAAACAGCTTTATGAATACATTTTGTTGAGGGTCACTGTCTCCAACTGGAATCTGGAGTCCTAATCTATGTACCTTTTTTGGGAATTAAGGTGATGCAGAAAGAATTTTATAATAGGCCCATTGGGCACCTACAGGAAGGACTTTAATGTTGTCTTACAAAGTTTATCTCCTAGTACCATGACATCTAGAAACTATGCAGTACCCACAGAATGTCCCTTAAACACTGATCACTGAGGGACTATTTTTCCCAACTGTTTTTACTGATCCAAGCTTGTGCCTTCTCCAAATCATAAGGGTTTTAAGGTCAGGTATATTGTTCAGATTCTGTTTTCTTCTGGCCTTATTTAGCCTTAAATTGACAATCACATCTTGCCATTACCATCCTTTGAGCCCCTATCGCCCACAAGTTTCAGGCTAAAATAGTTATTATACCTAATATTTACCAGGAAATCATCAGAATTCCACAGCATTTGTTTCGTTTTCCATTTGTTAATTTGACCATACATCTGTTAAGAAATTCATATTAAGTTCTTCAAGCTGAGCATGTATGATGGTAATATGGGAGGGGGACAGGGAAGGGCTGGGTAGAAAAATGTGGGGTCCCTGGCAAGGGCTCCACCTTTGGGCCTGTGCCTGCAGACCTAGGTGAGGACAGGCACTCCTGTTTTCACACCCAAATGTTGCATTTTCCAAGACCACCTTGGCCTGCCATGCCCTCCATCCTGTGCCTATAAAAAATCCCAAGACTCTAGCAGACACAAGTGGCTGGATGTTGAGAGGAACACAAAAGTGGAAGAACACACAGGTGGCTGGTTGTTGAGAGAAGCAGAGTAATGGAAGAGCACACCAACAGGCACCAGCAACCACCGACAGGCCATCAACAGTGGGATGATGTGGAATTCAGCTGGGGGTGGTCAGAGGAGAGTACAGCCTCTGAGCGGCCTGTCCCCAGAGAAACACCACCTTCCCACTCCATCCACCCTCTGGCTTTCCATCCTTCTGCTGAGAGCTACCTTCACTCAATAAAACTATGCACTCCTTCTCCAAGCCCATGTGGAATCCGATTTTTCTGATACACTAAGACAAGAACCTGGGATACAGAAAGCCTTCTGTCCTTGTGATAAGGCAGACAGTTTAACTGAGCTGATGAACACAAGCCACCTGCAGACAGAAAAACTGAAAGAGTGCACTGTAATACACACCCACCCTAGATGCTGCCATGGGATTGGCGATTCCCATGACCTGCCCATAGGCATGCTCCCGCTAAGGGTATGAGCACTAGGGCACCAAAGAAGTGAGACTCACCCCCATGGCATGCCCTGAAATGGGATTAACGGAGCTTTCCCTGTTTCAGTGGTATTATGTGAAGCTGTGGTAGAAATTCAATCTGGAAGAAAGCACGGGATTATTCCACACCTATGGTTTTGGTCATTGGGCTAGCACTCCACTTATAAACCACATATTACTGTTAGGAGACACAGTTACAGTGATCTTTAAGAAAGGGGAGAGGTCACCCCAACCATCCTTATCATCACCCTATCATATCATATTGAGTTCTTCACTATCTTTGGTTTGTTGCACTGGGAAATAAGAGCAGGTCCTCACCGTGCTTGATACTTGGTAGAATTGCCTAGATAAAAACTGACTTGATCTTGAATTACTGGGCTGTATATGGTAATTGTGCAGCCAATTCAGAAGCCCTATTTGTGGAATGTGTAGACAGTTGTTACACTTTGGTGGAGCTTCATCATATGTTTGTAGTTCACTATGAAGCTTATATGACCAACTACCCAAGATAGTATCCAAGTACTTTTTATTTACACACAGTGTAGGCGCTATATAGATGTCTGATGCCACAGCTTTATGTTGGGATGGGTGCCCTAATGTCTGGAAGTCACAGGGCCACAAAGATGGGAGCATTCTGGAGCTGTGCTTTGCAAACGTCTCTAGTTTTAACTATGAAGAAAAGGTTAGATTTCTCTGACCACACTTATTTAACTGTAATACATAAACAAAACGGGTTGATTGGCCCCATTTTCCTAGCTGTATATATCACCTCTTCTCTCACCCTAACTTACCTGGGACCATCCCAGTGTGTCTTGAAAAATTGATTATGACCTTAGCAATGAATCTTGAACAGTTGTCCCTCCAGGCCAGCACCTGTCCCTTTACCAGATCTTACCCCCTTCCAAACAGTAATTTTATTTTAATCTTGCACAATCTGTTGTAATTATTTGCTAAGCTCTAATGATACCTGACATTCACAGTTGTAACTACTGAGAATGACAGTCTCAGTGTATTAAACCCCTTTTTCCCCTCAGTTAATCGCTTGTTAACTTATATTGTGAGAACAATTACTTTTGATTTTTTTTTGTCTTTTCATCAGAGAAAGGTGTTAGCCCAGTAAGAATCCAAGCATCATTCTTATGCATTTAAATGATCCCTTCTGCCAGTGTTAAGAATGTGAAGTGGTGAGCTTTGTACAAATGCATTTCAATTCTTGGGATACTTCAGAGATGGGCTCAGTAAGGGCTTTGAGATCCATTTATTCTCTAGCAGAAAAAAAATATATACTAGGTATTGTATAGTGGTAGGAGCATCTACCTACTTGGGGAAGCTTTGGCCTAGTGACACCAATTTGTCAGAAAAACAAACTGAGAAGTATTTGCAGCAGACCAGAGTGGGCCTCCTGTCTTTAGAGTCATAAACATCAAGGATGTTCCGGGGAGACCTTTTCAAGATCTTTATGTGATGTTTTAGAAGGTCATTTTATTTGGCCTGATAGTTATAAAGCAAATTGTTCAAAATGAATTAAACTATGAATTGACAGAAATATAATGAGTTTAAATGATTATTTTTAGTAATTTCTTTTTTAATATTTGCAAATGCTTAAAAATATAGACTAAATTTTGACATCTTATGATCAGATTTATTTACTTGCTTTTTAAATTTTTAGTAATTTCTTATTTTCTGATACTTACAAGATGCTCCAGTCTCATCTTGTATATTCTATGCCCTAGTTCTGGAATCATCAGTTTTTCCAAGGATCCCTGGTTTCTTTTATTATATAATTGTGTTAGAAACAAAATTTGGCCACTAGTGTGCTCATCACTACTGGAGCATCATTTGTTCTAGGTCCTCTCTGCTGATAGAGCAAGGATATATATGTGTGTTACATACATACACACACACACACACACACAAACACACATTTCTTTATGCAACAATCTGTACTTATTTAAAGCTAAATATGACTTTATATTTATATCTTCAAATCAAATAAATTATCACATGCATTATTCTAGCCTTCTCCTTTGGCTTAAAAGAGAAGGCTAGAATAATATAGCCTGTAACCTCCAACTCAAACAATGAGAAACCTGGCTCCTAACACCTGCCCATCCATTTATTAATTGTTCAATTTCAATATACATGTATAGTGATTTTGCAAACCTGAAACTATGAGGAGACAATTTCATCAACTGCAGTACAGTGCTTATGTATATTTTCATTTGCCTTTAGTCTTGCAGGCTCCACTCATCTTCAAAGGTAATTAGGTCAGTAATAACTTCTCCACCCCCTTATGTGTATTATGACATGCATTTATAATACATTTACATATTTTGTTACAGCCTGCGTCATATTTTGGGATCTACTACTTCTTAAATTATTTTTTAAAATTTGTAAATACTAAAGTTTAATCTTTCTACTTGATAAAACTCTATGGGTTTTGACAAATGCATAGTGTCATATATCCATCCATATTAGTCTTCTTGATCTGCCATAACAAAATACCATAGACTGAGTAGCTTAAATAACAGAAACTTATTTTCTCAGATCTCTGGAGGCTAGAAGTCCAAAATCAAGATGCCATCAGGGTTGGTTTCTGGTGGGGCTTCTTCCTGGCCTGTAGACGGCCACCTTCTCACTGTGTCTTCACATGGCTTTGCTTCTGTGCATCTGTGGAGAAAGAGAGAGAAAAGGAGAGCTCTGTTGTCTCTTCCTCTTTTTATGAAGACGTCAGTACTATCGGATTAGGGCCTTATCCTTATGATCTAATTTAAATTTAATTACATCCTTAAAGGCCCTATCTCCAAATACAGTCATTTTGGGAGATAGGGTTTCAACATACGATTTTTGAGGAGAAGCACAGTTTAGTTCATACTGCTGTCATCACGTGTCTGTGTGTGTGTGTGTGTGGTTTCATCACCTTAAAAATTGCCCTATGATTCACCTGTATAACAATCCTTCCTCTCTTTTCAAACTTCCTTCCAAAACCACTGTTCCGTTTACTCACTATGGGAGTAAATTTTATATGTAAACTTCCTAGGCTATAATTTCCGGTTGTTTGGTCAAACACCAGTATGTGTGTGTGTGTGTGTGTGTGTGTGTGTATGGTTGTGATGGTGTTTTTTAGATGTGACTAAAATATATATCAGTAGATTTTGAGTAAAGTAGATTACTCTCAATAATGTGGGTGGGCCTAATCCAATCAAAAGTTGTAGGAGAAAAGATTGAGGTCCCCAGAAGAGGAAGGGATTTTACCTATTGACTGTTTTCAACACTTAAGACTGCAACATTGACTTCTGTGGCAACTTTTATCCAGCTGACCTATCCAGCAAATTTCAGACTTACCAGTCCAACAATAGTGTGAGTGAATTCCTTAACATTAGCGTCTCTCTTTCTCTCTCTCATTCTAAACACACACACACACACACACACACACACACACACCCTTTTCCAGAATGTCATATGAATAGATTCATGAACTATGTGGCCTATTTCAACTGACTTCTTTATCTCAGTGCTATGGATTGAATGTTTGTGTTCACCCAAAATTTATATGTTGAAACCCTAATCCCCAGTGTGATGGTATTTTAAGATGAGGCCTTTGGTAGATAATTAGGTGATGACGGTGGAGCCCTGATGGTGGGATTAGTGCCCCTATAAGAAGAGACAGAAGAGAGTTTTCTGTCTATTTTAATTTCTTCCCATCATGCAAAAAAAAAATAAATGTCTAGGAGAAGGCCATCTGCAAACCATGAAGATGTCCCCTATCAGAACCTGATCATGCTGGCTCCCTGATCTCAGACTTCCTAACCTCCGGAATTGTGAGAAATTAATTTCTGTTGTTTAAGCTAACTAGTATATGGTAATTTGTTATAGCAGCCCTAGAAGACAAGACACTTCGCAATATGAATTCAAAATTCCTTCATTTTTTGGGGTGGCTTTTTCATTTTTTATTGTGAAAATCATAACATAAACGTTATCATCTTAAACACTTTTAAATGAACAGTTCAATAATGTTACTTGTATTCACATTATTATGAAAGAGATTTTTGGAACATTTTTATCTAGCAAAACTATAACTCTATAGTCACTAAATAACAATTTCCCCTTTCTCCCTTACCTAGTCTTCAGTAACCACCATTCTACATTCTGTTCGTATGACTTTGACTACTTTAGATACTTTTTTTTTGAGACAGAGTCTCACTCGGTCATCCACGTTGCAGTGCAGTGGCACAATCACGGCACACTGCAGCCTCAAACTCCTGGGCTCACCCAGTTCTCCCACCTCAGCCTCTTGAATAGCTGAAATTACAGATGCATACCACCACTACTGGCTAACTTTTGTATTTATTGTAGAGACTGGGTTTTGCCATGTTGCCTAGGCTGGTAAATACTTTATGTAAGTGGAATCACAGAGTATTTGTTGTTATTGTTGTTGTTATTAGCTTATTTTGCTTGCATAGCATCCTCAAAGTTTATTCATGCTCTAACATGTGACAAACATTCTTCCTTTAAAGGGCTGAATAATATTCTATTGTATGACTATACCAATTTTGTCTATTCATTCATATGTTGATTGACATTTGAGTTGCTTCTACCTGTTGGTTATAGTGAATAGTGCTGCTATGACTATTTTAATTTTTTTGTTTTGGTAACTATAGGGGTACAAGTGGTTTTTGGTTACATGGATTACTTGTATAAAGGTGAAGTGTGGGATTTTAGTGCACCTGTCACCCGAGTACTGTACATTGTACCCAATAAGTAGTTTTTAATTCCTTGACCCCCTTCTACACTCTACCTTCTGAGTCTTTAATATCCAATATACCACTCTGTATGTTTTTGCAAACCTGTGGTGTAGATCCCACTTATAAGTGAGAACATGCAGTATTTACTTTGTGTGTGTGTGTGTGTGTGTGTGTGTGTGTGTGTGTGTGATGGAGTCACACTCTGTTGCCCAGGCTGGAATGCAGTGGTGTGATCTTGGCTCACTGCAATCTCCATCTCCCGGGTTTAAGCAATTCTCCTGCCTCAACCTCCCTAGTAGCTGGGATTACAGGCACTCGCCAACACGACCAGCTAATTTTTTTGTATTTTTAGTAGAGACACGGTTTCACCATGTTGGCCAGGCAGGTTTTGAACTCCTGACCTCAAGTGATCTGCCCATCTCGGCTTTCCAAACTGCTAGAATTACAGACATGAGCCACTGCAACCGGCCTGTATTTACTTTTTGATTACTGAGTTACTTTACTTAGAATAATGGCCTCCAGTTCCATCCAAGTTGTGGCAAAAGATATTATTTTATTCTTTTTTTACGGTTGAATAGTATTCCATGGTATGTATATACCACATGCTATTTATCCAATGATTGGTTAATGGGCCGTTAGGTTGATTCCATATCTTTGCAATTGTGAATTGTGCTGTGATAAACATACACATACAAGTGTCTTTTTGATATAGTGATTTCTTTTCCTTTGGGTAAATGCTCAGTAGTGGGATTGCTGGATCAAATGTTAGATCGATTTTTCATTCTTCAAGCAATTTCCATATGATTTTCCTTAGAGGTTGTACTAATTTACATTCCCACTAGCAGTATACAAATATTCCCTTTTTACCACATCCATGCCAACATCTATTGTTTTTTGACTTTTTAATAATGGCTATTATGGCTTGGTTAAGGTGGTATCTCATTGTCATTTTAATTTTCATTTCCCTGATGATTAGTGATGATGAACATTTTTTCATGTTTCTTGGCCGTTTGTATATTTTCTTTTGAGAAATGTCTACTCATGTCATTTGCCGACTTTTTAATATAATTACTTGTTTTTTTATTGCTGATTTGTTTGAGCTCCTTGTAGATTCTGGATATTAGTCTTCTGTCAGATGAATAATTTGCAAATAATTTCTCCTGTTTTTTAGGTTGTCTGTTTACTATGCTGATTATTTCTTTTGCTGAGCAGAAGATTTTTAGTTTAATTAGACTCCATTTATTTATTTTTGGTTTTGTTGCATTTGCTTTTGAGGTCTTAGTCATAAATTATTTGCCTAGACTGATGTGCAGAGTTTTCGAAGGATTTCTTGTATAATTTTTATGGTTTCAGGTTTTAGATCTAAGTTTTTAAAATCCATTTTGAGTTGATTTCTGTATAAGGTGAGCAATCCAGTTTTATTCTTCTGCATGTAACTATCCAATTTTCCTAGCACATTTATAGAATAGTGTGTCTTTTCCCCAGTTTAGGTTTTTGTATGCTTTTTTGACCATCACTTGATTGTAAGTATTTGGCTTTATTTATGGGTTCTGTATTCTATTTCATTGGTCTATTAGACTAATTTTATAGCAGTACCATGCTGTTTTGGTTGCTGTAGCCTTGTAGTACAATTTGAAGTCAGGTAATGTGATGCCTCTAGCTTCGTTCATTTTGCTTAGGATTTCCTTGGCTTTTGGGGTTGTTTTCTGGTTTTGAATAAATTTTAAAATTATTTTTTCTAATTCTGTGAGAAATTGAGATGGGAAAAATTCCCTTGTCCCCCTCACAGGGTGTGAGACACGGGGAGTGGCTCGTTTCTTCAGTGCTCTGCTGCTCAGATCTCTAGGGGAGCATACAGATGGGCAGGTTGTGGGGCTCCAACCCCACGGCAGTGTCTAGGTGTGGATGTTTACAGCTCCTGAAGCCCCAGTGGGCGTGTGCTATCGTGTGCTCTTTTAGCTTTGCCGTCTATAGGTGGCTTGTGTTAATGACCTCAATTAGACCCACTACCTTATCACAAGGACAAAGGGCTTTCTGTACCTTGGGGTTCTTGCCTTGGTGTACTAGAAGAATTGAATCACACGTGGGCTTGGAGAATTAGTACAAAGTTTTATTGAGTGGAATTAGCTCTCAGCAGATGGGGAAGTGAGAAAGGAGATGGTTTTCCCCTAGAGTCAGGCCACTCAGTGGCCTGGGCTCTCCTACAACTGCCTGGGCCAAACTCTGCCTCATTCCACTGGTTGATGGCCTGTCAGCCTGCCGGTGTGCTCCTACGCTGCTGCATCCCTCTCAACGTCCAGCCACCTATGTGTTCCTCCTCTAATGTGTTCCTTTCGACGTCCAGCCACCTGTGTGTCTGACTGCTATGGTCTCCGGGTTTTTATAGACACAGGATGGGAGCTTGACAGGCGAGGGTAGTCTTGGGAAATGCAACATTTGAGCAGGAAAACAAAAATGCCTGTCCTCATCTAAGTCTGTGGGGGTGGAACCCTATCCAGGGACCATGCCCTTCCCCACTTCCGTATCACTTAAAAGGACCACACCCTTCTCTACCCTGCACTTCGGTATCAAAGTGATGTTAAAATTTTTATAGGGACTGCATTGCATCTGCAGGTTGCTTTAGGCAGTATGGTCATTTTCACAATATTCACTCTTCCAATCAATAAGTATGGGATGCATTTTTATTTTATTTGTGTCATCTATTATTTCTTTCAGCAGTATATTGTAGCTGTCCTTATAGAGATTTTGGTAGAATTCAACTGTGAATCTGGAATCTGTCTAGCCCTGGGATTTTATTTTTGTTCTTGGCAGTTTTTTTTTAATTATGAATTCAGTCTCACTGATTATTATTGGTTTGTTCAGAATTTGTTTCTTCCTGATTCAAGCTGTGTGTGTGCATATGTTACCAGAAATTTATTCAGTTCCTCTAGATTTTCTAGTTTGTGAGCATAGAGTTGTTCATGGTAGTGTCAAATAATCCTTTGCATTACTATGTTATTGGTTGTTATGTCCCAATTTTCATTTCTAGTTGAATTTATTTGAATCTTTTATTGTCCTTTCTTGGTTAACATAGCTAATGGTCTACCAATTTTGTTTATGTTTTCAAAGAACAATCTTTTTATTTTATTAATTTTTTGGGGGAATCAAATTCATTTAGTTCCTTTCTGATCTTCATTTCCTTTCTTTTACTAGCTTTGAATTTGGTTTATTCTTGTTTCTCTAGTTCCTTGATGTGTTTTGTCAGGTTGTCAATTTGTGATCATTCAGATTTTTTGATGTAGGTTTTTAGTGCTATAAACTTTCCTCTTAGCCCTGCTTTTGCTGTATGCCAGAGGCATTGATAACTTGTGTCACTGTTATCATTTATTTCAAATAATTTTTAAATTTTCATCTTGATTTCATTGTTAAGCCAAAAATTTTTCAGAAGCAGACTGTTTAAATTTTATACATTTGTATAATTTTGAGGGTTCCTGTTGGAATTGATTTCTGCTTGTATTCCACTGCGATTTGAGAAGATGCTTGGTATGATTTTGATTTATAAAAATTTATTGAGACTTGTTTTGTGGACTATCATATCATCTATCTTGGAAAATGTTATGTGTGGTGATAATGTATTTTCTGCAGTTCTTGGGAAAATATTCTATAAATATTTGTTAAGTCCACTTGTTCTAGGGTACAGTTTAAGTTTAGTCCTTCTTCATTGACTTTCTGCTTCAATGATCTGTCTCTTGCTGTCAGTGGAGAGTTGAAGTCCTCCATTACTATTGCATCACTGTCTATCTCTTTTCTTAGGTCTGGTAGTAATTGTTTTATGAACCTAGGAGCTCCAGAGTTAGGTGCATATATAATTAGGATTGTAATATCTTCTTGTTGGAATTTTCCTTTTATCATTATATAACCTTCTTTGTTTTTTACTATTGTTTCTCTAAAGTCTGTTTTATGTGATATAAGAATAATTACTCCTGAATGTTTTTGGTTTTCATTTACATATAGTATATTTTTCCACCCCTTTACCTTGAATCCATAAGAATTATTTTGTGTTACATGACTCTCTGGAAGATAGCAGATATTTGGTTTGTAACTTCTTATCTATTTTGCCAACCCGTATCTTTTAAGTGGAGCATTTAGATGATTTACATTCAATGTTAATATTGAGATGTGAGGTACTATTCCAGTCTTCATGTTGACTTTTACCTAGATATTTTGTTTTCTTTATTGTGTTCTTGTTTTATAGGCCCTGTGCGTTTTATGTTTACAAGAGGTTCTATTCTGGTCTATACTGAACCTCTGTTTCAAGCTTTAGAACTCCTTTTAGCATTTATTGTAGGACTGATCTAGTGTTGACGGATAACCTCAGCATTTGCTTGTCTGAAAAATACTTTATTTCTTCTTCATATATGAAAATTATTTTTGGCCAGGCGCGGTGGCTCACCCTTGTAATCCCAGCACTTTGGGAGGCCGAGGCGGGCGGATCACGAGGTCAGGAGATCGAGACCATGGTGAAACCCCGTCTCTACTAAAAATACAAAAAAAAAGATTAGCCAGGTGTGGTGGCGGGTGCCTGTAGTCCCAGCTACTCGGAGAGGCTGAGGCAGGAGAATGGCATGAACCTGGGAGGCAGAGCTTGCAGTGAGCCGAGATTGCACCACTGCACTACAGCCTGGGTGACAGAGCGAGACTCCGTCTCAAAAAAAAAAAAAAAAAAAAAAAAGAAAATTATTTTTACTGAATACAAAATTCTTGGCTGACACTTATTCTGTTTAAGAAGGCTAAAGATAAGACCCCAGTTGGTTCTGGTTTATAAGGTTTCTGCTTAGAAGTCAGCTTTTAGACTGATAAATTTTTCTTTATAAGTTATCTGATGCTTTTGTCTCACTGCTTTTAGAATTTTTTTCCTTCACATTGACTTTATATAGCCTGATGAATGTGTGCTTTGGTGATGTCCTTTTTGCAATTAATCTCCCATGAGTTTTTTGAGCTTCTTGTATTTGCATTTCTGGATCTCTAGCAAGACCAAGAAATTTTCCCTCAATTATTCCCTCAAATACTTTTTCCAAACTTTTTGCCTTTTCTTCTCCCTCAAGAACACCTATGATTCTTAGGTTTGGCCATTTTGTATAATCCCATATTTTTTTGAGACTTTATTTCATTTAATTGTTTTTTTATTTATTTTTATCTGATTGGATTAATTCAAAAGCTTTCTCTTTGAGTTCTGAAATTCCTTCTACTTGGTCTAGTCTATTGTTAAAACTTTCCACTGCATTTTGTAGTTCAATAAATTGTATTTTATTTTCAGAAGTTCTGATTATTGTTTCTTTAAATTATCCATTTCATTAGAAAAATTTTCACTCATATCCTGAATTGTTTCAAGAATTTTTTTATGTTGGTTTTTAGCTTTCCTTTGTGTCTCCTTGAGTAACTTAATAATCAACCTTTTAAATTCTTCATCTGGTTTTTCAAAGATTTTGTTTTCACTTGGATCCAATGCTGGACAGATAGTATGATGTTTTTCAGATGTTATAGAACCCAGTTTTTGTTTATATTGCCAGAATTATTTTTTTGATTTCTTCTCACTTGGGTAGTCTATTTCTTCTAATTATTTTTGCATTTATTTTTTATTCCATTGGGTTTGCTTTTATAAAGTAATTTTTCCCCCTTTGAGTATGGACTTTAATGTTTATAGTTTATTGTTACCTAGCTTTGGCTCTGGGTGTTTTCAGTGGTAAAGATTCTGTGTGAGTTCCTTGGTAACAGAGAATGTTTGTGTGATGGCTTTCTCAGGTGCTGCTTCTAGTAGTGATGTGCTAGAGGTGTGAGCAAGTTCTCCTTCTCCTCTGCGGCTGGAATGGCAGAGGTCCCATAAAGCTTATCTTGTTACCCAGTAGTTTGCACTTAAAAAAAATATCCCCAGTATTTTTTTCACCTTGTTGAACAGTTCAGGCTTCAGGCCAGTAGGAGCAATCCACAAGGAAAAACTGGCTGTGACTAAAGCAGGTGAGTAAATGTAATAACCCAATAGTGAGAAGTTCCATCCTTGACAGAGGTGTCTGGGAAAGTACTCAGTGAAATGTGCTGAGATCTTTTCAGTGGAAAGTGAGGGAGCCGCCAGGGCTGCACTTACAGGTCAATGGGAAAGCAATCTGCCTCCCAATCATCCTCTTGACTCAGTGTTCTGGCTATTCAGACCAGACAGGCACCTCTTTTCATATGCAGGAAAGCTGATGTTCCAAGTAGAGAAGGATTGTGACTCTCTCTCCTGAAACCTGGAAGGCACTCCTCCTGTGGGGATGTAGTCACCCTGGAGTGTTTCAGAAAGTCTGTATACTTAAAGTATAATAATAATTTTATATATATATATATATATATATATAAAATTTTAAGATTTCAAAAAAACTAAAACAAATGTGGGTCTGTTCTGGAGCAACAAATCTTTTCTTTTTTATTATTTAATGTTCAAAATTTAAATATATGTATATATCTCCAATAAATGAAACCTGATGACTGAAAAAAAAAAAAAGAAAGTCTGTATACAGATGCATCTACATAGAACTCCTGTGGAGAAGCCCCACCTGTGTCTGCAGTGATGGGTGTGAAGGGAAAAGAAGTCTCTTTCTTCAGGACCCTTCATGAGTGCCTGGGCTGTCTGACTGTTGGGATAAAGCTGCAGACTTTTCCCACTAAGCCTAGCAGTGCAACTGTGTCTCTGCTGAAAGAAACTTCCCACAAGTGGAAAGTTCAGGAATGCTTGGCCTGCAGTCTGTTTTTTTTTCTCCCGTGGGGTGCTTTCTTAACGTGGCACAGCCTCACCATTTCCTCTTCCCCTAGGAGTAGCAGTCCCTGAGGGCCAAACTACTATATCTTAAAACTCCCCTGGGTCTAGCCACCCAGTGGTGCTGCCACGCTTCAGGCTGATGCCATAGAGTGTTTACAAGGAATCCAGTAATGTGACCTGTCCTCTTGTCTCCCAGCAGTGGGTCCCAGCACCAGCCCTGATGGGGGTGGGAAGGGAGTGAAATAGACTATGGAGATTTTCTTGGTTATTAATAGCATTACTATGTTGGCTTTCTCAAATGCCAGCTCTAGTAGTAATGTACTGGGCACATGGACAGACTCAAGATCTCTTGCTTAGCCAGAATGATGCAGACAATTATTATAGCTGAGGTTGCACAAAAAGTTTTCTTTTTCCTAAATACTGTGTTATTGTGCCTGCAGATGTTATAATGTGCTGTGCTGGTTGTCCACCAGCTAGGAGGTGGCACTTGCAATAGATTGCCTGCTATAGTGGTAGCAGTGGGATTTGTTCTTGTTCTGTGTTACCCAGAGGAGCTACTCTGGTGTGTTAGGAAGAGGATAAGGCCATGGAGCTCCCCAAAGTCCCTGTGCTTTGTGTTATACTACCAGGGCAAGAAAAGGGCAGAGTTGGTGGAGGCTGGGTCAAGCAAGTCCACACTCTGGCTCCTTACATGTGGGTGCAAGCAGCAGCTTCAATGGGAATCAGAGGGCAGTTCCCTAGTTGCTGGGGTAATATTTCAGGAAGAAGCACAGCTGCCTCTGCTGCATAAAAGTTTCACATGGGAAGCAGAGAGTAGCAGGTGGCTGTAAGCTCCATTCAGCTCCCATGCACTTGACAAGACAGGTCTCACACAACAGTGTTCTGCTAGCAGCAGCTACTTGGGTTCCAGGCAGCCTTCACTCAGAAGTCAAAACTGCCCCAGGCCATAAGCTTTTTAACCAAGACAGAAACCATAGATTTCAAGCCACACTTCTCACAAGCTACCCATGAATCATAAAACATACAAGCCAGAGGAGATTAGGGGCCTATATTCAACATAATTAAAGAAAAGATATTGGAACCAATAATTTTATATCCAGCCAAACCAAGCTTCAATAATGAAGAAGAAATAACATCCTATTCAGACAAGCCAGTGCTGAGGGAATTCATTACCTCCAGACCTACCATGCAAGAGCTCCTAAAAGAAGGAGCTTTCCTATAAAAAGGAAAGAACATTACCTGCCACTACAAAAGCACCCTTGAGTACATAGACCAGAGATAGTATAAAGCAACTATACAAAAATGTCTGGATAAAACCAGCTAACATAATGATGACAGTATCAAAGCCACACATATCAATACTAACCTTAAACATAAACAGTCTAAATGCCTCAATTAAAAGGCACAGGGTGGCACATTGGACAAAGAACCAAGTCCCATTGGTGTGCTGTCTTCAAGAGACCCATCTCACATGCAATGACACCCATTGGCTCAAAATAAAGGGATAAAGAAAAAATCCACCAAACAAATGGAAAGCAGAAAAAGCAGGCGTTGCAATCCTAATTTCAGACAAAACAGACTTTAAACCAACAAAGATCAAAAAAGACAACGAACAGCATTCCATAATGGTAAAGGGTTCAATTCAACAAGAAGACCTATTATAAACACATATGCACCCAATACAGGAGCACCAAGATTCATAAAGCACGTTCTTAGAGACCATCAAAGAGAGTTAAAATCCCATACAATAATAGTGGGAGTCTTCAGAAACCCACTGACAGTATTAGACAGAACATCAAGGCCCAGAATTAACAAAGATATTCAGGACCTGAACCCAACACTGGACCAAATGGATTTGATAGACATATACAAAACTCTCCACCCAAAAGCAACAGAATATACATTCTTTTCACTGCCACATGGCACATACTCTAAAATCAACCACATGATCAAATATAAAAAAAATACAGCAAATGTAAAAGAACCAAAAATATAATGACAACTCCCTCAGATAACAGCACGATACAAATATAATTCCAGACTAAGAAAATTGCTCAAAACCGTACAATTATATGGAAATTAAACAATCTGCTCTTGAATGACTTTGGGGTAAATAATGAAATTAGGCAAGTCGCAAGAAGTTCTTTGAAACTAATGGGAACAAAGATACAATGTACCAGAATTTCTGGGACACAACTAAGGCAGTGTTAAGCAGTACATTTATAGCACTAAACACCCACATCAACAGGTGAGAAATATTTCAAATTAACAACCTAACATTACAACTAGGAGCTAGAGTAGCAAAAACAAATGAACCCCAAAGCTAGCAGAAGACAAGAATTAACCAAAATCAGAGCTGAACTAAAGGAGATTGCAATATGAAAAACCATTCAAAATATGAACGAACCAATGAGCCAGTTTTTAAAAATATAGGATAAATAGACTGCTAGCCGGACTCATAAAAAGGAAGCAGAGAAGATTCAAATGAACTAAATTAGAAATTACTAAGGAAATATTACCAATAAACACTCAGAAATATTATGGTTATACAAACAACAATCAGAGATTATTATGAACACCTATATGCACACAACTAAAAAATCAAGAAGAAATGGACGAATTCCTAGACACATACAATCTCCCAAGACAAAAGCAGAAATAAATTGAATCCATGAACAGAACAATAAAGAGCTCCAAAATTGAATCAGTAATAAATAGCCTGCCAACAAAACAACAACAGCAACAACAACAACAACAGAAAGCCCAGGATCAGAAGAATGCACAGCTGAATTCCACCGGAGGTGAAAAGAAGAGCTGGTACCATTTCTACTGAAAATCTTCCAAAAAATTAATAAGGAAGGTCTCCTCCCCACGGCATTCTATGAGGCCAGCATTATCCTGACATCAAAACCTAGCAGAGATACAATAACAACAAAAGAGACAACTTCAGGCCAATATCCTTCATGAACATCGTTGCAAAAATCCTGAATAAAGCACCAATAAAGTAAATCGTGTAGCACATCAAAAAATGAATCTGCCATGATCAAGTCAGCTTTTTCAAGATTGCTTCAACATATGCAAGTCAATAAACATGATTTATCTTATAAACAGAACTAAAGACAAAAACCACATAATCATCTCAATAGATACAGAAAAGGTTTTTGATAAAATTTAATATCCCTTCATGTTAAAAGCTTTCAACAAACTAGATTTTGAAGGAACATACCTCAAAATAATGAGAGTCACATATGAAAAACTCACTACCAACATCATACTGAATGGGAAAAAGCTAGAAGCATTCACCTTGAAAACCCAAATATATTGGAAGTCCTGGCCAGAGCAATCAGGCAAGAGAAAGAAATAAACAGCATCAAAATAAGAGAAAAGGAAGTGAAAGTATTTCTGTTTGCAGACAACATGATTCTATATCTACAAAACCCTGTATTCTCTGCCCAAAAGTTTCCTAATTGAAAACAACTTCAACAAAGCTTTAGAATTTGCAATCAACATACAAAAATCACTATTGTTTTAATATACCACCAACAGCCAAGCCAAGAACCAAATCAGGAAGCCCATTCACAATTTCCATAAAAAATAAAATACCTAGGCATACAGCTAACCAGAGAAGTGAAAGATCTCTACAAGGATAACTACAAAACACTGCTCAAAGAAATCAGAGATGACACAAACAAATGAAAAAGCATTCCATGCTTATATTTAGGAATAATTAATATGTTAAAAATGGCTGTATGGCCCAAATTCATTAAAGATTCAATGCTATTCCTATCAAGCTACCAATGACATTCTTCACAGAACTAGAAAAAACTATTTTAAAATTTATATGGAACCATAAAAAAGCCTGAATAGCCAAGGCAATCCTAGCAAAAAGAACAAAGCTGGAGCATGATGCTACCCAACTTCAAACTGTACTATAGGGCTACAATAATCAAAACTGCATGGTACTTGTACACAAACAAACACATAGACCAATGTAACAGAATAGATAGCTTAGAAATAACACTGCACACCTTTAACCATCTAATCTTTGGCAAAGCTAACAAAAACAAGCAATAGAAAACCCTCTCTATTCAATAAATGATGCTGGGATAACTGGCTATGTGCAGAAAATTGAAACTGGAACCCTTCCTTACACTATATACAAACATCAACTCAAGATTGATTAAAGACTGAAATGTAAAAACAAACAAACAAAACTACAAAAACCCTGGGAGACAACCTAGGGAATACCATTCTGGGCATAGGAACTTGCAGAGAATTTATAATGAAGATGCTGAAAGCAATTGCAACAAAAGGAAAAATTGACAAATGAGATCGAAAGAGCTTTTCCACAGAAAAATAAGCTATCAACAGAGTAAACAGACAATTTATAGAATGTTAGAAAATATTTGCAAATTATGCATCTGGCAAAGGTCTAATATCCAGCATCTGTAAGGAGCTTGATCAAATTTACAAGAAAAAAAGTGAGCAAAGGACATTAACAGACACTTTTCAAGACAAAACATGCATGCAGCCAACAAGCATATAAAAAAGCTCAATATCACTGATCTTTACAGCAATGCAAGTCAAAACCACAATAAGATACCATCTCATACCATTTTAATAATGGCTATTATTAAAAAGATGCTGGTGAGTTTGTGGAGAAAAAGGAATGATTTCCCTCTGTTGGTGAGAGTGCAAATTATTTCAACCATTGTAGAAAGCAGTGTGGCACAACTCCTCAAAGAGCTTAATATAGACTTGCCATTCAAAATTCCATTACTGGATATATACACAAAGGAATATCAATCGTTCTATCATAAAGACACATGCACATGTATGTTCATTGCAGCACTCTTCACAATAGCAAAGACATGAAATCAATGTAATGTTCATCAAAGTTAAATTGAATAAAGAAAATGTGGTACATATACACCATGGAATATTATGTAGCCTTAAAGAAGACTGAGATCATGTCCATTGTAGGTACATAGTTGGAGCTGGAGGCCATTATCCTTAGCAAACTAATGCAGAAACAGAAAATCAAATACTGCATGTTCCCATTTGTAAGTGGAAGTTAAACGATGAGGACGCACACACACACAAACACATATACACACAAAGAGGAACAACAGATATGGAGGCCTACCTGAAGGCAGAAGGTGGGAGGATAGAGAGGAGCAGACAAAATAACTTTTGAGTTACAAGGCTTAGTACCTTGGTAATGAAGTAACGTATACAACAAACCCCCATGACACAAGTTTATCTATATGACAAACCTGCATATCTAACCCTGAGCCTAAAATAAAATAAAAAAAAATATTGTATTAGAAAAAAAGTAGTTTAAATAAATATTCTAAACTTCACCTTAAGGTACTATAACTAAGCCTGAAGCAAGCAGATGGGAAGTTAGTCATAATGTGCAGATTAGTAATTAATACATTTAAAATAGATATACACTAGAAAAATCAATCAAATCAAATTATACATTCTTAAAAAGATGAATAATACTGATAAACATCTATCAATAGTGACACAGAAATCTATCAGCAATATTAAGAATGTTAAGAATTGTTGTGGGAAGTCAGGGATCCCAAACAGAGGGACCAGCTGGAGCCATGGCAGAGGAACATAAATTGTGAAGATTTCATTTTAATATGGATATTTATCAGTTCCCAAATAATACCTTTATAATTTCATATGCCTGTCTTTACTTTAATCTCCTAATCCTGTTATCTTCATAAGCTGAGGATGTACGTCACCTCAGGACCACTGTGATAATTGTGTTAACTGTACAAATTGATTTTAAAACATGTGTGTTTGGACAATATGAAATCAGTGCATCTTGAAAAAGAACAGGATAACTGGTTTTTAGGTAACAAGGGAAGACAACCATAAGATCTGACTGCCTGTGGGGTCGGGCAAAAAGAACCATATTTTTCTTCTTGCAGAGAGCCTGTAAATGGACGTGCAAGTAGGAGAGATATCGCTAAATTTTTTTCCTAGCAAGAAATATTAATATTAATACCCTGGGAAAGGAATGCATTCCTGGGGGGAGGTCTATAAATGGCCACTCTGGGAATGTCTGTCTTATGTGGTTGAGATAAGGACTGAGATATGCCCTGGTCTCCTGCAGTACCCTCAGGCTTACTAGGGTGGGGGAAAACTACCCTGGTAAATTTGTGGTCAGACCACTTCTCTGCTCTTGAACCCTGTTTTCTGTTGTTTAAGATGTTTATCAAGACAATACATGCACCGCTGAACATACACCCTTATTAGTAGTTCTGCTTTTGCCCTTTGCCCTGTGATCTTTGTTGGACCCTTATCAGTAGTTCTGCTTTTGCCCTTTGTCCTGTTCCCTCAGAAGCATATGATCTTTGTTAGACCCTTATTAGTAGTTCTGCTTTTTGCCCTTTGAAGCATGTGATCTTTGTACCTACTCCCTGTTCTTACACCCCCCTCCCCTTTTTAAAACCCTTAATAAACACTTGCTGGTTTGAGGCTCAGGCGAGCGTCACAGTCCTACCAATATGTGATGTCACCCCTGGTGGCCCAGCTGTAAAATTCCTCTCTTTGTACTGTCTCTGTTTATTTCTCAGCCAGCAGACACTTATGGAAAATAGAAAGAACCTATGTTGAAATATTGGGGGTGGGTTCCCCCAATAAAGAATAAAAGAGGGATATCACTATAGCCCTGGACAGCTATATTCATAGAAATATGACAACCTAAATGAAGTGAAGTGATTTTCTGAATACTAAAAACTTCCAAAACTAAACCAAGTTGAAATAGATAACCAGAAAACATCTATAACTATGAAGAAGTTGAATTTGTACTTGTAAAACTTTCAAAAGGGAAATATTGAGGCTCAATTTATTTCATTAGCAAGTATGTAACACTTGAAGAAGAAATAACCCCAATTCCGTATAATCTCCTTTGGAAAGAGAAAAAGAGAAAAGGTTTTCCAAGTGTCTTTTTTTTTTTTTTCTCTGCAGAAAGAATATCTTTGTTTATTAGCAAAGTGCTGGAACATGGAAATCTGCAGCAAAACTAGATTGTGACATGCTTTAGTTTTTTCATTATTTTTATTTGTGTGGATAAATAGTAGGTGTATATATTTATGAGCTACATAAGACGTTTTGATACAGGCATGCAATGCATAATCACATCAGTAAAATGGGGTATCCATTTCCTCAAGCATTTATCATTTGTGTTACATACAAGCCAATTATACTCTTTTAGTCATTTTTAAATGTACAATAAGATTATTAATAACTATAGTCACCATGTTATGCTACCAAAGCTATATCTTACTCATTGTTTCTGGCTAATTTTTTATTAACTCACTATCCCCAACTGCCCACCCCTCAGCCCCAGCACTACTCTTCCCAGCCTCTAGTCTCTTTCTACTCTCTATCTCAATGAATTCAACTGTTTTGATTTTTAGATCCTACAAATAACCAAGAACATATGATGTTTGTCTTTCTGTGCCTGGTTTATTTCATTTAGTAAAATGACTTCCACTTCCATCCTTGTTGCAAATTAAAGGATCTCATTTATTTTTATGGCTGAATAGAAATCCATTGTGTAGAAGTACCACATTTTCTCTCTCTCTCTCTCTCGCTCTCTCTGTCTCTGTGTGTGTGCGTGTGTGTGTGTGTTTGTGTGTGTGTATGTGTGTGTGCGTGTTTTACTTTAGGTTCTAGGATGCATGTGATGAACATGCAGGTTTGTTACATAAGTATACATGTGCCATGGTGATTTGCCACACCTATCAAACTGTCAACTAGGTTTTAAGCCCTGCATGCATTAGGTATTTGTCCTAATGCTCTCCCTCGCCTTTACCCCCACCCCCCAACAGGCCTTGGTGTGTGATGTTCCCCTCCCTGTGTCCATGTATTCTCATTGCTCAACTCCCATTTATGAGTGAGAACATGCAGCATTTGGTGTCTGTTTCTGTGTTAGTTTGCTGAGGATGATGGTCTCCAGCTTCATCCATATCCCTGGAAAGGACATAAAGGACATGAACTCATTCTTTTTTATGGCTGTGTAATATTCCATGGTGAATATGTGCCACAGTTCCTTTATCTAGTCTATCATTGATGGGCATTTGGGTTGGTTCCAGGTTGTTTCTATTGCAAATAGTGCTGCAATAAACATACATGTGCAGGTGTCTTTATAGTAGAATGATTTATAATCACTACTTTGGGTTTATTAACAGTAATGGGATTACTGGGACCAATGGCATTTCTGGTTCTAGATCCTTGAGGAATCACCACACTGTCTTCCACAATGGTTGAACTAATTTACACTCCTACCAACAGTGTAAAAGTGTTCCTGTTCCTCCACATCCTTGCTGGCATCAGTTGTTTTCAGACTTTTTAATGATTGTCATTCTAACTTGCATGAGATGGTATTTCATTGTGGTTTTCATTTGCATTTCTTTAATGACCGGTGGTGATGAGCTTGTTTTCATATGTTTCTTGGCCACATAAATGTCTTCTTTTGAGAGGTGTCTGCACATATCCCTTACCCACATTTTGATGTTTTTTCTTCTTGTAAATTTGTTTAAGTTCCTTGTAGATTCTTGATATTAGACCTTTTTCACATGTATAAATTGCAAAAGTTTTCTCCTATTCCATATGTTGCCTGTTCACTCTGATAATAGTTTCTTTTGCTGAGCAGAAACTCTTTAGTTTAATTAGATCCCATTTGTCAATTTTGGCTTTTGTTGCAGTTGCTTTTGGTGTTTAGTCATGAAGTCTTTGCCCATGTTTATGTGCTGAATGATATTGCCTAAGTTTTTTTCTAGGGTTTTGAAGGTTTTAGGTTTTACATTTAAGTCTTTAAACCATCTTGAGTTAATTTTTGTATAAGGTGTAAGAAAGGAGTCCAGTTTCTGTTTTCTTCATATGGCTAGCCAGTCTCCTGAGCGCCATTTATTAAATAGGGAATCCTTTCCCCATTGCTTGTTTTTGTCAGCTTTGTCAATGATCAAATCATTGTAGATATGTTATGTTATTTCTGAGGCCTCTGTTCTGTTCCATCGGTCTATATATCTGTTTTAGTACCAGAATCATGCTGTTTTGATTACTGTAGCCTTGTAGTGTAGTTTGAAGTAAGGTAGCATGATGCCTCCAACTTTGATTTTTTTTCTCTTAGAATTGTCTTGGCTACACAGGCTCATTTTTGGTTCCATGTGAAATGTAAAGTAGTTTTTTCTAGTTCTGTGAAGAAAGTCAATAGTAGCTTGATGGGAATAGCATTAAATCTATAAATCATTTTGAGCAGTGTGGTTATTTTCACAATATTGATTATTTCTATCCATGAGCATGAATTTTTTTTCCATTTGTTTGTGTCCCCTTTTATTTCTTGAGCAGTGGAGTAGTTTGCAGTTCTCCTTGAAGAAGTCCTCCACATGCCCTGTAAGTTGTATTTCTAGGTATTTTATTTTCTTTGTAGCAATTGTGAATTGGAGTTCACTCATAATTTGGCTCTCTACTTGTCTATTGTTGGTGTATAGGAATGCTTGTGATTTTTGCACATTGATTTTGTATCCTGAGACTTTGCTGAAGTTGTTCATTAGCTTAAGGAGTTTTTGGGCTGAGATGATGGGGTTTTCTAAATATACAATCATTTTGTCTTCTAACAGAGACAATTTGACTTCCTCTATTTCTATTTTAATATGCTTTATTTCTTTCTCTTGCCTGATTGCTCTGACCAGAACTTCCAATACTATATTGAATATGAGTGGTGAGAGAGGGTGTCCTTATCTTGTGATGGTTTTCAAAGGTAATGCTTTCAGGTTTTGTCCATTCAGTGTGATATTGGCCATGGGTTTGTCCCAAATAGTCCTTATTATTTTGAGATATGTTCCATCAATGCCTAGTTTTTTGAGAGTTTTTAGCATGAAGGGGTATTGAATTTTATCGAAGGTCTTTTCTGCATCTATTGAGATAATGTGGTTTTTGTCATTGGTTCTGTTTATGTGATTGATTACGTTGATCTATTTGCTTATGTTGAACCAGCATTGCATCTCAAGGATGAAGCCGACTTGTTCATGGTGGATAAGCTTTTTGATGTGCTGCTAGATTTGGTTTACCAGTATTCTATTGAGGAATTTTGCATCAGTGTCCAACAGGGATACTAAGCTGAAATTTTCGTTTTTTATTGTGTCTCTGCCAGGTTTTGATATCAGGATGGTGCTGGCCTCATAGAGCGAGTTAGGGAGGAGTCCTCTTTTTCTATTGCTTGAAATAGTTTCAGAAGGAATAGTACCATCTCCTCTTTGTACCTCTGGTAGAATTCAGCTTTGAATCTGTCTGATCCTGGGCATTTTTTTATGGGTAGGTCACTAATTACTGCCTCAATTTCAGAACTTGTTATTGGTCTATTCAGGAATTGGAGTTCTTCCTGGTTTAGTCTTGGGAAGGTGTATGTGTCCAGGAGTTTATCTATTTCTTCTAGATTTTCTAGTTATTTGCATATAGGTGTTTATACTATTCACTGATGGTAGTTTGTATTTCTGAGGGATCAGTGGTGATGTCTACTTTATTATTTTTTATTGTGTCTATTTTATTCTTCTCTTTTTTCTTTATTAGTCTGGCTAGAGGTCTGTCTATTTTGTTAATCTTAAAAAAATAGCTCCTGCATTCATTGATTTTTTGAAGGGTGTTTTGTGTCTCTATCTCATTCAGTTCTGCTCTGATCTTAGTTATTTCTCATCTTCTGCTAGGTTTGGTTTTGTTTGCTCTTGCTTCTCTAGTTCTTTTAATTTTGATGTTAGGGTGTGAATTTTAGATCTTTCCTGCTTTCTCTTATGGGCACTTAGTGCTATAAATTTCCCTCTAAACACTGCTTTAGCTGTGTCCCAGAGATTCTGCTATATTGTGTCTTTGTTCTAATGGGCTTCCTTTTGTAGGTAACCTTACCTTTCTCTCTGGCTTTCCTGAACATTTTTTCCTTTGTTTCTACCTTGGAGAATCTGACAATTATGTGTCTTGGGGTTGCTTTTCATGAGGAATATCTTAGTGGTGTTCTCTGTATTTCCTGAATTTGAATGTTGACCTGTCTTGCTAGGTTGGGGAAGTTCCTGGATAATATTCCGAAGTGTGTTTTCCAACTTGATTCCATTCTCCCAGTCATGTTCAGGGACTCCAATCAATTGTAGGTTTGGTCTTTTCACATAGCCCCATATTTCTTGAAGTCTTGGTTCTTTCCTTTTAATTCTTTTTTCTCTAATTTTGCCTTCATGACTTATTTTAGTAAGTTGATCTTCAATCTCTGATATCCTTTCTTCCACTTCATCAGTTTGGCTGTTGATACTTGTGTATGCTTCACGACATTCTTGTGCTGTGTTTTGCAGCTCCATAAGGTCATTTATGTTCTTCTCTAAGCTTGTTATTACAGTTAACATTTCCTGTAACCTTTTGTCAAGGTTCTTGGCTTCCCTGCATTTGGTTAAAACATGCTCCTTTAACTAAGAGGAGTTTGTTATTACCCAGCTTCTGAAGCCTACTTCTTTCAATTCATCAAACTCATTCTCCATCCAGTTTTGTGCCCGTGCTGGAGAGGAGTTGTGATCATTTGGAGAAGAGGCATTCTGGTTCCTGGAATTTTCAGCATTTTTGCACTGGTTTTTCCTCATCTTCATGGATTTAGCTACCTTTGATCTTTGAAGCGGATGACCTTTAAATGGGGTTTCTGTGTGGAGGTCCTTTATGTTGATGTTGATGGTATTGCTTTCTGTTTGTTAGTTTTTCTTCTAACAGTCAGGCCTGTCTTCTGCAGATCTGCTGATGTTTGCTGGAGGTCCACTCCAGACCCTATTTGTTTGGATATCTCCAGTGGAGGCTGCAGAACAGCAAAGATGGTTGCCTGCTCCTTCCTCTGGAAGCTTCATCCCAGAGGGGCACCAGCCTGCTGCCAGCCAGAGCTCTCCTGTATTAGGTGTCTGTCAACCCCTCTTGGGAGGCCTCTCTCAGTCAGGAGGCACTGGTGTTAGGGACCCACTTGAGGAGGCTGTCTGTCCCTTAGCAGAGCTTGAGTGCTATGCTAGGAGAACCCTGTTTGTCAAAATTACTGCTTTCTTCAGAGCCAGCATGCAGGAACGTTTAAGTCTGCTGAAGCTGCACCCACAGCTGCCCCTTCCCCCAGGTGCTCTGTCACAGGGAGATGTGAGTTTTATCTATAAGCCCCTGACTGGGGCTGGTGCCTTTCTTTCAGAGATACCCAGCCCAGTGAAGAGATATCTAGAGAGGCAGTCTGGCCACAGCCACTTTGCTGTGCTGTGTTGAGTTCCTCCCAGTCCCAACTTCCAGGCCTCCTTAGTGCTGTCACAGGAAAACTGCCTACTCAAGCCTCAGTAATCTTGGTGCCCCTCCACTGACCAAGTTCCTCCCAGGTTGACTTCAGACTGCCATGCTGGCAATGATAATTTCAAGCCAGTGATTCTTAGCTTGCTGGGCTCTGTGGGAGTGGGACCCACTGAGCAAGACCACTTGGCTCCCTGGCTTCAGCCCCTTTTCCAGGGGAGCGAACATTTTTGTCTTGCTTGGGTTCCAGGTGCCACTGTGGTACAACAAAAAAAAAATCTTCTGCAGCTAGCTTGGTGTCTGACCGAACAGCCGCCCAGTTTTGTGCTTGAAAGCTGGAGCCCTGGTGGTGTAGGCACATAAGGGAATCTCCTGGTCTGTGGATTGCGAAAACCATGGGAAAAGCATAGTATTTGGGCTGGATAGCACAGCTCCTCATGGCTTCCTTTGGCTGGGAAAGGAAAGCCCCCCCACCCGCTCCTTGCACTCCTGGGTGAGGTAATTCCCCACCCTGCTTCTACTCACTCTCCGTGGGATGCATCCATTGCCTAACCTCTCCAAATGAGATGAACAGTATACCTCTGTTGGGAATGCAGAAATCACCCACCTTCTATGTTGTTCTCGCTGGGAGCTGCAGACCTGAGCTGTTCCTATTTGGCCATCCTGCAAGATCCCCCCACATTTTCTTCATACATTCATTTATTGATGGATATTTAGGTTGTTTCCACATTTTGGCTCTTGTGAACAATGCTGCAGTAAACATGGGAGTGCAGATATCTTTTTGGTATACTGATGTCCTTTCTTTGGGGGTATAAACCCAGCCATGAGATTACTGGTTTGTATGGTAGCCTATTTTTAGTATTTTAAGAAATCTCCAAACTGTTCTTCATAGTGGTTGTACTGGTTTACGTTCCTACCAACGGTGTATGAGTTATCTCTTTTCTCCACCTTCTCACCAGCATTTGTTATTGCCTGTCTTTTGTGGAGTGAGATAGTATCTCATTGTAGTTTTGACTTGCATTTCCCTGAAGATTAATGATGCTGGGCATCTTTTCATATGCCTGTTTGCCATTTGTGTGTCTTCTTTTGAGAAATGTCTATTCAAATATTTTGCTCATTTTAAAATTATATTATTATATTCTTTCCTATATGATTGTTTGAGCTCCTTATATATTGTGATTATTAATCCTTTGTAAGATGTGTAATTTGCAAATATTTTCCACTACTCTCAGGGTTGTCTCTTCGATTTTTTATTTTTTTCACTGCTGTGCAGAAGCTTTTTAACTTGATGTGATCCCATTTGTCCATTTTTGTTTTGGTTGGCTGTGCTTGTAGGGTATGACACAAATATTTTCATGCAGACCAATGTCCTGGAGAATTTCCCCAAAGTTTTCTTCTAGTAGTTTTATAGTTTGAGGTCTCATTGAAGTCTTTAGTTCCTTTTGATTTGATTTTGTATATGGTAAGAGATAGGGTTCTAGTTTCCTTCTTCTGCATGTGGATATTATTTTCCCGGCACAATTTATTGAAGAGAAGGTTTTTTCCTCAGTGTGTGTTCTTGTCATGTTTATCAAAATGGAGTTTACTCTAGCTGAGTGCATTTGCTTTGGGGTTCTCTATTCTCTTCTATTGTTCTATGCATCTTTTTATGCAAGAACCATGCTGTTTTGGTTTCTGTGTCTGTAGTATAACTTGAAGTCAGGTAATGTGATTCCTCTAGTTTTCTTTTTGCTTAGGATAGGCTATTCTGGGTCTTTTGTGGTTCCATATAAATTCTAGGATTGTTTTTTCTATTTCTGTGAAGAATGTCATTGTTATTTTGATGGGGATTGCATACAATCTATAGATCGCTTTGGGTAATATGGACATTTTAACAATATTGGCCTTTCAAATCCACATGAAATCTCTCCTCTTTTGGTGTTCTTTTCAATTTTTTTAAAATAAATGTTTTGTAGTTTGCATTGTGGAAGCCTTTCACTTCTTTGGTTAGGTTAATTTTAATTTCATTTGTGGCTATTGCAAATTTGATTACTTTTATATTTCTTTTTAGATTGAGCACTGTTGGCATATAAATATGCAACTGATTTATGATGTAGACTTTGTATCCTGCAACTAAATATTGTTTATCAGTTTGAATAGCTTTTTGTGTGGCATCTTTAAAGTTTTACAAACATAAGATTATATCATTTTAAAACAAGAATAATTTGACTTTGTTCTTTTCAATTTGGATGTCCTTTATTACTTTTTCTTGTCTTATTGCTCTAGATAGGACTTCTAGTACTATGTCGAGTAACAGTGGTGAAAGTGAGTATTCTTGTTGTGTTTTTGATATTAAAGGAAATGCTTTCAGTTTTTCCTCATTCTGGATGATACTTGCTATGGGTCTGATGTATATGGCTTTTATTATATTGAGGTATGTTCCATCTATAGCCGGTTTGTTGAGGGTTTTTATTTGTTGCGGGAAGTCAGGGACCCCAAATGTAGGGACCAGCTGAAGCCATGGCAGAAGAACATGGACTGTGAAGATTTCATGGACATTTATTAGTTCTCCAAATTAATACTTTTATAATTTCTTATGCCTGTCTTTACTGCAGTCTCTAAACATAAATTGTGAAGATTTCATGGACACTTATCACTTCCCCAATCAATACCCTTGTGATTTCCTATGCCTGTCTTTAATCTCTTAATCCTGTCATCTCGTAAGCTGAGGAGGATGTATGTCACCTCAGGACCCTGTGATGATTGCGTTAACTGCACAAATTGTAGAGCATGTGTGTTTGAACAATATGAAATCGGGGCACCTTGAAAAAAGAACAGGATAACAGCAATGTTCAGGGAACAAGAGAGATAACCTTAAACTCTGACTGCCAGTGAGCCAGACAGAACAGAGCCATATTTCTCTTCTTTCAAAAGCAAATGGGAGAAATATCACTGAATTCTGTTTCTCAGCAAGGAACATCCCTGAGAAAGAGAATGTGCCCCTGAGGGTAGGCCTCTAAATGGCCCCCTTGGGTGTGGCCATCTTCTATGGTTGAAACTGTAGGGATGAAATAAGCCCCAGTCTCTCATAGCACTCCCAGGCTTATTAGGATGAGGAAATTCCTGCCTAATAAATTTTTGGTCAGACCGGTTGCTCTCAAACCCTGTCTCCTGATAAGATGTTATCAATGACAATGGTGCCTGAAACTTCATTAGCAATTTTAATTTCACCCCGGTCCTGTGGTCCTGTGATCTCACCCTGCCTCCATTTGCCTTGTGATATTCTATTACCTTGTGAAGCATGTGATCTCTATCACACACACCCTATTTGTACACTCCCTCCCCTTTGAAAATCACTAATAAAAACTTGCAGGTTTTGCGGCTTGTGGGGCATCATGGAACCTACCGACACGTGATGTCTCCCCCAGATTCCCAGCTTTAAAATTTCTCTCTTTTGTACTCTGTCCCTTTATTTCTCAACCTGGCCGACACTTAGGGAAAATAGAAAAGAACCTACGTGACTACTGGGGGCACGTTCCCCGATATTTATTATGAAGGGAGATTGAATTTTATCAAATATCTTTTCAGCATCAATTGAAACAGACATACAGTTTTTGACCCTTAATTCTGTTGATATGATGAATCACATTGATTGAGTATGCTGAACCTTTCTTGAATTGCAAGAATAAATAAGTTAGTCATGATGAATGGTCTTTTTAATGTATTGTTGAATTTGGTTTGCTAGTATTTTGTTGCAGTTTTTTGAGTAAATATTAATCACAAATATTGACCTACAGTTTTTGTGTTTTTTTTTGTTTGATGTGTCTTTGTCTGGTTTTGGCATCAGTTAAATATTGGCCTCATATAATGAATTTGGAATAATTGCCTCTTCTTCCATATTTCAGAATCGTTTGAGTAGGGATGTATTAGTTCTTCTTTAAATGTTTGATAGAATTCAGCAGTAAAGCTATCAGGTCCTGGGCTTATCATTACTAGGGGACTTTTTATTAAGGCTTTGATCTCATTACTTCTTATTTGTTTGTTCAGGTTTGGATTTATTCCACGTTCAATCTTGACAGGTTTAATGTATCTAGGAATTTGTCCATTTCTTCTACATTTTTCAATTTATGGCATATAATTACTCATAGTATCCAATCATGATCCTTTAAATTTCTGCAGTTGTAATGCCTACTTTTTCACCTCCAATTTTATTTATTTGGATTTTCTCTCTTTTTTTTCTGGCTAAAAGTTTGTCAATTTTCTTTAACTGTTTATAAGCACTTTATTGATCTTTTGTATTAATTTATTCATTTCAATTTTATTTATTTCTGCTCTAATGTTTGTTATTTTCTTCTAACTATGCATTTTTTATGCTCTTTCTCTTTTCTGATTTTATTAAGATTTATTTATTTATTTATTTATTTTTATATCAGTAGGTTTTTGAGGAGCAGGTGGTGTTTGATTACATGGAACAGTTCTTCAATGGTGATTTCTGAGATTTTGGTGGACCCATCACCCAAGCAGTGTATACTGTACCCAATGTGTAGTCTTTTATCCCTCTCTTACTCCCACCCTTCCCCTCAGTACCCAAAGTCTATTGTATCATTCTTACGCTGTTGAGTCCTTATAGCATATCTTCTACTTATAAGTGAGAGCTATAAGTGATTCATTTTCCATTCCTGAGTTACTTTACTTAGAATAATAGTCTCCAGCTCCATCCAGTTGCTGCAAATGCCATTATTTTATTTCTTTGTATGGCTGAGTAGTATTCCATGGTGTGTGTGTGTGTTTGTATATATATATATATATATATATATATATATACATATCACATTTTCTTTATCCACTCATTGATTGATGGACATTTGGACTGGCTCCATATTTTTGTAATTGCAAATTCTGCTGCTATAATCATGCATGTGCAAGTCTTTTTCACATAATGACTTCTTTCCCTCTTGGTAGATACCCAGTAGTGAGACTACTTGATCAAATGGTAGATCTACTTTTAGTTCTTTATGGAATTTCCAAACTGTTTCCCATAGTGATTGTACTAGTTTACATTCCCACCAGCAGTGTAAAAGTGTTTCCTTTTCACCACATCCACATCAACATCTATTTTTTTATTTTTATTTTTAAATTATCACCATTCTTGTAGGAGTAAGGCAGCGTTATGGTTCTGGTTTTCATTTTCTTGATAATTAGTGATGATGTGCATTTTATAGCATGTTTGTTGACCGTTTGTCTCTCTTCTTTTGAGAATTGTCTATTCACGTCTTTAGCCCACTTTTTGATGGGATTATTTGTTTTATTCTTGCTGATTTGTTTGAGTTTCTTGTGGATTCTAGGTATTAGTCCTTTTTCAGATGCAGTTTGCAAATATTTTCTTTCATTCTGTGGGTTGTCTGTTTACTTTGCTGATTATTTCTTTTGCTGTGAGGCTTTTTAGTTTAATTAAGTCCCATTAATTAAACTAATTAACTAAACTAACTAATTGAGTTCTTGATTTGATTCTCAGCTTGGTCACTGTTGGTGTATAGCAGAGCTACTAATTTGTGTACATTAATTTTGTATCCTGAAACTTCACTGAATTCATTTGTCAGTTTTAGGAGCTGTGTTTTTGTTGCATTTACTTTTGGGTTCTTGATCATAAAGTCTTTGCCTAAGCCAATGTCTAGAAAAGGTTTTCTGATGTTATCTTCCATAATTTTTAGGGTTTCAGATCTTAGGTTTAAGTCCTGAATCCATCTTGAGTTGACATTTTATAAAATGAGTAATAAAGATCCAGTTTCATTCTCCTACATGTGGCTTGCCAATTATCCCAGCACCATTTGTTGAAAGCATGTCCTTTCCTTACTTTATGTTTTTGTTTGCTTTGTTGAAGATCAGTTGGCTGTAAGCATTTGGTTTTACTTCTGGTTCTCTCTTCTGTTCCATTGGTCTATGTGCCTATTTTTATACCAGTGCCGTGCTATTTTAGTGGTTACAGCCTTATAGTATAGTTTGAAGTTGGGTAATGTGATGCTTGCAGATTTGTTGTTTTGGCTTAGTCTTGATTAGGCTATGTGGGCTCCTTTTTGTTTACATATGAATTTTAGGATAGCTTTTTCTAGTTCTGTGAAGAATGATGTTTGTATTTTGATGGGAATTGCATTGAATTTGTAGATTGCTTTTGGCAGTATGAACATTTCTACAATATTGATTCTACCCATCCATGAACATTTCAGCAGTGTTTTGTAATTTTCCTTGTAGAGGTATTTTACCTCCTTGGTTAGGTATATTTGTAAGTATTTTATTTATTTTGGAACTACTGTGAAAGTGATTGAGTTCTTGATTTGACTCTCAGCTTGGTCACTGTTGGTGTATAGCACAGCCACTAATTTGTGTATATTAATTTTGTATCCTGAAACTTCACTGCATTCATTTATCAGTTTTAGGAGCTTTTTGGATGAGTCTTTAGGGTTTTCTAGGTATACAGTCATATCATTGGTGAACAGTGACACTTTAACTTCCTCTCTACCAATCTGGATATGCTTTATTTCTTTCTCTTGAATGATTGCTTTGATTAGGACTTCCAGTACTATGTTGAATAAAAGTGGTGAAAGTGGACATTCTTGTCTTGTTTCAGTTTTCAGGGAAAATATTTTCAATTTGTTCAGTATAACGTTGGCTGTGGATATGCAATAGATAGCTTTTATTACATTGAAGTATATCTCTTTTATGCTGATTTTGCTGAATGCTTTAATCATTAAAAAATGTTGGATTTTGTCAAATACTTTTTCTGCATCTATTGAGATAATCATGTGATTTTTGTTTTTAATTATGTTTCTGTGGTGTATCACATTTACTAACTTGCATATGTTGAAACATCCCTGCATTCCTGGTATGCAACCCACTTGATCATGGTGGATTGTATTTTTGATATGCTGTTGGATTTGGTTAGCTTGTATTTTGTTGACAAGTTTTGCATCTATGTTCATCAGGGATAATTGGTCTGTAGTTTTATTTTTTTTAATGTCCTTTCCTGGTTTTGGTATTAGGGTGATACTGGCTTCATAGAATGATTTAGGGAGGATTCCCTCTATCTATCTTTTCGAATAGTGTCAACAGTATTGGTACCAATTCTTCTTTGAATATCTGATAGAATTCAGCTATGAATCCATCTGTTCCTGTAGTTTTTTTTTTGTTGCTAATTATTTTATTACCACTTGAATCTCACTGCTTGTTATTGGTCTGTTCAGGGTTCCTAATTCTTCTTCATTTAAGCTGGGTGGGTTTTATCTTTCCAGGAACTTATCCATTTCCTGTAGATTTTCCAGTTTATGTTCGTAAGGTGTTCATAGTACTCCTGAGTGATTTTTTTGTATTTCTGTGGTGTCAATTGTAATATCTCCTGTTTCATTTCTAATTGAGCTTCTTTGGATCTTCTCTCTTCTTGGTTAACCTTGCTAATGGTCTATCAATTTTATTTATCTTTAAAGAACCAGCTTTTTGTTTCATTTATATTGTGTATTTTTTTTTTTTGAAATTTATTGGGTTCTATTCTGATCTTTGTTATTTCCTTTCTTCTGCTGGGCTTGGGTTTCGTTTCTTCTTGTTTCTCTAACTCCTTGAGGTGTGACCTTAGATTGTCTGTTTGTGCTCTTTCAGACTTTTTGATGTGGGCATTTAAGTCTATGAACTTTCCTCTTAGCACTGCCTTTGTTGTGTCCCAGATGTTTCAACAGGTTGTGTCACTATTTTCATTTAGTTCAAATAATTTTTAAATTTCCTTCTTGATTTCATTGTTGACCCAACGATCATTCAGGAGCAGGTTATTTAATTTCCATGCATTTGCATGGCTTTGAAGGTTCCTTTCAGAATTGATTTCCAGTTTTACTTCACTATGATCTGGGTGAATACTTGATATAATTTTGATTTTCTTAAATTTGTAGAGACTTGTTTTGTGGGCTACCATACAGTCTATCTTGGAGAATGTTCCCCGTGCTGATGAATAGAATGTATGTTCTGTGGTTGTTGGGTAGAATGTTTTATAAATACCTGTTCACTTATTCTGGGGTATAGTTTTAGTCCATAGTTTCTTTGTTAACATTCTGTCTAGATGACCTGTCTAGTGTGGTCAGTGGAGTATTGAAATCCCTGAGTATTATCATCTTGCTGTGTACCTCATTTTTTAGGTCTAGTAGTAATTGTTTTATAAATTTTGGAGCTCCAGTGTTAGGTGCATATGTATTTAGGATTGTGATATTTTCCTGTGGGACTCGTCCTTTTATTATTATATAATGTTCTTCTTTGTCTTTTTTAACTGTTGTTGCTTAACATCTCTTTTGTCTGATATAAGAATAGCTGCTCCTGTGCTTGGTGTCCGTTTGCATGGAATATCTTTTTTTACCTTTGTATTGTAAGTTTAGGTGAGTCCTTATTTGTTAGGTGAATCTCTTGAATACAGCAGACAATTGGTTTGTGAATTCTTATCCATTCTTCCGTTCTGTATCTTTTATGTGGAGCATTTAGGCCATTTACATTTAACATTAGAATTGAGATGTTAGGTACTATTCTATTCATTGTGGAGTTGTTGCATGAATAGCTTTTTTTTTTTTTATTGTGTTATTGTTTCATAGGCCCGGTGAGATTTATGTTTTAAGGAGGTTTTATCTAGGTGTATTTTGAGGTTTTGTTTCAAGATCTAGAGCTTCTTTTAGCATTTCTTGTAGTGCTGGCTTGGTAGTGGTGAATTCTCTCAGTATTTGTTTGTCTGAGAAAGACTTTATGTCTTCTTCGTTTATGAAGCTTAGTTTTGCTGGATACAAAATTCTTGGCTGAGAACTGTTTTATTTAAAGAGGCTAAAGATAGAACCCCAATCCCTTCTAGCTTGTAGAGTTTCTGCTGAGAAATCTGCTTTTAACCTGATAGATTTTTTTCTTTATAAGGTACCTGATTCTTTTGCCTGACAGCTCTTAACATTCTTTCCTTCATAGTGACTTTAGATAACCTGGTGACAATGTGCCTAGGTGTTGATCTTTTTTCAATGCATTTCCTGGGTGTTCTTTGAGCTTCTTGTATTTGGACGTCTACATCTCATGCAAGGTCAGGGATGTTTTCCTTTATTTCTTCAAGTAAGTTTATTCAAACTTTTAAATTTCTCTTCTTTTGGGGAATATGAATTATTCTTAGGTTTGGTCATTTAACTAAATCCCAAACTTCCTGGATGCTTTTTAATTTATTTTTTATTTTTTTCTTTGTCTTTGTCAAACTGGGTTAATATGAAAGCCTTGTCTTTGAGTTCTGAAGTTCTTTCTTCTACTTGTCCTAGTCTGTTGTTGAAATTTTCACTGTATTTTGCATTTCTTTAAGTGGGTCTTTCATTTCCAGAAATTCTTATTGTTTTTTATTTATGCTATTTTTTCTGTAGATTGTTTTCATCCTTATCCTGTATTATTTGTTCAATTTTTTAAATCTGGTTTTCACCTTTCTGTGATGCCTCCTTGAGTAGTTTAATAATCATCCTTCTCAATTCTTTTTCTGGCAATTCAGAGATTTCTTATTGGCTTAGATTCATTGCTGATGATCTAATATGACCTTTTGGCAATGTTAAAGAACTTGCTTTGTCATATTATCAGAATTGTTGTTCTGGTTTCTTCTCATTTGGGTAGAGTATGTCAGAGGAGAAATCTGGGGCTCAAGGGCTGCTATTCAGATTTTTTTTTGTCCCACAGGATGATTCCTTGATGTGATGCTCTCCTTTTTTCCCCATGGATCAGGCTTCTTGAGATCAAAACTGCAGCAATTGTTATTACTCTTCTTTACCTGGCCACCCAGCAGAGCTACTGGGTTCCAGGCTGATACAGAGGAGTGTCTGCAAAGAGTCCTGTGATGTGATCCATTTACAGATCTCTTGGCCATGGATCCTAGCAAGTGCTCCAGTGAAGGTAGCAGGGAAGTGAAGTGGACTTTGTGAGTGTCTTTGGCTGTAGTTTTGTTTAGTGCACTGGTTTCCTTGAATGCTGGTTGTGCTAGCAGTGAGCTTGTTATGTGAACAGACTCAGGACCTCTGGTTAGCCAGGATGTTATAGGTGGTGGTGGTGGATTTAGCCATTGTTTTATTTGTTTTTTGAAGTAGGGTTATTCTTCTATTAGTTGCTGTAATGGATTGAGTTTGTTGGCCTCCAACCAGAGGGTGGTGCTTTCAAGGGAGCTTCTGCTGCAGTAGTATAGGAAAAATACATGCTTGCCCTAAGGTGGCCTGAATAAGTATTTGGGTTTCTACAGTTAGGGGTGGGGCCATAGAGCTCCCAAGAGGTTATGTTTTTTGTCTTCTGCTACTAGGGCAGCTAGGAAAAGACCATCATCAGGTAGGGGCATGGTTAGGCATGTCTGAGTTCAGACTCTTCTTGGGTAGGAATTGCTGTGACCACTGATGAGGATGAGGCTGTGATTCTAAGGCCAATAGAGTTTTGTTCTTAGGGGGATTATGGCTGCCTCTACTGTCATACAGGTCACCAGAGAAGTAGGGGAAAACTGGATGTTACAGGCCTCACCCAGCTCCCATTCAGCCAACCTAGCCAGTCTCACTCTCACCATGCCCCACCAACAGGTCTGAGTTTTTATCCAGGCAGCCAGTGAGCAGAACTGAGATCTTGCCCCAGGCTGCAAGCCTCAGTGCAGAGAAAGCATGCATGGCTGTCAGGCCCCTCTGCTCCCTGCCTGCCATGACCTCTGTGCTCATATCTGTACTTCCCATTCATGCCCACCCCACCCCTGGATTTTACCCGGGAAATTTAATGCTTGGTCAAAAATTATTACAAAGTTCAGCTTGAGGTTTTCTTCTCCACGTGTTTCATCCCCAATTTTACTCACAGCCCTCCCCATGCAGCCTTGTGTGATAAACTTAGAAATGTCATCCCTGAGCTTCCCTGGGGACTGTGAGTGCCTACAAGGCTTTTCCTGCTTCTTCTACTTTTATATTTCACTTGGCTCTCTAAATTTGTTTCAGCTCTAGGTAAGGTAAAATCCTCTCCTAATCTGGATTTTCAGGTTCTCCAGTGAGAATTTGTGTTTGGAAGCAGACGTTCTCCCTCTCACACTTTGGACAGTCACAGTTTTTTGGTGTGTTTTGTGGAGTTTGCAGCTGCAAGCTGTTTCTTTCAAAGGGTCTGGGATTTCTTTTTGTTTTCCTGGTATGTTCCTGTGGTAGTTCTTGGAGCAAAAGTTCAGAATGTGAGTCTCCACACACTCTTCTGTGTCTCTGACTGGGAGCTATAAGTTACTCCTGCCTCTTGTTCACCATTTTTCCCTTTCCTTTATCTACTTTGCTCCTTCTTTTGTGCTTCTTTACAATGCATCATTAGGTTGTTTATCTAAAGTTTTTCTTATTTTTTATGTGGATATCTATAGCTATAAACTGCTTTTGCTGTATCCCATAGGTCTTGGTATGTTGTGTTTTTCTTATCAGTTGTTTCAATAGAATTTTCAATTTCCTTCTCAATTTTTTTAGTAACCCACTGGTCATTCAGGAACACCTTGATTAATTTCTATGTATTTGTACAGTATCCCAAATTTCTATTGTTGATTTTTAGCTTTATCCCATTGTGGCTAGAGAAGATTCTTGATATTATCTCAATTTTTTGAATGTTTTAAGACTTGTTTGTGACCTAACATACTGTCTATCCTTGAGAAAGATTCACATGCTGAAGAACAGTATGTGTACCCTGCAACCATTGGAGGACATGTTCTGTAAGTATCTATTAGGTCTATTTGGTCTATACTGTGGGTTAAGTTCAATTTTTATGTTGTTGATTTTCTATCTGGAAGATCTGTGCAATGCAGAAAGTAGAGTGTTCAAGTCTCCAGCTATTATTGTGTTGTAATCTATCTCTCTCCTTAGTAATAATAATATTAGTTTTTTTAAAATCTAGGTGCTCCAGCACTGGAGGCATGTATAATTTAAATTGTCATATCTTCATGTTGAATTAACCCTAACCTCTTTACCATTAAATAGAAACCGTCTTTGACTCTTCTTACAGTTTTCATCTAGAAATTTAGTTTTCTGATATAAGTGTATGTACTTCTTTTTAAGTTTTAATTAATATAGAATACCTTTTTAAATTTTTATTTTCAGTTTCTGTGTGTCTTTATAAGTGAAGTGTGTTTCTTGTAGGCAACAGATCATTAAGTTCTGTTTTGTTATCCTTTCAGCTAATGTATGGCTTTAGATTAGATAATTTAGTCTATTTACATTCAATGTTATTATCAATAAGTAAGGATTTACTCCTGCCATTTTGCTATTTGTTTTCTTGTCTTCTCATCCTTCTTTTTTCTTTTTCCTGCCTTCTTTTTAATGAAGGTGACTCTTTCTGGTGAAATCATTTAGTTTCTTCATTTTTATTTTTTATGTATCTGTTGTATGTTTTTGGTTTGGGATTATGATAGGCTTGCAAATAATGTCTTATAATCCATTAACAACTTTAGCACTGTTTGCATCAATAAACAAACAAGGAAAAAAATATTAAAGACTCAGCATCTTAACTTCATACTTTCCCCTTTTTTTTTTTTTTTTGAAACAGAGTCTCATTCTGTCACCAGGCTGGAGTGCAATGGCACGATCCTGGCTCACTGCAATCTCTGCCGCCCAGATTCAAGTGATTCCTCTGCCTCAGCCTCCCAAGTAGCTGGGATTACAGGCAGGTACCACCATGCCTGGCTAATGTTTTGTATATTAGTAAAGACAGGATTTCACCATGTTGGCCAGGATGGTCTTGATCTCCTGACCTCATGATCCACCCACCTCGGCCTCCCAAAGTGCTGGGATTACAGGCATGAGCCACTGCACCCAGCCTCATTCTTCCACTTTTTTAATTTTTTTCATTTCTATTCATATCTTATTGTATTATCTGTCTTGAAAAGTTCTAATTATTTTTGATTGGTTCATCATTTAGTATTTCTACTTAAAAGTAATTTGCACCTCACTATTATTGCATTATAATACTCTTTTCCTTTTTACTTACCATTACCAGTGAGTTTTGTACCATCTGATGATTTTTTGATCATTAACATTCTTTTTTTTCTTATTAAAGTACTCCCTTTGGCATTTCTCATAAGATTGTTATGATATTGGTAAAATTTATCAGCATTTGTTTGCTGACAAATTTTTAATTCCTCCTTTATGTTTTAAGAATATTTTCACTAATTATATTATGCTAGGGTAAAAGGTTTTTTTTCTTCAGCACTTTAAACATGTTATGCCACTCTCTCCTAGGCTGTAAGGTTTTCACTTGAAAGTCTGTTGCCAGGGCTGGGCACGGTGGCTCATGCCTGTAATCCCAGCAGTTTGGGAGGCTGAGGAGTGTGGAACACAATGTCAGGAGTTCAAGACCAGCCTGGCCAAGATGGTGAAACCCCATCTGCTAAAAATACAAAAATTAGCCTGGTGTGTTGGTGGGCACCTGTAATCCAGCTACTTGGGAGGCTGAGGCAGAGAATTGCTTGAACTCGGGAGGTGGAGCCTGCAGTGAGCCCAGATTGCACCACTGCACTGCAGCCTGGGCAACAGAGCAAGTCTCCATAAAAAAAAAAAAGCCTGTCTGTTGCCACACACATTATATCTCCTTTGTATATTACTGGTTTCTTTTGTCTTGTCGCTTTCAGGATCCTTTCTTTATTCTTGAACTTTAGGAACTTGATTATTAAATGCCTTGAATTAGTCTTGTGATTAAGTTTGCTTGGTGTTCTATAACCTTTTTGTAGGCAACAGATCATCAAGTTCTGTTCTGTTATCCATTTTTTATAACCTTCTTGGATATTGACATTTTTTTCTTCGGGTTTGGGAAGTTCTCTGTTATTATCCCTCTAAATAATCATTCTATCCATATCTGTTACAGTACCTTCTCTGTAAGACCAGTAACTCTTAGATTTCCCTTTTGAGGCTATTTTCAAGATCCTGTAGGCATGCTTCATTGTTTTCTCTTTTGCCTCCTCTGGCTTTGTATTTTCAAATAGCCTGTCTTCTAGCTTAGTAATATTTTTTTTCTGCTTGATAATTCTGTTATTAAAAGACTGTAATACATTCTTACTTTTGATGATTGCATTTTTCACCTCCAGGAATTGAACAATGAGAACACATGGACACAGGAAGGGGAACATCACACTCCGGGTACTGTTGTGGGGTGGGGGGAGGGGGGAGGGACAGCATTAGGAGATATACCTAATGCTAAATGACGAGTTAATGGGTGCAGCACACCAACATGGCACATGTATACATATGTAACAAACCTGCATGTTGTGCACATGTCCCCTAAAACTTAAAGTATAATAATAAAATAAAATAAAAATAAAAATAAATTTCTACTTCTTTGTACTTATTTAAATCTCTTTGTTAAGTTTTTCTGATAGAATTCTGAATTACTTCTCTATATTATCCTGAATTTTTTTGAGTTTCCTCACACAGCTATTTTAAATTATCTGTCTGAGAGATCACATATCTCTGTTTCTCCAGGATTGGTTCCTGGTGCATTATTTAGTTTATGTGGTGAGGTCATTATTTCTTGGATTCTCTTGATGCTTGTAAATGTTCATTAGTGTCTGAGCATTGAAAACTTAGGTATTTATTGCAGTCCTCTCTTTCTGGGCTTTATTGTTTTTGTCCTTCTTGGAAAGGCTTTCCAGAAATTCAAACAGACTTGAGGGTTGTAATCTAAGCTTTATCTGCTTTGTGGGGCACCCCAAGCTCAGTAACACCATGAGTCTCACAGACTTATAGAGGCAATACCTTGATAGTCTTAGGAAATATGTGGAAAAATTTCCTGGATAACCAAGCTGAGACTCTTGTTCTCTTTCTTTACTTTCTCCTAAGCAAATGGAGTTTCTCTCTCTGTTTTAGCCACCTGGAACTTGGGGTGTAGTGACACAAGCACTTTCTTGGCCACCACCCCCACTGCACGGGGACAGAACTGAACCCAGCACAGCACTGGTTCTTGCCCGAGGCCTGCCGTAATTAATTTCTGGCTACTGTCTATGTACACTTAAGGCCCTCAGGCTCTACAGTCATCAGGTGGTAAATCCAGCCAGGCCTATGTCCTGTCCTTCAGTGAAGCATGTTCCCCAAGTCCCTCGGAAAGTCCATAGATGTCATCTGAGACCCAGAGACTAAATCTAAAATCTGTAGAAGTCTGCCTCGTGTTTTATTGTACTGTGGCTGGGCTGGCACTCAAACCAGAAGACACAGTTTTTGCCACTTCTCCCTCCCCATGCTGAAGACTGAAAAGCCTCACCCCATCATCACCACCACCAGAGGCCTGCTAGGAATTTTGCTAGACTAACACTATTGTTTTCTTAAGGTCCAAGGGCTCTTTAGTCAGCTTGTGCTAAATGCTGCATGGCCTAGTGCCAACACCAGCTCGGTCCTGGAGACTGTAACCCAGCAGCCCTAAGGGAATTAAAGACACACACACAGAAATACAGGGTGTGGAGTGGGAAATCAGGGGTCTCACAGCCTTCAGAGCTGAGAGCCCTGAACAGAGATTTACCAACATATTTATTGACAGCAAGCCAGTGATAAGCATTGTTTCTATAGATTATAGATTTACTTAAAGTATTCCTTATAGGAAACAAAGGGATGGGCCAAAACAAAGGGATGGGCTCTGGCTAGTTATCTGCAGCAGGAACATGTTCTTAAGATACAGATCACTCATGCTATTGTTTGTGGTTCAGGAATGCTTTTAAGTGGTTTTCTGCCCTGGGTGGGCCAGGTGTTCCTTGCCCTCATTCTGGTAAACCCACAACCTTCAGCGTGGGCATCATGGCCATCATGAACATGTCACAGTGCTGCAGAGATTTTGTTTATGGCCAGTTTTGAGGCCAATTTATGGCCAGATTTGAGGGCCTGTTCCCAACATGTCCCCCTTCTTTGTTTTGCAAAGTGATGAAAGCAAAGTGGCTTTATCACAGCAATCATCATTGAAATCACAGAGCCTCCAAGTATTTTCATCTATTTTAATGGGTTACTAGCTGCTAATCCATCTGCAGCTCCTTTAAGCACTCCAATTCTTCGCATTAAGGTCAGGTGTGCCTGGGATGCTTTAAATATTTGTTCTTTGAATTTTGCAATATCCAAAGACAAGTTTGTAGAGTGTTCTTCTAGATGCTTTTTTATTCTTTCCCAAATTTTATCTTATTAAGAGCTATTAACAGTTTCCACAAATCCTTATGTTTAGCTCCTAGAGCGGGCCATATCAGTTGAGGTTGTGGTGCCACTGTACCACCATGTTTCCAGGAACTCTTGCTGTATTTCTTACCATTTCTACCATCTGACTGTTGTGTTTAGACCAGTTGAACATAGTGTGGCCATGGCACACAGACTGAGAGGTGCAATTCAAGCTAAACATCCCCTTAGGGGACCAATCCATAATGATTCCATAGGAATCATTGCGCACCACCTCTGCCTGTTCTGCAATGCAATCTTCCCAAACAGTGTGTTCATTATTTCTGTCCAGTTCCAAATCTGTTTACAAATAGGTTTTTGAGGGTGGTATCCCTCAATTGTAGGAGCAGATTTATTATGGTAAATACTGAGATCAGAAAGCATGTGTAACTGTGTCATAGAGTGATTGCATCCTGGCATTATTGCCAGCCAAGATTGATAAATATATTCAATAAGTATAATTGTTCTCTGTGTCAGCCATTGTTGAAGGAATACTCATGGCAATGGTGATCATGACTATCATAGCTATCATTAAATTACTCATTGTGACTGGCTGTCCCACTTTCCTCCAGTTTTCTTTCCAAAATCTCTTCTTCAGCATCTGGCTCATGATAAAGTTTCAGGTGTCTTGATGGCATCCAAATCAGCTGTTGATTTTGGCCTGGAGAAACACAAGCATAACCTCTACCCCAATTTATTATTTTACCTATTTCCCCACTTTTTGTTATCGGATCTCTCCACCAAACCAGTAATTCTGCTTCTTTCTTTGCAGCTGGTTTCTGTAGATGCTGTTCAGCTGCTAATAGCATTTGGCCTTTAGACAGCCTCAAAAACTTTAAAGTCAATAATGCTAGATTCAATTTCATATGGGTGTTCCATAGTCCTTTTTTCTCCCCTTTTGCTTTTGCAACTGCTGTTTCAGGGAGAGATTCATTCTTTCTACTATGGCATGTCCTTGAGAATTTTATGGGATGCTAGTAATGTGTTTAATATTCCATATGAAGAAAAATGTAGCTAGAGCTTGGCTAGTATAGCCTGAGGCATTATCTGTTTTAATAGAAGCTGGAATGCCATCACCACAAAACACTGCAAAAAGTGACATTTAACACAGGCAGAAGACTCCTGATTGGCATGTAGCCCAGACAAAGTGAGAAAAGGTGTCCACACATGCATGTACATAAGCTAATCTCTCAAATGAGGGAACATGTGTGACATCCATTTGCCAAAGAGAATTAGGTTCCAATCCTCGAGGATTAACTCCTCCTGTAAAAGATGAGGAATGTACCATTTGGCAAGTTGTGCATCACTGGATAATAGTTTTAGCTTCTTCCCAGGTAATGCTGTATCTGCTTTTGAGACCAGAGGCATTAACATGGGTTAAATTGTGAAAGTGTCTAGCATTAAATATTGCAGTAGCAAGTAGGCAATCAGCCATTTGATTCCCTTCAGTTAAAGGTCCTAGAAGAGGTGTATGAGCCCTAATGTGAGTGATGCAAAAAGCATGCATTCTACTCCTAACTGCTGTTTGCAATTGGGTAAATAAAGTCATCAGTTGTTCATCTGTATGAAGCCATAACTGAGCATTTTCAATTAATTGTGTGGAATGAAGCACGTATGAAGAATCAGAAATCACATTAACAGGCATATCAAAGCAGTCAATACCTCAATTACAGGTACAAGCTCTGCTTTTTGAGCTGAAATATAGGGCGTCTGAAAAACTTTACCTTTTGAGCCAGAATAAGAAGCTTTACCATTACTAAACCCATCTGTAAAAACATTCTCAGCACCTTCAATTGGTTTAAATTTAGTTATTTTATGGAGAATCCAATTAGTTAATTTCAAAAATTGAAACAGTTTCATTTTAGGAAAATGATTATCGAGAATACCCATAAAGTCAGCTAAATGGGTTTGCCAAGTAAGAGTATTTATAAAAGCTTGCTGTATTTGTGTCTTCATGAGAAGGACAATAATTTTTTCAGGATCATATCCACGTAATTTAACAATCCGAGTTCTCCCATTTCCTATCATAGTAGCGATTTGATCCAAATAAGGAGTTAGAGTCTGTGAATTAGTATGTAGTAGAAAAAGCCGTTCTACAAGATCTTGCTCTTGAACAATAACACCAGCAGGTGAATGCTGAGTTGAAAAAATTAGCAAATCTGGTGTCTTTTCTGGATCTATTTATTTGAGCTTTATGGACTTGCTTTTCAATTAGCTGCAGCTCTGCCTCAGCTTCTTTTGTTAGTTGCCCTGGGCTAGTGAGACTAGGATCTCCTCTAAGGATAGAAAATAGATTACTCACGGTATAGGTAGGAATGCCTAGAGCAGGTCATATCCAAGTAATGTCCCATAATAATTTTTGAAAGTCATTTAATGTTTTCAATTGATCCCTACATATGGTTACTTTGTGGCACAATGATAGTGACATTTACTAAAGTCCCTAAGTAGGAGTAAAGAGTGGTAGTCTGAATTTTATCAGGAGCTGTAATTAAGCCAGTGTGAGAAATCGAATTTTGCAAGTGATCATAACATTGGAGTAATATTTCTCGAGTGGGGGCAGCACAAAGTATATCATCCATATAGTGAATAATGTAACACTGTGAAAGTTTTTTATGAGTAGGTTCAATTGCTTGCCCTACATAAGTCTGCCACATTGTTGGACTGTTTAACATGCCTTGTGGCAACACTTTCCAGTGAAAATGCTTAGCAGGCTGCAGGTTGTTTACTGCAAGAATTGTAAATGCAAACCATTCATCGTCTTGCTCAGCTAAGGGGATAGTAAAGAAACAGTCTTTTAAATCTATGACTATTAAAGGCCAATTTTTTGGAATCATAGCAGGAAAAGGCTGTCCTGGCTGCAATGTCCCCATAGGTTGTGTAACTGAATTAATGGCTCTTAAGTCAGTTAACATTCTCCATTTACCTGATTTTTTCTTAATTACAAAGACTGGAGAATTTCAAGGGGAAAATATTGGAGCTATGTGTTCTTTTTCTAATTGTTCAGTAACTAAGTCCTCTAAAGCCTCCAGTTTCTCTTTACTCAGTGGCCATCGTTCTATGCAAATTGGCTTATCTGTTAACGATTTCAAAGGTATAGGTTCTGGAGGCTTAGCAATGGCCGCCATCAAAAATGATATACTAAACCTTGGTGGGAACTTTGTCTTTCTGCTTGAAGCGGTTCCTTCAAACCTTGTAAACTTTTTTCTAGTCACATGCCAGGGACATACCCCATTTTATGCATCATATGTTGACTTTTAGGGCTGTATGATTGCTCAGGAATTGGAACTTGTGCTCTCTGTTGTTTTAATAAATCTCTTCCCCATAAATTTATATGTACAGAAGTTATAATTGGTTGAATAGTCCCAGGTTGTCCATCAGGCCCTTCACAATGAAAAATGTAACTACTTTGATATATTTCAGGGGCTTTACCAACTCCAACTATTTTGAATTGAATGGGTTACATTGGCCACACGGATGGCCATGCCGCAGAGAAATGAATGAAATTTCCATTCCTGTATCTACCAAACCTTTACATTTCTTTCCCTGAATAGTTATTTCACAGGTAGGACGTTTATCAGTAATTTGATTCACCCAATAAGCTGCTTTGCCTTGTTTATTTGTGCTTCCAAATCCTCCTGTTCGTTTAGTTTTACTTTTCTCCATTTCCACATACAGCACAATCAGTAGTTGTGCTATATGCTCCCCTGGCTCTGCTTTCCAGGGAACAGAAGTAGTTATAACAATTTGAATTTCCGCATTGTAATCTGAATCAATGACTCTCGTTTGTACTTGCACCCCTTTTAAATTTCAACTGGACCTGCCTAGAAGTAATCCTATCATCCCTGCTGGCAAGGATCCACAGACCCCTGTTGGAACTTTTTGTGGGGATTCCCCAGGCACAGAAGGCTCACAGCTTTTGTGCAGCATCAATATACTGTGACACTACCGGCTGTGTCAGGGGACAGACATTGTACAGGGGTGAGGGAATGGCCTGAGCCAGAAATGCCTGTTTGGAATGGGGCCTGGGATGGGCTCCTCATGGCGTTTCCTGAATTTAAAAGGAAAAGGCTCAAATGTAGCTATGATAGTTCCCTGTTGATCTGGGGGGTATATTCTAACAGGGAACTGCCAAGCCTCTATATCACCCTCTTGTCTAGCTTGCTGAATTCCTGCCAGAATAGAACTGAGAGCGGTCACTCAAGGCACTGTTCAAACAGTCACTGGGGCAACTACTTTCACCCAGTGTCCTCCGGAAAAGAAAGATCTGGAGGGTCAGGCCACTCTTTTTCTTCAAACTGAGGGGGTGCAGAAGGGTAGGGGTGAACCTCTTCCTCCTTTGCCACTTTAGCTTTAGTTGGCAAACAAACCTGCTCTGTCATCTCTTCTGTTACTTTGTTATACTTTCCTACTTCCTCATCATTAGTGTGAAAAGGTTCCAAGGTGGAATTAACCAGAGCCCACACTCGTCCCATTGTTACCCTGCTGCTTCTGAGCTCCCCTTCTTACTCACCACAGGGATTGCTTAAGAGTACTCAGGTGTCTTCCAGCTTAGTTCCACATTCTCCAACCATTGCTCTGGTGACCCTTCGACCTGGGTTTGAGCCCCCATGTTGGGTGCCACTTGCTGAGACCAGCTCAGTCATGGAGACCTTAACCCAGCAGCACCAGAGGAATTAAGACATACACACAGAAATATAGGGTGTGGAGTGGGAAATCAGGGGTCTCACAGCCTTCAGAGCTGAGAGCCCTGAACAGAGATTTACTCACATATTTATTGACAGCAAGCCAGTGATAAGCATTGTTTCTATAGATTATAGATTTACTAAAAGTATTCCTTATGGGAAACAAAGGGATGGGCCAAAACAAAGGGATGGGCTCTGGCTAGTTATCTGCAGCAGGAACATGTTCTTAGGGCACAGATTGCTCATGCTATTGTTTGTGGTTCAGGAATGCCTTTAGCAGTTTTCCACCCTGGGTGTGCCATGTGTTCCTTGCCCTTATTCTGGTAAACCCACGACCTTCAGCGTGGGTGTCATGGCCATCACAAACATGTCACAGTGCTGCAGAGATTTTGTTTATGGCCAGTTTTGGGGCCAGTTTATGGCCAGATTTGGGGGCCTGTTCCCAACAGCCTAGGACTCTCCTTTAAGGGAAGTTGGCTCCCCTCTGTCCCAGGGTAGGTCTAGAAATCTTATCCAAGAACCAAGTCCTGGAATTGGGGTCTCCAAGTGCCCTCTTGGTACTTTTTCCTTTTGTTGCTGAACTGGCACCTCAGGTGCAAAACAAAATTCCCTTTAATTTTTCTTCCACTTTTATCAAGGGGAACAGAGTCTTGCTTCATGGCCACCACAGCTTGGAATGTTCTGAGTTTCACCAGAAACAAGTAAGTCACAAAGTCTCACCAAAGGCTCTTGATGTAGTACCTGGATATTGCTATTTCTTATTCAGGTCCAAGGGCTCTTTAGTTAACAGACATTTAATTTGCCAGGACTGCATCCTTCCCTTCATGGGTGTCAGTTCCCTTTTTTAGCAGGGAGTGTCTAGAAATTTCACCCAGGAGCTAGGGCCTGGAAAGGAGGCCTGATGATTCTGACCCATGGTGCCCTGTTTTGCCATGGCTTACCTGGTATCCAAAATGCAAGAAAAAGTCCTCCCCACACTTCCCTCTTCTCAGACAGTGAGAATGAGTCTCTTTCAGAGGCACAAGCTTTTTAGCCTGGAGTTATGGGAGGAGTGATGCCAGCACTTTTTTAGCTACTATGGCTGTTTTCTCAGTAGGTCATCTGCACCACCTGCAAATCCACTGTTTCTGGGTCCAATTCAGCACCAGGACTCAACTGTAGTGGCAGTCCTTGTGGCTTAGACTGCCTTTCAAGGTTATTTAGGGCCCCATAACACTTTAGTCTGAAACGGCGAGTCTTTTGGGAACTCAGATTTGAACTGCTGGTATTGGCGAGTCCCCTCTGGCTATGACTGGTTTTAATGCTCCCTCCATGGGTGGGTGTCAGCTGAGTTAATTATGTGTTTTTTTTTTCTGTTATAACAAGACCTCAAAATTGCTGTGCTCTCCCTCTCCCCAATGCACATAAATGATCTCTGCACCATGCTGCCCCTGCCAGGGGTGAGGGATGGGCAGTGTTAGGGATACAACTCTTCTTTCCTCACCTCTTCAGTGCTTCTCAGTGGTATAGAGTTAAAATCAGGTACCGTGAGTACTCACCTGATTCTTGGCTCATATGAAGGCACTTTCATTTGTAGTTGTTAAATTTGTGTCCTTATGGGGTGGAGGGAAAATCAGTGTAGACTTCTAGTCTGCCATCTTGTTCTGCCCCAAGACCCAACTCATATTTTGGAACCAGAATTTTTTCTGATAGTAAATAAAACAAAAACAGTAGAAGAAAATAAAACTACAGAATAATACCACTCATGACCATACACACGACAATCCTCAACAAATGATTAGCAAGTCAATCCAGAAACATATAAAAATAATTATAAACCATGACCTATTACAAGAAGGCATGCCTGTTTTAATATTTCAAAACAATGCAATGCAATATATAATATGATTAATAAAAAGAAGCCAAGCATCATAAAAATTTCAACGATGAAGTAAAATTATTTGACAAAATTTAACAGGCATTTATGATGAGAAATAAATGGGAATAGAAGGGATCTTACTCAACCTTTCAAAGAACATTGACAAAGAACTTACAGTTAGCATAACAGTGGTAAGAGGCTGAATGCTTTCTTCATAAAATGAAAGACAAATAAGAAAGTTTATTTCCACCACTTCTATTGAAGATGATACTGGAAGTCGTAGCCAGTGAAATAAAGCAAGAAAAAGAAATGAAAGCCATAGAAATTTGAGAAAAAGAAATACAACTGTTCCCATTTTCATTTGATATAATTACCTATGTAGAAATCCCCATCAAAGTTGGTGAAAATGTCCTTTAAATAATATGTGAGCTTAGCAAGTATGCATGCTAAATAGTCAATGCATCTAAAATATGTATTTTATACAATATAGCAATAACCATTCCAAATCAGATATGAAAAACACAATTCCCTGTATAATGGTCCCCAAAATTAGATCATTATGTGTAAATTTATAAAAACATATATTGGAAGTCTATGCTGAGTGACGCAAGTGCTGATGAATGAAATCAATAAAGAACTGATAAGTGGAGAGGCATACGATGCTGATAAATTGGAAGTCTCAATATATTAAATATTTTAATCCTCTCCTAATTAATATGTAAGTTTAATGCAGCTCCAGTGGCAGCCTCATAAGGTTGAAGCACAAGTGTAATTCGGGTCTCACTATCACCTTTGGAGCCCAAGCCATCTCTCTTTCCTTGTGCTGCCTCTTTGGCAAGGCAGCAGTTTCTTCACTCCTCTCTGGAACACTACTAAAGGGACCTGAGAACTGCCTTCCAACCCCCATCAGGGACAGCATTTGCACCTGTCATTTTGGGGCCAGAGTGTGATACTGCCTTGCCTAGCCCAACCCAACTTTGCCCTTCCTCCTTCCTTGGAGGCAGAGCACGGAACCAGGACCCCTGGGAGTTTCACAACCTGGCCCATTGCCTGGGACACTTGAATACTTCTACTGGTTAACAAAGATCAAACATACACTCTATTGCCACAACCATGGCTAATTTTCACCTGCAAACACCACCTACTGGCTGGGAGGTCAACCTGCACAGCTCATTACAGCATTTGCTGACACAATTGCATAGTGCTTGTGAATGAGACAAGCTTTGCATGACCACTACAGCCACCATCAACCATGCCACCCTGGCTACTCAGGAGGACTTGAGGCTGCTCACCCATGCAGGACATTATTACTACAACTGATATTTGAGAAAGCATCACACTAGTTTATTTATAGGCAAGGAAATTATAGAGAGTCTATGCCACTGAATGTACCCAGAAGCAAAGAAAAATGATCCTATTCAACATTAATTACAGACACAACCTCAGGATAAACAAGTCCCACCCCAACAAAGGTAAATTTAAAAATAAGTGGGCTGGCCACTGTAACTCACACCTATAATCTCAGCAGTTTTGGAGGCCAAGGCAAGATGATTGCATGAAGCCCAGAGTGTGAGACCGGCCTGGGCAACATAACAAGACCCTGTCTCTATAGTTTTTTAATTAGCCAGGCCTGTAGGTGGCAACAGTAGTCTCAGCAACTTGGGGAGCTGATGTGGCAGAAAGATTGCTTGAAACAAGGAGTTTAAGGCTGCTGTAAGCTGTGATTATGCCACTGCACCCCAGCCTAGGTGACAGAGCCAGACACTGTCTCTACAAACAAAAAAAGTAGTGACTGTTACACAAGGTGCAAAGGAATGTGCACAATGATACTGATAACAATCTTAAAAACCAGATGCTATGACACCTCCAAAGAAACACCGTAATTTTCTAACAATGGATTCTAACCAAAAACAAGTCGTCACTATGCCAGGTAACAATTCAAAATGCAGACTTTAAAGAAAGTGAACAGGATACAAGTGAAATCTGAAAAGTAATAGAATAAAATAAAAAATCAATTCAGGATATGAAATGAGAAATTTACCAAAGAGAGATGTATTTAAAAAATAAAACAAAACTTCTGAAAATAAAATATTAATTGAAGAAATTAAAAAATATATTTGAAATCTTCAGTAATAGACTACACTGAGCAGATGAAAGAATCTCAGAACTTGAAGATAAGTCCTTTGCATTGATGCATTTAGAAAATGAATTTATAAAGTATAAAAAGAATTCAAAAGCCTTTGAAAAATATGGGACTACATAAAACAATGAAAGATATGAATCATAACTATTCCTGTTTACGGAAAATGGTGTCCTGTGGTTTTGTTTTTGTTGTTGTGTCCTTGACTAACTTTAATATCAGTGTGATCCTGGCTTCATAGAATGAGTTAGTATTTTCACCTTTCTAATCCATTAGAATAATTTCAGGAGAGTTGATACCAGTTATTTCTTGTGCATTTTGTAGAATTTAGCTGTGAATTCATCTGGTCCAGGCTTGTTGTTGTTGTTGTTGTTGTTTTGGGGAGGGGTTGTTTTTATTACTAATTCAGGTACACTACCCATTACTGGTCTATTCAGGATTTCTTTCTGGTTGAATCTTGAAAGGTTGTAGCTTCCAGGAATTTATCCATTTTCTCTATGGCTTCTCATTTGTAAGCATAGACTGGTTCATAAAAGTCTCTGATTATCCTTCATAATTTTGTAGTATCAGTTGTAATGTCTCCTTTTACACTTATGATTGTTGATTTGGATATTCTCTCTTCTTTTCTTGGGTGGTCTAGCTAGTGGGCTATCAATTTTGTTTATCATTTCGAAGAAAAATCATTTGGTTTCATTGATATTTTGTATTGATTTTTGTTCTCAATTTCACTTACTTCTACTTCGATCTTTGTTATTTCTTTTCTTCTGGTAGCCATATGTTTGGTTTGTTCCCGTTTTCTAGTTTATTGAAATGTGACATTAGGTTGTTAATTTGTGATCTTTCCATTCTTTTGATGTATGCATTTAATGCTATAAACTTTCCTCTTCGGACTGCTTTTTCTGTATCCCAGAGGTTTTGGTATTTTGTGGTTTCATTTTCATTCATTTCAAAAAATTTTTAATTTCCATTTTTATTTTATCATCAATCAAAAGATGATTCAGGAGTATGTTATTTAATTTCTATGTGTTTGTATAGTTTCAAAAGTTCCTTTTGAAATTGCTTTCCAGTTGTGTTCCACTGTTGTTTGTAAGATACTTGGTATGATTTTGTTTTTTTTAACTTATTGAGGTTTATTTTGTGTGACAACATATAGCCTATGTTGGAGAATGTCCCACGTACTGATAATAAGAATGTATATTCTGCAGCTGTTGAGTAGAATTGTCTGTAGACGTCTGCTAGATCCATTTGGTCTATTGTGCAAACTATGTTCAGTGTTTCTTTATTTTTCTGGATTATCTGTCTAGGGCTGTCAATGGGGTGTTGAAGTCCCCTGCTATTGCTGTATTGTTGTCTATATCTTTAGATATAGTAATATTTGTTATATAAAGTTGGATGCTCTGATGTTGGGTGCATTGATATATCCTCTTATTAAATTGATCCCTTTTTTATTAAATAATTGTGTTCTTTGTCTTTTTTTACTGTTGTTTTAAAGTCTGTGGCCTTTGATATAAGTATAGCTACTCTTCTTTACTTTTGTTTCCTGTTTGCATGAAATATATTTTTCCACTTTTTAACTTCAGTCTGTTTCTTTACCAGTAAGGTTTGTTTCTTGTAAGCCACATAGAGTTGGTTTGTTATTTTTATCCTTTATGCCAATCGATATATTTTAAGTGAAGCATTTAATTCATTTACTACCAAGATTATTATTGATATGTGAGGTTTTGTTCCATCATAATGTTGTTATCTGTTTGCTTTGTAGATTTACTAGTTCTCTATTCTGCCTCTGTCTATTTTTGTGGTTTGTTGGAGTTCTGTCATACTGTTTTATTTATCTTTTTTCCTTTCAAGATGGAATCTTGCTCTGTCACCCAGGCTGGAGCTCAGTGGTGCGATCGCAGCTCACTGCAACCTCCACCTCTTGAGTTCAAGCGATTATTCTGCCTCAGCCTCCTGATTAGCTGGGATTACAGGTGTGTGCCATGACGCCTGGCTAATTTTTTTGTATTTTTAGTAGAGACGGGATTTCACCATGTTAGCCAGGCCAGTCTCAAACTCCTGACCTTGTGATCTGCCTGATTAATTAATTTTTACATGGAGTATAATACATGGAGTATTAATCTCCAAACTATCCTTATTATGACTTTACATTGCTACTATACAGAAAATTTACAAACACAGAAAATTTTATTATTTGGCCAATCAACCTTCAATAGTTCTGTGAAAACTCCAGCATAAAATCCAAATTCCCTTCATTATTTGGTACCTAAATTTTTTCCAGTCTTATCTCTAACACTCATCAGCATCTATAATACAATATATTCACATACAAATAGAAAATGCTTTGTGATCTAAAATTGACAAATGGGATCTAATTAAACGAAAGAGCTTCTGTACAGCAAAAGAAACTAGCATCTGAGGGAAGAGGCAACGTAGAGAATGTGGGAAAAATTTTGCAATCTACCCATCTGGCAGGTGTCTAATATCCAAAATTTACAAAATACTTAAACAAACTTACAAAAAGAAAAGAAAACACCACCATCAAGAAGTGGGGAAAGAGGCCGGGTGCGGTGGCTCACGCTTGTAATCCCAGCACTTTGGGAGGCCGAGGCGGGCGGATCACGAGGTCAGGAGATCGAGACCACGGTGAAACCCCGTCTCTACTAAAAAATACAAAAAGTTAGCCGGGCATCGTGGCGGGCGCCTGTAGTCCCAGCTACTCAGAGAGGCTGAGGCAGGAGAATGGCGTGAACCTGGGAGGCAGAGCTTGCAGTGAGCCGAGATTGCGCCACTGCACTCCAGCCTGGGCGACAGAGCAAGACTCTGTCTCAAAAAAAAAAAAAAAAGTGGGGAAAGAACATAAACAGACACTTCCCAAAAGAAGACATTTATGTGACCAACAAACATATGAAAAAAAGCTCCACATCACTGATCATTAGAGAAATGCAAATCAGAGCCACAATGAGATACCATCTCACACCAGTCAGAATGGCAATTATTAAACAGTTGAGAAACAACAGATGCTGATGAGGTTGTGAATAAATAGGAATGCTTTTACGCTGTTGGTGGGAATGTAAATTAGTTCAACCATTGTGGAAGACAGTGTGGAAATTCCTGGAAAACCTACAATCAGAAATACCATTTGACTTAGGAATCCTATTACTGGGTATGTACCCAAAGGAATATAAATAATTCTATTATAAAGATACATGCACACATATGTTTATTGCAGCACTATTTACAATATCAAAGACATGGAACCAACCCAAATGCCCATCAATGGTAGACTGCTTAAAGAAAATGTGGTACATATGCACCATGGAATACTATGCAGCCATAAAAATGAAAGAGATTATATCCTTTGCAGGGGCATGGATAAAGCTGGAAGCCATCATTCTCAGCAAACTAACACGGGAACAGGACACCAAACACCACATGTTCTCATTCATAAGTGGGAGTTGAACAATAAGAACACATGGACACAGGGAGGGGCACAACACACTCTGAGGCCTGTCAGGTGGTGGGGGCAAGGGGAAGGAGAGCATCAGGACAAATAGCTAATGCATGCAAGGCTTAAAACCTAGATGACAGGTTAATGGGTGCAGCAAACCACCATGGCATTCATATATATATATATATAAACCTGCACGTTCTGGACATGTGTCCCGAAACATAAAGTAACAACAACAACAATAACAAAATGCTTTATGTAGCAGAAAAGAAGTGTGTACGTGTGTGTGTGTGTGTGTGTGTGTGTGTAGTGTCACTGTTCAAATGAAAATCAGAAAGAAAATCCATTGGTGGGATTCTCTGAGCCATTTTAAAAGAAATTTACATATTTTTTAAAATTTTATTTTTCTGTAAGTTATTGGGGTACAGGTGGTTTTTGGTTACATGAGTAAGTTATTTAGTCGTGATTTGTGAAATCCTGGTGCACTCATCACCCAAGCAGTATATACTGCACCATATATGTTGTCTTTTCTCTCTTTTGCCCCCTCCCATGCTTCCCCACAAGTCCCCAAAGCCCACTGTATCATTCTTATGTCTTTGTGTCCTCATAGCTTAGCTCCCACATATCAGTGAGAACATACAATGTTTGGTTTTCCATTCCTGAGTTACTTCACTTAGAATTACAGTCTCCCATCTCATCCAGGTCATTGCAAATACTATTAATCATTCCTTTTTATGGCTGAGTAGTATTCCATCACACACACACACACACATATATATATATATATATCAAAGTGACTATATATCACATATATATATATATATATATATCAAAGTTTCTTTATCCATTTGTTGATGGATGGGCATTTGGGTTGGTTGCACGATTTTGCAATTGTTAATTGTGCTGCTATAAACATGCGTGTGCAAGTATTTTTTTCGAATAATGACTTCTTTTTCTCTGGGTAGATACCCAGTAGTGGGATTGCTGGATCAAATGGTAGTTCTACTTTTAGGTCTTTAAGGAATCTCCACACTGTTTTCCATAGCGGCTGCACTAGTTTACATTTCCACTAGCAATGTAGAAGTGTTCCCTGATCACCTCATCTACACCAACATCTACTGTTTTTTGATTTTTTTATTATGGCCATTCTTTCAGGAATAAGGTGGTATTGCATTGTGGTTTTGATTTGCATTTCCCTGATAATTAGTGATGTTGAACATTTTTCATATGTTTATTGGCCATTTGTATATCTTCTTTTAAGAATTGTCTATTCATGTCCCTAGCCCACTTTTTGATGGGATTTATTGTTTTTTCCTTACTGATTTGAGTTTGTTGTAGAGTCTGGATATTAGTCCTTTGTCAGATGTATAGATTGTGAAGATTTTCTCCCACTCTGTGGGTTGTCCATTTACTTTGATGACTGTTTTTTTTTTTTGTCATGCAAAAGCTATTTTGTTTAGTTAGGTCCCAGCTATTTATCTTTCTTTTTATTGCATTTGCTTTTGGGTTTTTGGTCATAAAATTATTGCCTAAGCCAATGTCTAGAAGGGTTTTTCCAGTGTTATCTTCTAGAGTTTTTATAGTTTTAGGTCTTAGGTTTAAGTCTTTAATCCATCCTGAGTTGATTTTTGAATAGGGTGAGAGATGAGGATCCAATTTCATTCTGCCACATGTGGCTAGCCAATTTTCCCAGAACTATTTGTTGAAAAGGGTGTCTTTTCCCCACTTTATGTTTTTATTTGCTTTGTCGAACATCAGTTGGCTGTAAGTATTTTGGTTTATTTCTGGGTTCTTCTTCTGTTCCATTGGTCTATGTGCCTATTTTTATACCAGTACCATGCTGTTTTGGTGACTATGGCCTTATACATAGTTTGAAATCAGGTAGTGTGATGCCTCCAGATTTGTTCTTTTTGCTTAGTCTTGCTTTGGCTATGTGGGCTCTTTTTTGGTTTCATATGAATTTTAGAATTGTTTTTTCTAAGGCTGTGAAGAATGATGGTGGTATTTTGATGGAGATTGCATTGAATTTGTAGATTGCTTTTGGTAATATGGTCATTTTTACAATATTGATTCTACCCATTTATGAGCACGGCATGTGTTTCCATTTGTTTCTGTCATCTATGATTTCTTTCAGCAGCGTTTTATAGCTTTCCTTGATTTGATTCTCCACTTGGTCACTGTTGGTGTACAGAAAAGCTACTGATTTGTGTACATTAATCTTGTATCCAGAAACTTTGCTGAATTCTTTTATCAGTTCTAAGAGCTTTCTGGAGGAGTCCTTAGGATTTTCAAGGTAAATGATTATATCATTAGTAAACAGGGACAGTTTGACTTCCTCTTTACTGATTTGGATGCATTTTATTTATTTCTCTTGTCAGATTACTCTGGCTAGGTCTTCCAATACTACGTTGAAGAGGAGTGGTGATAGTGACAGTCCTTGTCTTGTTCCCATTCTCAGAGGGAATGCTTTCAACTTTTCCCCATTCAGTATTTTGTTGGCCGTGGGTTTGTCATAGACGTCTTTTTCTACATTAAGGTATGTCCCTTGTATGCCAATTTTGCTGGGGGTTTTAATCATAAAGGATGCTGGATTTTGTCAAATGCTTTTTCTGCATCTATTGAGATGATCATGTGATTTTTGTTTTAAATTCTGTTTATGTGGTGTATCACATTTATTGACTTGTGTATCTTTAACCACCCCTGCATCCCTGGTATGAAACCCACCTGATTGTGGTGGATTATCTTTTAGATATGTTGTTGGATTCAGTTAGCTAGTATTCTGTTAAGGACTTTAGCATCTATGTTCATTAAGGATAGTGGTCTGTAGTTTTCCTTTTGGTTATGTTCTCTCCTGGTTTTGGTATTATGGTGATGCTGGCTTCAGAGAATGAATTAGGGCGGGTTCCTTCTCTCTATATCTTGTGGAATAATGTCCACAGGATTGGCACCAATTCTTCCTTGAATGTATGGTAGAATTCTGCTGTGAATCTGTTTGGTCCTGGACTTTTTGTGTGTGTTGGTAATTTTTAAATTATCATTTAAATCTCGCTGCTTATTATTGGTCTCTTCAGGGTATCTACTTCTTGCTGATTAAGCTAGGTGTAAGATTGTCCCCAGGGCCTGAAAGCTTAAGGAGATGAATAAGTCCTCGCTTCTCAGGCCCAGTCCCAAGGCGCAAGGCCGCTTGTGTCAGCAGTGTGTGCGACAGCATGCGCCAGCAAGATAGCAGAAGCAGAAAAGAGCCAGTCAGAAGACAAGTACCCCTGAAGATTGAGAAAGAGGCCATCCGGGTAAAACATAGCAGTTACGTCAGACTAGGACACTTCCTGTTTACAGGAGACTGTAAAACATTTGTCCCGTCCTCACTTGGTGCTAACGCCATTTTAGGCCTCAGCCTGCCTGCACCCAGGCACTCATTAAAACAGCATGTTGCTCCACACTGCCTCGTGTTGTCTGTTGGCACACTCTCGGGGTTCAAACCGTTACAAGAACCTTATATTTTAGTGCTGAAATCTGGGAGGTGCTCAGGTCTGCGTCCCCCGTGGACCTAGCCTTCCACCCCAAAGAGCAGGCCACAGCAGCTGGACAAAGGAAGCTCAGCCTCCAGTCGCCTCTCTGTGCATGCACATTGGTCACTGATCTCGCCTACTGGTAAGTTTCCCCAGAAGCCCAGTTAACAGAGAAAAATCTGCACAGCCTCTCTTGGATTCTCCAGTCCAAAGCTCCAACATCGGTCCAAGAAGGCTCTGGCGTGTGCCAGGCACTCACTAATTATCTGGTCTTAGGGGGACGCCTCTAAGCCATTTAATCCTGTTCCAGGAACAAAAAAGGTAGCGGTGATGATCACTCCTTTTATCATCTCCCTCCAGCCATCCAGGATGGCCTCCTTTTCTCTGTTCTCCCAAGCCCACCCTCCATTATGGGAAACTCCCGGTCCTCTGTTCCAAAAAAAAAAAAATCAGCCCTCTAGGCTGCCTCATAAAAAAACCTGCAAACCTTAGGCCTCAAGCAAGATATGTGCCCTAAGCACCTTGTCTTTTTTTTTTTTTTTTTTTTTTTGCAATTCAGTCTGGCCACAATATGAATTAAATAATGGGTCCAAATGGCCCGCAAATGGAACATTCGACTCTACAATTCTAACTTATTTAAGCAATTACTGCTGACGACTGGAGAAATGGCAAGAAATTCCTTATGTCCAGGCCTTTTTACACTCAGATCACAACCTGACCTCTGCAATTCTTGCTTACCTGTTCAAATCCTTCCCCTCCATTCTAGCCGCCTTAATCACCTTTCTCCACCCAACCCTACCTCTTTTTTTCTCATTAAATCCAGCAGACTGCTGTCCACCCCTCCCAGCCCCTACCTCTTCCTCTCAACCGTCTTTTTTAACCCCCCAAGCCTCCTCATTGTCTTCTCAGCCGCCATCTTCCCAGTTAGCTGTATCCACTTATTTTCATACACCGTTCCCTCCTCAGGACAATTCTAATATTACCTATACCTATTCTCCTCCCCCACCGCCCTCTCCCGAGGCTTTTAAACCTATCCTGCCGCCTTACGCCCCTATCTATCCTCCACTGCCTATTAACTCAACCCTGCTTCCCCCTTCAAACTCTCAGAAGGAATCAGTATTTTAAACCTTCAGTTCATCTCCTAAGCCACCCCCAATGTTTGGCTCAAGCTCCAGAAGCTTGATGACGGCCCTCAAACCCCACAACAAGACCTTCTTAATTAAGCCTTCAAAGTCATTAACAATTGTAATGAGGAAAGTAAAAGGCAAAAACAGGCAGAGTTTCAAATGCTTGCCTCCACCATGAGGGGCCCTGCAGGCCCACGTGGCTGCAGCTCCACACAGAAGCCTCCTGACAATCCACCTTCACCTGGCGCCTATTTCAAGTGTGGCAATGAAGGCCACTGGTCCAGACAATGCCCAAACCCAGGTAAACCCACTAGTCCATGCCCCCTTCTGCAGAGGACCCCACTGGAAGTCGGACTGTAGGCAGCCCCCACAAGGACTGCCTCCAGCCCTTCCTGAGCTGGCCAAAACCTCCTACTTATATCTCATCAGCCTTGCCACTGAAGAATGATGGTGCCCTGGAACAGACACCCTGTCAACTACCTTTGCTTCATCCAAGCCAAGGGTAACCCTGATGGTGGCAGGTAGGCCAGTATATTTTTAAATTAATACCAGGCAACCTACTCTGCTTTACCTAATTTTTCAGGAACCACCCAGTCCTCCCAGGTCTCTGTTGTAGGAATTAATGGAAAAGTCTCCAAACCCCGAGTCCCCCGTCCACTTTTCTGCTCCCTGCACACCTTTTCCTTCACTCGCTCTTTCTTAGTACTGCCCTCATGCACAACTACTCTCCTAGGCAGAAATAGCTTTTCAAAACTCCACACTACTTTCCACTTCCACATTCCCCATAGTACCCAACACATAAACCCAGACCCCTCTGGGGCTTCTAACTTTCTTCTACTCCTCCAACCACCCACCTTAAAACGTGCAACGTTTTCTTATCCCACAACTGTAGTTAACCCTGCTGTTTAGGATACTTCCACACCCTCAGTCGCAGAACACCACACCCCCGCCCACATTACCCTTAAAGAGCCCACCCAGTTCCTATCACAGAAGCAGTATCCCATCCCCCAAGCAGCTCTCATAAGCCTAAAGCCTATCATTTCTCGTCTCCTCTCCAGTCAACTACTCCACCCAACAAACTCCCCTTTTAACACACCAGTTCTACTTGTGAAAAAGCCAGATGGAACTTATCACTTAGTCCAGGACCTCAGGCTACCAAGTCCAGGACCTCAGACATACCAAGCTGCACTCCCAGTATGTCTAGTAGTTCCTTACCCATATACTTTGCTTTCCGCAATTCCCTCCACTACCACCAATTTTTCTGTTCTAAACCTAAAGGATGCTTTTTTTTTTTTCATAATTCCTTTACACTCTGATTCCCAAAACCTCTTTCCCTTTATATGGAAAACCCCCGACACCCACCTTTCATGTGAGCCCACCTGGTGCATACTACCTCAAGGTTTCAGAGACAGCCTCCACTTTTTTGTGTCCAAAAGGCCCTTGCTCACGACTTCTGTAGCTTATCCCTAAAACTGTCCACTCTCTTTCTTTTTTTTCAAATTTTATTATTATTATACTTTAAGTTTTAGGATACATGTGCACAATGTGCAGGTTTGTTACATATGTATCCATGTGCCATGTTGGTATGCTGCACCCATTAACTCGTCATTTAGCATTAGATATATCTCCTAATGCTGTCCGTCCCCCCTCCCCCTACCCCACAACAGTCCCCGGAGTGTGATGTTCCCCTTCCTGTGTCCATGTGTTCTCATTGTTCAATTCTCACCTATGAGTGAGAATATGTGCTGTTTGGTTTTTTTGTCCTTGCAATAGTTTACTGAGAATGATGGTTTCCAGTTTCATCCATGTCCCTACAAAGGACATTAACTCATCATTTTCTATGGCTGCATAGTATTCCACGGTGCCACATTTTCTTAATCCAGTCCATTGTTGTTGGACATTTGGGTTGGTTCCAAGTCTTTGCTATTGTGAATAGTGCCGCAATAAACATACATGTGCATGTGTCTTTATAGCAGCATGATTTATAGTCCTTTGGGTATATACCCAGTAATGGGATGGCTGGGTGAAATGGTATTTCTAGTTCTAGATCCCTGAGGAATCACCACACTGACTTCCACAATGGTTGAACTAGTTTACAGTCCCACCAACAGTGTAAAAGTGTTCCTATTTCTCCACATCCTCTCCAGCACCTGCTGTTTCCTGACTTTTTAATGATGGCCATTCTAACTGATGTGAGATGGTATCTCATTGTAGTTTTGATTTGCATTTCTCTAATGGCCAGTGATGATGAGCATTTCTTCATGTGTTTTTTGGCTGCATAAATGTCTTCTTTTGAGAAGTGTCTGTTCATGTCCTTCACCCACTTTTTGATAGGGTTGTTTGTTTTTTTCTTGTAAATTTGTTTGAGTTCATTGTAGATTCTGGATATTAGACCTTTGTCAGATGAGTAGGTTGTGAAAATTTTCTCCCATTTTGTAGGTTGCCTGTTCACTCTGATGGTAGTTTGTCTTGCTGTGCAGAAGCTCTTCAGTTTAATTAGATCCCATTTGTCAATTTTGGCTTTTGTTGCCATTGCTTTTGTTGTCTTAGACATGAAGTCCTTGCCCATGCCTATGTCCTGAATGGTATTGCCTAGGTTTTCTTCTAGGGTTTAAACTAGATTTTCTAGTTTATACTACAAGGCTACAGTAACCAAAATAGCATGGTACTGGTACCAAAACAGAGTATGCTACTCTTTATTTCTGTGAGATCAGCTTTTCTAAATTACACCTATAAGTGAAATCACTCTTATTTTCTTTCTGTGCCTCGCTTATTTTACTTAATATTATGTCCTTTAGGTTGATCCCTTCTGCCATTAATGACAGAATTTTTCCATTTTTGTAGCAGAATAGTATACCACTGTGTATGTATACCACATTTTCTTTATTAATTCATCTGCTAAAGGACTCTTAGGTTGATTCCATTTATTGGCAATTGTGAATGATGCTTTATAAACACAGGAGTGCAGATATGTTTTCAACATACTGATTTAAATATCTTTCCGTATAAACCCAGTGGTGGAATTACTAGGTTATGTGGTAGTTTAATTTAATATTTTGAGGAATCTCCGCAGTGTTTTCCATAATGGCTGGGCTAGTCTACCATCCTAGCAGTAGTGTACAATAGTTTCCTTTCCTTGTGTCCTTGCCAGCACTTGATATTTTACTTTCTTCTTGATAGTAGCCATTCTAACAAAAGTGAGGAGATATCTCATTGTGGTTTTGATTTGCATTTCCCCAAAGATTAGTGATATTGTGAATTTCTTATATGCCTGCTGGCAATTTGTATGTCTTCTTATAAGACATGTATTTTCAGACCTTTTGTCCATTTATTAATCAGATTATTTGGTGGGGGTATTTTTCTATTGCATGATTTGAGTTCCTTATATATCATGAATATTAACCTATTATCAGATGGATGGTTTGCAAATATTTTCTTCCATTCTGTAAGTCGTCTCTTTGCTCTGTTCACTGTATCTTTTCTTGTACAGAAGCTTTTTAGTTTGGTGTAATCCCATCTGTCTATTTTTGTTTTATTGACTGTGCTTTTCATGTACCACCAAAAAAAATTATTGACCAATGTTATGAACTGTTTACCTTGTGTTTTTTTTCTGATAGTTTTGTTGTTTTGAGTATTATACTTAAGTCTATAATCTATTTTGAAATGATGTTTCTGTGCAGTAAACGATAAGGGTCTAGTTTCATTCTTCTTCATATGGATATCCAGTTTTTCCAGCTACATATATTGAAGAGACTTTCTTTTCTTCCATGTGTGTTTTTGGCAGCTTTGTCAAAAAAGATGTGACCATAAGTGTGTAGAATTAATTTTGGGTTCTCTATTTTGTTGCATTGATCTTTGTTTTTATTTTTATACAAGTACCATGCTGTTTTGATTATTATTGCTTTATACAGTATTTGGAAGTCGGATAATGTTTGCTCCAGCTTTGCTCCTTTTTTGTTTGTTTTATTTTTTATTTTGATATGTATTTAAATATAAGGTAAAATATTACAATCATACTAACAAAATATGAGAATTTTTAGTGAAACAAGAAGAGTGATTCTAGAGCATTTATTTTCAGTAAAATTTAACTCAATTTTATAATATATATACTATGCTATTTATACTAGAAGTATTTGTAATTTTAGTTAATAATGATAATTTAATTTGGTGAAGAGAAATTTCATGACCCTATCTATTCTGACACCTCCCTATCATGACAAAGAGATATATAAATAATTTTAAAAATTAATTCCTTTTCAATTGCAACAAGAACAAAAATTGACAAATGAAGTCTAATCAATCTAAAGATCTTCTGCATAGCAAAAAAAAAAAAGCTATCAACCAAGTAAACAGACAACCTAAAGAATGGAATAAATTTCTTGGAAACTATGCATCTGAAAAAGATCTAATATCCAGCATCTATAAGAAACTTAAAACAAATCTACTAGATTAAAACAAACAATCCCATTAAAAAGTGGGCAAATGACATGAACAGACACTTTTCAAAAGAAGACATACATATGGCCAACAAGCATATCAAAAAAGCTTAATATCACTGATCATTAGAGAAATGCAAATTAAAACCACAATGAGATACCATCTCACACCAGTTAGAATTGTTATTATTAAAAACTCAAAACATAGCAGGTATTGGCAAGGTTTTGGAAAAAAAGTAACACTTATACACTGTTTGTGGGTGTGTTAACTAGTTCAACAATTGTGAAAGGCAGTGTGGTGATTGCTCAAAGACCTAAAAACAGAAATACCATTCAACCCAGCAATCCCATGACTGGGTATATATTCAAACTAATATAAATTTTTCTGTCATAAAACATATGTATGCCTATGTTCACTGCAGCACTATTCACAATAGCAAATTCATGAAATCAACCTAAATGTCCATCAATGGTAGACAGAATGAAGAAAATATGTTACATATACACCATGGAACACTATGCAGCCAGAAAAAAGAATGAGATCATGTCCTTTGTATGAACAGTAATGGAGCTGGAAGCCATTATCCTTAGCAAACTAACACAGGAATAGTAAACAAAATACTACATGTTCTCACTTATAATTGGGGGCTAAGTGATGAGAACACATGGACACATAGACGGGAACAACAGACAGTGGAAGGGAGGAGGGGGAGAAGATCAGGAAACATAACTAACGGACACTAGACTTAACATGTGGGTGATGAAACAATTTGTACAACAAACCCCCATGACATGAGATTACCTATATAACAAACCTGCACATGTACCCCTGAACCTAAAATAAAAGTTAAAAAAAAAACTTCCTTTTAAAAATTTTATTTTAGTTTCAGTGAGTACAGGTGAAAATTTGTTACCTGGGCAAATTGCATGTCAGGGTTTGGTGTACAAATTATTCACCCAACTATTGAGTATAGTACCTGATATGCATTTTTTTAATTCTCATCCTCCTTCCACCCCTCACCCTCAAGTAAACCATGGTGTCTATTGTTTCCTTTTTTGTGTACATCTGTATTCAATATTTAGTTCGCATTTATATGCAGTGTTAGGTTTTCTGTTTCTGTGTTAATTTGTTTAAGATAATAACCTCCAGTTGTATCCATTTCACTGAAAATAACGTTATTTCATTTTCTAAAAAAATTACTTCCAACGATGGTGATGGGATTATTTTGTTCTTCTTTATGCCTGCATAGTATTCCATGGTGTATAAGTACAATATTTTCTTCATCTAGTACACCATTGATAGGCATTTAGGTTGATTCCATGTCTTTGCTATTGTAAATAGTGCTCAATTTTTTGGAATAGTTTCAGTGGCAATGGTACCAGGTCTTCTTTATATTTTGGTAGAATTCGGATGTGAATCCACCTGCAGGAAAGTCTGGTCCAGGGCTCTTTCTGGTTGGTAGGTTTTTCATTATCGATTAATTACTGATGTTCATTATTGATCGTATTTCTTATTTGTTTATGAAGATTAGTTTGGCTGGATATAAAATTCTTGGTTGAAATTATCTTTAAGAATGGTGAATATGGGCTCCAATCTCTTCTGACTTGTAGGGATTCTGCTGAAGAATGTGCAAGTTACTTGATGGGGTTTTCTTTTGTAAGCAACCTGTCCCTTCTCTGCAGCTCTTTTATATATATATGTATATATATACATATATATGATGTGTATATATACACATATATGATGTGTATATATACACATATATATGTGTATATATACACATATATGTGTGTATATACACATATATATGTGTATATATACACATATATATGTGTATATACACATATATATGTGTATATATATATATGTGTATGCGTATATATATATATATATATTGCATTGACCTTGGGGAAATCTGATTTCTATTTGTCTTGGAAATGGTCATCTTGCAGAATATCTTGCAGGGGTTCTCTGTATTTTCTAATTTGAATGTGAACTTTTCTAGTATGCTTGGGAAAATTTTCATGGACAATATGCTTAAATATGTTTTCCAAGTTGCTTGCTGTCTCTGTGTCTCTTTCAGGAATGCCAGTTCTTTGTAGGTCTGGTCTCTACATAATTCTGTACTTCTTATAGGTATTGTTTATTTAAAAAAATAAAATTTCTTTCTGGTAGAGTTGATTTAAGAACTGGCCTTAAACTCTTATTCTATTTTGCTCACCTTAGTCTATCTTGCTGTTAATAATTTCTGATTGTATTACAAAATTCTTGTAGTGAGTATTTCAGCTCTATATGATCAGTTTTGTTCTTTCTTAAAATGGCTACTTTGTCTTTCAGCTGTTGAATCATTTTTGGATTCCTTATATTCCTTGGATTTTGTTTTGACTTTCTCCTGAATTTCTGTGATCTTTGTTTCCATCCAGATTCTAAATTCTGTTTGTCATTTCAGCCATTTCGGTCTGGTTAAAAGCCATTTCTAGGGAGCTAGTGCAGTTGTTTGAGGATAAGAAGACATTCTGGCTTTTAGAGTTGCCAGAGTTCTTGCACTGGTTGTTTCGTATGTGTCTGGGCTGATGTTCATTTAATCTTTGAAGTCGCTCTTCTTTGTATGGTGCTTTTTGCTTGTATTTTCTTTGGTGTCCTTGAAGATTTGACTGGTATAAGTTGGGTTTAGTTGATGGCCTTCATTTCTAGATGATTCAGGGGTCCAACACTCATCTCCACACTACTGGGCTGTGTAATTTAACCACGGGTAGATGGTACCAGGCCTGTGGTTTTGTTTGTCTCCTCCAGGTTAAGCACCTGCTGTGCTGGATGGGCCAAGGTGCTCCCTGTCTGGTGGCAACAATACTCCAATGGGAGTGCTGGCAAAAGTGATTCATTTGAGTATTGGCAGTGGGTTCCATGCATGCATGCATGCTTGTGTCAGCAGGATCTGTGTGCAAGTGTGTATCCCAGCAGTGGCATGGCATTGACACGGTCGGGTCTGCATGTGCACACAGTCTCCACTGGCAGAGTGCAGTGGGGTCTGCACATGTGTGCACACCACCAGCAGCAGCATGGCTATGTTCACATGTGCATGTGCCAGCACATCTGTGGGGGAGGCTGTGGGTGAGTGCACATCAGCAGAAGCTGCGGGTGGTGTTTATCAACAGAAGCTCTCTGATGGTTAGGCAAGATCCGTCAGTGTAGGAGCTATGAAGGTGGCTGCTGGGAAGTGCCTCAGTTGGGCATCTGAGTCTGTGCTACAAGCAACTGTAGCCAGGCAGGGACCCTGGGAGAGGCTGATAGATAGGGGGATGCTCAGATCACACTGGCCACATCCTACAGGCAACATAACCCTATTCTGTACAGGACTGATAGTCAACAAAATCCAAATTCACCTACAGGAACATGTTATGCCTCAGGGAATGGGCATCCATGATGGTGCTCCACTGCAGCCATTCTGGCACCAAACCCTCTGGGTCCCATGCAGACTGGAGCCCCGTCCCTGCCAACTCTCCAAGAAGCTCTTTCTGCTAGCTCAAATGTCTGTTAGGGACATGCGGTTTTCTGCAGCTACGATTCTGGAGGTTTGTGGACTCCTTCTTTACACCAAATGCAAAAATTAAATCAAGATGGATTAAAGATGTAAATGTAAAACCAAAAACCATAAAAATCCTGGAAGACAACCTATACAATACTGTTCTCCACATAGGAATGAACAAAGATTTTATGACGAAGATGCTAAAAGCAATTGCAAAAAAAGCAAAAATCAACAGAGTAAACAAACAACCTATGAAAAGGAAAATAAACTTTGCAATCTATGCATCTGACAAAGTCTAATATGAAGCTTCTATAAGGAGCTTAAACAAAACTACAGGAAAAAAAACAGCCCTATTAAAAAGTGGGCAAAGGATATAAACAGGCACTTTTCTTCTTTTCTTTTTATTTGTAAAGTTCATTTTTAAAAAATTTGTATTTCAATCGTTTTGGGAGTACAGGTGGTTTCTGGTTACATGTGTATGTTCTTTAGCAGTGATTTAGAGATTCTGGCGCACCATCACTAAAGCAGTATACACTGTACTCAATAGGTAGTCTTTTATTCATCACCCCAATCCTACCTTTCCCCTTGTGTCCCCAAAGCCAGTTGTATCATTTTTATGCCTTTGCATCCTCATAGCTTAGCTCCCACTTATAAGTGAGAACATAGGTCATTTGGCTTTCTATTTCTGAGTTGCCTCACTTAGAATAATGGCCTCCAGAACTCACCACAGCACAGAAAAGCAGCTATGGCCAGACTGCCTCACTAGATTCCTCCCCATTGGGCAGGGCATCTCTGAAAGAAAGGCAACAGACGAAGTCAGGGGCTTATAGATAAAATTCCCATCTCCCTGGGACAGAACACCTCGGGGAAGGGGCGGCTATGGGCGCAGCTTCAGCAGACTTAAGTGTTTCCTGCCTGATGGCTCTGCAGAGGGCAGTGTGTCCTGACAAGGAAGATTCTCCCAGCACAGAACTGGAGCTCCACTAAGGGACAGACTGCTTCCTTAAGTGGGTCCCTGACCCCTGTGCCTCCTGACTGGGAGACAGCTCCCAGCAGGGGTCGGCAGACACCTTATACAAGAGAGCTCCAGCTGGCATTTGGCAGGTGCCTCTCTGAGACAAAGCTTCCAGATGAAGGAGCAGGCAACAGTCTTTGCTGTTCTGCAGCCTCTGCTGGTGATACCCAGGGGAACAGGGTCTGGAGTGGACCTCTGGCAAACTACAGCAGACATGCAGAAAAGGGGCCTGATTGTTAGAAGAAAAACTAAAAAACAAAAAGTAATAATGTCAACATCAAAGAGAAAGAAGCACCCCCATTAAAAAAAAAAAACCCATCCAGGCATGGCTGGCAATATGGCTGAACAGGAACAGTTCTGATCTGCAGCTCCCAGCAAGGTCAACGCAAAAGGAGGGTGATTTCTCCATTTCCAACTGAGTTACCTGGCTCATCCCATTGGGACTGGTTAGACAGTGGGTGCAGCCCATGGAGGGTGAGCAGAAACAGGGTGGAGTATCACCTCACCCAGGAAGTGCAAGAGGTTGAGGAACTCCCTCCCCTAGCCAAGGGAAGCTGTAAGGGACTGTGCCGTGAGGAATGGTGCATTCCAGCCCACATACTATGCTTTTCCCATGGTCTTTGCAACCCACAGACCAGGAGATTCCCTTGGTGCCTACACTACCAAGGCCCTGGGTTTCAAGCACAAAACTGAGCATCTGTGTGGGCAGACACTGATCTAGCAGCAGGAGTTTCTTTTCATAACCCAGTGGTGCCTGGAACGCCAGGGAGATGGAAGCATTCACTTCCCTGGAAAGGGGGCTGAAGCCAGAGAGACAAGTGGCCTAGCTCAGTGGATTCCACCCCCAGAAAGCCCAGCAAGCTAAGATCCACTTGCTGCCATGAAATTCTTTCTGCCAGCACAGCAGTATGAAGTCAACCTGGGATGCTCCAGCTTGGTGGAGGGAGAGGTGTCTACCATTACTAAGACTTGAGTAGGCAGTTTTCCAATCACAGCATAAACAAAGCTGCCAGGAAGTTCAAACTGGGTGGAGCCCACCACAGCTTGGCAAAGCCACTGTAACCAGACTGCCTCTAGATTCCTCCATTCTGGGCAGGGCATCTTTGAAAGAAGCACAGCAGCCCCAGTCAGGGGCTTATAGATAAAACTTTCATTTCCCTGGGACAGAGAACCTGGGAAATGGGTGGCTGTTGTTGCAACTTCAGCAGAAAAATGTTCCTGCATGCCAGCTCTGAAGAGAGCAGCACATCTCCCAGCACAGCACTCGAACTCTGCTAGGATCAGACTGCCTCCTCAACTGGGCCCATAACCCCCATGCCTCCTGACTTTTGGTGTTTTAGTTATAAAGTCTTTGCCCATGTCTATATCCTGAATGGTATTGCCTAGGTTTTCTTCTAGGGTTTTTATGGTCTGGGGTTTTACATTTAAGTCTTTAATCCATATTGAGTTAATTTTTGTATAAGATGTAAGGAAGGGGGCCAGTTTCTGTTCTGAATATGGCCAACCAGTTTTCCCAGCACCATTTGTTAAACAGGGAATCCTTTCCCCATTGCTTGTTTTTGTCAGGTTTGTCAAAGATTAGATGGGTATAGATATGTGATGTTATTTCTGTGGTCTTTATTCTGTTCCATTGGTCTTTATGTCTGTTTTGGTACCAGTACCATGCTGTTTTGGTTACTGTAGCCTTGTAGTATAGTTTGAAGTTAGGCAGTGTGATGCTTCTAGCTTTGTCCTTTTTGCTTAGGCTCCAGCAACTCTATTTATCTATGTCCAAAGGAATATAAATTGTTTTATCATAAAGAAACATGCAAATGTATGTTCACTGCAGCACTATTCACAATAGCAGAACATGGTTTCTACCTAAATGCCCATCAATTGTAGACTGGATAAAGAAAATGTGATACAGATACACCATGGAATAATATGTAGCCATAAAAAAGGATGAGATGTTGTCCTTTGCAGGAACGTGGATGGAGCTGTAGGTCATTATCCTTAGAAAACTGATGCAGGGACAGAAAACCAAATACTACATATTTTTACTTATAAGTGGGAGCTAAGTCAAGAGAACACAACAACAAACACTGGGGTCTGCCAGAGGGTGGAGTGTGGAAGTGGTGAGAAGATCAGGGATAATAACTATTGGGTACTAGCCTTAATACTGGGATGACAAAATGATCTGTACAAGAAACCCCAGTGACACAAGGTTACCTATTGAACGAACCTTCACATGTAACTCTGAATTTAAAATAAAAGTTAAAAAGAAATCACCTTATTATAAAAATGTTTTTTACATATGAGTATTATCTTGCCTTATAATTTTATGTTAAAATTATTGAAACACTAAGTCTACAGTAAAAGTTATATTTCAAATCAATTCAGTGTTCAATAATAGTGGTTGGGGGAAATTCGTTTTATTCAAACAAAATTTATTTTCAACCTTGAACAAACAAATTTGCAATAGAACTTTAGAATCATTAAACAATCAAGCTGATATATGCTAGGATGAAGCAGATATCCATTTTCTACTTCTGACAATATTTAACAGAAGTCTATAATGAATACTTGTTCAGTCTACAAAAATAAATTCTCACCTGTAGCTGTTTGCCATAGACTATTAACAGAGGCTTGTTCTTTAACCACTTTAAACGTGTCATCCATTCCTCAAAGAAGCAACAACTGAGAAATATTGCTAATAGCTATTGACTCAGCATGGGCCCCAAAAACTACTAGAAATATAGACCTAATTTTCTAGTTAACTATTGGTATTGTTGCACATTGTCAATTCTTTGAGCAACTGTTCTTCCCAAAGCCTTTTTTTTTTTTTTTTTTTTTTTTTTTTCAGAGAGAGACAGGGTCTCACTCTGTTGCCTAGGCTGGGATAGAGTAGTATGATCACAACTCACTGCAGTCTCCATCCCCTTGGCTCAAGTGATCCTCCCACCTCAGCCTCCTGAGTAGTTTGGACTACAGGTGTTTATTACACACAGCTAATTTTTTAAAAATTTTTTTTCTGTAAAAGTGGGATCTCATTATGCTGCATGTACTTGTCTTGATTTCCTGTCTCAAACAATCCTTCCACCTCAGACTCCAAAACTGCTAGAATTAGAGACATGAGCCACCATACTTGACCAACTTATCACTCTTAAAGAAATTTATTTTCTCTAGACACGTTTTCAACTGCTGTAATGAAACGTGATTTAACTACCGAATTATCTTTAATAGTTTGAGTTGCTTGGCAAACAAGTGAATCACTCAAAAAATTACTTTACTTGCAGTCCCATTTTCTTTTTTTCTCTTTGTGGTGAATTTCTTCTGTGATAAGATATTCCATTTTGAGTTGTCTAATTTTTCTGATTGTTGCTTTCCTGTGAGTGGGAAATACTGTGATGAGTGCTTATTTTGATCATGTTGAGGTGTATTGTATTCTTTTAGCATAGTTATAGTGGCATTACATAATAAAAATCATGCTTTGTTATTATTCAATAACAAAGTAAGGCTTGTGGCACTGTGCCTTAAAAGTGTGGCATTAAAAGTCCACTTAATTCTTCCTTTCTTTTCTTGACATGGTGAGTATGCAGTAAAAATAATTGTGGGTTGGTGATATATGGGACACTCAAAACACTTTTGAGTTGTGACTGCATCACTGCAATTTTTAGTGGGTTGAGCTGCAGTGCAGTGACATTGGGTCTGTTTTGCAGCTACTCAACACCGTCAGTGTGGCTGAAAACAGCTATGCATAATATAAAAAACAAATCCATATGGCTAGGTATAAAAACTTTATGAGGAATGAAATTTTTATTTTATATAATTTTCATATTTTATAAAATATTATTTTATTAATCATTAAAAATATAAAAGCCATTCTTAGCTAATGGGTAATATAAGAATATATAGCAGGCCATGCTTGACATATAGTCTGTAATTTGCTAATTTCTCTTTTAGAAAACTGTGATATGCTAGTTTTGGTTAATAATTGTTGAGAAGAAGATTTACAGAGGCTCTGAGGGAGAAGAACAGATAATGCATTGGAAGAAATAAGGATACGTTACATATTAGACTCACATTAATACAAATAAGAAAAGTTTTTTTTTTACCTTCTTTATTGTGACAGAAAAACAGAATGATCAAACAGGCTTCCACTCAAGAGATACTGTCCTGCAAGTGAGGCATTTGAATACTATAAAATCAGAAGGATGTGATGGAAGAGGGGTAGTGTATTAACATATCAATTTTAAAATACAGCAGTTTAAAGAAGAGTTTCTCTCTCTCTCTCTCTCCCTCTGTCCCTCTCTCTCTCTCTCTCTTAACAGTACAAGAGCAGGCCAGTTATCTATGTTCTTGTGGCACTTTAATTATACAAGGCCATTCAGAAAAGGATTCATGCTTATTTTATCTTGTTTGTCTGCCATTCTGTACAATGTGGTCTTCATCTGCATGATCAAAGGCAAATCACCACCATATTTGTATTCCAGGCTGTAAGACAGGGAGAAGTCAAAGACCAGGACAAGTGACTTTATCTTTAACAAATGACTTAGAAGTAATATACATCGCTTTCATTCACATCTCTTCGGCCAGGACAAAATCAGATGACCACACCTAGCTGCATGGGAGGCAATAAACTTGTCTCTAGTTAAGTGGTCATATGTTCACCTAAAGCCTGAATGTATGTTCTATTAATAAAATGAAGAAGAAAAAAATGGATATTCTGGAACCGTTAGCAGTCATTTTCATAGGTGTGTGCTTCAAATGTGTTTTCCCTATTACTGAAAGAGAGTGTTGTAGATGAGAGACCGAAGATACAGTCTTTTTTTACTGGATAAAAGTGGTAAATTTTCTTCAACAGAATTTCTATTTTACTTCTTAATAAATATATTAGAAGTGTTTTACAGAAATTTTCAGATCATTTATTTATTTATTTAATGAGTCAAACAAACATGAATAGGCACTCTTCCAGATAATCCAAATAAAGTATCTAGCAATATGACATATTTACTCACATGGAGCTAACATTCTAGAGAAGAACACATAGAATAAACAAAGATTCAATTTAATAAAAATGTTAACAACAATGACATTTAGATAAGTTGGGTTAATAATCAGATTACTGAGTAGCAAAATTGTAAGTGGAAACATGCAAAACTTTAAAGCTAGTTCTGGCTCTTGCACCAACAGGTAATTTTCTGCATTTGTTTTTTTTAATAGATTACATCGTTATCTTAAGGCATCTGAACCTATAGAGATACATACAGGAAACACCTGCTAGGAGTAAGGTTAGGCAAAGAAATTCAGTTGTGTCTTTCTCATGTTGATCCATCTGATAAAAGAATAGCTAGAATAGCTAGATAAAGAATAGCAATTTTTGCACTATAAATCTAATAATGTGGGCCGGGCACGGTGGCTCACACCTGTAATCCCAGCTCTTTGAGAGGCCAAGGCAGGTGGATCACCTGAGGTCGGGAGTTTGAGAACAGCCTGATCAACATGGAGAAACCCCATTTCTACTAAAAATACAAAATTAGCCAGGCGTGGTGATGTGTGCCTGTAATCCCAGCTACTGGGGAGGCTGAGGTAGGAGAATCGCTTGAACCCGGGAGGCGGAGTTTATGGTGAGCCGAGATCGCGCCATTGCACTCCAGCCTGGGCAACAAGAGCAAAACTCCGTCTCAAAAAAAAAAAAATCTAATAACGTGTCCTTTTTTTTTTTTTTTTTTTTTCTGTTAAGCATGTGAATGTTGGGATGCTGGAGATGACATTTGTACTATTTGGTACTTGAGTCCTTTTAATTATATTCTTTGCTTATTCCAAGAAGAAATTTAGATATTCCCTTATTTGGGCTTCACACAATTTGTCTGCCCAATTCTGCCAATATGTACCAAAATGTATTTTGCACTTTTATGAAAAATAGAGTAGGTTCAATGATGGCCTAAGACATAGAGTGCTTTTGTGATGTAGTTTTAAGTTATGTATGTCCTTTTACAAAATACTATGTGAATTTCCAAACCTGGGAAGTAAAATTAGTCTAGATATTGAAATATGAGTTTGGAGCCAAAGAATGTTTTTTAAATAGGATTGTTATCATAGTGCTATTGTGGCAGGCCAGGTCTCCATTAGCAACCAGAACAGTCAGTTTCCACTAACCCTTTAAACATTAAAGAATTGGAGAATCTAGTGCTTTAGTACAAGGGCTGGGATGTGAAAACACAACCATTAAGACCTTGCATGGGTTTTCTCAGACCTTAAAGCCTGATAAAATAATGAAGGCATTCTTACACACACTTTGTTCCAGGGCCCATTAAGATTAATAAATTTTTCCAAGGCTCTGAATTAAACTTCCAGGCCCCAGACCCTAGTTAAAGATTAGATTGAGTGAAACACTCCTGTTTATAGTTGCACACGTGCATGTAGGCATATAGCTTGAATGTATTAATGTATAAGCAAGCGTTGAAAAATATCTTGTAACTTTGGGTTGGTCTGGAGAACTACCCTGACCTTCTCCTTATGGTCAGTTACAGAGATAAACTCTCTTCCTTCCCAGTCTGTCTGTAACTCGTTAATTGGACCATGAGACCAAGCAGCTGGACTCCAGTTTTTTCTGGGTATACTATGTTTGCTTGACTTTTGATATGCTGAGTTCTTTGAATATACAGATGTCTTTATTTAAAATCCATTTTAATTTCCCTGCTGAAGCCATTGAAGGAAGGCCACAGATTGGATGAATCATGAAGACTAATATTTTACTTGATTTAGGAGGAATGCAGTTCAAAATGACTATTGCTTAGAGATTCTGGTCACAATAAATATAACCTTGACTGCATTTAAATGGAAAGTCTTTTATACTTCTGAAATGGCTAGTTTAGTGTCCTAAACTAATGTGTGGACCATTGTAATTTACCATGGAAACTTCATAAAACAAAGGCCACGGACATTGGACAAACTGTGAGCTTTATTTAGATGGCATTTAAAAATTTATTTCGACATATCCTTGCAAAAGTGATTGGAACCATAACTGAAAGTTGGATACAGCAATAATTGTGAGCAATTTATTGTGGCATCTCCTTACAGAGATATATATTCTATACAACTAAACTCCTTCAAATACTTGAAGGATATCTGTAAGGGATCAAAATATGCCAGCTCAGTTCCCTTTCTACACATTAAATGGAAGCTATTCAAAAAATAAATTAAGAAAACCATATCATTTGTAATGGCATCAATAAGAATAAAAGAGATAGGAATAAATTTAACCAAGGAGGTGAAACATTATGACATTGAACACTTTAAATGTGTGAATTGTATGATATATGAATTATATCTCAATAAAGCTGTTTAAATAACAATGTACTATATTCTTAAAATTTGCTAAGACAGTAGATTTAAAGTGTTCTCACCAAAATATAGTGAGTTTGTTAGGTAATGCATATGTTAATAAGCATGATCTAGACAATCTACAATGTAAATATATTTTAAGACACCATTTTATACACCATTAATATATATAATTTTTGTCTACTAAAATAATTATAAATAATTAAAAAAACAGAGGAGATATTGCAATTGATACTACAGAATTACAACAGTTCACACTAGTTGAGTATGAACACTTGTACACCAACAAAAAAGATAACCTAGAAGAAATAAAAAAAACTTAGAAACATTCAACCTAAAAAGACTGAATCATGAAGAAATAGAAAATATGAACAGAATAACAATTATTAAGGAGATTGAATCAATAATCAAAACTTTCCCAAAAAATAGAATCCCAGGACCTGATGGCTTCACCAGTGAATTATACCATACATCTAAAGAAGAATTAAATTCAATCTTCTCAAACACTTCCAAAATGTTCATTAGGAGATAACACTTCCAAACTCATTTTGCAAGGCCAGTATTAGTCCAAAGCCTGACAAGGATACTACAAGAAAAGAAAATATGGGTGAATATCCCTGATGAACAAAACACAAAAATTCTCAACGAAACGCTGGCCAACTGAATTCAAATGCATATTAAAAGGATCATACAACATAATCAAGTGGAATTTATTTCTGGGATAAATGGATGGTTCATTATATGCAAAACAAATAAATGTGATACATTACTTTAAAAGAATCAAAAATAATAACCATATGATTATCTTAATAGATGCAGAGAAAGCATTTAATATAATTCAACATGTTTACATGATAAAATCTCTCAAAAAACTAGAGTTAGTAGGAAGGTACCTCAACACAACAAAGGCCATATACCCCAAGTCAACAGCTAACCTCATACTAAGTGGTAAAACGCTGAAAGTTTCTACTCTAAGATCAGGAACAAGACAAGGATTCTCACCGATGCCAATTCAATTCAACACAGTACTAAAAGTCTTAATCAGAGCAGTTAGGCAAGAGAAAGAAACAAAGTCATCCAGATTGGAAAGGAGTTAAAATGTCTCTGTTTGCAGATGACATGATCTTATATACAGAAATCCCTAAGGACTCCACCAAAAACTATTAAAACTAACAAATTCCATGAAGCTGCTGAACAAAAAATCAGTTCTCTTTCTATACGCTAAATAGAAACTATTCAAAAAAGAAATGAAGAAAATCATGAGAGTCGCTTCCAAGACGGCCGAATAGGAACAGCTCTGGTCTACAGTTCCCAGTTAAAGTGACACAGAAGAGGAATGATTTCTGCATTTCCAACTGAGGTACCTGGTTCTTCTCACTGAGAATGGTTGGAGAGTGGGTGCAGCCCATGGAGGGTGAGCTGAAGTGGGGGGTGGGGGAGTGTCGCCTCACCCAGAAAGTGCAAGGAGTCAGGGGATTTCCCTTTCCTAGCCAAGGGAAGCCATGAGTGACTGTACCTGGAAGAGTGTATTTGTCCTTTCCAAATACTGTGCTTTTCCCATGGTCTTAACAACTGGCAGACCAGGAAATTCCTGGAGACCTGCAGACCAGGAGACCTGCCTGGCTTGGTAGTTCCCACACCCACAGAGCCTTGCTCGCTGCTAGCGAAGCAATCTGAGATCAACCTGGGATGCTGAAGTGTGGCAGGGGGAGGGGCGTCTGCCATTGCTGAGGCTTGAGAAGGCGTTTCTATGCTCATGGTGTAAACAAAGCAACAGGGAGGCTCTAACAGGGCAGAGCCCACCACAGCTCAGCAAGGCCTACTGCCTCTCTAGAGTCCACCTCTGGAGAAAGGGCATATCTGAACAAAAGGCAGGAGACAGCTTCTCCAGACTTAAATGTCCCTGACTGACAGCTCTGAAGAGAGCAGTGATTCTCCCAGCACCGCGTTTGAGCTCTGATAACAGACAGACTGCTTACTCAAGTGGATCCCTGACACTCATGTAGCCTGATTGGTAGACACCTCCCACTAGGGGCTGATGCTGACAGATACCTCATACAGGACACCTCTGGCTGGCATCTGGAGGTTGCCTCTCTGGGAAGAAGTTTCCAGATTAAGAACCAAGCAGCAATATTTGCTGTTCTGGAGCCTCTGCTGGTGATACCCAGGCAAACAGAGTCTGGAGTGGACCTCCAGCAAACCCCAACAGACCTGCAGCTGAGGGGCCAGTCTGTTAGAAGGAAAACTAACAGAAAGGAATAGCATCAACATCAACAAAAGGACATCTACACCAAAACCCTATCTGTAGGTAACCAACATCAAAGAACAAAAGTAGATAACACCACGAAGATGGGGAGAAACCAGAGCAGAAAGGCTGAAAATTCTAAAAACCAGAATGCTTCCTCTCCTCCAAAGGAACACATCTCCTTACCAGCAAGGGCACAAACCTGGATGGAGAACGAGTTTGACAAGTTGACAGAAGTAGGCTTCAGAAGGTCGGTAATAACAAACTTCTCTGAGCTAAAGAAGCATGATCTAATCCATTGCAAGGAAGCTAAAAACCTTGAAAAAAGGTAAGATGAATGGCTAACTAGAATAACCAGTGTAGAGAAGAGCTTAAATTACCTGATGGAGCTGAAAACCACAGTACGAGACTTCGTGAAGCATACACAAGCTTCAATGGCCAATTTGATAAAGCTTAAGAAAGGATATCAGTGGTCGAAGATCAAATTAATGAAATAAAGCCAGAAGACAAGCTTAGAGGAAAAAGAGTGAAAAGAAACAAAAAAGGCCTCCAAGAAAAATGGGACTATGTGGAAAGACCAGATCTATGTTTGATTGGTGTACCTGAAAGTAATGGGGAGAATGGAAACAAGCTGGAAAACACTCTGCAGGATATTATCCAGGAGAACTTCCCAAACCTAGCAAGGCAGGCCAACATTCAAATTCAGGAAATACAGAGAACACCGGAAAGATACTCTTTGAGAAGAGCAACCCCAAGACACATAATTGTCAGATTCACCAAGGTAGAAATGAAGGAAAAAATGTTAATGGCAGCCAGAGAGAAAGGTCAGGTTACCCACAAAAGGAAGCCCATCAAACTAACAGAAGATCTCTTGGCAGAAACCCTACAAGCCAGAAGAGAGTGGGGGCCAATATTCAACATTCTTAAAGAAAAGAATTTTCAATCCAGAATTTCATATCCAGCCAAACTAAGCTTCATAAGTGAAGGAGGAATAAAATCCTTTACAGACAAACAAATGCTGAGAGATTTTGTCACCACAAGGCCTGCATCACAGGAGCTCCTGTAGGAAATACTAAACATGGAAAGGAAAGGAGCAACCCATACCAGCCACTGTAAAAACATGCCAAATTGTAAAGATTATCAACACTATGAAGAAATTGCATTACGAGCTAGCATCATAATGACAGGGTCAAATTCACACATAACAATATTAACCTTAAATGTAAATGGGCTGAAGGTCCCAATTAAAAAACACGGTCTGGCAAATTGGATAAAGAGTGAAGACCCATCAGTGTGCTGTATTCAGGAGACTCACCTCACATGCAAAGACACACATAGGCTCAAAATAAAGGGATAGAGGAAGATCTATCAAGCAAAAAAAACCAAGGGGTGCAATCCTGGTCTTTGATAAAACAGACTTTAAACCAATAAAGATCAAAAGAGACAAAGAAGGCCATTACATAATGGTAAAGGGATCAATTCAACAAGAAGAACTGACCTAAATATATATACATCCAATACAGGAGAACACAGATTCATAAAGCAAGTTCTTAGAGACCTACAAAGAGACTTAGACTCCCACACAATAATAATGGGAGACTTTCACACCCCACTGTCAATATTAGACAGATCAATGAGACAGAAAATTAACAAGAATATCCAGGATTTGAACTCAGCCCTGGATCAAGTGAGCCTAATAGGCATCTACAGAACTCTCCACTCCAAATCAGCAGAATACACATTCTTCTCGGCACCACATTGCACTTATTCTAAAATTGACCGCATAATTGGAAGTAAAACACTCCTCAGCAAATGTAAAAGAACAGAAATCACAACAAACTATCTCAGTCCAGAGTGCAATCAAATTACAACTCACGATTAAGAAACTCATGCAAAACCACACAACTACATGGAAACTGAAAAATCTGCTCCTGAATGACTACTGGGTAAATAACGAAATGAAGACAGAAATAAAGAAGTTCTTTGAAACCAATGAGAACAAAGACACAACGTACCAGAATCTCTGGGGCACATTTAAGCAGTGTGTAGAGGGAAATTTATAGCACTGAATGCCCACAAGAGAAAGCAGGAGATATCTATAATTGACACCCTAACATCAAAATTAAAAGAACTAGAGAAGCAAAAGCAAACAAATTCAAAAGCTAGAAGACAAGAAATAACTAAAATCAGAGCAGAACTGAAGGAGATTGAGACACAAAAATCTCTTCAAAAAAATCAATGAATCCAGGAGCTGGTTTTTTGAAAAGTTCAACAAAATTGATAGACCACTAGCCTTGCAAGACTAATAAGAAAAGAGAGAATAATCAAATAAATGTAATAAAAAATGATAAAGGGGATATCATCACCAATCTAAAAGAAATACAAACTACCATAAGAGAATACTATAAACACCTTTACACAAATAAAATAGAAAATCTAGAAGAAACGGATCAATTTCTGCACATATACACCCTCCCAAGACAAACCAGGAAAAAGTTGAATCTCTGAGTAGTCTAATAGCAGGTTCTGACATTGAAGCAATAATTAATGGCCTACCAACAAAAAAAAGTCCAGGACCAGATGGATTCACAGCCAGATTCTGCCAGAGGTCCAAAGAGGAGCTGGTAACATTCTTCTGAAACTCTTCTGATGAGTAGAAAAAGAGGGAATCCTCCCTAACTCAGTTTATGAGGCCAGCATCATCCTGATACTAAAGCCTGGCAGAGACACAACAAAAAAAGAGAATTTTAGGCCAATATCCCTGAGGAAGATCGATGAGAACATCCTCAATAAAATGATGGCAAACTGAATGCAGCAGCACATCAGAAATCTTATCCACCACAATAAAGTTGGCTTCATTCCTGGGATGCAAGGTTGGTCCAACATATGCAAATCGATAAATGTAATCCATCACATAAACAGAACCAACAACAAAAACCTCATGATTATCTCAATAGATGCAGAAAAGGCCTTTGACAAAATTCAACAGCCTTTCATACTAAAAACTTTCAATAAACTGGGTATTGAGGGAACATATGTCAAAATAATAAGAGCTATATATGACAAACCCACAGCCGATATCATAATAAATGGGCAAAAACTGGAAGCATTTCCTTGGAAAACTGGCACAAGACAAGGATGCCCTCTCTCACCACTCCTATTCAACATAGTATTGGAATTTCTGGCCAGGGCAATCAGTCAAGAGAAAGCAATAAAGGTATTCAAATAAAAAGAGAGGAAGTCAAATTGTCTCTGTTTGCAGATGCCATGACTGCATATTTAGAAAACTCCATTGTCTCGGCCCAAAATCTTCTTAAGCTGATAAGTAACTTCAGCAAAGTCTCAGGATACAAAATCGATGTGCAAAAATCACAAGCATTGCTATAAACCAATAACAGACAAACAGCCAAATTATGAGTGAACTCCCATTCACAATTACTACTAAGAAAATAAAATACCTAGGAATCCAACTTATAAGGGATGTGAAGGACCTCTTCAAGGAGAACTACAAACCACTCCTCAGGAAATGAGAGGACACAAACAAATGGAGAAACATTTCATGCTTATGGATAGAAGGAATCAATATTTTGAAAATGACCTTACTGCCCAAAGTTATTTATAGATTCAGTGCAATCCCCATCAAGCTACCACTGACTTTCTTCACAGAATTGGATAAATCTCCTTTAAAGTTCATATGGAATCAAAAAGGACCCCGGATAGCCAAGACAATCTTGGGCAAAAAGAAAAAAGCTGAAGGCATCATGCTACCTGATTTCAAATTATATTACAAGGCTAAAAATCAACTCAAGATGGACCAAAGACTTAAACATAAAACCTAGGACCATAAAAATCCTAGAAGAAAACCTAAGCAATACCATTCAGGACATAGGCATGGGCAAAGACTTCATGTCTGAAATACCAAAAACTATGGCAACAAAAGCCAAAATTGACAAATAGGATCTAATTAAACTAAAGAGCTTCTGCACAGCAAAAGAAACTCTCATCAGAGTGAACAGGCAACGTACAGAATGGGAGAAAATTTTTGCAATCTATCCACGTGACAAAGGGCTAATATCCAGAATCTACAAAGAACTTAAATTTAGAAGACAGAGCAAACAACCACATCCAAAAATTTGCAAAAATATGAACAGACACTTCTCAAAAGAAGAAATTTATGCAGCCAACAGACATATGAAAAAATACTTATCATCACTGGTTATCAGAGAAATGCAAATCAAAACCATAATGAGATACCATCTACACCAGTTAAAATGGCAGCCATTAAAAAGTCAGGAAACAACAGATGCTGGAGAGGTGTGGAAAAATAAGAATGCTTTTACATTGTTGGTGGGCGTATAAATTAGTTCAATCATTGTGGAAGACAGTGTGGTGTTTCCTCAAGGATCTAGAACTAGAAATACCATTTGACCCAGCAATCCCATTACTGGGCATATACCCAAACAATTATAAATCATTCTACAATAAAGACACATGCACATGTATTTTTATTGTGGTACTATTCAGAAAAGTAAAGACTTGGAACCAACCCAAATATTTATCAGTGATAGACTGGATTAAGAAAATGTGGCACATGTACACCATGGAATACTTTGCAGCCAGAACAAAAGGATTTGTTCATGTCCTTTGCAGGGACATGGATGAAGCTGGAAACCATCATTCTCAGAAAACTATCACAAGATCAGAAAACCAAACACTGCATGTTCTCATTCATAAGTGGGAGTTGAACAATGAGAACGCATGGACACAGGGAGGGGAATATCACACACCATGGCCTGTCGGGGGGTGGGGGTCTAGGGGAGGGATAACATTAGGAGAAATACCTAATGCAGGTGACGGGTTGATGGGTGCAGCAAACCACCATGACACGTGTATACCTATGTAACAAAACTGCACATTCTGCATATGTAACCCAGAACTTAAAGTATAATTAAAAAAAATAAAATAATAGCATTTGTAATGGCACCAATAAGAATAAAATATATAGAAACAAATTTAACTAAGGATGTGAAAAATCTGGACCCCAAAATCTATAGGACAGTGATTAAAGAAACTGAAAAAAAGAAATAATTGAAAATATATCTTGTGGTTCATGGATTAGTAAAATCAATATTGCCAAAGTGTCCATATTGTTTAAAGCAACTACAGATTCAATGCTATCTCTATCAAAATTCCAACATCGTTCTTACAGAAATAGAAAAAAAATTAAACCTCAATTAGCTGTCTCAATTTTAAACAAGAATAACATAGCTAGTTGCATCTGAGTTGCTGATTTCAAATTATATTATACAATTATAGTAATCAAAACAGCATGGTACTGGCATAAAAACAGACACATAGAACAGTGGAACAGAATAGAAAGCCCAGAAATATAACCTAAACTCTATGGTATATTGATTTTTGACTAAAGCATCAGGAATTGACAATAAGAAAGGATAGTGTGGCCTATAAGTAGTGATGGGAAATTGAATATAAGCAAAAAATGAAACTGGATCCTTATCACAAACCATACACAAAAATAAACTCAATATGAATTAAATATTTAAATGTAAGACCTGAAACCATAAAACTTAGAGAAGAAAATATAAGATTAAAAACTCCATAATATTGATTTGGCAATAATTTTTTTAAGCTAACCCCCAAAGCAAAGGTAACATGAGCAAAAATAAATAATTGGGACTATATCAATCAAAAAAGTTTGCTTCACTGTAAAGGAAACCATCAAGAAAATGAAAAGCCATCCTACAGAATGAGATAATATACGTGTAAACCATATATCTGATAAAGGGTTGATATTCAAAAAATATGAGTAACTCATACAACTTAATAACAAAAAGGAAATAATCTGATTTTTAAAAAATGACCAAAGAACCTGAGTTGCCATTTTTCCATGGAAAACTTACCAATGATCAGCATGCCTATAAAAAGATTTTTTGTTTGTTTTTTTTTTTTTTTTTTTTTTTTTTTTGAGACAGAGTCTTGCTCTGTCACCCAGGCTGGAGTGCAGTGGTGCTATCTAGGCTTGCTGCAAGCTCCACCTCCTAGGTTCATGCCATTCTCCTGCCTGAGCCTCCCAAGTAGCTGGGACTACAGGTGCCCGCCACCACGCCTGGCTAATTTTGTTTTCTTTGTATTTTCAGTAGAGACGAGGTTTCACCATGTTAGCCAGGATGGTCTCATCTCCTGACCTCGTGGTCCTCCCGCCTCAGCCTCCCAAAGTGCTGGGATTACAGGCGTGAGCCATCACGCCTGGCCAATAGAAAATGCAAATCTAAACTACAATGGTATATCACCTTACATCTGTTAGGATGACTATCAACAAAAAATCAAAAGATAAGCATTGGTGAGAATGTAGTGAAAACAGATCCCTTATACATTGTGGGTGGAAATGTAAATTGGTATAGTCATTATGAAAAACAGTATGGATAGAGAAGAATTAAAGATAGAAATTAAAGAATTAAAATAGAAATACCATATAATCCAGTGATTTTAGTTCTGTGTATATATCTAAAAGAAAGAAAAATTACTATTTCCAAGAGATATAGGCATTCCCATGATCATTGCAGCATTATTTGCAATAGCTAAGATATGGAAACCACCCAAGTGTCAGTTGATGGATAAATAAAGAAAATGGGGTGTGTGTATGTCTGTGTGTGCATGTATGCGTGCATGCAGTGGAATATTATGCAACCTTACAAGAGAAGGAAACTCTGCTATTTGTGGTACCATAGGTGAACCTGATGGACTTTATGCTCTGAGAGTTAATCCAGACACAGAAAGACAAATACTGCATGTTTCCACTTATATGTGAAATCTTAAAAACCTGAAGTAATAGAAACATAAAGTAAATAGGTGATTTTCAGGCGTTAGAGGTGGGGGAAATAGAAAAAAATTGTCAAATTTGCTAACAGAGTAAATCTTAAGTTATCTCATTCCCCGCAAATAGGTAACTATGTGAGGTGATAGATATATTAATTAGCTTGATTGTGGTAATAATTTTACAATGTATACATGTATCAAAACACCACATTGTATACCTTGAATAAATACAATTTGTATTTGTTCGTTATACCTTAACAAAGCTGGAAAAAGTAGAGAATTATCCAAGCTTCTGTAGGACAATCTTCCTTTCTACTGTTATTTGTTTGTGGTAAAAAAATTATTTTTACAAATTTTAATAATAGTGACTGAAATATCACATTTAAAATCTAATAATATTTACCATTTGGAATTATTAGTTTGTTTATATTAGTATTTACAGAGTAAATATATGAATAATATAAATATATGTAGTGTAATACAACTTCAAACAATAATTGATATGTTTGTTTTAAGGATTTTCCTAGCATTTTTTATGTTAAAAACCCTTCAAAACGATTTTGAAAGAAGAAAACGCAGTTGGAAAACTATTACCTTATGTCAAGAACTATTATAAAGCCACAGTAATCAATACAGCATAGTATCCATGTAATGAAAGACATTCGGATGAATGAAACAGAAAATAGAGTTAAGAAATAGACCCATGCATGTAAGGGCAAATGCTTTTTCACCAAGGTACCAAGACAATTTAATTTAAAATGGTAATATTTTCAACAAAATGTGCCAAAATAATTGCATTAAAAATGAATCTTGATCCTAAACATACATCAGCTACAAAACTTAACTTGAACTGAGTTATTGAGCTAAAAACTATCAAAAGTGTAGAAGAAACGATAGTCAAAATTTTTTGTGATCTTAGGTTTGGCAAAGATTTCTTAAACAGAACAAAATTAAGCACAAATTATAAAACAAAAAATCAATATATTGGAGTTCATCAAAATTAAATGATTTGCTCTTGAAAACACACTGATGTAAATGAGAAAATGGCAAAACATGTATTTAGCAAAATACTTCGTATTAAGAATCTATAAAAAATCTTAGAAGTCAGTAATAATAAGTCAAGAATTAGAAATGAGTGAAAAATTTAAACAAACACCAGGGATCAAAGGATATGTGTGTGTGTGTGTATATATATATGAATGGTAAATAAGTATATAAAATATGTCTAGTATCATTAGTCATCAGAAAAATGCAAATTAAAATTTTAATATTATAATATATCACACTCATAAGGCTGGCTAAAAAGTAAAAAAAGACAACCACAGGTGTTGGTGAGAATGTAGTGCAACTAGAAATTTCATACACTGCTGTTGGGAATATAAATTGCTAAAACAGTTTTAAAAGTATTTCAGTAGCTATGTACAAAATTAAACATACATCTACCATAAAACCCAATCTTCTAGATGGTTTTCTAAAATATAATAAAGCCTTTGTCTATACAAAGACTTGTATTAAATAATTATAAAAGTACACTTGCAATTATAAAAACGTGAAGCAACACAAATGTCCATCAACAGAGAAATAATCAATAAATTGGGGTATACCCATGTAATGGGATACTAATGAGCAATTAAAGGGCACATATTATGAATACATTAAACAACATGGATAAATACAAAAAACAATTTTGTGGAGTGAAAAAATCTATATTTGGCCAGATCTGTAATCCCAGCACTTTGTTAGGGCAAGGCGGGTGGATCATCTGAGGTTAAGAGTTTGAGACCAGCCTGGCCATCATGGTGAAACCCTGTCTCTGCTAAAAATACAAAAATCAGCTGGGCATGGTGGTGCATTCCTGTAATCCCAGCTACTCAGGAGTCTGAGGCAGGACAACCACTTGAACCCAGGAGGCGGAGGTTGCAGTGAGCAGAGACTGTGCCATTGCACTCTAGCCTGGGCAACAGAGCGAGACTCTGTCTCAAAAAAAAAAAAAAAGAAAAGAAAAAAAGAAGAAAAAACCTATATTTATACAGAATTCCAGAAAATCAAAATGAATATAAAGTAAAACAAATCAGATTAATTGTTGCCAGGGATGGGAGGTGGATTATACAGGAACATGAAAAACTTTTGGGTGGTTATGAATATATTTGTTATCTTGGTGTGTTTACCTTAAAGTAAATCACTCTGAGTTCAATGTGAAAGATAAGTTTAAAGGCAATGAGTTAGGAAGCAGGAATATTAATTATGAGGTTAATTCATAATTAAGATGAGAAATAACAAAGGCTTAACTAAGGCATTGCTGGTGATGTTGCAAGAAAGAAATTAGAATAAAATATGGAAATTAGGAAACATCAGCTTCATTAAATGAGTATATGTGCATGCTGAAAGAGAAGAATTAAGTATGACTTCTGTATTTATTGTTTACGTGACTTGGTGGTGTCATCAACTGAGTCAGATAATATACGATATAACTTTTTAACTTATTGGAAATGGAATATGTATATATATTTTTCTTTACTCCTGCTACTAAGTACAACTAAAAATCTCAGGCATTGTATCTAAAACAAACATAAAAAGACTCCTAAAGATGAAGAGAAGGTGGCAGACCAGCTTGGACTCTCAGGACTTGAGTAATGACACATTGGTGAGTATACTGGTTTGTTGTTTTGCCTCATATATTCTAACTTGGAACTGAATAAACTGAAAACTCAGATATGTGGTTCAAAACACACTTGAAACAAATGAAACTATAAAATTTCTTAGCAAAGATATGCAAGATAATTATATCAATAATTGTATTATTAGATTAATTGTTGAGAGAAGGTAAAGACATTCACCCAATATAAAATAAATTTTTTGAATAACCCTATAATTTAAGAGTTAATTAAATTCACGACTTAAAAATTGTTCCCCAAGGAAATCTCCAAACCCAGATAGTGTCAATGGAGAATTATACCAAAGGTTTAAAAAAGAATTAGCACCAAATTCAAGTCTCTTTCAGAAAATGGAAGAGAACACTTTCTTTTTTTTTTTTTAAGGGTTTTTTTTTTATTATTATACTTTAGGTTTTAGGGTACATGTGCACAATGTGCAGGTGTGTTACATATGTATACATGTGCCATATTGTTTTGCTGCACCCATTAACTCATCATTTAGCATTAGGTATATCTCCTAATGCTGTCCCTCACCCCTCCCCCAACCCCACAACAGTCCCCGGAGTGTGATGTTCCCTTTCCTGTGTCCATATGTTCTCATTGTTCAGTTCCCACCTGTGAGTGAGAACATGCAGTGTATGGTTTTTTGTCCTTGCGATAGTTTACTGAGAATGATGGTTTCCAGCTTCATCCATGTCCCTACAAAGGAATGAACTCATCATTTTTTATGGCTGCATAGTATTCCATGGTGTATATGTGCCACATTTTCTTAATCCACGCTATCGTTGTTGGACATTTGGGTTGGTTCCAAGTCTTTGCTATTGTGAATAGTGCCACAATAAACATACGTGTGCATGTGTCTTTATAGCAGCATGATTTATAGTCCTTTGGGTATATACCCAGTAATGGGATGGCTGGGTCAAATGGTATTTCTAGTTCTATATCCCTGAGGAATCGCCACACTGACTTCCACAATGGTTGAACTAGTTTACAGTCCCACCAACAGTGTAAAAGTGTTCCTATTTCTCCACATCCTCTCCAGCACCTGTTGTTTCCTGACTTTTTAATGATGGCCATTCTAACTGGTGTGAGATGATATCTCATTGTGGTTTTGATTTGCATTTCTCTGATGGCCAGTGATGATGAGCATTTTCTCATGTGTTTTTTGGCTGCATAAATGTCTTCTTTTGAGAAGTGTCTGTTCATGTCCTTCGTCCACTTTTTGATGGGGTTGTTTGTTTTTTTCTTGTAAATTTGTTTGAGTTCATTGTAGATTCTGGATATTAGCCCTTTGTCAGATGAGTAGTTTGCAAAAATTTTCTCCCATTCTGTAGGTTGTCTGTTCACTCTGATGGTAGTTTCTTTTGCTGTGCAGAAGCTCTTTAGTTTAATTAGATCTCATTTGTCAATTTTGGCTTTTGTTGCCATTGCTTTTGGTGTTTTAGACATGAAGTCCTTGCCCACGCCTATGTCCTGAATGGTATTGCCTAGGTTTTCTTGTAGGATTTTAATGGTTTTAGGTCTAACATTTAAGTCTTTAATCCATCTTGAATTAATTTTTGTATAAGGTGTAAGGAAGGGATCCAGTTTCAGACTTCAAAGTATACTACAAGGCTACAGTAACCAAAACAGCATGGTACTGGTACCACAACAGAGACATAGATCAATGGAACAGAACAGAGCCCTCAGAAATAATGCCACATATCTACAACTATCTGATCTTTGACAAACCTGACAAAAACAAGAAATGGGGAAAGGATTCCCTATTTAATAAATGGTGCTGGGAAAACTGGCTAGCCATATGTAGAAAGCTGGAAGAGAACACTTTCTAACTAATTGTATGAAGGTAATATTACTCTGATACCAAATCTAAATAAAGATAGGCTAATGAGGAAAACTCAGACTAATAGCTCTAATTAATTTGGATTTAAAACTTCTAACACAATATTAGTAAATACAATTTAGCAATATATTAAAATAATTATACACCATGACCAAGTGGGGTTTATTCCAAAGATGCAAGGCTGGTTCATTGTTCAAAATCAACAATTTATTCCCTATGTATTAATAGACTAAGAAATAAAATTATATGACCATACTAATCAATGCAGAAGGAACATTTGACAAAATTCTACATCCATTCATAATAAAAACTCTCAGAAAAATCAGAATATAGGGGAGCTTTCTTTATTTGAAAAATAACTCTAAGAATACTACAGCTAACATCACACATAATGGTAAAAGTGTGAGTGCTTTTCCCCTAAAATTAGGAAATGGGCAAAAATTTTTATTCTCACCACCTTAGTTACAATGCTGGAAGTTCCAGACAATGCAATTAGACAAGAAAAGTAAATAAAATTCAGATCAGAAAGGAAGAAATAAAATTCCTTCTAGTTGCAGTTGACATGATTGTCTATAGAAAATTGCAAGGAGTGTACAAAAACCTCCTAGAACTAATAAGTTATTTCATCAAGTTTGCAAGATAGATCATATTACAAAATTTAATTGTATGTCTATATGCTAGCAATGAACATGTGGACATTGAAATTAAAAGTGCAATACCACTTACAATCACTCAAAAATTAAAATACTTAGTTGTAAATATAACAAAACATGCACTGGACCGGTTTACTGAAAACTACACAACGCTGATGAAATATATCAAGGATTATCTAAATAAATAAAGAGATATGCCACATTCACAATTGGAAGGTTAAACATAGGAAAGATGTTAATTCCTCCAAATTAATATACAAATTTAACACAATTCTTGTAAAAACTTTTGCAAGATTTTTTACAACAACAGGTGATAAAAGTAAATAAATTATAACATTTATAAGTGAAGGCAAAGAAAATAGAATAGCTTATTGTAGTAATTATTTAACAACAAATACATATATCTGTCATCACATTATACACTTTATGTATATACAATTGTATCTGTCTATTATAAGATAAATAAATCTGGAAAAAAGAAAAGAATAAAACATGAAGAATCTTTCTACCCAATTGTATTACATTATATTGCTCTTGGAATCAAGACTGTGTGGTATTGGAGGAAGGACAGAAACAGATTAATGGAACCAAACACAAAATCCAGAATACACATATAGATATGCCAAATTGATATTTTATAAAGATGTAAAAGCAATTCAATGGAGAAAAGAGTCTTTTAAATACATGGTTTTGGAGCAATTAGAAATGTGTAGGCCAACAAATTAAAATACTGAAATACTAAATATACTTAAACATACTTAAAATACTAAACATAAACCCCACTCCTAGAAATTAATGCAAACTGGATTACAGTCTTAAATGTAAAATTATAATATTTCAGAAAAAAATAGGAGAAAGTTTTTAGAATCTAGTGTTGACAAAGAGTTCTTAGAATTGGCATTGAAAACATGATATATAAAAGGAAAAACTGATCAATTGTACCAGACCAACATGAAAAACTTTTGTTTTGTGAACAAACCTGTAAAAAAGATAAAAATACAAGCTACAGATTCTACATATCTGGCAAAGGACTGTTTTCTAGATTATATATAGAAATTTTAAAATAAACAATCCCATTAAAGAGTGGGCAAAAGACATGAACGGACACTTTTCAAAAGAAGACACATATGTGGCCAACAAGTGTATGAAAAAAAGCTTAATATCATTGATCATTAGAGAAATGCAAATCAAAACCACAATGAGATACCATGTTGCATCAGTCAAAATGGCTATAATTATAAAGTCAAAAAATAACAGATGATGGTGAGTTTGCAGAGAAAAAGGAATGCTTATACACTGTTGGAGGGAGTGTAAATTAGCTCAACCGTTGTGGAAGACAGTGTGGTGACTGCTCAAAAACCTAAAAATAGCAATACCATTCCACTCAGCCATCCCATTACTGTGTATATACCCAAAAGAATATAAATCATTCTATCATAAACACACGTGCACACATGTGTTCATTGCAGGACTATTCACAATAGCAAAGACATGGAATCAATGCAAATACCCACCAATGGTAGACTGGATAAAGAAAATGTGGAATTAGGAGTGGCCAGGATGGCCAGCTAGAAGTTGATAATGTGTGTGTCTCTCACGGAGAGGAACCAAAGGGGCAAGTAAATATAGCAACTTCAATTAAAATATTTAGGTACTCGCATTGGGACTAATCAAAGAAACAACTCGATCCATGGAGAACAGAGAAAAGCAAGGGAGGACGATGGCCCACTCGGGAGTGACACAGAGCCAAGGGAACCTCCCTCACCCAGGGAAATGGTGAGTGAACATGTGACCACAGGAAACCACACTTCTTCTATGGAGCTTTGCAAACTTTGGGTCAGGTGATCCCCTTGTGAACCCACTCCACGTGGGCCTTCAGTCTAACACAGAGAGCTACATGGAGTCTGGGCAAAGCATCCACTCACACATGCACGAGACTCAGGAGCTTTAGATACTCCAGCTTTCTGGGCTTCCTGGCAGAAGTAGCTGCAACCCCAGGTGGTTAGACCCCTGTACATACCCCTAAGAAAGAGGTTGAATCCAGGGGGCCAAGCTGCAATGGTCTGTGAGCCCCCCTTCCATTGCACCTCACAGGATAAGACCCACTGGCTTAGTATTCCAGCCAGTTACAGGTAGGAGAGGTGCGTCTCCCTGTGATGGAGCTCCTAGGGGAAGGGGTGGGCTACTATCTCTGCTGTTTGGGTGACTTAGCCATATGGCCTTCAGGCTTTGGAGAGTCCAAACCAAACGGGGGCAGAAGAGATCCCCCAGCACAGCACAGCTGCTTTACCAAAACATGGCCAGATTGCTTCTTTAATTGGGTCTCCAATCCCCTTTCTCCTCACTCGGGAGGGAACTCCCAACCAGGGCCTGCAGCCCCCTCTGCCAGTGTTCTCTAGCCAGTAGAGATTTTAAAGTTCCATGGGAAAGAGCTCCCAGAGGGAGGAGTGGACCATTATCTTTGTTATTTGGATAACTTAGCCATTTTATCCTTTGGGATTTGGAGAGCCCAAGCCAACCTGGGGTGGAAGTGGTACACCAGCACAGCACAGCTGCCCTATGAAAAAGTGGCCATACTGCTTTTTTACGTGGTTCCCTGATCCTGTTCCTCCTCACAGTGTGGAACCTCCCAACCAGGATCTCCAGCTACTTCCACTGGTGTTCTCTGGCTGACAGAGGTTTCAGACCTCCCTGGGATGGGAGGGGTAGGGGTGGGCCGCCATCTCTGCTGTTTGAGCAAATTAGCTATTTCAGCCCTCAGGCTTCAGAGTGTTTGAGGTGGCTGGGGGCTGATGTGGACTCACAACACAGCTGCTCTATGAAAACATGGCCAGACTACTCTTTTAACCAACTCCGTGATCCCATTCCTCCTGACCGAACAAGACCTCCCAACAGGGGTCTTTAGCCACCTCCTACAGGTGTGTTCGGGCTGGCAACAGGCCTCTGCCTTCCTGGAATGAAGCTCCGAGAGGGAGGAGCAGGCTGCCACCTTTGTTGTTTGGCAGCCTTCGCTGGTGATACTTCCAGGCATTGGAAAACGTGAGACAGCTAGGGACTGGAGTGGATGCTCAGCATACGCAGTGACTCTATGGAAAAGTGACCAGACTGCTACATGAGTGCCCATTCCCATATCTCCTCACCAGGCAGGTCCTCCAGGCCTGGGCCTCCAGCCACTCTCTGCCAGAGCTGTCAAGCCTCTCTGGACAGAGCCTCCAGGGGCAACTGAAAGCCTCTCTGCCAATGCCTTTGCAGTAGGCCTCTCCTTGTTACTCTTGAACTAAAAAAAGAGCAAAGACCTTAAGTGCCTATCCACACCTTTAACAACTGGTAGTTGACCCAAGGGGAGTAGGCCTGTCTATCCCCATGGGTTCCACATACCCCACATTGCTCATCACTAGACAGGGAATCCCTGGCTGGGGCCCAGAGCACAGACCATCCATCCTGTGATGATTGCACTGAGTGACTGCTGACCCACATCTCTCTGGGATGGAAGCTCCAGGAGACAAGCAAAGTGGTGGAACAGCAAGCCAGATGATGTGGAGCCCAGGGGGTTTAGTGCAAGAGCATCTGTAGTGGAGCAGGGCCAGAGATGGTCATTCCTCTAGGCTCAACTTGCTCCCACAAGAGGCTTTAGCCCTAGGGAAACCTTTGGACCTGATCTCTGCAGGGACGTCTTGCACATCAAATGGGGCTAGTCCCACCTGAGCACTCCTTGGTCTGCTGGCCTCCTGGGGCCCCAGCCTGGCCATGCCTGCTTATAGGGCAGTCTCAGGTGCCCTGGGAGCCCACACCATAGCTTCTGCACCAGTGGACCATGCCTGCCCCATGGAAAGCTCCAGCAAGGTGGCCCCTACAGGCGTGCACCAGCCTGCACATTCCCTTGCCATAGTGCAGCTTCCCATGAGCCCATGGCAAATCCCCAAGTCGTTTTTTCTGGTGCATGTCTTCATGGCAGGTTTTGCTTTCCTTGCCTGTTCAGCATGCAGAAGTGCAGTACTTCCTGCATCCCAGCCTACTGCTACTGCAGACTTAGCCTTGGCTGGCACAGAGCCAGCAAGCCCTGCCTCTGCCAGTGCTCTGCTTTTTTGTTAATGCTGCACAGAGAACAGGGGATTCTTTTACAACCTGGGCAATCATGCATGCTTGTGGGGCACAGAATAAGCACCCAGGCCTGCACTGGCCAGCATTCCATCACAAACCAGGACCATCTCCACTGCAACAGTGCACACAGTCTCTAGCAGGGTACTCCCATAACCCCAACCCTTGGCTGCCTTGCCTCCACCACTATGGTGAATGCCCACAGGGAGGCAGGTACCCCCTGCATCCACTAGCACTTTGCCGCAGCTGACACACCTCAGTTCCCCCAGTGCAGTAGACTCCAAACCTCAAGGAGCCAGAGAACAAAGGGCCCAATACAAGTCCTGCAGATTTACAGCACACAGCCCAGAAGTTCAGAGATGAATGTTGGATCCCCTAAAATCTTCCAGAAACAAAACCAATTGGCTGAATCCACCTTATATCACAATCAAACACTCAAGGTCATCAAATTGGATAAAAGAAAAAAAATCAAAATGTCGGCAACATCAAAGGTCAAAGGTAGATAAGCCCACAAAAATGAGAATCAGTGCACAAATGCTAAAAACTCAAAAATCCAGAATACCTTCTATCCTCCAAGTGACCACATTAACTCTTCAGCAAGGATTCAGAACTGAGCTGAGGCTGAGATGGCTGAAATGACAAGTACAATTCAGAATATTGATAGGAGCAAAGTTCACTGAGCTACAGGAGTACACTGTAACTCAATGCAAGGAATCAAAAATTATGATAAAAAATTACAGAAGCGGACAGACAAAATAGCCAGAATAGAGAAGAACATAACCGACCTGATAGAGCTGAAAAACACACTATTAAAAAAAAGAATTTCATAATGCAATCACAAGTATTAACAGCAGAATAGACCAAGTGGAGAAAAAAATCTTAGAGCATGAAGACTGGCTTTCTGAATAAGGCAGGCAGACAAGAATAGAGAAAAAAGAATTAAAAGGAATATATAACCACCCCCCAAAAATGAGATTATGTAAAGAGACCAAATCTATGACTGATTGGTGTACCTCAAAGAGATAAGGAGAATGGGACCAACTTGGAAAACATATTTCAGGATATCATCCATGAGAACTTCCCTAATCCAGCTAGAGAGGATAGCGTTCAAATTCAGGAAATGCAGAGAACCCCAGCAAGATGCTCCACAGAAAGACCATCCCCAAGACACATAATCATCAGGTTCTCCAAGGTTGAAATGAAAGAAAAAATGTTAAAGGGAGCTAGAGAGAAGGGCCAGGTAACCTACAAAGGGAAGCCCATCAGTGTTAACAGTGGACCTCTAACTGGAAACCCTAAAAATAAAAGATTGGGTGTCAACATTCAATATTCTTAAGGAAAAGAAATTCCAACTCAGAATTTCTTTTCTCACTAAATATGGAAAGAAAAGACCATTACCCACCGCTACAAAAACACACTGAAGTACATAAACCAGTGACATTATAAAGCAACCACATAAACAAGTCTGCAAAATAACCAGCTAACAATATGACAACAGGATCAAATCCACACATATCAATACTGACTTTAAATGTAAATGGGCTAAATGCTTCAATTAAAAGACACAGCATGGCAAACTGAATAAAGAACCAAGACCCATCAGTATGCTGTCTTCGAGAGAACTATCTCATATGTAATGTCACACATAGGCTCAAATAAAAGGAGGAAAATCTATTAAGAAAATGAAAAACAGAAAAAGAAGGGATTGAAATATTAGTTCTTGACAAAATAGAACTGACAAACATCAAAAAGGACACAGAAAGACGTCAAATAATGGTAAAAGGCTCAATTCAACAAGAAGATGTAACTATTCTAAATATATGCACCCAACACAGGAGCATCTTCATTTATAAGGCAAGTTCATAGAGACCTTCAAAGATTCTTAGACCACCACACAATAATAGTGGGAGATTTTAACACCCCATTGACAATATTAGACAGATTATTGAGGCAGAAAATTAGCAAAGATATTAATGACCTGAACTCAGCACCGGACAAAATGGGCCTGATAGATATCTACAGAACTCTCCACCAAAAAAATAACAAAATATACATTTTTCTCACCACCACATGGGACATATTCTAAAACCAACTGCATAATTAGATGTAAACCTTTCATAAACAAATTCAAGAGAACTGAAATCATAACAAATAGTCTCTAGGACTATGGTACAATGAAACTAGAAATCAAGACTAAAAAGTTCACTCAAAACCATATAATTATACGGATATTGAATAATCTGCTTCTGAATGACTTTTGGGTAAAAAATGAAATTAAGGGAGAAATCAATAAGTTATTTGAAACTAATGAGAAAAAAATACAATATACCAGAATCTCTGAGACACAGCTAAGGCAGTGTTAAGAGAGAAATTTATAGCACTAAATGCCCACAGAAAAAAGTTAGAAAGATCTCAAGTTAACAACCTAACTTCACAATTAAAAGAATTAGAGAACTAAGAGCAAACCAATCCCAAAGCTAGTAGAAGACAAGAAATAATCAAATCAGAGCTGAACTGAAGAAGAGATAAAAGCACAAAAAACCATTCAAAAGGTCAACAAATCCAAGAGCTGCTTTTTTAAAAAAGTAATAAAATAAATAGAATTCTAGATAGATTAATGAAGAAGAAAAGAGAGAATATTTAAGTAAACACAATCAGAAACTACAAGGGGATATTACCACCAACCCCACAGAAATAAAATTATGAATGAATATTATCAACACATTTATGCATATAAATTAGAAAATCTAGAAGAAATGACCAAATTCCTGGACACATATACCCTCGCAAGACTGAGCCAGGAAGAAATTGAATTCCTGAACAGACCAATAATGAGCTCTGAAATGGAGGCAGTAATAAATTACCTACCAACCAATAAAAGCCCAAGACCAGATGGATTCATGGCTGAATTCTACCAAATGTACAAAGAAGATTTGGTACCATTCCTACTGAAATTATTTTAAAAAATTGAGGAGAATGGACCCCTCCTTAATTCATTCTATGAGGCCAGAATCATCCTGATAGCAAAACCTGGCAGCAATACAACAAAAAAAGAATACTTCAGGTCAATATCCTTGATGAACACTGATGCAAAAATCCTCATCAAAATACCAGCAAACTGAATTCAACAGCACATTGAAAAGCTTATTCAGATAATTGCTGGAGGTGGGGGATTCAAGATGGCCTAATAGGAACAACACCTGTTTGCAGTTCCCAGCGAGATGGATGCAGAAGGTGGGTGATTTCTGCATTTCCAACTGATGTACCCAGTTCATCTCAATGGGACTGGTTGGACAGTGGGTGCAGCCCACGGAGGGTGAGCTGAAGTCGGGTGGGATGTTGCCTCACCTGGGAAGAGCAAGGGGTCGGGGAATTTTCTCCCCTACACAAGGGAAGCCATGAGGGTCTGAGCCTGAGGAACTCCAGCACACATACTGAGCTTGTCCCACAGTCTTCACAACCTGCAAACCAGGAGATCCCCTCTGGTGCCTACCCCACCAGGGCCCTGGGTTTCAAGCACAAAACTGGGTGGCCAATTGGGCAGTCACTGAACTGGCTGCAGGAGCTCTTTTTTTTCCCATACCCCAGTGGCGCATAGAATGCCAGTGAAACAGAACCATTTACTCCCCTTGAAATGGGAGCTGAAGCCAGGGAGCCAAGTGGTCTGGCTTGGCAAGTCCCACCCACATGGAGCCCAGGAAACTAAAATCCACTGGCTTGAAATTCTCGCTGTCAGCACAGCAGCAATCTGAGGTCCACCTGGGACATTCGAGCTTGGTGGGGGGAGGGGCATCTGCCATTGCTGAGGCTTGAATAGGCGGTTTTATGATCACAGTGTAAACAAAGTCGCTGGGAAGTTCGAATTGGGCAGAGCCCACTGTAGCTCAGCAAGGATGCTGTGGCCAGACTGCCAGATTTCTCCTCTCTGGACAGGGCATATCTGTAAAAAAGGCAGCAGCCCCAGTCAGGGGCTTATAGCAGACGTAAACCTTCCTGCCTGATGGCTCTGAAAAGTACAGTGGACCTCCCAGCACAGTCTTTGAGCTTTGCTAAGGGTCAGATGGCCTCCACAAGTGAGTCCCTGACCCACATGTATACTGACTAGGAGACACCTCCAAGTAGGGGCCAACAGACACCTCTTACAGGAGAGCTCTGGCTGGCATCTGGAAGGCGTACCTCTGGGTCAAAGCTTCCAGAGGAAAGAACAGGCAGCAATCTTTGCTTCTCTGCAGCCTCCACTGGTGATACCCAGGGAAACAGGGTCGGGAGTGGACCTCTAGCAAACTCCAGCTGACTGGCAGCAGAGGGGCCTGACTGTTAGAAAGAAAATAAACAAACAGAAAGAAATAGCACATCCACTCAAATACCCCATCTGAAGTTCACCGACAACGAAGACCAAAGGTAGATAAATCCACAAAGATAGAAAAAAAAAAAGCGCAAAAAGGGTAAAAATATCAAAACCCAGAATGCCTCTCCTCCTCCAAAGGATCACAACTCCTCGCTAGCAAGGGAACAAAACTGGACAGAGAATGCATTTGATGAACTGACAGAAGTAGCCTTCAGAAGGTGAGTAATAACAAACTCCCCTGAGCTAAAGGAGCGTGTTCTAACCCAATGCAAGGAAGCTAAGAACCTTGAAAAAAGGTTAGCCGAATTGCTAACTAGAATAACTAATGTAGAGAAGAATATACATGATCTGATGGAGCTGAAAAACACAGCATGAGAACTTCTTGAAGAATATACAAGTATCAATAGCTGAATGGATCAAGCAGAAGAAAGGATATCAGTGATTGAAGACCAACTTAATGAAATAGAGAAGACAGGATCAGAGAAAATAAGAATAAAAAGAAAGAACAAAGACTCCAAGAAATCTAGGACTATGTGAAAAGACCAAACCTGTGTTTGATTGGTGTACCTGAAAGTGATGGGGAGAATGGAACCAAGTTGGACAGCACTCTTCAGGATATTATCCGGGAGAACTTGCCCAACCTAGAAAGACAGGACAACATTCAAATTCAGGAAATACAGAGAACACCACAAAGATACTCCTCAAGAAGAGCAACCCCAAGACACATAATCATCAGATTCACCAAGGTTGAAATGAAGGCAAAAATGTTAAGGGCAGCCAGAGAAAAAAGTCAGGTTACCCACAAAGGGAAGCCAATCAGACTAACAGCAGATGTCTCTGCAGAAACCTACAAGTCAGAAGAGAGTGGGTGCCAATATTCGATGTTCTCAAGAAAAGAATTTTCAACCCAGAATTTCATATCTAGCCAAACTAAGCTTCATAAGTGAAGAAGAAATAAAATCCTTTACAGGCAAGCAAATGCTGAGGGATTTTGTCACCACCAGATCTGCCTTACAGAGCTCCTGAAGCGAGCACTAAACATGGAAAGGAAAAACAGGTACCAGCCACTACAAAAACATACCAAATTGTAAAGAACATCGACACTATGAAGAAACTGCATTAACCAACCAACATCCAGCAAAACAACCAGCTAGAATCATAATGACAGGATCAAATTCACACATTACAATATTAACCTTAAATGGAAACAGGCTAAATGCCCAAATTAAAAGACATAGACTGGCAAATTGGATACAGTCAAGACACCTCAGTGTGCTGTATTCAGAAGATCTATCTCATGTGCAAAGACATACATAGGCTCAAAATAAAGGGATGGAGGGATACTTATCAAGTGAATGGAAAGCAAAAAAGAGCATGAGTTGCAGTCCTAATCTCTGATAAAACAGACTTTAATCCAACAAAGATCAAAGGAGACAAAGAAGGGCATTACATTTTGGTAAAGGGATCAATGCAGCAATGAGAGCTAACTATACTAAATATATGTGCACCCAATACAGGAGCACACATATTCATAAAGCAAGTTTTTAGAGACCTAGAGAGAGACTTAGACTCCCACACAATAATAATGTGAGGATTTCACACTCCACTGTCAATATTAGACAGATCAAGGAGACAGAAAATTAACAGTGATATTCAAGACTTGAACTCAGCTCTGGAGCAAGCCGACCTAATAATAGACTTCTACAGAACTCTCCACCCCAAATCAACAGAATATATATTCCTCTCAGCACCACATAGCACTTATTTTAAAATTGACCACATAATTGGAAATAAAACACTTCTCAGCAAATGCAAAAGAATGGAAATCATAACAAACTGTATCTCAGACCAGAGTGCAATCAAATTAGAACTCAGGATAAAGAAACTCACTGAAAACCTCACAACTACATGGAAACTGAACAACCTGCTCCTGAATGACTACTGGGTAAATAATGAAATAAAGACAGGAATAAAGACGTTCTTTGAAACCAGTAAGAATAAAGACACAATGTACCAGAATCTATGGACACATTTAAGGCAGTGTTTAGAGGGAAATTTATAGCACTAAATGCCCACAAGAGAAAGCAGGAAAAATCTAAAATTGATGCCCTAACATCAAAATTAAAAGAACTAGAGAAGCAGAAGCAAACAAATTCAAAAGCTAGCAGAAGACATGAAATAACTAAGAGCAGAGCAGAACTGAAAGAGATAGAGACACAAACAACCCTCCAAAAAATCAATGAATTCAGGAGTTGTTTTTTTAGAAAAATCAACAAAATAGACTACTAGCCAGACTAATAAAGAAGAAAAGAGAGAAGAATCAAGTAGACAAAATAAAAAATGATATAGGGGATATCACCACTGATCCCACAGAAATAAAAACTACCATCAGAGAATACAATAAACACCTCTAGCAAATAAACTAGAAAATCTAGAAGAAATGGATAAATACCTGGACACATACACCCTCAAAAGTCTAAGCCAGAAAGAAGTTGAATCCATGAATAGACCAATAACAAGTTCTGAAATTGAAGCAGTAATTAATAGCCTACCAACCAAAAAAGTCCAGGACCAGATGGATTCACAGCCGAATTCTATCAGAGGAAAAAAGAGGAGCTGCTACCATTCCTTCTGAAACTATTCCAATCAGTAGAAAAAGAGGGCATCCTCCCCAACTCATTTCATGATGCCAGAATCATTCTGATACCAAAACCTGGCAGAGACACAACAAAAAGAGAAAACTTCAGGCCAATATTCCTGATAAATATCGATGTGAAAATCCTCAATAAAATACTGGCAAACTGAATCCAGCAGCACATCAAAAAGCTTATCCACTACAATCAAGTTGGCTTCATACCTGGGATGCAGAGCTGGTTCAACATATGCAAATCAATAAACGCAATCCATCACAAATACAGAACAAATGAGAAAAACCACATGATTATCTCAATAGACGCGGAAAAGGCCTTTGATAAAAATCAACGCCCCTTCATGCTAAAAACTCTCAATAAACTAGGTATCAATGGAACGTATCTCAAAATAATAAGAGCTATTTATGACAAACCCACAGCCAATATCATAATGAATGGGCACAAACTGGAAGCATTCCCTTTGAAAACTGGCACAAGACAGGGATGCCCTCTCTCACGACTCCTATTCAACATACTGTTGGAAGTTCTGGCCAGGGCAATTCGGCAGGAGAAGGAAATAAAGGGTATTCAGTTAGGAAAAGAGGAAGTCAAATTGTCCCTGTTTGCAGATGATATGATTGTATATCTAGAAAACCCCATCATCTCAGCCCAAAATCTCCTTAAGCTTATAAGCAACTTCGGCAAAGTCTCAGGATACAAAATCAATGTGCAAAAATCACAAGCATTTTTATATATCAATAACAGACAAACAGAGAGCCAAATCATGAGTGAAGTCCTATTCACAATTACTACTAAGAGAATAAAATACCAAGGAATTCAACTTACAAGGGATGTGAAGACCTCTTCAAGGAGAACTGCAAACCATTGCTCAATGAAATAAAAGAGGAGAGAAACAAACTTTTACACTTATCTCTTCATTGCTGAACATATTTGTCAAGATTTCAAAATGTCCAGATGTGGAAAGCAAGGTGGAAAGGCCTGAGCCAAGGCTAAGACTTGCTCTTCTAGGGTCAGGCTCCAGGTCCCTGTGGGTCGAGTAGCTCCTGACAGAAGCAAAAAACATGGAAAAAGACAACCATTACCAGCCACTGCAAAAACATGCCAAATTGTAAAGACCATCGATGCTATGAAGAAACTGAATCAACTAACAGTTAAAATAACCAGCTGACATCATAATGACAGGATCAAATTCACACATAACAGTATTGATCTTAAATGTAAATGAGCTTAAAGCCCCAATTAAAAGACAAAGACTGGCAAACTGGATAAAGAGTCAAGATCTATTAGTGTGCTGTATTCAGGAGACCCATCTCACGTGCAGAGACACACATAGGCTCAAAATAAAGGGATGGAGGAAGATCTACCAAGTAAAAGGAAAGCAAAACAAAGCAGGGGTTGCAATGCTAGTCTCTGATAAAACAGACTTTAAACCAACAAAGATCAAAAGAGACAAAGAAGGCCATTACATAATGGTAAAGGGATCAATTCAACAAGAAGAGCTAACTATCCTAAATATATATGCACCCAATACAGGAGCATCCAGATTCATAAAGCAAGTCCTTAGAGACCTACAAAGAGACTTAGACTCCCACACAATAATAATGGAAGACTTTAACACCCCACTGTCAATATCAGACAGATCAATGAGACAGAAGGTTAACAAGAATATCCAGGAATTGAACTCACCTCTGCACCCAGGGGACCTAATAGACATCTACAGAACTCTCCACCCCAAATCAACAGAATATACATTCTACTCAGCACCACATCACACTTATTCTAAAATTGACCACATAATTGGAAGTAAAGCACTCCTTAGCAAATGTAAAAGAACAGAAATCATAACAAACTGTCTCTCGGACCACAGTGCCATCAAGTTAGAATTCAGGATTAAGAAACTCACTCAAAACCACACAACTACATGGAAACTGAACAACCTGCTCCTGAATGACTACTGAGTAAATAATGAAATGAAGGCAGAAATAAAGATGTTATTGGACAACAATGAGAACAAAGACTCAACATACCAGAATCTTTGTGACACATTTAAAGCAGTGTGTAGAGAAATTTATAGCACTAAATGCCCACAAGAGAAAGCAGAAAAGATCTAAAATTGGCACCCTAACACCACAGTTAAAAGAACTAGAGAAGCAAGAGCAAACACATTCAAAAGCTAGCAGAAGGGAAGAAATAACTAAGATCAGAGCAGAATTGAAGGAGACAGAGACATAAAAAACCCTTCAAAAAATCAATGAATCCAGGAGTTGGGTTTTTGAAAAGATCAATAAAATTGATAGACTGCTAGCAAGACTAATATAGAAGAAAAAAGAGAAGAATCAAATAGACACAATAAAAAATAATAAAGGGGATATCACCACCAATCCCACAGAAATACAAACTACCATTAGAGTATACTATAAACACCTGTACACAAATAAACTAGAAAATCTAGAAGAAATGGATGAATTCCTGAACACATATACCCTCCCAAGACAAAACCAGGAAAAAGTTGAATCTCTGAATAGACTAATAACAGGCTCTGAAATTGAGGCAATAATTAATAGTTTACCAACAAAAAAAAGTCCAGGATCAGATGCATTCACAGCCAAATTCTACCAGAGGTACAAAGAGGAGCTGGTACCATTCCTTCTGAAACTATTCCAATCAATAGAAAAAGAGAGAATCCTCCCTATCTCATTTTATATGGCCAGCATCATCCTGAAACCAAAACTTGGCAGAGACACAACAAAAAAAGAGAATTTTAGACCAATATTCCTGATGAACATCAATGGGAATATCCTCAATAAAATACTGTCAAACCGATTCCAGCAGCACATAAAAAAGCTTATCCACCACGATCAAGTTGGCTTCATCCCTGGGATGCAAGGCTGGTTCAGCATATGCAAATCAATAAATGTGATCCATCACATAAACACAACCAATGAGAAAAACCACGTGATTATGTCAATAGTTGCAGAAAAGGCCTTCGACAAAATTCAACAGCCTTCATGCTAAAAACACTCAATAAACTAGGCATTGATGGAATGTATCTCAAAATAATAGAATCTATTTATGACAAACACCCCGCCAATATCATACTGAATGGGCAAACCTGGAAGCATTCCCCTTGTAAACCAGCACAGTACAAGGATGCCCTCTCTCACCACTCCTATTCAACATAGTGTTGGAAGTTCTGGCCAGGGTAATCAGGCAAGAGAAAGAAATAATTCAATTAGGAAAAGAGGAAGTCAAATTGTCTGTGTTTGCAGATGATATGATTGTATATTTAGAAAATCTCATTGTCTCAGCCCAAAATCTCCTTAAGCTGATAAGCAACTTCAGCAAAATCTCAGGATACGAAATCAATGTGTAAAAATCACAAGCATTCCTATACACCAAGAACAGACAAACACAGAAACAAATCAAGAGTGAATTCCCATTCACAATTGCTACAAAGAGAATAAAATACCTAGCAATCCAACTTACAAGGGATGTGAAGGACCTCTTCAAGGAGAACTACAAACCACTGCTCAAGGAATTAAAACTGGAACAAAACAAATGGAAGGACATTCCATGCTCATGGATAGGAAGAATCAATATCTTGAAAATGGCCATACTGCCAAAGATAATTTATAGATTTAATGCCATCCCCATCAAGCTCCCAATGACTTTCTTCACAGAATTGGAAAAAAAAACTTAGTTTCCTATGGAACCAAAAAAGGGCCCACATTGCCAAGACAATCCTAAGCAAAAAGTGCAAACCTTGAGGCATCACGCTACCTGATTTCAAACTATACTACAAGGCTAGAGGATCCAAAACAGCATGGTACTGGTACCAAAGAAGATATATAGACCAATGGAACAGAACAGAACAGAGGCCTCAGAAATAACACCATACATCTACAGCCATCTGATCTTTGACAAACCTGACAATAACAAGAAATGGGGAAAGGATTCCCTATTTAATAAATGGTGTTGGGAAAACTGGCTAGCCATATGTAGAAAGCTGAAACTGGATCCCTTCCTTACACCTTATAGAAGAATTAATTCAAGATGGATTAAAGATTTAAATGCTAGACCTAAAACCGTAAAAACCCTAGAAGAAAAAACCTAGGCAATACCATTCAGGATAGAGGCATGGGCAAGGACTTCATGACTAAAACACCAAAAGCAATGGCAACAAAAGCCAAAATTGACAAATTGCATCTAATAAAACTAAAGAGTTTCTGCACAGCAAAATAATAATAATAATAATAAAACAAAAAAAAACCTATCATCAGAATGAACTGACAACCTACAGAATGGGAGAAAAATTTTTGCAATCTATCCACCTGACAAAGGGCTAATTGAATGTACAAAGAACTTAAACAAATTTACAAGAAAAAAACAAAAAAAAAACATCAAAATTTGGGCAAAGTCTATGAAGAGATACTTCTCAAAAGTAGACAATTATGCAGCCAACAGGCATAATGCTCACCATCACTGGTCACTAGAGAAATGCAAATCAAAACCACAGTGAGATACCATCTCACTGCGGTTAGAATAGCGATCATCAAAAAGTCAGGAAAGAACAGATGCTGGAGAGCTGTGGAAAAATAGGAATGCTTTTACACTGTTAGGGGAGTGTAAATTAGTTCAACCATTGTGGAAGATTGTGTGGGAATTCCTCAAGGATTTGGAACTAGAAATACCATTTGTCCCAGAAATCCCATTACTGGGCATATACACAAAGGATTATAAATCATTCTACGATAAAGACACATGCACATGTACGTTTATTGTGGCACTATTCACAATAGCAAAGACTTGGAACCAACCCAAATGTCCATCAATGATAGACTGGATTAAGAAAATGTGGCAGATATACACCATGGAATACTATGCAGCCATAAAAAAGGATGAGTTCATGTCCTTTGCAGGGACATGGATGAAGCCAGAAACCATAATTCTCAGCAAACTATCACAAGAGCAGGAAACCAAACACTGCATGTTCTCACTCATAAGTGGGAGTTGAACAATGAGAACACATGGACACAGGGAAGGGAATATCACACACTGGTGCCTGTTGGGGAGTGGGGGGCTAGGTGAGGGATAACATTAGGAGAAATACCTAATGTAGGTGATGGGTTGATGAGTGCAGCAAACCACCAAGGCACGTGTACACCTATGTAACAAAACACGTTCTGCACATTTAACCCCAAACTTAAAGGATAATAATAATAAAAAAGAACCACAACCAAAAAAGAAAAGCTTATTTATCATAATCAAGTAGGCTTTAATGCTGGGATGCAAGTTTGGTTCAATATATGCAAATCAATAAATATGATTCATCACATAAACAGAACTAAAGACAAAAACCATGTAATTATCTCAATAGATGGAGAACAGGCTTTCAGTACAATTAAACATTCCTTCATGTTAAAAGTTCTCAACAAACAAGATTTTGAAGGAACATACTTCAAAATAATGAGAGTCACTTATGACAAACTCACAGCCAACATCATACTGAATGGGCATAAGCTGGAAGCATTTCCCATGAGAGCTGGCACAAGACATTGATTCCCTCTCTGACCACTCCTATTTTACATAGTATTGGGAGTTCTAGCCAGGTCAATCAGGCAAGAGAATAAAATAACAGCATCCAAATAGATAGCAAGGAAGTTTTAATCTATAAAATATTGCTGAAAGAAATTAAAGATAGCTAAATAATTGAGGGCTTATGTATGCATGTGTATATGTATATATCATATTCATGATTGGAAGACCCCACTTTGAAAAAGTGTCAGCTGTCCCCAAATTGGTTGATAGATTCAATGGAATCCTAATAAAAATCTAAGCATATCTTTTTTTTTCTGTACTCTGATAATAACATTTACACAGATATGCTAACAATCTGAAATATCAAAACACAATCTTTAATAGATGAAACAAAACGACTGGGCTTTCACTTTTTTCACCTTTTGACTTTAATTAAAAAACCTTATCATCAAGCAAAAAAAATCCAATTAGAAAATGGACAGAAGACATGAAAAGATTTTTCACCAAAATGAATATATAGATGTCATATAAGCTTATGAAACTGTTTCAGGCACTAGGGAAATGCAAATTTAAACTATGTTAAGCTATCACTTTACACCTATTAGAATGGCTAAAATTTAAAAAAAAATGGTGACTGTAAGAAATGCCGCTGAGCATGCACTGAAACTGGATGACATATATTGCTAGTGGCATAAAATGGCATAGCCACTTTACAAGATTATTTGGAGCTTAAAAAAAAAAACTAAACTAAAAATGCATCTACCATATGACCCAGCAATTGCACTCTTAGGTATTTATCTTAGAGAAATTAATACCTTTGTTCACACAAAAAGTTGTACATGAATGTTTACAGCAGCTTTATTCATAATAACCAAAAGATGTAAATGAATAAAAACCTTACAGATATCTTTCAATAGTGAAAAGGTTAAACAAACCATGGCACATCCATGTAATGGAATACTAGGTAACAATGAAAAATAAATGATTATTGATACACATACAACCTGGATGGATCTCCAGTGATTGTGCAGAGTGAAAGAAACAAACCTCAATTGGTTATAATACTGCACAATTTGTTTTATTTGACAATCTTGAAATGAAATCATACAAATGGAGAACAGATTGGTGGTAGCCATGGAATAATGAGGGGATTGGGCAGGGGTGTGAACATAAAAGGACAACATGAGAGATCTGTGTTGTGAAAAAAATGTTCTAGTTAATACTTCAGTATTCTCATTATGACATTGTACTTATTTGGAGGATGTTACCATTGGGGGAAAATGAGTAAAGGGCACCTGGAATCTCTCTGTATTATTTCTTACAGCTTCTTGTAAATCTACAATTATCTTAAAATAAAAAGTTTAATTAAAATAATGTATGCAAAATAAGCCTATTTGGTGGTGGACATGGTCAAAAGTTTATCATTTCTTATTTACTCACCTATTGTGTTACACTTATTAAGACACACCCACTTTTGCCTACTTTAAGCACAAGTTTATAGTTACTAAGACATACATTTCTTTTTATATTAGTTAATATTTGGGAATGGGTAACAAGAAATTTGATTTACATAGTTGTATATGTGCATGTGTGCATCCTCAGGTATAAGTTCATATTTTCATTATGAGTATATGTATTTTTATGTGTTTTTTAAATGTTTATTTTAGGTTTAGTGGTACATGTATAGGTTTGATATATTGGTAAATTGCATGTCATGGAGGTTTGGTGTGCAGATTATTTTGCCATCCAGGTAATTTGCATAGTACCAGTCAGGTAATTTTTTGGTCCTCAGCCTCCTCTCTCCCTCCACCTTCAAGTAGGCTGTGGTGTCTGTTTTTCCCTTCTTTGTGGCCATGTGTCCTCATTGTTTAGCTCCCACTCATAAGTGAGAACATGCAGTATTTGGTTTTCTGTTCCTGTGACAGTTTACTTAGGATAAGGGCCTCCAGCTCCATCCATGTTTCTCCAAAGGACATTATCTCATTCCTGTTTATGGCTGTGTAGTATTCCATGGTGTATATGTACCACATTTTTGTTATCCAGTCTAATGTTGATGGGCATTTCGGTTGATTACATGTCTTTGTTATTGTGAATAGGGCTGCAAAGAACATACAGACGCATGTGTTTTTGTGGTCGAACAATTTATATTCCTTTGTGTGTATACCCAGTAATGAGATTGCTTGGTCAAATGGTAATTCTTCTTTCAGTTCTTTGAGAAATAAACAAGATGCCTTCCACAATGGTTGAACTAATTTATATTGCCTATAACAGTGTATAAGCTTTTCTTTTTCTGTACAACCTCACCAGCATGTGTTAGTTTTTTGACATTTTAATAATAGCCATTCTGACTATGTGAGATGGTATCTCATCGTGGTTTTGATTTACATTTCTGTGACGATTAGTGATGATGAGCATTTTTTAAATGTTTTTTGGCCACTTGTATGTCTTCTTTTCAGATGTGTCTGTTTATGTTTCTCACTCGCTTTTTAATGGGGTTATTTGTTTATTGCTTGTTAAGTTTCTTAGAGATTGTGGATATTAGATCTTTGTTGGATGTTTGTGAATATTTTCTCCCATTCTGTAGGTTGTTTGTTTACTCTGTTGATGGTTTCATTCTTTCTGTGTGGGTTGATGTTCCTTCAACTGTAGCGTAATATGAGTATAATCAGTTGACTTCTTTTCTGAATGTTTTCAGCAGTCTAAGCATTTTTGCAGGATCTTTATTTGTAGCTTAGTTCTTGTCCTTGGGTTAACTGGGGGATCTATTAACAGTATTTTCGGTTGTTGAAATTTGGTTGTAAGTGTAATGGCTAGTAGGTATGCTCTTGCTTAGCCATGTGGCTCCCCTGTATTTCCTCATGATTGCCATCAAATTTTCTCTTACTGTTCTGAAAGTGTAGGCTCCTCTCCCACTAAAGTGCTGTCTGTAGACCTCTGTTTGGCACTTGCGAGCTGTACAGCACAACCTTGTGGTGAGCTCATCTTTATTTTCCTTCTCCACTTTGGAGGCAGCAGGGGACAAGACCTTGGCAGTGGCTATGGCAGAGGGTCTTTCCCGTGTCTTTTGGTGCTCTACCCTAGAGAAATGCAGAGTGGATACCAACTGGTGCAATCAGTCAAGGGCGGGGGCAGCTGCGTTTTTGGCCCAAGCCATGGGGACCTGCCTGGTAATGGGAAGGGGATTGTGGAGGGAACAGACCAGCCTCTTCTCCTTATGGTGGCTGTGGCTTGCTGGAGGTGTGGTTAAAGCACTCTGCGTCTTTGCTTCTTTCCCAGTCTGAGGGCAGCAAGGGCACTACCATTGCAGTGGCAGGGGCAGAAAGACTTTTGGTTGTCTCTGGGAGCTCCATCTCAGAAAAAACAGAGTCACTGCTACTGGGGATGTTCAGCCAGGGGGTGAGGCAACTGTGCTGCTGGCCTGAGGTAGGGACCCCGCTTGGTGAAGAGTGGGGATTTGAGGGATAACAGGGAGGAGAGAGTGGGCTCTTCTTTGTATGGTGACTGTGTCTTGCTAGAAATGTGAATAAAGCCCTCAGGATCTTCATTTCTTCTCCAGTCTGAGGGCAGCAGGGGAAGAACCACTGCAATGGCAGTGGCAGAGGGGCTGTCAGTTGCCTCTGGGAACCCCTCCCCAGGGAAATACAAAGCCACTAGCAGAGGGAATGCTCAGCCAAGGGTGGGACGTCTGCGTAGACCCAGGCTTGGGGCCCTGCTTGGTGAAGAGTGTGGGGTGGGAGCCTACATGGAAGAGAAACTGGGCTCCTCTCTGTATGGTGGCTGCAGCATGCTGGAGGCTCCAGTGTAGCAACTCGACCTTTTGTTTTATTCCCTGGCCTGAGTGCAGCAGAGCAGTACCACTGCAGCTGCAATGGCAGAGAAGCTGTGGGCTGTCTCTGGGATTTCCTCCTCAGAAACGCAGAGCTGCTACCGAGTGAAGTGTTTATGTGGAAGTAGAGTGATTGTGCTTGGGGCCCAGGTCAAGAGGCACTGCTCAGTGAAGAGTAGCGGAGGTGGGGACACACGTGAAAACAGTCTGGCCGCTTTTCCTTTAAGGTGACTGCACTGTGCTGTGGGTTCGCGTCAGTCCCCAACTTCTATACTACCTCCAGAGCCTGATGAGAGCATGAGCGTGGATAAACGTCAGCTTGCCTGCTCCCTCTGGGAGCTCTGTCCCAGGGAAGTGCAGAGCTGCTTCCAGCCTGAGAACTCAGGCAGGGCTGGGGTAGACTTGTTAGTGTCCCAAGCTAATGGGCCTTATCCTGCGGCGTGCCCGGGAGGAAAGCCTGCAATCTGTTCCTACTCTGCCCTGTGGATTCGGCCCCTTTCCTGAGGGCCTGAGGGGGAACCTGGCCTGCCCTGTTGCTGGAGCTGCAGCCACTAGTGCCAGGATCGCCGGGGATTCAAGGATCCTGGGACTCCATGCATGCCCCAGCGGTGGCTTTGCCCAGACTCCACGTAGCTCTCCGTGTCAGTCTGGAGTCCCCAGTGAAGCATAGTGGTGGGAGTCATGGGGAATTTCCTGAGCTCATGATGCAAAGGTCCATGTCAGAAGTGTGGGTTCCCGGGGACTCACTCCCTCACCATTTGGGTGGGCAGCGTCGCTTCTCCATGGGTTGCGCTGTTTCCCCAATGAAGTCCAAAGTGTCCACTTGGATGTTCTGGTTGAAGAGGTAGTGTCCACACTCGACTCTTCTCTCTCAGAGCAGCTGCACACTAGCTGCTTCCAGTCAGCCATCTTGGTCCCCTTCTAGGTATGTTTATTGACATGGGTGTGTATTTTCATATGCATGTATAGTTGTGTTTATCTATGTGGGTTGTAGTGGGTTGAGTGCTTTGCACATCTGTGTGAGAGGGCATACTGCCAGGAGTTATCAAACAAATTATGATGGCTCTATTCATTCATCTATGAATTAAATAAACATTATTTGAGCACCTATTCTGTTCTAGCCTCTGGTGGTATAGAGAAGACTAAGACAGAATCCTTGCCTTAAGAAATTTCCATGCTTTTGGGGAGGGGAATATTTAATTACAGTGCAGTGTATTGAGTACGATGATAGGGTAAAACGATAGGGTAAAATACATTGTGGTGTAGAAAATAGAAAGGAAGTGAATCTAATCAGACTAGGATTCCAGTAGTCAGAAAAAGCTTCCTAAAAATTGATGTCTGAGTTAAATCTTGAGATTTGATTAGTTGTGTATGTTTCAGAGGGGCAGCAAGAGGGAGACTGAAAGTGGATACCAGATATAGGACTATTATACAGTATATATAGTTAAGGGCAGCGTCTTCAAGGTGTAGAGAATGTGCAAGCACCTCTGGGAGTAGACAGGTGATACACTGGAGTGAGGAAAATACTAGGACTTTAATAAATTCTATCCTTCAATTATATTTTTTTGTTCTACAATATACATTTTGCATGAATCTAGTAGCATATAATCTTAATATTTGTGTTAGCACAGTACAATATAGTGAGTAAGTAAATAAGTACAAATAAAAAGCGGTTGCAATTTGGAGACCACTGTTTTAGGAAATTGCAAGTAGTTTGATATAGTTGGAGCAAGGGTGTGTGTGTGTGTGTGTGTGAAAAAATGGCAGGAGGTAAATCCAAGTGTGTGTGTGTGTGTGTGTGTGTGTGTGCGTGTGTGTGAAGAAATGGCAGGAGGTAAATTCAAGGGAGCCAGCAATCATCATGCCTTCAATCACCATGACTCCATGCTAGAATCTATCTGCACATTAGAAAAATTTCTACAAATAAAATCACAAAGGAGGGACAATATAGGTGAATTGTTGACAGTTGACAGAATACACTGAAGACAATAACACAAAGGTAAAATTTCATAGACTTGTCTGCATAAACATTTAAAATGTCTTTGTTTAAACATAACTTTTAATGATAGAAAATCAACATATAAGGCATATACTAACAAAATGAAATCCCTTTCTATATTAAAAACTCTTAAAAATTAGCTTTAAAAAGATAAAACCTCCAACAATATGTAAAGTATTATGAATCAATAAAAATAGAAAGCTTAAAAAGCTGTAGAAGCTCAAAAGTCAATAGAAAAATGTATGGTAGACCTGAATAGGCAATATACAATAAAACAGATATAAATGGCCTATAAGCATATGAAAAACGTGTTCATTATTACTCTAAACCAAATAAGTATAAAAAAATGAAGACCACTTTTTTACCTATGAAATTGGTAAAGAGGATAATAAATAGTTTCATGAGGGTATGAAAGACAGGCCAGATACATACAATATGAATAGGAGCATAAATTACTTTACCAGAAAAAAATAAAACTGAATTTTAGTGAGTGATTTTGAAAGAGAGTAGATTGAAGTCAGCATAGTACCAATTGGGCAAGTACTACATAATAATAGCAGTGATAATAATAATAGTGGCAATGATAATGGAGAGTAGAGAACAGGTTGCAGACATAGTAAGGATGTAAGATCTATAGTGTTAACTGAGGATTAGGAAGAAGTCAAGGATAACTCCTGAGAATCCATCTTTGATTTTTAAACAGATGGTGATTTACATGAATGCTCCCTGACTTTACTAAAGAGATCACGCGCACACACACACATAGTTATCACATAGTATTTCAGTTTTGTTTTTTCCTTTTTGAGACAAAAGGTGATTTCTCCTGTCTCTTTTATTTATACTCAGAAAAATGGACAGTATCCATTTCTTTGCCCAGCGCAAATGAATATAAATCACTATGATGTGCTAGAAAGGAAATGTCAAAAGCTTTATACACATACTTTGGTACTGGCATAAAGGCAGACAATTACACCAATGAAACAGAATGCAGCACAAGTAAAAACTCTTCCATATACAGTCAAATGAAAAGTTATTTTTACACCATTTATTGCAGCATTATTCACAAAAGCCAATAGGTGAAAGCAACCCAAACTTCCCTCACCAAATGAATGGATAAATATAATTTGGAATATAAAAATAACAGAATAAGGTTGGGTGTGGTGGCTCATGCCTGTAATCCCAGCACTTTGTGAGGCCAGGGCAGGAGGATCACCTGAGGTCAGGAGCTCAAGACCAGCCTGGCCAACATGGCAAAACCCCGTCTCTACTACAAATACAAAAATTAGCTGGGTGTGGTGGTGGGTGCTTATAATCCCAGCTACTTGGAAGGCTGAGGCAGGAGAATCGCTTGAACCCGGGAGGCAAAGGTTGCAGTGAGCCAAGATGGTGCCACTGCACTCCAGTGGCACTCCAGCCTGGGCGACAGAATGAGACACCATCTCATAACAAAACAAAACAACAACAACAACAACAACAAAAAACCCAGAATATTACTCAGCTTTTAAAAAGCAGGAAATGTAACATCTATTTTTTTTTTTGAGACGGAGTCTCACTCTGTCGCCCAGGCTGGAGTGCAATGGCGCAATCTCGGCTCACTGCAAACTCCGCCTCCCGGGTTCACGCCATTCTCCTGCCTCAGCCTCCCGAGTAGCTGGGACTACAGGCGCCCGCCACCACGCCCAGCTAATTTTTTGTATTTTTAGTAGAGACGGGGTTTCACCATGGTCTCGATCTCCTGACTTCGTGATCCGCCCGCCTCGGCCTCCCAAAGTGCTGAGATTACAAGCGTGAGCCACCACGCCCGGCCAACATCTATTTTAAAGATAAATCTTAATTGTCTTACGATAAGTGTAATAAGTCCATCACAAAAAGTATGAATCCACTTATACGAGTTATCTAAAGTAGTTACACTTTTAAAAAGAGAAAATAGAATGGCATTTGTAAAGGGCCAGTCAATGAGGAAAACAGGTAGTCGATTCACATATAGTATGTATTCATTTTGCAAGATAAAAAAGGTTCTGGTGATATGTTGCCAACAATGGCAATATACTCAACATGATCTAACTATTAATATAAAATTAAAATATTTAAGATTGTAAAAAAAAATAGAAGCTTTACATCCATATGTGATTTAATCTTCATAACACCATATGGCAGCTGTTATTCTACTTTACAGATGAGAAAACACACGCAGGGACATTAAGTGATTTGTTCAAGGTCAAAAACATAATGAGTGCTGGATCTAGGATTTGGATTCAGATCTGTCTGGTCAGTGCCCAATCTGTGAGCATTCTTTGTACCTCAGGCTCACATATTGGTCATTTACAACTTAAATAAAGTAACAAAAGTTAGGCAAAGTAAATATTTTCATTTTGACAAAACCTTTCTCTGGTAAAGAAGGTTCATTCAGCTACAGGTTTTGCTCAGAACTGTAATGGAGCCTAGATTATGACAACCTACTTTATCAGATTTGTTTACTGGATCTGCTAGATATGCCTGTCATGTTTAACCTGCTTTCTACCAGGTGCTTGAATTAGGCTAGAAGTGCTGTGATGACACTTTCAGTATCAACCTAAGTTCTGCAGGTGAAAAGACAGTGACCTGGATGACTTTGTCATTTCACCTACCCAAGACCTTAAATGCCAAGCTCGAATCCCTATCTTCAATGCTCATTATTTCATAATCACATATCTTCAACCTACAAACCTGTATTGACTTCACATCAAGCCCTATGTTAGGCTCTGGCAATACAAAGAGGAATTAGAATGACCTTGTTCTTCGAGGAGTTTATATCTAGATGGGGCATAGACCCCAAAACCTAACACATAACAGAGGGTTGTTAGTGCTATGATTTTGTTAATCTATGGAGTGCAGGGTTACAAAAGAGTGGCATCACACCCAGTTGTAAGTTCAGGGAAGACTTACTGGAGGAGGTGGTACTTGTCCTGAACTAGATGAAGAGGTTGGGAAAGCAGATGCAAAGATTAGGAGGGAAGAGACACCTTTCGGATAGTTGTTTGTCAGGAGCTTAGCATGTGAGGGATGGAAGGGGTTAGGGATGAAGCATAGAGTTTTTCAGACACCAGTCATGAGAGTCGAATGCCAGACAAAGTAGATGGGTCTTGAATCTGTGGAAAATGGAGAATTATTGCGGAGTTATTGGCAGGGGAGTAATATTGTCAGATTTACATATTAGAAACAACACTCTATAAATAAAGGCAGGGTGATCAGCTAGATTATTTGTAGAAATTCATGTAAACGTCAGTGAGATCTGAGCCAGACTGAGTTGAGAGGGAAGGGCTGGATTCTCTCATGAGAATAAGAGAAATGGAAGAATCTGAGGTGATTCTAGATTTTTGGCATGGCTGACTGGGTGGATGAAAATTCCATTTGTAAACCTGTAGGGGCAGCAGTTTGGGGTAGAAAAGGATGAGTTTTGGACTTGTTGAGTTTGAACGATCTGGAAGACATTCACATGGAGATGTCAAAAATGCATTTCCAGTGTCCAGTTTAGGAGACAGATGGGCTGGAGATTTGATGTTCATCAGTACTACCTGTTAGTGATCTTATAAGAATTAAATAATATGCATATGGAAAATATATATGCTTGCCATTTAGTTGTTTGTTGAGCATACTGAATATTTGTATACAAAGGTATACTTACAACACTTTTTTCACAAGCACAACTGAAATAAACTATAACAACTACCACTTATACTATTTACCATAAATTGTGCTAAATGTTTTTACTTATTATCTAGTGTTTGTGGTAACCCTTTGATATACGAGTAGTTATTCCCATTTTTTTCTTATGAGTAAACTGACTAGGAGATATAGTGTAAGTTGGCCAGGGCTACACAGTAGCAGAACTGGGGAATTCCAAGGCCAGTGTTCTTTCTTTTTATTTTATTTCATTTTATTTTATTATTTTTATACTTTAAGTTTTAGGGTACATGTGCACAATGTGCAGGTTTGTTACATATGTATACATGGGCCATGTTGGTGTGCTGCACCCATTAACTCGTCATTTAGCATTAGGTATAGTGTTCTTTCTTATGACTCACTTTCTGTCTTGGGTTACAACAGCACTTAACGACAGGTAGCATTGCACACAGGCAGCTGCTGGGAAGTCTCCGCCTCCATCTCTGGCTAGGAGCCCTGCAGGTGATAATAAACAAGCTCCTGTGGAATTGTGGGTAGACACTGGACTTGTAAACTAAAAGCTTCGTAAGTACCTCTTTGCTTAGCATTTTTCTCGTCCTTTCCCCAGGGTGCACATAACCCTCAAGCACTAGGACCTTGCGGAATCCAGGCTGCGATGGCACCTTCATTTACCGCCCGCATTCAGTTGTTCCTCTTGCAGGCGCTAGGCTTTCTCATAGGCTTAGTAGGCCGAGCAGCTTTAGTCTTAGGGGGCCCAAAATTTGCCTCAAAGACCCCTCGGCCGGTGACTGAACCATTGCTTCTGCTTTCGGGGATGCAGCTGGCCAAGCTGATCCGACAGAGAAAGGTGAGAGTGCAATTCAGAAGAGGCTGGAGGGACGGGTCTTTTAGCGGGATCCAGGGAGCGTAGTGGTGGCGGTGGTTGCGGTTTCCTTTCCATTCTCTACTAGGGCGACTTGACTTAGGAGAGGCATTTATTGGGGATGAAGGGAGACTTCTGGGTGTTGTAGTACGTTTATTTTTACCGAGGACATTTACTGTGGGCATGGGTTGGACTATTTTGGTACCCTCATAGTCCTTCCTATCCGTTTGTCCTATTTGTGCATAATTACTCTGTGTGGGGTAAAGCAGGGGTGAGTTTCAAACTGATTCTCAGCCATGGAAAGTCAGTCTCTCTCTTTCTCTCTCCCTCTCCCTTTCTCTCTCTCTATTCCTCCGTCTCTCACAGGCCCCAAATCAACCTGCTGCTTACCATTCAACCAATTCTTTTTAAAATTGATTTAAAATAAAAGTAGTACTTGGTCTAGGATAGTAAAAGCTGTGTCTACCATATATTTAGTGCATAGTATATGTGAAATACTCTGCCTGGGTACTTAAACATATTCTATTTCACGGATATAGTTATATAGGCAGTATTCATATTTTATGCATAAGGAAACTGAAGTAAAATGATTTGCACAAAAATTGTTGAAAGTTCTAAGTTAAAAAAATTAAGTAGCTCATTCGTTCTCTCTAGAGTTGTGCAGGCAGGATTATTCATATCTGTCATATAAATGATTAGTTACTTGGAGATCTTGGGCTACAGTCTAGTATTGTTTATTTATACTCCGCTTGTTTTCATCTCTCTGCTGTTTCATTTGTTTTTCCTCATTGCTTTATTTCCAGAATCTACAATACTACTTAACAAAGAATAGGCATGCAGCGAATACTTACTGAGTATCTCAGTATGTGTTCCAGAATGTATGAATTATTAATATTTGTATTGTACTCCTGGTTACCTTTCAAAGACATATCCTGTCTTCTTGCCGTAACCCTCCCCAGCCTCTACCCACTCATGCATGCTTTTCTACCAGTTAGGGAGGCAATGGGATGTATTCGGTTGGTGCAAAAGTAATTGTGATTTTGTAATTGAGATTTTGACATTACTTTTAATGGCAAAAATCACAGTTACTTTTGCACCAACCTAATAGTAGAAAGATGATATATTTCAAATTTTGGACTGTCTGTTTATGGCTCTGTGACCTTGTGCCACAGCAATTGCAGATAATACATATCAAGCACCTGGCACATAGGAGATTGCGTAACATAATGATTAGAAGGATGGACTCTAGAGTCAGACTCCCTGGGTTCAGAAATCCTAGATTTTCTACAATCTAGCTCTGTGATCTTAAAAACATTTCTTTTTTTTTTTTTTTGAAACAGAGTCTCGCTTTCTTGCCCGGGCTAGAGTGCAGTGGCGCGATCTGCAAGCTCTGCCTCACGGATTCACGCCATTCTCCTGCCTCAGCCTCCTGAGTAGCTGGGACTACAGGCGCCCGCCACCACGCTTGGCTAATATTTTGTATTTTTAGTAGAGACGGGTTATCACCGTGTTTGCCAGGATGGTCTCGATCTCCTGACCTCGTGATCCACCCGCCTTGGCCTCCCAAAGTGCTGGGATTACAGGCGTGAGCCACTGTGCCCAGCCTTAAAAACATTTCTTAACTTTTTGTGTCTCTGATATCCTTTAAGAAAAATGGATTTGATAGTAGAATCTACCTTTTAGAGTTATTGTCATGAATTAAATGAATTCATATATGTAAAACTTATAGAACATTGGCATACTAGTCCTATATAAATATTAACTATTACTATTATTACTATCATCAGGTTTTTGGTAACTAGCCATTTTTTATTCATGCTTGCCCATGAGACGAGATGATCTAGATATAGTTTATCTAGATTTATAAAAATGTTCTGAAGGGGAGAAGTGGAGTGGATACAAAGTTTTATTTATCCCTTAGTTTCTGCCTTTTTTAAACATGGAAATATTGTTACTGCAAAACAACTAAATTTCTTAAACACCTACCATGTGTCACTTGATAAGGCAAATATTTTACTTAGATTTTTGTAAATTGAATCTTCATAATGACATTTTGAGGTACGTATAATTATCCATCATCTTACAGAGAAGGAAAATAAAGTTAAGAGCTTTCTAATAGCTTGCCCAATACCACATAGCTGGAAAGTGGTAGAGCCAGGTGAATCTTACTAATTTTTGTTGGCACTTTATGGAAGAGTATGCTTCTTGATAACGAGCTCTGATTGAACAGTCAGTTTCCTGTGAGTCAGTGTCTACTGTCTTTTGTTTGCTTTTGTGTCCCTATGATTACTCTTCTATTATTCAGAATTCAGGCTACCACTATGTCATCTGAACCTCCACAGCCTCAGTTGGTATCCAAGGTTGGGCCTTGCCAAAAATACATCAACTTATGGCCACCAACATACATAGCCTGGTCATCGTTTTTGCACATTTGGATATTTGATTTTGTTGATGATCCGAAAGTCAATGAGATTTTGAAACCATAAGTCCCACCCTTTATTCATCTCCTTTGTTAGGAGACAAGGGTAGAAAGAGGCTTCATTGCATGACCTTTTTTACTCTCAGATTTTTGAAACGTGTGCTCATGTTACCTATTTATAATAAATATAATCAATACTTTAGAAAATTAGAAAAAAGTGTTTTCAGTTTTTAGATAAGTAATAAAAAATATCACTAGTTCCTCCTTTAGTCTGTCCATACGGAGTAATATGGTGCAGCCATTAATAAGTATGAAGTTGATCTGAAGGAACAGATATGTAAATAGTTCTGAATTATGTTAAGTGGTAAAAATATAAGGTACTGAACAATGAATATAATATGATTCCTTTTGTGTGAAGAAGGGAGAGAGAGCTCAAGAGAGGGGAGAAGGGAATAAGGGAGTGAGGGAGGGAAAGAGAGAGAGAGTGAGAAGCTTTCACTTTTCATTTGTACTTTTCTGTAGTGAGTGGATTTTCTAATCATGTACCTAGTCTTCATTTCTCTTATGACGGCAAGGTTCATTTGGAATAAGCAAACACAAATATCCAGGCTCAGCTATGTGACTTTGGTTAAGTCACTTAACCTCAGTGAGCCTCAATGACTTCATCTCTAAAATGGGGATAACATTACATGTGTTGCTAGGAAGATTTAATGACATAATATATATAAAGTTCTTGGCATATAATAAGTATTTAGAAAATGGCAATTATGGTCATGTTAACTTCTACCTCTAATCCCTGCTTTTTTTTTTCTTTTTTTTCTCACGTCCTGCATGCTACAAACTCAATTAGGGTAGCAGTTGCAGTTGAAGATCTTTGGGGTTGTATACGTTGATGGAGTGACCAGGTGCTAGACATCAGCTTGACAATCCAGGCTCTTAATGCTAGAGCTGTGTATACACTAGACTATTGAGTTATGGTGGCTGAAATCTCTGTCTGTGCATGCATTTAACAAACATTTACTGAAAACCTACTAGATGCATAATTCTAAAGGACAAGTAGAGTTAACCCAAAAGAAAAAGTACATATAACTTTCTTTTATAATTTTATAAATCTCCCCTGTATCTATGGTTGTACCTTTTTTTCATTCTTAGTACCAACCATTTTTCTGCACACACTCTTTCTGCATCATGCTTGTTGCAGTTTATCCGTTTGATAGATATTTAAAAGTTAGTTCATCTTTTTATACTGGTTTTGTTGTTACGGTTCCTATTTTATTTCTGTTATTAAATTTTATCTTGATCTTGTTATTCTTTAAGAAATTCCTTTATTTTTCTATTATTTTAAGTTGAATACCTTATATGTTGTCTTACTTTTTATAAATAAAAGCATATTAGGACAATTTTAGCCATAGACAATAGATTAGATAAGAAATGATCCTCTTTTTGTGAATTTCCTGATAATTTGCCATTTTAGTTTTGTTTACCTCTTAGATCCATTGGTTATATGGAAGAATGTTTTTGAAATAATTAAGCCTTCTAAATATCACTGTTTAATTTTGGGTTTCTAATATTTCTAGATTATGATAATTTGTCAAATTGACTTAGAAATTCTCTAAAACCATTTGGGATTTAAGATTTGCTTTGTGTGACATGACTATTTTGTGTTAATGATTGATGAATAAAGAGCATATTCTTGATGGAGTAAAAATTTTCCCTCACTATGCATTTGAGCATGTTGGTTGTATTATTAAATTCTTGGATATATCCTCACTTTTTACTCCTTGGTCTGTGAGTCTCTGAGAGAGCTATATTGTTTGCTACTGTACTTATACATCCGGTCAACTTCTCTTTGTATTTGTAGTATATGCTTCATGTATTTGCTTGCTTTATTAATACAGAAAAGTACACGACTGTTATAGCGTCCTCATATATCATACCATGTTAGGTTTTAGTTTTAAAATTTGCTTTCTCTGATATTAATGATACCACCTCAGCTTTCTTATTGTTTGTTTTCACCTAGTATATCTTTGCCTAGCTCTTTGTTTTCAATCTTTCATTGTCTTTTTGTTCTAGATGAATTTCATATAAACATTGTATAGCTGAGCTTTTTTTAAAACCAAATTTAATGTTTTTGCCCTCTGGCAGGGGAATTCAGTCCTTCACACTTATTATGTAATTGGTTTAATCCTTTTCACTTGATGTAATGCTTATAATTTATCACACTTGCTTTTTCTTTTCCTTTCCTTCTTTTTTCTGGCTTGATCTGATTTCTTTTTAATTATTTTTCTCTCCTCATTACTTGGGGGTTCTGTTTTGCTTTGCAGTTTTCTAATGTTTATTGTCTCATGTCTAAGAATTAACATTAAAACTACAATTGTATATAATTGTATATAATAATTAAATAATAATCCTGTGGCACCCACCCAGGATGTTTTACTCATCCCTGCTCACATGCTTAACTTAAGACGTTTGGTTTGGTGTTGGTAAATTTAGCAAACAAAAGTACAATATACTTAGCTAAATTTAAATTCAAGATAAATAACAAATAGATTTCAGTATAATCATCCCCATGCAATAATTGGGACATATTGATACTAAAAATTACTCTCTATTCACTTGAAATTCAAATTTAACTTGATTTCCCATATTTTATCTGGAAACCCTACCTTTATGCCCTTTTATGTCTCCACTCCCCAGAGACAGAGTTGATGTATACTGTTAAGCTTCAGGGTATTACTGAAACGATATCTATTTTTTAATTGATTATTTACTAGAACAAAATATTTGCTAGTTTAGTATATATACATAATATCTCTGAACTCCAATTTATATTTAATTTCAGCAGAGTTTATTCCTTTTATCCCTCCTCATTGTTTGGAACTTTCTTATACTGGTATATTCCTGACTTCTTATCTTCAAAGTAGACATCTTGCACCTACCTCCTTAGCCTCATATTTTGCTTCACGGGGGACTACACTGGGTAATTCACTGAAAGTATCTCAAAAAATGATTAATGTACACAGGAGTCTTTCAGGAAATACTTGTTGAATGAATTGTTTAGTGAATAAATGGCTGCTAACTAAAATATTGTATTTTGCAGGTGAAGTGTATAGATGTTGTTCAGGCTTATATCAACAGAATCAAGGATGTGAACCCAGTGATCAATGGAATTGTCAAGTACAGGTGAGCATTTCCACTCTCTCAAGGAGTGATTTATGGTGGTTTTTGTTCTACATCTGTGGTCATGCCACCTTAGCATATTTCCTAGATTCTTCTTTCTCTGTGTCCTTCCCTTGTTCTCACTGGGAACTTCTCTGACTTCTAATTTCAGTATTTTGTCCTTTGTTGAGTGTTTATGATTATTTGTCTGCATCCTCCTCCTATTAACTGCAAGATCCTTGATGGCAAGGACTAAATTTTGTTGTTTTTGCATATCCAACATCCAGAACAAGGTCTACAGTTTGGTAGGCATCATCGAACATTTACTGAATAGATTAATATTTGGTAGTGACTCTAATAGGAGAACCCTCCCCACATATGCACACTTTTTCCAATGTGTATTTAGCATAGTAGATAGTGTTTTATATAGGTATCATATACGTTACTTCTGTGTCTCTATTGCCAAGTAAACACTTCTCAGCAGCTCTGAGGTATTAGAGGGCCAAAAACTTGGATTATTCTCTTTGTAATATTCTGTTTAATGGGTAGCACAGTTCTTCTTAGCAGGCATGACATAGAGTGCCATTGTGTAGATCTCAGCCATTCATGTACCATCTTTAGGATTTTTGTCTTGTTTGCACGTCAGCTCTGTTGTTGTTAATATACTTATTAAAATTGAGTCATTTATTCTAACTTAATCATTTTAAAATGAAACTTTGTATCACTATGCATATTATAAACCTATCCTTTAACATGGATGGTTAATGTAAATCAAATGAAAACTAGCCAATATCATGAAATTATAGACATTTAAAATATTTTAATGAAAGTACTGCATGAAATGGATTTGTATCATAATAGATACTTTATACATGTTTTCTCATTTGATCATCTCAACAGCATTTCAAAAAAAGTATGTGACAAAGCCATGATTCAAGAATATGGATATGTGACACCAAGCTTACATAACAGAACTATGGGGTGGTTCTATGTTTCAGGGGGTCCTGACTTGTCTCTCTCTTCTATGAACCAACTTTTACCTGAAATGTAATTTGGGGGTACTTTTTGGGCAGAGTGTATCTTTAAACATTTGAGAGAGATTCTATTATTTAAATTTTCTGTTGCCTTTTAAAAAGGAGTTTCGAAGAAGGGGGTCAGTTGTTGTAGAGCTCGTTTTTGTGTATGAGGACATAGATAAAGATCTGAGAGAAAATCAAATTTTTGACCTTGTTGAAAATAATGAGTTTGGGCTAGTACTGGGAGACTGGAGAGGGTGCTTGTGGGTAAATGGGGGGAGCATGGCAGGGCAGTGACCGTCAGGGTATTGGAGATTTGAAGAAAGAGAAAACAGGACTGCTTCTAAGACAGATACCTTAGGTAAAATAAAAAGATGTTCAGAAATAATTTTATGAAGTTTATGCATGCTATGTGTGACATCTGTGCTTTTTTCCTCCCTCCTGTAAAGGGCCCCGAAACGGGCTTACTGTCCTGATAACAGTGTTTTTATTTTACTAGAAATTTAAAACACTGGCATTAAGATGAAAAATATGTGTAAAGCACCTAGTATAGAACCTTACATCAATCCCTCAGTGTTAGCTCTTTTATTGTTGTGGTTGTTACTACAACATGAGCTCAATAAATGGAGCTGTCCTTATGATTACACACAGTTCTATTGCATTGTTATCCCTGTTTGCTTGGCACTAAAACTTACTCTCAAGGCAGTTCAGTGATTAAAATCACACAGCTACGAAATAGTAGGAAGATATGTGAACTTAATTATGCTGGCTTCTAGCTTTGTCTTTCTTTGGCTTCCAGCTTTGTGTTTGTGATTGACTGATGAGAAAATATTCACTGCTTTTTTACCTTCTTCCCAAACCTGTTCTTCCATCCAGTCACACAAATCTATCTTCTAACTCTAATAGTCAACAAGTTTACTGGCTCTTCTTCTTTATTTATCATCCTGTCAAACTTGTTTTCCTTCATGTCCTATTCTAATCGTACAGAACTACTCTATTTCTCCTGATCCATTTATGCTCTCTATCATCTGCATAACTTTGCACATGTTATTACTTTTGCCTGGAGCACTTTCCCTTTCCCCACCTCTCCTTTATTTGGCTTAGTTAATTTTTTAGGACTCAGTCCAGTTCTCAGTTTTACATTATCTAATCATCTCAGTCTCTGTGAGATTTCTACTCTGAGCTCCCAGAGCACATTGTGCTCATGTCACTTTTGTATCATGAAGGGCACAGAAACCACACTATTTTTAACAAAGAATTTAATATAGGGAATTGGTAGAATAGATGTTTAAGGACTGAAAAAACAAACAAAAAATGTAACACTGAAGTAACACCAAGATGATAACTGCAGGAAACAGTAAACTGAGGGAACACCCTAGGTATGAGGGAAAAAAGGGAAGAAATTGGGATTATCGGAATCTAGGAGCTCAAAGGAAATGCCTGCAGAGCTGGGACCAAGACATCTGTGAGGAGGGTGTTGCCTGGCTGCTGCTTCTACCTCAGAAACTTTGAAAAGGGACCTCATATTCAGAGCTGTGGTTCAGAATTCTGAGAAGCAGCTGCCAGCTGACTGGTGCCAGTATTTCTGAGGGGGTGTGATGAGACTGGTTCTAGAGTGTGGGAAGAAATAGGAAACTGGAATCAACTACTGTTGCCTAATTGAAAGGCTATTGTTGAAACAATGGTGTCAGGAACAGCAAGCAAACTGGAAGAAACAAACCCCTTCACCTCTTTTCTTTCCTCCTAGTCTTTCTCTACCAGCCATATTTGAAGGATCCAAGAGGGCACAAATTATCAAAGGAAAGTTTAGTTTTCTGAGTCCCATCAGAAAGTGGCATATAGAGGGGGTGCAGCCAAGATGGCCAAATAGGAACAGCTCCAGTCTACAGCTCCCAGCGTGAGTGATGCAGAAGATGGGTGATTTCTGCATTTCCAACTGAGGTACCGGGTTCATCTCACTGGGGAGTGCCGGACAGTGGGTGCAGGACAGTGGGTGCAGTGCACCGTGCATGAGCCACAGCAGGGCGAGGCATCACCTCACCCGGGAAGCACAAGGGGTAAGGGAATTCCCTTTCCTAGTCAAAGAAAGGGGTGGGGGAGGGATAGCATTAGGAGATATACCTAATGCTAAATGATGAGTTAATGGGTGCAGCACACCAACATGGCACATGTATACATATGTAACAAACCTGCACGTTGTGCACATATATCCTAAAACTTATAGTAATAATAATAAAAAAAGAAATATCTTCACATAAAATCTATTAAAAAAAAAGAAAGTGGCATATAGAATACTTGTTTCAGGGCTGAGAGATTATAGTATAAAAACTGGTTCAACATTGCATAGTCATTGTGGTCTTGATTGTCTCACCCACCAGACTGTGAGTTCCTCAGTGGCATGGACCATATCTTTTTCATCTTATTGTCTTCAGTGTCTAGAACATGATCAGATATTTAGCATTTCTTCAGTAATTAACGAATTAATATACCTGTGTTTAGACAATGTTTGTTTTGGAGCTCCTGAATGCAGTTTCATCTTATGCTCTGCAACCTGTTGGCTTCCTATGTCTTCCTGGATTGTGATTTATTGTTCACTGTTTTTCTTGCTTGCCTGGAAAAGTACGAATTTGTTACTAGTTTCAGACTTTGCTCCCTGGAGCATCTATTGTCATGCATTTCATCCAATAAGTATATTCTTCCCAATCTTTGAATGACATAGAAAATGGCCAAGGCAAACTTTCTGGGAGCCCTAGAGTCCAGAGATGTCAAGACTCAAAATACACACTTACAGAATCACACAGACCTGGGACAAAATTCTTCCTCTGTTAGTTATTGTATGAACTTAGGCATGTTTTTGAATCTCTCTGGATCTTTGTTTTATTCTTTCTAAAGGGGAAAATAATATGGACCCTCAAAATTTATAGTTTTATGGATTTAAATGCTTGAAAACACTTTCATTCACTTATCCCACAAATGGTTATTGAATGCTTACTATACGCCTGGTAGCATGCTAGGTGTTGAAGATGTAAAGATAAACTCAACAGTCCCTGACTTCTTTCAGCTCCCAGTCTGGTGGTTGAAGCATGCAAATAACCATTATTTACAGCACAGTGGAATTAGTGCTCTGATAGGGGAAGAAAAGAGTACTGTGGGAGCATAGAGAAGGTTACTGATCCAAGACTGGAGAGGTGTCAGAAAAGGCTTCCTGGAGAAAGTGATATAATGTGCTGCTTTCCACTAAAAAGCTATCTAAGGGGTAGAATCCTCCTTGGATTTCGCTCCCCTGCCACTGGCTGTACTCGAATCACTGAGCAAGTGCAGGATTTCAAGATGTATAGATTTTTTAAAAACCCTCTCAGACCTCAATAAATCTTTCACTCAACCCACATTGGCCAGCCTGTGTATCATCTGGTGTCACAGCCACCCTTAGGCCTCATCCTGTTGTCCAAGGGTAAGGATTTTTGGCTGAGGTGCCTTGTTTCAGCTTGGCTGAAACTATGGGGATTTGCTTGGTCTCAGGAGTCTAGTGCTGCCCTGTGGCACTGAGGCCACGTGTAAGGGTATCCAATTTCCTTTATGCCTTTATCAACCTTCCCTTGGAAGTTCTCTGCTTGTGCTGATTGTATGTGGCTGAAGTTTGGGCAATGCTAATGAAGGGGATTTCGAGACCTTAGGAAAGTGTACATAGTTAAGGCACTACCTTTTCTCCATCCTTGGAAAGAACAGGACTGGGGAGCCTGACTGCCCTGCCCCACCTGGTTGGGAAACTCCTGGGAGACAGGTGTGGCGGAACCCTGTCTTGCATCAACAAATATTGTGCCAGTAAATGGTGCTGATAACATCAGTATTGGTAGGACTTGTTGAAGAAATAGCTGCTGCAGTTCTTCTCATTGTTTTTCTGATATAGAGACTTGTAACCCACTTCCTAAATTTCATATTGCCACTTCCCTAAGCTCTGTGGTTTGGGTGACATGGCTTTGGCTTAATCTTCTGTAATCCTAATCCTTTGATTTTCCTGACAAGAATTTTGTTGACTGTCAGTAGAACCTGATGATATTAGTAATGATGATAGTGATAGCCACGATTTACTGAATGGCTCTTCTGTGCTAAGTACTGTGTTTATGCATTATCACATTTAAATAACAAAGCTTGTAGATTTTATTGTTACCACCATTTTATAGCTGGAGAAACAGTTTAGGAAGTTGTCACTTGCAAGGTTATATAACCACCTCAGATCAGTCTTTCTCCAAAGCCTGGGATTTGACTATTGGGCTACACTGCTTTTTGTATAGCCAGGTTCTTTGTGTTTGTAAGAGGCCAGATTGCAACATTCTCAGATTAATATTTTGCCGTGCCTAATTCACTACCAAAATTGTCTCTTTTTTTTTTAACATAAGTAAGCTTCTAAAAAATGTAGTCAATACTTATTTTTCTGAATCCTTACCTCTAACTTACACCTACCTACACTCACTGAAATCTAGCTTCTGTTCCTACCACTCAATTAAAAATAACCTGCTGGCTGGGTGCGGTGGCTCACACCTATAATCCCAGCACTTTGGGAGGCTGAGGCGGGCAGATTACCTGAGGTCAGGAGTTTGAGACCAGACTGGCCAATATGGTGAAACCCCGTCTCTACTAAAAATACAAAAATTAGCTGGGTGTGGTGGCACATGCCTGTAATCCCAGCTAGTCAGGAGGCCAAGGCAGGAGAATTACTTGAGCCCAGGAGGTGGAGGTTGCAGTGAGCCGAGATCATGCCATTGCACTCCAGCCTGGCCGACAGAGAGAGACTCTGTCTCAAAAACAAAACAAAACAAAAAACAAAACAAAACAAACAAACAAAAGAGCCTGCTAACTCTATCAGTTTGGGTTGTTTCCACTGCAAATAACAGAAAACCCAATTCAAAATGACTGAAAGCAATTGGGAAAATATACTATCCCACAAACCAGTAAGTCTTTTGGTAGGTTAGCTCTAGAATTGATTGACTCAGCAGCTGAAAAATGTCATCATCAACCTGTTTTCAGTCTTTTGCCTTGGACATCCTAGTTTGTCAGCCTTATTAGACTAGATCTTCTCATTGTCATAAGATGGCTGCTATGCCTTATGTCTCAAGAGCCAAAATTGTGACCAGATACCACTGATAAACCAATTTTTGGCAAAGTGAATAACATCACTGTTATTGCACTAAACGAATAAGAAATCACACACTTAAGGTTAGAGATTGGGCCTATTTCCTGTAAGGCATATGGCAGTACAATAAAGAGAGTTGCCTGAAAAATTGAAGTCATATTTATAAAGGGCAAAAGTGGATTTTGGATAGGCAGCCAACAATGTCTGCAACTCTTGACAATGTGACTTTGGATGAGTCCTTAACCTCTCTTTACCTCAGTTTCCTCATAACCATAATGAAGCAGTTGTTATGTACCTAATGGGATTATTGTGAGGATGGAACAACTTAGTGAATTTAAAACACAATAACTGGCACATAAAATAGACTCATACATGTTGGTCTTATTATCAAAATGATAATTGTCCTGTTCTTGAAGTCATTGCTACCTTTGGCTTCTAGACAGTGCTCTTCTATTATTTTATTATTTAACTCTTACACATCTAAATACATTTTATTCTTCCTTAAGGTATGATTCTGTAATTTTGTATGTGTGTATATGTGTATAATAGTTCATGTAGTTATAAATATACTTAGCCTTGGTCTTCTATGACTTCAAATATCATTTGAACCCTGATAACTCCTGGAACTTTGTCTGCAGCCCAGACCTTTGCTCTGAGCTCAATTCCCATATATGTATATCTACCTACTTGACACCTCTAGCAGGAAGTCACATGGGCACCAAAAGCCAAAATAATTAAAATCAAACTCATGAAATGAAAATTTCAGTGAATGACATTACCATCTACCATAAGCCAGAAAAACTGGAAAAAAAATTCCTTCATCCCCCACATTCTAACCTTCTAATATTTTATATGAGTTCTGCCTTCTAAATATCTCTCTCAAGATCTCATCTCTAAATAACTCTACTTTTCTCTATCTCAACTGCTGTCACTTTAGTCCCAATCACCATCATCTTTGCCTACTGCGGTAATCTTTATATTTCTAGTTTTGCTCTCCCTTCCCCATACTTTTTATGTTGCAGAAGCCAAAGGATATCTGTAAATCACTAAAGAGATTATGCCCCTTTCCTGCTTTAAACATTTCAATATCCAGACTCCCTAGAACGCCATGTAAGGGCCCTTTGTAATCTGGCATACTTTAGTTTTTCAGCTTTATCTTGTGCCCGTCTCCCACAAATAACTTCCTTTTTACTCCACCTTGGTATTTTTGCTATTCATCTGAAGGGTCCCTTCTAGTTCAATCCAGCTTTTCGAGTTATTTTCACCTCCTAATCACAGACTTTCTCCTTCAGCTACTAGCCCATCTGATATCTATCTCTGTGAGTACTCTTTTCCTCAGACTGCTTGCAGACTGGGACACTGTGCCTCAAGGTTTTCTTCCCTAACGTTTCGTAAACACAAGGCTACAGGCCCTTTTGCCTTGGATGAGGCTCACATCCAGAGAAGCTTTTAGTAACTAGCAATCTTAGGCATGTGGATGCTTTACTGAAGTTCCAAGTTTGTGCCTATTGGAAATATTGGTCTTAGGTACCCAATTCCTTCTGAATTGGCAACTGAAAGCTTTTTTATTTCCAGAAAGTGGGTAACTTCAACTTCACACCCTTCTGCTTCTTTTTGTGCAACCAAAGTGTGAGGGATGGGATATAAGCAAAGCAAAAAGTGTCCTTTTCCCCAAGTAGACAGTATGTATCTGCAAGGCCCCCAGAATGTGTAACACTTAGAGTGCTGGCCTTTGCTCTACAAATGGTAATGATGCTACCTTGTAACTAGCTATAGACACACAGAAATGTCTATAGTTTCTAAATGGCTATGCTTACAATGATTCTTTTCATTGCAATAGAATTGTACTTTTACTGGCTTATGGGTGTGAAAAGGTAGTGGTGTGGCCAATAATCATACAGATCCTCACAATTTTACAAATTATGAGACATTTGAACAACTAGACCCTGGGAAGTTCAGGGACTGATGTAGCTCTGCAATCTAAAAAGTAGGAGATTTGTGAGCCTTCATTTTAAAGCCCTGCCGTTAATGTGTTCTAACCAACCCCAGTCCTTCTTTCTTTTAGTTGAACCTCTAGGGAAAGAGATAATTTTATTTGTTTCACTTGGCTCAGGTGTCCAATACACCAAGACTAGCAGCATCTTGTGTGTATATATATATATATGTATATATATTTGTATATATACGTGTATATATATATATATTTGTATATATACGTATATATGTATATATTTGTGTATATATGTATATATGTGTATATATAGATATGTATATATATGTGTGTATATATGTATATATATACACACACACTTTATATATATATACACTGTATATACATTATATATATACTATATATGTGCTATATATAGTATATATATACACACACATACACACACACACAGACACACACACGCACACATATATATATATAGCCTTTGTTCTCTCAGTACCGCTGGCCCACCAATAGGTTTATATACATGACAACAGAGTTTTTACCTCTATCAGTGGGCCAGCAGTACTCAGAAAACAAAGGCTATGCAAATAACCGAATAAGTTTTCATTAAAATGGGCCATGTTTTCTCATCCCTTCATCTTTCTATTCTCTCTGTTTGAGGTTCTTCATCTCTATAATAAGAAGCATTAGTAATATCAGTGATAGTTAGCACTTGCGTGCTTACAATGTTCCAGGTACTGTTGTAGTGCTTTACAAATGCAGTAGCTAACTGCATAATATCAACAATTCTATGAGGTGATTATTTTTAGCTCCATTATACAGATGAGGAAACTGAAATACAGAAAGGTTAAGTAACTTTCCAAAGGAGATACAGTAAATAGTGGAGCTAAGATACAAAACTATGCATTCTCTCTCTAGATTAATATTGTTCAATAGAAATAAATTATGAGGGAAATATGCAATTTTACATATTCTAGCAGCTGTATTTTAAAAAGTGAAAAGAAACAGGTGGAATTAATTTTCATAGTACATATTATTTAACTAAATATGTCAAAATACTTTCAACATATTGCATTAGCCACATTTTTAAAATATAATTTCAACTTTTATTTTAAACATTTCTTTTTTTAAATTTTATTATTATTATACTTTAAGTTTTAGGGTACATGTGCACAATGTGCAGGTTTGTTACATATGTATACATGTGCCATGTTGGTGTGCTGCACCCATTAACTCGTCATTTAGCATTAGGTATATCTCCTAATGCTGTCCCTCCCCCCGCCCCCCACCCCACAACAGTCCCCGGAGTGTGATGTTCCCCTTCCTGTGTCCATGTGTTCTCATAGTTCACTTCCCACCTATGAGTGAAAACATGCGGTGTTTGGTTTCTTGCCCTTGCAATAGTTTACTGAGAATGATGATTTCCAGTTTCATCCATGTCCCTACAAAGGACATGAATTCATCATTTTTTATGGCTGCATAGTATTCCATGGAGTATATGTGCCACATTTTCTTAATACAGTCTATTGTTGTTGGACATTTGGATTGGTTCCAAGTCTTTACTATTCTGAATAGTGCTGCAATAAACATACGTGTGCATGTGTCTTTATAACAGCATGATTTATAGTCCTTTGGGTATGTACCCAGGAATGGGATGGCTGGGTCAAATGGTGTTTCTAGTTCTAGATCCCTGAGGAATCGCCACACTGACTTCCACAATGGTTGAACTAGTTTCCAGTCCCACCAACAGTGTAAAAGTGTTCCTATTTCTCCACATCCTCTCCAACACCTGTTGTTTCCTGACTTTTTAATGATCACCATTCTAACTGGTATGAGATGGTATCTCATTGTGGTTTTGATTTGCATTTCTCTGATGGGCAGTGATGGTGAGCATTTTTTCATGTGTTTTTTGGCTGCATAAATGTCTTCTTTTGAGAAGTATCTGTTCATATCCTTTGCCCATTTTTTGATGGGATTGTTTGTTTTTTTTCTTGTAAATTTGTTTGAGTTCATTGTAGATTCTGGATATTAGCCCTTTGTCAAATGAGTAGGTTGCAAAAATTTTCCCCCATTTTGTAGGTTGCCTGTTCACTCTGATGGTAGTTTCTTTCACTGTGCAGAAGCTCTTTAGTTTAATTAGATCCCATTTGTCAATTTTGGCTTTTGTTGCCATTGCTTTTGGTGTCTTAGACATGAAGCCCTTCCAATGCCTATGTCCTGAATGGTAATGCCTAGGTTTTCTTCTAGAGTTTTTATGGTTTTAGGTCTAACATTTAAGTCTTTAATCCATCTTGAATTAGTTTTTGTATAAGGTGTAAGGAAGGGATACAGTTTCAGTTTTCTGCATATGGCTAGCCAGTTTTCCCAGCACCATTTATTAAATAGGGAATCCTTTCCCCATTGCTTGTTTTTGTCAGGTTTGTCAAAGATCAGATAGTTGTAGATATGGGGCGTTATTTCTGAGGGCTCTGTTCTGTTCCATTGGTCTATATCTCTGTTGTGGTACCAGTACCATGCTGTTTTGGTTACTGTAGCCTTGTAGTATAGTTTGAAGTCAGGTAGCGTGATGCCTCCAGCTTTTTTCTTTTGGCTTAGGATGACTTGGCAATGCAGGCTCTTTTTTGGTTCCATATGAACTTTAGTATTTTCCAATTCTGTGAAGAAAGTCATTGGTAGCTTGATGGGGATGGCATTGAATCCATAAATTACCTTGGGCGGTATGGCCATTTTTGTGATATTGATTCTTCCAACCCATGAGAATGGAATGTCCTTCCATTTGTCTGTATCCTCTTTTATTTCATTGAGCAGTGGTTTGTAGTTCTCTTTGAAGAGGTCCTTCACATCCCTTCTAAGTTGTATTCCTAGGTATTTTATTCTCTTTGAAGCAATTGTGAATGGGAGTTCACTCATGATTTGGATCTATGTTTGTCTGTTATTGGTGTGTAAGAATATTTGTGATTTTTGTACATTGATTTTGTATCCGGAGACTTTGCTGAAGTCACTTATCAGCTTAAGGAGATTTTGGGCTGAGACAATGGGGTTTTCTAGATATACAATCATGTCATCTGCAAACAGGGACAATTTGACTTCCTCTTTTGCTAATTGAATACCCTTTATTTCCTTCTCGTGCCTAATTGCCCTGGCCAGAACTTCCAATACTATGTTGAATAGGAGTGGTGAGAGAGGGCATCCCTGTCTTGTGCCAGTTTTCAATGGGAATGCTTCCAGTTTTAGCCCATTCAGTATGATACTGGCTGTGGGTTTGTCATAGATAGTTGTTATTATTTTAAGGTACGTCCCATCAATACCTAATTTATTGAGAGTTTTTAGCATGAAGTGTTGTTGAATTTTGTCGAAGGCTTTTTCTGCATCTGTTGAGATAATCATGTGTTTTTTGTCATTGTTGCTGTTTATATGCTGGATTACATTTATTGATTTGCGTATGTTGAATCAGCCTTGCATCCCAGGGATGAAGCCAACTTGATCATGGTGGATAAGCTTTTTGATGTGCTGCTGGATTCGGTTTGCCAGTATTTTATTGAGGATTTTTGCATCAATGTTCATCAAGGATATTGGTCTAAAATTCTCTTTTTCGTTTGTGTCTCTGCTGGGCTTTGGAATCAGGATGATGCTGGCCTCATAAAATGAGTTAGGGAGGATTCCCTCTTTTTCTGTGGATTGGAATAGTTTCAGAAGGAATGGTACCAACTCCTCCTTGTACCTCTGGTAGAATTTGGCTGTGAATCCATCAGGTCCTGAACCCTTTTTGGTTGGTAAGGTATTGATTATTGCCACAATTTCAGAGCCTGTTATTGCTCTATTCAGAGATTCAACTTCTTCCTGGTTTAGTCTTGGGAGAGTGTATGTGTCGAGGAATTTACCCATGTCTTCTAGATTTTCTAGTTTACTTGCGTAGAGGTGTTTGTAGTATTCTCTGATGGTAGTTTGTATTTCTGTGTGGTCAGTAGTGATATCCCCGTTATCATTTTTTATTGCATCTATTTGATTCTTCTCTCTTTTCTTCTTTATTAGTCTTGCTAGTGGTCTATCAATTTTGTTGATCTTTTCAAAAAACCAGCTCCTGGATTCATTAATTTTTTGAAGGGTTTTTTCTGTCTCTATTTCCTTCAGTTCTGGTCTGATTTTAGTTATTTCTTGCCTTCTGCTAGCTTTTGAATGTGTTTGCTCTTGCTTCTCTAGTTCTTTTAATTGTGATGTTAGGGTGTCAATTTTGGATCTTTCCTGCTTTCTCTTGTGGGCATTTAGTGCTATAAATTTCCCTCTACCCACTGCTTTGAATATGTCCCAGAGATTCTGGTATGTTGTGTCTTTGTTCTCATTGGTTTCAAAGAACATCTTTATTTCTGCCTTCATTTCGTTATGTACCCAGGAGTCATTCAGGAGCAGGTTGTTCACTTTCCATGTAGTTGAGTGGTTTTGAGTGAGTTTCTTAATCCTGAATTCTAGCTTGATTTCACTGTTGTCTGAGAGACAGTTTGTTATAATTTCTGTTCTTTTACATTTGCTGAGGAGAGCTTTACTTCCAACTATGTGGTGAATTTTGGAATAGGTGTGGTGCGGTGCTGAAAAAAATGTATATTCTGTTGATTTGGGGTGGAGAGTTCTGTAGATGTCTATTAGGTCTGCTTGGTGCAGAGCTGAGTTCAATTCCTGGGTATCCTTGTTAACTTTCTGTCTCGTTATTCTGTCTAATGTTGACAGTGGGGTGTTAAAATCTCCCATTATTATTTTGTGGGAGTTTAAGTCCCTTTGTAGGTCACTCAGGACTTGCTTTATGAATCTGGGTGCTCCTGTGTTGGGTGCATATATATTTAGGATAGTTAGGTCTTCTTGTTGAATTGATCCCTTTACCATTATGTAATGGCCTTCTTTGTCTCTTTTGATCTTTGTTGGTTTAAAGTCTATTTTATCAGAGACTAGGATTGCAACCCCTGCCTTTTTTCGTTTTCCATTTGCTTGATAGATCTTCCTCCATCCCTTTATTTTGAGTCTATGTGTGTCTCTGCAGGTGAGATGGGTTTCCTGAATACAGCACACTGATGGGTCTTGGCTCTTTATCCTATTTGCCAGTCTGTGTCTTTTAATTGGAGCATTTCGTCCATTTACATTTAAAGTTAATATTGTTATGTGTGAATTTGATCCTGTCATTATGATGTTAGCTGGTTATTTTGCTCGTTGGTTGATGCAGTTTCTTCGTAGCCTCGATGGTCTTTACAATTTGGCATGATTTTGCAGTGTCTGATACCAGTTTTTCCTTTCCATGGTTAGTGCTTCCTTCAGGGGCTCTTTTAGGGCAGGTCTGGTGGTGGCAAAGTCTCTCAGCATTTGATTGTCTGTAAAGGATTATATTTCTCCTTCACTTACGAAGCTTAGTTTGGCTGGATATGAAATTCTAGGTTGATAATTCTTTTCTTTAAGAATGTTGAATATTGGCCCCCACTCTCTTCTGGCTTGTAGAGTTTCTGCTGAGAGATCAGCTGTTAGTCTGATGGGCCTCTCTTTGTGGGTAACCCAACCTTTCTCTCTGGCGGCTCTTAACATTTTTTCCTTCATTTCAACTTTGGTGAATCTGACAATTATGTGTCTTGGAGTTGCTCTTCTTGAGGAGTATCTTTGTGGTGTTCTCTGTATTTCCTGAATCTGAATGTTGACCTGCCTTGCTAGATTGGAGAAGTTCTCCTAGATAATATCCTGCAGAGTGTTTTCCAACTTGGTTCCATTCTCTCTGTCACTTTCAGGTACAGCAATCAGACGTAGATTTGGTCTTTTCACATAGTCCCACATTTCTTGGAGGCTTTGTTCGTTTCTTTTTATTCTTTTATCTCAAAACTTTCCTTCTCGCTTCATTTCATTCATTTCATCTTCCCTCACTGATACCCTTTCTTCCAGTTGATCACATCAGCTCCGGAGGCTTCTGAATTCTTCACGTAGTTCTCGAGCCTTGGCTTTCAGCTCCATCAGCTCCTTGAAGCACTTCTCTGTATTGGTTATTCTAGTTATACATTTATCTAATTTTTTTTTGAAGTTTTTAACTTCTTTGCCATTGGTTTGAATTTCCTCCTGTAGCTCGGAGTAGTTCGATCGTCTGAAGCCTTCTTCTGTCAGCTCGTCAAAGTCATTCTCCATCCAGCTTTGTTCCGTTTTTGGTGAGGAGCTGCATTCCTTTGGAGGAGGAGAGGTGCTCTGCTTTTTAGAGTTTCCAGTTTTTCTGCTCTGTTTTTTTCCCATCTTTGTGGTTTTATCTACTTTTGGTCTTTGATCATGGTGATGTACAGATGGGTTTTTGGTGTGGATATCCTTTCTGTTTGTTAGTTTTCCTTCTAACAGACAGGACCCTCAGTTGCAGGTCTGCTGGAGTTTGCTACAGGTCCACTCCAGACCCTGTTTGCCTGGGTATCAGCAGCAGTGGCTGCAGAACAGCAGATTTTCATGAACCACGAATTCTGCTGCCTGATCGTTCCTCTGGAAGTTTTGTCTCAGAGGAGTACCTGGCCATGTGAGGTGTCAGTCTGCCCCTACTGTGGGGTGCCTCCCAGTTAGGCGGCTCGGTGGTCAGGGACCCACTTGAGGAGGCAGTCTCCAGCTGCATGCTGGGAGAACCACTACTCTCTTCAAAGCTGTTGGACAGGGACATTTAAGTCTGTAGAGGTTACTGCTGTCTTTTTGTTTGTCTGTGCCCTGTCCCCAGAGGTGGAGCTTACAGAGGCAGGCAGGCCTCCTTGAGCTGTGGTGGGCTCCACCCAGTTCGAGCTTCCCAGCTGCTTTGTTTACCTAAGCAAGCCTGGGCAATGGCGGGCGCCCCTCCCCCAGCCTTGCTGCCGCTTTGCAGTTTGATCTCAGAATGCTGTGCTAGCAATCAGCGAGACTCCGTGGGCATAGGACCCTCCAAGCCAGGTGCGGGATATAATCTACTGGTGTGCCATATTTAAGCCCTTCAAAAAAGTGCAGTATTACGGTGGGAGTGACCTGATTTTCCAGGTGCCGTCTGTCACCCCTTTCTTTGACTAGGAAAGGGAACTCCCTGACCCCTTGTGCTTCCCGTGTGAGGCAATGCCTCGCCCTGCTTCGGCTCATGCACGGTGCACTGCGCCCACTGTCCTACGGCTACTGTCTGGCATTCCCTAGTGAGATGAACCTGGTACCTCAGATGGAAATGCAGAAATCATCCGTCTTCTGCATTGCTCATGCTGGGAGCTGTAGACCAGAGCTGTTCCTATTCGGCCATCTTGGCTCCACTCTCAACTTTTATTTTAAATTCAAGGGGCACATGTGCAGGTTTGTTATATGAATATATTGTGTGATACTGAGGTTTGGGATGCAAATGATCCCATCACCCAGATAGTGAGTATAGTATCCAACAGTTTTTCAAAACTTTCCCTCGCTCACACCCTTCCCCATCTATTAGTCCCTAGTGTCTGTTGTTGCTATCTTTATGGCCATGAGCATCCAGTATTTAGCTCCCACTGAAAAATGAGAACAATGTGATATTTGGTTTTTGTTCCTGTGTTAATTAGCTTAGGATAATGACCTCTGGGTGCATCCATGTTGCTGCAAAGGACATGATTTCATTCTTTCTATGGCTGTGTAGTATTCCATGATGCATATACACCAAATTTTCTTTATCCAATCCACCATTGATGGGCATCTATATTGATTCCATGTGTTTGCTATTGTGATAGCATAGTGATGAACATACAAATGCACATGTCTTCTTGGTAAAACAATTTATTTTCTTTTTGGTATATACCCAGTAATGGGATTGCTCGGTCAAATGGTGGTTTTAAGTTATTTGAGAAATCTCCAAACTGCTTTCCACTATCGCTGAACTAAATTACATTCCCATCAACATTCCCTTTTCTCTGCAGCTTCACCAGTATCTATTGTTTCTATACTTTTTAATAATAGCCATTCTGACTGGTGTGAGAGGATATCTAATTGTGGTTTTTATTTGCTTTTCTCTGATGATTAGTGATGATGAGCATTTTTTCACATATTTCTTGGCTGCTTGTCTATCTTCTTTGGAGAAGTGTCCATTCACATCTTTTGCCCACTTTTAAATAGGGTTATTTATTTTTTGCTTGTTTCATTGTTGAAGTTCCTTATAGATTCTGGATATTAGATCTTTGTTGGATGCATAGTTTGTAAATATTTTCTCCCATTCTGTAGGTTGTTTATTACATCACATGAATGTCAGGATTAACTGACTGTGCAATATTTAAAGTACTGCCCAATACCTGAAATATATCATTAATTGTTAAATATCATTATCATCATTATCCTGGCATGCTCTATAACTCCTGTCTCTTCCATTTCTAGCATATTGTCATATACACATGACGGTAAAAAATCCTCCTTTTTAGGAACTTCCAACAGTTCTTTATATCCATTTTCCCAATGCATCCTCACTACCACCATGTTAGGTAGATATTATTGTCCCCAATTTACAATTGAAGCAACTAAAATCCAGTGAAATAAAAGAGCTTGCATAGTTCACAAAACTAGGAAATGAGAGTTCCTTAATTTTTATTCATCTTAAAAGCATAGACATTATCATATTCTTTTTTAATACTTTGAATATTTGTTGAAGTAATCAATAAATGTCATTGGTATTTCCAGTGAGCCCAAAGATATTTTATTAAAGTTATTTTAAGTCACATGAAAGGTTATGTGAAGGATTTTAAATTTCATTTTCAAGAATTAATGTTTGAGATACTGAGAAATCACACTGGAATTGCATACTTTAGTGATTGTATTACCACATACATTTAAACTGTGTTCTTTTGGGCATATTGACTTATTGTATTTCATTCTGGAAATTGCTGTAATTATGTCCATTATAGAACATTTGCAAAAAACAACAAAAAATTACCTATAATCATAGCACCGAAAGAGTAGTTATTCACTGTTAATGTTTTGCTTACGATTTTCACATGTTTGAGGTTATACTAGGAATATACTGCTATAACCTTCTCTTTTCACTTACATTAAATGACATTACATCACAGGAATTTCTAAAGGGCAGTAAAACTTTTAGGAAACACCACTTTTTATTTTATTTTATTTTATTTTAAGTGCTGGGGTACATGTGCAGGATGTGCAGGTTTGTTACAAGGTAAACGTGTACCATGGTGGTTTTCTGCACCTATCAATCCATCGCCTAATGTTGAGTCCAGCATGCATTAGCCATTTTATATGATGCGCTTTCCACCCCTGAGAGGCCCCAGTGTGTGTTGTTTCCCTCCCTGTGTCCATGTGTCCTCATTTTTCAGCTCCCACTTGTGAGTGGGAACATATAATGTTTGGTTTTCTATTCCTGCATTAGTTTGCTGAGGATAATGGCTTCCAGCTCCATCCATGTCCCTGCAAAGAATATGATCTCATTTCTTTTTGATGTACCACATTTTCTTTATCCAGTCTACCATTGATGGGAATTTGGGTTGATTCCATGTCTTTACTATTGTAAATAGTGGTACAATGAACATATGTGTGCATGTATCTTTATAATAGAATGATTTATATTCTTTTGGGTATATACCCAATAATGGGATTGCTGGATCAAATGGAATTTCTGGTTCTAGTTCTTTGAAGAATTGTCACACTGTCTTTCGCAATGGTTGAACTAATTTACATTCTCACCAACAGCGTAAAAGCGTTCCTTTACCTCTGTAGCCTCGGCAGCATCTGTTGTTTCTTGATTTTTAATAATTGCAATTCTGACTGGTGCGAGATGGTACCTCATTTAGGTTTTTATTTGCATTTCTCTAATGATCAGTGATGTTGAGCTTTTTTTCATGCTTGTTGGCTGCATAAATGATTTCTTTTGAGAAGTGTCTGTTTATGGCCTTTACGCAACACCACCTTTATTGGCCATACAGTTGTCTGTTGTAGATATCTATAATTATTTATTTGGTGACAAGGAGATTTTATGTGTTTTTCTAATATAAATAATGATGCACTGACCAGCTTTCTGTATGGATAATTCTTACTAGGTTGGATTACTGTTCTTATGATGGATCCTAAAAGGAGAATCACTGGCTCAAACGGTCAGCTTTATAAGGCTCTTGACAAGTACATTAACTTTAATATGTTGATTACATATTAACATGTTGATATGGGTATTCTTTTAATAAAGTTGGTCAGATGACTTGTTTAGTTAAAGTTTGCATTGTTTTATTTCTTCTTAGGTTTGAGGAAGCAATGAAGGAGGCTCATGCTGTAGATCAAAAGCTTGCAGAGAAGCAGGAAGATGAAGCCACCCTGGAAAATAAATGGCCCTTCCTTGGGGTTCCTTTGACAGTCAAGGAAGCTTTCCAGGTACAAGGTACTATTCTTTTACTTTTGGCTACCTGACTTTAATTCACAAGTTGCTACATTTTCTAAACTTATAAACTAAAAAGGATGTTATAAAAGTGAAAGACTAACTCATGCTGCTTCCTCAGTTTTGAAATGAGAGGAAATATTCAGCAAGTTCCATTGGGAAAAGAAATGATAATAGTCATCCTCTGTTAGCTCTGTATGGCATATGGGGGCACTATGTTCAGTATCCATTAATCCTTACAGCAAACTTATAAGAATAGTATTATTGATCTCATTTTTCAGATAAGAAAATTGAGGCTCATGACCCTAAAGTAGTTTGGCTAAAGCCAAGCTTGAATTCTGATAAATACCTGTGCTTTCTCTGTAATACAGTTCTTATTTTGTAACTTCCTGCTAGCCTCAAAAGTAAATGAAAATCCCAAATATTTGGAAAGTAAACAACGTATTTTTAAATAACCCATAAGTCAAAGAAATAAATCACAAGGAAACGTTTGAACTGAAAGAAAAAATATAATAATCTAACAAAACTTATGGGATGTAGCTAAATTAGTACTTAGAGGGAAATGTATGACTTTCAGTGAGTATATATGAAAAGAAAGATTTAAAATCAGTAACCGAAGCCTGGCCTTAAATGGCTCCTGCGCAAGGGGTCAGTGAGGGAACTGAGGCCTCACCTTCACTGGGAATCTTTGGGATCCTAGCTATAGGGACCCCTTGTCACCCATGGGTGTATGAGCTGGCAGGAAGATCTGATGGAGAAGAGGCGCAGATGGGCCTTCAGAGGGCTTGGAGCCTGGAAGCTTTTGGTGCTCTGGGCAGCTCCAGCTGAGAGTAGCCATAGGCACCAGTCCCCAGGGCTTCCCATTCTTCCGAGGAGGTGGAGGCCGGGGTGACCTCTGACCCAGGAGAGAGCAGAGCCAGCTTCTTCACGGGACTGAGGTGCATCTGTTCTGCAAGCTTTCCTGCCTTTTGGCCACTCCCAGCATCCATGCCTAGCTGCTTTGCAGGAGCAGGTGCACATAACAGCCCCTGCAGCCCAGCCTCAGTGTATTGATGCACCTGAGTACTTTCCTAGCTAGCCTGGAGCATATTGGATCCCCTAGCACAGACAGAACCGAACCCCAGCTAAGGGACAGTCAGGTGCACCCAGGGCTACAGCGTGCTACTTGAGAGTAAGGAGCAGAGATCTGTGGACAGTAATGAAGCTGGGGAAGAGCTCCCAACCCCAGAACACTGAGAAGGGAGAGATGCATGGGTTTCTGGGCAAGATGAGATGGGGCATGCCTCCCTCCACAGGGTGGGTCCATAGAGTGTGGCATATCTCTCTGCTGCAGACCCTGCCGGAGAGGGCTGGTGGTACAGAATAGCTAACAAAAGAAATGCCAGCATAGCACCATTGATCACAGGGGGCTCTCCCAAATCCCAGGAGCAGATTTGGTGAGGCAGATGCTATCTCTTTCTGCTCTCCCAACTCAAGAGCATGCCTGCATACTAAGGGAAATACAAAAGAGCTGCACAGCTTGGTGTTAACCTAGCTACCGGCCATTACTCTTATGCTTCATCTACTGGATTGCAGCCCAAACTACAACACCAATCATCCAGCTAATATGTACACCTGTGAAACCAAGTGCAAGAATTCAAACACACATAAAGATCCTATAGAGGCCAGGCACAGTGGCTCATGCCTGTAATCCCAGCACTTTGGGAGGCCAAGGCAGGTGGATCACCTGAAGTCAGGAGTTTGAGACCAGCCTGGCCAACATGATGAAACCATGTCTCTACTAAAAATACAAAAAAAAAATTAGCTGGGCATGGTGGCGGGCATCTGTAGTCCCAGCTACTTGGGAAGCTGAGGCAGGAGAATCGCTTGAACCTAGGAGGTGGAAGTTGCAGTGATCAGTGCCATTGCACTCCAGCCTGGGCAACAAGTGCAAAACTCCATCAAAAAAAAAAAAAATCCTATACAAAACACTGGCCTTCTGAAAGGATCCACAAACATAGCCAACTAACTATACTGAACTTACACCACAGTTACAGAAATACCAATCCTCAAATATGAGAATAAATCAGTGCAAGAACTCTGGAAATCCAAAAAGTAGAGTGTCCCTATTGACCTTCAAAACAAGTCCAATAGCTCTGCAGAAATGGTTTTTGACCAGTCTGAAATGACTGAGATGACACAGTCTTCAGGATCTGGATGCCAATGAAACTTATTGAGATTCAGAAGAAAGTTGAAATCCGATCCAAGGAATGCAAAGAATCCAGTAAAATGACCCAAGAGATGGGAGAAAAAAATGGGCATTTTAGGAAACAACAAAACAGAGCTTCTAGAACTTAAAGACTCATTATAAGAATTTCATAATACAATTGGAAGTATTAACAGCAGAATAGACCAAGCTGAGGAAAGAATCCTAAAGCTTGAATACCGTTTTTTCAAATCACCTTAGTCAGACAAAAATAAAGAAAAAAGAAATTAGAAAATGAATGAAACCTCCAAGAAATGTGGAATAATATAAGAAAACCAAACCTATGACTCATCAGCATTCTCAAGAGAGAAGGAGAGAGAATAATCAACTTGGAAAATATGTTTGAGGTGAAGAAGTTGACACCAGTCTTGATGAAGAGGTTGACATGCAAATCAAAGTGGTACAGATAATGGTGGCCACATACCATATAAGATGACCATCCCCAAGGAACATAGTAATCAGATTCACCAAGGTCAATGCAAAAATAAATAAATAAATAAATAAATCTTAAAGGCAGCTTGAGAGAAGGGTTAAGTCACATACGGAAAGAACTCCATCAGGCAAGCAGTAGATCTCTCAGCAGAAACCTTAACAATGAGAAGATATTGGGGGTCTACTTTCAGCATCCCTAAAGACAAGAAATTCCAACCAAGAATTTCATATCCTCGCAAATAAGCTTCATAAATGAAGGAGAAATAAAATTCTTCTCAGACAAGAAAATGCTGAGGAATATTTTTCAACTAGACCAAGCTTACATGAGACCCTTAAGGAAGTGCTAAACATGGATTCAAAAGAATGACACTGGCTGTCACAGAAACACTCAAGCTGATAGCTTGCATGCACTATAAAACAACTATGCAATCAAGTCTATATAACAAACAGCTAATAGCATGACTTGAATAAAATCACACGTATTTGAATGTAAATGAACTAAATGCCCCAATTAAAATACAGAGTGTCAGGCTGGATGAAAAAACAAGATCCAATCATCTGTTTTCTCTAAGAGGCCCATCTTACATGTAATGACACCCACATGCTCAAAGTGAAAGGATGTAGGAAGATCTATCATGCAAACAGGAAACAAAAAAGAGCAGGAGTTGCTATTCTTTTTATCAGATAAAACAGATCTTAAACCAACAACAACCAGGAAATACAAAGAAAGGCATTATGTAATGATAAAGGTTTTAATTCAACGAGAAGACTGAACCATCTTAAATATGTATGCACCCAATCTTGGAGCACTCAGATTCACAGAAAAAATCTTCGTGACCTAAGAAAAATCCTGGACAGCCACACAATAATAGTAGGAGATTTCAAAACCCCACTGACAGTGTTAGACAGATCAACGAGGCAGAAAACTAACAAGAGAAACTCAGGGCTTCATCCCAACACTTGAGCAATTACACTTAACAGACATCTACAAAATACTCCACCCTAAAACCACGGAATATACATTCAACTCATCTGTACATGGAGCATACTCTACACGGTCAGTCATACTTCAAGTCTCAATAAATTAAAGTATTGAATCTTACCATGCACACTCTTGGACCAGAGTGAAATAAAAATAGAAATCAATATCAAGATCTCCCAAAACTACACAAATACATGGAAACTAAACAACTTTCTCATGAAAAACTCCTAGATGGACATTGAAATTAAGGCATAAATCAAAGAAAGTGATTAATAACTCTTAGGTGAACATCAAAATTAAGGCAGAAATAAAAGAAAACAAAAAAAATCTCTAAAATTAGTGAAAATAGTGACACATCTTACCAAAGTTATTAAGGCACCACTCAAGCATTGTTACCAGGAAAGTTCATAGAACTAAATCCTTCTTCAAGAAGTTGGAAAGATCTCAAATTAACAATATAACATCACACCAATGTGAACTACGATAATAAGAAAAAATCAATTCCAAAGCCAGCAGAAGAAAAGAAATAACTAAAATTAGAGAACTTAGTAAAATATAGATGCAAAAATCTATACAAAAGATCAATGAAATTAGGAGTTTGTTTTTCAAAAATAAGTTAGACTGTTACCTAGGTTAAAAAAGAAAGAGGAGATTCAAATAAGTACAATCAGAAATGACAAACATAACATTACAACTTATTTCATGGAAATACAAAAGATTGTCACAATCAATTCAATGCATGCAAATTAAAAAATATATAGAAAATGGAAATATTCCTGGAAACACACCATCTCCCAAGATTGAATCAGGAAGAGAGTGAAAGCTTGAACAGCCCAATATTGAGCTCTGAGATGGAATCAGTAATAAGAAACCTACCAATCAAAGTGTCCTGGACTAGATGGATTCACAGCCAAATTCTACCAGATATACAAAAAAGAGATGGTACCAATACTACTGAAACTATTCTAAAAAATGGAGGAGGAGGGACTCCTCTCTAACTCATTCTATAAAGCTATCATCACCCTAATACAAAAATCTGGCAGAGACACGACAGAAAACAAAAACTTCAGACCAATATCCCTGATTAACATAAACTCAAAAATCCTCAGTAAAATTCTAGCAAACCAAATCCAGCAGCACAACAAAAAGTTAACTCATTATGATCAAGTAGGGACTATTACTGGGATGCAAAATTGGATCAACATATGCAAATCATTTAATGTGATTCACCACATAAATGATTAAAAGTAAAAACCATGTGATCATCTCAATAGATGCAGAAAAATAACTTTTGATATAATTCAACACCCCTTCTTTATACTAACTCCCAACAGACTAGGCATCAAAGGAACATACCTCAAAATAATAAGAGCCATCTACACCAAACACACAGGCAATGTCACACTAAATGGGCAAAAGCTGGAAGCATTCTTCCTGAGATCTGAAACAAGGAAAGAGTGGCCACTCTCACTACGCTTATTTGACATAGTGCTGGAAGTCCTAGCCAGAGCAATTGGGCAAGAGAAAGAAAAGGCATCCAAATAGGAAAAGAAGTCAAACTGTCTCTCTGTTGATCTGTTGATGATATGATCTTATGCTTAGAAAACCCTAAAGACTCCACCAAAATCCTACTAAAACTGATAAACGATTTTAGCAAGGTTTCAGAATACAAAATCAGTGTAGTAAATCAGTAGCATAATGATGTCCTGGTTAAGATTCACACAATCCCATTTACAATAGTCACAAATAAAATGGAATACCTAGGCATACAGCTAAAGAAGGAGGTGAAAGATCTCTACGAGAACTGCAAAACACTGCTGAAAGAAACCAGAAATGGTACAAATAAATGCGAAAACATTTCATGTTCTTGGATTGGAAAAATCAGTATTGATGAAGTTGCCATACATCCAAAAGCAGTTTACGATTTAACGCTATTCCTACCAAACTACCAAAGACATTTTTCAAAGAATTGGAAAAAAACTATTTTAAAATTCATATGGAACCTAAAAAGAGCCTGAATAGCCAAAGCAATCCTAAGCAAATAGAAGCAGAGATATCACACTACCCCACTTAAAACTATATTATAAAGCTACAGTCACCAAAACAGCATGGTGCTGGTACATAAATGGACAGACACATAGACCAGTGGAACAGAACAGAAAACTCAGAAATAAAGTCACACACATACAACCATCTGATCTTTGTCAAGGCCAACAAAAATAAGCAATGGGGAAAGGACTCCCTATTCAATACATGGTGCTGGGATAACTCACCAGCCATGTACAGAAGACTGAATCTACACCCTTATCTTTCACCATAGGCAAAAACTAACTCAAAATAGGTAAATATTTAAGTGTAAGATGTCAAACTCTAAAAAATTTGAGATGAAAAACTAAGAAATACCCTTCTCTATATTGACCCTGTCTCCCCCCACCCCCCCCAAAAAACATGGTCAACTCCCTAAAGCTATTGCAACTGAATGAAAAATTGACAAGTGGGACTTAATTAAACTAAAGACCTTCTGCACAGCAAAATAAACCATCAACAGAATAAACAGGCAGCCTACAGATTGGGAGGAAATATTCATAAACTATGCATGCAATTAAGGTCTAATATCCAGAATCTATAAGGAACATAAGCAAATCAACAACTAATAAACAAATAACCCATTAAAAAGTGAGCAAGAGACATGATCAGACATTACTCAAAAGAAGACAGACAAGTGGCCAACAAATATTTGAAAAATGCTCTCAGGATCAAGTTCACAAATAACAATATTAGCCTTAAATGTAAACGGGCTAAGTGCCCCAATGAAAAGACACAGACTGGCAAATTAAATAAAGAGCCAAGACCCATTAGTGTGCTGTATTCAGGAGATCCATTGCACATGCAAAGACACACATAGGCTCAAAATAAAGGGATGGAAGAATATTTATCAAGCAAACATAAAGCAAAAAAGAGCAGGAGTTGCAATCCTAGTCTCTGATAAAACAGACTTTAAGCCAACAAAGATGAAAAAAGACAAAGAAGGGCATTACATAATCGTAAAGGGACTTTATACCAAGAAGAGTTAACTATCCTAAATATATATGTACCCAGTATGGGAGCACCCAGATGCATAAAGCAAGTTTTTAGAGACATACAAAGAGACTTAGAGTCCTACACCATAATAATGGGAGATTTTGACACCCCACTGTCAATATTAGACAGATCAACAAGACAGAAAATTAACAAGAATATTTAGGACTTGAAATCAGCTCTGGACCAAGTAGACATAGTAGACATCTACAGAACTCTCCACACCAAATCAACAGAATATACATTCTTCTCAGCATCACATTGCAATTATAAAATTGACCAAATAATTGGAAGTAAAACACTCCTTAGCAAGTACAAAATAATGGAAATTATAACCAACAGTCTCTCAGACCACAGTGCAATCAAATTACAACTCAGGATTAAGAAACTCACTCAAAACAGCACAACTACATGGAAACTGAACAACCTGCTCCTGAATGACTACTGGGTAAAGAAATTAAGGCAGAAATAAATATGTTATTTGAAATCAGTGAGAAAAAGGACACAACGTACTGGGATCTCTGAGACACAGCTAAAGCCGTGTTTAGAGGGAAATTTATAGCACTAAAATGCCCAAAGGAGAAAGTAGGAAAGATCTAAAATTGACACCCTAACATCACAATTAAAAGAATTAGAGAAGCAAGAGCAAACAAATTCAAAAGCTAGCAGAAGACATGAAATAACTAAGATGAGAGAAGAACTAAAGGAGATAGAGACACACAACAAACCCTTCAAAAAAATAAATGAATCCAGGAGCTGGTTTTTTGGAAAGATTAACAAAATAGATATACTGCTAGCCAGACTAATAAAGAAGAAAAGAGAGAAGACTCAAATAGACACAATAAAAAATGATAAAGGGGGTATCAGTACTGATGCCACAGAAATACAAACTACCATCAGAGAATACTTATAAACACCTTTACGCAAATAAACTAGAAAGTGTAGAAAAGATGGAAAAATTCCTGGACACATAAATCCTCCCAAGTCTAAACCAAACCAGGAATAAGTTGAGTCCCTGAATAGGCCAAGAATAAGTTCTGAAATTTAGGCAGTAATTAATAGCCTACCAACAAAAAAATCCCATAACTAGATGGATTCACAGCCGAATTGAACCAGAGGTATAAAGAGGAGCTGGTACCATTTCTTCTGAAACTATTCCAAACAATGGAAAAAGAGGAACTCCTCCCTCATCCATTTTATGGGGCCAGCATCATCCTGATAACAAACCCTGGCAGAGACACAACAAAAAAAGAAAATTTCAAGCCAATATCCTCGATGAACATCGATGTGAAAATCCTCAATAAAATACTGGCAAACCAGAAGTACATCAAAAAGCTCATCTACCACTATCAAGTTGGCTTCATCCTTAGGATACAAAGCTGATTCATCATATGCAAATCAATAAATGTAATCCGTCACTTAAACAGAAATAATGACAAAAAACCACGATTATCTAAATAGATGCAGAAAAGGCCTTCAATAAAATTCAATACCCTTTCATGCTAAAAACTCTCAATAAAGTAGGTATTAATGGAACATATCTCAAAATAATAAGAGCTATTTATGACAAACCCACAGCCAATATCATACTGAATGGGCACAAACTGGAAGCATTCCCTTTGAAAACCGGCACAAGACAAGGATGCCCTCTCTCACCACTCCTATTCAACATAATATTGGAAGTTCTGGCCAGGGCAATCAGGCAAGAGAAAGAAATAAAGCATATTCAAATAGGAAGAGAGGAAATCAAAGTGTCTCTTTTTGTAGATGACATGATTGTATGCTTAGAAAACCCCATTGTCTCAACCCAAAATCTCCTTAAGCTGATAAGCAACTTCAGCAAAGTCTCAGGATACAAAATCAATGTACAAAAATCACAAGCATTCCTATACACCAATAGTAGACAAAAAGAGAGCCAAATCATGAGTGAACTCCCATTCACAATTGCTACAAAGAGAATAAAATACATAGGAGTACAGCTTAGAAGGGATGTGAAGGACCTCTTCAAGGAGAAGTACAAACCACTGCTCAAGGAAGTAAGAGAGGACACAAACAAATGGAAAAACATTTCATGCTCATGGATAGAAAGAATCAATATCATGAAAATGGCCATACTGCCCAAGTAATTTATAGATTCAATGCTATCCCCATCAAACTACAATTGACTTTCTTCACAGAATTGGGAAAAACTACTTTAAATTTCATATGGAACCAGAAAAGAGCTCTGATAACCAAGACAATCCTAAGCCAAATGACCAAAGTTGGAGGCATCACGTTACCTTACTGCAAAGTATACTACAAGGCTACAGTAACCAAAACAGCATAGTACTGGAACCAAAACAGATATATAGACCAATGGAACAGAACAGAGGCCTCAGAAATAATGCCACACATCTACAACAATCTGATCTTTGACAAACCTGGCAAAACCAAGCAATGGGGAAAGGATTCCCTATTTAATAAATGGTGCTGGGAGAAATGGCTAGCCATATGCAGAAAACTGAAACTGGACCTCTTTCTTACACTCAAATTAACTCAAGATGGATTAAAGATTTAAACTTAAGATGTAAAACCATAAAAACCCTAGAAGGAAACCTAGGCAATACCATTCAGGACATAGGCATGGGTAAAGAATTCATGACTAAAACATCAAACAAAAAATGGCAATAAAAGCCAACATTGACAAATGGGATCTAATTAAACTGAAGGGCTTCTGAACAGCAAAAGAAACTATCATCAGAGTGAACAGGCAACCTATAGAATGGGAGAACATTTTTGCCATCTATCCATCTGACAAAGGGTAAAATCCAGAATCTACAAGAAACTTAAATTTAAACAAATTTACAAGAAAAAAAAAAACAAACATACCCATCAAAAAGTGGGTGAAGGATATGAATAGACACTTCTCAAAAGAAGACATTTATGCGGCCAACAAACATATGAAAAAAAGCTCATCATCCCTGGTCATTAGAGAAATGCAAATCAAAACCACAATGAGATACCATCACATGCTAGTTAGAATGGTGACCATTAAAAAATCAGGAAACAACAGATGCTGGAGAGGAAGTGGAGAAATAAAAATGCTTTTACATTGTTGGTGGGAGTGTAAATTAGTTCAGCCATTGTTGAAGACAATATGGCGATTCCTCAAGTATCTAGAACTAGAAATACCATTTGATCCAGCCATCCTATTACTGGGTATATAACCAAAAGATTATATATCATTCTACTATAAAGCGGCATGCACATGTATATTTATTGTGGCACTCTTCATAAAAGCAAAGACTTGGAACCAACCTAAATGCCAATCAGTGATGGACTGAATAAAGAAAATGTGGCATATGTACACCATGCAATATTATACAGCCATAAAAGATGAGTTGGCCGGGCGTGGTGGCTCACGCCTGTAATCCCAGCACTTTGGGGGGCCAAGGCAGGTGGATCTTGAGGTCAGGAGATCGAGACCATCCTGGCTAACACGGTGAAACCCCGTCTCTACTAAAAAATACAAAAAATTAGCTGGGTGTGGTGGTGGGCACCTGTAGTCCCAGCTACTCGGGAGGCTGAGGCAGGAGAATGGTGTGAATCTGGGAAGTGGAGCTTGCAGTGAGCCCAGATGGCGCCGCTGCACTCCAGCCTGGGTGACAGTGAGACTCCATCTCAAAAAAAAAAAAAAAAGGATGAATGCATGTCCTTTGCAGGGACGTGGATGAAGCTGGAAACCATCGTTCTTAGCAAACTAACACAAATCGGAAAACATTGCATGTTCTCACTCACAAGTGGGAGTTGAGTAATAAGAACACATAGACACAGGGAGGGGACCATCACACATTAGGGCCTGCTGGGGGTTCGGGATCTAGGGGAAGGATAGCATTAGGAGAAATACCTAATGTAGATGACGTGTTGATGGGTGCAGCAAACCACCATCACACATTTATACCTATGTAACAAACCTGCACGTTCTGTATATGTATCCCATAACTTATAGTATAATAATAATAATAAATTCCAATTGAAACCTCTGCTTTTTTTCTGGTTTCCATTTGCTTGATAGATTTTTCTCAATTTTTAAAATTTTGAGCCTATGGATGTCATTGCATGTGATATGTGTTTGTTGAAGACAACATACCAAGGAGTCTTGCTTCTTTATCTGGCTTGCCACTCTGTGCCTTTTAATTTGGGCATTTAGCCTGTTTACATTTAAGGTTAGTATTGATATATATGGATTTGTTGCTGTCATCATGTTGTTACTTGCTTATTACGCAGATTTGTTTGTGTTTTTGCTTTTCAGTGTCAGAAGTCTGTGTACTTGTGTGTTTCTGTAGTGTTTTGTAATTACCTATTATTTCCATATTTAGTGCTTCTTCCAGGAGCTCTTATAAGGCACATCTGGTGGCAACAAATTTTCTTAGCATTTGCTTACCTGAAAAGGATCTTATTTCTCTTTTGTTTATGAAGCTTAGTTTGGCTGGGCATGAAACTCCAGGTTGCATTTTTTTTTTTTTTTTGAGACGGAGTCTTGCTCGGCTCACTGCAAGCCCTGCCTCCCAGGTTCACGCCATTCTCCTGCCTCAGCCTCCTGAGTAGCTGGGACTACAGGCGTCTGCCACCACACCCAGCTAATTTTTTGTATTTTTAGTAGAGATGGGGTTTCACTGTGGTCTCGATCTCCTGACCTTGTGATCCGCCCGCCTTGGCCTCCCAAAATGCTGGGATTACAGGTGTGAGCCACCATGCCCTGCCTGCATTTTTTGTTTTTAAAGAATATTCGATATAGGTCCCCGATCTCTTCTTGAATGTAGGATTTGTGCTGAGAGGTCTCTTGTTAGTTTGCTGGACTTCCTTTTATAAGTGACCTACCCTTTCTCTCTAGCCTTTAACTTTTTTTCTTTCATCTCAACTGAAGAGAATTTGATGATTATGTGTCCTGGGGATGACCTTCTCATGAAGCATTTTGTGTGGGTTCTCAGGATTTTCTGAATTTGAATGTTGGCCTCTCTATCTAGTTTGGAGAATTTTCTCATTGGTGATATCCTGAAATATGTTTTCTAATTTGCCTTCTTTCTCTTTTTCTTTTTCTGGAATGCCAATGAGTTCTAGATTTGGTCTCTTTGTGTTATTCCATAATTCTTGGAGGTTTTGTTCATTAAAAAATTATTTTTTCTTTATTCTTGTTTCACTGTTTTATTTTAAAAAGTCAATCTTCAAGCTTCAATATTCTTTTCTCAGGTTGGGTATTCTGCTGCTAATGTTTGTGATTTCTTTTGTTGTTTTCTTTCCTTTTTTTAAATTATGCTTTAAGTCTTAGGGTACATGTGCACAACATGCAGGTTTGTTACATATGTATACATGTGCCATGTTGGTGTGCTGCACCCATTAACTCATCATTTAATATTAGGTATATCTCCCAATGCTATCCCTACCTCCTTCCCCCACCCCACAACAGGCCCCACTGTGTGATGTTCCATTTCCTGTGTCCATGTGTTCTCATTGTTCAATTCCCACCTATGAGTGAAGACATGCAGTGTTTGGTTTTTTGTCCTTGTGATAGTTTGCTGAGAATGATGGTTTCCAGCTTCATCCATGTCCCTACAAAGGACATGAACCCATCCTTTTTTATGGCTGCATAGTGTTGTACCCAGGCGAGTTAAGTAAACGCCACACTTTGAGACGAATTAAGAGTCCTTTATGAAGCCGGCGGCCAAAGAGATAGCTAATGCTCAAAATTCTCTCGGCCCGGAGGAAGGGGCTCAATTAACTTTTATACGTAGGTTTAGGAAGGGGAGGGGGACTCAAATGTAATAATTCTACAGAAGTAAAAACATGCAAGAATCAAAGCAATCAAAATGGTTACAGAGTGATAAACAACTTGAAAGACAAATGGTTACAAGAAGAGCAACGGTACCAGGTGCAAGGTCCTAAATCTTTCATTATAATTAGATACAGGGTTTATGCTGGACACAAACTCAAGGTTTTATGTTGTTATCTCTTGGAGAAAATTCCTGGGCAACTTCACATATTGTTGGTGTTGGTACCTTATCAGTTATTTGGGCTCCTTTGAAATGCTGAGGATTTGTTTACCCAGGCCAACTCCTCACAACAGGGGGGTTGGCTGAGGAGCCCTAGTGTCTTGTAAATTAAGGGGTCAATTGGAGTTTGTCCCGCTTACCTAGCTAGAGAGAGTCTTATTTACATGAGAAACAAGGCTAGGTGATTTAAAGAGACAAGCAGGGCAAAATTCAAAGTAAGGAGTTGAAGTAAAAACAAGGTTAGGCATTTCAATAGTATTCCATGGTGTATATGTGCCACATTTTCTTAATCCAGTCTATCATTGTTGGACATTTGGGTTAGTTCCAAGTCTTTGATATTGTGAATAGTGCCACAATAAACATACGTATGCATGTGTCTTTATAGCAGCATGATTTATAATCTTTTGGGTATATACCCAGCAATGGGATGGCTGGGTCAAATGGTATTTCTAGTTCTAGATCCCTGAGGAATCGCCACACTGACTTCCACAAAGGTTGAACTAGTTTACAGTCCCACCAACAGTGTAAAAGTGTTCCTATTTCTCCATATCCTCTGCAGCACCTGTTGTTCCTGACTTTTTAATGATTGCCACTGTAGCTGGTGTGAGATGGTATCTCATTGTGGTTTTGATTTGCATTTCTCTGATGGCCAGTGATGATCAGCATTTTTTTCATGTGTCTTTTGGCTGCATAAATGTCTTCTTTGAGAAATGTCTATTCATATCCTTCACCCACTTGTTGATGGGGTTGTTTTTTTCTTGTAAACTTGTTTGAGTTCTTTGTAGATTCTGGATATTAGCCCTTTGTCAGATAAGTAGATTGCAAAAATTTTCTCCCATTCTGTAGGTTGCCTGTTCACTCTGATGGTAGTTTCTTTTGCTGTGCAGAAGCTCTTTAGTTTAATTAGATCCCATTTGTCAATTTTGGCTTTTGTTGCCATTGCTTTTGGTGTTTTAGACATGAAGTCCTTGCCCACGCCTATGTCCTGAATGGTATTGCCTAGGTTTCCTTCTAGGATTTTTATGGTTTTAGGTGTAACATGTAAGTCTTTAATCCATCTTGAATTAATTTTTGTATAAGGTGTAAGGAAGGGATCCAGTTTCAGCTTTCTACATATGGCTAGCCAGTTTTCCCAGCACCATTTATTAAATAGGGAATCCTTTCTCCATTTCTTATTATTGTCAGGTTTGTCAAAGATCAGATAGCTGTAGATATGTAGCATTATTTCTGAGGGCTCTGTTCTGTTCCATTGGTCTATATCTCTGTTGTGGTACCAGTACCATGCTGTTTTGGTTACTGTAGCCTTGTAGTATAGTTTGATGTCAGGTAGCATGATGCCTCCAGCTTTGTTCTTTTGGCTTAGGATTGGCTTGGTGATGCGGGCTCTTTTTTGGTTCCATATGAACTTCAAAGTAGTTTTTTCCAATTCTGTGAAGAAAGTCATTGGTAGCTTGATGGGGATGGCATTGAATCTATAAATTACCTTGGGCAGTATGGCCATTTTCATGATATTGATTCCTCCCACCCATGAGCATGGAATGTTCTTCCATTTGTTTGTATCCTCTTTTATTTCATTGAGCAGTGGTTTGTAGTTGTCCTTGAAGAGGTCCTACACATCCCTTGTAAGTTGGATTCCTAGATATTTTATTCTCTTTGAAGCAATTGTAAATGGGAGTTCACTCATGATTTGTCTCTCTGTGTGTCTGTTATTGGTATATAAGAATGCTTGTGATTTTTCCACATTGATTTTGTATCCTGAGACTTCCTGAAGTTGCCTATCAGCTTAAGGAGATTTTGGGCAGAGATGATGGGGTTTTCTAGATATATAATCATGTCATCTGCAAACAGGGACAATTTGACTTCCTCTTTTCCTAATTGAATACCCTTTATTGCCTTCTCCTGCCTGATTGCCCTGGCCAGAACTTCCAACAGTATGTTGAATAGGAGTGGTGAGAGAGGGCATCCCTGTCTTGTGCCAGTTTCCAAAGGGAATGCTTCCAGTTCTTGCCCATTTAGTATGATATTGGCTGTGGGTTTTTCATAGATAGCTCTTATTATTTTGAGATACATCCCATCAATACCTAATTTATTGAGAGTTTTTAGCATGAAGGTTGTTGAATTTTGTCAAAGGTCTTTTCTGCATCTATTGAAATAATCTTATGTTTTTTGTCATTGTTGCTGTTTATATGCTGGATTTCATTTATTGATTTGTGTATGTTGAACCAGCCTTGCATCCCAGGGATGAAGCCCACTTGATCATGGTGGATAAGCTTTTAGATGTGCTGCTGGATTCGGTTTGCCAGTATTTTATTGAGGATTTTTGCATAGATGTTCATCAGGGATATTGGTCTAAAATTCTCTTTTTTTTTGTTATGTCTCTGCCAGGCTTTGGTATCAGTATGATGCTGGCATCATAAAATGAGTTAGGAAGTATTCCCTCTTTTTCTATTGATTGGAATAGTTTCAGAAGGAGTGGTACCAGCTCCTCCTTGTACCTCTGGTAGATTTCCTCTGTGAATCCATCTGGTCCTGGACTTTTTTTGGTTAGTAAGTTATTAAGTATTGCCTCAATTTCAGAGGCTATTATTAGTCTATTCCGAGATTCAACTTCTTCCTGATTTAGTCTTGGGAGGGTGTATGTGTGGAGGAATTTATCCATTTCTTCCAGATTTTCTAGTTTATTTGCTTAGAGGTATTTATATTATTCTCTGATGGTAGTTTGTATTTCTGTGGTATCAGTGATGATATTCCCTTTATCATTTTTTACTGCATCTATTTGATTCTTCTCTCTTTTCTTCTTTATTAGTCTTGCTAGCAGTCTATCAATTTTGTTGATCTTTTCAAAGAACCAGCTCCTGGATTCATTGATTTTTTGAGGGATTTTTTGTGTCTCTATTTCCTTCAGTTCTGCTCTGATCTTAGTTATTTCTAGCCTTCTCCTAGCTTTTGAATGTGTTCACTCTTGCTTCTCTAGTTCTTTTAATTGTGGTGTTAAGGTGTCGATTTTGGATCTTTCCTGCTTTCTCTTGTGGGCATTTGTGCTATAAATTTCCCTCTACACGGTGCTTTGAATGTGTTGCAGGGATTCTGGTATGTTATGTCTTTGTTCTCATTGGTTTCAAATAACATCTTTATTTCTGCCTTCATTTCGTTATGTACCCAGTAGTCATTCAGGAGCAGGTTGTTCAGTTTCCACGTACTTGAGTGGTTTTGAATGAGTTTCTTAATCCTGAGTTCTAGTTTGATTGCATTGTGGTCTGAGAGACAGTTTGTTATAATTTCTGTTGTTTTACATTTGCTGAGGAGTGCTTTAGTTCCAACTATGTGGTCAATTTTGGACTAGGTGTGGTGTGGTGCTGAAAAGAATGTATATTCTGTTGATTTGGGGTGGAGAGTTCTGTAGATGTCTCTTAGGTCTGCCTGGTGCAGAGCTGAGTTAATTCCTGGATATCCTTGTTAACTTTCTGTCTCGTTGATCTGTCTAATGTTGACAGTGGGGTGTTAAAGTCTCCCATTATTATTGTGTGGGAGTCTAAGTCTCTTTGTAAGTCAGTAAGGACTTGCTTTATGAATCTGGGTGCTCCTGTATTGGGTGCATTTATATTTAAGATAGTTAGCTCTTCTCATTGAATCGATCCCTTTACTATTATGTAATGACCTTCTTTGTCTCTTTTGATCTTTGTTGGTGTAAAGTCTGTTTCATCAGAGACTAGTATTGCAACCCTTGCCTTTTTTTGTTTTTCATTTGCTTGTTAGATCTTCCTCCATCCCTTTATTTTGAGCCTATGTGTGTCTCTGCATATGAGATGGGTTTCCTGAATACAGCACACTGATGGGTCTTGACTCTTTTTCCAATTTGCCTGTCTGTGTCTTTTAATTGGAGCATTTAGCCCATTTACACTTAAGGTTAATATTGTTATGTGTGAATTTGATTCTGTTATTATGATGTTAGCTGGTTATTTTGTTTTGTTAGTTGATGCAGTTTCTTCCTAGCTTCGATGGTCTTTACAGTTTGGCATGTTTTTGCAGTGGCTGGTATCGGTTGTTCCTTTCCATGTTTAGTGCTTCCTTCAAGAGCTCTTTTAGGGCAGGCCTGGTGGTGACAGAATCACTCAGCATTTGCTTGTCTGTAAAGTATTTTATTTCTCCTTCAGTTATGAAGCTTAATTTGGCTGGATATGAAATTCTGGGTTGAAAGTTCTTTTCTTTAAGAATGTTGAATATTGGCCCCCACTCTCTTCTGGCTTGTAGGGTTTCTGCCAAGAGATCAGATGTTAGTTTGACGGGCTTCCCTTTTTGGGTAACCCAACCTTTCTCTCTGGCTGCCCTTAACATTTTTTCCTTCATTTCAACTTTGGTGAATCTGACAATTATGTGTCTTGGATTGCTCTTCTTGAGGGTTATCTTTGTGCCATTCTCTGTGTTTCCTGAATCTGAATGCTGGTCTGCCTTGCTAGATTGGGGAAGTTCTCCTAGATATTATCCTGCAGAGTGTTTTCCAACTTGGTTCCATTCTTCCCCTCACTTTCAGGTACACCAATCAGACGTAAATTTGGTCTTTTCACACAGTCCCATATTTCTTGGAGGCTTTGTTCATTTCTTTTTATTCTTTTTTCTCTAAACTTCTCTTCTTGCTTCGTTTCATTCATTTGATCTTCCATCACTGGTACTGTTTCTTCCAGTTGATCAAATCAGCTACTGAGGCTTGTTTATTCGTCATGTCATTCTTGTGCCATGGTTTTCAGCTCCATCCAGTCCTTTAAGGACTTCTCTGCATTGGTTATTCTAGTTAGCCATTCATCTAATCTTTTTTCAAGGTTTTTAACTTCTTTGCCATGAGTTCAAACTTCCTCCTTTAGGTTAGAGTAGTTTGATCATCTGAAGCCTTCTTCTCTCAACTCGTGAAAGTCATTCTCCATCCAGCTTTGTTCCATTGCTGATTAGGAGCTGCGTTCCTTTGTAGGAGGAGAGGCACTCTGATTTTTAGAATTTTCAGTTTTTCTGCTCTGTTTTTTCCCCATCTTTGTGGTTTTATCTACCTTTGGTCTTTGATGATGGTGACGTACAGATGGGGTCTTGGTGTGCTTGTCCTTTCTGTTTGTTAGTTTTCCTTCTAACGTTCAGGACCCTCAGCTGTAGGTCTGTTGGATTTTGCTGGAGGTCAACTACAGACCCTGTTTGCCTGGGTATCAGCAGCAGAGGCTGCAGAACAGTGGATATTGGTGAACAGCAAATGTTGCTGCCTGATCATTCCTCTGGAAGTTTTGTCACAGAGGAGTACTGGGCCATGTGAGGTGTCAGTCTGCCCCTACTTGGGGGTGCCTCGCAGTTAGGCTACTCTGGGGTCAGGGACCCACTTGATGAGGCAGTCTGTCCGTTCTCAGATCTGAAGCTGCATGCTGGGAGAACCACTATGCTGCTTGTGATTTTTTCATGAAATTTTTGTGGTGTGTTTTTCTGCTCTATCAGGTTGATTGTTGTTTTTTTTTTTTCTATACTGACTATTTTGTCTTTCATCTCCTGTATGTTTTTATTGTGAATTCTAGCTTCCTTAGATTGGCTTTCAATATTTTCCAGGATCTCAATGATCTTTATTTCTATCTATATTCTGAATTCTATTTCTGTCATTTCAGCCATCTCAGCCTGGTTAAGAATGCTTGCTTGAGAACTAGTGTGGTTGCTTGGAGGAAAGAAAACACTCTGGTTTTTTGAATTGTCAGAATTCTTGTGCTGGTTCTTTCTTATTTTTGTGGGTCTGTTGTTTCTTCAACATTTAAAGTTGTTTTTTGGGTGAGATTTTTTCTTTTATTCTAGTTGATAACCTTGGGTGATTTGATTGTGGTATAAGGTAGGTTCATTTGACTGGCTTCATTTCTAAAATATTTAAGGTGGCCAAGACTCAGCTCAGTACTCCTGGATTGCATGCTCTAACTCTGGGGGACTGGTATCAGGTCCCCACTTTCTTCTCTGACTTTTCATGGTTAGGAATCTTCTGGGAGGGCTGAGGTGCTCCTGAACCACTAGAAGGGTCAAGGTGCTGCCAGATCACTGGTGATAATACTTCAATGGATAAGTGTCAGCCAAATAACTCCATAGGGCTGTGGCAGCAGTATCTGCCCTTATTTTTATGTGCCAGTTGCAACTCCCAGTGCAGTATATATGGGTTTATGCTCGTCAGTTGCAGCACAGTGCTACCAGGTGCCAGGGTGCTGACCTTTGTGAGAGCATTCACAGCAATTGGCAGTATTGACAGCATTGCCTTTTGTGGGCCAGTGGCTGGCCATCATGCAGGTGTTTGCAGTAGTTGGTTGCATTGACAGCATGACTGGGGGCATAGGGCTTTCTGGCAGCAACTGTGCCTACATTCACACTGGTGGCAGTGCTATCATGGAGGTGGGGTGCTCTGGTTGGCACAGGTCTGTGTCGGCCCTCTATGCATGTTCCTGTAGGTGGCAGTGGCTACTCAGAGTGCGGGTGGGTCCACTTTTTCCATGCCTAGTTTCTGTCGGCAGCTGTTTCAGCACAGAAAGGAGGTACTGGTGGTGGCAGTGCTAGCATGCTTTCTGCTTGCCAATGATCTGACAACAATGGTGGTGCAGTGGGGGGAAGAGGTAGGGTGCACTCATGCCAGGAGTAGTGGCATGGCTGGGTGCACTCATGCCAGGAGTAGTGGCATGGCAGGGTGCACACAATTATGTGTGCTGGTAGAGAAGGGAAGACAAGATCCACACATATACACACAAGTACCAGTAAAGCAATGTTGGAGGTCATCGTCAGCAAGTGCATGTAGGGAAAGTGGCACAAGGGAGGCTGCCATAATGGGAGGATTTTGCAGGAAGTCAGGGACCCCGAACAGAGGGACCAGCTGAAGCCATGGCTGAAGAACGTGGATTGTGAAGATTTCATGGACATTTATTAGTTCCCCAAATTAATACTTTTATAATTTCTTATGCCTGTCTTTACTGCAATCTCTAAACATAAATTCTGAAGATTTCATGGACACTTATCACTTCCCCAATCAATACCCTTGTGATTTCCTATGCCTGGCTTTACTTTAATCTCTTAATCCTGTCATCTCATAAGCTGAGGAGGACGTCTGTCACCTCAGGACCCTGCGATGATTGCATTAACTGCACAGATTGTAGAGCATGTGTGTTTGAACGATATGAAATCTGGGCACCTTGAAAAAAGAACAAGATAACAGCAACTGTTCAGGGAAAAAGAGAGATAACCTTAAACTCTGACTGCCAGTGAGCAGAGTGGAACAGAGCCATATTTCTCTTCTTTCAAAAGCAAATGGGAGAAATATCACTGAATTCTGTTTCTCAGCAAGGAACATCCCTGAGAAAGAGAATGCGCCCCTGAGGGTGGGTCTCTAAAATGGCCCCCTTGGGTTTGGCCATCTTCTATGGTCGAAACTGTAGGGGTGAAATAAATCTCAGTCTCTCATAGCACTCCCAGGCTTATTAGAAAGAGGAAATTTCCGCCTAATAAATTTTGGTCAGACTGGTTGCTCTCAAACCCTGTCTCCTGATAAGATGTTATCAATGACAATGGTGCCCGAAACTTCATTAGCAATTTTAATTTCACCCTGGTCCTTAGGTCCTGTGATCTCGCCCTGCCTCCATTTGCCTTGTGATATTCTATTACCTTGTGAAGTATGTGATCTTTGTGACTCACACCCTATTCGCACACTCCCTCCCCTTTTGAAAGTCCCTAATAAAAACTTGCTGGTTTTGTGGCTTGTGGGGCATCATGGAACCTACCACATGTGATGTCTCCCCCAGATACCCAGCTTTAAAATTTCTCTCTTTTGTATTCTGTCCCTTTATTTCTCAAACTGGCCGATGCTTAGGGAAAATAGAAAAGAACTTACATGACTATCGGGGCAGGTTACCCAATAGGAGGGTATGGGCTAGCTGGGCTTGTCTTCTGTGGCAGCTCTGTTCCAGGACTTTGCAGGTCAGGTTCTGTCCACCTGACAGGTCAGGAACTGTGATGCAGGGCCCCAGGAGGTGCTTAGGGGCTGCACTGCAAGCAGGCATGGCCAGACTGGGGCCCTGGGAGAAGCCAGCAGAATGAGGGGTGCTCAGATTGGACTGGAACTGAATCATGGGCAAAATCGCCCTGCAGATTTCAGATCTGACAGTTCCCCTAGTGCTTAAGTCTCCTGTGGGAGCCAGTCGAGCCTAGGGGCATTGGCAACCCTTGTTGTGCTCCTCCAGATGTTCTGGCATCAAGTCTTCCATGCTCTGCTCCAGCTTGAGTTCTGCCCCTACCACTTCTCTGATCACCTCTCCTTGCTAATCCAAGTGTCCATGGTGGTCAAGGGTATTTTTCCTTCTACGATTCTAGAGGCCCATGTAGAAAGTGGGTTGCTCCTTGACTGTTCAACTCACCTTTTCCCCAGGTGTTGCTGGAAGCAAGGAGCAAGTCCTGGTGAACAGTAGCCCTGTGCAGGGTTCCCAACTTCCTCCCCATTCAGCCCAGCATCTGTGTCTTCCCTCCATCCACCCTCAATGCCTTCTCTCTGAAGATCTGCTAGGAGTGTGCCAGTTTTTCCAATATCCCAACCCTTTGTGGGAGATGTTCCTTCTGGTTACATCTAGTTGACCATCTTTCCCCTCAGGAGAAAACAGTTATTTTTATTTAATAACTTTTAAACATTCTTTTCTATGACTCTTTTAGGAATGCCCAATTCTTCTGGACTCATGAACCGTCGTGATGCCATTTCCAAAACAGATGCCACTGTGGTGGCATTACTGAAGAGAGCTGGTGCCATTCCTCTTGGCATAACCAACTGTAGTGAGTTGTGTATGTGGTATGAATCCAGTAACAAGATCTATGGCCGATCAAACAACCCATATGATTTACAGCATATTGTAGGTGGAAGTTCTGGTGAGTTGGACATTTTAGTACAGCATGAAGAGCTGTGCTAACAATAATAATTATGAATTGTATTAATAAACATGATACAGTATAGCATCTATAACCTATAAGAATGGATGCAAAAACCCAGGATATTTGTGTGTTGATGGAGAAGAAATGGGATTCATGTAACAGCCTTGGTCAACTCTGATATTTTGAAGATAGATAGAGGAGAAGTAGCCAGCAAAGGGAATTGGGAACGAACTACAAGTGATGTAGATAGGAAACATCATAAAGACTTTAGATACTAGAAAAAAAAAGTGTATAGAGACTAGAATTGACAAGGCTTTTATTAAACCTAAATGGATGCATATGTGGGTTAGCAAAATATGATGTTTAAACTTGTGGGTGCTAAAGCTACATAGATATTTGAGACTTCTTTAACTATATGACCTTGGTCACATGAAGTAGGTGCTCATTAAGTCAGTTTCCTTTGCTTGTAAGATGGCCATATGAAAGAAATTAGACTTGTAAGGTTACTGTGATGATTAAAAATTTAAGTGTGACTTCAGGTTTCTGGTCTAGCATATATGGGGTTTAGAAGTTTTTACTCCAGTTCACACAATAAGAACAAGAGCTGAACAAACTAAAAATTAATGACCATTCTTAGATTTATCAATATGCTGAGGTAACGAGAAAACCACTCTTCCCAAAACTGAATGAAAAGACAGGCAGATACAAAGAAGTGAAACTTGCTAGAACAGAAGCCTAGGAGCAGAAAATTTCAGGGGAACAAGCACAGCGGTAGGGAAACCTAAACTATAACTGATGACTTGCTGGAGGTTCATTGTGAAAAAGTTTGAGAGTCAAAATATATGTGGTGGTTTGGTGGGGTGATATTAGGGGCCCCCCACAATTTCAAAAGTTTTACCTTCAGGAGTCCTACTGTGTTCCCGAGTGAAGATTGGAGAGAAATCTCTTGCTTCTTGCACAAGGAGGGAAAAAGTAGCCATTTTGAAATACTACTTCCAAAGCATACTGTTCTTCTAACAAGGAATGTCCTCAGATAAACTATTTTATCAGAACCTAACTTAGTAAGGTTTTATAAGAAACTCATTGACTTAACCTAGGGGAAAGAAAATATCCAACTCCAGTCCTCTCTAGGTTTCCTGTCCTACTGAAGGGGTCAAAGCAGAATAAAATTGGGAAGCACATATTATGGTCACAGAGCAGGGGCACATGCTAACTAAATGACTGAGACCTAATCATATGACTATAAAATACTTCCTCTCCTTGCCTCCACACACCTTATCACTACATCAATAGGGATTTTCTATAATGGGGATTCTATATAAACCAGAAGAACTGTACATTATAGGTGTTATTTAAGAAGTCTCTAGGGAAACTCAAACACAACAGAGGAGGTGGAAACAATGGCACTAGTTGAAAATTTTACACCTGGCACCTCTGGCTACAGTAGGCAGTATACAGACTAACCCCTAGCCAGGGAAACATGAAACCTCACATTAAAGGCCAAATACCCCCAGTTCTTTTATCTCAGGACATCATGTTTGGCTTTCAACAAAACAATTATAAGGCATACTAAAAGACAAAATCACAGTTTGAAAAGACAAAGCAAGCATCAAGATTTGACTCTGATATGGAAGAGGTATTGAGATTATCAGACTGAGAATTGAAACAATTTGTGATTAATATGGTAAGGGCTATAATGGAAAAACTGGTCAACATGCAAGTGCAGATCTGTAATGTAAGAAGACAGATGGGAACTTCAAGAATCAAAAGCAAATGCTAGAAATAAAAAAAATTATAACAGAAATGAAGAATATCTTTGATGGGCTCATCAATATGTTGTATACAAAATAAGAAACCTTCGGTGATATGGAAGACCTGTCAACAAGAACTTCCAAAACTGAAATGCAAAGCAGAAGAAAAAGAATGAAAAAGACAGAAGAGACTATCTAATAACTGTGGGATTAAAAATGCATATAATACATATATATATAATTGGAACACTAGGAAGAGAAGAAAGATTTTAAGAAACAACAATAAATGTTTGAAAAAAACTACACCTAGCATAATATTTCATCCTTAGAAGATTAAAGAGAAAGAAAAAATATTTAAAGAAGAAGTAAAAACATACCTTATCTATAGAGGAGCAAAGATAGAATTATACAAAAATTAATTCAAGATGGATTAAAGACTTACATGTTAGACCTAAAACCATTGAAATCCTACAAGAAAACCTAGGCAATACCATTCAGGACATAGGCATGGGCAAGGACTTCATGTCTAAAACACCAAAAGCAATGGCAACAAAAGCCAAAATTGACAAATGGGATCTAATTAAACTAAAGAGCTTCTGCACAGCAAAAGAAACTACCATCAGAGTGAACAGGCAACATACAAAATGGGAGAAAATTTTCACAACCTACTCATCTGACAAAGGGCTAATATCCAGAATCTACAATGAACTCAAACAAATTTACAAGAAAAAAACAAACAACCCCATCAAAAAGTGGGCAAAGGGCATGAACAGACACTTCTCAAAAGAAGACATTTATGCAGCCAAAAAACACATGCAAAAATGCTCATCATCACTGGCCATCAGAGAAATGCAAATCAAAACTACAATGAGATACCATCTCACACCAGTTAGAATGGCCATCATTAAAAAGTCAGGAAACAACAGGTGCTGGAGAGGATGTGGAGAAATAGGAACACTTTTACACTGTTAGTGGGACTGGAAACTAGTTCAACCATTGTGGAAGTCAGTGTGGCGATTCCTCAGGGATCTAGAACTAGAAATACCATTTGACCCAGCCATCCCATTACTGAGTATATACCCAAAGGACTATAAATCATGCTGCTATAAAGACACATGCACACGTATGTTTATTGCGGCACTATTCACAATAGCAAAGACTTGGAAGCAACCCAAATGTCCAACAACGATAGACTGGATTAAGAAAATGTGGCATATATACACCATGGAATACTATGCAGCCATAAAAAATGATGAGTCCATGTCCTTTGTAGGGACATGGATGAAACTGGAAAACATCATTCTCAGTAAACTATTGCAAGGACAAAAAACCAAACACCGCATGTTCTCACTGATAGGTGGGAATGGAACAATGAGGACTCATGGAAACAGGAAGGGGAACATCACACTCTGGGGACTGTTGTGGGGTGGGGGGAGGCGGGAGGGACAGCATTAGGAGATATACTTAATGCTAAATGACGAGTTAATGGGTGCAGCAAAACAACATGGCACATGGATACAGATGTAACAAACCTGCACATTGTGCACATGTACCCTAAAACCTAAAGTATAATAATTAAAAAAAAATAAAAAAAGAATTATATTAGTATTTTCTCCAGAAACCATGCAAACAATAAGAGATGGGAGTCCACTTTGCGAGGCCAAGGCAGTTGGATCACTTGAGGTTAGGAGCTTGAGACCAGCCTGGCCAACATGTTGAATCCCTGTCTCTACTAAAAATACAAAAATTAGCCAGGTCTGGCAGCAGGCACCTGTAATACCAGCTACTCGGGAGGCTGGGGCAAGAGAATTGCTTGAACTCAAGAGGTGGAGGTTGCAGTGAGCCAAGATCATGCCACTGCACTCCAGCCTAGGTGACAGAGGGAGATTCCATCACACACACACACACACGCACACACACACACACACACACACAGATGGGAGTCAAATATTGAAACCACTGAAAGAACCATCAACTTAAATCTCTGTCTAGCAGATCCATTCTTCGAAAGTGAAAAAGAAATAAAGATGCTCTGAGACAAAGAAATATTGACGGAATTTGTTGCCAGTAGAGCAACAGAGCAAGAAATGTTGAAAGATGTTCTTCAGAGAGAAAAAAAGAATACAAGCCAAAAACCTGAATTCATGTAAAAAAAAAAAAAAAAGAAAATCATTAGAGAAAGATTGAACAAAGGTAAAATAATGTATTTTTAAATTATTGATTGATCTAACATGTAATTGTTCAAAATAATAATGCCAACAATATCAGGCCTCTAAGCCCAAACCAAGCCATCGCATCCCCTGTGACTTGCAGGTATATGCCCAGATGGCCTGAAGTAACTGAAGAATCACAAAAGAAGTGAATATGCCCTGCCCCACCTTAACTGATGACATTCCACCACAAAAGAAGTGTAAATGGCTGGTCCTTGCCTTAACTGATGACATTCCACCACAAAAGAAGTGTAAATGGCCGGTCCTTGCCTTAAGTGATGACATTACCTTGTGAAAGTCCTTTTCCTGGCTCATCCTGGCTCAAAAATCTCCCCCACTGAACACCTTTTGACCCCCACTCTGCCCGCCAGAGAACAACTCCCCTTTGACTGTAATTTTCCTTTATCTACCCAAATCCTATAAAACAGCCCCACCCTTATCTCCCTTCGCTGACTCTCTTTTGGGAATCGGCCTGCCTGCACCCAGGTGATTAAAAGCTTTATTGCTCACACAAAGCCTGTTTGCTGGTCTCTTTACACTGACACGCATGAAAAACAATGTTTTGGGTGATTATAGCTTGTATATGAGTGAAATGAATGACAAAAATGTTATATGGGATGGGATAAAGGAATTGGGAATGTTCCTTTATAAGATAACTACACTACTTGGGAGGTGGCAGAGTATCCCTTGAAGGAGACTTGAGTTAGTTCTAAGTGTATATTGCAAACTCAAGGGCAAATATTAAAGTTAAAAAAAAAGTATGCATTAAGTGGCAAGAGAGGAGAATAAATGGAAACATACAATATAGTCAGTTAAAACCAGAGACTTAGCCTCCCACACAATTATAGTGGGAGAACTTAACACCCCACTGAAAATATCACACAGATCATTGAGACAGAAAATTAACAGAGATATTCAGGACCTGAACTTACCTCTGGATCAAGTGGACCTAATAGATATCTACAGAGCTCTCCACCCCCAAACAATAGAAAACACATTCTTTTCATCATCACATAGCACTTACTCTAAAATTTATCACATAATTTGAAGTAAAACATTCCTCATTAAATGCAAAAGAACTTAAATCGTAACAAACAGTCTCTCAGATTATAGTGAAGGGATGGGTTGCCCTTCCACACCTGTGGGCATTTCTCGTTAGGTGGAATGAGAGACTTGGAAAAGAAAGAGACACAGAGACAAAGTATAGAGAAAGAAAAATGGGCCCAGGGGACCGGCTTTCAGCATAAGGAGGACCCATATTATTATTGATCACTATCGGGCATTTCCCAGAGAGGGGGATGTGGCAGGACAATAGGATAATAGTGGAGAGAAAGTCAGCAGGTAAACACGTGAACAAATGTGTCTGCATCATAAACAAGGTAAAGAAAAAAGTGCTGTGCTTTTGATGTGCATATACATAAACATCTCAATGCCTTAAAGAGCAGTATTGCTTGCCAGCATGTCCCACCTCCAGCCCCAATGCAGTTTTCCCCTATCTCAGTAGATGGAATATACAACTGGGCTTTACACTGAGACATTCCATTGCCCAGGGACGAGCAGGAGACAAATGCCTTCCTCTTATCTCAACTGCAAAGAGGCGTTCCTTCCTCTTTTACTAATCGTCCTCAGCACAGACCCTTTACGGGTGTTGGGCTGGGGGACGGTCAGGTCTTTCCCTTCCCAGGAGGCCATATTTGAGACTATCACATGGGGAGAAACCTTGGACAATACCTGGCTTTCCTAAGCAGAGGTCCCTGCAGCCTTCCGCAGTGTATTGTGTCTCTGGGTACTTGAGATTAGGGAGTGGTGATGACGCTTAACAAGCATGCTGCCTTCAAGCATTTGTTTAACAAAGCACATCCTGAACAGCCCTTAATCCATTTAACCCTGAGTGGACACAGCACATGTTTCAGGGAGCACAGGGTTGGGGGTTGGGTTACAGATCAACATCATCTCAAGGCAGAAGAACTTTTCTTAGTACAGAGCAAAATGGAGTCTCTTATGTCTACTTCTTTCTACACAGACACAGTAACAATCTGATCTCTCTTTCTTTTCCCCACATTACAACACAATCAAATTAGAACTCAAGATTAAGAAAGTCATCCCGCACCAAACCACACAACTACATGGAAATCGAACAACCTGCTCTGGAATGACTTTTGACTTTTGGGTAAATAATGAAATTAACAAAGAAATCCAGAAGTTCTTTGAAACTAATCAGAACAAAGACACAATGTATCAGAATCTATGGGCCACAGCTAAAGCACTGTTGAGAGGTAAATTTATAGCACTAAATCCCCACATCAAAAAGCTAGAAAGGTCTAAAACTGACAACCTAACATCACAACTAAAAGAAGTAGAGAAGCAAGAGCAAACAAATCCCAAAGCTAGGAGAAGACAAGAAATAACCAAGATTAGAGCAGAACTGAAGGAGATAGAGACACGAAAAATCCTTCAAAAATCAACGAATCCAGGAGCTATTCTTTTGGGAAAAAAAATAAATAAAGTAGAGCACTAGCTAGACTAAAAAAGAAGAAAAGAGAGAAGAATTAAATAGACAAAATTGGAATGATAAGGGGTTATTACCACTGACCCCACAGAAATACAAACAACCATCAGAGTTACTATATACACCTGTATGGACAAAACTAGAAAATTTAGAAGAAATGGAAAAAAATTCCTGGATGCATACACCTTCCCAAGACTGAACCAAGAAATAATTGAATCTCTAAATAGAAAGATAATGAGCTCTAAAATTCAGGCAGTAATACATAGCCTACCAATCGGAAAAAAAAAAAAAAAAAAGCCCAGGACCAGATGGATTTACAGCTGAATTCTACCACAGGTACAAAGAGGAGCTGGTACCATTTCTACTGAAATTATTCCAAAAAATTGAAAAGGAGGGATTTTTTTTCTAACTCATTTTATGAGGCCAGCATCATCCTGATAAGAAAACCTGGCAGAGAAAAAATAAAAATAGAAAGCTTTAGGCCAACATTCTTGATGAACATCAATGCAAAAACCCTCAATAAAATACTGGCCAACAGAATTTAGCAGCACATCAAATAGCTTATACACCATGAACAAGTTGGTTTCATCCCTACGATGCAAGTTTGGCTCAACATATGCGAATCAATAAATGTCATTTGTTGCACAAACAGAACTAAAGATAAAAAATGTGATTATTTCAATAGATGCAGAAAAGGCCTTCATGAAAATTCAATATCCTTTTATGTTTAAAACTTTTAATAAACTAGGTATTGAAGGAACATACCTCAAAATAATAAGATCTATATTTGACAAACTCACAGCCAATATCACACTGAATGGGCAAAAGCTGGAAGCATTCTCCTTGAAAACCAGCACAAGACAAGGATGCCCTCTCTCACTGCTCTGATACAACATAGTATTGGATGTTCTGGCCAGCCAATTAAGCAAGAAAAAGAAATAAAGCGTATTCAAATAGGAAGAGAGGAAGTCAGACTACCTTTGCTTGCAGATTACATGATCATATATCTAGAAAACCCCATCATCTCAGCCCAAAAGCTTCTTAAACTGATAAGCAACTTCAACAAAGTCTCAATTTCATGTGCGTCCCTGTGAAGAGACCACCAAACAGGCTTTGTGTGAGCAATAAAAGCTTTTAATTACCTGGGTGCAGGCGGGCTGAGTCTGAAAAGAGAGTCAGCAAAGGGAGATAGGGGTGGGGCCATTTTATAAGATTTGGGTAGGTAAAGGAAAATTACAGTCAAAGGGGGTTTGTTCTCTGGTGGGCAGGAGTGGGGGTTGCAAGGTGCTCAGTGGGGGAGGTTTTTGAGCCAGGAAAAGGACTTTCACAAGGTAATGTCATCACTTAAAGCAAGGACCGGCCATTTACACTTCTTTTGTGGTGGAATGTCATCAGTTAAGGCAGGGCAGGACATTTTCACTTCTTTTGTGATTCTTCAGTTACTTCAGGCCATCTGGGCATATACGTGCAAGTCACAGGGAATGTGATGGCTTGGCTTGGGCTCAGAGGCCTGACACTCAGGATAAAAACTCAATGTGCAAAAATTGCCAGCATTTCTATTCACCAACAACAGGCAAGTAGAGACAAATCATGAATGAACTCCAAATCACAATTGCTACAAAAGAATACGATACTTAAGAATACAGATAACAAGGAAAGTGAAGGACTTCTTCAAGGAAAGCTACAAACTACTCAAAGAAATCAGATAGGACACAAACAAATGGAAAAAACATCCATGCTCATGGATAGGAAGAATCATTATCGTGAAAATAGCCATACTGCCCAAAGTAATTTATAGATTCAATGCTATTCCTATTAAACTACCATTGACATTTTTCAGAGAATTAGGAAAAAAAAAACTATTTTAAAATTCATGTGGAAACAAAAAAGAGCCCAAATAGCCAAGACAATCCTAAGCAAAAAGAACAAAGCTGGTGGCATCATGGTACCCACCTTCAAACTATACTACAAGGCTACAGTAACCAAAACAGCATGGTACTGGTACCAAAACAGACACATAGACCAATGGAGTAGAATAGACAACTCAGAAATAAGACTGCACAACTACAACCATCTGATCTTCTACATATCTAACAAAAACAAGCAATGGGGAACGGGTTCTCTAATAAATGGTGCTGAAAGAACTAGCTAGCCATATGCAGAAAGTTGAAACTGGACCCTTTCTTTACACCTTGTACAAAAATTAACTCAAGATGGATTAAAGACTTAAACCTAAAATACAAAACTATAAAAACTTTAGAAGAAAATCTAGGCACTACCATTCAGGACATAGGCATGGGCAAACATTTCATGATGAAAACACCAAAAGCAATTGCAACAAAAGCAAAAATTGACCAAAGGAATCTAGTTAACTAACAAGCCTCTGCAAAGCAAAAGAAACTATCATCAGAATGAACAGACAACCTACAGAATGGGAGATAATTTTTGCAATCTATCCATCTGAGAAAGGTCTAATATCCAGTGTACAAGGAACTTAAACAAATTTACAAGAAAAAAACATTAAAAAGTGGGCAAAGGACATGACCAGACACTTATCAAAAGAAAACATTCATGCAGCCAACAAACATATTAAAAATAGCTCAACATCACTGATCATTAGAGAAAAGCACATTAAAACCACAATGAGATACCATCTCACACCAGTCAGAATGGCAATTATTAAAAAGTCAAGGAACAACAGATGCTAGATAGCTTGCAGAGAAAAAGGAATGTTTTACACAGTTGGTGGAAATGTAAATTAGTTCAACCTTTGTGGAAGACAGTGTAGCAATTCCTCAAAAATCTAGGAGCAGAAATACCATTTTACCCAGCAATCCCATTACTGGGTGTGTTAGTCAGGGTTCTCTAGAGGGACAGAACTAATAGGATAGATTTATACATGAAGGGGAGTTTATTAGAGTATTGGCTCACAGGATAACAAGGTGAAGTCCCACAATAGGCCATCTGCAAGCTGAGGAGCAAGGAAGCCAGTGTGTGTCCCTAAACCTCAAAAGTAGGAAAGCTGACAATGCAGCCTTCAATCTGTGGCCAAAGGCCCGAGAGCCCCTGGCAAACCACTTGTGTGAGTCCGAGTGTCCAAAAGCTGAAGAACTTGGAGTCCGATGTTTGAGGACAGGAAGCATGCAGCATGGAGGAAAGATGAATGCTGGAAGACACAGCAACTCTGCTCTTTCCAATTTGTACCTGCTTTATTCTGGCCACGCTGATTAGATGGTGCCTGTTGTAATTGGGGATGGGCCTGCCTCTCCCAGTCCACTGACTCAAATGTTAATCTCCTTTGCAACTCTCACAGACACACTCAGGAAGAATACTTTGCATTTTTTGATTCAATCAAGTTGACACTCAGTATTAACCATCAAACTGGGTATATACCCAAAGGAATATAAAGCATTTTATTATAAAGATATATGCACGCATATGTTCATTGCAGCACTATTCACAATACCAAAGACATGGAATCAACCCAAATGCCCATCAATGATAGACTGAATAAATAAAATGTGGTACATATACGCCATGGAATGCTATTCAGCCATGAAAAGGAACAAGATCATGTCCTTTGCAGGGACATGGATGGAGCTGGAAGCCATTGTTCTCAGTAAACAAATGCAGGGAAAGAAAACCAAACACAGCATGTTCTCACTTATAAGTGGGATGGGAGCTGAATGATTAGAACACATAGACACATGGTGGGGAACAATACACACCTGGGCCTGTTGGGAGAAAGGAGAGCATCAAGAAGAATAGCTAATGGGTGCTGGGCTTAGTACCTAGGTGATGTGTTGATCTGTGCTGCCAACCACCATGGCACGCATATACCTGTGTAGCAAACCTGCACATCCTGCACATGAACCCCAGAACTTAAAAGTTGATGGAAAAAAAAAAAAATAAGAGCTCTTTTCTATATGGGAGAATTAAGAAAAAGCAGACACACAAACACAGACCCAGGGAAGAAATATCCTCAGGGAAGACCTTATCAGTAATTACTTTAAAATGTAAATAGCTTAATATTCTCAAATAATATAGATGAATAGAATAAAATTATGTTCTAAATATATGCTGTGAACAAAAGACTCACTTTGGATCTAAAGACACAAAAAGGTTGAAAGTGAAAAGATGGAAAAAGATATTCCATCAAATAGTATATTAGATTTATTTATTTGCAAGTATTTTGTGTTTCTTGTAGGTGGTGAGGGCTGCACACTGGCAGCTGCCTGCTCAGTGATTGGTGTGGGCTCTGATATTGGTGGTAGCATTCGAATGCCTGCTTTCTTCAATGGTATATTTGGACACAAGCCTTCTCCAGGTAATGTTAATATGATCAGAAGGGTGGTTCTACTTTTATAATTCAGAGCGATTCAGAAATTTTGTTCCTAGCAGGATTATCTTGTTTATCAAGGTGATTATTATATATTTCTCAATATTCTTAAATAAAACTAGCTACTGTTTATTGAGCACCAACTCTGGGACTGGTGCACACAATTGTGCAAGGGTCTCCTATAACTAATTTCTTTTAATACTTATGGTAGTTTTTTTTTTTTTTTTTCAGAAAGATATCCCCAGTTTACAAATGACAAATGCAAAGCTCAGAAAGATTAAATGAACCAGCCCCAAATTAAATAGTTAAACAAGTAAATCATAGTGCTAGGATTCAAACCTACTTGGATTACAGGAGGCTGTTTTCTATCCACTATACTAAAATGACTTGTGAGTTAAATTTGATTTTCCCTCATTTAAAGGATAAAAAAACACAATTTTAGAAACAGTGGAAAGAAAAAGTAAAATTCTGTCACCTTGAAACTCCACTTATTGGCATTTACTGTTTTTTCAATGAATTCAAGCAGTATTTATTTTGTATTATTTATGGTGGTAAGAATGTCAAAGCAGAGTCCCTGCGTTCAAGGAACTTAAATCTTCTAGACTTTCAAAAAGTGATTTAAAGGTAATATAAGGTAGTCTAATAAATAGAATTGTGATATAATAAAGAAGAATATTTTGAAATTTAGATTAATCATAAAAATATGCTAAGAATAAATCCTCATTTGATTATGGTTTTTAGGAATCAGTATTATAATAATGTTCCATATACACCATGGAATACTATGTAGCCATGAAAAAGAACAAGATCATTTCCTTTGCAGGGACATAAATGGAACTGGAGACCATTATCCTTCTGTTACTAACACAGGAACAGAAAACCAAATGTGACATATTTTCACTCATAAGTGGGAGCCAAATGATGAGAACATGTGAACACATAGAGGGGAAAAACAAACACTGGGGACCTTTCAGAGGGCAGAGGGTGGGAGGATGGATAGGATCAGGAAAAATAACTAATGGGTACTAGGCTTAATACCTGGATGATGAAATAATCTGTAGAACAAACCCCCATGACACAAGTTTACCTATGTAACAAACCTGCACTTGTACCCCTAAACTTAAAAGTTGAAAAGAAAGATAAATCCCGGCTCTTCATGACTTTAAAGAATTACGCACAAAAAGAGTACTGAAAATTGGCCTTCTAGGAGTTGACCTATTTTTTTTCCCTTCCATATTTTATTCTAGGTTCAGGGGGCACATATGCAGGCTTATTACATGGGTAAATTGTGTGTCCATGTGGTTTGGTGTACAAATGATTTCATCATTCAGGTAGTGAGCACAGTCCCTGATAGGTAGTTTTTTGATCCTTGCCCTCCTCCCATCCTCCACCTTTAAGTAGGCTCTGGTTTCTATTGTTTTCTTCTTTCTGTCCATGTGTACTCAAGGTTGAGTTCCACACACAAGTGAGAAGATGAGGTAGTTTGTTTTCTGTTCCTGTGTTAATTAGCTTAGGATAACGGCCTCTAACTGCATCCATATTGTTGCAAAGGAATATTTTATTCCTTTTTATGGCTGCATAGTATTTCATGGTGTAAAGGTACTACATATTCTTTATTCAGTCCACTGTTGATGGGAAGCTAGATTGATTCCATGTCTCTGCTATTCTGAATACTGTGATAAACATATGAGTTCATGTGTCTTTTTGGTAGAACAAATAATTTTCCTTGGAGTATATATCTGGTAATGGGATTACTGGGTTAAATGGCAGTTCTAAGTTGAGATATCTCCAAACTCCTTTCCAAAGGTCTGAACTAATTTACATTCTTACCAACAGTATATAAGCATTCTCTTTTCTCTGCAGCCTCATCAGCATCAGTTATTTTTGGATTTTTTCAATGATTGCCATTCTGGCTTGTGTGAGACAGTATCTCATTGTTGTCTTTATAAGCATTTCTCCGATGGTTAGTAATATTGATAATTTTTTACAGGTTTGTTGGCTGCTTGTACATCTTCTTTTGAGAAGTGTCCGTTCATGTCATTTGCTCACTCTTTAATTGATTATTTACTTTTTGCTTGTTGATTTAAGTGTCTTATAGATTCTGTATATTAGACTTATGTTGGATGCATGGTTTCTGAAAATTTTCTCCCATTCTGTAGACTGTTTGTTTACTCTTTTGATAACTTCTTTTGCTGTGCTGTAGCTCTTTAGCTTAATTAGGTCCCACTTGTCAAATTTTCTTTGAAATTGCTTTTGGAGACTTAGCCATAAATTATTTGCTAGTCCAGTGTTGAGAAAGGTATCTCCTACGCTTTCCTCTAGCATTTTTATAGGTTGAGATCTTATGTTTAAATCTTTAATTTACATTTAGTTAATTTTTGCATATGGTGAAAGGTAGGGATCCAGTTATATTTTTCTGCATATGGCTGGCCAGTTATCCCAGCACTGTTTATTGAATAGGAAGTCCTGTTACCCTTGCTTTTGTAAATTTTGTCTAAGATCAGATCATTGTAGGTTTGCAGCTTTATTTCTGGGATCTCCATTCTATTTCATTGGTCTATGTATCTGTTTTTATAACAGTTTCATGCTGTTTTGGTTACATTGGTCGTACAATACAGTTTTAACTTGGGTAAAGTGATATATTTGCCTTTTTTTTCCTTAGGATCCCATTGGCTGTTTAGATGTTTTATTGGTTCCATATGAGTTTTAGAATAGCTTTTTTTATTATTATTATTATATTTAGGTTTTAGGGTACATGTGCACAATGTGCAGGATTGTTACATATGTATCCATGTGCCATGTTGATTTCCTGCACCCATTAACTCGTCATTTAGCATTAGGTATATCTCCTAATGCTGTCCCTCCCCCCTCCCCCAACCCCACAACAGTACCCGGAGTGTGATGTTCCCCTTCCTGTGTCCATGAGTTCTCATCGTTCAATTCCCACCTATGAGTGAGAACATGCGGTGTTTGGTTTTTTGTCCTTGCGATAGTTTACTGAGAATGATGTTTTCCAGTTTCATACATGTCCCTACAAAGGACATGAACTCATCATTTTTTATGGCTGCATAGTATTCCATGGTGTATATGTGCCACATTTTCTTAATCCAGTCTATCGTTGTTGGACATTTGGGTTGGTTCCAACTCTTTGCTATTGTGAATAGTGCCGCAATAAACATACGTGGGCATGTGTCTTTATAGCAGCATGATTTATAGTCCTTTGGTTATATACCCAGTAATGGGATGGCTGGGTCAAATGGTATTTCTAGTTCTAGATCCCTGAGGAATCGCCACACTGACTTCTGCAACGGTTGAACTAGTTTACAGTCCCACCAACAGTGTAAAAGTGTTCCTATTTCTCCACATCCTCTCCAGCACCTGTTGTTTCCTGCTTTTTTAATGATGGCCATTCTAACTGGTGTGAGATGGTATCTCACTGTGCCTTTGATTTGCATTTCTCTGATGGCCAGTGATGATGAGCATTTTTTAATGTGTTTTTTGTCTGCATAAATGTCTTCTTTTGAGAAGTGTCTGTTCATGTCCTTTGCCCACTTTTTGATGGGGTTGTTTTTTTCTTGTAAATTTGTTTGAGTTCATTATAGATTCTGGATATTAGCCCTTTGTCAGATGATTAGGTTGCAAAAATTTTCTCCCATTCTGTAGGTTGCCTGTTCACTCTGCTGGTAGTTTCTTTTGCTGTGCAGAAGCTCTTTAGTTTAATTAGATTCCATTTGTCAATTTTGGCTCTCGTTGCCATTGCTTTTGGTGTTTTAGACATGAAGTCCTTGCCCACGCCTATGTCCTGAATGGTATTGCCTAGGTTTTCTTGTAGGATTTTAATGGTTTTAGGTCTAACATTTAAGTCTTTAACCCATTGTCTCAGCCCAAAATCTCCTTAAGCTGATTAGCAACTTCAGCAAAGTCTCAGGATACAAAATCAATGTACAAAAATCACAAGCATTGTTGTACACCAATCACAGACAAACAGAGAGTCAAATCATGACTGAACTCCCATTCACAATTGCTTCAAAGAGAATAAAATACCTAGGAATCCAACTGACAAGGGATGTGAAGGACCTTTTCAAGGAGAACTACAAACCACTGCTCAATGAAATAAAAGAGGATACAAACAAATGGAAGAACATTCCATGCTCATGGGTTGGAAGAATCAATATCGTGAAAATGGCCATACTGCTCAAGGTGATTTATAGATTCAATGCCATCCCCATCAAGCTACCAATGACTTTCTTCACAGAATTGGAAAAAACTACTTTAAAGTTCATATGGAACCAAAAAAGAGCCCACATCGCCAAGTCAATCCTAAGCCAAAAGAACAAAGCTGGAGGCATCACGCTACCTGACTTCAAACTACACTACAAGGCTACAGTAACCAAAACAGCATGGTACTGGTACCGCAACAGAGACATAGATCAATGGAACAGAACAGAGCCCTCAGAAATGATGCCGCATATCTACAACTATCTGATCTTTGACAAACCTGACAAAAATAAGAAATGAGGAAAGGATTCCCTATTTAATAAATGGTGCTGGGAAAACTGGCTAGCCATATGTAGAAAGCTGAAACTGGATCCCTTCCTTACACCGTATAGAATAGCTTTTTTTTTAAATTCCGTGAAAAATAACAGTATTTTGATAGGGATAACATTGAATATGTAAATTACTTTGGAAAGTATGGCAATTTTAATGATATTGATTCTTCTAATCCATGATAATTGAATATTTTTCTGTTTGTTTCATCTCTAGTATTTTTCCAGCAGTATTTTGTTGTTCTTTTTGTAAAGATGTTTCACTTCTTTGGTTAGTGGTATTTCTAGATATTGTAGTTTTGGTGTGGCTATTGTAAATGGGATTGCATTTTTTATTTGGTTCACCAAGAGTATTATTGAAGTGTGGAAATGCCACTGATTTCTGTACATGAATTTTGTGTCCTGAAACTTTACTAAAGTCATTTATCAATTCCAGGAGCCTTTTGGGAGAGTCTTTTTGAATCATATTGTCAGCAGAGAGAGATTGACTTTGTCTTTGTCCTATTTGAATGCCATTTATTTCTTTCTCATGCCTAAGTGCTCTGGCTAGGACTTCCAGTATTATGTTGAATGGGAGTGGTGAAACTGGACACCTTTGTCTTACTGCAGGTCTCAAGGGGAATTATTCTGTCTTTTGCCCATTCAATATGATGTTGGCTGTTGGTTTGTCATAATTAGCTCTTATTATTTTGATGTATGCTCTTTTGATGACTAGCCTTCTAGGGTTTTTATCATGAAGGAATGTTGGATTTTATTGAAGTCTCTTTCTGAATCTATTGAGATGATTATATCTTTTTTTTTTAATTCTGTGTATGTGGTAAATAATTTTTTTTTATTTGCTTATGTTGAATTAACATTGCATCCCAGGAGTAAAGCTTACCCGACTGTTGTGAATTAACATTTTGATGTGCTGCTGAAATAAGTTTGCTAGTATTTTGTTGAGTTTTTTTCTGTCTGTATTCATCAGGGATATAGTCATGACTTTTGTTGTTGTGTCTGTGCCAGATTTTGGCATCAGGATGCTTGATTTCTAGAATGAGTTAAGGAGCATCCTCGCCTCAATTTTTTTTTTTGGAATAGTTTCAGTAGTATTGGTACCAGGTTTTCTTCCTTCCTTTCCCTTCCCTCCCCTCCCCTTCCCTCCCCTTCCCTCCCCTTCCCTTCCCTTCCCTTCCCTTCCCTTTCTTTTTGCATTTCTGGTAGACTTCAGCTGTGAATCCATCTGTTCGATGGCTTTTTTGCATTGGTAGGTTTTTTTTTAATTACTGAATTAATTTCAAAACTTGTTATTTGTCTTTTCAAGAATTCTCTTTCTTCCTGGTTCAATCTTCAGAGATTGTGTGTTTTCAGAAACGTATCCATTTTCTCTAGATTTTCTAATTTGTGTCCATAGAGGTGTTCATGATAACCACCAAGGATCTTTTGTATTTCTGTAGTATCAGTTGTAACTTCACCTTTATCATTTCTGATTGCATTTATTTGGACTTTTTTTTTCTTTGTTAATCTAGCCAGCAGTCTATCTTGTTTATTCTTTCAAAAAAGAAACTCTTGGTTAAATTGATCTTTTGTACAAACTTTTGCCTGTCAATTTCATTGGTTCTACCCAATTATAGTTATATATTTTCTACTGTAAGCTTTGAGTTTGGATTGTAATTTATTTTCTAGTTCCTTTGGGTGTGATTAGATCACTGATTTTAGATCTTTCTAACTGTTTGATTCAGGCTTTTAACATTTTAAACTTTACTCTTAACAGTGCATTATCTGAATCACAAAGATTTTGGTAAGTTATTTTTTATTTTCATTAACTTATAATAATCTTTTGATATATACCTTAATTTCATCATTCACCCAAAAGTTATTCAAGAAAAAGTTATTTAATTTCCATGTGTTCATGAATTTTTGAAATATTTTATTTATATTGGTTTCTATACTTTTTTCACTCTGATCCAGGAGCATGTTTGGTATGATTTAAAATTTTTTTAATTTATTGAGACTTGCTGTATGACCAAACTCGTGGTCAATCTTAGAATACATTCCATGTGCGGATGAGAGAAATGTATATTCCATGATTGTTGGGTGGACTATTTTGCAGATGTCGATCAGGGGCAATTGGTCAAATGTTAAGGTTATATCCTTCATTTATTGGTTAGTTTTCTGCCTCAAAGATCTGTCTAAGGCTGTCAGTGGGGTTTTGAAATCTCCCACTGTTATTGTGTGGCTGAGTTTTTTTCTTACATCAAAAAGAACTTGTTTTATGAATTTGAGTGCTCCAAATTGGGTACATGTATATATAAGATAATTCAGTCTTCTTGTTGAATTGAATCCTCTATCATTATATTATGCCCTTCTTTGTCTTTCCTGATTGTTGTTGGTTTAAGATCTGTTTTATCTTATAAAAAGATAGCAACTCCTGCTTTTCTTGTTTGCTATTTGCATGGTAAGTTTTTCTCCATCGCTTTACTTTGAGCCTTTCAGTGTTATTACATGTGAGAGAAATTCCTTGAAGAGAGCAGATGGTTGCTTTTTTAGTTTGGTGTTTAGACCATTTACATTCAGGGTTAGTATTAATGGATGAGATTTTGATTCTGTACTCACGTTGTTAGCTAGTTGTTTTGTAGAATTCATTGTGTAATTGCTTTATATTATCTGTGGGCTATTTGCTTGAATTGTTTGTGGTAGCAGGCATCATTCTTTTGTTTCTATGTTTGGCACTCCCTTAAGGACCCCTTTTAAGGTTGGTCTGGTGGTAATACATTTCATCTGGGAAGGACTTTATTTTTTGTTTATGAAGCTTAGTTTGCCAGGACAGGAAATTCTTAGTTGGAATTTCTTTTCTTTGAGGATGCTGACAATACACCCCCGTGTCTTCTGCCTTTAAAGGTTTCTGCTGAGAGGCGTGCTGCTATCCTGATGGAGTTCTCTTTGAAAGTGATATGACCTTTTTCCTTAGTTGCCTTTAAGGATTTTACTTTTGCCATTGACCTTGGTGAATCTGATGGCTGTGTTCCTTGTGGATGGTCATCTTGTATAGTACCTAGCCAGAGTTCTCTGTATTTCTTTGATTTGCCTGTCAAACTCTCCAACAAGATTAGGAAAATTTTAAGGGACTATATTTTCAAATATATTTTCAGAGTTAATTATTCTCTCTCCTCTCTCAGGCATGCCACTGATGCATAGATTTTGTTGCTTTACATAATCCCATATTTCTTGGAGGTTTTGTATATTGTTCTTATTTGTTTTTCTTTATTTTCGTCTGACTGAGTTGATTTAAAAAACTAGTCTTTAAGACCATACTTTCAGGGATCATTTCTATAGTATGTTACTAGAGAAGTTTCTCTGAACGTGTAGAGCACCGATCCAGCATATAAACAGAACCAAAGACAAAAACCACATGATTATCTCAATAGATGCAGAAAAGGCCTTTGACAAAATTCAACAACCCTTCATGCTAAAAACTCTCAATAAATTAGGTATTGATGGGACGTATCTCAAAATAATAAGAGCTATATATGACAAACCCACAGCCAATATCATACTGAATGGGCAAAAACTGGAAGCATTCCCTCTGAAAACTGGCACAAGACAGGGATGCCCTCTCTCACCGCTCCTATTCAACATAGTGCTGGAAGTTCTGGCCAGAGCAATCAGGCAGGAGAAGGAAATAAAGGGTATTCAATTAGGAAAAGAGGAAGTCAAATTGCCCCTGTTTGCAGATGACATGATTGTATATCTAGAAAATCCCATTGTCTCAGCCCAAAATCTCCTTAAGCTGATTAGCAACTTCAGCAAAGTCTCAGGATACAAAATCAATGTACAAAAATCACAAGCATTCTTGTACACCAATAACAGACAAACAGAGAGCCAAATCATGAGTGAACTCCCATTCACAATTGCTTCAAAGAGAATAAAATACCTAGGAATCCAACTGACAAGGGATGTGAAGGACCTCTTCAAGGAGAACTACAAACCACTGCTCAATGAAATAAAAGAGGATACAAACAAATGGAAGAACATTCCATGTTCATGGGTTGGAAGAATCAATATCATGAAAATGGCCATACTGCCCAAGGTAATTTATAGATTCAATGCCATCCCCATCAAGCTACCAATGACTTTCTTCACAGAATTGGAAAAAACTACTTTGAAGTTCATATGGAACCAAAAAAGAGCCCGCATCGCCAAGCCAATCCTAAGCCAAAAGAACAAAGCTGGAGGCATCATGCTACCTGACTTCAAACTATACTACAAGGCTACAGTAACCAAAACAGCATGGTACTGGTACCACAACAGAGACATAGATCAATGGAACAGAACAGAGCCCTCAGAAATGATGCCACATATCTACAACTATCTGATCTTTGACAAACCTGACAAAAACAAGAAATGGGGAAAGGATTCCCTATTTAATAAATGGTGCTGGGAAAACTGGCTAGCCATATGTAGAAAGCTGAAACTGGATCCGTTCCTTACACCTTATACAAAAATTAATTCAAGATGGATTAAAGACTTAAATGTTAGACCTAAAACCATAAAAACTCTAGAAGAAAACCTAGGCAATACCATTCAGGACATAGGTGTGGGCAAGGACTTCATGTCTAAAACAACAAAAGCGATGGCAACAAAAGCCAAAATTGACAAATGGGATCTAATTAAACTAAAGAGCTTCTGCACAGCTAAAGAAACTACCATCAGAGTGAACAGGCAACCTATAAAATGGGAGAAAATTTTTGCAACCTACTCATCTGACAAAGGGCTAATATCCAGAATCTACAATGAACTCAAACAAATTTACAAGAAAAAAACAAACAACCCCATCAAAAAGTGGGCAAAGGACATGAACAACACTTCTCAAAAGAAGACATTTATGCAGCCAAAAAACACATGAAGAAATGCTCATCATCACTGGCCATCAGAGAAATGCAAATCAAAACCACAGTGAGATACCATCTCACACCAGTTAGAATGGCCATCATTAAAAAAGCAGGAAACAACAGGTGCTGGAGAGGATGTGGAGAAATAGGAACACTTTTACACTGTTGGTGGGACTGGAAACTAGTTCAACCATTGTGGAAGTCAGTGTGGTGATTCCTCAGGGATCTAGAACTAGAAATACCATTTGACCCAGCCATCCCATTACTGGGTATATACCCAAAGGTCTATAAGTCATGCTGCTATAAAGACACATGCACACGTATGTTTATTGCAGCACTATTCACAATAGCAAAGAGTTGGAACCAACCCAAATGTCCAACAACGATAGACTGGATTAAGAAAATGTGGCACATATACACCATGGAATACTATGCAGCCATAAAAAATGATGAGTTCATGTCCTTTGTAGGGACATGGATGAAACTGGAAAACATCATTCTCAGTACACTATCGCAAGGACAAAAAACCAAACACCGCATGTTCTCACTCATAGGTGGGAATTGAACAATAAGAACTCATGGACACAAGAAGGGGAACATCACATTCTGGGGACTGTTGTGGGGTGGGGGGAGGGGGGAGGGACAGCATTAGGAGATATACCTAATGCTAAATGACGAGTTAATGGGTGCAGGAAATCAACATGGCACATGGATACATATGTAACAAACCTGCACATTGTGCACATGTACCCTAAAACCTAAAGTATAAAAAAAAAAAAGTTTAAAAAAAACTAGTCTTTGAGCTCTATGAATCTTTCCTCAGCTTGGTCTATTCTGCTGTCAATACTTCCTACTGTATTATGAACTTTTTGTAGTGAAATGTTTAATTCCAGGAGCTCTGTTTGGTTCTTTCTTTAAATGACTATTTCATCTCTCAGCTCTTAGGACATTTTAATGGATTCCCTGGATTCCTTGGATTGGGTTTCAACTGTCTCCTGAATCTTGATGAGTTTTCTTTCCATTCAGATAATGAGTTCCATATCTGTCAGAAAGGCTAGTTTGTTCATTTGGAGGTAAGGGGATGCTCAGTTTTTGTTTTGTTTTGTTTTGTTTTTAATTTTCATAATTCCTGCACTTATTGTTTCTCCTCTGAGGGGGCTGGTGTTCCCTTAACTGTGTTGAAAGCTGATTATAGTCAGTTGGTTTTAATTCTGTGTGCTTTCAGAAGGCCAGGGTTCTTTATAGGATCTTTATTAGTGATTGGATTTTTGCCTTGGGTTTCTCAGGCACTGTATACTGGCAAAAATTTTTTTGATGTTGTAACTTAGGCTGTAATCTAGTAAATAGCGTAAAAGGGTAATGGCTGGTAGATAGGCCCTTACTCAACAACTTGGCTCTTATGCATTTCTGAATGTTCATAGTAGTTATCTGTGGTTGGTTGGAGAGAAATGACCTCACTGGGTCTGATTCTAGGCCTTGGTGGAACATCCTCTGATCACTAGTGTAGTGCCTACATTTCCTATTTTAGGTGCTCCAGGCTGCAGACCTTCCCTGCACTCACCATTGAAAGACATAAGTGTAAGCCCACAGGTCCAGCTTTGCCTTTGCCTCAGAGAATGCATGGTTTGGGGTCCTGCAGATTGCACAACCCCATCCACCACTTGAGGCACCTGAGCACTCTTCCTAGGGAACTGAGATTTGGCCTAAACACCCTGCAACTACCACTTCAACTGGCTTCTACTTGCAAGCATTAGTTGCTGACCCAAAAAGCCCACCATGACCACTGCCAACATGAGCACATAATGCTTGGGAACCAGAAGGACATCTTACATTGCTATTGCTATTGCCTACACTATTTTGACTGCACAGGGGCTTAAGAGCCCACTTTCCTACTTAGTTCACTGATAACACAATTGCCATTCAAGAAAGACACCCAGAGGCCCAAGAATTGGCCCACCTGGAACCACCAATGTGGGCACCAGTGTACACCACCCCTTGGCATGAGGATGGATGCTCTTAGCTACCACTGTGACCACTGAAGCCCGAAGACAGGCACAACTGGTGTCAGTCCCTAGCACAACTTTACTAAAGCCTTCACTAACAAGCATACCCTAACTCACAGAGGGAAAGTGCAGATAGCTATTTACAACCAAAAATGCTATACAGAGATTTAACTGCTGCATGCATCTTGAGGCAAAGCCAAAGGGTTCAACACAACCATCATTATAGAAACACCTTCAGGAAAAAGTCTCCCCAAAGGAAAGTAAATTTAAAAATAGAAAGAAGTGATTGTTACACCAGATGCAGAGATGTCAACATAAAGACACAGAAACATGAAAAAGCATGGAAATATGACACCCCTAAAGGAACACAATAATTCACCAGCAAGAGATTTAAACAACAGAAAAAAAATCTCAAAATTCCATATAAAGAATCCAAAACAGAGATGCTCAGTGAGATGCAAGAGAAGTCTGAATACCAATACAAAGAACACAGAAAAACTAATCAGGATATAAATGAGAAATTTACCAAAATGTTATATATATATATATACTTTATATATATAATGTTTTATACACATATATATTTTAAATGTTTTATATATATATTTTTTAAAACAGGAATTCCAGAACTGAAGAATTAATTTAAGGAAATACAAAATACATTCAAAAGCTTCAAGAATAGACTATACAAAATAGAAGAAAAAAATTTTACAACTTAAAGAATGGTCTTTTGAAATAATTCTTTCAGACAAAAATAAGAGAGCAAAAAATTAAAAAAAAAAAACAAGGCCTCCAAGATCTTTGGGACAACATAAAACAACTGAATATAAAAGTTATTAATATTCCTAAATGTGAGGATAGATCAAAGTTTAGGAAACATATTTAATGAAATAACAGATGAAAACTTCCCAAGTCTACCAAGAGGTTTAGACATCCAAACACAAGAGGCTCAGTGATCTAAAGAAACAGAATACAAAAAATCTTCATCACAGCACATTATAACTGTCCAAAGTCAATGTGAACAATGATTTTTAAGAACAGCAAGAGAATGTCATCTAGTTACCTATTTAAAAAAACCATCTGACAACAATGACCCTCTCAGCAGAAACTTCAAAGGCCAGAAAATAAATAGATGATATATTCAAAGTGTAGAAAGAAAAACAACCCTGCTGACTGTGAATACTATATTCAGCAATACTTGCCTTCATAGATGAAGGAGAAATAAAGTCTTTCCCATACAAATATGCTGAGGGAATTTGTCATGATTAGATTGGCCCTACAAGAAATGCTCACGAAGTCCTAAACATGAAAGCAAAAGGACATTAACCATTATGAAAACACATGAAAGCAAAAGGACATTTACCATGATGAAAACACACAAAAATAGAACTCACTGGAAATGCAATCACACAAAAATGGAAGAGAAAGGAATCAAATGGCACTACTACAGAATTCCACCAAACCACAATGACAAACAATGTGGGAAAAAAAATAACTTATGAAACAAACAGAAAACAGTTGACAATATGGCAGGAAGAAAACCTCAATTGTCAGTAATAATTATGAACATAAACAGATTAAAATTGCAAAAGATACAGATTGACAAAATTGTAAAAAACAATCTAACCAAATTCTTCTTACAAGAAAGTTACTTTATTTTAAAAGAACTATTAACTGAAAGAAAAGGGGTAGAAAAAATGATCCTTCCAAATGAACATCAAAATTGGGCAGCAGTAGCTACATTTTTATAAGATCAAACAGACATTACATCAAAAACAATTAAAAAGGTAATTATATAATGATAAAGAAATCAATTCAGCAAGAGAATATAACAATTCTAATTATATATTTACCCAACATTGGAGCATCCAGATTGATAAGTATCACTAGACCAAAAGAGGAGATAGATTGCAATACAATAATAATTAGGGATTTAATTCCCCACTCACAACATTAGGCAGATCGTCAAGAAAGAAATTCAACAAAGAACATTTGTTGTAACTAGGCTGTGAATCTAAACGGATGTAATAGACGTTTAGAGAACATTCTTCCTGACAACTGAAGGATACACATTCTTTTCATCAACACATCGAACATTCTCCAATATAAACCACAGGATAGGCCACAAGAAAAAGCTCCAACACAATTTTTAAAAATTGAAATTATGTCAAGTATCTTCTCAGACCACAGTGGAACACTACTAGAAATTAATACCAACAGGAACTTTAGAAACTATACAAATATATTGAAAGAAAACAACATGTTTGTGAATGACCATTGGGTCAATAAAGAATTTAAGGTGGAAAGCAAAATATATTTGAAACGAAAATTGAAATGCAACATAGCAAAACTTGTTGGATACAGCAAAAGGAGTGTTAAGAGAGAAGTATATGGCAATAAAGGCTTACATCCAAAAAAAGCACAAAGATTACAAAGTAACAATTTAATGATGCACATTAATCAACTAGAAAAGCCTAAACTAATCAAGATTACATGTAGCAGAAGAAAAGAAATAGCAAAGATTAAAACAGAGCTAAATGAAGTTGAAGCTAAAAACATAATACAAAGAATCAATGAAATTAGAAGTTGGAGAGATAAACAAAATTGATCAACTGTGAGCTAAGCTAACAAAAAAGGAAGAAAACCCAAATAAACACTGAAATAACAAAGGAAACATTAAAATTTATACCACAGATATAAAAAAAGATTATCAGAGACTATTAATGAAAACGGTGTGCTTAGAATCTAGAAAACCTATCAGAAACAGATACATTTCTGGAAACATAAAATCTATTGAGATTGATTCAGGAAGAAATAGAAAATCTGAGCAGACAACTAATGACTAATAAGCCTGAAGCTGCTATAGAGTCTCAAAACAAAAACAAGCCAAGAATGGATGTATTCACAACTGAATTCTACCAAATAAATAAAGAACTATACCAATCATACTGAAATTATTCCAAAAACTTGAAAAGGAGTGAATTAATTCCAACTTCATCAAGGCCAGGATCACTCTGATACCAAAACAAAATAAGGAAGCAAATATATATATATATATATATGCACACACACATATATGTATGCCAATATTTTTAATATACCTAGAAACAAATATCTTCAACAAAATACTAGCAAAGTTGAATCTAACAACATGTCAAATAGACCACATACTATGAATAAGTGGGTGTTATACCAGGGATGTAAAGATGGTTCGACATAGGCAAATAAGTAAATTTGATATATCACATCAACAGAATCAAGAACAAAAACTTTGTTATCATTTCAGTTGTCAAAGAAAAAGCATTTGATAAAACTTATCATGCCTTCATGGTAAAAAATTCAAAAAACTAGGCACAGAAGCAACATACCTAAAAATAATAAAGGCCACATATGACAACCCACCAGGTAACATCATACTAACTGGGGAAATGCTGAAAGCACTTCCTCTAACAACTGGAACAAAATGAGAATACCCATGTTTGCTACTTTTCAATGTAGTACTGGAAGTGATAACTAGAGCAACCAGGCAACAGCAATAAATAAAAGGCGTCCAATTAGAAAAAGAGGAAGTTAAATAATCTCTATTTGCCAAAGATATAATCTTACATATAGAAAAACCTAAGAACTTCACCAAAAATATTTAAATTTTATAAATGAATTCAGTAAAGGTTCAAGATACAAGAATCAACATACAAAATCAGTATAATTTCTATATGCTAATTATGATCTGAGAAAGCATGAAGGCAATCTCATTTATGATAGTTACAAAAACAAACAAAATACCTGCTTATAAATTTAGCCAAGGAGGGGAAAGATTACTACAATGTAAACTGCAAAACACAGATAAAAGCAATTGAAGATTTCAAAAACAAATGGAGGAACATTCTATGCTCATACATCAGAAGACTTAACATCATTAAAATGACCATATTACACAAAGAAATCTACAGATTCAGTGCAATTCCTATCAAAATACCAACATCATTTTCACAGTATTATAAAAAATTAAAATTTATATGGAACCAAAAAAGAGCCCTAATAACTAAAGTGTTCCTGAGCAAAAATAAAAAAGCTAGAATAGTTGCATTACCCCACTTCAGTAATATTATGAGGCGACAGTACGCAAAACAGCATGGTGCTGGTAAAAAAACAGACACATAGGTCAATGATATGGAATAGAGAACCCAGAAATGAAGCCACATAAATAGAGCCAAGTGATCTTTGACAAAGGCAGCAATAATATACATTGTGGAAGTGAATCACTTTTCAATAAATGGTGCTGGGAAAATTGGATAGTCATATATAAAAGAATGAAACTAGACTATTTTGCCATATACAAAAATCAACTCAAAATTAATTAAAAACCTAAACGGAAGACCCCAAATTATTAAAAAAAACAAAAAACTAAAAGAAAACCAAGGGGAAATTATTTTGGACATCTGTCTAGGCAAATACTTTATGACTAAGACCACAAAAGCCCAGTCAATAGAAACAAAAATGGACAAATGTGACTTAATTAAATTTAAAACCTTTTGCACAGCAACAATGTAATCAACAGAGTGATGAAACAACCTGTTGAATGGAAGACAGTATTTGCAAATTATTCATTCAACTGAAGACTTATATTCAGAATATAAAACAAGCTCAAACAACTCAACAATGATAAAACATTTCATTCACAACTGGGCAAAGGACATAAACAGACATTTTTCAAATAAAAGACATACAAATGGCCAATATGTATGTGAAAAATGCTCAGTATCACTAGCTATCAGAGAAATGCAAGTCAAAACCAATGTGAGATTATATCTTACTCCAGTCGGAATGGGCATTATTACAAATACAAAAAGTAACAGATGTTGGCGAGGATTTGGAGAAAAGGAAATTTTACACATTGTGCCAATATAAACGAGTGTAGTCTGTGTGAAAAACAGTATGGAAGTTTTTCAAAGGGGTAGTAATAGAACTACTATTTGATCTAGCAATCTCTCTACTGGATATCTACCCAAAGGGAAAGCAATTATATTAAAAGCTACCTGCACTTGTATGTTTATACAGCATTATTCACAATAGCAGAGATATGGAATCAACCTAAGTGTTCATCAACATATGATTGGATAAATAAATTGTGGTATATATACACAATGGAATACTATTCTGCCATATGAAATAATGCCTTTTGCAGCAACATGGATGGAACTGACATCATTATATTTAGCAAAACATGCCCGTTACAGTAAGATAAGTATTACATGTTCTCCCCCATAAGTGGGTGCTAAAAACGTTTTTTACATGGATGCAGAGAGTGGAGTGATAGATAATGGACACTCAGAAGGGTGAGGCTGAGAGAGTGGAAGATGATTAGAAATTTGTTAATGGGTACAATGCACATTATTCAGGTGATGGATACCCTGCAAGCCCTGTTTTGACTCTTATGTAACCTGTGTATATACCAAAACTGCACATATCTTATAAATTTGTACAAAACTAAAACCCTCTAAATTACTTGAGTGGCAAATCTCTCTGTCACCAAGTTTGTCTTTGTTGTCATCTATGTAAACCTTTGTTAAGTATACATAAAAATCTTGTACATTATGAAATTAACTATGTAAAAAGAAAATTGAGATGAAAAGACTAAGGGAGCATATGAAAATATTAATTATGTTTTTTTTGCTAATGAGATTCTAGGTAAATTTAATTTTTATTCATTTCAGTATTTTCCAAATTTTCCATAATATGTATGCATTTTTAAAAAATTAGATGCTAATTTTAAAAATATTAATATGTCTAGTTTGATATGTCTTGTGTTCACATTTTAAAACATATACACAGCAAAAGAACTGAACAGAGTGTACCAAAATGTTTATCTGGCTAGCACTGGGAGTCAAGATTTTGCGTTCATTTTCTTCTTACTTTTTTCTCAAATATTCTGTACTGAGCAGGTGTTACATTTATACTGGAATAAATATTTTTTTGAATTCGAATTGTAACTATGCCTGTTACTAAATATGCACTTTTGTTATTTTAAATAATCTCCAGAGTCTCAGTTTCCCCATCTTTGAAAATGAGATAATACTTACCTCTTAGGTTAGTTTTGAATACAAAAACATGTGTTGGTTAAACAAGTGCCAAAATTGTTTCTGTTTCTAAAATTTAAAATTGGCTTCTTTGTCTTATTTTGGCAAGATATCTTAACAGATAAAAATGAAATTAGTCTATTTTTCTACTTGCCAGCAGAATATCTGTCTTATTTTAGGGAGCAATGTGAAATTTACCATTTATATTAACAATTAGATGTCGACCCATGAAAAAATAATCCATGGACATGAAATGCCATTCCATTTATTTATGCTTTATTTCAGCAATGGTTTGTAGTTTTCAATGTACAAATATTTTTCCTCTGTTGTTAAATTTGTTTCCATTTTACTCCTTTTCATGCCGTTGTGAATGGGATTGCTTTCTTAATTTCATTTTCAGATTGTTCATTATTAGTTCATTGAAGTGTAACTGATTTATTTATGTTTTTTAATCACTATTAACTTTTTCGAATTCATTTTTAACCATTAACAGTTTCTTTTTATGGACTCTTTAGGGTTTTCTACTTACACGATTATGCAATCTGCAGAAATAACTTCATGTGTTCCTTTCAAATTTTGTTGTCTTTTATTTATTTTTGTCACTTAATTATTCTGACTAGAACTTTCAGTTTTATATTGAATAGATGGGGCAAGAATGGTCATTCCTTCTTTGTTCTTCGTTTTGATGAAAAATTTTCAGTCTTTCAACATTGAGCACGTTAGCTTTGGGCTTTTCATATATAGCCTTTGTTATGTTGAGGTAATTATTGTCTATTCTTTATTTGTTGGCTTTTTTGTCATGAAGGAGGGTTGAATTGTTTCATATGATTTTCTGCATCAATTGAGATAGTCATTTGGTTTTCTCTTAATTTTATTAATGTGGATTAATACATTGATTTTCATATTTAGGACAATTGTTTCATTCCAGCAATACATTTTACATGGCCACTCTTGTAATGTGTTCTTGGATTCTATTTTACTAGTAGTTTGTTGAATATATTTGCATCAATGTTTATCAGGGATACTGGTCTATAGTTTTCTTGTAGTAACAGTGTATGGTTTGTTATCAGGGTAATGCTGGCTTTTTAAAATGAGTTTAGAAATATTATATTCAATTTTTGGATGAATTTGATGATTAGTATTTTTTTTAAAAAAAATGTTAGATAGAATTATCCTGTGAAGATATCTGTTCCTGGGATTTCCTGTGCTGTGAAGTTTTAAATTACTGATTCAATTTCTTTACTAGCTATAGGTTCTTTCAGATTTTTTCTCTCTTCATGATTCACTCTTAGTATGTTGTGTGTTTTTAATAATTTATAGATTTTCTCAAGGTTACCAAATTTAATGATCTATATTTTTTAATGTATTGCTTTATAATACTTTTTATTTCTGTGGCATCATTTATATGTCCACTCTTTCATTTCTGTTTTTAGTTACTTGGGATTTCTCTTTTTTTTAGTCAACCTACCTACAAGCTTGTCAATTTTGTTGATAAATTAATAAACCCAGCTCTTAATTTTGTTGTTTTTTCTATTGATTTTTTAACTTACTAAATTCTATTTTATTTATCACTGCTTTAATTTTAATTTTTATTATTTATTTATTTTAATTATTATACTCTAAGTTCTGGGATACATGTGGAGAATGTGCAGGGTTGTTACATAGGTATACACGTGCAATGGTGATTTGCTGCACCAATCAACCTGCCATCTACATTAGGTATTTCTCCCAATGCTATGCCTCCCCTAGCCCTCCCCCCTCTGACCAAGCCCTGATGTGTGGTGTTCCTCTCCCTGTGTCCATGTGTTCTCATTGTTCAACTCCCACTTATGAGTGAAAACATGTGATGTTTGGTTTTCTGCTCCTGTGTTTGTTTGCTGAGAATGATGGTTTCCAGATTCCCTATTTAATAAATGGTGTAGAGAAAACTGGCTAGCTATATGCAGAAAACTGAAACTGGACCCTTTCCTTACACCTTATACAAAAATTAACTCAAGATGGATTAAAGACTTAAACGTAAGACCCAAAACCATAAAAACCCTAGAAGAAAACCTAGGCAATACCAGTCAGGACATAGGCATGGGCAAGGACTTCATGACTAACACACCGAAAACAATGGCAACAAAAGCCTAAATTGACAAATGGGATCTAAATAACCTAAAGAGCTTCTGCACAGCAAAAGAAACTATCATCAGAGTGAACAGGCAGCCTATAGAATGGGAGAACATTTTTGCAATCTATCCAGCTGACAAAGGGCTAATATCCAGAATCTACAAGAAACTTAAACAAATTTACAAGAAAAAAAACAAACATCCCCATCAAAAATTGGGCAAAGGATACGAATAGACACTTCTCAAAAGAAGACATTTATGCGGCCAACAAACGTATAAAAAAAGCTCATCATCACTGGTCATTAGAGAAATGCAAATCAAAACGACAATGAGATACCATCTCACCAGTTAGAATGGCGATCATTAAAAAGTCAGGAAACAACAGATGCTGGAGAGGATGTAGAGAAATAGGAATGCTTTTACACTGTTGGTTGGAGTGTAAATTAGTTAAACCATTGTGAAGACAGTGTGGTGATTGCTCAAGGGTACAGAATCAGAAATACCATTTGACCCAGCAATCCCTTTACTGAGTATATACCCAAAGGATTATAAATCATTCTACTATAAAGACACATGCACATGTATGTTTATTGAAGCACTGTTCACAATAGCAAAGACTTGGAACCAGCCCAAACGCCCATCAATGATAGACTGGTTAAAGAAAATATGGTAAATATACACCATGGAATACTATGCAACCATGAAAAAGATACGTTTATGTCTTTTGCAGGGACATGGATGAAACTGCTCTACTTTTTATTATTTCTTTCCTTCAGATAACGTTGGCTTTATAGTGTTCTTCTTTGCCTAGTCCCTTCAGGTGAAAAGTTAGGTAGTTAGTTTGAGATCTTTTTTTTTTAATTTTATTTTAAAAATTGTATTGTATTTTGGTAAGAACATTTAACATGACATCTACCCTCTTAACTGATTTTTAAGTTTCCAAACAGTAGTCTTCATTCGGCACGGTACTTTACAGCAGATCTCTATTATTTTTTCATCTTGAATAACCAAAACTTTATATCCCATGAATAGCAATTCCCCATTTCTCCCTTTCTCCATCTCCCGACAATCCATCATTTCACTCTCTGCCTCTATGAGTTTGACAAATTTAGATACCTCATATAAGTGGAATCACACAGTATTTGTTCTTCTGTTTTATTTAGCATAATGTCCTCAAGATGCATGTATAGTGCTGCATTCTGCAAGGTTTCCTTTTTTATGAAGGCTCAACAATTTCCATTACATATGTATGTGTGTGTGTATATATATATAGAGAGAGTTTCTCAATCTATTCATCTGTTGATGGACATTTAGGTTATTCCTACCTCTTGGTTATTGTAAGTAGTGCTGCATTGACATTCAGAATGCTAAATCTCTTTGAAATTCTAGAATTCAAGATCTGAGTATTTAGTTGGATAAATATCTAGAAGTGAGATTGCTGGATCATGTGGATGTCCTATTTTTACATTTTTGGGGGGTCTTCATAATGTTTTTAGTGGAGGCTGAACCTTTTTGCATTCCCAGCAACAGTACAAAAATTTCTGATTTCTCTACATCCTTGCAAGCACTTGTGACTTATTTTTTACTTTTGGGGTACATAGTAGGTGTATATATTTATGGGGTATGTGAGATATTTTGATACAGGCATAAAATGCATAGTAATCACATCAGGGTGAATGGGATTTTCATCACCTAAAGCATTTATCCTCTTCTTGTGTTACAAACAATCCAATTATACTCTTTCAGTTATGTTTAAATGTACAATAAATTATTGTTGACTGACTGTAGTCACACTGTTGTACTATCATACACTAGATCTTATTTATTCTATCTAACTATGTATTTGTACCCATTAACAATCCTCCATGCCCTCATCCTTCACTACCCTTACCAGCCTCTGGTAACCATGATTTTACTCCTAAGACATCCTCCTTCTTCTTTAATGTAAATGCTTACTGCTACATACCAACCTGTTTATATAGCTTTTGCTGCATCCCATATGTTTAGGTATGTTGTAATTTAATTTGTCTTAAGGTATTTTCTTATTTTCATTCTGATTTCTTCTTTCACCTGTTGGTTGTTGGAGTATATTGTTAAATTTCCAGTCTTCATGGATTTTCCAGTTTCCCTTCTGCTATTGATTTCTAGTTTTATTCCAATTGATTAGAAATCATGTTTTGTACATTATTTAGGCCTGGCCACTGCACCTGGCCCAAATAATATATATTTTAGCTGACAACAAATTAACTTCAACCACATATGAAAACTTTATTCTTGTACATATCTGCCCCTCTTTATGTTATTGATGCCAAAATTATATTGTACATCTGGTATCATAGATTCATAGTTATTTTCATGTTTTTGTCCTTTAATCTCCATACCAGAATTAGAAGTGATTTATACACCAATATTATAGTATCACAGGATTTAATATCTGTCTGCATACTTACCACTACCAGAGATCTTTGTTATTTAAGGTTTTATGTTGCTAACAAGTGTCTTTTGATTTGAACTTGAAGGACTTCTTCTGGCAATTCTTGACGGCAGGTGTAAAGGGGATGAAAATCCTCAGTTTATCTTCGAAAGTCTTAATTTTTCCTTCAGTTTTGAAGAACAGTTTTGCTGAACATAGGGCTCTTATTTCTCAGGTTTTTTTCTCAACCCTTTGAATATATCATTCCAGTCCTTTCTGTACTGTAAGGTTTCTGATGGGAAATACGGTGATAGTCTTTTTTTTTTAATTTTATTATTATTATACTTAAAATTTATTATTATAAAATAATAAGAGCTATCTATGACAAACTCACAGCCAAAATCATACTCAGTGGGCAACAATGGTGATAGTCTTATGGAAACTTCTTTCTGCACAGTAAGTCGCTTTTCTCCTGCTACCTATAAGATTCTCTCTTTATCTCTGATTTTTTTATTATTATTATTATACTTTAAGTTTTGGGGTACATGTGCACAATGTGCAGGTTTGTTACATATGTATCCATGTGCCATGTTGGTGTGCTGCACCCATTAACTCGTCATTTAGCATTAGATGTATCTCCTAGTGCTGTCCCTCCCCCCTCCCCCCACCCCACAACAGTCCCCGGAGTGTGATGTTCCCCTTCCTGTGTCCATGTGTTCTCATCGTTCAATTCCCACCTATGAGTGAGAACATGGCAGTGTTTGGTTTTCTGTCCTTGTGATAGTTTACTGAGAATGATGGTTTCCAGTTCCATCCATGTCCCTACAAAGGACATGAACTCATCATTTTTTATGGCTGCATAGTATTCCATGGTGTATATGTGTGACATTTTCTTAATCCAGTCTATTGTTGTTGGACATTTGGGTTGGTTCCAAGTCTTTGCTATTGTGAATAGTGCCGCAATACACATATATGTGCATGTGTCTTTATAGCAGCATGATTTATAGTCCTTTGGGTATATACCCAGTAATGGGATGGCTAGGTCAAATGGTATTTCTAGTTCTAGATCCCTGAGGAATCACCACACTGACTTCCACAATGGTTGAACTAGTTTCCAGTCCCACCAACAGTGTAAAAGTGTTCCTATTTCTCCACATCCTCTCCAGCACCTGTTGTTTCCTGACTTTTTAATGATGGCCATTCTAACTGGTGTGAGATGGTATCTCATTGTGCCTTTGATTTGCATTTCTCTGATGGCCAGTGATGATGAGCACTTTTTCATGTGTTTTTTGGCTGCCTAAATGTCTTCTTTTGAGAAGTGTCTGTTCATGTCCTTCGCCCAATTTTTGATGGGGTTGTTTTTTTCTTGTAAATTTGTTTGAGTTCATGGTAGATTCTGGGTATTAGCCCTTTGTCAGATGATTAGGTTGCAAAAATTTTCTCCCATTCTGTAGGTTGCCTGTTCACTCTGATGGTAGTTTCTTTTGCTGTGCAGAAGCTCTTTAGTTTAATCAGATCCCACTCGTCAATTTTGGCTTTTGTTACCATTACTTTTGGTGTTTTAGACATGAAGTCCTTGCCCATGCCTATGTCCTGAATGGTAATGCCTAGGTTTTCTTCTAGGGTTTTTATGGTTTTAGGTCTAACATTTAAGTCTTTAATCCATCTTGAATTAATTTTTGTATAAGGTGTAAGGAAGGGATCCAGTTTCAGCTTTCTACATATGGCTAGCCAGTTTTCCCAGTACCATTTATTAAATAGGGAATTCTTTTCCCATTGCTTGTTTTTGTCAGGTTTGTCAAAGATCAGATAGTTGTAGATATGCGGCATCATTTCTGAGGGCTCTGTTCTGTTCCATTGATCTATGTCTCTGTTTTGGTACCAGTACTATGCTGTTTTGGTTACTGTAGCCTTGTAGTATAGTTTGAACTCAGGTAGCCTGATGCCTCCAGCTTTGTTCTTTTGGCTTAGGATTGACTTGGTGATGCAGGCTCTTTTATGGTTCCATATGAACTTCATAGTAGTTTTTTCCAATTCTGTGAAGAAAGTCATTGGTAGCTTTATGGGGATGGCATTGAATTCATAAATTACCCTGGGCAGTGTGGCCATTTTCACAATATTGATTCTTCCAACCCATGAACATGGAATGTTCTTCCATTTGTCTGTATCCTCTTTTATTTCATTGAGCAGTGGTTTGTAGTTCTCCTTGAAGAAGTCCTTCACATGCCTTGTAAGTTGGATTCCTAGGTATTTTATTCTCTTTGAAGCAATTGTGAATGGGAGTTCACTCATGATTTGGCTCTGTTTGTCTGTTATTGGTGTACAACAATGCTTGTGATTTTTGTACATTGATTTTGTATCCTGAGACTTTGCTGAAGTTGCTTATCAGCTTGAGGAGATTTTGGGCTGAGACAATGGGGTTTTCTAGATATACAATCATGTCATCTGCAAACAGGGACAATTTGACTTCCTCTTTTCCTAATTGAATACCTTTATTTCCTTCTCGTGCCTAATTGCCCTGGCCAGAACTTCCAACACTATTTCGAATAGGAGTGGTGATAGAGGGCATCCCTGTCTTGTGCCAGTGTTCAAAGGGAATGCTTCCAGTTTTTGCCCCTTCAGTATGATGTCGGCTGTGGGTTTGTCATAGATAGCACTTATTATTTTGAGATACATCCCATCAATACCTAATTTATTGAGAGTTTTTAGCATGAAGGGTCTTTGAATTTTTTCAAAGGCCTTTTCTGCATCTATTGAGATAATCATGTGGTTTTTGTCTTTGGTTCTGTTTATGTGCTGTATTACATTTATTGGTTTGCATATGTTGAACTAGCCTTGCATCCCAGGGATCAAGCCCACTTGATCATAGTGGATAAGCTTTTTGATGTGCTGCTGGATTTGGTTTGCCAGTATTTTATTGAGGATTTTTGCATCAATATTCACCAAGGATATTGGTCTAAAATTCTCTTTTTTGGTTGTGTCTCTGCCAGGCTTTGGTATCAGGATGATGCTGGCCTCATGAAATGTGTTAGGGAGGATTCCCTCTTTTTCTATTGATTGGAATAGTTTCAGAAGGAATGGTACCAGTTCCTCCTTGTACCTCTGGTAGAATTCAGCTGTGAATCCATCAGGTCCTGGACTCTTTTTGGTTGGTAAGCTATTGATTATTGCCACAGTTTCAGAACCTGGTATTGATCTATTCAGAGATTCAACGTCTTCCTGGTTTAGTCTTGGGAGGGTGTATTTGTCGAGGAATTTATCCATTTCTTCTAGATTTTCTAGTTTATTTGCGTAGAGGTGTTTGTAGTATTCTCTGATGGTAGATTGTATTTCTGTGGGATTGGTGGTGATATCCCCTTTATCATTTTTTATTGTGTCTACTTGATTCTTCTCTCTTTTCTTCTTTATTAGTCTTGCTAGCAGTCTATCAATTTTGTTGATCTTTTCAAAAAACCAGCTCCTGGATTCATTAATTTTTTGAAAGGTTTTTTCTGTCTCTATTTCCTTCAGTTCTGGTCTGATTTTAGTTATTTCTTGCCTTCTGCTAGCTTTTGAATGTGTTTGCTCTTGCTTTTCTAGTTCTTTTAATTGTGGTGTTACGGTGTCAATTTTAGATCTTTCCTGCTTTCTCTTATGGGCATTTAGTGCTATAAATTTCCCTCTCCACACTGCTTTGAATGTGTCCCAGAGATTCTGGTATGTTGTGTCTTTGTTCTCATTGGTTTCAAAGAACATCTTTATGTCTGCCTTCATTTCTTCATGTACCCAGTAGTCATTCAGGAGCAGGTTGTTCTGTTTCCATGTAGTTGAGTGGTTTTGAGTGAGTTTCTTAATCCTGAGTTCTAGTTTGATTGCACTGTGGTCTGAGAAACATTTTGTTATAATTTCTGTTCTTTTACATTTGCTAAGGAGAGCTTTAGTTCCAACTATGTGGTCAATTTTGGAATAGGTGTGGTGTGGTGCTGAAAAAAATGTATATTCTGTTGATTTGGGGTGGAGAGTTCTGTAGATGTCTATTGGGTCCGCTTGGTGCAGAGCTAAGTTCAATTCCTGGGTATCCTAGTTATCTTTCTGTCTCATTGATCTCATTGATCTGTCTAATGTTGACTGTGGGGTGATAAAATCTCCCATTATTATTGTGTGGGAGTTTAAGTCTCTTTGTAGGTCACTCAGGACTTACTTCATGAATCTGGGTGCTCCTGTATTGGCTGCATGTTTATTTAGGATACTTAGCTCTTCTTGTTGAATTGATCCCTTTACCATTATATAATGGCCTTCTTTGTCTCTTTTGGTCTTTGTTTGTTTAAAGTCTATTTTATCAGAGACTAGGATTGCAACCCCTGCCTTTTTTGTTTTCCATTTGCTTGGTAGATCTTCCTCCATCCCTTTATTTTGAGTCTACGTGTGTCTCTGCACCTGAGATGGGTTTCCTGAATACAGCACACTGATGGGTCTTGACTCCTTATCCAATTTGCCAGTCTTTGTCTTTTAATTGGAGTGTTTAGCCCATTTACGTTTAAAATTAATATTGTTATGTGTGAATTTGATCCTGTCAGTATGATGTTAGCTGTTTATTTTGCTCATTAGTTGATGGAGTTTCTTTCTAGCCTCGATGGTCTTTACAACTTGGCATGATTTTGCAGTGGCTGTTGCCGGTTGTTCCTTTCCATGTTTAATGCTTCCTTCAGGAGCTCTTTTAGGGCAGGCCTGGTGGTGACAAAATCACTCAGCATTTGCTTGTCTGTAAATTATTTTATTTCTCCTTCACTTATGAAGCTTAGTTTGGCTGGATATGAAATTCTGGGTTGATAATTCTTTTCTTTAAGAATGTTGAATATTGGCCCCCACTCTCTTCTGGCTTGTAGAGTTTCTGCCAAGAGATCAGCTGTTAGTCTGATGGGCTTCCCTTTGTGGGTAACCCGACCTTTCTCTCTGGCTGCTCTTAACATTTTTTCCTTCATTTCAACTTTGTTGAATCTGACAATTATGTGTCTTGGAGTTGCTCTTCTCAAGGAGTATCTTTGTGGCATTCTCTGTATTTCCTGAATCTGAATGTTTACCTGCCTTGCTAAATTGGGGAAGTTCTCCTGGATAATATCTTGCAGAGTGTTTTCCAGCTTGGTTCCATTCTCCCTGTCACTTTCAGGTACACCAATCAGACGTAGGTTTGGTCTTTTCACATAGTCCCATATTTCTTGGAGGCTTTGTTCATGTCTTTTTATTCTTTTTTCTCTAGACTTCCCTTCTTGCTTCATTTCATTCATTTCATCTTCCGTCACTGATACCCTTTCTTCCAGTTGATCATAACGTCTACTGAGGCTTCTGCATTCTTCACATAGTTCTCGAAACTTGGCTTTCAGCTCCATCAGCTCCTTCAAGCCCTTCTCTGCATTCGTTATTTTAGTTATACATTCATCTAATTTTTTTTCAAAGTTTTTGACTTCTTTGCCATTGGTTTGAATTTCCTCCTGTAGCTTGGGATAGTTTGATTGTCTGAGGCCTTCTTCTCTCAACTCATCAAAGTAATTCTCTGTCCAGCTTTGTTCCGTTGCTGGTGAGAAACTGCGTTCCTTTGGAGGAGGAGAGGCACTCTGCTTTTTAGAGTTTCCTGTTTTTCTGCTCTGTTTTCTCCCCATCTTTGTAGTTTTTTCTACTTTTGGTCTTTGATGATGGTGATGTACAGATGGGTTTTTGGTGTGGGTGTCCTTTCTGTTTGTTAGCTTTCCTTCTACCAGACAGGACCCTCAGCTGCAGGTCTGTTGGAGTTTGCTAGAGGTCCACTCCAGACCCTGTTTGGCTGGGTGTCAGCAGCGGTGGCTGCAGAACAGCAGATTTTTGTGAACCACAAATTCAGCTGTCTGATTGTTCCTCTGGAAGTTTTGTCTCAGAGGAGTACCTGGCGGAGTGAGGTGTCAGTCTGTCCCTACTGGGGGGTGCCTCCCAGTTAGGCTGCTTGGGGGTCAGTGACCCACTTTAGGAGGCAGTCTGCCCATTCTCAGTTCTCCAGCTGTGTTCTGGGGGAACCACTACTCTCTTCAAAGCTGTCAGACAGGGACATTTAAGTCTGCGGAGGTTACTGCTGACTTTTTGTTTGTCTGTGCCTTGCCCACAGAGGTGGAGCCTACAGAGGCAGGCAGGCCTCCTTGAGCTGTGGTGGGCTCCACCCAGTTCGAGCTTCCTGGCTGCTTTGTTTACCTAAGCAATCCTGGGCAATGGCGGGCGCCCCTCCCCCAGCCTCGCTGCTGCCTTGCAGTTTGATCTCAGACTGCTGTGCTAGCAATCAGCAAGACTCTGTGGGTGTAGGACCCTCTGAGCCAGGTGCGCGAGACTATCTCCTGGTGTGCCGTTTTCCAAGCCCATTGTAAAAGCGCAGTATTAGGGTGGGACTGACCCAATTTTCCAGGTGCTGTCTGTCACCCCTTTCTTTGACTAGGAACTCCCTGACCCCTTGCGCTTCCTGTGTGAGGCAATGCCTCGCCCTGCTTTGGCTCACACACAGTGCACTGCTCTGACTGTCCTGCGCCCACTTTTTGGCACTCCCTAGTGAGATGAACCCAGTACCTCAGACGGAAATGCAGAAATCACCCATCTTCTGCATTGCTCACGCTGGAAGCTGTAGACCGGAGCTGTTCCTATTCGGCCATCTTGGGTCCATCCCCCTTATCTGTGATTTTTGAGTCTTTGATTATAATTTGTCTTGGTATGAGTCTGCTTGGGTTTATCTTAGTTGGAGTTTTATTTTTTAGCTTTTCCCATTTTTGTGTCACTTTCCTCAAAATTGAGAAGATTTTGGCCTTCTTTCTTCAAATAATTCCTCTTCCCTTTTACTTTTTTATGGGTATTTCATATGCATACATTTGTCCAGTTGATGGTGTTACATGAGTTTCTTAGACTCTCTTCATTTTCCTTCATTTGTTTCTTTTTTGCTTATCTGAGATGAAAATTTTAAATGACTTATTTTAGGGTTTTATAATTATTTGTTCTGCTTGATCTAGTCTGCTTTTGCTCCCCTCTACCAAATTCTGCAATTCCGTTATTCTGTGCTTCAGCCCCAGAACTTAGTTTTTTGAAAAAGCTTCTATCTCTTTGTTGATCTTCTCATTTTGTCTGTTTTCTCTTTTAGTTATTGAGAATTTTTAAGATGGTTATTTTGAATTCTTTATCAGATAATTCATAAACCCTTTTTAAAAATTGTTTTCTTGTTTTTAAATTTTCTTAATTTTACTTTAAGTTCTAGGATACAAGTGCAGAATGTGTAGGTTTGTTACATAGGTATGGGTGTGCCATGGTGGTTTGCTGCATCTATCAACCCGTCATCAAGGTTTTAAGACCCACATACATTAGCTATTTGTCCTAATGCTCTTCCTCCCCTCACCCCCACCCACCAACTGGCCCCAGTGTGTGTTGTTCCCCTCCCTGTGTCCATGTGTTCTCATTGTTCAGCTGCCACTTATGAGTAAGAACATGCAGTGTTTGGTCTTCCATCCCCGTGTTAGTTTGCTGAGGATGATGGCTTCCAGCTTCATCCATGTTCCTGCAAAGGACATGATCTCATTCCTTTTTATGGCTGCATTGTATTCCATGGTGTATATGTACCACATTTTCTTTATCCAGTTCTCCCTCCCTTCTCCATAGTTTTTTGGATAATTTCAGTAGAATTATAATTAGTTCTTTCTTAAATATTTGGTAGAATTCAGCAGTGAAACCATCAGGTTACTGCTTCTATCTCATTACTCATAATTAGTTTGCTCAGATTTTTTATTTTTCCATGGCTCATCCATCTTAGGTTATATATGTAAATAATTTTTTTTTTGTTTTTCAAAATTGCTGGCATATAGTCGTTCATAATAACTTCTTTCTTTCTATTAATTTCAGGTTTGGCATGTTGTTGCTTTTCTAGTTCTCAAAGGTGCATCATGAGGTTGTTTATAAAGTCTTTCTACTTTTTTGATGTATGCATTTATTGTTATAAACTTTCCTCTTAGTACAACTACTAATGTATCCCATAGGTTTTGATATGTTGTATTTCCATTTTATTTTTCTGTCAATAAATTAAGATTTTTTCCTTAATTTCTTTATTTACTTATTGTTTGCTCCACAGCATGCTATTTAATTTTCATGTATTTGTTTAGTCTCCAAAATTCCTATTGTTATTGATTTCCAGTATTATTTAATTGAGGTCAAAGAAGATATGTGATATTATATATATTTTTAAATTGTAAGACTTGCTTTGTAGCCCAACATGTGTTCTCTTTTGGAAAATGTCCATGAAATGATGAGAAGGTTGTGTATTTTGCAGCCATTGGATAAAATGCATCCTGTTCTCTCAGATTGAACAATTCCCTTTAGTGTTTCTTATACGACAGTTGTAGTGGTTATGAAATCCTTCATCTTTTGTTTGTCTGGAAAACTCATTATTTTTTTTTTATATTTGAAGGAAACTCTAGTAGGCACAATAGTCTAAGCTCAAAGTGGTTTTTTCCTTCATTATTTTGAAGATAGTATCCCACTCTCCCATTTTCTGTAAGGTTTCTGCTGAGAAGTTTGCTTTCAGACTATCAGAGCTCCTCATAAGTTATCTGCTCCATCTTACTGATTTTATGGTCCTTTCTTTGTTCTTGACCCTAGAGTTTGATTTTTTTTTCCAATTTTATTTTAAGAACAGAGGATAAAGGAAAATGTGGCACATATACATCATGGAATACTATGCAGCCACAAAAAAGATGAGTTCATGTCCTTTGCAGGGACATGGATGAAGCTGCAAACTGTCATTCTCAGCAAAATAACACAAGAACAGAAAACCAAACACCACATGTTCTCACTCATAAGTGGGAGTTGAACAATGAGAACACATGGACACAGGGAGAGGAACATCACACACCAGGGCCTGTTGGTGGGTGGGAGGCTAGGGGACAGATAGCATTAGGAGAAATACCTAATGTAGATGACGGGTTGATGGGTGCAGCAAAGCACCATGGCACATGTATACCTATATAACAAACCTGCACGTTCTGCACACGTATCCCAGAAGAGGATATTAGGCCTTTGTCAGATGCATAGTTTGCAAATATTTTATCTCATTTTAGAAGTTTTCTGTTTACTCTGTTGATGGTTTCTTTTGCTGTGCAAAAGCTCTTTCACTTAATTATATCCTACTTGTCAAATTTTGTTTTTGTTGCAATTGCTTTTGGGTACTTAGATATAAACTCTTTCCAAAGGATGATGTGCAGATAGTGTTTTCTAGATTTTCTTCTATAATGTTTATAAGTTTAGTCTTACATATGTCTAATCAATCTTGAGTTAAGTTTTGAATATGGTGAAATGTATTTTGCACATGACTAGCCAGTTATCTAAACACCATTTATTGATAGGTACTTCATTCCCTGTTGCTTGTTATTGTCAACTTTGTGGAAGACCAGGTTGTTATAGATTTGAAGCTTTATTTCTGGGTTTTCTATCCTGTTCCATTGGTCTAGGTGTCTGGTTTTGTAACAATGTGATTTTGCTTGGTTACTGCAGCCTTGTAGTATAATTTGAAGTTGAATAATGTGATGCCTCCAGCTTTGTTCTCTTTACTTAAAATTGCTTTGGCTATTTGGGCTTTTCTTGGTTCCATATGAATTTTAGAATAGATTATTCTAATTCTGCAATAAATCACATTGATAGTTTAATGGGGATAGCAAGGAATCTCTAAATGGTTTTGGGAAGTATGGCCATTGTAACAATATTAATTCTTCAAATTCATGGGCATAGAATGTTTTACTTTTTTTGTCATCTCTGATTTATTTTAGCAAAGTTTTATAATTCTCAAACTAGAAAGCCTTCACCTCCCTGGTTAGCTATATTCCTAGGTATTTTATTCTCTTTGTAGCTATCATAAATACATTACATTCTTCATTTGGCTCTCAGCATGAACGTTATTGGTGTATAAAAGTGCTACTGATTTTTGTGCACTGATTTTGTATCCTGAAACTCTAATGAAGTAGTTTATCAATTCTAGGAGTCTTTTGGCAAAGTGTTTAGGACTTTCTATGTATAAGACTATATAATCTGTAAAGAGAAATAAAATGACTTCCTTTCTTTTATTTGGATGCCTTTTTTTTTTGCTCTTGCCTGATTGCTCTGGCTAGGACTTCCCAGCACTATGTTGTATAGGAGTGATGAGGGTGGGCACCCTTGTCTTTTTCCAGTTCTCAAGGGGAACACTTCCAGCTTTAGTCAATTTAGGATAACGTTGGCTGTTAGTTTTTCATTGATGGGTTCTTATTATTTTGAGGTATGTTCTATGGTGCCTAATTTTTAGAGGATTTTTAACATTGGAGGTATGATGAATTTTATCAAAAGCCTTTTCTGCATTCATTGAGATAGTCATATATTTTTTAAAGGAAATCTGTTTATGTGGTTAATCACATTCATTGATTTGCATATGTTGAGCAATCTCTGCACCCCAGGAATAAGACATTAATTACCTTTTTTATATGCTTCAGGATTTCATTTGCTAGTATGTTGTTGAGGATTTTTGCATCTATGTTCATCATAGATGTTGGCCTGTAGGTTTTTTTTTTTTTTCCGTATTGGTGGGCTTAGGTGTCAGAATGATTCATGTTTCACAGAATGAGTTAGGGAAGAGTCCCTCCTTGACTTTTTGGAATAATTTAAGTAGTATGGGTATCAGATTTTCTTTGTACATCTGGCAGAATTTGGCTATGAATCCGTTTGGTGCAGGGCTTTTTTCTTGGTAGTTTTTAAATTACTGATTTAATTTTGGAATGCATTATTGGTCTTTTCAGGGTTTCAGTTTCTTTCTGGTTCAATCTTGGGAGGTTGTGAGTTTCCAGGAATGTACTCATTTCTTCTACGCTTTCTAGGTTGTGTGCAGAGAGGTGTTTGTAATAATCTCTGCGGATTTTTTGTGTTTCTGTGTGGTCGCATGCAACATAATCTTCATCACTTCTGCTTGTGCTTATTTGGATTTTCTTTTTTTTTTTGCTAATATATCCCCTAGTGTTTTGGTCTTGTCAGTTCTTCCAATGATTCAACCTTTGGTTTTGTTGATCTTTTGTATGGATTTTGCAATCTAGATTTTGCTCAGCTCTTCTTTAATTTTAGTTATTTCTTTTTTAATAGTAACTTTAGAGTCTTTCTTGCTTGTCTAGTTCCACCAGGTGTAATGTTAAGGTATTAATTTGAGATTTTTCTAATTTTTTGATGTAGGTGCTCAGCACTCTCCACTTCCCTCTTAACAGGTTTTCCCTGTGTCCCAAGATGCTGATATGTATTTACTCTGATTTCATTAATTTTGAAAAGCTTTTTTGATTACTGCTTTACTTTCAATCTTAACCAAAAAGTCTTTCAGGAACATGTTGCTTAATTTCCATGTAATTATGTGGTTTTGAGAGATTGTCTTGGTATTGATTTCTATTTTTATTGCACTGTGGTCTATGAGTGTAGTTGTTATTATATATTTTTAAAAATTAGTTCAGATGTGTTTTATGGTGGAACATATGATTGACTTAGAATATGTGCTATATACAGATGAGAAAAATGTATATTTGACTGCTAGTTGGAGTATTCTGTAGATAGCTATTAGGTCCAATTGATCAAGTGTAAAGATTTATTCCAGAATACCTTGGTTTGTTTTTTGCTTTGATTATCTATGTAACTTGTCAATAGCATGTTGACGTCTCCCAGTTTTACTGTGTGGTTGTTTCTGTATGTTTTTGTGGCTGCAGGTACTGGTCTTTCATTTCCATATTTAGCACTCACTTAAGGACCCCTTGCAAGGCATGTCTGACATTAACAAATTTTGTTAGCATTTGCTTGTCTGAAAAAGATTTTATTTCTCTTTCACTTATGAAGTTAGTTTGGTAGAATATAACATTCATGGTTGGAATTTCTTTTGTATAGGGATGCTGATTATAGGCCTCCACTCTCTTCTGGCTTATAAGGTTTCTGCGGAAACTTCTGCTGTTAGCCTGATGGGTTTCCCTTTGTAGGTGACATGCTCCTTCTCTCTAGCTGCCATTAAAATTTTTGTTTCACATTGACCTTGAAGAATCTGATGATTCTGTGCTTTTGGCATGGTTGTCTTGTGTAGTATCTTGCAGGGGTTCTCTGTGTTTCCTATATTTGCATGTCAATCTCTCTAGCAACATTGGGGATGTTTTTATGGACAATATACTCCAATATTTCTTCCACGTTGCTTGCTCTGTCTCTTTCAGGAATGCCATTCAGTCTGAGATTCTGTCTTTTTATAAAATCCTGCATTTCTCAGAGCTTTTGTTCATTTTTTCTCTGTTCTTCACTGTTGTCGTCCTATTTTGAATCAAAGGAGAAGTTTCTGAGTGCTGATATTTTTTCCTCAGCTTGGTCTGTTACATTATTAATGCTTCCAGTTGCACTCTGAATTTCCTGTAGTGAATTTTTCATTTTCAGATCAGTTTGTTTTTTCTTAAAATGGCAGCTATCTTTCAACTCTTGAACTATTTTATTGTGTCCCTTGGATGTTTTTCAAGCTTCTCTTGTATGTTGATGAGCTTCCTTGCCATCCAGATTCTAATTTCTGTGTGTGTAATTTCAGCCATTACAGTCTGCTTAAGAACCATTGGTGAGGTTGTTTGGAGGTAAGAAGACACTCTAACTTCTAATGTTGCCAGAGTTCTTGCACTATTTCTTTCTTTCTTTCTTTCTTTCTTTCTTTCTTTCTTTCTTTCTTTCTTTCTTTCTTTCTTTCTTCTTTCATCTGCGTGGGCTGATGTTCCTTTAGTTTTTGGAGTTGCTGCCTTTTGGATGAAGCTTTTGCTTTTTTCTTTCTTTGATGTTCTTGAGGGTTTGACTGTTATAAGTTAGGTTTAGTTGATTGGCATCATTTTCAGATGCTTTCAGGGGCTAAGGCTCAGCTGAGCACTCCTGGGCTACATGCTCTATCCCTGGTGAACTGGGACCTGGCCCACAGCTTTGTTCTTTTGCCCCTTAGGGGTTAAATATCCATTGCCCTGGAGGGGCCAATGTGTTCCCAGCCCATTGGCGACAACACTGACAGACGCTGCTAGCAAAGGTACTCCAGTGGGCTGGTGGTCATCCCCCACATGGATGCATGCCAGTGGGGCAGCAGGGGTCCCAAAGCTTGTTCATGCCTGCAGGGTGGTGTGTTTTCCATACGCATGTGCATGCTGGCAGGGTGATGAGGGGAGGCTGTGGGCAAACATACACCCACAAGGGAAGGCTGTGGGTGGTCATGTGCTGCTGGAAGTCTGTCTGCAAAAACACTCAAACCGTTAAGCAGGGCTTGCCACTGAGGGATCGATGGCAGTGGATGCTGGCAAACAGTGGAGGCTGCACTGCAAGTGGCTGTAGCTAGGCAGGATCCTAGCAGAGGCTGGCAGATAAAGGGGAGCTCAGATCAGACTGGCCCTGTCCCAAAGGCAACACAGCCATGTTCTTTTCAGTTCCAACAAAGGCTAGAGCTGCCTGGAGGAATATGGCAATCTTTGGGGAATTGGCAGCCATGGCTGTGCTCCACTGCAGTCATTTCTACACAAAACCTCTGGACTCCATACAGGCTGGAGTTCTGTCTCTGCCAACTCTCCAGGCAGTTCTTGCTAGCTCAGATGTACATGGTGGTTGTGTGTCAAATGACTTTTCCTATATTGATCTCTGTATTGTATAAACTCATACACAATAACCTTGCATTACTTTTTAAACATTGAAATATATCATGCACAGCATATATGAGATATTCAGATAAGATGTTGATTATTATAAAGGAAAGCACAAAATGTCAGCATCTAAGGTTAACTTAGAATCTGTCAGAGGGTCCATGAAGTCAAAATTATTTTATAATAATGCTAAGATATAATTGGCCTTTTTCATTGTGTTGACATTTGTAGTCATGTTTCAAAAGCAGTGTTATCCAAAATGGATGCACCTTACCATGAACAAGGCAGTGACACTAAATTGCACTGCTAGTCATTGTATTCTTTACTGCTACACACTGTTAGTAAAATATAAATAAAAACAAAATTTGAAAAAATGTAAAAAAGGATTGATATCAGCAAGACCATTTAGAAGCTCTTCATACTAGTCCCTCTCATAAAACAAGGGCAAAAACAATGAATAAACAGCTACATTTTAACTATATTACCTGAAAAAGAATGCTAGAGCACAGCAAAGGAGTAGCAGAGACTCTGTGGAACATGTAGGCTCAGGATGGCTTCATAGACAAGGAAGCAAAGCACTCTGCTGCTGCTACTTTATCTCCTCAAATAGGATTCACTAAGAACTAAGGGGGACTTCCCTCTGCACCAGAAAGTAAGAAGGAGGTTTCTAACAGCCCCTCTTAAGATCATGGACATCTGCAGTCCTTCCTGCTGAAGAATCCTGTAGTCCTCACAGATGCTGAGCCAAGTTTGGGAAGTTGCCAGGATTTCACACAGCTGCATTGTTAAAGAAAGAGCCCACATTTGCCCCCTTTCTTATTTGACCTAAGCTGCTGCTGCACAGTGCTATCTTATAACTGGAGCCACTGCTATATTGTGTCTTGCTCATGAGGGCAGTAACCACTTCATCCCTCCACCCCTGAGGTTTTGCCATCATTACACCGCTCATGCCTAGTAGTGCACCATTACTCAGCCAAACTGTTATGGGTCACTCCCCTTGGGAAGAAGCTGCCTAGGAGGTCTTCCATCTACCCCATTCCAGTGTCTACCATACCCCAACCCTGGTTACTCAAAGCCTGGCTCCAGCAAAACAGCTGCAAATCTAGCAGCCAAATACACAAGGCACACTGAACCCAGCCACACCCCCAAACCCAGAGAATAGTGCTGTTCATAGCACAGAAGCTGAGTACAAAGAGCTAGGCCCCTGTATGCACCCTCAGTGCACAAACTAGACTGGTGCTTTGCCTATGTGGGAGCAGTGCACAAGCTTGTGGGCCAGCTCAGCACTGTCTTGATGTGAGAACCAGCCTAGTGTCCTGCCCCAAGGGGAACAGCAGACAAGTACAGGACCAGCTGTATGCTCTCTTGGCACACAAAAAAGCTTGGTGGCATACCCCATGAAACAACACACATATGAATGCATAAGTCATGAACTCCCTCTGCATGTGGAGCAGCTTATGTCCCAGCCACGGTGGAGTAGCACCAGAGACACTGATGCTCACAAAGGCATTGCTGGTGTTGACTACAGCTGAAGGAACTGCATAGAGACTATGCTATTGCACTCACTGGAATCAAAGCCAGCACGCTCTACCCAATCAAGCCCTAGGAAACATCAGCAGGTAAAAGTATCTCCACATGAAAGACACTTGATAATATTGGAAAAGATAACCGTTCCACCTTATGCATGGGTATTAATATAGGGACACAAGACACGTGAAAAGTCAAGGAAATATGACATTACCAATGAAACACAATAATTTTGTGGTAACTGACCCCCCAAAATGGAAATTTCTAAATTTTTTTAAAAAGTAATTCAAAATAATGACTCAAGAAAACTCAGAAATATACAAGAGTACACAGACACACAATGCAACAAAATCAGAAAAACAATTCATAGTATGAATGAGAAATTGATCAAAGAGATACATATAATGGAAAAGAAACAAACATAAATTGTGGAGCTGAAGAATTCAACCAACGAAATAAATAAGACTGACAGCTTCAAAAGTATACTAGATCCAGCAGAATAAAGAATTTTTAAACTTGAGGAATGTGTTTTGAAATAGCCCAGTCAAAAGGAATAAAAATAAAATAATGTAAAAGAGCAAATAATGTAAAAGAGCAAATGAAATAGGTGGTACATCATTAATCAAACCAATATGCATTCTAGAGATTTCAGTAGAAGAGATGGAGAAAAGCACAGAAAGCTTATTTAACAAAATAGTAGCTGAAAATTTCCCAAATTTTGGAAGAGATGTGTATATCCAGATCCATGAAGCTCAAAGGACTCCAGATTCAACCCAAAGAGGTCATCTCTGAGGCCTGTTATAACCACACTGTTAAGACAAAAAGAATTATAAAAGAAACATCAGAAAATTGTCAAGTCACATATAAAAGGATCTCCATCTGACTAACAGCAGATGTATCAGCTGAAACCTTGCAGGCCTAAGGAGAATGGGATGGTATATTCAAAGTGCTGGGGAATAAATTGAGATAAAAATGCCATACCCAACAAAACTATTCTTCCAAAATGAAAGAGAAATAAAGTCTTTCCCAGACAAACAAAAGTTGAGGAAACTCACCATCAATTATCTTTACATTAAATGCTTAAGGGAGTGATTCAGCTGGAAGTAAAAATACAGTTACTAACAGGAAACCATATGAAACTATAATCTAACTAATAAAGGTAAATTTATTATCAAATTCAGAACACGCCATTATTATAAAGTAATATAATTTTTCAAATCTCTATGAAGGTTAAAATCACAATGGTAAATAATACCTATAGCTACAATAAGTTATAAGTGGACACAAAATATTAAAACATGCAAATGGAGATACAAAGTTATGAATTTTAAGAAATCTAGAATGTATGTGACTAAACTTATTATCAACTTAAAATAATTTATTGTAACTGTAAGCTTTTCATGTAAGCCCCTTAGTAGCCACTAAAAGCAAATTACAGCACATAAACATATAAGAAAGGGGAAGGAATACAAAGCTTATTACTATGGAAAATCCCCACATGAAAAATGTAAAAAAATGAGAGGTGAAGAAAGGAACAAAAAATACAAAATATTTAACAAAATGGCTGAAGCTATTCCTTAGTAACCAATAATAACCTTAAATATAAATGAATCAAATTCTACAATTGAAAAATATAAAGTGGATGAATAGATAAAAAAATATAACCTGGATAAGAAAAACATAACCCAGCTGTATGCTGCCCACAAGAGACTCATATTACCTGTTGTTCCAGTTCCAGTTGTTACTGGAAAAAGAGACTAAGAAGATCATTATATGATGACAAAGAAGTTGATTCAGCAAAAGGTTTTAACAATTGTTAATATATATGCACCCAACACTGCAGCACACAAATATATAAGGCAAATATTAGATATAAATGGAGAGGTAGCCTGCAATATAATAATAGTTGGGGACTTCATTCACTTTCAGCAATGGAATGATTATCTAGGCACAAAATTAATGAAAAATCAGATATGAACTATACTCTAGACCAGGGGTCCCCAACCCTCAGGCCATGGACCAATACCAGTCCATGGCCTGTTAGAAACTGGCTGCACAGCAGAAGGTGAGTAGTAGTTGAGTAAGCATTATCACATAAGTTTTGCCTCCTGTCAGATCAGCAGCAGCATTAGATTCTCATAGGAGCGTGAACCCTTTTGTGAACTGAGTATGCAAGGGATCTAGGTTGTGTGCTTCTTATGAGACTCTAACTAATGCCTGATGATCTAAGGTGGAACACCTTCATCTCAAAACCATCTCGCCCCACAGTGCATGTAAAAATTGTCTCCCATGAAACCACTCCCTGGTGCCAAAAAGTTTGGGGATCACTGCTCTAGACCAAATGGCACTAATAGACATTTACAGAACATTCCACCCAACAGCTGCAGAATACACATTCTTGTCAACAGCACATGGAAGTTACTCCAGGATCCATCATATGTTTGGCCACAAATAAGTATCAAAAATTTGTTGGTTTTTTATTTTATTTTATTTTCAACTTTTATTTTAGATTGAGGGAGTACATATGCAGATTTGTTGCAAAGATCTACTGCATGATGCTAAGGTTTGTCATATAATTGAACCTGTCACCCAGCTAGTGAGCATAGCTCCCAAAAGGTACATTTTTGACCCTTGCCCCCTTCAAACTCTCCCCAAGCTTATAATCTCCTGTGTCTATTTGTCTCAACTCTATGTCCATGTATACATAATGTTTAGCTCCCACTTATAAGTGAGAACATGTGGTATTTGGTTTTCTGTTGTCTGTGTTAGTTTGCTTAGGATATTGGCCTCCAGCTTCATCCATGCTTCTGCAAATGAATTCATTCTTTTCTATGGGCTGCATAGTACTCTGTGATACCATATTTTCTTTATCCAATCCACCATTGATGGGCACCTAGTTTGATTCCATGTCTTTCCTATTATGAATAGTGCTGCTGTAGACATGCAGGTGCATGTGTCTTTTAGGTAGAACAACATTTTGCTTTCAATATATACCCAGTAATGGGATGATTGGGTTGGATCACAGTTCTAATTTTTTTTTTTTAGGTTACTTTCAACTTTTACTTTAGGAACAGGGGATACATGTGCAGGGTTTTTTAAAAAGGTATATTACATGATGCTGAGGTTTGGGGTATGATTGAACCTGTTACCCAGGTAGTGAGCATAGTATCTGATAGGTTTTCCACCATTAACACTTTCCCTTATATCCTCACCTTGTAGCCCCCAGTGTCTACTGTTCCTATCATTATGTCAATGTTTACCCAATGTTTAATTTACACTTATAAGTAAGAAGATGTGGTCTTTGTTTTTTTAATTTCTGCATTAATCCACTCAGAATAATGGCCTCAGGCTGCATTAATGTTGCTGCAAAGGTCATGATTTTCTTCTTTTTTTGGCTGCATAATATTCCATTGTGTATATGTACCACATTTTTTAATACAATCCACAGTTGATGGATATCTATTTTGAATCTATGTCTTTTTTATTGTGAATAGTGCTGTGATGAACATACAGATCCATGTGTCTTCTTGGTAGAATGATTTATAGTCCATTGGGTATATACCCAGTTTAAGGATTGATAGGTGGAATAGTAGTTCTATTTTTTAGTTCTTTGAGAAATCACCAAACTGCCTTCCAAAGAACTGAACCAACTGACATTCCCACCAAATATGTATAAGCATTCCCTTTTCTCTGCAGTCCTGCCAGCATCTGTAATTTTTTAACTTTTTAATAATAGCCATTCTGACTGGTGTGAGATGGTATCTCTTGGTGGTTTTAATTTTTGTTTCTCCAATAATTACAGTGATGATGAGCATTGTTTTTGTGTGTTAGTTGGATACTTCTATATCTTCTTCTGAGAAGCATCTGTTCATGTGTCTTGCTCACTTTTTGATGGGGTTATTTGTTTATTGCTTGTTTTTTCCAAGTTCCCAAATTGAATATCTTTATGTTTATATTCCAGATCATTTGAAAAATTCTTTTATTAGTGGTGACATTTCTTGTTTAATGATTACTTCTCTTCCTAAACAAAAGTAGTAATAGAATTTTTAACTAATTAATTAATTAGTTTTATTGTGGTAAAATATACTCACCATAAAACTTACTGTGTTAACCACTTTTAATTTTTTAAATTATTTTTTATTACAATAGGTTTTTGGGGAACAGGTGGTGTTTGGTTACATAAATAAGTTTTTTAGTAGTGATTTCTGAGAGTTTGGTGCACCCATCACCCGAGCAGTATACACTGTACCCAATATATAGACTTTTATCCCTCACCCTCCTCTCACCCTTTCCCTCGAGTCTCAAGAGTCCATTATATCATTCTTATGCCTTTGCATCCTCATAGCTTAGCTTCCATGTATGAGTGAAAACTTACAATGTTTGGTTTTTCATTCCTGAGTTACTTCACTTAGATTAATGGTCTCTAATTCCATCCAGGTCTTTCCGATATTATTTTCTAGAATTTTCATAGTTTCAGGTCTTAGAATTAAGTATCTGATCCATCTTGAGTTGATTTTTGTGTAAGGTGACAGATGAGGATCCAGTTTCATTATTCTAGATGTGGCTAGCCAATTATCCCAGCACTATTTGTTGAATAGGGTGTCCTTTTCCCACTTTAGGTTTTTGTTTGCTTTGTCAAAGATCAGTTGGCTGTAAATATTTGGGTTTATTTGTGGGTTCTCTACTCTGTTCAATTGGCATATGTGCCCATTTTTACAGCAGTATCATTTTTTTTGGTGACTATGGCCTTATAGTATAGTTTGAAATTAGGTAATGTGTTGCCTCCAGGTTTATGCTTTTTTGCTTAGCTTTGCTTTGGCTATGCAGACACTTTTTTGGTCCCATATGAATTTTAGGAATTTTTCTAGTTCTGTGAAGAATGATCATGGTATTTTGATGGGGATTGCATTGTATTTATAGATTGCTTTTGGCAGTATGGTATTTTCACAATATTGATTCTATCCATCTATCAGGATGGGATGTGTTTCCATTTGTTTGTTTCATCTATGATTTCTTTCAGCAGTATTTTGTAGTTTTACTTGTAGAGATCTTTCACCTCCCTGGTTAGGTATATTCCTAAGTATTTTATTTATTTTGCAGTTGTTGTAAAAGGGGTTGAGTTCTTGATTTGATTCTCAGCTTGGTCGCTATTGGTGTATAGCAGAACTGCTGATTTGTGTACATTAATTTTGTATCTTGAAACTTTGCTGAACTCATTTGTCAGTTCTAGGAGCTTTTTGCAGGAGTTTTTAGGGTTTTCTAGGTATACAATCATATCTTCAGCAAACAGTGACAATTTGACTTCCTCTTTACCGATTTGGATGCCCTTTATTTCCTCCTTTTGTCTGATTGCCGTTGCTAGGAGTTCCAGTACTATGTTGAATAGAGGTGGTGAGAGTGGGCATCCTTGTCTTGCTCCAGTTTTCAGAGGGAATGCTTTCCACTTTTCCCCGTTCAGTATTATGTTGGCTGTGGGTTTCCCATAGATGGCATTTATTACACTGAGGTATGTCCCTTGTATGCCGATTTTGCTGAGGGTTTTAATCGTGAATGGATGCTGAATTTTGTCAAATGCTTTTCTGCATCTATCAAGAAGATCATGTGATTTTTGTTTTTAATTCTGTTTCTGCGGTGTATTCCATTTAATGACACAAGTCACTAACCTGTTTCTATTAAATGATCCCTGCATCCCTGGTATGAAACCCACTTGATCATAGTAGATTATGTTTTTGATATGATGTTGGATTCAGTTATCTAGTATTTGTTTGTGGATTTTTGCATCCATGTTCATCAGGGATATTGGTCTGTAGTTGTTTTTTTAGTGTTGTTATGTCCTTTCTGGTTTTGGTGTTAGGTGATACTGGCTTCATAGAATGATTTAGAGAGGATTCCTTCTTTCTCTATCTTGTGGAATAGTGTCAATAGGATTGGTACCAATTCTTTGAATGTCTGGTAGAATTCAGCTGTGAATCCATATGGTACTGCACTTTTTTTGTAATTTTTTTATTACAATTTCAATCTCTCTCCTTGTTATTGGTCTGTTTAGAGTTTCTAATTCTTCCTCATTTAAGCTGGGAGAGTTGTATCTTTCCAGGACCTTTTCCATCTCCTCTATGTTTTCTAGTTTATTCTAGTAAAGGTGTTCATGCTAGCCTTGTGTGATCTTTTGTCTTTCTCTGGTTTGGTTGTAATGTCTCCTGTTTCATTTCTAATTGAGCTTCTTTTTTCTCTTCTTTTCTTGGTTAATCTTGCAACTTGTTGTAATATCATAGACAATGGTTTGGAAGAATTATTATCTTTTTGTATATCTATTGGCCATTTGGATTTCTGTTTGCAGAAAGCCTTGATAAAATATTTGGCCCTTTTTTAATTGGGTAGTTTGTTTTATCATTGGTTGATGCTTTGTTTGTCTTATTTAAGAAATATTTGCCCATCCAAAGCCATAAAGATATTCTCTTATTTTTTAAAGATGCTTTATTCATTTTCCTTTGACACTTAGGTTTTCGATCCATTAGAAACAGGTTTTTGTGTATTGCATGAATTAAGATTGAAAGTTACTATTTTTCTATATGTATATTGAGTTGTGTCAAAAGTTTTTGTGGTAAAGATACTTTCTGCACTGCATTGCAGTGCCATCTTTGTTTTAAATCAGATAACAGCAACAAGAGCAAGTGGGTTGGATATTATTGTTTCATTATCTTAATCCTTGTGTCTATATCTACTATAACTGTAGTATAACTCCAGGCTATACTATATCTATACAATCTGTAATAGTATCCCTTTTTCATTCCTGATACTGATCATTTTTGTTTTTTTCTCCATTTTTCTTGATAGGTCTTGTTTCGTGTTCATTGATATTATTAATCTTCTCCACAAATAATCTTTTAAATATGTACAGAACATGCAGGTTTGTTACATAGGTATATACGTGCCATGGTGGTTTGTTGCACCCATCAACCAGTCACCTACATTAGGTATTTCTCCTAATGCTATCCCTTCCCTAGGCCTTCACGCCCTGACAGGCCCCCGTGTGTGATATTCCACTCCCTGTGCCCACATGTTCTCATTGTTCAACTCCCACTTATGAATGAGAACATGTGGTGTTTGGTTTTCTGTTCTTGTGATAGCTCGCTGAGAATGGTGGTTTCCAGCTTCATCCATGTCCCTGCAAAGGACATGGATGTCACATTTTCTTTATCCAGTCTGTCACTGATGGGCATTTGGGTTGGTTCCAAGTCTTTGCTATTGTGAATAGTGCTGCAATTAACATACGTGTGCATGTGTCTTTATAGTAGAATGAGTTATAATCCTTTGGGTATATAACCAGTAATGGGATTGCTGGGTCAAATGGTATTTCTGGTTCTAGATCGTTGAGGAATCACCACATTGTCTTCCACAATGGTTGAACTAATTTACACTCCAACCAACAATGTAAAAAGCGTTTTTATTTCTCCACATTCTCTCCAGCATCTGTTGTATCCTGACTTTTTAATGATCGCCATTCTAACTGGAGTGAGATGGTATCTCATTGTGGTTTTGATTTGCATTTCTCTAATGACCAGTGATGATGACCTTTTTTTTCATATGTTTGTTGGCTGCATAAATGTCTTCTTTTGAAAAGTGTCTGTTCATATCCTTCACCCACTTTTTGATGTTTTTGTTTTCTTGTAAATTTGTTTAAGTTTCTTGTAGATTCTGGATATTAGATCTTTGTCAGATGGATAGATTGCGCAAATGTTCTCCTATTCTGTAGGTTGCCTGTTCAATCTGATGATAGTTTCTTTTGCTGTGCAGAAGCTCTTTAATTGGATCCCATTTGTCAATTTTAGCTTCTGTTGCCATTGCTTTTGGTGTTTTAGTCGTGAAGTCTTTGCCCATACCTATGTCCTGAATGGTATTGCCCAGGTTTTCTTCTAGGATTTTTATGGTTTTAGATCTTACATTTGAGTCTTTAATCCATGTTGAGTTAATTTTTGTATAAGGTGTAGGAAGTGATCCAGTTTCAGTTTTCCACATATGGCTAGCCAGTTTTCCCAGCACCATTTATTAAATAGGGAACCCTTTTTCCATTTCTTGTTTTTGTCAGGTTTGTCAAAGACTAGGTTGTAGTAGATGTGTGGCATTATATCTGAGGCCTCTGTTCTGTTCCATTGGTCTATATATCTGTTTTGGTACCAGTACCATGCTGTTTTGGTTACTATAGCCTTGTAATATTGTTTGAAGCCAGGTAGCATGATGCCTCCAGCTTTGTTCTTTTTACTTAGGATTGTCTTGGCTAAATGGGCTCTTTTTGTTCCACATGAAATTTAAAGTAGTTTTTTCTAGTTCTGTGAAGAAAGTCAATGGTAGCTTGATAGGGATAGTATTGAATCTATAAATTACTTTGGGTAGTATGACCATTTTTACAGTATTGATTCTTGCTATCCATGAGCATGAAATGTTTTTCCATTTGTTTGTATCCTCTCTTATTTCCTTGAGCAGTGGTTTGTACTTCTCCTTGAAGAGGTCCTTCACATCCCGTGTAAGTTGTATTCCTAGATATTTTATTTTCTTTTTAGCAATTGTGAATGACAGTTCACTCATGATTTGGATGTCTATTATTGGTATATAGGAATGCTTGTGATTTTTACACATTGATTTTCTATCCTGAGACTTTGCTGAAGTTGCTTATCAGGTTAAGAAGATTTGGGGCTGAGAGATTATAAGTGATCAAGAAAGGTCTTATAGTTTCACTTAAGTCTTGAAATCTGGTTACCCATCTGGCACATTAATTGTGAAATGTATTATAGGCAGAGGAAATGTCATAAACAAAGTTATAAACAAGCATCAAAATAGCCTGTTCTTTGAGGAAAATTGCAAACAATTTGTTATGGCTTCTGTTTAGGTATCAGGTTGCAGAGAGCTTTGTATACAAGCTAAAGGAATTTTGACTTCATCCTCTAGGCCAGTAGATTTTAAAATGTGTATTCTAACTTGTCCTTTTCCCTATAGGCTCTGCAGGCCCTTAGAACCATCCCCAGAAAGAGAGAATAGTCTAATAAGTAGGGACCCTGTTTCCATCAGAGTACCTCTGGTTTTGCCTATTTTATATTGAAGTTCTTCAATTAGGAAAAAAAATTCACTGCTTTTAAGAGAGCTAGTAAAATTGTGAAACTACTGCAATGAGATATAAGAAGGCCTGAAAAGTTTTAACCAGGAGAAAAAATATTTAAGATAGATTAAACACCATAATGAAATACAACATGCAGGGATCACGTCTTATTTTGGGCGGCTAACCTGACTGTCTAACCTTTCAGGTGTGGTTCCCAACAAAGGTCAGTTTCCCCTGGCTGTGGGAGCCCAGGAGTTGTTTCTGTGCACTGGTCCTATGTGCCGCTATGCTGAAGACCTGGCCCCCATGTTGAAGGTCATGGCAGGACCTGGGATCAAAAGGTATGTTCATTTATTTTTATTTCCTTGGACTCTTATGCTGACATTCATTCTCTCTTTGTTTATTAGTGTCATAGAGGTAGACTTTCAGTCCTCAAGCAAATAAATATTACAGGTTTTTATGAGAGAACCTTTATATACTTATATAAGTGAACACCATCCTTCACAAATTGGAAAGATGCCATGTAAAAGTATTTTACTGAGAAAGTACAAAGAGAGGCCTTATTTTTGGGATGGAAACAGTGAATCCTTTTGTTATTCATTTATGAATTTGTGCATAAAAACTATGTTCACTTTAAGTTCAGCCTTTCTGATTCTTCTGCCATCTGTCACCATATACATACTTTCCAATCTCACCTAGGCATCAATGCTGCTTGGAAATCGGTTCCCTAGACAGCTCTTTTTTAATATATTTTCTATAGCAGTGATTTCAAATTTTTCCATTTCCAGTGAAACTGTGATCTTCTCCTTTCCTTTACCCTCAAGTAAATAATCCCACATTTTATCTCATAAAAAAATGCAATCTATATGTAACTTACTTCAGTTTCTTACCATCACATTTTTCTAGGTCTCCAGCATTCATTCTTTCTCCTCTTAGAGTGGAGAAAATATCTTTCCATTTAGCTTTAGCATATAAGTAGTTTCAGTTAAGCTCTTGATCTTATGTTCTCTTATTCTCTCAGATCTTTGTTCCATTACTTATCTCATCTTAGTATGACTTTAATCTCTCTCTCTCTGTCTCTCTCTCTCACACACACACACACACACACATACACACACCCTTCTCATTATTATTAAGCATCCTAAATGTCTCTCATCTTAAAAAGAGACAACATTTTTTAGCCCCTTATTCCCCTTAAGCCACTACTCTATGCCGCTTTTTGCCCCATTGCCAGATCCTTTGTGTGAATTATTTACACTCATTAACTCTAAATTCTCACATTGCCATCTCATAAATGAATTCATACAAACTGGTTTTTACCACCAAAATTATTCTTGCCAAGGTCCCTGAATTTTTTTTTGCATTTTTGCTAAGAATAATGACTGCTTCTCAATACTTACCATTCATTACCTCATTATAACTGGTGGCAATATTGATATTACTCCATCATTATTGAGACAAACTCTGCCCTTGGCTCTTGTGATTCAATCATTTTTAAAATTATTTATAATTTTTGTGGGTACAAAACAGGTATATATATTTATGGGCTACATAAGATATTTTGAAGCAGTCATGTAATGCATAATAATTGCTTCATGGAAAATGGGGTAGGTATCCATCCCCTTAAGCATTTATCTTTTGTGTTATGGACAATCCGCCCTTTTGATATTGCTCCTTTTCCTTTCATCTGCCTTACTGGCTCTTCTTCCTTTGTTCATCTCTTATATATTGGCATTCTAGAAGGATCTGGTTTACTTATCTCTCTTCTTTCTACTTACTCTCAGAATGACTCCATCTATCCTTGCCACTTCAACCATTTTCCATACACAGATGATGCTGAAATCTGCCTCTTCAGCTCACTCTTTTCACTTAAGCTAGAGGACTGTCTATTTACTACTACAGGAAGACTGGCCATTTCAGATAACTGAGACTCAATATATCTAAAACTGATATTATTTTTCTTTCAAGCTCCAGAAACCTGATCCACTACTTCGATTCTTGCCCAATCCCAGTGACTGGATGACCAAAATCAACCCAGTTGCTAAATCCTCGTTTCCGATTTTTCTCAGTCATTACATCTAAGCAATGCGGAGTCATATTGAAATTACCTACTAATGATTTCTTACATCTTTACATATCTCTCCATCACCATGGTTACAGTTCTACTTCAGGCTACCATCATTTCTAGGATGAACTACTACCAAAACATTTTGACTTGTCACTACGTCTACAATTTTAATGCATTTCAAACCATTCTCTCCCTTGCAGCTCAAATACATTTTTTAAATGCAAATCTAAGTTCTAAAGGTATAATACCATTTCTGGCACACAGTGCTCGGGAAAAAATACTTCATTAGAGCTGAAGCTCAGATGTCAGGATTGAACAATTAAGGATATCTAAATAATTTGTTGATGTCAGTTTCTTTTTAATCCTACACAGGTTAAAACTAGACACAAAGGTACATTTAAAAGACTTAAAATTTTACTGGATGGAACATGATGGAGGCTCATTTTTAATCTCCAAAGTGGACCAAGATCTCATTTTGGCTCAGAAAAAGGTAATTTTAAATAAAATTTGTTTAAGAATTATTTTTAGTCAAAGACATGCCATTCTGAGACCTTTACTTCACTTTCTGCCAAATATTTCTGTGTCAGCATATGCAATTAAGGTTTTCAGAACAGTTATCCTAAGCAATTTTGGATGTAATTTTTCATGGTTATTTTAGATATTTTATTTTTTAGTAATACAATGAGTACTTTGAAAATAAAGTATGATAAATCAAATAAATAAATTTCTTAGAGGTAACTGTTATTAATAATTGGGTATGTATCTATCCAGTGATTCTCCTATGCTAATATGTAGATGTAAATTTTAGATAATTGGGACAACATTACATATGCAATCATTTTAGCCTGAGCTTTATTTTAAAATACTTTTATAATCACATGAAGTAATAAAACAAATTTGTCTTTTTGAAAGCAAAAATTCATTTGAGAAAGAAGAATAATAAGGGGAACAGACCTATCAAATTTTAAAAGTATCTTTTAAACTACTACTTAATTTAAGAATAATAAAGCTTATTACTTGGAAACAATGGAAGACAAAGAAGGCCATTACATAATGGTAAAGGGATCAATTCAACAAGAAGAGCTAACTACCTTAAATATATATGCATGCAATACAGGAGCACCCAGATTCATAAAGCAATTCCTTAGAGACCTACAAAGAGACTTAGACTCCCACACAATAATAATGGGAGAATTTAACACCCCACTGTCAACATTAGACAGATCAATGAGACAGAAAGTTAACAAGGATACCCAGGAACTGAACTCAGCTCTGCACCAAGCAGACCTAATAGACATCTACAGAACTCTCCACCCCAAATCAACAGAATATACATTCTTCTCAGCACCACACCACACTTATTCCAAAATTGACCACAGTTAGAAATAAAGCTCTCCTCAGCAAATGTAAAAGAACAGAAATTATAAAAACTGTCTCTCAGACCACAGTGCAATCAAACTAGAACTCAGGATTAAGAAACTCATTCAAAACCACTCAACTACATGGAAACTGAACAATTTGCTCTTGAATGAATACTGGGTACATAATGAAATGAAGGCAGAAAAAAAGATATTCTTGGAAACCAATGAGAACAAAGACACAACATACCAGAATCTCTGGGACACATTTAAAGCAGTGTGTAGAGGGAAATTTGTAGCACTAAATGTCCACAAGAGAAAGAAGGAATTATCTAAACTTGGCACTCTAACATCACAATTAAAAGAGCTAGAGAAGCAAGAGTAAACACATTCAAAAGCTAGCAGAAGGCAAGAAATAACTAAGATCAGAGCACAACTGAATTAGATAGAGACACAAAAAACCCTTCAAAAAATCAATGAGTCCAGGAGCTGGTTTTGTGAAAAGATCAACAAAATTGAGAGACCACTAGCAAGACTAATAAAGAAGAAAAGAGAGAAGAATCAAATAGATGCAATAAAAAATGATAAAGGGGATGTCACCACTAATCCCACAGAAATACAAACTACCATCAGATAATACTATAAGCACCTCTATGCAAATAAACTAGAAAATCTAGAAGAAATGGATAAATTCCTCAACACATACACCCTCCCAAGACTAAACCAGGAAGAAGTTGAATCTCTGAATAGACCAATAACAGGCTCTGAAATTGAGGCCATAATTAATAGCCTAGCAACCAAAAAAAAAAATCCCGGAGCAGACACATTCACACCCAAATTCTACCAGAGGTGCAAGGAGGAGCTGGTACCATACCTTCTGAAACTATTCCAATCAATAGAAAAAGAGGGAATCCTCCCTAATTCATTTTATGAGGCCAGCATCATCCTGATAACAAAGCCTGGCAGAGACAAAACAAAAAAAGAGAATTTTAGACAAATATCCCTGATGAACATCCACGCAAAAATCCTCAATAAAATACTGGCAAACTGAATCCAGCAGCGCATGAAAAAGCTTATCCACCATGATCAAGTGGGCTTCATCCCTGGGATGCAAGGCTGGTTCAATATACGCAAATCAATAAACATAATCCAGCATATGAACAGAACCAAAAAAAAAAACCACATGATTATCTCAATAGATGCAGAAAAGGCCTTTGACAAAATTCAACAACACTTCATGCTAAAAACTCTCAATAAATTAGGTATTGATGGGACGTATCTCAAAATAATAAGAGCTATCTATGCCAACCCCACAGCCAATATCATACTGAATGGACAAAACCTGGAAGCATTCCCTTTGAAAACTGGCACAAGACAGGGATGCCCTCTCTCACCACTCCTATTCAACATAGTGTTGGAAGTTCTGGCCAGGGCAATCAGGCAGGAGAAGGAAATAAAGGGTATTCAATTAGGAAAAGAGGAAGTCAAATTGTCCCTGTTTGCAGATGACATGATTGTATATCGAGAAAACCCCATTTTCTCAGCCCAAAATCTCAAATCCCAAATCTAAGCTGAGAAGCAACTTCAGCAAAGTCTCAGGGTACAAAATCAATGTGCAAAAATCACAAGCATTCTTATACACCAATAACAGACAAACATAGATCCAAATCATGAGTGAACTCCCATTCACAATTGCTTCAAAAAGAATAAAATACCTAGGAATCCAACTTACAAGGGATGTGAAGGACCTCTTCAATGAGAACTACAAACCACTGCTCAACGAAACAAAAGAGGATGCGAACAAATGGAAGAACATTCCATGCTCATGGATAGGAAGAATCAATATCATGAAAATGGCCATACTGCCCAAGGTAATTTATAGATTCAATGCCATCCCCATCAAGCTACCAATGACTTTCTTCACAGAATTGGAAAAAACTACTTTAAAGTTCACACGGATCCAAAAAAGAGCCCACATTGCCAAGTCAATCCTAAGCCAAAAGAACAAAGCTGGAGGCGTCATACTACCTGACTTCATACTATACTTCAAGGCTACGGTAACCAAAACAGCATGGTACTAGTACCAAAACAGAAATAAAGACCAATGGAACAGAATGGAGCCCTCAGAAATAATGCCACACATCTACAGCTATCTGATCTTTGACAAACATGACAAAAACAAGTAATGGGGAAAGCATTTCCTATTTAACAAATGGTGCTGGGAAAACTGGCTAGCCATATGTAGAAAGCTGAAACTGGTCCCATCCTTACAGCTTATACAAAAATTAATTCAAGATGAATTAAAGACTTAAATGTTAGACCTAAAACCATAAAAACCCTAGAAGAAAACCTAGGCAATACCATTCAGGACATAGGCATGGGCAAGGACTTCATGTCTAAAACACCAAAAGCAATGGCAACAAAATCCAAAATTCACAAGTGGGATCTAAATTAACTAAAGAGCTTCTGCACAGCAAAAGAAACTACCATCAGAGTGAACAGGCAACCTACAGAATGGGAGAAAAGTTTTGCAATCTACTCATCTGACAGAGGGCTAATATCCAGAATCTACAATGAACTCAAACAAATTAACAAGAAGAAAACAAACAAACACATCAACAAGTGGCAAAAGGATATGAAAAGACACTTCTCATAAGAAGACATTTATGCAGCCAAAAGACACATGAAAAAATGCTCATCATCACTGGCCATCAGAGAAATGCAAATCAAAAGCACAATGAGATACCGTCTCACACCAGTTAGAATGGGAATCATTAAAAAGTCAGGAAACAACAGGTGCTGGAGAGGATGTGGAGAAATAGGAATAATTTTACACTGTTGGTGGGACTGTAAACTAGTTCAACCATTTTGGCAGTCAGTGTGGCAATTCCTCAGGGATCTAGAACTAGAAATACTGTTTAAACCAGCCATCCCATTACTGGGTATATACCCATAAAGACACATGCACATGTATGTTTATTGTGGCACTATTCACAATAGCAAAGTCTTGGAACCAACCCAATTGTCCAACAACGATAGACTGGATTAAGAAAATGTGGCACATAGACACCATGGAATACTATGCAGCCATAAAAAATGATGAGTTCATGTCCTTTTTAGGGACATGGATGAAGCTGGAAACCATTATTCTCAGCAAACTATCACAAAGACAGAAAACCAAATACTGCATGTTCTCACTCATAGGTGGGAATTGAACAATGAGAACACTTGGACACAGGAAGAGGAACATCACACACCGGGGCCTGTTGTGGGGTGGGGGGAGTGGGGAGAGATAGCATCAGGAGATATACCTAATGTAAATGATGAGTTAATGGGTGCAGCACACCAACATGGCACATGTATACATATGTAACAAACCTGCACGTTGTGAACATGTACCCTAAAACTTAAAGTATAATAAAAAAAAAAGATGTGGAAAACTAGAAGAAACTTGAGTGCTGTAAAAGATGGCTTTTATATTCTATCTTTGTTTTGTGCCACCATGAAAAAATGCCTGTGACTCAATAACTTATAAAGAACAAAAATTTATTTCTCACACACCTGAAGACAGGAAAGTCCAAGATCAAGGTGCTGGCATGTTCAGTGTCTGGTGAGGGCCATCTTGCTGCATTCTCCAGAGGGGAGAAACATGGCAGAAGGGTGGAAGAGACAGCTGCTAAGGCTGCATGAAGCCTTTTGAAAAATGGCTGTAATGACATTAACTAGGGCAGCCCTCATGGCCTATTCACTTCTTTAGGGCCCCACTCTTAATAATAATGCATTGGCTACACCTGAATTTTGGAGGCGATCTATTCAAACCATAGGTCAGGAGATCGAGGCCCTCCTGGCTAACACGGTGAAATCCCGTCTCTACTAAACAAAATACAAAAAATTAGCCAGGCGCAGTGGCGGGTGCCTGTAGTCCCAGCTACTCGGGAGGCTGAGGCAGGAGAATGGCATGAACCCAGGAGGCGGAGCTTGCAGTGAGCCAAGATCCCGCCACTGCACTCCAGCCTGGGCGACCGAGTGAGACTCCGTCAAAAAAAAAACAAAAAACAAAAAAAACAAAAAACATAGCATATGTGGATACATTACTGTGTTACTAGATTTGAAAATCATGTTATAAAATTATACGTTATTTTTAAATCTATAGGTAAAATGTAATTCATATAAAAACTCAGTGGATTTTTAAATTTCTTTTTGTAATGCTTAATGAAGATAAAAGAAAAGTGAGATCTTCATAAGTGATAAGCCCAGAAACAGAATTTCTGCCTATATTAATTTTTCTGTGTATTAAGATAGCTTCACATATCTGAATTAATAATATCTAAATGAAAGAAATCATAGAAAATATTGTCAATAAAAATGATAGAGGATTATTAACAGGCTATAACCTATTATAAGAGAAATACCACCAGGGACATAGGAAAAGGAGAAAGGCAAATTATGAAAGAAGATATATAAGTGAATAATAAAAACACAAGAAATGTTAAGACTTATAAGTAATTAAAGGAAAAAATATAGAAAAATTAAGATACTATTCCTTGGTTGCTTGGGTTGATAAACCATAGAATACTAGTGGCAAAGCAAATTGGTACTTTCCTGGGGAGCTGGAGGATAAATGCAAAATTATGAAGCCAGGAGCAGGAGGAAAAAAGGAAAAAAGTAAGTGAATGGAAGTAAATTACTTACATTGAACTTTTAGTCCATATAAGTTGCTCTCACAGTAGAATTACCTCCCTTCCTGTTCTGTAGCTTAAGCAAAAATTTTAATAACTTAATTTACAGACTCTTCATTACCAAGTTATCCAGTCAATTTAATATTCTGACCCCAAACCCTTCTCTTTACGATATTAAAACCATATTTTCGCTGGCCTGAAATTCATGTGTATGAAAAGCCAATTTTCCTAAATGGGTTTTTTCACTGTTGATACTAACCAAGAGTCTCATTGTTATTGAAACTTTCTCTGCAGTTTCAGAAGTGACAATGTTGCAGACCTCATCACCTGTTGGCATCAAGTAGCAGGGAGAGCTATCATAGAATAGTGTAGTTTGAAATAATAGTTTAAAATAGTCACATGCTAAAAAAGAGACAGATTGAAATACATGTGAATTCATTTAAGAGTTTCATTTCATATTGGATAATTTTAGAACAGGCTCTAGTGAAGATTGGTGTATGGAATACAAGGATCTATAATACTGTTGTATGCTTTACCAGTTGGTTCAATAAGAGAATTTTTTTTTATTATTATACTTTAGGTTTTAGGGTACATGTGCACAATGTGCAGGTTTGTTACATATGTATCCATGTGCCATGTTGATTTCCTGCACCCATAAACTCGTCATTTAGCATTAGGTATATCTCCTAATGCTGTCCCTCCCCGTCCCCCCACCCCACAACAGTCCCCGGAGTGTGATGTTCCCCTTCCTGTGTCCATGAGTTCAAACTCAATATTTTTCCAGAAAGCATTTTATAAAATTCAGATGTCTATTTCTGATTAAAAATTAATTTTTGCCATACTATGTTCTTTTTTATATTATCTGCATGAAATCCAGGGCAATCTCTTTAAAATATAAAGTAAGATAAGCATGCTAACCATCACCATTATTATTTATAGAAAGTATACCAAAGAGAAATTAGAAATAAGTGGTGTGACTATGAAAAAAAGACAAATGAATAATTATTTATAGATTAAGATATGAGTATATTCTTGTAAAACTCAAGGCGTGCTATTTTAAAACTCTTAGAATAAATGAGTTCAACCTAAAATAGGATGTACGATGAAAATAAGAAAAACCATAGCTAACGTATCAATCAGCAATAACCAGAGAAAAAGTAGAATGAGGAAAACAGAGAAGACAAACAGAAAATCCTACAAAATGCCTACAGACTCTAAAAGTAAGACTGTAGAACCTACCAGAGAAAAATTACAGAACTTTACTAAGGTCCCAAAATGAGTTTTGAATAAAAAGAGAAACTTAGTTTTATAGCTTGAGTTGTTGGTGGATAGATCCCATAGCCTATATAATCCCTGTAACTGGGATTACAAATATCATTCCATTTTATAAAGTTCCTAGGCACACTACAAAATTCCATCACAGTTATAAAGGCATTTCTGAAACACCAACAGGCCTGCTGTTCTGTAATCTGTCATTGCATAAAGTAATTTATGCCTCTTTGTTTCTGTATATTTTCTGAAAAGGAGGAAGTGGAGGAACATGAGAATGAGTGATGTGTGTATCTGAGGAGGGAGGAGATAAATAGAGAAAGACATTGTTACATCATTGGAGGTGAGGTAAGGATGTGTGCCACCTCCACCATTCCCAAGCTATTGTCAGAAAAATACCATGTTTTAGGACAGGACGGCTATATTTTACAGCAACTAAAATCAAATTAGCAATTTTTATTATGGAAGTTGAGAAAATGTTAAGGTTCTCCTGTCAGAATAAATAGCCAAGAAGAAATGAAAACTTTTGACTCAGGAGAATAAAAATATTAAGGATTTAGTATTCCAGAATTTTAATATGGCATAATATATTTAAATATTTCTCTAAAGTTAATAACTTTATATAGCAATTTGAACTTTATCCACTTTCAGGTTCAATATAAAGAGCGAGCTTTTTTGATTTTGTAGCAGAAGCTCAATAATTGCTAACTGATGTTGGTCTGTAATTCTTCCTAAGTCAGAATAAAAGGAAAGGAGTTAGGACATCAAACTTTGTGGAGGATATTTTATAATCCAGGTCTTTTTATCATTTCTATATTTCCTAGCAACACCTTACTTTTACCTATTTTGTAGAAAAAATATGCCAAGGCCTTGTGTGCTGTTAGACTTTTTTATTAGCATTTTATTTTTAGAACAGTTATATATTTACCAAAAGATTGAGCAGATAGTACAGAGTGTCCATGGGTAGCCCCTCTTTCTTTCACTAGTAGGGTACATGTTTCATGACTGATGAAACAATATTGATATATTATTAACTAAACTCCATAGTTTACATTAGTGTTTATATCGTACAGTTTTACAGCATTTGACAAATGCATAATGCCATGTAACTATCATTACAATATCATACAGAATAGTAGTTTTTACCACTCAAAAACTTCCGTGCATCACTTATTTATTCATACATTCTCTCTACTCCTACTGGAAACCACATATTTTTTACTATCTTTATACTTTTGCCTTTCCCCTAATATCATATATTTAGAATCTAAATTATGTAACCTTTTTATACTTGCTTGAAATACGCATTTAAGTTCACCTTGAAATATGCATGTAAGTTCACCTTGAAATATGCAATTTAAATACGCATTTATGTTCCCTCCATGTCTTTTCGTGGCTTGGTAACTCATTTCTTTTTATCTCTGAAAAATATTTCATTGTAAGGATGTACCACCATTTTTTACCTATTTACCTAGTAAAGGACATCTTGGTTGTTTCAAAATATTGTTATCTTTGAACAAAAGCTGTTATAATCATTTATGTGCACCTTTTCCATAGACATAAGTTTTCTATTCAATTAGATAGTACCAAGGAACACAATATACTTTGCTTTGTTAGAAATCTTGAGATTGTCTTCCAAAGTGGCTTTGTTATGGTACTCCAGAGAAGCAGAAGAAATTCCTTCTGCTTCTCTGGAGTACCCTAATTTTAGTACCCTTACACACACACACATACACACACATGCACACACACACACATACCCATATATATATATATATATATATACATACATATATAATATATAATGAATAATACAAATGAAAGTTTGTGCCCTCTGACCAACATAGCTTTATTTCATCCCCTCACCCCACCCTAATTCCTGGCAACTACCATCCTACTCTCTACTTCTAGGAATTTGACTTTTTTAGATTACATAAATAAATGATATTATAAAACATTTGTTTTTCTGTGTCTGGTTTATTTCACTTAACATAATGCCCTTCAGGTCCATTTATATTGTTGAAAATTGCAAAATTTTCTACATTTTTAAGGCTGAATAATATTCCAGTGCATGTATATACAGCATTTTCTTTAGCCATCCATCAACGCACACTTAGGATGTTTTCATATCTTAGCAATTATAAATAATACTGCAGAGAACATGGGATTGCAGGTACTTCTTAGAGATCCTGATTTGAATTACTTCAAATATATTACTAGAAGTAGCATTGCTGGATCATATGGTAGTTCTATTTTTAATGTTTTGAGTGGCTGTACAAATTTACATTTCTACCACAGTGTACAAGGTTTCCCTTTTCTCCCTGTCTTCACCAACACTTACCTTTTAAAAAAAATAATAGCTATGCTATTGGGTGGGAGGTGACATCTCATCTTGGCTTTGATGTGCATTCACCTGATGATTAGTGTTGTTGATTTTTTTTTCATATACCTAGGGGCCAGTTTTATGTCTCCTTTGAAGAAATGTCTATTCAGGTTGTTTGCCAATTTTTCAATTAAGTTATTTGTTTCTGATAAGTTCTATGAATTCCCTGTATATTTTGAATGTTAATCCTATATCAAATATATGTTTTACAAATATTTTATCCCATTCAGTAGGTTGCCTTTGTATTTTATATTGTTTTCTTTGTGTGAAAATACTTTTTAGTTTGCTGTAAACCAATTTGTCTATTTTTGCTTTATTAGCCTGTACTTTCGGAGATACATGCAAAAAATAATTGCCAAGACCAATATCATGGAGCTTTTTTGCTGTATTTTCCTCTGGGAATTTCACAGTCAAGTCTTATATTTATTGTACTTTATTTTTTATTATTTTAGATTGAAAGGGTACTTGCACATGTTGTTAAGTGGATATATTGTGTAATGGTGAAGTTTGGGCTTCTAGTGTACCCATTATGCAAACAGTGAACATTTTATCCCATAGGTAATTTTTCAGCCCTCATCTACCTCCCACCCTTCCATATTTTTGAGTTGCCAGTGTCAATTATTTCCGCCTACTTGTCCATGTGTATCCATTGTTTAGTTTCCACTTATAAGTGAGAAACAGACTTTCTGTTTCTGAGTTGTTTAACTTAGGATAATGGCCTCAGGCTAAATCCATGTGGCTGCAAAGGGCATACTTTCATTTTTTATGGCCATATAGTATTCTGTGGTGTTTATATATCACATTTCTTTATCCAGTCAACCACTGATAAAATGTCTGCTATTGTAAATAGTGTTGCAGTAAACACAACACACAAGTTTAGGTGTCTTTTTGATATAATAATTTCTTTTCTTTTGGTTAGTCAGGAGTGGAAATGCTATGCTGAATGGTAGTTTTATTTTGGTTCTTTGAGAAACTTCCATACTGTTTTCCATAGAAATTTTACTACTTTACAATATGCCAACAGTGTATAAGCATTCCTTTTTTTCTGCATTCTCAACAACTGTTATTTTTTACCTTAAAAAATAGCCATTCTGACTGCTGTAAGATGGTATCTCATTGTGGTTTTAATTTACATTTCTCTGATGACTAGTGATGTTGAGCACCTTTTCGTAAGTTTTTTTTGTAGCCAATTGCATGTCTTCTTTTAAGAAATGTCTATTCATGTTTTTTGCTCACTTTTTAATGGGGTTGTTTTTTTTCTTGTTGATTTGTTTTGGTTTCTTGTAGACTGTGGATATTAGACCATTTTCAGAGGCATAATTTGCAAATATTTTTTCTCTTCTGTAGTTTGTCTTTTTGCTCTGTTGATTATTTCCTTTGCTGTACAGAAGCTTTTTAGTTTATGTTCCATTTGTGTACTTTTGTTTTTGTTGCATTTGCTTTTGAGGTCTTAGTCATAAATTCTTTCCCTCAATGTCAGAAGAGTTTTTTCTATTTTTTTTGTTGGGATTTTTCTTGTTTGAGGTCTTACATTTAAGTCATAAATGAAACCTGAGTACATTTTTGTATATGGTGAGAGAGAGGGGTCCAGTTTCATTATTCTGAATATGGCTACCAATTTTGCCAGAACTCTTTATTGTATTCAATAAAGCAATATTTCATATCCTTTCTTCACTGTTTATTTTTGTCAACTTTATCAAAGTTCAGTTTTGTATAGGTATGTGGCTTTATTTCTTGGTTCTCTATTTGGTTCCATTCTATGTCTCCATTTTTTTACCATTACCATACAGTTTTTGTTACTATAGTTTTTTAGTATATTTTGAAGTCAGATAATGTGGGGCCTCTTACTTTTTTCTTTTTATGAAAAATTTATTTGGCTCTTCAGGCTCTTTTTTTGTTATACATGTATTCTAGGATTTTTTTCTAATTCTGTGAAAAATTATGTTTGTAATGATAGGAATTATGTTTAGTCTGTAGATTGCTCTTGGCAGTATGGTCATTTTAACTAGTGATACTTCCAGTCCATGAGCATAAGATCTTTTTCTGTTTCTGGCATCTATGATTTATTTTATCAGTGTTTTGTATTTCTCCTTATAGTGATCTTTAACCTCCTTGGTTAAACATATTCCTAGTATTTTATTTTTGTAAATGGCTAGTGTAAATGGGATGGAATTTTTTATTTGTTTCTTAGCTTTAATGCTATTGGTGTATCGAAATGCTACTGACTTTATTTACATTGATTTGGTATCCTGAAACTTTACCAAAATTGTTTATCAAATATAGGAATTTTATGTAAAGTCTAGGTTTTCTAGATATGTCATCAGCAAGCAGAGATAACATGACTACTTCTTTTTAAATTTGGATCCCTTTCCTCTGGCTAGAACTGGAGTATTATGTTGAATAAGGGTGGTGAGAGTGGAGATCCTTGTTTTTTTTGGTTCTTTTTTTTTGGCAAAACTATTTCCTTTTATTCTGTGGAACGTCACTAACGTAAAGTAGACATGTGCATGATTTATGTTAATTTATACACGATGAGAATTAAGGCTGAAAGTGACAACCGGAGAAACTCCTACTATTAGTTTCAGATCTTCTGGGCAGGGGCTGACTCTTGGCTCCCTTATACTTCCTAACTCCCAGTGGGCCGGAATAGACACTGGCCAGACTTTCAAAGTAGCTTCTTGTAGACGGATGATGATCTGTTTAGAATAATCCATTCACCTGTTCTGTTTCAGGGTCCAAATCAATATCATAAAAACAGGGCTGGGTGGGGAGTCCATTGTGCTCATCATTCCTACTAAAGGGTACAGAAAACCAGCCCTGATGCTGGCGTGGATGTCGTGAATGGGCAGAACGAATCCTGTAGGGACACCTTTTCGCTCTGGGTGGTGAGACAAGGACAAGTGTGTTTTGGCCACGCAGATAGGGAGATTCCCAAAGCCCTGCTTTGTGTAGACTTCAGCTTTGTGTGGAGCTTTGAGGAGTAATTCAATGTTGTCTGCTGCATAGATCTTCTGTGCAATGATCCTGATTTTATCCTCAACTGGGAGCTTGAGATCATAAAGGAGTTGGAAGCTGCTGGGTGCTTGTTCTGCTCTCTGGACAGCCTGAACCAGGGCTAAGGCACCCTTGCCCCCTTCTGCCCAGTGAGTGCACTTCACGTATCGAAAGCCCTATGTTCTCTGGAAAGGCAGCTGATGAGGTCCAGCTCAGTCTCTGTATCTGTCTTGAAGCCGGAATACCAGGATTTGATGTTAAAAATCTTTTTTATTCCAATGTCTGCTCCAAATCCCACTTCCATCACTACAAACCCTTCTGGGCCAACAAGCTAGAGTGTGATCCAGTCTGCAATTATAGAGGAATTGCTGTGTGCGATGTTGGCAAATGGGCCGGCATGGACAAACACTGGAGTGCCCTCCAATGTCTGCATGAGATTGGGCTTGATTGTGTCCTTCATAAGCACTATCACTGCACCACTCACCCCCAGACCTTCAGCGCTGATGGGCTCTCCTTTCTTACTGGATGCCACCACCATTTTGCCCAGTCTCTCTCTCCTATCTTCTAGAGAAGTGGTGAGAGCCAGGACAACCATAATTTCACTGGCCACAGAGATATCAAACTGGGCCATCCGTGTGTGACTTTTCTTCGTTGGAGCCTGTCCAATCGTGATCTTCCTCAGGAATCCATCATTGGTATCCAACACTCTTTGCCAAGCTATGGTTTCTGGATCAATGTCCAATCTTGCAAATCTGTTTATCTCTTCATCTATCAGTGTGATAGAGTCAGTCTTGTCAATGCCTAGTCTGTTTAACCTTTGGATGTGGATATCAGAGAACTTTCTCACTCCATTTACTGATGGCACCAAATGATTAAAGACAGCCTTGTCTGTCTGGGTCAGTTCATGAAATATCTGAGCATCAATGGCTGCAGCAACAAGGTTATTAGCTACAGTGATGGCATGGATGTCACCTGTGAGGTGGAGATTAAACTCTTCCATAGGAATGACCTGGGAGTAGCCGCCTCCTGCAGCACCACCTTTTATTCCAAAGGTGGGGCCCTGAGAAGGCTGTCACATACACACAAAAATGTTCTGGTAGAGATGGGCAAGAAGGGCTTGCACCAGCCTGATTGTAGTCATGCTTTTCCCTTCTCCCAGGAGTGTTGTAGTTATTCCAGTCACCACCTGATATTTCCCATCAGGCTGGTGCTTCAGGCGTTCTAGTGCTGACAGCAGAACTTTGGCCTTTGTTTCACCATATAATTCTACCTCTTCAGACAGCAGACCAATTTCTCAAGCCAGCTTACCAATGGGCTTCGGTTTACAAGATCATGATATATCAATGTCACTTGGAACAGGTGTCTTGAGGTTAAGGTTGTTATACTGAATCATCCACTTTCCTGGCTTAAATTTCTCCAGGAAATTCTTGGCACTCTCTACTGTGCTCTGCATGAGCATTGCAACCGTCGTGGGCCCTAAGCCGCCAGGAACAGGCCTCGTCGTATGCCACATCGCCCACAACTTTTCTCCCATTTTTTTTTTTTAACATCTGGGACATAATTGATTCCACAGTTGATGACTATTGCCCCAGGTTTGATCCATTCCCCTTCAACCATTTCAGGCCGACCAGTTGCAACCACCAGGATGTCGCCTTTATTTACCTCCTCATCCAGATTGGCAGTCTTGGAGTGGCAGGTGGTCACTGTGACATTGTTCCACAGAAGCAAGTCATGCATTGGGGCCCTGACTATTTTACTGTGCCCAACCACCACAGAATGCCTTCTGGCAATCTGCACTCCTGTCTCTTTGATGAGTTCCAAGCATCCTTTAGGCATACGAGGAATGAAACAGTCATTTAGGTCACCTCTAGCAAGTTTCCCAGCACTGATGCTAGTCAATCCATCCACATCTTTTTTAGGTGCAATAGCATTGATCACACCTTCAGTATATTCTCTGAATCTAGAGGTAGCTGCACTATGAACCTGTGTATAGTAAGTCTTCATTCAAAGATATAATGTACTTGATCACTTCAGATTCTGTGGTTGTTCTTGGTAACTTAATGTCAGTGGCTTTCATCCCAATCTCTTCAGCAGCCTTCAGCTTCACATTATATAAAGATTGGAATCATCTCTGTTGCCAGCCTGTAATATTGCCAGGCCTGGTGTGAAACCAGGTACTTCTCCTTCAACTGAGTGACTTGATTCTTCAGTCTTGCCCTTATTTGTGCAGAGATCTCCTTCCTTTTCAGGATTTCTGCTGGTGCCATGGCCTTTATTAGTCCGCTGCCCATGATAGACACCACCAATATCCTGTTCAGTTCTTAGGAGGGATGCTTTAACCTTATCCTCATTCAGTATGATGTTGGCTATGGGTTTGTCATAGATGGCTTTTATTAATTTGAGGTATGTATTTTCAGTGCCTAGTTGGTTGTGAAGAAATGTTGGATTTTATCAAGTCGTTTTTCTTCATCAATTGAGATGATCATATAGTGTTTGTTTTTTATTCTGTTTATGAGGTTAATTACATTATTGATTTGCATATGTTGAACCATCCTTGAATCTCTGGGATCAAACCCACATGGCTTAATATATTGTTTGTTTAAATATGCTAATATTTTATTGTGGATTTATGCATCAATATGCACCAGGTATATTAGCTTGTGAGGTTTTTTTATTCTTTCCTTGCATAGTATTTGTATCAGGTGCTATTGCTTTCATAGAATGAGTTAGAGAGGAATTGTTCTTCCTTGATTTTTTGGCATAATTTTAGTAAGATTGGAACAAGTTCTTTGTATGTCTGGTAAAATCCAGCTGTGAATCAATCTGGTCCTGGGCTATTTTTGTTGGATATTTTATATTACAGATTCAAATTCATTACTTGTTATTGGTCTGTTTAGGATTTCCATTTCTTTCTGGTTCAATCTTGGGAGGTTGTATGTTTCCAGGAAGTATCCATGTTTTCTAGGTTTTCTAGTTTGTGTTCATAATAGTCTCTGATGATCTTTTCTGTTTCTGTGATATTGGTTGTAATGTCAACACTATCATTTCTGATTGTGTTTATTTGAGTCAGCCATCTTCTCAATTAATCTAGCTGGTGGTCTATCAATTTTTTCTATCCTTTCAAAGAACAAACTTTTCATTCTAGTGATTGTATAATTATTTTAATCTTAATTTCATTTAGTGCTGCTCTGGTGTTTGTTATTTCTTTTATTCTACTTGCTTTAGGTTTAGTTTTTTTTTCTTGTTTTTCTAGTTCCTTGAAGTGGAACATTAGGTTGTTAGTTTGGGATTTTTCTCTCTTTTTGACGAAGGCATTTAATGCCATGATTTTTCCTCTTAATACTGCTATTGTTGCATCCCAGGAGTTTTGGTATGTTGTGTCTCTATTTTTGTTTGTTTCAAAAATATTATTTTATTTCTGCCTTAATTTCATTGTTTACCCAAAAGTCATTCAGGAGCAAGTTGTTTAGTTCCCATGTATTTGTGTTGTTTTGAGAGTTCCTCTTCATATCGATTTCTACGTTTATCCCACTGTGGTCCAATTAGATACTTGATATAATTATTATTTTTTCAAATGTATTGAGCCTTGCTATATGGCCAAGTGTGTGGTTAATTTGGGAGGATGTTCTATATGCAGATAAGAAAATGTATATTCTGTCATTTACATAATATTGTCAAATGTTATGTAAATATCTATGCAGTTCATTTGGTGTGGGTCCAATTTAAGTCCAGAGTTTATTGATTTCCTTCCTTCATGATCTGTCTAGTATTGTCAGTGAGTTATTTACGTTTCCCACTATTTTTGTATTGCTTTCTGTTTTCTTAGGTCTGGTCATATTTGTTTTATGAATTTGGTCTTCCAGTATTGGGTGCATGTATATTTAGGATAGTTACATTTCTCATTATATAATGCCCTTCCTTGTTTTTTGTTTATTTTTGTTTATTTAAAGAATAGCTCAGTTTTCTGTTCCATTTATGTGATATATCTTCTTCCCCCTTTTGCTTTTTGTCTGTAACCTTTAGGTGGGTATCTTAGGCAGCAGTTAGTTGGTTCTTGCTTTTTCATCCAATATGCCAGCCTATATCTTTTAAGCGGAGTATTTAGGCCATTTACATTCAATGTTAGTACTGATATATGAGGTTCTGTTTCTGTCACATTGATGTTAGCTATGTGCTTTGTAGTCTCAATCATGTAATTGCCAGATAAGATCTGTGAGTTTTGCTCATGTGCACATGTGACATGTGCTTTTATGATGTCAGTGTCATTTTTTTGTTTCCATATTTAGTACTCCTTTGAGCATTTCTTGTAGGGCTGGTTCAATGCTGAATTCCCTTAGCATTTGCTTATCTGGGAAATACTTTACTTCTTTTTCATTTATACAGCTTAATTGGCAGGATATAAAATTCTTTACTGACTTTTTTTTTTTCTTCACAGAGGCTAAAAACAGGCTGTCAATCTATATTGGCTGGTTAGGTTTCTGCTGAGAAGTCCACTGTTAGACTAGTAGGATTTCCATCATAGGTGATTTGATGATTCTCTGTAGCTGCTTTTCTTTTCTTTTTTTATTTATGATTATACTTTAAGTTCTAGGGTACATGTGCACAATGTGCAGGTTTGTTACATATGTACACATGTGCCATGTTGGGGTGCTGCACCCATTAACTCGTCATTTACATTAGGTATATCTCCTAATGCTATCCCTCCCCCCTCCCCCCACCCCACAACAGGCCCCGTTGTGTGATGTTCCCCTTCTTGTGTCCAAGTGTTCTCATTGTTCAATTCCCACCTATGAGTGAGAACATGCGGTGTTTGGTTTTCTGTCTTTGCAATAGTTTGCTGAGAATAATGGTTTCCAGCTTCATCCATGTCCCTACAAAGGATATTAACTCATCCTTTTTTATGGCTGCATAGTATTCCATGGTGTATATGTGCCAGATTTTCTTCATCCAGTCTATCAAAAGGATCTAGAACTACAAATACCATTTGACCCAGCCATCCCATTACTGGGTATATACCCAAAGGATTATAAATCAATCTGCTATAAAGACACATGCACACATATATTTATTGTGGCACTGTTCACAATAGCAAAGACTTGGAACCAACCAAAATGCCCATCAATGTAGCTGCTTTTAAGATTTGTTTTTTCACATTGAACTTGGATAATCAAATAATTATATGCCTTGATGATATTAGTCTTCTGTAGTATCTCACAGGTGTTCTCAGAATTTCTGGTATCTGAATATCTACAACTCTAAGAAGATCAGGAAATGTTTCCTGAATTATTCCATCAAATATGTTTTCCACATTTCTTACTTTTTCTTCTTCTCCCTCAGGATTGGCCATGCATTGCAGATCTGGTTGCTTTACACAACCTTATATTTCTTGAAGATGTTGTTCATTTTTTTGTTTTTATTTTTTTTGCAGTTGCAATATTTAATAGACTGAAACAGAGCTCCCATAAAATGGGAGGTGACCCAAAGGGGGTTGCCGTTGACAGCTCGAATGTCTGGGTTTTATATCCCGATCATTGTCCCTCCCTCTGTGCTCTCAGGTGATAGATGATTGGCTATTTCTTTACCTCCTGTTTTAGCCTAATTAGCATTTTAGTGAGCTCTCTTTACTACCTGACTGGTCAGGTGTGAGCTAAGTTGCAAGCCCCGTGTTTAAAGGTGGATGCGGTCACCTTCCCAGCTAGGCTTAGGAATTCTTATTCGGCCTAGGAAATCCAGCTAGTCCTGTCTCTCAGTCACCCCCTCTCAACAGGAAAACCCAAGTGCTGTTGGGGAGGTTGGCTGATGATCTCTCTCACTGCTTCCTGCTGAATTGGGGCATAGTAGGGCTTGTGCCGTTGAGATTTTCTTTGGAGGGATGCCTTCGATGTTATCAACATCAGAGCATGGGCTAGCAGGCCGGTCCAGGAATCCACGGTAGATCTTAGTCATGGACTGCATCTGGGTCTCCATTTGAAGAATGATTTGTAGTTTTACAGCTTTGATTCTGGAAGAGACAAACTTAACAAGGAGGTTAAAGATACAGGGATTGAAATGTATGTCCTGCAGTGCAGGGGATGTCCAGTAAATAATAATTTGGCCATCTGATGGGTGCTATCAATGCCTAAGTGAAAGGTTTGGTGAAGGGTTTTAAGTAAATTCCATGGGTTAGCTGCAGACAAAAGTATTTTCCCTTCTTCGGTGGCTAGCCATCCTGAGGAGAGGAAACTATGTCCTTGTGAGGTTCCCCATTCTCTTTCTATTGCTGAGTACTGGGGCTTGGTTTCCCGGAGGGGATTACCCCATACTAGGGGTCCTTCTGTAAGCATTTCTTATGGAGAGTCCTGCCTTGTGGCTCTTTTGGCTTTAATATCCGCTTGGCGGTTCCCTTCTATTTCCCTTTCCTTTCCTTTCCTTTCCTTTCTGATGACCCCAGCAGTGTAAGATTGCCACCTCTTTAGATTCTGTGCAGCCAATAATAATCTCCTAATGGCTTCCTGATGTTTGATAGGTGTTCCTTCAGAAGTTAGGAATTCCCTTTCTCTCCATATTGCTGCATGGGCATGGAGGACTAGGTAAGCATACTTAGAGTCTGTATATATATTTACCCTTTTTCCTTCTCCTAATTCTAGTGCCCGAGTGAGGGCTATTAGGTCTGCCAGCTGAGCACTAGTTCCTGGAGTGAAGGGATTACTTTCAAGTATTCCATTATCACTGACCACTGCATAATATGCTTTTTAAAGTCCTTTTTCTACAAAGAAACTTCCATCAGTATACAAGTTGAGGTCGGAGTCAGTCAAGGGAACCTCTAGAAGGTCCCCTCGAGTGGTGTAGGTTTGAGCAATTACTTGTTGGCAGTTATGTTCTATTTTTTCTTCATTTTCTGGAAGAAATGTGGCTGGATTAAGAGTTGCACAGGTGTGCAGTTGCAGCACTGGTCTTTCAAGTAATAGAGCCTGATATTTAAGCAAACGGTTGTCTGACAGCCACAAGTCTCCTTTAGCAATGAGTATGCCATTCACATCACGAGATGTCCACACAGTAAGATCTCTTCCCTGTATCATTTTAACTGCTTCAGATACTAAGACTGTTACTGCTGCCACTACCCATAAATAATGAGGCCAATCCTTTGCCACTACGTCAATTTCCTTACTCAGGTATGCCACAGGTTACAAGCGGGTCCCTCGGACCTGTGTAAGGACTCCTAGAGCTATTCCTGATTTTTCTGTGACATATAAAGAAAAGTCTTGCCCTGTTGGCATGCTTAACACTGGGGTTTGGGTTAGGGCCTTCTTTAGGGCCTGGAAAGCCACTTCTGCTTCAGATGTCCATCTTACTAAATAGGTATTGGCTTTCTGAGTTTTCTTAATTAGTGTGTATAACGGCCTGGCTATTTCACTGTACCTGGGAATCCATATTCAGCAGAAGCCTGTTACGCCAAGGAACCCTCTTAGTTGCTTTAGGGTTTTGGGATGAGGATAAGCCAGTGTAGGCTGGATGCATTTCTCACTGAGGGCCCTGGTGCCTTTGGATAATTTTAGCCCTAAGAATTTAACCTGCTGTTAGCAGAGCTGACCCTTTTGTTTGGAAACCTTGTAGACACAGGTGGCAAGGAAATTTAAGAGCACTTGGGTGGGGCTGGGCGCAGTGGCTTATGCCTGCAATCCCAGCACCCTGAGAGGCTGAGGCGGGCAGATCACAAGGTGAAGAGATTGAGACCATCCTGGCCAACATGGCGAAACCCCGTCTCTACCAAAAATACAAAAAAATTAGCTGAGTGTGGTGGCAGACTCCTGCAGTCCCAGCCACTTGGGAGGCTGAGGCAGGAGAATGGCGTGAACCCAGGAGGTACAGCCTGAAGTCAGCCAAGATCATGCCACTGCAGTCCAGCCTGGGCAACGGAGCGAGACTCTGTCTAAATAAATAAATAAATAAGCACTTGGGTGGCTTGATGGCACAAGGTTTCTGAACGGGCAGCTGAAAGTAAATCATCCACATACCAAAAGACAAGAGTGTCCAGGTATGAGAACTGGCTCAAGTCTTGGGCTAATGCCTGGCCAAATAGATGGGGGCTATCTCTGAACACTTGGGGTAAAACAGTCCAGGTGAGTTGAGACATTGGGTTTGAAGGATCTTCAAAGGCAAACAAGAATTGAGAGTCTGAATCTACAGGGATGCAGAAAAAGTCATCCTTAAGATCCAGGACTGTAAACCACTCTGCTTCTTCTGGTATTTGGGAAAGCAGAGTATAAGGGTTAGGTATAGCTGTATATAGAGGGACAATGGCCTCATTGATAATCCTGAGATCTTGTACTATCCTCCACTGTTGGTTGGGTTTCTGTACTCCTAAAATTGGAGTATTGCAGGTACTACTACCCAAGGCCTTGGGCTTTTAGGTCTTTAACAATCTTTTGGAATCCTTGTTGGGCCTCGGGTCTAAGGGGGTACTGCCTTTGGTAGGGAATGGAGGTGGAATCCTTTAGTTTAACTTGAACAGGATGGGCATTCTTTGCTCATCCATAGTGTCCTTCTGTTGCTCAGGCTTCAGGATTAATTCCTTCCTCAAGCAGGGGACAACAAATGGGTGTTCCCTCTCCTATGTTCAGGTGTATAATCTCCCCTGGTTTTGCTAGAATGTCTCTCCCTAACAAGGGAGTGGGGCTTTTAGGCATAATTAGAAAAGAATGTGAAAAGAGTAAAGTTCCCCAGTCACAACTTAGTGGCTGGGAGAAGTATCTAGTGACTGGCTGTCCTAGGACCCCTCGGATGGTGACAGATCTGGAGGACAGTTGGCAGGGACAGGACAGTAAGACTGAGAAGGCTGTGCCAATGTCCAGGAGACAGTTAACCTCCTGGCCCTCAATGGTCAAGCATACCCGGGGCTCTGTGAGGGTGATGGTATCGGCTGGCACTTGCCCCAGGCACCCTCAGTCCTGCTGCTGGATCATCTGGTTAGTGGCTTCTGACTCAGAGGGCCTTCATCCCCTGAGGCAGTGGGCCTTCCAGTGATTCCCTTGACATAAGGGGCATGGACGAGGGGGCGGCTTATTTCTACTCAGACAATCTTTTTTAAAGTGTCCTTGTAGACTGCACTGGAAGCAAGCCCTATTAGGCACTCAATTTACCCAGCCTTTCCATGTTCCAGAGCCTCCAAATTCCACTTGCCTGAGTGCCATGACTAAAGCGGTGGCCTTTTTCTTATCACATTGGTCCTGTTCCCCCTGTTCCTCCTGATCTCTATTATAAAAAACTCAGGTTGCCAAGTCCAGTAGGGTTTCTAAATTTTGCTCCGGGCCTAAGGCAGACTTTTGAAGGTTTTTTCTAATGTCTGCAGCTGTCTGAGTGATAAACTTATCCTTTAAGATTAGTTGGCCTTCAATAGAGTCAGGTGACAGAGAGGTATGCTTCCTCAATGCCTCCCTTTGTCTCTCCAGAAAGGCAGTAGGATTTTCTTCCTTTCCTGTGTTATAGTGGACATCATTCAATAATTTATAGGCTTCTTCCTAGTTTCCCTTAGTTCTTCTAGCACGCAAGTTAGCAAATGTCTGTGGCACCAATCTCCATGTCCTGATTCTGCATCCCAATGAGGGTCTACACTGGGAACTGCCTGGTGGCAGAATTGTTCTGTGGGGAACTGTTCTCTTTCCTCTGTTGTCATCCTATCATTGACCTGACTGAGATAGCAGAGATTGACAAACTCTTGGGCTGAGTTATGGTGGCACTTCTCTCATTTGGGGTTAGTGTCTTATCTAGCAGTAGCATTATATGTCTCCATATCAGATCAAAGGATTGTCCTAACCCTTGTAAAACATCAATATAGCCATCAGAGTTATCTGAGAATTTACCTAGGTTTATTTTAATTTGCTTCAAGTCTGAGAGGGAAAAAGACACATACACTCTGACTGGGCCAAATTCTCCAGAATACATCTTAGGGGCATTTTTGCCTTGGGGGGAAGTTTCCCATCTGAAAAAATAAAACATAGGGATGCCAGCACCCCTAGTAATTTTCTGATGGGCATTAGTCTTACAGCATCCTCTATGGTCCTAATGCTTATTCCTTTTCAGGGTGCGTAACCACCCATAGACCTCTGCTTATTGGATTAGTTACACTCACTGATGTAGCAGTCCTGCACCTGTTTTCCTGCCTTTCTTGACCACAAAGAAAGGGATCCAGGCTGCTGGATTCTAGTGGTCCTTTACCAGCGAGCCTGACTTTGCCTTTGCACTCAGGAGTGAGTTCTAGAGCTGGGCTGGGTTCCTGAGTATTTCATAATAACCCAGTTGCCCCATCAAGATGCATTCCTACAAACAACAGTTCTTATGCAAATTCATTTCAGAGAGGGTGTGAGTAACCTTTTGAGTCAGGATTGAGATAGAGTTTTTTGATTCTGTAAGTATTTTAAGGCTTGGCTGAGTGCAAACATCTCGCACGTTTGAGCAGACCAATTATTAGGCAATTTTCTTAACTCTGCCTCCACAAGAGTTTCCCTCAATTATTGAATACCCATTGTGTTTTTTTCTCAATCACCTGGGAGGAACCATCTATTGTCCTGTCCTGAAGGGAGTCCCTCCTAGGTCTGGTTGGACATTTGTATGGTAATTAAGATTTAAGTCCCCTGTTAGGAAATCTGCTGGGTTAACGGAATTTTCTGTGGTTAATGTTAAATTATTTTTATCTAACAGAATAGCCCCATACTTTAAGATTTTTGAGTTAGTAAGCTACCTTTTTTGCTTTTTGGACTTAGGATAGTTCTGAACTGGTGAGGTGTGCTCACAATGAGGTTTCCTCTAAAGGCTAATTTTCTACTTTCTTCTGTTAGCAAAGCAGTTGCTGCTACAGATTGAATGCATTTGGGCCATCCGCAGGTTTCTGGGTTAAAGATTTTTTATAGAAAGGCTACTGGTTATCAGTGGCCTCAGTGCTTTTGGGCTACATCCTTGTTTACACTGACAACGAAGTGGTATTGGAGTGTTATAGGGTCATGGAGAAAACTTCCGGTTATCAATTATAGGTTTTTAATTTACCCTGGCTTTTAAAGAAATAGGGTACACTGTTTTTTCTTTACTACTTCTATCTTTCTCTTTCTCTCTTTCTTTCTCCTTTCTGTCTTTGTAGATGAATTTTGGATACAGTGGAAGGACGTTTGCTCATTGCCCCCATTTGCCACTATATGAATATGTGCCTCCCTTTTATTTACTCAATTTGCTTTCATCCTGATCTATTATGTTGTTATAGACCCAGTTCCAGTTGTTAAAGTACTGGGTTATCAGTTCTAAGGCCCTGGCAAGGGTGGTAGGGAATGGGTCCCACATAACTGCTCATGTCAAGAGTTGTATGCCTAAATTGGGAGGGACACCAGGGACAAGACTCCCTGGCTTCATAGCCTAGGGGCCTAAGGATGCAGCACAGATCTTCCTTAGATCCCTTTGGAGATATAACCTGCTGTAATACTTAGGAGAGGAAGTGAAGGTCTGAAGCATTAGTATCTAGGAGGCAGGGATCAGAGGAAGTAGATTCAGAGGTAATGAGAATCTGGGGGCTACTCTTTCAGGAAAGTCATGGTCCAGACCCAGGAGGTATGGGTCAGAAGGGAAGGTAGGGGTGCATGCATGGGTGACTGTTAAGTAGAGACTTCTAGCTGTGCCATGATCTCAACCTGCTAATGCCAGGAGTTCGGGATGACAGCTTTCTGCCTCTAGTTGGCCCTCAGCTTCCCCAGAAAAATTGAAAGTGGAAGCTGGTTCCAGGCAGACCAACGCTCCCAACCCTAGAAAGCCCCTTCCCAGATAGCTTCCCACCTGAGCCTTAAGTCCAATGGCCACGCTAATCGTTTTTAACCAGCTGACAGGTGCCTGGTGTTTTCCTCCAATTCTAAGGAAGGATAGGACAGAATAGCAAGCAAAAGTGGTCCAATATTACTCACCACTTTGGAGGTCCCTTCATGGTCACCAAATGTTACCGGGGGATCCTTGCTCCCAGAGCTCCCAAGATGGTGGCAGCCTGCTTCAAAGATGGTGGCAAGCCTCGTGTTCTCTGACCTGGGGTTCTTGGCCTCACAGATTCCAAGGAATGGAATGTTGCACCATGCAGTGAGGGTTATAGCTCTAATAGAAGCTGTGGGTCATGGAAGAGAACCGTGGAACCCAGCAACTAGTGTTCAGCTTGATAAGGATGAACCCAGGCACTTAGCCATGCAGGAACAATGGTGAGCCTTTAGCCTGATCGGGAGCGGCAATGGGCACCTCGCTGGATCAAGAGTGCAGTGGACACCCTGCCAGATCCAGAGGGGTGGAAGTCAGTGGCAGGTCTGCGATGGTGGCAAACAGCAGTGGTGGATGGTGAGTCAAAGCTCAGCTCCAGCCATAACAAACACGGACCAGAAGAGTGTGCAGTTGTAAGATTTAATAGAGTGAAAACAGAGCTCCCATAAAATGGGAGGGGACCCAAGGGGGGTTGCCACATTTTTTAATTTTTTTTTTAAATTTTTCTTGGACTGTGTTAATTTAAAAGAACAGTCTTCAAGCTCTGAAATTCTTTCTTCTGCTTCATCTAGTATGTTATTAAAGTTTTTGACTGTATTTTGAAATTCATTTAGTGACTTTTTAATATTCAGAAGTTCTGGTTTTTCAATATATTTATCTCATCTTTCATATCCTGAATTTTTAAAATTTATTTTGGTTTTCAACTTTCTCTTGAATCTAATTGAACTACCTTACAATCTATATTTTCAATTCTTTATCTGTAATTTCAATATGTTCATTTTGGTTAGGATCCATTGCTATGGAGATATTGATGACCTTTAGGGGTGTCAAAACAATCTCCCTTGTTGTACTGCCAGAGTTCTTGCACTGGTTCCTTCTCATTTGAAGAAGCTGTCACTTCTTAGTTTTGAAATTGCCACTGTATAGATAAAAATTCCTCAGTGGTATGATTGTAATGGATGTCATGTATGACCTTTTGGCTCCATATCTGGGTGCTTTCAATGTTCCAAGGGCTCTGTATGAGTTCTTTGGCTATATATAATTTTTGTGTTGTGGCTTTCTCAAATGCTGCATATTGTAATGATGCGTTGGCCATATGATCTGGCACACTATCTTCCATGAGCTGGGAGTGCAGAGCTCTCAGAAAGCTTATCTTTCACCTTAGCACTATGCTGTGTCAGCAGGTTTTTATTTGGTGGGAAGTTTGGTCTACAGTAGAGTAGGGGATGCCTCAGAGCCAGCTTACCCTGGGGTACTCTAATGAATTACGGAAACACCCACCCTGATGGGGACAGTAGAGGGAGTGTTTGGTTTGATATGCTGAGATCTTAGGGTAGGGGGCTGCACCAGCAACTTGTCCTGGACAGGAAGGAACATAATCTGCTTTCCTATAATGCCCCTGACACAGAGATCATAACCTTCAGTTCAGATGCTGTCTTTTATCACTAGTCCACAATGTGACTGAGGTCTGCAGGAAATGCCCATCTGCCAGCTACTGCCAAAATTGTCTTTGGGTAGACGTCTTCCTGCAGCCCAAAACATACAGTTCCGTGGCTGGTCTGCACTCTGTGGCAGGGATGCTACCACTCTGTGTAGAGAGAGGAAGATGAATCCCAGTCATTGTTTGAGCCCAGGAGGTGGGCACACATTCAGTGTGGATGGAGCCACTATTAAAAGTGCTAGAAGAGTTACCACAAAGTGCACTTGCACCAGTCCCCAGTGGGAAAAGCCTTGGCTGCATCTGTGGCAATAGATGGGGTAGCAGGAGGTGATCTCCTCTCTACATTTGTTGCCAGTCACTAGTGCTGCCCATCCACTGAGACAGAACGATACTCTCTCCTGCATTGGAGATCAGCATTGTACCTGTGTTTCCTTTGTCCCAAGGGGTGCTTTGGAGGGCTCTGCTTCCCATTCCCACAATGGTGGCTCATGCCAAAGGCTAGATCTCTAGGGATCCTGCAGTTCCCTAAGGATCTAGTGATCCTCTTATTTGTCGAAGTCAGAGCAGATTCTGGGGTATGTTTGCAGGGTATCTGTTGATGCAGTGAAATAAGAGCTGAGATTCCATGGGCAGGATGGTGGCTTATACTGGGTGCAAAACCTTTATGGCACCTTCCACCTGAATTTGGGTTGAGGAATCATGCGAGTACAACTGCAGGAGCTCACCAACCAGTGTTCTGCCCCCAGGAAGTTCCCAAATAACCATTGAGAGTGTTACTCAGGCTGATGAGGGCAGAGGAACTTTCCAACAATTTGTTGGTCAGCAGTCTGTCACAGGGGTGAGGGGAGCAAAGAAATACCCTACCTAACCTGTCCATTGAACTCCAAGCTTTTTGGGGTCCAATCTCTGCCAGATTTTTGCTGCCTTTCTTTTCTGTACCCTAGCTTATCCTATAGCTCTCTGAGAGTTTTTGGCACTCTTCCTGCAGCTTTCCACTTGGGGTGACTGCTCACCCAAAACTGTGATCTCTTTTATGAGGAGAACTGGCATTTGGCATCTCTAGTCAGTCATCTAATGGGAAGCCTGAAAGGGGCTCACATTGGAGAAGCTGCTCCAAACTCGAATCAGAAAGATGCTAATTTCCTTGTCTGAGAACTGGCAAGTCTTATGTTTAAATCTTCAGTCCATTTTGAGATGATTTTTGTGTATGGTTTAAGATAAGGGATTAATTTCATTCTTTTGCAAATGGATATCCAGGTTTCATAAAATAACTTATTGAAGAGATTGTTCTTTCTTCACTATGTATTCTTGTTACTTTTGTCAAAAGTTTATTGACTTTATATGCATGGATTTAGTTTTATTTGCTTTCAATTCTATTCAGGCAATGTGTCTGTTTTGATGCCAATACCATACTGTTTTGATTACTATAGCTTTGTAATATAATTTTAAATTAGGAAGTGTGATGCTTCCACATTATTATTATTATTATTATTATTTTGATAAAGCTTGCTTAGGCTATTCATGCCTTTTTGTAGTTTCATACAAATTTTAGGATTATCTTTTCTATTTATGTAAGAAAATTTCATTTGAATTTTGATAGCAATTGCATTGAGTCTGTAGATCTGGTTGGTTCATATGAAGATATTAACAATATTAATTTTTCCAATCTGTGAACATGGAATATCTTTCCATTCTTTTCTGCCTATTTTAATTTTTTCATCAATATTTTATAATTATTAGTGTATAGACTTTCTCCTCTTGGTTGAACTTATGCCTTAGTATTTTAATCATTTTAATGCTATTGTAAATTAGATTATTTTCTGATTTATTTCTAACATTTTATGTGAAATATTAGGATTTTTATGTATGAGAATATGTCATCTGCAAACAGACTATTTCGCATTTTCCTTTCCAATTTGCATGCCATTTATTTATTTGTTTATTTATTTATTGCCTCATTGCTCTGGCTAAGACTTCCAGTAACGTTGAATAGAAATAGCCAAAGTGAACACCTTTATCTTATTCCTTATGAGTAAAAGCTCTCAGCTTTTCACCATTGAGTCTGACGTTAGCTGTGGGCTTGTGATATATGACCTTGATTGTGTTGAGGCACATTTCTTCTGTACTTAATTTGTTGAGAGCTTTTATCATAAAAATAATGTTGAATCTTGTCAAGTGTATTTTTCTTTACATGTAATGAAATGATACTGTGATTTTTATCCTTCATTCTGGTAATGTGGTGTATCATGTTTATTGATTTTCATATACAGACTTGTGTCCCTTAACTATGAGGATACATTTGTAGAAATGCATTATTAGACAATTTTGTTATTGTGTGAACAATATAGAGTGTACTTACAGCAGCATAGATGGTATAGCCTACTACAAACTTTGGTTATATAGTATAGTCTATAGTTCCTAGGATACTAACATGTACAGCATGTTACTGTACTGAAAATTGTAGGCAATTTTAACACAATGGTAAGTATGTGTTTATCCAAACATATATAAACATATAAATAATACTGGTATTATAATATGCGACCACCATCATAAATGTGGTTCATTATTGACCAAAACATCATATGCAGCACATTGTTGTATTAAAACATCTATGCATCCCAGGGATAAATCTCAATTAATTGTTTTGTATCATCCTTTAACATGCAGTTGAATTAGGTTTTCTGGTATTATGTTGAAGATTTTTGTATTTATGTTCATCTCAGATATTTACCTGTAATTTTATTTTTTATCTGGCCTTGATATCAGGGTAATGCTGGGCTTGTAGAATGGGTCTGTAATTTTTTTCCTCCTCTTTGATCTTTCTGAAGAGTTTGAAGATCGTCAGTTAATTTTTCTTTAAATCATTGGTAAAATTCACTACTGAAGCCATCAGGTCCTGGGCTTATCTTTTTTTGGGAGACTTGATTACTTATTTAATCTTTTTATTCATTATTGGTGTGTTCAGACTTTCAGTTTATTAATGATTCAGACTTTGTAGTTTTTATGGTGTAGGTTCTACGTTTCTAGGAATTTACTTATTTCTTAGAGGTTATCCAATGTGTTGGCATATAATTGTTTATATTAGTCTCTTACAATTTTTATACTTCTGTGTTACCACTTGTTATGTCTACTTGTTTATTTTTTATTTTATCTATTTGAGTCTTTTCTATGTTCTCTTAGGTAGTCCAGCTAATGTTTTGTCAATGTTGTTCTTCATTTTAAAAAAAAATCTTAGTTTTTTTTCACTATTTCATTATTTCTACTCTGATATTTATTATTTTCTTCCTTATGTTTACTTTGGGCTTATTTTGTCCTCTTTTCTAGTTTCCTGAAGTGTGAGGTTTGGTTTTTTATGTGTATTCTTTCTTTTATCTTAATGTAGTTGTTTATTGCTCCCTTAGAACAGCGTTTGCTGCAACTCATAATATTTGGTATGTTGTGTTTTCATTTTCATTTGTCCAAGATTTTTTAAAATTTCCTTTTATTAATTGACCCATTTTTTTTTCTGAAGGATATTTGTTTATTTCTACATAATGGAGAGTTTTCTAATTTTCTAAATTGATTTTTAGTTTCATAACATTGTGGCAGAAATGATACTTCATATGATTTTGATGTTATTAAATTTGGTAAGACATGTATTGTGGCCTAACAAATTGTCTGTCTTGGAGAATATTCCATGAGCACTTGAGAAGAATGTGTATTCTGCTGCTGTTAGATGGAATATTCTTTATATTCCAGTTGGGTTGATTTGTTCTCAAGTGTAGTTTAAGTCCAGTATTTCCTTCTTGATATTCTGTCCAGATGATCTACACATTGTTGAAAGTGGAGTGTTGAAGTACCATACAATTATTGTGTTACTGTCTTCAGATTTATTATAATTTGCTTTGTATAGCTATATATATCTCATCAACATTGGACCATATAACTATATAAAGCAAATTGTAATATCATCTTAAATAATAGACCGTTTTATCATTATATAATAACCTTCTTTGTCCCTTGTGGGCCTTATTTTTTACTTCAACTATATTTTGCCTAAGTATAGCCACCTCTGTTCGTTTTTGATGCTACAATTTGCATGGAATATATTTTTCTATCTCTTTATTTTCATCCTATTTTCCTATAAAGCTAAAGTGAATTCTCTTGTAGGCAGCATGTTATAGTTGGATCTGGTTTATGACTTTCTTTTTGTTCCTATGCAGCCACTATATATTTTGGCTGACTAATTTATTCTTCTTATATTTAAAGTAATTATTGATGGGTATGGGCTTAATATTACCATTTTATTCATTGTTTTCTAGTGTTTTAGTTTTTTCTCCCTTTTTTCATTCCTTTGTGATTTGATGTGTTTTTTGTATTGGGATGCTTTGATTCTTTTATCTTTTTTTGTGTGTGTAACTACTAAAGGTTTTTTTCTTTGTGATTATCTTGAGGCTTATATAAAACATCTTTTAACAGTCTGTTTTAAGTTTATAACATGCTAACCTTAATCACATACAGAAACTATATACTTTTATTTTTCCTACCCTCACATTTTATGCTACTGATGTCACAATTCATATATATGTATACTCTATGTCCATTAAGAAATTAGAACACATGGACAAAGGAAGGGGAACATCACACTCCAGGGAATGTTGTGGGGTGGGGGGAGGGGGGAGGGATAGCATTAGGATATATACCTAATGCTAAATGGTACATTAATGGGTGCAGCACACCAACATGGCACATGTATACATATGTAACAAACCTGCACGTTGTGCATATGTACTCTAAAACTTAAAGTATAATAATAATAAAATTTTAAAAAAAGAAATTGTTGCAGATAAACATACTTGTAATAATTCGGTACCTCACAACAGTCCCCGGAGTGTGATGTTCCCCTTCCTGTGTCCATGAGTTCTCATTGTTCAATTCCCACCTATGAGTGAGAACATGCAGTGTTTGGTTTTTTGTCCTTGCAATAGTTTACTGAGAATGATGGTTTCCAGTTTCATCCATGTCTCAACAAAGGACATGAACTCATCATTTTTTATGGCTGCATAGTATTCCATGGTGTATATGTGCCACATTTTCTTAATCCAGTCTATCGCTGTTGGACGTTTGGGTTGGTTCCAAGTCTTTGCTATTGTGAATAGTGCCACAAAAAACATACATGTGCATGTGTCTTTATAGCAGCATGATTTATAGACCTTTGGGTATATACCCAGTAATGGGATGGCTGGGTCAAATAGAATTTCTAGTTCTAGATCCCTGAGGAATCGCCACACTGACTTCCACAATGGTTGAACTACTTTCCAGTCCCACCAACAGTGTAAAAGTGTTCCTATTTCTCCACATCCTCTCCAACACCTGTTGTTTCCTGACTTTTTAATGATGGCCATTCTAACTGGTGTGAGATGGTATCTCATTGTGGTTTTGATTTGCATTTCTCTGATGGCCAGTGATGATGGGCATTTTTGCATGTGTTTTTTGGCTGCATAAATGTCTTCTTTTGAGAAGTGTCTGTTCATATTCTTCGCCTACTTTTTGATGGGGTTGTTTGTTTTTTTCTTGTAAATTTGTTTGAGTTCATTGTAGATTCTGGATATTAGCCCTTTGTCAGATGAGTAGGTTGCAAAAATTTTCTCCCATTTTGTAGGTTGCCTGTTCACTCTGATGGTAGTTTCTTTTGCTGTGCAGAAGCTCTTTAGTTTAATTAGATCCCATTTGCCAATTTGGATTTTGTTGCATTGCTTTTGGTGTTTTAGATATGAAGTCCTTGCCCATGCCTATGTCCTGAATGGTATTGCCTAGGTTTTCTTCTAGGGTTTTTATGGTTTTAAGTCTAACATGTAAGTCTTTAATCCATCTTGAATTAATTTTTGTATAAGGTGTAAGGAAGGGATCCAGTTTCAGCTTTCTACATATGGCTAGCCAGTTTTCCCAGCACCATTTATTAAATAGGGAATCCTTTCCCCATTGCGTGTTTTTGTCAGGTTTTTCAAAGATCAGATAGTTGTAGATATGTGGCATCATTTCTGAGGGCTCTGTTCTGTTCCATTGATCTATGTCTCTGTTGTGGTACCAGTACCATGCTGTTTGGGTTGCTGTAGCCTTGTAGTATAGTTTGAAGTCAGGTAGCATGATGCCTCCAGCTTTGTTCTTTTGGCTTAGGATTGACTTGGCGATGCGGGCTCTTTTTTGGCTCCTTGTAAACTTTAAAGTAGTTTTTTCCAATTCTGTGAAGAAACACGTTCGTAGCTTGATGGGGATGGCATTGAATCTATAAATTACCTTGGGCAGTATGGCCATTTTCACGATATTGATTCTTCCAACCCATGAGCATGGAATGTTCTTCCATTTGTTTGTATCCTCTTTTATTTCATTGAGCAGTGGTTTGTAGTTCTCCTTGAAGAGGTCCTTCACATCCCTTGTAAGTTGGATTCCTAGGTATTTTATTCTCTTTGAAGCAATTGTGAATGGGAGTTCATTCATGATTTGGCTCTCTGTTTGTCTGTGATTGGTGTACAAGAATGCTTGTGATTTTTGTACATTGATTTTGTATCCTGAGACTTTGCTGAAGTTGCTCATCAGCTTAAGGAGATTTTGGGCTGAGACAATGGGGTTTTCTAGATATAAAATCAAGTGGTCTGCAAACAGGGGCAATTTGACTTCCTCTTTTCCTAATTGAATACCCTTTATTTCCTTCTCCTGCCTGATTGCCCTGGCCAGAACTTCCAACACTATGTTGACTAAGAGTAGTGAGAGAGGGCATCCCTGTCTTGTGCCAGTTTTCAAAGGGAATGTTTCCAGTTTTTGCCCATTGAGTATGATATTGGCTGTGGGTTTGTCATAGATAGCTCTTATTATTTTGAGATACGTCCCATCAGTACCTAATTTATTGAGAGTTTTTAGCATGAAGGGGTGTTGAATTTTGGCAAAGGCCTTTTCTGCATCTATTGAGATAATCATGTGGTTTTTGGTTCTGTTTGTATGCAGGATTACTTTTATTGATTTCGTATGTTGAACCAGCCTTGCATCCCAGGGATGAAGCCCACTTGATCATGGTGTATAAGCTTTTTGATGTGCTGCTGGATTCGCTTTGCCAGTATTTTATTGAGGATATTTGGATCAATGTTCATCAAGGATATTGGACTAAAATTCTCTTTTTTGGTTGGGTCTCTGCCAGGCTTTGTTATCAGGACAATGCTGGCCTCATAAAATGTGTTAGGGAGGATTCCCTCTTTTTCTATTGATTGGAATAGTTTCAGAAGTAATGGTAGCAGTTCCTCCTTGTACCTCTGGTAGAATTTGGCTGTGAATCCATCAGGTCCTGGACTCTTTTTGGTTGGTAAGCTGTTGATTATTGCCACAATTTCAGAGCCTGTTATTGGTCTATTCAGAGATTCAACTTCTTCTTTGTTTAGTCTTGGGAGGGTGTATTTGTCAAGAAATTTATCCATTTCTTCTAGATTTTCTAGTTTATTTGCATAGAGGTGTTTGTAGTATTCTCTGATGGTAGATTGTATTTCTGTGGGATTAGTGGTGATATCCCCTTTTTCATTTTTTATTGCGTCTATTTGATTCTTCTCTCTTTTCTTCTTTATTAGTCTTGCTAGCAGTCTATCAATTTTGTTGATCTTTTCAAAAAACTAGCTCCTGGATTCATTAATTTTTTGAAGAGTTTTTTGTGTCTCTGTTTCCTTCAGTTCTGCTCTGATTTATTTCTAGCCTTCTGCTAGGTTTTGAATGTGTTTGCTCTTGCTTTTCTAGTTCTTTTAATTGTGACGTTAGGGTGTCAATTTTGGATCTTTCCTGCTTTCTCTTGTGGGCATTTGGTGCTGTAAATTTCCCTCTACACACTGCTTTGAATGTGTCCCAGAGATTCTGGTATGTTGTGTCTTTGTTCTCATTGGTTTCAAAGAACATCTTTATCTCTGCCTTCATTTCATTATGTACCCAGTAGTCATTCAGGAGCAGGTTTTTCTGTTTCCATGTAGTTGAGCAGTTTTGAGTGAGTTTCTTAATCCTGAGTTCTCGTTTGATTGCACTGTTTTCTGAGAGACAGTTTGTTATAATTTCTGTTCTTTTACATTTGCTGAGGAGAGCTTCACTTCCAACTATGTGGTCAATTTTGGAATAGGTGTGGTGTGGTGCTGAGAAAAATGTATATTCTGTTGATTCAGGGTGGTGAGTTCTGTAGATGTCTATTAGGTCCACTTGGTACAGAGCTGAGTTCAATTCCTGGATATCCTTGTTAACATTCTGTCTCATTGATCTGTCTAATGTTGACAGTGGGGTTTTGAAATCTCCCATTATTATTGTGTGGGAGTTTAAGTCCCTTTGTAGCTCAGTCAGGACTTGCTTTATGAATCTTGGTGCTCTTGTGTTGGGTGCATATATATTTAGGATAGTTAGCTCTTCTTGTTGAATTGATCCCTTTACCATTATGTAATGGGCTTCTTTGTCTCTTTTGATCTTTGTTGGTTTAAAGTCTATTTTATCAGAGACTAGAATTGCAACCCCTGCTTTTTTTTGTTTTCCATTTGCTTGGTAGATCTTCTTCCATCCCTTTATTTTGAGTCTATGTGTGTCTCTGCAGGTGAGATGGGTTTCCTGGATACAGCACACTGATGGGTCTTGACTCCTTATCGAATTTGCCAGTCTGTGTCTTTTAATTGGAGCATTTAGCCCATTTACATTTAAAGTTAATATTGTTATGTGTGAATTTGATCCTGTCATTATGATGTTAGTTGGTTATTTTGCTCATTAGTTGGTGCAGTTTCTTCCTAGCCTCGATGGTCTTTACAATTTGGCATGTTTTTGCAGTGGCTGGTACCGGTTGTTCCTTTCCATGTTTAGTGCTTCCTTCAAGAGCTCTTTTAGGGCAGGCCTGGTGGTGACAAAATCACTCAGCATTTGCTTGTCTGTAAAGTATTTTATTTCTCCTTCACTTATGAAGTATATTTCGGCTGGATATGAAATTCTGGGTTGAAAATTCTTTTCTTTAAGAATGTTGTTTATTGGCCCCCAGTCTCTTCTGTCTTGTAGAGTTTCTGCTGAGAGATCAGCTGTTAGTCTGATGGGCTTCCCTTTGTGGGTAACCCGACCTTTCTCTCTGGCCACCTTAACATTTTGTCTTTCATTTCAACTTTGGTGAATCCAACAATTATGTGTCTTGGAGTTGCTCTTCTCGAGGAATATCTTTGTGGCATTCTCTGTATTTCCTGAATCTGAATGTTGGCCTCCCTTGCTAGATTAGGGAAGTTCTCTTGGATAATATCTTGCAGAGTGTTTTCCAACTTGGTTCCATTCTCCCCATCACTTTCAGGTACACCAATCAGATGTAGTTTTGGTCTTTTCACTTAGTCCCATATTTCTTGGAGGCTTTGTTCGTTTCTTTTTATTCTTTTTTCTCTAAACTTCCCTTCTGGCTTCATTTCATTCATTTCATCTTCCATCACTGATACCCTTTCTTCCAGTTGATCGCATTGGCTACCGAGGCTTCTGCAATTTTTGCGTAGTTCTTGAAACTCGGCTTTCAGCTCCATCAGCTCCTTTAAGTCCTTCTCTGCATTGGTTATTATTGTTATCCTTTCATCTAATTTTTTTTCAAGGTTTTTAACTTCTTTGCTATTGTTTTGAATTTCCTCCCGTAGCCCAGAGTAGTTTGATCGTCTGAAGCCTTCTTCTCTCAACTCGTCAAAGTCATTTTCTGTCCATCTTTGTTCCATTTCTGGTGAGGAACTGCGTTCCTTTGGTGGAGGAGAGGCACTCTGCTTTTTAGAGTTTCCAGTTTTTCTGCTCTGTTTTATCCCCATCTTTGTGGTTTTATCTACTTTTGTTCTTTGATGATGGTGATGTACAGATGGGTTTTTGGTGTGCATGTCCTTTCTGTTTGTTAGTTTTCCTTCTACCAGACAGGACCCTCAGCTGCAGGTCTGTTGGAGTTTGCTAGAAGTCCTCTCCAGACCCTGTTTGGCTTGTTGTCAGCAGCAGTGGCTGCAGAACAGCGGATTTTCATGAACCACAAATTCAGCTGTCTGATAGGTCCTCTGGAAATTTTGTCTCAGAGGAGTACCTGGTTGAGTGAAGTGTCAGTCTGTCTCTACTGGGGGGTACCTCCCACTTAGGCTGCTCGGGGGTCAGGGACCCACTTTAGGAGGCAGTCTGCCCGTTCTCAGTTCTCTAGCTGTGTGCTGGGAGAACTACTACTCTCTTCAAAGCTGTCAGACAGGCACATTTAAGTCTGCAGAGGTTCCTGCTGACTTTTTGTTTGTCTGTGCCCTGCCCCCAGAGGTGAAGCCTACAGAGGCAGGCAGGCCTCCTTGAGCTGTAGTGGGCTCTACCCAGTTCGAGCTTCCTGGCTGCTTTGTTTACCTAAGCAAGCCTGGGCAATGGCGGGCGCCCCTCCCCCAGTGACACTGCTACTTTGCAGTTTGATCTCAGACTGCTGTGCTAGCAATCAGCGAGACTCCATGGGCATAGGACCCTCCAAGCCAGGTGCGGGACACAATCTCCTGGTGTGCCGTTTTCCAAGCCCGTTGGAAAAGTGCAGTAGTATGGTGGGACTGACTCGATTTTCCAGGTGCCATCTGTTACCCCTTTCTTTGACTAGGAAAGGGAACTCCTTGACCCCTTGCGCTTCCCAAGTGAGGCAATGCCTCACCCTGCTTCGACTCATGCACAGTGCGCTGCACTGATTGTCCTGCACCCACTGTTTGGCACTCCCTAGTGGGATGAACCCGGTACCTCAAATGGAAATGCAGAAATCACCCGTCTTCTGTGTCGCTCATGCTGGGAGCTGTAGACCGGAGCTGTTCCTATTCGGCCATCTTGGCTCCACCTCTGATGGGGTTTGTTTTTTTCTTGTAAAGCAGTTTAAGTTCCTTATAGATTCTGGATATTAGCTCTTTGTCAGATGGAGAGATTGCAAAAATTTTATCCTATTCTGTAGGTTGCCTGTTCACTGTGATGATAGTTTCTTTTGCTCTGCTGACGCTTTTTAGTTTAATTAGATTCCATTTGTCAATTTTGGCTTTTGTTGCCATTGCTTTTGGTGTTTTAGTCATAAAGTCCTTGCCCATGTCTATGTCCTGAATCATATTGCCTATGTTTTCTTCTAGGGTTTTTATGGTTTTAGGTCTTACATTTGAGTCTTTAATCCATCTGGAGTTAATTTTTATATAAGGTGTAAGTAAGGTGTCCAGTTTCTGTTTTCTGCATATGGCTAGCCAGTTTTCCCAACACCATTTATTTAATAGGGAATCCTTTCCCCATTGCTTTTGTCAGGTTTGTTGAAGATCAGATGGTTTTAGATTTGTGGCATTATTTCTGAGACCTCTGTTCTGTTCCATTCCTCTATATATCTGTTTTGGTACCATGCTGTTTTGGTTACTGTAGCCTTGCAGTATAGTGTGAAGTCAGGTAGTGTGATGCCTCCAGCTTTGTTCATTTTGCTTAGGATTGTCTTGGCTGTACAAGCCCTTTTTTGTTTCCATATAAAGTTTAAAATATTTTCTAACTCTGTGAAGAATTCAATGGTGGCTTGATGGGGATAGCATTGAATTTATAAATTACTTTGGGCAGTATGGCCATTTTCATGATGTTGATTCTTTCTATCCATGAGCATGGGATATTTTTCCATTTGTTTGTGTCCTCTCTTATTTCCTTGAGTATTGATTTGTAGTTCTCCTTGAAGAGGACATTTATATCCCTTGTAAGTTGTATTTGTATGTATTTTATTCTCTTTGTACAAATTGTGAATGGGAGTCCACTCATGATTTGGCTCTCTGTTTGTCTATTATTGGTGTATAGGAATGTTTGTAATTTTTGCACATTGATTTTGTATCCTGAGACTTTGCTGAAGTTGCTTATAAGCTTATGGAGATTTTGGGTTGAGATGATGGGCTTTTCTAAATATACAATCATGTCATCCACAAACAGAGACAATTTGACTTCCTTTCTTCCTATTTGAATACCTTGTATTTCTTTCTCTTGCCTGATTGCCGTGGCCAGAAGTTCTGATACTATTTTACACAGGAGTGTTGAGAGAGGACATCTTTGTCTTGTGCCAGTTTTCAAAAGAAATGCTTCCAGCTTTTGCCCCTTCAGTATGATATTGTCTGTGGGTTTGTCATAAATAGCTCTTATTATTTTGAGATATGTTTAATCAATATATAGTTTATTGAGAGCTTTTAGCATGAGGATGTTGAATTTCATCAAAGGACTTTTCTGCATTGATTCAGATAATCATGTGGTTTTTGTCATTGGATCTGTTTATGTGATGGATTACATGTATTGATTTGTGTATATTGGATAATCCTTGCATCCCAGGGATGAAGCTGACTTGATTGTGGTGGATAAGCTTTTTGATTTGCTACTGGATTCAGTTTGCCAGTATTTTATTGAGGATTTTCACTTTGATATTCATCAGGGATATTTGCCTGAAATTTTCTTGTTTTGTTGTCTTTTTGCCAGGTTTTGGTATCAGGATGATGCTGGCCTCATAAAATGAGTTAGGGGGGATTCCCTGTTTCTATTGTTTGGAATAGTTACAGAAGAAATGGTACCAACTCTTCTTTGTACCTCTGGTAGAATTTGACTGTAAATTCATCTTGTCCTGGGCCTTTTTTTTTTTTTTTTTGGTTGGTAGGTTATTAATTAGTGCCTCAATTTCAGCACTTGTTTTTGGTCTATTCAGGGATGTGACTTGTTTTTGGTTTAGTGTTGGGAGGGTGTATGTGTCCAGGAATTTATCCATTTCTGCTAGATTTTCTAGTTTATTTGCATAGAGATATTTACAGTATTCTCTGATTGTAGTTTGTATTTTTATGGGATCAGTGATGGTATTCCCTTCATCATTTTTATTACATCTACTTGATTCTTCTCTTTCCTTCGTTATTAGTCTGGCTAGCTGTCTATATATTTTGTAGATCTTTACAAAAAAAAAACAGCTCCTAGGTTTGTTGATTTTTCGATGAGTTTTTATTTCTCTCTCTCCTTCAGTTCTGCACTGGTCTTAGTTATTTCTTGTCTTCTGCTAGCTTTTGAATTTGTTTGCTGTTGCTTCTCTAGTTCTTTTAATTGTGATGTTAAGGTGTTGATTTTAGATCTTTCCTGCTTTCTCCTTTGGGCATTTATTGCTATAAATTTCCCTCTAAACACTGCTTTAGCTGTGTCCCAGATATTCTGGTAGATTGTGTCTTTGTTCTCATTGGTTTCAAAGAACTTATTTACTTCTGCTTTAATTTTGTTATTTTCCCAGTAATCACTCAGGAGCAGGTTGTTCAGTTTCCATGTACTTTTGCAGTTTTGAGTGAGCTTCTTAATCCTGACTTCTAATTTGATTGCACTGTGGTCTGAGAGACTGGTTGTTTTGATTTTCATTCTTTTTCATTTGCTGAGGAGTGTTTTACTTTCGATTATGTGGTCATTTTTAGAATAAGTGTCCTGTGGTGTTGAGAATAATGTATATTCTGTTTATTTGGGGTGGAGAGTTCTGTAGATGTCTGTTAGGTTCACTTGGTCTGGAGCTGAGTTCAAGTCCTGAACATCCCTGTTAATTTTCTGGGTTGTTGATCTATCTAATATTGACAGTGGGGTATTAAAGTCTCCCACTATTATTTTGTGGGAGTCTAAGTCTCTTTGTAGGTCTCTAAGAACTTGCTTTATGAATCTGGGTGCTCCTGTATTGGGTGCATATATATTTAGGATAGTTAGCTTTACTTGTTGCATTTATCACTTTACCATTATGTAATGCCCTTCTTTGTCTTTTTGTAATCTTGTAATCTTCGTTGGTTTAAAATCTGTCTTATTAGAGAGTAGGATTGCAACCCCTGCTTGTTTTTGCTTTCCATTTGCTAGGTACATATTCCTTCATCCCTTTGTTTTGAGCCTGTATGTGTCTTTGCAAGTGAGATGGATCTCCTGAATACAGCACACTGATGGGTCTTGACTCTTTATCCAATTTGCCAGACTGTGTCTTTTAATTGGGACATTTAGACTGTTTACATTTAAGGTTAATATTGTTATGTGTAAATTTGATCCTGATATTATGATGCTAGCTGGTTATTTTGCTCCTTAGTTGATGCAGTTTCTTCATAGTATTGATGGTCTTTACAATTTTGCATTTTTTTGCAGTGGCTGGTACAGTGTTTTCCTTTCCATGTTTAGTACTTTCTTCAGCAGCTTTTGTTAGGCAGGCCTGGTGGTGACAAAATCTCTCAGTATTTGCTTCTCTGTAAATAATTTTATTTCTCCTTCACTCACGAAGTTTTGTTTAGCTGGATATGAAATTTTGGGTTGAAAATTCTTTTCTTTAAGAATGCTGAATATTGGCCCCTACTCTATTCTGGCTTGCAGGGTTTCTGCGGAGTTCTGCAGTTTGTGTGATGGGCTTCTTTTTGTGGGTAACCTGACCTTTCTCTCTGGCTGCCCTTAACATTTTTTCCTTCCTTTCAACCTTGGTGAATCTGACGATTTTGTGTCTTGGGGTTGCTCTTTTTGAGGAGCATCTTTGTGGTGTTCTCTGTATTTCCTGAATTTGAATGTTGTCCTGTCTTGCTAGGTTGGGGAAGTTCTTCTTGTAATATTCTGAAGAGTGTTTTTCAACTCAGTTCCATTCTCTCTGTCACTTTCTGGTACACCAATCAAACATAGGTTTGGTCTTTTCACATAGTTTCTCATATTTCCTGGAGACTTTGTTCACTTTCTTCATTCTTTTTTTTTTCTAATCTTGTCTTCACGCTTTATTTTATTAAGTTGATCTTCGATCTCTGATATCCTTTATCTGCTTAATTGATTTGGCTATTTATACTTGTGTGTGCTTCACACAGTTCTCATGCTGTGTTTTTCAGCTCCATCAGACATTTTTGTTCTTCTCTAACCTGGTTATTCTAGTTAGCAATTCCTTTCACCTTCTTTCAAGGTTCTTAGCTTTTATTGCATTGGGTTAGAACATGCTCGTTTAGCTTGGAGGAGTTTATTACCCACTTTCTGAAGCTTTCTTCCATCAATTCTTCAAACTCTTTCTCTGTCCAGTTTTGTTCTCTTGCTGGTGAGGAGTTGTAATCTTTTGGAGGAGAAGAGGAGTTCTGGTTTTTGGAATTTTCAGCCTTTTTGTGCTGTTTTTTCCTCATCATCGTGGATTTATCTACCTTTGGTCTTTGATGCTGGTGACCTTTGGATGGGGTTTCTGTGTGGATGTTCTTTTTGTTGATGTTGATGCTATCCCTTTTGGTTTGTTAGTCTTTTTTCTAACAGTCATGCCCGTCTCCCACAGGTCTGCTGGCATTTGCTGGAAGTCCACTCCAGACCCTGTTTGCCTGGTTATCGCCAGTGGAGGCTGCAGAACAGCAAAGATTGCTGCCTGTTTCTTTCCCTGGAAGCTTTGTCCCAGCAGGGTAATCTCCAGATGCCAGCCACAGGTGTCCTGTATGAGGTGTCTGTTGACCCCTGCTGGGAGCTGTCTCCCAGTCTGGAGTCACAGCAGTCAGAGATCCACTTGAGGAGGCAGTCTGTCTCTTAGCAGAGCTCTAGTGCTGTGCTGGGAGATCCACTGCTCTCTTCAGAGTCATCAGGCAGGAACTTTTAAGTCTGCTGAAGCTGGGCCATAGCCGCCCCTTCCCCCAGGTTCTCTGTCTGGGAGATGGGAGTTTAATCTGTAAGCCGCTGACTGGGGCTGCTGCCTTTCTTTCAGAGATGCCCTTCCAAGAGAGGAGGAATCTAGAGAGGCAGTCTGGCTACAGTGGTTTTGCTGAGCTGCGGTGGGCTCCGCCCAGTTTGAACTTCCTGAGGGCTTTGTTTACACTGAGGGGAAAACCGCTTACTCAAGCCTCAGTAATTGTGGACTCCCCTCCCCCCACCATGCCAAAGCATCCCCTGTCGACTTCAGACTGCTGTACTCACAGTGAGAATTTCAAGCCAGTGGATCTTCACTTGCTGGGTTCCATGGGGGTGGAATCCGGTGAGCTATACCACTTGTCTCCATAGCTTCAGCCCTTTTTCCAGGGGAGTGAACTGTTCTGTTTTCCTGGTGTTCCAGGTGCCACTGGGCTTTGAGAAAAAATTCCTGCAGCTAGCTCAGTGTCTGCCCAAACTGCTGCCCAGTTTTTTGCTTGAAGCCCAGGGCCCTGGTGGTGTGGGCACCTGAGGGAATCTCCTGGTCTGTGGGTTTTGAAGACTGTGGGAAAAGCATGTTATCTGGAGCTGTATTGCACCATCCCTCATGGCACAGTCCCTTATGGCTTCCCTTGGCTAAGCGAGGGAGTTCCCTGACGTCTTGTGCTTCCCAGGTGAGGCGACACCTCACCCTGCTTTAGCTCATCCTCCATGGGCTTCACCCACTGTCTAACCAGTCCCAATGAAGTGAGCTGAGTACCTCAGTTGGAAATGCAGAAATCACCCACCTTCTGCATTGATCTCGCTGGGAGCTGCAGACCAGCGCTGTTCCTATTCGGCCATCTTGCCTGCCCTTTATTCTTTCAAAGTATAGTTTTGTACACAGTAATCAACCTGCATTATTTCCCCTTCCCAGTACTCTTTCCAGCCTCTGGTAATCACCATTCTATTCATTACCTTCATAAGATTAACATTTTAGCTCCAACACATGTGTGAGAACTATTATCAAGAAGCCACAAAGGTGTTTTTGGCTGGGTGCAGTGGCTCACACCTTTAATCCCAGCACTTTGGGAGGCCGTGGCAGGTGGATCACAAGGTCAGAAGTCTGAGACCAGCCTAACCAACATGATGATACCCTGTCTCTACTAAAAATACAAAAATTAGCCAGGTGTGGTGGTGCACGCCTGTAATCCCAGCTACTCAGCTACTCAGGTGGGTGAGACAGGAGAATTGCTTGAACCCCAGAGGTGGAGGTTGCAGTGACCCATAACATAATACCATAGACTGGGTTATTTAAACAACAGAGATTTATTTTTTCATAGTTCTAGTGGCTAGGAATCTGATATCATGGTGCCAGTATGGTCAGGTTTTGGTGAAGGCTCTCTTCCTGGCTTACAGATGGTCACCTTCTCACAAGGCTCAGGGAGATAGAATAAATACCTCTATCTTCTTCTTATAAGGCCACAGTCCTATCATATTAAAGCCTCACTCTTATGATCTCATTAAATCTTAAAGACTATCTCTAGATACAATCACATTAGGGGTTAAGGCTTCAACAGATAAATTTGGTAAAAGAAGGGACACAATTCAGTCCATAGGAGTGAAAATGTGGTCATAGTGAATTTGTTGAGCATGGGTCCATTGACACACTTCATTTGCTGTGAAATGAGTTCCTTGATTAGAAGAGGCATTATGATGGGGAAATAAAGCAATGTTTTCCCAATAAGTCTAGAGTAGTTGCTACTTCTTACCTACTAAATCCAATGAGAATTATGTTGCTGATTTAATGGACCAGTGCAATGCCTTGTGTAAAGAAAAGGCAAAGTCCTACAAACTAAATTATTGCAAGGAGCTGAAGAGTCCTGCTCCTGAGGTACGATATTGCATTGCTTGCTTTGTCAGCTGAAACAAACTGCTTCTGGCTGTCTTTACTAACAGACAGAAGAAAACATTCTTTTAGTCAATAGCTCTATACCAGATACCAGGGGATGTGTTAATTTGCTCAAGCAGTGAACCCACATCTGGCACAACAGCTGTTTGGAGTTATCATCTGGTCAAGCTCACAATGATCCATTGTCATTCTCCAGGATCCATCTGTTTTCTCACAGGCCAAATAGGAGATAGGTGAGTTAAATGGGGATGTGATGGGAATTACCACTTCTGCGTCCTTTAAGTTCTTGATGGAACTAGTCTTGGCAATCCCTCCAGGAATGCAGTGCTGATTTTGGTTTACTATTTTTCTAGATAGAGCAGTTTTAGTTGCTCCTATTTATCCTCTACCACGACAACAGCACCCATAGGTCAGGGAAGTGATGTGGGAATTCTGCCAGTTGCTGAGTATATTTATGCAAATTATGCACTGCAGAGCTGAGGAAATAATCGCAGGATGGTTTCATAGACTCACTGTACACACTGTAAAATGAATGTCAGCTAAACCTATGATCTGATGATCTGACAGAGATTTTGTCTCTTCTGCCTGTCCACTGAGCTCAGGTTCACTCCACTGTTCCTTCTCTTCTGCTCCAGGAGGCCCAGGTGTCTATGCCATGGCCTCTGTCCCTTTGTGGCCTACAGGTGATAAAAGATTTGTAGGGAGGACACAAGGACACTCTGGGAGCCTGGAAATGATTATGGATTAGAGGCTTTGTTATCACACCACACCCACCTGAAAATAGCAAAATAGCAGGTAGAGAGTCACACTGTAAAATTTGATCCAAGAAGGAACATGAGAGCTGGACATAAAAGTGAAATAGACTTCAGAAACTTCAAAAATTTTAGCCAGCAGCAGCCCATGCTATGGGTCCAATGGAAATTTGTGATTGAGTCACCAGTGTGTACTAGGGGGAGAGAATTTCTCTCTGATACATATTTTCACTGGGGAACTGGGAAATCCAGGCCACGAGGGAGCTCCTTGATCCTACCAAGCACAGGATCTGACTTGGTGAGCAGTGAGGAGGCTATGAGGAGTCGCACTGGGAAGTGCTTTGTGTGCACTTCTATACTCTACCACTAATAGAAAGAGGACATTTCTAATCCTAACTCCTAGAGAACTGCACGGAAATCTACTATCCAGAATGGGTGAAAGTCTCTGGTTTGGCAAGTCTCTGGACTGAGATTTGCTATCTAGTCTCATGTGGGGAAGGAGACTTCATGGACAGAACTGAGTGGTGAGTGTGGCATGGGCATGAGCTGCAGGTGCAGAAATTGGGAGCTCTTCCCTTGGCAGGACTAGACCAGCATGGATGTGGCCTGGGAGCCTCAGTTTTGTTCCAATCAGGGAGTTTGGCATCCTGGGAAAATTTAAGGATCTGAAGGCAAACTGCTTATGTCTTTTCTGGCTGTTTTAACTTGCTGCCAATGGTAGGTTGCAGGAGAGAGCTCCACCAGGTTGAGAGTGTGGAAGCAAGGTGGGTCCCACTGCCACATGCTGGGGTTTGAATTCAAAGCTGCCCCTTTCTTCATGCATGCTTTTTGGCACAGCAGAGGTTCCTTCACTCCTTCCTGGAGCATTGCCCCAGTGGTGTTAGAATTGCTCTCTAACTCCTGTCTGGGCTGGTGCTTGTGCCTGCCATTGGGGAGCCTAAGCGTGGACTTGCCTAGCCCAGTCCCACTCAGCTTTGTCCCTTTCACCTGCCTTGGATATAGACAACAGGACCACGCCCCTAGGGAGCTCTATAGTCTAGCCCATTTTCTGAGATATCTGAGTATTTATCCTGGTAAACAAAGCTCAAACTTGAACCCCACAGCCACGACCACAGTCGGCTCTCACCTGAAAGTACCACCTAATGAACAGGAAGTCAAACTGCATAGTCCATTACAACATCTGCCGACACAATAGCATAGCACTCAGAAAGGAGATATGATTTGTGTGACATCTGCTGCCTTCGTTGCCCACACAACCCCAGCTACTCAGCAGGTCTTGAACCCACTTACCCACCTGGTACAGTAAGACTACAATTGGCATTTGAGAAAGCCACCACACTGAGTCTATTTATAACTAAGGAAATTATACAAATTCCACACTACTCCCTGCTACTCCAGTCAGTTCTTTTTTTGATGTCCACCACTGGAGGACTTGAGGACAGGTTTGCCTCTTCAAATTCTGCACAGCATTACCCCATCTCTGGGGCTGAGCATAGAACCCAGGCCACTGGGCATTTCACAGACTACTCCATTGCTTGAGGCACAGGAGATCTTCTCCATGTAAACAAAGACCCCTACTGCTACTTCCACAGCTGATTGGCTCTTACCTGTAAGCAACACCTACAGCCCTGAAGTTTGAACTAAGCAACGCAATATAAAATCAGCTGACACAAGCTTGAGGTACAGAGAAAAATATCTGGGAACCAGTCCCAGATAAACTTCCCAAGACCTCTGCCAACCCAGAGACTCAGGAGAACATAAGCCTATTCACATATTCAGTATACTGCTACTACAACCAGCATTTGAGAAACACACATTAAAGCTGTCTATAACCAAGGAATTCTTATAGAGTGCTTACCAATAAAAACACTTAGAAGCAAAGCCAAACAACCCTACTCAACAAACATTATAGTCATATCTCCAAAGGGAAAAAATATGGCCTCTATAAGCAAAAGTAAATTTAAAAATAACAAGTGAAAATGTCTCCAGATGAGGAGAAAGCAGTGTAACAATTCTGGAAATATGAAAAAATGTGGGTGATATGACAGTCCCAAACAATCACACTAACTTGGTTGCAATGGATCCTAATCAAAATGAAATTTTTGAAATACCACATAAAGGATTCAAAACATTAATTTTAAAGATACTAAATGAAATCAAAGAGAAAGCTGAAAAGCAATACAAAGAAATAAAAAAAATCAATTCAGGATATAAGTGAGAAATTTACCAAAAAGATAGATATTTAAAAACAAAAAATCTGAAAATAAAAAATTAAGAAAGGAATTACAACATGCAATTAAAGTCTTCAACAACAGTAGACTAGGCCAGGTAGAATAAAGAATCTCAGAACTTGAAGATAGGTCTTTCAAATTAATCCAGTCTGACAAAAAAAAAAAAAAAAAGAAATAATTTAAAAAAAAAACCTTCAAAAAATTTGGAACTATGTAAAATCTCCAAACCTATGAATCATAGGTATTCCCAAGAGAGAATAAAAAACACAACAAGATGGAAAAATCTATTCGAGGAAATAGTTGAGAAAAGCTTCCCTAGTCTAGTAAAAGATCTAGATATCCAGATACAAGAGACTCAAGGAATTCTGGAAAAATTATTGCAAGAAAGTACACACCATGGCATATAATAACCAGAGTATGATTGAAGGACAAAATCCTAAAATTAGCAACAGAAATGCTTTGAGTCACCTATAAAGTAAAGCCCATCACATAAACAGCAGACTTCTGAGCAGAAACTTTATAAGCCTTAAGAGATTGAAGTTCTATTTCTAGAGTTCTTCATGAAAAAACACTTTAAAATCTGAATTTTGAATCCTACTATAATGTTTATAAATGAAGAAATAAAGTATTTTCTAGATGAACAAATGCTGAGCGAATTTATCATGACTATACTCGTTCTACAAGAAATGCTGACAGAAGTTCTAAATATGGATAAAAAGGTCAATACTCTCCATCGTAAGAGCACACAATAGTATAAAACTCACAGGCCAAAGAATATATGAAAAAAACTAGATAACAATTAAGATTATGACAAGAACAAAATGTGACACATCAATATTAGCCTCGAATGTGAATGAATTAAATACTCCACTTAAAAGACACAATTGGCAGAATAGATGTTAAAAACATGATCTATTATTTTATTCTTGAAGAAGACTCACCTTACTCATAAATACAATTATAGACTGAAGGTAAAGAGTGAAGACAGATGTTCTGTGCAAACAGAAACCAAAAGTAAGCAAGAGTATCATATGTTTCATATGTTTATAACTGGCTTTGGTAATAAGGTGATACTGGCATCATAGAATGAGATAGAAATAATCCTTTCCATATTGATTTTATACCTATGTCAGTTAAAACTGGCTTTAAATCAAAAACAGTAAAAAAAGGTCAGTATATAATGATAAATGGATCAATTCAACAAGAAGATATAATAATCCTAAGTATATATGCACCCAGAATCATAAAACAAATATTACTAGAACTAAGGAAAGATATGGCAATACAATAATAGCCGGAGACTTCAACACTCCAGTGACAGACTACACAGATTATCAAGCCAGAAAAAGGAAAAACAAATGCAAGACTTAAACTGGACTTTAGACCAAGTAGACCTAATAGACATTTAAAGAACATTCTCAACAAATTCAGAATTCCTCCAATTGGCCCATGGAAAATTCTCCAGGATAGACAATATTTTAGGCCACAAAGCAAGCTTCAATAAGTTTTAAGAAATCAAACTTACATCAAATATCTTCTCAGACCACAGTGGAATAAAACTAGAAATCAATTCCAAAAGGAACTCTTGAACTGTAAAAATACATGGAAATGAAACAACATGTTCCTGCATAATCTTTGAGTCAATGAAAAAATGTAGACATAAATTAAATAATATTTGAAACAAATGAAAATGGAAACAAAACATACTTAAACCTTTGTAATACAGCAGAAGTGGTATTAACATGGAAGTTTATAATGTTAAATGCCTACATCAAATTAATAAAAAGACTACAAATTAACAATCTACCATCACAACTCAATGAACCAGAATATATGAACAAACCAAACCCAAATCTAGTAGAAGAAAAATAACAAACATCAGAGCAAAACTAAATGAAATTTAGATCAAATAAACAACATTAAAAAGCAATGAAATGAAGTTTATTAAAAAAAGAAAATTGACAGAACTCTCTCTAAAATAACCACGAGAAGAAGAGAGATGATTCAGATAAACACAATCGGAAATGAAAAAGGAGGCATTATAACTGATATCACAGAAATAAGACAACTAGAGAGTAGCATGAACAACTCTATGCTAATAAGCTAGAAAAACTAGAGGAAATGGATAAATTTCTGGAAACATACAACCTCCTAAGATTGAGACAGAAAAAATAGAAATCATGAACAGATAAAAAATGAGTAGTGAAACTGAGTAATAATAATATTAAAAAACTTCCCAACAAAGAAAGGCCCAGGACCAGATGGATTTACAGCTCAATTCTACCCAATGTACAAAGCAGAACTTATTCCAGCCCTACTGAAACAATTTAAAGAAAAAATCAATATGGAAGGGATTATTTCTGTCTCATTCTATGATGCCAGTATCACCTTATTACCAAAGCCAGTTATAAATATAAGAAAATAAGAGAAAATAAATCTACAAACCAATATCCCAGATAAACATAAATGTGAAAATCTTCAATAAAATTTTAGCTGACTGAATCCAACACCACATCAAAAAAATAATACATCATGATCAAGTTGGTTTTATCCCAGAGATGAAAGGATGGTTCAACATACACAAATCAATAAAAGTAATTCACCACGGAAACAGAATTAAAGACAAAACCCACATGATCATCTCATAGATGCAGAAAAAAATTAACAGAATTCAGCATAACTTTATTTAAAAAACTCTTTAAAAACTAGGCATAGAAGAAACATACCTCAAAGTGATAAAAACCATACATAAGAAGCCCATAGCCAACCTTATACTGAATGGGGAAAAGTTGAAAGCATTCTTTCTAAGAACTGAAACAAGAAAAAAATGCCCATTTTCACTACTCCTTTTCAATGTAATACTGGCAGTTGTAGCCAGGGCAGTCAGGTAAGAGGAAGAAATAAAAGGCCTCTGAATTTAAAAAGAAGTCAAATTCTGTTTGCTGATGATATGACCCTATACATAGAAAATGTTAAAGACTCTACCCAAAAGACTCCTAGATTTGATAAATGAATTCAGTAAAGTTTCAGGATACAAAGTCAATGTACAAAAATTAGTAGCATTACTATTTACCAGTAATAATCAAGCTTAGAACCAAATCAAGTAGTCAATTTGTTAGCATTTACAATAGCTGTAAAAATAAAATATCTGGAATGCATTTAACCAAGGAAGTGAAAAATACCTACAAGGAAAACTATCAAACACTGATTAAAGGAATTTGAGATGACACAAATAAATTGAAAAACATCTTTTGCTCTTGAATCAGAGGAATGAATATCATTAAAATGGCTATAGTATCTAAGGCAATCTACAGATTCATTTCAATTCTCATCAAAATACCAATGTAATTTTGCACAGAATTAGAAAAAAATCACAAAATTCATATGGAACCACAAAAGAGCTTGTGTAGCCAAAGCAATCCTCTGCAAAAGGAACTAAGTTGGATGCATCACATTACCTAATTTCAAATTATACTACAAAGCTATAGAAACTACAACAGCATGGTATTGGTATAAAAATAGACATATAGATCAAAAGGACAGAAGAGAGAACCCAGAAATTAAGCCACATAAGTACAGCCAACTGGTCTTCGATAAAGTCAACAAAAGATAGACTGTGAAAATGACATCCTAATCAAAAAGGGTTCTTGGAAAATTGGGTGTCCATACACAGAAGAATAAATCTGGACCTGTATCTCTCGCCATATACAAAAATTATCACAAATGTATTAAAGGCTTAAGTGTAAGACCAAAACTATAAAAATACAGGAAGAAAACAGGAAAAGCTATTCTGAACATCAGTTTTGGCAAAGACATCATGACAAAGACCTTAAAAACAAATGCACAATACCAAAAATAGACAAGTGGGACTTAAACTGAAGTGCTTCTTTACAACAAAAGAAATTATCAACAAAATAGACAACGTGCAGAATGGAATAAAATATTTACAAACAATACATCCAATAAAATATTAATAACTAGGTTCCACGAAGAACTCAGACATCTCAACAACAACAAATAATTCTGCTAAGGCCAGGCGCAGTGGCTCACGCCTGTAATCTCAGCACTTTGGGAGGCTGAGGTGGGCGGATCATGAGGTCAGGAGATCGAGACCGTCCTGACCAACACGGTGAAACCCCGTCTCTACTAAAAATCCAAAAAAAAAAAAAATTAGCTGGGCGTGGTGGCAGGCACCTGTAGTCCCAGCTACTCGGGAGGCTGAGGCAGGAGAATGGTGTGAACCCGGGAGGCGGAGATTGCAGTGAGCCGAGATGACACCACTGCACTCCAGCCTGGGCCACAGAGTGAGATTCCATCTCAAAAAAAAAAAAAAAAATTCTGCTAAAATATAGGCAAATGGCATAAACAGACTTTTTCAAAAGAAGACATACAAATGGCCAACAAACACATACAAAACTGCTTAACATTATTAATCAATGAAATGCAAATTAAAAGTTTGATTAGCTATTGTATTACACCACAGTAGCTATTATACAAAAGTCAAAAAATAACAGATATCGGCGAGTATGGAGAAAAAAGGAAGCACTCATAAGCTTTAGTAGGAATATTAATGAGTATAACGTGTAATTAATACAATATGTAGGGTTCTCAAAGAATTAAAAATAGAACTACCATTCTATGCAACAATTCCACTACTGGTTATCTACCCAAAGGGAAATAAATTTTATACAAAAGGATACCTACACTCATGTGTTTATAGCAGCATTATTCACAATAGAAAATATATAGAATCAACTAAACTGTCAATCAATGGATTATCGGATAAAGAAAATGTGGTATATATATACGATGGATCGTATTCAGCCACTAAAAAAGAGAATAAAGTCATTTTTTTTTTCCAGCAATATCGATGGAACTAGAGGCCATTGTCGTAAGTGAATGGTTTGGAAACAGAAAGGCAAATACCACATATTTTCACTTATAAGTGAGAGCTAAATAATGTATAGAACTGGACATAAGGAGTAAAATAATAGACATTGGAGACTCAAAAGGATGGGAGGGATCAGAGGGGGTGAAGGATGAACAATTACTTAGCAGATACAATGTACATTATTAGGTTGATGGCTACACTGAAACCCCAGACTTCATCATTATGCAATATATCCATGTAACATAATAACTTTCTCCTAAATTATAAATATTAAAACAAAAACACCTCTATTGTTCACCTGACCTCCATAAGCCACTATTCTGACTGTAGACTATAGTGTCATTTTAGGTCTCCTGGCATTAGTATCGGTTCAGGACCTGTGTCCAATATTCTTCAAAACTTCTGATTATTTTTCCCTAATTCTTCCATGCCATAATTTATTTTGGGGAAGGCTGTGAGAAAGATTGACATTATATGTTGTTGGGCGTGTGGTGGGATGCTTCTTCCAGGGGACCCATTCTTCCCTTCATTCAAGGGTTGTGAGTCTGTAAACTGGCTCAAGCCTGGGAATTGATTGAAGGACCATGACTCTGTTTTATGTTACAAGCTAGAATTTTGTTCAGTTGACCTAGGACTCCTCTGCTTATACAGATTTAGTAAGAATATAATGGACTTATTATCTGTCTCACTACTAGAAACATGATTAACTAACCAACGTCATAGGTCTGTATCAGTCAGATTATTCTGATTGCTGCTTTGACTCTTCTGCTTACCTAGTTTTTGTCAGTTAAGTGCTGCCACTTTTCCCCTGCCACTTGGGAATCCAATTATTTCTATTAAATTTATTTTTTTTTAGTTTAATGGTATCAGTCCTTCTTGTAATTTCTGACCTACAGAGAAAAGTGATCTTCAAAGATGATAGGGTTCCCACAAAAATTTATTTCTCATAATTGTGGCTAAGAATTGTTCCTAGTACTCTCCCAAGGTGGGGGAGAAGGTCTGAAATGATAAATATCCCTAAGAATTTGGATTCTTTCCTCTACAGTATGTCAAGGCAGGACTAGAATTTCAACCTCATTTAGTGTAGGACACCTTTTGGTCTATGTTTTTCTAAACTTTTTTTAGAGTTTTTTCTGACACACTGAGCTGCAACACTAAATTGAGAACCTCTCCTTCGTGGGCCCATATCAATACATTTGGCCTGTTTCAGTTTGTGTTTCTTCCACAATTATCTGTACTTTTAATATCCATCACCATACGTATTCCCTGGATTTATGTCTATATAAATTAGAAAAATAAACATGACCTGATGAGACTTGAGTCTAGTTATAGCTCTAGAAGCAAAGAAGAGTGGTATGGTGGGTCCTAACAATGATCAGCAGTGTCTTACTTCTGCTTCTTCTCACAGCTTAAGTTGTATTTTATTTCCCTGCATGTAATCTCTTGCTCACAGGTACCCAGATACCTGCAGTAACCCAGCAACCCATTTGTGCAATAGCTTCCACCACTGCTTTAAGCATTTTCCAGCCTACAATCTAAACTATGCTATCATTCCAGTCAGTATTCCAAGTCAGAAAAGACAAACCAGTCCCTCAGACTGTCCCCAGAGAAGCTAGAACTTTACAAGCAAGTTCCATTCATATTCTTTCATTCCAATGGAGGAACCAATAATTTGATGGATTCTTTCAGACACTCAGTGCTGTGTCAGAGAGGGAGTGGGACAAGGGCAAGCAGAAATTTTCTAGCATTTTGAATATAGTTTTTTTTTTAGGCATTTCCTTGGTTGCTTCAGCTTCTTAGCTTATTTCTAGAGTTCTCACAAAACTACTTTGCTCTATATATTTTGGGGTGTTTTGTTTTGTTTTTGTTTTTGGTGTTTCCATGGGGCAATGAGGGCCTGGAGCTTTCTGGTCTGCCACCTTCCTGATGTCACTCTTCAGTAGTATCTCCTCTTCTCATCATGTTTGTCTGTTTTTATATCTTTCTTTTATAAGGTTGTGGTTCATCTTGAAACTATTCTAGGAGCCTCAGTTCAACATGTTAAACTGAAGAAAATGAAGTACTCTCTTCAGTTGTGGATCACAATGATGTCAGCAAAGGGACATGATGGGAAGGTATGTTTACTTCTTTCTTTACTTACTGTTTTCTTTGTGTAAATATTTATTGAGCTTCTATTGTGGGCCATATGTTAGAGGTGTCGAGAAAATAAACTCATGAAAAAAATAAGTAAAATAGTAAAATATTTAAAGAAAGCACAGTTTGGTGAATGCCTTGCTAGCATATGCATATATGGTTGTGTGATCACAGAGGGTGTGCCCATTCCTATATGGAAATCAGTGAAGGCTTCTTGATGGAGGAGTTGCAGTCTCCCAAATCTTGAATGATTTGGAAACCTTAACAAGGTAGAGAAGAGATAAAGATTATGCCAGGCAGAGGGGAAACCACGGCATGAACAAGGACATAGGGGAATGAAGCTAATCTTAGTATGTTGTATGCTAGGTACTCAGAACATGTAGGTTTCAATAAAGCATTAAGTGATTAGGTAACTTCAGTTGTCAAGTTCCACCTTTACCTTCCCCCTGAGATGTTTTAAAAATACATGTACAGAGCTATCTGCCCATCTCCTGTTTATTTTTCCCTTCCTTTTCATATCTGCTATGATTAGAAGCTGATACAGGTACTTGTGAAAGAAGCTTCCCTTATGCCAGGTTTTTTCAGGCTTGCTGAAGACTTTTAATATGAACACTTTGAGAAATATAAGATAAATTCAACATTCTGGAGAATTTAACTTTTGTGAATATAGGAATGTTTTCTGCCAATGGGAATATTTGTGTTAGAGCATGATACATCCAAATTCGAAGTGCAGGCTACCTCCTGGTTTTGTTATCTTGTGCAAGTTACTTAGCTATTCTGCAGTTTACTGATATGTAAAATTAAGCTATTGATACCCATGTTACAGCTTTATTTTGTGGATTAACAATATTTTTATAAGGTATCTCACATACAATAGCCCTTCCATAAGGCAGAACTCACACAACCCTCTCAACCTTAAAAAAAAAGTCACTTTTAAAATTTTTTCTAGTAGCCAGTTTTCTTTGCAGAAACACTTTGGAAATCTCTTAGAACAAAACGTTTATAAAAATTCACAAGGTGAGGATGTTTGGCTCTGAGATGAAAGTTTATAAACAGAACTTTAGATCAAAACTAAAGCTGAAATCAAAAACAAAAAGTTTATTTTGAGTTCACTTCCAGAAGACACTGTCTTATAATTTGGATAAACTGTTAACATACATGCTGACTGTCAAAACTCGTCCTGTAATTTCAAATCTGGAAAAGAAAAAGAGGGGGAAAAATCTGTTCTCCTCTTACTTTGAATTATGATACCAGATTTAGAGCTGGAATTATGATGCCAGATTTAGAACTGGTGGTCTTAACCACTTTACTATGTTGCTTATTAATAATCACTTAAAATAGGTAGAAAAGGGATGTGGCCATTTTCTAAACCGTACTTTTTATGTTAATGTAGCTCTTTTTTAATTACAAACCTAATTTAAAATTTTTAAATTTTGTGACTACATAATAGTTGTATGTACTTATGGGGTATATGAGATGTTATGACACATACATACAATGTGTAATTATGAAATCAGTGTAACTGGAGTATCCGACAGTTTAAACACTTATTATTTCTTTGTGGTGTAACATTCCAATTCCACTCTCTTAGTTGTTTTATAATATACAACAAAGTACTTTAAACTATAGTCACCCAATTGTGCTATCAAATACTAGACCTTATTCCTTCTCTTTTTATACTCAATAATCATCCCCACTTCTCTTGCAGTTTCTTGTGCATTTGCACTATAACATTTATTTCTTTTTATACTATCTCTTAAAAAATGATTGTAGTTATTATTATAGTCATATCTTCAAGAACAAAATTCCACACTCAATGAAAGTAAATTCAAAAATAAGAAGAATCTCCTATTCCCCTGGTTGCTCAGAAATCAATGTATAGATGCAGAAAGCCTGAAAAAGAAATGTACTATAACACTCTCAAATTAAAACAATAATTCTTCAGCAATAGACTGTGCAAAAGAAATCTTCAAAATGCCAGATAAGGAAATCAAAATATTGACTTTAAAAAGGCTTAATGAAATTAAATAGATTTTTTTTTTTAGACAGAGTCTTGCTCTGTTGCCTAGGCTAGATTGCAGTGGTGCAATCTTGGCTTACTTCAATCTCTGCTTCCCTTGTTTAAGCGATTCTCCTGCCTCAGCCTCCTGAGTAGCTGGGGCTACAAGCACATGCCAAAACACTTGACTAATTTTTGAATTTTTAGTAGAGATGGGGTTTCACCATTTTTGGCCAGGCTAGTCTCAAACTCCTGACTTCAGGTGATCCAATCATGCTGGCCCCCTAAAGTGCTGGGATTACAGGCATGAGCTACCACACCCGGCTCTTAAATGGAAATTTGTAAAGCAATACAAATAAATTAGAATATCAATTTAGGCTGTTAATATGAAATTTACTAAGAAGGTAGATTTTCTAAAAAAACATAATAATAGAAATTTTGGAACTTATAAATTCATTGAAGGGGTTACAAAAACATTCCAAAGACCAAACAGAAGGAAGACTCTCAAAATATGAAAATGCATCTTTTGAAGTAAGCCAGTCAAACAAAAATAAAGACAAATGAACAAAGCCCTCAAGATGAGTGTGCAAAAATAACAATACTTACAATTTGTTGGTATTACTGAGGTAGAAAGAAAGATTGAAAAAAAAGTTTAGAAATCCTATTTAAGAAAATTATTTATGGAAGCATCTCAAGTGTAGCAAGAGATTTAGACATCCAGATAGAGTAGTCCCCGCAATCCAAGGCAAATACATTGCAAAAAGTCACATTAAATCAGAATATCTAAAGTCAACATAAAAGAAATACTTTTATGATCAGCAAGATAAATGCATCTAGTCACCTGTGAAAGAAACCCCATCAGACTAAGAATGAGCTTCTTAGCAGAAACTTCGCAGGTCAGAAGAAAATGGAATGGGATTTACAAATTGCTGAAAGAAAAAATGCAATAAAAATTTTTATATCCAGCATAATTAAGCTTCATAAATGAAGGAGAAATAAAGTCTTTTCCAGACAAGCAATTGCTGAGGGAATTTATCACCACTAGACCAGACCTAAAACAAATGCTCAAAAATTTCCTTGACATGTAAATAAAAGATATATGTTCATGATTATGATATCTCATTAACATATAAAACTCCATGGTCTTATAAAACAATCACATAAAGGAGGAATAAATGTCAAGTGGTTAACACAACAAAATTGCACCAAACCATAAAGACAAACAGAGAAAAAGAAACAATGTATAAAACAACTAGAAAAGATTTAGTGACCTGACAGAAAATAAACCTCATATATAAATGTTAACCTTGAACTCAAATGGATTAAATACTCTACTAAAGAGAGATAGATTGGCAGAAAATATAAGAAACATGATCCATCTAAATGCTGCTTCCAAGAAATTCACCTTCTCTGTAAATACATACATAGACTGAGAGAAAAGGGTTGAAAAAAGATACTTTATGGAAATAGAAACCAAAAGAGAGTAGGAATAGCTATACCTATACTACATATAGCAGATATTAAATTAAAAAGTTAAAAAAGACAAATAAGGTCATTGTATAATGATAAAAGGATCAATGCAACAGGAGGATATAACATTACTCAGTATATATACACTCAATACTGGAGCACCCAGATTCATAAAACAAATATTACTACATCTAACGAGAGAGGTGGAAAATAATACAATAATAGTGTGGGACTTCAACTGCCCACTCACAGCATTAGACATCATTAAGATGGGAAATCAACAAAGAAATATTGAACTTATTTGGACTTTAGGTGCAATAACACACTTTGACAGAAAAATCTACTCAACGACTGTGAAATGTACATTTTTTTCACATAAGCACATGGAACATTCTGCAAGATAGACCATGTATGACCTTGTATAGACCTTGTATTTTAGGCCACAAAACAAATCTCAGTGAATTTTTTAACATTAAAAACATATCAAGAATCTTCTCAGACCACGCTTGAATAAAACTGAATATCACTACCTTTGGGAACTTTGGAAACTATACAAATACATGGAAATCAAACATGTTCCTTAATGATTATTGTGTCAATGAAGAAATTAAGGTGGAAATTATAACAATTTTTGAAAGAAATGAAAAGAAAAACACAACACATCAAATTCTGTGGGATACAGAAAAAGGAGTTCCAAGAGAGATGTTCATAGTATTAAATGCCTATACTAAAAAAGTAGGAACATTACAAATTAACAACCTAAGGATGGACTGCCAAGAACTAGAAACACAAGAACAAACTAAACCAAAAAGTGGCAGAAGAAAATGAGTAAAAATAAAAATTCTAGTAGAACTAAATAAAATAGAGACCAAAAAGGAAAGGTGAAAATACAAAGGGTCACTGAAACAGGAAGTGTTGGTTCTTAAGGTAAACAAAATAATCCAATATCCAGATTAATCATGAAAAAAAGAGAGATTACAACAAAATCATAAAGGCAAAAGAAGAAATTATAAATGACATCACAGAAATACAAAGATTCTTAAAAATTATTATTAAGAACTCTACTTCCACAAACAAGAAAACCTAGAGGAAATAAATTAATTTCTGGAAACATGCAACCTCCCAAATTTGAATCAGGAGGGAATAGAGAACCTGAGCAGACCTATAATGGATAGCAACATTGAATCAGTAATAAATAATTTTTAACAAAGGAATATCAGAACTAAATGGATTTTCCATACATACAAAGAATAAACAGTTCTTTTGAAATTGTTCCATTGATTGGAATAGTTTCAGAAGGAATGGTACCAGTTCCTCCTTGTACCTCTGGTAGAATTCGGCTGTGGATCCATCTGGTCCTGGACTCTTTTTGGTTGGTAAGCTATTGATTATTGCCACAATTTCAGAGCCTGTTATTAGTCTATTCAGAGATTCAACTTCTTCCTAGTTTAGTCTTGCGTGGGTGTATGTGTTGAGGAATTTATCCATTTCTTCTAGATTTTCTAGTTTGTTTGCGTAGAGGTGTTTGTAGTATTCTCTGATGGTAGTTTGTATTTCTGTGTGATCGGTGGTGATATCCCCTTTATCATTTTTTATTGCATCTATTTGATTCTTCTCTCTTTTCTTCTTTATTATTCTTGCTAGCAGTCTATCAATTTTGTTGATCTTTTCAAAAAAACCAGCTCCTGGATTCATTAATTTTTTGAAGGGTTTTTTGTGTCTCTATTTCCTTCAATTCTGCTCTGATCTTAGTTATTTCTTGTCTTCTGCTAGCTTTTGAATGTGTTTGCTCTTGCTTCTCTAGTTCTTTTAATTGTGATGTTAGGGTGTCAATTTTGGATCTTTCCTGCTTTCTCTTGTGGGCATTTAGTGCTATAAATTTCCCTCTACACACTGCTTTGAATGTGTCTCAGAGATTCTGGTATGTTGTGTCTTTGTTCTTGTTGGTTTCAAAGAATATCTTTATTTCCACCTTCATTTCGTTATGTACCCAGTAGTCATTCAGGAGCAGGTTGTTCAGTTTCCATGTAGCTGAGCGGTTTTGAATGAGTTTCTTAATCCTGAGTTCTAGTTTGATTGCACTGTGGTCTGAGAGACAGTATGTTATAATTTCTGTTCTTTTACATTTGCTGAGGAGAGCTTTACTTCCAATATGTGGTCAATTTTGGAATAGGTGTGGTGTGGTCTTGAAAAAAATGTATATTCTGTTAATTCAGGGTGGAGAGTTCTGTAGATGTCTATTAGGTCCACTTGGTGCACAGCTGAGTTCAATTCCTGGATATCCTTGTTAACTTTCTGTCTCATTGATCTGTCTAATGTTGACAGTGGGGTGTTAAAGTCTCCCATTATTATTGTGTGGGAGTGTAAGTCTCTTTGTAGGTCACTCAGGACTTGCTTTATGAATCTGGGTGCTCCTGTGTTGGGTGCATATATATTTAGGAGAGTTAGCTCTTCTTGTTGAATTGATCCCTTTACCATTACGTAATGGCCTTCTTTGTCTCGTTTGATCTTTGTTGGTTTAAAGTCTGTTTTATCAGAGACTAGGATTGCAACCCTTGCTTTTTTTTGTTTTCCATTTGCTTGGTAGATCTTCCTCCATCCCTTTATTTTGAGCCTATCTGTATCTCTGCATTTGAGATGGGTTTCCTGCATACAGCACACCGATGGATCTTGAGTCTTTGTCCAATTTGTCAGTCTGTGTCTTTTAATTGCAGCATTTAGCCCATTTACATTTAAGGTTAATATTGTTATGTGTGAATTTGATTCTGTCATTATGATGTTAGCTGATTATTGTGCTCGTTAGTTGATGCAGTTTCTTCTTAGCATTTATGGTTTTTACAATTCATCATGTTTTTGCAGTGGCTGATACTGGTTATTCCTTTCCATGTTTAGTGCTTCCTTCAGGAGCTCTTCTAAGGCAGGCCTGGTGGTGACAATATCTCTCGGCATTTGCTTGTTTGTAAAGGATTTTATTTCTCCTTCACTTATGAATCTTAGTTTGGCTGGATATGAAATTCTGGGTTGAAAATTCTTTTCTTAAGAATGTTGAATATTGGCCCCCACTCTCTTCTGGCTTGTAGAGTTTCTGCCAAGAGATCAGCTGTTAGTCTGATGGGCTTCCCTTTGTGGGTAACCCGACATTTCTCTCTGGCTGTCCTTAACATTTTTTTCCTTTATTTCAACTTTGGTGAATCTGATAATTATGTGTCTTGGAGTTGCTCATCTCGAGGAGTATCTCTGTGGCATTCTCTGTATTTCCTGAATTTGAATGTTGTCCTGGCTCACTAGGTTGGCGAAGTTCTCCTGGATAATATCCTGAAGAGTGTTTTCCAACTTGATTCCATTTTCCCCGTCACTTTCAGGTGCACCAATCAGATGTAAATTTGGTCTTTTCACATAATCCCATATTTATTGGAGGCTTTGTTCATTTCTTTTTACTCTTTTTTCTCTAAACTTCTGTTCTTTCTTCATTTCATTCCTTTGATCTTCCATCACTGATACCCTTTCTTCCACTTGATCAAATTGTCTACTGAAGGTTGTGCATTCATCATGTAGTTATCATGCCATGGTTTTCAGCTCCATCAGGTCATTTAAGGACTTCTCTACACCTGTTAGTCTAGTTAGCCATTCACCTAATCTTTTTTCAAGGTTTTTAACTTCTTTGCAACATGTTCGAACATCCTCCTTTAGCTCAGAGAAGTTTGTTATTACTGATTGTCTGAAGCCTTCTTCTCTCAACTCATCAAAGTCATTCTCCGTCCAGGTTTGTTCTGTTGCTGGTGAGGGGCTGCATTCCTTTGGAGAAGAAGAGGTGCTCTGATTTGTAGTAGTTTCAGCTTTCCTGCTCTGGTTTCTCCCCATCTTTGTGGTTTTATCTACCTTTGGTCTTTGATGATGGTGATGTACAGATGGGGTTTAGGTGTGGATGTCCTTTCTGTTTGTGAGTTTTCCTTCTAACATTCAGGACCCTCAGTTGCAGGTCTTTTGGAGTTTACTGAGGTCCACTCCACACCCTGTTTGCCTAGGTATCACCAGCGGAGGCTGCAGAACAGCAAATATTGCAGAATGGCAGATGTTACTGCCTGATCCTTCCTCTGGAAGCATCTCAGAGGGGCACCCAGCTGTATGACATGTCAGTCAGCCCGTACTGGGAGCTGTCTCCCAGTTAAGCTACTCAGGGGTCAGGGACCCACTTGAGGAGGCAGTCTGTCTGTTCTCATATCTCAAACTCCATGCTGGGAGAACCACTACTCTCTTCAAAGCTGTCAGGATGTTTAATTCTGCAGAAGTTTCTGCTGCCTTTTGTTCAGCTCTGCCCTGCCCCAGAGGTGGAGTCTACAGAGGCAGGCAAGCCTCCTTGAGCTGTGGTGGGTTCTACCCAGTTTTAGCTTACCAGCCATGTTGTTTACCTAGTCAAGCCTCAGCAATGGTGGATGCCCCTCCCCCAGCCTCGCTGCCACCTTGCAGTTTGATCTCAGACTGCTGTGCTAGCAGTGAGTGAGGCTCTGTGGGCTTGGGACCCTCTGAGGCAGGCACAGGATATAATTTCCCGGTGTGCCGTTTTTTAAGGCCATTGGAAAAGCACAGTATTAGGGTGGGAGTTTCCCGATTTTCCAGATACCATATGTCACAGCTTCCCTTGGCTAGGAAAGGGAATTCTCTGACCCCTTGTGCTTCCCAGGTGAGACAATGCCCCACCCTGCTCTGTGGGCTGCACCCACTGTCTGACAAGCCAGTGAGATGAACCTGGTTCCTCAGTTGGAAGTGCAGAAATCACCCATCTTCTGTGTCGCTCATGCTTGGAGCTGCAGACTGGAGCTGTTCCTATTCAGCCATTTTGCAACCTCGAGCCTACAACCTGTCTTCCAGCTTACTAATTACTTATTCTATTTGTTTAATAATGCATTTGAGGGATTCTCATGCATTTTCAGTTTGTCAACTGAATTTTTCTTGTTTTTAATTTTTAATCTTTAAAAAATGTCTCTGACAGAATTTGGAGTTTCTTCTCTGCATTGTCTTTAAGTTCATTAAGCTTCCTCGAGACACCTATTTTCAATTATCTGCCTAACAATTCACGTATCTCTGTCACTCCTCAATTGGTCACTGGCGCCTTATTTAGTTTATTTGGTTAGGTTATGTTTTCCTGGATGTTTTTGATGCTTATGTACATTTATTAATGTCTTAACATTAAAGAGTTAGGTGTTGTTTTCAATATTCACAGTCTGTGCTTGGTTTGGCCCATCCTTATTGAAAAGACTTTCCATGTATTCAAAGAGGATTGAGTGTTGTCCTGTAAGTGTGTTTTCACTGAATCCATAACAGCAGTAGGTGGCGTCTTAAGCTGAGGAATGCTGTGACTCTTGCCAACTCCCAGAGGCACTGCTTTGGTGGTGTTGAGTAATATAAGGGAAAATTTCCTGGGTCACCAGGTAAAGTAAGTCACTCTCTTCTCTCTCTTTCCCCCAATATGAAGGAGTCTGTTTTTATGCTGAGTTGTCTAGAATTGGGAGAGGGGTGACATGAATACTCCTGTGGCCACTACAGCTGGCAATATGCTAGATTATACATTAAGCTAGCACAGTACTGGGTCTCATCCAAGGTTCATGGCAACTACTCCCTGACTAATGTTTATAGGAGACTCAAGTGCTCTTGAGTCTGAAGGTTGGGAATCCTCCTGGTACTGGGTTCTTCACTTCAGGACAGTCAATTCCCTTCTTACTAGAGTGGGTCTAGAAAGACCATTCAGGAGCTAAGGCCTGTTATTGGGCCTTCAGGAATCTCCTTGTTTCTTCATTTTACTATAGCTAAGCTGGTACCCAAGTTGCAAGACAAAATCCTCTGTACTCTTCCCACTCCTTTCCCAAAGCCACAGAAGTCTCTTCACCAGCTACACTGCCTGGAGTTAAAGGAAGGGTGATGCATGCACTCTTTTGGCCACCACAGCTGATGTTGCACTAGGTTGGGTGCATCCAAAATCAATTGCCTCTGAGAGAACAGTGCAGCTCCAGGGTTTTTCCAAGGCCTGTAGTCCTTGAGGCCTGATGGCCACTCAAATTTACTTCAGGCCTTGGGCCATGTTAGTCAACTAGTGGTGGAGCCAGGCAGAACTGGAGTTCCTCCCACTGGAGCTGAGAATTTCCCTCATTCAGAACTGCTCTAAATGTTCCCTGCTTTGGTGCTAGCATAATTTTTCACTATATTGCATACCACTGGGACAGGGCAGGACTGGGTTCCAATGCAAAGTAGCCCATTCACTTTACTCACCATCCTGTAAGCAAACAAATTGTCTTTCAATGAGGTGCTGATGGACAATGGGAGAGGGTTGGTGTAGGAAATGCAAGACCATCTTTCCTACTCTCTTCAATGCCTCTTTTATTGATATTTTGTTAAACCAGTTATTGTGATTGCTCACTTTATTGGTTCTTATGAATGTGCTTTCTTGCATGCATAGTTGTTTAATTTGGTGTTCTTGCAAGGAGGCTGACTGCTGAAGCATTCTATTCAGCCATGCTGCTCTGCCTCCACTTCCCTATAACAGGTTTATTGAGTTATAATTCATATATCATGCAATGTGCCTATTTAATGTATACAATGTAATGGATTTTAGTACATTCAGAGGTGTGCAACAATCATCAAAATTTTAGAATATTTTCATCATTCCTAAAAGAGACCTCATACTCATTATCAGTCACTGTACAATACACTCGCCCCTCCATAGCCTTAAGTAACCAGGAATCTACTTTCTGTCTCTATAGATTTGATTATTCTGGATATTTCAGGTGAATAGGCTCATACATGTGTGGTGTCTTGTTACTGGCTTCTCTCACTAGGCACAATATTTCAAGTTTTATCTATATTGTGTCATATATCAGCACTTACTTTGTGTGACTGAGTAATATTTTATCAATAAATTTTATTTATGTATTCATCAATTGACTGGTATTTGGCCGTTATGAATAATCCTACTATAAAACTTGTATAGGTGTTTTTGTCTTTACTATTTTGAGAAAATACTCTTGTATTTTATTTCTTGTCTTCAATCTCAGGAACCTGTGAAATTTGTGGATTTGCTTGGTGACCATGGGAAACATGTCAATCCTCTGTGTGAGTTGATCAAATGGTGCCTGGGTCTGTCAGTGTACACCATCCCTTCCATTGGTAGGTAAATCATCTTCTACTTAGACCAGTTTGATGTCCTGTAATATTTATTAATATCTAAATATAAATTTTGGACTAAAGACTCCATGCAATTCCAAAATCCAGCGGGACAGTGAAATCTTAAAGCTCCAAAATGATCTCCTTTGACTCCATGTCTCACATCCAGGTCACACTGATGCAAAAGGTGGCTTCCCATGGTCTTGGGCAGCTCCACCCCTATGGCTTTCCAGGGTATAGCCTCCCTCCAAGTTGCTTTCATGTGTTGGCATTGAGTGTCTGTGGCTTTTCTGGGTGTACTGTGCAAGTTATCAGTGGATCTACCATTCTGGGGTCTGGAGGACAGTGGCCCTCTTCTCACAGCTCCACTAGGCAGTGCTCCAGTGGGGACTCTGTGTGGGGGCTTCAACCCCACATTTCCCTTCCACACTGCCTTAGCAGAGGTTCTCTATGAGGGCCTTGTCCCTGCAGCACACCTCTGTCTGGGCAGTCATGCATTTCCATACATCCTTTAAAATCTGGGCAGAGGTTCCCAAACATCAATTCTTGATTTTTGTTCACCACATGCCCAACACCACATGGAAGCCACCAAGGCTTGGGGCTTCCATCCTTTGAAGCAATTACCTGAGCTCAATCTTGGCCCCTTTTAGCCATGATTCTAGCCATGGCTAGAGGGGCTGGAATGCAGGGCACCAAGTCCCTGGGCTGCACACAGCAAGAGGGCCCTGGGCTTGGTCCATGAAACCATTTTTTCCTCTTAGGCCTCTGAACCTGTGATGGAAGGGGCTGCCACAAAGGATTCTGAAACGCCCTGGAGACATTTTCTCCATTGTCTTGGAGATTAACATTTGTCTCCTCCTTACTTATGTAAATTTCTGCAGCCGGCTTGAATGTTTCCTTAGAAAATGGGTTTTTCTTTTCTATCCATCATCAGGCTGCAAATTTTCCAAATGTTTATTCTCTGTTTCCCCTTTTCTGAAGGACTTGCTTTGATGTCCAGGCTGGTGTGCAGTGGTGCAATCATGACTCACTGCAGCATTGACCTCCTGGGCTAAAGCAATCCTCCTGCCTTAACTCCTAAGTAGCTGGGAATACAGGGGCTCACCACCACACCTGGCTAAGAGATGGGGTTTCATCTTATTGCCCAAGCTGGTCTTGAACCCCTGGGCTCAAGCGATCTGCCAGCCTTGGCCTTGAGAAGTGCTAGGATTACAGGCATGAGCCACCGTGCTCAGCTATAATGGGTTTTCAATTATGTGAAAAATCCTTATGATATACTATGCAGTTGCAGAGGCTAGAAATGTTATATATAGCATTACTAAAACAAACTAGAAGGAGTTAAAAGTAAATGATTGACAATGGGTGGTAAGATTATAAAGTTTCCTTTTTCATCACTTACTTTCTCAGTGTTCTATAATGAAAATATATTACTTGAATAAGAAAAGATAAAGAACACTAGGAATTAAAATGAAGTTTATTACCTTAACTTGATATATGTTATCATTCTGTAGGACTGGCTTTGTTGGAAGAAAAGCTCAGATATAACAATGGGAAATACCACAAGTTTAAGGCAGTGGAAGAAAGCCTGCGTGAAGAGCTGGTGGAGATGCTAGGTGATGATGGTGTGTTCTTATATCCCTCACATCCCACAGTGGCACCTAAGCATCATGTCCCTCTAACACGGCCTTTCAACTTTGCTTACACAGGTACCTAATTGTATTCCTTGCATTCTGCAATCTTAAAGAAATAGAGATGTATGTTTCCAAGGAAAACATAATTTTCTTTTGCAGTTGGACAAGTTTTAAGCATGCAGGTATAAAAGTGCTGTGTGATGGAAAACTCCAGAAAAAAGTTGCTAATGTCATATGTCAAAGATACTTTGCCAATATCTGGTTTCTCCACAATAACCCTACAAGTGCATATGAGTATCCACATTTTACAGAACTGTGCCTCAGGGAGGTTCAGCCACTTCTCTTCTATCACTCAGTGTGATCACACTGGATCCAAAGTCCCCCCTGGCTGCTCTGAATTAAACCAAATTAAGCTTTTGTCAGGATCTGTGGCTTCCCAGAAGATTCTTGTACAGAAGACAGTTCTCCAAGGGATCGTTTACTTGACTTAGCTATCATCCCCTTTGAATTCAATTCATTCTATTGTTCACCAAACTAGTTTTTGTCACCTGGGTTTTAAGCCATGGATGGATCATGATTATGTGAAGTCTAAAGGCCCCTGGATATGTACTAGGTCAGTTTCTATGGTTTCTCCAGGGTCTTGTCCCAGGAAACCACACTATTCTTTGAGATGAAGATAGAGAAGTCTTCATCAAATACACGTTCTCACCCAATAAACCTGTGGTCCACTTAAAGTTGGAATTTGGAATCCTTTGCTCTGCAATTTTTTACTTGTGCATCCTGGAGGAAGACATTGAATCTTTCTCAACTTATTTCCTATCTAGGAAGTCAGGGTAATCTATGCCTTGCAGTGTTGCTGTTAAGATTAAATGAAATAATACGTGTAAATTAATTAACATAAGGGTTGTGGAGGATGAGGGAGAGGATATTAAACAGTCCCTATCCTTAATTTCCTCACCCTTACTCTCTCTCTGGCTTTGGTCACTCACTCTTAATTTCTTCCTTCCTGTCCTTCCTTCCTTCCTTCCTTCCTTCTTGGAGTTTTGCTCTTGTTGCCCAGGCTGGAATGCAATGGCACAAGCTCGGCTCACTGCACCCTCCACCTCCCAGGTTCAAGCGATTCTCCTGCCTCAGCCTCCAAAGTAGCTGGGATTACAGGAGTGTTCCACCGCACCCAGCTAAGTTTTGTATTTTTAGTAGAGACAAGTTTCACCATGTTGCCCAGGCTGGTCTTGAACTCCTGACCTCAGATGATCTGCCCACCTTGGCCTCCCAGAGTACTGGGATTACGTACATGAGCCACCATGCCTGGCCTTAATTTCTTAAGTCTTTGAAAAAACTTGCTGCCTAAATTGCTCTGTTTAAGTTTCTATCACCTAGTTACTCAGTTTCTGAACACAGGTAAAATACTTTAGTCAATAGGCTAGAACCCAAGGAGAAATATACTCTTTATACCTTTAGGGGAGGATTTTCCTCAGCTTCAGGCTTCCTATGGTTTGCAACTTTTCCCTCTAGTTTAGCCTTGAACACATTTAAACAGTGTCCCTTTTAAGCCAGATGATATTCTAGGTAATATGGATACAAGACCCATGATAGATGATAGCTGCAATTTAGCAAGTATCTAATATATACGAGATACTAGAAGCCAGAAATTCTATACATTATCTAATTTATGTTTCCCCGAAATCCCTCACAGCAACTGAAGTTATCTTTGTGTAAAACCTGAGGAAACTGAATGATGTATAAAGTGATTTAAGGGTCAGGGTCAGGACTGAAATTCAGTTGTATTCTATCTGACCTTAAACGCAATGTCATTTTCACTACATGTATGGGTTGATAATGTTTTGTTTTTATTGTCTTTACTAAAGCTGAAAATATAAGAGGTTTGGGAGACCTTTTGTCAAAAATGTAGGATTGTTGGATGCCAAATAGGTTAATGTTTTATTCCTGCTTCTTTTTTATTCCTACTGAGAAATACCCCTCTCAGTTTCTCAAGCTTGTATAAGCTTCTTGTGTTTGTCTCCTACTTAGAAGATGGGTACACTAAATCAGATATTTAATTTTTGAGCCTTGGCTTTCTTACAGCTAAGATGAGGATGCTACATTGACTTTGAAGGATGGTTGGAAGGATTTAATGTAATAATGTGCAGAGTGCTTTAAAATTATTAATTATAGTGATAATAATACCATTTATTGAAGACATGTATATGTTTATATTGATTTTAATGTAGGTAATAATATCTCTGCTTTACTTCATAGTATTAGTTATATGTGTTTTCCTTGTTTTATCTATTCCTAGAATTGTTCTGAGTTTTACATGTTTCATCTCATTTTATCTTACAGCAGCCCTATAAAAAGGAGAAATTATTAGTGTCTTCATTTTACAGATGAAGGAATTTAGACACAAAAATCTTTAGGAGATATTTCCAAAGTCACATAGCTAAGATAGTGTAGGAAGTGGGACTTTAACCCAGGCCCTATGATTTCAGAGGAAGTGACCTTATTCATTACACCTAAGAGGAAACAGGAGGCTGGACAGGGTCTCTCAGCTATGAAGTGAAGTGATAAGGATTCAAACCCAGGTCTGTCTGACTCCAAATCCTATTGCTTTTAATTAACTCTCTTCCCTTGTTCTTCTGCCTCACTTGGTGCTCAGTGAACTAAAGTACCTTCTCCTACTTTGCTCCATTGACACTCTACAATGAGAATAAATTTATTAAGCATGTATTGTGGACTATACTGTATGCACTGGTGTTAGATTAATCAGATACATTCCATGCCCTCAGGGAGCTCCTAGCTTAGTACAAGAGACAAACAAATGTTAACAGAGAATTTCAGTAGAAGAAAACAAAGGAAGGTTTTCTGGAATAGGTGACCCCTGATCTGGGTCCTGAAGAAGAACTAGAAATTAGTCAGAAGAAGGATGTTGGGTAAGTATTACAATAGTCCAGGCAGTAGGAACCCCATGAGCAAGAGAACAGAAAAACACATCAGGAACACTGTGGACAGAGGGTATAAACACTACACTAACTGGAGAGAGTAAGTTTTTAATAGAGGAGTGAGAGGAGGAGCATGAGTTTGAAAAGGTAAGCATGTCATGGAGAACATTCACAGCCATGCTAAAAACTGCAAAAAAAAAATATGTTATTTGTCTTGGCACCCTGCCCCATCCTGCTTTCTTTGCATAATGTCACTGGAATAACACAGTAATGAAAGAGAATAATCTAGCCTGCAGATTCTTTGAATATTTGATTAGCTTATGCTATTTCCTGATAACATGCAATGAACAATGTTTCATATCATTGTATCTCAGAGAAGTTATTTACAGTTTTCTTCCACTTTAGTCCTACCATGATTATCAACATAACACCTATATGTCATAATAATTGGGAGAGGTGATTACCAGGACAGATGGAAGGGAACAGCTTACAAAAGTGGCCTTCCGCTGGCTTTCTCCCCTCTCCCCACTTTAGTTTAGTTGTCTGTACTCAAAGATCTCTTGGACCATTTATATCCTGAGATGAACAGCATTGGCCATACAGCATTTTGAAGATCTCATCTGAGAAACCCACTGATATTGGTGCCAGGAATGCTAAGCAGATCTTTTGTGACCTCTTCAGCATCCAACATTAGCGTGAAACTCAAGATTTATATGTCAGGTTTGGCAAAATCATAACATGCCACTCTCAAGAGTCCCTCTTGTACCCATGCCAGTCATTAACAATTGATCACAGCATTCTTTTTCTCTGAGAACAAACTTGACTTTGTGATATTTCAACAGAGTGGGCTTGGTCACCTCTCCAATTAATAAGCTAGAAACATAAAATAAAATGTTCATGTAATCTAAGCAAAGATTCTACTTAACAAAATAGTCTGCCATATTGTTAGCTCCTGAAAGGCTGTGGTCTGTATCTATCTTGTTCACCTATGTAATCCCCATTGACTGGGACATTGCATTGTTGCATAAAATGCATAATTATTTTTTGTTAAACTAACAAATACATAATTAAAAATATAAATAAGAATGAGCATCCCAGAATAACAGAGTAAGAAGCTCAGCATATTCTCTCTCAAACAAACCAACAATAAAACTGGAAAAATTACTGGAAACAACCATTTCAAGTGTGAAAAATGATCAAATGGCATAAAGCAAATTCAGGAGCATTTATTCAAGAAAAATTAGTGATTCCTAATAAGAAAAGTTGAGTCTATGATATTTAAGCTGGGATCTGTTTTCCCCTCTGCTCCTCAGATACAGCTTTGAGGTACAAAACTTTCACACTAGGTAGGGCAAGGCAGACCTTAAAGACTGAAAACTCCCACTCTTTCCAGACCCATGTTACACAGCATTTGTTGTGGGCAAGTAGAGAATACTGCTACATCCAACAGCTTCCATTACCTGTGGCACCTTATTGTGGAAGTTCTAAACAAGGTCATGGCTGGTCATAAGAACTTGCAGCTCTTCAACCCTGCCCAAGAGAGGCTGATTTTACATGGAGCAGAATATGGAAGATCTTAGATGCAAAAACTTCCGTGAAAGCTAAAATTTCAGTGATACTAACATAATTCATAGCAACATACCCCAGAGGTAGAGAAAAATCAGAATCAAGAATTGATAAAATATATTAACTAAAGCGTCTAGTTTTCAACAAAAAATTATGATGCATACAAGTAAAAAAGGAAAATGAGACCCATATACACAAACAACAATGCCCACTTCTGCCACTCGTAGCCAGCAGGACATGCCTGCTAGAGCTTCCAGCCCAGCAGTTCCTCTTCTTTCTGAACTCTGCCAGTGGACACAGCCTCCTGTTATCCAGGGAAACAGAAAAACTGCAGGATAGGTGATTCCACACCCCCCACCACCACTCATAGCCAGGCAACTAGAACTTCCAGCCCAGCAGTCCCACTTCTGTCTGAACTCTGATGGCAGGAACAGCCTCTAGAATATAACCCAACAGCAGGTCAGGCAACTGCACCCAAATCCGCCACTCATAGCCAGGAAATCCATGTCTGATAGAGCTTCCAGCCCAGCATTCCCACATCTGCCTGAACTCTGTGTGTGGCCACAACTTCATGAACCCCCGGAAAGCACCTAGACAGGGGATTAAGTGACCTCACCCCATCCCAGAGCTCTTAGCTGAGCAGGACTTGGTGGTGGCCAAGCAAGGGTGAGCCCTCATTCTCAGATCACTGAGAGAAGTGGAGATACCCAGGTTCATGGGCTGGCAGAGGATTGGGGTGTGCCTTGTTCCACAGGGCCAGCCTGGCAAGGATATGACCTGTCTACCAAGTGTGGTCCCTGCCTAAGGGAGCCCATGGACCAGAACACCTAACAAAAAGTGCGGGCATGGAACCAGTGATCGAAGGGGGCTCCTCCAAGGCCTAGAAGCCATCTAGGTGAGCGAGTCACCTCTCTCCCCCACACCACAGATGACTACTGTCATCTTCGCCAAAACACCAAAGAGCCCTGAAACAGAGTAGGAGGAGCCTATCTGCCTGCTAGCACTCTTAAGCACCACCGATTGGATCTCAGGTCAAAATGCAAACTTAAAACATTTTGCAAGTATGTATCACCCATGAAAACTAAGGAAAAGATCCAGCCAGAAATAAACATTCTGTACAAAGTCATGACCCTTTGAAATATACCCAGAAACAAAGCCAGCTGACTATCCTCAACTTATCTCAGGAGTAAAGAATCATCAACCCTTACACATGAGAAAGAATGAATCCAAGAACTGGCAACTCAAAAAGCCAGTGTTTGCCCTTACCTATAAACGTACACATTAGCCTCCCAGAAATGGTTCTTAACCAGAGTGAGCTGACTGTGGACCTAGAATTTAGAAGCTGGATGACCAGGAAGCTCAGTGAGAATGAGGGGAAAGTTGAAATATAATCCAAGGAATCCAATAAAACAATTCAGTAGCTGAAAGATGAAATATCCATTTTAAGAAAGAACCAAATTAAATTTTTGGAACTGAAAAATTTACTTCAAGATCTCCACAATAGAATCTAAAGCATCAGCAGCAGAAAGATCAAGATGAAGCAAAAATCTCTGAGCTGGAAGACCAGCTTATACAATCCTCTTAGTCAAACAAAAATAAAGAAAAAAGATTTTTGAAAATGAAAAAAATCCTTTGAGAAATATGGGATTATGTAAAGAGACCAAATGTATGACTCATGGTGTTTTCCAAAGAAAAGGAGAGAGAGTAACTTGTAAAACATATTTGAGGATATAGTCCATGAAAATTTCCCCAAACGTCCTAGGGAGGAGGACATACAAATTCAATAAATACACAAACCCCTGTAGATACTACACAAGGTGACAAATCAGAAGGTACATAGTCATCAGATTCACCAAGATGAACTCAAAAGAAAAAATCTTAAAAGTAGCTAAAGAGAAAAATCAGGTTACCTACAAAGTAAACCCCATCAGACTAGTGGCAGAACTCTCTGTAAGAAACCTACAAGTAAGAGATTGGGGGCCTATTTTCAACATTCTTACAGTGAAGAATTTTCAACCAAGAATATCATATTCCATGAAACTGAACTTCATAAGCAAACGAGAAATAAAATTCTTCCCAGACAAGCAAGTACTAAAGGAATTTGTTATTACCAGACCACCGTTACCAGAGTTCCTTAAGAGAGTGCTAAATATGAAAATAAAAGACCAAAACTTGCTTCCTCAAAAATCCACTCAAGCACATGGCCCACAAACAATATAAAGCAGCTATGCAATCAAGTCTAAAAAACAGTCAACAACATGATAACAGGATCAAAATCTCATAAATTAATACTAACCCTGAATGTAAAGGGTCTAAATATACCACTTAAAATGCATAGAGTGGCAAGCTAGATAAAAAGATAAGACCCAACAATCTACTGTCTTCAAGATACCCATTTCAACTGCAATTACACCCACAGGTTCAAAGTAAAAGGATGGAGAAAGATCTATCAAGCAAATAGAAAACAACAACTACAAAAGAGCAGGAGTCATTATTCTCACATTAGATTAACAAATTTTAAACCATCAATGGTCGGGAAAGACAAAGAAGGGTAATACTTAATAATAAAGAGTTCAATTCAGCAAGAAGTCTTAACTATCCTAAACATATACACACCCAATATAGAAGTACCTGGATTCATAAAGGAAGTTCTTCCTAACCAGTGAAAAGATTTAGACAGCCACAAATAATAATGGAGGATTTTAACATCCCGCTCACAGAGTTAGACAGATCACTGAGGCAGAAAACTAAAAGAAATTCTGAATTTAAACTTGACATTTGAACAATTGGACTCAATCGACCTCTACAGAGTACTCCACACAACAACCACAGAATATATATTTTTCTCATCCATACACAGAACATATTCTAAGGTCCACCACGTCCTTGGACATAAAGCAAATCACAATAAATTCAAAGAAATCAAAACCATACCAAGCAGACACTCAGACCATAGTGTAATAAAAGCAGAAATCAATACCAAGATCTCTCAAAATTACCAAAAAATGGAAATTAAACAACTTTCTCCTTAATAACTCTTGGGCAAAAAACAAAATTAAGACAGTAATTAAAAATTACTTTGAAATTTATGAAATAGGAGAGACAGCTTACCAAACCTTTGAGATGCAGTTAAAGCAGTGATAAGAGACAAATTTGTAGTGCTAAACACCTTCATCAAGAGGTTAGAAAGACATCAAATTAACAACCTAAAGACACAGTCAGATAAACAATAAAAAAAACATCCAACTCCGAATAAAGTAGAATAAACAACTAAATCAGAGCACTGAGCTAAATTGAGACCTAAAAAGCCATACAAAAGATCAATGAAAACAAGTGTTGCTCCTTCAAAAGAATAAACAAGATTGATATACCATTAGCTAAACTAACAAGGAATAATAATAAAAAAAGATCCAAATGAGCACAATGAGAAATGACAAAGATGACATTACAACTGATTCCACAGAAATAGAAAAGTTCCTTAGAGACTATACAGAACACCTTTGTGAACACAAGTTAGAAAATATAGATACAATGGATAAACTCCTAGAAGCACACAACCTCCCAAGATAGAATCAGGGATAAAAGTGAAGACATGAACAGATAAATAACAAGTTCAGAAATTGAATCACTAACAAAAAAACTTACCAACAAAAAAGAGCCCAGGACCGTGCACTCATGGCCAAATTCTACCAGACATATAAGGAAAAACTGATACCAATCCTACTCACACTTTCCCAAGAAAGTCGAAGAGGAGTCTTCTCCCTAATGCATTCTATGAATCCAGAACCATTCTGATACCAAAATCTGGCACAGACAAAATGTAAAGTAAAATAAAATAAAAAATTCAAGTCAATATCCATGATGAACATGGTTGCAAAAATTCTTAAGAAAATAATAGCAAACTAAATCCACCAGCACATCAAAAAATTAATCCACCACAGTCATGCAAGCTTTATTTCTGGGATGCAAGGTTGATTCACCATACACAAATCAATAAATGTGATACACCAAATAAACAGAATCAAAAGCAAAAACTATATGATCATCTCAATTGATACACAAAAAGCCTATAATATAATCCAACATCCCTTAATGACAAAAGCCCTCAGCAGATTAAGCATTAAAGTAACTTACCTAAAAATAGTAAAAGCCATCTATAACAAACCCACAGCCAACATAATACTGAATGAGCAAAAACTGGAACAGTTCCCCTTGGGAACTGGACCAAGACAAGTATGCCCACTTTCACCACTCCTATTCAATATAGTACTGGAAGTACTAGCCAGCGCAGTGAAGAAAGGGAATAAATAAAAGGCACCCAAATAAAAAGAGAGAAAATCAAACTCTCTCTCTTTACTGATATGATTCAATACCTAGAAAACCCTAAAGACTCTGCTAAGTCTCCTGGAACTGATAAATGACTTCAGTAAAATTTTAATATACTAAACCAATGTACAAAAATCACTAACTTTTTTTACACCAATGTTGTTCCAGGTGAGAATCAAATGAAGAACAGAATTCCATTTACAATAGCCACAAAAAAAAGGAATATCTAGGAACCCATCTAACCAATAAGGTAAAGATCTTTACAAGCAGAACTACAAAACACAGCTAAAAGAAATCAGAGATAACACAAATAAATGGGAAAATATTTCATGCTCATATATTGGAAGAATCCACATAGTTAAAATGGCCATACTGCCCAAAGCAATCAGATTCAACACTATTCAACACTATTACAGATTCAACACTATTCCTATCAAAATATCAATGCCATTTTTACAAAATTTGACAAAATTATTTTTAAATTCATTTGGAACAAAAAAAAAAGAGCCTCAACAGCTAAAGCAATATTAATCAAAAAGAACAAATACAGAAGCATCACATTGCCCAACTTCCAAATGTACTATAAGGCTACAATAATCAAAACAGCATGGTACTGCTGCAAAAAAAGACACATAGACCAAGGAAACAGAATTGAGAACCCAGAAATAAACCTGCCGCCTACAACCAACTGATCTTCAACAAAATGAGCAAAAGTAAGCAATGGAGGAAAGGACTCTCTATTCAATAAATGGTACTATAATAGTTTGCCTGCCATATGCAGAAGAATGAAACTGGATCTCTACCTGTCACCATATATGAAAATTAACCTAAAGTAGATTAAATATTTAAATGTAAGACCTCAAACTATAAAAATATTGACAGATAGCTGGGCAGGTGCCCTGTAATCCCAGCTACTCAGGAGGCTGAGGCAGGAGAATCACTTGAACCCAGGAGGCAGAGATTGCAGTGAATCGAGATGGCACCACTGCACTCCAACCTGGGTGACAGAGCAAGACTCCATCTAAAAAAAAAAAAAAACCTAGAAGAAAACCTAGGAATATGGATGTCAGATGGCTGAATAGGAACAGCAGCTTCAGTCTGCAGTTCCCAGTGAGACCAAAGCAGAAGGGGGGTGATTTCTGCATTTGCAATTGAGGTAACCTAATCATCTCGCTGGGACTGGTTAGGCAGTGGGTGCAGACCATGGAGGGCGAGCAGAAGCAATGTTGGGCATTGCCTTACCCGGGAAGTGCAAGGAGCAGTGGACCTCCATTCCCTAGCCAAGGAAAGCCATGAGGGACTGGGATATCCAGCCCAGTTACTATGCTTTTCCCACAGGTTTGCAATCCACAGAACAGGAGATTCCTTCTTGTGCCTACACCACCAGGGACCTGGGTTTGAAACACAAAACTGGGAGGCTGTTTGGGCAGTCACTGAGCTAGCTGCAAGAGTTGTTTTCTTGTTGTTTCCCAGTGGCACCTGGAAGTCCACTGAGACAAAACCGTTCACTCCCCTGGAAAGAGGGAAAGGGGGCTGAAGCCAGGGAGCCAAGTGGTCTCGCTCAGTGGTTCCCACTCCCACGGAGGCAAGCAAGCTAAGAACCACTGGCTTGAAATTCTCACTGCCAGCACAGGAGCCTGAAGTCAACCTGGGACGATTTAGCTTGGTGGAGGGAGGGGCATCCGCCATTACTGAGGCTTGACTAGGTAGTTTTCCCCTGAGAGTGCTAACGAGGCCTGGAAATACAGACTGAACGGAACTCAACACAGCATGGCAAAAGCAGCTGTGGCTAGACTGCCTCTTCAGATTCCTCCTCACTGGGCAGGGCATCTCTGAAAGAAAGGCAGCAGCCCCAGGAAGGGGCTTATAGATAAATCTTTCATTTCCCTGGGGCAGAGCACCTGGGGGGAAAGGGTGGCTATGGGCACAGCTTCAGTGAACTTAAATATTTCTGCCTGCTGGCTCTGAGGAGAGCAGCAGATCCTGACAAGGGGGTTTCTCCCAGCACAGTGCTCGAGCTCTGCTAAGGGAGAGACTGCTTCCTCATGTGGGTCCCTAAACCTTGTGCCTCGTGACTGGGAGAGACTTCCCAACAGGGTTTGACAGACACCTCATACAGGAGAGCTCTGGCTGGCATAAAGCCAGTGCCTCTCTGGGATTGAGCTTCCAGAGGAAGAAGCAGGCAGCAATCTTTGCTGTTCTGCAGCCTCTGCTGGTTATACCCAGACAAATAGGTTCTGGAGTGTAACTCCAACAAACTTCAGCATACCTGCAGAAGAGGGGCCTGTCTGCTAAAAGAAAAACTAACAAAAAGAAAGCAACAACATCAACATCAGCATAAAGAAACCCTTACAAAACCCCATCCAAAGGTCATCAGCCTCAAAGATCAAAGGTAGATAAATCCACTAAAATGAAGAAGAAACAGCACAAAAATGCTGAAACTTCCAAAAACAAGAATGCCTCTTCTCCTCCAAGTGATCTCAAATCCTCTCCAGCAAGGGCATAAAAATGCATGGAGAATGAGTTTGACGAATTGACAGGAGTAGGCTTCAGAAGGTGGGTAATAACAAACTCATCTGAGCTGAAGAGGCATGTTCTAAAGCAATGCAAGGAATGCGTAAAGACAAGATTAGAGAAAAAAGAATGAAAAGGAATGAAAAAAGCCTTCAAGAAATATGGAACTATTTGCAAAGAATGAACCTATGATGGATTGGGGTCCCTGAAAGTGATGGGGAGAATGGAACCAAGTTGGACAACACACTTCTGGATATATTATCCAGGAAAACTTCCCCAACCTAGCAAGACACACCAACATTCAAATTCAGGAAATACTGAGAATACCACTAAAATATTCCTCAAGAAGAGCAACCCCAAGACATGTAATCATCAGATTCTCCAACGTTGAAAGGCTGGAATAAATGTTAAGGGCAGCTATAGAGAAAGGTCAGGTTACCTACAAAGGGAAACCCACCAGACTAACAGCAGATGTCTCTGTGGAAACCCTACAAGCCAGAAGAGAGTGGGGGCCAGTATTCTCAAAGAAAATAATTTTTAACTCAGAATTTCTTATCCAGCCAATCTAAGCTTCATAAGCAAATGAGAAATGCTGAGGGATTTTGTAACCACCAGGCCTGCCTTACAAGAGATCCTGAAGAAATCACTAAATATGGAAAGGAAAAACTGGTACTAGCCACTGCAAAAACACACCAAAATATAAAGACCAATGGCACTATGAAGAAACATCATCAACTAACGTGCAAAATAACTAGCTAGCATCATGATGACAGAATCAGTTTCACACACAACAATATTAACCTTAAAGGTAAATGAGCTAAAAGCCCCAATTGAAAGACACAGACTGGTAAATTGGAAAAAGAGTCAAGACCCATCAGTGTGCTGTATTCAGGGGACCCATCTCACATGCAAAGACACACGTAGGCTCAAAATAAAGGGATGGAGGAATATTTACCAAATAAATGGAAAGCAAAGGAAAGCAGGGGTTTCAATCCTAGTCTCTGATAAAACAGACTGCAAACCAACAATGACCAAAAAAGACAAAGAAGGGCATTACATAATGGTAAAATGATCAATGTAAAAAGAAGAGTTAACTATCCTAAACATATATGCACCCAATACAGGAGCACCAGATTACTTAAAAAAAAAAGTTCTCAGAGATCTACAAAAAGACTTAGACTCCCACACAATAATAGTGGGAGAATTTAACACCCAACTGTCAATATTAGATGGATCAATGAGGCAGAAATGTAACAAGGATATTCAGGACTTGAACTCAGCTCTGGACCAAGCAAACCTAATAGACATCTACAGAACTCTCTACCCCAAATCAACAGAATATACATTCTTCCTAGCACCACATAGCACTTATCCTAAAATTGACCACATAATTGGAAGTAAAACACTCCTCAGCAAATGCCAAAGAATGGAAATCATAACAAAGTCTCACAGAACACAGTGCAATCAAATTAGTTCTCAGGATTAAGAAACTCACTCAAAACCACACAACTACATGGAAACTCAGCAATCTGCTCCTGAATGACTACTGGGTAAATAAAAAAATTAAGGCAGAAATAAATAAGTTCTTTGAAACCAACGAGAACCAAGACAGAACATACCAGAATCTCTGGGACACAGCTAAAGCAGTGTTAAGAGGGGCATTTATAGCACTAAAATGCCAAAATCAGAAAGTGGGAAAGATCTAAAATCAACACCCTAACATCACAATTATAAGAACTAGAGAAGAAAGAGCAAACAAATTCAAAGGCAATCAGAAGACACAAAATAAGATCAGAGCAGAATTGAAGGAGATAAAGACACAAAAAATCTCTTCAAAAAAAAAATCAATGAATACAGGAGCTGGTTTTTCAAAAAGATTAACAAAATACATAGACCACTTGCCAGACTAATAAAGAAGAAAAGAGAGAAGAATCAAATAGACACAATAATAAATGATAAAGGGAATATCACCACTGATCCCAAAGAAATAAAACTACCACCAGAGAATACTATAAACACCTCTATGCAAATAAACTAGAAAATCTAGAAGAAATGGATAAATTCCTGGACACATACACCCTCCCAAGACTAAACCAGGAAGAACTTGAATCCCTGAATAGACCAATAACAAGTTCTGAAATTAAGGCAGTAATTAATAGCCTACAAAAAAAGCCCAGGACCAGACGTATTCACATCAGGATTCTACCAGAGATACAAAGAGAAGTTGGTACTATTCCTTCTGAAATGATTCCAAAGAATAGAAAAAGAGGGATTCCTCCCTAACTCATTTTATGAGGCCAGCATTGTCCTGATTCCATAACCTGAAGGAGACACAACAAAAACAGAAAATTTCAGGCCAGTATTCCTGATGAAAATCGATGCAAAATTTCTCAATAAAATACTGGCAAACCGAATCCACCTGCACATCAAAAAGCTTATCCACCACAATGAAGTTGGCTTCATAACTGGGATGTAAGTCTTGTTCAACATACGCAAATCGATAAACATAACCCATCACATAAAGAGAACCAATGATAAAAAACACATGATTATCTCAATAGATGCAGAAAAAGCCTTCAATAAAATTCAACACTGCTTCATTCTAAAAACTCTAAATAAACTAGTTATTGATGGAATTTATCTCAAAATAATAAGCGCTATTTTTGATAACCCATAGCCAATATCATATCAAATAGGTAAAAGCTGGAAGCATTCCCTTTAACAACCAACACAAGACAAGGATGCCGTCTCTCACCATTCCTATTCAACATAGTATTGGAAGTTCTGGCCAGGCCAATCTGAGAAGAGAAAGAAATAAAGTCTATTCAAATAGGAAGAGAGGAAGTCAAATTGTCTCTGTATGCAGATGACATGATTGTATATTTAGAAAACCCCATCATCTCAGCCCCAAAACTCTTTAAGCTGATAAGCAAGTTCAGCAGTTTCATGATACAAAATCAGTGTGCAAAAATCACAAGCACTCCTATACACCAATAACAGACAAGCAGGGAGCCAAATCATGATTGAACTCCTATTCACAATTGCTACAAAGAAAATTTAAAAACCCAGGAATACAACTTACAAGGGACGTGAAGGATCTCCTCAAGAAGAACTACAAACCACTGCTCAAGGAAATAAGAGAGGACACAAACAAATGAAAAAACATTCCATATTGATGGATAGGAAGAATCAATATCATGAAAATGGCCATACCGCCCAAAGTAATTTATAGATTCATTTCTATTCCCATCAAGGTATTAGTGACTCTCTTCACAGAACTAGAAAAAACTAATTTAAATTTCATATGAAAGAAAAGAAAGAGCCCATATAGCCAAGAAAACCCTAAAAAAAAAGACCAAATCTGGAGGCATCATGCTACCTGACTTTAAACTATATTACAAGGCTACAGTAACCAAAACATCATTGTATTGGCACCAAAACAGATATATAGACCAATAGAACAGAACAGAGGTTTTAGAAGTAAGATCACACTTCTATAACCATCTGATCATCAACAAACCTGACAAAAACAAGCAATGAGGAAATAATTACCTATTTAATAAATGGTGCTGGGAAAACTGGCTAAGCAGACACTTCTCAAAAAAAGACATTTATCTGGCCAACAAACATGAAAAAAAGCTCATCATCACTGGTCATTAGAGAAATGCAAATCAAAACCACAATGAGATACCATCTCACCCCAGTTAGAATGGTGATCATTAAAAAGTCTGGAAACAACTGTTGCTGGTGAGGATGTGGAGAAATAGGAATGCTTTTACACTGATGGTGGAAGTGTAAATTATTTCAACCATTTTGGAAGGTAGTATGGCAATCCCTCAAGGATCTAGAACCAGAAATACCATTTGACCTAGCAATCCCAGTACAGGGAATATACCCAAAGGATTATAAATCGTTATACTATAAAGACACATCCGCACATATGTTTATTGCAGCACTATTTACACTAGCAAAAATTTGGAACCAACCCAAATGCCCATCAATGATAGATTGGATAAGGAAAATATTGCACATATACACCATAAAATACTATGCAGCCATAAAAATGAATAAGTTCATGTCCTTTGTAGGGACATGGATGAAGCTGGAAACCATAATCCTCAGCAAACTAACACAGGAACAGAAAACCAAACACTGCATGTTTTACTCAAAAGTGAGAGTTGAACAATAAGAAGACACAGACACAGGGATGGGAACATCACATACTGTGGCCTATTATGGCATTGGGGGAAAGGGGAGCAAGAGCATTAGGATAAATACCTAATGTATGCGGGGCTTAAAACCTAGATGATGGGTTGACAGGTGCAGCAAACCACCATAGCAAATGTGTGTATACCTGTGTAACAAACCTGCACATTCATCACATGCATCCCAGAACTTAAAAAAAAGAAAGTAATTTTAAAAAGAAAGAAAACCTAGTAAATACTTTTCTTGACATGGTCTTTGGCAAATAATTTATGGCCAAGTTCCTAACAGCAGTTGCAAAAAAAAAAAAAAAAAAAAACTGACAAAGGAGACCTAATTATCAAAAAAAATTGACAAGTGAGACCTTCTGTGCAATAAAATAAATTACCAACAGAATCAACTAACAGGTAACAGAATAGGAGAAAATATTTGCAAACTATGCATCCAACAAAGGTCTTGTATCCAGAACTTACAGAAAACTTAAACAAATGAACACGCAAAAAAGAAACCACCTGAACAACCACATGTTGGGTACTATGTTTATCACCTGGAAGATAGGATCACTAGAACCTCAAGCCACAGCATCATACAATTTACCCATGTAACAAACCCGCATGATGTATACCATTTAATATATAATTAAAGTTGAAATTAACAAAAAAAAACAATGACAACAAAAACAAAATCAGGCAATAGAATCATTCTTTTATCTTGGACTTACAAGACAAATAATACAATGTGGATATTTAAGGATATTCAGACAACTAAAGAAAACCATGTTCAAAGAATCAAAAGATGGAATGATGACAGTGTTTTATTAAATAGAGACTATCATTGAAGAGATGAAACTTATTTGAAAGAAAAAGCAAATAGAAATTTTGAAGCTGAAAATTAATTTAAATTAAAATTCACTAGAGGAGCTCAACATTATGTTTTAAATGGAAGAAGAAAGAGGAAAGTATCAGCAGGCTTAATGATAGATCAGTTGGCATAATTTAATCTAATGAACAGAGAGAAAAGCAAAAGAATAAAAATAAACAGAGTCTCAGGGACCTTTGTGATACCCATCAAGCATACTAATCTATGCATATGGAGAGTTCCAGAATGGGAGATGAGTAAGAAAAGATGAATCAAAAAAATGTTTGAGGACATTATATCTAAAAATGTGATGAAGTTAACAAACTCTAAGTAGGATAAATGCAAAGATATCCACCCTAAATAAATGAAAAATTTAAAAGTAGCAAAGAAAAATAATCTATCAACTAGAAAGAAACCACAATAACAATGATTGATGAGTTATCAGAAACAAGGAAGCCAGAAGACAGTGAGATGACATTTTTAAAATAATAAAAGACAGTCAACCAAGACTCTTATATTTCACAGAAGAATCTTTCAGATGTTAAGACAAAATAAAAACCTTTGCAGATAAACTAAAACTGAAAGAGAATTTTGTTGCTAGGAGATCATCTTTACAAGAAATACTACAGGAAGTTTGTCTTGGTGAAAGCAAGTGACACCAGACAATAATTCAAAGTCATATGAAAAAAGAAGGAGCTCTGGTGAAGGTAATTACAAAAGACATTATAATTACAAATTTCTTATTATTTCTTCTGTTGGTTTTAAAAATATTACCCAAAACAATTATAAAATGGTATGTTTTGATTTATATATAAATTTAATATATATGACAGCAATAGCACAAAGGAATGGAGAAGGAATAAAGCTGTATTGTAGCAAGAAAATGACACCCGACCATAACTGAAATCCAAAAATGGAGTGAAGACTACTGGAAATGGTAAGCAGGTTAATGCAAAAGATTCTACAAATGTACTTTCCTCTTTTTTCTTAGCTTCTTTCATACACACGCACACATAAACACACACACATACATTATATAAAGCAAAAGCTATAGCATTGTATTGTTGGATTATCTCTCTCTCTTTCTCTCTCTCTCTATATATATATACCCACACACACATAGTATATATAATAACACAGAAAACGATTAGAGAATGCAGCTATTTTGCAGCAAACTTTTTGTATTATACTGTAAAGTAGTTAATAGATTCTGAAGAGTTAAGATGGCTGTTTTAATCCATAAATCAGTTTCTAAAAATACCTCAAAATATAGCCTAACAACTCAAAACTAATTAAACTAATATACTGGAAAAGTATATATATGTACATATATTAAGATGATATACTGGAAAAGTGTATATATATATATATATATATGCAAATAGACTAGAAAATCTAGAAGAAATGGATAAATTCCTCAACAAATACACCCTCCCAAGACTAAACCAGGAAGAAGTTGAATCTCTGAATAGACCAATAACAGGCTCTGAAATTGTGGCAATAATCAATAGCTTACCAACCAAAAAGAGTCCAGGACCTGATGGGTTCACAGCCAAATTCTACCAGAGGTACAAGGAGGAATTGGTACCATTCCTTCTGAAACTATTCCAACAGATAGAAAAGAGGGAATCCTCCCTAACACATTTTATGAAGCCAGCATCATCCTGATACCAAAGCCTGGCAGAGACATAACCAAAAAAGAGAATTTCAGACCAATGTCCTTGATGAACATTGATGCAAAAATCCTCAATAAAATACTGGCAAACCGAATCCAGCAGCACATCAAAAAGCTTATACACCATGATCAAGTGGGCTTCATCCCTGGGATGCAAGGCTGGTTCAACATATGCAAATCAATACATGTAATCCAGCATATAAACAGAACCAAAGACAAAAACCAGATGATTATCTCAATAGATGCAGAAAAGGCCTTTGACAAAATTCAACAACCCTTCATGCTAAAAACTCTCAATAAATTAGGTATTGATGGGACGTATCTCAAAATAATAAGAGCTACCTATGACAAACCCACAGCCAATACCATACTGAATGGGCAAAACCTGGAAGCATTCCCTTTGAAAACTGGCACAAGACAGGGATGCTGTCTCTCACCACTCCTATTCAACATAGTGCTGGAAGTTCTGGCCAGAGCAATCAGGCAGGAGAAGGAAATAAAGGGTATTCAATTAGGAAAAGAGGAAGTCAAATTGTCCCTGTTTCCAGCTGACATGATTCTATATCTAGAAAACCCCATGGTCTCAGCCCAAAATCTCCTTAAGCTGATTAGCAACTTCAGCAAAGTCTCCGGATAACAAAATCAATGTACAAAAATCACAAGCATTCTTGTACACCAATCACAGGCAAACAGAGAGCCAAATCATGAGTGAACTCCCATTCACAATTGCTTCAAAGAGAATAAAATACCTAGGAATCCAACTTACAAGGGATGTGAAGGACCTCTTCAAGCAGAACTACAAACCACTGCTCAATGAAATAAAAGAGGATACAAACAAATGGAAGAACATTCCATGCTCATGGGTTGGAAGAATCAATATTGTGAAAATGGCCATACTGCCCAAGGTAATTTATAGATTCAATGCCATCCCCATCAAGCTACCAATGACTTTCTTCACAGAATTGGAAAAAACTACTTTAAAGTTCATATGGAACCAAAAAAGAGCCCGCATCGCCAAGTCAATCCTAAGCCAAAAGAACAAAGCTGGAGGCATCACGCTATCTGACTTCAAACTATACTACAAGGCTACACTAACCAAAACAGCATGGTTCTGGTACCACAACAGAGACATAGATCAATGAAACAGAACAGAGTCCTCAGAAATGATGCCGCCTATCTACAACTATCTGATCTTTCACAAACCTGACAAAAAGAAGCAATGGGGAAAGGATTCCCTATTTAATAAATGGTGCTGGGAAAACTGGCTAGCCATATGTAGAAATCTGAAACTGGATCTCTTCCTTACACCTTATAAAAAAATTAATTCAAGATGGATTAAAGACTTAAATGTTAGACCTAAAACCATTAAAATCCTACAAGAAAACCTAGGCAATACCATTCAGGACATAGGCATGGGCAAGGACTTCATGTCTAAACCACCAAAAGCAATGGCAACAAAAGCCAAAATTGACAAATGGGATCTAATTAACCTAAAGAGCTTCTGCACAGCAAAAGAAACTACCATCAGAGTGAACACGCAACCTACAGAATGGGAGAAAATTTTTGCAACCTACTCATCTGACAAAGGGCTAATATCCAGAATCTACAATGAACTCAGACAAATTTACAAGAAAAAAACAAACAACCCTATCAAAAAGTGGGTGAAGGATATGAACAGACACTTCTCAAAAGAAGACATTTACGTAGCCAAAAAACACATGAAAGAAATGCTCATCATCACTGGCCATCAGAGAAATGCAAATCAAAAGCACAGTGAGATACCATCTCACACCAGTTAGAATGGCCATCATTAAAAAGTCAGGAAACAACAGGTGCTGGAGAGGATGTGGAAAAATAGGAACACTTTTACACTGTTGGTGGGACTGGAAACTAGTTCAACCATTGTGGAAGTCAGTGTGGCGATTCCTCAGGGATCTAGAACTAGAAATACCATTTGACCCAGCCATCCCATTACTGGGTATATACCCAAACGACTATAAATCATGCTGCTATAAAGACACATGCACACGTATGTTTATTGCGGCACTATTCACAATAACAAAGAGTTGGAACCAACCCAAATGTCCAACAACGATAAACTGGATTAAGAAAATGTCACACATATACACCATGGAATACTATGCAGCCATAAAAAATGATGAGTTCATGTCCTTTGTAGGGACATGGATGAAACTGGAAACCATCATTCTTGGTAAACTATCACAAGGACAAAAAACCAAACACCACATGTTCTCACTCATAGGTGGGAATTGAACAATTTGAACTCCTGGACACAGGAAGGGGAACATCACATTCCGGGGACTGTTGTGGGGTGGGGGGAGGGGGGAGGGACAGCATTAGGAGATATACCTAATGCTAAATGACAATTTAATGGGTGCAGCAAAACAACATGGCACATGGATACATATGTGACAAACCTGCACATTGTGCACATGTACCCTAAAACCTAAAGTATAATAATAAAAAAAAAAAATAAAAAATATATAAAATAAAACAAAAGTTCGTAAAAGAGAAACAGAAAAAAACATGAGGCATATAGAAAACATGTAGCAAATCAGGTATATAAATACAACAATTTCAGTAATAACATTAAATTTGAAGGAATAAACACTCCAAAAGGCAGACATGCCAGGCTGGATGCAAAAAATCAAGGATCAACAGTATGCTATATACAAAGGACACAATTAAGATTCAAATAGATTGAAACTAAAAGGATGGGAAAAGATATTTCCTATCTATTATTTTCCCCACTTGAGATATTAGAAAGCAGTCAGCAGTCTCCACAGAGTGTGTATACACAAGGCTTCTATTGAAAGGCAAAAGATACAGGGCAGTGAAAGTCTAAGAATGCAGACAAGCATTAAGGGTGTGAAATAAATACATTGTAGGCAACCATTGTGGATGTAGGATTGATTCCATAATGCAAGATCCCTATGAGCCCTAATCACATGCACAGATCATGCTGAATCTTGAGCTTTAATAATCAAGATTTGTACAAGGAATCTTGGCTTATAGAGGTCTCAGAGACAAGCTCTCCAGAGGTGGTTTTGCTGCTGTTGTTTTTGTTATTGATGATGATGATTTTTGTTACCTTCGCCACATAATTAAGATAGACTTCTCAAACAAGTTTCAATCTATTATTTAATAAGTTGAGTTGGGTTCCAAGATGGCCAAATAGGAACAGCTCCAGTCCACAGCTCCCAGCATGAGTGATACAGAAGACAGGGGATTTCTGCATTTCCAACTGAGGTACCAGGTGCATCTCACTGGGAACTGTCGGACAGTGGGTGCAGGACAGTGGGTGCAGTGCAACGAGTGTGAGCTGAAGCACGGCAAGGCATCGCCTCTCCTGGGAAGTGCAAGGGGTCAGGGAATTCCCTTTCCTAGTCAAAGAAAGTGGTGACAGATGGCACCTTGAAAATCGAATCACTCCCACCATAATACTGCACTTTTCCAACAGTCTTAGCAAAGGGCACACCAGGAGATTATATCCTGCACCTGGCTCAGAGGATCCTACACCCACGGAGCCACACTCATTGCTAGCCCAGCAGTCTGAGATCAAACTGTAAGGTGGCAGTGAGGCTGGGGGAGGGATGTCCACCATTGCTGAAGCTTGAGTAGGTAAACAAAGCAGCCGAGAAGCTTGAACTGGGTGGAGCCCACCACAGCTCAAGGAGGCTTGCCTGCCTCTGTAGACTCCACCTCTGGGGGCAGGGCATAGCCAAACAAAAGGCAGCAGAAACCTCTGCAGACTTAAATGTCCCTGTCTGACAGTTTTGAAGAGAGTAATGGTTCTCTCAGCACAGAGTTTGAGATCCGAGAATGGACAGACTGCCTCCTCAAGTGGGTCCCTGACCTCCAAGTAGCCTAACTGGAAGGCACCCCCCAGTAGGGGCAGACTGACACCTCACACAGCTGGGTACCCCTCTCAGATGAAGCTTCCAGAGGAACGATCAGGCAGCAACATTTGCTGTACAGCAATATTTGCTGTTCCACAGCCTCCGTTGCTGACACCCAGGAAAACAGGGCCTGGAGTGGACCGCCAGCAAACTCCAACAATCCTGCAGCTGAGGGTCCACACTGTTAGAATGAAAACTAACAAAGAGAAAGGACATCCACACCAAAACCCCATCTGTCGGTCACCATCATCAAAGACAAAAACTAGATAAAACCACAAAGATGCAGAAAAAACGGAGGAGAAAAGCTGAAAATTCTAAAAATCAGAGCATCTCTCCCCCTCCAAAGGAACGCAGCTCCTCAACAGCAATGGAACAAAGCTGGACGGAGAATAACTTTGATGAGTTGAGAGAAGAAGGCTTCAGATGATTAAACTTCTCCAAGATAAAGGAGCAAGTTCGAACCCAATGCAAATAAGTTAAAAACATTGAAAAAAGATTAGATGAATGGTTAACTAGAATAACCAGTGTAGAGAAGTCCTTAAATGACCTGATGGAGCTGAAAACCATGGCACAAGAATGACACGATGAATGCACAAGCTTCAGTAGCTGATTTGATCAAACGGAAGAAAGGATATCAGTGATTGAAGATTAAATGAATAAAATGAAGTGAGAACACAAGTTTGGAGAAAAAAGAGTAAAAAGAAATGAACAAAGCCTCCAAGAAATATGGGACTATGTGAAAAGACCAAATCTATGTCTCATTGGTGTACCTGAAAGTGATGAGGAGAATGGAACCAAGTTGGAAAACACTCTGCAAGATATTTTCCAGGAGAACTTCCCCAACCTAGCAAGGCAGGCCAACATTCAAATTCAGGAAATACCAAGAACCCCACAAAGATACTCCTCGAGAAGAGCAACTCCAAGTCACATAATTGTCAGATTCACCAAAGTTGAAATGAAGGAAAAAATGTTAAGGGCAGCCAGAGAGAAAGGTCGGGTTATTCACAAAGGAAAGCCCATCAGACTAACAGCTGATCTCTCAGCAGAAACTCTACAAGCCAGAAGAGAGTGGGGGCCAATATTCAACATTCTTAAAGAAAAGAATTTTCAACCCAGAATTTCATATCCAAACAAACTAAGGTTCATAAGTGAAGGAGAAATAAAATCCTTTACAGACAAGCAAATGCTGAGAGATTTTGTCACCACCAGGCCTGCCCTACAAGATCTCCTGAAGGAAGCACTAAACGTGGAAAGGAACAACTGGTACCAGCCACTGCAAAAACATGCCAAGTTGTAAAGACCATCAAGGCTAGGAAGAAACTGCATCAACTAACGAGCAAAATAACAAGCTAACATCATAATGAGAAGATCAAATTCACACATACCAATATTAACCTTAAATGTAAATAGGCTAAATGCTCCAATTAAAAGACACAGACTGGCAAATTGGATACATAGTCAAGACCAATCAGTGTGCTGTATTCAGGAGACCCATCTCACGCTCAGAGGCACACATAAGCTCAAAATAAAGGGATGGAGGAAGACCTACCAAGCAAATGGAAAACAAAAAAAGGCAGGGGTTGCAATCCTGGTCTCTGATAAAACACACTTTAAACCAACAAAGATCAAAAGAGACAAAGGCCATTACATAATAGAAAAGTGATCAAGTCAACAAGAAGAGCTAGCTATCTTAAATATATATGCAGCCAATGCAGGAGCACCCAGATTCATAATGCAAGTCATGAGAGACCTACAAAGAGACTTAGACTCCCACACAATAATAATGGGAGATTTTAACACCCTACTGTCAACATTAGAAAGATCAATGAGACAGAAAGTTAACAAGGATATCAAGAATTGAACTCAGCTCTGCACCAAGCAGAACTAATATACATCTACAGAACTCTTCACCCCAAATCAACAGAATATACATTCTTTGCAGCACCACACCTCACCTATTCCAAAATTGACCACATGGTTGGAAGTAAAGCACTCCTCAGTAAATGTAAAAGAACAGAAATTTTAACAAACTGTCTCTCAGACCACAGTGCAATCAAACTAGAACTCAGGATTAAGAAACTCACTCAAAACCAGTCAGCTACATGGAAACTGAACAACCTCCTCCTGAATGACTACTAGGTACATAACAAAATGAAGGCAGAAATAAAGATGTTCTTTGAAGCCAATGAGAACAAAGACACAAAATACCAGAATCTCTGGGACACATTCAAAGCAGTGTGTAGAGGGAAATTTATAGCACTAAATGCCCACAAGAGAAAGCAGGAAAGATCCAAAATTGACACCCTAATATCACAATTAAAAGAACTAGAGGAGCAAGAGCAAACACATTCAAAAGCTAGCAGAAGGCAAGAAATAACTAAGATCAGAGAAGAACTGAAGGAGATAGAGATACAAAAAAACCCTTTAAAATATCAATGAATCCAGGAGCTGGTTTTTTGAAAAGATCAACAAAATTGATAGACTGCTAGCAAGACTAATAAAGAAGAAAAGAGAAGAATCAAATAGACGCAATAAAAAATGATAAAGGGGATATCACCACCAATCTCACAGAAATACAAACTACCATCAGAGAATACTGTAAGCACCTCTACACAAATAAACTAGAAAATCTAGAAGACATGGATAAATTTCTGGACACATACACCCCCCCAAGACTAAACCAGGAAGAATTTGAATCCCTGAATAGACCAATAACCAGCTCTGAAATTGAGGCAATAATTAATAGCCTAGCAACCAAAAAAAGTCCAGGAGCAGACGGATTTGCAGCCAAATTCTACCAGAGGTACAAGGAGAAGCTAGTACCATTCCTTCTGAAACTATTCCCATCAATAGAAAAAGAGGGAATCCTCCCTAACACATTTTATGAAGCCAGCATCTTCCTAATACCAAAGCCTGGCAGAGACACAACAAAAAAAGAGAATTTTAGACCAATATCCCTGATGAACATCATTGCAAAACTCCTCAATAAAATACTGGCAAACCGAATCCAGCAGCACATCAAAAAGCTTAACCACCATGATCAAGTGGGCTTCATCCCTGGGATGCAAGGCTGGTTCAACATACGCAAATCAATAAACATAATCCAGCATATAAACAGAACCAAAGACAAAAACCACATGATTATCTCAATAGATGCAGAAAATGCCTTCGACAAAATTCAACAGCCCTTCATGCTAAAAACTCTCAATAAATTAGGTATTAATGGAATGTAAGTCAAAATAATAAGAGCTATTTATAACAAACTCACAGCCAATATCATACTGAATGGGCAAAAACTGGGAGCATTCCCTTTGAAAACTGGCACAATTTTCTCTAGATTTTCTAGGTTGTGTACATAGAATTGTCCATATTAGTCCCTGATTGTCTTTGGTATTTCTATGGCATAAGTTGTAATATCACCTTCACCATTTCTGATTGTGCTTATTTGAATCTTCTCTGTTTCTTGTTTGTTTTTTGATTAGTCAGGCTAGGGGTCTGTCGGGTTTTTTTCTAATGCTTTCAAAGAACTAAATTTTCTTTCATTAATCCTTTTTAGCTTTTTTTTTTTTTGGTCTCAATCCTATTTAGTTAATCCTGGCCTTGTTATTTCTTTTCTTCTGCTAGCTTTGGGTTTGGTTTGTTCATGTTTTTATATTTCCTGAAGATGTGAATTAGATTGTTAATTTTAGAGCTCTCTCTCCTTTTCCTGTAGGCATTTAATGCTATAAACTTCCCTTTTAGCACTTTTTTGCTGTGTTGTAGATGTTTTGTTATATTGTGTCTGTTTTCATACGCTTCAATTTTTTTTAATTTCTGCCTTAATTTCATTGTTCACCCCAAAGTTATTTAAGAATAAGTTGTTTAGTTTCCATGTATTAGCATAGTTTTGAGAGTTTTTCTTGTTATTGCTTTCTAAATTTATTCCACTGTGGTCTGAGAAGAGACTTGATATTATTTTACCTTTTTGAATGCGTTGAGACTTGCTTTCTGGCCAAGCATATGGTCAATTTTGGAGAATGTTCCATGCACAAGTGAGAAGAATGTATATTCTGTGGTTGTAGGGTATGCTATAGTGTAAATGTCTACTAGGTCCATTTGATCTATAATCCAGTTAAATCTTGTTGATTTTCTGCCTTGATTATCTGTCTAGTGATATCAGTGGGGTGTTAAAGTCCCACTATTGATGTATTGCTATCAATCTATTTTCTTAGGTCTAGAAGTATATTTTTTTATAAATCTGGATGCTCCAGTGTCTGTTGCATATATAATTTAAATAATTAAATCTTCTTTTATTGGAGCTTTTCTTAATATATAATGACCTTGTTTATATTTTAGTACCATTGTTGATCTAAAGTCTGTTTTATCTGATATGAAAGTGGTTATTCCTGCTTGCTTTTGTTTTTCATTTACATGGTGTATCTTTTTCCACCGTTTTACTTTGAGTCTGATTGTGCCTTTAGCCAGTAGATAGGTCTCTTACAGACTGCAGATGGTTGGGTCTTATTTCGTGACTCTGTATCCTTTAAGTGGAGTATTTGTGCCATTTACATGCAAGATTAATATTGATATGTGAGTTTTTCTTCCTATCACAATAGTGTTAGTTATTTTGGAGTTTCCATTGTGTAATTGCTTTGTGAGATCTGTGAACTTTGTACTTACGTGTCCTTGTCTGACAGTGAGTATCTTCCATTTGTTTTCATGTTTACAATTCATTTAAGCATTTTTTTGTATGTCCAATCTAGTGGTGAATTTTTTTTAATTTTACATTAACTTGTGGGATACATGTGCAGAACTTGCAGGTTTGTTACATAGGTATACATGTGCCATGGTGGTTTCCTGCACCTATCAGCCCATCATTTAGGCTTTAAGCCCTGCATTCATTAGGTATTTGTCCAAATGCTCTCCCTCCCCTTACCCCCCACCCCCAACAGGCCTCAGTGTGTGATGTTCCCCTCCCTGTGTCCATGTGTTCTCATTGTTCAACTCCCACTTATGAGTGAGAACATGTGGTATTTGGTTTTATGTTCCTGTGTTAGTTTGCTGAGAATTATGGCTTCCAGCTTCATCGATGTTCCTGAAAAAGACAAGAACTTATTCTTTTTTTATGGCTGCATAGTATTCCATGATATAGATGTGCCATGTTTTCTTTACCTAGTCTATCACTGATTGACATTTGGGTTAGTTCCAAGTCTTTGCTATTGTAAATAATGCTGCAATAAACATATGTGTGCATGTGTCTTTATAGTAGAACGATTTATAATCCTTCAGGTATATATGCAGTAATGGGATTTCTGGGTCAAATGGTATTTCTGTTCTAGATACTTGAGGAATTGCCACATTGTCTTCCACAATCATTAAACTAATTTAAAAGTGTAAAAGCATTTCTATTCCTCCACAGCCTCACCAGAATCTGTTGTTTCCTGGTTTGTTAATAATTGCCATTCTAACTGGTGTGAGATGGTATCTCATTGTGGTTTTGATTTGCATTTTTCTAATGACCAGTGATAAGGAGTATTTTTTCACGTATCTGCTGGCCGAATAAATGTCTTCTTTTGAGAAGTGTCTGTTCATATCCTTCACCCAATTTTTGTTGGGATTGTTTGTATCTTTCTTGAAAATTTAAGTTCCCTGTAGATTGTGGATATTAGACTTTTGTCAGATCAGTAGCATGCATTTTTTTTTTCCATTTTGTAGGTTACCTGTTCACTCTGATGCTAATTTCTTTTGCTGAGAAGAAGCTATTTAATTTGATTAGATAGCATTTGTTAAGTTCAGCTTTTGTTGCAATTGCCTTTGGTGTTTTATTCGTGAAATATTTGCCCATGCCTATGTCCAGAATGGTATTGCCTAGGTTTTCTTCTGGGTTTTTATGGTTTTGGGTTTTACGTTTAAGTCTTTAATTCATACTGAGTTAATTTTTGTATAAAATGTAAGGAAGGTATTCAGTTTCTGTTTTCTGCATATGGCTAGCCAGTTTTTTTCAGCATCATTTATTAAATAGGGCATCCGTTCTGCATTGCTTGTTTTTGTCAGGTTTATAGAAAATCAGATGGTTGTAGCTGTGTGGTGTTATTTCTGAGGTCTCTGTTCTGTTCCATTGATCTATATATCTGTTTTGGTACCAGTACCATGCTGTTTTGGTTACTGTACCCTTGTAGTATAGTTTTAAGTTGGGTAGCATGATTCCTCCAGCTTTGTTCTTTTTGCTTAGGATTGCCTTAACTATATGGGCTCTTTTCTGGTTCCATATGAAATTTAAAGTCGTTATTTATAATTCTGTGGAGAAAGTCAGTGATAGCTTGATGGGAATAGCATTGAATCCTTAAATTACTCTGGGCAATATGGCCATTTTCACGATATTGATTCTTCCTATCCATGAGCTTGAATTGTTTTTCCATTTGTTTATGTCCTTTCTTATTTCCTTGAGCAGTGGTTTGTAGTTCTCCTTGAAGAGGTCTTTCACCTCTAATGGAAGTTGTATTCCTAGGTATTTTATTCTCTTTGTAGCAATTGTGAATGGGAGTTCAATCATGATTTGGCTCTCTGCTTGTCTATTGTTTGTGTATAGGAATGCTTGTGATTTTTGTACATTGATTTTGTATCCTGAGACTTTGCTGAAGTTGCTTATCAGCAACTTAAGGAGTTTTTGAGCTGAGACAATTAGTTTTTCTAAATATACAATAACGTGATCTGCAAACAGAGACAATTTGACTTCCTCTCTTTCTATTTGAATACCCTTTATTTATTTTTCTTGCCTTATTTCCCTGGCCAGAACTTCCAATACTGTGTTGAATAGGAGTGGTGAGAGAGGGCATCCTTGTCTTCTGCTGGGTTTCAAAGGGAATGCTTCCAGCTTTTACCCATTCAGTATGATATCGGTTATAAGTTTGTCATAAATAGCTCTTATTATTTTGAGATATGTTCCATCAATACCTAGTTTATTGAGAGCTTTTAGCACGAAAGGGTGTTGAATTTTATCAAAGGCCCTTTCTGCATCTATCATGTGGTTTTTGTCACTGGTTCTGTTTATCCAATGGATTACATTTTGATTTTCATATGTTGAACAAGCCTTGCATCCCAGGGATGAAGCCAACTTGATCATGGTTTATAAGCTTTTTGATGTGCTGCTGAATTCCGTTTTCCAGTATTTTATTGAGGATTTTCACATTGACGTACATCACAGATGTTGGCCTGAAATTTTCTTTTTTTGTTGTGTCTCTGCCAGGTTTTGGTATCAGGAAGATGCTGGCCTCATAAGATGCATTAAGGAGGAGTCCTCCTTATTCTGTTGTTTGGAATAGTTTCAGAAGGAATGGTACCAGCTCCTCTTTGTATATCTGGTAGAATTTGACTGTGAATCTGTCTGGTCCTGGGCTTTTTAAATTGATGTTCTTGGACTTTTTTTTTTTAATTACTGCCTCAATTTCAGAATTTGTTACTGGTCTATTCAGGGTTTCTAATTCTTCCTGGTTTAGTCTTGAGAGGGTGCATGTGTCCAGGAATTTATCCGTTTCTTCTATGTTTTCCAGTTTATTTGCATAGAGTTGTTTATAGTATTCTCTGATGGTAATTTGTATTTCTGTGGAATCAGTGGTGATAGTCCCTTTATCATTTTTTATTATGTCTATTTGTTTCTTCTCAACTTTTTTCATTATTAGTCTATATACTGATCTATGTATTTTGTTAATCTTTTCAGAAAACCAGCTCCTGGAGTCATTGATTTTTTTGAAGGGTTTTTCATGTCTTGATCTCTTTCAGTTCTGCTCTGATCTTAGTTATTTTTTTAATTTTAAATAATATGTTATTTACATTATAGTATTGGCTTAAAAGAGACAATAATATAATTACACTGCTACATATTCATGAAAAATTATTTCATCAACAAAGCAGGATATTAAGCTGTAATGCGTACAACTTTTCATAATCATATATTTACTTAGTAGAAAAAAACTGGACTACTATAAACTAAAACATGTACAGTGGCTGTTCTTGTTTTGATTTATACTTTCTTTTGTTTATTGCTATGCTCTAAACTTTCTTTATATATATATTTTATTATACTTTAAGTTCTAGGGTACATGTGCACAATGTGCAGCTTTGTTACATATGTATACATTTGCCATGTTGGTGTGCTGCACCCATTAACTCATCATTTACAGTAGGTATATCTCCTAATGCTATCCCTCCCCCCCACACCCCACAAAAGGCCCCGGTGTGTGATGTTCCCCTTCCTGTGTCCAAGTGTTCTCATTGTTCAATTCCCACCTATGAGTGAGAACATACAGTGTTTGGTTTTCTATCCTTGCAATAGTTTGCTGAGAATTATGGTTTCCAGTTTCATCCATGTCCCTACAAAGGACATGAACTCATCCTTTTTATGGCTGCACAGTATTCCATGGTGTATATGTGCCACATTTTCTTAATCCAGTCTATCATTGTTGGACATTTGGGTTGGTTCCAAGTCTTTGCTATTGTGAATAGTGCCACAATAAACATAAATGTGCATGTGTCTTTATAGCAGCATGATTTATAATCCTTTGGGTATATACCCAGTAATGGGATGGCTGGGTCAAATGCTATTTCTAGTTTTAGATCCCTGAGGAATCACCACACTGTCTTCCACAATGGTTGAACAAGTTTACAGTCCCACCAACAGTGTAAAAGTGTACCTATTTCCCCACATCCTCTCCACCACCTGTCGTTTCCTGACTTTCTAATGATTGCCATGGTAACTGGCATGAAATGGTATCTCATTGTGGTTTTGATTTGCATTTCTCTTATGGCCAGTGATGATCAGCATTTTTTCATGTGTCTCTTGGCTGCATAAATGTCTTCTTTTGAGAAGTGTCTGTTCATATCCTTCGCCCACTTTTTGATGGGGTTGTTTGTTTTTTTCTTGTAAATTTGTCTGAGTTCTTCGTAGATTCTGGATATTAGCCCTTTGTCAGATGAGTAGATTGCAAAAACTTTCTCCCATTCCGAAGGTTGTCTGTTCACTCTGATGATAGTTTGTTTTGCTGTGCAGAAGTGCTTTAGTTTAATTAGATCTCATTTGTCAATTTTGGCTTTTGTTGCCATTGCTTTTGGTGTTTTAGACATGAAGTCCTTGCCCATGCCTATGTCCTGAATGGTATTGCCTAGGTTTTCTTCTAGGGTTTTTATGGTTTTAGGTCTAACATTTAAGTCTTTAATACATCTTGAATTAATTTTTATGTAAGGTGTAAGGAAGGGATCCAGTTTCAGCTTTCTACATATGGCTAGCCAGTTTTCCCAGCACCATTTATTAAATAGGGAATCCTTTCCCTATTGCTTGTTTCTGTCAGGTTTGTCAAAGATCAGATAGCTGTAGCTGTGTGATATTATTTCTGAGGGCTCTGTTCTGTTCCATTTGTCTATATCTCTGTTTTGGTACCAGTACCATGCTGTTTTGGTTACTGTAGCCTTGTAGTATAATTTGAAGTCAGGTAGTGTGATGCCTCCAGCTTTGTTCTTTTGGCTTAGGATTGACTTGGCAATGCGGGCTCTTTTTTGGTTCCATATGAACTTTCAATTAGTTTTTTCCAATTCTGTGAAGAAAGTCATTGGTAACTTGATGGAGATAGCACTGAATCTATAAATTACCTTGGGCAGTATGGCCATTTTCATGATATCGATTCTTCCTATCCATGAGCATGGAATGTTCTTCCATTTGTTGGTATCTTATTTCGTTGAGCAGTGGCTTGTAGTTGTCCTTGAAGAGGTCCTTCATATCCCCTGTAAGTTGGATTCCTAGGTATTTTATTCTCTTTGAAGCAATTGTGAGTGGGAGCTCACTCATGATTTGGCTCTCTGTATATCTGTTATTGGTGTATAAGAATGCTTGTGATTTTTGCACATTGATTTTGTATCCTGAGACTTTGCTGAAGTTGCTTATCAGCTTAAGGAGATTTTCAGTTGAGATGATGGGGTTTTCTAGATATACAGTCATGTCATCTACAAACAGGGACAATTTGACTTCCTCTTTTCCTAATTGAATACACTTTATTTCCTTCTCCTGCCTGATTGCCCTAGCCAGAACTTCCAACACTATGTTGAATAGGAGTAGTGAGAGAGGGCATCCCTGTCTTGTGCCAGTTTTCAAAGGGAATGCTTCCAGTTTTTGCCCATTCAGTATGATATTGGCTGTGGGTTTGTCATAAATAGCTCTTATTATTTTGAGATATGTCCCATCAATACCTAATTTACTGAGAGCTTTTAGCATGAAGGGTGGTTGAATTTTCTCAAAGGCTTTTTCTGCATCTATTGAGATAATCATGTGTTTTTTGTCTTTGGTTCTGTTTATATGTTGGATTACATTTATTGATTTGCGTATGTTAAACCAGCCTTGCATCCCAGGGATGAAGTCCACTTGATCATGGTCAATAAGCTTTTTGATGTGTTGCTAGATTCAGTTTGTCAGTATTCTATTGAGGATTTTTGCATCAATGTTCATCAGGGATATTGGTCTAAAATTCTCTTTTTTTGTTGTGTCTCTGTCAGGCTTTGGTATCAGGATGTTGCTGGCCTCATAAAATGAGGTCGGGAGGATACCCACTTTTTCTATTGATTGGAATAGTTTCAGAAGGAATGGTACCAGCTCCGCCTTGTGCCTCTGATAGAATTTGGTTGTAAATCTGTCTGGTCCTGCACTTTTTTTGGTTGGTAAGCTATTAAGTATTGCCTCAATTTCAGAGCCTGTTATTTGTCTATTCAGAGATTCAACTTCTTCCTGGTTTAGTCTTGGGAGGGTGTATCTGTTGAGGAATTTATCCATTTCTTCTAGATTTTCTAGTTTATTTGTGTAGAGGTGTTTGTAGTATTCTCTGATGGTACTTTGTATTTCTTTGGGATTGGTGGTGATCTCCCCTTTATAATTTTTTATTGCATCTATTTGATTCTTCACTCTTTTCTTCTTTATTGGTCTTGCTAGTGGTCTACCAATTTTGTTGATCTCTTCAAAAAACCAGCATCTGGATTCATTAATTTTTTGAAGGGTTTTTTGTGCCTCTATCTCCTTCAGTTCTGCTCTGATCTTAGCTGTTTCTTGCCTTCTGCTGGCTTTTGATTGTGTTTGCTCTTGCTCCTCTAGTTCTTTTAATTGTGATTTTAGGGTGTCAATTTTGGATCTTTCCTGCTTTCTCTTGTGGGCATTTAGTTCTATAAATTTCCCTCTACACACTGCTTTGAATGTGTCCCACAGATTCTAGTATGTTGTTTCTTTGTTTTCGTTGATTTCAAAGAACATCTTTATATCTGCCTTCATTTTGTTATGTAAGCAGTAGTCATTCAGGAGCAGGTTTTTCAGTTTCCATGTAGTTGAGTGGTTTTGTGTGAGTTTCTTAATCCTCAGTTCTAGTTTGATTGTACTGTGGTCTGAGAGACAGTTTGTTATAATTGCTGTTCTTTTACATTTGCTGAGGAATGCTTTACTTCCAACTATGTGGTCAATTTTGGAATAAGTGCAATGTGGTGCTGAGAAGAATATATATTCTGTTGATTTGGGGTGGAGAGTTCTATAGATGTCTATTAGGTCCTCTTCATGCAGAGCTGAGTTCAATTCCTGGATATCCTTTTTAACTTTGTGTCTCATGGATCTGTCTAATGTTGACAGTGGGGTGTTAAAATCTCCCATTATTATTGTGTGGGAGTCTCAGTCTCTTTGTAAGTCTCTAAGGACTTGCTTTATGAATCTGTGTGTTCCTGTATTGGTTGCATATATATTTAAGATAGTGTGCTCTTCTTGTTGAATTGACTCCTTTGCCATTCAGTACGTAATGGCCTTTGTCTCTTGATCTTTGTTGGTTTAAAGTCTCTTTTATCAGATACTAGGATTACAACCCCTGTCTTTTTTTGTTTTCCATTTGCTTGGTAGATCTTCCTCCATCCCTTTATTTTGAGCCTATCTGTGTCTCTGCACATGAGATGGATCTCCTGAATACAGCACACTGACAGGTCTTGACTCTTTACCCAATTTGCCAGTCTATGTCTTTTAATTGGAGTATTTAGCCCATTTATATTTAAGGTTAATATTGTTATATGTGAATTTCATCCTTTCATTATGATGTCAGCTGGTTGTTTCGCTCGTTAGTTGATGCAGTTTCTTCCTAGCATCGATGGTCTTTACAATTTGGCATGTTTTTGCAGTGGCTGGTACCAGTTGTTCCTTTCCATGTTTAGTGCTTCCTTCAGGATCTCTTTTAGGGCAGGCCTGGTGGTGACAAAATGTCTCAGCATTTGCTTGTCTGTAAAGTATTTTATTTGTCCTTCTCTTATGAAGCTTAGTTTGGCTGCATATGAAATTCTGGGTTGAAAATTCTTTTCTTTAAGAATGTTGAATATTGGCCCCCACTCTCTTCTGGCTTGTAGAGTTTCTGCTGAGAGATCTGCTGTTAGTCTAATGGGCTTCCCTTTTTGGGTAACCCAACCTTTCTCTCTGGCTGCCCTTAACATTTTTTCCTTCATTTCAACTTTGGTGAATCTGACAATTATGTGACTTGGAGTTGCTCTTCTCGAGGAGTATCTTTGTGGGGTTCTTGGTATTTCCTGAATTTGAATGTTGGCCTGCCTTGCTAGATTGGGGAAGTTCTCCTGGATAGTATCTTGCAGAGTGTTTTCCAACTTGGTTCCATTCTCCCCATCACTTTCAAGTACACCAATCAGACGTAGATTTGGTCTTTTCACATAGTCCCATATTTCTTGGAGGCTTTGTTCATTTCTTTTTACTCTTTTTTCTGTGAACTTCTCTTCTCACTTCATTTCATTCATTTCATCTTCAATCACTGACCCTTTCTTCCAGCTGATCGAATCGGCTACTGAAGCTTGTGCATTCATCCTGTATTTCTCATGCCAGGGGTTTCAGCTCCATCAGGTCATTTAAGGCCTTCTCTATATTGGTTAGTCTAGTCAGCCATTCGTCTAATCTTTTTTGAAGGTTTTTAACTTCTTTGCGATGGGTTTGAACTTGCTTCTTTAGCTCGGAGAAGTTTGATCATCTGAAGCCTTCTTCTCTCAACTCGTCAAAGTCATTCTCCGTCCAGCTTTGTTCTGTTGCTGGTGAGGAGCTGTGTTCCTTTGGAAGAGGAGAGGTGCTCTGATTTTTAGAGTTTTCAGTTTTTCTGCTCTGTTTTTTCACCATCTTTGTGGTTTTTTCTAGCTTTGGGTTTTGAAGATGGTGACGTACAGATGGGGTTTTGTTGTGGATGTCCTTTCTCTTTGTTAGTTTTCCTTCTAACAGACAGGACCCTCAGCTGCAGGTCTGTTGGAGTTTGCTGTAGGTCCACTCCAGACCCTGTTTGCCTGGGTATCAGCAGCGGAGGCTGCAGAACAGTGAATATTGCTGAACAGCAAATGTTGCTACCTGATTGTTCCTCTGGAAGTTTTGTTTTAGAGGGGTACCTGGCCATGTGAGGTGTCAGTCTGCCCCTCCTGAGGGGTGCTTCCCACTTAGACTACTCGTGGTTCAGGGACCCACTTGAGGAGGCAGTCTGTTCGTTCTCAGATCTCAAACTCTGTGCTGGGAGAACCAGTACTCTCTTCAAAGCTGTCAGACAGGGACATTTAAGTTTGCAGAGGTTTCTGCTTTCTTTTGTTCTGCTTTGCCTTGCCCCCAGTGGTGGAGTCTACAGAGGCAGGGAGGCCTCCTTGACTGCCATGGGCTCCACCCAGTTCGAGCTGCCTGGATGCTTTGTTTACCTACTCGAGGCTCAGCCATGGCAGGTGCCCATCCCCCAGCCTTGCTGCTGCCTTGCAGTTCAATCTCAAACTGCTGTGCTAGCAATGAGTGAGACTCCATGGCCATGGGACCCTCCAAGCTGGGAGTGGAATATAATCTCCTGGTGTGCCATTTGCTAAGACCATTGGAAAAGTGCAGTATTAAGGTGGTAGTGACTCGATTTTCCAGGTACCGTCTGTCACCGCTTTGCTTGGCTAGGAAAGGGAATTCCATGAACCCTTGCACTTCCTGAGTGAGGTGATGCCTTGCCCTGCTTCAGCTTATGCTTGGTGTGCTACGCCCACTGTCCTGCACCCACTGTCCAACAAGCCCCAGTGAGATGAACCTGGTACCTTAGTTGGAAGTGCAGAAATCACCCGTCTTCTGTGTCACTCACGCTGGGAGCTGTGGACTGGAGCTGTTCCTATTCAGCCATCTTGTAACTGCCCCCCCCGATCTCAGTTATTTCTTATCTTCTGTTAGCTTTTGAATTTGCTCCTGCTTCTCTAGTTCTTTTCATTGTTATGGTATGGTGTCAATTTTAGATCTTTCATGCTTTCACCTGTGGGCATTCAGTGCTATTAATTTTCCTCAGACACTGGTTTAAATGTGTCTTTGAGATTTCGGTAGGTTGTGTCTTTGTTCTCATTGGTTTCAAAAAACTTATTTATTTCTACCTTAATTTCGTTATTTACCCAGTAGTCATTCAGGAGCAGGTTGTTCAGTTTCCATGTAGTTGTGCTGTTTTTAGTGAGTTTCTTAATCCTGAGTTCTAATTTGATTTCACTGTGGTCTGAGAGACTATTTGTTTTCTATTTTTTGCATTTGCTGAGGAGTGTTTAACTTTCAATTATGTGGTTGATTTTAGAATAAGTGCTATGTGGTGCTGAGAAGAATGTATATTCTATTATTTTGTGGTGGTGAGATCTTCAGATATCCATTAGGTCTGCTTGGTCCAGAGCTGAGTTGAAGTCCTGAAAATCCTTGTTTATTTTCTGTGTCATTGATCTGTCTAATATAGACAGTGGGTGTTAAAGTCTCCCACTATCATTGTGTGGGAGTGTACATCTCTTGTAGGTTTCTAAGATCTTGTTTTGTGAACCTGGGTTCTCCTGTTTTGGGTGCATATATATTTACGATAGTTAGCTCTTCTTGTTGCATTGTTCCCTTTGCCATTATGTAATGCCCTTCTATGCCTTTTTTGATCTTTGTTGGTTTAACATCTGTTTTATCAAAGAATAGGATTGCAGGAAGGGAAATATCAGACACTGGGGACTGTTGTGGGGTGGGGGGTGGGGGGAAGGATAGCATTAGGGGATATACCTAATGCTAAATGACGAGTTAATGGGTGCAGCACACCAACATGGCACATGTATACATATGTAACAAACCTGCACATTGTGCACATGTACCCTAAAACTTAAAGTATAATAATAAAATTTTTTTAAAAAAGGATAGGATTGCAACCTCTGCTTTCTTTTGCTTTACACTTGCTTGGTAAATATTTCTCCATCCCTTTATTTTGAGCCTATGTGTGTCTTTGCACATGAGATGGGTCTTCTGAATACAGCACACCGATGGGTCTTGACTCTTTATCCCATTTGCCAGTCGGTGTCTTTTAATTGGGGCATTTAGCCCATTTATATTTAAGGTTAATATTGTTATGTGTGAAGTTGCTCCTGTCATTATGATGCCAGCTGGTTATTTTGCCCATTAGTTGATGCAGTTTCTTCATAGTGTTGATGGTCTTTACAATTTGGTATGTTTTTGCAGTGGCTGATACCGGTTTTTCCATTCCATATTTAGTGCGTCCTTCAGGAGCTCTTTTAAGGCAGGTTTGATGGTGACAAAGTTCCTCAGTATTTGTTTGTCTTTGAAGGATTTTATTTCTCCTTCTCTTATGAAGCTTAGTTTGTTTGGATGTGAAATTTTGGTTGAAAACCATTTTCTTTAAGAAAGTTGAATGTTTGCCCCCACTGTCTTTAGGCTCGTAGGGTTTCTGCAGATTAATCCATTGTTGGTCTGTTGGGCTTCCCTTTGTAGGTAACCTGACTTTTCTCTTTGGCTACTCATAACATTTTTTCCTTCATTTCAACCTTGGAGAATCTGGCAATTAGGTGTCTTGGGGTTGCTCTTCTTGAGGAGTATCTTAATGGTGTTTTCTGTATTTCCTGAATATGAATGTTGGCCTGTCTTGCTAGGTTGGGGAAGTTTTCCTGGATAATATCCTGAAGTGTGCTGTCTAACTTGGTTCCATTCTCCCCATCATCCTTAAGGATCCCAGTCAATCATAGGTTTGTTCTTTTCACATAGTCCCATATTTCTTGGAGGCTTTGTTTTCTTCCTTTTCACTCTTTTTATTTCTAATGTTGTAATCTTGCCTTATTTCAGTAAGGTGATTTTCAATCTCTGATATCCTTTCTTCCACTTGATCTATTTGGCTATTGTTAACTTGTGTATGCTTCACGAAGTTCTCATGCTGTCTTTTTCAGCTCCATCATGTCATTTATATCCTCTCTAAACTAGTTATTTTAGTTAGCATTTCCTGTAACCTTTTATCAAGGTTTTTAGCTTCCTTGCCTTGGGTTAGAACATGCTCATTTAGCTCAGAGGAGTTTATTATTACCCACATTCTGAAGCCTACTTCTGTCAATTTGTCAATCTCATTCTGTATCCAGTTTTGTGCCCTTGCTGGAGAGGAGTTGCAAACATTTGGAGGAGAAGAGGCATTCTGGTTTTTGGAATTTTCAGTGCTTTTGTGCTGTTTTTTTCCTCATCTTCAGTATTTATCTACCTTTGATCTTTGAAGCTGATAACCTTGGATGGGATTTTTGTGTGGGGTTCCTTTATGTTGATGTTGATGTTGTTGCTTTCTGTTTATTAGTTTTTCTTCTAACAGTCAGGCCTCTCTTCTACAGGTCTGCTGCAGTTTGCCAGAGGTCCAATCCAGACCCTGTTCTCCTGGGTATCACCAGTGGAGGCTGTAGAACAGCAAAGATTGCTGCCTGCTCCTTCCTCTGGAAGCTTCGTCCCAGAAAGGCACCAGCCTGATGACAGCTGGAGCTGTCTTGTATGAAGTGTCCTTTGACCCCTGTTGGGAGGTCTCTCCCAGTTGGGTGCACAAGGTCAGGGACCCAGTTGAGGTGGCATTCAGTCCCTTGGCAGAGCTGGTGCACTGTGCTGGGAGAATCCCTCTTGTCAGGATTAGCTGTTCTCTTCAGAGCCAGCAGGCCGGAATGATGAAATCCCCTGAAGCTGCTCCCACAGCTACTGCTTCCCCCAGATGCTCTGTCCCAGGGAGATGGTAGTTTTGTCTGTAAGCACCCGACTGGGGCTGTTACTTTTCCTTCAGGGATGCCCTACCCAGTGATACAGGGATGCAGTCTGGCCACAGCCACTTTGCTGTGCCCAGCCCAGACATCCCAGTCTCCTCAATGCTTTCAGGGGAAAACTGCCTACCAAATCCTCAGTAATGGTGAATGCCCTTCCCCCCATCAAGCTCAATTGTCCCAGGTCAATTTCAGACTGTTGTGCTGGCTGCATGAATTTCAAGCCAGTGGTTCTCAGCTTGCTGGGCTCCCTGGCAGTGGGACATGCTGAACAATACCACTAGGCTCCCTGGCTTCAGCCTCCTTTCCAGGAGAGTGAACAGTTGTGTCTCATTTGGGTTCCAGGTGCCACTGGAGTTCCAGCCACAACTGGGATATGGAAAAAGTACACCTGCAGCTATCTCAGTGCCAAAACAACCACCCCGTTTTGTGTTTGAAACTCAGGGCCCTGGTGGTGTAGGCACACAAGGGAATCTTCTGATCTGCAGATTGTGAAAACCATGGGAAAAGCATAGTAACCTCGCTGGGTATCACAGTCCCTCATAGCTTCCCTCGGCAGGGAGAGGGAGGTCCCCCAACTTCTTGTACTTCTTGGATGAGGCAATGCCCCACTCTGCTTCTGCTCGCCCTCCTCTGGGTTGGACCCACTGCCTAACCAGTCCCTATGAGATGAACTGGGTACCTCACTTGAAAATTCAGAAATCATCCACCTTCTGCATTGGTCTCACTGGGAGCTGCAGACCAGATCTGCTTGTATTCAGCCATCTTGGCTTCATTCCCTCAATTTTTTTTTTATTGCTTGTCTGGGAAATATTTTATTTCTCCTTCATTTTTGAAACAGTTTGGCAGGATATAAAATTTTTGGCAGCAGGTTTTTATTTTTTAAAGGAGTTAAAATAGCCCCCAGTCTCTTCTGAGTTTTGGGATTTTTACAGAGAATTCCACTCTTAGCCTGATTGGTTTTCTTTTATAGGTGCTTTGATTAATGCTGTCTTCTTTATTATTTACTTTAGATAGTCTGATCACTATATACCTTCATAATGTTTATTTTAAATAATATCTCACAGATGTTCTCTGAGTTTCTTGTACATGGATATCTTTCTAGCAAGATTAGCAAAATGTTCCTGAATTATTTCCTCACGTATATTTTCAAGGTTGTTTACATTTTTCTTCCTCTCTCTTAGAAATGCCAATATGTTATAGGTTTTGTTGCTTTACATAATCCCATATTTCACAAAGACTTTGTTCCATTTTTTTAATTTTTTTTATTTTTGTCTGACCAGTTTAGTTTGAGAGACTGATCTTCAATCTCTGAAATTCTTTCTTCTACTTGATCTAGTCTATTATTAAAGTGTTGAACTTTATTTTGAAATTCCTTAAGTGAATTTTTCATTTCCAGAAGTCCTGTTTGATTTTTTTAAAAAATATATTTATCTCTTCCTTCATATCCTGAATTGCCTTCATATTTTCTTTTTGGTTGGTTTTCAGTCTTGTCTTGGATCTTGTGGAGCATCCTGACAATCCACAGTTTGAATTCTTTATCTGTCATTTCTGAGTTTCCATTTTGGTTAAGGTCCATTGCTAGAAAGCTAGTTTGACTCTTGTTGGTATCACAACATTCAGCTTTTTCATGGTGCCAGATTTCTTATGCTGAGTTCTTCTCATCTGGAGGTATTGTCACTTACTTTTGAAATTATTTTTGTTCAGATGGTATTTGTTTTTCTTTCCCTATTTTTTCTTCCTCCCTCCTGAGAATGTTACTGTATAGTATTCTGGGTAGAGTCCTTGGCTTTGCTTCTATTTCCTGTGCACTTCTGGGGGCAACTTTTTTTTTTTTTTTTTTTTGAGACGGAGTTTCGCTCTTATTTCTCAGGCCAGAATGCAATGGCACACAATCAATCTCAGCTCGCCGCAAGCTCCACTTCCCGGGTTCAAGTGATTCTCCTGCCTCAGCCTCCCAAGTAGCTGGGATTACAGGCATGGGCATGTGCCACCACACCCAGCTAATTTTGTATTTTTAGTAGAGACGGGGTTTCTCCGTGTTGGTCAGGCTGCTCTCGAACTCCTGACCTCAGGTGATCCACCCATCTCGGACTCCCAAAGTGCTGGGATTACAGGCATGAGCCACTGCGCCCAGCCACTGACAACTTTTTTATTGGGCTATGCACTTTGACCTTCTGGCCAGGGGGTAGCACTTAAGGGTAAGACACAGATGTGGCATAAGCAGATGGGTATTTGATCTTTGTTTACTGTGAGGGGATCCCTGTTGTTTCACGTAATGAGCTAGATTGTGGTGATCCCAATGCTCTGAGCTTCCTTCTTTTTTTTTTTTTTTTTTTTTTATTATTATACTTTAGGGTTTTAGGGTACATGTGCACAATGTGCAGGTTTGTTACATATGTATCCATGTGCCATGTTGATTTCCTGCACCCATTAACTCGTCATTTAGTATTAGGTGTATCTCCTAATGCTGTCCCTCCCCCCTCCCCCCACCCCACAACAGTCCCCGGAGTGTGATGTTCCCCTTCCTGTGTCCATGAGTTCTCATTGTTCAATTCCCACCTATGAGTGAGAACATGCGGTGTTTGGTTTTTTGTCCTTGCGATAGTTTACTGAGAATGATGTTTTCCAGTTTCATCCATGTCCCTACAAAGGACACGAACTCATCATTTTTTATGGCTGCATAGTATTCCATGGTGTATATGTGCCACATTTTCTTAATCCAGTCTATCGTTGTTGGACATTTGGGTTGGTTCCAACTCTTTGCTATTGTGAATAGTGCCGCAATAAACATACGTGTGCATGTGTCTTTATAGCAGCATGATTTATAGTCCTTTGGGTATATACCCAGTAATGGGAGCTTCCTTCTTAACTGTGGCTGGGGAGGCACACCTGATCTGATTTGGACCCTTTGGCTTGCCTACAAATACTCCAATGATGAGCACAGGCACTAGTCCTGATAGGGGTGGCTGGGGGAACTCCTGGTACATACACTTAGGCCTCTGCTGGAAGTGAGGGGGTTGCACTGCCTCCATGTCCTAAATAGGCAGGAACACAATCTGTTCCCTTTTCACACCCTTGTTGTAGGGCTCATCATGTACACTTCAGATGCATGTTGTTGTCTCTCCAGGCCACAGTGTGTCTGAGAGCCAGGGAGAATGCCTCTCTTGCAACTCTCCATGGGGGTGTTTTTGAGGCAGAATATCTTTACTCACTCAACCCAAATACAGACAGCTTTATGGCTCACCTCTTCTTTGACATATTAATGTTGCTGCTTCATGTAAGGGAGAGGTCTGCCTTTCAGCCCATGTGGTGAGTGTCATTTGTGGTGGTGTGAGCTGGTTAAGTTAGTCTGACCTCAGATGCCAGGAGGACTGGATAGGTACTAGCTGTGTTAGACTGGGCTAGGTAGCTCCCCAGTCCCCAGGCCCCTTGATGGCCCATTGGATGGCATTTACGAGTCCTGAAGGGGCTGGACCTGGGTTGAGCCAGCCCAGAGTTCAGTGCTGTCTGTGTAATGGGGAGAGTTGGGTTGGTCCCTGGGTCACTGGCTGAACTCTCAGGCAGGTCAGGCAGACCAGTCAGGTGGTGGGAACCTGAGGGTGGATAACTGGACTGTGGTTACTGGGCTCTCCAAGGGGCTCTGGGCTGCAGCTGAAATATTCAGTTGGGGGCAAGCCAGCCATGCTGTGGACCTTTCACTGGGTAGAGCAAGTCCCCGAAGTTGGAAAAATGGAAACTGGAAGCTGTGAGGCACGTGGTACACCCACACTTTCCTCCTACAGATGCAGTGTTGGATTTTGTTGTGGGAGGCATGCACAGGTAGGTGCCAGGCCTCCCTACTCTCTCCCTGGCCCAGAGGTGGCAGGGACAAAGTTAGTGGCAGTGGTGGCTGCAAAATGGTTGGCAACAACCTCTGGGATTTGGGCTGTCAAAGAAATGCCAAGCCATGGCCACAGTCTTCAAGCAGGGGCAGGGGAAGTTGCACTGGTGACCTGGAGCCTGCAAACCCCATTTAGTGTGAAGCAGTGTAAGTGGGGAGTTGTGTGGCACACAGTAAACCTGTTGCTTCTTTGTACTTCAGCTGTAGTATCTGTGCTGAAGGCTGCAGAAGTGCCTAGCTTTCCCATTTCCTCCCTAGCCCAGGGGAAGGAGGGATGGCATAACTTCTGTTACTTAAACATTGGTTATTTTGATACTGTCCCATAATTCTCAGACCTTCTTCATTATTTTTTCTTTTATCTTTCTTTAACTACCTTACCTTTCCTTAAATATTTTTACTTATAACATTCCTTAACTACTTCTGAATTCATTATCAGTCATCTCATAGAGCTCTGTTTATTCAGGGCCCATAATTAGAGGTTTATTAGTTTATTTTTGTGATTTTTAAAAATTGTTTGTAATTTTTGTGTTCTTGTTTTGGTGCCTATTCATTTGGGTACATGGCCACCTCTTTCAGCCTTTGTAGGTGTTCTTTGGCAATGATAATCTTTCAGTATTTATTCTAACCTGGGATTTTGGGTGGACCAACTGATAGCAACCCTGGACAGCTGACCTTGCTCTTGGGTTCTCTAGTTGGGGTGAGCTGCTACCTGTAGTTTGAGGTTGAGTGGAATGGCAAGCTGTGCTTTGTAGTCTGATGAGACAACTAGCTGGGTTTTAATTTGGCAATGCTGATGGCTGTCCTTTGCAATCACCTCTGATCAAATTGCATTTCATGCTGCCTTCCCCAGCAAAACAGTACTGCTGTTTGGAATCCGTAGTCAGTCAGGGCCATGTGCTGGTGCTCTTAGGCTCAAGGAGGTCTCTGGGGTGACTGTTCAGCCACCTGGGACAAGACAGTTTAGGTACTTCCTTTCACAGATATTCATGGATCAGCACTTGCCTTCTGGCCTGAGGAAGCCTTAAAGAGAACATTAAGCGGCCAGGCGCGGTGGCTCATGCTTGTAATCCCAGCACTTTGGGAGGCCAAGGCGGGCAGATCACGAGGTCAGGAGATCGAGACCACGGTGAAACCCCGTCTCTACTAAAAAAAAAGTACAAAAAAATTAGCCGGGCGTGGTGGCGGGCGCCTGTAGTCTCAGCTACTCGGAGAGGCTGAGGCAGGAGAATGGCGTGAACCCAGGAGGCGGAGCTTGCAGTGAGCCGAGATTGCGCCACTGCACTCCAGCCTGGGCGACAGAGCGAAACTCCATCTCAAAAAAAAAAAAAAAAAAAAAAAGAGAACATTAAGCATTAGTGGGATTGTCATACAGTCAGTGGGGTTGAGTGGGGCCAGGTGCTCTCTTCCATGGATAATTACTGGCCTACAATTGCCTCCAAGCCTGGAAAAGGCTCAAGGAGAGAAGTGACATTACGTAAGGAAGCTGGCTAGGGACTTCAGCTAAGCAAACCCGTGGACTATGGTTCCTGCAGGGCAGTGCTGTTGGCTGTTTTCTATCATTTGGCACCTTCATTAACAAAAGTGAAGAGCCACTGCCAAAATCCGTGTGCTCATCATTGTGAGCCCCACCCCTTTTCTTTGTTTCTAACTAACCTCAGGTGCCCTAGCCCTGCTGGTACTCCCAATGTTTGTCATGGAGTGAGACAAGAGTGAGCTTCCTGTAAAGCACCTCACAATGACGAGGAAGCTGGCTATATGTTTACAACTCTCTTTTCCCCTGCAGAAACATGAGCCCAGGGGAGTCTTCTGTGGCACTGTTACAGCTTGAGAGAGGGTGATACGAAATGAAACCATTCCTCTTACCCTTTGAATGCAGCTGTTATCTGTTCTGTGGCTGGAGGGGCTATCTCCCAAATTCAGGGATATTCATGAAAGTATTCTTATCTGTGGTTAGTTGGTAGCTGGATTTATGTGAGGGGGACTGGAACTGCAAAACTCCTCCTATTCCATTATCTTGCTGACATCACTCTCTTTACTTTCCTCTCAATTTACTTTTAATAAAGGTTTCAAGACAGTTCAATGAAGAATTAATAGTCTTTTCATCAAATGGTTCTAGGACAACTGGATATCTACATGCAAAAGAATAAAGTTGGAGCCTTACCACACACACACCGTATACAAAAACTAATGCAAAATAAATAGGAGACCTAAATGTAAAAGCTAAAACTCTAATATTATTATAAGGAAACATGAGTACATCTTCACGACCTTGAGATAAAATGTTTCCTAGATACAGCTTCAAAAGCACAGGCAATAAAAGAAAGCATGATAAATTAGAATTTGCCAAAATTAAAAAAAAATCTATTTCAAAATATAGCTTCAATAAAGTAAAAAGGAAAGACACTGACCAGGGGCAAATATTTGCAAATTATATAACGACTGGGGATTTATATTCCAAATATATGAAAAATTCTTACAACTCAGTAATAAGATGATAACCCAACTTAAAATGCACAATGGATTTCAATAGATATTTCCCTAAAGAAAACATACTAATTGCCCATAAGTGCATGAGAGAATGGTCAATATAATTACTCATTAGGGAAATGCATATTAAAATCACAAGGAGTTATCATTGCACATTCACTAAAATAGTTATAAACAAAAAGGATAAGGGTTAATGAGCATGTGGAGTAACTGGAACCTTCATACATTTCTGGTAAGACTATTGTCAAATTGGTGCAGACTCTGGAAAACAATTTGGCATTTTCTTAAAATGTTAAATGTAAATTTGTCATAAGACTCAACTATTTCATTCATCTGTATATGTATATATATGCTCAAGAAATGAAAATAAATATTCATACAGACTTATAAACAAATGTGTAATTATATTGCTGATTTTTGCAGCATAATTAGTAATAGCCAAAAGTATTAGTCCAACTGTCCAGTAACTGGTGAATAGATAATCAAAATTTGGTATATTTATTCAATGGAATAGTCTTTGTCCATAAAAGAACCATTTATATAAACCTTGAAAACATTGTGCAGAGTGGAATAAATCACACACAAAATGTTACATATTATATAATGCAATTTCTAGAAAGTGTTCAGAATAGGAAATCTATACAGATAAAAGTTTAATTACTGGATACGGGGGATTGGGGAAATAGACAAATGGAGTGTAATTGCTAATTGGTATGGGGTTTTTGGGGTGGATGATAAAAATGTTCTCTACCTAGATTGTGGTGATGCTTGCACAATTCTGTAAATTTATTAGCAATCATTAAACTGTACATTTGAAATGAGGAATCTTATTTTATATAAATTATGCCGCAGTAAAGTTTTACAACAGCATGAATGAGGTAAATAATGACAAACCACAACTCTAGATTAGTGTGAGGTGATATTACAAAATGTTTATAGCTTAAAAGAAAATCCATATATTTAAGAGTATATTGTTCTACTTTATAATTTACTCTGATTTTTCTGAAAGTGCTATGGAAAACAAGTTAGAAATAACATCATAGGAAAGAACTTTAGGCTATTATTCACACTTTCTGCATTCAGATCTCAATTACAGCTTTTGCTAGCCAAGTGATCTTGGATGTGTTATATAACTTCTCTATACTTCAGTTATTTCATCAGAAAAGTAGTGATAATTAATAGCTTCTATATTATGAGCTTGTTGTGATGTCAAGTATTTTATACAGGTAAAGTTCCTAAATATTATTAAGTCCTAAGTAGATAGTAAATGATAATTATATGTTTTCACCTATTATCTTTATTATTGACAAAATAATTGAAGAAATACGTTTTCAGGAACAGGTCTTGATTTCTCACTTATTTTGTTTGTTTTCTTTAGGTGTCTTCAGTGCCCTGGGTTTGCCTGTGACCCAATGCCCACTGGGACTGAATGCCAAAGGACTCCCTCTAGGCATCCAGGTTGTGGCTGGACCCTTTAATGATCATCTGACCCTGGCTGTGGCCCAGTACTTGGAGAAAACTTTTGGGGGCTGGGTCTGTCCAGGAAAGTTTTAGGAGGACCTTCTGCAAGGTTAATATGTGTATGTGTGTGTGTTTGTGTGGTGGTGTTTCTATTAATTGTGTGAAATCAAGCACCAGCAGACAAGCAGAGAAACAACTGGGGAACGTATTGACTCATTTAGTTATTCTTTCTACTTTGATTTCCTTCTCTAACTGTTGGTCTTACCAAAATGGTATTATTTGCTTCTTGCTTTTATGTTACTGGAAAGTTAGGACATGTAAATGGGTAAGTGCAATAAAGTTTCCTAAATGCTGGAATCGTGTCTGCTTTGGGTACAGCAGGGAAATTAAAGAATGGAATGTCCAGTGCTAATGAGGGGATCTTAAGAAACTTTAGAGAAGAGATGTTGCTGAAACTGACAAATGGAGAGTTACGTGTTTTCCAGGCAGACCATTAAGTAAGGGAATTCCAGTCAGAAGAAGCTACAGTGAAGAAGGCAAGGACATGCTGCTGTAAGTTAGTATGGCTGGCGGGGAACTGGAGGGGGGTATATAAGTAATGAGACCATGGTAAGGAAAGCTCTTCCAATATCCCCCAAAAATGTTTTATAATTTTGTTCACTAAGAGATCCTAGAAGCAACAGGTCCTGGAACAACTATATATATATATATATAATCATATATATAATCATATATTATATATGATTATATATACTGATATTATATATTGATATCATATATTGATTATATATTGATATTATATATATGATTGTATATATTGATCATCATATATATGATTATATATAATATATCATATATATTCATATATATGAATGAATATATCATATATATCATATATATTCACATATATGAATGAACGTATCATATATATCATATATATTCACATATATGAATGAACGTATCATATATATTCACATATATGAATGAACGTATCATATATATCATATATATTCACATATATGAATGAACGTATCATATATTCACATATATGAATGAACGTATCATATATTCACATATATGTAGGAACGTATCATGCATGGTCACATATATGTAGGAACGTATCATACCATACATGGTCACATATATGTAGGAACGTATCATACATGGTCACATATATGTAGGAACGTATCATACATGGTCACATATATGTAGGAACGTATCATACATGGTCACATATATGTAGGAACGTATCATACATGGTCACATATATGTAGGAACGTATCATACATGGTCACATATATGTAGGAACGTATCATACATGGTCACATATATGTAGGAACGTATCATACATGGTCACATATATGTAGGAACGTATCATACATGGTCACATATATGTAGGAACGTATCATACATGGTCACATATATGTAGGAACGTATCATACATGGTCACATATATGTAGGAACGTATCATACATGGTCACATATATGTAGGAACGTATCATACATGGTCACATATATGTAGGAACGTATCATACATGGTCACATATATGTAGGAACGTATCATATATATTCATATATATGTATGAATGTATCATATATTCATACATATATATATTCATACATTCATATCATATATAGTCATACATAGCTCATCAATGGATCCTAAAACCACTGGATAAAAGTTTGAGAAACCGAATATTTGTAGTCTCCAAATATCTTTTCAATTACCACTTATTAATTTCAAGAGTGGGGAATATTACCTGTAGAGTGCAGATATATGGTAGACACCATCATAATCAAATAGCCAACATTAATCTGAACAACAAATCTGTGATGTCCCTGACAAGAATGCATCATCTGAATCTAATTATAAGAAATAATCAGACAAAACCAAATTTATAAACATCTTACAAAATTAAGGGCCTGTATTATTCAAAAATGTCAAAGAATTAATGCCAGTGACAGGCTAAGGAACTGCTCCAGAATAAAGATGAATAAAGACCCATGATAACTAAATTCAATGTGTGATCTCAAATTGGAAAAGTAAGATTTTTAAAAAAGATAGTGTTAAGACAATTGGACAACTATAAATGTAGGATGTTTTGTAGAGAATGCACTGTGGCCATTTCTGAATTTCATTTTGTTGTTGTTGTTGTTGTTATACTTTAAGTTCTGGGATACATGTGCAGAATGTACAGGTTTGTCACATAGGTATGCATGTGCCATGGTGGTTTGCTGCACCCATCAACCTGTCATCTATATTAGATATTTCTCCTAATGCTATCCCTCCCCCTACTCCCTGACAGGTCCCAGTGTGTGACATTCCTCTCTCCCTGTGTCCATGCGTTCTCATTGTTCAACTCCCACTTATGAGTGAGAACATGCAGTATTGGGTTTTCTGTTCTTGTGTTAGTTTGCTGAGAATGATGGTTTCCAGCTTCATCCATGTCCCTGCAAAGGGCACAAACTCATCCTTTTTTATGGCTGCATAGTATTCCATAATGTATATGTGTGTCACATTTTCTTTTTCCTGTCTATCATTGATGGGCATTTGGGCTGGTTCCAAGTCTTTGCTATTGTGAACAGTGCTGCAATAAACATACATGTGCATGTGTCTTTATAGTAGCATGATTTATAATCCTTTGGGTATATACCCAGTAGTGGGATTGCTGGGTCAAATGGTATTTCTGGTTCTAGATCCTTGAGGAATCACCACACTGTCTTCCACAATGGTTGAACTAATTTACACTCCCACCAACAGTGTAAAAGCATTCCTAGTTCTCCACATCTTCTCCAGCATCTGTTGTTTCCTGACTTTTTAATGATTGCCAAACTGGCAAGAGATGGTATCTCATTGTTATTTTGACTTGCATTTCTCTAATGACCAGTGATGATGAGATTTTTTCATATGTTTGTTGGCCACATAAATGTCTTCTTTTGAGAAGTGTCTATTCATGTCCTTAGCCCACTTTTTGATGGGAAAGTTTTTTTCTTGTAAATTTGTTTAAGTCTTCTGTAAATTATGGATACTAGCCCTTTGTCATGTGGATAGATTGCAAAAATTTTCTCCCATTCTGTAGGCTGCTGGTTCACTCTGATAGTTTCTTTTGCTGTGCAGAAACAGAGCACCTGGGGGAAGGGGCAGCTGTGGGTGCAGCTTCAGCAGACTTAAACGTTCCTGCCTGCTGGCTCTGAAGAAAGCTGCAGATCTCCCAGCACAGTGCTCAAACTCTGCTAAGGGACAGACTGCCTCCTCAAGTGGGTTTCTGAACCTCATTCCTCCTGACTGGGAGACACCTCCCAGCAGGGGTTAACAGATACCTCATACAGGAGAGCTTCAGCTGGCATCTGGCAGGTGCCCCTTGGGGACAAACCTTGCAGAGGAAGGAAAAGGCAGCAATCTTTGCTGTTCTGCAGCCTCTGCTGGTGATACAAAGGCAACCAGGGTCTGGAGTGGGCCTCTGGCAAACTCCAGCATGCCTGCAGCAGAGGAGCCTGACTGTTTTTGCATCTATATTTATTAGAAATATTGACCTGTAGTTTCCTTTTTTTTAGCTTCTTTGTCTGGTTTCGGTATTGTAGTAACCTTGGCATTGTAGAATGAGTTAGGAAGAATCCATCCTCCTCAATTTTTTGGAAAAGTGCAGTGTTAGTTCTTTAAAAGTTTGGAAGAACTTTGCAGTGAAGCCAACTATTCCTAGAGTTTTCTATTTTGGGAGACATCTTATTACTGATGTAATCTCATTATTCATTATTAGTCTATTCAGATTTTCTAAACATATATGGGCCAAACACTGGAACACCCAGATGTACAAAGCACATATTATATGTAAGTCAAAGAAAAGATTTCAAAGAAGTGGCTTCTTATGGATGAGCAAAGAAAGTGGTTTATTGAAACAGAATCTCCTCTAATTTTGAAAAAGTTCTACTGTGGGTAAAATGCTATCCAACAGCATTGCATGCTACAGAGAAACCTTTTATGAAAGGTAGAATCAATCAGTGTGGCAAACTTCATAGTTGTCTTATTTTAAGAAATTGCTACAGCCATGCCAAACTCAGCAACCACCACCCTGATCAGTCAGCAGCCATCAACATTGAGGCAAGACCTTCCACCAGCAAAAAGATTATGACTCGTTGGAGTCTCAGATGATCATTAGCATTTTTATCCATAAAGCATTTTACAATTAAGGTTATACATTTTTATTAGGTTGGTGCAAAAGTAATTCCGGTTTTTGTCATTGCTTTTAATAGTGCCAACCTATAATATTTTAGACATAATACTATTGCACATTTAACAAACTACACTATGGTATAAACATAAAAAAATACTCTACTAGTTGAGGACTTTAACATACTACTTTAAGAATTTAAACACATAATCTAGGCAGAAAAGTAAAAAAGAATAATTGGATTTAAACCACACTTTAGACCAAAGGAACTTCATAGACATTTATGGAACATTATATCTAAGAACTACTGAGTATAAATTTTTTATCAGCACGTGGAACATTCTCCAGAATTTTACACTGTATGTTAAGCCACGAAAAGATCTCAATGTATTAAAAAAATTAAAATCATATAAAGTATACTGTAAGACCACATGGAATAAAACTATAGATAAATAGCATGAGAAACTTTGGAAGCCATATAAATACATGTAACTTTGGAAGCCATATAAATACATATAAATACAAATCAAAAAATTTGTTGAAACATATCAAAATGGAAACACAGCATACCAAAACTTGTGAGATACAGCAAGAGCAGTGCTCAGACTAAAGTTTACAGCAATAAATGCCTACATTAAAAAAGTATAAAAGATTACAAATTAGCAATCTAACAATGTACTGCAATGAACTAGGAAAACAAGAACACACCAAGCCCAACATGATGAGAAGAAAAGAAATAACATAGACCAGAGCAGGACTAAATTAAATAAGCATTAAAAAAAACAGAGGATTCATAAAACAAAAAAGATGGTTTTTCAAAAAGATAAACAAGTTTGATAAAGTGCTAACTAGAATAACCAACAAAAGAAAAGAGAAGGTCCAAATAATGAAAATGATAAATAAGTGGGAGTGCTGTACAAAGAAATACATGAGATGGTAATTTTTAAAGAAAAGAGGTTTAATTGGCTTATTATTCTGTAGGATTTACATGAAGCATGGTGCCAGCCTCTGCTCAGGTTCCAGCAGTTCTACTATTGGTTATCTACCCAAAGGAAAAAAAAAATATATCAATGGGATACCTGCATTCTCACGTTTATTGAAGCAGTATTCAAAAAAAAACAAAGATTTAGTTTACAGCCCCACCAACAGCGTAAAAGTGTTCCTATTTCTCCACATCCTCTCCAGCACCTGTTGTTTCCTGATTTTTTAATGATGGCCATTCTAACTGGTGTGAGATGGAAGTCAGTGTGGCGATTCCTCAGGGATCTAGAACTAGAAATACCATTTGACCCCGCCATCCCATTACTGGGTATATACCCAAAGGACTATAAATCATGCTGCTATAAAGACACATGCATACATATGTTTATTGTGGCACTATTCACAATAGCAAAGAGTTGGAACCAACCCAAATGTTCAACAACGATAGACTGGATTAAGAAAATGTGGCACATATACACCATGGAATACTATGCAGCCATAAAAAATGATGAGTTCATGTCCTTTGTAGGGACATGGATGAAATAGGAAACCATCATTCTCAGTAAACTATCGCAAGGACAAAAAACCAAACACCGCATGTTCTCACTCATAGGTGGGAATTGAACAATGAGAACTCATGGACACAGGAAGGGGAACATCACACTCTGGGGACTGTTGTGGGGTTGGGGGAGGGGGGAGGGACAGCATTAGGAGATATACCTAATGCTAAATGACAAGTTAATGGGTGCAGGAAATCAACATGGCACATGGATACATAGGTAACAAACCTGCACATTGTGCACATGTGCCCTAAAACCCAAAGTATAATAATAAAAATAAAAATTAAATTTAAAAAAACAAAGATATGGAATCAACGTAAGTGTGCACCAACAGGTGAATGAATAAAAAAGTGTACAATATATACACAATGAAATAGTTTTTGGCCATTAAAAACAAACAGTGAGATCATGTTATTTTCAGCATCAAGGTTGGGACTGAAGAACATATGAAATATGCCAGGCACAAAAACATAAATATTGCATGTTCTCACTTATATATGGGAGCTGGACAATTTGATCACATGGAGGTATAGAGTGGAAAGATAGATAACAGAGACTAGGAAGGATTATTGGGGCTGAGGGTGGAGGATAAAAAATAGTGGATTAAGATGTACAAATCATAGAGTTGGAATAAATTTAATGCTTGACAGCAGAGAAGTGTAACTGTAGTTAAAAAAAAATTGTACTTGAGTGACACCCTAAATACCCTGACTCAATCACTATGCATTATATACATGTAACAAAATTTCACATGTAACTTATAAATTTGTACAAATAAAAAAATTTTAAAAAGAAGTCTTACCAAGTATCTCCTCAGGCCACAATTGAATAAAACTAGGAATCAATAACAAGAGGAAATTTAGAAACTGTACAGAAATATGGAAATTAAGCAAAATGCTCAGTGGGTGTGGTGGCTCACGCCTATAACCCCAGCACTTTGGGAGGCCGAGGTGGGTGGATCACTTGAGGTCAGGAGTTCAAGACCAGCCTGGTCAACATGGTAAAACCCCCTCTCTACTAAAAATACAAAAAAAGCTAGCCAGGCATGGTGGTGTGTGCCTGTAATCCCACCTACTCAGGAGGCTGAGGCAGGAGACTCATTTGAACCTGGGAGGCAGAAATTGCAGTGAGCCGAGATCATGGCCATTGCACTTCAGCCTGGGTGACGAAGCAAGACTCTATCTCAAAATAAATAAACAAACAAACAAAATGTTCATGAATGACCATTGGGTCAAGGAAGAAATAAAGGAGAAAATGCATTTCTGGAAAGAAATGAAAATCAAAATACAATGTACCAAAACCTATGGGATACAGCAAAAGCAGTGCGAAGAAGGAATTTTATAGCAATAAACACCTACATCAAAAAAGTAGAAAAAGGCTGGGCACAGTGGCTTACCTGGTAATCCCAGCACTTTGGGAAGCTGAAGTGGGAGGATTTCTTGAACCCAAGAGTTTGAGACTAGCTTGGGAAAAAAAAGTGAGACCCTGTTTTTACAAAAATAAAAATAAGAAAATTATCTGGGAGTAGTGGTACACAACTGAAGTCCCAGCTGCTTGGCCGGAAGATGTGGGAGAATCACTTGAGCCTGAGAGGTCAAAGCTGCAGTAAGCCATGATTGCACCACTGCACTCCAGCCTGAGCAACAGAGAAAGATCTTATCTGAAAATAAAATAAATAAAATAAAATAAAATAAAATAAAAACAATCTAACAATACACCTCAAAGAAATAGAAAAGCAAGAACAAACCAAACCCCAAATGAGTTCAAGAAACAAAATAATAAATATCAAAGCAGAACTAAATGAAATAGAGACCAAAAAATCAATACAGAGTGTCAGTAAAACAAAAAGTTGATTCTCTTTGTTTATCTTTTTGATAAACAAAATTTATAAACCACTAGGTAGAATACCCAAGAAAATGCCCAAAGGAACAAAATCAGAAATGAAAAAGGAGACATCGTAACAGATGCCACAGAAACACAAAGGATTATCAGAGACTATTATAAACTAACAAACTGGAATGCCTAGAAGAAATGGACAAATCTCTGGACACATACATCTTCTGAGGTCTTATTCAGAGTGTTATAGCACTTGACATGAATCCTATCCTACTATAGGTTACCTGGATTTTCCAGGTGATAAGAGGATGTCTGTGACATCAAGAATGGCAGTCTCATCTAAAATTATGTAACATAAGTAATGTATAGTCAGAATGGAATGCTCATCTAACTTATATAACGTAAGTAATGTATAGTCAGAGTGAATAAAAAGAGAAATTGTTTTGGAGTCAGGTTTGGAGTCAGACCTAGGTATGATTCTTGCCTTGATACTTATTAGCTTAGTTGCCTAACCAATCTCAGCCTGTTTTGTCGTTTATAGAAGGGAGGATTTGGCACTCATGCCTCATTATTATTTATAGAAGGAAGGAAGGGAGAAAATGACACCTGAAAAAACCTCATTCATTATTGATCATCATAAAAGGTTATGATTGAGATTGTCAATTTTTCTCCTTTCCTAGACTGTAATCTTTTAAGTACACTGAAACATCTTTATTTTCCCCAAACTCACAATACAGTATTTCACATGGTATCAGTTTACCTTAACAGTTCTTGTTGACTAGTACTAAATTAGGCCTCATTCTAGTATATTTTCCTCAAGCATAATGAGGTTAAATTATCTTTAATTTTCCATATCCCCATGAAACTACCCATGTGCCAATGTAGTTATTAATCTTTTTGTGCATAATATTATAATTTGCTGCATGTCAATTTTGTTATAATCATTTTTGAGTATTTGAGATAAATATGATTTTGGCTGGGCCAGATATGTTTTCCTACTGTCTACCAGATTGGTTGATGTACATAAAACAGTAAGTTTACATATATAAGATATAATATCACAATGATGCCATTGCCTTAATAGTGCTTTGAATAATTTCTGAAGGTCCAAATTTTGTAAAAAATAATGCCTATATTTTGTTAAAATTTTATGTTGTCTGCTGAGTTATGAGGCTTTTAAAAAAAAAACCTCAATAAATTCACCAAGTATCTTTGCGTAGCACAGAACTGAGCTGTTATACATAATTTATATTTCATCTGCACAGTATGATATGCTACAATGACTTATTACAGTCAAGAATATTAATTGCTTGCTTTCCTGTCTTGCCCATCCTCAGCATATCTCTTATACTAAAAATATTAATAATATGAAACAGAATCTACTTCTAATTGCTTGTTTTTAATTCTATGTAAAAACTTTCTTCATTTATATTATTGAAAATCAGGCTTCATCATGTTTTATCAGCAAAATGCCAAGTATTTATTGCACATTCTCATTGATATTTAATCTATGGTTAGTGAACATGAAATTAGTAACTTATATTTCTTTTGTTACAGGAAATGCAGAGTGTTCTAGCATATCTTAGTAGAAAAACCTGACCCCATTGCAGAGGGGAGGTAGGGCAATAATCTTAAAAAAACTAATGTGTAAATTGAGACCTTAAGAATGAATAGGAGTTAAGAATGTAAACAGTTGAGAAAAATGCCCCATAGAGAGAAAATAGATGTTTCCATGCTATTCAGTTATTCAACAGAGGCTGTGCAAAACCAGTGTATATCAATATGATGAGTCAAAAGGTAGAAAGTCAAATATACTTATCGAAATCTAATAAAATTCTGCTTCACATATTTCTTTAAATGGTTTTGAGAAGATTAGTAGCTATTCAGTTATTATTTATATATTCAATACTTTAAAGTTGTACTTGAGGATGGGCATAGATGTTTGGGCTGGCAGAGGAATCTCCCTGCAGATTAGACAAAGATGGAGCTAAAGCAAGCATGTACTTTTATGCATGGAACAGCTATAGCAAAGCCTGGCCATAACAGCCAATTCCCTGGGACTCCGCATCCCTCTCTGAGACACTCTAGCCTTAGCTAACCACTAGACCAGGACTAGCAAAGACCTGAACAGAACCTTAGCCCTCTGAAGCTTTCAGAAATGAAGCTAACTAACTACTCAATTTACACCACAGTTAAAAGAACACCAACTCTCACAGAATCAACAAAACTCTGGTGATTCTAAAAACCAGAGTATCATCTTACCTTTAAATTAGCTCAGCAATAGCGATTATCCAGTCTGAATTGTCTGAAATGACATATATGGAATTCAGAATCTGGATAGCAAGGAAGCTCATTGAGAGTGAGGAGGAATTGAAACTCAATCTAAGGAAGTCAAGCAATCCAGTAAAACAATTTAAGATCTGAAAGATGGAATAACCATTTTTAAGAAAGACAGAAACTGAACTTCTTGAGCTGAAAAATTCACTACAATAATTTTATAATACGATCAGAAGTATTAACATCAGTATACACAAAGCTGAAGAAAGAATATCAGAGTTCAAAGATCAGTTATTTGAATAAACCTAGTTAGACAAAAATAAAGAAAAATGGATCCACAAAATTGAACAAAACCTCCAAGAAATATAAGATGATGCAAAGAGACCAAACCTATAACTCGTTTGCATTCCTGGGAGAGAAAGAGAGAGAATAAGCAACTTAGAAAATATATTTGAAGATGTACCTCATGAAAATTTCCCTAATATTGCTAGAGATGTTGAAATGAAAATGCAATAAATACAGAGAACCTCAGCTACATACTATTCAAGAGGGCCATCTCCAAGGCACATAGTGATCAGATTCACTAAGATCATTGCAAAAGAAAAAAACATATTAAAAGCATTTAGAAAAAAGGGGCAGGTCATTTACAGAGGGAACATCATTAGGCTAGGAGCAGACCTCTCAATAGAAACCTTACAAGCCAGGAGAGATTGGAGGCTTTTCTTCAGCAACCTTAATGGAGAGAAATTCCAACCAAGCATTCCATAGCCCATCAAACAAACTTCATAAGTGAAGAAGTAATAAAATCCTTCCTAGACAAGTAAATGCAAAGAGAATAAGTTTCAATTAGACTAGCCTTATAAGAGGTCCTTAAGGGAGTGCTAAGCGTGGAATCAAAATAATGACATATGCTGCCTCAACAACATAATTAAGCACATAGCCCACAGGCACTATAAAGCAACTATGCAATCAAGTCTACATAGCAACCAGCTAACAGCAGGATGACAGGATCAAGATCACACATATTAATACTAACCTTGAATGTAAATGGGCTAAAGATCCCACTTAAAAGACACAGCATGGCAGCCTGGACAAAAAGATAAAACCCAACCACATATTGTCTTCAAGAAATTCATCTAACATGTAATGACATACACAGGCTCAAAGTAAAATGATGGATAAATGTCTAACATGCAACAATAAAGCACAGGAGTAGCTACTCTTGTATCAGATAAAACAGACTTTAAGCCAGTAAAAATTAAGAAGAATAATGAAGAACACTACATAATAAAGGTACAACCTAACAAGAAGCCTTAAGTATCCTAAATATATATGCTCCCAACATTGGCGCTCCCAGATACATAAAACCAGTAATTCTTGGCCTATCAAAAGATTTAGACAACCACGCAATAATAGTGGGAGATTTCAACTCCCCACTAACAATGTTAGACAAATAATCAAGGCAGAAAACTAACAATGAAATGGTGGACTTCAACTCAACACTTGACTCCTTAGACAAAATAGGCATCTACAGAACACTCCATCCAACAACCACAGAATATACATTCCTCTCATGTGCACACAGAATATATTCTAAGACAGATCACAAGCTCAGTCATTAAGCAAGTCTCAATAATTTTTTAAATTTTATTTTTATTTAATTACTTTTAACTTTTTATTTCCATACGTTTTGGGGGAACAGGTGGTATTTGATTACCTGAGTAAGTTCTTTAGTGGTGATCTGTGAAATTTTGGAGCACCCATCTCCTGAGCAATATACACTGAAGCCAATTTGTGGTCTTTTATCTCTCACCCCCTTTTTGTCCTTCCTTCCCCCCGCCAAGTTCCCAGTCCATTTTGTCACTGTTATGCCTTTGCATCCTCAGAGCTTAGCTCCCACTTTTGAGTGAGAACATATGATCTTTGGTTTTCAATTCCTGAGATACTTCACTTAGAATAATAGTCTGCAGTCACATCCAGCTTGCTGCAAATGCCATTAATTCATTCCTTTTTATGGCTGAGTAGTATTCCATATATATATATATATATGCACATCACAGTTTCTTTATCTACTTGTTGATTGATATGCATTTAGGTTGGTTCCACATTTTTGCAATTGCAAATTGTGCTGCTATAAACATACGTGTGCAAATATCTTTTTCATATGACTTCTTTCCCTCTGTGTAGATACCCAGTAGTGGGATTGCTGCATCAAAGGTAGTTCTACTTTTAGTTCTTTAAAAGATCACCACACTTTTTCCATTGTGGTTGTACTAGTTTACATTCCATCCAGCAGTGTAGAAGTGTTCCCTTTTCACTGCATTTTTTTAAAATAAATTATCTAGCACAATCTCAAACCACAGTGAAATAAAAATAGAAGCCAATATTGAGATGATTTCTCATAAAGACACAAATACATGGAAATAAAGAACTTTCTCCAGAATAACTCTTGAGTGAACATGGAAATTAAGGCCAAAATTTAAAAATATTTTAAATTATTGAAAAGATGGACACAACTTACCAAAATCTCTGGGATACAGCCAAAGCAGTCTTAAGAGGAAGGTTTATAGCCCTAAAATGCCTCCATCAAGAAGATAGAAAAATGTCAGATTAGCAACCTAACTTTTCACCTAAAGGAACTAGAAAAGAGAGAACAAACCAACCCCAAACCTAGCAGAAGAAAAGAAATAGAGAAGAGCTTAATGAATTTCAGATTCAAACATTCATGCAATAGGTCAATGAAACCAATATTTAGTTCTTCAAAAAATATTTAAGATTGATAGATTCCTAGCTAGGTTAACAAAGAAAAAGAAAGGATCCAAGTAACCACAATAAAAAATAACAAATGCTATATTACAACTGATCTCACAGAAATACAAAAGACCATTAGAGACTACTGTGAACAACTCCATACACACAAATTAGAAAATTTAGAAGAAATGGATAAATTCCTGAAAGCACACAATCTCCAAGGTTAAAGCAGGAAGAGATTAAAACCCTCAACGGGCCAATATCAACTTCTTTAAGTGAATGAGTACTAAAAAAAACACTACCAACAACATAAAATGCCTGCACCAGATGGATTCACAGCCAAATTCTATCAGACATACAAAAAACTGATACCAGTCCTTCTGAAACTATTCCAAAAAATTAAGAAGAGGCTCCTCTCTAATTCTAGGAAGTTTCTTTTCATTTCTTTGAATGTCAACTAATTTTCTTCTGTTCATTCCAGGAGTCTGATTTATCTTGTTTTAAAAGTATATATAAAGGTTGAGGTTGTAGGAAGAATTTTTGAATCCAATATCCACAACTATCTGATCTTTGACAAACCTGACAAAAACAAGAAATGGGGAAAGGATTCCCTATTTAACAAATGGTGCTGGGAAAACTGGCTAGCCATATGTAGAAAGCTGAAACTGGATCCCTTCCTTACAGCTTATATCAAAATTAATTCAAGATGGATGGAAAACTTAAATGTTAGTTCTAAAGCCATAAAAACCCTAGGAGAAAACCTAGGCAATACTATTCAGGACATAGGCATGGGCAAGGACTTCATGTCTAAAACACCAAAAGCAATGGCAACAAAAGCCAAAATTGACAAATGGGATCTAATTAAACTAAAGAGCTTCTGCACAGCAAAAACAAACTACCATCACAGTGAACAGGCAACCTACAGAATGGGAGAAAGTTTTTGCAATCTACCCATCTGACAAAGGGCTAATATCCAGAATCTACAAAGACCTCAAACAAATTTACAAGAAAAAAAACAACCCCATCAACAAGTGGGCGAAGGATATGAACAGACACTTCTCAAAAGAAGACATTTATGCAGCCAACAGACACATGAAAAAATGCCCATCATCACTGGCTATCAGAGAAATGCAAATCAAAACCACAATGAGATACCATCTCACACCAGTTAGAATGGTGATCATTAAAAAGTCAGGAGACAACAGGTGCTGGAGAGGATGTGGAGAAATAAGAACACTTTTACACTGTTGATGGGACTGTAAACTAGTTCAACCATAATGGAAGACAGTGTGGCGATTCCTCAAGGATCTAGAACTAGAAATACAATTTGACCCATCCATTCCATTACTGGGTATATACCCAAAGGACTATAAATCATGCTGCTATAAAGTCCCATGCACATGTATGTTTATTGCGGCATTATTCACAATAGCAAAGACCTGGAACCAACCCAAATGTCCAACAATGATAGACTGGATTAAGAAAATGTGGCACATATACACCATGGAATACTATGCAGCCATAAAAAGGATGATTTCATGTCCTTTGTAGGGACATGGATGAAGCTGGAAACCATCATTCTCAGCAAACTATCACAAGAACATACAACCAAACACCGCATGTTCTCACTCATAGGTGGGAATTGAGCAATGAGAACACTTGGACACAGGAAGGGGAACATCACACACTGGGGCCTGTCATGGCGTGGGAGGAGCATGGAGGGGTAGCATTAGGAGATATACCTAATGTAAATGACGAGTTAATGGGTGCAGCACACCAACATGGCCCATGTATATATATGTAACAAACATGCATGTTGTGCACATGTACCCTAGAACTTAAAGTATAATAAAAAAAAAAAGCACAAGAAAATCGTGTGTTTCCTATAAAGGACCTAACTAAAAGACTATAGGATGAAATTTATATACTGATATCAGAGTATTTGCTACATCCATCATTAGTGTTTGTCTCCTCTGCAAGATTTTACAAGTTCACAACTGCCTGCTGTAGATCTCCCTTGCACAGAATGGTAGAGACTGCCCCACACTCTGGTCTAGTAGTTAGGATTTGGTACCCTTATTTGGAAGTGCAGGTTCAATTCCCAGTTGAGAAAATGAATTCTTTCAGGTTTATGATATCTGTGACTTGAAAATCTGATAAGAGATTTGACAGAATATCTTTTTAAGACCTGTAGAGTTAAAAAAAGACTTAATTGAAGTTGATGTGTGTGTGTGTGCGTGTGTGTGTGTGTGTGTGTGTGTGTAGTTTTAAAACCTCTGTCCTTGCTCAGGAACAACAAAAACTTCTTAGTCAACAAAATTCTGTCTGTTTCTCCATTTGATTCTGTCTGTCCCTCCCTCTTGCTATTCTCAATGTGAACATGAGAGAACCTAAAATAATTTCTGACAGACTGGGTTCTATTGGGAAAAACAGAAAAGGCTCCATCCTGAAGTCAGTAATCTAAGAAACAAATTAAGTTAAAAAGCCAAAATACAACTTTCTGGAAGTTAGCGGGCAAATGAAAAATCTTATAACTCTATAAGATCTGCTTTAGTCTGTGTACTTGTATGGGTCATTGTGTGTGATATTTCATTACCAAAATATATGAAAGAACTCTAATTAATTGGTTGACTAGAATAATTAATTGGCTTAATAGAAAGAAGCACTTAAATATTTTATGAGAAAAATATAAACTTTAAATACCTTTCACTTCACATGACCTTAGTAATCTTTGGTAAATACAGTTTTGAAATCACTGGCAAAATAAAATATAAATATCTTCAGAATTTAGACATTTAGTCTGACTTAGGCAGGTCGGATGATGTTTTTGCTAGGCATTTTAAGGTTATAAACTACTTCTAGGACATTTTTGATCATTGTTTTACAGCTGTTATATTCTAGGTAAGGCCTGGGGATGTGTGGAATTAGCTGTGTTCCCTGGCTATGCTGGGAAGAGTCAGACATTGTTTGCAGCTCTGTCCTTGTCCTGAGCAATGCAATCTAATATATGGCTAAAAGTGCTTACTTACCAGGTTTTTCACTAAAAATAAAAGTTGCTAAGAGCTAACATTTTAACTAATGTAATTGAGACTGTTGGGAAGCAGGAACCCAGTAGAGCCAGAGTAATGTCATTTAAAGTTCAGCTCCATCTTGAAACTAACAAGGCACATTCCTTGCCAGTCACGACCCATTGTTATAAGATGTTCGCGGGTGAGGAAACAACTTAGTAATGCCTACAAAGATAAGCTCCTATGACAACAAAATGTCCGGATGCTGCAATATTTGCAACAATATATGCTTTCAAGATAATTATAATTATGTTTTGATGGGCTTACACACTAGAATGTCAAGGATAGTTTTCTTTAAATCAACAGAATAATAAATTTTGGCATGCTCTCTGTCTACTCCCACGTAGTCACACTTAACTTAGTCTTTACATAGGCAAGACCCCTATATAAGAAAAACTTAAAATGAAGATGGTGGATTCCTCTACTTGTTTTCTGAGGACACCCTACTCTGTAATAGACTAGCTTTGAATAAACTGTCTCTGCTTACTGAACTTGTGATTAACCTTAAATTTCTTCCTGTGCAAGATACAAGAGACCTCTCTTGCAGTCTGGATCTGGACCTCTTTTTCTTGGAGCATTGATGTTTTCTTTAAATATATAGATATGGTTAGGCAAAGTGTATAGAAACCTTACCTTTTGTTCAAACGTATTTAATGGATTGGATTGGCTTTAATAAGGCTTTATTAAAATTAGCTTTGACATTAATAATGCTCTAACGCAAAAGTAAAATTGGTTGAATAAGATCTTCATGTAATATTGAGAGAAAATTATTATTGCTTGCCTTTTGAGTAAACAGCAGGAAAAAAAATAAAAGGAAAGAGGGAAGAGAGATGAAATAGATTCAAATGGCCTCATGCTATCTTATTGGGATTTGCTGTTTGAAAAGCTGACTTTTCTCTCTATCAAAGAGTAAAGGGTTTTGCCTTTTCAAAAGTTTTGAGATATTACTTCAGGTAAAAAAATGATCTGCGAACCTATTTTGTGGTATCAAGTGTTTTAAACTTTTGATATTTGGAAAAATTTCCAAAATCCAGTTCTTAATTTAGTCCTTTTAACCTCATTAACATTTTAGGTACTAGGCCCCACGAAGTTCAAAAGAGACATATTTGCTTATTTAGTATGATAAAATCATACAGGAAGCACAATCAAGCATGAAATGGTGTTTGGCTTTCTTTGGGTTTTATTTGTATGAATGTGTTATTGATGTGCATTTCAGAATTGTACTGGACTCCTACAATTTTTATCAAACTTAATGTATGTTATTAGTAATAATTATGATTGTTATCTTAAATTGTATACCACAAAAATACCAAATTTATTTGTCAACTCTATCTTTAACCATGTCTGTTTTAAGACTTTAGTCATCCACAATTGTTTTACTTTACTCCTTTTCAAAATGACATTTTATAATCAGCTAAAGAATTTTGACAGGTGCTCTTAAATACATGTTTCTACTATTTTATTAATCTTTGTTTTAGATTCTGGGGTACATGTGCAGGTTTTTTATATAGGTAAATTGAATGTCATGGAGGTTTGGTGTACAAATTATTTAATCACAGAGGTTATAAGCATAATACCCAATATGTAGTTTTTTATTCTCTCCCACTTCCCATCTTCCACCCTCAAGTAGACTTTAGTGTCTTTTATTCCCTTCTTTCTGTCCATGTGTACTCAATATTTAGCTCCTAATTATAAGTGAGAACATGCAGTATTTGGTTTTCTGTTCCTGTGATAGTTTACTTAGGAAAATGGCCTCCAGCTCCATCCATATTCCTGCAAAGAACATTCTCTCATTCTTTTTTAGGGCTGTGTAGTATTACATTGTATATAAGCATCACATTTTCTTTATCCAGTCTACCATTGACAGGTATGTAGGTTGATTCCATGTCTTTGCTACTCTAAATAGTGTTTCAGTTAACATACATGACCATGTGTCTTTATTATAGAATGGTTTATATTCCTTTGGGTATATACCCAACCACTGAATTATTGTGTCAAATTATAATTCTGTATTAAATTATTTAAGAAATTACCACGTGCCTTTTGACAATGGCTGAACTAATTTATGTTCCCACGAGTAGTGTATAAGCATTGCCTGTTCTCTGCAGCCTCACCAGCATAGGTTTTTTTTTAACTTTTTAATAATAACCATTCTAACTGATGTAAGATGGTATTGCACTGCGATTTTTATTAGCATTTCTCTAATGATTAGTGATATTCAGCGTATTTTTCAAATACTTCTTGACCACATGGATGTCTTCTTTTGAAAAGTGTCTATTTGTGTCCTTTGCCCACTTTTTAATGGGGTTATTTGCTTTAAGTCCCTTATATATTCTGCGTATAAGAACTTTGTTGGATTCATATTTTGCAAATACTCCTCCTATTCTTTAGGTTGTCTGTTGATTCTTTGATAATTTCTTTTGCTTTGCAGAAGCTCTTTAGTTTAATTAGGTCTAATTTGTCAATTTTTGCTTTTGTTGCAATCGTTTTTGGCATCCCCTTCATGAAATCCTTGCCAGAACCTATGTGCAGAATGGTATTTCTTAGGTTAACTTCCAGGGAGTTTATATTAGTTTTACGTTTAAGTCTTTAATTTATTTTGAATTAATTTTTGTATATAGTATAAGCAATGGGTCCAGTTTCAATATTCTGAATAGAGCTAGCCAGTTATCTAAGCATCATTTAGTGAACTCGAGTTTCTTTTCCCATTGCTTCTTTCATTGACTTTGATGAGGATCAGATGGTTGTAGGTGTGAGGTATTATTTCTGGGTTCTATATTCTGTTCCATTGATCTGTGTGACCGTTTTTGTTCTGGAACCATGCTGTTTTGGTTACTATAGTCTTGTAGTATAGGTGAGTGAGGTAGATAATGCCTCAAGCTTTTTGTTTGTTTGTTTAGAACTGCTTTGGATATTCAGGCTTTTTTATGGTTCCATATGAATTTTAGGTTTTTTTTCTTAATTTGTGAATATCATTGTAACTTTGTAGAAATAACCTTGAATCTGTAAATTGCATTGGGCAGTATGACCATGTTAACAATTTTGATTCTTACTGTCCATGAACATAGATTGCATAATTTAATTGCAATGAACATGAGCATAATTTCATTGTTTGTGTCATCTCTGATATCTTTCAATAGTGTTTTGTAATTCCCATTGCAGAGACATTTCAACACCCTGGTTAGCTGTATGTGTAGGTATTTATTCTTTTGTGGAAATTTTGAATAGTATTGGGTTTTTTATTTGGCTCTGAGCTTGGATGTTTTTGGTGTACAAAAAATGCCACTGATTTTTCTGCATTGATTCTGTATCCTGAAATTTGTTGAAATTTTTATCAAATCTGGGAGCTTTTGGGCAGAGACTATGGGGATCTTTACAGACAGAATCATATCTTCAACAGAGATAATTTTACTTTCTCTCTTCCTCTTTGGATGCCTTTTATTTTGTTGTTGTTGTTGTTGCCTCATTGCTGTGGCTAGGATTTTCAGTTCTATGTTTAATAAGAGTGGTGAGAGTAGGCATCCTTGTCTTGTTCCAATTCTCAAAGGAAATTCTTCCACCTTTTACTCATTCAGTATGTTGACTGTGGGTTTGTAATAAATGTGTGTTGATGGTATGTTTTATTTTGAGTTATGTTTATTCAATGACTAGTTTGTTGAAGGTTCTTAGCATGTAGGGATGGTGCATTTGGTCAAAACCCTATTCTGCATTTATTGAAATGATCATGTGGTTGTTATTAGTTCTGTATATGTGATGAGTCACATGTATTGATTTGTGTATGTTGAACCACCCTTGCATCCCAGCAGTAAAGCCTACTTTATCATGGTGGATTAGATATTTGATGTGCTACTGTATTTGTTTGGCTAGTATTTTGTTGAGGATTTTTGCATTTTTGTTCATCAAAGATATTGGCCTGAAGTTTTCCATGTTGTTGTTGTTGTTGTTGTGTCTTTTCCAGGTTTTGATATCACAATATTGCTGGCTTCATATAATGAGTTAGGGAAGAGTCTCTCCTTAACTTTTTGGAATAGTTTCAGTAGGAATAGTGCCAGCTCTTGTTTATACATCTGGTAGAATACTGCATTGTATTCATCTGCTGCTGGGGTTTTTCTGGTTGGTAGGCTTTTTATTACTAATTCAATTTCTAATCTCATTATTATTATGTTCAGGTATTCCCTGTGTTCTTGGTTCAGTCTTGGGAGGGTGTATGTTTCGAATAATTTATCCTTTGTGTAGAGGTGGTCTGAGGGTTTTATTTTTTATTTCTGTAGGGTCTCCTTTAACATTTTTGATTAAATTTATTTGACTATTCTCTCTTTTTATCTTTATTGGTCTAGCTAGTATTCTATCAATGTTATTTATTCTTTCAAACCAACAAACTCCTGGATCCACTGATCTTTTGTATGACTTTTCACATCTTAATTTTCTTCAGTTCAGCTGTGATTTTGGTTACTTCTTGTCTTCCACTAGCTTTGGGATTGGTTTTTCCTTGTTCATCTGGTTTCTCCAGATGCGATGTTAGGTTGTAAATTTGAGATGTTCCTTACATTTTGATGTGGGCTTTCAGTGTTATAAACTTCCCTTTTGACACTGCATTAGCTGTGTCCCAGAGATTCTTATATGATGTAATTTTGTTTTCATTAGTTTCAAAGAATTTATTGATTTCTGCCTTTATTTCTTTGTTTATCCACAAGTCATTCAAAAGAAAGTTATTTAATTTCCATGTGATTTTATGTTTTTGAGACATTTTCTTTTTATTGTTCTCTATTTTTGTTGTGCTGTCGTCTGTGAGTGTGTTTAGTATGACTTCTTTTTTTGTATTTACTGAGGATTTTTTAATGTCCAATTGTGTGGTTGATTTTAGAGTATGTGCCATTTGCAGATGAGAATGATATATATTCTGATGTGCCTTGGTGTAGGGCTCTGTAGATGACTTTTAGGCTCATTTGTCAAGTGTTGAGGTCAGGTCTAAATATACTTGTCAGTTTTCTGCCTTAATGATGTGCCTAATATTATTTCTGGGGTGTTGAAGTCTCCAACTATTATTGTGTGGTTATCTCAGTCTCTGAAAAGGTCTCTAAGAACTTGTTTTATAAATCTGGGTGCTCCTGTGTTGGCTGTATATTTCACATTTAGGATACTTAGATTTCCTTGCTGTAATGAACCTTTTACCATTATTTAATGTCCTTTTTTGTCTTTTTGATAATTGTTGGGTTAATGTCTGTTTTGTCTGAGATTAGAATAGAAACTCCTGCTTTTTTCTGTTGTCAGTTTGTTTGGTAGATTTTTCTCTATCTCTTTACATTTAGCCCATTGGTGTCATTACAGTGACATGGGTCTCTTGTAGACAGCATACAGGTGAATCTTGTTTCTTTATGCAAATTGCCACTCTGTGCCTTTGAGTTGGGGCATTTAGCCCAGTTGTGTTCACGGATAATATTGATATGTGCAGATTTGATCTTGTCAATGTGTCATTAGCTGGTTATTATGAAGATTTTTTTTTGTGTGGTTACTTTATACTGTCAATCGTCTATGTACTTAAGTGTGTTTTTGTGGTGGCTGGTAACAGTCTTTTTTATATTTAGCCTGCCCTTCAGAACCTCTTGTAACACAGGTCTGGTGGTAACAATGAGCATATGCTTGTCTGAGATGGATCTTATTTGCTTTTGGTTTATAAAGCTTAGTTTGGCTGGATACGAAATTCTTGGTTGGAATTTATTTTCTTTAAGATGTTTAATATGGGGCCCCTATCTCTTCTGCTTTGTGGGCTTTCTGCTTTAAGTTCCTCTGTTATCCTGAGAGAGTTCCCTTTGTAGGTAACTTGCCTTATTCTAGGTGTCTTTAATTTTTTTTTTTTTTTTTGCAGTTTTGCCCTGGAGAATCTGATGACTGTGTGTCTTGGGGATGCTCATTTTGTATAGTATCTCGCAGGGATTCTCTGCATTTTCTGAATTTGTATGTGATCCTCTCTAGTGAAGTTGAGAAAATTTGGGAGATGATATGTTTTCCACACTGCCAGCTTTCTCTATATCTTTAAGGGATGCCAATGAGTCACAGATTTTGAATCTTTACCTAATCCCATATTATTGGAGGTCTTGTTCATTCTTCTATATTAGTTTTCTTTATTTTTGTCTGACTGAGTTATTTCTGAGAACCAGTCTTCAAGCTCTGAGATTCTTTCCTCAACTTTGTCAATTCTGCTGTTAATACTAGTGATTGCATTATGTAATTCTTGGGGTGAGTTTCTCACCTCTTTCAGATGCATTTGGCCATTTCACCTTTTATCTCCTGCATTGTTTTATGATATTCCTTAGATTTCTTGGATTGGATTTTGAGTTTCTCCTGGATGTTGATAATCTTTATTCCTATCTATATTCTGAGTTCTATTTCTGTCATTTTAGCTATTTCAGCCAGGTTAAGAACCATTTCTGGGGAACTAGTGTGATAATTTAGAGGTAAGAAGACATTCTGGCTTTTTAAATTGCTAGAGTTCTTGCACCACTTTTTTTTTCATCTGAGTGGTCTCACGTTTCTTCGATCTTTGAAGCTGCTTTCTTTTGGATTTTTTTTTTTTGCTTTTATTTTCTTTGGTGTCCTTGGGGGTTTGATTGTGGTATAACTTGTGTCCAGTATACTGAGCTTGTTCTACAAGATTTTACATGGCCCAGGCTCAGCTCAGCACTCCTGGACTGTGTGCTCTAATACATGGGGTAGGGGGCTGATACCAAAACCCTGGTTTTGTTCTCTAACCCCTTGAGGTTACAAACCTGCATCACTGGAGGAGCCAAGGTGTTTCTGGCCTGATAGCCACAACACTCCAAGGGGTTGTGCTGGCTGAAGTGCTTTGTTGGGGCAGTAGCAGCAAAATATGTGCTTGCTCATGCATGCCAATAGCTTTGGCTGTGTGGCTGGTTACATGCACATCAACCGGTGTGTAGTACCAGTGGAAGTGTGGCTGTGGTACTTGTGTCAGCCGTGCTAGTTGGGCACAGCAGGGAGAGTACTGCTAGTGTCTGTGCACACCCTTGTGCCAGCGGTGGCAGTGGTAGGGGCAGGGCACTGTCAGGCATAGGACTGTCATCCTCCATGCAGGGTTTGGTGGGGTAACCAGCATCTTTGTTCCCATTTGCCCTGGCAGCAGTGTTGATATGGGGGCAGCAGGTTCGACAGTGTTCATATGTGGACATAGCGCATTCACAGCATTGGTGGTTGTGATGCAGGGGTGTGGCGTTGCTAGCATCTGTGCATGTGTTCATGCTGGTTGCAGCAGTGGTGGAGGGGAAGTCAGCAGGTTGTGCTTATGTCTGCAGCAGTGGTACAGCAAAGTGCATGTACACATGTGCACCAGTGGGGGAGGGAAGGTGAGATCTACCTGCATGTGCACCCTGGCAAAGCAACAGGAGGATGGCTGTGGGTGAGTGCATGCCAGGAAAGTGCTGTAGGGGAGCCTATAGTGGAGGGAGGGTGTGGGTGGACTGAGGCATGCTGGCAGGGGCTTCTCTGTTGGAGGTCTCCAACAGTTGGTGTGGTCCGCTGGTGAAGGAGCTATGATGAGGGCTCCTGAGAAGCACCTTGGAGTGGCATCCATGACTTTGCTGCCTCCTATGTGTGTGGCCAGGCTTGGGCCCTGGGAGAGGCCAGCAGACAGGAGGGTGCTCAGATTGGACTGGTCCCATCTCACAGGCAAGACCATCCCATTGTGTCCAGGTCCAACAGTCATCCTTTGGCAGAGTGTCCTAGAGGAGTACGTCAAGCATTGGGGGATGGGTGTCCCTGGCCACACTCCACTGTAGATCTTCCCACACCAAACATGTTGGTCTTCACCCAGGCTGCACTCCTGCTCCTATTATCTGTCAGCAGCAGCTCTCACTGCCAGCTCAAGTGTCCACGAAGATCCTGGGGTTTCCTGTTGCCCAGATTCTGGAGGTATATAATGAGAGTATGCCACTCTTCACCTATTCAACTCACTCCTTCCACAGGAGTAACTGGAGGCAAGGAACAAGTTCTGGTGCTTGGTGTCCCCATTCAGAGTTCCCAGTTTTCTCCCCTATCAGCTCAGCATCTGTGTCCTCCCTTCATTGACTCTCAATGCCTTCCCTCCAAAGATCTGCTGAGAGTGTGGCAGTCTTCCTGATGTCCCAGTATCTCAGTGGCAGATGTTCCTCTTGGCTGCATCTAGTCAGCCATCTTGAATGAATGTTTCTGATAACTTTGGAGATTGTCTCATTGGAATAAAGAAAACACTTTCAGGACTGTCATTGAAAGCTGATGTGTTCATAAGTTCATAAGGATTGCTGGCCCAATATTGAGTATAATCAAAGTTAATTGCATGGACTGAATTAATAAAGACTGAAATAGTCTTTGTATAACTTTTTGTTTGAAATATTGCTGTTTTTTTGTTTTTTTTTTCAGTGTCAAGAAAACTTTTTTTCTTTTGTGCTATATACAGCTTTTAACAGCTAAGTATACTGCTGTGAACAAAATTTAAGACATACTTCTTTCTCTTTATCTGATTTCACCAGAACTCAGAATGTATTTGTGAGTATTCTTAATTTATGACAATATAGCTATCTGCTCAAGTTCAATAATAATCTGTTTTCTTTTTTGACAAGACACAACTGGAGACACTAGTTATTTTACTAAGGCTTTGACTTGAATGGCGTATTTTCAGATATGAATAGGCTGATTTGAGGAATTAAAATTGACTTTATATAGCCAATAACAGCCACCTTGGGGAAACTGACCTCCACTTTGTCTATACAGTTTCCTTACAGGGTCACTGACCTGTGACAAGTAAAGAATGTTACTTTGTGACAGCTCTAGAAACCCCAATTTATTTTGGGACACCAAAAAGAGGAATTAACCTAATTACCAATGGTATCTTTTGAAAGTCCTAATCTGAGATTTTCTATGAAAAAAAGTCTAATCTGAGATTTCCTCTGAAAATAGTTCCAGCAAAGCCAATTTTTTGTTAAAAAGAGCCTATATGTCAAATAACTATTCTTGCTGCACTTTGCACAAATAATCAGGCAAATATAATAAGGTTAAAACATATTTTGCAAATAAATTGGCCTTACTATGAATTGTCTGATAAAAATGGGGACTGGAGAGAGAAAAAATATTTTTCAAAAGAAAACTATAATATAGCTGTTATCAGAGTCTGGCCTTGTTTGCTGTTTTTCAGTTTTTGTTATTTTCTACAATTTAAACTGAAACCTGAGTTCTTTCCTGGCTACAAGACTCCAAATTTACATTTTCAAATTTGTCTTTCTTGTTTCTTACTTGGACTCAATGGAATTGCTATTACCTCTTTCTTGAGGCCCTGCAAGCTAAAGCTCATTTATTATAATGCAGGCAAGAAAAAAAATGTCAGACTGTTACTGCCTTCTTCCTCTTTAACTAAAGATACTTTTAGTTTAATGTCTGAACACTTCAAATGTCAGCCCTCCATACTTTAAGGAAACTGGTTTAAGGATTGTTCTCTAACATAACTTTTGTTTTTCTTCTGTTTTCATAGAAATGCCTCTTATTAGATATCTGTTTGCCTTCATTATAGATAGAGGCCTAGCCCATCTTCAATGGCACCTTCTGGAATCAGACACTGCTGTTTAACTAAACTGATTGATTTTGGGGACTAAGAAACTGACCAAAGAAGATACAGAATGATATATTTAAGTTTTTTTTCTGTTTATACCAATCTGTCTCTCTAACAGCCTTTAATCCAAATATTTTTACTATGCCAAGAAGATCCACAGAGGGGATAGCACATAAATAAATTCTGGGGGAGCCTGTAAAAAAAGATTCATGGCTCAATCCCATTAATAACTATGCTCCCCATGAGCAAGTCCATCAATAAACAGACCCTGGGGAAGATTATTACAGTGTTGTCTTCTGGCTATACTTTTGTTTGTAGCATAGGGTCAGATCCTCCCTTAAATAGTGGGTCCATCACTGTCTTAACAACCTTTTAGAGATCTTGGTTTCTAGTTATGGAGTATATTCCATCAGAGATATGGTCAGAAACCTATCTGGTATCTTAAGGATAATTGCCAAAAAAAAAAAAAATCAGCAAATAGTCTTACCGCTCAGAAAAGATCCTTTAAGTTGTTAGGTAGTCCTAGGCAATTAGGAAGCACTAGATCTTCTGTTGGCTAAACAAGGGGAAGTATACACAGTATTAAACAACACTTGCTTCACCTATATAAACACATTCAGAGATGTTGAAACTTGAATAGGAAAAAAAAAATTCTCCCAACAAGTGACATAGCTACAACAGGTTTTCCCTAAGAACCTTGTCTCTGATTGGTCCTTTGGGTTATTCACCTAGATCCCTCAAGGTTTAAAATCAATTCTACAGGGACTTTTGAACTTAGACTTTCACTCCATATGTTAGGACTTATTATTTACATTAGAGTTTGCTGTTAACTTAGCTGTTTATGTAGGTGTTCAAACCTATGTGAACAGCAAACTATAAGGTAAATAAGAAGCTTTCCCAAGACAAACTAAAACACTAGTGACTAATCTTAGAATCACAGCAATATGTAAACTTTAAAAGGGAATTCAAAAGAGCTGTCTTGGGAAAGCTCAAGAAACTTCAAGATAACACAGAGAAGGAATTTAGAATTCCATCAATGAAATTTAACAGATATTGAAGTAATTTTTGAAAAATCAAACACAAATTCTGGGGCAGAAAAAATGTAATTGATGAACTAAAAAAAATCAGAGTGTCTCAACAGCAGAATTAATCAAGTACAAGAATTAGATTGAAGAGAGTCTATATGGAAATACACAGTCAGATTAGACAAAAAAGAATAAAAAACAGAAAGTATGCCTGAAATATACACAGTATCCTCAAAAAGGAAATCTAAATGTTATTGGCCTTAAAAAGAATGTAGAGAAAATGATAAGGATAGAAAGTTTATTGAAACAGAAAATAACAGAGAATTTCACAAATTTAGACAAAGAGGTGAATATTCAGGCACAAGAAGGTTAAAAAAAAAAAACAAGAAAATTCAACTAAAATAAGAGTACCTCAAGGTATGTAATAGTCACCCTTTCAAAGGTCAAGAAGGAAGAAAGGATCAAAAAAGTAGTTTAATAAAAGATGCAAATAACAAATAAAGGAAAGCTCTAATATGTCTGTTAGCAGACTTTTTATTGGAAACCACAGAGGTCAGGAGGGAATGTGATGGCATATTCAATGTGCTGAAGGAAAAAAAAAATTCAACTTAGAGATTTATACTCAGTAAAGGTACCATTAAAACATGAAGCAGAAATGCACACTTTCACAAACAAATAAACACTGAGGGAAGTCATCAATACCTATCTTACAAAAACAGCTAAATAAAGTTATTTAATCTGAAATAAAAGAATGCTAATGTGCAACAAGAAATCATTTGAAGGTGTAAAACTCAGTGGGAAATGTAAGTACACAGACAAATATAGCATAGTCTAACACTGGAATCACAGTATGTAAACCACACATATTTAAGAATAGAAAAAAGAAATTTATCTAAAATTTTTCAGCATATAGATAATATAAAAATATAACAAAAAGTAAAAAGTGAAAAGGATGGAGCTAATGTGTAAAATTTTTTAGTTTTCTCTTTGTAATTTACTTGTTTTTCCTTTTCATTGTAATTAAAGTATTTTTTATTATTATACTTTCAGTTCTAGGGTACGTGTGTACAACATGCAGGTTTGTTACATATGTATACATGTGCCATGTAGTAAACTATCACAAGGACAAAAAACCAAACACCATATGTTCTCACTCATAGGTGGGAATTGAACAATGAGAACACATGGACACAGGAAGGGGAACATCACACTCCGGGGACTGTTGTGGGGTGGGGGGAGGGGGGAGGGACAGCACTAGGAGATATACCTAATGCTAAATGACGAGTTAATGGGTGCAGCACACCAACATGGCACATGGATACATATGTAACAAACTTGTACATTATGCACATTTACCCTAAAACTTAAAGTTTTCTGGTTTGAAAATTCTTTTTTGTTGTTTTAGTCATGAACTCTTTGCCCATGCCACTGTCCTGAATGCTATTGCCTAGGTTTTCTTCTAGGATTTTTATCATTTTCGGTCTAACATTTAAGTCTTTAATCCATCTTGAATTAATTTTTGTATAAGGTGTAAGGAAGGGATCCAGCTTCAGCTTTCTACATATGGCTAGCCAGTTTTCCCAGCACCATTTATTAAATAGTGAATCCTTTCCCCGTTTCTTGTTTTTGTCTGGTTTGTCAAAGATCAGATGGTTGTAGGTGTGTGACGTTATTTCTGAGGCCTCTATTCTGTTTCATTAGTCTATACATCTGTTTTTGTACCAGTGCCATTCTCTTTTGGTTACTGTAGCCTTGTAGTATAGTTTGAAGTCAAGTAGCATGATGCCTCCAGCTTTGTGTACCTGAAAGTGATGGAGAAAATGGAACCAAGTTGGAAAACAGTCTTAGGATATTATCCAGGAGAAGTTCTCCAACCTAGCCAGACAGGACAGCATTCAAATTCAGGAAATACAGAGAACACCACAAAGATACTCCTCAAGAAGAGCAACCCCAAGACATATAATCATCAGATTCACCAAGGTTGAAATGAAGGAAAAACTGTTAAGGGCAGCCAGAGAGAAAGGTCAGGTTACCCACTAAGGGAAGCCCATCAGACTAACAGTGGTTATCTCGGCAGAAACCCTACAAGCCAGAAGAGAGTGGGGGCCAATATTCAACACTCTTAAAAAAAAGAATTTTCAAACCAGAATTTCATATCCAGCCAAACTACGCTTCATAAGTGAAGGAGAAATAAAATTCTTTACAGACAAGCAAATGCTGAGCCTTTTTGTCACCAGCAGGCCTGCCTTACAAGAGCTCCTGAAGGAAGCACTAAACATGGAAAGGAGCAACCGGTACCAGCCACTGCAAAAACATACCAAATTGTAAAGACCATCAACACTATGAAGAAATTGTATCAACTAACGGGAAAAATAACCAGCTAGCATCATAATGACAGGATCAAATTCACACATGACAATATTAACCTTAAATGTAAACAGGCTAAATGCCCCAATTAAAAGACACAGACTGGCAAATTGAATAAAGATTCAACATCCATCAGTGTACTGTATTCAGAAGACCCATGTCATGTGCAAAGACACACATAGGCTCAAAATAAAGGGATGGAGGAATATTTATCAAGCAATTGGAAAGCAAAATAAATAAATAAATAAATAGCAGGGGTTGCAATCCTACTCTCTGATAAAACAGACTTTAAACCAACAAAGGAAAAAAAAAGAAGTGCATTTCATAATGATAAAGGAATCAATGCAACAAGAAGAGCTCACTGTCCTAAATATATAGGCACCCAATACAGGAGCACTCAGATTCATACAGCAAATTCTTAAAGACCTACAAAGAGACTTTGTAGACTCCCACACAGTAATAGTGGGAGATTTTATCACCCCACTGTCAATATTAGACAGATCACCAAGACAGAAAAATAACAAGGATATTCAGGACTTGAACTCAGCTCTGGACCAAGCTGATGTAATAGACATCTACAGAATTCTCCACCACAAATCAACAGAATATACATTCTTCTCAGCACCACATACCACTTATTCTAAAATTGACCACAGAATTGGAAGTAAAACACTCCTCAGCAAATGCAAAAGTAAAGAAATTATAACAGACAATCTCTCAGACCACCGTGCAATCAAATTAGAACTCAGGATTAAGAAACTCATTCAAAATCGCACAACTACATGGAAACTGAACAACCTGCTCCTGAATGACTACTGGGTAAATAACGAAATTAAGGCAGAAATAATAAGTTCTTTGAAACCAATGAGAACAAAGGCACAATGTGCCAGAATCTCTGGGACACGGCTAAAACAGTGTTTAGAGGGAAATTTATAGCACTAAATGCCCATAGGAGAAAGCAGGAAAGATCTCAAATCAACACCTTAACATCACAGTTAAAAGATTTAGAGAAGGAAGAGCAAACAAATTCAAAAGCTAACCGTAGTCAAGAAATAACTAAGATCAGAGTAGAACTGAAGGAGATACAGACATGAAAAACCCTTCAAACAATGAATCCAGGAGTTGGTTTTTTGAAAAGATTAACAAAATTGATAGATTGCTAGCCAGACTAATAAAGAAAAAAAGAGAGAAGAATGAAATAGACACAATGAGAAATGATAAAGTAGATATCACTGCTGATCCCACAGAAAGACAAACTACCATCAGAGAATGCTATAAACACCTCTATGCAAATAAACTAGAAAATCTAAAAGAAAATGATAAATTCCTGGACACATACACCCTCCCAAGACTAAACTAGGAAAAAGTTGAATCTCTGAATAGACCAATAACAAGTTCTGAAATTTAGGCAGTAATTAATAGCCTACCAACCAAAAAAAGCCCAGGACCAGATACCATTCCTTTTGAAACTATTCCAAACAGTAGAAAAAGAAGGACTCTTCTCTAACTCATTTTATGAGGCCAGCATCATCCAGATACCAAAACCTGGCAGAGACACAACAAAACAAAATTTTAGGCCAATATCCCTGATGAACATAGATGCGAAAATCCTCAGTAAAATACTGGCAGACCAAATCTAGCAGCACATCAGAAAGCTTATCCACCACGAACAAGTTGGCTTCATCCCTGGGATGCAAAGCTGGTTCAACATATGCAAATCAATAAACATAATCCATCACATGAACAGAACCAATAACAAAAACCACATGATTACTTCAATAGATGCAAAAAAGGCCTGGGATAAAATTCAACTCCCCTTCATGCTAAAAACTCTAAATAAATTAGGTATTGATGGACCATATCTCAAAATAATAAGAGCTATTTATGACAAACCCACAGCCAATATCATACTGAATGGGCAAAAACTGGAAGCATTCCCTTTGAAAATGGGTACGAGACAAGGATGCCCTCTCTCACCACTCCTATTCAACATAATATTGGAAGTTCTGGCCAGGGCATTCAGGCAAGAGAAAGAAATAAAGGGTATTCAAATAGGAAGAGAGGAAGTCAAATTGTCTCTGTTTGTACATGACATGATTATATATTTAGAAAACCCCATCATCTCAGCCCAAAATTTCCTTAAGCTGATAAGCAACTTCAGCAAAGTCTCAGGATACAAAATCAATGTGCAAAAATCACAAGCATTCTTATACACCAATAACAGACAACGAGAGCCAAATCATGAGTGAACTCCCATTCCCAATTGCTACAAAGAGAATAAAATACCTAGAAATACAACTTACAAGGGATGTGAAGGACCTCTTGGAGGAGATCTACCAACCACTGCTCAATGAAATAAGAGAGGACACAAACAAATGGAAAAGCATTCCATGGTCATGGATAGGAAGAATCAATATGGTGAAAATGTCCGTACTGCCTCCCAGAGTAATTTATAGATTCAATGCTATCCTCATCAAGTTACCATTGACTTTCTTCACAGAATTAGAAACAATCACTTTAAATTTCGTATGGAAACAAAAAAGAGCCCTTATATCCAAGACAATCCTAAGCAAAAAGAACAAGGCTTCTGACAAATTTTGCCATTAACTATGTGAAGTGATTTTCTGGATGTCAGGGCTGAGCAAGGAAAAAGTCATGACCACGAGATGGCAGTAGCACACAACGTGCTTTATTTGGGTGGCCCTTTGAAAGGTTTTCGGAGAGGGGAACTTCCCTCAAAGCAGGAGACCTTGCAGAGAGAGGCAGCAGCAAGAGGCCACCACCCAGAAGAGGAAGAGTTCAAGGCAACTTCCAATGAAGAGAAGAATTGGACAGAAGACTTAACGTGTCTATGGGATGTTACTCAGCAGCCTGGTGTGGAGTCTCTGGGTCAGAACGCTCCCATGGGCATCAGAGGCTTGAGGCTTTTTTCCAGCCCCAGAGTATGTCCTATCTATGGCTAGCAGATGCTGTGTCTAGTTTTACAGAGGGTGCAATGTGGATGGGTTCTAAATGGCTAAAAATGTGCTTATTGAGGGACATATTTAAAGCAATTGGATGTGTAAACATTTGATTTTAGTTCCAATGAGCTTTGAGCTAATGGTCTTAGCCATGGCACCATCTAAAGATATTAAACCCACTTATATAACAGTCCATGCCTTGACCCCACGTTGTTCTACAATCTAAGTTGTATGCTATTTCACAGTGTTTGAGTTGGGAGCCAGCGATGAAGCGTCCTCAAGACCCAGAATGTTATAAGGCTACAAATTAGGAGTTTAAAGCCAATTCTCAGCCAGTCTGCCCACTTGGGCAGCCAGTAGAATAGATTAGAAAAGGAGACAATTTTGATTTGACCAATCCGTTTAGTCAACAGAGTGGCATTTATATCCCCTTTCGTACATGACCCCAGCTGTCTGTAAAACTTGGTATTATCTACACACACGCAGCAAGATAATTTTAGCAAGCACACAGCCCTCGTGCCCTCCAACCCCTCCAGCAGCCAAATACCTGACCTAGGGCTATGCAGTTATCTCACACCATGGCCACTAAAGTACAATGAGATTCAGCAAAGAGTTTCGGTCCTTGGGCTGTTTATCTAATTTCCGTGGGTAATTCCTGCAACATGGCTATGTGTTTCTCTTAATTGTGGTGTGCTATTCCACACACATGCTGTTCCCACTGCCTCCAAAATTAGTGATGCTAGGGAAGTTAGTACCATGAGGAACTATTTGGAAAGCTCATTTGTGACACTGGGGAGTCGAAGCTAATGTGGTTTGGTGGCGGCAAGTACTTGGGGGAGGGGGTTCCACTGTTGAATAAAATTCTACTGGAATTTTGCACCAATCCCAAGTGCAGGAAATATTCTTCAGGGTTGGATGAGGAGAAGATGGTGATAGGGAAGCCATTTGGTTCCTTTACAAGACCACCAGGCTCCCCCGGCTGCCTGTATTCTCTGTGTTCCACTGAAGGGAAGTTCATGTGGCTTCGTGAAGTTCCAGAAGTTCCAGGTTGTGTTAATAGGAGCAGAAAATGGTATAGTCAAACAAGCTTGTGTCATCCACCTTTCATTCAGCCCCTGGGTTAACTAAATTTGTTGTGGACTCAGCCCACCATTGTCTATACTTTTATGTGAGATAAGCCTCTGGATAAGGTTGTTGAATGTCAATGGTTAGGGGAATAGGCTCATCTAGATAAGTGAGGTATGTGATGCAGCATGGCCAGGGAAGAAGTATTACACTATATTTTCTAAAATCAGATTGGCAGAAGCAAATCCTGCATTAGGTTAGATTTACCATCTTATATGTTGCTGTGGCTAAGGCTATAGGCACGTTTGGTGTAGTCAGCAATTGTATGTTCCTCCTTGCTGTGACTGTTGTGTGTTGTGCTTGTTTCCTGCTGATTGCCAGTAGTAAATAGCATCGGTGTGTTCCCATGAGTGTGGGACAGGTTTTGTAGGTGCTCTTGGCAGTCCAAGAAGAAAGTTGGTAGTCTAGCCACACAACAAATTAGATCCTGAATTATGTGGCACTCGCATATGAGTGAACAAAACAGGTGAACCAAGTATTTTTTAAAAAATAGACATCGGCCAGGCGCGGTGGCTCACCCCTGTAATCCCAGCACTTTGGGAGGTCGAGGCAGGCAGATGATGAGGTCAGGAGTTCCAGACCAGCCTGGCCAATATTGTGAAACCCTGTCTCTATTAAAAATACAAAAAAAAAAAATTAGCCAGGTGTGGTGGCACGCTCCTGTAGTCCCAGCTACTTGGGAGGCTGAGGCAGGAGAATCACTTGAACCCAGGAAGCAGAGGTTTCTGTGAGCCGAGATTGTGCCACTGCACTCCAGCCTGCGTGACAGATCAAGACTCTGTCTCAAAAAAGAAAAAAAAAAGATATCAATTGTATCAAGGCATAGGTCCCATTTATGTTCCCTTGTATTGCAACATTATTGTGTTTCAGTGGGGGACCAAATGCTTTATGGACTCCATTTTAGTGGAAACTTTCATAGGGAAGAGGTTTGTATACCTTTAATAACCTCAGGAGTGGCCCCTTGGGAGGTGGCAGTGTGACTACACCAATAAATTTCCTCCCAAGTACTCATGGACATAAAGTGTCTACTGAGACACTGGAGACTACTAGAGGGGGATGGGGGAGGGGAGCAAGGGTTGAAAAACAAACTGTTGGGTACTATGCTCAATACCTGGGTGATGGGATCATCTGCACATGTGCCCAATGAATCTAAAATGAAAGTTGAAAAAGAAATGAAAAGACATACAAATGTTTTAGTAAAGATGAAAAACTTTCTTCCCAAGTTAGTTTCACTACAGGTCTTCTCAGTATTGTTTCTATCTTCTGTAGGTTTGGAGTGTGTATGGATTTTTAAGGAGCCCCCAGGAAAGTAACATTGGGCAACAACTTCCCTCAAATATTTTCTAAGTTTTTAATGATTGTGGCTTTGGTAGGCCTGTCAAATTTCATAATAGCTATAAGCAAATAGCTATCAATTTGGGTGGAGAAACTCCCATGCAAAGAGTAGTTAAATTTCTCCATGAGATCAAATATGTTTTTTGTAAGAATTGTCTTTGCTGTGATACCCACGAGCTATGATTTGTTCACCGTGGGCAGCCAGCATTGCAATCGCTGTAAAGTTCTCTTCCTTTGAGTTTTATGTAAAACTTGCAGTTGTTATATTGAGATTAGGTTAGGGAAGAATTCCCAAGCTGGTTGTACTGTATGTGTGTGTGTGTGTGTGTGTGTGTGTGTTTTAAGAAATGTCTTGGCCCAGGTAATGTGTAGTATGCATTACCTTCCTGGTATGCATTGATTAGCAACTAGAGAGGAGGTCCATGGTAAGGTTCACTTGCCTGCTTCACTGATACAATGGAGGGAGAGAAAGATCATTATAATTGATAGGAAAAGAAGCCAATAGTTGTAAATATACACACTGTGGGCGGCGATGGCATTTATTATCATTCCAGGGATCAGAAAAAGCTATCATTTTTATCTATGCAATCCCGTAGGGCTTGTGGGTATTGGATCTGGATTATGGCATTTTTAATGCTATAAAACATTAGCATTAATAACATTAGTTCCAATCACAAGCATCCTGGTTGTAATATTTGGTGCATACTATCTCTGGGCTCCGTAGATAGTGGCCCATTACTCCATTTGTTTAATGGCACGTGTGTTAGTAATAGGGGGTTTCATCTGATGTGAAGGAAAAGGTGGCCCACAGAGCTTAGAAGGCATCTATGAGTCACAAGTGAAATTGTAGAATCTGACTTAGCTGGAAGGATGTTACTAAGTGGTAGTAGAGAGAGGAGGGGAAGTGCTAACCTCAGTGCTGATGTCTGTGGACTGAACCAGTGAAATGGAAGCATGGTTCCCTTTGTTCCCAGTCTGACCTATGTTGGGTCTCCCTGTGGTGTGTATGTGTTTGCATACATACTTTGCCAGCAGTAGGGTGTGGATCACCAGGGATAGGGCGATCCACCAATTGAGGTATAATTGACATTGGTGAAGGTAGGAAATTTCTCAGGTAAGGAAAGGGCAGAACAACAGCATAGGCATAAATGTTGGAGGTCATTTGCAGCCAGCAGTAGGGAATCTGCCCTCTGGGAGTCACCCAAATGGTGTTACCAGATACAAGGGTTGTTGGTTCAATCTCCTGGGTGTCTGGAGCAGGTCAAAGTTTGTTCCATAGTGCCCTTAGTGGAGCAAAGTACATGGGCAGAAAATGAGGATGCTTCCCTCTCCAGATAGTGGTGGGTGGTTTGCTAGTTTTATGCTGGGTAATGAACAGACTAAGACTGAGAATGCACCCAGAGTGAGTGGTCCATGCCAGATCCTTGTCAGGATTGAGGGGGGAAAAAATGGCCAGGCTCTGGATTTTCTATGAGGGAGAAGGAAGAGGTGAAAGAGCCAAGTTCCTTTGCTGTGGGCGGTCACTTCAGGGCCCCCATGTTCGTGAATACTGGTAAATCATGTTGTGTCCAGTGGGTACATACATCAGCAGAGGTTGCAGCATCTCTGTTGGTGGTCTCCTCATTTGCTGTGAATTAAAATATAGTGCAGTTATGCCAGAGAGGGATGGATTTAATGTAAGCATGACTATGGGCAGTATTTTTGGCTACTGGGAATGTATTGTCCTGCGTGTTCTTTCAATATCCCTTGTTTTAAAAAGCCCATTGTGTCATTCTGTGATACCTGCTACTGTAGGACCAGAGAATAAATGAGAAATCCATGCAGTGTTCTTTGGTAATGCCTACGGTTGAATCTTCTTTGCAGAGAAGCGAGAGTCTTGATCTGACTGGATAACTTTGTGTAACTTTTGTACTCCCAAAGGCCATACAAACTATTTTATCAGCTCCTCAATAACATTAGCAGAGCTTGGTGCCTTTCGTGGGCAAGCCAAGAGTAAGCCTGTGTAGGAATTACTATATTGTTGTGGCATATGTAATAGTTCCTGCTGCTTCACAGAGAGGCCCAATGAAATTGATTGGATTTGCCAGCTCTGATATGACCCTTCTCCTCCCATGCAGTAGGTCCAAGTCTTTAGATTTCTGGTCTGTGGTACAGTCCCTAACAGCTGCATGTAAATGTCTCTCTGCTGGGTCTATTTCTCATTAACAGTTTATTTTCATGGTCTCATGATGCCCAAATGCCCTGACCTCTCCTGTGTAGGGTGTAGGGTAGCTCTTACCAAAGTTCCGCTGTCTCCCCTCTTTTCAAAAGGATTAACTACTTTGGTAGTTTAGCTAGTTTGTCAGCTTCCAGGTTGTATTGTTTGCCGTGAGCTGAGGTATGGTGTACAAAGATGCGCAGAGTGGAGGCCAATGTGCTGATATTTTTCCCCACATCTCCTTACCCCAAATGTTTCAGCCTTGTATGTTCCAGCCCTGATTTTGCCCAAGTCCCAACCCAATAGCCCATTAGCCACTGACAAGGAGTTGTCAAAAATGTGAAGCTTAGTAAAATGTTTGTCAAAGGCTTTCTCTATTTCTAGGGGTGTTGCACACAGCCTGGCCCATTGGGCACTTTGGCCCATCTCCATATGGAAGTTGGAGTATTTGAATAAGGGTGATAGGCTGTGGCTACCCTTTATCTGACTCCCTTATACCCTGTGCTCACTCCATTAGTAAAGAAAAACATTAATTTTCTTGTTATGAGAGTGCTGGTTATTCTCCCTCCATTCCCCAGTGAGCAAGAGCCAGGGGCATTTCCAGGGGTTTTGGCAAGTTAACCTCACTGACAGAGTATGTGGCCATTTCCTCACACAGTAGTGATACTCCAGGAGGGCCAGGTGTAGTTCAATCCTGTAGATACCATTTTCATTTTAATAAAGAAGCTTCCATTGCTGATCCAATTTTACAGGCAGCTCTGTCCATAACCCAGGGCATAACAGGAATCTCAGTCCATAGGGTAATTGTCTCTGCCCCGTCAGGGCTTCAGTTTTGGTAAGTGCCCCGTATGCAGCCAGTGGGTGTCTGTCTAGTGAATACTTTAGGCTGAGGCTGAGAGCTACTTACACCAAAAGCCCATGGGTAGGCATTTACCTGTCCATTTGGTCCAGAGGCTCCAGGAAGCAAATTTGGGAGCAGTGGAAACTTGTAATTGCAAGTCTTGTCCTTGGGAGCACTAGAGGGAGAGCCAAAGTATTAGCCTCCTTTAGCTCTCCCAGTGTCTGTTGTTGCTTAGGTTCCCACTGGAAAAGGAAAGCTTTACAGGTGTCTCGATTTACAATTCAGCAAGGGTCAGCAAACACTAGAGGTGAGGAATGCATTGTGCTATCATTCCTAATGAATGTTGGGGCTTCTTTTCTGATGTGAGCAGTTTAAGCACGAGGAGCTTGTCTTTTATCAGATTGGAAATAGTTCACCCTTCCGGGTGCCTAGTGTAGCCCCCCAAATTTTACAGACTCATACCTTATATGGTGTAATTGCCCATCCACTCTCAGTGAGAGGTGGTTTACTAAGGGTTGTGATGAACTGTGAAACAGAGTCTTGGTTAGGTTCTGCGAGGAGGATGTCACCGATATAATGCCAAAGCATAGATTCTGGTGAAATTGTGTGGCAGGTGTCTATGTCCTGTTGGCAAAAACTGTGCTATTGAAGGGCTATTTAAGTACCCCCCCAAAAAAGGTAGCATCACAGTGAAGACGAGGGGAAACAAAATAAATACCCCAAAAGCAAGTGGGTAAAGGTGTACTATTGACTCTCAAAGGTAGAGGTGAAATGTGTTTGACTCCACTGTGAAATTTTTACTGAATAGAACATGTTAGCCAAGTCTATAACTGCAGATTCAAATTCAGGGGGCCTTAGATGCCCTGGATTAATAGAAACTTACCTCTGATGTTTTGAGTGACACCCATTAAGGCCACAATGTCCTATAGAGGTGCTCTAATAAAGGGAACAGCCCCGTTGAACTCTCTAAGGTCTATAGTCTCCACTCAGTAGTGTCTCTTAGTGTAGGCCATATGGGGAATTGATAGGCGAGGTAGTAGGAATCAGTGTTCCTTGTTTATCTATGTCACCTGTGACAGGCCATAATCCTTCAGTGTCCTGCTTAAGCTTCTGCTGTGGTGTATGAACCACCTGAACCAGAAGGGGCAGGTTCAAGCTGCATCAAGTAACTCTTTCTGACTGACAGAGTTAGCCAGTGTTGTTTGTCGGAGCCCAAGCCACAGTTAATATGGTAAAAGGGCAACTGTCTGTCAGAAAGGGCCTTCTGACACTGCAGGATCCCTGTGTGGGAGAAGATTCTCAGCCACTTGGCAGTGATCAGAGACAGTTGTGGAATGGGGGGTCGTAATCTAAGCCTAGTAAGTATTGCAATTACTCCAATGATTCACCAGAGATCATCAAACTTGGGACCTTCTTGTGCCTTAGGGTCTAACATAACCTCATTTCTTTATCTCATGGTTGATGCATACATGGGAGCCTGGCCATAGGTGGTTTGTTTGGACCAGGAGGGGGCAGCCTCAGTGTTGATAGTAACTTTGGTTTAGGCCAGGTAGGGTATTATAGTGTTAGCAGGCAGCACCTGACTCTGAGTTTGTCTTTCATGAGTTTCTATTACATCCAGTGCAGCTATGGGCTCTTGAATTGTTTTAGCAGTAGCCACCATGCCCAGTAAAGATTTTCCCAGGAGCCCCGTCCCCGGAGAAACAATTGAGTGGACTCAGGACTCGATTCAGACTCCTCCAGTCTTGTCAAGTCATCCTGCCCCACCTCATTTGTTGCCTCCACTCCAACATGTCCAACTGGTGGAGGAGATGTTTGGCCTTGGCTAACCTTTTCCCTGGACAGTCTTCCCAGGCCATTATGAGGTCTAATGTAGGGTGGGCAGCCTTCTAATCCACAAAAATACACATCGGCAATAAAGATGTGAACAGAGGTCCAATGCCTCTGTGTGGCTTCTTCCCAAATTCTACTCTACAGTATCCATTAGTGGGGACACAATTTTTCCATCATGTACTATCGCTCCCAATTGTTTAATTTCATTCTCCATTAGGTGGAATTTATTCCCTGCCAGATGTATTCTATAGAGCCAAGCAGCCCCTTGTTTATTTGGTTCTTGGCCTGGATACTTAAGGAGAGACTGGGGCTCAGGTAAGAGAGAGGATGGGACTCCTCCTCTGAGCAGGAACAGACCCTTCCTTCTTGGATCTCCCTTTTTGTCTTTTCCATTTTTATTACTTTCTGGGTGGCTACAGGCAAAGCAGAGGGTAAGTTATCCCAATCTCTACCGTGGTGACACTGTGCTGCTTTTTCTTCTTCTGGAGAGCACCTATTCTCCTCTCCAGGGACCTCTTGTCCAAACTGTCTCTCCCAAGAGTTTGGGCTCTTACCTATTCTCCAGGTGGCATCCTGGTGATAAATTGCTGCCAGCAAGGTCAGCACATGACTCATGGTTAGGAATGCCTGTTCAACCTGATAGCAACCTACTGTAGAGTTCGGGAGAGGTAGGAATATAAATTTTTTTGCCTTCAGTCACTTTCAGTACCACTCTAGCTAGCTCAGTCCAAAGGTTGAGATATTAATATCCCTCTGGAGAGGGGATAGCATGATGACAACTGCAACATCAGAGGCATGCTACCTGCTTGCAAAGGCCTTTCCACCAGCTGCCCTTAGGAGACCAGCCTTGGCCTGATGTCTTTGCCTTATTGATTCATTTACTTGCCTAGCTGTCTCCAGGGAGGAGGAAATCCTCACATCTCAGACTACACCAAATCCTCAACCCAGCCACAGGGAGCACTTCCCACCATAGCCTGTTATGCAGTCCAGGGTGGCTCACCCTTGTTCCAGAGGCATGCACTCTCTCTCTTTTTCTATTCGGGTGCACAGGTGCACAATGTCCAATGTCAACTGAGGGGGGGACCCAGGTAAGTGGGCTGACCTCCTTCCCCAGTACCTTGGCATCTAAGACCCCAAAAGTCAGTTCTAAGGGTGTGGGTTCACTCAACTACTGGTGCTTCCTCTAGGCCAGGTCAATGAGGTATAGAAGGAGACTGCAAAAAGTATATTGTTGCAGTACAGCAATGAGTGATGCTACGCAAAACTGCTACAGAGGCATTCTAAATGTAGAGTCTGAGCACTTAAGGCTGCCTAGGACTGATTTTTCAATTGATTGTCCTACTGACTGGGTAGACGCTATGACAATTTCTTGTTCATGAAAATCCCATCCTCCTCACCACTTGCTGCGAGTTCCAAGATTTCTGGACTGATCAAGGAAGAAGACATGACAACGAGACGGCAGTAGCGCCCAAGAACCGTTTTTGTTTTGTTTTGTTTTGGTGTTTTTTTTTGTTGTTTGTTTGTTTTGTTTTGTTTTTTTGTGAGAAGGAGTCTCTGTTGCCCAAGCTAGAATGCAGTGGCGCAACCTCCGCTCACTGCTACCTCCGCCTCCCGGGTTCAAGTGATTCTCCTGCCTCAGCCTCCCAAGTAGCTGGAATTACAGGTGCCCGCCGCAATGGCGGGCTAATTTTTGTATTTTTTAGTAGAGACAAGGTTTCACCCTGTTGGCCAGGCTGGTCTGGAACACCTGACCTCAGGTGATCCACCGCCTCAGCCTCCCAAAGTGCTGGGATTACAGGCATGAGCCACCACGCCCAGCCAAGAAGCTTTTTATTTTGGCAGTGCTTTGACAGGTTGCCAGAGAGGGGAAGTCTCTCACATCAGACCTTCCAGAGGCCGCAGCAGAGGGCCACTGCCCAGAAGGGGAAGAGGGCAAGGTAACTCCTGGGGTAGAGGAGAATAGGAGAGGGCCTTATGTATCTGGGCAATATGACTCAGCAGCAGGAGAGGGAGTCTCTGGGTCAGAGGGCTCTGGAGGCAAGCAGTGGCATGGGGTATTTTATAGCCCTTGTGTTTGCCTTGACTGTGGCTAGCAGATGTCGGTGCAGTTTTGTGGGGCATGCAAGGCAGGCAACCCCTAAATGGCTACACATATGCTTACTTGAGCTATATTTAAAGCAATTGCATATGTAAAAAATTCGAGTTTGGCATTGGCAGGCTTTCAGCCTGCTGTGAGAAAGTATAATGGCAATATAGAGGCCAATATATGGAGGTCATCTTTAACCCACTGATATAATAACATGCCACTTAGCCACTCTGATTAATCTGACTGGTCTGAGATCAAATCCATTCAATCTGTACTATCAACAGGACTCTAAGCAGCAAGGTGAGATCAATCTGCAACGTTAACCAGAACTTAAAACGTTAAGTGCACACATACAATACTACTGCTCCTGAGTTTTTATCTAAGAGAAATGAAAGCATAGGTCCACATAAAGACTTGTACGTGAATGTTTATAGCAGCTTCATTTGTACTAGTGAAAAACTGGAAACAATCCAAATTACCATACAATGAAATACTATACTATGACAAATACTAATGAACTATTGATAGAAATAACAGCATGGGTGAATCTGAAAATAACTATGCTGATTTTAAGAAGACAAAAAAGAGTATACAGTGTATAATTCTATTTATATGAAATTCTATAAAGCACAAACTAATCTATAGTGAGAGAAAGTAGATCAGTGGTTGCCTAGGGACAGGGATGGGATGGGGATGGGTAGGGAGGGAAGCAACATAAAGGGGCATGAGAAAGCCTTAGGAGGTGATGAAAATGATCATCATTTTGAATGTGATAAGGGCCTATGATTATTGGTAAGGAGTTATGCTTATAAAATATAAATAATTTGTATTTTATACATTATATAAATTACATATAATTTCTTTTAGTTTTAAATTTAAGGAATAGCAACATGTCTTGCATCAAAGAACCCTCAAAACAACACCTTAAGTACTGCAAAGTTTTTGACGATGTATTTGCCAGTTATCTTTAAACATCAATAATAAAAATAGTCAAGACTTATTTGTTTCTATTTGTTTATCTTAGTGTGCTATTGCTTTTTCACATTCTGGGTCATATTTTCAAAGTATTATTTCACATTGTGTAAATGTATGTTTTTTTTTCACTATTAGTAAAGAGCATCTCAAGCAAGGTCCTGCTTTCTACTTTGATGGTATAGGAGCATGTTTGACTCAGATATGAACCACTTGTGGACAGAGTTATGGGTGAGAAATCTGATATTTAAGGGACACTCTGGATTAGTTTCCCACTGGTGAGAAAATAAAAAAGTGATGAACACTTTTTCCAAATACCACGTGATGAATCAAGTACTCAAACATGCTAACTGGATTTAGACTATTCTATTACCAAAATATTCCAATCAATTCCTGTGGACAGTTTGTAAACTGTCATTCCCAGTGCCTCATCATCCTTCAAGTTCCCACTGAAAGGTCTCATAGCTTGTCAGACCTTTGGGGGAAGCGCTTTTTTTTTTTAATTAAAAGTTAAGTCATGTGCAGGGCAGAGTGAGGCAAAATGCAGCCAGTGATCAGGACCTAAAGACCTCTCCTCCACCTGGGCCTTGAGAGTTTGGGAGAAGCTCAGGAAGAAAAGCCAACCATCTGAGTCCACTGGGCTTTGAAGCAGTGGTCTTGCATCTGTACATGTGGGATAAATGATGTGAAAACCATTAACTCTGCTGCTGATCCAGCTGCAAGGAAAAGCTTTTCCTCTGATTAAGGTGACCATCTGGCTGGTGGACCTCATTTTGCACCAGGTGCTGATCGATGAGCTGAGCCTGAGTCCACAGTTCACCTGATGGAGAACTCAGAGTCAAAACCCAGGCCCAAGTGAGGCTGTCTGACTGCTGCTTGAGGGCCTAGGGACCACACCCCTGGAGTCAGGAGGGCAGAGGTGAGGATGACAGTGAAATGGCCAGAAGGTAAAGATACATGTGAATATTCTATCTTCATTAGGTCACATGCATGAAAGGCAAGAGAAAAGTAGCACATACATTTTTGAGAAGTTAAAGCTGATAGTCAGGACACAAAGATGGTTGATTATTCTACAGACGTGGAAGGCAGGGGCTCAGGACCTGTAAAATCCCCCACTGAGCAAATAACTGAGATAGTACTTCCTAGTGATGCATTCTGCTGGCAAACAGTGTGAAATTTTCCTGGAGAAGGCTCAGGCCATCAGTCCCTGGTCCATCTTCTGGCCCCACGGAGATGCTGATGGGACACCCTCCACAGGGAGAGCATTGCACAAGTGATTCCCTTTTTAGAAATTCTTCTAAGCCAGTCAGAAGAAGACAAGCTTGCAGATGGAAGGGAATCAGAACCTGGGCAATGTCCTAGAGTGGCCGAGCTATCCCTGTGTGTGGTTCAGTGTTTTCACTAAGACAAAACAGTGGGAGAAAGAAAAACCCTACACCCATACAAACTTTGAGGGAATATTGCAGCTTAATGTAACAGAAACCCATTGTGCTAGGAAATTTTATTACCTTTTCTGGAGGGGTTGCAGGGTTCTGTGTCTGGGCTGGTTTCCGTAGTGCAGTAATTGTCAAGCTCACCAAAAGTGCGACAAAATTACGGAATTACCCTTGGTAGAAACACAGAATTACTCCAAAACCCTACTCTCTTCCTCCACCTGGACGAGAGAGAAACATCCTTGGCCAGAGCATGGAAGGTTGGGGTGAGGGACACGATGAACAAAAACTGCTTCCTCGAGCTGCTCGCACTTCCTCTTTCCCCCTTTTGCTCTTGTGTGTGGGGTCAGAGGTTACCAGGCAGGGGTCCCTAAGGTTGTCAGTGGGAGGATGTGAGCCCTGGTGGGTTCCTCCCAGACAGCTCAACATGGGAGGCTCCCAATTCCCCTTTCTCCTGCAAGGAAAGACACCACAGCTGTGTCACTCTCCTTCAGAGACTGCAGATTGGAGGTCTGTTTTTCCACAAAACCTAGTTCTAAGCCATTTCTAGCAAGTGAGAGTGACTGATTGGAAGCCTAGTGGTGACAGCTACCCATGGGGCTGGCTTAAATAGCGACTCCTCCTGGTAGTGAACGAGTTTCAGATTTCACACAAGAAGGGCAAAACCATGGGCTATTCTCTCCCATGAATTTTTGCCTATTTTGGGCCCTAAATCAAATTGAGAAAAGCGTGACTAAAACACTGAAACTGCCAATATAGTTAGAGATATACACTTTGTGAGACTAACTCGGGAATCTACTGCCTTGCTTCTGCAAGGATAGGGCTCTGTAAGGCATGACTTTAAATGAATTCCAATCACCTTTTATCTATCTGTTTAACTCTGGTGCAGGGGAACAGAGTAGCATTTAAGGTATAAACGAAATTAGTCTACTCCTGAAGAGAACATTTGCTACTCACATTTATGGTAGAAGAAGCAATCTCACAACACAACAAAGCTCTCCTTGTGAGTGGAGCAGGAAGTCCTGGGTAGGGCTGGACCACAAGGCTCACAGGCTCTTTGCCCTAAGCTACTGACGCCCCTTTGTGCCAGAGGCTGGGTTTTGCAGCAAACTCAGTTCAGGCCTGGGAACACTGAGCCCACCAAGAATCCTAAATAGTCAACTAAAACCCCTGAAATAGCCAGGCCTGTTACTTTAATCATTTGTATATCTTCAGGGGGTACAAGTATATGGATATGTACCATGTACTTGTTATTACATGGATATATTACCCAGTGGTGAAGTCCAGGCTTACCAGAGCAAAAACAGGGTGGTAGATAATCTCCCTTGTGCAATCAACAACTATAACCCTGGCAGGTAGGGTGCCTACTGTTGATACTGACTACAGAGAGTGTGGACTCCTCTAACCTGATACAGGATATGAAGCCAGTTATCAATTTATTATCTCTCAGCTCCAAATTCACCCTTCAATATATATTCTTTGATAATAGAGGGATTCTTTAAGCATCTCTCCTTTAAAGTAACATCAAAGAGCACGACGTTACACTTACTTAATAGAGGGCTCTGTAGGGTCAGACATTGAAAAAGAAAGTGGTACTTCTATGATTTCTGGTTCTCAGAGTTGTGGAGGGGAGGACATTCAAGAATCTTTGTCTCAGGCCCGGGCCCAGAACAACTGTCTCTCAGCAAACCTGCAGTCCTGGTGTGCCCTAATGATCAGCTTCTTGTGGCCCTCTTGATAGGGACATGCTGTTCTCCAAGTCATCTGCCCACTGCTTCTCTCTGCTCACTTGCTCCACAGCCACACACACACACACACACACACACACACACGACCAGGTTCATGTAGTCCTGTCAATACTGCAGCCATCTCAACACTGAGACCCCACCCTAATCCTGTGCATGGGGCATTGTTTACTCCAGGCCTCTAACTGAGCCAGGCCCCCCAACCCCTACTTCATACCCACTTACTAGCCACCAGCTATTGCTTGTCCACACTACTGTGCTCCAAAGGGTGCCTTCTTGCTTCCTCTGTGACCGTAGACCAGTTCTAGCTCTGCAGACCAGCTCACATACTGGCAAACCAGTGGAACTTCTCTGCCATCCAGTGGGTTCTTCTCCAATTAGGGATGAAATCCAGCCTTGGGGAGAAGCTTTCATTCTAAGTTTGTCTTTCCTTGGGTACTCTCCCCTAGTCCCAGAAAACCCCATATAGAGTTGTCTTGTATTCTATATAAGATATTTTATCATAGTTTAATGATTCTTTATGTTAAACCTTCTCTTTCTAGATCACTGTGTGCTTTCTATCTCCGGATTGAATCCATATTGCTGCAGAACACAACATCTACAGCAAGCATCATTCTTAACGGAGAATCACTGAAAGCTTTCTCTTTGAGAGCTGCATCAAGTAAGGATGTCCACTATCACCACTTCTATTCAATAGTTTACTGGGGGTGGTGATGGGGTCCCAGACAGAGCAGTATAGCAAGAAAAAGAAATAAGATATTTGGAAAGGAAGAAGAAAGACTGGCACTATTTACAGATGATATGACAGTGTATATAAAATTCCACAAAGTATTACAGACAAACTATTAGAATCAATAGAAGAGTTTATACGCTTGTAGGATAAAATCTTAATGAACAAAAGCCAATTGCATCCTATTTATTTACCAGAAACAAATTTAGACAGTAAAAATTCCAAACATACGATTTGCACAATACGAAGTGCCTAGGACAAAAAAGTTGCCTTATGGGAAAAATATAAAGTATTACTTGGGCACATTAAAGGAGATCTTATTAAAAGGAGAGACAGACCAAAACCATGAACCAAACTTTCGATATTGAGAAGTCAAATCTAAAATATCAGCACAATACGAATTAGAACCCCAAGCTAGCTGTTGGTTGAAGTTTTTATGATGAGTTTATAATTTAAGTAGAATTGAAATGGGCCAAAAGTAGCCAAGACGCTTTTGAAGAACAATGTAGAATTTACTGCCTTATCCAAATATCAGAATTGACTATGGATCTGTAGTGATTAAGACAGTGTGGTATTTCAAACAGACAAATAGGGCTGAGCACTTAATAGCGAGTATAGGAACTAGCCCACATATGAGTAGATACTTGATTTATGGCACTGTAAATCAGTTGGCAAAAGGCAGACTTTTCAATAAGTGGTTCACTGAGAAAACTGGATATTCAAATAAATAAATAAATAAATAAATAAATAAATAAATAAATGGAACCCCACTCAACACAATACACAAACATCAATTGCAGGTGGATTAAGACCTGACTGTGAAGGGCAATAGCATACATATTTTGGAAGAAAATATAGAAAATGCTTTCATGGCCCAGGGTTTCTTAAAACAGAAAAGATTTCTTAAAACAGATTTCTTAAAACAAAAACACACTAACCATCAGGAAAAGAATGATGAATTTGACTATCTTCTGTTCACAAAACACAGCACAAAGCAATGGGAAATACAAACAGAACAAGGGAATATTTTGGTCACAGGTATGGAATAGTATTTAAAATATTTAACAGGCTCATTAAGTCAGTAAGTACTAGACGAACAATAGAATAGAAACATGGGTTAAAAGAGGTAAATTTGAATAGGCCTTCTTCGGAGTAGATACTCCAAAAGGCTCATAAACACGAAAATGTGCTAAAGCTTACTAGTAATTTGGGTATTGCCCACCAGTAGACTGGCAAAATTTAAATTCTGGCAATACTTGGTGTGGGTGAAGATGTGGAGCAGTAGGGGCTCTCTGTGCTGCTGGTGGGATTTGGCATCATCTAGTAAAGCTCAGGATATCCATACCCTATGGCCCTGTGATTCTATTCTTGGATATATACCCTAGAGAGATTTTTACACATGTGTCTCATGAGAAATGTGCAAGAATGTTCATAATAATCAGTGAAAAGTGGAAGCAATCCTAATGTCCATCTGCTGTAGAATGGAGTGGTATAATCATATCATAATCACTTTGCTATAAGCATATGCTGGAGTGACAGTCGATGGAGACAAAGGACCTAATTACAGCTGTTATGAACAACATGGATGAGTCTCTCAAGTATAATACAGAGTGAAAGAAACAAGTTATAAAAGGAAACTTGCCGTATGATTCCATTTATACAACTTCGTATCAACTCTATTGTTTAGGGATGCGTACAAAAGTGATAAAGCTATAAAGGAAAGCAGCAGTGAAATGATTACAAAGTCAGGGCAATGACTATATTCATATAGGAGAGTGTGGGTTGTGATTAGGAGGAGTACAGCGGCTGTATTCTGGAAGGCTGGCAGTGGTCTATTGCTTGACCTTGGTCCTGGTTACATAGGTGTCTGCTTTTGTAAAATAATCTAAACCATACAAATATGTTTTATGCACTCTTCTATACCTCAGATTTGAAAAATGCTTCCTTCAGAAAAAGTAATAGAAAGAAAAGTATGTGGAGTAGACATGTTGATGAGGTTCAAATAGTTATGGATGAATAACTTGATTTTCAAGAGACCAAGTGTCCACTGTCATTACACGAGGGCGAGAGAGCTGGGAGTATTTAAACAACAGGTTACACACACCCCCTCCCCACCACCAATCTAGTCATTAAGCTTTCTCATCTCAGATATTTCACCCTATATTTGTGTCAATTCCCAACTCGGTTGTGACAGACAAATTGGAGGATTGTCATCATCATTAATAAGATCATTAGGCACCACAGGCCCAGCAAGACTGGGCCACCACACTTAAATGTGAGCAGGTACACCAGGTTGATTGGACAAGATCATCTGTGACTTTTCCTTGGCAGAATCCATTGCAGTGACTCGGGATTTAACCTAAACACATTTAACTGAAACTCCTGCCCAGAGACCTCCATGTGCCGGAGAAGGCAGAGTAAACTGAGGAATGAATGCCCTCATTGTGCTGTGAGAGCCGACATGAAATTTATCATTGGTACAACCGATCGTGGAAGGGCAAAGAGTTGGTTTAGGTTGTGCACTGTATAGGGAGAAGCCAGAAGAAGGTTGGGTTTTTTCCAGATTTCAATGTAAATTGTTTCATCCTCCAGACTTTGCATTTCTAGGCTGAAGAGTGCTAACCTGTTTTGGCCGCATCTCTCACTCATTCTAATCTCTGTATCAGCAAGACAAAATTTGAACTATGCGGCAAATTGTACCGAAGACTTTGCTCAAGATAATTGTGAATATGGAAGTTGTCCCGTGGGGAGGTGGGAAGGGGAAGGACATTTTCAGCAGAAATGCCAGCACTATGGTGGTTTAATGCTGACACAGAGACAGTTTATTCTCTCAGGAATTGTCTTTCATCCATCAGTCCAGCCAGCCAGCCAGCCAGCAAATTTTAACACACAAAAAGTACGAAGCAACATATCTAACACTGGGAGGGGCTGGAGTGTGTTTATTTGGGTATATACAATGAGTCACGGATTAAAATTGCTTTCAGCGGATAGATACCTAGGTGTTCCACAGCATTACTGAACAAGCCGTCGTCATTTCCCCATTACCTCAGAAGACCTCCTTAACTACTTACTTACATTAACTGTAGAACGTATTTATGCATACCAGGCTCTACCTCTGGGCTTTCTATTCTGTTCCAGAGACTCAGTACCAGAATATTTAAATCACTGTGGCGTTAAATACGTTTTAATATCTGATAGGGCCAGTTTCTGCGCATTGCACATTTTTTTTCCCCCTTTCAGGAACGTGTTCAGGCCCGCGGTAGGGGGCGGGATCGCGCCTCCTCCTCGGCTCTGGTTCCAGCCGAGCCTCTCGGACGCAGAGATGGAAATCCCAAAGCTGCTCCCGGCTCGCGGGACACTACAGGGCGGCGGCGGCGGCGGTATCGCCGCGGGTGGCGGCCGAGTCCACCGAGGCCCTGACCCGCCAGCTGGTCAGGTCTCCACGCGCCGCCTCCTGCTGCTCCGGGGCCCCCAAGATGGCGGGCCCGGGCGGCGGCGCGAGGAGGCTCGCACGGCATCACGGGGCCCTGGCCCAAGCCTGGTGGCGCCGAGGCCCGATCAACCTAGCGGCGGCGGCGGCGACGACTTCTTCCTGGTGCTGCTTGACCCGGTGGGTGGCGACGTGGAGACCGCGGGCTCCGGTCAGGCCGCAGGGCCTGTGTTGAGGGAGGAGGCCGAGGAGGGCCCGGGGCTCCAGGGGGGCGAGAGCGGCGCGAATCCCGCGGGGCCCACTGCGCAGGGCCCCCGCTGCCTGTCCGCGGTTCCCACTCCGGCTCCGATTTCCGCCCCCGGCCCCGCCGCGGCCTTCGCGGGCACAGTCACTATCCACAACCAGGACCTGCTGTTGCGCTTTGAGAACGGCGTCCTCACCCTGGCCACGCCCCCACCACACGCCTGGGAGCCAGGGGCCGCTGCTGCCCAGCAGCCCGGGTGTCTGATCGCCCCCCAAGCCGGGTTCCCGCATGCCGCGCAGCCAGGTGACTGCCCAGAGCTGCCGCCAGACCTCCTGCTGGCCGAGCCGGCCGAACCCGCGCCAGCTCCGGCGCCCGAGGAGGAGGCGGAGGGCCCGGCCGCCGCCCTGGGCCCCCGCGGACCGCTGGGCTCCGGCCCAGGCGTGGTGCTGTACCTGTGTCCCGAGGCGCAGTGCGGGCAAACCTTCGCCAAGAAGCACCAGCTGAAGGTGCACCTGCTGACGCACAGCAGCAGCCAGGGCCAGAGGCCCTTCAAATGCCCCCTGGGTGGCTGCGGCTGGACCTTCACCACCTCTTACAAGCTCAAGAGGCACCTGCAGTCGCACGACAAACTGCGGCCCTTTGGCTGCCCTGCGGAGGGCTGTGGCAAGAGCTTCACCACCGTGTACAACCTCAAGGCGCACATGAAGGGCCATGAGCAGGAGAACTCCTTCAAATGTGAGGTGTGCGAGGAGAGCTTCCCCACGCAGGCCAAACTCAGCGCCCACCAGCGCAGCCACTTCGAACCCGAGAGGCCTTACCAGTGCGCGTTTTCTGGCTGCAAGAAGACATTTATCACAGTGAGTGCTCTGTTTTCCCATAACCGCGCCCATTTCAGGGAACAGGAACTGTTCTCCTGCTCTTTTCCTGGCTGCAGCAAACAGTATGACAAGGCTTGTAGGCTGAAAATTCACCTGCGGAGTCACACCGGTGAGAGACCTTTCCTTTGTGACTTTGATGGCTGTGGTTGGAACTTCACGAGCATGTCCAAACTCTTAAGGCACAAAAGAAAGCACGATGATGACCGGAGGTTCATGTGCCCTGTGGAAGGCTGTGGGAAATCTTTCACGAGGGCCGAACATCTGAAAGGCCACAGCATAACCCACCTGGGCACAAAGCCTTTTGTGTGTCCTGTGGAAGGCTGCTGTGCCAGGTTCTCTGCTCGCAGTAGCCTCTACATTCACTCCAAGAAACACCTGCAGGATGTGGACACTTGGAAAAGCCGTTGCCCGATCTCCACTTGTAATAAACTCTTCACATCCAAGCACAGCATGAAGACTCACATGGTTAAAAGGCATAAGGTGGGCCAGGATCTCTTAGCTCAGCTAGAAGCAGCAAATTCTCTTACACCCAGCAGTGAACTTACCAGCCAGAGACAGAATGATCTCAGTGATGCAGAGATAGTGTCTCTCTTCTCTGATGTACCTGACAGTACTTCTGCTGCATTGCTGGACACAGCATTGGTGAACTCTGGAATCTTGACTATTGATGTGGCTTCTGTGAGCTCGACTCTGGCAGGGCACCTCCCTGCTAATAATAATTCTGTAGGGCAGGCTGTGGACCCTCCAGCCTTGATGGCCACCAGCGACCCTCCTCAAAGTCTGGATACCTCTCTCTTTTTCGGAACGGCAGCCACTGGTTTTCAGCAGAGCTCCTTAAATATGGATGAGGTCTCAAGTGTAAGTGTGGGGCCATTGGGATCTCTGGGCTCTTTGGCCATGAAAAACTCCAGTCCAGAGCCTCAGGCTTTAACACCCAGCAGTAAGCTAACAGTGGACACAGATGCTCTGACTCCTTCAAGCACCCTTTGTGAAAACAGTGTCTCAGAACTACTGACACCAAGCAAAGCGGAGTGGAACGTACATCCTGACTCTGACTTCTTTGGACAGGAGGGAGAAACTCAGTTTGGATTCCCCAATGCAGCAGGAAACCATGGCTCTCAGAAAGAAACAGATCTTATCACTGTGACTGGCAGCTCTTTTTTGGTATGAACCAACTCTATTCATTCCTCATCATGTGGCTTACTTTTATTACAGTCAATTTTGAGGATATTCTGGACTAAATATTTAAGTGCAGTCATTTCTTTTTGGTTTGCAAAAAGAGCACAGCCCTGGACTACAAGTTTGGAGATTTAAATTCTGATCTTGAGTTTGGAACTGACAAGTTGTGTGACCCTGAGCAAGTCAGTTAACCTGAGCCTTAATTTCCTTATTTATAAAGTGAGGTGGTTTGAATAGATTGCTTTTAAGGTCTTTCTGCTCTGTGATTCCTTGATATACATTTCTTTCCTTGAAAAATATGAGGACGTTCTTCAGTGATGTGGCATGTGTTTTTTTTTTTTAACTGCCCCCCCACCCTGACATGTTCTTTTTTTGGCAAACATACATAACGTTACATCGTATTATGATGAATATCCATGTACTTTTCACTCAACTTCAGCAATTATGAATCCATGAATAATCTTTTTTAACTTAGCCTCACTCACTCCCCATGTTCTAGTATTATTTTGTAACAAATAGCAGACATCTGATCATTTTATCCATAAATATTCTTTATATATCTCTGAAAGCTATGGGCTGATATGGAAAAAAATGATAATTCCATTATCACAAGTGATATTTACAGTAATTCTTTAATATCAGTAAATATCCAGTGAGGGTTCAAACTTCCAATTGCCTCATAAATGCTACTTGTTTTATTATTTTTAATTAGTAGAATCCCGTAAATCTCCTAAGTGTCTTCTTAATCCGTATGGTTCCCCTTCATCTTTCTTTTTTTCCTTGCGATTTTGTTTATGAAATGAGGTTGTTTCACATGTAGCATTTGCCACAATTTAAGTTTTGCTAATTACATCCCTATGGTAATGTTTGCTTTCCTCTATCCTGTTTCTTTAATTTGCTAGTTATGTCTAGAGACTTGATGAGATCGAAACAAGGCTTTTGGCATGAATGTTTCATAGGTTATGTTGTGTTCATTTAGTAGGTGGCGCATAATCTGTGGTTTTCTCTCTTTTTGTGGTATTAGCAGCTGCTGCAGATAAATGCATTAATTCATGATGCTTCTGATACGATGAGTCATCTTTGTAGAGTTACTAATCATTAGCAAAGGAGGAAATGCTATGTAATAGAAATATTATTCAATGCCAAAATATTTTCTTAAATAGTCATAGAACTGACAAGAAAGAATAGATAGCAAAAAAATGTGTTGGCTGTTCTCACTGTTTATCTTCCTAACTTCTTTTGGTGATGGAAGGCAGTTTTGTGGAAATTGCCAGCCAGGACTTTGACATGAAACAGACCCAGGGCTAAATTTTGGCTCTGTGGTGTTGGATAAGTGGCCTTGAATAAACTAGTTATTAAGCTTCAGTTTTCTAGCTTTTAACTGATTATAGCAATGCACACACATACCTGACACACTTAAATTTTCTTCTCTTCCTGTTTCTTATGTTAAGGAAAGATACTGTGTGTTTTGGCATATTTTGGTGAATTTGTACCATTTTTATCCTCTCAGTCCTTCCTTTTATAAGACAATAATTGGAGTATTTTAATCTTATTCATGTGCAGATAAAAGAGCTTTATGAAGTTTAGGGTGAAGTAGGCAAGGGAATCTGTTTATTCCCTCTTCCCTCTACTGAATAATTTTCCCTCTAAGAATTGCTGTGGGTAATACCAGGAGTGGAGACATTGCCCACATGCATAACAGCGTATCTCTCCATTCGATCAATTTGTCACCATCTTTGCTCTGTTTTGAAAGTCAGGCTTCTCTGTGACTGTGAAGCCTGCTGTTCCCTGAAAATCTGATAATGGAGCAGTGGAGGTTTCTTTCTTTCTGTGCTCTGTAGATCTCATTGTTTGCACTTGTAATTTCCCAGAGTTGAAAGGAAAGATTGAACTGGAATATTGTGTAAACTATCTGTCTTACATTAGTGTAGCATTTTGCAATTTGGGGAACATCTTCACAACTTGTGTCTCGTTGTTCAGAACAACCCTGTGAAGTAGTTTTGGCAATGTCTGTGTTACATTTCATGTAATTTAGCCAACTCCCATTCCAACTAGGCTTTGGCTAAATCCGACAATTTTATATATAGCTTAAAACAAAGAATATACATTCTTTTCACCCCTCCCAGTCTACCCATCCAGCCTTCATGATTCATTCTTGTGTCAAGGTTAGTCGCTGTTTTCCATTTGAATTGGTTTCTTTTATGGTCAGTTTACTTTCTTCCCTCTCCCCTCCTTTTCCTGCACATTCCCGTCCTTGCCATGCCTTTCTGTCCTCTTTTATAATGGATATATCTTTTTCCTGCCATTATCCCTCAGACATTCTCCTCATGGCACATTTTCTTCAAATGCTAACATTTACTGAGTGTACATTGGAGTTCTGTGCATACAGGAAGAAGTTATTTTCTGAGCTTAGATAATACTATGTGTATATGTGATTAAAATGATGAAGATTATTTTCTATACCCTTCAAATTAGAAGTGGATTTCTGTTTCATTACTTCCATTTTAAAAGTTTTTGCCAGAGAGTTTTGCTAATACTCTCTTATTTGCTCTAGTGTACTAGTCCAGTAGTGTTTGCATGTGGATGTCTGTGGATGACAGTTATTGTAGCACTTTGGCAGTGCACTAAAATTTTGCCACTATGAAATGTTTCTGTACTGTGTGTGTGTGTAATGTGTGTTGAAATACGCACACAGCCACACCCACATATATATTAAAAGTGGTTGTATTCATTTAGTGAAAAACAAAAAGTAGATGTACTTTTGTAAATCAGATAAATGCTTGGAATTTGATTGTGTCTACCCAATCAACAGTTTTCCCTCTTTGCTATGGAAATATTTGTACTCATATAGCATATTTCAAAAATGTTGTCATTCATTAAGACCTCTTAAATAGACCACTATTTTTTGTGTCTGGCAGATGAGTATGTCAAGGATTGAGATGAACACATAAGTCTTGGAAATTAAATAAATTTACAAACATAAATAGAATTTAATGCTGTGACCTCATTTTTTAAATTCTTTAAACCAACTTTCTCCCAATAAAAAATTGTAAACTATATCTTTTCCTACTTACTCCTGGAATTTTCAAAGGACAAATGTTACGTTCTCAAAGGGAACAGCTTTTATTTGTCCATGGGCTCACAAAGTTTCACTGAACAAATTTGTTCAAATGATTTCTCTTTCAACATCATTTTCTAGCAAAATCATGGAGAACAGCTTTACGCTTTCAAGGTAATAGGTATAATTCTGTTGGTGGTGACAAGCTGCACTTAACTAGTCTGAAAAAAGTTGCCATCACTCCTTTTAAATAATGGTACTTGTTTTAATTGCATCCTGTTTCCTTTCTGCTTCTCCTCAGGCATTGACTTATTAAAACTTCTCGTCAATTGAAAACACAGAACATAATGGCTTAAAAAGAATTATGTTTCTAGGGGCTCCATCATTGATCATGTTGGTCATAAGCTAAAAATACACTGGCATTTGTATTTTTTACCAATTAGTATAATTAATACAACAAAATGCTTGAGTAGTAGTTGAGAAACATGGATAGACTATGAAGTTTGTCTCTGTGACCTACATTGTTCATGTATATATCCAGGAAACATAAGAAAGCAATTTGTAAGCTGGAGATTATACTGTATATATTCCAAATTAACAAATATTTACTGAGCGTCATTGTGAAGATTACACCATAACATACTGAGGGGTCTGTGAGAGGAGTACTATATGACTCTGACCTTTAAAGAGATCGCCGTTGATGGGAGGAGATAGAAAAATAATATATTAAACTATTGAAGAACAAAAATGGAAAAATGTTTACTTTGGCACCAAAATGAAAATGTTAAGAGGTTAAAAAAAAAAAGTAAGAATAATGAGACATTTATTCTGGACACAGAGAAGAGCCAGCAAATATGTTTTAATAGAGGAGTCAGATAATGAAAATTATGTTTTAGAAAAGTTAATGTCATGGAAGTGTACAATGTGGATTAGATGGGAAAGACCGGAATAGGAAAATCAGTGAGAAAGCTTTTGCAGCAATCAAGGTGTGATATGAAGGATGAAGCCAGGACTAGGATAGTGTCAGTGGAAATCAAAAGGAAGAAAGAGGTATTGGAAATATTTTCAAATATTTCCAGTATTTGAAGACAGATTTCAAATATTAGATAATTTCAAATATCTTTTCAAATACTGAAGAGAAGAGGGAATATTACTTATTAGTAGCTCATTGGCAGGGGGATGGAAGAAAGGAGGGAGGGAAGGAGAGAGAGAGAGAGAGAGAAGAGAGATCATCATAGAAACCAAGAATGGTAACTCAGGTTTCCTTGGGGACTATAATAATCATATTTTTTACTAACACAATGAGGGAAGTAAGGAAGAGTTCTTTCTGAGAATCTGTGTATAAAGATGGTGTATTTAGTTAAACAATAATTGTTAAAGCATTGTTATCCTGCATGAGGATACATTATAATGTGGATACATTGTGGTTTATCCACTTTCTAGAAGACAGCAAAAGGCTACTTTTTTTTTTTTTTTTTTTTTTTGGCAGGGGGTTCCTTTAGGCATTCTCAGAACTACCTACACAGTTATGATCCTCTTACCTCCTTTTGAATTACAAGAGACCTCCCCAGCTTGTCTTGAATGATCCAGATCTGCATTGGCCAATATGGTAGCTACTAGTCATATGTGCCTATTCAGCACTTGAAATGTGTCTAGTGCAACCGAGGAACTGAATTCTTAATTTAATTTAAATTTAAGTTTTAAAACTGAAGCAGTATAAACATTTTTCTGTTAGACACAACTCTATTGTTTTGGCAGGACTAAATTTCACTTTAACCATTGAAAATTTAGTATCCAAATTGAGATGTGCTATGAATGTAAAATATAAACCTTAATACAAAAAGTTTTCAGAAGCTTAATACAAAAAATTTAAATATCTGATTAGTATTTTAATATTGATTACATGTTGAATAATGTTTTCAATAGATTCGGTCAAAGAAAATATTCAAATTAATTTTATCAGTTTCTTCTTACTTTTTAAATGTGGCTACTAAAAAAATCTGAAATAAAGGCAGGACACAGTGGTTCATGCCTGTAATCCCAACACATTAGGAGGCCAAGGTGGAAGGATCACTGTGACCAGGAATTTGAGGCTTCAGTGAGCTATGATCCCACCGCTGCACTCCAGCCTGGGTGACAGAGTGAGACCCTATCTCTTTAAAAAAGAAAAGTAAAGAACATTTAAAATTAAACATATGGCTCTTTTAAAAAATAAAATTACATATAAGATCTCATTATATTTCTATTGGACAATGCCAATCTGGACATTACATCACTTCCTGAGACTACTCTGTATGAAAATGAGCTATGCCTTCTGTGCTGTATACTAACTGATTAGGGTATAATAGTCTATGTATTATAAAGGACTGCACCATAATTTCAGGAATTCAGTATTTTGTCATGAATTTCAGCAGTTCACTATGAAAGTAGAAGTGAGTTTTACCTGCATCTGTCTCAGTTGGAGCTGGGAAGAGTAAGATGGTGAAAAATCCAATATTCCCGCGTCTGTGTGAGATTGCCTCATTGAGGCATCTTACTCATAATCTCTTCTGTCACTAAAGAGAATCATGAGCCAAGTGATAGCGTGAGAACCCCTACAACAGTCTTTCCATTTTGTAGTTTCCCTGTCCACTAAAAGAGAGAACTCTAGAAGGAATGGAACAAAAATAAAGGGTAAAACATTAAAGGAGTGTAAATAACTCTCCAGGAATTACACTGTATTTGATGGTGAATTTGATAGGAGTCCCACATTGTCACCTAGGATAATTTCTCCCTCTTGTTAATTACTGACATTTAAAGACATACAGAACTCTTTTAACTTTTCATTTTTCTGAAGACAATATCCTAATTCGGTATTTTAAAACAAAGCACTCAGAGATACCTAGCAGCACCAACAATTTCTGAATCCCTTAAGACCATCCATTCTATTTGTTTACTAAGCTATCAATCAGCACTTATGTATTGAGTACCTAATATATGAGGTATTGTGAATTATTACACCTAAAGTATGACTCATTAATCCATTCCAAATTTTTTTGAGTATCAGTTATGTAACAGGTATTGTCTTTATGTTTAAAGATAGGATCTATGTGGGAAACTATTAAAACCGGTGTATAACAGAGCTTTAAGAGGTACATTATAGATTTATCAGAATAAGAAGTACCATTTTCTGTAAGTGAGCATAAATTTTGATGATGGGAAACCAATATACACAATATCATGAAATACTGTATTTCATCAGAAACTAAAATTTTGTTTAAAGTATAAATATTGCAACAAAAGTATTCTAAGCTAAAACTTTGACAGGTTTCTGAGAAGTAGATTTGATAAACTATAGCAAAATAGGAAAATCAGTTATGAAATAGACTTTGTTTTTTATTTATTTTTAGATTGCAACTTTTGGCTTGATGAATCTTATACCTATAAGTGATCCTGGGGATTGTGTACTTATCTCCCTCATTTTATGAATGAGGAAAGGTATTAAGCCTACACTTTGTGTGTAAATTTCTTTTCTTCTTTATTATAAGACATTATTGCAAAATATAATTCTGTGGAAAAATAATAACATTATTTTGAAGATAAATGTATTATATTGACACACTAGGTGGAAGGAATGAACTAGTAATTAATTTCATGTAACATTTGGGACTGAAAGTTAGTGTTAAATATGGAGGAACCTAAAAGTTCACCAGTGCTCAGGGGTGGGGGTTCTGGTAAACAAGTAAGTGTTTTGATTTCTGGTAAAAAATAGTAGCTTAACATTTTTGAAAATTAGGGAAAATTCTGTTTCAAAATAGCAAAATAAAGCTTTCTTTAATGCTAAGAATTTTTTAATCTTCAAGATGTAAAACACTCACAAAGGGTAAAAAACAAACATTTTCCTTATAGCATAATAGCAAAAGAAAGTGACTTCTTTTAAACAAGACTAACCTCTCTCTTCTGTTTACAGTACAGCATAGAAGCTAACTTCAGAATTTTCTCTCTTCAAATGACAGAAGGAAACAGTCCACTTGTCTGCTTAGAAATTTTCCAGAACAGAGAACCCTAGTGGAAATACCATTGAAAGAGCAGCAGCAGTTCATCCCAAGCTAGTTTCAACTTTAGTGCTGCCTTAGTGAGTCCTTTCCTGTCCAAAGTGCTAACATTAGCTAGTTAACACCAACTACAGTCAACTTTTAGTACTTGGTATGTGTAAGAAAATTTAGCATTTTCTCCTTCAATTCACATATGATTGTGGGCTTCCTGGTGCTAAATATTAATTATCTCATTATAATCTTAACAATAATTTAATCAGTTGGCATGTCTTATGATAATAATTACACTTTAATATTTTATCTTCATTTAAAAATTGTTTTGACTAAATAAAATTTTGCTTGAGATAGGGGTACATTTTTCTACACTATTTGAATATGTCTCAATCATCTCTGTATTTTGGAAGCAATACAAGTTAGAGCTCTGTTAACATTTATTTAGATAAATGTTTAGAATTATAGCCTTAGAATGTTGGCTACTTTGAAAATGGAGAAAGGCAAGCATCCCCCACGTTCATAGATCAGTGATTAAGTCCCTGGAAAAAATTTGGGGAGTGAAACATTAAGTAGGTCTTAGAGTTCAGATCAAATTCATAAGAAAAAAGCTATTTGATTCTGTTGTTTAAACTTATTCATTTATATTTATCAAGTTTGCTGCTGAGTATAATCTTATATAAACTTATAGAAGCCTATTTTTAAAACTCCGTCAAAGTATTATGTCATTAATTGATACTTTAAAAAATAGGCTAACTGATATTATATTTTATTTTTACAAAGGGCATCTGATAGCATTTAGACTTTGAAATTTGAATACAAAATATATACAGTCCTTAAATATAACATTTCATAATATTTGTAAGGTGGTTCTGACTATGATTCATAATAGATTCTTTTGCAACAACAACAAAAATATTTTACAAAGGTAAAATGTTACGTGCATCCACAGCCAACATTACATTTACTTTCCACTCACCTATTCATAATAAGACAATAGTAAAAGGCATTGAGAATTCTTCTCAAAGATAGAAAACAGGATATACCGTGGCTAAAAAATATAAGAAGGATTTTACAATAGAGCCACATACTTTTTACTTTCTCGAAAGCCTTTGATCAACAGCATCTGGAAACAAAGATGAGAGGCACATATTCAATATTCTCCAGTATTTTCCAATTATACTGAGCAATATAAAGACATGAAATAAACATTATTGCAATATTTAATGATTGTCTAATACCAACTACATGAAGAATCATCGAGGGTACATAATACCCAGTGAAGAGAGAAATTTCCTTAATTGACATCCTGCATATGAAATGTCAAAAGTGGTCAAATTAAATGTTATTTTATTTGACACTGAGAGTAGATGGTGCTTTCCACAAAGAAATACTCTATAAAGGAGTTTTCCACTTACAGTGAATATTTGATTCAGATAATGAAAATTGTTAATTCACTCTCTTAAAATTTCTGCCTGTCCTCTTTATTATTGTTACTATTATTATTTGTTGGGAAAGGCAGTCTCATGTCTGCAGTTTTTGGTTCCCACTTAGCCACATATTTATGGACCTTGGGCCTGGAACACTCCCTAACCAAGAGATAAAATGTCCACATGACTGTGCTGGACATACCACCTCGTGCAAGAGTATCTTTCCCTGGTGCAAGCTAAATGTGTGCCTATTTTTCTGCTTAACCATGTGGGTTACATGGCACCTGGCAAACCCCACTGCCATATCTTGCCTCCCTAGGGAAGGGTTAGGATCCTTTCTCTGCAGCAGGAGAGGGGTGTGCCATAGGCAAATTTCCCTGTTGGCTGCCAAAAGAAATCATCTAGCCACGGGAAATCAATGCACACTATTGAAGCTTATCATGCTCTCTTTATGTAGTAAAGCTTTGCTCCATCCATTGCTTAACTGTGTTGTGGGGTGTTTTGGTGATTCCAATACCCAGATGCAGTGGGCAGAAGGGTTTGGAGTCCTCCCCTGGAATTGGTAACTGGTGCATGGTATTCTGCTTGATATTATTATTATTTGTAATAATTTCTATCTGAACTCATTTCCTCAATGTTGTGAGATTTATTCATGTTCATTGAGTGTAGCAGTTCATTCATTTGAATTTCTCTATAGGATCACATGATATTCATTCACATGTCAATGAGTATTTGCATTGTTTCTTGATTTTGGCTGCAACAGATAACACTATTCTTCTATATATATTTTAGTGCATTTTCATATGGATTTCTATGGGTCAATACCTAGAAGAATGGAAAGGTTATATAGTAGCACGTGTAATGGTTCCACTTGCTCCATGTCTTTTCCAAAATTGGCATTTTCATCTTTTCAATTTTAGCCATTACTATTGGTTATCTAATAGTATTTCATTGTAGTTTTACATGTACATTTCTATGATTACTAATGGGCTTGAGAATCTTTTCATGTTTATTGGATATTTGGATATCTTATTTTGGAAGTCTTGCATTATTTAAGTGGGTGAGGGCTTTGTCTTTTTCTTGATTTTTAGGGGTTCTTTATATATTCAAGGTAAAAGCATTTATTAGACATATATGGACAAATATTATCCTACTCCTTTTATTTTTTTTTTTTTTTAAATTAAGTTCCAGGGTACGCGTGCAGGATGTGCCGGTTTGTTAAGTAGATAAACGTGTGCCATGGTGGTTTGCTGCACCTGTCAACCCATCACCTAGGTATTAAGCCCGGCATGCATTAGCTATTTCTCCTGATGCTCTCCCCACAACTGTCCTCCCCTGACAGGCCCCAGTGTGTGTGGTATTCCCTTCCCTGTGTCCATGGGTTCTCATTGTTCAGCTACTACTTATAAGTGAGAACGTAGTGTTTCGATTTCTGTCCCTGCGTTAGTTTGTTAAGGATAATGGCTTACAGCTTCATCCATGTCCCTGCAAAGGACATGATCTTGCTCTTTTTTATGGCAACATAGTATTCTGTGCTGTATATGTGCCACATTTTTCTTAATCCAGCCTATCACTGATAGGCACTTGGGTTGATTCCATGTCTTTGCTATTGTGAATACTGCTGCAATGAATATACATGTCCATATAGCTTTATAATAGAATTATTTATATTCCTTTGGGTATATATGCAGTAATAGGATTGGTGGGTCAAATGGTATTTCCAGTTCTAAATATTTGAGGAATCACCACACTGTTTCCTACAATGGTTGAACTAATTTACATTCCCACCAATAGTGAAAAAGTGTTCATTTTTATCTGCAACCTTGCCAGCATCTGTTGTTTCTTGACTTCTTAATAATCGCCATTCTGAGTGGCGTGAGATGATATCTCATTGTGTTTTTCATTTGCATTTCTCTAAGGATCACTGATATTGGGCTTTTTTTCATATGTTTTTTGGCCACATGTATGTCTCCTTTTGAGAAGTGTCTGTTTGTGTCCTTTGCCCAGTTTTTAATGGGTTCATTTTTTTTTCATGTAAATTTGCTTAAGTTCCTTGTAGACTCAGGATATTAGACCTTTATCAGATGGATAGATTGCAAAAATTTTCTCCCATTCTGTACGTTGTCTGTTCATTCCGATGATAGTTTTCCTTTTCTGATGATAATTTCTTTTGCTGTGCAGAAGCTCATTAGTTTAACTAGATCCCAATTGTCAATTTTTGCTTTTGGTGCAATTGCTTTTGGTGATTTTGTCATGAAATATTTGGCTGTACTTACATCCTGAATGGTAATGCCTAGATTTTGTTCTAGGGTTTTTATAGTTTTATGTTTTACATTTAAGTATTTAATCCATCTTGAGTTAATTTTTGCATAACGTGTAAGGACGGTTCCAGATTCAATTTTCTGCATATGGCTAGCCAGTTCTCTCCATTTATTAAATAGTGAATTTTTCCCCATTGCTTGTTTTTGTCAGGTTTGTTGAAGATCAGATGGTTGTATATGTGTGGTCTTATTTATAAGATCTCTATTTTGTTCCATTAGTGTATGTGCCTTTTTTTTTTTGTACCAGTACTATGCTGTTTTGGTTACTGTAGCCTAGTAGTATAGTTTGAGGTCAGGTAGCGTGATGCCTCCAGCTTTGTTCTTTTTGCTTGGGATTGTCCTGGCTATATGAGTCCTTTTTTGGTCCTGTATGAATTTTAAATTAGTTTTTTCTAATTCTGTGAAGAATGTCAATGGTAGCTTGGTGGGAATAGCATTGAATCTATAAATTACTTTGGGCAGTATGGCCATTTTCACAATATTGATTCTTCCTATCAATGAGCATGGAATGTTTTTCCATTTGTTTGTTTCCTCTCTTATTTCCTTGAGCAATGGTTTGTAGTTCTCCTGGAAGAGGTCCTTCACTTCCCTTGTTAGCTGTATTCCTAGATATTTTATTCTTTTTGTGGCAATTGTGAATGGCAGTTCATTCATGATTTGGCTCTCTGCTTGTCTGTTGGTGTATAGGAATACTTGTGATTTCTGCACATTGATTTTGTATACTGAAACTTTACTTAAGTTGCTGATCAGCATATGAAACTTTTTGGATGAGTTGTTGAGGTTTTCTAGATATAGGCTCCTGTCATCTGCAAACAAAGACAATTTCACTTCCTCTGTTCCTATCTGAATACCTTTTATTTCCTTCTCTTGCCTGATTGCCCTGCCTAGAACTTCCAATGCTATGTTGAATAAGAGTGGTGAGAGTGGGCATCCTTGTCTTTTGCCAGTTTTCAAGGGGAAATGCTTTCAGCTTTTGCCCATTCGGTATGATATTGGCTGTGGGTTTGTCATAAATATTTATTATTATTTTGAGTTATGTTCTTTCAATACCTAGTTTATTGAGTGTTTTTAACATGAAGGGATGTTGAATTTTATTGAAGAACTTTTCTGCATCTATTGAGATAATCATATGGTTATTTTCTTTAGTTATGTTTATGTGATAAATTACATTAATTGATTTGCCTATGTTGCATCCCAAGGATGAAGCTGACTTCATCATGGTGGATAAACTTTTTGATGTGCTGCTGGATTCAGTTTGTCAGTATTTTATTGAGTAGTTTTGCATCAGTGTTCATCAGGGATATTGGCCTGAAGGGTTTTTTTTGTTGTTGTATCTCTGCCAGGTTTGGATATCAGGATGATGCTGGCCTCATAAAATGAGTTAGGGAGGAGTCCCTCCTTTTTGATTTTTTGGAATAGTTTCAGAAGAAATGGTAACAGCTTCTCTTTGTACCTCTGCTAGAATTCAACTGTAAATCCTTCTGGATCTGGCTGTTTTTCTTGTTTTGTTTTGTTTTTTGTTTGTTTTTATTCGTAGGCTATTTATTACTATCTCAGTTTCAGAACTCATTATTGTTCTATTCAGGGATTTACCTTCTTCCTGGTTCAGTCTTCAAAGGGTGTATGTGTCCAAGAATTTATCCATTTCTTTTACATTTCCTAGTTTATTTGCACAGAGGCGTTTATAGTATTCTCTGATGGTTGTTTGTATTTCTGTGGAGTCACTGGTGGTATCCCCCTTATCATTTCTGATTGTGTTTATTTGAATCTTCTCTCTTTTTTTCTTTATTAATCTAGCTAGTTGTCTGTTTTATTGATTTTTTTGAAAAAAAAAAAAAGACACCTCCTGGATTTGTTGATTTTTTAAAGACTTTTTGTGTCTCTGTCTCCTTCCGTTCCACTTGAGCTTGGTTATTTCTTGTCTTCTGCTAGCTTTATGGTGGGTTTGCTTGTGGTTCTCTAGTTCTTTTAGTTGTAATGTTAGGGTGTCAATTTGAGATCTTTCTTGCTTTTTGATGTGGGTATTTAGCGCTATAAATTTCTCTCTTAACAGTGCTTTAGCTGAGTCCCAGAGATTCTGGTATGTTGCATCTTTGTTCTCATTCGTTTCAAAGAATTTCTTGATTTCTGCCTTAATTTCATTATTTACCCAGAAGTCATTCAGGACTAGGTTGTTCAATTTCCATGTAGTTGTGTGGTTTTGAATGAGTTTCTTAATCTTGAATTCTAATTTGATTGCCCTGTGGTTTGGGAGACTTTTTGTTATGATTTCATTTCTTTTGCATTTGCTAAGGAGTGTTTTACTTCCAATTATGTGATCATTTTTGGAGTAAGTGCCCTCTGGCACTGAGAAAAATGTATATTCTGTTGTTTTTGGGTGGAGAGTTCTGTAGAGATTTAACAGGTCCACTTGATCTGGAGCTGAGTTCAAGTCCTAAATATCTTTGTCAATTTTCTGTCTCAATGATCTAATATTGACAGTGGGGTATTAAAATCTCCCACTCTTATTGTGTGGGAGTCTAAGTCTCTTTATATGCCTTTAAGAACTTGTTTTATGAATCTTGGTGCTCCTGTATTGAGTGCATATATATTTAGGATAGTTAGCTCTTCTTGTTGAATTGAACCCTTTACCACTGTGTAATGCCCTTCTTTATCTTTTTTGACCTTTGTTGATTTAAAGCCTATTTTGTCAGAAACCAGGATTGCAACCCCTGCTTTTTTCCGCTTTCCATTTGCTTAATAAATTTTTCTTTATCCCTTTATTTTGAGCCTATGTGTCTTTGTAGCTGACATGTTTCTTTTGAATACAACACACTGATGGGTCTTGTTTTTTAATCCAGCTGGCCATCCTGTGTTTTTAAATTGTGGCATTTAACCCATTTACATTTAAGATTAATACTGTAATGTGTGAATTTGATCATCTCATCATGATGTTGGCTGGTTAATTTTGCAGACTTGTTAATATAGTTGCTTCATAATGTTTTTGGTCTGAGCACTTCATTGTGTTTTTGTGGTGGCTGGTAATGATTTTTCCTTTCCATGTTTAGTGCTTCCTTCAGGAGCTCTTGTAAGGCAGGCCTGATAGTGATGAATTCCCTCAGCATTTGCTTGTACAAAAAGGATTTTATTTCTCTTTCACTTATTAAGCGAAAAGAGAAATAAATTATGAAGCAAAAAAAGAAATATCACTTGGCCGGATATGAAATTCTGGGTTGACAATTCTTTTATTTAGGAATCTTGAATATTGGCCTCAATCTCTTCTTGCTTGTAGGGTTTCCACCAAGATTCCCGCTGATAGTCTGATGGGCTTCCCTTTGTAAGTTACCTGGCCTTTCTCTCTGGTTGCCTTTAACATTTTTCCCTTATTTTGACCTTGGAGAATCTGATTATTTTGTGTCCTGGGGTTAATCTTCTCATGGAGTATATTATTGGGGTCCTCTAGATTTCCTGAATTTGAATGTTGGCCTGTCTTGCTAGGTTGGGGATGTTATCCTGCATGATATCCTGAAGCATGTTTTCCAACTTGGTTCTATTCTCCCCATCTTTTTCAGGTACTCCAATTAGTCATAGATTCAGTCTTTTTATGTAGTCCCATAGTTCTCAGAGTTTTTGTTTGTACTGTTTCATTCTTTTTTCTTTAATCTTGCCTGCCTGCCTTAATTCAGCAAGGCAGTCTTCAAGCTCTGATAGTCTTTCTTCTGCTTGGTCATTTCAGCTATTTTTCATGTGTATGCATCATAAAGTTCTTGTGTTGTGTTTTCCAGCTCCATCAGGTCATTTATGCTCCTCTGTAAACTGGTTATTCTAGTTAACCAATTCTATAATCTTTTATCATTGTTCTTAGCTTCTTTGCATTGGGTTAGAACATAATCCTTTGGTTCAGTGAAGTTCATTATTACCCACTTTCTGAAGCCTACTTCTGTCAGTTCATCCATCTCAACTTCAGCCCAGTTCTGTGCCCTTGCTGGAGAGGTGTTGTCATCATTTGGAGGAGAAGAGGCATTCTGGCTTTTGGAATTTTCAGCATTGTTGCATTGGTTTTTCCTCATATTTTTTGATTTATCTGCCTTTGATCTTTGAGGCTGTTTACCTTTGGATGGGGTTTTTGTGGGGTCTTTTTTGTTGTTGTCGTTGTCGTTTTCTGTTTATTTGTTTTCCTGTTACCAGTCAGGTCCCTCTTCTGCAGGTCTGCTGCAGTTTGCTGGGGGTCCACTCTAGACCCTGTTCACCTGGTTATCACCAGTGGAGGCTGCAGAACAACAAAGATTGCTGCCTGCTCCTTCCTCTGGAAGCTTCATCCCAGAAGGGTGCCAACCTGATACCAGTCAGAACTCTCCTTTATGAGCTGTCTCATGACCCCGGTTGGGAGGTCTCACCAGTCAGGAGGCACAGGATTAGGGGCCCACTTAAGGAAGCAATCTGACCCTTAGTGGAGCTGGTGTACAGGAATACCTCTCCATCGGATCTTGCAGACTCTTCAGAGCCAGCAGGCAGGAAGGATTAAGTCCACTGAAACTGAGACCACAGCCACCCCTCCTCCCAAGTGCTCTGTCCTGGGGAGATTAGAGTTCTCTCTGTAAACCCCTGGTTGGAGTTACTAAAATTCCTGCTGGGTGGCCCTGCCCAGTGAGGAGGGATACATCTGGGTCCCACTTAAAGAAACAGTCTGGCCATAATCTGCCACAGCAGCTGTGCTGCGCTGTGGGGAATTCTGCCCAGTCTTCCTAGTACTAGCAGGGAAAAAACTGCTGACTAGAGCCACAGTAATGGTGGTCGCCCCTCCCCTCGGGAACTTGGTCATCTTAGGCAGACTCCAGCCTGCTGTGCTGGGCAGCGGGGATTCCAAGCTAGTGGATCTTCGTTTGCGGGGTTCTGTGTTATTGGGACACACTAAGCAAGGCTGCTTGGCTCCCTGGCTTCAGCTCTCTTTCCGCGGGAGTGGATGGATCTCCTGCCTCACTGAAGTTCCAGGAGCCACTGGGGTATGCAAAAACTCCTGCAGCTTAGTGCCTACCCGAGCAGCTGCCAGCCCCTGTAGCTGCCATGGGTTTGCACAGCTTTGTGCTTGGGACCCAAGGCCTTGGTGCTGTGGGCTCACAGGAGAATATCCTGATCTGCAGGTTGCAAAAATCTGTGGGAAAGGCGTTCTTCGGGCGGGTAGCACAATCCCTCCCCCCGCTCCCTTGGCTAAGGGAGGGAAGCCCCTTTGCCCCGTGCAGTTCCTAGGTGAACCATCACCCCACCCTGCTTTTCCTTGCTCTTTATGGGTCGCACCAACTGCCTAGTCAGTACCAATGAGAGGATCTGGCTACCTCAGTTGGAAATGCAGAATTCATTCACTGTTTACGATCATCTAGGTAGGAGCTGCAGACCAGAGGTGTTTCTACTCGGCCATCTTGTTCCCTCCCTCTATCCTACTTTTACTCTTGTCAAATGGTGGCTTTTATAAAAAGTTTTAATTTTAATGTATTCCAGTTTTACAGCGTTTTCTTTTTTGGTTTGTGCTTTTTGTGCCTTTAAAAACAATGTTGCTAATCCAAAGACTATACAGATATTTTCCTGTCACTGCTTTTTAGAAACTTGTTTTTCTTTTTTCATTTCTATTCATAATCCACCTGGAATTAATTTTCATAAATGGCATGAGGTAGGCTGTTACACCATTTTTTCACCATTTAGATATCTGGCTTACCCAGCCCCATTTATTAAAAAACACTACTCTGGCCTGATTGTTCTGCCATGATCACTCTATTATAAATCAAGTGTCAATATATGTTTAAGTCTGCTTCATTGCCCTCTATTTTGTTCTCTGTCCTTGCACCAGTACCACACAGTCTTAAATACATTAGTTTTATAATAATTTTGATATTTGGTAGTATAAATTCCCTAACTCTCTTCTATAAGATCTTCTTGACCATTATTGACCCTTTCTTTTTTCATATACAATTAGAATAAACTTACTCATTTCAATGACAAAACTACTTGAATTTTATTTGAGAGTCAGTATTGATTCTTCTAATCTATGAACATAGTATATTCCCTCCATTTAGGTATTTCTTCATTTTCCTCAATGTGTGTGTGTGTATATATATATGTATATATATAGTTTTATCTGTGGAGATTTGCACAAATCTGAATCGTTTTAAAACCTTTGTTCTCATACTACAGTATAATGTTTAGCCCTGACACATGTCACTATAGACTCTTTTCATTCTTTCTTTTTTTGTTGTTCTTTAATTCAAGTTCTTGACCTTCAAGACAATTTGTGAAATGGTGCTTACTGGTGTTTTGGTTATACATTAGATTATTTCTAATGTTTTGGTTAAATGTTGAATAGCAATAAACACTTTGCTTATTTTTCTGGATATATCTTAACAGTTAATGTATTGGTGTATCCAACTCAGATATTTTGTGAAAATTATTTTGATATAATATTGATACTTTTAATAAATATTTCTAATACTTATTTTTCTTTTCTATGGAATATAATGCTGGACAAAGTAAGTTCTCTAAATTTGTAGATGATATTAAATAGGACATTTTAATTCCTTTTCACTTGAAATTTTTATATGCTACATGAAGGAAAACATGATCTTGAAAGTATGAGCAAATATTTTGGCAAAATTACTCTGTCTCTCTAACAATTTCTTAAAATGAGAAGACTTTATTTTTATTGTGAAGTTTTTAATATCCAGGCATATTAGTGCATCCTATTGGGATGCAATGAGAAGAACATTGCTTACAAATGTGTACCAAATGGTAGACTCAAATTTGTTATGTAAAACATTATTAACTAAAATATGTTCAATAAACAATGTGGGTTTTTTTGTGTCACTCTATTTAATCTTGGTGCCTGTGGTCAGGACACCTTGTTCTTATACCTCTACATTAATCTTAAAGAATATTTTAAGATGTTTGTTATAGAAATGAACCAAATAAATATCACTGCTTTCCTGTTTTAAGGATTCAGATTAATAGTTATCTACTCCATTTGTGTTAGAAGATTTTAGCATTATGGGCTTTCCCAGCTCTTAGAGCCTAGTTAAAAATGAATAAAGTGGAAATGTTTAGTGTCTAAAATTTTAGGCATGAATAAATGTCCGTGAATTAATTAGATTCCATTTACATAAAAGCTCAGTATCTACTAAACTTATATTCATTGAATTATTATCCACTAATGTCTAATACATTCTTTTTTGTATATTATTTTTACAGGTTAAAAATCTATTATATTTGCCTCACATTTTCTGCTTTTCAAACATTACTATTGTGACACACATTAATGCTTCAGAATAGGCCTAATTACTGTCACCTGTAATATACAAATTTCAGAGAGGAGTAAATGAACTCAATAGTTTTTACTTTGTGTCCTGCAATGTTACACAAATATGATGATATGTACAAACATAAAGAATAAAAGAACACACATATACAGTCAACGTGTATTTAATTCTACCTTGTCAGACTAACTGAAAAAGTTTCTAGGCTCCTTTTAAATGAGCTTGAACAAATAACAATAATGAAATAAAGGAATTACTCTATAAAATATATTGAGGATATCTGTATGCAATTTTCCCCAATTTTTCTGTAATTCATTTCCCTTTTTATCAACTTATTTTTTCTATAATAATGAGCTATTTGAAATTATAGATATTGTTTTGCCTTTTCAGTGTCTTTTATCTAAGTTCAACTTATTCACAGATACCTCAAACTGAATATGGGCAAAGTAAAGGTATTTTTTTAATCTCATTTAATGGTATATTCATTGTCTCTCCATTGATCAAGCCAAAACTGGACATCACCATTGCCTGACTCCCTCTCCATTTACCCTCACAATTAGTCATCATCATCTTCTGTCACTTAAACATCATAACTATCCCTGGAAAGTGTCCATACTTCTCCATGATTGTCATTAACTCCAGAATGACATTTTTTTCTGTTAATTTGGAGTAAAGCTTACATTTCTTATGTCACCAGCTTCTCCCTTTACCCATGAATATATAACACTGAACTTATTTTATTTCTTGAAACGAACTTCTTTTATTTCTGGCCCTTGAGACACATTGCTTCCCATGCCTCCAATATTCCTTGGCCAACTTCTAATCGGTTTTTTTCATCTCATCTAAGAATAATCTTCATCCAGGAAAAGCTTTTGCTGGCCAATGCTTAGCAAGTCTGTATTTGGTGTCTCCATCTGTGATAGCTGATTTTATTTGGATGAGACTAACATTTAAATCATTGAACTCAGAATAAGCAATTGCCCTCCATAAGGCAGATGGGCCTCATCTAATAACTTGAAGGTCTAGATAAAAGAAAAAGACCAACATCCCCAAGCAAGAAGAAATTCTTCAGTAGATGGCCTTCAGAGTTTTATCTACATCATCAGCTTTCCTGGATCTCTGCTTGCCAGACTTTGGATTTGAACTGCACCATCAGCTTTCCTAGGTCTCTGGGCTGCCAGCCTTCAGACTGGAACTGCACCACTGGCTCTCCTAGGTCTTGAGCTTGCTTGTCCACACTGAAGAAATTTGGGCTTCCCAGCCTCCATAGTTGTGTGAGCCAATTCCTTATAATAAATCTCTGTCTCTTTCTCTGTCTCTATTTCTGTGTCTCTACCCACCTGTCTCTGTCTCTCTCTAGATATATATGTGTATATACAGTCATGTGCCATGTAACATTTCAGTCAATGATAGGCTACATATATGATGGTGATCCCATAAGATTAGAATACAATATTTTTACTATGCTTTTTCTATATTTAGATATGGTGAGATTCACAAATACTTGCCATTGTGCTACAATTGCTTACAATATTCAGTACAGTAATATGCTGTACAAGTTTGTAGCCTAAGAGCAATAGGCTACACTATGCAGCCTAGGTGTGTAGTAAGCTATACCATCTAGGTGTGTGTAAATACACTCTATGCTGTTTGCACAAGGACAATATTGCCTAATGACACATTTCCCAGAATGTATCCACATTGTTAAGTGACATGACTCTGTGTGTGTGTGGTGTGTGTGTGTGTGTGTGTGTGTGTATACTGTTGGTCTGTTTCTCTGGAGAACCCTAATATACCACCATACCATAGCTGTCATCACACTATATCTTATAATTATCTTTCTTTCTTACTAAAGCACAAGCTCCCTAAGAGGAAGGATTATGCTGTTCTTTTTCACAACTAGAAACCAAGTAACTAAGGCAGTTCCTGTCATTGAATACATTTTACCTTCAGGTAACATATTACTACCATACCTACTCCCTTGACAACTAGACTACTCTTTCTAAAACATAATTGATTATTTAATTCTCCTAAATTAAGATACTTTTTAAGTCAAACAGTTGCATTCCTTTCATTAAAATGTTCCATGAACACCAAATGTTCTGTAACATTTTAATAAAATATGTTAAATAGAAAGAAATATGAAAATTTTACAAAAGCAAGATGAATCTTAAGTCCAGACTTTGGAGTCTGTCAGAGAATGCTGTAAAATAAAATGAAGAAATATAATGGGCCTTTGTCATCTATAATACACAATTCTTTTCTTGAAAAATTCCCAGCACTTCACTTTTATGAGAGGAGTAAGAAAGTTAGAAATAAATATATGGAACTGTGTGTGTGCTTTTTTTGTGTGTGTATATGTGTGAATGATTCATGCAGTACTTAAAATGAAAAGCACAGTGTGGAGGAAATTTCATAAGATACATTGAGGAAAAGAGAAAAAGTCTTAATATTTGAGTTCCTTCCATTTCCTTTATTTCAAAGGCAAATACATTTGTGTATCTAGGATAAATGTTTAATAATTATTTATTTCCCCTCCTCATAAATCAGAAGTTAATAAGTTCACCAACCTTCAAAGAAAACATTAGACTTTTAATTTTAGCTCCAACATGCAAATAACTTGGAAGTCATTATCCCAACCAACCTTATGGCACAAAAAACATGAAGAAACTCAGTATCAATTATTTTTCTTGGAACCATCAGTGAATTGGGTTCACAGGGCAAACTTGCCTCCCTAAAATGTAAAGAAAGATGTGAATACAGAAAATCACAGTCAAACTCTGCCTACCTGAGACAGAAGCTATTGGAGCAAAACATGAATAGGAAGACTTAAATTGTAATTACAACAAATTGCTGGAGGCTGAGTGTAGACTAGTTTGAGAGTAAGAAATTCCTGGTGGTTTCATTCTTAATGAGGCCCAACATTTTTGTAGTTTTTTATATACAAGAATCCCACCAGGTTCTCACAATAAAGAAGTAAGAAAATTCCCCTCACACCTATGGAACAGAAAAGGGAAGAGTAACCGTTTTGAAATATGCACAGGGCATTCTTCATAACAAAGGCCTAACCTCCTAGGGAAAAGACTACCAGAGACAAATCCCACTTACGGGGGAGACATTAACTAACTCCAGTGCCTGTTAAGCATTCTGTCTTACCTAAGGGTGGAGGATTCTAAGAAATACTTGAAAATGTCACAGTTCAGGGACACAGACACACCAAAAGGCTGATATTTAATTATAAGATTATACAATCCCCTTTTATACTTTACCAACAATATCAACTTGTCTCTAGTATAATAACAGAAGATTACAGCCCAAATAATTTATTATGTAGACTATCTAAGGAGACGTTATCAGAGACTCTCAAGTTCAACAGGAGAGACAAAAGAACAACTATTAGAGTTTAAAACCTTTGGCACATAACGAAAGCAGACATTAAAGAACCTCAACTCCTGGCCAGATTATCATGAAACCTCACATTAAATATCGTTTTCATCAATTCCTTTTTCTTTGCTTTTCCCCCAGCTTTATTGAGGTATAATTGACAAATAACAAGTGTATATATTAAATTGATTATTCAATATATGATACACTGTAAAATGATTACCACAATCAAATTAATTGACACATCCATGGCCACTCATAGTTACCATTATGTGTAGGGGTTGGGAGGGTAGGCAAAGACACTTAAGATTTACTCTTTTAGCAAATTTCAAACATAAAATGCACTATTATTAATTATAGCCTCCAAGATGTACATCAGATCACCAGAACTTATTCATCTTGTAATTGAAATTTTGTACCCTTTGACCAACCTTTCTCTATTCTCCCATGCCATAGGCCCTGGCAACTACTGTTCTACCTATGCTTCCATGAGTCTGATTTATTAAGATTCCACATATAAGTAAGATCATACTGTTGCAAGACTTTTCCTTAGTTCAGCTAAAGATGGGGTTCTTGTTCCATAGCCATGAAAATTTAAGCTTGAAGACTATTTGAAAAGTTAGTAGGACAGGGCTTTATTGGATGAAAAGGAAGAAAAGGGGAAACAGAGACTCTCTGCAAAGCCTGAGTCCCTGCTGGTGCTCCTCCTGCCTTGCCATTTGAATTCCAGCTTCACACAGGAAGAGGAGGGGCTGGGCTCCTCCCCACTGCAAACAGCATGAACTTCTGTGGCTCTATTCCAGTGTGCATTCCTCCCAGTGTGCAGGTTGGTTGGAGGCTCTGCCAGGGAACCCTCACAACCTGGCTATCTCATTCCCCCCCTTAAGAAGTACATCTAACTGCTGTTAGAATAAGGATAAGGATAAAGACCCATCTTAAGTGCTTCCTGCTGACAAAGGGAACTGTTTGGGGGGAAATGGCAGTCAGAGCTCCCTCAGAGGCCTATTTAAAGGTTCCCAGCAGGAAGGGCTATATCATCAGAGGCTCTGGTTGCATCACCACTTGGAGTTTGATGGCCTGAAGGAAAGAAGAGACAAACCAAGTTTTTAGAAAACATGTATTAAGATGAAACAAGGGGAGGGGTAAGGACAGCTCAAAAATTCTGAGGCCTTCTTCCAGTTTGCACAGGGAAGGGGAGGCCAAAAGCCTGACTGGTAAAAAAAAAAAAAAAAAAAAAAAAAAACTTTACCCTTTTGCTGGCCTGTTGGGCTTCTGGATTCCCTTCCTGTTAGCCCAACCCTAAGCCTAGCAGTTTAAAGTTTAGGAAATTAACTTTTTCCAGTTTGTAGGATGCATCTGAGGAAAGTGTCCCATAGTACAAAGACACAATTACCTATCTGTGAAGAGAGAACCAAGGAGGAGAAAGGAAAAAAGAAGACTGTTTTCAAAAAAGTCCCAGAAGTTGAGGATGTATTTGAAAGGGGTACAGACTGAAGATAAATGGCTACCCAGCTAGAAAGAAGGGAGCAGGTGTCCCTTGTTCCCTTCTCTTCCTAGCAGATACCCAGGGTACACGAGGGAGAGAAGGAAGAGCATCCACTTTCCTTCTTCTGTCCTTGCATCCCTGAATCCTGGCAACCTTGGCAGGTGCCACCATAAGTGCTAAAGTGGCTTGCACCCATTAAGCGGGGATGGGGGTAGGTACTAAAGAATAGGAATTATCTGCTCTCATCTATGTCTTTTTTCCACCTACTGTTAGTAGTCTCATATTTCCTAGACCTCATTTATGCCATGGATACTAATGTGGGTGGCCTTTATCCATGAAACAGGAAGCTTGGGTTAATCAGCAGAAATCAGCCATGTTCATCTGCACTGTGCCTTTCAACTTCAGTTATTATCTGCTTCTGAATCCCTCAGATCCAGTTTTCTTTCCTATGGCTTTGATCCAAAGCTTGGAATTGAGTTTGGGATGCTAAGGTGAAACTGTGGAACTGAGTCCTCTTCCAACAATGGAGAGAAAAGTATGTCTTGTGACAAACCCAGATAACTGGCGGCTATAGTTAAGCTTGCTAGGATTTAGATGCATGGTGCTTGGCTTTAGTTAGCTCCCTTAGTCTTACTTTTCCAAAAAAAAAAAAATACTTCTGAGTGATAGGCATCTTATTTATTCCCATCACCTTTTGCTCAGAACTAGAATATTGATCCAGATTTCTACAATACCCATCCCTTTTGTTCTTTCTGAACTGCAGCTGGAGATTACTGGTTGGTTCACAGGAACAAGCACAGTTAGTCTAAAAATGTAAGCAAAAATTTAAAAACAACTAATAAGTTTAGAATTTAATGACAAATGTATGTTTTTGGAACATAATTTCTCTCTCCATTCCTCATTTTTGTTAAAAAAAAATTATCATAAGACTGAGTGGTTTGCAAAATAGACTTTAGTTTTATACTTGGCCTCATTATTTGCATAAAGTGCAGCAAGAATACCTAGTTCTACACAGGCCTTTTGGATTGGCTTTAATGGAACTCTGTTCCACAAGGAATCTCAGATAAGACCTTTTAAAGTCAAGCCCAGACATAGGTTTGTATCTGCAAATATCTGAATTGGGCAATCCTTTCCTCTTAAGGTCCCAAGATAAACTTGGATCTTTTGGACCTGTTAGAAAGTGATATTCTTACTGACTACAGGACAGGAACCATGTACAGGGACTGTGTAGGCAAGGGTATAAGGCCAGTTTCTTCCATGGGGATTTTATCGGCTCTGCAAGTTGAGATTTACTCCTTAAAGGCAAGTATAACTTTCCAGTCAAAGCCTTGGTAAAATAGCCAGTTTTTCCAATTGTGTTCTGTTTCAAAAGAAAATGGATTTTTATTGCACTGATACAAACACCTATATTGCCATAAGTTAAGAATACTCACAGATAGTTTTTAAATTCTAGAAGAACCAGGCAGAGAGAAACAAACATGCTCCAAATCTTAATCACAGGAGTATAGCTCCCTCAATTATTAAAGGATGTAAATAGTTTAAAATGTTTCATTGACTCTGAAAAACAAAACATGGATAAAGAATATCCCAAGCAAAAATAAAAAAGATGGTCTCAGCTTTCTGAGTTCAGTCCATTTAGTTCTTGTTGTGTTTGATATTCTTGAACCCTTCAGCTCTTTATGATTTCCGTACATTTCTTTATTTCAATGTTACAATCTCCAAAGTCATTAGAAGCCTGTATTTGCAAGCACCTGTTACAGTTCTATAATTTATTATAAACCATCTTTTGAAAAGCATTAAAACAAGGCAAGATTCCTCAGGGATCTAGAACTGGAAATACCATTTGACCCAGCCATCCCATTACTGGGTATATACCCAAAGGATTATAAATCATGCTGCTATAAAGACACATGCACACGTATGTTTATTGCGGCACTATGGCACTATTCACAATAGCAAAGACTTGGAACCAACCCAAATGTCCAACAATGATAGACTGGATTAAGAAAAGTGGCACATATACACCATGGAATACTATGCAGCCATAAAAAATGATGAGTTCATGTCCTTGGTAGGGACATGGATGAAGCTGGAAACCATCATTCTCAGCAAACTATCGCAAGGACAAAATACCAAACACCACATGTTCTCACTCATAGGTGGGAATTGAACAATGAGAACACATGGACACAGGAAGGGGAACATCACACACCGGGGACTGTTGTGGGGTGGGGGGAGGGGCGAGGGATAGCATTAGGAGATATACCTAATGCTAAATGATGAGTTAATGGGTGCAACACACCAATATGGAAAAATTGTGAGGGCAGTCAGAGAGAAAGGCCAGGTCACCTACAAAAGGAAGATCATTAGACTAACAGTGGGCCTCTCAGCAGCAACACTATAAGCCAAAAGACATTTGGGGTCAATATTCAACATTATTAAAATTTTTTTCAGCCAATAATTTCATATCCAGCCAAACTAAACTTCCTAATTGAAGAAGAAATAAAATTCTTTCCAGAAAAGCAAATGCTGAGGGATACCGTTACCACCAGGCCTGCCTCGCAAGAGCTCCTGCAAGAAGCACTAAATATGGAAAGGAAAATCCAGCAGCAGCCACTGCAAAAGCACACCAAAATATAGGTAACAATGAAACAGTGAAGAAACTGCATCAACTGGTGTGCAAAATAACCTAATGGCAGCAAGATGACAGAATCAAATTCACACATAAGAATACTAACCTTAAATGTAAATGGGCTAAATGCCCCAATTAAAACACAGAGACTAGCAAATTGGTTAAAGAGTCGAGACCAATCAATGTGCTGTATTCAGGAGACCCTTCTCATGTGCCAAGACACACATGGGTTCAAAATAAAGGGATGAAGAAAAATTTACCAAGCAAATAGAAAGCAAAAAAAATTAAAAACACAACAACAACAAAGAAACAAACAAAAGAGCAAGAGTTGCAATTTTAGTCTCTGACAAAACAGACTTTAAACCAACAAAGATCAAAAAAGACAAAGAACGGCATTACATAATAGTAAAGAGAACAATTCATCAAGAAGAGCTAACTATTCTAAATATATATGCATCCAATACAGGAGGACTCAGGTTTATAAAACAAGTTTTTAGAGACCTACAAATAGATTTAGACTCCCACACAGTAATAGTGGGAGACTTTAACACCCAACTGTCAGTATTAGACACATTTATAAGACAGAAAATTAACAAGGATATTCAGGAGTTGAACTCAGCTCTGGATCAAGTTTGACCCAGTAGACATCTACAGAACTCTCTACCCAAAATCAACAGAATATACATTCTTCTCAGTGCTACATGGCACTTATTCTAAAGTCAACCACATAATTGGGAGAAAAACACTCCTCAGCAAATGCAAAAATACTGAAATAATAACAAACAGTCTCTCAGACCACAGTGCAATCAAATTAAAAATCAGGATTAAGAAACTCACTCAAAACCACACAATTACATGGAAATTGAACAACCTGCTCCTGAATGACTCCTGGGTAAATAATGAAATTAAGGCAGAAATGAAGAATTTCTTTGAAACCAAAAAAAACAAAAAGACAATGTACCAGAATCCCTGGGACACAGATAAAGCAGTGTGTAGAGGGAAATTTACAGCACTAAATGCCCACATCAGAAAGCTTGAAATACCTCAAATTGACACCCAAACATCACAGTTAAAAGAGCTAGAGGGGCAAAAACAAGCTAATCCAAAAGCTAGCAGAAGACAAGAAATAACTAAGAGCAGAGCAGAACTGAAGGAGATAGAGACACAAAAAACCCTCCAAAAAATCAGTGAATCCAGGAGCTGGGTTTTTGAAAAAATTAACAAAATAATTAGACTGCTAGCTAGACTATTCAGAAGAAAAGAGAGAAGAGTCAAATAGACACAATAGAAAATGACAAAGGAGAGATCACCACTGACCCCACAAAAATACAATCTATCATAAGAGAATATTATAAACACCTTTACACAAATAAACTAGAAAATCTATAAGAAATGGATAAATTCCTGGATACATACAGCCCTCAAGACTAAACCAGGAAGAAGTCAAATCCCTGAGTAGACCAATAACAAGTTCTGAAATTGAGGCAGTAATTAATAGCCTACCAACCAAAAAAAAAAAAGCCCAAGACCAGACAGAGTGACAGCTGAATTCTACCAGAAATACAGAGAGGAACTAGTACCACTTTTTTCTGAAATGATTCCAAACAATTGAAAAGGAGGGACTCCTCCCTAACTCATTTTATGAAGTCAGCATCATCTCAATACCAAAAATGGGAAGAAACCCAACAAACAAAGAAAACTTCAGGCCAATATCCCTGATGAACATCAATGTGAAAATCTTCAATTGAATATTGGGAAACTGAATCCAGCAACACATCAAAAAACTAATCCACCACCATGAAGTCATCTTCATCCCTGGGATGCAAGGCTGGCTCAACATATGCAAATCAATAAACATAATCTATCACATAAACAGAACCAAAGACAAAAACCACATGATTATCTCAACAAATGCAGAAAAGGCCTTTGATAAAATTCAACATCACTTCAGGTTAAAAAATCTCAGTAAATTAGGTATTGATGGAACATATCTAAAATAATAAGAGCTATTAATGACAAACCCACAGGAATATCATACTGAATGGGTAAAAGCTGGAAGCATTCCTTTTGAGAACTGGTACAAGACAAGGATGCCCTCTCCCACCACTCCTATTCAACATAGTGCTGGAAGTTCTGGCCAGGGCAATCAGGCAAGAGAAAGAAATAAAAGGTATTCAAATAGGAAAAGAAAAAGTCAAATTTTCTCTGTTTGCAGATGACATGATTTTATATTTAGAAAACCCTCACATGTCAGCCCCAAACTTGTTAAACTGATAAGCAACTTCAGCAAATTCTCAGGATACTAAATCAATTGCAAAAATCACAATCATCCCTTCACACCAATAATACACAATGAGAGAGACAAGTCATGTATGAACTCCCATTCAAAATCACTACACAGAGAACAAAATACCTAGGAATACAGCTAACAAGGGATGTGAAGAACCTCTTCAAGAAGAACCTCTTCAAGAAGAACCACAAACCATGCCTCAAGGAAATAAAAGAGGACACAAAAAAATGGAGAAACATTCAATCCTCATGGATAGGAATAATCAATATTGTGAAAATGGCCATACTGCCCAAAGTAATTTATAGATTCAATACTAATCCCATCAAACTACCACTGACGTTCTTCACAGAATTAGAAAAACAAAACTATTTTAAATTTTATATGGAGTCAAACAAGACCCCGTATAGAAAAGACAATCCTAAGTAAAAAGAACAAACTTGGAGGCATCACACTACCTGACTTTGAACTATACTAAAAGACTACAGTAACCAAAACAACATAGTACTGGTACCAAAACAGATGTATAGACCAATGGAGCAAAAAGGAGACCTCAGAAATAACATCACATATCTACAACCATCTGATCTTCGACAAACCTGACAAAAACAAGCAATGGGGAAATGATCTCCTATTCAGTAAATGTTGCTGGGAATAGATGGCTGTCATATGCAGAAAATTAAAACTGGACCCCTTCCTTACACCTTCTACAAAAATTAACTCAAGATAGATTAAAGATTTAAATGTAAAACCCAAAACCATAAAAATCCCAGAAGAAAAACCTAGGCAATACCATTCAGGACATAGGCATGGGCAAAGACTTTCTGCCATAAATGCCAAAAGCAATTGCAACAAAAGCCAAATTGACAAATGGGATTTAATTAAAGAGCTTCTGCACAGTAAAAGAAACTATCATCACAGCGAACAGGCAACCTACAGAATGGGAGAAAATTTTTGCAGTCTACCCATCTGGCAAAGGTTTCATATCCAGAATTTACAAGGAACATACAGAAATTTAAAAGAAAAAAAAAACACTAAAAAGTGGGAGAAAGATATGAACAGACACTTCTCAAAAGAAGACATTTATGTGGCCAAGAAACATATGAAGAAAAGCTAAACATCACTGGCCATCAGAGTAATGCAAATCAAAACCACAATGAGATATCATCTCATACCAGTCAGAATCGCAATTATTAAAGAGTCAGGAAAGAATAGATGCCGGTGAAGCTGGAGAGAAATAGGAATGCTTTCATACTGTTGGTAGGAATGTAAATTAATTCAAACATTGTGGAGGACAGTATGGCCATTCCTCAAGGATCTAGAACCAGAAATACCATTTGACCCAGAAATCCCATTACTGGGTATATTCTTAAAGGAATATAAATCATTCTACTATAAAGACACTGGCCCACATATTTTTATTGCGGCACTATTTACAACAGCAAAGACATAGGACCAGCCCAAATGTCCATCTATGATAGACTGAATAAGGAAAATGTGGTACATATACAACATGGAATATTATGCAGCCATAAAAAGAAATGAGATCATGTTCTTTGCAGGGACATGGATGAAGCTTACAGCCATTATCCTCAGCAAACAAACACAGAACAGAAAAAGAAATACCACGTTCTCACTCATAAGTGGGAGTTGAACAATGAGAACACATGAACACAGAGAAGGGAACAACACACACCAGGGCCTGTTGGGGCATGGGGATGAGAGGAGAGAACTTAGAGGATGGGCTGATAGGTGCAGCAAACCACCATGGCACATGTATACCTATGTTACAAACATTTACATTCTGCACATGTATCCCGTGTTTTTAGAAGAAATAAAATATATGTAATATATAAAATACAAACTATATGTAATAAACAGAATATAAAATATTGCTCTTTGGGGATATTTAAGTTATAAGTTTTTTATGTTTTTATGTATTAGTTTTAACTTATTTATTTAAGCTATAAATAGCTCCAAAGAAAGAAAAACTTTTCTTGACACTGGAAAATAAAACATAAAAAGAATTGGCAATGTTCTAAACAAATATGTCATATAAATTTAATCCTCTATTAGTGTGGTTCCATGTAATTAACTTTTGTTCCACTTGTTGAGTTAGCAATCTGCATGAATATATAAGCTTTTAAATTAGAGTTTTGGAATATTTTACTTAGTCCAATAGTATGATCTTCAACATTATCAGGAAAACCTGTATTCAAGAGTGCTTGTAAAGGTCCTTTTCATGAATTTCCCTTGAAGAAGCAGCAAATTGGGGCTGTAGGTGATTATAAACCACTTCTTGAGAGGAATGAAGGTAAAATAATAATCTGTGGATGACAAAAGGCTGAGAATAGCCATGAATAAAAATGCACTTAACAAGGAAATTTGATTATTTCTGTGGAATACAGCAGTTTAACATAAAAATCAAGAGGGGATGGACAACAGAAGCCAAGGTTAGAGTGTGCAGAGCCATGAGCCAAGGAATGGCAGGCAGCTCTAGAAGCTGGAAAAAAGTTGCTGAGGGATCTGGCAAAATGGCTGAACAGGAAAGGCTTGGGTCTACAGCTCTCAGCAAAACCAACGCAGAAGGTGGGTGATTTCTGCATTTCAAACTGAGTGGTGCCTAGAACTTCAGTGAGACAAAACCATTCACTCCCCTGGAAAGGGGGCTGAAGCCAGGGAACCAAGGGTCTTGCTCAGCGGGTCCCACTCCCACAGAGCCCAGAAAGCTAAGAACCAATGGCTTGAAATTCTTGCTGCCAGCACAGCAGTCTGAAGTTGACCTGTGATGATCCAGCTTGGTTGGGGGTGGGGCACCTGCCATTACTGAGGCTTAAGTAGGTAGTTTTCCCCTGATAGTGCTAAGGAGGCTGGGAAGTTCAGAATGAGCAGATCTCACCACAGTGTGACAAAGCAGCTGTGGCCAGACTGCCTCTCTAGATTCCTCCTCACTGTGCAGGGCATCTCTAAAAGAAAGGCAGTAGCCCCAGCCAGGGGGTTATTTAAGAAAACTCCCATCTCCCTGGGACAAAGCACCTGGGGGAATGGGTGGCTGTGGGCACAGCTTCAGCAGACTTAAACATTCCTGCCTGCTGGCTCTGAAGTGAGCAGTGGATTCTGACAAGGTGGTTTTTCCCAGCACAGTGCTTGAGCTCTGCTAAGGGACAGACTGCCTCCTCAAGTGGGTCCCTGACCCCTGTGCCTCCTAACTGGGAGAGACTTCCCAGCAAGGTTTTGACAGACACTTCACACAAGAGACCTCTGGCTGGCATCAGGTGGGTTCCCCTCTGGGATAAAGCTTCCAGAAGAAGGAGGAGGCAGAAATCTTTGCTGTTCTGCAGCCTCCACTGGTGATACTCAGGCAAACAGGGCCCAGAGTGGACTTCTGGCAAACTCCAGCAGTCATACAGAAGAGGAGCCTGACTGTTAGAAGAAAAAGTAACAAACAGAAAGCAATAACATCAACTTCAACAAAAAGGATTCCCATACCAAAAAACCCATCCAAAAGTCATCAGCCTCAAAGATCAAATGGAGATATATCCACAAAGATGAGATAAAACCAGTGCAAAAATGCTGAAAATTTGAAAAGCTGGAATGCCTCCTCCTCCAAATGATCACAACTGCTTTCCACCAAGGGCACTGAACTGGATGGAGACTGAGTTTGATAAATTGAGAGAAGTAGGCTTCAGAAGATGGGTAATAACAAACTCCTCTGAGCTAAAGGAGCATGATCTAACTCAGTGCAAGGAAGCTAAGAACCTTGATTAAAGGTTACAGGAACTGCTAACTAGAATACACAGTTTAGAGAAGAACATAAATGAGCTGATGGATCTAAAAAAACACAGCATGAGAACTTCATGAAGCATACACATGTATCAATAGCCGAATCAATCACATGGAAGAAAGGATATCAGAGATTGAATAAGAACTTACTGAAATAAGGTGTGAAGACCAGATTAGAGAAAAAAGAATGAAAAGGAATGAACAAAGTCTCCAAGAAATATGGGACTATGTAAAAAGACCAGTCTTATGAATGATTGGTGTACCTGAAAGTGATGGGGAGAGTAGAACCAAGTTGGAAAACACACTTCAGGATATTACCCAGGAGAGCTTTCCCAAACTAGAAAGATAGACCAACACTCAAATTCAGAAAATGCAGAGACCACTAAGACACTCCTTGAGAAGAGAAACCTCAAGATACACAATCATCAGATTCTCCAAGACTAACAGCAGATCTGTCTGCAGAAACCCTACAAGCCAGAAGAGAGTGGGGGCCAATATTCAACATTCTTAAAGAAAAGAATTTTCAGCCCAGAATTTCATATCCAGCCAAACTAAGCTTCATAAGCAAAGGAGAAATAAAATTATTTACAGACAAACAAATGCTGAGGGATATTCTCACCACCAGGCCTGCCTTACAAGAGCTCCTGAAGGTAGCACTAAATATGGAAATGAAAAAGCAGTATCAGCCACTGCAAAAACACACCAAAATATAAAGACCAATGACACTATATAGAAACTGCATCAACTAATGTGAAAAATGACCAGCTAGCATCATGATGACAGGATCAAACTCACACATAACAATATTAACCTTAAATGTAAAGGGGCTAAATACCCAATATTAACTTTAAGTGTAAATGTGCTAAATGCCCTAATTAAAAGACACAGACTGGCAAATTGGATAAATAGGCAAGACCCATAGTGTGCTGTATTCAGGAGACCCATCTCATGTGCAAAGACACACAATGGCTCAAAGTAAAGGAAGGGAGGAATATTTACCAAACAAATGGAAAGCAAAGAAAAGCAGGGTTTGCAATACTAGTCTATGATAAAACAGACATTAAACCAAGAAAGATTAAAAAGACAAACTAGGGCACTACAAAATAGTAATCAATGCAGCAAGAAGAGCTAACTATGCTAAATATATATGCATCCAATACAGGAGCACCCAGATTCATAAAACAAGTTCTTAGAGACCTACAGAGAGATGTAGGCTCCCACACAATAATAGTGGGAGACTTAACACCCCACTGTCAATAATAGATCAAAGAGACAGAAAATTAACAAGAATATTTAGTACTTGATTTGGGCTCTGGACCAAGTGAACCTAACAGACATCTACAAAACTCTCCACCCCAAATCAGTAGAATATACATCCTTCTCAGCACTGCATAGAACATATTCTAAAATTGACTACATAATTTGCAGTAAAACACCCCTCAGCAAATGCAAAAGAATGGAAATCATAACAAACAGTCTCTCAGAAAACAGCATAATCAAATTAGAACTCAGAATTAAAAAACACACTCAAACTGCCCAACAACATGGAAATTGAACAACTTGCTCCTGAATGACTACTGGGTAAATACTGAAATTAAGACAGTAATAAAGAAGTTTTTGGAAACCAAGGACAACAAAGAAACAACATATTAGAATCTCTGAGACACAAAGCAGTGTTGAGAGAAATTTATAGCACTAAATACCCACATCAGAAAGTGGGAAATATCTAACATCAACACCCTAATATAATAATTTAAAAAACTAGAGAAGCAAGAGCAAACAAATTCAAAAGCTAGCAGAAGACAAGAATTAACTAAGATCAGATCACAACTGAAGGAGATAGAGACACAGAAAACCGTTAAAAAAATCAATGAATTGAGGAGCTGGTTTTTTGAAAAGATTAACAAAATAGATAGACCACTAGGCATATTAATAAAGAAGAAAAGATAGAAGAATTAAATAGACAGAATAAAAAATGATAGAGATATCACCACTGATCCCCCAAAAATACAAACTAGAGAATATTATAAACACCTCTACACAAATAAACTAGAAAATCTAGAAGAAATGAGTACACTCCTGGACACATAGACCCTTCCAAGACTAAACCAGGAAGAAGTCCAATCCTAGAATAACAAGTTCTGAAATAACAATAACATGTTCTGAAATTGAGGCAGTAATTAATAGCCTACCAACCAAAAGAAAAAGGCCGGGACCAGATGGATTCACAGCTGAATTTGACCAGAGGTACCAAGAGGAGCTGGTACCATTTCTTCTGAAACTACTCCAAAGAATCAAATAGGAGGGACTCTTCCCTAACTCATTTTATGAGGCCACCATCAACCTGATACAAAAACCTATCAGAGACACAACAAAACAAGAAAATTTCAGGCCAATAACTCTGTTGAACATCAATGCAAAAATCCTCAATAAAACACTGGCAGACCAAATCCAGCAGCACATCAAAAAGCTTATCCACCATGATCAAGTGAGCTTCATCACTGGGATGCAATGCTGGTTCAACATACAAAAATCAATAAACATAATCCACCACATAAACAGAACCAAAGACAAAAAAAACATGATTATCTCAACAGATACAGAAAAGACCTTCGATAAAATTCAACTCCCCTTCATGCGAAAAACTCTCAATAAACTAGGTATTGATGGAACACACCTCAAAATAATGAGGTATTTATGACAATCCCATAGCCAATATCATATTGAATGGGCAAAAGCTGGAAACATTCTCTTTGAAAACTGGCACAAGACAGGGATGCCCTCTCTCACCACTCCTATTCAACATAGTATTGGAAGTTCTGGCCAGGGCAATGAGGCAAGAGCAGGAAATAAAGGGTATTCGAATAGGAAGAGAGGAAGTCAAATTGTCTCTGTTTGTAGATGATGTAATTTTATATTTAGGAAACCCCATTGTCTCTTCCCCAAAACTCATTAAACTGATAAGCAACTTCAGCAAAGTCTCAGGATACAAAATCAATGTGCAAAAATCACAAGCATTCCTATATGCCAATAACAGACAAACAGAGAACAAAACCATGAGTGAATACCCATTCACAATTGCTACAAAGAGAAAAAAATATCTAGGAATACAACTTACAAAGGATATGAAGGACCTCTTCAAGGAGAACTACAAATCACTGTTCAAGCAAATAAGAGAAGACACAAACAAATGGAAATAAATTTCATGCTCATGGATAGGAAGAATCAATATCATGAAAATGGTTATACTGCCCAAAGTAATTTACAGATTCAATGCTATTCCCATCAGGCTACCATTGACTTTCTTCACAGAATTAGAAAAATGTACTTTAAATTTTATATGGAACCAAAGAAGAGCCCATATAGCCAAGACAATCCTAAGCAATAGAACAAAGCTGGAGACAACACGTTACCTGACTTCAAACTATACTATAAGGTTACAGTAACCAAGACAGCATGGTACTGATACCAAAACAGATATATAGACCAAGGGAATAGAACAGAGGCCTCAGAAATAACACCACACATCTACAATCATCTGATCTTCGACCAACCTGACAAAAACAAGCAATGCGTAAATAATTCCTTATTTAAAAAATGGTGCTGGGGAAATTGGCTAGCCATATGCAGAAAACAGAAACTGGACCCTTTTCTTACATCTTATACAAAAATTAGCTCAAGATGGATTAAAGACTTAAATATAAAACCTAAAACCCTAAAAACTCTAGAAGAAAACCTAGGCAATACCATGCAGGACATAGGCATGGGCAAAGACTTCATGACTAGAACACCAAAAGCAACTGCAACAAAAGCTGAAATTGACAAATAGGATCTAATTAAACTAAAGAGCTTCTGCACAGGAAAAGAAACTATCATCAGAGTGAGCAGGCAACCTACAGAATGGGAGAAAAGTTTTGCAATTTATCCATCTGACAAAGAGCGAATATCCAGAATCTATAAGGAACTTAAACAAATTTACACGAAAAAAACAAACAACCCCATCAAAAAGTGGGCAAAGGATATGAACAGACGTTTCTCAAAAGAAGACATGTATGTGGCCAACAAACATTTGAAAAAAAGCTCATAATCATTGGTCATTAGAAAAATGCAAATCAAAACCACAATGTGATACCTTCTCACACCATTTAGAATGACGATCATTAAAAAGTCAGGAAAAAGTAGATGCTGATGAGGCTGTGGAGAAATAGGAAAACTTTTACACTGTTTGTGGGAGTGTCAATTAGTTCAACCATTGTGTAAGACTGTGTGGAAATTTCTCAAGGATCTAAAACAAGAAATACCATTTGACCCAGCAATCCCATTACTGGGTATATACCCAAAGAATTATAAATCATTCAACTAAAAAGACACATGCTCACATATGTTTATTGCAGCACTATTTAAAATAGCAAAGACTTGGAACCAACCCAAATGTCCATCAATGTTAGACTGGATAAAGAAAATGTAACACATATACACTGTGGAATACTAGGCAGTCATAAAAAATAATGAGTTCATGTCCTTTGCAGGCACATGGATGAATCTGGAAACCATAATTCTCAGCAAACTAACACAGGAACAGAAAACCAAACACAGCATGTTCTCAGTCATAACTGGAAGTTGAACAATGAGAACACATGGACACAGGGAGGGGATCATCACACACTGGGGCTTTTTTGGGGATGGGGGCAATGGGAGCAAGAGCATTCAGGCAAATACCTAATGCATGCAAGGCTTATAACCTAGATGATGAGTTGATCACTGCAGCAAACCACCATGGCACATGTATACCTGTGTAACAAACCTGCATGTTCTGCACATATATCTCAGAACTTAAAGTTAAAAAAAAACATAAAACTCATAATTATTGGTAATAACATACACTAAGCTATCAGAATTTTATAAATCTTGTAAACTTTTGGAATACATGTTGATAACACATTTATACAGATATAACTCAGAGAGTTAAACACTGTTTCTTATTTGACAATGCTGCCTACATAATTTTCACATACCAAATAAGCCTAATATGCCTCTCTTGAACTTCCATGATTCAAAAGGCTGAATTTTAGAATTTGAAATTTAATTTTGAGAAGCATGTCAAATATGAAAGGTGTAAAACACTTTATTAAAGTAGGATCACAGGTCATTGTAAAATAATAATTTTGCATATAGCCACAGTGATAATTCAGATCTTTCAAAAACCATATGCCTTTTCTCCTTGATAGAGAAGACACTTTTTCCCAACCAATCAAGACACAAGCCTGGTTTATTTTACCACTTGCTCATTGTAGAGGCCTAAAGCCTTAAACAAACAATGGTGATAGCCAGGTAGTGGTCACAGTGGGCCTTGAATGAGAGCGAGTGCCTTGCTGGCTTTATGACTGACTAAGCACAGTACCACAAAACTGCTTTGTCACCTCATGCTCAGCTCCAGACAGCTCAGAATAGAGACAGAGACTCTGCCTGAAATAAAGTAGAAAAGAAAAAAAGAGTCTGATATGTTTTGCCTCTGTGTCCCCACCCAAATCTCATTTTGACTCTTAGTCCTATAATTCCCACGTGTTGTGGGAGGGACCCAGTGGGAGATAATTAAATCATAGGGGCAGTTTCCCCATACTGTTCTTATGATAGTGAATAAGACTCATGATATCTGATAGTTTTATCAGGGGTTTCTGCTTTTGCATCTTCCTGATTCTCTCTTTGCCTGCTGCCATCCATGTAAGACAGGATTTACTCCTCTTTGCCTTCTGCCATGATTGTGAGGCTTCCCCAGACATGTGGAACTGTAAGTCAAATTAAGCCTCTTTATTTTGTAAATTGCACAGTCTTGGTATGTCTTTATCAGCAGTGTGAAAATGGACTAATACACTAAATTAATACCAGTAGAATGAGGTGTTGCTGAAAAGATACCCAAAAACGTGGAAGCAACTTTGGAATTGGGAAACAGGCAGAGACTGGAACAGTTTGGAGGGCTCAGAAGACTGAAAGATTTGGGAAAGTTTGGGACTTCCTAAGACTTTTTGAATGGCTTTGCCCAAAATGCTGATCGCGATATGGACAATAAGGTCCAGAATGAGGTAGTCTCAGATAGAGATGAGGAACTTGTTGGGAACTGAGGCAAAGGTAACTCTTGTTATGTTTTAGCAAAAAGACTGGTGGGATTTTGCCCCTGCCCTAAAGATTTGTGGAACTTTGAACTTCAGAGAGATGATTTAGGGTATCTGGCAGAAAAAATTTCTAAGCAGCAAAGCATTCAAGAGTTGACTTGTGTGCTGTTAAAAGCATTCAGTTTTAAAAAGGAAACAGCATAAAAGTTTGAAAAATTTGCAGCCTGACAATGCAATAGAAAAGAAAATCCCATTTTTGAGGAGAAATTCAAGCCAGCTATAGAAATTTGCATATGTAACAAAGAGCCAAATGTTAATCCCCAAGACAATAGGTAAAATGTCTCCAGGGCATGTCAGAGGTCTTCACAGCAGCCTCTCCCATCACAGGCCAAAATGCCTAGGAGGAAAAAATAATTTTGTGGGCTAAACCCACAGTGCCTGAGCTGTGCAGAGCCTAGGGACTTGCTGCCCTTCCTCTCAGCTGCTCCAGCTGTGGCTGAAAGCGGCCAATGTGGAGCTTGGGCCATGGCTTCAGATGATGCAAGCCCCAAGCCTTGGCAACTTCCAAGTGGTGTTTAGTCTGTGTGTCCACAGAAGTCAAGAATTGAAATTTGGTAACCTCTGCCCAGATTTCAGAAGATGTATGGAAACGCCCAGGCAGAAGTTCGCAGCAGGGGCAGGGATCTCATGGCGAATCTCTGCTAGGGAAGTACAGAAGGGAAATGTGGGGTCAGAGCCCCCACACAGAATTCTTACTGGGGCACCACCTAGTGGATCTGTCAGAAGAGGCCACCATCCTCCAGACCCCAGGATGGTAGATCCACCAACAGTTTGCACTGTGTGCCTGGAAAAGCCACAGACACTCCACACCAGCCCATGAAAGCAGCCAGAAGGGAGGCTATACCCTGCAAAGCCACAGAGATGGAGCTGCCCAAGACCATGGGAACCCATCTCTGTGACCTGCGTGTGAGACTGGAGTCAAAGGACATCATTTTGGAGCTTTAAGATTTGACTGCCCCACTAGACTTCAAACTTGCATGGGCCCTGTAGCCCCTTTGTTTTGGCCTATTTCTCCCATTTGGAATGGTTTTATTTACTTAATGTCATTACCCCCATCGTATCTATGAAATAACTTGTTTGCTTTTGATTTTACAGACTCATAAGTGGAAGGGACTTGCCTCGTCTCAGATGAGACTTTGGACTGTGGACTTTTGAGCTAATGCTGAAATGAGTTAAGATTTTCTGGGACTTTTGAGAAGACATGATTTGTCTTGAAATGTGAGGACATGAGATTTGGCAGGGGCCAGGGGTGGAATGATATGGTTTGGCTCTGTGTCTCCACCTAAATCTCATTTTGAATTGTACTCCCATAATTACCACATGTTGTGGGCAGGACCCCATGGGAGGTAATTGAATCATGGGGCAGTCTCCCCCATACTGTTCTTGTGGTGGTGAATAAGTCTCATGAGAGCTCATGGTTTTATCAGGGGTTTCTGCTTTTGCATCCTCCTCATTTTCCCTTTGCCTGCTGCCATCCATGTAAGATGGGACTTGCTCCTCCTTGCCTTCTGCCATGATTGTGAGGCTTCCCCAGTCACATGGAATTATAAGTCAAATTAAACCTCTTTCTTTTTTAAGTTGCCCAGTCTCAGGCATGTCTTTATCAGGAGTGTGAAAATGGACTAATACAGAGTCTATCCCTGGTAACCCAGAGAATTCTTCCAGATATCATTCAAGACCATCAGAACAGTACCTCTATGAGTATGCAAAAACCAGATCAATACTGGGCTTCAGGTGCTCCTTAATGAAGATACAACCTAGATTAAAAAAAAAATCCAGGTCTTTTTGAATACCTGGAAACTCTTTGCAATAAGACATGTACAAACAAGCTCAGACTGCAAAGACTATGATAAATACCTAACTCTTCAATGTCCAGACAAAGACGAACATCCACAAATATTAAGACCATCCAGGAAAATATGATTTCTCAAATGAACTAAATAAGGCAACAGAAACCAATCATGGAGGAATAGATATATGTGATTTTTCAGACAGATAATTCAAAATGGCTGTTTTAAGGGAACTCAAAGAAATTTAAGATAACACAGAAAACAAATTTAGAATTCTATCAGATAAATTTAACAAAGGTATTGAAATAAACAGAATCAAAAATAAATCCTATAGTTGAAAAATATGATTGACATCCTGAAGAATGCGTCAGAGTCTCTCAATAGCAGAACTGATCAAGCAGAAAAAAGAATTGACCTTGAATAAGGGTGATTTGAAAATACACTATCAGAGAAGACAAAGAATATAAAACCATGAAGCACACCTACAAAATCTAGAAAATATTCCCCAAAGGACAAATCTAAGAGATATTGACCTTGAAGAGGAGGTAGAAAGAGATAGGTGTAAAAAGTTTATTCAAAAGGAATAATATCAGAGAACTTCTCCTAAACATAGAGAAACCTATCAATATCTAAGTACAAGAAGATCATAGAATCTCAAGCAGATTTAACCCAAAGAAGTCTAGCTCAAAGATTTTAATAGTCGCACTCCCAAAGGTCAAGGATAAAGAAAAAAATACGAAAAATAGAAAGAGAAAAGAAATAACATAAAAGGGATCTCTAATATATCTGGCAGCAAAGTTTTCACTGGAAATCTTATAGGCATGGAGAGAGTGGCGTGTCATATTTAATGTGCTGAAGGAAAAAACAAAACAAAACAAACAAACAAAAAACAGTTTTTACCCTGCCAGGTGTGGTGGCTAATGTCTGTAATCCCAACATTTGGGAGGCTGAAGTGGGCAGATTGCTTGATTTCAGGAGTTCAAGACCACCCTGAGCAAGATGGCTAAACCTCATCTCTACAGAAAATATTAAAAAGTAGCCAGGGGTGGTGGCATGTGCTTGTAGTTTCACTACTCAGGTAGCTGAGTTGGAGAATCACCTGAGCCTGGGAGATTGAGGCTGTAGTAAGCCATGATTGTACCATTGCACCCCAGCCTGGGAAATTGAAGTGAGGCCGTTTTTCAAAACAAACAAACAAAACTTTTACTCTATAGTAGTATATCTTACAAAAGAATATCCTTTAAATATGAGCAAGAAATAAAACTTTCCCAGACAAACAAAAGCTGAGGAATTTCATCAATACCAGTCCTGTCCTTAAAAAATGCTAGAGTACTTCAATCAGAAAGAAACGCACATTAGTGAGCAATAAGAAATAATTTGAAGGTACAAAACTCACTGATAATAGTAAGTATACAGAAAAACAACTTGTTATAACACTGTATCTGTGGTGTGTAAACTACTCTTTAGTAGAAAGGCTAGAAGATGAATCAAACAAAATAACTACAACAACTTTTCAAGAGATAGTACAATGAGATGTAAATAAAAACAACAGAAAGTTTTACATCAGGGAAATGTAGTTAAAGATATAGAGTTTTTATTAGTTTTCTTTTTGCTGGTTTATTTTGTTTTTGCAAAAAGTATTAAGTTGATATCAGCTTAAAATAATAGATTATAAAAATTTTTAAAAAGATTGTAAGATAGTATCTCTGAGTCTCATGATAATCTCAAATCAAAAGCATACAACAGATAAACAAAAACTAAAAGTAAGAAATTAAATTACACCACCAGAGTAAATTACCATCACTAAAAGGAAGACAGGAAGGGAGGAAAGAATAAAGAGAAACCACAAAACAACAAGAAAAAAGATAACAAAATGGCAGGAGTAAGTCCTTACTTATCAATAAAATCTTTGAATGTAATTAGACTAAAATTTTCAACCAAAAGACATAGAGTGGCTGAATAATTAAAATATAAGACTTAATGATTTGTTGCTCATAAAATATGCACTTCATCTGTAAATAGACACATAAACTAAATATAAAGGGATGGAAAAAGATACTCCATGCCAATGAAAAGAAACAAAAAAAGCAGGAGTAGCTATACTTACATCAGAAAAAAATAGATTTCAAGACAAAACTATAAGAAGATAAAAAGAAGTTTACTATATAATAATAAAGGGATTTATTTAGAATATATAACAATTTAAAATATATATGCACCCAACACTGGAGCACATAGTTATATAAAGCAAATATTGTTAGATCTAAAGAGAGAGCCAGATCTTAACACAATAATAGTTGGAGATTTCAACACTCCACTTTCAGCATTGAGCACATCTTCTGGACAGAAAGTCAGCAATGAAACACCGGATTTAGTCTGCGCTATAGAACAAATGGACCTAATAGATATTTACAGAACATTTTATCTGAAGACTGCAAAGTACACATTCTTTTCCTCAGTACATGTATCATTCTCAAGCATAGATCACAGGTGAGGTCACAAAACATTTAAAACACAAGTTAGGTCACAAAACATTTAAGTCTTAAAACATTTAAAAAATGTAAATAACATCAAGCATTTTCTCTGACCACAGTGGAATAAAACTAGAAATCAAATATGAGAGAAATTTTGGAAACTGTGTGAACACAAGGAAATTAAACAAGGTGCTCCTGAATTACCAGTGAGTCAATGAGAAAATTAAGAAGGAAATTGAAAAATTTTGTGAAATATATAATAGAAACACAGCATACCCAAATCTATGTGACACAGGAAAAACATTCCTAAGAGGCAAGTTTATAGCTATATGTTCCTACATAAAAACAAGAACAACAACAAATTCAAATAAACAACATAATGATGCATCTTTAAAAAGCAAAACAGTAAGAACAAACCATACCAAAAATTAGTAGGAGAAAATAAATAATAAAGATCAGACCAGAATAAATAAAAATTGAAATTTAAAAGCTATACAAAAATCAATGGATTGAAAAGTTGATTTTTTGAAAAAAATTAAAAATTGACAGAACTTTAGCTAGACTAAGAAAAATAGAAAAAGACCAAATAAACCAAATTAGAGATGAAAAAGGAGACATTACGACTGATACTTCGAAGAATCATTAGTGGCTACTATGAGCAAGTATATGCCAATAAATTAGAAAATCTAGAAGAAATGTATAAATTCCCAGACACATACAACCTACCAAGATTGAACCATGAGGAAGTCCAAAACCTGAATAGACCAATAACAAGTAATAAGACTGAAGTCCTAATGAAAAGTCTCCCAGGAAAAAAAAAAAAAAAAGCCAGGGATTCAGTGGCTTCACTGCTGCATTCTACCAAACATTTAAAAAAAAAAAAAAAAAAAAAAAAACTAATACTAATTTTACTCAAACTATGTCAAAAAATAGGGCAGTAAGAAATACTTCCAAGCTCAATGGGACAATAATACAGAGCTATGGTAACTAACACAGCATGGTATTATCATAAAAACAGACACATAGACAATGGAATAGAATAGAGAATCTAGAAATAAATTCATACATTGGCAGTGAACTCATTTTTGACAATGGTGCCATGAACATACATTGTGGAAAGAACAGTTGGTTTAATTGATAGTGTTGAGAAAACTGGATAACCATATGCAAAAGAATGAAACTAGACCCCTATCTCTCACCATATACAAAATCAAATCAAAATGAACTAAGGATTTAAATCCAAGACCTCAAACTATGAAGCTACTAAAAGAAAACATTGGGGAAACTCTCCAGGACATTGGACTGTGTAAAGATTTCCTGGGTAATACCACGCAAGCACAGGCAACCAAAGCAAACATGGACAAATGGATAACATTAAGTTAAAAAGCTGTTGCACAGAAAGGAAAACAATAAACAAAGTGAAGAGACAACCAATAGAGTGAGAGAAAACTTTTGAACATTACCTATATGACAAGAGATTAATAGCCCGAATATATAAGAGGTTCAAACAACTGTATTGGAAAAAAATATAATAATCTGGTAAAAGAATAAAATAAAAATGAGCCAAACATTTGTACAGACATTTCTCAAAAAAAAAAAAGACACGCAAATGGTGAACAGATATGTGAAAAGGTGCTCAACATCATTGATCATCAAAGAAATATATGTCAAAACTATAATAAGACCTCATCTCACCCCAGTAAAAATATCTTTCATTCAAAAGTCAGGCAATAACAAATGCTGAAAGAATGTGGAGAAAATAGAACCCTTCTACACTGTTGGTGGGAATGTACATTAGTATAGCTACTAGGGAGAAAAACTTGGTGGTTCCTCAGAAAACTAAAACTAGAGCTGCCATATGATCTAGCCGTATACCCAAATGAAAGAAAATTAGTATATTGAAGAGATATCTACTCTTAATGTTTATTACAGCACTATACAATAGCAAAACTTGAAAGCAATCTAAGTGTTCTTCAACAGACGGATAAAGAAAATGTACATATACACATTGGAGTGCTAGCAAGTCATAAAAAAAGAATGACATTCTTTCATTTGCGATAACTCTGATGGAAGTGGAAGTCCTTATATTAAATGAAATAAACCAGGTACAGAAAGACAAATATCACATATTCTCACTATGGGAGCTAAGCATTAAAATAATTTAGCTCATGGAGCTAGAGAGCAGAGGGTGGTTAATAGAGGCTGAAAAGGGTAGTGGAGGGATGAGGGGAAGTGGGATGGTTAATGAATAAAAAAAGAAAGAATGAATAAGACTTGGTGTCTTCTTACACAGCAAGATGTTGAAGGTCAAAAATAATTTAATTGTACATTTCTAAAATAACTAAAACAATATAACTGGATTGTTTGTAACACAAAAGATAAATGCTTGAGTGGATGGATACCACATTTATTCTGATGTAATTATTAAGTATTGCATGCTTGTGTCAAAATATTTCATGTAAACTGTAAAAATGTATACCTACTATGTACCCACAACATTTAAAAAAAAATTATTTTCTTTATTTTGGTAGTTTTAATTACATATTAATTAGAATTTTAACATATGTAGTTTAAAATTTCAGTAACCTTAGTTTTTGTGTAAACCTAGAATGTAAGTAATTTTAAAAATTCATCACATACCAACATTTTATGAAATATTTATGCCTAATTTATTTCATTCAATCATGTTTGAACTGTTCATAAAATTTTATAAGATATTGAACAAAGCTAGCCATCATCTTTAGTTATTTTCCTGTTAACCATTTACATTGTATAAATGTTAGGCTGCAGCCACTTAAGCAAGAAGTCAAGGGTACTTAAGTGTTTTGCTGTTCATGAGGCACAGCTGTTTTTATTAAACCAAAAATATTAACTAGTCTTGTCTAGTTAATTACCGAAGTCATGAGAACTAAAAGACATTTGAGTTACTTTCTACTTTTCTGATCAAGTATTTAATTTAGGCATTTAATTTTTCTTTAAGCAATTAAGTAGATCTCTTTTATATATTTATGCAGTAAAACACACATACAAGGGTAATATATAAATGTATAGGCATACAGACACACAGAAGCAGATTATTTAGCATTATAAGGTTCTTCATTTCCCAGTGTGCAAATAATTTCTCTCCCCCCTTTGACTATCAAGTTTTAAACAATGGTTAACTAGGCAACTCTAAATTTGCACTTCTAAAAGGATGATGCTTAAGTGAAAATTTACATCTCAAAGGCACCGATCTTAAATCTAAACAACATTATTTGCTGAGACAAAGGGATAGGTGTAGGCTTAGACAAGACAAGAGTGCTGGCCAAGCATCTTAAAGGTAAACTTTAAGCCAATGTCTTCCCTGTTGTAAAAGTAGTTTCCAGTGGCTTGGGAGCAGGGAGGTGCTCTTACAAATGAAGATTTCCTCTGTAGATGTAAACTTCTTTTACAAAGAGTTTCGAAATAGCAGCTTAATGTCAGAAAGTCGTATTTTAGAGACCAGTACAGTTAGACTGTGGTCTTTTCAACTTAGCTTGCTTCTTGAATAGATTACATACTTCTGTGTGGAAGCCTTTAATGAACAGGACAAATAAAATACTTGCAGTTTTCAAGGCCTAATATTTAATTGTTTGAGGAGAAGGTACAATTGGAAAGCAGCGAATCTAGATTTTTAAAAATCAAGGATCCCACTTTTTACTTTGAATCCTGGGTCCCCCAAAGGAAAAATGTGCCATGAGATTAGGCCAAACTTTCACAGTGCACCTCACTACAAAATATTTTTCTAAGTTTTTAAACTGTGCCTTTCTTCACTTGTTGGTGAAAAGAGTCAAACTATGTAAAACATCTCAAGAGGCATATTCTGAGCCAAATATGAGTGATCATGGCCCATGATGCAGCCCTAAGTAAATGCTGAGAACATGTGCCCAAGGTGGCCAGGCAACAATTTGGTTTTATACATTTTAGGGGGCCATAAGACATCAGTCAATATATGTAAGAGGTACATTGATTCAGTCTGGCAAGGCAGGACAACTGGAAGTAGGGGTCTCCAGGTTGTCAGGCCTCTGAGCCCAAGCCAAGCCATTGCATCCCCTGTGACTTGCAGGTATACATCCAGATGGCCTGAAGTAAATGAAGATCCACAAAAGAAGTAAAAATAGCCTTAACTGATGACATTCCACCATTGTGATTTGTTTCTGCCCCACCCTAACTGATCAATGTACTTTGTAATCTCCCCCACCCTTAAGAAGGTACTTTGTAATCTCCCTCACCCTTAAGAAGGTACTTTGTAATTTCCTCCACCCTTAAGAAGGTTCTTTGTAATTCTCCCTACCCTTGAGAATGTACTTTGAGAGATCCACCCCCCCACCCCCCAAAACATTGCTCCTAACTCCACCACCTATCCCAAAACCTATAAGAACTAATGATAATCCACCACTCTTTGCTGACTCTCTTTTTGGACTCAGCCTGCCTGCACCCAGGTGAAATAAATAGCCATGTTGCTCATGCAAAGCCTGTTTGGTGGTCTCTTCACACGGACACGCATGAAACAGGTTATAGGCAGATTCAAAGATTTTCTGATTGGCAACTGGTTGAAAAATTTTGTCTAAAGACTTGGAATTAATAGAAAGACAATGTCTGGGTTAAGATAAGGGATTGTGGAGACCAAGGTTCTTGTGCAGATGAAGCCTTTAGGTAGCAGGCTTCAGAGAAAATAGATTGTAAATGTTTCTTATCAAACTTAAAAAGGTGTCAGACTCTTAGTTGATTCTTAGATCAGGAAGAAGTACTGATAAAAGGAAAGAGGAATCTCTACAGAATGTAGATTTTTCCCCATGAGAGACAACTTGGTAGGGCTATTTCAAGATATGGCAAATAAACATATTTTGGGTTAATATATACATATATATATATATATATATATATATACATATATATATATATGCCATGATGAGAGGTGACAGCTTGCTGACAGTCCTCACAGCCCTCGCTTGCTCTCAGTGCCTCCTCTGCCTGGGCTCCCACTTTGGCGGCACTTGAGGAGCCCTTCAGCCCACCGCTGCACTATGGGAGCCCCTTTCTGGGCTGGCCAAGGCGGGAGCCAGCTCCCTCAGTTTGCAGGGAGGTGTGGAGGGAGAGGCGCGAGCGGGAACCGGGGCTGTGGCGTGGCGCTTGCGGGCCAGCTGGAGTTCCGGGTGGGCGTGGGCTTGGCGGGCCCTGCACTCAGAGCAGCTGGCTGGCCCTGCTGGCCCGGGCAATGAGGGACTTAGCACCCGGGCCAGCGGCTGTGGAGGGTGTACTGGGTCCCCCAGCAGTACCAGCCCACTGGCGCTGTGCTCGATTTCTCACCCGACCTTAGCTGCCTTCCCTCGGGGCAGGGCTTGGGACCTGCAGCCCGCCATGCCTGAGCCTCCCACCCCCTCCGTGGGCTCCTGTGTGGCCCCAGCCTCCCCGACGAGCGCCACCTCCTGCTCCACGGCGCCCAGTCCCATCGACCACCCAAGGGCTGAGGAGTGTGAGCACATGGCATGGGACTGGCAGGCAGCTCCACCTGCAGCCCCAGTGCGGGATCCACTAGGTGAAGCCAGCTGGGCTCCTGAGTCTGGTGGAGATGTGGAGAACCTTTATGTCTAGCTCAGGGATTGTAAATACACCAATCGGCACTCTGTTTCTAGCTCAAGGTTTGTAAACACACCAATCAGCACCCTGTATCTAGCTCAAGGTTTGTAAACACACTAATCAGCACCCTGTGTCTAGCTCAAGGTTTCTGAGTGCACCAATCGACCCTCTGTATCTAGCTGCTCTGGTGGGGCCTTGGAGAACCTTTGTGTCCATACTCTGTATCTAACTGATCTGATGGGGACGTGGAGAACCTTTATGTCTAGCTCAGGGATTGTAAACGCACCAATCAGTGCCCTGTCAAAACAGACCACTCGGCTGTACCAATCAGCAGGACGTAGGTGGGGCCAGATAAGAGAATAAAAGCAGGCTGCCCGAGCCAGCAGTGGCAACCCACTCAGGTCCCCTTCCACACTGTGGAAGCTTTGTTCTTTCGCTCTTTGCAATAAGGCTTGCTACTGCTCACTCTTTGGGTCCACACTGCTTTTATGAGCTGTAACACTCACCGCGAACGTCTGCAGCTTCACTCCTGAAGCCAGCGAGACCACGAGCCCACCGGGAGGAACGAACAACTCCAGACATGCCACCTTAAGAGCTGTAACACTCACTGCAAAGGTCTGCAGCTTCACTCCTGAGCCAGCAGGACCACGAACCCACCAGAAGGAAGAAACTTCGAACACATCCAAACATCAGAAGGAACAAACTCCGGACACGCCGCCTTTAGAACTGTAACACTCACCGCGAGGGTCCGCGGCTTCATTCTTGAAGTCAGTGAGACCAGGAACCCACCAATTCCACACACAATGATATATGTATGTGTGTGTGTGTGTGTGTATATATACATACATATATATATACACATACATACATATATATATATGTCATGTGATGTTATGCCAGTGTCAGGTTGGAAAGAAAGTCATGTTATACAGGGATAAATAAAACCCCTCTGGTGGGACTTCATGATTTGTATGGCATAACTCCCCACCCCCATTAGATAGAGGAAATTTGGGCAAGAGAAGAAAATATGTCAAAGTTTAGTCCTCAACCTAACACATAAAGATAGGAGTAGTCCCCTGTAGTAATAAATATTCACTATAAACAACTGCTGTAAGCCTCCTCCAAAACCGCAGCTCTCAACATCAACTCACCAGCCATCACACACACAAAGGTCAAGTGTTCTCTCACGGTACAAAGTAACCTCCAGTACCACTAAGAGCCAAATATATCATGTAACAGAATACAAAAAAGAGCAGAGTATTAGACCTGAGAGGAACCTTTCCATGACTAGAGCATGAAAACCTTTTCACACCCTAGAGCAACAGGGAAGACTCAAAAAAGTGTATGAGTAGTGCCTTTTTCTGTGTTTTTAAGGGGTCTGAGTAATTAGAAGTCCACTCTAGAAACTTTTGTTACTGGTAGAGGAGATCTGAGTCACCCCAAGTTACCAGTGGCCTATCCTTACGGGTCCATAGCAACTTCAGTCTGTGCATCCTCAGAAGAATTCAACAGAGGAGCATAAAGCAGAAAATGAGATGGAGGTAAGTTCCAGAGCAGAAATGCAAGTTTATTTAAAAAGATCTTGGAACAAGAAAAAGAGGAAGGTGCACTTGGAAGAAACCCAAGTGGGCACATGAAGGTTAAAGAGAGAAGGTCAAGTTCCTCATTTAACCGTGATCCTAGAACTTTAATAAGTTCACCTCTTTCCCAAGATTATTCCCTTAGGTTGGGCTTTTCACATGCCCAGTGCTTTCCTTACCCTTTGGAATTCAGCCTGCACAGTGTGTTTAGGAAGTTATAAGCATCACCAACTGAGGCTTTCTTCCCTTTACTGATGGAGTGTACCCCGAGAAGATAATACTTCATCATTTTTGTCTGTTAACATGCATGCCCAGGAAGTTGCCTCTCCTGGGGTCTCCATTCAATTAGCATTTTGTTAACAGGTGTGGACCATCAGGAAATGGTTTCTTCCTGGCACTACCAAATTATCATTTTTTATAGAGACAATGCAATAATTGCTGTACCATCACCCAACATTTCTAGTGGGTGGGGGGAGAGCCCTTTCCTGTACCGCTCAGACCTAACTACCTGTAACACTTTTATGTTGTACTGAAGACAGAAAAGAGGAAGGAATAGCTTTAATATCAGCTTTTAATGAAGCTAACTTCTGACCATAGAGCTTTATTGTTTAAAAAAGTACATCTTTTGAAATTTTTTATGCTTATATTTTAGCTGTGACAAACAGCTGATATTTCTAGCTTTTGAACTTCTTTTTACCAAAGGTACCCTCCCATTATCTTGATTAAGGCTTAATCAGTAATCCTTAATCAAGATTATGACTTAACCAAGGATAAACAAGGTGTCTCCTGTCAATCAAGGAAAATGACCAAGGCAAATCTCCATCATTTTAGAAGATTTATTTACCAAAGTTAAGGATGCACGCCTGGGACAAAAGTCTATACCTTTCTCCCAAGATGATTTTGAGGGCTTCAAATTTAAAGGGGAAGGGGTGGAATATTGAGAAATACACATTTTTTTTGTGTGTGAGGGGAAGTAGGGGAAGATAATCATTTATGCCTTTGTTTGGCTCAGTGAGTCTATCTTTTAACATAAAATAGTGTAGACAATAGGGCAGAGAAAACAATCAGATACAAATTTAGGAGACATGATCTCCTAAAAATAAACACATTTGGCTTTTACAATGGTGCAGGTTCCCTTTTGGGCTCCAGTGAGTATATCTAAGGCCATAAAATTTTGCAGCACTGCTTTCCTCATGAGTGAGACCTCATTGTTTAGCAAAGAGATACTCATGTGGATATCATTTTGTGTATACCTTTTGTGTATCCTTTGTTAATGCCATATATGCCATATAACATCTTCAATATCTATTTGTGGTATGAAGATTGAAGCTAAATGATCATAATGATAGATGCAGGAGGCAGATAAGTGGGGAACTGGAGAATCTTTGACCCACCTCACAAGTGTTTACATTAGATGCTTTTGTGAAGATAAGGGAAACTGCCCAGGGTCTTGTCTGTGCATGCCCACAATAGACTGGAGGTCCACCTGTGCACTGGGACAATGGGGTAGAGCCATAGAAGTTTGTGCCTTGGCCAAGGGGTTGGATTCTGGCCTCTTCAGCTCTTGTGTGGTGGCCTGGTATTCAATTAGTGAGGTGGGAGCTCATTGGCAGGACTTCCTCTAGATTTACTGTTTCTTTCTTTTCATTTTCTCCCAATAAATTCTGCTCTCCTCATCCTTCAATGTGTCCATGTGCCTAATTTTTCCTGGTTGTGACAAAAGAACCTGGGTTTAGCTAAACTAAGGAGCAAAAATTCTGCATCATTTTGGTGGCCCGTATGGGGACATAAGAAAGGGTAAGATGTGAACCAAAAAATCCTCTTCCCTCTCATTCTTGAGACTGTTTTTCTTTAGACTTCTGAGGGTAGAGGAAACTGAGTACAACCCCATCTCAACAGCCACAGAAATGTGTGTGGAATGGACAGGCAAATGGCAGCTCCCCACCCCTCTTTTCTCCCAGCTGGGGCACAAGGCCATGTCAGCTGCATGTGAGTGTGGCATCCAATGGCCATGAAAGGTGGGAATGAGCCACTGCCCTGGGCCCCACATGGCAGGCTGGCCAGAGTTCCCCACATACATCCGTGGAGTCTTCCCCTCCCCCAGCCAGGGGGTCCAGCTCTATCTGACAGCAATTAAGTTTCTCTCCCCATTGGAGGAATCTATTTGCATAAGAATAAGAGGTTCTTTCCCCAGGCATCTTTCCAACTCTGCATTTTAAGCTTTTTCTGTCTCTTTTCTCTACCCAGTCAGCAGTTAGCACAGCAGTGCAGTTTAAGCTATTTTTCTTTTCTCCATCAGATCAAGAGTTAACTTTTAAGCAATAGTTTTGTTTTACTTTTAGCAAACCACAACCCCAACTATCACTGTTTATTTTCTCTGTAAGGTTTTATTTATGAAAAAATATTTGCGAGGTTTGTCTTAAGCTGTAGCCAATCCAGTGTGCTTTGCATGTCTTTCTGTATGGTCAGTAGCAAACTTTACTAAGGGCTTCCATCTTGTTTTACATTCTTGGGAGTGTGATCTGTAAGCACATAGCAGTGCTTTGTTTTAGCCTCCACCATTTTACAATGGTGGCCCCGGTTCAATCCTGGTGTAGGGAATGAGTTCTTTCTGGTTTGAAATCTGTGTGACCTTTGCCATTTGTTGATTCTCTGCCCCTCCATGAACCACCTTGAATAGTGCTTTTTCTGAGCTTTTAGTAAAGTTTGAAAGACAAAAATATTGGCTGCTTGGCACAGCTAAAGTGGGGGTAACGAGGGATTTGAAAGGATTTTCTTAAAGAGCACTCAGCTTAATTAAAAGTTAATATCCAAGTTATAGGCATAATTAATAGACCTTTATGTTTTTCTCTTCTTGGATCTTGTTTTTCTGGAAAAAGGCTTTTACTCAGTTGACTGAATTATTTTTCTCCATTTTGCCTTGCCACTCTTAATGCACACCTGAGAGGGAAGAGACCTCTGTTTTCCTTATGGAGCCCCAGGAATTAAAGGCAGATAAATCCCTTTCAAAATCTGTTTTTGTCTTCCAACTATACCTATTTATTATACCATAGAAACCATATGTTTTCCTAGTCTTACTCTTAAAGGGCTCCACCCAGAGCCCAATAATCCAATTAGGAGTTTGGCAAATGAAAAATCTGATAGCTACTGGATTATTTTCTGCCTCACCGTGTAGTTACATAAGTGTTGTGTGTGTAATGTCTATAAAAAAAGATCTCTGATTAATTAACTTCAAGAAGAATAAGCACTTGCATCAAATATTTTTAAAAGAGAGGATAAAAGCTGTTGTACCTTTTAGTTCATGTGACTTTATTCTTTGATAAAGAAAAACACCCTTAAAAATTACTGGTAAAGTGCAAATGTAGTCAAAATGTAAATTTTTGCCTACGATTAAAAGATTGTTTTAAATTAGATAAGTAAAGCTGAAAGTTCAAACAAGTTGTGAAAGGATTGTAAAAATTATACTTGCAAAAGAAATTCTGCATCTGAACATATTGGCTAAATTCAAAAGGGTATTAAGTGGGTTTTTTTTTTGTAAATTGATCATTGAAATAAAAGCACAACAAGGTACCCTTAAGGCATTAATCTGCTCTTCAGTGATATTTTTAAAAGTTTATAACAGGTTTTTGCTTTTTTAAATGTCTGAGTCATCATTTTGGCAAAATAAATAATTTATGGTAATCTGTAATTCCATTTCATAACATCAAGTGTTTTAAATCTCCAACATTTAACAGGTTTCCGAAAATCAAACTTCAGTTTCAAAATTGTCTTTCATGATGCCTGGCTTTTGGATGCTACAGAGGGCCCCTGGAGCATCAGGAAGGACGGTAAACAGGATTAGTTAACATGTCTAGGTATCTGGGATTGCCAAAATAATGTTTAATCTTCAGGTTATATTTTAGGGAATAATATTAATATATGCTCTAAAATTGTTTGGAATGTCTAAAATTCTAATGTCTGAGTATATGCTATCAATCACAATCAAGGTTAAGTTATTGTAAACCAAGGAGATAATAAAATTACTCTGTCAATCATGTTTCGACTGTATTCATAGGCAATTGTTGTCTTGTGTTAATCCTTTTCAAAATATGGTTTATAATCAACTATAGAAATTTTGACCAGTCATGGTGACTCACACCTGTAATCCCAGCACTTTGGGAGGCTGAGTCAGGCAGATCACTTGATGTCAGGTGTTTGAGAACAGCCTGGCAAACATGGTGAAATCCCATCTCTACTAAAAAAATACAAAAATTAGCTGGGCATGGTGGTGCGTGCTTGTAGACCCAGCTATTAGGGAGGCTGAAGCAGGAGAATCACTTGAACCCAGGATGTGGAAGTTGCAGTGGCAAAAAACAAACAAACAAACAAACAGAGAACCTTTGACAGGTGCTCTCAAATGCAGGTTGCTAAGAACTTTGGAGATTGTAACATTGGAATAAAGGAAAAATGTACAGGACTCATGAAGGCTAAAATGTTCACAAATATCAAGGAAAACAACAGTTAACTGAATGGACTGAATGAATAGTAAACTGAAATAATTTTTTGAACTTTTTCTTGGAACATTGTTGATTCTTGTTTTGTTTTTCAGAGTCAAAGAAACCTATTTTTAGCTACTTACAGCATTTAATAATTCAGTAACGTATACTTCTGTGAATAAAATTTTAAATATATTTGTCTCTCTCACTCTTCTGGCTTCTCCAGAATCTGGAAACTAATTGTGAGTATTCTTAACTTATGGCAATATAGTTGTTTGCCTCCGTGCATTAAGAGTCTGTTTTCTTCTGCAACAGGATGCAATTGGAGAAACTGGCTATTTTACCAAGGCTTTGACTGGAAGGGTATGTTTCCCTTTAAGGAATCATTAAGCTTGACTTGCAGAGCTGACAAAAACCCCTTGGGAAAACTGGCCTCATATCTTGTCTATACTGTTCCTGTACAGGGTTCCTAATCTGCAGTGAGTAAAGAATGTTATTTTCTAACAGGCCCAGGAACATCATGTTCTTGGGGCCTCAAAAACAGAGGAGTTTACCCAACTGACAGATATTTGAGGGTACAAACCCATGGCTGGGCTGGGCTTTAGAAAGTCCTATCTGAGATTCCAGGTGGAGCAAAGTGTTATCAAAGTCAACCTAAAAGTCCTATGTAAAAATAATTATTCTTGCTGTACTTTATGCAAATAATCAGGCCAAGTATAAGACTAAACTCTATTTTGCAAACAACTCAGTCCTATCACGATTTGTTTTTAATGAAAATGAGGACTGGAGAAAGAGAACTTATGTTTCAAAATTTATCATACATTTGTCATTAAAGCCTAGACTCATTCCTACATTTTAGACTAACCTTGCTTATTTCTGTAAACCAACCAGCAATCTCTAGCTACAGCTAAAAAGGAACAAAAAAGGATGGGTAATGTAAAAATATGGATTAATATTCTAGTTCTGAGCAATTATCTGCAGATCCTGCCAGGTAGTGGAAATATATAGGATGTCTATCACCTGGAGGTTTCCTTATTGGGTAAGTAAAACCAAGGGAGCTAACCAAAGCCAAGCACCATGCACCCAATCTTGGCAAGTATAACTATAGCCACAAGTTATCTGGGCATGCCACAAAACATTCTTTTCTCTTTCTAATTGGAGGAGGACTCAATTCTGCAGCTTCACCTTAGCAGTTGGCTTATAATAAGGAGCCCATGAAAGCCCCCATGAGACACATTTTTTTTGTCCTAAACTGAATTCCAAGCTTCAGGTCAAAGTACTAGAAAAGAAAGCTGGATCTGAGGAATCTAGAGGCAGACAATAATGGAAGTTAAAAGGCACAGTGCAGGTGAGCATGACTGATTCCTGCTGATTAACTCAAGTTTCTTGTTTCATAGATAAAGGTCATGGTAGTATCCACAGCATAAATGAGGTCTAGCAAATTTGGAGGCAACTGACAGCAGGGTATATAGGACGTACATGGGTAAGAGTGAATATGCTCAACCCCTAGGCCCCCCTGTTAACATGGGTGAGAGCTGCTTTAACACACATGGCCAGAACCCTGTCATGGTCACCAGGACTTTTGGATGTAAGAACAGAAGACAGAAAGAGAAACACCTCACTTTCTCTCACTCGCATATCCTGGATATTCACTAGGAAGAGAAGGGAACCTGGGACACTTTGCTTCCATCTTTCTAAATGAGTAGCCATTCATCTTTAGTCTGTACCCCTTTCAAATGCATTCTGAACCCCTGGGGCTCCTTTGAAAAATGTCTTCTTTTTTTCTTTCTTTTTTTTTCCTCCTCTGTCCTCTCTTCACTGATAGGTAAGTGTGTCTCTGTACTGTGGGACACTCCCCTTGGATACATCCTTCAAGCTGGGGAAAATTAATTTTCCAGACCTTAAACTGGTTGGCTTAGGATTGGGTTCAGGGGAAGGGAAACCAGAAGCCTGACATGTCAGCAAAAGGGTAAAAACTTTTTTACCAGTTGGGCTTTTGGCCTCCCTCTCTCTGTGCCAGTAAAAGGCCTCAGGATTTTTGAGCTGTCCTTACTGCCCTCCCCTTTTTAAAGTTTCATTTAAATACATGTTTCTAATAACCTGGTTTGTCTCTTCTCGCCTTCAGGCCATCAAACTCCAAATGGTCATGCAACTGGAGCCTATGGCCCCTTTTGCCGGAGACCCTTAGTAGGCCTTGGAGGCAGATTTGACTGCTGTTTTTCAAAAGCAGCACCCCCTGTCAGCAGAAAGCAGTTAAGATTGGTTTTCATCCGCATCATTATCCTTATTCTAATGGCACTTAGATGTACTTCTTTAGAGGGGGAATAATAGATACAAGAGGCAGAGAAGGGAGGTCACTGGAGAATCTCCAATCCACCCCACAAGTGTTTATATCATATGCTTTTGTGCAGATGTGGGAACCTGCCCGTGGTTTTGTCTCTGCATGTCCGCAATGGACTGGGGACACATCTGTGCACTGGGAGGATGGGGTAGAATCATGGGAAGTTCATGCTTTGTGCAGTGGGGAGCAGCCTGACCTCTTCAGCTCAAGTGTGGTGGTCTGGTATTTAATATGTGAAGTGGGAGCCTATTGGCAGGACTTTCACTTTGCTGAGAGTTTTTCTTTTTTTTTCCTTTTTGCCCAACAAATTCTGCTCTCCTCCTCCTTCAATGTGTCCATGTGACTAATTTTTCCTCATCATGATAAAAGAACCTGGATTTAGCTGAACTAAGCAGCAAAAACTCTACATCAATACCATTGAAATACAGATCGTGTCCAGTGAGATTGTAAATGAAAAAGGTTTGTTGGTTTTGGCAGAGACTGAATTACTTGTCCTTGTGCCCAAGCATAAACTAGAGAACACTGTCTGAACCATCTTGGCAATAACCATGGCCATAAGTTAGTGTCACATAACCAAAATGTCCCATTTGGAAATAGCTAATAAATACCTGGCTGCTGTACCCAATCAGTGGCATGCCAGTCCGTGTATTATAATATAATAAGAGACAACAAAGTTCTCCAGGTATTCACCCCATATCTCTTGAAGTGTTTTGGCAAGTGGTCCTTGGTGTAGTTTCTTTGTTCCCCAGCATAAAGAAGCATTTTGGCTGAGTTTGCCAAATGAAGGGGTGAGCCAGATGAATCGATTCCAAAGTTTCATTATGCATTTTAAAAATGGGTCATTGTTTGAGGTGTGGGGTGGTTATTTCCTTCTCTTTTTGCTAGGAGTGTTGCTAAAGTTACAGTTAGTGAGCTTATCCTTTCTGTTGAGAAATTTTTCCATGGGCCTTGCTCTTAATGTTTTGAATGGGCAATTATATACACCATCTTTTCTTATATTAGCTACTAAGGATACCAGACCATTTCTGTGATATAATAACTTTATGGTATTTTATCCCGTCCTCACCTTGAAAAGGAGATGCCCACCATAGCAAGATAGATCTACTGGAAAGAGTCATGAGTCCACATATCCAGCAACCATCCTTTTGTAATCTGTTTGCATAATTCTGATCCCATTGTAGAAACAGGTTTCTTTTATGGACAACAGTGGGTGGCAGTGGCAAGAATGCATAGAAACATAAGAAAAGTAGAAGCAAGACTTTGAAATTCTTTTTAACTACTAAAAGGATATTAAATAAGAAAAGGCAAGTGCCCTGTTTTGCATAAGATAGCAATTGCCAGTATCTCTTGGACAATAATCATAATGGCTATTATAATATAACCATAGGTGTTCTTTTGTATATAGATCTGGTCCTGTGTCTGGATTTAAGCAGTCCACAACATGTGTCATTTGATTCTCATCCTGGATAGAATATCAGTGTTTAGTAAACTGGAGTTGAAGATCTTTGCTGAAAGTTACAGTCCACTCAGGAGATTTAGCCTTTTTAAGATGAGAGGAGTGATTCCATGAGCCCATACCCACTATTTTCGTGGCACATGGATTAGTCAATAGTGCCTGGTATGGGCCCTTCCATTGGGGTTGAAGGGAGTCCTTTATTAAATGTTTTTTCTAAAAGCCAAGGTCTCCATGCTACAGATTATGACCAGGTACCCTGTCTTCAGATAGTCAACTGTGAAAGGAATTTACAAATTCAAATAAGCCAAATCTTGGCTTTTTAAAAAATTTTGATGAATGACTCCTTTACAATATTGCAATATACCTCCATTTAAAAAAGTTGGGTTGGTTATTTTGCTTCCCATACACAAAGGCCTTCCCCTTATAATTTCATAAGAGGATCGTTGATGTTTTCTAAATGGGGTGGATTGGAATGTAAGCAGCACCACAGGGAGTGCTTTGGGCCAGGGGAGGTGAAATGCCTCTATGAACTTAGCCAATTGTGTTTTAATTATTCCATTGGTCCTTTCCACCAGCCATGAGGACTGGGATAATAGGCACAATGGAAATGTTAAAAATGGACCCAATTTTACAAATATTTTGAATAACCTTGCCCATAAAACTTCACAGTAACACTGTGAAGTTTACAGAGGACTCCCCATAATGGAATAACTTTTTTCTAATAGAATTTTCTAACTGCCATTATTGTTGCTTGCCTGGAGGGAAAAGCTTCAACCTGATGAGAAAACACGCAGACCATTACTAAAACATATCTGTAACCCTGAGATAATGTCAGCTGAATAAAATCAAGCTGCCATATCTCAAAAGGTCAGCTGGAAGAGGAAAATGACCCTGGGCCCCATGGAGGAAATTCCATGGGTTATATTTGGGACAACTAACACATTGGGAGTAAACATTTTGTGCCGTCATAGAGGATGGTTTTCAGTAATATTGTTTACACCGGGATATCATTTTATATGGATTCCAAAGGGTCAGATTATGAAATATTTCATAAGGGGCACTTCACATCCCATTGAAATAATGTGGTTATTATTAGGTCTATACCGTATTTCAGTTTCAGTTTCAGTTTTCAGTAATATTGTTTACACCAGAATATCATTTTATATGGATTCCAATGGGTCAGATTATGAACATATTCCATAAAGGGCACTTGACATCTCATTGGAGTAATGGGATTATTATTAGGTCTACACCAAATGAAGAGGATGTTTACTTTCATATCTGAAGTAGAGTTACAAAGTTATATACTTGGTCTTATAAAGTTGGGGGTTTTCCATTTGATTTTGTTCTAGGAAGTCCTTAGGTTCCCTGCTTCGAGACCCTAATCTGCTGCCTCATTTTCCCCCTGGAAAGACATGATGCCTACAATTATGGGAGGAAGAGGGACCAATGGTCTTTCTTCTGGAACTGCTTCGTGCTGGCTTGGAGCATAGACCTTACCGATTGGGGATCATGGAACTCTTGTCCTGCTCTTTCTAGTGAAGACAGGATAGCTTCTTGATAACCGGGGTGATATCTTTACTTGGAACTGGCTATAACCCTCGTCACATGACCATCTGAAGCTTGATGGTCTCTAGGCGACAGGAAATGAATTTGGTTAAAATATTTAAGGGGAACTTCAGGGGGTGGATACCTATGCTGTCAGGAATGTTTCTTATAGAGATTTGCAGGAGAAAAATCCTGGTCTGTTCTGGGATCTATGTGTTTCCTTAATGTCTTAGCATGAGTGACTCTATTTCAGTTTGGTTTGGTCTGTTGGGGCCTAGCACATGAGCTCAGTCCAAAACAATGGCCTCCCATAATTTTGTTTAAGAAATTTCTCCCTTTTTGGTCAGGTTCTCACTTGTGTATAAAAGCTCTTGCATGAGAAAGCTTTTATACAACCAGAAAACATGCAGTGAAAATGAAAATTGAAATGTTCAGTAGTCAAATGTACTCAGAGCTTTGATCATCTACCCAGGAATATGGATTTGACAAGCTAAACATTGATTATAAACTATTTTAGCAATTTATCAGTACGTAAACCAAAATATATTTAATTTGGATCATTTTATCCTTTCCATAGTGAGTCATGGAATGCATTACCTTTAATAACAAAAGCTTTTAAGACTCAGAAAAGACAAGGAGGCCATCCTGGTTTCCCATGAGTCCATGCTTAACATTGGACTATGTCCTCCTGAATACCAGTGTTTTCTCCAATTTAGGTACATAGCACTGATAACTAATGAGTTAGCATAAGTAATTTGACTTAGACCATGGAGTTTATTCAAATTATATATCCAAAAATTTCAGTATCAGTTGATTTAAATGAAAATCTGGCAAAGTATTTTCTTGGTATTCAATATTAATATCATTCACAAAAATATAACCTGAAGAAGATTAAACATTATTTTTTAATTTAACAATGTTTCCACATAACTAAACGTGTCAAATAATCTTGTTTACCTCTTTTTTCATGCTCAGGGGACCTCTGTGGCATCTCAAAGTTAGAGGTCAGAAAAGACAATTTTGAAGCTGAAATTTGATTTTGGGAAGACTATCGAATATGTTAAAGGTTTAAAACACTTGATATTATGAAATAGAATTTCATATTACAATAAGTCATTCATTTAGCCAAAATGATGACTCAAAATTTTTAAATTTTAAAAGGTCAAAACCTTTACTAATTGGTAGAGGGAAGACTTAGTTTTCCAAACAGTCTGTCTCTTATCTTCCCCCCCGACCCTGCTTTTTTTTTTTTTTTTGGTAGTTTATTCAAAAGGCAGAGAAAAATCTTTCATTATCTTTTAATTTTGGTGAAAAACCTGGTAAGTCATTTTAAATATGTACTAGGTGCCTATAAGTTCTGACTATTTCCATCATAGCTAGGGGCATGGCCAAGTTCACATGTCTCCAGTCCTTATGTAGCTGTAAAGCAGGCAAGTCAAACAATTTTTAAAAGCCCAAAGAAGCAGTTTATGACCTTAAAGCATTTAGCAAACTTAATATTCAACCAGCCTACTTTAGATCAAATGTCTTTATTTTACCAATAAGTTTTAAAGCTGTTTTTAATTCCCAAAGATTACTAAAGTCATGTGAACTAAAAGTCATTACAGCTTTTATTTTTCTTTCAAAATATTTGATTTAGATCAAATATGCCTATTTTTCTTTAAGCCAATTAATTAGGGCTCTTTTATATAAACATTACACACATAACACTTATATAACTACAGACAGAAGATCTAATAGTTGTAAGATTTTTCATTTGCCTGTTTTTTAATTGGATTACTGGCCTCGGGGTAGAACCCTTCAAAAAACAGGGCTAGGAAAACATGTAGTTTCTAGGGTTTAATAAGAAGGCGCAGCTGGAAGTAAAATACAGATCCCCAAAAATTAAGGGTCCCATTTTTATACCAGATACTGGATCATAAAAAGAGGGAATCAGCCATCTCCCCTGGGAGTCTTATCTCTCAGAGGGGATTGGAGAAATTTCCATAACTTCTAGGTGGTCAAGAGCATGCTTCTCTAATCCAAATGTGCAAAGAGCTGAGTATTACCCAGATAACTGCCATTAGCCATCCTCAAAAGTGTATTTCCTACCTAATTATTATGCACCAAAGCTCTCTCATAATGAAAAGTAATTTTGGATACTCCCCGACAAACTCAAAATCGTCTGATAACACAATGCAAAACAAGACAGAGCTTTAGATTTTGAGAGGGATCTATCCACTTTTAACTATTAGAGTTTCATGAGGAAAACAGAGAAAACAGAGGCTTTTCCAAAATGGGGTCTTATGGCACCTCATCTGTTTTTCTCAAGGAGTCCCAGGCTACCAGAAGTTATCTTAGGGCCTCAAATGTGTGCATTAAGAGTGACAAGACAAAATGGAAGAAAGTAATTTGGTTGACTGAGAAAAAAATTTTCCAGAAAAACAAGATCCAAGAAGAGAAAAAACCTTTTTAAATATACCTGTAGCTTGGATATCCACTTTTAATTAAGCTGATTTTAACCATAGCACTCTAAAAAAAAAAAAAAAAAAACTCTTTTAAGTCTCTTATTACCCAACTTTAGCCACACTAAGTGGCCAATACCTCTGTCTTTTGAATGTTACCTAAGGTACTGTCCAAGGTGCTCAGAGAAAGACAATTTCAAGATAGTTCATGGAGGGGACGAGAACAAACAAATGGTAAAGGTCACACAGATATCAAACCAGAAAGGACTCATTCCCCAAGCCAGGATTGAACCTGGGCCACCACTATAAAATGGCAAAGCCCCAGCTGCTGATCTGCAACACTGGGCATTCTCCACTGCCCCTCAGAGAAGGAGTCTAGAGTAGTTCATTATAAGCTTGTAAAGTCTTCCAAATACTCAAGAAAATTTTTAGAGCTAACTATGACATGAACCCCAAAATTCTTCTTCTGGATGGCAGAGACTAAGAGAAAGCACTGCCACATGGTTACAAGGTCAAGCTCCCAGGGACATAAAGCAAGATGGAGACTTCATCCAGTTATTTTTGTTTCAGCGACCTGCAGCAAAGTTTGTTACTGACTAGCCTGCTGGGTCATATTGAGCAGTGAGTTTACGGGGTCCTAAGACCGTATTCTCTCCTAAGGTACTCCTCTTCACGACAGAACAACACAGAAAGACACATTTATAGCACAAGATATACCAAATTTGCTGCAGCTTAAGACTAGCCTCAGAATTTCTTTTCACATTAATCAAAACTTTACAGAGGAGATAAACAGTAATTTTTACCATTCATTCAACCAGTTTGCACAGAGAGAGAGAGAGGCCAGAAGTCCAACTGGTAAGAAATTCTTACCTCTTTGCCAGCATGTCAGGTTTCTGGGTTCTCCTTCCTTGAGCAGCCCTAATGATCCTGCTTAACACTATGCAAACAAACACATTGCCATGTATTAAGAACATTCACAAATAGTTCTAAAATTTTGGAGAAATTAGGCAGAGAGAGAGATATATGACTCAAATTCTCTTTGTGAAAGTATACTCAATACACTTAAAGTATCAGGGAGCCTATTATCCAAAGAGTTACTTTAAGGTTAAAAAGCTGATGTGCTCCATCAATTCCAGCAGGCATGACAAAGGTAACCTAGGAATTCCAGATAAATGGAACAAATGATGACTTGCTAGAAGTGCATAAGAAAATAACTATTCACAGAACCAAACAGAAGCCTTCCACTAGAAACAAAAAACAAAACAAAACAAAAAACCCATTGTTTTATATATATGGATACACAAGCAAAACCCAGAGGAGAATAAGGAGCAAATGAATAAAAATTAGAAGCAAAAACAAATAAACAGGAAACCAATCCTAATTTTTTTTTTTTTTTACTCAATCTAGCCTGAGGCTTACACTGTTACCCAGGGCCCCCTGGTAGAGTTTCTCCAACTCTATCAGATTTTAAAGAATATTTTATTATCTAAAGTTTTTCCACATCTTTCTCCCTTACTTACTGGTTCCTTACTACATTGTTTCATAAATAACCTTTTCAAATCTGTAATTTGAACTAACTTTTAGATAATTTCTGAATTAGAAAAAATATTCTTTTTCTCACTAAGAACACAACACTTTATGGCACATTTTGTATACAGAATTATGTGTTAACTAGAATTCTTATCATTAGTAACCTAAAACTTTAGTGAAACCCTAAAAAGCAAGAAATCCTGAACTATTAGATATAAGCATTTATAGATAAGAACAATTTTACAATTTTAGAAACATTGTTCCTCATATCAGAGCCCTTTCTTAATTGATCCAGATATTAAATGAGCATCAAAAATAATTTTAAGATTTTAATTTACAGAAAAAGTTTACCTAAAACTTTTATCCCATTCACTGTACTCAATTATTTTATTTTTAACAGTTTATCTAGATTACTTCTGTAAACTGAGATATTAGACACTATCATTTAAAGTTATTTTCTTGTTAACCATGTTGTTAATAGCCAAAGAACATCAGATGCTCAGCTAAACCTAAGAGCCTCACAGTTAAATACATAGGTATTTTTGCCAATAACTCAGAAGATTTAGCTAAAAACATTAAATTACTCTCATTTGTCAAAAAAAAAAATGAAGGCATGCAAACCAAGATCATTTTGTTTTGGCTAGATTTAGAGTTTTATAACCTTCTATGCTAAACCCTAACACCTCAAAATATCTGGCAGAGACCAATATAAAATCCAGAAAAAATTTATGCTGCCAATTCTGAAGGCATTTCTATTTTAATTTTACCAATAATTTTGAAACCAGCTCATTTCATAAAGTTATACTTAAGTCACATGAACTTGAAAATTGCTTAGACTCATTTCATTTATGAGTGCTCTTTTACTTATAAGCCAATTTGGTAGACACAATATATAACAATAAGTATACATACAAATAAACACATCTAGACATGTATACACACACATAAATGAAGATCTAACAGCTTTTACCTCATAACTCTAGCCATGAGATAGTAATAGAAGCTCACTGCTTTTACTTTGTTTGCCCCAATAGATAATCCAATGAAGGCTGTGAACCAAAGTTTTGGGTAAAGCAGTTTCCATGGCAGTTTTAATTTTAAAGGCCAAACCTCCTCAGACTCCAAAGAACACCAGGGCCAGTCCTTTGCTTAGAAGAGCAGCACAAAAGCCTAGATACATGCAACTTCATCCCACTTTTCCATTCAATGGCAAACTCCAGATTCCAAACAGTATTGGTGCCAAACAGCATCACCAAAGTTGCCATTGTGATCTGTGAGAGAAAATTTTAGAAAGGGCTTAGTACTGGACCTCAGAACCTCTACCTAGGGCATCCCTTTTGGAGAGGTGAAGGTCTGGAGTTGGATCCCCTGGGGGCATCCCCTTTTGGGGTCCAGTATTAAAGTGTCAGAAATCTCTGACCTTACGTGGGCACCGGTACCACTTTTTTTGTTTTCCCTTCAGAGGCAAGGACTTTCTATGAGCTTTCGTTTGGTTCCTGGGTATCATCCCTGACTTTTAGCATCCTTATAATTTGATAAGGCCATGCTTTCCTATGCTTCCCGTTTGACTACAGTGATAGCCATGAACTGTAATGATAGGAACTGGAGGCTGAGTGGGTTTCTTTTTTTTCTTAGCTATTGGGGGAACCTGCTCCCAATATTTCAACATAGGTTCTTTCTATTTTCCATAAGTGTTGGCCAGTGGAGAAATAAAGACAGACAGTACAAAGAGAGGAATTTTACAGCTGGGCCGCCAGGGGTGATATCACATGTCGGTAGGACCATGATGCCCACCCGAGTCTCAGACCAGCAAGTTTTTATTAAGGGTTTAAAAGGGGAGGGCGTGTAAGAACAGGGAGTAGGTACAAAGATCACATGCTTCAAAGGGCAAACAGAAGAACCACTAATAAGGGTCTAACAAAGATCACATGCTTCTGAGGGAACAGGACAAAGGTCAAAAGCAGAACCACTGATAAGGGTCCAACAAAGATCACAGGGCAAATGGCAAAAGCAGAACCACTGATAAGGGTCTATGTTCAGCAGTGCATGTATTGTCTTGATAAACATCTAAAACAAGAGAAAACAGGGTTCAAGAGCAGAGAACCGGTTTGACCACAAATTTACCAGGGCAGAGTTTTTCCCCACTGTAGTAAGCCTGAGAGTTCTGCAGGAGACCAGGGCGTATCTCAGTCCTTATCTCAACCTCACAAGACAGACATTCCCAGAGCAGCTGTTTATAGACCTCCCCCCAGGAACACATTCCTTTCCCAGGGTATTAATACTAATATTCCTTGCTAGGAAAAGAATTTAGTGATATCTTTCCTACTTGCACATTCATTTATAGGCTCTCTGCAAGAAGAAAAATATGGCTCTTTTTGCCCGACCCCACAGGCAGTCAGACCTTATGGTTGTCTTCCCCTGTTCCATAAAAATCACTGTTATTCTGTTCTTTTTCAAGGTGCACTGATTTCATATTGTCCAAACACACATGTTTTACAGTCAATTTGTACAGTTAACACAATTATCACAGTGGTCCTGAGGTGACATACATCCTCAGCTTACAAAGATAACAGGATTAAGAGATTAAAGACAGGCATAAGAAATTATAAAAGTATTATTCGGGAACTGATAAATGTCTATATTAAGATGAAATCTTCACAATTTATGTTCCCCTGCCATGGCTCCAGCCAGTCCCTCCATTTGGGGTCCCTGACTTCCTGCAACACTTAGCCAGTCAAGTAGAGGAAGAGAAGAATTTAGCATAACAAGCCAAGATTTAAATGACCTGAAATGCATGCAGGTTCACCCCAAAGAGCTGTGCCACATGTAGAGATCAGGAACCACAAACGGAAAAAATAGAAAAGAGTCCTTCCCCTTTCCGGGCAGAGCAACTTCTCCATTCACTCCTTGGGCTTCAGGCAACACAGGAGCGTGGCCCTGGCCAGAAACCTTCAGTTACCTCCGTGTTTAGGTGCTGCCCACCAAGGGTCCTGAGTTGGAAAGGAAAAGAGAGACAGAGATTCCCCTGTATGGAGGAGAAAGAAAAAGGAGAAAAATAAACCCCAAACTTTGGGCTTATTGCCTGGCTGGCTCACCAAAATATGTTACTGGTGGGGGTGTCCAGGTTCTTGGTGTTTTGAACAAAGAATTGGACCAAATGTACAAAGAAAGCTTGGAAAAAAATGAAGAAAAAAAGCAGAGATTTATTGAAAACCAAAGAACACTTCACAGGGTGGGAGTGGCCCGAGCAAGTGGCTCAAGGACCCAATTATGGAAATTTCTGAGGTTTAAATATCCTCTAGAGGTTTCCCATTTTTTACTTGGTATACACCCTATGTAAACGAAAAGGCTGCGTGAAGTTTCAAAGTTATTTACTTGGTGTACACCCTATACAAATTAAGAGGATGAAGTGAGCTTATAAACTTATATACTTGATGTACACCCTGTGCAAATGAAGCGGATGTTTCCTGCCATAGCTGAAGTAGAGCTACAAAGTTATTTACTTGGTCTTAGAAAGTCGGGGTTTTTCCGTTTGATTTAGTTCTAGGAAGTCCTTAGGTTCCCTGTCCCCAGTCCCTATTCTCCTGCCTCAATAGGAAAGCTGCTGCAGGACTTGGCAACCTTCACTCAGGATCCCTCTGTGGTTACCAGATGTCAATCAAAGAAAATGATGGAGGTTTATTTCCCAAAGTTAAGTATGTATGCCTGGGACACTGGTGTATGCCTTTCTTCCAAGATGATTATGAGGGCTTCAAATTTAAAGGGGAAAGGGTGGGATATTGAGAAATACACAATTTTCATGTGAGAGGGTAGGAGGGGAAAATAGTCATTTATGTATTTGTCTGGCTCAGTGAATCTGCTCTTTTACATAAGAAAACATAGACAATAGAACAGGGAAAAATAAGAAGATATGTGTTTGTCTTAGGTGGGTAGAGGGATGACTTTTAGTTCTGTCCCATGTCCTCCATACCTGTGAAGATAAGCTATCAATTTACATTGCCATGGTGAACTTTATCAGAAATGCTTTAGGCTAAAGATCTTGGGGCTCACAAAAAAATTTCCGTGTGGGCAAAATGTGAAGGAGGTATATACCTTTTCATCTTTGTATCCATCTCATCTAGGAACAAAAGTTGGAGGCATGTTTGCACGACCCAGTTCCCTGCTTGATGTTTCCCTTTGGCTTAGTGAGTTTGGGGTTTCAAAATTTATTTTCCTTTCACATTCCAAAGAAGTGCAAAGCAGCCTTCACAAGATTCAGAACCACTGATAAGATAGCTCAAAAACGCCACTGCACTCCGGCCTGGGCAAAAGAGCGAGATTCTGTCTCAAAAAAAAAAAAAAAAAGCTCAAAAAAGGGAAGTTTCACCAGCTCTAAGTGGATTACAACTCACATTTCCATCTGGTCATATTTTCTAGCACCTATGCTTCTCAGTGAGCACCCAAGTATGAAGGTCTAAACTCTCCATATGCCCCATAGATGAAAAAAGACAGGAAATTAAAAAGGATCAATGGAAGGAAAAATAATCAATAACAAATGAGTATCCCAAAAGGTCAAAAATTATACAAATGGGATTGGTTTTCTGACCAGAAATGGAATCTGGGTGTTGGCAATGAAAGTATGGAATTCTAGCCAAAAGATGGAGTTGCTTTTTTTTTTTTTTTTTTTTGTGAATGCTCTCACCTTTATTTCTCTCAATATACCCGTGATAAGTATATTTCATACATAACAAGGTTAAGGACATGCGCACATTCTATGTAAAACAGAGGCAGAACCATGGCTAAAACATCTAGCCTGGCAATCAACTCATTATCCCTGAGAAGTGGGGGTGGGGAGGGGAGGAGTCACAGGCGGTTCACCAACACCTGGAAAATCCATGACTTCATTGAGAATGAATGACTCTGGGGGGATTCAGATAATGAAGTAAAGAGAAGAAAGCCTCCCCCACCCCACCCAGGGATCATGTTTCTCAGTTATCAACAGGCAGTTGTGGGTTGTTTTCTTCTATTTCTTCCAGCAGCTTATCGAGTTCATCATTAAAGTCATCTATTTTCAGCCTGAGTGTCTGGAGGGTGCAATTTGGATGTGTCAAGGTTTCACACAGCATCTTTACTCCACTAGACCCCAAGGGATACGAGGCTGTGGTTGCAGCTGAGCACAGAGCAGAGGTCCTCACAACTGAACGGAGGGATGGGACACCCCCACAACCACAGACATCTCAAGTTACACAGTGGTTTCTTCAAAGCCTCACATAGGAGCTTCACTCCAGTAACTCCTATGTGATTCAGTCCCAGATCCAAGCACGTTAGGCTTGATTTTTCTTGGAGAAGCTCTGCGAGATAACAGCAGCCACTGCTAGTCATGTTGCAGTCCCACAGCACCAGGGTCTGTAGTTTACACTCCGGGTAACTCAAACCCTTACACAGAAACGTCACCCCTGTAACCCCGAGGGGGTTTTTGGCCAAGCACAGGTGTGTCAGCTCCTGGCTGACAACCAAAACAGCAGCAAAGTTCTTGCAACTGGCTTCTGTAAAGTGACAGTTTTCCAACAACAACCTCTGCAGGAAGCATTTTGGGTGTCTCAAAGTTGTGTACAGCAACTTGGCACTCTCATCCAAGAGCTCATTGTGGGAGAGGTTTACACATGTCAGGGACTGGTTGACTTCAAGGGCCAAGGAGAGATCAGCCCATTGCTAAGTGGTGGAGGAAGAAGACACCAACCTGAGATATTGCAGGTTACATTTGAGTGTCTCAAGACCTCACACAATGCAGGAAGCATATCATTCTGGTCATTGCCTTGAAGGGTCAGATATGTTGTAACATATCTGAGGTCTTGTGACCTCAAAGAGCTAGGCAGAGGTTCCGATAAGCATCAGCTGGGGAAATGTTTTTGAACATCACTCTCTGGAGACGACAGGTGTCAGAAGCTGTTTGTTCACACAGGATCCTTATTAATGTGGCACTAAGAAAGCTGTTATTGATTTCTAGAATGATCAGATCCTTATTTGAGCCAAATATGGAACAGAGGTCGGTCCAGAAAGGAAGCATATGTTGATCATCCTGGGATCTCTCAACTTCAGCATCTGATTCAGACACAGTGACATTCTCCAGGAGTTTTGCCTTTACTACCTGCAGTGGCATTTTCTGCAAGTTTCAACAATGCTTGAGGTAGAATGAAAACAGCATAATGTCTACTGCATTTAAGTGCAGGGATATTTCTTTGAACGGAGCCATCACTCCCTTCACCAGATCCTCCTCCTGAGACTCGTACAGACAGCACAAGAGCTCCTTTGGGTTCGTCATTGTTGAGTGTCCAACCTTTTCACAATTTATGTCTCATCACAGTAATTCCTGTTTGATCTCCGGTGACATCAGGCAGCCCAAAGTGGTCTCCAACTCCTTGGCTCTCTTCTCGTTGGCGAAGCCGAATAAGAAGTGTTCTGCTTGGATCAGGTCGGGCTTCTTGAGTCTTTCTTCTCTGGAAAGCAGCTTCTGCACGTCCCCAGTGTCCCAGGCGTGGCCGTCCTTCTCCTCCTCCTCCTCCTCCTCCTTCTCCAGGGCGTGGAACAGCACAGTGAAAAACTGCTGGAAGCTGAGGTGGATGGAGGAGTAGCAGCCTTTAGAGACTCTGTCCTGGCGGAGGATGTCTCTGTCCAGGGACGGGCGGATGTCGGACTCCTGCACCCCGAGCCTCGCCAAATCTTCTCCACGGTCTCCACGGAACACTGACATTTGCGCCCACAGGCCCTGCGCCACCAGGAGGCTCAGCGACCGCAGCGCGCCCCAGAGCTGTGTGCCCTGCGGGAACCGGCCGCAAAGGAAGCGCAGAAACAGCCCCGTGCGGGTGGGGCGGGTCCTTCCCTCCTACCTCTGCAGCTTCAGACTCGTGCACATGATCCAGCACACCGTGGGCGCCGAGAGAGGCTGGAACAGGGCCGCGTTTCTTCTCATCAGCTCAGAGGCACGCATGGCTTGGTCCTCGTCTCCAAAGTGTCTCAGGAAATATGCCCTCCTGTCCTCCTCCAGGAACCCCTCCACCCTTACGTAGATCGGCTACTCCACCAGTGTTTTCCCTAATGATACAGGCTTGATTTCAAAGTGGCTTCTCTGAGTTCATCCTTTACTTTCTCAGACAGATCTGCTCGGTGCATCTTTTCAAAGACCTGGATGGTCTCTATCTCCATCCAGTAGCTCTGGCAATGGCTGGTGATGATTTCTGCCAGTTGCTTCCCATCAGCCTTGTCTACCTATGTCTGGGGGATCTTTTGTAGCTCATTTCCCAGGGAGACGGTCCTGTTCAGAGACTTGAACTTGCTCAACTCATCCTGGCTGAGCTGTCCCAGAAGAGCCTGCAGGTTGAAGTCCGGCTGCGCAGAAGACACCATCTCGTCACACGTGGGAACTCTGATGAGAATTAAGGGAGGAATGGAAAGGGATGGTGAGTCGGCACTCCTGTCTCAACCCAGTCCCCTCTGTGCCATGAACAAAGATATTCTCACCATCTACCCTGCTCCTTCAAGAACAAATTCCCAGCCTGGGCAACATAGTGATACCTCTATCTCCACAAAAAATAAGTTAGCAGAGGGTGGTGGTGCGTGCCCACAGTCCCAGCCACCCAAGAGGCTGAGATGAGAGGATCACTTGAGCCTGGGAGGTTGATGCTTCAGTGAGCCTTGATTGTGCCACTGCACTCTCATCTAGGCAACAGAGCAAGACCTCATCTCATTTTATCCTTATTTACTTACTTATTTTTGAGACAATTTCACTCTGCTGTCCAGGCTGGAGTGCAGTGGTGTGATCTCTGCTCACTGTAACCTCCTCCTCCCAGGTCCAAACAATTCTCCTGCCTCAGCCTCCTGAGCAGCTGGGACCATGGGCACCTGCCACCATGCCTGGCTAATTTTTATATTTTTAGTAGACATGGGGTTTCACCATGCTGGCCAGGCTGGTCTCAAACTCCTGACTTGAAGTGATCTGCCTGCCTTGGCATCCCAAAGTGCTGGGATTACAGGCGTGTGCCACCGTGCCCGGCCTTTGTAAATTAACAGATAACATAATTGCAGTAAAAAATAAAGAATAGCTCAGCAAGTACACATGGCAGTGACAATGGACAAAAAGTTAACACCTGACACTTTACATAGATTGGATTACAAATAATATAGTTTTTTTAAAATTTTTATTTTTTATACAGAGTCTCACTCTGTCACCCAGGCTGGAGTGCAGTAGCACAATCTCAGCTCCCTGCAACCTCTGCCTCCCAGGTTCAAGCGATTTTCCTGCCTCAGCCTCCCCAGTAGCTGGGATTATAGGCGTGCGCCACCATGCCTGGCTAATTTTTATATTTTTAATAGAGATGGGGTTTCACCATGTTGGCCAGGCTGGCCTCAAACTCCTGACCTCAGGTGATCTGCCCTTTTGTCGTTGCTGTTGTTGTTGTTGTTGTTTTTAATCCTGCAGGAAATCTAAAGCAGGCTTTTTGAGCATTTGACATATTTTAACTTGTTTCAGATCTTATTTCAGATGGAATGCGGCTTAGCTAATTCCCTGGATGTTAGCATTTCAAATACATTAAAAGATTTACATCTCCAAAGGAGTGCAGGGCATTTAAAGGGTATTGTCTGATAGATGGTCAATAAATCATCAATTCCATTCATTACCTCTGGTTTAGAAAACAATTTGTTGGATCTGCATTTTTGTAATCTCAGTAGTGTTATTCTCATTCTATAGTTTTTTCATTTGTTTACTTATTCTAAATTTAAATACATTTTCTTCTTTCAGAAAATGCATTGTGAAATTCCAAAAGGAAAAAAAATCTGCCTGAGATATATATGGGAGCCAAAAGAGCAAGCAGAAAGGAATGAGTTCAGATCACAAGGATAGAAGGAGAAGGAGCAGTTAGTTGGAGGCAATAAAAAGAAAGTCTTGAAAATACTTTTAAATACTTTCAAATATCCTTTTACTTATGCCTTGAATGTAATTTTTTTCTCTCAAGATTTCTTTTAGAGGTTTTTAAGTGCCATTAGAAGTAACTTTCCTATTCAAACTGTCTTTTTCTAATTGTGCAAGTAAATAAATTGTTAGTCATTTCAAAAAGATCATAATTTTGGTCATTGGTGCTTATGACTATTCTGGGTTACGTGAGTTCACTCTTCTAGATATTTATAAGGAGTTGTCCTATAAGCATCATACATAAATCTAGCTGGTGTTTCTAATGGTGGTCGTTTTGTAAAAGACTGCTCGAATTTTGAAGCTTGATTTTTTTTATAATCTAGGAGCTTTTCAAAAGTGGCCAAAGCCAGGAATATGTGTGGGTAAAAAGTGTGCTGCTTATGAGTGTCACTCCTCTAGGTTTTACCCAAGCATCATAAATCACTTGCATATGTGTCTTGGACTGCCTCTAAGTGCCAAGTGACAGCAGAGTGCTCATATTATGGGGGGTTGTGGGTCAGTGCCTCATACCCACCTGGAGGAACAGAAAAGTTGTCCCTTAAAAATGTTCTTCTGGTGGTAAGGTCCCTATGAGGCTGTGTCAGTCACATCACGGGTAATGACTTAGATATGTCTGCAAAGTCTGCAGTCACTTGGAGCACTCAAATGGGTCAGAGTGAGCAAATCACCTCTTTTCTTTGGGGAAAGAGAATTCACCTTGTTTTCTTTGGGGCAAGAGAACTCACCATGTTTCAATTAGGAACTAATAGGAATTAGTCACAAATAAAAAAACTAAGTCTAAATTTTTAAGCAATAGGAAACAGCTGCAATGTTAAAAGCATGCTATGTGAAACAAAACCAACAGTGCCTGAGTATCAATCCTTTCACCTCAGCCTCCTGCTGTGAGACAGAGGCAGAAAAAGGCAGTTCTCTGCAGATCTCCTTACCCAAATCTTTTGTCCAAAGACAAAGAAGCTTTCACTCTTGCGGGTGGAAAAATAGGAGTTGCAAAATATCCCAAATAAAGTCTAGACCTTCAGTCACGGAGTGGGAGATCTAAATTTAGGAGCGCTCACTTGAAACACTTAATGGGACTTCTGAAGATGGAGAGAATGCAATGTGTTTATGCTGATACTGAGTATCACTTTCAGAGAGAAACACTTGGTGGTCGGGAGAAGTTACTCTGAATCCTGCTCACAGGGCCAGAAATGTAAACCTAAAAGGAAGAGACTGAGGCCCAAAATATTGTTTAGAGTTTACTTAGGCCAAAGTAAGAAGAGCAGCCCAGAAGACTCACACTCAAATAACCTTAGGTATGAGTTACTTCTTTGGAAAAATGTTTTTTAGATCCTATGTTCATTTTTTCACTGGGTTATTTAACTTTATTGTTATTGAATTGTTTGTGTTCCTTATATATTCTGGATATTCATTTCTTATATATATATGTTTTAAAAATATATTATCCTAATATATAGATTGTCTTTTTTATTTGTTGATTGTTTCTTTTTATGTGCAGAAGCCTTTTAGTTTAATGTAGTCCCACTTGTTAATTTTGCTTTTGTCTTCTTTGCTTTTGGGGTCGCACTAAAAAATATCATTGACCGATGCCCCAGGCTTCCCCTTGGATTTTGTCAGTTTTAGGTTTTATATTTAAGTCTTTAGTTCATTAAAGGTATTTTATATATGGTATAAGATAATAATCTAATTCAATTACGTTGTTTGTAGAGATCCAGTTTTCCCAAGACAATTTGTTGAAGAGAGTTTGTTTTCCCCATTGTGTGTTCTTGGAACCCTTGTCAGAATTAGTGGTCTCTATATGTGTCAGTTTATTTCTGGTTTTTCTATTCTGTTTCATTTGTCTATTTCTCTGTTTTTGTGGTGGCACTTCACTTTCAGACTGCAGAAGCTTTGTTACATATTTTGAGAACAGGAAGTGTAATGCCTTCAAGAATTATTCTTTTTCTCAAGAATTATTTGGCTACTCATGGTATTTTGAAGTTTTATACTAACTTTAGAATTTTGTCTTCTATTTCTGTGAAATATTCTATTGGAATTTTTATAGGGATTGCATTCAGTTTGTATATAACTTTTTGTAGCATGGACATTTTAAGAATAATAATCTTCTAATTCATGAACACTGGATATCTTTTGATTTATTTGCATCTCCTTCAATTTCTTTCAGCAATATTTATAGCTTTCAGTATAAAGGTCTTGTACCTCCTTGGTGTAATTTGCTTCTAAGTATTTCTTTTTTCATTTTTGCAAATGGGATTAAAAAATTTGTTTTGGATCGTTCACTCTTACTGAATACAAAAACAAATAATTTGTGTATGCATTCCTCAGTTTCTATTACTCAATAAATAATGTACAACATTCAACCAAAACATTACAAGGCATGCAAAAATGTAAGAACAATTAAAGTCTGAAGGAAAATGCAAACTTCAGAAACAGACTCTAAAAACTTTACAAAGAAATATAATTGATATGGTAAAAGAAGATAAACAAAGGAGTCATACAAATGTTCAATTAAACCAGTAAAAGAAAAAAACAGGAGAGAAGAAAACAAGTGCAAAGAGTAGAAAACAGTAACAAACATAGTTAATATCAATCCAACTGTAACGATAGTCTCTCTATATGTGAATGTTCCAAATACACAAATAAAAAGAATAAAATTGTCTTATTGGATTAACAAAAACAAACTCAACAATATGTGATCTATTAAAAATCCACATTAATTATGAATATTTAGAGAGATTAAAAGTAAAACAATGGAGAAAGATACATTATGCTAACACTATTTACAAAAAAGCCAGAGTAGATATATTAATTTCAAACAAAGCAGATGTCACAATAAGGAAAATTATTGGGAATAAAAAGCAACACAACCTAATGATAACACAATCAATTATCTGATAAGACATAATAATTCAACTATTTGTATTCTTAACAGAGGATCAAAATACACGAGACCTTTTATTTATTTCTCTTTCCTGATTTCTCTGGCTAGGATTTTCAGTACTATGTCAAAAAGTGGTGAGAGTGGACATCCTTGTCTTGTCTGTGATCTTAGAGAAAAAGCTTTCAACTTTTCGTGGTTGAGATAGATGTTCACTATGGGTTTGTCATATATGGCCTTTATAGTGTTGAGGAAAATTTTTTCTATACCAAATTTGTTGAGAGTTTTTTTTTTTTTTATCATGAAAGGATATTGAATTTTGTCAAATGCGATATTGAATTTTGTCAAATGCTTTTTCTGTATCTATGGAGATGATCATAAAATGTTTGTCCTTCACTCTGTTAATGTGGTGTGCACCACATTTATTGATTTGCCTATGCTGAACTAACCCTGCATTCCAGAGAACAAAATTCCTACTTGATCATGTTGCATAACCCTTTTAATGTGTTGTAGAATTTGGTGTGTGAATATTTTGTTGAGGATTTTTGCAACTATGTCTATCAGGGATATTATCCTGTAATTTTATTTTCCTGTAGCATCCTTGTCTGGCTTTAGTATCAGGGTAATTCTGGCCGCATAAACCAAGTTTGGGAGGGTTCTTTCTACTTTAATTTTTTGGAAGAGTTTGAGAAGAATTGATATTAGTTCTTCTTTAAATGTTTTGTAGAATTCCGACCAAACAAATAAACAAACAAACAAAAAAGGGCCACTTGTGTGGCTCATGCCTGTAATCCCAGCACTTTGGGAGGCCAAAGGAGGCAGACCACCTGAGTTCAGGAGTTTGAGACCAGCCTGGCCAACATGGTGAAACCCCATCTCTACAAAAAATACAAAAACTATCCAAGTGTGGTGGTGCATCCCAGCTACTCAGGAGGCTGAGGCAGGAGGATATCTTGAACCCCAGGAGATGGAAGTTGCAGTGAGCTGAGATCATGCCAGTGCACTCCAGCCTGGGTGACAGAGTGAGACTCCATCTCAAAAAAATAAACAAATAAATAAATAAAACCCAAATACATGTTTTATAGAATTCAGCCAGTCCAAGACTTTTCTTTGATGAGACTAATTCAATCTTTTTACTAATTATTGATCTGTTTAGAGTTTCTATTTTTTCATGATTTAGTCTTGGTAGGTTTTATGTTTTTAGAAATATATCAATTTTTTCTAGGTTATACAATTTATTGGCATATAATTGCTTATAGTAGTTTCTTAAGATCATTTGTATTTCTGTGGTATCAGAAATAAAATTCATTGTAATAAAATATAAAGAAGTAAAATTGTCTCTATTTTCTGTCAACATGATCTTATATAAAGAATACCATAAAGACTCAACCAAAAAAAACCTGTTTGAGTTAATAAGAGAATTCAGTAAAGTTGCACAGTACAAATTCAGCATACAAACATCAGTGTCATTTCTGTATAGTAATAATGAATCATCCAAAAAGGAAATTAAGAAAACAATCAAATTTAAAATACTGACAAGAAATATATACCTAGGTGTAAATATACCAAGGATATAAAAGACACATATACTGAAAACTATAAAACAAGGTGAAAGAAACTGAAGAAAATACAAGTAAATAAAAATATATCACGTTAATGAATTGGAAGAATGAATATCGTTAAAGTGTCCATACTAACCAATTAACCTACAGATTCAATGCAATCAGTATCAAAATTCAAATGTCATTTTTTCACAGAAATAGCAAAAATAATTATTCTATTTATATGGAACTCACAAAAGAGCCAGAGTAGCCAAAACAATCTTGAGCAAAGGGAGCAAAGATGAAGGTTTCACACTTCCTGATTTCAAGACATATTTTAAAACAGTTGTAATCAAAAAAACATGATATTGGCATTAAAAACAAACACGTTGATCATAGAAAGAGAAGAGAGAGCCCAGGAACAAACCCACGTATTTACAGTCAGTTAATTTTTAATGAAACTACCAATATCACACAATGGAGAAAATAGTCTCTTCAATAAATTGTGTTGGAAAAACTGGATGTCCACATGCAGAAGTATAAAATTGGAAACTTGTCTCACATCATATACAAAAACCAACTCAAAATGGAGTAAATACTTAAATATAAGATTTGAAATGGTAAAAAACTACTAGGAGAAAACATAGAAAAAAACCCCATGATATTGGTCTAGGCAATAACTTTTTTATATGACCCCCAAAGCATAGACAACAAAAGCAAAAATAGACACATAGAATTATATCACTATAAAAAGCTTCTGCACAGCATAGGAAACAATGAACAAAGTTAAAAGACAACTCAGAGATTGAGAAAACATCTTTGCAAACTATACATCCAACAATGAGTTAATATCCAGAATGTATAAAAAACTTTCAATAGCAAGAAAATAATTGACTAAATCATAGACAAAAGACTTGAATACATCTTTTTTAAAAGACAAGCAAATGTCCAACAGACATATTAATAAATGCTCAGAATTACTAATTACCAGAGAAATGTAAACTAAAATGACAATGAGATATAACTACATACCTGTTAGTGGTTGATATTGAGGGTGTTGAGAGAGTGCGTGGGGAGTGACATAATAGGGGGCTTTTGAACCAAAGGTACGAAGATCCAGATAAGTGGAAAAGTTTTGAGATCTGTTGCATATCATTGTGACTATAGTAAAAAATAATGTGTTGTGTATTTTAAAATTACTAAGAGAGTAAATTTCAAATGCCTTACCATAAAACAAAAAGGATAGGTAAGTGAGGTGATTATGTTAATTAGCTTGATTTTGTTATTCTACATTGTATACACATAACATCACATTGTACCACAAATATGTATACAATTATGATTTATCCATCAAAAATAATATTTTTTTGATTAACACCAAATAAAAATTTATTTTTCACCCATTATACATGTTCATCATTGGTTGGCAGGGCAGATTTTTTTTTTATTATTATGCTTTAAGTTCTAGGGTACATGTGCATAATGTGAAGGTTTGATACATAGGTATACATGTGCCATGTCGGTTTGCTGCACCCATCAACTCATCATTTACATTAGGTATTTCTCCTAATACCCATCAACTCATCATTTACATTAGGTATTTCTCCTAAGGCTATCCCTCCCCAGGCACCCAACCCCACAACGGGCCCTGTTGTGTGATGTTCCCCACCCTGTGTCCAAGTGATCTCATTGTTCAATTCCCATCTATGAGTGAGAACATGTGGTGTTTGGTTTTCTGTCATTGTGATAGTTTGCTGAGAATGATGGTTTCTAGCTTCATCCATGTCCCTGCAAAGGACATGAACTCATCCTTTTTTATGGTATTCCATGGTGTATATGTGCCACATTTTCTTAAGCTAGTCTATCGTTGATGGACATTTGGGTTGGTTCCAAGTCTTTGCTATTGTGAATAGTGCCACAGGAAACATACGTGTGCATGTGTCTTTTTAGTAGCATGATTTATAATCCTTTGGGTATATACCCAGTAATAGGATTGCTGGGTCAAATGGTAATTCTAGTTCTAAATCCTTGAGGAATCGCCAAACTGTCTTCCACAATGGTAGAACTAATTTACACTCCCACCAACAGTGTAAAAGCATTCCTATTTCTCCACATCCTCTCCAACATCTGTTGTTTCCTGACTGTTTTGTTTTTTTTTATACTTCAAGTTTTAGGGTACATGTGCACAACGTGCAGGTTAGTTACATATGTATACATGTGCCATGTTGGTGTGCTGCACCCATTAACTTGTCATTTAACATTAGGTAAATCTCCTAATGCTATCCCTCCCCCCTACCCCTACCCCACCACAGGCCCCAGTGTGTGATGTTCCCCTTTCTGTGTCCATGTGTTCTCATTGTTCAATTCCCACCTATGAGTGAGAACATGCGGTTTGGTTTTTTGTCCTTGTGATAGTTTGCTCAGAATGATGGTTTCCAGCTTCATCCATGTCCCTACAAAGGACATGAAATCATCATTTTTTATAGCTGCATAGTATTCCATGGTGTATATGTGCCACATTTTCTTAATCCAGTCTACCATTGTTGGACATTTGGCTTGGTTCCAAGTCTTTGCTATTGTGAAGAGTGCCACAATAAACATACATGTGCATGTGTCTTTATAGCAGCATGACTTATAATCCTTTGGGTGTATACCCAGTAATGGGATTGCTGGGTCAAATGGTATTTCTAGTTCTAGATCCCTGAGGAATCGCCACACTGACTTCCACAATGGTTGAACTAGTTTACAGTCCCACCAACAGTGTAAAAGTGTTCCTATTTCTCCACATCCTCTCCAGCACCTGTTGTTTCCTGACTTTTCAATGATCGTCATTCTAACTGGTGTGAGATGGTATCTCATTGTGGTTTTGATTTGCATCTCTCTGATGGCCAGTGATGATGAGCATTTTTTCATGTGTCTTTTGGCTGCATAAATGTCTTCTTTTATGGAGCCGTGTTTATATATTGAAAGATTCAATATTGCTAATTGCTAACTTTTCCCACTTCATTTTACATTGAACAAAATTTCAATCAAAATTCAGCAAGGCATTTTGTAGATGTTATCAGACTTATTCTAAAGTTTGTATGGAAACGTCAAAGACCTAGACAGTCAATAAAATACTAAAGGAAGCCTAATTTAGAAGACTCAAGCTTCTCAACTTCTAGACTTACTGTAAAACTAAAGTAATTAACAAACTGTGGTATTGGTGAAAGAGTAAATACATAGATCCATGGAACAGAATACAGAGCTCAGATATACATGTAGACTCACACAAACATGGTAAACCGATCTATGACAGAAAAGAAAACTTAATAAAGAAAAAATAGTTTTTTCAACAAGTGGTGTTGAAAGAACTGGACATTCATGTTACAAAAAAATGAATTTCAACAGATACCTTACAATGTTCACACAAATTAAGTTAAAATAAATCATATACCTAAATGTTAAATGCAAAATTATAAAACTACAGAATACAAACAAGCAAAAATATGATTTGCCATAGGTTTGGTGATGAGTTTTAGATACAACACTAAAGTACATTTCAAGAAAGAAAAAAATAAGTTGGACTTTACTGAAATTAAAAACATCTGCCCTGTGGAAGTCATTGTTAGCAGGATGAAAAGACAAGGCACAGACTAGGAGAAAATATTTATAAAAGACTTATCTGATAAAGGACTTGTATGCAAAATATACAAATAACTCTTAAAACTCAACAACAAGAAAATACACAATGCAAATAATAACTTGGCAAAAGACCCAAATAGACACCTCACCAAGAAATGTAAACAGATTTCAAATAAGCATAAATGAAGTTCAATATTACTTGTCTTTAAATAATTGTAACTACAAACAACCAAGTACCACTACACACCTATTAAAATTACTAAAATTTTAAAAGCTGACAATCTCAAATGCTGGTGAGAATGCAGAGAAACAGGAACACTCATCCATTGCTGGTGGAAATGCAAAATAGTACAGCTACTTTGGAAGTGAGTTTTTCAGTTTCTTACAAATCTAATCACAGTCTTACCACACAATCCATCATTCTCCTGAGTTTTTACTAACCGATTTGAAAACTATGTCCATGCAAAAACCTATATGTTAATGTTTTATGTCCACTTTATTATTAGTTACCAAGAACTGGAAGCAACCAAAGTGTCTTCTAGTAGGTGAATAAATATACAAAATATGTTATAATTATACATTTGATTTTTTTAAATTAAAACATAAATCTTGAGTTATGAAATCATGAAAAAAATGTGTAGGCCTTAAATTCATATTGCTAAGTGAGAAAAACAGTCTAGAAGCCTACACACTGCATGATTCAAATTATATGCCATTCCAGAAAAGGCAAAACTAGTAACTAAAAAAAGAAATAATCGGTGGCTGTCAGGGGTTCAAGAGGAGGAATAATAGGTTAAATAGATGAGGCAAAATAAACATTTTGGGATGTTACAACTATTCTGTATGATACTGTAATGGTGGATATTATTATGTCATTATGCATCTGTCAAAATCCACAGAACTTGATATCACAAAGGATATTTATTAATGCATGCAAATTTTAAGTAATCATCGAGTTATTAGGAGGATCCCAGTAAGAAATGCAGTCTGTGATGAGAAACATTAACATATATATATATATATATGAAAGAGGTGGAGGATAAAAATTTGCAGACCTAAGCAACTTTGGAAATAAGTGAAGACTATAAGATTAAAGGTAAAAAGAGCTACACATAAAAATTACATTGTAGTCGACAAAATCTTTTCCTACAGAAGGAATGGGTTAACAATTCTGATACCACTATACTTTTATATTGGGATTGAACAATTTATTAAATGAATGGCAAATGACAGAACCCACATTTCTCACCCTTGGCATAAAAATTATGGGTAAGCCAAAGAAGGAGGCTAGAATTTTCTATGTAGTAATGGAATAAATTTTGAGACATCAATATTAACACGTTTAGATCAATATATTATGTGGTTACAGATGGTTACAAATAAAATATTTAAATATTTTTGTATATACACAAATTAGTATGCACAAGTCACTTTCTGTTTTCTGTCAGCCATACGGTCCTAAAAGCAACAACACTCCAGTAGTAATGAGTACACCAGCACTTAGATCTTGCTTTCTAATACAATTCCCCAATAAAAGGAACCTTAAAAGAAATGGCTGATTCCATGGACCAGGGCAGGCAATATTCAAGATTAGCCTGGAGAATCTTATAATGCCAGAAAGTAAGGAAATGCTCAACAACAACATCAACATGACTCTCATTGATTGGTTGTATATCGAGGGGACAGAGGAACCAACTCAAAGAGCTACCTTTGGCCAAACTCGGGATAATTTATGCAACAAAATAAAGTAGCGATGGCTTGTAATGCAAAATATAAAATAAATATCCATGAGTCAATACTGATATAAAAAATAAATAAGGGAGAAGAGTCATCTCCCAAGCAGAAGAATTTCAAATAATTTACATGGATACTGAGCCCAATATGGCTGAGTATGGAAAAGAGGAGTAAAAAAGAGTGATTTTAGAATGAAGAAGCCTGAAAAACAGTACCTCAGCCAGGTGATCAAGATTGACCTCAACATTCATAAGTCAAGTAGATAGTATGCACCCTTGATATAATGTTTGAAAATAGCAGTTTACATATGTGTTCTTCCTCCTCAAAACTCATTAGCCCAGTATAATCATAAGGAAAACATCAAGTCTTAATTGAGGGAAATTATGAAATTATTCCTCAAAACTTTCTTTTTAACATTTTTTAAATTTTTAATGTTTATGGGTACATAGAAGGTGTACATATTTATATGATACAGGAGATATTTTAGTACAGGTGTACAGTAAATAATAATCACATTAGGTTAAATGGGGTGTTCATCATCTCAAGCGTTCATCATTTCTTTGTGTTACAAACATTCCATTTGGACTCAGTTATTCTAAAATGTACAACAAATTACTGCTGACTGTAGTCACCCTGTTGTGCTACCAAATACTATTATATATTATTATTGTATATTATATATTATTATTCGATCTACCTAACTATATTTTTGTACCCATTAACCATCACCATTTTCTACCCCCTCCACCACATACTACATATTTCCCTTTCCAGCCTCTTGTAAACATCATTCTACTCTCTGTCTCTATTAGCTCAATTATTTTAATTCTTCCTCCCACAAATGCGTGAGAACATGCAAAGCTGGTCCTTCTGTGCATAGCTTGTATCACTTAATATGATATAAAGCACAATTTTAAAAAATTAATTAATTAATAAGATAGAATTTACTTAAATTAAAAATATCTGCCCAGTTTCATCTATGTTATTGCAAATTACAGAATCTCATTCCTTTTTAATGGATGAATAGTACTCCATTGTGTATGTGTACCATGTTTCTTTAATCCATTCCTCTGTTGATGGATATTTAGGTTGATACAAAATCTCGGATATTGTGAATAGTGGTGCAATACACAAGGTAATGCAGATATCTCTTCAATATACTAATTTACTTTCTTTGAGTATATACCTAGCAGTGGAATTGCTGGACCATAGGGTAGTTCCATTTTGAGTTTTTAAAGGAATCTCCATGATGTTCTCCATAATGGCTGTACTAATTGACATTCTCACCAACAGTGTACAAGTATTCTCCTTTCTCCACACCATCACCAGCATTTGTTATTGCCTGTCTTTATGACAAAAACCATTTTAACTGGAGTGAGATAGTATCTCATTGTAGTTTTGATTTGCATTTTTTTGATGATCAATCATGTTGAGCACCTGTTTGCCATTTGCATGTCTTCTTTTCAGAAATGCCTATTCAGATCTTTTGCTCATTTAGAAATCAGATTATTAGATTTTTTTCTATTGAGTTCTAACAGTATTTGATTTATATATAAATCGAATAGTATTTTATTTATATATATGAGTGCTCCAGTGTTGGGTCCGTATATATTTATGATTATTACATTCTCTTGCTGAATTGGTCTCTTTGTCATTATATAATAACCTTCTTTTGATCATTTTATAGTTTTATCAAGTAAAATTTATTTTGTCTGATATAAGCATAGGTACTCCTGCTCATTTTTAGTTTCCATTTACATGGAATGTCATCTTCCATCTCTTTATTTTTAATCTATGTGTGTCTTTATAAGTGAAGTGTATTTCTTGTAGGCAACAGATTTTTGTGTCTCATTTTTCTTATCCATTCAGCCACTCAACATGCTTTGCTTGGTGAATTTATTCCATTTACAATCAATGTAATTATTGATAAGTAACAACTTACTCCTGCCATTTTGTTATTTGTTTTCTTGTTGTTTTGTAGTCTTTTTTCTTTCTTTCCTGTCTTCCTATTTGTGAAGTTGCTTTTCTCTGGTGGTATATTTTAATTTCTTGTTTTATATATTTTTTGTATATATTGTAGGTTTTTTGATTTGAGGTTACCTAAGGCTTCGAAATAACATCTCGTAACTCATTATTTTACACTGATGACAACTGAACTCTGATCGCAATAAGAAACAAAAAATTAACAAACCAGCAAAGAGAAAACTGATAAAAATTCTGCACTTTAACTTCATCCCTCCATTTCTAATTTTTTTCTTTTATTATACTGTGTCTTAAAATGTTGTAGTTATTCTGTTTGATAGGTTTGTCTTTGTCTTCCTACTCAAGATACTAGTAGTTTTCACACCAAAATTAAAGTGTGATAATATTCTGTATTTGTGTACTTACTGTTACCAGTGACTTTTATACTTTCAGATAATTTATTATTGCTTATTAACATTGTTTTATTTCAGCTTGAAAAACCCCCTTTAGCATTTCTTGTAGGTCTGGTATTGATGAAATTTCTCAGCTTTTGTTTGTGTGGGAAAGCCTTTATTTTTTTTCCATGTTCGAAGAATATTTTCTCTGGATATACTAATCTATGATAAGTTTTTTTTTTTTTTCTTCAGCACTTTCAAAATGTCATGTCACTCTCTTCTGGACTATAAGGTTTCAACTGAGATGTCTGCTGCCAGATGTGTTGGAGCTCCTTTATATGTTATTTCTATTTTCTTGCTGCTTTTAGGTTCCTTTTTTATTCTTGATCTTTGGGAGTTTGATTAATAAAGGCCTAGAGTAATCTTATTTTGTTTAAATTTGCTTGGTGTTCTATAATCTTCTTGTACTTTAACATTGATATATTCTTCTAAATTTGAAAAGTTCTGTGTTACCTCTTCGAATAAACTTTCTATCCAGATCTCTCTCTACCTTCTTTTTAAGGCCAATAACTCTTAGATTTGCATGTTTGAGGCTATTTTGCAGATCCTATAGGTCGGCTTCATTATTTTTTATTCTTATTTCTTTTGACTCCTCTGACCATGTATGTTTAAATACCCTGTCTTTAACATCACTATTTCTTTCTTCTGCTTGGTCAATTCTGCTATTGAGAGACTCTCATGAATTTATCTGTTTGTTAGTTGAATTTTTCAGCTACAGAATTTTTTTGCTTGCTTATTTTTTATAATTTCTATCTGTTGAATTTACCTGATAATATTCTGAATTATTTCTCCATTATCTTGAATTTCATTGAGCTTTCTCAAAACAACCATCTTTAATTCTCTTTCTTCAATATCACATATCTCTGTCATTCCAAATCTGGTCATTGGTGCCTTATTTAGTTTGTTTCATGAGATAATGTTTTCTTTGTTGGTCTTCATGCTAGTGGATGTATGTCAATGCCTGGGCATTGAAGAGTTAGGAATTTATTCTAATACTTGTCATCTGGGTTTGTTTTTTCCTGTCCTTCTTGAGAAGGCTTTCCAAGTATTCAATAAAAGTTGAGTGTTATGATGTAAGCCTTTAGTCACTGTAGCCATATGCGCATTAGGGGCACTCCAAGCCCAGTCATGCTGTGTTTCCTCTAGACTTGTAGAGATGCTACCTCAGTGGTCTTGGGTAAGATCCAGGAAAACTCATTGGATTATCAGGCAGAGTTTCTTGTTTTCTTCCCCTAACATTCCCTCAAGCAAATGGAGTCTCTCTCTCCAAGCTGAGTTGCCTGGAGCTGGGGCAGGGTGACACATTTCTGTGGATACCACTGCTAAGACTGTGCTGGGTCCCACCTGAAAATAGCACAGTACTATGTCTCACTTAAGATCTGTGGTGACTATCTCCTGGCTACTGCTGATGCTTATTCAAGGCCCAATGGCTCTCTAGTCAGCAGGTGACAAATCCTGCTAGGATTGAGTCTCTCCTTTCAGGGTAATGGGTTCCCTTCTGAACCAGAATGGGCTAGGGGGTAAAGCCTGGAAATGGGGACTTAAGGAGTCTGCTTGGTGCTTTGTTTTACTGTGGCTAAGCTGGTACTCAAGTTGCAAGACAAATTTCTTTTTACTCTTCCCTCTTGTTTTCTCAAGCAGAAGGATTCTCTCCCTATGGCTACAAAGCTGGGACTGTGCTGGTTCCCAGCTGAAGCCAGCACAATACTGGGTCTAGCTCAAGGCCCATGGTAACTGCTGCTTGTCTACTGCTGATATTTATTCAAAGCCCAAGGGCTCTTTAGTCACCAGGAGTTGAATTTTACCAGGACTGAATCTTTCCCTTCAGGGCAATGGGTTCTCTTCTTGAACAAGGTGGATCTAGAAATGTCATCTGGAAGCTATGGCCTGGAATGGGCACTTTAGGACTCTGCTTTGTGCTATATTCTACAGTGGCTTAGCTGACATCCAAGTTGCAAGATAAAATTCTCTTTATTATTTCCTCTCCTCCCAGATCTGTGAGCTACTCTTCCTGGAGTTTGGGAAAGGGTGGTGCAAGCACTCCCTTGGCTGCCCCAGCTGGTGGCTCACTGGACCATATGCACCTAGGTCCACTGGCTCTGAGCCCAGCACAGCAATAATATTTGCCCAGAAATGGCAGTTTTTGTGGCCTAGACTGCCTTTTTTTAGGCAGTCTATGTTTATTTAGGACCCCAGAGTGCTTTAGGCCATGTTGGAGGAGCTAGTTGGAATTTTGGTTCTGAATGCTAGGATGGACAATTCACTTCTGGTTAGGGCTGATTTAAATGCTCCATCCATTGGCACCAACTTAATCCTGCCCTGTTTTGCTTTTCACTATGACAGGACAGCACTAAGTTCCAATGTTAAGTCCCACAGTAACCTTACTCTCCCTCCTACAAACATATTCCTTCTCTGTGCCACACTGTATTGCTGGAAGATGGGGGAGGAGCGGTATTACCAGTTCAAGACTGTCTTTTCTACCCTATTCAGTGCCTCTTTCCTTGATATAATGCTAAAACCATTACTGTGACCAATCATCTGATTTTTAGGTCTTATGAAGCTGCTTTCTTGAGTGAATATTCAATTTTGTGTTCCTGTCAGGGGAATAATCACTGGAGTGTTCTATTTGGCCATCTTGCTCTGCCTCCTCCACAAAACTTTCAAGGTCATCAAAAACAAGGAAACTGGAAAAGTGTCACAGCCAACAACAGCCTAAGGAGATGTGACTTCTAAATGCAATGTGGTATCTAAGACGTGTTCCTGAAGCTAAGGAACATTCTGTCAAAAACTGAGGAAATGTGAATAAACTATACACTTAATTACTAACAAGAAATTGATATCAGTTCACTAATTATAACAAATACACCATAATTATGTAAGAAGCTAAAAATAAGGGAAAATAGAAAAATGGGTGTGAAATATTTGGGAAATCTTTATTATCTACTCAGCTTCTCTATAACTGTAAAACTGCTCAAAGAAATAATGTTTATTTAAAAAAAAAATCTTGGTTCATTTCATGCTCTTGAACTCAAGCAGTAGCCCAATTTTTCTAAGGCAATGTTTCCTAAACTTTGCAGATTACCTAGCTCACCCAGCGGCACTTAATAAAGATAGTTATGCCAAGGTCTCACCTGTGGAGTTTCTGAATCTTGAGGTTTAGTATGGAGTGTGATAATCTGTTTTCAACTAGCACACCTAGTGATTCTCATTAACCCCATTTTGAGAAACACTGCTTCAGAGGGTATTTACACTGAGGGTGAGAAATGCTAATAAATTGGCCCAGCCTCAGACAGCTTTGGAAACTGGGTGTTTCTCCAAGTTGGCTCTCAATTTCTGTTATAGTTTTTTGTAGTTTTTTAATTACATGTTTGAAAAGATGTCCCAGGCTTATCTTACATGTTACATACACCATCCTGAATTTAGTTATTTATCCAAAAATACTTTGTTCTTTATGGTAGGAATTGGTATTTAAGATCACAACCTAGTCTACTATTGGGTTAGTCATTATTTTTAGGCTTCTACAGAGGGCATAGTTAGAAAAACTCAGAGCGAAGATGGCCAAATAGGAACAGCTCCAGTCTGCAGCTCCTAGTGAGACCAATGCAGAAGGCAGGTGATTTCTGCATTTCCAACTGAGGTACCTGATTCATCTCATTGGGACTGGTGAGACAGTGGGTGCAGCCCATGGTGGGCAAGCAGAAGCAGGATGGGGCATTGACTCACCCAGGAAGTGCAATGGGCCAAGGACCTCCCTCCCCTAACTAAGAGAAGCCATGAGGGACCATGCTATCAGACCCAGATACTATGTTTCTCCCATGGTTTTTGCAACTCCCAGACCAGGAGATTCCCTTGTGTTCCTAAACCACCAGGGCCCTGGGTTTCAAGCGCAAAACTTGGTGGCTGTTTGGGCAGACACTGAGCTAGCTGCAGGAGTTTCCCCCCTCCCCGCTTCCCCAGGGGCACCTGGAACCCCAGTGAGATAGAACTGTTCAGTCCCCCGGAAAGGGTGCTGAAGCCAGGGAGCCAAGTGGTCTCATTCAGAGGGTCCCACTCCCATGGAACCCAGCAAGCTAAGAACAACTGGCTTGAAATTCTCGCTGCAAGCCACAGCATTCTGAAGTTGAACTGGGATGATCGAGCTTGGTATGGGGAGGGACATCCACCATAACTGAGGCTTCAGTATGTGGTTATCCCCTCTCAGTGTTAAGGAAGCTGCTGGGAAGTTCAGACTAGGCAGAACTCACCACAATGTGGCAAATGATTCCCTATTTAATACATGATATGGGAAAACTGGCTAGCCATATGCAGAAAACTAAAACTGGACCCCTTCCTTGCACGTTATACGAAAATTAACTCAAGATGGATTAAAGACTTAAGCGTAAAACCTGAAACCATAAAAACCCTAGAAGAAAACCTAGGCAATACCATTCAGGGCATAAGCATGAGCAAAGACTTCATGACAAAAACACCAAAAGCAATTGCAACAAAAGCCAAAATTGACAAATGGGATCTAATTCAACTAAAGAGCTTCTGCACAGAAAATAATCATCAGAGTGAACAGACAACCTATACAATGGGAGAAAATGTTTGCAATCTATCCATCTGACAAAGGGCCAGAATCTACAAGGAACTTAAACAAATTTACAAGAAAAAAAACAACCCCATCAAAAAAATGGGAGAAGGATAGGAACAGACACTTCTCAAAAGAAGATATTTATGAGGCCAACAAATTCATGAAAAAAAACACATCATCACTGGTTACTAGAGAAATGCAAATCAAAACCACAATGAGATACCATCTCATACCAGTTAGAATGGTGATCATTGAAAAGTCAGGAAACAACAAATGCTGGAGAGGATGTGGAGAAATAGGAACACTTTTACACTGTTGGTGGGAGTTTAAATTAGTTTACCCATTGTGGAAGGCACACCTACACCATGGAATACTATGCAGCCATAAAAAAGAATGAGTTAATGTCCTTTGCTGGGACATGGGTGAAGCTGGAAACCATCATCCTTAGCAAACTAACACAGGAACAGAAAACCAAATGCCTCATGTTCTCATTCATAAGTGGGAGCTGAACAATGAGAACACATGGACACAGGGAGGAAATAATCACACACTGGGACCTGTCAAGGGGTGGGGGGTAAGCATTAGGAGAAATATCTAATGCATGTGGGGCTTAAAACCTAGATGATGGGTTGATACATGCAGAAAAATAAATAATAAAAAATAATAAAATAAATTAAACTGGAAAAAAAGGAAAACTCAGAGCATCTTTATATAAAATCAATATATTGATTATGGATATTTTATATTAAAATTCAGTACTATGCACAGTAATTATAAAGACAGTCAGCATAATATAGCAACTAAGTAGACAGTTATAATAGAAGATGTTAACACTCTTAATCCAAAGCTAAAATTACTATTCTGAAAAGTTTTCCTGTAAAAAAAGCAAATTTTATGTTATATACTATACAGGAATACCATGTACTTGGGAGATTGAATCAGAAGGGCTAATATTGAGATATATTTTAGTAAAAATTATTTAATTTTTCAAAATAAGAAAAAAGAGGGGAGGTCTGGGCTCTGTTCAGCAAAGCAGCTGTGGCCAGACTGCTTCTCTAGATTCTTCCTCACTGGGCAGCACATCTCCCAAGGAAAGGTAACAGCCCCAGTCTGGGGCTTACAGACAAACCCCCCTTCTTCCTGGGACAGAACACCTGGGGGAAGGGGCAGCTGTGGGCACCAATTCAGCAGATTTAATCATTCCTCCGTGCCGGCTCTGAAGAGAGCAGCAGATCCTGACAAGCAGGATTTTCCCAGCACAGCAAGCTAGCTCTGTTACGGGACTGACTGCCTCCTCAAGTAGGTCCCTGACCTCTGAGCCTCCTGACTGGGAAAACTTCCCAACAGGGATCAAAAGAAACTATATAGGAGAGCTCTGGCTGGCATCAGGCCAGTGCCCCTCTGGGATGAAACTTCCAGAGGAATGAGCAGGCAGCAATCTTTGCTGTTCTTCAGCCTCCACAGGTGATACTCAAGGGAACAGGGTCTGGACTGGACCTCAAGCAAACTGCAGCAGACCGGCAGAAGAGGAGCCTGACAAGTATAAGGAAAACTAACAAACAAAAACCAATAACATCAATATCAACATCAACAGAAAGGATGCCCACACAATAACCCCATTCAGAGGTCATTGGCATCAAAGATCAAAGGTAGATAAATCCATGAAGATGAGGGAAAACCAGCACAAAAATGCTGAAAATTCCAAAATCCAGAAGGCCTCTTTTCCTCCAAATGATCGCAACTCCTCTCCAGCAAGGGAACAAAACTGGATGGAGAATGAGTTGGATGAATTGACAGAAGTAGGCTTCAGAAAGTGGGTAATAGTAAACTCCTCTGAGCTAAAGGAACATGTTCTAACCCAATGCAAGGAAGATAAGAAACTTGATAAAAGATTGGTATATATGCAAGGATTATAAATCATTATACTATAAAGACACATGCACACAGATGTTTTATTTGCAGCACTATCTACAATAGCAAAGACTTGGAACCAACCCAAATGCCCGTCAATGAACACTGGATAAAGAAAATGTGGCACATGCACACCATGGAATACTATATACATCCATAAAAAAAGAATGAATTCATGTTCTTGCAGGGACATGGATGAAGCTGGAAGCTATCATTCTCAGCAAACTAACACAGGAACGGAAAATCAAACACTGCATGTTCTCACTCATAAGTGGGAGTTGAACAAAGAGAACACATGGACACAGATAGGGGAACATCACACACTGGGGCCTGTTGGGGATGGGGGGGCTACGGGAGGGAGAGCATTAGGACAAATACCTAGTTCGAGTGGTGCTTAAAACCTAGATGATGGGTTGATAGGTGCAGTAATCCACCATGGCACATGTATGCCTATGTAAAAAACCTGCACATTCTGCACATGTATCCCAGAACTTAAACTAAAATAAAAAATAATTGTTAAAAAAGAAGTATATTTCCACTGAATCACCTAACATTTACTCTACCTAAGCCACTATGCTGCACTGTGCAAAAAAGACTCAGATGGATCTGATATTTTTTACACACCAAGCATTTAAATTCTAGTAAAAATAAAAACAAACACACACACAAGACAAAATAAAAAAAAAAAAGCATTTGGGCATTTAGTCAAAAAACAAAGTGATTCACATATAAAAGAAAATCAGATTAGTGCTACGGTTTATAATAGCAATACTTTATATCAGAAAATACTGAAGTAACATTTTTAAGAGACTCAGAAAAATGTACATTATAGATTTTTTATATAACTTAATCTTCAAGTATAAAGATAGTAAACAACTTATTATTAACATGAAAAATATATTTTTTTCTATGAACACCTCTTGAGGAATGTACTAGAGAATGAACTTGACACTTAAATATCTGAGAAGGCATCAGCTTAGTGACTGTTGGTGAACAATATATACATATAGTTATATATATATAATATATTTATAATATATATTTTCCTTTCATTTATTTTGAGTTTATTGGATAACAATTAAAGGACACTAAGCTGAAAATACTTTATTTTTTAAAATCTAACTTCAGGGGTACATGTGCAGGTCTGTTATATGGCTAAACTTGCGTTATGGGGTTTGTTATACAGATTATTTCATCACTTAGGTATTTAGCCTAGTACCCATTAATTATCTTTCCTAATCCTTTCCCACCTCCTACCCTCCACCCTCCAATAGTCCCCAATGTGTTTTGTTGCCCTCTATGTGTCCATGTGTTCTCATAATTTAGCTTCTACCTATAAGTGAGAACATGTAGTATTTGGTTTTCTGTTCCTGTGTTTGTTTAGTAAGGATAACAGCATTTACGTTTATTTCATGCCTTTGCTGTTGGGAATAGCAATGAACATATACGTGCATGTGTCTTTATCATAGAATGTTTTAGATTCCTAACAATAGATTGTTGTTAAATATATGTATGTATATATATATACATATATATGCTACTAATTTTTGTATATGTTAATTAACTTTACTGAATTTGTTTATTAGTAGTAAGAGGTTTTTGATGGCATCTTTAGGGCTTTATAAAGTAAGACCATGTTGTCTCTACAAAAAGATAATTTGATTTGTTTCCAGTATAAATGCCCTGTTTATTTTTTTCTCTTGTCTTATTGCTCTGACCAGGAATTCCAGTATACATTAAGTAAAAGTGGAAAAAGCAGACATTCTTGTCTTGTTTCTATTCTTAGAGAAAAAGGTTTCAATTATTCCTCAGTAACCATTACATTAGCTGTCACTTTGTCATATATGGCCTTTATCATTTTGAGGTATGATTCTCATATTTTCAGTTTGTTGAAGATTTTATATCATAAGGGGATGGTGAATTTTATCAAATGCACTTTTAGCATTTATTAGAATTATTATGTTTTTGGTTTGGTTCTCTTATTGTGTGGCATTTATTGATTTGCATATGTTGAACCATCCTTACATCATTGGGATGAATACCACTTGATCATAGTGAATCATCCTTTTAATGTGGTGTTTGACTTGGTTTGGTAGTATTTTAATTAGGATATTTACATCTATATTCATCAGTGATAGATATTGACCTGTACTTTTGTTTTATTTGTTGTTGCTGTATCTATGCCTAGTTTTAGTATCGGAATAATGGTGGCCTGAGAAAAAGTTTGAAAGTATTCAAACTTTAATTTTTTGGAAAAGTTTCAGTAGAATTGGTGTTAATTCTTCTTTAAACATTTGGTAGAATTCAGCAGTAAAGCAATTATGCCCTGGCATTTCCTTTGATGGGAGCCTTATAATTACAACTTTGATATTGTTACTTATTATTGGTTTGTTGAGGTTTTCTATTTCTTCATGATGTAATTTTGGTAGATTGTAGGTATCCAGGAGTTTACATATTTCTTCTAGTTTTCTAATTTGTTGGTGTGTAGTTTTTAATAATAGTCTGTAATAATCTTGATGTATTTTTGTGGTCTCTATTGTATGTCTCCTTTTTTATTTCTGATTTTATTTATATGGATCTTCTCTCTTTTTCTCTTAGCCCAGTTAAGGTTTGGTCAATTTTATGTTTTTAAGAAACAAACTCTTCATTTTGTCAACATTTTGTACTTTTTTCCTCAATTTTATTTATGCCCAATATTTATTATTATTTTCTTTCTATGAATTGTAGGTTTGTTCTTACTCTGCTTGTTTCTTGAGGTGCATCATTAAGTTGTTAATTTGAAGTATTTCTACATTTTTGGTGTTGGTGTTTACTGCTCTAAACTTTTCTCTTAGTACTGTTTTTGTTGTACCCTGTAGATGTCTGTATGTTTTATTTGCATTTTTATTTGTTTCAGTGAATTTTTAAATTTTTTTCTTATTTTTTTTCTTTTACTCGTTGACCTTTAGGAACATGTTGTTTGATTTCTATATGTTTGTGTAGTTTCCAAAGCTTATTTATTCCTAATTTGATTCCATTGTGGTCAGAAAATATATATAATTTATACTTTTTCATATTTGTTCAACATGTTTTGTGTCCTAACATAAGGTCTACTCTGGAGGATGCTCCATGTGCTGATAAGAATATGTATTCTGCAGCATTTAGGTGAAATATTCTGTAAATCTCAGCAAGGTGTTTTTTCTTGTCTAGAATATAGTTTAACTGTGATTTTTAAAAATTTTCTGTCTAGATTATCTGTCCATTACTGAGAATGAGCTGTTGAAGACATCTACCATTGCTGTACTCTATCTCTTCCTTTAGATATATCAACATTTGCTCTACATACTTGGGTACTCTGGTGTTGAGTGCAAGGCCAATTAATATTGTTATATCTGCTTTCTAAATTTCCCTTTTTATTATTATATAATGACTTTTTATTACTTTTCACAGCCTTTGACTTTTAGTATATTTTATCTGATGCAAATAAAGCTCCTCCTGCTCTTTTTTGGTTTCCATTTGCATGAAATATCTTTCTTGATTCCTTTATTTTCAGTCTATGTATGTCTTTATAGGCGAGTCGGGATTCTTTAGGCAGCATACAGTTGAGTCTTTATTATATCCTTTCAGCCACTTTATGAATTTTATTTATTTATTTATCCAACTTTTAATCTTAAGTTCAAGGGCACATGTGCAGGATGTGAAGGTTTGTTGCATAGTAAACAGATGCCATGGTGGTTTGCCTCACAGATTATCTCATCACCCAAGTATTAAATCCAGCATCCATCAGCTATTTTTCTTGATACTCCCCTCCCCCCACTCTCCATCCTCCGATGGGTCCCAGTGTGTATTTTTTCCCCCTTGTGTTCATGTGTTCTCAACATTCAGCTCTCACTCATAAGTGAGAATATATGATATTTGGTTTTCTGTTTGTGCCTTAGTTTCCTAAGGATAATGGCCTCAAGCTCTATTGGTGTTCCTGCAAAGCACATAAACTCATTTTTTTCTATGGCTGCATAATTTTCCATGGTAACAATCAGTGGTGTTGAGCTTTGTTTTATATGTTTCTTGGCCACGTGAATTTTTTTTGAGACATATCTGTTCATGTCCATTGTTCACTTTTTAATAGGGTTGTTTTATTTATTGTAAATTTAAGTTTCTTATAGATGCTAGATATTAGACATTTGTCAGATGAGTAGATTGCAGAAATTTTCTCCTATTCTGTAGGTCTGCTTACTCTGTTGATAGTTTCTTTTGCTGCACAGAAGCTCTTTAGTTTAATCATATCCCATTTGTCAATGTTTGCTTTTGATGAAATTGCTTTAGATGTCTTTGTCATAAAATCTTTGCCCATGCCTATGTTCTGAATGGTATTGCCTCTGTTTTCTTCTAGGGTTTTTATAGTTTTGGGTTTTATATTTAAATCTTTAATCCATCTTGAGGCAGCTCTTTTATAAGTTTTTTTTATTTTTTTGTTTTGTTTTGTTTTGTTTTGTTTTGACGGAGTCTCACTCTGTCACCCAGGCTGGAGTGCAGTGGCGGGATCTTGGCTCACTGCAAGCTCCACCTCCTGGGTTCACGCCATTCTCCTGCTTCAGCCTCCCAAGTAGCTGGGACTACAGGCACCTGCCACCACGCCTGGCTAATTTTTTCTATTTTTAGTAGAGATGGGGTTTCACCATGATAGCCAGGATGGTCTTGATCTCCTGACCTCATGATCCACCCCCCTTGGCCTCCCAAAGTGTTGGGATTACAGGCGTGAGCCACCGTGCCTGGCCAGTTCTTGTATAAGTTTTAAGTAACAGGTCCTGTTTCAATTTTCTGCATATGGCTATATAGTTTTCCCAGCACCATTTATTAAATAGGGTATCCTTTCCTCATTGCTTGTTTTTATCAGATTTGTTGAAGATCAGATGTTTATAGGTATGCAGACTTAAATCTCAGTTCTCTATTCTGTTCCAGTGGTCTATTTGTTTGTTCTTGTACCAGTGCCATGCTGTTTTGGTTACTGTAGCTGTTTAGTATAGTTTGAAATCAGGTATCAACAAAGTCATGCCTCCAGCTTTGTTCTTTTTGTTTAGAATTGCCTTGGCAATTTAGGCTCTTTTTTTCCCATATAAATTTTAAAATAGGTTTTGCTAATTCTGTGAAGAATGTCGATGGATGTTTACTGGGAATAGCACCAAATCTGTAAATGGGTAGTATGGCCATTGTAACAATATTGCATACTTTTATCCATGAATATGAAATGCTGTCCTATTTGTTTTTGTCATCCCTGATTGCATTCAGCAGTGGTTTGTAGTTCTCCTTGAAGAGATCCTTCACTTCCCTTGTTAGCAGTATTTCTAGGTATTTTATTCTTATTGTGGCAATTGTGAATGGGACTTTATCTTCATTTGGCTCTTAGTTTGCCTGTTGTTGATGTATAGAAATGCTAGTGATTTTTGCATATTGATTTTGAATCCTGAGACTCTGCTGAAGTTGCTTATCAGCTTAAGAAGCTTTTGGGCTGAGACAGTGGGGTTTCTAAATACAGGATTATGTCATCTGCAACAAAGATTGTTTGACTTCCTTTCTTCCTACTTGGATACCCTTTATTTCTTTCTCTTGCCTCATTTCCCTGGCCAGAAATTTTACTACTAAGTTGAATAGAAGTGGTTAGAGAGGGCAACTTTGTCTTGTGCCAGTTTTCAAGGAGAATTCTTCCAGCTTTTGTCCATTCAGTATGATATTGGCTGTGGGTTTGTTATCTATAGATATTATTATTTAGATTTATGTCCCTTCAATATCTAGTTTATTAAAAGTTTTTAACCTAAAGTGGTGTTGAATTTTGTCAAAGGCCTTTTCTGCGTCTATTGAGATAATCATGTGGTTTTTGTCTTTAGTTCTGTTTATGTGATGAATCATATGTATTGATTTGTGGATATCGAACCAATCTTGCATCCCAGGGATGAAACCTACTTGATCATGGTAAATAAATTTTTTGATGTGCTGCTGAATTAGGTTTGCCCGTATTTTTTTTTATAATTTTTGCATTGATGTTAATAAAGGATATTGGCCTGAAATTTTCTTTTATTGTATCTCTGCTAGGTTTTAGTATCAGGGTAATGTTAGCCTCATAGAATGAGTTAGGGAGGAGTACCTCCTTTTCAATTTTTTGAAATAGTTTCAGTAGAAATGGTACTAGCTCTTCTTTGTATCTCTGGTGGAATTCAGCTGTGAATCTGTCTAGTCCTTGGCTTTATTTGGTTGGCAGGGTATTTATTGCTGACAATTTGAGAACTCATTATTGGTCTATTCAGGGATTCATTTTCTTCCTGGTTCAGTCTTGGGAGAGTGTATGTATCCAGGAATTTATTCATTTATTTTAGATTTTCTGGTTTATGTGCATAAAGTTGTTTATAGTATTCTCTGATGGTTGTTTGTATTTCTGTTGTGTCAGTTGTAATATATCCCATATTATTTCTGATTTTGTTTACTTGAATTTTCTCTCCTTTTCTGTATTATCTTAAAAATCCCTGAGTTTTCTTAAAATGGCTATTTTTGAATTCTTAGAGGTCACAAATTGTCATCTCATTAGGGTCAATCACTGGTTTCTTGCTTTATCCATTTGGGGAGGTCATGATTCTCTGTTTGCTGTTGTTTGTTTTGAATATACATCTATGCCTTTGCATTGGAAAATTATTTATTCCAATCTTCTGCTTGGCTTGTTTTGCTTTTTGGTATGTTTGCTTAAAAGTTCTTTGTAATAAACCTTTTGAATGTATTTTTCTTCCACTAGGTAGGTGCCACCTTTTTTGCCAAAGATGGCACCTTAAAGCTCAGGTTTGCTTCAGCTCTAGCAAACTTTGAAGTGTTGCCTGTCTCAGGTAGGGCATCTCCCAAAACAGCCAAGACACAGGGCAGAGTTTCCTGGTCTGGGAATCTTAGTCCTTCTCCACCATCACCCCCTGCTTTGTCTCTGGCTGTCATCAGAATTTTATCTTCCTTCATGCCCTCGTGCTGCTTCCCATGGTTTGAATAGGAGCAGGTCTTTTTTTTTTTTTTTTAGGAAATCCAAAATGTTGGGAAAGTTGGTGTCCACTTTGATCTCACTTTTTTCAGTGTATTGACCATGAGTTTGGGGAAAATTGTATTCATGCTTGGTGCCTAGGAGATTGAAGAAAGGCTCTCATGGATATAAAAGTCCAATTCTCTTAAGATTTGCATAGAGTATTCTCACTTCTTTGTGTCCCCAGGAACTGTCTCATCTTTATTTCAGTTCTGGGATATTGCTGGTGATAATCTTGGCACTGTATATTTGGTTTTGGTTTTCTGTAGGGAGTGGAGTGAAGCTAAAGAAAAAGAGTGAATTCCATATGATTTCATTTATATAAAATTCTAGAATATGCAAACCAAGGTATTATGATAGAATGCAGATTGATCATTGTTTTCAGTGACACCTCAGAAGCCCAGTGTAGTAGACCCAATGAAAGTTTAAATTTATTCTTCTGGAATTACCAACCAGTTCATGGGGCCTGAATTCTTTTTTAGAAATATCAGGTAATAAGGGAAATTTATATTCTTAATGAAAATTCAGAACAGTGGTGCATTTCACAGAAATATGTTCCTTACCTCACTTTGAAGATCTATTCAATCCCATCCGAAAGTCCAGTTTTTAATAGGACCTTGTGCCTTTCAAATGCACCACCAGAGAGTGAACATTTTCTTCTATTGATGCAGATATTGCTTTTATTTTTTTTTAATTTCCAGGTTCAAGTGAAATACGTTATAATTTTTATTTACTCCTACCAAAATAACTCCATGAAGTGACTGGTACATTCATCAATGTCATCATCAAGACCAAAAAATTACCTCATAAAATAATGCCATGTGTTCTTATTTATAATTGGGAGCTAAACAACGGATAAACATGGATACAAAGATAGAAAGAATAGACACTGGAGACTCTGAAAAAGGAGAGCGTGAGAGGAGGGTGAAGATTGATAAATTATCTATTCAGTATAGTGTTTACTATTTGGGTGCTGCATACACTAGAAGCCTAAAATTCATCATTATGCAATACAGCCATTTAACAAACCTGCACATGTACCACTGAATCTAAAAATAAAGGAAAATAAATACCTGAATCAAAAATAAAAATTAAAATGCATCAATACCTTCAAATTGACTATTTTGTTAAAGAAAATTTTACCCTTATATATGCCTATTTAAAGTTTTTATACAGATAATTATCCTGAAAATATTTCCTAGACTTTACAGACATGCTATACCCGTATAAGTACATCTCAAAATGGAGATGCCATAACATTCAAAATATTTTTTAAAATATTTACAGACATTCAAAATTAATGAAAACATATGATACCTTCCAGCAGCCAATGCCCTAACAGGTCATTTTAATTAAGAATGTGTACATTTATCTTAAAGGGGATGTTATGCTTTAATAAATCATAATTTGTATGAACTATTATTCATTATAAATGACATCTAAAAGAAATGTATTATAACTTATAGTCAGAGCAAGAACCCCATATATTTGCAGCATTGTGTTTAAATGTTTTCTACACGACAGGTTCTCTGTATAAAATGGAATTCTGACACCTTAACAGGAGCTTACTTCTGTGTGGTATGACTTCAGTCTAATTTTTCTTTTTTTTTATCTTTTTATTATACTTTAAGTTTCAGGGTACATGTGCACAACGTGCAGGTTACATATGTATACATGTACCATGTTGGTGTGCATTAACTCATCATTTAATATTAGGTATATCTCCTAATGCTATCCCTCCCCGCTCCCCCAACCCCACAACAGGCCCCAGTGTGTGATGTTGCCCTTCCTGTGTCCATGTGTTCTGATTGTTCAATTCTCACCTATGAGTGAGAACATGCGGTTTGGTTTTTTGTCCTTGTGATAGTTTGCTCAGAATGATGGTTTCCAGCTTCATCCATGTCCCTACAAAGGACATGAACTCATCATTTTTTATGGCTGCATAGTATTCCATGGTGTATATGTGCCACATTTTCTTAATTCAGTCTATCATTGTTGGACATTTGGGTTGGTTTCAAGTCTTTGCTATTGTGAATAGTGCCTCAATAAACATACATGTGCATGTGTCTTTATAGCAGCATGACTTATAATCCTTTGGGTATATACCCAGTAATGGGATTGCTGGGTCAAATGGTATTTCTAGTTCTAGATCCCTAAGGAATCCCCACACTGACTTCCACAATGGCTGAACCAGTTTACAGTCCCACCAACAGCGTAAAAGTGTTCCTATTTCTCCACATCCTCTCCAGCACCTGCTGTTTCCTGATTTTTTAATGATCATCATTCTAACTGGTGGGAGATGGTATCTCATTGTGGTTTTGATTTGCATTTCTCTGATGGTCAGTGATGATGAACATTTTTTCATGTGTCTTTTGGCTGCATAAATGTCTTCTTTTGAGAAGTGTCTGTTCATATCCTTCACCCACTTGTTGATGGGGTTGTTTGTTTTTGTCTTGTAAATCTGTTTGAGTTCTTTATAGATTCTGGATATTAGCCCTTTGTCAGATGAGTAGATTGTAAAAATTTTCTCCCATTCTGTAGGTTGCCTGTTCACTCTGATGGTAGTTTCTTTTGCTATGCAGAAGCTCTTTAGTTTAATTAGATCCCATTTGTCAATTTTGGCTTTTGCTGCCATTGCTTTTGGTGTTTTAGACATGAAGTCCTTGCCCATGCCTATGTCCCGAATGGTATTGCCTAGGTTTTCTTATAGGGTTTTTATGGATTTAGGTGTAACATTTAAGTCTTTAATCCATCTTGAATTAATTTTTGTATAAGGTGTAAGGAAGGGATCCAGTTTCAGCTTTCTACATATGGCTAGCCAGTTTTCCCAGCACCATTTATTAAATAGAGAATCCTTTCCCCATTTCTTGTTTTTGTCAGGTTTGTCAAAGATCAGATAGTTGTAGATCTGCGGCATTATTTCTGAGGGCTCTGTTCTGTTCCATTTGTCTATATCTCTGTTTTGGTTCCAGTACCATGTTGTTTTGGTTACTGTAGCCTTGTAGTATAATTTGAAGTCAGGTAGCGTGATGCCTCCAGCTTTGTTCTTTTGGCTTAGGATTGACTTGGCGATGCAGGCTCTTTTTTGGTTCCATATCAACTTTAAAGTAGTTTTTTCCAATTCTGTGAAGAAAGTCATTGGTAGCTTGATGGGGATGGCATTGAATCTATAAATTACCTTGGGCAGTATGGCCATTTTCACAATATGATTCTTCCTACCCATGAGCATGGAATGTTCATCCAATTGTTTGTATCCTCTTTTATTTCACTGAGCAGTGGTTCATAGTTCTCCTTGAAGAGGTCCTTCACATCCCTTGTAAGTTGGATTCCTAGGTATTTTATTCTCTTTGAAGCAATTGTGAATGGGAATTCACTCATGATTTGCCTCTCTGTTTGTCTGTTATTAGTGTATAAGAATGCTTGTGATTTTTGCACACTGATTTTGTATCCTGAGACTTTGCTGAAGTTGCTTATCGGCTTAAGGAGATTTTGGGCTGAGACGATGGGGTTTTCTACATATACAATCATGTCATTTGCAAACAGGGACAATTTGACTTCCTCTTTTCCTAATTGAATACTCTTTATTTCCTTCTCTTGCCTGGTTGACCTGGCCAGAACTTCCAACAACATGTTGAATAAGAATGGTGAGAGAGAGCATCCCTGTCTTGTGCCAGTTTTCAAAGGGAATGCCTCCAGTTTTTGCCCATTCAGTATGATATTGGCTGTGTGTTTCTCATAGATAGCTCTTAATATTTTGAGATACGTCCCATCAATACCTAATTTATTGAGAGTTTTTAGCATGAAGTGTTGTTGAATTTTGTCAAAGGACTTTTCTGCATCTATTGAGATAGTCATGTGGTTTTTGTTGTTGGTTCTGTTTATATACTGGATTACATTTATTGATTTGCATATGTTGAACCAGCCTTGCATCCCAGGGATGAAGCCCACTTGATCATGGTGGATAAGCTTTTTGATGTGCTGCTGGATTCAGTTTGCAAGAATTTAGTGAGGATTTTTGCACTGATGTTCATCAGAGATACAGGTCTAAAATTCTCTCTCTCTTTTTTTTTTGTTGTGTCTCTGCCAGGCTTTGGTATCAGGATGATGCTGGCCTCATAAAATGAGTTAGGGAGGATTCCCTCTTTTTCTATTGATTGGAATAGTTTCAGAAGGAATGATACCAGCTCCTCCTTGTACCTCTGGTAGAATTTGGCTGTGAATCTGTCTGGTCTTGGACATTTTTTGGGAATTTGTCAATTTCTTCTAGATGTTCTAGTTTATTTGCGTAGACATGTTTGTAGTATTCTGTGATGGTAGTTTGTATTTCTGTGGGATCGGTGGTGATATCCCCTTTATCATTTTTTGTTGCATCTATTTGATTCTTCTCTCTTTTCTTCTTTATTAGTCTTGCTGGCTGTCTATCAATTTTGTTGAGCTTTTCAAAAATCCGGCTCCTGGATTCATTGATTTTTTGAAGGGTTTTTGCATCTCTATCTCCTTCAGTTCTGCTCTGATCTTAGTTATTTCTTGCCTTCTGCTAGCTTTTGAATGTGTTTGCTCCTTCTTCTCTAGTTCTTTTAATTGTGATTTTAGGGTGTCAATTTTAGATCTTTCCTGCTTTCTCTTGTGGGCATTTAGTGCTATAAATTTCCCTCTACACACTGCTTTAAATGTGTCCTAGAGATTCTGGTATGTTGTGTCTTTGTTCTCATTGGTTTCAAAGAACATCTTTATTTCCACCTTCATTTTGTTATGTACCCAGTAGTCATTCAGAAACAGGTTTTTAAGTTTCCATGTAGTTGAGCAGTTTTGAGTGAGTTTCTTAATCCTGAGTTCTAGTTTGATTGCACTGTGGTCTGAGAGACAGTTTGTTATAATTTCTGGTCCTCTACATTTGCCGAGGAGTGCTTTGCTTCCAATTATGTGGTCAATTTTGGAATAGGTGTGGTGTGGTGCTGAGAAGAATGTATATTCTGTTGATTTGGGGTGGAGAGTTCTGTAGATGTCTATTAGGTCCACTTGGTGCAGAGCTGAGTTCAATTCCTGGCTATCCTTGTTAACTTTCTGTCTCATTGATCTGTCTAATTTTGACAGTGGGGTGTTAAAATCTCCCATTATTATTGTGTGGGAGTCTAAGTCTCTTTCTAGGTCTCTAAGGACTTGCTTTATGAATCTGGGTGCTTCTGTATTGGGTGCATATATATTTAGGATAGTTAGCTCTTCTTGTTGAATTGATCCCTTTACCATTATGGAATGGCCTTCTTTGTCTCCTTTGATCTTTGTTTGTTTAAAGTCTGTTTTATCAGAGACTAGGATTGCAACACCTGCCTTTTGTTGTTTTCCATTTGCTTGGTAGATCTTCCTCCATCTCTTTATTTTGAGCCTATGTGTGTCTCTGTACGTGAGATGGGTTTCCTGAATATAGCACACAGATGGGTCTTAACTCCTTATCCAGTTTGCCAGTCTGTGTCTTTTAATTGGAGCACTTAGCCCATTTACATTTAAGGTTAATATTGTTATGTGTGAATTTGATCATGTCATTATGATGTTAGCTGGTTATTTTGCTCATTAGTTGATACAGTTTCTTCCTAGCCTTGATGTTCTTTACATTTTGGCATGTTTTTGCAGTGGCTGGTATCGGTTGTTCCTTTCCATGTTTAGTGCTTCTTTCAGGAGCTCTTTTAGGGCAGGCCTGGTGGTGACAAAATCTCTCAGCATTTGCTTGTCTGTAAAGGATTTTATTTCTCCTTCACTTATGAAGCTTAGTTTGGCTGGATATGAATTTCTGGGTTGAAAATTCTTTTCTTTAAGAATGTTGAATATTGGCCCCCACTCTCTTCTGGCTTGTAGAGTTTCTGCCGAGAGATCCGCTGTTAGTCTGATGGGCTTCCCTTTGTGGGTAACCCGACCTTTCTCTCTGGCTGCCCTTAACATTTTTTCCTTCATTTCAACTTTGGTGAATCTGACAATTATGTGTCTTGTAGTTGCTCTTCTCGAGGAGTATCTTTGTGGTGTTCTCTGTATTTCCTGAATGTGAATGTTGGCCTGCCTTGCTAGATTGGGGAAGTTCTCCTGGATAATATCCTGCGGAGTGTTTTCCAACTTAGTTCCATTCTCTCTGTCACTTTCAGGTACACCAATCAGACGTAGATTTGGTCTTTTCACATAGTCCCATATTTCTTGGAGGCTTTGTTCATTTCTTTTTATTCTCTTTTCTCTAAACTTCTCTTCTTGCTTCATTTCATTCATTTGATATTCCGTCAATGATACCCTTTCTTCCAGTTGATCAAATCGGCTACTCAGGCTTGTGCATTCATCAAGATCTCGTGCCATGGTTTTCAGCTCCACCAGGTCCTTTAAGGACTTCTCTACCTTGGTTATTCTAGTTAGCCATTCATCTAATCTTTTTTCAAAGTTTTTTAACTTCTTTTCCATGGGTTCGAACTTCCTCCTTTAGCTCAGAGAAGTTTGATCATCTGAAGCCTTCTTCTCTCAACTCATCAAAGTCATTATCCATCCAGCTTTGTTCCATTGCTGGTGAGGAGCTGTGTTCCTTTGGAGGAGGAGAGGTGCTCTGATTTTTAGAATTTTCAGTTTTTCTGCTCTGTTGTTTTCCCATCTTTGCAGTTTTATCTGCCTTTGGTCTTTGATGATGGTGATGTACAGATGGGGTTTTGGTGTGGATGTCCTTTCTGTTTGTTAGTGTTCCTTTTAACAGTCAGGAACCTCAGCTGCAGGTCTTTTGGAGTTTGCCGGAGGTGCACTCCAGACCCTGTTTGCCTGGGTGTCAGCCACGGAGGCTGCAGAACAGCGAATATTGCTGAACAGCAAATGTTGCTGCCTGATCATTCCTCTGGAAACTTCATCTCAGAGGAGTACCTGGCTGTGTGAGGTATCAGTCTTCCCCTACTGGGGTGTACCTCCCAATTAGGCTACTCGTGTGTCAGGGACCCTCTTGAGGAGGCATTCTGTCCATTCTCAGACTTCCAGCTGTGTGATGGGAGAACCACTACTCTCTTCAAAGCTGTCAGACAGGAATATTTAAGTCTGCAGAGGTTTCTGCTGCCGTTTTTTTGGCTATGCCCTGCCCCCACAGGTGGAGTCTACAGAGGCAGGCAGGCCTCCCTGGGCTGCAGTGGACTCCACCCAGTTCGAGCTTCCTGGCCACTTTGTCTACCTACTGAAGCCTCAGCAATGGCTGGCGCCCCTCCCCCAGGCTCACTGCCACCTTGCAGTTTGATCTCAGACTGCTGTGCTAGCAATGAGCGAGGCTCCATGGGTGTAGAACCCTCTGAGCCAGACACGGGATCTAACCTCCTGGTGTGCCGTTTATTAAGACCATCAGAAAAGCACAGTATTAGGGTGGGACTGACCCAATTTTCCAGGTGCCATCTGTCACCCCTTTCTTTGACTAGGAAAGGGAACTCCCTGACCCCTTGCACTTCCCAAGTGAGGCAGTGCCTCACCCTGCTTCAGCTTGCGCACGGTGCACTGCACCCACTGTCCTGTACCCACTGTCTGGCAGCCCCTAGTGAGATGAACCCAGGACCTCAGATGGAAATGCGGAAATCACCCGTCTTCTGCATCGCTCATGCTGGGAGCTGTAGACCAGAGCTGTTCCTATTCAGTCATCTTGCATTGATTATTCTTTGGAACTCATCCTTTTTTATGGCTGCATAGTATTCCGTGGTGTATATGTGCCACATTTTCTTAATCCAGTCTATCATTGATGGACATTTGGGTTGGTTCCAATTCTTTGTTATTGTGAATAGTGCCACAATAAACATATGTCTGCATGTGTCTTTACAGTAGAATGACTTGTAATCCTTTGGGTATATACCCAGTAATTGGATTGCTGGGTCAAATAGTAATTCTAGTTCTAGATCCTTGAGAAATTGCCACACTGTCTTCCACAATATTTTCACCGATTTACACTCCCACCAACAGTGTAAAAGTGTTCCTATTTCTCCACATCCTCTCCAGAATATGTTGTTTCCTAAGTTTTTAATGACTGCCATTCTAACTGGCGTGAGATGTTATCTCATTGTGGTTTTGATTTGCATTTCTCTGATGACCAGTGATGATCACCATTTTTTTCATGTGTCTGTTGACTGCATAAATGTCTTCTTTAGAGAAGTGTCTTTTCATATCCTTTGCCCACTTTCTGATGTTTTTTTTTCTTGTAAATTTGTTTGAGTTCTTTGTAGATTCTGGATAATAGCCCTTTGTCAGATGGGTAGATTGCAAAAACTTTCTCCCATTCTGTAGGTTGTCTGTTCACTCTGATGGTAGTTCTTTTGCTGTGCAGAAGCTCTTTGGTTTAATTAGATCCCACTTGTCAATTTTGGCTTTTGTTGCCTTTGCTTTTGGTGTTTTAGTCATGAAGTCCTTGCACATGCCTATGTCCTGAATGGTATTGCCTAGATTTTCTTCTAGGGTTTTTATGGTTTTAGGTCTTACATTTAAATCTTTAATCCATCTTAAATTAATTTTTGTATAAGATGTAAGGAAGGGATCCAGTTTCAGCTTTGTACATATGGCTAGCCAGTTTTCCCAACACCATTTATTAAATAGGGAATCCTTTCTCCATTTCTTGTTTTTGTCAGGTTTGTCAAAGATTGGATGGTTGTAGATGTGTGGCATTATTTCTGAGGCCTCTGTTCTGTTCCATTGGTTCTATGTCTCTGTTTTGGTACCAGTACCATGCTCTTTTGGTTATTGTAGCCTTGTAGTATAGTTTTAAGTCAGGTAGCATGATGCCTCCAGCTTTGTTAATTTTGCATAGTATTGCCTTGGCAATGCAGGCTCTTTTATGGTTCCATACAAACTTTAAGGTAGTTTTTTCCAATTCTGTGAAGAAAGTCATTGGTAGCTTGATGGGGATGGCATTGAATCCATAATGGGCAGTATGGCCATTTTCACAATATTAATTCTTCCTATCCATGAGCATGGAATGTTCTTCCATTTATTTGTGTCCTCTTTTATTTCATTGAGCATTGGTTTGTAGTTCTTCTTGAAGAGGTCCTTCACATCCCTTGTAAGTTGGATTCCTAGGTATTTTATTCTCTTTGAAGCAATTGTGAATGGGAGTTCAGTCATGATTTGGCTCTCTGTTTGTCTGTTAATGGTATATAGGAATCCTTGTGATTTTTGCACATTGATTTTGTATCCTGAGACTTTGCTAAAGTTGATTATCAGCTTAAGGAGACTTTGGGCTGAGATGATGGGGTTTTCTAGATATACAATCATGTCATCTGCAAACAGGGACAAAGTGACTTCCTCTTTTCCTAATTGAATACCCTTTATTTCTTTCTCTTGCCTGATAGCCCTGGCCAGACTTTGAACACTATTGTGAATAAGAGTGGTGAGAGAGGGCATCACTGTCTTGTGCCAGTTTTCAAAGGGAATGCTTCAGGCCGGGCACAGTGTCTCACGCCTGTAATCCCAGCACTTTGGGAAGCCGAGGCGGGCGGATTACAAGGTCAGGAGATCGAGACCATCCTGGCTAACATGGTGAAACCCCGTCTCTACTAAAAATACAAAAAATTAGCCAGGCGTGGTGGCAGGTGCCTGTAATCCCATCTACTCGGGAGGATGAGGCAGGAGAATGGCGTGAACCCAGGAGGCGGAGCCTGCAGTGAGCCGAGATCACACCACTGCACTCCAGCGTGGGTGACAGAGTGAGACTCCATCTCAAAAAAAAAAAAAAAAAAAAGGAATTCTTCCAGTTTGTGCCCATTCAGTATGATATTGGCTGTGGGTTTCTCATAAATAGCTCTTCCTATATTGAGATATGTTCCATCAATACTTAGTTTATTGAGAGTTTTTAGCATGAAGCGCTGTTTAATTTTGCGAAAGGCCTTTTTTGCATCTATTGAGGTAATCATTTGTTTTTTGTCATTGGTTCTGTTTATGTGATGGATTACATTTATTGATTTGCGTATGTTGAACCAGGCTTGCATCCCAGGGATGAAGCTGACTTGATCGTGGTGGGTGAGCTTTTTGATGTGCTGCTGGATTCAGTTTGCCAGTATTTTATTGACGATTTTCACGTCAATGTCCATCAAGGATATTGGTCAAAAATTCTCTTTTTTTGTTGTGTCTCTGCCAGGCTTGGGTATCGGGATGATGTTGGCCTCATAAAATGAGTTAGGGAGGATTCCTTCTTTTTCTATTGGTTGGAATAATTCAGAAGAACTGGTACCAGCTCCTCTTTCTACCTGCAGTAGAATTCAGCTGTGAATCCGTCTGGTCCTGGACTTTTTTTGGTTGGTAGGCTATTAATTATTGCCTCAATTTCAGAGCCTGTTATTGGTTTATTCAGAGATTCAACTTCTTCCTGGATTAGTCTTGGGAGGGTGTATTTGTCCAGGAATTTATCCATTTCTTTTAGATTTTCTAGTTTATTTGTGTATAGGTGTTTATAGTATTCTCTGATGGTAGTTTGTATTTCTGTGGGATTGGTGGTGATATCCCCTTTATCATTTTTTGTTGCATCTATTTGATTCTTCTCTTTTTATTAATCTTTCTAGTGGTCTATCAATTTTGTTGATCTTTTCAAAAACCAGCTCCTGGATTCCTTGATTTTTTTATGTTTTTTCTTTTTTTTCTGTCTCTATCTCCTTCAGTTCTGCTCTGATCTTAGTTATTTCTTGCCTTCTGTTAGCTTTTGAATGTGTTTGCTCTTGCTTCTCTAGTTCTTTTAATTGCGATGTTAGGGTATCGATTTTAGATCTTTCCTGCTTTCTCTTGTGGCCATTTAGTGCTATAAATTTCTCTCCACACACTGCTTTAAATGTGTCCCAGAGATTCTGGTATGTTGTGTCTTTGTTCTCATTGGTTTCAAAGAACATCTTTATTCCTGCCTTCATTTCCTTATTTACCCAGTAGTCATTGAGGGGCAGGTTGTTTAGTTTCCATGTAGCTGAGCGGTTTTGAGTGAGTTTCTTAATCCTGAGTTCTAGTTTGATTGCACTGTGGTCTGAGAGGCAGTTTGTTATAATTTCTGTTGTTTTACATTTGCTGAAGTGTGCTTTACTTCCAACTATGTGGTCAATTTTGGAATAAGTGGGATGTGGTGCTAAGAATGCACATTTTGTTGAATTGGGGTGGATTTTTCTGTAGATGTCTATTAGGTCTGCTTGGTGCAGAGCTGAGTTCAATTCCTGGATACCCTTGTTAACCTTCTGTCTTGTTGATCTAATATTGACAGTGGGGTGTTAAAGTCTCCCATTATTATTGTATGATAGTCTAAGTCTCTTTGTAGGTCACTAAGGACTTGCTTTATGAATTTGGGTGTTCTTGTATTGGGTGCATATATATTTAGGATAGTTAGCTCTTCTTGTTGAATTGACTCCTTTACCATTATGTAATGGCCTTCTTTGTCTTTTTTGATCTTTGTTCATTTAAAGTCTGTTTTATCAGAAACTAAGATTGCAACCACTGCATATTTTGCTTTCCATTTGCTTGGTAGATCTTCCTTCATCCCTTTATTTTAAGCCTGTTTACATCTTTGCATGTGAGATGGGTCTCCTGAATACAGCAAACTGATGGGTGTTGATTCTTTATCCAATTTGCCAGTCTGTGTCTTCTAATTGGGGCATTTAGCCCATTTACATTTAAGGTTAATATTGTTATGTGTGAATTTGATCCTGTCATTATGATGTTCACTGGTTATTTTGCCCATTAATTGATGCAGTTTCTTCATAGCATCAATGTTCTTTACAATTTGGCAGTTTTTTGCAGTGGCTGGTACCGGTTGATTCTTTCCATGTTTAGTGCTTCCTTTAGGAGTTCTTGTAAGGCAGGCCTGGTGGTGACAAAATCTCTCAGCATTTGCTTCTCTGTAAATGATTTCATTTCTCCTTCACTTATGAAGCTTAGTTTGGCTGGATATGAAATTCTGTGTTGAAAATTCTTTTTTTTAAGTATGTTGAATATTGGCCCCCACTCTCTTCTGACTTTTAGGGTTTCTGCTGAGAGGTTCACCGTTAGTCTGATGGCTTCCCTTTTGTGGGTAGGTCGACCTATCACTCTGGCTGCCCTTAACACTTTTTCCTTCATTTCAACCTTGGTGAATGTGACAATTATGTTTCTTGGGGTTGCTCTTCTCGAGGAGTATCTTTTTGGTGTTCTCTGTATTTCCTAAATTTGAATGTTGGCCTGCCTTCCTAGGTTAGGGAAGTTCTCCTGGATAATAACCTGAAGAGTGTTTTCCAGCTTGCTTCCATTCTCCCTATCACTTTCAGGTACGCCAATCAAACGTAGATTTTGTCTTTTCACATAGTCCCATATTTCTTGGAGGCTTTGTATCTTTTTACTGTTTTTTTCTGTAAGCTTGTCTTCTCACTTTATTTCATTAATTTGATCTTTAATCACTGATGCCCTTTCTTCTGCTTGATCAAATAGGCTATTGAAGCTTGTGCATGCATCACAATGTTCTCATGCCATTGTTTTCAGCTCCATCAGGTCATTTGAGGTCTTGTCTACACTGTTTATTCTAGTTAGCCATTCGTCTAATCTTTTTTCAAGTTTTTAGCTTCCTTGCAATGGGTTCAAACATCCTCCTTTAGCTCAGAGAAATTTGTTATTACCGACCTTTTGAAGCCTACTTCTGTCAACTCGTCAAAGTCATTCTCCTTCTAGCTTTCCTCCATTGCTGGCAATGGAGCTGTGATCCTTTGGAGAAGAGGCTCTCTGATTTTTAGAATTTTCAGCTTTTCTGCTCTGGTTTCTCCCCATCTTTGGGGTTTTATCTACCTTTGGTCTTTTATGTTGTTGACCTACAGTTGGGGTTTTGGTGTAGATCACCTTTTTGTTGATGTTGATGCTCTTGCTTTCTGTTTGTTAGTTTTCCTTCTAATAGTCAGGTCCCTCAACTGCAGGTCTGTTGGAGTTTGCTGGAGTTCCACTCCAGACCCTGTTTTCCTGGGTATCACCAGTGTAGGCTGCAGAACAGCAAATATTGCTGCCTGATACTTCCTGTGGAAGCTTCAGTCCAGAGTGGCAGCCTCCTATTTGAGGTGTCTGTCGCCCCCTACTGGGAGATATCTCCCAGTTAGGCTGCATGGGCATCAGGGACCCACTTCAGGATGCAATCTGTCCGTTCTCAGAGCTCAAACACTATGCTAGGAGAACCACTGCTCTCTTCAGAGCTGTCAGACAGGGACGTTTAAGTCTGCAGAAGTTGTCTGTTGCTTTTTGTTCAGCTATGCCCTGCCCACAGAAGTAGTCTTGTGGCAGTAAGCCTTGTTGGGCTACCACAGCCCAACTGGGCTCCACCCAGTTTAAGATTCCCAGCCACTTTTTCCTACTCCAGCCTCAGCAATGGCAGATGCCCCTCCCCCAGCCATACTGCCACCTTGCAGACTGCTCCACTAGCAGTGAGCAAGGCTCTATGGGCATGGGACCCACCAAGCCAAGCACGGGAGAGTATCACCTTGTCTGCTGGTTGTTGAGAGCTAGGCAAAAGTGACATATTTGGTCAGGGAGTGTCCCATTTTTCCAGGTTGTCTGTCACAGCTTCCCTTGGCTAGGAAAGAGAAATCCCCCAACCCCTTGTGCTTCCCAGGTCAGGAGATGCCCCACCTCGCTTCAGCTTGCTCTCTGTGGGCTTCGCCCTCTGTCCAACTGGTCCCAGTGAGATGAACTGGGTACCTCAGCTGGAAATGCATAAATCACCTGTCTTCTGCATCAATCACACTGGGAGCTGTAGGCCAGAGCTGTTCCTATCTGGCCATCTTGGAATGTGAGCTCTATTACCTATTTTTTTACTTCCTACATCTTCCTTACCTCCCCACCTGGAAATCATAATTTCTAAATCCTTCTTCATTTTCTAAATATCACAACTGCAGGATAGGTCTAGAGTGTCATATCCTCATCATGTTGAATATTAACAGTTTAGTCTTATTCCCAAATGGAGAAATTTTTAAAATGCAAACATTTATTGCAAATTCTAAGTAGCTGATTTTCTGGTTGTTATTCTTTAGAAGCAAGTATAATGAAAACAAATATTTAAAAAATATTGCAATTGAGTCATCATTAATGTATCCACAAATGTCTGTCATTTAAAATGTATTTATACTAGAGAAACATAAATTCATAAATAATATCAACAGAACATAGTATGAGGATAAAGTGTACTATATCATTCCAATATAATTTAATATCAAACCTGAAATTTTGGTTTACTCCTGAACATACTAAGTTGTAACTTCAGGCTGAAATATAACTTCCACATGCAGTGAGATTAATATTATGGAATGTGAAGGTAAATAAAATACCCACTAAAAGTGCCCTGAGCCCTATCTGTAGCCTTTGTCTTATGCCTTGTGTACTTAGCCCCCAGTCTAGTAAGCTGAAAAATGTTTTTGACTGATTAATCACTAGACTATAACCGAAAAAATATGGGTATAGTCACTAAGCATCAGTTGATACAATTAGTGGAAACCCTTTTTCTCCATGGCTTTCCACCATAAAAACCTGTTTCTCTTTATTTTCATTTAAATTCCAGCTTTTATTTTAGATGGAAAGGGTACATATGCAGGATTGTTACATGGGTATATTGCACTCAGGTAGTGAGCATAGTACTTAGTAGGTAGTTTTTCAAACCCCCCTCCCTCCCCGTTCTAGTAGTCAGCAGTGTCTATTATTTTCATTTTTTTCCATGTGTGCTCAATGTTTAACTCCCATTTATAAGTGAGAACATGTGGTATTTGGATTTCTATTCCTGTGTTAATTTGCTTAAGTTTATGGCCTCCAGATCCATTCACATTGCTGCAAAGGACATGATTTCATTCTTTTTATGGCTGCACAGTATTCCATGGTTTATATGTACCCCCATTTTATTTATCCAGTCCATCATTGATGGGCGCATAGGTTGATTCTATGTTTTTTTTTCTATTGCAAATATGATGGTGATGAATAAATAAGTGCATGTGTCTTTTTGGTATAATTATCTATTTTCCTTTGGGTATATGCCCAACTAATGGGATCACTGGGTCAAAAGGTAACTCTGCTTTAAGTTCTTTGAGAAACCTCCAAACCGCTTTCCACCATGGCTGAGCGAGTTTATATTGCCATCAAGAGTGTACAAACATTCCCTTTTCTTCATAGCCTCACCAGAATCTGTTTTTTTTTCTTTCTGATAATAGCCATTTTGACTGTCGTGAGATGGTATCTCATTGCAGTTTTGATTTGCATTTCTCTGATGATTAGAGATTATTCATTCTCCCGCTCTTCCTTAACTGCTTTTCTCTATTTCATATTTCTTATTCTTCTCCACCTTATCTTGTATGTCAGTAGTTTTCAAACTATGGTTTAGAGCCCATTAGTAAGTCATTGTTGTAAGCAGAATTTTATGATGGTCTCCAAGATTTCTGGACCCTGGTATACACACATCTTTCCCACGCTATTAACAAAAACACTAATTTAAGTACTGCTGTGAAGAAATCTTGCATATATAATTGATGTTCCAAATTAGTTGACCTTTAGATATGGAGATTGCTGGTTTAGCCTGACCTAATTAGGTGAGCTCAACTAGGCTTTGCCTGGTGAAGAGATTCAAATCTAGAGATATTTTCCTGCTGATTTAGAAAGAGAAAATATCCATTGCTTTAGAGAGGGCTATCTGTCAAGGAACAGTGGGTGAGCTCAGGAGCAAATAACAGACACCAGTTAGTTGACAGCTAGCATGAAAACAAAAACCTCAATTCTACAACCACAAGGAACAAAATTCTGCAAACAAAAAAAACCAGTGTACTTGAAAGAGGACTGTGAGCCTCAGATGAGATCATAGCCTTTGCTGATACCTTAATTTTCAGCCTTATGACCCCTTAGCAAAAAGCCCAGCTAAACTATGCCCAGACTTCTGACCTAATGTCATATACCAAATTGTTGTTGGTTTAAGCTACTAAGTTTTGGATGATTTTCTATGTAGTAATAGAAAACGAATGCAAATTTTGGTAACTGAAATTTTGGCTACTGTAATAAAACCTAACAATGTGGGAGTGGTTATGGAAATGGACAGTGACCAGAGGTTAGAATAATTTTGAGAAGCACAGTAGTAGAAGCCTATGAGAGAGTTAAAAATATACCACTCTGTCATATTGACTATTTAACTCAAGGGCACCTGAAAAACAGCAGGAGAAAAAAGATCACTATGACATTAGTGCTGTGTCTTAAAAGCAAAATATGAAATTCTTATGTGAAAGATGTAACAGTTTTATCATCAAGAATGAGAAAGTTGAGACCAAAGTAATTCTGCACAAACTAGCCTTGTTAAACTAATCCTTATCTTCCTAGCTACTTCTCTGTACAATTAGCTTTTCTAAACAATTAACTACCCTAGTTCAAGCCCCTTTGCTTATCACATTTTCACAGTCTACTATATCTTGTTGAATTCAATATATAAGCAGTATATAGGAAACTATTTCTTTGCATCTTCATTTCCCTATAAGGGCTTCCAGGCCACCTGAAATATGTAAATAAATTTGTATGCTTTTCTCCTGTTAATCTATGTCATGTCAATTTAATTCTCTGACCTTGCCATGGGGATGGAGGTGGACTTTTGTCACCCCTATATCTTGAACAGAGTGTTAATATAAATCTGAACTTTAAGGACAATACTGGTTAGGGCTATCAGACTGCTAGTATAAATCTGGATGTGGAGGATGCTGCAAATGAGGGCACACAAGGATTTGAGGTACATACTATTGAAAAATGCTACATAGTAAAACAATTATTCATAAAACTTAATCCTCCCATTATTTGGAAAGCAGAACTTGTAAACAATAAACTTGGCTATTTAGTTGAGAATATTTCCAAACAAGTTGTTGAAGGTATGGCTTGATTTCTTCTTGCTGCTTCCAGTAAAACACATGAGAGATAAGTCGAGGGAAAAACTGTTGAATACTGATAAAAATAAATAAAGACATACACTAGTTAACATGGTATAAACATATTTAATCAGTAATAACTATTGCAATAGAAAAAAGATTTCAGTGTGAACTAAACTCAACTTCTATTTGTACAGAAGTGACAAGTATTTTAAAGGGAGAATGAGGGAGGAGGGATAGAGTCTGAAAAGTGAAAAAATACAAAACATAGGAACATGGGATTTGTCTATGTGAAACCCATTGGGTTTGCTAATTGAATTTTCTTGAAGTTAGTCTCCTACCCTCCCTACAGAAACTGGGTTTCAGGTGTTGACTGGAATTAATACCAAACACTTTTCAGAATCTACTTTTTTTCAGGCAGGCACTTTGAGGGCACTGGAGTCAAAAGATGCAACCTTAAAGTGTTAGAAACTATGTTAGTGTTCAAAGTTTTTATAGGCCAAGGTGGAGGCCTAGTTGAGAAAAGGGCTTAGAGGATCCTGGCTAATTTTGTCAAAAAAAAAAAAAAGAACATTTGTCAACACAAAGAAACCAGGACTAATGATTTTGAAAATTCTTAGCCTCTCCAGATGGTTAAAAAAAAACCCACTAAAATTAAGAGACTTTTCTCAAAGTACATCATAGAGAAAAACCTGAGGATGTAGCTATACAAACTTCCTGAAAGCTCAGAAATACCAAGTGTAGGTGTGTTCAGTAGCACAAAAGGCTCCTTCAGGAGATAAAAGGTGTACTTCACAGGTCTTTTCAACCAAACTAGAGAGTCTCTCAGAAGCTTAAGGGTGCTGTCTTTGAGCCATCTCAGCAGAGGTCAAAGATAGATAAGGTATTAATTATATCAATAATAATTGTGGGTGTGGCTTTTGTCTAATCGAGTGAATACTGGTGAAATCCATAAAGACCCACAAGGTTAGATGATTTACATGTGACTTTGTATTTGAGCTAATGAGATTTAGATAAAATGTTTATTTAGGTGTAATGAGATTAAACTTTTGGGGATACTAGAATGAGGTGAATATACTTTATAATATGGGGGTATGTAAATTTTTGTGAATGAACTGTGTTAGACAAGATTCTATGATGGCCTCCAATATCCCTGAGCTCTTGTTTACATGCCCTGCATAATTTCAGGGACTGTGACTATAATAGATGTCACTCTCATTATTAGCGTGTATAATAAGGCACAGATGACTTTAAGAAAGGTAGATTATCTAGGGCAAGCCTGACCTAATCAGATAATCGCTTAAATGGAATGGGGATCTTCTGCAAGTCAGAGATTAGAACGGTGAGGATTGCTTACAAAGAAGATTCTCCATTACTGGCTTTGAATATGGAGGAGCTCATGTGGTAGGAAATGGTAGGCAGCCACTAGGAGCTGAGAGTAATCTCCAGGCTACAGCCAGGAAGAAGAAAAAGACCTCATTTCTACAACTGCAAAGATCTGCATTCTACCAAGAACCTGGTTGAGCTTGGAAGTGGATTCTTCTCCAGAGCCTAAGATGAGACCACAGTTTTAGTCTACAGCGTGATTCCAGCCTTTGAGACTGTGAGCAGAGAATCCGACTACATTGTGCCTGGATTTGTGACCTACAAAAGTGAATTAACAAATGGGTGTTGTTTTAAGCTTCTAAATTAGGAAATTAATATGGTAATGAAATCAATTTATTGGGACATGCTTATTCTTTTAAATCAAATATACTAGAATAGAATAGAATGGAATAATAGAATGGGGATATAAATTTTTAGAGTCCATGACTTTGGCCAAGTTAAATATTGTTTCATAAGAGTCTTGTTTGTTTGAGTTTGCCCTAGGTCACTATGTAAAATATATATTTTTTAAAAACAAAAAAACAGCAGCTGTATGCAGAGCCTGGCTCCGTGGGGCTCAATAGGTTGCATGCTGCAGAAAATTAATATTATCACAGCAAGGTGTCAGGGAGCCTGGGATTGCACTGTTGTTCCATCACCAAGTAACTATGTAAACTCAGTCTTATCCTTGAATCTGTCCTTGTTTCAGTTTCTTCATCTGTTAAATGGGATAGGACATATTTTTCTTTCTTAACAGAAACAATAGTCATTAGGTAAACATTTATAATGTACATTAATTTCCTTCAATTATCCTGAGCATTAAATAAATATATGGTGTTACACTATATATATATATATAAAAATATATATATATATGTCTCTCTCTCTACATATATATGTCTATATATATATCACTACTATATATGGTATATACATATGGTATATATATCTGTACTGCATATACTGGCACAAATAGCCAACTATTTGGAAAAATCTGGTAAAATACATATTATTTTGAAGGTTTTATCTGAATATTAGTCTTATTGTAGCCCCAAACTAAACTGAAAATATTTTTTCTAATACTGATTATAATGTAACATGGCCTGTTATCCCATTTAGATTAAAACTTTTCTACTTTTATTTCTCTTTAAAATTATGCTTCACAAAAATTATTTGTTCTAAAAATGGATTAAAGAATCCTGTAGTTCTAGGTTTTTCTTCTCATATGTGTACCACTTCATGGATTTCAAATAATTTTATATACATTCAACCTTTGTTGACACTGCAAAGCTAGGTTTTATTTCCCAGTTTCACACATGGGAAATGTGTAAATAAAGCTTACAAAGGTACAGTGGTTTGCTCAAGGTCCCATTATAAGTGAGAAGCAAAGCTAGGATTTGAACCCAAGCCATTGGGCACCTAGGATTTTGTTATGAGAGTGATTAAGAGTTAGACTGCTCTAGTGATGACGTCAAAATAGTGGAATGGATGCAATATTAGTTTTTACTCTTCCCTCCCCTCCTGTTCCCCAGGAAACCAAATAAACTATCCAGTGCCAGTATTTTTTCCACCAACATCCCAGAACTTAAAATGGAGGCCGTGGCAATCCCTGGTGCCACAGAAAGGTAAAAAAATAATGCATGAAGAAGGTAAGATAAATGAACTTATCTATCTGCAATGCCCCTCTCCCAAGCTTCCAGGCACCATATGAAAAAATACCCCTGGACTCCAAGTTTTTACAATACAAAAAGGGAGACTGAAGCAGACAGCAATTGTCCCCATCACCTTGGCTTCCATTACAGGAAAGCCATTTCTGCCTCAGCCCACAGGAATCATCACAAGCATCTTTAAGAGAAAAAAAAATACCATGGAGACAGCAAGAGACAAATGACAGAGGTGGGAATGGGAACCCCAGTGTGCAAAACTCAGGGGTGCTCTACATCTCAGCCAAAGGAGGTGCCAAATTAGAGAAGTTACTTAGCAGCACCATGGTGCATGTTATAATTTGGATGTTTGTCCTTCCAAATCTCTTGTTGAAATGTAATTTCCCATGTTGAAGGTAGAGCCTAGTGGGAGGTGTTTGGGCCTTGGGGGCAGTTCCCTCATGAATGATTTGGTGTCATCCTCTTGGTAATCAGTTCTTGCTCTAGTAGTTCATACAAGATCTGCTTGTTTAAAAAGGAGCCTGGCATATTGCCCTCTTTCTCTCACTCCAGCTCTCACCATACGCCTGCTCCCCGTTTGCCTTCTGCCATGACTATAAGTTTTCTGAGGCCCTCACCAGGAGCAGATGTCAGCCCATGCTTACTGTACAGTCTACAGAACTGTAAGCCAAATAACCCTTTTTTATTATAAATTATCCAGCTCAGGTATTTCTTTATAGTAACACAAACAGACCTGCACACTGCAGAAGGCATGCTCCACAGGTCCTCTTGTGTCTGTAGTTGGCTCCTTCTGGTGGGTTCTTGGTTTCACTGACTTCAAGAATGAAGTTGCGGACCTTTGGGGTGAGAGTTACAGCTCTTAAAGGTGGCAGGGACCCAAAGAGTGAGCAGCAGCAAGATTTATTGTGAAGAACAAAAGAAAAAAGCTTCCACAGTGTGGAAGGGGATCTGAGTGGGTTGCTGCTGCTGGCTGGGGTGGCCACCTTTTATTCCCTTATTTGTCCCCGGCCATGTCCTGCTGATTGGTCAGTTTTACAGAGTGCTGATTGGTCCACTTTACAGTGTGCTGATTGGTCCCTTTTACAGAGCACTGATTGGTCCCTTGTACAGTGTGCTGCTGATTAATCCATTTTACTAGCCTCTAGATAGACACAGAATGCTGATTGGTGCGTTTTTACAGAGCACTGATTGGTGCACTTTACAATTCTCATGTAAGACAGAGAAGTTCTCCAAGTCCCTGCCTGACCTAGGAGTCCAGCTGGCTTCACCTCTCAATCCCCCCTCTAAACAGGATACCCCAACTGCTGTTGGGAATTGGGCAATGACCGTTCTAGCTACTTCCTGCTGGATAGGGGCGAAGAAGGGGCCTTGCAGTGGTAGTGTCCTCCAGAGGGGAACTCTCTAGGCCAGAAAAAGGGTCAGTGGGTCCATCCAGGTGTTCTCATTAGAAATTGTTTGTTGAGCTCATTTGGGGTTCCATTTGTAAGACCATCTGTAGCTTGATGTCCTCGATCCCAGAGGAAACAAATTTGATAAGGAGGTTAAAAATACAGGGACTGAAGGCAAGTAATTGCAAGATTGCTGTTACAGGACCTAGAAAGGGGAGAAGCCATGTCATCCCACTCCAGAGGTTGGTATAAGAGTTTGAAAGGCATTGTATGATTTCAGAAGCCTTTTCCTGTAAACGCCGGGCAGCATCTCATACTATCCCTGACTGGTTAGTGTAAAAGCTACACTCTTCCCCTAAGAACCTGCAAAGTCCTCCTTTCTCAGCAGTGAGGAGGTCTAGGCCTCAGTGGTTTTGGAGAGTCACTGCTGCCAAAGAGTCTGGGATTGTAGAGTAAGGATAGATTTTGTTATTTCTTGCAAACTGTCTGAGAAATCCTTTGAGAGTGTGTGGTAGTAGGATAATGAAGTAGATAAACCTGCTATTCCAGTTCCTGTAGCAGTGGCCATTCCTAACCCTATAAGTAGGGGTATTAGTTGTATGGCCCTGCGCTGGTGGACTGGAGCTTTGAGGAGCACTGATAGGGTCTGATTTCCACAAGATTAGAAGTTAGGGTAATATATGTTACATTGTTAACTTTTAGCAAACTTTACTTTTGTTGAAAACTTTGTAAGTTTGGGATTTCAATTATTATTTGCTATTAATAAGCCCTCGTTGAGTCCATATTAACTTAGAATTGGTATAGATGGCTCCTTCCTGATTCTGTAAGTACTTTAAGGTTTGGCTGAGTGCAAACAGCTCACACGTTTGAGCAGGCCAATTATTAGGCAATTTTCCTAACTCTGCTTCTACAAGAGTTTCCTTATCACTTACTGAATACCCATTGTGTCTTTTTCCCATAATCTCCCAGGAGAAACCATTTATCATCCTGTCCTGAAGGGAGTTCCTCCTAGGTCTGCTTGGACCTTTGTATGGTAATTGATTAAGATCCCCTATTAGGAAATCTGCTGGTTTAAGGATCTTTGATAGTAAGGCTATGGGTTTGTCAGTGGCCTCAGTGCTTTCGGGCTACACCCTTGTTTACACTGACAATAATGTGGTATTGGAATGTTATAGGGTTATGGAGAAGCCCTTCAATTATCAATTATAGGTTTTAAATTTACCCTGGCTTTTAAAGGAATAGGGTACACTGTTCTTTCTTTACTACTTCTATCTCTTTCTCTCTCTTTGACTCCTTCTTTGTCTCTGTCTCTTCCTCTCTTTCTGTCTCTTTCTTTCTCTCTCTCTGTCTCTTCCTCCCTCTCTTTTCTTCTCTCTTTGACTGTCTCTTTCTCTCCCTCCCTGACTCTCTTTTTGTCTCTCTGTCTCTTCCTCTCTCTCTTTCTGACTTTCTGTCTCTTTCTCTCTTTCCCTTCTGCTGGTCTTTCCTGTTCTCCCCTCTCCTTCCCCTTTTTGATGGCTTCAGCAGTGTAAGACTGCCACCCCCTTGGGTTTTTGCACTGCACGCAATAACTCCATGATTTCCTTGTGGCATTTAATGGGGGTTCCCCCAGAGGTTAGGAACTCCCTTGCTTTCCATATTGCAGCATGGGCATGTAGGATTAGTTAAGCATACTTGCTATCTGTATACACATTTATTTTTTTTCCCTTTCTCAGTTCTAAGGCTTGGGTAAGCACCACTAGCTTTGCTAACTGGGCACTGGTCCCTGGGGGAAGAGGCTTACTTTCAAGCACTGTTACTAACTATGGCATAACCTGCCCTTTGTATCCCATTCCCCACAAATGAACTTCCATTGGTATATAGGCTAAGGTCAGGATTAGCTAAGGGGACTTCTGAGATCTTCTCGGGCAGCATAAGTCTGGGCTACAATTTGTTGGCAGTCATGCTCGATTGGTTCCCCATCCTCTGGGAGAAAAGTGGCAGGGTTGAGGGCCACACACGTGTATTTGAAGCACTGGTCCCTCAAGGAGTAGCACCTAGTATCTAAGCAGGTGGTTGTCTGACAGCCATAAACTTCCTTTGGCACCTACTATGCCGTTTACATCATGAGTAGTCCAGACAGTGAGATCCTTTCCTTGTATTATTTTGATAGCCTCTGATGTTAAGACACCCACTGCCACAACTACCTGTAAACAGTGAGGCTGGCCTTTTGCTACTATATCAATTTCCTTACTTAGGTATGTCACGGGTTTTGGGGTTGTCCCAAAAGTCTGAGTAAGGACTCCAAGAGCTAGTCCTGTTCTCTCTGTGATGTATAAAGAGAAGTTTTGTCCTGTGGGAAAGCTTAAGGCTGGAGCTTGTACTAGGGCCTGCTTTAAGGTTTTCAAGGCTGTTTCTGCCTCTTGTTCCCATTCTACTAGATTAGTATTTGCCCTCTGGGTCTCCTTGAGTAGAGCATAGAGGGGCCTGGCTATCTCGCTGTATCTGGGGATCCATAGTTGGCAAAAGACGGTGATTCCAAGGAACTTCCCACAATTGTTTTAATGTCTTAGGGCAAGGATAAGCCAATATAGGCTGTAGTCATTCCTTGCTGAGGGACCTGGTTCCTCTGGCTAAGATTAGGCTTAGATATTTGACTTGTTGTAGGCAGAGCTAGGCCTTCGATTTAGACGCCTTGTACCCTTGATGGCTAGAAAGTTTAAGAGATCTAGAGTAGCCTGCTGGCATGAGGCTTCTGAACTGGTAGCCAAAAGTAAATCATCCATATACTGAAGGACCAGACTGCCTGGACTTGAGAAGTGGCCTAGATCTTGGGCCAGTGCCTGGTCAAACAGATGAGGGCTATCCCTAAACCCTTGAGGCAAGACCGTTCATGTAAGTTGGGACATGTGCTCTGTGGGATCCTCAAAGGCAAACAGAAACTTGGAGTCAGAGTGCAGGGGAATGCAGAAGAAGGCATCCTTGAAGTCCAGAACAGTGAACTATTCTGCTTCCTCTGGTATTTGAGAGAGCAGGGTATAGGAGTTTGGTACAACTGGATATAGAGGAATTAATGCCTCATTTATGAGTCTAAGATCTTGTACTAGCCTCCACTGACCATTTGGTTTTTGTACTCCTATGATTGGGGTGGTGCAGGGACTGCTGCATTTTCTTACTATGCCTTGAGCTTTTAAATGTCTAACAATATCCTGTAATCCTTTATGTGCTTTAGGCCTTAAGAGATATTGCCTTTGATAAGGAAAAGTGGTGGGGTCTTTTAGCCTGATTTGGACTGGGCGGGCATTTTTTGCCCTTCTGAATTGTCCTTCCAATGCCCAGAATTCAGGGTTGATTCCCTCCTCATGCAGAGGACAACAAATGGGTAACTTGTTCCCCATAATCATGTAGATAATAGCTCCATCTTTGGCTAGTATGTCCCTCCCTAATAAGGGTGTGGGACTTTCAGGCATAACAAGAAAGGCATTTGAAAAGAGCACTCCCAATTACAACTGAGAAGTGAGAGAACTACCTGGTTACAGGCTGTCCCAGGATTCCCTGGATGGTAACAGATCTTGAGGACAGCCGTCCAGGGCAGGAGATTAACATTGAGAAGGCCATGCCAGTGTCCAGGAGGAAGTCAACTTCCTGGCCCTCAATGGTTAAACATACTCAGGGCTCAGTGAGGGTGATGACATGAGCTGGCGCTTGCCCTGGGCACCCTCAATTCTGTTGTTGGATCACCTGGTTGGGGGCTTCTGGCCCAGAGAATCTTTGTCCTCTGGGGCAGTGTGCCTTCCAGTGATTGCATTAGCATAGTGGATATGGGGGAGGGGGTAGCTTGTTTCTCATTAGACAATCTTTTTTAAAGTGTCCTTGCAAACCACACTGATAACAAGCCCTACCAGGTGACTGGCCTGCTCCATTTTCTGTCCTCTCTGAACCACCAAGGTTTGTTTGTCTGAGGGCCATGACTAAGGCTGCAGCCTTTCTCTGATCTCGTTTTTCCTTTTTGGCCTATTCCTCTTGGTCCCTATTATAGAACATCAAGGTTGCCAGGTTTAATAATGCCTCCAGATTTTGTTCAGGGTGCAGGGCTCACTTTTGGTGCTTTCTCCTGATATCTGCAGCTGATTGGGTAACAAACTTATCTTTTAGGATCAATTGACCCTCAAGAGAGTCAGGTGACAAGGTAGTATATTTTCTTAAGGCCTCCTATAGCCACTCAAGGAAGGCAGAAGGATTTTCTTCCTTTTACTGAGTTATGGTGGACATCACTGAATAATTAATGGGCTTTTTCCTAATTATCCTTAGTCCTTCTAGAACACAGGTCAACAGATGTTTATGACTCCAGTCCCCAAGATCTGAGTCAAGGTCCCAGTGGGGATCCATACTGGGGATGGCTTGCTGACTGGTAGGGAATTTGTCCCTTTCTTCAGCTGTCATCCTATCATTTACTTGACTGAGATACCAGGTATCTCCAAAACTAGGGCTGCAGCTAAAGCTGCATTCTTTTCATTAAAGGCCAGGGTTTGATCTAACAGTAGCATGACATCTCTCCAAGTGAGGTCAAAGGTTTGCCCTAGACCCTGTAGGACATCATGTACCAATAAGGATCATCTGAAAACTTCCCCAGGTCTTACCTTGATCTGTTTTAAATCAGAGAGGGAGAAGGGGACATGTACCTGGGTTGGGCCAAATTCCCCTCCCCCTACAGCTTGAAAGGGACACAACAAATAGCCTGGGGGGTGGTTTGTGGTCCCTTGGAGATTTCTTTGCTTGGGCAGGGGAGATTAGAGAAGTCTTATCATTAATAGGAAGGGGAGCTATAGGAAGGCTAGGATACGGAGGTAAGCTGAGAGGTCTTCCTGTGGGATGTAAATTGCAAGCTTTGCATAGTTGTGGATTATCCATCAATGAAAAGAAAGCTTGGACACAAGGTATTTCACTCCATTTGCCTTCCCTCTTACAGAAAATGTCAAGCTGCAGGATAGTATTGTAATTTATACTTCCCTCAGGTGGCCATTTTTCCCCATCAGAGAGAGAATATTGGGGCCAGGCTATAGTGCAGAAAAAATGAGCCACCGCTTTTTCAGGGTTTGTGGGTCAAATTGATCCCAGTGGCTTAGGATGCATTTCAAGGGTGAGGCTGTTGATGCCTGAGTGTTTCCCATCAGAAAGAAAAAACTGCCTGTGGTTTTGGTTTGTTTTATCCCCCCCGCCCAAGAACCCACAATGGTCCCTGGATCTTGCTGATCAGAATAGTTGTGCTTACCCATGCAGCAGCTGATCCCCCTCTTGCCCAATAACCCCAAACGGTCCCTGGACCCTGCTGATTGGAATAGTTGTGCTCACCAATGCAACAACAGAAACACTAGTTTTCCTCCTAGACCACAAGGAGGACTGAGGGAGGTCAGATTTAGTGGCCCTTACTGATGCATTCTCAAAAACCTGCACCCTTGCTTTTCCTCTTAGACCACAAAGAGGACTGAAAAAAATCGGATTCAGTGGCCCTTACTGACACATTCTCAAAAATCTGTTAAGAGTCCTAAGCATTTTCTCCTGTTAGTATTGGGACCTTACCCCTGTGATATAAAGATGATATGCCCCAAAAATGGAGTGGAGGGCTATACCCTGAGGGAGGGAAGGGATGTCCAGGGTTGGAAGAGTGATGTGTTTTGTCCTCACTTCTCATCATATGAATAGGAAGGATATCATTTCTGAGGCTCCCCATATCCTAGCTTCAGGAATAGCTTTTGTTAGGCCTGCTTGTCTGAGGAGGGATCCTAAAATTCCAGATAGTCTCCCCCCCATGACGGGGCTTTGGGCAAAAATTATATCTTTCTGATTGGTGAGCCTGGCTGCCTAAAGAAAGGAACAGAGTCCCGAAATTTATACCAGAAATCATTCTTATAGGAGAAACTAGTAAAGCACCAGAGACAGGGAGTGGTTTTTAGAAGCAGGACTAGCCTCAGAGAAGAGAGGCAGGATGAAGTTTGTCTGACAGGCATTAGGACCCAGGAGGCAAGGGTCAGGATAGATAGGATAGATGGGTGAGTCTCGCTTGGGTGATATGAGTTTGAGAGTTCCACTCATGGCTACAGGGTCAACCAACTTTTTGTTGGGACTCCGGAGCTGAACGGCTTTCCTCTTTGTTGACCCTTGGCTCAGCCCGGAAGTACAGGAAAAGTGGAAGCTGGTTCCAGGCAAACCAACGCTCCCAACTCCAAAGAGTCAGGGGTTGTTAGAGAGCCCTTTCCCAGAAAGCCTGACAACTGTCTTTAGTCTGGTGGCCGCGCTAGTAGCTTTTAACTGGCCGACAGGTGCCTGGTGTTTAGCCCCCGAATCCTAAGGAAAAATAGGACAGAATAGCAAGCAAAAGGGGTGCAATGGTACTCACCGCTTGGTGATAGTCCCATCTGGGTCACCAAGATGTGTCCATAGTTGGTTCCTTCCACTGGGTTCTTGGTCTCGCTGACTTCAAGAATGAAGCCACGGACCTTCGCAGAGAGTGTTACAGCTCTTAAAGGTGGCACAGACCCAAAGAGTGAGCAGCAGCAAGATTTAGTGTGAAGAGCAAAAGAATAAAGCTTCCACAGCATGGAAATTGACCCGAGCAGGTTGCTGCTGCTGGCTGGGGTGGCCAGCTTTTATTCCCTGATTTGTCCCCACCCATGTCCTGCTAATTGGTTCATTTTACAGTGTGCTGATTGGTCCATTTTACAAACCTCTAGCTAGTCATAGAGCACTGATTGGTGTGTTTTTACAGAGCACTGATTGGTGCATTTTACAACTCTCTTGTAAGACAGAAAAGTTCTCCAAGTCCCCACCCAATCTAGAAGTCCAACTGGCTTCACTTCTCAATCTGGGCAAAAAGCTCCTAGATAACCTTCCCACACAGCTGGAGAATCTCCTATTGTATGCTTCATTCAAGCTGGAATGGGCATCAATCTGAATTTTCGTGAAAAGCACAGCAAATATGGAATAGGGAGCCATTTACTGCTGAAAAGGAAGTGGTGATTCAGGGCCAAGGCAACTTAACAGGCAAACTATACAGAACCACTAAATACATGTGCTAGACATGTGCAAACCAACCCAGATAGAGGAGACTGGAATAAATAATACTTTGATGTGGAGACATTAACATACTTTCACAGAAAATCACAGCATACATGGAATCATGACCTCCATAAATGAAAAAAAAAGCAAGGAGAGAGTGACTAACCCTAATTAGATGGTGAAGTGTGAACTCTCAAATCAAAAATTTAAAATAGAAGTTTGAAGAAACTCAGTGAATTCTATGATAACACAGGAAAGTAAATAAGAAATTTATGAGAGAAATTTAACAAAGAGATTTAAATAATTTAAAAAATCAAACAGAAATCCTGGAATGGAGAAATACATTGGATGAAATAAAAAAATACATAGGAGGTTCTCAAAAACAGAATTAATCAAGCAGAAGAAAGAATCAGTGAGCTCAAGGACAGAATATTTGAAAACACAACATCAGAGGAGATGAAAAAATAATAAAAAGGAAAAATAACAGCTATGAGATCTAGAAAACAGCCTGAAAAGAGCAGATCTAAGACTCACTGGCTTTCAATAGGGAGTTAAGGCACATCAAGCAGTGGAAAGCTTATTAAAAAAATCATAACAGAAAACTTTCTGAATCTACAGAAAGGTATACATATCCAGGTATGAAAAGGTCAAAACATCACTAAAAAGATGAAATCAAGATAAGACTGCTCCAAGATACAGAATAATCATACTCTAAAAAGCCAAATTAAAGACAGGACCCTAAAAAAGCAAGTGAAAAATTATTAATATATAATGAAGCTTCAATTAATATGGCAACAGAATTCTCAGTGGAAACAATACAGACTTTGAGGGAGTGAGGTGACATTTTCCAACTGCTGAAGAAAAGGAAATGTCAACTGAGATACCGTACCAAGCAAAGCTATTCTTCAAACATGAGGGAGAAAAAAAAATTTCCTTGAAAAACAAAAGCTGAGGGCATTAATTACTACTAGATTTGATTAGAAATAAATGATAAAGTTCTTCAATCTAAAAGAAAAGAATGCAAGTGTGCAATAATAAAGCATCTGAAGATAAAAACCTCACTGGTAAAAGTACACAAAAAAATACAGAATATTCTAATATTGTAACTATGGTATGTAACCACTCATATCTCTGACATGAATAAAATATACAAATGTATGAAAGATAATAACTACAAAATTTGTTAAGAGATAGGCAATATAAAACATACATAAGTGGAGAAAATAAAAAGTCATAATGTGGAGGACATTGAGTTAAAACATATAGTTTTTGTTTCCTTGTTTCCTTTTTTTGTAGTGATTAATGTTAATTTGTATTCTACTTACCTTATTATAAGGTGCTTGTTTTTCAACTTTTATTTTAGGTCCAGGGGTACATGTGTAGGTTTGTCATATGGGTAAATTGGGTGTTGTGGGGATTCGGTGGACAGATTACTTCATCATACTAGTAATAAGCATAGTACCCAATAGGTAGTTTTTGATTCTCACCCTCCTCCCACCCTCCACTTTCAAGTAGGCCCTGGAGTCTGTTGTTCCCTTCTTTGTGTTTATATGTATTCAATATTTAGCTACCACTAAAAGTGAGAACATGTGGTATTTGGCTTTCTGTTCCTGAATTAGTTTGCTTAGAATAATGCCCTTCAGCTCCATCCATGTTGCTACAAAGAATATTATCTCATTTTTAAGGCTACATAGTATTCCATTGTGTATATGTACCATATTTTCTTCATCTTGTCTACTATTGATAGATTTTGGTTGATTCCATGTCTTTGCTATTGGGAACAGTACTGCAATAAACATATGTGTTATGTGTCTTTATGGTAGAGCAATTTATATTGCTTTGAGTGTGTGCTCAATAATGGGATCTCTGGGTCAAACAGTAATTCTGTTTTAAGTGTTTTGGGAAATGATCAAACTGCTTTCTAAAAGAGTGAACTAATTTACATTCTCACCAGCGGTGTATAAATGTTCATTTTTGTCTACATCCTCATCATGATCTGTTATTTTTTGTTTTAAATAATAGCCATTCTGACTGTTGTGAGATGGTATCTCATTTTCGCTTTGATTTGCATTTCTCTAACAAATAGTAATGTTGAGAACTTTTTCACATACTTGTTGGCTGTGAGGATGTCTTATTTTAGGGAGTGTCTGTTCATGTCCTTTGCCCACCTTTTAATATAATTGTTTCATTGCTTGTAAATCTGTTTAAGTTCTTTATAGATTCTGGATATTAGACCTCTGTCAGATGCATAGCTTGCAAATATTTTCTCTCACTCTGTAGGTTGTCTATTTACTCTGCTGATGGTTTCTTTTGGTGTGCAGAAGTTCTTCAGCTGATTTAGGTCCCATTTGTTTATTATTATTATTATTATTGTTATTACTATGGTTGCAATTCCTTTTGGCATCTCCATCATAAAACAATTGTCAAGTCTTATGTCCAGAATAGTATTTTCTAGATTATCTTTGAGGGATTTTATAGTTTTAGGTTTTACATTTAAGTCTTTAATCCATTGTGATGGTTAATATCGAGTGTGTCAACTTGATTGGATTGAAGGATACAAAGTATTGTTCCTGGGTGTGTATGTTAGGGTGTTTCCAAAGGAGACTAACATTTAAGTCTGTGGACTGGGAAAGGCAGACCCACCCTCAACCTGAGTGGGCACAATCTAATAAGTTGAAAGTACAGCAAGAATAAAAAGCAGGCAGAAGAACGCTGAAAGGCCAGACTGGCTAAATCTTCTAGCCTCCATCTGTCTCTCATGCTGGATACTTCCTGCCCTTGAACATCAGACTCCAAGTACTTTGGCTTTAGGACTCTTGGACCATGGACCACAGACTGAAGCCTGCACTGTTGGCTTCCCTACTTTTGAGGCTTTGGGACTCAGACTGGCTTCCTTGCTCCTCGGCTTGCACACAGTCTATTGTGGAGCCTCACCTTGTGATCGTGCATGTTAATACTCCTTAATAAACTCCACTTTATATACACATCTATCCTATTAGTTTTGTTCCTCTAGAGAATCCTAATACATACATCTTGAGTTGATTTTTTTTTTTACGTGCTGTAAGGAACTCGTCCACTTTCAATCTTCTGCATATTGCTTGCCAGTTATCCTAGCACTATTTTATTGAATAGAGTCCTTTCCCCATGCTTGTTTTTGTTAAGGATAATTGAAGGTGTACAGCATTATTTCAGGGTCTGTATTCTGTTTAATTAGTGTATGTGTCTATTTTTGTATGAGTACTATGCTGCAAATTTACATTAGTCTATTACATTAGTCCATTACATTAACATTAATCTATTTACATTCAATGATATTGATCAGTAAGAACTTACTTCTGCCATTTTCTCATTTGTTTTCTCCTGTGTGTGTGTGTGTGTGTGTGTGTGTGTGTGTGTGTGTGTGGTGTTCTCTTCCTTCATTCCTTCCTGTCTTCTTTCAGCAAAGGTGATTTATTTGGTAATATTATTTAGTTTCTTCCTTTTTATTTATTGTGTGTACATTTTGTTTTTTGATTTGAGATTACCATGAGGCTTATGAATACAATCTTACAACTCATTATTTTAACCTGATGAGAACTTAACACTGTTTCCATAAACAAGCAAGTAAGTAAACAGAAAACTAATAAAAAAATCTACACCTGAAATTTGTCTGCCAGCTTTTTAACTGTTTGTTGTTTCTATTTATATCTTATTGTACTATCTATGTCTTGAAAAGTTGTTGTAGCTATTAGTTTTCATTGGTTCATCATTTAGTCTTTCTACTTAGGATAAGAGTTGTTTACACATCACAGTTTCAGTGTAATAATATTCTGTTTTTCTGTTTACTTACCATTACCAGTGAGTTTTTACCTTCAAGTGATTACTTATTGCTCATTAACACCTTATCTTTCTGATTGAAGTGCTCCCTTTAGCATGTCTTGTAGGTGAGATCTGGTGTTGATGAAATCCCTCCATTTTTGTTTGTCTGAGAAAGTCTTTATTTCTCCTTTTTGTTTGAAAAATATTTTTACTGGATATACTATTCTAAGCTAAAAGCCTTTATTTTTCTTCAGAAGTTTAAATATGTCATGCCTATCTCTTCTGGTCTGTAATGTTTCCACTGAAAAGTCTGCTGTCAGATGTACTGGAGCTCCATTGTGTGTTATTTTTTCTTTTCTGTTGCTGCTTTTAGGATCCTTTCTTTATCCTTCATCTTTAAGAGTTTGATTATTAAATGCCTTGAAGTACTTTTTGAGTTAAATCTGCTTGGTGTTCTATAACTTTCTTTGTATTTGGATCTTGATATCTTTCTTTAGGTTTGGAAACTTGTCTGTTATTATTTCTCCTAATAAATGCTCTACTGCTGTCTTTTTCTGTACCTTCTCTTTAATGCCAATAACTCTCAGATTTGTCCTTATGAGGCTGTTATCTGGATTCTGTAGGAGGGCTTCATTTTTTAAATTCTTTTTTCTTTTGTCTCCTCTGAGTGTGTAATTTCAAATAGTTGTTATTCAAGCTCACTAATTCTTCTGCTTGATTAATTCTGCTATTAAAAGACTCTGGTCTTCTGGCAAGATGGCTGAATAGAAACAGCTCCAGTCTGTAGCTCCCAGTGAGATCAATGCAGAATGTGGGCGATTTCTGCATCTCCAACTGAGGTACCCAGTTCAAATAATTGAGACTGCTTAGACAGTGGGTGAAGCCTGTGGAGGGTGATCCAAAGGAGTGTGGGGTGCTGCCTCACCCAAGAATTGCAAGGGGTCAGAAAATACCCTCCCCTAGCCAAGGGAAGCCGTGTGGGACTGTGCCGTGAGGAATGGTGCACTCTGGCCCAGATACTATGCTTTTCCCATGGTCTTTGCAACCAATAAACCAGGAGATTCCCTCCAGTGTCTATGCCACCAGGGCCCTGGGTTTCAAGCACAAAACTGGGTGGCTGTATGTGCAGACATCGAGCTAGCTGCAGTTTTTTTTTTTTTCATACCCCAATGGTGCCTGGAATGTCAGTGAGACAGAATCGTTCACTCACCTGGAAAGAGGGCTGAAGCCAAGGAGCCGAGTGGTCTAGCTCAGCAGATTCCACACCCACAGAGCCCAGCAAGCTAAGATCCACTGGCTTGAAATTCTCACTGCCAGCACAGAAGACTGAAGTCAACCTGGGAAGCTCGAGCTTGGTGTGGGGAGGGGCTTCCATTGTTATTGAGGCTTGAGTAGGTGGTTTTCCCATCAAAGTGTAAACAAAGACTCTTGGAAGTTCTAACTGGATGGAGCCCTCTGCAGATCAGTAAAGCCTCTGTAGCTAGACTGCCTCTCTAGATTCCTCCGCTCTGGGCAGGGCATCTCTGAAAAAAAGGCAGCAGCCCCAGTCAGGGGCTTACAGATAAAACTCCCATCTCACTGGGACAGAGCACCTGGGTGAAGGGGCAGCTGTGGGCACAGCTTCAGCAGACTTAAATGTCCCTGCTGGCCAGCTATGTGCAGCGGATCTCCCAGCACAGCGCTGAAGCTGTGCTAAAGGTCAGAGTGCCTCCTCAAGTGGGTTACTGGCCCCTGTGTCTCCTGACTTGGAGGCACCTCCTAGAAGGGGCTGACAGACACCTCATAGAGGAGAGCTCCAGCTGGCATCTGGTGGGTGCCCCTCTAGGACAAAACTTGCAGAGGAAGACACAGGCAGCAATCTTTGCTGTTCTGCAGCCACTGCCAGTGATACCCAGGCAAGCAGGGTCTGGAGTAGACCTCAAGCAGACCTGCAGCAGAGGGGCCTGTCTGTTAGAAGGAGAACTAACAAACAGAAAGGAATAGCATCAACATCAACAAAAAGGAGGTCAACTCAGAAACCCCATCTGAAGGTCACCAACATCAAAGACCAAAGGTAGATAAATCCATGAAGATGGGGAGAAACCAATGCAAAAAGGCTGAAAATTCCAAAAACCAGAATGCCTCTTCTCCTCCAAATATCACAACTCCTCACCAGCAGTGGAACGAAACTGGATGGAGAATGAGTTTGACGAACTGACAGAAGTAGGCTTCAGAAGGTGGGTAAAAACAAACTCCTCTGAGCTAAAGGAGCATGTTCTAACTCAATGCAAGAAAGCTAAGAATCTTGAAAAAAAGGTTAGAGAAATTGCTAACTAGGATAACAAGTTCAGAGAAGAATATAAATGACCTGATGGAGCTGAAAAACATAGCACGAGAACTTCGTGAAGCATACACAAGTATCAATAGCTGAATTGATCAAGCAAAAGAAAAAATACCAGAGATTGAAGATAAACTTAATGAAATAAAGCATGAAGACAAGATTAGAGAAAAAAATAGTAAAAAGGAACGAACAATACCTCTGAGAAATATGGGACTGTGCGAAAAGACCAAATCTACATTTGATTGGTGTACCTGAAAGTGATGGGGAGAATGAAACCAAGGTGGAAAACACTCTTCAGGATATTATCCAGGAGAACTTCCCAACCTAGCAAGACAGGCCAACATTCAAATTCGAGAAATACAGAGAACACCACAAAGATACTCCTTGAGAAGTGCAACCCCAAGACATATAATCATTAGAGTCACCAAGGTTGAAATGAAGGAAAAAATGTTAAGGGCAGCCAGATAGAAAGGTGAGGTGACCCACAAAGGGAAGTCCATCAGACTAACAGTGGATCTCTTGGCAGAAACCTTATAAGCCAGAAGAAAGTGGGGGCCAATAGTCAACATTCTTAAAGAAAAGAATTTTCAACCCAGAATTGCATATCTAGCCAAACTAAGCTTCATAAGCAAAGGAGAAATAAAATCTTTTACTGACAAGCAAATTCTGAGAGATTTTGCCACCATCAGGTCTGCCTTACAAGAGCTCCTGAAGGAAGCACTAAACATGGAAAGGAACAACCGGTACCAGCACCTGCAAAAACATAATGAATTGTAAAGACCATTGGCACTACGAAGAAACTGCATCAACTATTGGACAAAATAACCAACTAGCATCATAATGACAGGATCAAATTCACACATAATAATATTAACCTTAAATGTAAATGGACTAAATTCCCCAATTAAAAGACACAGATTGGCTAACTGGATAAAGTCAAGACCCATCGGTGTGCTGTATTCAGGAGACCCATCTCACATGCAAAGACACACATAGGCTCAAAATAAAGGGATGATGGAATATTCACCAAGCAAATGGAAAGAAAAAAAAAACAGGGGTCGCAATACTAGCCTCTGATAAAACAGACTTGAAACCAACAAAGATTAAAAAAAGACAAAGAAGGGCATTCCATAATGGTAAAGGGATCAATGCAACAAGCAGATCTAACTATCCTAAATATATAGGTACCCAATACAGAAGCACCCAGATTCATAAAACAAGTTCTTAGAGACATACAAAGAGACATAGACTCCCACACAATAATAGTGGGAGATTTTAACACTCCCCTGTCAATAACAGACAGATCAATGAAACAGAAAATTTAATTGGGATATTCAGGACTTGAAATCAGCTCTGGACCAAGTGGACCTAATAGACAGCTAAAGAATTCTCCACCACAAATCAACAGAATATACATTCATTTCAGCACCACATTGTACTTATTCTAAAATTGGCTACATAACTGGAAGTAAAACACTCCTCAGCAAATGCAAAAGAATGATAATCATAAACAGTCTCTCAGACCACAGTGCAATCAAATTAGAACTCAGGATGAAGAAACTCAATCAAAACCACACAAGCACACGGAAACTGAATAACCTGCTCCTGAATTACTACTGGGTACATAATGAAATTGGGGCAGAAATAAATAAGCTATTTGAAACCAATGAGAACAAAGACACAACATACCAGAACCTCTGGGACACATTTAAAGCAGTGCATGGAGGGTAATTTATAGCACTAAATGCCCACAAGAGAAAGCTGGAAAAATCTAAAATTGACATCCTAACATCATAATTAAAAGAACTAGAGGAGCAAGAGCAAACAAATTCAAAAGCTAGCAGAGGTCAAGAAATAACTAAGATCACAGTATAACTGAAGGAGATAGAGACATGAAAAACCCATCAAAAAATCAATGAAGCTAGTTTTTTGAAAAGATCAACAAAATAGATAGGCTCCTAGTGAGACAAATAAATAACAGAAAAGAGAAGAATCAAATAGACAGAATAAAAAATGATAAAGGGGATACCACCACTGATGCTACAGAAATACAAACTGCCATGAGAGAATACAAAAAACACCTCTACACAAATAAACTAGAAAATATAGAAGAAATGGATAAATTCCTGAACACATATACCCTCTTATTCCTAAACCAGGAAGAAGTCAAATCCGTGAATATACCAATAACAAGTTCTGAAATTAAGGCAGTAATTAATAGCCCACCAACCAAAAAAATGCCAAACCAGATGGATTCACAGCCAAATTCTACCAGAGGACAAAGAGGAGCTGGTACCATTCCTGCTGAAACTATTACAAACAATAAAAAAGGGACTCCTCCCTAACTCATTTTATGAAGCCAGCATCATCCTGATACCAAAACCTGGCAGAGACACAACAAAAAAAAGAAAATTTCAAGCCAATATCCCTGATGAACATCAATGCAAAAATCCTCAATAAAATTCAGGGAAACTGAATCCAGCAACACATCAAAAACCTTATCCACCACGATCAAGTTGGCTTCATACCTGGGATGCAAGGCTGGTTCAACATACACAAATCAATAAACACAACCCATCACATAAACAGAACAAAGGACAAAAACCAAATTATTATCTCAATAGATGCTGAAAAAGCCTTTGATAAAATTCAACACCCCTTCATGCTATAAACTCTCAATAAACTAGGTATTGATGGAATGCATCTCAAAATAATAAGAGGTATTTATGACAAACCCACAGCCAATATCATACTGAATGGGTAAAAGCTGGAAGCATTCCCTTTGAGAATCAGCACAAGACAAGGATGCCCTCTCTCACCAACATAGTACTGGAAGTTCTGGCCAGAACAATCAGGCAAGAGAAAGAAATAAAGGGCATTCAAATAGGAAGAGAGAAAGTAAAATTGTCTCAGTTTCCATGTGACATGATTGTATATCTAGAAAACACCATTGTCTCAGCCCCAAATCTCCTTAACCTGATAAGCAACTTCAGCAAAGTCTCAGGATACAAAATCAATGTGCAAAAATCACAAGCATTACTATACACCAATAATAGACAAACAGAGAGCCAAATCATCAGTGAATTCTGATTCACAATTGCTACAAAGAGAATAAAATACCTAGGAATCTAACTTACAAGGGATGTGAAGGACTTCTTCAAGGGGAACTACAAACCACTGCTGAAAAAAATGAGAGGACACAAACAAATGGAAAAACATTCCATTCTCATGGATAGAAAGAATCAATATTGTAAAAACGGCCACACTGCCCAAGATAGTTTACAGATTCAATGTTATCCCCATCAAGCTACCATTGACTTTCTTCACAGAATTAGAAAAAAACTACTTTAAATTTCATATAGAACCAAAATAATAAAAACCCATATAGCCAAGACAACCCTAAGCAAAAAGAACAAAGCTGGAGGCATCATGCTACCTGACTTCAAACTATACTACAAGGCTACAGTAACCCAAACAGCATGGTACTGGTACCAAAACAGATACATAGACTAATGGAACAGAACAAAGCCCACAGAAATAACACCACACATCTACAACCATCTGATCTTTTGAAAATCTGACAAAAACAAGCAATGGGGAAAGGATTTTCTATTTAATAAATGGTGTTGGGAAAACTGGCTAGCCATATGCAGAAAACTGAAACTGGACCCTTTTGTTACACCTTACACAAAAATTAAATCAAGATGGATTAAAACTTAAATGTAAGACCTAAAACCATAAAAACCCTAGAAGAAAATCTAGGCAATACTATTCAGGACAAAGGCATGAGCAAAGACTTCGTGACTAAAACACCAATAGCAGTGGCAACAAAAGCCAAAATCAACACATAGGATGTAATTAAACCAAAGAGCTTCTGCACAGTAAAAGAAACTATCATCAAAGTGAACAGGCAATCTACAGAATGGAAGAAAATTTTTGCAATCTATCCATCCCACAAAGGGCTAATATCCAGAATCTACAAAGAACTTAAGCAAATATACAAGAAAAAAACAAAGAACCCCATCAAAAAGTGGGTGAAGGATATGAACAGATCCTTCTCAAAAGAAGACATCTATCCACCCAACAAATATATGAAAAAAAGCTCATAATCACTGGTCATTAGAGAAATGCAAATCAAATCTGCAATGAGATTACATCTCACACCAGTTAGAATGGTGATCATTAAAAAGTCAGGAAACAATAGATGCTGGAGAGGATGTGGAGAAATAGGTATACGTTTACACTGTTGGTGGGAGTGTAAATTAGTAAACAATTGTAGAAGACACTGTGGCAATTCTTCAAGGATCTAGAACCAGAAATACCATTTGATGCAACAATCCCATTACTGGGTGTATATCAAAAGGATTAAAAATCATTCTACCATAAAAACACATGCACACATATGTTTATTGCGGCACTGTTCACAATAGCGAAGACTTGGAACCAACCCAAATGCCCAGCAATAATAGACTGGATAAAGAAAATGTGGCACATATACACCATGAAATACTATGCAGCCATAAAAACTAGAACACCAGGAAGATCTCTAAGGTTTTTGACTGTAGTCCATGACACCCAGACAGCACTTCTGGACCCACACAGGGTGTGGGGGAACTCATTGCCCTGAACGAAAGGACACAGACCTGCGTGTCCTTTGGAGGGACATGTCCTTTGGAGGGACATGGATGAAGCTGGAAACCATCATTCTCAGCAAACTAACACCAGAACAGAAAACCAAACACTGCATGTTCTCACTCATAAGTGGGAGTTGAACAATGAGAACACATGGACACAGGGAGGGGAACATCACATACCGGGATCTGTGAGGTTGGAGGGACGAGGGGAGGGATAGCATTAGGAGAAATACCTAATGTAGATGACAGGTTGATGGGTGCAGCAAACCACCATGGCACGTGTATACCTACATAACAAACCTGCACAATCTGCACATGTACCCTAGAACTTAAAGTATAATTAAAAAAGACTCTGATGCATTCTTAAATATGCAAATTGCATTTCTTTAGCTCCAGAATTTCAGCTAGATTCTTTTCAATTATTTCATTCTCTTATTAAATTTATCTGTGGAATTCTGATTTTGCCTGTGCTATCTTGAATTTCTTTGAGTTCCCTGAACCCAGCTGTACCAAATTCCCTTTCTGAAAGGTCACATATCTCTGTTTATCCAGGATTAGTTCCTGGTTACCTATTTAGTTCCTTGGATGAGGTCATGTTTTCCTGGATGGTGTTGATGCTAGTAGACATTCTTCAGTGTCTGGGCACTGAAGAATTTGATATTTATTGTAATCTTCTATATCTTGTCTTCTTTGTATCCATCATTTTTGGGAAGGCTTTCCAGATATTTGAAAGGACTTGGGTATCAAGAGCTAAGCAGCAACTGCTTTAAGGAGCACCTCAAGCCTAATAAAACTGTAGTTCTTGCAGACTCATAGAGTTACTGCCTTGATGATTTTGAAAAAAGATGAAGAATTCTCTGGATTACCAGGCAGATGTCTTGTTCTCTAGCCTGAATTTTCCCAAAGAAATGGAGTATCTCTCTCAGTTTTGGGCCTCCTAAAGCTGAGAGTGGAGTCATATTAGCACCCCTGTGGCCACCAACACTATGACTCTGCTGGGTCAGACCTGAAGCCAGCACAGGACTGAGATTAGCCCGACGCCTGCTGTAACCACTCTCTGGCTACTGCCTATGTTTGCTCATGGCCCTGGGGCTCTATAATCAGCAATTGTAAATCCACCTAGATCTGTGTCCTACTTTTCACGGCAGTGAGTTCCCCCAGGCCCTGTGTGGGCCCAGAAGTGCTGTCTGGGTGTCATGGACTAGAGTCAAAAACCTTAGACATCTTCCTGGTGTTCTACTGTACTGCAGCTGAGCTAGCAGTCACACCATAAGAGGTAGTCCTTTCCACTTTTCCCTCCCCTTTCCAAAGGCTGAGGAGCCTCACCCCATAGCCACCACCATCAAAGTCCATGGGGAGTTCTTCCAGACTACTACTCATGTTCTTTTAAGATCCAAGGACTTTTATGTCAGCTTATGGTGAATGCTGCCTGGCCTGGGGCTCACCCTTGAGGGCAGTGGGCTCCCCTCTGGGCCAGGGCAAGTCCAGAGATGCCATCCCAGAGTTAATTCCTGACATGAGTGACCCCAAGAGCCCACATGGTTCTCTATCCCACTGTGGACATTCTAGCACGTAAGGTTCAAGACAAAGTCCCCTTTCTTAAGCAGGAGTTTCATCCCATAGCCACCATAGCTGATAATGTGCTGAATCTCATCTGAAGCTAGCACGTCTCCGAAGTGGGTAATAAATGCTGCCAGGACTGTTTTTTCCCCGCTTCAAGGCAGCAGGTTCCCATCTGTCCCAGAGTGTGTCTAGAAATGTCACCTGGGAGTTAGGGCCTGGAATGGGGGCCTGACAACTCTGACCAGTGCCCTATCTTGCTGTAGCTAAGCTGGTATCCAAGATGCAAGACCAAGTCCTTCCCACTCTTTCCTCTCCTATCCTCATGAGGAAGAAGCATGTCTTTTTTGGAGCCACAAGCTGTGCATCCTGAAGTTAGGGGAGGGATGATGCCAGCACTCCCTTAGCCACCCCAGCTGGTGGCTTATTAGGTCACATAACCCACACCACACCCTCAGTTAACTGTCTCTGGGCCCAGGTCAACCCTAGGACTAGTCTAAGACTTGCAGTCCTTATGTCTGAAGATGCCTTTCATGTTTACTTAAAGACCCAGATCACTTTGGCTTTTGGTGGTAAGGTTTGTGGGTACTCAAGTTCAGAACATTAGAATCAGCAATTCCTCTCTGGCAAGGGCTGGTTTAAATACTACCTCTGTGTGCAAGTGTCAGCTGAGTTGGTCTGGTTTTCCTTTCTGCTCTAACAGGATAGCACTGAGTTCAATGCCTCACAATTGCTGTTCTCCCTCCCTCAGCACCCAGAGATGATCTCTATACCATGCTGCTACTGCCAGGGCAGGAGGATGGGGTTGGGGAGAGGTGGCATTGGCAACTTAAGACTTTTTTTCTATATTTTCTTTGCCTCTTTCAGTGATATGAAGTTAAAATCAGGTGTTACAAGGGCTCACCTGATTTTTGGTTCTCATGAAGGGGTTTTCTATGTGTAGATAGTTGTAAATTGGTGGCCTTATAGAAATACAATTGGTGTAGCCTTCAATTCTACCATCTTGCTCTGCCTCCTTTTGTCTTTTATGATCTTTGTTGTTTGAAAGTCTGGTTTGCCTAGAATTAGAATAGCAACCCACTTTTTTCATTTGTTTGTTTGTTTTTTATTTGCTTGGTAGATTTTTCTCCATCCATTTACTTTGAATCTATACATGTCATTGCTTGTGAGATGAGTCTCTTAAATTCAGAATGCTGGGTTTTGCTTATTTATCCAAGTTGCCACTCTGTGCCTTTTAATTGGGGCATTTAGGTCATTTACAATCAAGGTTAGTATTCATATGTGCAAATTTGATCCTGTCAATATGTTGTTAACTGGTTATTATGCAGACTTGTTTGTGTGGTTTCTTTATAGTGTCACTGTTCTATGTACTTAAGTGAGTTTTTGTAGTGGCCAGTAATGTTGTTTCCTTTCCATATTTAGCACTCACTTCGGGACTTCTTATAAGGTTTGTCTTGTGGAAATGCATTCCCTTAGCATTTGTTTGTCCGAGATGGATCTTATTTCTCCTTTGCTCATGAAGCTTAGTTTGTCTGGATAAGAAATTCTCAGTTGAAAATTCCTTTCTTTAAGAATGCTAAATATAGGCCCCTAATCCCTTCTGGCTTGTAGGATTTCTGCTGAAAGGTCCACTGTTAGCCTGATGAGATTCCGTTTGTAGGTAAACCACCTCTTCAGTTACCTTCACATTTTTTTCTTTCATTTAGACCTTGGAGAATCTGATGATTACGTGTCTTGGGGGTGGCTGTCTTTTGTAGTATCTCATAGAGGTTCTCTGCATTTCCTAAGTTTGAATCTTGTCCTATCTAGCAGAGAAATGTTTCATGGACAATATCCTAAATTGTGTTTTGCAAGTTGCTTGCTTTGTTTCCTCTTTCAGAGACACCAATGAGTCATAAATTTGGTCTCTTTACAAAATCCTATATTTCTCAGGTTTTTTTCTTTCTTCTTTATTCTTCTTTATTTTTGTCTGAGTTATTTCAAAGAGCCAGTCTTCTAATTCTGGGATTCTTTCCTCAGCTTGGTCAATTCTGCTGCTAATACTTGTGATTGTATAATGAAATTCTTGAAGTGAGTTTTTTAGTTCTATCTTGAGGATTTTTTTCTTATAAAGTCCATTTCACCTTTTATTTCCTTCATCTTATTTTATTTTATTCCTTTGAAACCTTGGATTGGGTTTTGATGTTCTCCTGGATATGAGTAATCTTCATTTCTACTGACATTCTATATCCGTCATTTCAGCCATTTCAGCCTGGTTAAGAACCATTGTTGGGGAACTAGTTCAGCCATTTAGAGTTAAGAAAACACTCTGGCTTTTTGAGTTACTAGAGTTCTTGTGATGGTTCTTTCTCATCTTTGTGGGTTGATGTTCTTTCAGTCTGAATTTGCTTTCCTTTGGATGGGCTTTTTGTTCTTCTACCCTCCTTAATGTCCTTGGGAATTTGATTGTAGTATAAGGGGGGTTTAGTCAACTGGCTACATTTCTGGAAAATTTTAGGACACCAACGCTGAGCTCAGGATGCCTGGAATGCATGCTTTAACTCTAGGGCCACTAATATCAAGCCATTGGCTTTGTTTTCTGGCCTCTTGAGGTTAGAAACCTGCTGTGCGGGAGGGACCCAGGTGTTCCTGAATCACTGTTCACAACACTCTGATGGGTGGTACCAGGCAAATTGCTTTGTCATGTGGTGTTAGCTAGATCCATGCTCATTTTCATCCACCATGTGGACGTTTGCAGTGGCAGTGATGGCAGCACCGTGGAGGAGGGGTGGACCATAGGGGACTGTAGGCATCTGTGTTTGCATTTGCACCAGTCGTGGTATCGGCATGAAGCAGGGCACTGGTGAACACAGGGATGGCAACCTCTGTGCACATGTTCATGCCAGTAGCAGCAGCCACACAGAATGGGACATGGGGCTGCTGGTCTCTGTGCACAGATTCATGCCTGTGGCAGTATCAGCATGGGAGCAGGGCACTGATGGGCATGGAGCTGACAGTCTCTGTATGCATTAATGTGCCAATGATGATGGTGGCAAGGGGAAGGTGAGGCTGCTGGTCTCCTTACGCACCTTTACATTGGCAATGGTGGCACAATTGGGGGCAGGGCAGGTTGTGCTTATTCCAGCAACAGTGGCTTAGTGCAATGCATATGCACATGCGCACCAGCAGGGAAAGAGAGTTGAAGTCCACCCATGTGTACATGTACCAGCAAATTAATGTGGAGGATGACTGTGGGCCAGTGCATGCCAGCAAAGCAGCATAGGGGAAGCAGCAGTGGGGTGAGGGCATGGGTGGGCTGGTGTGTGGAGGTCATTTGGCTGGAGCTTTACAATGGTCAGGCACAGTCTGCCAGTGCTGAAGCTATCATGTGGGTCTCTGTGAGGCACCACAACTGCAGATCTGAGGCTGCACTGCAAGCCACAATGGCCAGACCGGTGCCCTGGGAGGGACTAGCAGATAGGGGGGCACTCAGGTCAGAGCAGCCCCATCTCATGGGCAAGATCACCCTGAACTATGCAGGTCTGACAGTTCCCCTAAAGCTAAAGTCTCTTAGGGGAGCAAGATGAGCCTTGGAGGATGGGCATTCCTGGCCATGCTCCACCACACACTGTCCCACACCTAACCCCCTGGGCTCTGCACCAGATGGACTTCTGCCCACACCACCTCTCCTAACAGCTCTCTCTGCCAGCTCAATTGTCCATGGGGGTCATGGGGTCTCTTGCTTCCAGGATTCCAGAGGATTTTGGTGAAAGTAGGCCACCACAAGCTTGCTCAACAGCTCCTGTTTAGGAGCTTTTGGGGGCCAGGAATGAGTCCTCGTGCACAGTAGACCCATGAAGGGTCCAAACTTCCTCCCCCTTCAGCCCAGCATCTGTGTCTTCCCTCTGTCCACTCTCAATGCCTTCTTCCGTAAGATGTTTCTTATATCACGGTAATCACAAAGCAAAAACCATAATAGATACACTAAAAATAAAAAGCAAGGCATTAAACATGCTGCCAACTGGAAGAAGACAAGGATGCCCACTCTCACCACTCCTGCTAAATATAGTATTGGAAGTCCTAGCCAGAGCAATCATGCAAGAGAAAGAAATAAAAGCCATCCAAATTGGAAAGGAAGCCAAACCATCTCTTTTTGCTAACAATATGATTCTATACATACAAAACCCTAAAGACTGTACCAAAAGAGTCCTAGAACTGTTAAAGACTTTAGTAAAATTTTAGGAAACAAAATCTATGTACAAAATAAGTAGCATGTCTATACACCAATAACATTCAAGCTGAGAGTAAAATCAATAGCATAATCCCAATTATAATAGCCACAATATAAACGAAATATCTAGGAATACAGATAACAAGGGAGCTGAAAGACTTCAACAAATAGAATGACAAGACACTGTTGAAGGAAATCAGAGATAACACAAATAAAGGGAAAAAAAAAAAACACCGCTGGGCGTGGTGGCTTACGCCTGTAATCCCAGTACTTTAGGAGGGCGAGGCAGGTGGATCATGAGGTCAGGAGTTCTAGACCAGCCTGGCCAATATGGTGAAACCCCATCTCTACTAAAAATACAAAAATTAGCTGGGTGTGGTGGTGCATGCCTGTAGTCCCAACTACTTGGGAAGCTGAGGCAGAAGAATCACTTGAACACAGGAGGCAGAGGTTGCAGTGAGCCGAGATTGTGCCACTGTACTCCAGCCTGGGTGACAGAGTGAAACTCTGTCTTAAAAACAAACAAACAAACAAACAAAAAACACTTCATGCTCATGAATAGGAAGATTCAATATCATGAGAATGGCCACACTGCCCAAAACAGTTTACAGATTCAATGCTATTCCTATCAAATTACCAATGACATTTTTAGATAATTAGACAAAATTATTCTAAAATTAATATAAATACCATAAGAGTCTTAATAGCCAAGGCAATCCTAAGCAAAAAGAACAAAGTCTGAGGCATCACACTATCTGACTTTATACTACAGGGTGGAGCCCACTGCAGCTTGGCAAAGCAGCTATAGCCAGACTGCCTTTATAGATTCCTCCTCTCTGGGCAGGGCATCCCTGAAAGAAAGGCAGCAGCCCCATTCGGGGGCTTATAGATAAAACTCCCAACTCCCTGGGACAGAGCACCTGAGGGAAGGGGCAGCTGTGGGTGCAGTTTCAGCAGACTTAAACACTCCTGCCTTCCAGCTCTGAAGAGAGCAGTGAATCTCCCAGCACAGTGCTCGAGCTCTGCTAAGGGACAAACTGCCTCCTCAAGTGGGTCCCTGACCCCCGTGCCTCCTGACTGGGACACATCTCCCAGCAGGGGCCAAGAGACATCTCATAACAGAGAGCTCCAGCTGGCATCTGGCAGGTGCCCCTCTGGGACAAAGCTTCTAGAGGAAGGAAAAGGAAGCAATCTTTGCTGTTCTGCAGCCTCTGCTCATGATACCCAGGAAACTAGGGTCTTGAGTGGACCTCCAGCAAACTCCAGCAGCCCTGCAGCAGAGGGGCCTGACTGTTAGAAGAAAAACTAACAAATAGAAGGGAGTAGCATCAACAGCAACGAAAAGGATGTCCACACAGAAACCCCATTCGAAAGTCACCGCCATCAAAGACCAAAGGTAGATAAATACATGAAGATGAGGAAAAGCCAGCGCAAAAAGGCTGAAAATTAAAAAACCCAGAATGCCTCTTCTCCTCCAACAGATCACAGCTCCTCACCAGCACTGAAGCAAAACTGGACAGAGAATGAGTTTGATGAATTGACAGGAGTAAACTTCAGAAGATGGGTAAAAACAAACTCCACTGAGCTAAAAGAGCATGTTCTAACCCAACGGAAGGAAGCTCAGAACCTTGAGAAAAGGTTAGAGGAATTTCTAACTAGAATAACCAGTTAAGAGAAGAACATAAATGGCCTGATGAGGCTGAAAAACACAGCACAAGAACTTCGTGAAGCATATACAAGTATCAATAGCTGAATCGATCAAGCAAAAGACAGCATAGCAGAGATTGAAGATCAACTTAATGAAATAAAGCGTGAAGACAAGATTAGAGAAAAAAGAATGAAAAGGAACAAACAAATCCTCCAAGAAATATGGGACTATGTGAAAAGACCAAAGCTACGTTTGACTGGTGTACCTGAAAGTGACAAGGAAAATGGAACCAAGTTGGAAAACACTCTTCAGGATATTAACCAGGAGAACTTCTCCAACCTAGCAGAACAGGCTGACATTCAGATTCAGGAAATACAGTGAACACCACCAAGATACTCCCCGAGAAGAGCAACCCCAAGACACATAGTTGTCAGATTCACCAAGGTTGAAATGAAGGAAAAAATGTTAAGGGCAGCCAGAGAGAAAGGTCGGAATGCCCACAAGGGGAAGCCAGTCAGACTAACAGCAGATCTCTCTGTAGAAACCCTACAAGCCAGAAGAGAGTGGGGCCCAATATTCCTAAAGACAAGAATTTTCAACTCAGAATTTCATATCCAGCCAAAGTAAGCTTCAAAAGTGAAGGAGAAATAAAATCCTTTACAGACAATCAAATGCTGAGAGATTTTGTCACCACCAGGACTGTCTTAAAAGAGCTCCTGAAGGAAGCACTAAATATGGAAAGGAAAAACCAGTACTAGCCACAGCAGTAACATACCAAATTGTAAAGACCATTGATACTATGAAGAAAACGCATCAACTAACAGGCAAAATTAACCAGCTAGCATCATAATGACAGGATCAAATTCACACATAACAATAATAACCTTAAATGTAAATGGGCTAAATGCTACAATTAAAAGACACAGACTGGCAAGTTGGATAGTCAAGGCTCATCGGTGAGCTGTATTCAGGAGACCCATCTCACTTGCAAAGACACACATAGGCTCAAAATAAAAAGATGGAAGAATATTTACCAGGCAAATAGAAAGAAAAAAAGAGCAGGGGTTGCAATCCTAGTCTCTGATAAAACAGACTTTAAACCAACAAAATCAAAAAAGACAAAGAAGGGCATTACATAATGATAAGTTATCAATGCAACAAGAAGAGCTAACCATACCAAATATATATGCACCCAATACAGGAGCACATAGATTCATAAAGCAAGCTCTTAGAGACCTACAAAGAGACTTAGACTCCCACACAATAATATTGGGGGACTTTAACACCCCACTGTCAATATTAGACAAATCATTGACAAAGAAAATTAACAAGGATATTCAGGATTTGAACACAGCTCTAGACCAAGCAGACCTAATAGACATCTGCAGAACTCTCCACCCCAAATCAACAGAATATATATTCTTCACCATATTGCACTTATTCTAAAACTGACCACATAATTGGAAGTAAAACACTCCTCAACAATGCAAAAGAATGAGAATCATAACAGTCTCTCAGGTGACAGTGCAAACAAATTAGAAGTCAGGATTAAGAAACTCACTCAAAACTGCACAACTACATGGAAACAGAACAACCTGCTCCTGAATGACTACTGGGTAAAAAACAAAATGAAAGCAGAAATAAATAACTGCTTTGAAACCAATGAGAACAAAGACACAATGTACCAGAATTGCTGGGACACAGCTATAGCACTGTTTACAGGGAAATTAACAGCACTAAATGTCCACAGAAGAAAGCAGGAAAGATCTAAAATTGACACCCTAACATCACAATTAAAAGGACTAGAGAAGAAGAGCAAACAAATTCAAAAGCTAGCAGAAGAAAAGAAGTAACTAAGATCAGAGCAGAACTGAAGGAGATAGAGACACGAAACACACTTCAAATAGTTAATGAATCCAGGAGCTGGTTTTTAGAAAGATTAACAAAATAGACCACTACCCAGACTAATAAAGGAAAAAAGAGAAAAGAATCAATAGGCACAATAAAAATGATAAAGGGGATATCACCACTGATCCCACAGAAATACAAACTACCATGAGAGAATATTATAAACACCTCTATGTAAATAAACTAGAAAATCTAGAAGAAATGGATAAATTCCTGGACGCATATATTCTCCCATTTCAAAACCAGGAAGAAGTCAAATCCCTGAATAGACCAATAACAAGTTCTGAAATTGAGGCAGTAATTAATAATCTACCAACGAAAAAAAGCCCAGGATGAAATGAATTCACAGCCGAATTCTACCAGAGGTACAAAGAGGAGCTGGTACCATTTCTTCTGAAATTATTTCAAACAATAAAAAAAGAGGGACTCCTTCCTAACTCATTTTATGAGGCCAGCATCATCCTGATACCAAACCTGGCAGAGACACAACAACAAGAACAAAAATTCAGACCAATATCCCTGATGAACATCGATGTGAAAATCCTCAATAAAATACTGGAAAACCAAATCGAGCATCACAACATCAAAAAGTGTACCTACCACGAACAAGTAGGCTTCATCCTTGGGATGCAACGCTGGTTCGACATATGCAAATCAATAAATGTAATCTATCACATAAATGGAACCAATGACAAAAACCAAACGATTATCTTAATAGGTGCTGAAAAGGCCTTCAATAAACTTCAACACCCCATCATGCAATAAACTCTCAATAAACTAGGTATTGATGGAACGTATCTCAAAATAGTAAGAGCTATTTATGACAAACCCACAGCCAATATCATATTGAATGGGCAAAAGTTGGAAGCATTCCCTTTGAAAACCAGCACAAGACAAGGATACCCTCTCTCACCACTCCTGTTCAACATAGTATTGGAAGTTCTGGCCAGGGCAATCAGGCAAGAGAAAGATATAAAGCGTATTCAAATAGGAAGAGAGGAAGTCAAATTGTCTCTGTTTGCAGATGACATGATTGTATATTTAGAAAACCCCACCATCTCAGCCCCAAATCTCCTTAAGCTGATAAGCAAATTCAGCAAAGTCTCAGTGTACAAAATCAATGTGCAAAAATCATAAGCAATCCTATACACACATGATAGACCAACAGAGAGCCAAATCATCTGTGAACTCCCATTCACAATTGCTACAAAGGGAATAAAATACATAGGAATACAACTTACAAGGGATGTGAAGGCCCTCTTCAAAGAGAACTAGGAACCACTATTCAAGGAAATCAGAGAGGACACAAACAAATGGAAAAAAAATTTCATGTTCATGGATAGGAAGAATCAATATCATGAAAATGGCCATACTGCTGAAAGTAATTTATAAATTCAATGCTATCCCCATCAAGCTACCATTTACTTTCTTCACAGAATTTGAAAAAGCTACTTTAAATTTCATAAGGAACCACACACACACACACACACACAATCCGTATAGCCAGGACAATCCTGAGCAAAAAGAACAAAGCTGGACGCATCACGCTACTTGACTTCAAACTATACTACCTGGTTACAGTTACCAAAAAAGCATGGTATTGGTACCAAAACAGATATATAGACCAATGGAACAGAACAGAGGCCTCAGAAATAACGCCACACATCTACAACCATCTGATCTTTGACAAACCTGACAAAAACAAGCAATGGGGAAAGGATTCCCTATTTAATAAACAGTGTTGAGAAAACTGGCCAGCCATATGCAGAAAACTGAAACTGGACCCATTTCTTGCACCTTATAAAAATTAACTCAAGACGGATTAAAATCTTAAATATATGACCTAAAACCATAAAAAACCTAGAAGAAAACCTAGGCAACACCATTCAGGACATAGGAATGGGCAAAGACTTCATGACTAACACATCAAAAGCAATGGCAACAAAAGCCAAAATTGACATGTAGTATCTAATTAAACTAAAGAGCTCCGCAAAGCAAAAGAAACTATCATTAGAGTGAAAATGCAAATTACAAAATGGAAGAAATTTTTTGCAATCTATCCATCTGACAAAGGGCTAATATCCAGACTGTACAAGGAACTTAAACAAAATTACAAGAAAAAAAAGAACTATCCCATCAAAAAGTGGGTGAAATATATGAACAGACACTTCTCAGAAGAAGACATTCATGCAGCTAAGAAACATATGATAAAAGCTCCTCATCAGTGGTCATTAGAGAAATGCAAATCAAAACCACAATAAGATACCATCTCACGCCAGTTAGAATGGTGATCATTAAAAAGTCAGGAAACAACAGATGCTGGAGAGGATGTGGAGAAATAGGAATGCTTTTACACTGTTGGTGGGAGTGTAAATTAGTTTAACCATTGTGGAAGATAGTGTGGCAATTCAACAAGAATCTAGAACCAGAAATACCATTTGACCCAGCAATCCCATTACTGGGTATATATCCAAAAAGTTATAAATCATTCTACTATAAAGACACATGCAGGTGTATGCATATTGCAGCACTGTTCACAATAGGAAAGACTTGGAACCAATCCAAATGCCCATCAATGATAGACTGCATAAAGAAAATGTGGCACATATACACCATGGAATACTACACAGCCATAAAAAATGAGTTCATGAGCTTTGCAGGCAGATGGATGAAGCTGGAAACCACCATACTCAGCAAACTAACAAAGGAATAGAAAACCAAACACTGCATGTTCTCACTTAAAAGTGGGAGTTGAACAATGAGAACACATGGACACAGGGAAGGGAACATTACACACTGGGGCCTGTCAGTGGGTCAAGGGCTAGGGGAAGGATAGCATTAGGAGAATTACCTAATGTAGATGATGGGTTGATGGGTGCAGCAAACCACCATGTCATGTGTATAACTATGTTACAAACCTGCATGTTCTGCACATGTATCCCAGAACTTAAATTATAATAAAAAAAACACTATACTACAAGGCCGCAGAATGGTACTGGTACAAAAACAGACCATAGACCAATGGAACAAAATAGAGAACCCAGAAAGAACACCACACACCTACCAACACCTGATTTTCAAGAAATCTGACAAAAAAAAAAAAAAAAGCAATGGGGAAAGAACTGGCTATTCAATAAATGGTATTGAAATAACGGGATAGCAATATCCAGAAGAAATAAACTGGATTCATATATTTTGCCACGTACAAAAATTAATGCAAAATGGATAAAATATTTAAATGTAAGACCACATACTATAAAAATCCAAGAATAAAACGTATGCAATAACCTCTCAGACACTGCATGCTCTCACTCATAGGTGGGAATTGAACAATGAGAACACACGGACACAGGAAGGGGAACATCACACACAAGGGCCTGTTGTGGGGTGGGGGGAGGGGGGAGGGATAGCATTAGGAGATATATCTAATGTTAAATGACGAGTTAATGGGTGCAGCACACCAACATGGTGCATGTATACATATGTAACAAACCTGCACGTTGTGCACATGTACCCTAAAACTTAAAGTATAATAAAAAAGTAATAACCTCTCAACATCAGCCTTGGCAAAGAATTTTTAGCTAATTCTCAAAAGCAATTGCACCAAAACAAAAACTGAGAAGTGAGATTTAATTAAACTAAAGGGCATTCAGCAAAAGAAATAATCAACAGAGTAAACAGAAAATAAAATGGGAGAAAATACTTCCAAACGATGCATCTGAAGATGGACTAATATTCGGAATCTATAAGGAACATAAACAAATCAACAAGCAAAAAACAACCCCTTTTAAAAAATGGACAAAAGACATGAAAAGAAATTTCTCAAAAGTAGACATACAAGCAGCCAACAAACACAAAAAAAATGCTTATCATCATCAATCATCAGAGAAATGCAAATAAAAACTATAATGAGATACTAGCTCCCACCAGTCAGATGGCTAATATTAAAAAGTCAAAAAATTACAGATGCTGGCAAGGCTGCAAACAAAAACATGCTTACACACTGTTGGTAAAGATGTAAACTAGTCTAGCCACTGCAAAAGCAGTTTGGAGTTTTCTCAAAGAACTTAAAACGGAGCTAGAATTCAACTTACCAATCCCATGATTGGGTATATAACCAAAGGAAAGTAAATTGTTCTTCCAAAAAGGTATGTGCACTCCTGTGTTTATTGCAGTGTTATTCATAATAGCAATAATATGAAACCAATCTAGGTGACCATAAATGGTGGACTGGATAAAGAAATTGTGGTACTTATACAGCATGAAATACTTCACAGTCATAAAAAAGAATAAATCACGTCCTTTGCAGCAACATAGATCATGCTGGAGGTGATTATCCTAAGCAAATGATTCAGAAACAGAAAATCATATAGTGCATGTTCTCACTTACAAGTGGGAACTAAACATTGAGTACAAATGGACATAAAGGTGGGAACGAAAACACTAGGGATTACTATAGGGGGAGGGATAGAGGTGAGCATGAGTTGGAAAACTACCTGTTGGGTACTATGCACACTATCTGGGTGATGAGGTTTGGGGTACCGCAAACCTCAGCATCATGCAATATCTTCCTATGTCAAATGTGCACATGCAGTTCCAAATCCAAAATAAACTTTCAAATTTTTATAAAAAGTACTACCAGAGAAAATAATCACAAGTCAGTAAGAAAGGAAGAAATCAATAGAAAATCTCCAAAATGAATAAAGTAAAGTAACAAAACAGCAGAATTAAGTCCTTACCTATCAATAGTGACACTGAATATAAATGAATGTCTCCATTAACAGCCATAGAGTGAATAGATTTAAAAAAAAAAGAAAACTAAGACACAACTGCCTATAAGAAACTCACTTCACTTATAGATGCACACATAAACTGAAAATGAAGAAATGGAAAAAAGCTATTCCATGTAAATGGAAACCTAGAAAGAGCAGGTGTAGCTATACTTATATAAGATAAAATATACCACAAGTGAAAGACCGTAAAAAGAGACAAAGTAGATCACTACATAATAAAAAAGTCATCAATCCAGCAATAGATTATAACAATTATAAGTATCGAAGGGCGGTTCCAAGATGGCTGAATAGGAACAGCTCCAGTCTACAGCTCCCAGCATTAGAGACGCAGAAGACGGGTGATTTCTGCATTTCCAACTGAGGTACCAGGTTAATCTCACTGGGGCTTGTTGGACAGTGGGCGCAGGACAGTGGGTGCAGCTCACTGAGCGTGAGCCAAAGCAGGGCGAGGCATCGCCTCATGCAGGAAGTGCAAGGGGTCAGGGAATTCCCTTTCCTAGCCAAGGGAAGCTGTGGCAGACGGCACCTGGAAAATCAGGTCACTCCCACCCTAATACTGCGCTTTTCCAATGGTCTTAGCAAACGGCACACCAGGAGATTATATCCTGTGCCTGGCTAGGAGGGTCCCACACCCACAAAGCCTCACTCATTGCTAGTATAGCAGACTGAGATCGAACTGCAAGGTGGCAGCGAGGCTGAGGGAGGGGTGCCCACCATTGCTGAGGCTTGAGTAGGTAAACAAAGTGGCCAGGAAGCTCGAACTGGGTGGAGCCCACCGCAACTCAAGGAGGACTGCTTGCCTCTGTAGACTCCACCTCTAGGGGCAGGGCATAGCCGAACAAAAGGCAGCAGAAACCTCTGCAGACCTAAATGTCCCTATCTCACAGCTTTCAAGAGAGTAGTGGTTCTCCCAGCATGGAGTTTGAGATCTGAGAATGGACAGACTGCTTCCTCAAGTGGGTCCCTGACACTGGAGTAGCCTAACTGGAAGGCACTCCCCAGTAGAGGCAGACTGACACCTCACACGACCAGGTACCCCTCTGAGATGAAGCTTCCAAAGGAACAATCAGGCAGCAACATTTGCTGTTCAGCAATACTCGCTGTTCTGCAGCCTCTGCTGCTGATACCCAGGCAAACAGGGTCTAGAGTGCACCTCCAGCAAACTCCAACAGACCTGCAGCTGTGGGCCCTGATGGTTAGAAGGAAAACTAACAAACAGAAAGGACATCCACACCAAAACCCTATCTGTACGTCACAACCATCAAAGACCAAAGGTAGATAAAACCACAAAGATGGGGAAGAAACAGAACAGAAAAACTGAAAATTCTAAAAATCAGAGTGCCTCTCCCCCTCCAAAGGAACACAGCTCCTTGCCAGCAATGGAACAAAACTGGATGGAGAATGATTCTGACAAGTTGAGAGAAGAAGGCTTCAGATGATTAAACTTCTCTGAGATAAAGGAGGAAGTTCGCACCCATCACAAAGAAGCTAAAAACCTTGAAAAAAGATTAGACGAATGGCTAACTAGAAAAACCAGAGTATATAAGTCCTTAAATGACCTGATGGAGCTGAAAACCAGAGCACGAGAACTATGTGACGAATGCACAAGATTCAGTAGCCGATTTGATCAACTGGAAGAAAGGGCATCAGTGATTGAAGATCAAATGAAGTGAGAAGAGAAGTTTAGATAAAAAAGAGTAAAAAGAAATGAACAAAGCCTCCAAGAAATATGGGACTATGTGAAAAGACCAAATCTACATCTCATTTGTGTACTTGACAGTGATGGGGAGAATGGAACCAAGTTGGAAAATACTCTGCAAGATATTATCCAGGAGAACTTCCCCAACCTAGCTAGGCAGGCCAATATTCAAATTCAGGAAATACGGAGAATGTCACAAAGATATTTCTCAAGAAGAGCAACTCCAAGACACATAATTGTCAAATTCACCAAAGTTGAAGTGAAGGAGAAAATGTTAAGGGCAGCTAGAGAGAAAGGTCGGGTTACCCACAGAGGGAAGTTCATCAGACTAACAGCAGATCTCTCAGCAGAAACTCTACAAGCCAGAAGAGAATGGGGGCCAATATTCACCGTTCTTAAAGAAAAGAATTTTCAACCCAGAATTTCATATCCAGCCAAACTAACATTCATAAGTGAAGGAGAAATAAAATCCTTACAGACAAGCAAATGCTGAAAGATTTTGTCATCACCATGTCTGCCCTACATCAGGTCCTGAAGGAAGCACTAAACATAGAAAGGAGCAACCAATACCAACCACTGCAAAAACATGCCAAATTGTAAATACCGTCGAGGCTAGGAAGAAACTGCATCAACTAACAAGCAAAATAACCAGCTAACATCATAATTAAAGAATCAAATTCACACATAACAATATTAACCTTAAATGTACATGGGCTAAATGCTCCAATTAAGACACAGACTGGCAAATTGGATAAACATTCAAGACTCATCAGTGTGGTGTATTCAGGAGACCCATCTCATGTGCAGAGACACAAATAGGCTCAAAATAGAGGGACGGAGGAAGATCTACCAAGCAAATGGAAAACAAAAAAAAAAAGGCTGGGGTTGCAATCCTAGTCTCTGATAAAACAGACTTTCAACCAACAAAGATCAAAAGAGACAAAGAAGTCCATTACATAAGAGTAAAGGGATCAATTCAACAAGAAGTGCTAACTATGGTAAACATATATTCACCCCAAAACAGGAGCACCCAGACTCATAAAGCAAGTCCTTAGAGACCTACAAAGAGACTTAGACTCCCACACAATAATAATGGGAGACTTTAACACCCCACTGTCAACATAAGACAGATTAACAAGAAAGAAAGTTAACAAGGATATCCAGGAATTGAACTCAGCTCTGCACCAAGGGGACCTAACAGACATCTACAGAACTCTTAACCACAAATCAACAGAATACACATTCTTCTCAGCACCACATCACACTTATTCCAAAATTGACCACATATTTGGAAGTAAAGCACTCCTCAGCAAATGTAAAACAACAGAAATTATAACAAACTGTCTCTCAGACCACAGTGCAATCAAATTAGAACTCAAAATTAAGAAACTCATTCAAAACCACTCAAATACATGGAAACTGAACAACCTGCCCCTGAATGACTACTGGATACATAACAAAATGAAGGCAGAAATAAATAACTTCTTTGAAACAAATGAGAAAAAAGACACAGCATACCAGAATCTCTGGGACACATTTAAAGCAGTGTGTAGAGGGAAATTTATAGCACTAAATGCCCACAAGAGAAAGCAGGAAAGATCCAAAATTGACACCCTACCATCACAATTAAAAGAACTAGAGAAGCAAGAACAAACACATTCAAAAGCTAGCAGAAGGCAAGAAATGACTAAGATCAGAGCAGAACTGAAGAAGATAGAGACACAAAAAACCCTTCAAAAAAATCAATGAATCCAGGAGCTGGTTTTTTGAAAAGATCAACAAAATTAATACACCACTAGCAAGACTAATAAAGAAGAAAAGAGAGAAGAATCAAATAGATGCAATAAAATATGATAAAGGGGATATCACCATCGATCCCACAGAAATACAAACTACCATCAGAGAATACTATAAACATCTCTATGCAAATAAACTAGAATATCTAGAAGAAATCAATAAATTCCTGGACACATACACCCTCCTAAGACTAAAGTAGGAAGAAGGTGAATCCCTGAATAGACCAATGACAGCCTCTGAAATTGAGGCAATAATTAATAGCCTACCAACCAAAAAAAAGTCCAGGACCAGATGGATTCACAGCCAGATTCTACCAGAGGTACAAGGAGGAGCTGGTACCATTCCTTCTGAAACTATTCCGATCAATAGGAAAAGAGGGAATCCTCCCTAACTCATTTTATGAGGCCACCAACATCCTGATACCAAAGCCTGGCAGAGACACAACAAAAAAAGAGAATTTTAGACCAATATCCCTGATGAATATCGATGCAAAATCCTCAAAAAAAATGCTGGCAAACCGAATCCAGCAGCACATCAAAAGGCTTATCCACCATGATCAAGTGGGCTTCATCTCTGGGATGCAAGGCTGGTTCAACATATGCAAATCAATAAACGTAATCCAGCATATAAACAGAACCAAAGACAAAAACCACATGATTATCTCAATAGATGCAGAAAAGGCCTCTGGCAAAATTCAACAGCGCTTCATGCTAAAAACTCTCAATAAATTAGGTATTGATGGGACGTATCTAAAAATAATAAGAGCTATTTATGACAAACCCACAGTCAATATCATACTGAATGGGCAAAAATTGGAAGCATTCCCTTTGAAAACTGGCTCAAGACAGGGATGCCCTCTCTCACCACTCCTATTCAACATAGTGTTGGAAGTTCTGGCCAGGGCAATCAGGCAGGAGAAAGAAATAAAGAGTATTCAATTAGAAAAATAAGAAGTCAAATTGTCCCTGTTGGCAGATAACATGATTGTATACTTAGAAAACCCCATCATCTCAGCCCCAAATCTCCTTAAGCTGATAAGCAACTTCAGCAAAGTCTCAGGATACAAAATCAATGTGCAAAAATCACAAGCATTCTTATACACCAATAACAGACAAACAGAGAGCCAAATCCTGAGTAAACTCCCATTCACAATTGCTTCAAAGAGAATAAAATAAATAGGAATCCAACTTACAAGGGATGTGAAGGACCTCTTCAAGCAGAACTACAAATCACTGCTCAATGAAATAAAAGAGGACACAAACAAATGGAAAAACATTCCATGGTCATGGATAGGAAGAATCAATATGGTGAAAATGGCCATACTCCCCAAGGTAATTTATAGATTCAATGCCATCCCCATCAAGTTACAAATGACTTTCTTCACAGAATTGGGAAAAAAAACTAAAGTTCATATGGAACCAAAAAAGAGCCCACATTGCCAAGTCAATCCTAAGCCAAAAGAACAAAGCTGGAGGCATCATGCTACCTGACTTCAAACTATTCTACAAGGCTACAGTAACCAAAACAGTATGGTACTAGTACCAAAACAGAGATATAGACCAATGGAACAGAACAGAGTCCTCAGAATTAATACCACACATCTACAACCATCTGATCTTTGACAAACCTGACAAAAACAAGAAATGGGGAAAGGATTTCCTATTTAATAAATGGTGCTGGGAAAACTGGCTAGCCATATGTAGGAAGCTGAAACTGGGTACCTTCCTTACACCTTATACAAAAATTAATTCAAGATGGATCAAAGACTTAAATATTAGACCTAAAACCATAAAAACTCTAGAAGAAAACCTAGGCAATACCATTCAGGACACAGGCAAGGGCAAGGACTTCATGTCTAAAACACCAAAAGCAATGGCAACAAAAGCGAAAATTGACAAATGAGATCTATTTAAACTAAAGAGCTTCTGCAAAGTCAAAGAAACTATCATCAGAATGAAACGGCAACCTATGGAATGGTAGAAAATTTTTGCAATCTACTCACTGACAAAGGGCTAATATCCAGAATCTACAAAGAACTCAAACAAATTTACAAGAAAAAAACAAATGACCCCATCAAAAACTGGGTGAAGGATATGAACAGACACTTCTCAAAAGAAGACATTTATGCAGTCAATAGACACGTGAAAAAATGCTCATCATCACTGGCCATCAGAGAAATGCAAATCAAAACCACAATGAGATAGTATCTCACACCAGTTAGAATGGTGATCATTAAGAAGTCAGGAAACAACAGGTGCCGGAGAGGATGTGGAGAAATAGGAACACTTTTACACTGTTGGTGGGACTGTAAGCTAGTTCAACCATTGTGGAAGACAGTGTGGCGATTCCACAAGGATCTAGAACTGGAAATACCATTTGACCCAGCCATCCCATTACTGGGTATATACCCAAAGGATTATAAATCATGCTGCTATAAAGCCACATGCACACGTATGTTTATTGCGCCACTATTCTCAATAGCAAAGACTTGGAACCAACCCAAATGTCCATCAATGATAAGACTGGATTAAGAAAATGTGGCACATATACACCATGGAATACTATGCAGCCATAAAAAAGCATGAGTTCATGTCCTTTGTAGGGACATGGATGAAGCTGGAAACCATCATTCTCAGCAAACTATCACAAGGGAAAAAAACCAAGCACCGCATGTTCTCACTCACAGGTGGGAATTGAACAATGAGAACACTTGGACACAGGAAGGGGAACATCACACACCAGGGCCTGTGGTGTGGTGGGGGGAGGGGGGAGGGATAGCATTAGGAGATATACCTAATGTAAATAACGAGTTAATGGGTGCAGCACACCAACATGGCACATGTATACATATGTAACAATCCTGCATGTTGTGCACATGTACCCTAGAACTTAAAGTATAATTAAAAAATAAAAAAAGAAAAATGTCTGTTCATGTCCTTTGCCCTCTTTTCAATGGTGTTTTTTCTTGTAAGTCTGTTAAAGTTCCTTACAGATGCTGAATATTAGACCTTTGTCAGATGCAGAGTTCACAAATATTTTCTCCCATTCTGTAGGTTGTCTGTTTACTCTTTTGAGAGTTTCTTTTGCAGCAGCTCTTAGTTTTATTAGATCACATTTGTTAATTGTTTTTTCTTTTGTTGAAATTGCTTTTGGCGTCTTCATCATGAAATCTTTGTCCATGCCTACATTCTAAAGGTTCCAGTTTCAATTTTCTGCATATTCCTAGCCAGTTCTCCCAGCATTGTTTATTAAATAGGGAATCCTTTCCCTGTTGCTTGTTTTTGTCAGCTTTGTCAAAGGTCACATGGCTGTAGGCGTAGTCTTATTTCTGGGTTCTGTATTCTGTTCGTTTGGTCTATGCATCCGTTTTTCAGCCAGTACCATGCTGTTTTGGTTACTGTAACCCTGCGGTATAGTTTGAAGCCGACTAGCATGATGCATAAAGCTTTGTTCAGTTTGCTTAGTATTTTTTTGGCTATTTGGGCTCTTCTTTGGTTCCATATAAATTTTAAAATGGGCTTTTCTAATTCTGTGAAGAATATCAACGGTAATTTAATGAGAATCACGTTGAATCTATAAGTTACTTTTGGCAGTATGACCATTGTAATGATATTGCTTCTTCCTATCTGTGAGCATGGAATGTTTTTCCATTTGTTTGTGTAATCTCTGATTTCTTTGAGCAGTGGTTTGTAGTTCTTCTTGAAAAGGTCCTTTACTTCCCTTGTTAGCTGTATTCCTAGATATTTTATTCTTTTTGTAGCAATTATGAATGGAAGTTCATTTGTGATTTGTCTCTTAGCTTGCCTGTTTTCTGTGTATAGAAATGCTAGCGATTTTTGCACAATGAATTTGTTTCCTGAGACTTTGCTGTAGTTGCTTATCAGCTGAAGAAGCTTTTGGGCTGAGACAGTAGGGTTTTCTAGATATAGGATCATGTCATCTGCAAACAATGATAGTTTGACTTCCTCTCTTCCTATTTGAATACCTTTCTTTCTTTCTCTTGCCTCACTGCCCTGGCCAGAACTTCCACTACTATGTTGAAGAGGAGTGATGAGAGAGGGCAACCTTATCTTGTGCCAGTTTTCAAGGGGGATGCTTCCAGCTTTTGCGCATTCAGTAAGATATTGGCTGTAGTGTGTCATGCGTGGCTCTTATTATTTGAGGTATTTTCCTTCAATATATAGTTTACTGAGAGTTTTTAAAATGAAAAGTGTTGAATTTTATCCAAGGCCTTGTCTGCATCTATTGAGATAATCAGGCGGTTTTTGCCTTTAGATATGTTTATGTGATGAAACACATTTATTGATTTGTGTATGCTGAACCAACCTTGCATCTGGGGATGAAGCCTACTTGATCATGGTGGATGAGCTTTATTATGTGCTGCTGGATTTGGTTTACCAGTATTTTGATAAGGATTTTTGCATTGATGTTCATCAAGAATAAAATACTGATGTTTTCTTTTCTTTCTTTCTTTTTTTTCTTTTATCTCTGCCAGGTTTTGGTATGAGGATGATGCATGGCCTCAGAATGAGTTAGAGAGAAGTCATTCCTTTTCAACTGTATGGAATAGTTTCAGTAGAAATGGTACCAGCTCTTTTTTGTACCTCTGGTAGAATTCAGCTGTGAATCCTTCTGGTCCTGGGATTTTTTTTTTTTTTTTGATGATAGGCTATTTATTACTGCTTCAATTACAGAATTTGTTATTGTTGTATTCAGTGATTGAAATTCTTTTTGGCTCAGTCTTGGGAAGATGTATGTTTCCAGGAATTTATCCACTTCATCTAGATTTTCTAGTTTACATGCATAGAGGTGTTCATAATATTTTCTGATGGTAGTTTGTATTTCTGTGGGGTATAATTTCTAATTGTATTTATTTGAATCTTATCTCTTTTCTTCTATTAGTCTAGCTAGTGGTCTATTTTATTATTTTATTAAAAAATCATCTCCTAGATTCATTGATTTTCTGAAGGGTTTTCGTGTCTCTAGCTCCCTCAGTTCAGATCTGATCTTGGTTACTTCTTGTCTAGTGTTAGCTTTGGGGTTTGTTTGTTCTTGGTTCTCTAGTTCTTTTAATTTGATGTAAGGTTGTTAACTTGGGATCTTTCTATCTTTTTGATGTGGGCATTTAGTGCTATAAATTTCCTTAACACTGCTGTAGCTGTGTCCCAGAGATCCTGGTATGTTGTATCTTTGTTCTTATTAGTTTCAAAGAATTTGAATTCTACCTAAATTTCATTGTTTACCCAAAAGTAATTTAGGAGCATGCTGTTCAGTTTCCATGTAGTTGTATGGTTTCAAGCGAATTTCTTAATCTTGAGCTGTAATTTGATTTTGCTATGGTCTGAGATACTGTCTGTTGTGATTTCAGTTCTGTTGCATTTGCTGAGGTGTGTTTTACTTCTGATTATGGGACCAATATTTGAGTAAGTGCCGTATGGTGATGAGAAAAATGTATATTCTGTTGTTTTTAGGTGGAGTCTTTTGTAGATATCTATCAGATCCACTTGATCAAGAGCTGAGTTCAAGTCCTGCATATCTTTGTTAATTATTTGACTCAATGATCCTAAGAACTTGCTTTATAAATGTGTGTGCTCTTGTATTGGGTGCATATATATTTAGGATAGTTAGCTCTTCTTGTTGAATTGAACTTTACCCTTACGTAATGCCCTTCTTTGTCTTTAACCTCTGTTGGTTTAAAGTCTGTTTTGTCAGAAACTAGGATTGCAACCCCTTCTTTTTTCCATTTTCCATTTGCATAGTAAATGGAATCCCTTTATTTTGAGCCTATGTGAGATGGGTCTCTTGAAGACCACATACAGATGGATCTTGGTTCTGTATCTGGCTTGCCATTATGTGTCTTTTTATTGCAGTATTTAGCCCATTTACATTTAAGGTTAGTATGTGGATTTGATCCTGTCATCATGATGTTGGTTATTTTTGAAGACTTGTTTGTGTGGTTGCTTCATAGTGTCACCAGTCTTTGTACTTAAGTGTGTTTTTGTAGTGGCTGGTCATTTTTTTTTCTTTCAATATTTAGTGCTTCCTTCAATAGTTCTGGTAAAGCAGGTCTGGTGGTAACTACTTTTCTCAGCATTTGCTTTTCTGTAAAGAATCTTATTTCTCCTTCATGTATGAAGCTTATTTTGGCCAGATGTGAAATTCTGGGTTGAAAAATGTCTTATAAAAATGTTGAATATTGGCTCCCAATCTCTTCTGGCTTGTAGAGTTTCCACAGAGAGGTTCGCTGTTACTATGATGGGCTTCCCTTTATAGGTTACCTGGGCTTTCTCTCTGGCTGTCCTTTACATTTTTTCTTTCATTTAGAACTTGGAGAATCTGACGATTATGTGTCTCAGTGATGATCTTCTTTTGGAGTATCTTACTGGGATTCTCTGCCTTTCCTGAATTTGAATGTTGGCCTGTCTAGCTAAGTTGAAAAAGTTCTCCTGGATAATATCCTGAAATACGTTTTCCAAATTGGTTCCATTCTCCCCATCTTTTCAGGTACCCTAGTCAGTCTTAGATTTTGTCTCTTTACATAATCCCATACTTCTTGGAGCTTTTATTGATCCTTTTTCATTGTTTTTTTTTTTCTATTCTTGTCTGCCTGTCTTATTTCAAAAAGACAGTCTTCAAGCTCTGAGACTCCTCTGCTTGGTCTATTCTGGTATCAATACTTGTAATTGCATTGTGAGGTTCTTGTACTGCATTCTTCAGCTCTATCATGTCATATAGGGTCCTCTCTATTCTGGCTATTCTGGCTGTCTGCTCCTGCATTGTTTTATCATGATCCTTAGCTTCTTTGCATTGGGTTGCAATGTGCTCCTCTAGCTCAGCAAGGTTTGCTTTTATCTACATTCTTAAGTCTACTTCTGTCATTTCACCCATCTCTGCCTCAGCCTAGCTCTGAGCCCTTGCTGGAGAAGTGTTGCAGTCATTTGGAAAAACATAGGCACTTGGGCTTTTTGAGTTTTCAGCATTTTTCCGCTGATACTTTCTCATCTTTGTGGGTTTATCTACCTTTGATCTTTGAGGTTGCTGACATTTGGGTGACGTTTTTGTGGGTGTGTTGTTGTTTTTGTTGTTTGTTTTTCTTTTAACAGTCTGGCCACTCTTCTGTGGGGCTGCTGTGGTTTGCTGGGCTTCCCCTCCAGAACCTAGTGCCTTGTTTTTTTCTAGTACCTGGAGGTATCACAAGTGAAGGCTGTGAAACAACAAATATGGCAGCCTGCCCCTTCCACTGAAAGCTCTGTCCCAGGGAGTTACTGACCTGCTGCCAGCCCAAACTTGCCTGTATGTGGTGGCTGGAGACCCCATTTGGTAGGTCTCACCTGGTCAGGAAGAATGGGATTAGAAACCCACTTAAAGGAGCACTCTGGCAGTGTTTACACAGAGTACCTTTGCTGTGTTGAGGATCCCTTCAGTCCCCAATCAGTTTGGACTCTCCAGAGCCTGCAGACTGGAATGGCTGAATCACCCAAACAGCAAAGATGGTGGCCTATCTCTCTCCCTGAGTACTCCATCTCAGAGAGAAATTAGAAGTCTGTCCATAGGATACGGGTGGGGGTAGCCAGAGTCCCTAGCTGGGAGGAGCCACCCCACAAGGAGGAATGGATTGGGATCCCATTTAAAGAAGCAGTCTGGCCATGCCTCAGTGAAAAGCCATGCTGTTCTGGGGAACCATCTCCGCCCAGGTCGACTTGAATTCTCCAAAGCCCACAGGCTGGAATGGCTGAGTCATCCAAACAACTAAGGTGGCAGCCCACCCCCTTCCCCCAGGGACTCTGTCCTAGGAAGTGATCAAAGCTCTGTCTGTAGAATATGAGTGGGTAGGGGTGGCTAGAGGCCCCAGCTGAGAGCGCCTGCCCAGTGTGAAGGAAAGGATCAAGGCTCTGCTTAAAGAAATAGTCTGGCCATGCCTCGACAAAACAGCCCTGCTGTGTTGGGGAACTCCCTCTTCCCTTGTTGGCTTGGACTCTCCAAAGCCTGCAGGCTGGAACAGTTGAATCATTCAAACAACCATGGTGGTGGCCAGACCCTCCATCTAGGCACTCCATCCCAAGGAGAGATCTAAGCTCTGTCTGTAAAATATGGGAAGGCAGGGGTAGCTGGAGGCCCCAGCTGAGAAGTCCCGCCCCATGAGAAGAAATGGATCAGGGTCCCACTTAAAGCAGCACTCTGGCCATGTTCTGGCAAAGTAGCTGTGCTGTGCTGGGAGGACCCTTCCTCACCCAGACCATTTGGATGCTCCAAAGCCCACAGGCTTGAATAACTGAGTTGACCAAGCAGCAAAGATGGCCCACCCCTCCCTCTGGGGGCTTTGTTCAATCTCAGGCAGGCCCTTCCCTATTGTTGGTGGCTGGCTGGAATTCCAAGCCAGTTGGTCTTATCTTGTGAAGTGCAATAGAAGTGAGGCCTGCAGACCAATGCTGCTCGCCCACTTAGATTCAGACCCCTTCCTAGGGGTATATGCAGACCTCCTGCCTTGCCAAGCATCCCAGGGCCAGAGTATGTAAAGTTCCCAGGTCTCTGTGCATGCATGAGCAGCTGCTCTGCTGACACTCCACACAGTTCTATGTGTCAGACTCAAGGCCCTGGTGGCATGAGTTCATGAGGGGATCTCTAGATCTGAGGGTTGCAAAAATCCATGGGAGAAGCATGGTTTCCCAGTGTCGCACATTCACTCACCACTTCCCTTGGCTGTGGGTAGGGGTTTCATTGCCTCCTTGTCACTACCAGGTGGGTCATCACCCTGCCTTGCTTTTCTTCATTCTCCATGGCTGTAGTTGTTTTCCTGATCAGTCCCAATAGGAGTACATGGATTTTTCATGCCTTTCGCTCCTCTTCATGAGGAACACACAATGCAGCTTCTTCTACTTGGCCATCTTGGCCTCTCCCTAGAATGATTTCCAATTCACAATCTAACATTGCACCCAGAGGAACTAGAAAAACAAGAAAATGTAACCGTAATGCTAGCAGAGAAAAGAAATAACTAAAATCAGAGCATAACTGAATGAAATTAAGACTCACACATCCATACAAATGATCAATGAAACCAAAAGCTATTTGAAAAAATAAACAATATTGATAGACCATTAGCTAGAATAACAATGAAAAAAGAGAAGATCCAAATAAGCATAATCAGAAATGACAACTATGACATTATAATCAATGACAAGGAAATATAAAAGGTCCTTAGAGACTATTATGAATATGTCTATGCACACGAACTAGAAAATCCAGGAAAAAATTATTAAATTCCTGTAAACACAGAAACTTCGAAGTTCAAACCAGAAATATATTGAAACTCAGAATAGACCAATAATCAGTTCCAAAATTAAATTTGTAATAAATCCACAACCAACAAAAAAAGCCCTGGGCAAGATTGATTCACAGTTAAATTCTATCAGAACAACAACAACAAGAGAGCTGGTACCAACCTTACTGAATTTTTGCAAAAATTCAAGGAGGAGGAACTCCTCTCTAACTCATTCTACTAAGCCAGCATCATTCTGACGGCAAAATCTGGGAGAAATATAATGAAAATAATAAAAAATATGGACCAATATGACCAATGAATTTAGACAGGAAAATCCTGAACAAAATACTAGCAAATTGAATTGCTCAGCACATCAAAAAGTTAATTCACCATGTAGGTTTCATTCCTGGAATGCAAGATTGGGTCAATAAATGCAAACAAATAAATGTAATCCATCCCATAAACAGAATTAAAAACAACAACTATACAATCATCTCAATAGATTCAAAAAATCTTTCAATAAAATCCAAAATCCCTGGCCGGGCGTGGTGGCTCACGCTTGTAATCCCAGCACTTTGGGAGGCCGAGGCGGGCGGATCACGAGGTCAGGAGATTGAGACCACGGTGAAACCCCATCTCTACTAAAAATACAAAAAAAAATTAGCCGGGCATGGTGGCGGGCGCCTGTAGTCCCAGCTACTCGGAGAGGCTGAGGCAGGAGAATGCGTGAACCCGGGAGGCGGAGCTTGCAGTGAGCCGAGACTGCACCACTGCACTCCAGTCTGGGTGACAGAGTGAGACTCTGTCTCAAAAAAAAAAAAAAAAAAAAAAAAATCCAAAATCCCTTCATGATAAAAACCATCAAAAACTAGGCACCAAAGAAACATACCCCAAAATAGTGTTATCTGTGTCAAACCTATAGTCAATAGCGTACCAAATGGGCAAAAGCTGGAAGCAACCCTTTGAGAACTAAAACAAGATAAGGATGCCCCTTCTCACCACTTCTATTTAACATAGTATTGGAAGTCCAAGCCAGAGCAACCAGACAAGACAAATAAAAAGGAGTCCAAATAGGAAAAGAAGTCAAACTATCTCTTTTTGCTGATAATATTATTCTATAACCAGAAAACCCTGAAGATTCTGCTAAAAGACTCCTAAAACAGACTAGGAATTCAGTAAAAATGAATGTGCAAAAATCAGTGGGATTTCCATATACCAATAACATTCAAGCTGAGAGTCAAATCAAGAACTCAACCCCATGTACAATAGACACAAAATAGATAAAATACCTAGGAATAAATCTAAACAAGGGAACAAAGATCTCTACAAGAAGTATTATGTAACTCTGCTGAAAAAAAATCAGAAATGACACAAACTGATGGAAAAAAATTCTATGCTAATGAACTGGAAAAATCAACATCGAGAAAATTACTACCCAAAAGCAATTTACATATTCAACACAATTCCTATGAAGCTACCAATGTAGTTTTTCACAGAATTAGACACAATTATTCTAAAATTCATATGGAATTTAAAAGGGTCTCAATAGCCAAAGTAATCATAAGTTAAAAAACAAAAAAAAACAAAGCGGGAGGCATCATTTCATTCAGCTTCAAACTATAATACAAAGCCATACTATACTTCAAGAATAATTTGAAGCATACAAGACAATATTTCAACTTGTGCTACAGAAATAGACACAGAGACCAACGAGACAAAATAGAGAACCCAGAAACAAAGCCACACACCTACAATCATTTGACCTTAAGCTGACAAAAGTAAGCAGTGGGGAAAGAACTCACTTTTCAATAAATGGTGCTTGGATAACTGGCTAGCCATATGTAGAAGAATGAAACTTGTCTTTAATGAAAACTTAACTCAGTGGATAAAAGCCTTAGATGTAAGATCTGAAACTCTAAAAATTACTAAAAGAAAACTTAGGAAATACCCTTCTCAACATTGACCTTAGCAGATAATTTTTAGCTAAGTCCCCAAAAGCAACTGCAACACAACCCAAAAATAGACAAGTGGGACCTAATTAAATGAAAGAGCTTCTGCACAGAAAGAGAAACTACCACTAGAGTAAACAGATAACCTACAGAATGGGAGAAAATATTCACAAACTATGCAGCCAAAAAAGGCCTAATATTAGAATCTATAATGGCTTGTTTTCCAAGATGGTGGACTGGAGGCAGTGTTAGTATGCCTTTACCACCTAGGAGGATGTAATAGTATGTAGAAGTTCGCATTGTAATTTTTTTTTCTTGAAGCAATGCAGGAACTTGGGAAAACTGAAAGAATACACAGACCCTTTGAAAGAAGCAGCAGGCTACAACCTACACTATGTGCCAGGCAAAAATCTGTAAGTCCCCAAAGTGTGAGGGGGGACAGACTGCCTTCAGGACACACACCCCCATGAGAGAACCTGAAAATCCAGACCATGGGAAAAGGTCTTAACTCTAGACAAGTCTAGAAGGGATTTAGGGTGCAGTAAGAAATATAAAAATAGAAGCAGTGGTGGAAAGTGCCTTGCATGCATTCCCAGTCTCCAGTGCTCATGGGGGAAAGCCATTCCTTGTTATATCTCACAGGGGACCTCATGTAATTCTAAAAACTAGCTCAAGCAGTGATCACAGGCTGAAAGAAGCTCCCAACAGAATTTCACAGGACAACCTCAAGTGAAGGCAAACTCCCCTGGTCAGAACCCGAAAGATGAATGGGAAGCGTGCTGCAGCCAGGAGCACAGAAGCCAGGCACCTGGCTTTGCAGGCAGACAGGGAGGGGCATGGCCTAAAAGTTGCCTTTGTAGGGAAAGCTTATGGCCTGAGGCAGGTTTGAGTTCTGAGCAAAGGTTGACTGGAACTTAGTTTGCTGCATCTAGGTGAGCACTGCAGGAGTGAGACTCACCTTGCCAAATGCATGGGATCTGCATGGGGCTTACTGTTGCTTTCTACTCCTCACTCCCTGCATGAAATCTTCTTTCCAAGAGAGAAAGTTACACTAACCTCTGAAACATTACTCCAGTAGCCTGGGGACCACCCCCCAGCCCCCAGAGAGGCCATGGATTGCCCTACACTTGGAGAGTCATAGCATAGACCAACCTGACCCAGCTGCCACCTTGCTGTGCCCCTCCACCTGACCTGGTAGCTTAATATATAAGAGACAGAAACTTGTGAGAGCATTATGGCCTCACCCATCACCTGAGAAACCAGAATATCTCCCCCGGCAACATAGGGCAAGCACAAATCCCACTGGTACTACTGCATCTGTTGCTCTTTTGCCATTGCCACCTCCTGGCTGGAGGTCAAGTGACACAGGCCATTATAGTATTCCATGTTGTGGCTAGGACCCAACCAGTACCAGAAATGAAGGAGTTAACCCTGCAAGACCCACAGCCCCGAATGATGCGGCTTCTGTGGACGGCACAAGCCCCGGACGTTACCTGGGGGATGCTGAAAAGGACAACTCAGGAAAAGAGAGAAGAATCAAATAGATGCAATAAAAAACGAAAAAGGGGATATCACCACTGATCCCACAGAAATACAATCTACCATCAGAGAATACTACAAACACCTCTATGCAAATAAACTAGAAAATCTAGAAGAAATGGATAAATTCCTCGACAAATACACCCTCCCAAGACTAAACCAGGAAGAAGTTGAATCTCTGAATAGACCAATAACAGGTTCTGAAATTGTGGCAATAATCAAAAGCTTACCAACCAAAAAGAGTCCAGGACCTGATGGATTCACAGCTGAATTCTACCAGAGGTACAAGGAGGAACTGGTACCATTCCTTCTGAAACTATTCCAATCGATAGAAAAAGAGGGAATCCTCCCTAACACATTTTATGAAGCCAGCATCATCCTGATACCAAAACCTGGCAGAGACATAACCAAAAAAGAGAATTTCAGACCAATATCCTTGATGAACATTGATGCAAAAATCCTCAATAAAATACTGGCAAACCGAATCCAGCAGCACATCAAAAAGCTTATCCACCATGATCAAGTGGGCTTCATCCCTGGGATGCAAGGCTGGTTCAACATACGCAAATCAATAAATGTAATCCAGCACATAAACAGAACCAAAGACAAAAACCACATGATTATCTCAATAGATGCAGAAAAGGCCTTTGACAAAATTCAACAACCCTTCATGCTAAAAACTCTCAATAAATTAGGTATTGATGGGACATATCTCAAAATAATAAGAGCTATCTACGACAAACCCACAGCCAATATCATACTGAATGGGCAAAAACTGGAAGCATTCCCTCTGAAAACTGGCACAAGACAGGGATGCCCTCTCTCACCGCTCTTATTCAACATAGTGCTGGAAGTTCTGGCCAGAGCAATCAGGCAGGAGAAGGAAATAAAAGGTATTCAATTAGGAAAAGAGGAAGTCAAATTGTCCCTGTTTGCAGATGACATGATTGTATATCTAGAAAACCCCATTGTCTCAGCCAAAAATCTCCTTCAGCTGATTAGCAACTTCAGCGAAGTCTCAGGATACAAAATTAATGTACAAAAATCACAAGCATTCTTGTACACCAATAACAGACAAACAGAGAGCCAAATCATGAGTGAACTCCCATTCACAATTGCTTCAAAGAGAATAAAATACCTAGGAATCCAACTTACAGGGATGTGAAGGACCTCTTCAAGGAGAACTACAAACCACTGCTCAATGAAATAAAAGAGGATACAAACAAATGGAAGAACATTCCATGCTCATGGGTTGGAAGAATCAATATCGTGAAAATGGCCATACTGCCCAAGATAATTTATAGATTCAATGCCATCCCTATCAAGCTACCAATGACTTCCTTCACAGAATTGGAAAAAACTACTTTAAAGTTCATATGGAACCAAAAAAGAGCCCGCATCGCCAAGTCAATCCTAAGCCAAAAGAACAAAGCTGGAGGCATCACGCTACCTGACTTTAAACTATACTACAAGGCTACAGTAACCAAAACAGCATGGTACTGGTACCACAACAGAGACATAGATCAATGGAACAGAACAGAGCCCTCAGAAATGATGCCGCATAGCTACAACTATCTGATCTTTGACAAACCTGACAAAAACAAGAAATGGGGAAAGGATTCCCTATTTAATAAATGGTGCTGGGAAAACTGGCTAGCCATATGTAGAAAGCTGCAACTGGATCCCTTCCTTACACCTTATACAAAAATTAATTCAAGATGGATTAAAGACTTATATGTTAGACCTAAAACCATTAAAATCCTACAAGAAAACCTAGGCAATACCATTCAGGACATAGGCGTGGGCAAGGACTTCATGTCTAAAACACCAAAAGCAATGGCAACAAAAGCCAAAATCGACAAATGGGATCTCATTAAACTAAAGAGCTTCTGCACAGCAAAAGAAACTATCATCAGAATAACAGGCAACCTACAGAATGGGAGAAAATTTTTGCAACCTACTCATCTGACAAAGGGCTAATATCCAGAATCTACAATGAACTCAAACAAATATACAAGAAAAAAACAAACAACCCCATCAAAAAGTGGGCAGAGGACATGAACAAACACTTCTCAAAAGAAGACATTTATGCAGCCAGAAAACACATGAAGAAATGCTCATCATCACTGGCCATCAGAGAAATGCAAATCAAAACCACAGTGAGATACCATCTCACACCAGTTAGAATGGCCATCATTAAAAAATCAGGAAACAACAGGTGCTGGAGAGGATGTGGAGAAATAGGAACACTTTTACACTGTTGGTGGGACTGTAAACTAGTTCAACCATTGTGGAAGTCAGTGTGGCGATTCCTCAGGGATCTGAACTAGAAATACCATTTGACCCAGCCATCCCATTACTGGGTATATACCCAAAGGACTATAAATCATGCTGCTATAAAGACAATGCACACGTATGTTTATTGCGGCACTATTCACAATAGCAAAGAGTTGGAACCAACCCAAATGTCCAACAACGATTGACTGGATTAAGAAAATGTGGCACATATACACCATGGAATACTATGCAGCCATAAAAAATGATGAGTTCGTGTCCTTTGTAGGGACATGGATGAAACTGGAAAACATCATTCTCAGTAAACTATTGCAAGGACAAAAAACCAAACACCGCATGTTCTCTCTCATAGGTGGGAATTGAACAATGAGAACTCATGGACACAGGAAGGGGAACATCACACTCTGGGGACTGTTGTGGGGTGGGGGGAGGGGGGAGGGACAGCATTAGGAGATACACCTAATGCTAAATGACGAGTTAATGGGTGCAGGAAATCAACATGGCACATGGATACATATGTAACAAACCTGCACATTGTGCACATGTACCCTAAAACCCTAAAGTATAAAAAAAAAAAAAAAAAAAAGGACAACTCAGGAGACTGAACAAATCTGGTTCCGGACACAGTCCCATTTACTCCAGATAATTTGTTTCTTGCTATGCTTTCTGTTGTACATTGCATCTCACGTAGGTTATTAATCCTTTTTATGCTCTCACTTTGTCTGCAACCTGTACCTGCTACCTTCTATTGGGCTCATATCTTAGACCCGCCTTTCTTTCGCCATTACCTGGGCAGACACTCCCTTCCCAGCGTATAATAATGTGACTGCTTGGATAGGATGGACAGATTTACCCCCAGTGTGGTCTCTCAGTAATGGCACACATTGGACTAAGGTGCCAGATTGGAACAGGAATTAAATGAAATTTAAAAATGTGTAAGCAGAAACTCAGTTGTATTTCGGAAAACCCAGTTCCCCCTGAGAAAGAGAAAGAGCTGGAGTCCTTTAAAAATTAACTGCCTGTTTTTTTGTGGCTAGTGAGTCTTATCTCTCCTCCTTTCCCAGGCATTATGAAGACCCTGTTTCTCTAGCTGTGCAGCTGCAAGGTCACTAGACAGATAAACTCAAGTCATAAAACATGTTTTTCTTTGAAAAGTAAGAAAGATGTAATGCATGTCTCAATTAATTGAATAACTGTCTTTGTTTCTCGCTTCTGTAATATGCTTCCCCCTGCAGAGATCTCCCCCTGCCCCACAGAATGCTTAAAAGGTAACTTAACTCTTTATTCAGGGCTCAGTCCTTTGGAAGTTAATCTGACTGGGCTGGTGCACCTAAATAATAAATATCCTCCTGAACCCCATTTGTTTCTCTGATTCCTTAAAAAGCCTGCTACAAGATAACACTACATATAACTTCACTATCCTCCCACTGTGTGTAAGTTATAAAGGCTCTAACCCTTACTGTGTACCTGCCCAAAGACAAGTATGGCTACATCATGGAAAAGAAAATGCCTTAACAATTTTAGCTACAGGTAGTCTCAAACCAGGCAATATGATCCATGCTGCTTTTCCAAACATTCCTTCCTGTGCTAAACAACTAAGACAGGAAAGAAATGGATTCCACTTTAGCTGGGAGGTCTGTCATGGAAAACAAGCCCACAGCCTCCAGTTAGGCAATTATAACATCTTAAACTGGATCCCCCATGGCTGATTGCAGGGCAACCTTACTAATGTCTTCATCCATCATAGCATCAATCACAGTTTCATAGCCACATCTCATTCTCCTATAATTTGGGCCAATTGGGGGATGGGATATCCCAGACCCTGAGTAAAGTCCATGCCACCTCAAGACACCTTATGGCACTTGGAGCATCTTAGCACCTCCCTTAACACCTGGCATGGGACATACCATAATTCCATTTGCAACTATACTATAACCTTTATTCAGAATCACACTGATCAGTGCATGATTTGCACTGACCATCCATATGTTTTCCTTATCAGAACTAACATTTCCATTACACTCCGAAACTCCATGTTTGTGACATGGGTGCAAGGACAGGCTTGGTTTGCCTCATGTGTCACTAATCACAATATATCTAATTTAAAAATTCTAGTGTCATGGTATTAAGGAGACAATCTGCGACATTTCTACCAGTCACTTTGACACGCGACTGGCAAGGTTCCTCTGCCCTTGCCACCTTAGAATGTTCCCTGTCCCAGGTTAGACACAAAAGATTTGTATTTATAGCCATAGTCATCCTGGAAACTGCTAGCATTGCTGTGGCATCTATTACTGAATCAGTACAAACAGCTGCTTTTGCAGACAATCTGGCCAAAAATGTGTTTAATGAACTTCTCTTACAGCAAAGTATCGATCAAAAAATTCTTGCATGTCTGCAAGCCATCGAGAATGCTTTAGAATATGTGGGAGAGCAACAAGATGCACTAGCATTCCATCAACAATTAAACTGTGACTAGGAACATAAACGTATCTGCGTCACTTCTCTACCATCGAATCAATCAATACATAGTTGGGATGAGGTTGAAAAACACCTCTCAGGAACCTTGCATGACAATTTAACAGCAGATGGAAAGCAACTTAAAACTAAAATTTTAGAATCCCTTCATGCCATAGATCTACACACCCAACATAGGCCATATGGAAGGGTGTGCAAGATCATCTCTCCTGGTTAGACCCCTGCTCCTCAGGGTCACTCTTTGGGAAAGAATGTTGCTAATTGTACTCATGATTGTTTTATGTTATTTGTTAATTCTAGGATGCAAAGCCAGAATAAGCATAATGGCTGCCACACCTGACCTGTTGCTGCACATATCTATGCTTTCCAATCAAAAAAAACCCAATGCAGAAAACAAAAAATGGGGGGGGGTGTAGAACAAAGATGGCCGAATAGGAAGAGCTCCAGTCTACAGCTCCCAGCATGAGCAACACAGAAGATGGGTGATTTCTGCATTTCCATCTGAGGTACCGGGTTCATCTCAGTAGGGAGTGCCAGATAGTGGGTGCAGGACAGTGTGTGCAGTGCACCATGCGTGAGCTGAAGCAGGGCAAGGCATTGCCTCACTCGGGAAGTGCAAGGGGTTGGGGAGTTCCCTCTCCTAGTCAAAGAAAGGGGTGACAGATGACACCTGGAAAATCAGGTCACTCCAACCCTAATACTGCACTTTTTCAACAGGCTAAAAAACGGCACACCAGGAGATTATATCCCACACCTGGCTCGGAGGGTCCTACACCCACAGAGTCTTGCTGATTGCTAGCACAGTAGTCTGAGATCAAACTGCAAGGTGGCAGCCAGGCTAGGGGAGGGGCGCCTGCCATTGCCCAGGCTTGATTAGGTAAACAAAGCAGCCAGGAAGCTCGAAATGGGTGAAGCCCACCACAGCTCAAGGAGGCCTGCCTAACTCTGTAGGCTCCACCTCTGGGGACAGGGCACAGACAAACAAAAAGACAGCAGTAACCTCTGCAGACTTAAATGTCCCTGTCTGACAGCTTTGAAGAGAGTAGTGGTTCTCCCAGCACGCAGCTGGAGATCTGAGAATGGGCAGACTGCCTCCTCAAGTGGGTCCCTGACCCCTGAGCAGCCTAACTGGGAGGCACCCCCCAGTAGGGGCAGACTGACACCTCACACAGCCGGGTATTCCTCTGAGACAAAACTTCCAGAGGAACGATCAGGCAGCAGCATTTGGGGATCACCAAAATATGCTGTTCTACAGCCACCACTGTTCTGCAGCCACTGCTGCTGATACCCAGGCAAACAGCATCTGGAGTGGACTTCTAGCAAACTCCAACAGACTTGCAGCTGAAGGTCCTGTCTGTTAGAAGGAAAACTACAAACAACCCCATCAAAAGGTGGGCAAAAGACATGAACAGACACTTCTCAAAAGAAGACATTTATTTAGCCAACAAACATCAAAAAATGCTTATCATCACTGGTCATTAGAGAAATGCAAATCAAAACCACAATGAGATACCATCTCACACCAGTTAGAACGGCGATCATTAAAAAGTCAGGAAACAACAGATGCTGGAGAGGATGTGGAGAAAAAGGAACACTTTTACACTGTTGGTGGGACTGGAAACTAGTTCAACCATTGTGGAAGTCAGTGTGGCAATTCCTCAGGGATCTAGAACTAGAAATACCATTTCACCCAGCCATCCCATTACTGGGTATATACCATGCTGCTATAAAGACACATGCACACGTATGTTTATTGCAGCACTATTTACGATAGCAAAGACTTGGAACCAACCCAAATGTCCAACAACGATAGACTGGATTAAGAAAATGTGGCACATATACACCATGGAATACTATGCAGCCATAGAAAATGATGAGTTCATGTCCTTTGTAGGGATATGGATGAAACTGGAAACCATCATTCTCAGCAAACTATCGCAAGGACAAAAAACCAAACACCACATGTTCTCACTCACAGGTGGGAACTGAACAATGAGAACACATGGACACAGGAAGGGGAACATCACACTCCGGGGACTGTTGTGGGGTGTGGGAAGGAGGGAGGGATAGCATTAGGAGATATGCCTAATGCTAAATGATGAGTTAATGGGTGCAGCACACCAACATGGCACATGTATACATATGCAACAAACCTGCACATTGTGCACATGTACCCTAGAACTTAAAGTATAATAATAATAAAATTTAAAAAAGGAAAAAAAAAGAAAAGACCATGAAAGTAAATAGTAAAAAAGCATTAAAAAAATGTAAAAGTACAAAATGATAAGACAGAAAATAAAAAGTAACAAGAAAGAAAAAAACAACAAAGAAACAAAAAAAATAAACGGGGAGATTTTGGGGTTCAATCAGCCTGTTGGGAAAAATATTAAACATAGTTATAGTAATAGCCACAATATGTTTTGGAAAGCCTGAGAGTTTGCATAGCTTCAGATTGTCTGGCTGAAGGCAGCCAGAGTCTCTTTGCGGTAGCCAGAGAGCTTAAGGTGCAAATATAAAAGAATGTAGAGTAGTTTATCTAACTAACTTGTTCTCCTGAGACCACCCTTTGATGTACCATGGGTGCTTCATTGCTTTCTACTCAGGAAGTCCACAATATCAATTACCCTCTAATGGTGTTTAGTCATGACCTTTGTCACTTAATCTTTACTAAATAAATGCAAGTCTCACTCACTGATCGAGGCCACAGTGGCAACTGTTTACAGTACTCTCCATGGAGTCTGTAAGTGGCTCGAACAGTCAGCTAGACTGGCAAAGCAGAATATCTGTGTATCGGTGTACTTCATTCATCTGTTGCTGGGTCAGGGTCTGCGGGTCAGACCCCCGCAGTACACTAGTAAATCAACTATGGAAAATAGTATGCAGGTTCCTTAAAACACTAAAAATAGATCTACCATATGATCCAGCAATCCCACTGCTGAGTATACAAACAAAACAGAAAATAAGCTATACAGCTAACCAAAAAGTTGAAAGACGTCCAGAAAAAGAACTACAAAACACTGCTGAAGGATATCAGAGATGACACAAAGAAGTGGAAAAGCATTCCATGCTCATGAACTGGAAGAAGCAATATTATATAAACAGCCAAAAAGCCCAAAGCAATGTACAGATTTGATGCTACTCCTATCAAACTACAAACATAATTCTTCAGAGAATTAGAAAAAACTGAAATACATATGGAGCCAAAAAAAGGCCCAAATAGCCAAAGCAACCCTAAGCAAAAAAGAACAAAGGTGGAAGAATCACACTATTTGACTTCAAAAAATACTATAAAGCCTCATTAAGCAAAATAGCTTGGTATTGTACAAAAGCAGACACATAGACCAATAGAACAGAACATAAAACTCAGAAATAAAGCCATACACCAACAACCATCTGAACTTCAACAACACTGACAAAAACAAGCAATGGGGAAGAAGTCCCTATTCAATAAATGGTGCTGGGATAGCTGGCTAGTGACATGCAGATCGATGCTGGACCCCTACCTTTCACCATATACAAAATAATATAAACTTAAGATCTCAAACTATAAAAATCCTAGAAGTCAACCTAGGAAATACTATTCTCAACACTGGCTTTGGCAAAATTTTTTGGCTAAATCCTCAAAAACAATTGCAACAAAAACAAAAATAGACAAGTGGGATGTAATTAAACTAAAGAGCTTCTGCACAGCCAAAGAAACTATCAATAGAGCAAACAGACAATGTACATAATAGGAGGAGATATCTGCAAACTATGCATCCAACAAAGGCCTAATATCCCAAATCTATATGAAACTTAAATCAGCAAGCAAAAACAAAATAACCCCATGAAAAAGTGGGCAAATTATATAATGGACAGCTCTCAAAAGAAGACATAAAAGTGGCCAACAAACATTAAAAAATGCTCAGCATCACTAATCATCAGAGAAATGCAAATCAATACTACAATGAGGTACCATACAACACCAGTCAGAATGACTATTATTAAAAATTCAAAAAACCAACAGATGCTGGAGAGGCTGCAGAGAAAAGGGATAGTGGAAATGTAAATTAGTTCAGCCACTGTGAAAAGTAGTTTGGAGATTTCTCAAAAAGCCTAAAACAGAGCTGCCATTCAACCCAGCAATCCTATTAACATGTATATACTCAGAAGAAAATAAATCATTCTACCAAAAAAACACAGGGGCTCATATGTTCATAGCTGCACTAGGCACAATAGCAAAAACATGGAATCAACCCAGGTGCCCATAAATGGCAGATTAGATAAAGAAAATATGCGACATATACACTATGGAGCACTATGCAGCCATAAAAAAGAATGAAATCATGTACTTTCTAGTAACATGGATGGAGCTGGAGGCCATAATCTTAAGCAAATTAACAGAAGAACAGAAAACCAAATGCTGCATGTTCTCACTTATAAATGGGAGGTAAGCATTGAGCACACATGGACATAAATATGGGAACAATAGTCACTGTGGACAACTGGACAGTGGAGGGAGGAGGTCTGTTAAAAAACTACTTATTGGGTACTATTCTCACTACCAGGGTGATGGGATGTATACTCCAAACCTCAGCATCCACCATCACACAGTATTTCCGTGGGACAAATCTGCACATGTACCTCCTGTATCTAAAATAAAAGTTAAAAAATAAAATAAAAAATAAATTTGCATGGCCATGTGTATTGCAGCACTATTTAAAATAGCCAAAATATGGAATCAATGTAAGTGTCCATCTATCAATGAATTGGTAAAGAACATGTGCTACACATACACAGAGGAATACTATTCAACCATAAAAAGTAAAATCCTGTCATTTGCAGCAGCATGGTTGGAACAGGATGCCATTATGCTAATTGAATAAGCTTGTCACAGAAAGACAAATATTGCATGTTCTTACTCATATTTGGGAGCCAAATATGTAAATCTCATGAAGGTAGAAAGATAGATACTATAGGTTGGGAATGGAAGGGGGTTAATATTGAGAGGCTGATTAATGGGTATGAAAATACATCTAGGTAGAAGGAATAACTGCTAGTGTTAGATAGCACAGTAAGATGATTATAGTTAACAATAATTTATTGTATATTTCCAAATAGCTATAAAAGATTTGAAATATCCCCAACCAAGAAGAGATACATTTGACATAACAAATATTCTAATTACCCTGATTTAATAATTACACATCATATGTATGCATCAGTAAATCACATGTACCACATAAATATGTACAATTGTTATGTATCAGTTAAAGTAAAAGACAAACAGCCAACAGGTATATAAAACCTGTTTGATATTACTAATTATGAGGAAAATGAAAATAAAAAACAAAATCAATATCATCTACCCCAGTTAAAATGATACTATTAAAAAGATAGCAAATAAGAGATGCTGGCAAGGATGCAGAGAAAGGGGAACGCACCTACACTGTTGGTAGGGATGTAAATTAGCACAGTCACTATGAAAAACAGTATGGAGGTTCCTTAAAAAAATTAAAACTGCCATACAATCCATAAATTCTACTGCTGGGTATATATCCAAAAGCAAGAAATTTAGTCTAGCAAAGAGACATTTGCACACAAATGTTTATTTGCAGCCCTAGTCACAACAGCCTAGATATAGAATCAACCTCAGTGTCCATCAACAGTAAAATAGATTAAAAAATATGGCATATGTATACAATGGATTATTATTCATCTATAAAAAATAAAATCCAATCATTTGCAGGAACACAGATGGAACTGGAGTATACTATGTTAACCCAAACCAGCCAAGCACAGCAATACAAATATCACATGTTTTCACTCGTATGTGGGAGCGAAAAAACTGATCTAATGGAAGTAAAGAGTAGAATGGTGAATGTCAGAGGTGGGGAAGGGTAGTGGGTGAGGAGGAATAAAGAATGGTTGGTTAATGGGTAAAAAATTCAGGTAAGTAGAAGGAATAAGTTATATTGTTCAATAGCACAGTAGGGCAACTATACCTAACAATAATGTATTGCATATTTCAAAATGGCTAGAAGTGAAGCTTTGAAATGTTCTCCACATAAAAGAATGATAATTGTTTGAGGTGATAGTACCCCAATTGCCCTTATTTGATTATTACATAGTGTATGGATGTATCAAAGTATCACATGTACTCTGAAAATATGTGCAATTACTATGTATCAATTTTAAAAAGCAGGCTTCAAGATGGCTGGCTGGAGGTGTCAGGGCTCACTTTTTCCACAAAGATGGACCCAAACAGCAAGTAGATAACCACATGTTGATTAGAGCTTTGGAACACCAGAATTCCATATAGAAGTGACAGGTATCCTATGAGGTATAAAAGCAGAAGAAAGCAAAGTAGCTGACCTGGCTGGGATTGACTCATAGCCAGGAAGAACTTCCTTTTGCAAGGAAAAGAGAGGGATACTCAGTGGTCCACATTCTCAATGTGGACTTCTACAATCATAGCCACAGAAGAAAAACTTGGCCTACATGGGCCCTGAGGACTATATAGGAAGGTGCCTGGTGTACATATGATGGCACTTGTCCAGAAAGAGTTCACGTTGGGTTCCACAAACACACTGAGATTCAAGTAGCTGAAACACAGTACAATTATGAGATCCCAGCCCCATACTAGACTACATCCTGCCCTGGAACCCAACATCCCCTGCATCTCCACATCCCTGGAGCCCTGTTGATATTCCCCTATGTTCAAAGGGAGGTCTACAGCAACACATCAGCTGGACCCAGTGGTGAGGATGGTTTCTCAGCAGTCTAGCCCACACAGTGTCCAACATTCCAGATAACAGGCAGTGTAATGCACTAGAAAATCTGCCCACAGGACAAAGGGATCCAAAACTTGCACTTCCCATAGCCTTACAGCTGCCCGTGGGCGGTTACTGCTAATGACAGCAATCCTATCCCTTCCAGCAGCTGGGCCACTATACACCTGCATGCAAATTCAGGGAACCTGAGGACTGGCCCACTGATGCACTTACTAAGGCCTGAAGAAAGGCATACATCACTGACCACCACTGGCACTCACACATGCCATCATGGGGCTAAGAACAAGCCTGCCCCATTCATTGCTACTGCTTCTGGCACATGAGCATGTTGTCTGAAGGACTACAGAAGTACATGCTCTGCCTGTCACATTCAGCACACACACAGACGGGCTCTTCCCTCCTGCCACTGCCACTAATAATGCCCACATACATTATCCAGGGGCTGGGGGCTAACCCATCTGTCTATTGGTACCCTCCATTGAGGGGCCTGAGGGCAGGCCCTCTCCACCTACCACAGCTGTTACAGAAACTCGTGCCCCCACACAGTGTCTAGTGACCTAGGAAATGACTCATCACACCCTACATCCCATCCTGGATACTAAGGACAGGCTCATCTACACACATCACCACCATTGATGGTACCCCACATACACAGCCCTAGGGATTGAGGATTGGCATGCCTGGCTTGTTGTCACCACTACTAGTGACCCAGAACCATCCTGCTTGGCATGACGATACCAAACAAAGCTTTGCCATAGTCTCCACTAACAACCACATCTCAGCCCAAATAAATCATATGAAAACTACGATTCTGTGCTCATCCAAAATCAGAGCCAAAGAACCCTACCCAACTAAGACTATAGATAAATCTTTTAAAAAAAGATAATTCATAAGATTGAAACGAACAACTAATACCAGTAGTGCAGACATTGACATAAAGACAAAAAAAACATAAAAAAGCAAGAAAACATGACACCTGCAAAGCAACACAATAATTTTCCAGTAATAGGTTTCAAATAAAAGACAATCTATGAAATTCCTCAAAAATAATTCAAAATAATAGTCTTCAAACAGTTCAGTTAAATAAAAGAGAATACACATGAACAATACAAAGACATAATAAAAAAATTCCTGATCTGAATAAAAAATGCCAAAGATAGATAAATTCCATAAAAAACAGAATCCCTGTTACTAAAGAATTCCATGAATGAAATAAAAGTACAATCAAGAGCTTCAACAAAAGACAAGAACTGAAGAAATAATTTTTGAAAATGAGAAGACAGATCTTTTGAAATAACCCTGTCAGACAATTTTTAAAAAGAGGAAAAAAAGCCAATGTTACATATGAGATACAATAAAGTGGTGAAATATTCATTTTCTGAGTTCTAGAAAGAGAATAGATGAGCAAAGGCACAGAAAAACTATTTAACAAAATAATATCTGAAAACTTCCCAACTCTTGCAAGAGATGCAGACATCCAGATATAGGAAGCTTAACAATACCCAAATATATTCAACCTAAAAAGTTTTCTCCAAGGTGCATTATAGATAAACTATCAAAAGTAAAAAACACTCCTAAAAGCAGCAAGAAAAAAGTGTCAAGTAACATGTAAGGAAATCCCCATCAGACAAAGAGTGAATTTATCATCAGAAACCCAATAGGCCTGTGTTAGGCCATTATTGCACCACTATAAAGAAATACAAGAGACTGTGTAATTTATAAAGAAAAGAAGTTTAATTGGCTTACAGTTCTGCAGGCTGTACAGAAAGCATGGACTGGTATCTGCTCAGCTTCTCGAGAGGCCTCAGGGAGTTTTTACTCATGGCAAAAGGTGAAGCAGGATAGGGCACATCACATGGCAAGAGCAGTAGCAAGATGCGGGGAGGTGTTACACTGTTAAATAACATTTCTGATGATAACTCACTCACTATTATAAGAACTAAGACATTCATAAGGGATCTGCTCCCATAATCCAATCACCTCCCACCAAACCCTAAGTCCAACACTGGGGATAACATTTCAACATGAGATTTGGGTAAGAACAAATATTCAACTATATTATTCTGCCCCTGGCCCTTCAAATATCACGTTTCTCTCCCATTGAAAAATACAATCATGCCTTCCAAATAGTTCCCCAAAGTCTTAGCTCATTCTAACATTAACTTAAATGTTCCAGGTCCAAGTCCAAAGTCTCATCTGAGACTCATCTCCTTTCACTTATGAGCTTGTAAAAAAAAAAAAAAAAAAAGTTATTTACTTCCAAGTTGCAATGGAGATGGACGCATTAGGTAAACATTCCCATTCCAAAGAGAGAAACAGCCAAAAGAAAGGGGCAATGGGCCCCATGTATGTCTGAAACCAAGAAGGAGAGTCATTAAATCTTAAATCTCCAGAATAGTCTCCTTTGACTCCATATCTTGCATCCAGGGCACACTGGTACAAGGGAGTGGGCTCCCAAGGTCTTGGGCAGCTCTGCCCGTGTGGCTTTTCCACATTAAGTTTCCAAGCTGCCAGTGGATCTACCATTCCAGGGGCTGGTGTGTGGCAGGCCCCTTCCCACAGCTCCACTAGGTGTGGGGTATCCAACCACGTATTTTCTCTTGGCACTATCCTCACAGAGATTTGCTGTGAGGGCTGTGCCCTGGAAGCAGGCTTCTGTCTGGGCACCCAGGCTTTCTCAGACATCCTCTGAAATCAAGGTAGAGGCTGTCAAGCCGTCACTGTTGCCCTCTGCATGCCCACTGGTGTAATACCACATGGAAGATACCAAGACTTAAGCCTTGCATTCTCCAAAGTGGCAGTTCAAACTGTACCTGGGCCCCTTTGATCCCTGGCTTGAGCTGAAGTAGATAAAATATGGAAAGCAGTGTCCTGAAGCTGTGCAGGGCAGTAGAGCCCTGGGTCTGGCCTATGAAACCATTATTCCTCCTAGGCCTCTGGGATGGTGATGGGAGGAGCTGCCATAAAGCTCTCTGAAATTCCTTCAAAATCTTTTCAGATATTAGCACTTGGCTCCCTTTTAGTTATGCAAATATCTATAGCAAGTGGTTGTTTCACAGCCTGCTTAAATTCCTCTTCCAAAAAACTCTTTTTCTTTCTCTGCTATATGACTTGCCTGCAAATTGTCTAAAGTTGTATGCTCTGCTTCCTGTTTAAATATAAATTCCAACTTTAAGTAATTTATTTGCTCCCACAAGTGAGAATATGCTGTTAGAAGCAGCCAGGCCACATCTTCAATGCTTTGCTGCTTTGAAATTTCTTCTGCCAGATACTCTGTCATCATACTCAAGTTCAATCTTCCAAATATTCCTAGAGCATGAACACAATGCAGCCAAGCCCTTGACTAAGGCATAACATGGGTGACCTTTGCTCCAGTTCCCAATAAGTTCCTCATTTCCATCTAAGACCTTGGCAGCCTAGACTTCACTGTCCATTTCACTATCAGCATTTGGTCATTTCTAAGAAGTTCCAAACTTTCCCTCATCTTTCTGTCTTCTTCTAAGGCTCCCAAACTCATCCAATATCTGCCTGTCACCTAATTCTAAAGCTGCTTCCATATTTTCAAGTCTCTCTATAGTAATACTTCACCCCTTAGTACCAATTTTCTGTGTTAGGCCATTCTTTTTTTAATTATTATTATTATACTTTAAGTTTTAGGGTACATGTGCACAATGTGCAGGTTTGTTACATATGTATCCATGTGCCATGTTGGTGTGCTGCACCCAGTAACTCGTCATTTAGCATTAGATATATTTCCTAATGCTGTCCCTCCCCCCTCCCCCCACCCCACAACAGTCCCCAAAGTGTAATGTTCCCCTTCCTGTGTCCATGTGTTCTCATTGTTCAATTCCCACCTATGAGTGGAACATGCAGTGTTTGGTTTTTTGTCCTTGCAATAGTTTACTGAGAATGATGGCTTCCAGTTTCATCCATGTCCCTACAAAGGACATGAGCTCATCATTTTTTATGGCTGCATAGTATTCCATGGTGTATATGTGCCACATTTTCTTAATCCAGTCTATCGTTGTTGGACATTTGGGTTGGTTCCAAGTCTTTGCTATTGTGAATAGTGCCGCAATAAACATACGTGTGCATGTGCCTTTACAGCAGCATGATTTATAGTCCTTTGGGTATATACCCAGTAATGGGATGGCTGGGTCAAATGGTATTTCTAGTTCTAGATCCCTGAGGAATTGCCACACTGACTTCCACAATGGTTGAACTAGTTTACAGTCCCACCAACAGTGTAAAAGTGTTCCTATTTCTCCACATCCTCTCCAGCACCTGTTGTTTCCTGACTTTTTAATGATCTCCGTTCTAACTGTGTTAGGCCATTCTTGCATTGCTATAAAAAATGCTTGACACTGGGTAATATATAAATAATAGAAGTTTAATTTGCTCATGGTTCTGCAGGCTATACAGAAAGCATGGCACCAGCATCTGTTTGGCTTCTAGGGAGGCCTCAGGAAGCTTTTATTCATGGCAGAAGGTGAATCAGGAGAAGGCACATTACATGGCAAAAGCAGGAGCAAGAGGAAGTGGGTAGGTGCCAGATACTTCTAAATACAAGATTTCATGCAAACTCACTCACTATTAAGAGGACAGCACTAAGTCATTCATGAGGGATCTGCCACCAAGACCCAATCACCTCCCACCAGGCCCTACCTCCAATATTGGGGAATATATTTCAACATCAGATTTGAGTGGGGTCAAATATCCAAGTATATCAAGGCTAAAAGAGAATGGAATGATATATTCAAAGGACCAAAAGAAGAAAACTTACCAACCAATAACACTATACCCAGCCTTGCTATCCTTCCAGAAATGATGAAGGAATAAATTATTTCCCAGACAGGCAAAAGCTTTGAAAAATGATCACCCCCAGACCAGTCCAAGAGGAAATAGTTAAGGAAGCTCTACATCTCTACACAAAAGTATGGTATCTATCATCATGAAGACACATAAACGTGTAAAACTTACTTGTAGAGCAGACACACAAATGAGAAATAAAATGGAGACAAATGTTATCATTACAAAATCTACTACATTGTAACATAAACAATAAAAGAGGGAGAAAACCACAGATATACAAAACAATTTGAAAACCATTAGTAAAATTGCAGTAGTAAGACATCGCCTATCAATAATAGCCTTGAATGTAAACAGTTTAAATGCCCCAATTAAAACTCATAAACTGACTGAATGGATTGAAAAAAAAGACTCAAGTACATGTTGCCTACAAGAAACTCACTTCACCTGTAAAGACACATATGGACTGAAAGTGAAAGGATGAAAAAAAGAATATTCCATGCAAATGGTAACCACAATTGTGCAGAGGTAGCTATACTTCTATCAAACAAAATAAATGTTAAGTCAAAAAATATAAAAAGACACAAAGAAAATTATCATATAATGATAAAAGGATCAACTCAGCAAGATAATATAACAATTGTAAATATGTATACACCCAACACTGAAATACCCAGATATATAAAGCAAATATAATTAGAGCTAAAGAAAGACATACATCCCAATACAATAATAGTTGGGGACTTTAACACCTGACATATTATTGGAAAGATTATCTAGATAGAAAATAAATAGCAGAGACTCACTAGGATTAATCAGCACTATAGACAAAATGAACATAACAAACATTTACAGAACATTTCATACAACAAATACAAAATACACATTCTTCTCATTAGCTCATTGAACACTCTCCAGGACAGAATATATGTGAGGCCACAAAGCAAGTTTCAACAAAGTGTTAAAAATAAAAATCATATCAAGTACCTTCTCAGAACACATTGAAATAAAAAGTCAAAAAGAAAAAAATTTGGAAACTACAGAAATTAAAAAAAAAAGTGCTCCCAAACAATCATTGGGTAAATAAAGAAATTAAGAAAAAACAATCTTGAAACAAATTAATGTAAAAACACAACAAAAAATATGTGACACAGAAAAGAAGTATGAAGAGGAAAGTTTATAGGAGTATATACCTACATCCAAAATGTGGAAAGACTTCAAGTATTCAACCTAATAATGAAGCTCAAGGAATGAAAATAATAATCCAAACCTAAAATTAGGAGAAGGTAGAAATATCAGAACAGAAGTAAACAAAATAAAGACTAAATAAACAATGTAAAGGATAGAAGAATTAAAAAGTGGGTTCTTCAAAAAAATTAAAAAAATTATGAACTCCTAACTCTAATAAAAGAAAACTCAAATAAAATTAGAAATGAAAAATAAAACAAAGACATTACAACGAATAGTATGGAAATACAATAGGTCATTAGAGACAATTCAAACTATTGTACTAGTCCATCTTCATGCTGCTATAAAGAATTGCCTGAGAATGAGTAATTTACAATGAAAAGATGTTTAATTGACTCACTGTTCAGCAGAGGCCTCAGGAAATTAACAATCATGGCAGAAGGAGAAGCAAATATGTCCTTCTTCTCATGGCAGTAGAACGGGGAAGAATGAGTGCCCACCAAAGGGGGAAGCCTCTTATAAAACCATCAGATCTCATGAGAACTAACTCACTATCACAAGAATAGGATGGGGAGAACCACCCCCATGATTCAATTATCTCCACGTGGTCATCTCTTGACACATGGGGATTATTGCAATTCAAGATGAAATTCTGGGTGGGGACACAGCCAAACCATAATATTGTACCACTGGGCCCTCCCAAATCTCATGTCCTCACAATTCAAAACACAATCACACCCTTCCAACAGTCCCCCAAATTATTAACTCATTCCAGTATTAACTCAAAAGTCCAAGTCCAAAGTCTCATCTGAGACAAGGCAAGTCCATTCCACCTATGAGCCTGTAAAATCAAAAGCAAGTTGGTGACTTCCTAGATAAAATGGGTACAGGCATTGGGTAAATACATCTGGTCCAAATGGGAGAAACTGGCCAAAACAAAGGGGTTAGAGCCCTCATGCAATCATTAAACCTTAAAGTTTCAAAATAATCTCCTTTGATTCCATGTCTCACATCCAGGTCATGCTGATGCAAGAAGTGGGCTCCCATGGTCTTGAGCAGCTCCATCCCTGTTGCTTTGCAGGGCACAGCCCCACTCCTGACTGGTTTTGAGTGTCTGTGGCTTTTCCAGGTGCACAGTGCAAGCTGTCAGTGGCTCTACCATTCTGGAGTCTGGAGGATGGTGGCCCTCTTCTCATAGCTCCATTAGGCAGTGCTCCAGTGGAGATTCTGTGTGGGGGCTCCAACCCCACATTTCCCTTCCACACTACCTTAGCAGAGGTTTTTCATGAGGGCTCTGCCCCTGCATCACACTTCTGCCTGGACATCGAGGCATTCCCATACATCCTCTGACATCTAGGGGGAGGTTCTGAAACCTCAATTACTGACTTCTGTCTACCCACAGGCTCAACATTATGTGAAAGCTGTCAAGGCTTGGGGCTTGTACCCTCTGAAGCCATGGCCCGAGCTGTACCTTGGCCCCTTTTAGCCATGGCTTGGACACAGGGCACCAAATCTTGAGACTGCACAAAGCAGCAAGACTAGGAGGCTAGGCCTCTGGGCCTGTGATGGGAGGGGCTGCCATGAAGACCTCTGACATGCCCTGGAGACCATTTCCCCATTGTCGTGGAGATTTACCCTTGGCTCTTCGTTACTTACGCAAATTTCTGCAGCCAGCTTGAATTACTCCCCAGAAAATGGGTTTCTCTTTTCTATCACATCATCAGGCTGCAAATTTTCTGAACTTTTATGATCTGCTTCCCTTTTAACATAAGTTCCAATTCCAAACCATATCTTTGTGAATATATAAAACTGAATGATTTTAACAGCAGCCAAGTCACATCTTGAATGCTTTGCTGTTTAGAAATTTCTTCTGCCAGATACCCTAAATCATCTCTCTCAAGTTCAACATCTCTAGGGCAGGGGCAAAATGCTTCTAGTCTCTTTGCTAAAACATAGCAAGAGTCACCTTTATTCCAGTTCCCAAAAAGTTTCTCATCTACATCTGAGACCACCTCAGCCTGAACTTCATTGTCTATATCACTATCAGCATTTTGGTCAAAGCCATTCAACAAATCCCTAGGAAATTCCAAACTTTCCCACATCTTTCTGTCTTCTGAGCCCACCAAGTCTCTAGGAAGTTCCACACTTTCTCACGTTTTCCTGTCTTCTTCTGAGTCCTAAAAACTGTTCCAACTTCTGCCTGTTACACAGGTCCAAAGTAGCTTGCACATTTTTGGGTAGCCTTGTAGTGACACCCCAATCTACTGGTACCAATTTACTGTATTAGTCCATCCTCACACTGCTATAAAAAAACTGCCTGAGACTGGGTAATTTATAAAGGAAAGAGTTTAATTGACTCACAGTTTCACAGAGCTGGGGAGGCCTCAGAAAACTTACAATCATGGCCAAAGGGGAAGCAAACACATCCTTCTTCTCATGTGGTAGGAAGGGGAAGAATGAGTGCCCAGCAAAGGGGGAAGCCCCTTATAAAACCATCAGATCTTGTGAGAACTAACTCACTATCATGAGAAAAGGATAGGGCAAACCACCCCCATGATTCAATTATCTCCACCTGGTCCCGCCCTTGACATATGGGGATTATTACAATTCAAGATGAAATTTTGGGTGAGGACACAGCCAAACCATATCAACTATACACTAAAAAATTAGAAAACCTACAGAAAATCGATAAATTCCTAGACACATACAACCTACCAATACTGGGTCACAAAGAAATAGAAAACCTGAGGAGACCAATTGAATCAACAATAAAATGTCCCTTGACAGAGAAAAGCCTAGGGTCAGATATCTTTACTGCTGAGTTCTCTTCTTGCCCATGCTGTCTGCCTGATATAAAGAATTAACACCAATTCTTCTCAAACTATTCCAAAAAAAAATTAAGAGAAGGTAACTCTTTCTAACTCATTCTATGAAGCCAGTATTATCCTGATACTCAAATCACCACAAAGACATAACTAAAAAAAAGTAGAGGTCAATATTCCTGATAAATATAGATGCAAAAATCCTCAACAAAATACTATCAAACTGAATCTAACAGCACATAAAAAGAAACATCCTGATCTGTTGGTAGTTATTCCAGTAATACAAGGATGGTTTCACATATGCAAATCAGTAAATGTGATATATAACATGAATACAATGAAATACTAAAACCATATAATCATCTCAGTAGATGCAGCAAAAACATTTGATAAAATTCAACATCTCTTCATGATGAAGACTCTCAGAAATTAAACAGAGAAAGAAGGTAACTCAACATAATTAAGGTTTTCTACAACCTGCACAGAGCTAACATGATACTGCATGGGGAAAAGATGAACCCTTTCCTCTAAGAACTGGGACAAGACCTAGAAGCCCACGTTCACCACTCTAACTCACTATGGTACTGGAAGTCTTATCTAGAACAATAAGGCAAGACAAGGAAATAGAAGGCATCTAAATTGAAAAAGAGGAATTCAAATAGTCCATTTTTACACAGAACACAATCTTATATATAGAAAAATCTTTAAAATGTTAGGAATCAAAATATCTGATGAGATGGTAGTCTGTGCTTCCTCCACAGAGAGGAATTAGAATAGTTAAGTGGATACTCACATTTTGAACAGATCGTTTAGCAGAGAATGCTAGGATTCACTTAAGAAGTGAAAGAAAGCACCAGAAGGAGAGGGTTCGAAGCAGCTCGCCTGGCTGGGAACTAGCTGAGAGATGGGAGAGGCTCCTGGACGTGGAAAACAGTAAGAGAGAAACACTCAGGGTTCCACACTTTGTAAGGGGCTTTTACAATTTTGGTTATAGGAGAAACCTCTGACCTACTAGGGCCTCAGGCCCGACATACAGAGCTGCCTGAAAACTGGACACAGATATTACTCCAGAAAGGGAACCAATATGGAATCCCACAGGTATCTAAACCTAAATAGAATCAGCTGGGTGTCATTTTGGGAGCCCTAATACTGGGGATCTACAGACACAGTTACTGCTGCTGTGTTGCTCCAAGGGGGAAAAGGGAAGAGCAAGTGCTCTCAAGCACCCCTGGGAGGGTCTCTACTGCTCTGCTGTGGGCTGCTGTTGAGACTGAGACATGAGAAGACTGCACTTCCCACAGCTTCTTGGCCATGCTGCTAGCCTGAGAGGTGCCCTGTCCTCATGCTGAGTTCAGGCTGATGTGGCTGCAACTGCCATCGGGCCAAAGAAGGTTAAGAAAAATCAGCTCTTCTACTTATATATCTAAGACAATAGCCACTACCCTGCAATGGGATTCTGTGAGACTGAGACATGAGTGAACCACACTCCCCAAAGTTTCTTGCCCATGCTGGTTGCCTGAAGGTGGGGCGGCAGGGGCGGTGGGGGGCACTCCTCCTTCTCTTGTCCCAGGCCCAAGGCAACATTTTGAAAGTTTAATGCTGGGCTGCACCCTGCCCTCATGGTGAATTCTAGCTGGCACCGCTAGAGCCACTTACCAGCCAAGGAGGAAAAGTGAAACCAGGCTTTCCTATGCATGTCTAGGACAATACCTATTGCCCTGCAACAGGCTGCTGTGAGGCTGAAATGCAAGGGAACCACAGTCCCCACAGCTTCTTGCCCATGCTGTCTGCATAACAGGGGCGCCACTCTCCCTTGCTGTAGGCCCAAGGTGCCATTTTGAGAGTTTAATGCTAGGTTGCACCCCATCCTCAGGTCACATTTGAGGTAATGCAGCTACAGCTGCCACCCAGCCAAGGGAGAAAGAGGAGAAAACAAGCTCTCCTAAGCACACATAGAACAATACGCACTGCCTTGCTACAGGCAGTTGTGGTACTAGGGACTCGTATGCCCAACCTATTGCACTACCAGCAATACCAACATGGACTGTTTGGGTTGCAGTGGGTTGCTCCACCACCAATACTGCCATCAGCCACATCACACCTGATGCCTAGGGGCCTGAAAACCTGCCCACACACTTGGCTCACTGTCCTCACTACTAGCTTCTGAGCAAGCCACCTGGAGGCCCAAAAATCAGCCCTCCAGGACCTACTAACACCGGAGCAAGTGTAAGCTGCTCTGGGGACTAAAAACAGGCACACTCACACCACTGCAGCCACTAGCGAAGCCCAGAAACTGGCTCAGTTGTCAACCAAGTCACCAGCAAAACTTCACCACAACCTCAACTAATAATTGTACCCCAAGCCACTGAGAAAATCACAGATACCACTTATACTGTGTACTTCTGAAGTCATATAAAGATCACACTACTTCAGGCACCCCAAATCAAAGCCAAAGTATCCTACCCAACCAACAACATACATAAATATTCAGGAAATAATTTTTCTCTACAAAAGCAATTTCAAAAAATTGGAATAAGCAACTGCTACAACAAATACATAGATATCAATGGAAGGCCACACAAAAAACCATGAAAAAGCAAGGAAAAGGCCGGGCGCGGTGGCTCACGTCTGTAATCCCAGCACTTTGGGAGGCCGAGGCGGGCGGATCACCTGAGGTCGGGAGTTCGAGACCAGCCTGACCAACATGGAGAAACACCGTCTCTACTGAAAATACAAAATTAGCCGGGTGTGGTGGCACATGCCTATAATCCCAGCTACTAGGGAGGCTGAGGCAGGAGAATTGCTTGAACCTGGGAGGCAGAGGTTGTGGTGAGCTGAGATCGTGCCATTGCACTCCAGCCTGGGCAACAAGAGTGAAACTCCGTCTCAAAAAAAAAAAAAAAAGAAAAGAAAAAGAAAAAGCAAGGAAAGAAACACACCACCAAAGAAACACAATAATTGCCTAGCAATAGATACCAAAATCTGAAAACAAATATAAAGAAATCAGACATAAAATTCAGGATATAAATGAGAAATTTACCAAGGAGATAGATCTTAAAAAAAAACAAGCAGAAATTCTGGAAACAAAAATTAATTGAAGAAAATACAAAATACATTTTTTTAATGTATTAAAAACTTCAATGTATTCAGCTTCAAAAACAGACTGAACCAGGCAGAGGAATCTCAGAGCTTGAAGACAGGCCTTTCGAAATAATGCAGTTAGACAACATTTAAAAAAAAAATAGAATAAAAAATAATAAACAAAGCTTTTAAGATGTTTGAAACTACATAAAATGGCCAAGCTTGCAAATTATCTGTATTCCCAAGGGAGAAGAAAAATTAAAACTTTAGAAAATATAGTTAGGTTAATAATGGATAAAAATGTCCCAACTCTAGCAAGGGAGTTAGACATGAAGCTATAGGAGACCAAGTGATCCCCTAAGGCAAATATATTGCAAAAAGTATTTCACCATGGCATATTATATTCAGAATGTCTAAAGCCAATGTGAAAGAAAGAATTTTAAAATTAGCAAGATAAAGGCATGTAATCACCTATAAAGGAAACCCCATCAGACTAACAGTGGACTTTAAAGTAGAAACCTTATGAGCCAGAAGAGAGTAAGATGGTATTTACAAAGTGCTGGAAGAAAAAAAAGTCAGCAAAAATGTTTATGTCTTTGCAGAATAGACTTCATAAATGAGAGAGTAATAAAGACATTCCCAGACAAGCAACAGCTGAGGGAATCTGTCACCACTGGATCAGCCCTACAGCAAATGCTGAAAGGAATATTAAACACGGAAATGAAAATTCAGTAGTCACTATCATGGAAATAAATGGAAACATAAAACTCACATGTCTTATAAAACAACCAAAGGAAGAAGAGAAAGGAATCAAATGGCAACGTGACAGAATTTCATCAAATCACCAAGACAAAAAGACAGAGAAAAATTTAAAAAACAAGTATTTGAAAACAACAATATGGTGGGAACAAAGCCTTACACATCAATTTTAACCTTGAATGTAAACGGATTATGTCCTTTGCATAAAAGATACAGATCAGCAGAATGAATTTAAAAAATGCTGCCTAAAAGAAACTTGCCTTACCCATAAAGACACATATAGACTGAAAATAAAGAAGTGGATAAAATATTCAACACAAACAGAAACCAAAAGTGACCAGAAATAGTTATACTTTCTTAGATTAAAACAGACTTTGAATGAAAAACGGTAAAAAAGAAAGACAAAGAATGTCATCATAAATGATAAATGGATCAGTTCAGCAAGAGGATATAACAATTCTAAACATATCCAACACTGGACCACCCAGATTCATAAAACAAATATTACTAGACATAAGGAGAGATATACACAGCAATACAATAATACTGGGGACTTCAACACTTTATTTTCAGCATTAGACAGGTCACCCAGACAGAAAATTAAGAAACATTGGACTTAAATCAGACTTTTGACCAAATGGACCTAACAGACACATACAGGACATTCTACCCAACACCTGCAGAATATACATTTTTTTCATTAACACACAGAACATTCTCCAAGATAGATCACATGTTAGGCCACAAAACACATCTCAACAAATTTTAAAGTACTAAAATAATATCAACTATCTTTTCAGACCACAGTAAAATAAAAATAAAATAAAAATACCAAGAGGAACTATACAAGTCATAGAAATTAAACAAAGTGTTCCTGAATGGTCATTTGACCAAGAAGAAATGAAGAAAAAAATTAAAACTTTTTTGAAACAAACGAATATGGAAACCCAAGATAACAAAACCTGTGGGATATAGAAAAGGCAGTGCTGTAATACTGTAAGATGAAAGTTTATAGCATTAAATGTCTATATAAAAATATAGAAATATATCAAATCAACAACCTAACATCACATCACAAAGAATGAGAAAAGCAAGAACAAATCAAAACCAAAATAAGCAGAAGAAATAACGAAGATCAAAGCAGAACCAAATGAGAGACAAAAACAAACAAACAAACACAAAAAAGAGAAGATCAATGATATGAATAGTTGGGTCTTCAAAAAGATAAAATTGATAAACCACTATCTAGAATGGCCATGAAAAGAAGAGAGAAGATCCAAATAAATAAAGTCTGATATGAAAAAGAAGACATTACAACTGATAACACAGAAATAAAATAGGTCATTAGAGACTATTATGAAATACTATCTATATACTCACAAACTAGAAAATCTAGATGAAATGGATACATTTCTGGATACACACAACCTTCCAAGAATGAAGGATAAAAAGCCTGAACAGACCAATAACAACTAGGAAGAATGAATCTCCAATAAAACATATCCCACCAAAGAAAAGCCAAAGACTATATGGATTAACAGCTGAATACTACCTGTATCACCCTGACAGCAAAACCAGACAAGAACACAAGAAAAAAGATTAAACTGCAGACCAATATCACTGATTAACACAGACACACAAATTATCAACAAAATAATAGCAAACTGAATCCAACAGCACATCATTAAGATGAAACACCATTTTAAAAATGGGCTTTATACCAGGGATGCAAGGATGGTTCAACCTATGCAAATCAATAAATGTGATATATCACATAAATATAATTAAGGACAAAATCCCTATAATCATCTCAATAGAGTCAAAAAAAAGCATTCAATAAAATTCGGCATCCCTTCCTGATAAAAAAACTGTTAATGAAATAGGCATAGAAGGAACATACTTCAAAATAATAATAATGGCCATATATGACAAACCCATAGCCAACATCCTACTGAATGGGGAAAAGTTGAAACATTTCATCTGGAACTGGAACAAGAGAAGGATGCCTACTCTCAACACTCCTATTCAGCATAGTACTGGAAGCCCTAGACAGAGCAATCAGGCAAGGGAAAGAAATAAAAGGCAGCCAAATTGGAAAAGAGGAAGTTAAATGATCCCTGTTTTCTGATGACATGATCGCATATCTAGGCAAAACTAAAGATTCTACCCCAAAAACTCTTACATTTTATAAATGAATTTAGTAGAATTGCAGGATGCAAAATCAACATACAAAAATCAGTGACTTTTCTATACATCAATAATGATCTAGCTGAGAAAAAAACAATAAGGCAATCCCATTTCCAACAGCTACAGAAAAAGTACCTAGGAATACATTTTAAAAAGAGGCAAATGATCTCTACAAAAAAAAAAACCCTACAAAACACTGATGAAAGAAATTGAAGATGACACCAATAGAAAAATATTCCATGCTCACAGATCTGAAGAACTAATAGCATTAAAATTACCATACTGCCTATAAGTCTGCAGATCAATGCAATCCCTATCAAAATGACAATGTCATTTTTAACAGAATTAGCAAAAAGAATCCCAAATTTCATATGAAACCCCCCAAAAAATCTGAATAGCAAAAGCAGTTCTAGCAAAAAGAATAAAGCTGGAGACATCACTTTACCTTACTTAAAATTATGCTAGAAGGCTATAGTAACCTAAACAGCATGGTACTCTTATTAAAATAGTAACATGGATCAATGGGACAGGATAGATAACCCAAAACAAAAAGCCATATATTTACAGCCAATTTATCTTTGAAAATGTCAAAAAGAACATACATTGGAGAAAGAACACTTTCAGCAAATGGTGCTGGGAAAATTTGATTTTCGTAAGCACAGGAATGTAACTGGATACCTGTGTCTTACCATACACAAAAATCAACTCAAGATGGATTAAAGATTTAAATGTAGGGCTGAAACACATATTCTAGAACAAAACCTAGGGAAAACTCTTTTGGGCCTCGGTTTAGGCCAATAATTTATGACTAAGATCTCAAAGGCACAGCCAACACAAACTGAAATAGAGAAATGAGACTTCAACTAAAAAGCTTCTGCACAGCACAGGAAATAATAAACAAAGTGAACAGACAACCTGTAGAATGGGAGAAAATATGTGTAAAGTATACATCCAACAGGGCACTAGTATTCAGAGTATACAAGGAACTCAGCCAACTCAACAAAGAAAGAAAATCCCACTAAAAAATGGAAAAATGACATGTATGGAGATTTTTCAAAAGACCTACAAATGCCCCACAGTTATGTGAAAAAAGGATTCAACATCACTAGTCATCAGAAAAAAATGCAAATTAAAACCACGATGAGATATTATCTTACTCCAGTCAGAATGGTATAATTAAAAAGTCAAAGAATAACAAATGTTGACAAGGATGTGGAGAGAAGGGAACTTTTATACATTGTTGGTGAGAATTTAAATTAGTACAACCTTTATGAAAAACTAAGTATGGAGATTTCCCGAAGAACTAAAAATAGAACTACCACTTGATCCAGCAATCCCACTACTGGATATCTACCCAAAGGAAAAAATAAACCATTATATTAAAAAGATAGCTGCACTTGTATGTTTAGTTCAGCTCTAGTCACAATAGCAAAAATATGGAATAAACCTAAGTGTTCATCAATAGATGATTGGATAAAGAAAATTGTGGTATGTATACACAATGAAATACTATTCAGCCATAAAAAGAATGAAATCACATTTTTTGTAGCAACATGGATGGAACTGGATGTCATTATCTTAAGTGAAACAAGTCAGACACAGAAAGACAAATATTTCACGTTCTCACTCATAAGAACTCTCATATCTGATGGTGAATGTGTAAATTAGTACAAACACCTTGGAAAACTGTTTGGCAGTACTTACTAAAATTTAACATACCTAGCTACACTCCCATTTATTTATTTGATTGTTCATAGCAGCATAATTAGCACTTGCCAATAACTGGAAACAATATAAATGCCTATAAGCAGAATCTAAAAAAATTATGGGTGAGGGATACACTATAATTCTACAACAAAAATAAATGAACAAGCCATGTGTGGTGTCCTATGCCTGTAGTCCCAGACACTAGGGAGGCTGAGGTGAGAGGATACCTTGAGCCCAGAAGATCAAGGCTGCAATGAGCTATGATAGTGCCATTGCACTCCAGCCTGGATGACAAAGAGAGACCTTCTCTCTTAAAATAAAAATGAATAAATGAATTGTTTATACATGCTAAACCATGGCTGAATTTCACAAACAAAATGTTGAGTAAAAGAAGTCAAAAAGAATATAAACTTTCCATAAAGTTTAAAAATAAAACTAATCTGTAGTTTTAATATATTCACACAAAAACTTGTACACAAATATTGATAGCAAAAACTAATAATATCTAAAGGTGGAAACAACTCAAATGTCCATTAATTAATTAACAAATAAAATGCAGTATAGCTATACAATGTGATACATTTCAGCCATGAAAAGAGTGAAGTACTGATATGTGCTAAAACATGGATGAACTTTAATAACATCATACTAAGAAAAGCCAGACACAAAAGCATATATTGTACAATTCCATTCATATGAAATATGCATAACAGACAAATCCATAGAGACAGAAAGTAAATTAGTGGTTTCCTGGAGATGAGGGAATGGAGAATGATTATGGGATTTCTTTTCAGAGTGGCAGAGGTGTTCTGGAATTACCCAGTTGTGATGACTCAGCAACATTATGAATGTTTTAAAAATGACAGAATTGCATATTTTAAAATGGTGAATTTTATATTATATGAATTTTATCTCAATAATAATAATAAATGAAGAGAAACAAGCAAATAAAAAACATCTAACTTTTGGTTTTGAAAATCAAGTTATTTATTTTGGTACAGGATGGCAGTGACTAGCAGAGAATATGAGGGAGCTTTGAGGTTCTACTACTCAGATGAAAGGTTCTGGTAATCCTTTCATCTGAGTAGTGGTTTTATAGGTGTATTCATTTTTTGAAAATTAATAAATCAATTTTGTAATGTATGTTATATTTTAAAAGTATGTTATATTTCAATAAAAGTTATAAAAATAAAATTTACAAATTAAAAAATGTTTTAGGGCCAGTTATAATTCAATACATGGTAACTTAAAATTATATCAAGAAATAATTAAAATACACAATATAGCCTCACGACTAACAATCTATAGGTTGTTATCTGGAAGCTTATTGAATTGAATAATCCAACAATCTTGAAAATAAAAATAAAATAAAAATCAATTAGCAATTTTAAAAGCATGAATCAAAGATTCACATTTAGTTTAAAAATACTTTAAAAAATACTTGGAGTGGAAATACTTAAAAACACCAGCTACTAAAATTATCATGTAAAATAATCAATAGCCTCCAATTTCATAACATTTTGGCATTTCATAGTCAGGGCCCAAATTTGTAACTTTTCTCTTTACTTATTACTGTCTTCAAGAAACTTTCAAAAGATAGATTACATTAGACAGACAGGTTACCAATGTTGCAATAATGGCTCTTTGATGTTTTTTATGTCTAACTGTAACTGGAAAATTCTGGACATGCTTCAAAATTGTCACTGTGCTTTTATCCAGATGTTTTCAACCAAAGACACTTAGACCAAAACACTTGGCTATAGAGCAAACTTAATCATTTGATTGTCTAAATTTTATTTTCTCATTTCTATTTTTGGGAAGAATCCTCAATAATTTTTATAAATATAGGCAACATTTTATCTGTAAGATTTTTTTTGTCCCAACAGAATCTATGGTGAATGACAACAAGAATCACTTTGTAAATAATATTCTATCCAGTGTGTTTTTCCAATACTCAGTAGATTTGGTACATAGATTTAGCAGTGAAAATGACTATCCACTGCCTACTGTAAAAATGAAATATAATACAAGTTAGTCAAATTTTTAGATTTCACACAGACTTACTGCTCTGGATAAACTATTCTAAAAATGAACTGAATAAAAATATGCTGAATAATATACAAGAGTGGATTTATCAGCAAAATTTATAAATACAGAATTTGATTTAATAAGAAATTAATCTCTTTTTTCCCATTGAATTTGCCTTTCATTCATTTCCATGTCTTCCCTGTTATCTAAAAAAGTAGTACGGCTAGTCTAGGTTTCTCCATTTCCAAAGTAACCACATTTCTAAAGTTATAAAGACTTATTTTCACAATGTTCTTAAATCCTAATGCTTCCTAAGTACATAAATGAAAGTGACATACCCAAATGACAAAATGAGCCCTCACATAAAAAAGAGAAAAGCAAGTTTTACTTAATCAACACTATTTTAGAAAGTGAGGCAAAAATAATAAATATTGGCTTATTCCCTCTTCTACTAGCATGTCATAACATTTGATGCAATTCCTATTATTATTAATAATTTAAAATAAAATAAGTTCCAGAAAGCACAAGAACATAAAATGACTTTAAAGGGAAAGCTGTTGCATCTCTTTGGAAATATCAAGGGCCAAGTTTAGCATTAACGAACTAATGCCAACACAAATCGGGAGGAAAAATAGTTCTCACTCTGCCTAGCAGCACATTCTAAAATTGGACTTCGCCTGGAATGAACTTCTACTCTATTCACTGAGTCAGTGCCTGTGGAATTTCCATTTTAGCTCTCCAATTTGGCTAATTTCCCCACAAATAGACATGAGAGAAGCTTCCTTCTTCCACATGCAGTATTATGTTATTTCACACTGCAGTTATATCCCTCTACTGTGTACACAGGAAAGGGAAATAAGTCTTGACAAAGATGAATCATTTCTTGACTCTATTCCAAGGAAAGACTGGCTTAGAATTGAAATGTTTTCATTTTGGCTACCATTTGCAATTTTTATTGTTAAATGTATTTATTTTTTAAACTGACAAAAATTGTGTATATTTATCATATACAATATGTCTGAAAATATGTATAACACTGTGGAATGACTAGATAGAGCTAATTAACACATGCATTACCTCATATACTTACTTTTTGTGGTGAGAACACAAAATATTATTTATCACTATAGTGAGCTTTATTTTTTTATAATGGGCTTTGTTTCCTTTCCAAATGTATTCAGTTAGTTATATTTTATTCAGAATGTGAGAGACTTGCTTGATGATTAACACTATCCCTCATCACATGATTGGTGAAGTTTCAGGATTCTCCATGTTAAACTCCAGTAGTTGTCATTCCCAAGTATCAAATGAAGTCTTTATAGCCTTATTTTCAGCTAGCATACCTATATAAAATAATTACTTTCTAATTAAAGTCTTGTCTTTTTTTGTTTCAGAAAATTAAAATTTGCTTGTGTGTCCAATATAAGGAAAGTAAAAATTATTTCAAAAATTACAGGTGTAAAATTATTTATTTATATGCTATGGTTTTCTCATTTTGAAACAAAATGTTTTATATAATTTCCAAAAGATCACTCTCAGGTTTTACACTTAATATATCCGGGATTCCAATCTAGAACAAATCAAAATATAGCATAATTTACAAATTATTTCCCATAGTATTTTGCTATAATTAAAGCTACCACTCACAATTCTGTTTAAATTTTAATTTAGGACAGTTTATCCTAATTGCTGTACTGCAGCTTAGATTCTTAGAACTTTTTGAAAAACCTTTCGACAATCTGCACATTGAAATATTCCTCATTATAATTGTCTGTCCATACTGTGAAAATAACTGCCATTCTATTTGAATCTGTATAATTCTAATACATAACCATCTAGAAATTGATTATATTTTTCATTGCTTGCTGAATTTTTGTTTCTGTCTAGCTTGTAATGTGTGTGGGTAAAGGGCAGAATTTGTCAAACATGTGCTAAAAATGTTTGTTTGAATAAAGTAATGCAATATACTTTTGTGTTATACTTCATAGTGCCTCACACGGAGTAGGCACTCAATAACCACCAGCTGCTTAATAAGCTGGTAATGATAAGAGGTAGTCTAAGGATTCACAGTTAGTGCTCATAAGAATAATTATCTCCTTTGTTTAAAATACTGAGTTAAGATATTTTCCATAGGCAGAATGATGGTTAATGTGTTTTGCATGTGCATAAATGTCAGCAGAAAACTAGAATGAAATGTATTGTTCTGTTGACAATGGAGGACAGCAAAGTCACCATCGAACAAAATGTAATCGCTAGGTAATTATACTATTTATTTACTCTCTCTTTTTTTGCACTCCATGCTCACTGAGTTATCGCCATTAGTAGTCAGGGTAACTATAAAATGTGTCACATTAGGGTTTAAAGAGAAAAGAGGATGTGACTTCTGTAACTGAGTTTCCATACACCATCACTTGCCATGTTAGCTAATGAAAGAGAGGATTATGAGTAAGAAGCCCCAAGTATCACATCGAAGTTGGTTTTTGGGCAATCCTAGTCCTGTCTCTTCCAATTTAAGAGAAATGCAGTTAAAACTCAATCTAACACAGTTTAGCATGAGAAACTATTGAAATTAATGACTAAGCACTATCCTCCAAATTATGGAGATCTGATTTGTTATATTAATAAGCACCAAATAAAAAATACCTGTTGAATATCTGTAGTAGCAGAAAGCAGTAGTAAGAAAGAAATGGAAGCCAAGGATGACATAGCTCATTTTGATACAGAGTAGTCTGGGCTTATATTGTACAAAGTTGAAGAGTCCTGCAGATTCTCAAAGGGAAATAACATTATAAACATCAAATGTGAATCTAAGAACATATGAGGGAGCCAAACAAGATAAAGTCGTCTGTCTAACAGTGTGGCTAATCTAGAATATGCATGATTTATTCAGAGATAGCCATAGTTTATCACTTCCTGATAAATTAAGCATGTCCTAATCATCTTTCCATAAATATTCCTGAAAATATTTTATTATACAACTTTGTTCATATTAACCAAGTGTAATTTTTATAGAATCCAAGAAATCCTTAGGGACATTTTTAATCTTCCTCTTTCTGATGGGTGTCCTATATATTAAATAAGTCACCAAATTATATTCATTTCCTCAATTAGGACAGATGTGTATATCTGTCTCTTCTCGTCACCTATATCTCTGTCTCTTCTCGTCACTTCAGTCCAAGCCTTCATCACAACACTCCAGAATTATTACAACAGACTCCTAAGTGACTGCACTATTTTCCCCATCAAATCTGCATTATATATGTCCACTATATTAATATTTTTATATAATCACATTTGACTTCCCTTCTCAAATATCTTCACTGGCTTTCAATCATATCCAGAATAAAGTCCTATCTACTCTGACTGGTTTGTATTGCCTTCCAGAATTTGGCTCCATACTGGCAGTCTAACCCTAACACCCAGCACTTACCAAATATGAGCTCTGAATTTGAGTTAGGCTGTTTTTCACAGTGTTGTGTGGCTAATTCCATTTTGAGTTCTTTGTGCTTTTCTCCCAGGCTGGAATTCACCAACACTCTTCTTTATATAACTAAATGTAACCACCCATTAAACTCCAGCTCCTGCCCCTCCTTTCACTCCAAGCCATTCATTTGGTGCCTGAAAACATGTTGGTTGATTTTGTTTAGTTGTAAAATGGCTAATCGGTGAATTTCTATGTCCTCTCCAAAATTAAGATATGGCTCATATTTTACTCTTCTTATCTATATCCCTAGTATTCTACCTTGCATTCTGTAAGGAGTCAGTAAATTAACTTGAAATATGCAGAGGGGACCATAGCTTAAAAATTGTTACCAAAGTCCACATCTATTTAGATTTCATAAACATATAAAATTCATTTTTAATGATTGCTTTGCTTTTTATAGTTATTTTTTTTTTGTGCTTAAACAATCTGTTCTCTAAACCCTTGGTCCCTAGCCATTTTGGCACCAGAGACCAGTTTAGTGGAAGACAATTTTTCCATGGATGGGGGGATAGTTCTGGAATGATTCAAGCATATGACATTTATTGTGCGCTTTATATTATTATTACATATTCACCATAATGTAGAATCAGTGGGAGCCCTGAGCTTGTTTTCCTGCAACTAGATGGTCCTATTTTGGGGCGATGGGATACAGCGACACATCATTAGGAATTAGATTCTCATAAGGAGTGTGCAATCTAGCTCCCTCCCATGCGCAGTTCACAACAGAGTTTGTGCTCCTATATGAGAATCTAATGCCACTGCTGATCTGACAAGAGATGGAGCTCAGTTTTGCTCCCTGGCCGCCACTCACCTCCTGCTGTGCAGAACAGTTTCTAATAGGCCATGGACTAGTACCTGTCCATGGCCTGAGGGTTGGGGACTCCTGCTTTAAACCCTAGCATACAATTTGCTTTTTAAAAAATTGTTAAGCAAATCTATTTTTCAAAAAATCTACATATATATAAATATATAAATTTGTATATATAATTATATAGATAATATATAATATAAAAATATTATATATTATATATAAATTTATATATAATATATATAAATTTCAGTTATATATAATATATACAAGCTTCAGTTATATATATATATATATACATATATATATATATATATACACATTTCAGTTCGGCCTTACATTTCAATTGTCACATATTTTGAGTGAATTGCATTTAATTTAGTTTTTATCATCATGAAGTTATCAAGTGAATCTGTTTGATACCAATAATTACTAAGGGATTATGAATATTCCCATCAGTGAGTTAATCATTGCTTTATGTGGAATCAAGGAACAGTAAAAAATACCCTGTTATACTAATGCCTTATCTTATTTTTCTTGGATGAGAATATGAAGCATTTAATCCACAGAGAAAGATGATCCTTGTATTCCAACAAGTTTCACTTTTACTATTCAAGGCTTTCAATTATGTAACACTATAATGAGATAACTGGTAAAAATGTCAAGATTAACATATTTAAACTCATGATAAATATGCTCATCGGATCCCCCAGAATCAAACCTTCCTGCAAGGCATTTTTTATTGTGTTTTCAATTGGCAAAATGTTAATAAATCAAGGACAATTAAATCATGTCCCATTGTTTAAACAAAAAGGCAAGCTTATGCCAACACTAACAGAAACACTAATATGTTTACAGTCACACTTCTGTCTGTAATTACATGCCATGTCAACTATCGTGGTGGGACAACAGTATTGAAAAAGAAATCTTTTGAAAAAATTGAATGAAAGAAACCATGTGAGCCCACGGACAATCACAAGATCTTTATCTTAAAAAAAAAAAGTTTGTCCTTTGAAAATTCTATAGACCATAAAAAAAGCATAGCTTATGATAGTTTTCATGGGAGGAAATAGGTCTAAGGGATTAAGGAAACAATGTGACAGAGTTTCAAAATATCTATATAGTTATATATCTTAATGGATGCCTATGACCCTTGCGTTCACCTCAGGCCTCTGCATTTTCTATAGGAAAATAATAATAATCTATTTAAGAGGACTTAACTAATGACAACACATTTCTAAAATGGCTTAAAATCTTTCTAAAATACTAAGGGAGAACTGTTAAATGGTTAGACACAAAATTCTATTTCTTTCAATTACAAATTTATGTGTATTTTTTGCTTTTTCATTGAATAAATACAACCAACTTAAAAATTATAAAGACAGTAAAGATGTATATCAAGGTGGTAAATATTAAAGTGCACTGTTAAAGTGCCATAATAATTGTTATCCCCAAGTATCCACATGTAAACAGTACGGTGTTACAATAGTTGAAAGCAACTAATAGTGTTTGCTACCAGGACCACATTGTAAAAAAGGAAAAGTAGAACTACTTCTCACTAACGCCTTATATAAAATATCTCCATTATTATCTGATTCATGTATAAACACATTGCCATCTAAATCCAGAAAATAACTTCTCAATATACACACATACTTGCAGTAATACTGTGACTGAAAAATGGGCCATAAGAAGAATGGCTGAGAGATGGTGACCACGAAAGGGACGTGTCTAATTTAAATGTAAATAAAAGAGATTCATGGCAAGGACTGGTGTACACTTACAAGGAAATAGGGTGGAGTACAAAGAATGTAAGAGAAATCAATTAAGCTGGGAGGCAGCAAACAGTTATAAACAAAATAGTCATGAAACTCAAGAGTCGAATGGGAGAGTGGGAAATATTTCCTCTTTGTTTTGAGCTACACACACACACACACACGTTACTAAGTGAAACACATTTGTAATCTGAGCTAGGTAAATTTTAACATGAATTGTAGATCTGACTTTGCCATAATTACCTCACAGGATTGTGAGGATCAAATATAATAGTTGTGAAAGTGCTAAACTGTAAAATCCTATACTCAAATAAGATAGACGGTATCTACTCAAAATGCAGACAAAACTTTCTCATTTCAACTCTAAGAGTAAGCCAGCAATGAGCTCTCTAGGGCACAGAGGGGAGAAAAATCTCCCTCTGGTCTATGTCCAGATTGTCTTGGAATAATAGGCTGAATACTCGTTGTATGAGCTGGCTTTGAATGCAGACCAAAGATACTATCAAATTGGTCTAATGGACATGTGGCCAATGCCACAAAAGAACTGCGTGGAGAAAAATCCTTCTTAATCTGTTGAAGAAATAACTTCCTTTTCCTCTTTCTTAACCTTCACAAATGTTTATTTCCTGCACAATCCTGATACTAATTTGTGCTAATTTCTCCCCTTTGAGGAGGGAAAACAAGGGGCAGGAAAGGGAATGAAGATTCACCAAAACATGCTGAAACATATATAACATTGTCCTTTCAATACAACCTACTGGGGTAGAAAAATAAGTCTAGGATGTAACACATATGTTCACGTTGCTATGACCATTTTACAGATAGAAAACTGAGGCTAAGAGAGACTAAATAGCTTATTAAAGGCCAACTTATTCAAAACCACAAAGCAAACATTTCACTCTGGGTCTGAGTGATAACAAAAGCCCTTGAATTTTCCACAACAAAAACATACCTTCGTCATTTAAAAAAAGGTTAGAATGATAAACAGCTAAGAAGAACCAACCCCTATTTTTAGCTCCTTTTTTTGAGCTCTATCATTAGATTTTCGTACTGTGTAAAATTGCCATTAAATTTTTAATGTAAAACACCAGTTCCTCAATCTTTCATTATTTAGTGCTACAGGGCTCAAACCGCTTCTCATTACAAGTACAAACAATAATAATTGCAAAACGCCCGAAAATTTTCAAGAAAAAGCACAAAATCACAAAAGAAAACAAAACTGAAAAGACCTTATGAGCAATGTGTTCAAACCACCACAATTTATAAGGAAATTAAGGCTTAGGTAGGTTAAGTGACTTGCTCAGGGTCACACAACTTGTCAGTTCCAGACTCAGGATCAGAATTTAGATCTCCAAACTTGTAGTCCAGGGCTGTGCTCTTTTTGCAAACCAAAAAGAAATGACTGCACTTAAATATTTAGTCCAGAATATCCTCAAAAATTGACTGTAATAAAAGTTAGCCACATGGCAAGGAATGAATAGAGCTGGTTCATACCAAAAATGAGCTGCCAGTCACAGTGATAAGATTTCTTTCTTTCTGAGAACCATGGTTTCCTGCTACACTGGGGAATCCAAACTGGGTTTCTCCCTCCTGTCCAAAGAAGTCAGAGTTAGGATGTACGCTCCACTCCGCTTTGGTTGGTGTCAGTAGTTCTGAGACACTGTTTTCACAAAGGGTGCTTGAAGGAGTCAGAGCATCTGTGTCCACTGTTAGCTTACTGCTGGGTGTCAAAGCCTGAGGCTCTGGACTGGAGTTTTTAATGGCCAAAGAGCCCAGAGATCCCAATGGCCCCACACTTACACTTGAGACCTCATCCATATTTAAGGAGCTCTGCTGAAAACCAGTGGCTGCCGTTCCAAAAAAGACAGAGGTATCCAGGCTTTGAGGAGGGTCGCTGGTGGCCATCAAGGCCGGAGGGTCCACAGCCTGCCCTATGGAATTATTATTATTAGCAGGGAGGTGCCCTGCCAGAGTCGAGCTCACAGAAGCCACATCAATAGTCAAGATTCCAGAGTTCACCAATGCTGTGTCCAGCAATGCAGCAGAAGTACTGTCAGGTACATCAGAGAAGAGAGACACTATCTCTGCATCACTGAGATCATTCTGTCTCTGGCTGGTAAGTTCACTGCTGGGTGTAAGAGAATTTGCTGCTTCTAGCTGAGCTAAGAGATCCTGGCCCACCTTGTGCCTTTTGGCCATGTGCGACTTCATGCTGTGCTTGGATGTGAAGAGTTGATTACAAGTGGAGATCGGGCAACGGCTTTTCCAAGTGTCCACATCCTGCAGGTGTTTCTTGGAGTGAATGTAGAGGCTACTGCGAGCAGAGAACCTGGCACAGCAGCCTTCCACAGGACACACAAAAGGCTTTGTGCCCAGGTGGGTTATGCTGTGGCCTTTCAGATGTTCGGCCCTCGTGAAAGATTTCCCACAGCCTTCCACAGGGCACATGAACCTCCGGTCATCGTCGTGCTTCCTTTTGTGCCTTAAGAGTTTGGACATGCTGGTGAAGTTCCAGCCACAGCCATCAAAGTCACAAAGGAAAGGTCTCTCGCCGGTGTGACTCCGCAGGTGAATTTTCAGCCTACAAGCCTTGTCATATTGCTTGCTGCAGCCAGGGAAAGAGCAGGAAAACAGTTCCTGTTCCCTAAAATGGGCGCGGTTATGGGAAAACAGAGCACTCACTGTGATAAATGTCTTCTTGCAGCCAGAAAACGCGCACTGGTAAGGCCTCTCGGGTTCGAAGTGGCTGCGCTGGTGGGCGCTGAGTTTGGCCTGCGTGGGGAAGCTCTCCTCGCACACCTCACATTTGAAGGAGTTCTCCTGCTCATGGCCCTTCATGTGCGCCTTGAGGTTGTACACGGTGGTGAAGCTCTTGCCACAGCCCTCCGCAGGGCAGCCAAAGGGCCGCAGTTTGTCGTGCGACTGCAGGTGCCTCTTGAGCTTGTAAGAGGTGGTGAAGGTCCAGCCGCAGCCACCCAGGGGGCATTTGAAGGGCCTGTGGCCCTGGCTGCTGCTGTGCGTCAGCAGGTGCACCTTCAGCTGGTGCTTCTTGGCGAAGGTTTGCCCGCACAGCGCCTCGGGACACAGGTACAGCACCACGCCTGGGCCGGAGCCCAGCAGTCCGCGGGGGCCCAGGGCGGCGGCCGGGCCCTCCGCCTCCTCCTGGGGCGCGGGAGCAGGCGCGGGTTCGGTCGGCTCAGCTAGCAGGAGGTCTGGCGGCAGCTCTGGGCAGTCACCTGGCTGCGCGGCATGAGGGAACCCGGCTTGGGGGGCGATCAGACACCTGGGCTGCTGGGCAGCAGCGGCCCCTGGCTCCCAGGCGTGTGGTGGGGGCGTGGCCAGGGTGAGGACGCCGTTCTCAAAGCGCAACAGCAGGTCCTGGTTGTGGGTAGTGACTGTGCCCGCGAAGGCCGCGGCGGGGCTGGGGGCAGAGATCGGGGCCGGGGTGGGAACCGCGGACAGGCAGCGGGGGCCCTGCGCAGAGGAGCCCGCGGGGTTCGCGCCGCTCTCGTCACCCTGGAGCCCCGGGCCCGCCTTGGCCTCCTCCCTCAACACAGGCCCTGCGGCCTGACCAGCGCCCGCGGTCTCCACGTCGCCACCCACCGTGTCAAGCAGCACCAGGAAGAAGTCGTCGCCGCCGCCGCTAGGTTGATGGGGCCTCGGCGCCAACAGGCTTGGGCCAGGGCTCGGTGAGGCCTTGCGGGCCTCCTTGCGCCGCCGCCCGGGCCCGCCATTTTGGGGGCCCCGGGGCAGGAGGAGGCGGGGCGTGGGGACCTGGCCAGCCGGCGGGTCAGGGCCTCGGTGGACCCGGCCGTCGCCCGCGGGGATACCGCCGGCGCCGCCCCGTAGGGGCCCGCGAGCCGGGAGCAGCTTTGGGATTTCCATCTCTGCGTCCGAGAGGCTTGGCTGGAACCAGAGCCGAGGAGGAGGCGCGACCCCGCCCCCTGCCGCGGGCCTGAACACGTTCCTGAAAGGGGGAAAAAAAAGTGCAATGCGCAGAAACTGGCCCTATCAGATATTAAAACGTATTTAACGCCACAGTGATTTAAATATTCTGGTACTGGGTCTCTGGAACAGAATAGAAAGCCCAGAGGTAGAGCCTAGTATGCATAAATATATTCTACAATTAATATAAGTAATTAAGGAGGTCTTATGAAGTAATGGGGAAATGACGACATCTTGTTCAGTAATGTTGTGGAACACCTAGGTATCTATCCGCTAAAAGCAATTTTAATCCGTGACTCATTGTATATACCCAAATAAACACACCCCAGCCCCTCCCAGTGTTAGACATGTTGCTTCGTACTTTTCGTGTGTTAAAATTTGTTTATTGGCTGGCTACCTGGCTGGATTGATGGATGAAAGACAATTCCTGAGAGAATAAACTGTCTCTCTGTCAGCATTAAACCACCATAATGCTGGCATTTCTGCCGAAATTGTCCTTCCCTTCCCACCTCCGCGCGGGACAACTTCCATACTCACAATTGTCTTCAGCAAAGTCCTCGGTATAATTTGCCACATAGTTCAATTTTTGTCTGCTGATACAGAGATTAGAATGAGTGAGAGATGCGGCCAAAACAGATTAGCGCCCTTCAGCCTAGAAATGCAAAGTCTGGAGGATGAAACAATTTACATTGAAATCTGGAAAAAACCCAACCCGCTCCTGGCTTCTCCCTATACAGTGCACAACCTAAACCAACTCTTTGCCCTTCCACGATCGGTTGTACCAATGATAAATTTCATGTCCGCTCTCATAGCACAATGAGGGCATTCCTCAGTTTATTCTGCATTCTCCAGCACATTCTCTGGGCAGGAGTTCCAGTTAAATGGGTTAAGGTTAAACCCTCAGTCACTCAATGGACTCTGCCAAGTAATGTGCACAGACGATCTTGTCCAATCGCCCTGGTGTACCTGCTCACATTTAAGTGTGGTGGCCCAGTCTTGTTGGGCCTTTGGTGCCTAATGACCTTATTAATGGTGACGACAATCCTCTAGTTTGTCTGTCACGAATGAGTTTGGAATTGACACAAATATAGGGTGAAATAGATGAGAAGGCTTAGAGTGATGAATAGATTGGTGGTGGTGGTGGTGGTGGGGGTGTAACCTGTTGTTTAAATACTCCCAGCTCTCGCCCTCTTTTAATGACAGTGGACACTTGGTCTCTTGAAAATCAAGTTTTTCATCCATAACTATTTGAACCTCATCAAAATTTCTACTCCACATACTTTTCTTTCTATTACTTTTTCTGGAGGAAGTATTTTTCAAATCTGAAATTAGAAGAGTGCATATAACGTATCTGTATAGTTTAGATTATTTTACAAAAGCAGACACTTATGTAACCAGGACCAAGGTCAAGCAATAGACCACTGCCAACCTTCCAGAATACAGCTGCTGTACTCCTTCCAGTCAAAACCCACACTCTCCTATATAGATATAGTAATTGCTCCGACTTTGTAATAATCATTTCACTGCTTTCCTTTATAGCTTTATCACTTTTGTACGCATCCCTAAACAATAAAGTTGTATAAGTGGAATCATACGGCATGCTTCCTTTTATAGCTTGCTTTTTTCACTCTGTATTATACTTGAGAGACTCGTCCATGTTGTTCATAATAGCTATAAGTAAGTAGATCCTTTGTCTCCATCGACTGTCGTTCCAGCATATGCTTATAGCAAAGTGATTATTGTGTGATTATACCACTCCATTCTACAGCAGATGGAGATTAGGATTGCTTCTACTTTTCAATGATTATTGTGAACATTCTTGCACATTTCTAATGGGACACATGTATAAAAATCTCTCTAGGGTATATATCCAAGAACAGAATCACAGGGCCATAGGGAATGGATATCCTCAGCTTTACTAGATGATGCCAAATTGTTCTCTGTAGTGATTGGGACAGTTGTCAATCCCACCAGCAGCATAAAGAGTCCTTACCGATCCACATGTTCACCTACACCAAGTATTGCCCGAATTTAAATTTTGCCAGTCTGCTGGTGGGCAATACACAAATTACTATTAAGCTTTAGCACATTTTCGTGTTAATGAGCCTTTTGGAGTTTCTATTCTGAGGAAGACCTATTCAAATTTACGTCTTTTAACCCATGTTTCTATTCTATTGTTCATCTGATACTGACTTAATGAGTCTGTTAAATATTTACTCCCTTGCTCTGTTGGTATTTTCGCTTGCTTTGTGCTCTGTTTTGTGAACAGAAGCTATTAATTATAATATAGTCAATTTCATAATTCTTTTCCTGATGGTTAGTGCTTTTTTAAGAGATCTTTTCTGTTTTAAGGAACCCTGGACCATGAAAGCATTCTGTATATTTTCTTCTCAAATATGTCTGCTATTGCCCTTCATAGTCAGGTCTTAATCCACCTGCAATTGATGTTCGTGTATTGTGGTAAGTAGAGTTCCATTTACGTATGTATGTACGTATGTATGTAAGTGAATATCCAGTTTTCTCAGTGAACCACTTATTGAAAAGTCTGCCTTTTGCCAATTGATTTACAGTGCCATAAATCAAGTATCTACACATATGTGGGCTAGTTCCTATACTCTCTATTAAGCACTTGTCTGTTTGAAATACCACACTGTCTTAATTACTACAGATCCATAGTCAATTCTAATATTTGGATTAAGCAAATCAATTCTACCTTGTTCTTCAAAAGTGTCTTGGCTACTTTTGGTCCATTTCAATTCCATTTAAATTATAAACTAATCATAAAAACTTCAACCAACAGCTAGTTTGGGGTTCTAATTTGGATTGTGCTGGTATTTTAGATTTGACTTCCTAATATTGAATGTTCGATTCATGATTATGGTCTATCTCTTCTTTTAATAAGATCACCTTTAATGTGCCCAAATAATATTTTATATTTTTCCCACAAGGCAACTTTTTTATCCTAGGCATTTCATATTTTGCAAATCGTATGTTTGAAATTTTTATTGTCTAAATTTATAGCTCTAAATAGCATGCAATTGGCTTTTGTTCGTTAAGATTTTATCCTATAAGCATGTAAACTCTTCTATCGATTCTAATAATTTGTCTGTAATACTTTGTAGAATTTTATATACACTGTCATATCATCTGAAAATAGTGCCAGTCTTTCTTCTTCCTCTCCAAATATCTTATTCCTTTTTCTTGCCCTATTGCTCTCTCTGGGACCCCACCCCTACCCCCAGTAAACTATTGCATAGAAGTGGTGATAGTGGACATCCTTACTTGATGTAGCTCTTAGAGAGAAAGCTTTCAGTGATTCTCCGTTAAGAATGATGCTTGCTGTAGATGTTGTGTTCTGTAGCAATATGGATCCAATCAGGAGATAGAAAGCACACAGTGATCTAGAAGGGAAAAATTTAATATAAAGAATCATTAAGCGATGATAAAAGATCTTATATAGGATACAACACAACTCTATGTGGGGTTTTCTGGGGCTGGGGGAGAGTACCCAAGGAAAGACAAGCTTAGAATGAAAGCTTCTCCCCAAGGATGGATTTCATACCTAATTGGAGAAGAACCTACTGGATGGCAGAGAAGTTCCACTGGTTTGCCAGTACCTGAGCTGGTCTACAGAGGCAGAACTGGTCTACGGTCGCAGAGGAAGCAAGAAGGCACCCTTTGGAGCATGGTAGTGTGGACAAGCCATAGCTGGTGGCTAGTATGTGGTGTGAATTAGGGGTTGGGAGTCCTGTCTCAGTTGGAGGCCTGGAGTAAACAGTGCCCATTGCACAGGATCAGGGTGGGGGCTTGGTGTTGAGACGGCTGCAGTATTGAAAGGACTACATGAACCTGGTCGTGTGTGTGTGTGTGTTTGTGTGTGTGGCTGCGGAGCAAGTGAGCAGAGGGAAGCAGTGGGCAGATGACTTGGAGAACAGCATGTCCCTATCAAGAGGGCCACAAGAAGCTGATCATCAAGGCACACCAGGACTGCAGGTTTGCTGGGGGACAGTTGTTCTGGGCCCAGGCCTGGGACAAAGCATCCTGAATGTCCTTAGACATGAATAGACCTGAATGTCCTTACCTCCACACCTCTGAGAGCCAGAAACCATAGAAATACCACTTCCTTTTTCAATGTCTGTCCCTCCAGAGCCCTCTATTAAGTAGGTGTGACATCGTGCTCTTTGATGCTACTTTAAAGGAGAGATGCTTGAAGAATCCCTCTATTATTGAAGAATATATATTGACTGGTGAATTTGGAGCTAAGAGGTAATAAATAGATAACTGGCTTCATATCCTTTATCAGGTTAGAGGAGTCCATGCTCTCTGTAGTCGGTATGAATAGTAGGCACCCTACCTGCCAGGATTATAGTTGTTGATTGCACAAGGGAGATTATCTACCACCCGTTTTTGCTCTGGTAAGCCTACACTTCACCACTGGGTAATATATCCATGTAACAAAACTGCACTTGTACCTCCTAAAGGTATGCAAACAATACTAATGATTAAAGAAACAGGCCTGGCTCTTTCAGGGGTTTTAGTTGACTATTTAGGATTCTTGGTGGGCCCAGTGTTCCCAGGCCTGAACTGAGTTTGCTGCAAAACCCAGCCTCTGGCACAAAGGGGCATCAGTAGCTTAGGGTATAGAGCCTGTGAGCCCTATAGTCTAGCCCTACCCAGTATTGGCCTGCTCCACTCAGAAGGAGAGCTTTGTTGTGTTGTGAGATTGCATCTTCCACCATAAATGTGAGTAGCAAATGTTCTCTTCAGGAATAGACTAATTTAGTTTATACCTTAAATACTGCTCTCTTCTCCTGCACCAGAGTTAAACAGATAAAAGTTGCTTGGATTTCATTTAAAGTCATGCCTTACAGAGCCCTATCCTTGCAGAAGCAGGGCAGTAGATTCCCAAGTTAGTCTCACAAAGTGTATATCTCTAACTATATTGGCAATTTGAGTGTTTTAGTCACGCTTTTCTCAATTTGATTTAGGGCCCAAAATAGGCAAAAATTCATGGGAGAAAATAGCCCATGGTTTTGCCCTTCTTGTGTGAAATCTGAAATTCGTTCACTACCAGAAAGAGTCGCTTTTTAAGCCTGCCCCCTGTGTAGCTGTCACCACTAGGGTTCCAATCAGTCACTCTCACTTGCTAGAAATGGCTTAGAACTAGGTTTTGTGGAAAAACAGACCTCCAATCTGCAGTCTCTGAAGGAGAGTGACACAGCTGTGGTGTCTTACCTTGCAGGAGAAAGGGGAATTGGGAGCCTCCCATGTTGAGCTGTCTGGGAGGAACCCACTAGGGCTCACATCCTCCCACTGACAACCTTAGGGACCCCTGCCTGGTAACCTCTGACCCAACACACAAGAGCAAAAGGGGGAAAGAGGAAGTGCGAGCAGCTCAAGGAAGCAGTTTTTGTTCACCGTGTCTCTCACCCCAACCTTCCATGCTTTGGCCAAGGATGCGGAGCTAGAGCCAAGATTTGGTAGTTTCTGAAAACTCTAGTAGTTGTTTCTCTGTCTGGTCTCGGTGGAGGATGAGGGTAGGGGTTAGGAGTAATTCTGTGTTTCTGCCAAGGGTAATTCTGTGATTCTGTCACACTTTTGGCGAGCTTGACAATTACTGCACCACGGAAAGCAGCCCAAACACAAAGCCCTGCGACCCCTCCAGAAAAGGTAATAAAATTTCCTAGCATGACCAGTGTCTGTTACATTAAGCTCCGGTATTCCCTCAAAGTTTGCATGGGTGTAGGGTTTTTCTTTCTCCCACTGTTTTGTCTTAGTGAAAACACTCTGAACCACATGCAGGGATCACTCGGCCACTACAAGACATCGCCCACGTTCTGATTCCCTTCCATCTGCAAGCTTTTCATCTTCTGACTGGCTTAGAAGAATTTCTAAAAAGGGAATCACTTGTGCACACCCTGTGGAGGGTGTTCTCATCAGCATCTCCGTGGGGCCAGAAGATGGACCAGGGACTGATGGCCAGAGCCTTCTCCAGGAAAATTTCACACTGTTTGCCAGCAGAATGCATCACTAGGAAGTACTGTCTCAGTTATTTGCTCAGTGGGGGATTTTACAGGTCCTGAGCCCCTGCCTTCCACGTCTGTAGAACAATCAACCATCTTTGTGTCCTGACTATCAGCTTTAACTTCTCGAAAATGTATGTGCTACTTTTCTCTTGCCTTTCATGCATGTGACCTAATGAAGATAGAATATTCACATGTATCTTTACCTTCTGGCCATTTCACTGTCATCCTCACCTCTGCCCTCCTGACTCCAGGGGTGTGGTCCCTAGGCCCTCAAGCAGCAGTCAGACAGCCTCACTTGGGCCTGGGTTTTGACTCTGAGTTCTCCATCAGGTGAACTGTGGACTCAGGCTCAGCTCATCGATCAGCACCTGGTGCAAAATGAGGTCCACCAGCCAGATGGTCACCTTAATCAGAGGAAAAGCTTTTCCTTGCAGCTGGATCAGCAGCAGAGTTAATGGTTTTCACATCATTTATCCCACATGTACAGATGCAAGACCACTGCTTGAAAGTGCAGTGGATTCAGATGGTTGGCTTTTCTTCCTGAGCCTCTCCCAAACTCTCAAGGCCCAGGTGGAGGAGAGGTCTTTAGGTCCTGATCATGGGCTGCATTTTGCCTCACTCTGCCCTGCACATGACTTAACTTTTAATTAAAAAAAAAAAGCACTTCCCCCAAAGGTCTGACAAGCTATGAGACCTTTCAGTGGGAACTTGAAGAATGAGGAGGCACTGGGAATGACAGTTTACAAACTGTCCACAGGAATTGATTGGAATATTTTGGTAATAGAATAGTCTAAACCCAGTTAGCATGGTTGAGTACTTGATTCATCACGTGGTATTTGGAAAAAGTGCTCGTCGCTTTTTTATTTTCTCACCAGTAGGAAACTAATCCAGAGTGTTCCTTAAATATCAGGTTTGTCACCCATAACTCTGCCCACAAGTGGTTCATATCTGAGTCAAACATGCTCCTATACCATCAAAGTAGAAAGCAGGACCTTGCTTGAGATGCTCTTTACTAATAGTGAAAAAAAAAAAAACGTACATTCACACAATGTGAAACAATGCTTTGAAAATATGACCCAGAATGTGAAAAAGCAATAGCACACTAAAACAAACAAATAGAAACAAATAAGTCTTGGCCATTTTTATTTATTATTGATGTTTAAAGATAAGTTAACTGGCAAATACATCGTCAAAGATTTTACAGTACTTAGGTGTTGCTTTGAGGGTTCTTTGGCGCAAGATATGTTGCCATTCCTTAAATTTAAAACTAAAAGAAATTATATGTAATTTATATAATTTATAAAATGCAAATTATTTATATTTATAAGCATAACTCCTTACCAATAATCATAAGACCTTACCACATTCAAAATGATGATCATTTTCATCACCTCCTAAGGCTTTCTCATGCCCCTTTATGTTGCTTCCCTCCCTACCCATCCCCATCCCTGTTCCTAGGCAACCACTGATCTACTTTCTCTCACTACAGATTAGTTTGTGCTTTATAGAATTTTATACAAATAGAATTATACACTGTATACTCCTTTTTGTTTTCTTAAAATCAGCATAGTTATTTTCAGATTCACCCATGCTGTTATTTCTACCAATAGTTCATTAGTATTTGTCATAGTATAGTATTTCATTGTATGGTAATTTGGATTGTTTCCAGTTTTTCACTAGTACAATTGAAGCCGCTATAAACATTCACGTACAAGTCTTTATGTGGACCTATGCTTTCATTTCTCTTAGATGAAAACTCAGGGGCAGTAGTATTGTACGTGTGCACTTAACGTTTTAAGTTCTGGTTAACGTTGCAGATTGATCTCACATTGCTGCTTAGAGTCCTGTTGATAGTACAGATTGAATGGATTTGATCTCAGACCACGATAGTCAGATTAATCAGAGTGGCTGACTAAGTGGCATGTTATTATATCAGTGGGTTAAAGATGACCTCCATATATTGGCCTCTATATTGCCATTATACTTTCTCACAGCAGGCTGAAAGCCTGCCAACGCCAAACTCGAATTTTTCACACATGCAATTGCTTTAAATATAGCTCGAGTAAGCATATGTGTAGCCATTTAGGGCTTGCCTGCCTTGCATGCCCCACAAAACTGCACTGACATCTGCTAGCCACAGTTAAGGCAAACACAGGGGCTATAAAAGACCCCATGCCACTGTTTGCCTCCAGAGCCCACTGACCCAGAGACTCCCTCTCCTGCTGCTGAGTCATATTGCCCAGATACATAAGGCCCTCTCCATTCTCCTCTACCCCAGGAGTTACCTTGCCCTCTTCCCCTTCTGGGCAGTGGCCCTCTGCTGCGGCCTCTGGAAGATCTGATGTGAGAGACTTCCCCTTTCTGGCAACCTGTCAAAGCACTGCCAAAATAAAAAGCTTCTTGGCTGGGCGCGGTGTCTCACGCCTGTAATCCCAGCACTTTGGGAGGCCAAAGCGGGTGGATCACCTGAGGTCAGGTGTTTGAGACCAGCCTGGCCAACGGGGTGAAACCTCGTCCCTACTAAAAAATACAAAAATTAGCCCGCCATTGCAGCGGGTGCCTGTAATCCCAGCTACTTGGGAGGCTGAGGCTGGAGAATCATTTGAACCCAGGAGGCGGAGGTTGCAGTGAGCAGAGGTCGCGCCACTGTATTCCAACTTGGGCAACAGAGAGACTCCTTCTCCCTTCTCAAAAAAAAAAAAAAAAAAAAAAAAAAAAAATGTTCTAGGGCGCTACTGCCATCTCGTGGTCATGTCTTCTTCATTGATCAGCCCAGAAATCTTGGAACTCGCAGCAAGTGTTGAGGAGGATGGGATTTTCGTGAACAAGAAATTGGCATAGCATCTACCCAGTCAGTAGGACAATCAATTGAAAAATCAGTCCTAGGCAGCCTTAAGTGCTCAGACTCTACATTTAGAATGCCTCTGTAGCAGTTTTGCGCAGCATTGCTCATTGCTGTACTGCAACAATATACTTTTTGCAGTCTCCTTCTATACCTCATTGACCTGGCCAGAGGTAGTACCAGTAGTTGAGTGAACCCACACCACTAGAAATGGCTTTTGGGGTCTGAGATGCCAAGGTACTGGGGAAGGAGGTCAGCCCACTTACCTGGGTCCCCCCCTCAGCTGACATTGGACATTGTGCACCTGTGCACCTGAATAGAAAAAGAGAGGGAGTGCATGCCTCTGGAATAAGGGTGAACCACCCTGGACTGCATAACAGGCTATGGTGGGAAGTGTTCTCTGTGGCTGGGTTGAGGATTTGGTGTAGTCTGAGATGTGAGGATGTCCTCCTCCCCGGAGACAGCTAGGCAAGTAAATGAGCCAATAAGGCTGAGACATCAGGCCAAGGCTGGTCTCCTAAGGGCAGCTGGTGGAAAGGCCTTTGAAAGTAGGTAGCATGCCTCTGATGTTGTTACACTCAATTATGATGTTGCAGTTGTCATCATGCTATCCCCTCTCCAGAGGGATATTAATATCTCGACCTTTGGGCTGAGCTAGCTAGAGTGTTACTTAAAGTGACTGAAGGCAAAAAAGTTTATATTCCTGCCCCTCCTGGAACTCTACAGGAGGTTGCTGTCAGGTTGAACAGGCATTCCTAACCATGAGTCATGTGCTGACCTTTCTGGCAGCAATTTATCACCAGGATGCCACCTGGAGAAGAGGTAAGAGCCCAAACTCTTGGGAGAGACAGTTTGGACAAGAGGTCCCTGGAGAGGAGAATAGGTGCTCTCCAGAAGAAAAGGCAGCACAGTGTCACCACGGTAGGGACTGGGATAACTTACCCCCTCTGCTTTGCCTGTAGCCACCCAGAAAGTAATAAAAATGGAAAAGACAAAAAGGGAGAGCCAAGAAGGAAGGGTCTGTTCCTGCTCGGAGGGGGAGTCCCATCCTCTCTCTTACCCGAGCCCCAGTCTCCCTTAAGTATCCAGGCCAAGAACCAAATAAACAAGGGGCTGCTTGGCTCTATAGAATGTATCTGGCAGGGAACAAATTCCACCTAATGGGGAATGAAATTAAACAATTAGGAGCGATAGTACATGATGGAAAAATTGTGTCCCCACTAAAGGAACCTATATAATTAGAGCAGAATTTGGGAAGAAGCCACACAGAGGCATTGGACCTCTGTTCACATCTGTATTGCTGATGTGTATTTTTGTGGATTAGAAGGCTGCCCACCCTACATTAGACCTCATAATGGCCTGGGAAGACTGTCCAGGGAAAAGGTTAGCCAAGGCCAAACATCTCCTCCACCAGTTGGACATGTTGGAGTGGAGGCAACAAATGAGGTGGGGCAGGATGACTTGACAAGACTGGAGGAGTCTGAATCGAGTCCTGAGTCCATTCAATTGTTTCTCGGGGGGCGGAGCTCCTGGGAAAATCTTCTTTACTGGGCATGGTGGCTACTGCTAAAACAATTCAAGAGGCCATAGCTGCACTGGATTTAAGAGAAACTCATGAAAGACAAACTCAGAGTCAGGTGCTGCCTGCTAACACTACAATACCCTACCTGGCCTAAACCAAAGTTACTATCAACACTCAGGCTGCCTCCTCCTGGGCCAAACAAACCACCTGTGGCCAGGCTCCCATGTATGCATCAACCATGAGATGAAGAAAAGAGGTTATGTTAGACCCTAAGGCACAAGAAGGTCCCAAATTGGATGATCTCTGGTGAATGTTTGGAGCAATTGCAATACTTACTAGGATTAGATTACGACCCCCTCCCACCCCAGCTGGCTTTCCCTTTGGAGGTAACCTTATCTTCCACACCTGTCTCTGATGCCTGCCAAGTGGCTAAGAATCTTCTCTCACACAGGGATCCTGCAGTGTCGGAAGGCCCCTTCTGACAGACAGTTGCCCTTTTACCGTATTAACTGTGGCTTGGGCTCCGACAAACAACCCTGGCTAACTGTCAGTCAGGGGTGCCCAAATCTCCCTAATGCCAGCACACACACATGCTTTAAAAGGAACCCCCTCCCAGCAAGTAGGTTACCTGCTTGGGAGGGGGTTAGTTAAAGGGATTAATTAAAGGGAAAACTCCCCTCTTAACTATTAAAATTGGCTCAGTTTTGCTAAAAATATGCTTCTGTCCTGCTTGCCTCCCCTCCAAGATTATCCATTTCCCCATTATTGGAACAGACCTCCTGAGGCCACATATAAACTCATGACACAAGACTAAGGTTTTTATGCTACTGGTGGGCACTTCCTGGTGGGAACCAGTTAACCTGCCCCTCCTGGTTCAGGTGGTTCATACACCACAGCAGAAGCTGAAGCAGGACACTGAAGGATTATGGCCTGTCACAGGTGACATAGATAAACAAGGAGCACTGACTCCTACTACCTCACCTATCAATTCTCCATATGGCCTGCACTAAGAGGCACTATTAATCAGTGGATACTATAGACCATAGAGAGTTCAACAGGGCTGTTTCCTTTATTAGAGCACCTCCATAGGACATTGTTGCCTTAATGGGAGTTATTTAAAACATCAGTGGTAAGTTTATATTAATCCAGGGCATCTAAGGCCCCCAGAATTTGAATCTGGAGTTATAGACTTGGCTAACATGGTGTTTAGTAAAAATTTCACATTTGAGTCAAACACATTTCACTTCCACCTTTGAGATTAAATAGTACACCTTTACTCACTTGCTTTTGGGGTATTTGTTTCCCCTCATCTTCATTGTGATGCTAGCTTTTTGGGGGGTACTTAAATAGCCCTCCAATTGCACAGTCATTGCCAACAGGACATAGATATCTGCCCCTCAATTTCGCCAGTAACTATGCTTTGGCATTATATCAGTGACATCCTCCTCGCAGAACCTGACCAAGACTCTGTTTCACAGTTGATCACAACCCTCAGTAAACCACTTCTCACTGAGAGTGGATTGGCAATTACACCATGTAATGTATAAGCCTGTAAAATTTGAAGGCTACACTAGGAACTCAGAAGGGTGTTTTTCTACTCCTGCCTGTTCAGACCTCAGAATACTACACTCTCCTCCTGCCTGTTCCCAAGCCAAGGACCAAGGACTACAGGCCAGTACAGGACTTGTACTTGGTCAATCAAGCTACAGTGACTTTACATCCAACAGTGCCTAACCGTACACGTTGTTAGGGTTGCTGTCAGCTGAGGACAGCTGGTTCACCTGTTTGGACCTGAAAGACTCTTTCTTTAGCATCAGACTAGCCCCTGAGAGCCAGAAGCTGTTTGCCTTTCAGTGGGAAGATCCAGGGTCAGGTGTCACCACTCAGTACACTTGAACCCGGCTTCCCCAAAGGTTCAAGAACTCTGCCACCATCTTCGAGGAAGCATTGGTTTGGGACTTCCAGAAGTTTCCTGCCAGAGACCCGGGTTGTGTGTTGCTCCAGTACGTCGAGGACCTTCTGCTAGGACACCCCACAGCGGTCGGGTTTGCCAAGGGAACGGATGCCCTACTTTGGCACCTGGAGGACTATGGGTATAAGGTGTCCAAGAAGAAAGCCTAGATCTGCCGACAGCAGGTACATTACCTGGGATTTACTATCTGACAGGGGGAGCACGGCCTGAGTTATCCGGCCTTGGTCTTGCCTCCTAAGTTTCAGGCGCTGCAGGTTTTACACAGCTGTGGTGGATCCAGGCCGGGATTCCTTATACCTTCACAGCAGTGAGAGTGGTCAGGACGAGGGGCTGGGGTCCTTCCCACCATGCATGCAAAGGGGCTATGTTTCAGTCCTTGATCCACACTCGGTCACCTTTCCGGAACTTTGCGGTCGGTAGGCAGCATGCAGTTTCCATGTGATCCTCAATACCTTTGCTGTTTTCTGTACCAAGTCAGCCACAAACGCTGGCCCATTATCTGAGCCGATTCGTAAGGGCAGTATAATCTAGGAATAAGATCTCTACACTTTGACAGGACAGAAATAGTGTTCAGACTATTTCCAATCTGATAAAAGACAAGCTCCTCATGCTTAAACCGCCCACATCAGTAAAGAACCCCCAACATTCATTAGGAATGATAGCACAATGCATTCCTCACCTCCAATATTTGCTGACCCTTGCTCAATTGTCTATTGAGACACCTGTAAAGCTTCCCTTTTTCAGTAGGGACCTGAACAACTACAGGCACTGGGTGAGCTAAAGGAGGCTAATACTTTGGCTCTCCCTCTAGTGCTCCCAAGGACAAGACTTGCAATTACAAGTTTCCACTGCTCCCAAATTTGCTTCCTGGAGCCTCTGGACCAAATGGACAGGTAAATGCCTACCCATGGGCTTTTGGTGTAAGTAGCTCTCAGCCTCAGCCTAAAGTATTCACTAGACAGACACCCACTGGCAGCATATGGGGCACTTATCAAAACTGAAGCCGTGGTGGGGCAGAGAAAATTACCCTATGGACCGAGATTCCTATTATGCCCTGCGTAATGGACAGAGCTGCCCGTAAAATTGAATCAGCAACAGGAGCTTCTTTATTAAAATGAAAATGGTATCTACAAGACTGAACTACACCTGGCCCTCCTGGACTGTCACTACTGTGTGAGGAAACGGCCACATACTCTGTCAGTGAGGTTAACTTGCCAAAACCCCTGGAAATGCCCCTGACTCTTGCTCATTGGGAAATGGAGGGAGGATGGCCAGCACTCTCATAACAAGAAAATTAATGTTTTTCTTTACCAATGGAGTGAGCACAGGGTATAAGGGAGTCAGATAAAAGACAGCAACAGCCTATCACCCTTATTCAAAGACTCCAACTTCCATATGGGGACGGGCCAAAGTGCCCAATGGGCCAGGCTCTGTGCAACATCCCTAGAAATAGAGAAGGCCTTCGACAAATGTTTTACTAAGCTTCACATTTTTGGCAACTCCTGGTCAGTGGCTAATGGGCTATTGGGTTGGGACTTGGACAGAATCAGGACTGGAACATACAAGGCTGACACATTTGGGGTAAGGAGATGTGGGGGAAAATATCAGCACATCGGCCTCCACTCTGCGCATCTTTGTACACCATACCTCAGCTCACGGCAAACAATACAACCTGGAAGCTGACAAACTAGCTAAACTACCAAAGTAGTTAATCCTTTTGAAAAGAGGGGAGACAGCAGAACTTTGGTAAGAGCTACCCTACACCCTACACAGGAGAGGTCAGGGCATTTGGGCATCATGAGACCATGAAAATAAACTGTTAATTAGAAATAGACCCAGCAGAGAGACATTTACACGAAGCTGTTAGGGACTGTACCACAGACCAGAAATCTAGAGAGTTGGACCTACTGCACAGGAGAAGGGCTATATCAGAGCTGGCAAATCCAGTCAATTTCATTGGGCCTCTCTGTGAAGCAGCAGGAACTATTACATATGCCACAACAATATAGTAATTCCTACACAGGCTTACTCTTGGCTTGCCCACGAAAGGCACCAAGCTCTGCTAATGTCATTGAGGAGCTGATAAAATAGTTTGTATGGCCTTTGGGAGTACAAAAGTTACACAAAGTTATCCAGTCAGATCAAGACTCTCGCTTCTCTTCAAAGAAGATTCAACCGTAGGCATTACCAAAGAACACTGCTTGGATTTCTCATTTATTCTCTGGTCCTACAGTAGCAGGTGTCACAGAATGACACAATAGGCTTTTTAAAACAAGGGATATTGAAAGAACATGCAGGACAATACATTCCCAGTAGCCAAAAATACTGCCCATAGTCATGCTTATGTTAAATCCATACCTCTCTGGCATAACCGCACCATATTTTAATTCACAGCAAATGAGGAGACCACCAACAGAGGTGCTGCAACCTCTGCTGATGTATGTACCCACTGGACACAACATGATTTACCAGTATTCACGAACATGGCGGCCCTGAAGTGACCGCCGACAGCAAAGGAACTTGGCTCTTTCACCTCTTCCTTCTTCCTCATAGAAAATCCAGAGCCTGGTCATTTCTTTTCCCCTCAATCCTGACAAGGATCCAGCATAGACCACTCACTCTGGGTGCATTCTCAGTCTTAGTCTGTTCATTACCCAGCATAAACCTAGTAAACCCTCCACCACTATCTGGAGAGGGAAGCATCCTCATTTTCTGGAACAAACTTTGACCTGCTCCAGACACCCAGGAGATTGAACCAACAACCCTTGTATCCGGTAACACCATTCGGGTGACTCCCAGAAGACAATCAGATTCCCTACTGCTGGCTGCAAATGACCTCCAACGTTTATGCCTATGCTGTTGTTCCGCCCTTCCTTACCTGAGAAAGTTCCTACCCTCACCAATGTCAATTATACCTCAATTGGCGGATCACGCTATCCCTGGTAATCCACACCCTATTGCTGGCAGAGTATGTATGGAAACAGCATGCCACATACACACCACAGGGAGACCCAACATAGGTCAGACTGGGAACAGAGGGAACCATGCTCCCATTTCACTGTGTCAGTCCACAGACATCAGCACTGACGTTAGCACTTCTCCTCCTCTCTCTACTACCACTTAGTAACATCCTTCCAGCTAAGTCAGATTATACAATTTCACTTGTGACTCATAGATGCCTTCTAAGCTCTGTGGGCCACCTTTTCCTTCACATCAGATGAAACCCACTATTATTAACTCACGTGCCGTTAAACAAATGGAGTAATGGGCCACTATCTATGGAGCCTCATTTAAGGAATGCCCAGAGGTAGTATGCACCAAATATTACAACCAGGATGCTTGTGATTGGTGTTGTTATTAATGCTATAATCCAGATACAATACCCACAAGCCCTACGGGATTGCATAGATACAATGATAGCTTTTTCTTATCCCTGGAATTATAATAAGTGCAATCGACACCCACAGTGTATACCTTTACAATTATTGGCTTCTAAAGCAATGCATACTACACGACATTACCTGGGCCAAGACATTTCTTAAAAAAAAAATCACACACACACACACACACACACACTACAACCAGCTTGGGAATTCTTCCCTAACCTGATCTCAATATACTAACTGCAAGTTTTACATAATACTCAATGGAAGTGGACTCTACAGCAATTGCAATGCTGGCTACCCACAGTGAACAAATCATAGCTCGTGGGTGTCACAGCACAGACAATTCTTACCAAAAACATATTTGATCTCAGGGAGAAATCTAACTACTGTTTGCATGGGAGTTTCTTCACCCACATTGATAACTATTTGCTTATAGCTATTGTGAAATTTGTCCAAAACCACAGTTACTAAAATCTTAGAAAATATTTGAGGGCAGTTGTTGCCCAATGTTACTTTTCTGAGGGCTCCTTAAAAATCCATACACACTCCAAACCTACAGAAGATATAAACGATAATGAGAAGATATGTAGTGAAACTAACTTTGGAGGAATGTTTTCATCTTCATTAAAACATTTTTATGCCTTGTCATTTCTTTTTCGACTTTTATTTTAGATTCAGTGCGCACATGTGCAGGTTTGTTACCTGGGTATATTGCATGATGCTGAGGTTTGGGGTAGAAATGATCCCATCACCCAGGTATTGATCATTGTACCCAACAGTTTGTTTTTCAACCCTTGCTCCCCTCCCCATCCCCCTCTAGTAGTCTCCAGTGTCTCAGTAGACACTTTATGTCCATGAGTACTTGGGAGGAAATTTATTGGTGTAGTCACACTGCCACCTCCCAAGGGGCCACTCCTGAGGTTATTAAAGGTATGCAAACCTGTTCCCTATGAAAGTTTCCCCTAAAATGGAGTCCATAAAGCATTTGGTCCCCCGCTGAAACACAATAACGTTGCAATACAAGGGAACATAAATGGGACCTATGTCTTGATAAAATTGATATCTTTTTTTTTTTTTTTTTGAGACAGAGTCTGGATCTGTCGCCCAGGCTGGAGTGCAGTAACGCGATCTCAGCTCACTGAAACCTCTGCCTCCTGGGTTCAAGTGATTCGCCTGCCTCAGCCTCCCAAGTAGCTGGGACTACAGGAGCGTGCCACCACACCTGGGTAATCTTTTTTTTTTTTCGTATTTTTAGTAGAGACGGGTTTCACCATATTGGCCAGGCTGGTCTGGAACTCCTGACCTCGTGATCTGCCCACTTCAGCCTCCCAAAGTGCTGGGATTACAGGCATGAGCCACCGTGCCCGTCCGATATCTATTTTTTAAAAAAATACTTGGTTCACCTGTTTTGTTCACTCATATGCGAGTGCCTCATAATCCAGAATCTAATTTGGTGTGTGGCTAGACTAACAACGTTCTTCTTGGACTGCCAATAACACGTGCAAAACCTATCCCACACTCATGGGAACACATCAATGCTATTTAGTATTTGCAATCAGCAGGAAACTCAAGCACAATGCACAACAGTCACAGCAAGGAGGAACATACAATTGCCGACTACACCAAATATGCCTATAGCCTTAGCCACAGCAACATATAAAATGGTAAATCTAACCTAATGCAGGGCTTGCTTCTGCCAACCTGATTTTAGAAAATATAGTGTAATACTTCTTCCCTGACAACGCTGCATCATATACCTCACTTATTTAGATGAGCCAATTCTCCTAACCATTGACATTCAACAACCTTATCCAGAGGCTTATCTCACGTAAATGTATAGACAATGGTAGGCTGAACCCACAACAAATTTAGTTAACCCAGGTGCTGAATGCAAGGTGGATGACACAAGCTTGTTTGACTATACCATTTTCTGCTCCTATTAACACAACCTGGAACTTCTGGAACTTCACGAAGCCACATGAACTTCCCTTCAGTGGAACACAGAGAATTCAGACAGCAGAGGGAGCCCAGTGGTCCTGTAAAGGAATCAAATGGCTTCCCTATCATAATCTTCTCCTCATCCAACCCTGAAGAATATTTCCTGCACTTGGGATTGGTGCAAAATTCCAGTAGAATTTTATTCAACAGTGGAACCCCCTCCCCCAAGTACTTGCCACCACCAAACCACATTAGCTTCGACTCCCCAATGTCACAAATGAGCTTTCCAAATAGTTCCTCATGGTACTAACTTCCCTAGGATCACTAATTTTGGAGGCAGTAGGAACAGCATATGTGTGGAACAGCACACCACAATTAAGAGAAACACATAGCCATGTTGCAGGAATTACCCACAGAAATTAGATAAACAGCCCAAGGACAGAAACTCTTTGCTGAATCTCACTGTACTTTAGTGGCCATGGTGTGAGATAACTGCATAGCCCTAGGTCAGGCTGCTGGAGGGGTCGCAGGGCACAGGGGCTGTGTGCTTGCTAAAATTATCTTGCTGCATGTGCGTAGATAACACCAAGTTTTACAGATAGCTGGGGTCATGTACCAAAGGGGATATAAATGCCACTCTATTGACTAAACGGATTGGTCAAAACAAAATTGTCTCCTTTCAAATTTCTTCTACTGGCTGCCCAAGTGGGCAGACTGGCTGAGAACTGGCTTTAAAATCCTAATTTGTAGACTTAATAGCATTCTGGGTCTTGAGGATGCTTCATCGCTGGCTCCCAACTGAGACTCCATGAAATAGCATACAACTTAGATTGTAAAACAACATAGGGCCAAGGCATGGACTGTTAAATAAGTGGGTTAATATCTTTAGATGGTGCCTTGTATCTTCTTCCCTATATCCAGAGACGGCTACGACCATTAGCTCAAAGCTCATTGGAACTAAAATCAAATGTTTACACACCCAATTGCTTTAAATATGGCCCCCAATAAGCACATTTTTGGCCCTTTAGAACCCACTCACATTGCACCCTCTGTAAAACTAGACACAACATCTGCTAGCCATAGATAGGACATACTCTGGGGCTGGACAAAAGCCCCAAGCCTCTGATGCCCATGGGAACTCTCTGACACAGAGACTCCACACCTGGCTGCTGAGTAACATCCCATAGACCTCCTGTCCAATTCTTCTCTCCCTTGGAAGTTGCCTTGAACTCTTCCTTTTCTGGGTGGTGGCCTCTTGCTGCTGCCTCTGGAAGGTCTCCTGCTGTGAGGGAAGTGCCGCTCTCCTGAAACCTTTCAAAGGGCCACCCAAATAAAGCATGTTGTGTGCTACTACTATCTCATGGTCATGACTTTTTCATTGCTCAGCCCTGATATCCAGAAAATCACCACATATACTTAATGGCAAACTTTGTCAGAAGCCAGGACAGTGGAGAAACAATGGTCAGATATTGTTGAGATAATTGTCCATGGCCTTTCTACATTTATTGTAACAGCTTTTGTCTCTAACTATAGTTTGAAGAATACTTGTATGTCAACATTTGAGTGGCTTCTCCTCATTTCTCCTGTGGGATTTGGGGCAGGGGGCAAAGGGGAACTAATGCAAACATGAACCAAAACAAACTCTGACCCAAGAATCTCATATATTCTGCCAACATCTATGAAACTGAGGTATGCTAATTTGTGAGCTTGCAAGTAGGGTGCAGTCTCAAACTCTTCACATTTCTTGCCAATTTTGGTAATGAAGATGAAACATAGCATTCTGGAAAGTGATAAAACAAGGGTACTTCACTGGCCTGGTTAGGGGATATGAGAAGACTCCTCGGGATTGGAGAGCAAATGCTTTTTCTCAAATGAATTGGCACTAAGTGCATTAAGGGCCCTTCCCCACTCACTCTCCTACCTATTAATGAAGCTGAGGGGCAGGATGCAGAATTAAACCAAGCTGTTTGAATCATGGTTTGGTTGTTGTTCACTCTCCTCTGGGTGGGAGGAAGAAGGGATGATGTCATGGTGCTGAGTCAATGACTTGCCAAACCTGAATAAGTGGTGTCAGCAGTGAAGATATAGAGTTTTCCATGGAACAAAACCATCTGAAGTTTGTTTGGTTGAACCACACTGCTGGTTACTGGAAACCAAATGCAAACATGCCTTGCTTACTAGTATAGACAGAGTCTTCTCTCTCTCTCTCTGTCTCTCCCTCTCTGCACTTCCTAATTCCTGGTTCTCTTCCTTTTCTCATTTCAAGTTCTGTAAGAAGAAAGATGATTAGTGGTGAGCCAGAAGTCTCTCTGTCCTCAAGAGACACTAAAAGGCATATGCATGGTAGGGTACTTCAGGAAAGGGAGGGACTCACATGTTCACAGAGCTGTTAGATATAAGCTCCCATGACACTATCTTATCTGATTTTCTGGGGAGTGGAGGGAAGGGGTAATAGATATGAGGTAGATGAAAGCACCAAGACTGTTGGGGAAATCAAGGGACAGAATGGAAGAATCCCTGAGCCCTTACAGTTCTGCACAAGTGGAGGTACACAGGAGAGGATTTAGCATACAAGCTGGGGCAAAAAGCCAGAGGGATTACAAAAAAGGCTTAGAGTCCCCACCCTCCGCCTCACCCCGAAACTCCCCTGCAATCCCTACATTCTGGCCTGGACATACGGAAATCCCCTAACAGCTCTTGCTGTAACCCCTGAAATTCCTGTAGTGAACTCTAGGTCTGAGTTCATTTAAGGGAAAAAAGTCCAGAAAAGCAATTGTTGGGGTTTGGGCATGGTTCACAGTGGGGTTTGGAAGCCAGTATGACTTTGTATGGGGGCACCTTTGGGAAAGTTGAATAAACTGTTCTTGTTGCTTCTACTTAGAAATGGCAGGATTTGATGGGTCATATGCTTGTAATTTGGGTCATATGCTTGATGGGTCATATGCTTGTAATTCTACAGGTCTCATATAAAGTCGTCCCCATCGCAGAGAGACAGAGGTAGAGGGAAGTGTTAGTGGAACAAATTCCAATGAGATTTGTCACCAGTGGTTGGCTCAGGATTTAGCATTAGTGTCTCTACCTTCTAATGTTCAACATTTTCACTATATAAATAATAATTGTGTCAGCTGGCCGGCTAGAAGTCTCAGTCTCAAGGGTCCTCAATGCAGTGTTATTACATATCTGTCAGCAAGGGTGGCTGATTTATGCTCCCAAATACAGGGGCCTGCTTGCCAAGTAATCTCTTGGGACTAAGTAGGCAAATTCACAACATTTGATCCCTCTAACAGGAAAAAATTGACATCTCTTCATACAACCTGCAACCGAAAAAGAGGCTCAGAACCTCAATCAACTCCTTGGGTATTACATACAGGACAAATCTGTGTAACTGATGATTTTGCCGATGGGGGCAGCTGGCAAGGGGAAGCAGTCAACACCCAGACAGATCCCTTGGGGATCTTGTTGCCTCCCTGATATGGCTACAGGGCACATCCCTTTTGAAAAGCAGTTAATGGCTTGCAATTGGGATTCTGTCAAAATTGAACAATTGATTCATGGAGAATTTGTTACCATCTGGCTCGATATTTCCATCTTGGAGTTGGTCAACTCATACTCAATGACTAGCAGGTAGGAAGGGGTCAATAAGCTTGGCTTATGAAATGGAAACAGTAAAATCAAGAACAGTCATCTGATCCCACAGACATTTCTTTTTTATTTTATTATATTCATTTTCTTCATGTTTGAGAAATATTTTATGTCAAGATGTCCAAGAAGGCAACATTTTAACATTGGGCAATCAATAATACAAAATTTCAGATAAACTTGCCTTTCAAAATAAATCAGACCGTTGAAACAGAAGAAGCACCAAAGGGTTTCTTTTTTTTTTTCTTTTACAAAACAGTTAACTCTACTTTGCAAAATGCGTACAAAAATACAATATATTAAAAAGACTGCCCCAACATAATACCCAATAGCAGCTTATAAAACCAAGCTATTCATGTAAGACATTAGTAACCTACACCTGGCCTGTTCTCCCTCCATAGACAGTTCCAGAAGTCAGTTGGTTCCTGTAAACCACCAGGCTCTTGAAGGGTAGAGAGGCTATTTCAAAACATCCTCTGGGATTCTCTGAGGCCACGAAGCAACCTCAGAAAGAAACCATTATGGAAAATAGATTTGAATGTAGCAGCTGGTTTTCCAGAGCCACAGATAGTACTTATCACCCCCCATCCCTTTCCAAATTCAGAACCATCAAGCACCTGCTATTTTGGGCAGAGTTCTGGAGGGGCTTGTCCTTTTTCCAGCACAGGGTTAGGGGTTCCTGAGGTACCCACATGACAACTGCTGGGCTGGATGTCTTTCCCAGAATGGAGGCTGCACCTGGATTCTCCTTGGACATGCAGAGTCCAGCTGGGGCAAAAATCCATCATGGTTGGCTTAAGCAGAGCTCCTGCAGGCTCCTTTAAAACATACCAGGAAGGAAGTCCACCTTCTGGAAAAGAAACATGACTCGTGGCAGGCTGGTAGGGAGCCAAGTATGGCTGCAGACCTCACAAGTTCCTTGGAGACACACAAAGTGGACGTGTTTGCATGGTTCTGGTAGAATTTCACACTCATCAGTCAAAGATTGAGATGAGAGCTTCATGGAAAAGAGGAAGCAGTACAGTTCTCCCTTCTGAGGTGCCTTACATCTGCCTTGAGAAGAGATTATAAGATGGGTGGCCTCAAGTGCCCCTCGGAAAACACTTGGACAGGGAACAAGTTCAGGAGCCAGGACTCCAAGATTTCCTCAGGCCCCAGGCTAGGATCCCCACTTCCCTGTAACTTGGGGAAATATTTCTAACCTGTGGGAAAGGATGCTGTAAAGCCCATTGCACAACAGAGGCAAACTTAAACAAAAGTCTCTCATGAGGATAGAAAGGTCCCTTCATCAGAGGAGAAGGCCCAGAGAACTCTGAGACAACGAACCTGGAGTGCAAGCTCTTTAAATGTTCTCAGGGTCTCAGCATTGAAACTGGAAGGAGAGGTGTCAGCTAATATCACAATATATATGTTAAAGGTTTCCAACTTCTCAGATACTATAAAGTGTCTGACAGTGAAGCAATGGTCATGTTGATCAAATCTTCAAGCTTGTCATCACCCAAGACAGCTTGTGTGTCTCCTGGAAAAAAAAGTCACAGGGAGAGCGCTGTCAAGGCCCAGCTGTCCTTGCATGACCCCAGAGATACCAGGGAGCATTCTTTCCTAGCCTAAGGCTCATGCGGAGTGTGAGATTTCATGCAGGCTGGAGCCCCCGACAATATACACCACCTGTTGCACAGTATCTGTCAGCCTTTTCTTCGGAGCTAGTGGGGTAAACAGACCCCAAATCTCCTCAGTCAGCTACCTGCTGAGAAGCCAAAGGTGCCAGAGAAGACATAACGTGAGTCAGGGGAGAGAAAGAGCTGGGTTTCAAGGTTTCCAAGAATGCAAGCCCTTATTCTGTGTGTACCGGCTGCAATGCATTCTGGGACCTACTGCAGAGACTGTCCCGTCATAACCAAAATGTGAAAATTACTAAAGGGGAAAGGGAGGTCAAAAAATAAACTTGTGTCTTTGTAAGATAGAACAGTCAGGCTTTTTGGTCAGTTAGTAGCCACTGAGGTACGCAATTCATTTCTGCAATTGCTGTTGCCTGCGTCGGAGCTGCCTTTTCTCCATAGACATCTTTTTCTCGGTTCACGCCAGGTCTTGCAAGTATCCCAAGGCCTTGCTTAGGATCAATACCGTGGGGACCTTAGACCAGCTGGCCAAGGTGGGTACCTGGTCCCTCAGGGTCAAGAACTGAGAACGCGCAGGTCATTCCACCTCTTGTGCTGCAGGAAGTTGTGGCCCTTCCTCTTGGTCACATCCTCAGTGTCAGAACTGGCAACACTGGGCAGCCGTGCTTTCTATAGGTGAGGGGCTCACAATCCCCTCATCCTCCTCATCTTCTGTTTCCCCTGGAGCATCTCCCTCCAGAACCTCTTCTTGGAGACCCCTTTCTGGAGCCTCTTCTTACAGCTGGAGCAGCTTTCTGGAGAAATACGGGCAGCGCAGTTGTGTTGTTGCTGGTGGATGGAAGTGTGGAAGTGTTTCATGCAGGGGTTCAGACGGTCGACTCGAACCATGATGGTGATTGACTTCTGTATACCCAGTCTGCCTCTTCTCTACCGTCACAAGGTCAACTTCCTCACCTTCTGAATTGTTTGGGCTCTCAAACCTGGAGCAGGCCTGAGTCTTGGCCTTGCCCAGAGTCCAGGGAGCAGTGGGCGCTGGGTTGCCATCTTCGAGGCTGGGAGGGCAATCTGGGGAGGAGGGCACCTTGGGCGGGTTCCCCCAGGGCGCGCCAGTGGCGAGCCAGTCACTCCCCGCTCTCTACAGCTGTTCCCAGGCCAAATCGCCGCTCCACATGCAGTCACGATGGACAATGGATGCATGGTTCCTGCCCCAAGCTCTCGAGCGGCCCCGAGATTCCATCTCATCCCCGGCGCACTCTCCGGATCACGGCTTTGTGTGATCAATCCCAGGGTCTGGGTCCCTGGCGCTGGGATCCTAGTCTCAGGGCGGAAATGTGGGGGTGGGTTGGTGGGTGGGCGATGGCATCAACTCGAATTTCTTCTGCATCTCTGCTTTATATATAAGAGTGGCAACTATCTCTCTGGGGGAAACTTAACCTTTTACTCTCCTGCTTGAAACAACACTACTAGTTCAATTGGACCCTGTTTACAGAGGTTTCCCTAAATATCTAGGCTTGCCTCAGTGAAGGATTGGCTAAGCTGAAAACTGATGGTGTTCACTGGCTCCTGTGTCTGTTCAGCCTCTGAACCAGCTATGCAGAAATAAAAAGAGGACTTGGTTTCTCTGCTCAATGGTCAGAACCCAATTCTTGGGACACTACCAATGGTCCAGCCTTTTGGTATGCCACTTGGAAAACTAGTCTGGCAGATTAAAGACTCTTCTTTGGGACCGCATGTGGAAACAAATCTTGACTACTTATTGAACTGCCTGGATTCCTCATATACATGGCAAGGGCACATTATCTGATGAGACTAACTAATCAAGGGGATGATTGAGCCTGACTTTATATATCTAATGCAGAGTCTCCTGCTGCATGCCAGATCTGTGACTCCTGACAAAAGCTGACACATGTGTTTCATGGCGTGGAGACGTCATTACATAAGTTGTGGCAACCTCTCAACTCTGATTGATCCGACTGTTGACTCTCCTCTTGGGGCTTTTGAATTTGCCTCACCACTGTTGAGCATTTTTCAGATTACAATGTTGCTATTCCAGTCTGATCAAGCACACTGTTTTGCCCCTTAAAAATAATCCATGCTATGTTTTTGCATTAGAGAATATTTTTATTCTGCCAATGGTGTATTTTATTGCAAAAGCCACTCAATAATGACCTAATAATAAAGATGGACCATCGATGAGTCTTAGTGTCCATGGGCATCTAATATTACTGAGCAATAGCATGGTGGCCTTCTCATAATTGATTCGAAAATATCACTGACTCTACTTTCCTCACCATCTCTTGATCCACACACATTAGTAAGGCAGTTTGTTTACTGAATGTTGCTGTTCTTAGAAAAGGATCATCTCCTCTAGACTGCTTCCTGGGTAGGGACCAGGATGAAAGGAATACAGAGACTTTATTGGAAAATTTAGGATTCCTTCCAGATCTGTTCATTCCAAGTCCAAATGTTTCTTTCTTTCCTCTAACAGCAGCCCCAGGCCAGCCTGGTTGGTATACCCTGTAGGGCTGACCAAAACTGGGAATAGGAGACTCAAACTTGCTGGTTGAAGTTTTAAAATTTTTATAAAACATTTTATTTTGTTTTAAATTGATATATAATTGTACATATTAATGGGATACAGTGTGATGTTTTGATACATATATATTGTGTAATGATCAAATCATCATAATTAGCATATATCTATCACCTGAAACATTTGTCATTTTTTGGTGGTGAGAACGTCCAAAATCCTCTCTTCTAACTATTTTAAAGTACACAATACATTATTGTTGACTACACTCAACCTACCGTGCAGTCGATCATCAGAAATTATTTGTCTTATATAAGCGTAACTTTGTAGCTGTTGAGCAACCTGTTCCCCTCCCCCTTGCCACTACTCTCCTCAGTTTCTAAACTCTCTCTGAGGTCAACTTTTTTAGATGCCACATATGCCTGAGATCATGTGGTAGTTCTCGTTCTGTGCTTGGTTTATTTCATTTAACATAAAGTCCTCTAGGTTTGTCCACATTGTTGCAAATGACAGGGTTTCATTCTTTTTAAAGATTGAATAGCATTCCATTGTGCATATATACCATATTTTCATTCCTGTTTCATCTGTTGATGAGCACTTAAGTTGATTCCATATTTTGGCTATTGCAAATAGTGTTGCAATAAACATGGGGATCTGAACTCTTTGATATGTTGATTTCATTTTTTGGGGGGAGGGGGATCCAGCAGTGGGATTGCTGGATAATATAGTAGTACACCAAGTGTATAGCAGTGTATAACAGTTCGCTTTTCTCCACATCCTTATCAGCATATATTATTTCTTGTCTTTTTTTTTTTTTTTTTTTTTTGGGCAGAGCCTTGCTCTGGCACCCAGGCTGGAGTGCAGTGGTGCGAACTCGGTTCACTGCAAACTCTGCCTCCCCAGTTCAAGTAATTCTCGTGCCTCAGCCTCCTGAGTAGCTGGGACCACAGGCATGCGCCACCATGCCCAGCTAATTTTTTGTATTTTTAGTAGAGATGGGGTTTCATCATGTTGGCCAGGCTGTTCTTGAATTCCTGGCATTAAGTGATCTGCCCTCCTTGGCCTCCAAAATGCTGGGATTACAGGCATGAGCCACCATGACTGGCCAATTTCTTGTCTTTTTATCTTATTTTTTTAAATAATAAGTATTCTAACTGGGATGAGGGGACAGCTCACTGTGGTGTTGATTTGCATTTCCCTGGTGCTTAGTGATGTTGAGCCTTTTGTCACATATTTGCTGCCCATTTGTGTGACTCCTTTTAAGAAATATCTATTCAAAACCTTTGCCCATGTTTTTATTGGATTATTTGTGTGTTTCCTATTGAGTTGCTTGAATTGATCACATAGTTTCATATTAATCTCTTGTCAGATGCATAGTTTGTGAATATTTCTTCATTTTGTAGGTTATTTCTTCATTCCATTGTTTCCTTTAAGATGTAAAACTTTTTGGCTTGATGTTATCCCATTCATCTATTTTAGCTTTGGTTGTTTGTGCTTTTGAGGTCTTATTTGAAAAATTCTTTCCCAGACCAATATCATGAATTGTTTTCCCTGTGTTTTCTTCAAGGATCTTCTTAGTTTCATGTTTTATATTCAAGTCTTTAATCCATTTTGAGTTGATTTTTATATGTTGGGAGAGATAAGCACCTAGTTTCTTTCTTCTGCTTGTGGATATTCAGTTTTACCAGCACCATTTATTGCAGAGACTTTCCGTTCCCCAATGTGTGTTCTTGGTACATATGTCAAAAACTAGTTGACTATAATTGTATGGATTCATTTTTGGGGTCTCTATTCTCCTCCATCAGTCTATGGATCTGTTTTCATGTCAGTACTATGCTATTTTGTTTACCATTGCTTTGTAGAAAATTTAAAAGCCAGGTAGTGTAATGCATCTAGCTTTGTTCTTTGTGCTCCAGATTGCTTTGGCTATTTGGAATCACGTGGTTCTGTACAAATTTAGGATATATATATTTATATACAATATATAATAATATATAACATTAATAATATTAATAGTATATAATCATATATATTATTATAATTATATATAATATACATATTATATATTATATTTATATATAATATACATATTATATATTATATTTATATATACATTTTATATATTAAAAAACATGTATATTTTACTTCTGTGAGGAAAGTCCTTAGTATTTTGATAGAGATTGCATTGTATCTGTACATTACTTTGGGTAGTACGGACATTTTAACAACATTAACTCTACAAATCTATGAGCATGGGTTGACTTTACATTTATTAGTATCCTCTTCAATTTCTTTCATCCATGTTTTATTATTTTTTACTGTAGAGATCTTTCACCTCCTTGGTTAAATTTATTTCTAGGTATTTTTTGAAATTTTTTGAAATTTTTGTAGCTATTGTAAAAGGGATAGATTTCTTGATTTCTTTTTCAGATAGTTTGCTGTTGCTGTATAGAAACATTACTAATTATTGTACATTAAATTTGTAACTTGAGGTTTTACTGAATTCATTTATCAATACTACCAATTATTTTTCTTTGGTTGAGTCTATAGGGTTTTATACATATAAGATCATGTTATTGCAGAAAAGGACCTCCTCCTGTCCAATTTGAATGACCTTTATTTCTTTCTCTTGTGTAATTGTTCTACCTACAACTCCCAGTACCACGTTGAGTAGAAGTGGAGACAATGGACATCCTTGTCTTTTCTTGGATTTTAGAAAAAAAAAAGCATTCAACTTTTCCTTATTCAATATGGTGTTAGCTGTGGGTTTGTCATTTTATTTATTTACTTATTTATATTTGAATGTTTTAACTTTTATTTTAGGTTCAGGTTTTTTATATGGGTAAACTCAGGACTTGGAGTTTTAGTGTACAGATTTTTTTTTATTATACTTTAAATTTTATGGTACATGTGTACAACGTGCAGGTTTGTTACATATGTATACAAGTGCCATGTTGGTGTGCTGTACCCATTAACTCGTCATTTAATATTAGGTATATCTCCTAATGCTATCTCTCCCCCCTCCCTCCACCCCACAACAGGCCCTGGTGTATGATGTTCCCCTTCCTGTGTCCATGTGTTCTCATTGTTCAATTCCTACCTATGAGTGAGGACATGCGGTGTTTGGTTTTTTGTCCTTGCGATAGTTTGCTGAGAATGATGGTTTCCAGCTTCATCCATGTCCCTACAAAGGACATGAACTCATCATTTTTTATGGCTGCATAGTATTCCATGGTGTATATGTGTCACATTTTCTTAATCCAGTCTATCATTGCTGGACATTTGGGTTGGTTCCAAGTCTTTGCTATTGTGAATAGTGCTGCAATAAACATATGTGTGCACATGTCTTTATAGCAGCATGACTTATAATCCTTTGGGTATATACCCAGTAATGGGATGGCTGCGTCAAATGGTATTTCTAGTTCTAGATCCCTGAGAAATCGCCACACTGACTTCCACAATGGTTGAACTAGTTTACAGTCCCACCAACAGTGTAAAAGTGTTCCTGTTTCTCTGTTTCTCCACATCCTCTCCAGCACCTGTTGTTTCCTGACATTTTAATGATCACCATTCTAACTGGTGTGAGATGGTATCTCATTGCAGTTTTGATTTGCATTTCTCTGATGGCCAGTGATGATGAGAATTTTTTCATGTGTGTTTTGGCTGCATAAATGTCTTCTTTTGAGAAGTGTCTGTTCATATCCTTTGCCCACTTTTTGATAGGGGTGTTTGTTTTTTTCTTGTAAATATGTTGGAGTTCATTGTAGATTCTGGATATTAGCTCTTTGTCAGACGAGTAGATTGCAAAAATTTTCTCCCATTCTGTAGGCTGCCTGTTCACTCTGATGGTAGTTTCTTTTGCTGTGCAGAAGCTCTTTAGTTTAATTAGATCCCATTTGTCAATTTTGGCTTTTGTTGCCATTGCTTTTGGTGTTTTAGACATGAAGTCATTGCCCATGCCTAGGTCCTGAGTGGTATTGCCTAGGTTTTCTTCTAGGGTTTTTATGGTTTCAGGTCTAACATTTAAGTGTTTAATCCATGTTGAGTTAATTTTTGTATAAGGTATAAGGAAGGGACCCAGTTTCAGCTTTCTACATATGGCTAGCCAGTTTCCCCAGCACCATTTATTAAATAGGGAATCCTTTCCCCATTTCTTGGTTTTGTCAGGTTTGTCAAAGATAAGATGGTTGTAGATATGCGGCATTATTTCTGAGGGCTCTGTTCTGTTCCATTGGTCTATATCTCTGTTTTAGTACCAGTACAATGCTGTTTTGGTTACTGTAGCCTTGTAGTATAGTTTGAAGTCAGGTAGTGTGATGCCTCCATCTTTGGTCTTTTGGCTTAGGATTAACTTGGCAATGCGGGCTCTTTTTTAGCTCCATATGAACTTTGAAGTAGTTTTTTCCAATTCTCTGAAGAAAGTCATTGGTAGATTGATGGGGATGGCATTGAATCTATAAATTACCTTGGGCAGTATGGCCATTTTCACGATATTGATTCTTCCTATCCATGAACATGGAATGTTCTTCCATTTGTTTGTGTCCTCTTTTATTTCATTGAGCAGTGGTTTGTAGTTCTCCTTGAGGAGGTCCTTCACATCCTTTGTAAGTTGGATTCCTAGGTATTTTATTCCCTTTGAAGCAATTGTGAATGGGAGTTCACTCATGATTTGGCTCTCTGTCTATTATTGTTGTATAAGGATGCTTGTGATTTTTGCACATTGATTTTGTATCCTGAGACTTTGCTGAAGTTGCTTATCAGCTTAAGGAGATTTTGGGCTGAGATGACGGGGTTTTCTAAATATACAATCATGTCATCTGCAAACAGGGACAATTTGACTTCCTCTTTTCCTAATTGAATATCCTCTATTTCTTTCTCCTGCCTGATTGCCCTGGCCAGAACTTCCAACAGTATGTTGAATAGGAGTGGTGAGAGAGGGCATCCCTGTCTTGTGCCAGTTTTCAAAGAGAATGCTTCCAGTTTGTGCCCATTCAGTATGATATTGGCTGTGTGTTTGTCATAGATAGCTCTTATTATTTTGAGATACGTCCCATCAATATGTACAGATTATTTTGTTGTCTGGGTACTAAGCACAGTACGCAAAGTTTTTTTGCCCTGGACCTCTTTCTCCTCCCATCCTCCTCCTTCAGGCAGGCCTCACAGTGTGTTGTTCCCCTCTTTCTGCCCATGGGTTATCATTATTTAGTTCCCAATTATAAGTGAAAACTTAGGTTTGGTTTTCTGTTCCTGTGTTAGTTTGCTAAGGATAATGGCCTCTGATTCCATTCATGTTCCTGAAAAGGACATGATTTCATTTTTTTTTTTATGGATGCTTAGTATTCCATCGTGTATATGTACCACATTTTCTTTATACAGTCTGCAGTAGATGAGCATTTAGGCTGATTTCATGCCTTTGCTATTGTGAATAGAGCTACAATGAACACATGCTTGCATGTGTTTTCGTGGTGGAAAGATTCATATTTATTTGGGTTTATATCCAGTAGTGGGATTGCTGGGTGAAATGGTAGTTCTGTTTTTCATTCCTTGAGGAATCACCACACTGCTTTCCACAATGGTTGACCTAATTTACACTCCCATCAGCAGTGTATAAGCGTTCCCTTTTGTCCACAATCTCACCAGCATCTGTGATTTTTTAACTTTTTAATAATAGCTATTCTGACTAGTGTGAGATATTATCTCCTTTGTGCTTTGATTTGCATTTCTCTGATTAGTCATGATGAGCATTTTTTTCATATGCTTGTTGGCTTGTATGTATATGCTTGTATGTCTTCTTTTGAAACGTGTAGGTTTATGTCCTTTTCCCACTTTTTAGTGAGGTGGGTTGTTTAATTTTTGCTTGTACATTTAAGTTCCTTGTAGATTTTGTATATTAGGCCTTTGTCGCATATACAGTTTGCAAATATTTTCTTCCATTCTGCAGGTTGCCTATTTACTCTGTTGATAGTTTCTTTTGCTGTGCAGAAGTTCTTTAGTTTAATTAGGTCTTATTTGTCAACTTTTGCTTTTGGTGTTTTTTTCAAAAAATCTTTGTCGGTTCCTATGTCCAAAATGGTATATCCTAGGGTATCTTCCAGGGTTTTTATAGTTTTAGAGTTTCACATTTTGGTCTTTAATCCACCTTGAGTTGATATTTATTTATTTATTTATTTATTTATTTATTTATTTATTTTTGCAACAGAGTCTCACTCTGTCGCTAGGCTGCAGTGCAGTAGTGTGATCTCGGCTCACTGCAACCTCCACCTCCCGGGTTCAAGTGATTCTCCTGCCTCAGCTTTCTGGCATATGCATTTTATATATGGCATAAGTCTAGTTTCAGTCTTCTTCATATGGCTAACCAGTTATTGCAGCACCATTAATTTAATAGGGAGTCTTTTCCCTCTTGCTTGTTTCTGTCAGATTTGTCAAAGATCCAATGGTTGTAGGTATGTGGCTTTATTTCTGTGCTCACTATTCTGTTCAATTGGTCTATGTGTCTGTTTTGGTATCAGTTCCATGCTGTTTTGATTACTGTATCCTTGTAGTACAATTTGAAGTCGGTCAATGTGATTCCTTCAGCTTTGCTCTTTTTGCCTAGGATTGCCTTGTGTATTCAGGCTCTTTTATTAGCTCCATATGAATTTTTGAGTAGTTATTTCCATTTCTGTGTAGAATGTCATTGGTAGTTTGATAAGAATAAAACTGAATCTGTAAATTGTTTTGAGGTGTATGGCCAGTTTACCAATATTGATTCTTCCCTTCCATGAACATGGAATGTTCTTCCAATTGTTTGGGTCATCTCTGATTTCTCTGAGGAGTGTTTTTTAATTCTCATAGTAGAGATATTTCACCTCGCTAGTTAGCTGTATTCATAAGTTTTTTATTATTTTTTAGCAATTGTGAATGGGATTGTGTTCCTGATTTGCCTCTTGGCTTGGGTGCTGTTAGTGTATAGGAATGCTACTAATTTTTGTACATTGATTTTGTATCCTGAAACTTTACTGAAGTTGATTATCAACTCAAGGAGTTTCGGGACAGAGGCTATGGAGTTTTCTAGATACAGAATCATATTGTCTGCGAACAGGGATAGTTTGACCTTCTCTCTTCTTGTTTGGATGCCTGTTGTTTCTCTCTCATGCCTCATTGCTCTGGCCAGGAAATCCAATACTATGTTGAATAGGTGTGGTGGGAGTAGGCATCCTTGTCTTGTTCCAATTTTCAAGGAAAATACTTCCAACTATTCCCCATTCAGTATGATGTTGGCTGTGGGTTTGTTGTAGATGGCTCTTATTATTTTAGAGTATGTTCCTTCAAAGCTTAGTTTATTGAGGGCTTTTAAATATGAAGGGATGTTGAATTTTTATCAAAAGCCTTTTCTGTATCTATTGAGATAATCATTTGGTTTTGTTTTTAGTCCTGTTTATGTGATGAATCATATTTAATGATGTGCATGTGGTGAACCAATCTTGCATGCTCAGTGGTAAAATCTACCTGATTATGGAGGATTAGCTTTCTGATGCACTGCTAGATTTGATTGCTAGTATTATGTTGAAGATTTTTGCATTGATATTCATCAAGATTGTCAGCCTGAAGTTGTCTTTTTTGTTGTGTCCCTGCCAGGTTTTGGTATCAGGATGATGCTGGCCTCATAGAATGAGTTGGGGAGGAGTCACTCTCCTCAAAATTATTTTGAATAACTTCAGTAGGAATGTTATGAGCTTTTCTTTGTACATGTGGTAGAATTTGGCTGTGTATCTATTTGGTCCTGGGCTTTTTTTTTTTTTGGTTGGTAGGCCATTTATTACTGATTCAATTTCAGAGGACATTCTTGGTTTTTCAGGGATTCAGTTTCTTCCTGGTTCAGTCTTGTGAGGATATATGTGTCCAGAAATGTATACATTTCTTCTGGATTTTCAAGTTTGTGTGCATAGAGGTGTTTATTATAGCCTCTGGTGTTTATTTGTACATCTGTGGGGTCAGTGGTAAAGTCACCTTTGTAATTTTTAACTGTGTTTATTTGAATCTTCTCTCTTTTCTTCTTTATTCGTCCAGCTAGTGGCCATTTATTTCCTTATTTTTTTTCAAAAACACCAACCCCTGGATTCATTATTCTTTTGTATAGTTTTTCATATCTCTATCTCCTTTAGTTCAGCTCTGATTTTGGTTATTTCTTATCTTTTGCTGGCTTTGGGGTTGGTTTCCTCTTGTTCTCTAGTTCTGCTAGTTGTGATGTTAAGTTGTGAATTTGAGATCTTTCTGAATTTTTGATGTGGGCATTTAGTGCTATAAATTTACATCTTAACACTACTTTAGCTGTGTCCCAGAGATTCTGGTGTGTTGTGCCTTTGTTCTCATTACTTTCAAAGAACATCTTGATTTGCACCTTACTTTCATTATTTACCCAAGAGTCGTTCAGGAGCAGGTTGCTTAATTTCCATGTAATTGTATGATTTGTATCTTACTTTTGGCCTTGATTTTTATTTTCATTGCACTGTGATCCGACAGTGTGGTTTGTATGATTTGATTTTTTGTTTGTTTTTTAATTTGCTGAGGATTGTCTTATGTCCAGTTGCATGGCCAATTTTAGAGTATATATCATGTTGCCATGAAGAGAATGTATATTCTATTGTCTTTGCAGATATTTCTGTATGTGTCTATCAGGTCCATTTGGTCAAGTGTTAAGTTCGGGTCCTGAATCTCTTTGTTAATTCCCTGCCCCAATGATCTATCAATTACTGTCTGTGGGGTGTTGAAGTCTCCCACTATTATTGTGTGTGAATCTAAGTCTCTTCATAGATCCCAAAGAGTTTGTTTTATGAATCTGGGTACACCTGTGTTGGGTGCATATATACATATATATATATATAATGCCCTTATTTGCCTTTTATAATCTTTGTTGGTTTCAAATCTATTTGGTCTGAAATTAAGATTGCAACTACTGTTTTTTTTTTTCTGTTATCCATTTGTTTGGTAAATTTTTCTCTCTTTATTTTGAGCTTATGGGTTTCATTGCATGTGAGATGGGTCTTTTGAAGACAGCATATCATTGGGTATTGCTTCTTTATTTGGCTTGATGCCTTGTGCCTTTTAATTAGGACATTTGGCCCATTTTTATTCAAGGTTAGTATTGATATGTGTGGATTTGATCCTGTCATCATGTTGTTAGCTTCTTATTATGCAGACTTGTTTAGATGATTACTTTATAGTGTCTCTGGTCTGTGTACTTAAGTGTGTTTATGAAGTGGCTGGTAATGGTCTTTCCTTTCCACATTTAGACCTTCTTTCAGGAGCTCTTACAGTGCAGGTCTGACGGTAATGAATTCCCTCAACATTTGCTTGCCTAAAAAGGATCTAATTGGTTGGGCGTGGTGGCTCACACCTGTAATCCCAGCACTTTGGGAGGCTGAGGTGGGCGGATCACGAAGTCAGGAGATGGAGACCATCCTAACTAATATGGTGAAACCTTGTCTCTACTAAAAATACAAAAAAATTAGCCGGGCATAGTGGCGGGCACCTGTAGTCCCAGCTACTAGGGAGGCTGAGGCATGAGAATGGCATGAACCCAGGAGGTAGAGCTTGTAGTGAGTTGAGATCAAGCCAGTGCACTCCAGCCTGGGTGACAGAGCCAGACTCCATCTCCAAAAAAAAAAAAATAAAGAAGGATCTTATTTCACCTTCAGTTATGAAGCTTAGTTTGGCTAAATAAGAAATTCTTGCTTGATGCCATTGCTTTTGGTGTTTTAGACATGAAGTCCTTGCTCATGCCTAGGACCTGAATGGTATTGTCTAGGTTTTCTTCTAGGATTTTTATGGTTTTAGGTCTAACATTTAAGTCTTTAATCAATCTTGAATTAATTTTTGTATAAGGTGTAAGGAAGGGATCCAGTTTTAGCTTTCTACATATGGCTAACCAGTTTTCCCAGCACCATTTATAGGGAATCCTTTCCTCATTTCTTGGTTTTGTAAGGTTTGTCAAAGATCAGATGGTTGCAGATATGTGGCATTATTTCTGAGGGCTATGTTCTGTTCCATTGGTCTATATCTCTGTTTTGGTACCGGCACCATGCTCTTTTGGTTACTGTAACCTTGTAGAATAGTTTGAAGTCAGGTAGCGTGATGCCTACAGCTTTGTTCTTTTGGCTTAGGATTGACTTGGCAATGTGGGCTCTTTTTTTGGTTCCATATGAACTTTAAAGTAGTTTTTTCCAATTCTGTGAAGAAAGTCATTGGTAGCTTGATGGGGATGGCATTGAATCTATAAATTACCTTGGCAGTATGGCCATTTTCACAATATTGAGTCTTCCCATGCATGAGCATGTACTGTTCCTCCATTTATTTGTGTCCTCTTTTATTTTGTTGAGCAGTGGTTTGTAGTTCTCCTTGAAGAGGTCCTTCACATCCCTTGTAAGTTGGATTCCTAGGTATTTTATTCTCTTTGAAGCAATTGTGAATGGGAGTTCACTCATGATTTGGCTCTCTATTTTTCTGTTATTGGTGTATAAGAATGCTTGTGATTTTTGCACATTGATTTTGTATCCTGAGACTTTGCTGAAGTTGCTTGTCAACTTAAGGAGATTTTGGGCTGAGACGATGGGGTTTTCTAAATATACAATCATGTCATCTGCAAACAGGGACAATTTGACTTCCTCTTTTCCTAATTGAATACCCTCTATTTCTTTCTCCTGCCTGATTGCCCTGGCCAGAACTTCCAACAGTATGTTGAATAGGAGTGGTGAGAGAGGGCATCCCTGTCTTGTGCCAGTTTTCAAAGGGAATGCTTCCAGTTTGTGCCCATTCAGTATGATATTGGCTGTGGGTTTGTCTTAAATAGCTCTTTTTATTTTGAGATACGTCCCATCAGTATCTAATTCATTGAGAGTTTTTAGCATGAAGGGTTGTTGAATTTTTTCAAAGGTCTTTTCTGCATGTATTGAGATAATCATGTGGTTTTTGTCATTGGTTCTGTTTATATGCTGGATTGTTTTTATTGATTTGCGTATGCTGAACCAGCCTTGCATCCCAGGGATGAAGCCCACTTGATCATGGTGGATAAGCTTTTTGATGTGCTACTGGATTTGATTTGCCAGTATTTTACTGAGGATTTTTGCATTGATGTTCATCAGGGATATTGGTCTAAAATTCTCTTTTTTTTGTTGTTTCTCTACCCGGCTTTGGTATCAGGATGATGCTGGCCTCATAAAATGAACTAGGGAGGATTCCCTCTTTTTCTATTGATTGGAATAGTTTCAGAAGGAATGGTACCAGCTCCTCCTTGTACTCTGGTAGATTTGGGCTGCGAATCTGTCTGGTCCTGGACTTTTTTTGGTTGGTATGCTATTAATTGTTGCCTCAATTTTAGAGGCTGTTATTAGTCTATTAAGATATTCAACTTCTACATGTGAATCTGATCCTGTCATTATGCTGGAGAGGATGTGGAGAAATAGGAACACTTTTACACTGTTGGTGGGACTGTAAACTAGTTCAACCATTGTGGAAGTCAGTGTGGCGATTCCTCAGGGATCTAGAACTAGAAATACCATTTGACCCAGCCATCCCATTACTGGGTATATACCCAAAGGACTATAAATCATGCTGCTATAAAGACACATGCACACGTATGTTTATTGCGGCACTATTCACAATAGCAAAGAGTTGGAACCAATCCAAATGTCCAACAACAATAGACTGGATTAAGAAAATGTGGCACATATACACCATGGAATACTATGCAGCCATAAAAAATGATGAGTTCGTGTCCTTTGTAGGGACATGGATGAAACTGGAAAACATCATTCTCAGTAAACTATCGCAAGGACAAAAAACCAAACACCGCATGTTCTCACTCATAGGTGGGAATTGAACAATGAGAACACATGGACACAGGAAGGGGAACATCACACACTGGGGCCTGTCGTGGGGTGGGTGGAGAGGGGAGAGATAGCATTAGGAGATATACCTAATATTAAATGATGAGTTAAAGGGTGCAGCACTCCACCATGGCACATGTATACATATGTAACAAACCTGAACGTTGTGCACATGTACTCGAGAAATTAAAATATATTAATTAAAAAAAAGAAAAAAAATTCTTACTTGAAATTTCTTTCAGTTGAGAATGTTCAATATAGGCCCTCAATCTCTTATGACCTGTAATGTTTTTGCTGAGAGGTCCACTGTTAGTCTGATGTGCTTTGTAGGTAACCTTTCTTTTCTCTCTAGCTGCCTTTAACATTTTTTTTTAATTTCTAATTTGAAGAATATGATGATTATGTGTCTTGCGAATGATCTTTTTGTGAAGTATCTTGTGGGGGTTCTCTGCATTTCCTGAATTTGAATGTTAGCCTCTTTATTTAGGTTGGGAAAGTTCTCATGGATGATGTCCTGTAATATGTATTCAAAGTTGCTACCCTTATCCCCATCTCTTTCGGCAATGCCAGTGATTCGTGTATTTGGTCTCTACACATACTTCTATATTTCTCAAAAGTTTTGTTCATTCCTTTTCTTTCTTTTTTTCTTTATTCTTGTCTTACTGTCTTATTTCAGAAAACCACTCTTCAAGCTCTAAGAGCCTTTACTCAGCCTGGTCTATTCTGCTGATAATACTTTTGGTTGCATTATGAAATTCTTCTTGTGTTTTTTCAGCTCTATCAGGTCAGTTATTTTCTTTTCTCTACTGGTTGTTTTGCCTGTGAGCTCTTGTATCCTTTTGTTGTGATTCTTAGCTTCCTTGGACTGGGTTTTAATGTTCTGAATCTTGATAATCTTTGTTCCTATCCATATTCTGAATTCTATTTCTGTCATTTTAGTTGTATCAGCCCAGTTACAAAGCCTCATTGGAAAATTAGTAGGATCATTCAGAGAAGAGAAGGTACTCTGCCTTTTTGAGTTGCCAGACTTTTTGTGCTGTTTTTTTTTCCATTTCTGTGGCCTGATGTTTCTTCAGTCTTTGAAATTGCTGTCCTTTAGATGGATTGTTTTGCTTCTTTCTTATTTGATGCCCTTGGTGTTTGATTATGGTATAAGGCGGGTTTTGTTGACTGGCTACGATTCTAGTCTTCTCCTGGGTCTTTGAGAAGCCCCCTCCAACTACTATCTTTGTATCCATGTTTATTTTGCTGAGTATTCTGGTCCACAAGGCTCCCTTCGGCTGAGGTTGCAGTTGGCCAAGAAGATGTGTCCTCACCAGGTCGGCCCTAATTTGCTCTCTGTGTGCTTTCTGGGGAAGTATAGGGTTGCATCCATCCATGGAGTTCAGGTGGTAGCGGGAAGGCTGGGTTGGGAATTCTAGAGAGTGTGATCCATCTGGCTACAGGGGATGGGGTGGGTGGGGTTGCCAACCCTGCTGTCTGTATGTTTCCAGGGCAACAGGAGACAGTGCCCCTTGGCAAATCAAGGCAGACTGCTAGGCTAGAAGCTCTAACAGTTTTTCCCTGCTTGGCTGTCAGTGGCAGGAGTGGGAAGGGTCATCCGCCCTGCCATCTAGATGTTTCCCAGAATAACAGGAGGCCATGTCCCCCACCTGAGTTCACACAGAATTGGGGCCATTTAGTGGGAAGCTGCAGCAAGTGTTTCCCACCTAGCTATCAGAGGCGGGGGAAGGTGGAAACTTGTGCTCCACTGTCTGGGTGTTTCCTGGGAACACAGAAAGCTGCACCTTGCAGCTGAGCTCCCACCAAACAAGGCTTCTGGGCTAGATATTCTAGCAGGTGTGATCTGCCTGGCTATCAGTGGTGGGGGTGGGTGGCATCTTGTGCTGATTTCGGGGTGTTTACTGTGACAACAGGGAGCTGCACTTCCCCCCCACCAAACAGCTGAGTTCACACAGAAACAAGACTGCCTGGCTAGAAGCTTCAGCAGGCATTGCCTATCTGGCTATCAGTAGTGGGGGCAGGTGGGGTCACTTGCTCTGCTCTGCTCCCTGCTAAGCCCAAACACCCTGCTGTCAGGGTGTTTCCTGTGACAATAGGAAGCTGCACCCTCCAGCTGAGTTCACAAAGAAGCAAGGCCACTGGGCTGGAAGCTCTAGCAGGAATTGCTTGCCTGGCTACTAGTGGTGGGAGTGGGTGAGGTCTCTCCCTCTGCCATCTGGTGTTTCCTGTGACACAGGAAACTGCACCTTCCTGCTGAATTCACACAGAAACAGGGAAGCTGGGCCAAAGACTCTAGCAGGCCCACCAGCCTGGCTACAAGGGGCAGGCACAGATGAGATCATGTGCTCTGATCTCCAGGTTTTTCCCATGACAACAGGAAGCTGCTCCCTCCAGCTGAGCTCATATAGAAGCAAGGCTTCTGGACGAGAAGGTCTAGCAGGCATTGCCCCCGCTGGCTACCAGGGGCAGGGGCAAGTAGTCTTGTGCTTTGCTGTCCAGGTGCTTCCTGTGACAACAGGAAGCTATGACCTCCAGCTGAGCTCACACAGCAGCAGGTCCATTGGACCAGAAGGTCTAGTAGGCTTTGTCCATCTGGCTACCAGTGGTGAAGGTGGATGGGGTCTCATGCTCTGCCATCTGGGTGTTTCTTGCAAAAACAGGAAGCTGCATCCTCCAGGTGGGCTCACACAGCAGTTGAGCTGCTTGGCCAGAGGCTTTAACAGACACCAGCCACCTGGTTACCAATGGCAGGAGTGGCTAGGGTCTCAGGCTCTGCTGTTCAGGGTGTGTTTCCCATGGCAATAGGAAGTTGTGCCCTACAGCTGAGTTCACACAAATGTGGGACTGCTGGCTGGCTGGCTACCAGTGCCAGAGGTGGAAGTCGTGGCTGGCTGAGTTCATGCTGAATCAGGACTACTGGTCCAGAAGCTGGCACTGAGCCCTGGCCAGGAAGCTGTGTTGCAGCAATGTCAGTGCTCTCCAGCACTGCAACTGGAGGCTTTATTGTGGCTGTGGCACTTGTGCTGGTCTGCTCTGGGACCCAAGGTTTGTGGGCATCCCCTTGGACTTGGGAATTGCCTCCTTAAAATTTTAGGGTGGCTCTCTGTCTGAGTCTAGAAGTGTGTTGGGGGGTGGGGACAGGGTGTTCAGGGTTATTCTCCCTGTCCCCATCTTTCACAGTCCCTGTGGGGAACGTGAAGCCCCCTGGGGCTCTAATTCTTTCCCATGTTGGGGAGGTTCCTTTGGCTCCCTACTGAGCCCAGACGGGCTGGTGCCCAGCTTCACTCCTCTGTATTCTCTGTGTTCCCCTGTAGCCCTGATGGATCTTAACATAGTTTATCAGATGATTGGCCTGCAAAGTCTATGTGCACTAGCCCTTTTGTTTCCTCTCCATGACAGTGGCACAAATTAAGTACTTGTTATAAATCATCTTATCCATGCCTCTGACTTTGTCATTTGTGGCCTTTACTGCAATGAAGTATGTTCTTTCTAGACCTAATTTGTTTTGTATTTTTCTTAAAACGGGATATAAAATCATATTGAATGTTTTTCTGTATCTATTGAGAACAACATATATTTTTCCCTTCATTCTATTAATGTAAAGTATCATATTTTCTGATTTGCATATGTTGAACTATCCTTACATCCTTGGGATGAATACCATATGGTTATGGTGAATTACTTTTTGATGTGCTGTTAAATTTGCTTTTATGGTGTTTGCATGAGGAATTTTGCACCTATGTTCATTGAGGATATTGGCATGTAGTTTTTGCTGTGTTTTTGAAGAGTTTGGTGAAGAGGATGATGCTGTAATTGGAGCATGAGTTTGGAAAATTTTCCTCCACATCAATTGTTTGAAACAGTTAAACTGTCTCTCAGACCACAGTGCAATCAAACTAGAATTCAGGATTACAAACTCACTCAAAACCGCTCAACTACATGGAAACTGAACAACCTGCTCCTGAATGACTACTGGGTACATAAAGAAATGAAGGCAGAAATAAAGATACTCTTTAAAACCAATGAGAACAAAGACACAACATACCAGAATCTCTGGGACACATTCAGAGCAGTGTGTAGAGGGAAATTTATAGCACTAAATGCCCACAAGAGAAAGCAGGAAGGATCTAAAATTGACACCCTAACATCACAATTAAAATAACTAGAGAAGCAAGAGCAAACACATTCAAAAGCTAGCAGAAGGCAAGAAATAACTAAAATCAGAGCAGAACTGAAGGAGATAGAGACACAAAAAACCCTTCAAAAAATCAATGAATCCAGGAGCTGGATTTTTGAAAAGATCAACAAAATTGATAGACTGCTAGCAAGACTAATAAAGAAGAAAAGAGAGAAGAATCAAATAGACGCAATAAAAAATGATAAAGGGGATATCACCACCAATCCCACAGAAATACAAACTACGATCAGATAATACTATAAAAACCTCTATGCAAATAAACTAGAAAATCTAGAAGAAATGGATAAATTCCTCGAAACATACACCCTCCCAAGACTAAACCAGGAAGAAGTTGAATCTCTGAATAGACCAATAACAGGCTCTGAAATTGAGGCAATAATTAATATCTTACCAACTAAAAAAAGTCCAGGACCCGAAGGATTCACAGCCAAATTCTACCAGAGGTACAAGGAGGAGCTGGTACCATTCCTTCTGAAACTATTCCAATCAATAGAAAAAGAGGGAATCCTTCCTAACTCATTTTATGAGGCCAGCATCATCCCGATCAGAGACACACACAAAAAAGATAATTTTAGACCAATATCCCTGATGAACATCAATGCAAAAATCCTCAATAAAGTACTGGCAAACCGAATCCAGTAGCACATCAAAAAGCTTATCCACCATGATCAAGTGGGCTTCATCCCTGAGATGCAAATCTTGTTCAACATATGCAAATCAATAAACGTAATCCAGCAAATAAAAAGAACCAAAGACAAAAACCACATGATTATCTCAATAGATGCAGAAAAGGCCTTTGAAAAAATTCAACAGTTCTTCATGCTAAAAACTCTCAATAAGTTATATATTGATGGGAAGTACATCAAAATAACAAGAGCTATCTATGACAAACCCACAGCCAATATCATACTGAATGGGCAAAAACTGGAGGCATTCCCTTTGAAAACTGGCACAAGACAGGGATGCCCTCTCTCACCACTCCTATTCAACATACTGTTGGAAGTTCTGGCCAGAGCAATTAGGCAGGAGAAGGAAATAAAGGGTATTCAATTAGGAAAAGAGGAAGTCAAATTGTCCCTGTTTGCAGATGACATGATTGTATATCTAGAAAACCCCATCGTCTCAGCCCAAAATCTCCTTAAGCTTATAGGCAACTTCAGCAAAGTCTCAGGATACAAAATCAATGTACAAAAATCACGAGCATTCTTATACATCAATAACAGACAAACAGTGAGCCAAATCATGAGTGAACTCCCATTCACAATTGCTTCAAAGAGAATAAAATACCTAGGAATCCAACTTACAAGGGATGTGAAGGACCTCTTAAGGAGAACTACAAACCACTGCTCATTGAAATAAAAGAGGATACAAACAAATGGAAGAACATTCCATGCTCATGGGTTGGAAGAATCAATATCATGAAAATGGCCATACTGCTCAAGATAATTTATAGATTCAATGCTATCCCCATCAAGCTACCAATGACTTTCTTCAGAGAACTGGAAAAAACTACTTTAAAGTTCATATGGAACCAAAAAAGAGCCCGCATCACCAAGTCAATCCTAAGCCAAAAGAACAAAGCTGAAGGCCTCACACTACCTGACTTCAAACTATACTACAAGGCCACAGTAACCAAAAGAGCATGGTACTGGTACCAAAACAGAGACATAGACCAATGGAACAGAACAGAGCCCTCAGAAATAATGCCGCATGTCTACAACTCTCTGATCTTTTACAAACCTGACAAAAACAAGCAATGGGGAAAGTCTTCCCTATTTAATAAGTGGTGCTGAGAAAACTGGCTAGCCATATGTAGAAAGCTGACAGTGGACACCTTCCTCATTCCTTATACAAAAATTAATTCAAAATGGATTAAATACTTAAATGTTAGACCTAAAACCATAAAAACCCTAGAAAAAATCCTAAACAATACCATTCAGGACCTAAGCATGGGCAAGGACTTCATGTCTAAAACACCAAAAGCAATGGCAACAAAAGCCAAAATTGACAAATGGGATCTAATTAAACTAAAGAGCTTCTGCACAGCAAAAGGAACTACCATCGGAGTGAGCAGGCAACCTACAGAATGGGAGAAAATTTTTACAATCTACTCATCTGAGAAAGGGCTAATATTCAGAATCTACAATGAACTCAAACAAATTTACAAGAAAAAAATGAACAACCCCATCAAAAAGTGGACAAAGTATATGAACAGACACTTCTCAAAAGAAGACATTTATGCAGCCAAAGACACATGAAAAAATGCTCATCATCACTGGCCATCAGAGAAATGCAAATCAAAACCACAATGGGATACCATCTCACACCAATTAGAATGGCAATCATTAAAAAGTCCAGGAATAACACATGCTGGAGAGGATGTGGAGAAATAGGAACACTTTTACACTGTTGAAGGGACTGTAAACTAGTTCAACCATTGTGAAAGTTAGTGTGGTGATTCCTCAGGGATCTAAAACTAGAAATACCATTTTACCCAGCCATCCCATTACTGGGTATATACCCAAAGGATTATAAATTATGCTGCTATGAAAACACGTGGACACGTATGTTTATTGCGGCACTATTCACAATAGCAAAGACTTGGAACCAAGCCAAATGTCCAACAATGATAGACTGGATTAAAAAAATGTGGCACACATACACCATGGAATACTATGTAGCCATAAAAAGGATGAGTTCATGTCCTTTGTAGGGACATGGATGAAGCTGGAAATCATCATTCTCAGCAATCTATCGCAAGGACAAAATACCAAACACTGCATATTCTCACTCATAGGTGGGAATTGAACAATGAGAACACATGGACACAGGAAGGGGAACATCACACACTGGGGCCTGTTGTGGGGTGGGGGGAGGAGGGAGGGATAGCATTAGGAGATATACCTAATGCTAAATGATGAGTTAATGGGTGCAGCACACCATTATGGCACATATATACATATATAACAAACCTGCACGTTGTGCACATGCACCCTAAAACTTAAAGTATAATAAAAAAAATTTAAAAAATCAATTGGTATTAGTTTCTGCATAAATATTTGGTAGAATTTAGTAATGAAATAATCAGGTACTTGGCTTTTGTCTAATGAGAGTCTTTTTGTTACTGATTCAATGTTAGTACTCATTATCGTTTTCTTCAGGTTTTCAATTTCTTCATGATTAAATCTTGATAGGTTGTATGCTTCCAGGAATTCATTTCTTCAGCGTTTTCTAGTTTGTTAGCATGTAGTCTCTAACGATGTTTTTATTTCTGTGATATTAGTTGTGGTGTGTCGTTCATCTCTGATTTTATTTGTTATTTCTATTTTAGTGTAGCTAAAGGATTTTTAAAATTATGTTATATTTTCAAAAAAAGAATTATTCTTTTTGTTGATCTTTTGTATGGTTTCTTTAGTCTGTACTTTTTAAAATTTCTGTTGTGATCCTTATTATTTATTTCCTTTTGCTGACTTTTGGCTTAGTTATCCTTTTCTTTGTTTTTCTTGCTCCTTGAAGTAGAATGCTAGGTTATTTCTTTGAAAACTTGAACAAAACAAATACTGTTCATTGCTGAATGTGGAGGTGTTGAAAGCCCCTACTATTATTGTATAAAGTACATCTCTGCCTTTAAGTCTATTAATATTTGCTTTATAAATTCAGTTGCTTTTATTTGGGGTGCATATATATTTGTAATTGTTATATCCTCCTGCTCTGTTGACATCTTTATCATTGTATAATGGCCTTTTTTGTTTCCTTATACAGCTTTTTGGTTAAGGGCTATTTTATCTGACATATGTATACCTACTCCTGCTTTTTTTTGGTTTCTATTTGCATGGAATATTTATTTTCATCCCCTCACCTTTAGTTTGTGCATTTTCTTACAGATGAAGTGAGGCTCTTGTAGCAGTATATATTTGGGTCTTGGGTCCTGTTTTTTCTTTTTTCCCAATTCAGCCACTCCATGTATTTTAATTGGAGAATTTCATTAATTCATATTTAAGGTAATTATTGATAAGTAAGGGCTTGCTACTGCCGTTTTGTTGTTTTCTATTTGTTTTGTAGGTTATTTCTTTTTGTCTTATGATTTTTATTTGTGGTTAAATGCTTTCCTTTTGTAGTATGTTTTGATTTCTTGCATTTTATTTTTGGTGTCATTACTATAGTTTTTTGCTTCATAGTTACCACGAGGCTTACAAAAAATGTCTTATAAGGAGTTATTTTAAACTGATAACAAGATCACAGAAGAAAAACTGTCACAGAACAACTTATCACAGAGGAAAAGCTTTATTTTCTTATCACAAATAAAAAGAAACTAACAAAAATGCTACACATTTTGACTCCATTCTCCCCCACGTTTTGTATTTGATATTAAAATTTCCATGTTTATATTACCCATCTCAACAAATTACTGAAGTAACATTATTGTTTTTAATAGTTTCTATTTTAGTTTCCATACTAAAGTTTTAAGTGGTTTACATCCCATAAGTTCAGTAGTAGAATTACAATTATGTAACATTCTTTTCTTTTGGTTTGAGAAACTCCCTTTAAAATTTCTTATAGGACAGATCTATTAGTGACAAATGTCCTCAGCTATTGTTTGTCTGTAAAAGTCATTATCTCGTCTTTATTTCTGAAGGGTAGCTTTACTGGGTAAAGTATTCTTGGTTGACAGCTTTCTTCCTTTGCACTCTGAATACAGAGTCTCACTTCTCCCGTCCTCTAAAGTTTCTGCAGAAAAGTCTACTACCAGTCATGTTTGATCTCCATTGCATGTTATTTTCTTCCTATCTCTTGCTGTTTTCAGAATCCTCTCTTTGTCTTAGACCTTTCAGAGTTTGATTATAATATGTGATGGAGTTGTCTTATTGGGGTTGAATCAGATTAGTGACTTTTCTCCTTCCTGTACATGGATATTTATGTGCTTCTCCTCATTCAAAAAACATTCTATTATTACTTTTTGAAAAGCCTTTGTACTTTTTTCCTCAATTTTTTCTTTAACTATAATAAACTAAATATTTGCTCTTTTGATGTTTTCCTACACATTCTGTCAGCTCTCTTAATCCTTTTTTATTTTTAATTCTTATTTATCCTCTGTCTGCGTATTTTCAAACAGCCTGTCTTCAAGCTCATTTTTTCTTTCTTGTGTTTGAGTAATTCTTCTACTGATGCTCTCTATTGCTTGTTTCTTTCTTTCCTTGTATTTTTTGGTTCCAGAATTTCTGTTTGATTTTCTGTTATTTCAATCTCTGTGTTAGATTTATGTGATAAATTTTTGAATTAATTTTCTCTGCTTTATCAAAGTTTATTTTTCCTCCTTAAAACAACTATTTTGAATTTAATGTCTGAGACATCACATATGTCTATCAATTTAGGGTCAGTTTCTGGCATCTTATTTTGTCCTTTTGAATAGGCCATATTTCCCTGAATGTTCTTGATGTTGGTGGATCTGTGACAATGTCTGTATATTGAAGGATCAGGTATTTGTTTCAATCTCCACAGTCTGAGTTTGTTTGTGCCTGTCTTTCAGAGAGCCTTACAGAGATTCTAAACAGACTGACTGTAGAGCCTGTGACACTACAGTTGTCTCAGCACTAGAGAGACCTCTAAGCCCAGGCTTTCCATGAGCCTCAGGAGGGCTATGAGTTTGATGCAGCTCTAAGGGATGAATAGACATGGGGAAGACACAAATAGGGTACTGGAGCTGTGTGAGAATAGGAAACTCTTACATATACTAAATACTACAGAGGTTCCTCAGAAAACTAAAAATAGAACTACCATGAGATACAACAACCCCACTACTGGGTATATATCTAAAATAAAGGAAATCAGTATGTCAACAGAAACCTGCACTTACATTATTATTGCAGCACTATTTACAAAAGCAAAGATATGGAATCAACCCAAACATTCATCAACAGAGGAATGAATAGAGAAAATGTGGTATACAGGCACAATGGAATACTATCAAGCCATAACAAAGAATGAAATTCTGTTATTTTCAGCAACATCAATGGAATTGAAAGACATTATGTTAAGTAAAATAAGCTGGGTACAGAGAGATACTGCCTTGTATCACTTATATGTAGAAGCTAAAAGAGTAGATATTGTAGAAGTAGAGAGTAAAGTGTTTAGTGGAGGCTAGGAAGGAGGAGGGGATACTCAGAGATTTGTTAACAAACATAAAATTATAACTAGAAAGGAGAAATAAATTTTAATGTTCTATAGCACCATAGGGAACTATAACTAACAACAATTTATTGCACATTTTCAAATAGGTAGAAGAGTGGATTTTGAATATTCCCAACACAAAGAAATTATAAGCATTTGTCGTGATGGCTAATCACTCTGATTTGATTACTTCACATTGTATACTAGTGTCAGAATATCACACTGTACCCCATAAATATTTACAATTATTATGTGTCAATTAAAAATAATAATAAGAGAAAAAAATTTAAACTCAGTTGGACTGAGTTTCGTGAGCCCATCAAAAAGGACAGACTCCCAAACTGTGAGATATGGGCGATTCTCCTACTGGGTCCTTGTGGGAGCATTTCTGGACTGAACTCTAAGCAAAGGGGGCCTGGAGCTGAGCCACAAGGAAACATTCATGTTCATTTTCCAGACTGATATTAGCAGGCAGACAAGCTTCTCACCCAAGTACTAGTGTGTGCGATTCTTTCTGCACTACTTGGCAGATGGTTTTGGTTGTAGGCTCAAGGCCAATCAGGGATGTAGCCAAGCCCCTTGGGAAACCGGATTATTTCTGGTCTTTAACTCAGAAGCACAATCTGGGGATTCGCTATGTGGATGTAACTGTGCACGCTCAAAATAACCCTCCTAAGTCTTGGGGTCCAGTGGGGTTTCACAACATCCTACTTGAATCCCGAGGCTCCTACTGAGAAACTTTTGTCTGGGAATCGGTGTAGAATTGTTGTTGTTGTGCAGGGATATGAGTGGGTTACTTCTTATTCCACCATATTGCTATTGTCGCTTCCCAGTGTTTAAGATTTTTTCAAGATGAACTTGTCTCTCTTGCACTTGACTCTACAGAATGAAAGATCTTGGTGTGAGTAGAGAATGGGAAAAAGTTGGAGTTATAGTTACTGGAAAGTGATATCCAAATTGTATAGAGGTGAAAAGAGGGAGCAACTCAGCATCTGGAGAGAGAATACCTTAAATCCCTGAAGATACAGGGAGAAAGAGGGATGTTACTACACTTATGTCTTTCAAAATTACCCTTGGATTCTTCATCACCAAAAAAAACCCCACCGTGGTGTAGCTTTCAAACTTACAAGTGCCTCAAATATAACTAACTTCCCTATCTGCTATTCCTCTCCTGATATGCTCTTACAAAAATTTGATCATCATTCTCCTTAAGTTTATCAATAATTATTTCAGAAGCAGGAGGGGAGCATTCCAACTTCTACATCTCCCATATAAAATACCTCCAGAGGTCTTTCTGATCCCCTTTCTTAATTAATTCATGGGGCAAAAAGTGCCACTAACTGATGGTTTGGAAAAACAAGATAGATTACATTAACTGCCTTCAAGCAGTTCCTCCAAAAAATGACTAGAAGCAATTATTTTTGTTACAGCTTCATACAGCTAGAATTCACATACTTAAAATTCACCTGTTTAAAGTGTACAGCTCAATTTTTTTGTGTGTGTGTGTGATGGAGTCTCACACTGTTGCCCAGGCTAGAGTGCAGTGGCATGATCTCAGCTCACTAGCTCAATGTTTTTAAACATGTTTTAATCTAATTTCAAGATTAATCTGTATTATCATATGTATCCATATTTCAATCCTTGATGTTCCTTTAAAAGAATGTGTAAGACTGTATATTTTCCTTACCCATTCATCGATTGATGAATATTTGTTGTTTCTACACTTTCATCATTAAGAAAAATGCTGCTAAGAACATTCATATACAGTACAAGTTTCTATATGGATATATGCTTTCATTTCTCTTGAATATATACTCAGGAGTAAAATTGTTGGACATATGACAACTCTGTGATGAACAATATGAATACTGCCAAAATATTTTCAAGAGTGGCTACATCATCTTATATTATTGCCAGTAGTACTTGAAGGTTCCAATTTCTCCCCATCCTCACAAACACTTGTTATTGTCAGTCTTTTTAACTCTAGCCATTTTAGGATGTGTGAAGTGTTATCTCATTGTGACTTTGATTGACTTTTATTTACATTTCCCTTATAACTAACAATGTTGAGCACCATTTCATGTGCTTATTGGCTGTTAGTATATCTTATTTTGGGAAATGTCTATTCAGATCTTCTGTCTAATTTTTAATTGGGTTAATTTGTTTTTTTTTTATTGTGTTGTAAGAGGTTTTTTAAAAAACATATTCTGGATGCAAGCCTTTGATAGATTCACGATTTTCAAACATTTCCCCCATATCTTTTTAATTTATTTTTGATATCTTTTTTCATAACAAAATTTGTTAGTTATTATTTAGTGAAATTATATTGTTGCTTGTGTTGTGAGTGTCATATCTAAGGAACCATTAACTAGCAAAGGACAACAAGGATTTACTCATTTGCTTTTTTTTAAGGTGTTATTATTTTAGCTTTCACATTGAGGTCTGTAATATACTTTGAGTTAATTTTTGTGTATAGTAGTAAGTAGGAGTCATCACATGTGGATACTCACTCACCGCAACACTATTTGTTGAAATGACTACTGTTTTTTCATTAAATTCTTTCATCAGTCTTCTTGAAAGTCAATGGACTACAAATGTGACAGTCTACTTCTGGGCTTTCAGTTATATTCCATTGATATATTTGCCTATACTTATGCCAGTGACACTCTGTCTTGAAAGCAATAGGTTTGTAGTAAGTTTTGAAATAAAGAAATGTGGGTTCTCCAACTTTGCTCTTTTCATTCAAGATTGCTATGAATATTCTGGATCATTAGTAACTGGAGGCTGGGCATGTTGGCTCATGCCTATAATCCCAGCACTTTGGGAGGCTGAGGAACAGAGTTCCTCAGGGTGGATCATCTGAGGCTAGGAATTCAAGATCAGCCTGGCCAACATGGCGAAATCCCACCTATATTAAAAATACAAAAATTATCTGGGCATAGTGGTGCACACCTGTAATCCCAGCTGCTTGGGAGGCTGAGGGATGAGAATTACTTGAATCTGGGAGGTAAAGGTTGCAGTGAGCCAAGATCATGCCGCTGCACTCCAGCCTGGGAGGACAGAGTGAGACCTTGTCTTAACAAACAAACAAACAAAACACTTGCAACTGGACATAAAATTTAGACTCATCTGTTCATTTCAGCAAAAATGACATTTTGACAGAGATTGTCTTAAATCTGTAGATCAATTTTCGGTCCATTACAGAGTCTTCTTTCCAACCCATTAATATGTGATGTTTTCCAATTCATTTAGATCTTTTTAATTTATTTCTAAAGTATTTTGTAGTTTTCAGTGTACAAGCCTTGCATTTCTTTTATAATTATTGTAATATGCAATTTTTAATAAAATTATTTTCTTAATTTCATTTTCTTTTTTTAAAGTGAAAACAAGCTTATTAAGAAAGTAAGAAAATAAAAGAATGCCCACTCCATAGGCAGAGCAGTGGAATGGCCTGCTGGACTAAGGCTACTTACCGTTACTTCTTGATTATATGCTAAACAAGGGATGAACAATTCCCAGAACTAAGGATTTCTCCTTTTTTTAGACCACACAGGGAAACTTTCTGAAATTGCCAAGACATTTGTAAACTGTTATGGCACTGGTGGGAGTGTCTTTTAGCATGCTAATACATTATAATTAGTGATAATCAGCTGTGAGGACAACCACAGGTCACTTTTCTTGCTGTCTTGGTTTTGGTAGGTTTTGGCTGGCTTCTTTATCACATGCTGTTTTATCAGCAAGGTCTTTGTGGCCTGTGTTTTGTCCAGACATCCTATCTCATCCTACGAATTAGAATGCCTTAACCTCATGTGAATGCTGCCCAGTAGGTCTCAGCCTTATTTTATTCAGCCTCTATTCAAGATGGAGTCACTCTGGTTCAAACATCACTGACATATTTTCCACCTTCCTTTTATAAGAGAACCCTAATCCTAAGGGTTGTAGAGAAATGAAGATCAATCTTCTGTAACTTCTCCAGGCTGATTGGGGTGATGCTATTCCTGCTTAACTATTAGGGTATTTTATATTTAGTATAGCAAGAAGCATTGGTTTGTTGAGGGCCATTAATAACTCTGAGTTTTGACAAAAGGTGATATCTGGAAGATTAATAAGTGTTCAAATACATTAGGTAAGCTTATCATGCCTTCCTACACATAGAGTGCAACAGCAATATATTTCACAAGAGTAAAGCAAAATGAGTTAAACTATCCAAAGTAAACAAATCTAAAAGGCTTTCCATGAACTGGGCATCTGCTCCAAGTTGAAATGAGGTTGCTAGCTGATTTCAATTCATTCCCAGAATTAGAATATTGATTCAGATTTTTACATTACCCATTCCTCTTGGTTTTTTTCTGAGCAGCAGTCAGAGATTACTGGTTGGTTCACAGGAGTAATTAGGGTTACTCTAAATTGCACTAAATGGAAAGGTCAAAACAACTAATGAGACTAGAAGCTAATAACAGGTGTACCATAATTACTGAAACAATATTTTCTCTCTCCAGTCTCCCATTTTTTACTAAAGACAAATCATGATAAGTCTGATTTGCCTAATTACACTTGGCCTGATTATTTGTACAAAGTGCAGCAAAAGTCATCTCTGAGATTCCTTATGGAACAGAGTTCCATAAAAGCCAATTAAAAACTCTGTGTGTAAAAGCCTGTTTTTACTTTTAATTATTTTCCACATTGGCTTTGGTGGAACTCTGTTCCATAAAGAATTTCAGATAAGACATTTTTTAAAAAAAAGCTGAGCCCAGCCGTGCCTTTGTACTGTCAAATACCTGTATTTGTTGGGTAAATTCCTCTCCTCTTGAGGTCCCAAGATAACTTGAGGATCCTGGGCCTGTCAGGAAATAACATTTTTTTACTTACCACAGGTCAAGAACCATGTACAGGGACTGTGTAGACAAGGCATTGAGCCAGTTTTCCCAAGGGGCTTTTATTAGCACTCTATAAATCAAGTTTGATTCCTTAAAGGAAAGCTTGCTATTCCAGCCAAACCCTTGGTAAAGTAACCAGGTTCTCCAATTGTGTCTTGTGACAAAATAAACAGATTCTTATTGCACTTATGCAAATTTCTATTGCCATAAGTTTAGAATACTCACAAATAGTCTCCAAATTCTGGAGAAATTAGTTAGAGAGAAACAAATATACTCCAAATTTTGTTCACATAAGTATACTTTACTCAATTGTTAAAATCTGTCAATAGCTCAAAAGTTTCCTTGACTATGAAAAAGAAAACAAAGAATCAGAAACATTTTAAGCAAAAAGTCAAAAAGATTACTTCAGTCTTCTACTAGTCCAGTCCATGCAGTTAACACTTGTTCTTCTTGATATTCATGAACGTTCCAGCTCTTTACAAGAGCCCGGAAAGTTGTTTCATTCTACCGGTTTTCACACAGAGAAAGGAACGGGAAGGGAGAAATCATTGCCTGTGGTGGGGCAGGGACTGGGAGGAGCACAGAGAGGCCAGAGAAAGGCCCACATATCCAAGGAATTCTGAATCAAAAGTTCATGTGGACACTTGTCAGTAGTAAAGGGATCTTTTCCAACAGTCTCATCAGTTCTCAAGCTTCCCCTGTTGGGGAGAACAAAGTTCCCTATTTCCCGTGATCCTGTACATGCCTAATCCTGTCACCCATGACCATCAGCAAAGAGTGCAGATTAATCCAAAGAGAATAGCAGTTAACATCTGTAGTGTGTAATCTATTTTTACCTAAGAGAGACTTTACAGAGCGGCCTGTAACCCCTTAAGTCTTAGAAAGGACTTTAACTTTCCTAAGTTGGGCCTCAAAGCCAAGTTTAGTTGTGTCCTTGCCTTTTATTAAGAGGAACCTTTAACCCACTCTGTGTTAGGAGAGGCTCCAACTCCCCTAAATTGGGCTGCTAACTCAATTCCATCCTTTACCCAAATACTCCACCACTTTACACATAGTCAGCCAATTGGTATTTCTGTCTATTTCCTTTGGATCAGGGGTCTCCTCAGTATCATCCCTTCATCATTCACCAGGAAGGTGTTACCAGAAAGGGACTATTATCCAGATCCCAAGACATCATTCTTGGATCTCATGCAAGAAAATATTTGAGGCAAATTCTGAAAGTGAAAACAAGTTTGTTAAGAAAATAAAGGAATAAAAGAATGGCTACTCCATAAGCAGAGCAGCCAATTTTGTCTGCAGATTGTTCATTGCTAATGTATAGATATAACTGATTTTTCTATTGTTCTTATATCACCATGCTGTAATTTTATTCATTCTAGTTTTTTTAGTGGATCCTTTGAATTTTTTTTAAACAAGGTTATGTAATCTGCCAATAGAGATCATTTTACCTCTTCCTTGTGTCCAGATCCCTTCAGTTGATTTCCTTGTCTAATTGTTCTTGATAGAACATCTAGGATAATGTTAAACAGAAATGGTGAGAGCAGACATACCTGTCCTGTTCATTTTGTTTGAATTTGGTTTGTTTTATTTGATCTCAGGAGGAAAGCATTCAGTCTTTCACAATTAAGAGTGATGTTTACTGTTTATATGTATAAACGTCCTTTATTAGGTTGAAGAAGTTTCCTTCTATTTCTAGTTTTTGAGTATTTTTTTTTAACTGTTAAGGTCAGGGTACAAGTGCAGGTTTGTTACATAGACAAACTTGTGCCATGAAGGTTTGTTGTGCATTTTATTCATCACCCAGGTATTAACACTAGTACCCATTAGTTATTTTTCCCATTCCTCTTCCTTCTCCCACCCTCCAACCTCCAAAAGACCCCAGTGTGTGTTGTTCCATTCAATGTGTCCATGTGTTTTTATTACTTAGCTCCCACTTATAGGTGAGAGCATGCAGTATTTGTTTCTTGTTCCCATGTTACTTAGCTAAGGATAAAGACCTCCAACTACCTCCACGTCCTTGCAAGGGTGCAAGGGACATCATCTCCTTCTTTTTTATGGGTGTATAGTATTACATGGTGTATATATACCACATTTTCTTTATCCAGTCTATCATTAATGGGTATTTAGGTTGATTCCATGTCTTTGCTCTTGTGAATAGTGCTGCAATAAACATAGATGTGCATGTCTCTATATAATAGAAGGATTTATATTCCTTCGGGTATATACCCAGTAATGTGATTGCTGGATTAAATGGTATTTCTGTCTTTTGGTCTTTGAGGAATTGCCACACTGTCTTCCACCATGGCTGAACTAATTTACACTCCCACCAACAGTGTATAAGTGTTCCCTTTTCTCCACAAATTCACTAGTATCTGTTATTTTTGACTTTCTAATAATGGCCATTAATGGTTTATTGTGGTTTTGGTTTGCATTTCTCTAATGCTCAGTGATGTTAAGTTTTTTTTTTCGTATGATTGTTGACCACATGTATGCTCCTTTTGAAAAGTGTCTTTTCATATCCTTTACTCGCTTTTAATGGGGTTATTTTTTCTTTTAAATTTGTTTAAGTTTCTTATAGGTGCTGGATATTAGCCCTTTTCTGAATGCATAATTTGCAAATATTTTCTCTCATTTAGTAGGTTATCTGTTTACTCTGTTGATAGTTTATTTTGCTGTACAGAAGCTCTTTAGTTTAACTAGATTCTATTTGTCAGTATTCACTTTTGTTGCAATTGCTGTTTGTGTCTTCATCATGAAATCTTTGCCTGTTCCTATAAAAGACAAGGTATTGGGTTTTGTGAAATGCTTTTTCTGCATTGATTCACATAATCATGTGGTATTCATACTTTATTTTATCAAGTTTATCCATTGGTCTTCATATGTTAAACTGATCATGATAAATCCCACTTGGTCATGGTGTGTAATATTCCTTATATGTTGCTGGATTATGTTGCTAGTTTTTGGTCAGGTTTATTTGTGTCTGCAGCTACAAAGAACACTGTTCTGTAATTTTCTCTTCATGTGACATATTTAATTATTTTGGGGATCAATGTAGTACTGGCATGATAGAATGAGATAAGAAAACACTATCTATTTTTTAAAGATATTCTAAAGTATTTTAAACATTTTTCTGTAAGAGCACATGAGAAGAGTATGCATTCTGCTTTTTGAGGGTCCTGTGCCCTACAGATGTATGTTAGGTCTAATTTGTCTAGATTACACTGTTATCCTATCTTTGGTAATCTTCTGATTAGTTATTATATTAACTATCATGTGTCACTTTGATGATTCCAACTATTATTGTGCAACTTTTAAAGTGTCTCCCTTGATTCTGTTAGTTTTGAGTTATGTATTATGAGGCTATTTTATTATGTGTACATAGATTTATAATTATTATGTCTTCCTGAATAATTTATATTTACATCATCATAAAATATGCTTCATAGGCACTAGTAACATTTTTTCTTTTAATGTCTATTTTATCTGGTGATACTATAGCTGCTCAACTTTCTTATAGTTGCTGCTTGCAGTGTATAACTTTTCCATTTTTTTACTTTAAATTATTTGTGTCTTTTACTGTAAAGGGTGTCTCTTCTTAAAAGAATATAGTTAGCTAACATATTTTAATTTTTATTGTAATAAAATCATATAACATAAAATTTACCATAGATCACGTTATGTCAATTTTGTCAATATATTATTTTTGATAGAAGTATTAAATTCATTTACATTTAGTTATTTCTGAAGAGATTCAATCTGACATTTTATTTTTTGTTTTCTGCATGCCTAACGTATTTTATTCTTTATTACTTTTAGTTTTTTATCGACTTAATATTTGTACATATTTATGTGGTACATGTGTTTTTATATATATATAGAATGTGTAATGGTCAAATCAAGGTACTTAGGGTATTCATCAACTCAAGTATTTATTATTTCTATGTGTTGAAAACAGTTTAAGTCCTCTTTTCTAGATATTTGAAATATGTGTACATCACTGTAAAAATTAGAACATGTTCCTTCTATCTAACTGTATATTTGTACCCATTAACCAACCTCTCTTTATCCCCTTTCACACACCATTCCTTCCCAACTTCTAGTAACTATCATTCTATTGGCTACTTCTATCAGATCAACTTTTTAAAAGGCCCTACATGTGAGTGAGACATGCGACATTTGTATTTCTGTGCATGGCTTATTTCACTTAACATAATGACCTTCAGTTCCATCCACTTTGCTGCAAATGACAGAATTTCAGTTTTTTAATGATTCGTAGTTCATTGTGTATATATACCATATTTCTTTATCCGTTTATCTGTTGATGGGCACTTAAATTGATTCCATTGCTTTACTACTGGGAATAGTGCTGCAATAAACATGAGGATGCAGGTACCCCTTTTATAAACTGATTTTCTTTCCTTTGAATATAGTTTTAGTTTTGTGAGAGATCTCCATACTGTTTTCCATAATGGTTTTAGTAATTTACATTACCACCCATAGTGTATAATACTTCAATTTTCCTTTCATCCTTGCCATCATCTGCTGTTTTTTGACATTTTAATAATGGCCTTTCTAACAGGCAAAATGATATTTTATGGTGGTTGAAATGTTTCATAATATTGGAAATCTCTTCATATATTTATTGACTGAATGTCTTCCTTTCATAAATATCTATCCATATGTTTACCCAATTATTTGTTTATTTATTTAACTTTTATTTTAGGTTTAGGGGTACATGTGCAGGATTGTTATACAGGTAAACTGCATGTCATGAGGTTTTGGTGTACAGATTATTTAGTCACTCACATAATAAGTATAGTACCCAATAGGTATATTTTTTATTTCCTTCCTACTTCCACCCTCCACCCTCAAGTAGGTCCTGGTGTCTGTTTTTCCCCTCTTGCTGTCCATGTGTTCTCATTTTTTAGCTCCCTCTGATAAGTGAGAATGTATAATATTTGGTTTTCTGTTTCTGCACTAGTTTGCTTAGGATAATGGTCTCCAGCTTTAAAGGACATATTGCTTTAAAGGACATAAACTCATTCTGTCTTATGGCTGCATAGTAATCCATGGTGTTTGTGTGCCACATTTTCTTAATCTATCTAGTCTACTGTTGATGGGCTTTTAAGATGATTCCATGTCGTTGCTACTGTGAATAGTGCTGCAATGAACATATGTGTGGCATGTGTTGTTGTGGTTAAATGATTTATATTCCTTTGGGTATATACCCAGTGATGAAATTTCTGGGTCCAATGGTAATTCTGTTTCAAGTACTTTGAGGAATTGCCACAATATTTTCCACAATGTTTGAACGGATTTACACTGCCACCAGCAGTGCATACGCATTCCCTTTTGTCTGAAACCTCACCAGAATCTGTTATTTTTTGACTTTTTGATCATAGCCATTCTGACTGATGTGAGATGGTATCTCACTGTGGTTTTGATTTGCACTTCTCAAATGGTTAGTAATGTTAGGCATCTTATTTTATATGACCGCTGACCACATGTATGTCTTCTTTGGAAAAGTGTCTGTTTCCATCCTTTGCCCACTTTTTAATGGGGTTTTTTTTGACTTGTAAATAGTTAACTTATAAATTCTGGATATCAAACATTTGTGGGATGCATAGTTTGCTAATATTTTCTCCCATTCTGTAGGCTGTCTGTTTACTCTGTTGATAGTTTCTTTTGCTGTGCAGAAGCTCTTTAGTTTGATTAGTTTCCATTTGTCAATATTTCCTTTTGTTGTAATTGCTTTTGGCATCTTTGTCATAAAATCTTTGCCAGATTCTATGTTCTGAATTGTATTTCCTAGGTTTATCCCCAGAGCTTTTATAGTTTGGGGTTTAAAACTTAAGTCGTTAATCCATATTGAGTAAATTTTTGTATATAGTGTAAGGAAGAGGTTCCGTTTCAGTCTCCTCAGATAGCTAGCCTGTTATTTCAGCACCAATATTTTAACAGCGAGTAATTTCCCCGTTGCTTGTTTCTGTCAGCTTTGTCAAAGATCAGATGGTTTCTCTATGCCTCTGTTTCTTTACGAGTGTCATGCTGTATTGTTTACTCTAGCCTTGTAGTATGGTTTGAAGTTAGGCAATGCAATGCCTAAAGCTTTGTTCCTTTAGATTAGGCTTGTTTTGTCTATTTGGTCTTTTTTTTTGTTACCTGTGAATTTTAAAATAATTTTTTCTAGTTTTGTGAAGAATGTCTTCGGTAGTTTAATAAAAATAGCTTTTTTATTTTCTTTTTTTGACAGAGTCTTGCTCTTTCACCCAGGCTGCAGTGCAATGGCCCCATCTTGGCTCACTGCAACCTCCACCTCCTGAGTTCAAGTGATTCTCCCACCTCAGCCTCATGAGTGGCTGGGATTACAGGCTCCCACCATCATGGCTGGCTAAATTTTGTATCTTTGTAGAGATGGGGTTTCACAATTTTGGCCAGGCTGGTCTTGAACTCCTGACCTCAGGTTATCTGCTTACCTCGGCCTCCCAAAGTGCTGGGATTACTAGTGTGAGCCACCGTATCTGGCTGAGGAATAGCTTTGAATCTGTAAATTGCTTTGAGCTGTAGGGCCATTTGAATGATATCCGTTCTTTCTATTCATGAATATGGAATATTTTTCTACTTGTTTCTGTCATCTCTGAATTCTTTGAGCAGTGTTTTGTAATTCTCACTGTAGAAATCTTTCACCTCTCTTGTTAGCATTATTGCTAGGTATTTTATTTTTGTGTGTGGGTATTATGAATGGAATTGTATTTCTGATTTGGCTCTCAGCTTGGATACTGTTGTTGTAAAAAAATGTTACTGATTTTTGTACCCTAATTTTGTCACCTGAGATGTTGCTGAAGTTGTTTATTAGGTCGAGTAGCTTCTGGACAGAGATTATGAGGTTTTTCTAGGTATAGAATCATGTCATGTGAAAAATGTATAGTTTGACCTTTTCTCTTACTATTTGCATGCTTTTATTTTTTGTCTTGCCTAATTCTTCTGGCCATGACTTCCAGTACTATGTTGAATATTGAGAAAGGGCATCCTTTTCTTGCTCTGTTTTTCAAGAGAATGCTTCCAGCTTTCACCCATTCAGTATGATGTTGGCTGTTGATTTGCCACAGCGGGCACTTATTATTATTTTGGGATATGTTCCTTTGATGCTTAGATTTTGATTTTTTTTGTCTTGAAGGGATGTTGGCTTCTACTGAAATATTCTTTACATCTATTGAGATAATCATATAGTTGTTGTTTTTAATTCTGTTTATGTGATGAATCACATTTATTGATTGGAATATGTTGAATAACCTTGTATCCCAGAAATGAAGCCTACTTGATATGCTGCTGGGTCCAGTTCGCTAGTAGTTTGTTGAGTATGTTTTCTCATCAAGGATATTGGCCTGAAATTTTCTTTTTTTGCTGTGTCTTTGCCAGGTTCTGGTATCAGGATGATGCTGCCCTTACAGAACTAGTTAAGGAGGAGTCCCTTCTTCTCAATTTATTTGGAATAAATAAATAAATAGCTTCAATAGTACTGTTACTAGCTCTTTTTTACACATCTGGTAGAATTTAGTCTTTTCTCAATTTTTAAGTGAATTTATTTTTGCTGTTGTGTTGCTTCAGTTTCTTATAAATTCTGGATATTAACCTCTTGTTAGATAAAATTTGTAAATATTTTCTCTCATTCAGCAGGATGTCTCATTTTGCAGATTGTTTCCTTTGCGGTGCAGAAGCGTTTAGTTTGATTTAGTTTTATTTTTCTATTTTGTTTTTGCTGCCTGTGGTTTTGAATTCTTAGCCATAACATCTTTGCCTATTGGTGTCCTGGGGTGTTTCTTGTATTTTTTTTTTAGTGCTTTTATAGATTTTTGCATTATGTTTGAGTCTTTAGTGCATTTTAGTTGAATTTTTTTGGTATGGAGAGAAATGGGGGAACTAGTTTTATTTTTCTGCATATGAATATCCAAATTTTCTATCATAAATTATGAAAAAAGATTTCATTTTTCAAATACATGTTCTTGGTGCCTTTGTTGAAAATCATTTGGCTGTAAATACTTGATTGAATTTCTGGGTTCTCTTTTCTGCTCCATTAGTCTTTCTGTCTAGTTTTCTACCAATACCATGCTGTTTTGGTTATATAACCTTGTCGTTCTAAGTTCGATAGTATCATGCCTTTAAATTTCTTCTTTTTGCTCAGATTTATTTTTGGGTATTTGGATGTTTTGCTTTCTGTTTTTTTCTTTGCTTCCATACTAATACTAGGGTTGTTTTTGTCTAATTCTATAAAAAATGGCATTAGTATTTTGATAGGGATTTTATTGAGTCCATAGATTCCTTTGGATAGTATAATCATTTTAACAATGTTAATTCCTGAGCATTATCATTTTAAAGATATTAATTCCAATATTAGCTCATGAGCATGAAATTTCTTTCCATTTGTCTTCCTTGTTGAGGTCTTTTGCCCTGTTGGTTAAATTTATGCCTAGGTCTTTTATGTTATTGTAGTTATTGTAAATGGGATTGCCTTGTTGATTTTTTTTAGCTAGTTATTATTACTGTATTTAAAACAGTGATATTTGTATGTTCATTTTGTGTCTTGCAACTTTACTAAATTTGTTTACCAGCTCTAAGAGGTTTTTACAGTTTAGTTTTTAGGTTTTCCAAATATAAGATCATTTAAAGTACAAAGAATGACAATTTTATTTCTTATTTTCCAATTTGGACGCTTTTTATTTCTTTCTCTTGCCTGGTTGCTCTGGCTAGCACTTCCAGTAGAATGTTGAATAGGAATGGTGAAAGTGGGCATCCTTGTCTTGTTCCAGTTTTTACAGGAAAGGCTTTCAGCTTTTGCCCATACAGTATTATGTTAACCATGGATTGGTAATACAGGGCCTTTTTTATTTCGAGTTATGTTATTTCTGTGACTAGTGTTTTGAGAGTTTTTGTCATTAAGGAATGCTGAATTTTATAAAATACTTTTTCTTCATCTATTGAGATGAACATATAGCTTTTTTCATTTTTTGATGTAATGTAACATATTTATTGATATCCTTTTTTCTTTGTGTTGGAGTTCAGAGGTTTATCACTCAAATCAGTCTTCTCAAGCATTCGGGAATCAGCATTTTTAAGGATAATTTGGTGTTGGGGCAGTGAGTTGGAAGTACTAATTGGTTGTGTCAGAGATAAAATCACAGGGAGTCAAAGTTGTCTTCTTGAGCTGATTCAGTTTCTGGGTGGGGTCCCCAAGATCGGATGAGCCAGTTTATCAATCTGGGTGGTGGCAGCTGATCCATCAAGTACAGGGTCTGCAAAATATCTCAAGCACTGATCTACAGTTTTACAATGGTGATGTTATCCCCAGGAGTAATTTGGGGAAGGTCAGAATCTTGTAGCCTCCAGCTGTATAACTCCTAAACCATAATTTCAATCTTGTGGCTAATTTGTTAGTCCTAAAAAGGCAGTCTAGCTCCCAGGCAAGAAGGAGATTTCTTTTGGGAAAGAGCTGTTATTGTCTATGTTTAAGACTATAAACTATAATAAATTCTTCCCAGGAATAAACAAGGACAGTTTGGAGGTTAGAAGCAAGGTGGAGTTGTTTAGGCCAGATCTCTTTCACTGTCTCAGTTATAATTATGCAATGATGGTTTCAATCCCTCCCTTTGGGTTTCATAACACCTTAATCAAGGTTTTGGCTAATGAAGACAGGAAAAGGGTGACAACCACTCTAACTTCTTTCTGTAGACCAGGGGTATAGTGCGGGTAGGTGTTAACCCCCAAGTGAGAGGAGTGGAGCCACTTTGCAACTGTTTTGAGCATATGAACATACTCTGGCAGGCTGGGCTGGTGTTCCAAAACTTGTATGACAAAGGCATTAGTATTCTCATTAGTAGTTTTGGCACAGCATTTAAGAGAACAGCATGCTACTAGGTAAATAATGAGTTCCAGGATAAAGAATGCAATTCCTAGTTTTAAAAGTAAAGATTGAAAAGCATTAGTTTGGGGATTTGTAGCCCACAAAGAATTTAAGATTTATTTCAAATTTCATGAAAAAACACTTAAGAATAACTAACAATTCCTAGTTTTCAAAGTAAAGATTGAAAAGCATGAGTTTGGGGACTTGTAGGCCACAAAGAATTTAGGATGTAATTCAAATTTCATGAAAAAACGCTTAAGAGTAACTAGCAATAGGTGTACTATAGTTGTTTTTGAAACATATTTTTTCCCTTTCCAGTCCCCATTTTTATTAAAGATAAATTATAGTAGGTCAAATTTACTTGCAAAATACATTTTAGTCTTTTTAAAAATCGGCTGTGCTGGAACATTTTTTCTACAAGGAATCTCAGATTGTACTTTTTAAAGCCTTGAAGTCAGGCCACGGGTTTGTACCCTCAAATACCCATGAGTTTCTCACCTTGATATCGTAACATAACTTGGAGCTCCTGGGCCTATCAGAAAGTGACATTCTTTACTTACCACAGGTCAGGAAACAATACTTACAAATAGTTTCTAAATTCTGGAAAAATCAGGTAGAGAGAAATCAATATGCTTCAAATTTTATTCACAGGAGTATACATTACTCAATTGCTAAATCTTTTTTTGTTTGTTTGTTTTTGTTTTTCCAGAGGACCTTTTTTTTTTAATTTTTAATTTTTAATTTTTAATTTTTATTTTTTTTATTTTTTATTATACTTTAGGTTTTAGGGTACATGTGCACAATGTGCAGGTTTGTTACATATGTATCCATGTGCCATGTTGATTTCCTGCACCCATTAACTCGTCATTTAGCATTAGGTATATCTCCTAATGCTGTCCCTCCCCCCCACCCCACCCCACAACAGTCCCTGGAATGTGATGTTCCCCTTCCTGTGTCCATGAGTTCTCATTGTTCAATTCCCACCTATGAGTGAGAACACGCGGTGTTTGGTTTTTTGTCCTTGCGATAGTTTACTGAGAATGATGTTTCCCAGTTTCATCCATGTCCCTACAAAGGACACGAACTCATCATTTTTCATGGCTGCATAGTATTCCATGGTGTATATGTGCCACATTTTCTTAATCCAGCCTATCGTTGTTGGACATTTGGGTTGGTTCCAACTCTTTGCTATTGTGAATAGTGCCGCAATAAACATACGTGTGCATGTGTCTTTATAGCAGCATGATTTATAGTCCTTTGGGTATATACCCAGTAATGGGATGGCTGGGTCAAATGGTATTTCTAGTTCGAGATCCCTGAGGAATCGCCACACTGACTTCCACAATGGTTGAACTAGTTTACAGTCCCACCAACAGTGTAAAAGTGTTCCTATTTCTCCACATCCTCTCCAGCACCTGTTGTTTCCTGTTTTTTTAATGATGGCCATTCTAACTGGTGTGAGATGGTATCTCACTGTGGTTTTGATTTGCATTTCTCTGATGGCCAGTGATGATGAGCATTTCTTCATGTGTTTTTTGGCTGCATAAATGTCTTCTTTTGAGAAGTGTCTGTTCATGTCCTTTGCCCACCTTTTGATGGGGTTGTTTGTTTTTTTCTTGTAAATTTGTTTGAGTTCATTGTAGATTCTGGATATTAGCCCTTTGTCAGATGACTAGGTTGCAAAAATTTTCTCCCATTCTGTAGGTTGCCTGTTCACTCTGATGGTAGTTTCTTTTGCTGTGCAGAAGCTCTTTAGCTTAATTAGATCCCATTTGTCAATTTTGGCTTTTGTTGTCATTGCTTTTGGTGTTTTAGACATGAAGTCCTTGCCCACGCCTATGTCCTGAATGGTATTGCCTAGGTTTTCTTGTAGGATTTTAATGGTTTTAGGTCTAACATTTAAGTCTTTAATCCATCTTGAATTAATTTTTGTATAAAGTGTAAGGAAGGGATCCAGTTTCAGCTTTCTACATATGGCTAGCCAGTTTTCCCAGCACCATTTATTAAATAGGGAATCCTTTCCCCATTGCTTGTTTTTGTCAGGTTTGTCAAAGATCAGATAGTTGTAGATATGCGGCATCATTTCTGAGGGCTCTGTTCTGTTCCATTGATCTATATCTCTGTTGTGGTACCAATACCATGCTGTTTTGGTTACTGTAGCCTTGTAGTATAGTTTGAAGTCAGGTAGAGTGATGCCTCCAGCTTTGTTCTTTTGGCTTAGGATTGACTTGGCGATGCGGGCTCTTTTTTGGTTCCATATGAACTTTAAAGTAGTTTTTTCCAATTCTGTGAAGAAAGTCATTGGTAGCTTGGTGGGGATGGCATTGAATCTATAAATTACTTTGGGCAGTATGGCCATTTTCACGATATTGATTCTTCCAACCCATGAGCATGGAATGTTCTTCCATTTGTTTGTATCCTCTTTTATTTCATTGAGCAGTGGTTTGTAGTTCTCCTTGAAGAGGTCCTTCACATCCCTTGTAAGCTGGATTCCTAGGTATTTGATTCTCCTTGAAGCAATTGTGAATGGGAGTTCACTCATGATTTGGCTCTCTGTTTGTCTGTGATTGGTGTACAAGAATGCTTGTGATTTTTGTGCATTGATTTTGTATCCTGAGACTTTGCTGAAGTTGCTAATCAGCTTAAGGAGATTTTGGGATGAAACAATGGGATTTTCTAGATATACAATCATGTCATCTGCAAACAGGGACAGTTTGACTTCCTCTTTTCCTAATTGAATACCCTTTATTTCCTTCTCCTGCCTGATTGCTCTGGCCAGAACTTCCAGCACTATGTTGAATAAGAGCGGTGAGAGAGGGCATCCCTGTCTTGTGCCAGTTTTCAGAGGGAATGCTTCCAGTTTTTGCCCATTCAGTATGATATTGGCTGTGGGTTTGTCGTATATAGCTCTTATTATTTTGAGATACGTCCCATCAATACCTAATTTATTGAGAGTTTTTAGCATGAAGCGTTGTTGAATTTTGTCAAAGGCCTTTTCTGCATCTATTGAGATAATCATGTGGTTTTTGTCTTTGGTTCTGTTTATGTGCTGGATTACATTTATTGATTTGCGTATGTTGAACCAGCCTTGCATGCCAGGGATGAAGCCCACTTGATCATGGTGTATAAGCTTTTTGATGTGCTGCTGGATTCGGTTTGCCAGTATTTTATTGAGGATTTTTGCATCAATGTTCATCAAGGATATTGGTCTAAAATTCTCTTTTTTGGTTGTGTCTCTGCCTGGCTTTGGTATCAGGACGATGCTGGCTTCATAAAATGTGTTAGGGAGGATTCCCTCTTTTTCTATCAATTGGAATAGTTTCAGAAGGAATGGTACCAGTTCCTCCTTGTACCTCTGGTAGAATTCAGCTGTGAATCCATCAGGTCCTGGACTCTTTTTGGTTGGTAAACTATTGATTATTGCCACAATTTCAGAACCTGTTATTGGTCTATTCAGAGATTCGACTTCTTCCTGATTTAGTCTTGGGAGGGTGTATTTGTCGAGGAATTTATCCATTTCTTCTAGATTTTCTAGTTTATTTGCATAGAGGTGTTTGTAGTATTCTCTGATGGTAGATTGTATTTCTGTGGGATCGGTGGTGATATCCCCTTTTTCATTTTTTATTGCATCTATTTGATTCTTCTCTCTTTTCTTCTTTATTAGTCTTGCTAGCGGTCTATCAATTTTGTTGATCTTCTCAAAAAACCAGCTCCTGGATTCATTAATTTTTTGAAGGGTTTTTTGTGTCTCTATTTCCTTCAGTTCTGCTCTGATTTTAGTCATTTCTAGCCTTCTGCTAGCTTTTGAATGTGTTTGCTCTTGCTTTTCCAGTTCTTTTAATTGTGATGTTAGGGTGTCAATTTTGGATCTTTCCTGCTTTCTCTTGTGGGCATTTAGTGCTATAAATTTCCCTCTACACACTGCTTTGAACGTGTCCCAGAGATTCTGGTATGTTGTGTCTTTGTTCTCGTTGGTTTCAAAGAACATCTTTATTTCTGCCTTCATTTCATTATGTACCCAATAATCATTCAGGAGCAGGTTGTTCAGTTTCCATGTAGTTGAGCGGTTTTGAGTGAGTTTTTTAATCCTGAGTTCCAGTTTGATTGCACTGTGGTCTGAGAGACAGTTTGTTATAATTTCTGTTCTTTTACATTTGCTGAGGAGAGCTTTACTTCCAACTATGTGGTCAATTTTGGAATAGGTGTGCTGTGGTGCTGAAAAAAATGTATATTCTGTTGATTTGGGGTGGAGAGTTCTGTAGATGTCTATTAGGTCCACTTGGTGCAGAGCTGAGTTCAATTCCTGGATATCCTTGTTAACTTTCTGTCTCGATGATCTGTCTAATGTTGACAGTGGGGTGTTAAAATCTCCCATTATTATTGTGTGGGAGTTTAAGTCCCTTTGTAGGTCACTCAGGACTTGCTTTATGAATCTGGGTGCTCCTGTGTTGGGTGCATATATATTTAGGATAGTTAGCTCTTCTTGTTGAATTGATCCCTTTACCATTATGTAATGGCCTTCTTTGTCTCTTTTGATCTTTGTTGGTTTAAAGTCTATTTTATCAGAGACTAGGATTGCAACCCCTGCCTTTTTTTGTTTTCCATTTGCTTGATAGATCTTCCTCCATCCCTTTATTTTGAGTCTATGTGTGTCTCTGCACGTGAGATGGGTTTCCTGAATACAGCACACTGATGGGTCCTGACTCCTTATCCAGTTTCCCAGTCTGTGTCTTTTAATTGGAGCATTTAGCCCATTTACATTTAAAGTTAATATTGTTATGTGTGAATCTGATCCTGTCATTATGATGTTAGTTGGTTATTTTGCTCATTAGTTGATGCATTTTCCTCCTAGCCTCGATGGTCTTTACAATTTGGCATGTTTTTGCAGTGGCTGGTACCGGTTGTTCCTTTCCATGTTTAGTGCTTCCTTCAGGAGCTCTTTTAGGGCAGGCCTGGTGGTGACAAAATCACTCAGCATTTGCTTGTCTGTAAAGTATTTTATTTCTCCTTCACTTATGAAGCTTAGTTTGGCTGGATATGAAATTCTGGGTTGAAAATTCTTTTCTTTAAGAATGTTGAATATCGGCCCCCACTCTCTTCTGGCTTGTAGAGTTTCTGCCGAGAGATCAGCTGTTAGTCTGATGGGCTTCCCTTTGTGGATAACCCGACCTTTCTTTCTGGCTGCCCTTAACATTTTTTCTTTCATTTCAACTTTGGTGAATCTGACAATTATGTGTCTTGGAGTTGCTCTTCTCGAGGAGTATCTTTGTGGCGTTCTCTGTATTTCCTGAATCTGAATGTTGGCCTGCCTTGCTAGATTGGGGAAGTTCTCCTGGATAATATCTTGCAGAGTGTTTTCCAACTTGGTTCCATTCTCCCCATCATTTTCAGGTACACCAATCAGACGTAGGTTTGGTCGTTTCACATAGTCCCAAATTTCTTGGAGGCTTTGTTCATTTCTTTTTATTCTTTTTTCTCTAGACTTCCCTTCTCGCTTCATTTCATTCATTTCATCTTCCATCAGCAATACCCTTTCTTCCAGTTGATCGCATCTGCTACTGAGGCTTCTGCAATCTTCACGTAGTTCTCGAAACTTGGCTTTCAGCTCCATCAGCTCCTTTAAGCCCTTCTCTCCATTGGTTATTCTAGTTATCCATTCTTCTAATTTTTTTTCAAAGTTTTTAACTTCTTTGCTATTGTTTTGAATTTCCTCCCGTAGCTCAGAGTAGTTTGATTGTCTGAAGCCTTCTTCTCTCAACTCGTCAAAGTCATCCTCCATCCAGCTTTTTTCCATTGCTGGTGAGGAACTGCGTTCGTTTGGAGGAGGAGAGGTGCTCTGCTTTTTAGAGTTTCCAGTTTTTCTGCTCTGTTTTTTCCCCGTCTTTGTGGTTTTATCTACTTTTGGTCTTTGATGATGGTGATGTACAGATGGGTTTTTGGTGTGGATGTCCTTTCTGTTTGTTAGTTTTCCTTCTACCAGACAGGACCCTCAGCTGCAGGTCTGTTGGAGTTTACTAGAGGTCCACTCCAGACCCTGTTTGGCTGGGTGTCAGCAGTGGTGGCTGCAGAACAGTGGATTTTCGTGAGACCACAAATTCAGCTGTCTGATAGTTCCTCTGGAAGTTTTGTCTCAGAGGAGTACCTGGCCGAGTGAGGTGTCAGTCTGTCCCTACTGGGGGGTGCCTCCCAGTTAGGCTGCTCAGGGGTGAGGGACCCACTTTAGGAGGCAGTCTGTCCGTTCTCAGATCTCCAGCTGTGTGCTGGGAGAACCACTACTCTCTTCAAAGCTGTCAGTCCGACAGGGACATTTAAGTCTCTGGAATTTCCTGCTGACTTTTTGTTTGTCTGTGCCCTGCCCCCAGAGGTGGAGCCTACAGAGGCAGGCAGGCCTCCTTGAGCTGTGGTGGGCTCCACCCAGTTCGAGCTTCCTGGCTGCTTTGTTTACCTAAGCAAGCCTGGGCAATGGCTGGCGCCCCTCCCCCAGCCTCGCTGCTGCCTTGCAGCTTGATCTCAGACTGCTGTGCTAGCAATCAGTGAGTCTCCGTGGGCATAGGACCCTCCGAGCCAGGTGCAGGACACAATCTCCTAGTGTGCCGTTTTCCAGGCCCGTTGGGAGAGCGCAGTATTAGGGTGGGACTGACCCGATTATCCAGGTGCCGTCTGTTACCCCTTTCTTTGACTAGGAAAGGGAACTCCCTGACCCCTTGTGCTTCCCGAGTGAGGCAGTGCCTCGCCCTGCTTCGGCTCGCGCACGATGCGCTTCACCGACTGTCCTGCACCCACTGTTTGGCACTCCCTAGTGAGATGAACCCGGTACCTCAAGCAGAAATGCAGAAATCATCCGTCTTCTGTGTCGCTTGGGCTGGGAGCTGGAGACCAGAGCTGTTCCTATTCGGCCATCTTGGCTCCACCCCCCAATTGATAAATCTTGTAAATAATTTAAAAGAAAAAGTTTTGACTCTGAAACACCAAAATTTAGCAATGTTTAACACATCAGCTCTCAATGACAGTTCTAGAAGTTTGCCTTATTCCCTCTATCCCAATAGTACAATTTCTAAGTTTATCAGAGACCTGCATTCCTTAGTACCATCAGAATTCTCTGTGTGATTATGAACAAGGCAACAATTTACACTTTGCCTGAAGGATTCCCTTTAGTATTGCATTTAGTATATATCTTCTGGTGACAATATTCTTAGTGTTGGTTTGCTGACAATGTTACTATTTCTTCTTAATTTTGAAAATATTTTCACTGGGTACGTTATCTTCCTCCAAAAAGGATTTACATGTGCTTAGGGCCAAGGACTAGGTTAGGGGTGCTGGTAATACAAGTGAATTTGATTTAAGTGAAGGACTGGGATGACTCAAAGATGACTGGCTTATTTTAATTCACCTCTGTTCCTAGGGTGTATTGCTTCTGGGTTCCAACCTAAAGACAGAGGGATGGCCGGGCGCAGTGGCTCATGCCTGTAATCCCAGCACTTTGGGAGGCCAAGGCGGGCGGATTACTTGATGTTAGGAATTCAAGACCAGCCTGGCCAAGATGGTGAAACCCTGTCTCTACGAAAATACAAAAAATTAGCGGCGCATGATGGCAGATCCCCGTAATCCCAGCTACTTGGGAGGCTGGGGCAGAAGAATTGCTTGAAACCAGTAGGCAGAGGTTGCAGTGAGCCGAGATCGTGCCATTGCACTCCAGCCTGGGCAACAGAGCGAGACTCTGTTAAAAAGAAAAAAAAAAAGACAGAGGGATTTGCCAGGGCCCCTTTCATTATTAGACCCTGAACTACAATTGTTGTCTCGCTTACCCCATTAATCTACCAAAAGCTCTGCTCGGCTTCTCTGCCTCTTAACTGCCTTTTTTTTTTTTTTTTTTTTTTTTTTTTTTTTTTTTTAAATTGGCAGGTGCTTCCAAGAGAAAAGCAGCCAAAAATGCTGGGCTCATCTCTCTGGGTTTCCTCCTTCTTTTGGATTTTGGCCCTATAATCTTTCACTGATTTGAATGCAAACAGAATTTTTAAAAAATTGTATTCAGCTTTCCTAGCTGCTCTCACTAGGATGGATGGTTGGAATTATCTAGATCACCATGATTGAGGGCAAAACCATTGGTACCCTGCCCATATTCTCTTGACAATACCTTTTCTGTGTATGCTGATCTTATGGTTTATTCCATCTCATTGTAGACTGTAGTGAGATGAAAAGTGTGTCCCTCCAAAATATCAGTTCCTAATCCCTGGAAACTTTAAATGTTACCTTATAAGGAAAAAAAATATTTTTGCACGTGTGATTAAATCAAGGTGCCTGAGATGGGGAAGACTCTGCCGGATTACTTGGGTATGACCTGAATGCCTTCCCAAGTGTCCTTATGAGAGAGAAACAGAGGGAGATTTTGCACACACATGCAGAGGAGAAGGCAATATGAAGACAGAGGCGAAGGTGAGAGTGATGCAGCCACAAGGCAAGGGAAGCCGGCAACCACTGGGAGTTGAGTTGAAAGAGTTAAGCGATAGATTCTCCTCTAAATCCTTTGAAGTACAGTCCTGTTAACACCTTGATTTCAACCCAGTGATACTGATTTTGGACCTCTGGTGCCCAGGACTGTGAGAGAATATATTTTTGTGGTTTTAAGCCACCCAGTTTCTAGTAATTTGTTACTGCAGCCACAGAAAGCATACTTAGATTGTTTCCATCAAAGCCATTTTTATATCATTTTCCTATCTCATTTAATTAAATACCATAAGACACCTGGCAGGTTCAAAGCCTTGAGTCCCTGTCCTTCAGAAACTCACAGTCTGCTATCATAAGTAATTCTGACCCAACCAGACAATAATAAGCAGGTGCTAAAATTAAAATAAAAAATCAAAGAAAATATGGGAGAGGGAGAAATTAATTTTAGCTGAGGGAACCCAGGAAGTCATCTTAGATAGGATGGTATTTAAAGATCTTTTACTGCCTTCAAACTCTTCACACTTTGTATTTTTATGTAAGTTTTCATCACTTTCTTTTTCTTTTCTTTCTTTTTTTCTTTTTTTTTTTTTTTGACGGAGTCTCGCTCTGTCACCCAGCCAGGCTGGCATACAGTTGTGCGATCTTGGCTCACTGCAACCTCTGCCTCCCAAGTTCAAGCGGTTCTCCTGCCTCATCCTCCCGAGTACCTGGGATTACAGGCACGTGCCACCATACCCGGCTAATTTTTTGTATTTTTAGTAGAGAGAGGGTTTCACTATGTTAGCTAGGTTGGTCTCGACCTCCTGACCTCAGGTGATCCACCCGCCTCGGCCTCCCAAAGTGCTGGGATTACAGGTGTGAGCCACCGTGCCTGGCCTACTTTTTCTCTTGTAATTGCTTTCATTTCATTTAACAAAGGAATACTGTAAAACAGGGTTTAAGAGCATGTTTTCACTGTTCCAGTTCCCCTCTGTTTATTCTTACTGTTCTTGACATGGCTTTAGAGAAAGGGACACTCCAAGGGCTCCTGGCACGACAGCCATGGTGAGACTTCCCACAGGGAAGTGGTGTCTCCTCCCACAGGGCTCCCAGGGACTCTGTCTTCTAGTGAAAGAAGGGCAGCTGACAGTACGAAAAGGGGCTGTTTTCAGTCGAGGTTTTGTGGCAGTTGGGGTCCATGTGTCAGAATGACTGAGTTGGGGTGAAAGGGATTAATTTCTCATTTCTTCTCAGAATACAGGGCTGCTTAAGGGGTACATTGAGAATCACAGGGAATGCCAAGGTTTACAATCTCTGTAAAGGGAAGTAGTATTTTCAGGAGAGCCCACAAGAGGGCAGTATTAAGGAAGGATCAATTTCTGCAGGTTCTACAGAGTGTGAGAGGCAAGGTATACTCTTGAGCCCACATCCAAAGCACCACAGTCTTTAAAAATGCCATGCTCAGCCTCACAAAAACCCAGATGCTTACGTGCTTTATTTTAGCACGTACCCACCTGATAAGGTATGGGGAAACAACCAAAAGCCATATGTGTGTATAAAATTACAACCCTGTGTAGACAGATGCCCTCCCTCATCTGCCTCCCAAAGTGGGAGAATGAATGACACAAGTTAAGATAGCCATTACTAAAGCTAGAATTGACTAGGAATTTTAGTTACTTCAGTGGCATACAACAATTTTACATAACAATTATAATTATTAATGAAGTACACTAAATTATATCAGATTTATAGACGTTTCCCACAATTTTGGAATATATTTATACAAAACAGCCCAAAGAAACCGAAACACCATTTCACATTTGACAATGCTTCCTGTATGATTGCTATACCAAATAAGCCAAATACATCATTTTTGGATGATAGGAACCCTAATATATAAATGATTAATTAGGTCAGAAATAGAAATACTTTATAATTTGATTTTGAAAAACCTTTTTTAAATATAAAAGGTTTAAAACACTGAATATCACAAAATAGAATTCCAGGTCACATAAGTCATTCATTTAGCCAAAATATGGTAGGGCTACAGTTACAGACACCTTGTGGTGGAGCTACAGACAGACATCTTGCAATGGGGATACAGACAGATGTCTGACCATGGAGCTACAGTTATGGAATGTCTCCCCAGGACTATTTTTCTATTGCAGTTAAATCCCTGCACATTGAGTCAGCAGATCCCCATTGGTAGAAAAAGTACCAGAGTCATCTCCAAGTCCAAGAGAACTAGGTGGCCATTTGGGCTGGCCTCTGGACTCTCTGGCCTCATCACCAGAGAGAGACTACTGAACCCCGGGTACATAGCCAGAAGGGAAATCCCAGACAAGCTCCCAAATTTGTAACCACCCAAGGGGTTCACCTTACAAACTGCCTAGACAAGCCCATTTATCAAAACAAGGGAAATACAATAGAGAAAGTAACTCACACAGAGTGTTCTGTGCAGGAGACCAGAATTTTATTATTACTCAGATCAGTCTTCTGATTTGCATATGTTGAAGGATCCTTGCGTCCCTGGAGTAAATCCTGTTTGATCATGGTATATTATATTTTTAGTGTGCTGTGAATTCAGCTTGCTATTTTTTTTAATTTATAAAAATGAGTTTAACACTAAAAATTATTACAATTTTTGATAGGAATTTGTTTGTAACATATTTAGTAATTTTAAATCAATTCAAAATAGTTCACATAGTCCCATGTACATATTATATATTCAAAATAAATAGTTACCAATCTGGGTTTATATAAATATTTTAAAAAGATAAAAGTGTATTTTTATATTTAAACAAATTTTACATGCCTTTTACAGGATTAGAATTTCTCTGTGGGTGTATGTTTTATCTATGAGAAAACTAATTTTACTCTACAGATAGATAAATAGAAGAACCACTGATCTCATTCAAAATTCAGAAGTAAATTGGAATTTTAGTGGATTTTAAAATGTGTAAGAGAATGTAATAAAACTGGTCATTCAAAAAAGATGTGAGGCTTATTGATCCTGGGCTAAATGATTAAAATTATGTAATAATTATTATATTTTAAGAGGCAACAGCAATACAGAAAAATATTTCCAATGTTGTATTTCTTAACTATATTTTAATTGTTTTATATTTTTTAGCGTTTTTTCTTTTATTGTTTTCTTAAATCTAAGGGAGTTTTGCTTAAATACATATTTTATATATGTTTTAAATTCTATACAATATACATCTACATAACACACATATTCTAATAGTTTTGATCAATAATATATTGGAATGACAAGGCAAAATCCTTGATAAGTGGCAGCCACAGTGTCTGGCAGAGTTGACAGTTTCCAGAGGCCATAGTACTATATACAGTAACTTATAGTTGACTTCTCAAATTAGAGGATTCTTTTTTGGTTGTTTGTTTTGAGATGGAGTCTCTGTCGCTCATGCTGGATCACAGTGGCGTGATCTCAGCCCACCGCAACCTCCACCTCCCAGGCTCAAGCAATTCTCCTGCCTCAGCCTCCCAAGCAGCTGGGACCACAGGCGCATGCCACCACACCCAGCCAACTTCCATATCTCCAGTATGAGGGGGTTCCACCCTGTTGGCCAGGCTGGTCTCGAACTCCTGACCTCAAGTGATGCACCCGCTTCGGCCTCCCAAAGTACTGGAACCACAGGCATGAGCCACCGTGCCTGGCTCAGAGGATTCCTTTATAGGAATCTACACGTGTAAAACTATTCAAATTCAATTTTTTTGTGAATTTTTATTAAAAAATTTGTCCACACTTTGTTGCTTAGATTCATATGGCTTTTTGAGAAACATGCTAAATTTGCCTTTACTATGCTGAAATTGGATAATTCTTTTTTCCACTAGGCTTCAGAAAAGGGTGATATGTTATATTACAAAAACACTTCTGGACCAAAAAAGAGAATTGCACACTCTGGCAAATTTGATGTGAGTTATTTAGTTCCTCATCTCCACCCAGCTAAAAGCTTTATATAAAGTGCATACTTTGTTATTTCCAGTTTTGTTATTCTAGGACTACTTATCCTTTTGTCCACTATGGGGCACAATTTACTGGCAGTCAGTACATTGATTCCTGCTTGTTAGCATTTTCCTGTCCGTTTCCCCACTCCACCCACAGATCTAACATTTTCATTGAAAGCAGGTATATTATCATTGTACAGCCTCTTAACCATAAATTTTAAAAGTCGATCCTCATTACTCACAGATTCCAAATTTGCGAATTCACCTACTCAATAAAATTGATGTGTAACCTTAAAATCAAGACTTGCTGTGCTTATGAGATCATTCACAGACAATGCAGAGTGGCAAAAAATTTGAATTGCCTGACATGCACATTCCCAGTTAAGGCTGAAGAAGGTGACACAGCCTTCTTGCTTCAGCTCACATAATGTAAAATGTCCTTTTGCAGTCCGTTTAGTGCCAGGTTTTTTTGTATCTGTGTGCTTTTTGTTGGTGACTTTGTGCTGAAAATTGCTCCTCATTGTAGTGCTGTCTAGTGCTCCTAAGCATTCAAAGGATGTGATGTGCCTTACAGAGAAAATATGTGCCAGATAAACTTTGTTCAGGCATGAGTTTTAGTACTGTTGGCCAAGAGGGTATTAAATGAGATGTCTGTAAACATGACACATACATAAAGCAAGGTGATACATTGACCAAAAAAAATGTGACCAGAGACTTACCTGAACCTAACCCCATGTTTGTTTTAGGAGCAGTGGATTCAGTGTTCACTAATTCTGAGTTTGTGGTGACTTACAGAGTGTAACTACCTGAAATAACAAGAATCGACTTTAGTTTGTCAAAATAATTATAAACTTTTGTAATTTATAGGTGCTGAAGTTCTTTTATGACATATAAAAGAGAAATTGAAGAAGCAGTTTAGTGAGTAGTATTCCTTTAACACTTTTGTGTTTAAAAAGTGATATTTAGGCTGGGTGCGGTGGCTCAAGCCTGCAATCCCAGCACCCTGGGAAGCCGAGGCGGGTGGGTCATGAGGTCAGGAGATTGAGACCCTCCTGGCCAACTTGGTGAAACCCCGTCTCTACTAAAAACACAAAAATTAGCTGGGTGTGGTGGCGCATGCCCGCAATCCCAGCCACTCTGGAGTCTGAGGCAGGAGAATCGCCTGAACCAGGGAGTCGGAGGTTGCAGTGAGCTGAGACCACACCACTGTACTCCAGCCTGGCAATGGAGTGAGACTCCGTCTCAAAAACAAACAAAAATAGATATTTAATAAACTTTCTGCATAATAGTTTTATAATTTAAACTTTTAATTAATAAATTTCACTCTTTTTTCAACACTTATTTTAGGTGCAGGAAATATACATGTGCAGGGTGTCTTTTATCTGAATGTCTACCTTTCTAACAGATTAGATAGATTTTCTTGACTTATTCCATCAATTATGTTTTCTAGGTGGTTTACTTTTTCTCCTTCTCTCTCAGGAAAGCAAATAAATCACAGGTTTGGTAGCTTTGCATAATTTCATATTTTTGAAGATTTTATTCTTTTTTAATTTTTTAAAAATTTTTGTTCTACTGAGTTAATTTGAAATACTGGTGTTAAAGCTCTAATATGTTTCTACTTTGTCTCATATGTTTACAAAACTTTTCACTTTATTTTGTAAATTTTTACTTGAGTTATTTTCTTCTAAGAGCTATGATTGATTTTTTTAAGGTGTTTATCTCTTCCTTCAATTCTTGGATTGCTGTAGAAGTTTCTTTGTGTTGATTTTCAAACATGTCTTGGATTCCATTGAACTTCCTTGCAATCTATGCTTTGAATTCCTTTTCTATTTCTGAGCTTCTTTTTTTGTTGGGGACCATAGCTGGAGAGCTAGTGTGATCCTTTGGTGGTGTCACTACATTAATATTTTTTATGGTGCCCAAATTATAGTGCTGTTTTTTTTTCATCTAGAGATGCTGGCACTTCCAATTTTTGTCATTATTTTCTTGTGGGTCAGATGTTTTCCTTCCTTTCTTATAATATTATTGGGATTTTTTACCTTTTCCTTTTCTCCTCTCCCTAGAAGATGTGACTGTAGGGAATTTTGGGTAGGGTCTTTTGGCTTTGCTTCTATATAGCTCTATGCACCTCTGTTGGCAGTTTTTATATTTGGCTGTGCAGTTTGACCTACAAGATGGTAGATGGTGCACTTATGGGTAAGAAATCAGTCAATGGGGTGGCATATATATTTGATTCCTTTTTTTTGTTTTTGTTTTTGTTTTTATTATTATACTTTAGGTTTTAGGGTACATGTGCACAATGTGCAGGTTTGTTACACATGTATCCATGTGCCATGTTGATTTCCTGCACCCATTAACTCATCATTTAGCATTAGGTATATCTCCTAATGCTATCCCTCCCCGCTCCCCCAACCCCACAACAGTCCCCAGAGTGTGATGTTCCCCTTCCTTTGTCCATGAGTTCTCATTGTTCAATTCCCACCTATGAGTGAGAACATGCGGTGTTTGGTTTTTTGTCCTTGCGATAGTTTACCAAGAATGATGGTTTCCGGTTTCATCCATGTCCCTACAAAGGACATGAACTCATCATTTCTTATGGCTGCATAATATTCCATGGTGTATATGTGCCACATTTTCTTAATCCAGTCTATCGTTGTTGGACATTTGGGTTGGTTCCAAGTCTTTGCTGTTGTGAATAGTGCCGCAACAAACATATGTGTGCATGTGTCTTTATAGCAGCATGATTTATAGTCCTTTGGGTATATACCCAGTAATGGGATGGCTGGGTCAAATGGCATTTCTAGTTCTAGATCCCTGAGGAATCGCCACACTGACTTCCACAATGGTTGAACTAGTTTACAGTCCCACCAACAGTGAAAAAGTGTTCCTATTTCTCCACATCCTCTCCAGCACCTGTTGTTTCCTGATTTTTTAATGATGGCCATTTTAACTGGTGTGAGATGGTATCTCACTGTGGTTTTGATTTGCATTTCTCTGATGGCCAGTGATGATGAGCATTTCTTCATGTGTTTTTTGGCTGCATAAATGTCTTCTTTTGGGAAGTGTCTGTTCATGTCCTTCACCCACTTTTTGATGGGGTTGTTTGTTTTTTTCTTGTAAATTTGTTTGAGTTCATTGTAGATTCTGGATATTAACCCTTTGTCAGATGAGTAGGTTGCAAAAATTTTCTCCCATTCTGTAGGTTGCCTGTTCACTCTGATGGTAGTTTCTTTTGCTGTGCAGAAGCTCTTTAGTTTAATGAGATCCCATTTGTCAATTTTGGCTTTTGTTGCCATTGCTTTTGGTGTTTTAGACATTGATTCCTTTTTATTGGGAGATGCTCTCTGTTTGTTTCAGCCAACTGGCTGAATCGTGAAGTGCACAGCTGTCTGAGCTTCCTGCTCTGCCTTAAGGGATATGAAGCAAGATTGGGGGACCTGAGATGATCAGGCCTAACTACACGTTCCTGATGGTTGGCACAAGCACCAACACTGAGGGAGAATCCAGTGGGTAGCCACCAAGTGCCCAGAGGTGTGCCTAGAAGTGGAGCTGGGAAACCTTTTCAGCCCCACATTTTCTGAACAGGGAAGGGGGTCTAAACTCTTACTCTACATTTGTGGGTGCTCCACATGCTTGGAGATTTGCCTTGATGTGGAGCAGTGATGACCTGGCTGCACCGTGATCTCTGCATAGGAAGGGTGGGGTGACTCAGGCTGCTGATCAAAAAGAGCGGGTGCTCCTAATGCCTGGATATCTGCCTGAGTGTGGCACAGAGAGGGCCCAGCTGCACCATGTTGTTTGTGCAGGTTGGGTAGGGTGGCTCAGGCTGCTGACTCAGGTGAGCAGGTGCTCCAACTGTCTGTAGATCTGTCTGGGTGTGAAGTAGAAGCTCCTCCCTTGCACCCGGATCTCTGCACAAGAAGGGTGGGATGACTCAGGATATTAATCCAATAGAGTACGTGCTCTCAATGTCTGGAGGTCTACCTGGGCATGGAGTGAAGAGAGGCCTGATACACCACAACCTCTTTGCAAGCAGGTGTGGCAGCTCAAGATGCCAATTCAGGCAAGCAGGTACTTTGAATGAATGCATGGTCTAGCTGTGAGTGGAGATGAGAGGGCCTCACTGCACCATGATCTCAGGGGAGCAGGCTGGGGCACCTCACAATGATACATACAGATTAGCTCCATTTTGTCAAGCTGGCCCTTGCTGCAAGTCACAGTGCCCAGGAGAAACTATAGCTGTAGCAGCTCTTTTTCTGTCCCAGGCCTGCAGTGGAGTAGAGCACAATTCGTGCGCCTAATTCTGAGGTGGTTTTCACAATTCTCGCTGTGGTCGCACCTACCCCACTCCACAGGAAGAATTCAAATCTTTGGCCCTAGACTAAAATGCCTGCACTGACACAGAGCCAGGTCGCCAAAAAATGATTGACTTTGTATATTCTTGGATTAAAAGCATCTTGCTCTCTCTCTCTGGGTCTGGGAAAAATGTCTGCATCTTTCCCCAGTATCTTTCCCTCTCTGCGTCTGTAACACTCTCCCCAAGTTAGCTCAAGCTTAGAAGAAAAAAAAGTCCTCTCCAATGGCCTGGGTTGCTCAGATCCCCAGTGAAAAAGTAAGTGACAGAGGAATACTCTATGCCTGTCTCACATATTGGCATTGCACTCTCTTTTGTCAGTCGGACATCTTCTCCCTAGGATCTGGGGCATCCTTCACAATTCCAGTGTATTCCCATTTTATTTCTTACATCGAAACTCACAGAGTTGCTCTTTATGCACTATCTTGCTATTTCCTAGTGCCTGAAGCATGCTAAAAGCTTCTAATCCACCATCTTGGAAACAAACAAACAAAACTACTAATTTTTGTATCTTGATTTTGTATCTTGCAACTTTACTGAATTTGTTAAACAAATCTGTTGGCTTTTTCATGCAATCTATGGGTCTGTATAGATATAACATTATATCATAAGGAAAGAGAAAATTTTACTTCTTTTCTCATTTGGAGTTTTTTCTTTTTTTCTTATCTATTTGATCTGGCTAGGAATTAAAACAATATGTTGTGTAATAGTGGTGAAAGTGGGCATCCTTGTCTGGTTCAAGTTCTTAGAGGAAAAGCTTTGAGGTTTATTTTTTCCCATTCCGTATGATGTTAGCTGTGCATTAGTCATACATGGCTTTTAATGTTGTGGGATGTTTCTTCTATACCTAATTTGTTGAGAGTTTTTATAATAAAGGATGTTGAATTATATCAAATTCTTCTTATATTTAGATGATCATATGTTTTTGCTCCTTACTTTTGTTGATGTGATATATCACATTTGTAGATTTACATATGTTGAACTATCCTTGTACCCCTGGAATAAATACCATTTAATTATGATGTATTATCTTTTTTGATATGTTGTTGGATTTTATTTGCTAGTGTTTTGATGAGAATATTTTGCATCTTTGTTTATCAGGAATATTGGACTGTAATTTTCTTGTGGTGTCTTTGTTTGGTTCTGATATTAGGGTAGTACTGGCATGGTAAAATGAGTGAAGGGGAATTTACTTCTCTTCAATTTTTTGAATAGTTTAAGAAGAGTTAATATTAGCTTTTCTTAAGAGTTGATGGAATTCAGCAGTAAAGCTGTCCATTCCTAGATATTTCTTTGTTGAAAGACTTTTGTTATTTATTCAATCTCATTATATGTTATTGGTCTGCTTAGGTTTCCTATTTATTTTTGGATAAATCTTGGTATGTTACCTGTGCCCAGGAACTTTTACATTTTATCTAACCTTTCAATGTGTTTATAATGGTATATGCAGTGTTTTTGTATTTATGTGGTATTACTGTAATGTCTAGTTTTTCATTTAAAATTTTATTCACTTAGGACTTTTTTGTTTTTTCTTAGTTTAGCTACTGGTTTGTCAATTCTGATTATTTAAAAAAAAAAAAACCTTAAAGAGTTCTTACGGGGGAGGGAGCCAAGATGGCTGGAGAGGAAGAGCTCCGGTCTACAGCTGCCAGTGTGAGCAACGCAGAAGACGGGTGATTTCTGCATTTCCATCTGAGATACCAGGTTCATCTCACTAGGGAGTGCCAGACAGTGGGTGCAGGACAGTAGGTGCAGCGCACCATGCATGAGCCGAAGCAGGGCGAAGCACTGCCTCACTCGGGAAGTGCAAGGGGTCAGGGAGTTCCCTTTCCTAGTCAAAGAAACGGGTGACAGATGGCACCTGGAAAATCAGGTCACTCTCACCCTAATACTGTGCTTTTCCAATGGGCTTAAAAAATGGCACACCAGGATATTATATCCTGCACAAGGCTTGGAGGGTCCTACGCCCACGGAGTCTCGCTGACTGCTAGCACAGCAATCTGAGATCAAACTGCAAGGCGGCAGCCAGGCTGGGGGAGGGGCGCGCGCCATTGCCCAGGCTTGCTCAGGTAAACATAACAGCCTGGAAGCTCAAACAGGGTGGACCCCACCACAGCTCAAAGAGGCCTGCCTGTCTCTGTAGGCTCCACCTGTGGGGGCAGGGCACAGACAAACAAAAAGACAGCAGTAACCTCTGCAGACTTAAATGTCCCTGTCTGACAGCTTTGACGAGAGTAGTAGTTCTCCCAGCACACAGCTGGAGATCTGAGAACGGGCAGACTGCCTCCTCAAGTGGGTCCCTGACCACTGACCCCCGAGCAGCCTAACTGGGAGGAACCCCCAAGTAGGGGCAGACTGACATGGCCGGGTACTCCTCTGAGACAAAACTTCCAGAGGATCAGGCAGCAGCATTCACGGTTCATGAAAATCTGCTGTTCTGTAGTCTCCGCTGCTGATACCCAGGCAAACAGGGTCTGGAGTAGACCTCTAGCAAACTCCAACAGACCTGCAGCTGAACGTCCTGTCTGGTAGAAGGAAAACTAACAAACAGAAAGGACATCCACACCAAAAACCCATCTGTACATCACCATCATCAAAGACCAAAAGTAGATAAAACCACAAAGACGGGGAAAAAACAGAGCAGAAAAACTGGAAACTCTAAAAAGCAGAGTACCTCTCCTCCTCCAAAGGAACGCAGTTCCTCACCAGCAACGGAACAAAGCTGGATGGAGAATGACTTTGACGAGTTGAGAGAAGAAGACTTCAGACCCTAACATCACAATTAAAAGAACTAGAAAAGCAAGAGCAAACACATTCAAAAGATAGCAGAAGGCTAGAAATAACTAAAATGAGAGCAGAACTGAAGGAAATAGAGACACAAAAAAACCCTTCAAAAAATTAATGAATCCAGGAGCTGGTTTTTTGAAAAGATCAACAAAATTGATAGACCGCTAGCAAGACTAATAAAGGAGAAAAGAGAGAAGAATCAAACAGACGCAATAAAAAATGAAAAAGGGGTTATGACCACTGAGCCCACAGAAATACAAACTACCATCAGAGAATACAACAAACACCTCTATGCAAATAAACTAGAAAATCTAGAAGAAATAGATAAATTCCTGGACACATACACCCTCCCAAGACTAAACCAGGAAGAAGTTGAATCTCTGAATAGACCAATAACAGGCTCTGAAATTGTGGCAATAATCAATAGCTTACCAACCAAAAAAAGTCCAGGACCAGATGGATTCACAGCCAAATTCTACCAGAGGTACAAGGAGGAGCTGGTACCATTCCTTCTGAAACTATTCCAATCAATTGAAAAAGAGAGAATCCTCCCTAACTCATTTTATGAGGCCAGCATCATCCTGATACCAAAGCCGGGCAGAGACACAACCAAAAAAGAGAATTTTAGACCAATATCCTTGATGAACATTGATGCAAAAATCCTCAATAAAATGCTGGTAAACTGAATCCAGCAGCACATCAAAAAGCTTATACAGCATGATCAAGTGGGCTTCATCCTTGGGATGCAAGGCTGGTTCAACATATGCAAATCAATAAATGTAATCCAGCATATAAACAGAACCAAAGACAGAAACCACTTGATTATCTCAATAGATGCAGAAAAGGCCTTTGACAAAATTCAACAACCCTTCATGCTAAAAACTCTCAATAAATTAGGTATTGATGGGATGTATCTCAAAATAATAAGAGCTATCTATGACAAACCCACAGCCAATATCATACTGAATGGGCAAAAACTGGAAGCATTCCCTTTGAAAACTGGCACAAGACAGCGATGCCCTCTCTCACCACTCCTATTCAACATACTGTTGGAAGTTCTGGCCAGGGCAATTAGACAGGAGAAGGAAATAGAGAGTATTCAATTAGGAAAAGAGGAAGTCAAATTGTCCCTGTTTACAGATGACATGATTGTATATCTAGAAAACCCTATCGTCTCAGCCCAAAATCTCCTTAAGCTGATAAGCTACTTCAGCAAAGTCTCAGGATACAAACTCAATGTACAAAAATCACAAGCATTATTATACACCAATAACAGACAAACAGAGATCCAAATCATGAGTGAACTCCCATTCACAATTGCTTCAAAGATAATAAAATACCTAGGAATACAACTTACAAGGGACGTGAAGGACCTCTTCAAGGAGAAATACAAACCACTGCTCAATGAAATAAAAGAGGATACAAACAAATGGAAGAACATTCCATGCTCATGGGTAGGAAGAATCAATATCATGAAAATGGCCATACTGCCCAAGGTAATTTATAGATTCAATGCCATCAAGCTACCAATGGCTTTCTTCACATAATTGGAAAAAACTACTTTACAGTTCATATGGAACCGAAAAAGAGCCCATATTTCCAAGTCAATCCTAAGCCAAAAGAATAAAGGTGGAGGCATCACGCTACCTGACCTCAAACTATACTACAAGGCTACAGTAACCAAAACAGCATGGTACTGGTACCACAACAGAGACATAGATCAATGGAACAGGACAGAGCCCTCAGAAATAATGCCACACATCTACAACTATCTGATCTTTGACGAATCTGACAAAAACAAGAAATGGGGAAAGGATTCCCTATTTAATAAATGGTGTTGGGAAAACTGGCTAGCCATATGTGGAAAGCTGAAACTGGATCCCTTCTTTACACCTTATACAAAAATTAATTCAAGATGGATTAAAGACTTACATGTTAGACCTAAAACCATAAAAACCCTAGAAGAAAGCCCAGGCAATACCATTAAGGACATAGGCGTGGGCAAGGACTTCATGTCTAAAATACCAAAAGCAGTGGCAACAAAAGCCAAAATTGACAAATGGGATCTAATTAAACTAAAGAGCTTCTGCACAGCAAAAGAAACTACCATCAGAGTGAACAGGCAACCTACAGAATGGGAGAAAATTTTTGCAACCTACTCATCTGACAAAGGGCTAATATCCAGAATCTACAATGAACTCAAACAAATCCAGAAGGAAAAAACAAACAACCCCATCAAAAAGTGGGCGAAGGACATGAACAGACACTTCTCGAAAGAAGACATTTATGCAGCCAAAAAACACATGAAAAAATGCTCATCATCACTGGCCATCAGAGAAATACAAATCAAAACCACAATGAGATACCATCTCACACCAGTTAGAATGGCCATCATTAAAAAGTCAGGAAACAACAGGTGCTGGAGAGGATGTGGAGAAATAGGAACACTTTTACACTGTTGGTGGGACTGTAAACTAGTTCAACCATTGTGGAAGTCAGTGTGGCGATTCCTCAGGGATCTAGAACTAGAAATACCATTTGACCCAGCCATCCCATTACTGGGTATATACCCAAAGGACTATAAATCATGCTGCTATAAAGACACATGCACACATATGTTTGTTGCGGCACTATTCACAATAGCAAAGACTTGGAAGCAACCCAAATGCCCAACAGCAATAGACTGGATTAAGAAAATGTGGCACATATACACCATGGAATACTATGCAGCCATAAAAATGAGGAGTTCATGTCCTTTGTAGGGACATGGATGAAACTGGAAAGCATCATTCTCAGTAAACTATCGCAAGGACAAAAAACCAAACACCCCATGTTCTCACTCATAGGTGGGAATTGAACAATGAAAACTCACGGTCACAGGAAGGGGAACATCACATTCCAGGGACTGTTGTGAGTTGGGGGAAGGGGGAGGGACAGCATTAGGAGATATACCTAATGCTAAATGACGAGTTCATGGGTGCAGCACACCAACACGGCACATGGGTACATATGTGACAAACCTGCACATTGTGCACATGTACCCTAAAACCTAAAGTATAATTAAGAAAAAAATGATAAGTTCATGTCCTTTGTAGGGACATGGGTGAAACTGAAAATCATCATTCTCAGTAAACTATGGCAAGGACAAAAAACCAAACACCGCATGTTCTCACTCATAGGTGGGAATTGAACAATGAGAACACATTGACACAGGAAGGGGAACATCACACTCTGGGGACTGTTGTGGGGTGGGGGGAGGGGGGAGTGATAGCATTAGGAGATATACCTAATGCTAAATGACGAATTAATGGTTGCAGCACACCAACATGGCACATGTATACATATGTAACAAACCTGCACATTGTGCACATGTACCCTAAAACTTAAAGTATAATAATAATAAAATATAAAAATGAGGTAAAGACAGAGATAGGGATAGAAAGTGTATTCAAAGTGATAATAACAGAGAGCTTCCCAAACCTAGAGAAAAATATCTGTATCCAAGTACTTGGGGGCTTAAGAACATCAAGCAGACTTAACACAGACAAGACTACACTTAGGCATTTAATATCAAAACTTCCAAAGGTCAAGAAGAAAGAAAAAATTCTAAAAGTAGCAAGAAAATGAAAATAACATGAAATGAAGCTCCAATATTTCTGGCAGCAGACTTTCAGTTGAAACTTTACAGGCCAGAAGAAAGTGGAATGAGATATTTAAAGTATTGAAAGAAAAGAAACTTTCCCCAGGATACTATATTGAGTGAAAATATTCTTTAAATATAAAGGAGATATAAATATCTTCCCAGACCGCAAAAGTTGGGGAATTTCATTGTACCAGACCCGTCGTAGAAGAAATGCTAAAGGGAGTACTTTAATAAAAAAGAAAAAAATACATTAATGAACAATAAATAATTACCTGAAGGTAAAAACTCACTGGTAATAGTAAGTACAGAGAGAAACACAGAATATAACACTGTAACTGTGGTGTGTAAATTACTCTTATCCCAAGTAGAAAGACTAAATCAAAAATAATAACTACTACAACTTTTCAAGGCATATTGAGTACAACAAGACATAAATAAAACAACATAAAATTAAAATGTATGGAAATAAATTTAAAGTAATATTTTATTCATTTTCTTTTTGCTTGTTTTTGAAATTTGTTTATGCAAATAGTGTTAAGTAGTTATGTTAAAATAATGGGTTATAAATTAGTATTTGTAAATTTCATAACTCCAAACTGAAAAACATACAATGCAGATACAAAAAAGAAAAAGCAAGAAATGCAATCATATCACCAGAGAAAATTGTTTTCACTTGAAAATGGAGTCTTCCTTTTTTCCTGAAGACAGGAATAAAAAAGAAAGAAGAGATGTTACAAAACAACCAGAAAACAAATAGCAAGATGGCAGCGGTACGTTCTTACTTATCAATAATGGCATTGCATGTAAAAGGACTAAACTCTCCAATCAAAAGTTATAGACTACCTGAATGGAAGAAAAATTAAGATCTATGGATGTATTGCCTACAAGAAACACACTTCACGTATAAAGACACACATAGGCCAAAAACAAAGGGATGAAAAAATATATTTCAAGCCAATGGAAACCAAAGAACACAAGAAGTCTCTTTACTTATATCAGACAATATAGATTTCAAGACAAAACCTATAAGAAGAGACAAAGAAGGTCACTATATAATAATAAAGGGATCAATTCAGCAAAAGGATATAACAATTTTAAAGATATATGCACCCAACACAAGAGCACCCAGATATATAATGAAAATATTATTAGAGCTAAAGGGAGAGATAGGCTCCAGTACAATAACTGGAGACATCAACATTCCACTGTCAGCACTGGACATATCTCCCAGACAGAAAATTAACAAAGAAACCTCGGACCTAATTTCCGTGATAGACCAAATAGATAAACTATTTACAGAAGATTTCATCTAAGAGCTTTAAAATACATATTATTTTCTCAGCACACGGATCATTCTCAAGTATAGGCTATATGTTAGGTTACAAAACAGGTCTTAAAACATTCAAGAAAGGCCAGGCACTGTAATCCCAGCATTTTGGGAGCCTGAGGTGGTTGGATCACTTGAGGTCAGAAGTTTGAGACCAACCTCACCAACATGGTGAAACCATGTCTCTACTAAAAATACAAAAATTAGCCAGGCGTTTTGGCATGTGCCTTTAGTCCCAGCTACTCAGGAGGCTGTGACACAAGAATCACTTGAACCTGGGAGCTAGAGGTTGCAGTGAGCCAAGATCACACCACTGCACTTCAGCCTTGGTGACAGTAAAGACTCCATCTCAAAAAATAAATTAAATTAAAATAAAATTAAAAAAAATTAATGTAACACTAAACAACTTTTTTGACCACAATGGACTAAAACTATAAGTTAATAAAGAGGAATTTTGAAAACTATACTAATAAATGAAAATTAAGCAATATGTTCCTCAATAACCAGTGGGGTCATGAAGAAATTAAAAAATAAATAGACAAATGAATTGAAAAAATAATAGTAGAGAAACAACATACCAAAGCCTATAAATACAGCGAAAGGAATACAAATAGGGTTGTTTATAGCTATCAGTGCCTGCATAAAAGAGAGGAAAAACTTCAAATGAACAATCTAATGATGCATCTTAAAGAACAAAGAAAAGCAAAAGCAAACCAAACTCAAAATTAGAAAATAGAAGAAGGGGATTTGCTGCAAGATGGCCAAATTGGAACAGCTCTGGTAAGCAGCTCCCAGCGAGATCGATGCAGAAGGTGGGTGATTTCTGCATTTAAAACTGAGGTACCTGGTTCATCTCATTGGATCTGGTTGGACAGTGGGTGTGGCCCACGGAGTGTGAGCCAAAACAGGGTGGGGTGTCACCTCACCTGGGATGTGCAAGGGGTCTGGAGATGTCCTTCCCCTAGCCAAGAGAAGCCATGAGGGACTGTACCAGGAGGAATGGTGCACTCTGGTCCAGATACTGTACTTTTTCCATGGTCTTCATAACCGGCAGACCGGGAGATTCCCTCCTGTGCTTACACCATCAGGACCCTGGGTTTCAAGCACAAAACTGGGCAGCCATTTGGACAGACACCAAGCTATCTGCAGGAGTTTTTTGTTTGTTTGTTTGTTTTTTCATACCCCAGTGGCACCTGGAATGCCAGAGAGAGAGAACCATTCACTCCCCTGAAAAAGGGGCTGATGTCAGGGAGCCAAGTGTTCTGGCTCAGTGAGTTCCACCTCCATGGAGCCCAGCAAGCTAAGATCCACTGGTGTGAAATTCTCACTGCCAACACAGCAGCCTGAGGTTGACTTAGGATGCTGAGCTTGGTGAGGCAAGGGGCGTCTGCCATTGCTGAGGCTTGAGTAGGCGGTTTTACCCTCACAGTTTAAAAAAAGCCACAGGGAAATTCAAACTGGGTGGAGCCCACCACAGCTCAGCAAGGCCACTGTGGCCAGAATCCTTCTCAAGATTCCTCCCTTCTGAGCAGGGCATCTCTGAAAAAAAGGCAGCAGCCCCAGTCAGGGACTTATAGATAAAACCCCCATCTCCCTAGGACGGAGCAACTGGGGGAAGGGGTGGCTATGGGCGCAGCTTCAGCAGACTTAAATATCCCTGCATGACAGCTCTGAAGAGAGCAGCAGATTTCCCAGCAAAGCGCTCAAGGTCTGATAAGAGACAGACTGCTTTCTCAAGTGGGTCTCTGACCCCCGTGTACCCTGACTGGGAGACACCTCACAGTAGGGGCTGACAGACACTTCATACAGGAGAGCTCTGGCTGGCATCTCCCAGGTACCCCTCTGGGATGAAGCTTCCAGAGGAAGGAACAGGCAGCAATCTTTACTGTTCTGCAGCCTCCACTGGTGATACCCAGGCAAACAGTGTCTGGAGTGGACCTCCAGCAAACTCCAGCAGACTTGCAGCAGAGGGACCTGTTAGAAGGAAAACTAACAAATGGAAAGGAATAGTATCAACATCAACAAAAAGGACGTCCACTCGGAGACCCCATGTGAAGGTCATCAACATCAAAGACCAAAGGTAGATAAATCCATGAAGAAGGGGAGAAGCCAGTGCAAAAAGGCTGAAAATTCCAAAAACAAGAATGCTTCTTCTGCAAAGGATCACAACTCCTTGCCAGCAAGGGAACAAAACTGAACAGAGAATGAGTTTGACTAATTGACAGAAGTATGCTTTAGAAGGTGGGTAACAACAAACTCCTCTGAGCTAAAGGAGCATGTTCTAACCCAATGTAAGAATGCCAGGAACTTTGAAAAAAGGTTAGAGGAATTGCTAACTAGAATAACGAGTTTAGAGAAGAACATAAATGACCTGATGGAGCTAAAAACACAGCACGAGACCTTCAGGAAGCATGCACAAGTATCAGTAGCTGAAATGATCAAGTAGAAGAAAGAATATCAGAGATTAAAGATCAACTTGATGAAATAAAGTGAGAAGGCAAGATGAGAGAAAAAAGAGTGAAAAGAAACAAACAAAGCCTCCAAGAAATATGGGACTATGTGAAAAGACCAAATCTACGTTTGATTTGTGTACCTGAATGTGATGGGAATAATGGAACCAAGTTGGAAAACACTCTTCAGGATATTATCCAGGAGAACTTCCCCAACCTAGCAAGGCAGGCCAACATTCAAATTCAGGAAATACAGAGAATACCACAAAGATATTCCTCGAGAAGAGCAACTTTGAGACACATAATTATCAGATTCCCAAAGGTTGAAATGAAGAAAAAAAATGTTAAGGGCAGCCAGAGAGAAAGGTCAAGTTACCCACAAAGGGAAGCCCATCAGACTAACAGTGGATCTCTCTGCAAAAACCCTAAAAGTCAGAAGAGAGTGGGGGCCAATATTCAACATTCTTAAAGAAAAGAATTTTATAGCCAGAATTTCATGTCCGGCTAAACTAAGCTTCATGAATGAAGGAGAAATAAAATCCTTTACAGACAAGCAAATGCTCAGAGATTTTGTCACCACTAGGCCTGCCTTACAGGAGTTCCTGAAGGAAGTACTAAACATGGAAAGGAACAACAATAACCAGCCACTGCAAAAACAAATCAAATTGTAAATGCCATCGATGCTATGAAGAAACTGCTTCAACTAATGTTCAAAATATTCTGCTAGCATGATAATGACAGTATCAAATGCACACATAAAAATATTAACCTTAATGTAAATGGGACAAATTCCCCAATTAAAAGACACAGACTGGCAATTTGGATAGAGTCAAGACCCATCAGTGTGCTGTATTCAGGAGACCCATCTCATGTGCAAAGATGAAAAATAGGCTCAAAATAAAGGGATACAGAAATATTGGCCAAGCAAATGAAAAGAAAAAAATGCAGGGTTTGCAATCCTACTCTCTGATAAAACAGACTTTAACCAAATAAAGATCAAAAGAGACAAGGGCATTACATAATGATAAAGGGATCAATGCCAGAAGAAGAGCTAACTATCCTAAATATGTATGTACCCAATACAGGAGTGCCCAGATTCATAAAGAAGTTCTTAGAGGCCTACAAAGATACTTAGACTCCCTCACAATAATAGTGGGAGATTTTAACACCCCACTGTCAATATTAGATCAACAAGACACAAAACTAACAAGGATATTCAGGACTTGAACTCAGCTCTGGACCAAGTGGACCTAATAAATATCTACAGAACTCTCCACCACCAATCAACAGAATATGCATTCTTTTCAGCATCACATCACACTTACTCTAAAATTGACCACGTAATTTGAAGTAAAATACTCCTCAGCAAATGCAAAAGAATGGAAATCATAACATACAGTCTCTCAGACCACAGTGCAATTAAATTAGAACTCAGGATTAAGAAACTCACTCAAAACTGCACAACTACATGGAAAATGAGCACTGTGCTCCTGAATGATTACTGGGTAAATAAGGAAATGAAGACAGAAATAAATCTTTGAAACCAATGAGAACAAAGACACAACATACCAGAATCTCTGGGATACATTTAAAGCAGTGTGTAGAGGGAAGTTTATAGCACTAAATGCCCACAAGAGAAAGGAGGAAAGATCTAAAATTAATACCCTAGCATCACAGTGAAAAGAACTAGAGAAGCAAGAGCAAACAAATTCAAAAGCTAGCAGAAGACAAGAAATAACTAAGATCAGAGCAGAACTGAAGGAGATAGAGATAAAGAAAAAAAAAACCCTTAAAAAATTCAATGAATCTAGGAGCTGGTTTTTTGAAAAGATCAACAAAATAGATACACTGCTAGCCAGACTAATAAAGAAGAAAAGAGAGAAGAATCAAATAGATGCAATAAAATATAAGGGGATATTGCCATGGATCCCACAGAAATACAAACTACCTCTATGCAAATAAACTAGAAAATCTAGAAGAAATGAATAAATTCCTGGACACATACACCCTCCCAAGACTAAAGCAGGAAAAAGTCAAATCCCTGAATAGAACAATGACAAGTTCTGAAATTGAGGCAGTCCAGCAACCAAAAAAAAAGGTCCAGGACCAGGATTCACAGCTGAATTCTACCAGACATACAATGAGGATCTGCTACCATTCCTTCTGAAACTATTCCAAACAATAGAAAAAGAGGGAATCCTCCCTAACTCATTTTATGAGGTCAGCATTATCCTGATAACAAAATCTGGCAGAGACACAACAAAAAAAGAAAATTTTAGGCCAATATTCCTGATGAATATCGAAGCAAATATCCCCAATAAAATACCGGCAAACAATCCAGTAGCACATCAAAAAGCTTATCCACTTGTTCGTGGTGGCACGATCAATTTGGCTTCAACCCTGGGATGCAAGGCTGGTTCAGCATACACAAATCAATAAACGTAATCCATCACATAAACAGAACATGTATCACAGAACTTAAAGTACAATAAAAAAGTTAGTATCATTTCTATATGCCAACCATGAACAATGTGAAATGGAAATTAAAAAATAATTTCATTTACTGTAGCCACACATAAAATTAAATACCTTGGAATTAACCAATGATGTTTCAATAATGAAAATTGTAACACAGAGATAAAGAAAATTGAAGAGAAGACCGAAAAATAGTGAAAATATTCCATGGTCATAAATTCGAAGAGTCAATATTGTTAACATTTCCAAACTACTCAAAGCAATCTACAGATTGAATGCAATCCCTATCAAAATACCAATGATATTCTTCACAAAAATATAAAAAATAATCCTAAAATTTGTATGAAACAACAAAAGACCAAGGATAGCCAAAGCTATTCTTAGAAAAAAAACAAAACTGAAGGAATCACACTACCTGACTTGAAATTATACTACAGTGCTATAGTAACCAAAACAGCATGGTATTTGATGGCATAAACTCAGACACAAAGACCAATGAAACAGAATGGAGAAGCCAGGAACAAATTCACACACCTGCACTGAACTCATTTCTGACAAAGTTGCCAATAACCTACTTTGGGGAAAGCACTGTCTCTATTATAATTGGTGCTAAAATGAAACTAGATTCCATCTTTTGCCATATAAAAAATCAAAATGGATTATAGACTTTAAGACCTCAAACTATGAAACTACTGCAATAAAACATTAGAAAAAGTCTTCAGGACATTTGTGTGGGCAAAAATTTTTTGAGCCAGACACGACAGGTGCTGGCAACCAAAGCAAACATGGACAAATGGGATCTCAACAAATTAAAAAACTTCTGCACCACAAAGGATATTATTGACAAAGAGAAAAGGAAACCCAAAGAATGAGAGAAAACATTTGCAACCTTCCTCTCTGAAAAGGAACAGTAACCAGGATATATAAGGATCTCAAACAACTCTAGAGGAAAAACTTTAATAATCCTGCCAAAAAAGTGGGTGAAATATTTGAATAGACATTTCTCAAAAGAAGACATGCAAGTGGCAAACAGGCGTATGAAAAGGTGCTCAACATTATTGATCATCAGAGAAATTAAAATCAAAACTATAATGAGGTATCATCTCACCCCACTTAAAATGGCTCATATCCAAAGCTAAACAATAACAAATGCTGGTGAGGATGTGGAGAAAAGAGAATTCTCATAAACCATTGGTGGGAATGTTAACTAGTACACCCATTATAAAAAACAGATTCAAAATTTCTCAAAAACCTAAAAATTTACCTATCATATGATCCAGCAATTCCAATGCTGTGTATATACCCAAAAGAAAGGAAATTATTTTACTGAAGAAACATCTGCACTCCTATGTTTGTTGCAGAACTGTTTTCAATAGCTAAGATTTGGAAGCAACCTAAGTGTCTATCAATAGATGAATAAATGAAGAAAATATGGTACATATACACAATGGAATACTATTCAGTCATAATGAAGAATGAGATTCATGGATGCATCTGCAGATTATCATGTTAAGTGAAATAAGCCAGGCACAGAAAGACAAACATCACATGTTTTCACATATTTGTGGGATGTAAAAATCAAATGAATTGAACTCATGGACATGGAGAGTAGAAGGATAGTTATAAGAGGCTGTAAACAGTAAACAGTAGCAAATGGTTAATGGGTATCAAAAAATAGAAAGAATAAATAAAACTTACTGTTTGGCAGCAAAATAGAGTGATTATAGTCAATAACAAGTTTATTGCATATTTTAAAATAATTTAAAGAATGTTATTGGATTGTTTGTAACCCAAAGAATAACTGCTTGAGGAAATGGATACCCCATTCTACTTGGTGTGCTTATTTCACATTGCATGACTGTATCAAAATACTTCATATGCCTACCATGTACCCTCAAAATTGTAAAAATTAATAAAACAATTAAAATTGTAAAATATGTTTGTGTAGAATTTTTAAAATATATTTTTTGATTTTGTTTTATTTTAATAGGCTTTGGGGAACAGGTGGTGTTTGGTTACTTTAATAAGTTATTTCGTGGTGATTTCTGAGATTTTGGTGCACCCATCACCCAAGCTGTGTACATAGTACCCAATATGTAGTCTTTTATCCCTTGCCACCCCCTACCCTTTCCCCTGAGTCCCCAAAGTCCAATGTAGCATTCTTATGCCTTTGCGTCCTCATAGCTTAGCTCCCACATGTGAGGAAGAACATGCGATGTTTGGTTTTCCATTCCTGAGTTACTTCACTTAGAACAGTAGTCTTCAATTCCATACAGGTTGCTAAGAATGCCATTATTTCATTTCTTTTTGTGGCTGAGTATTATTTCATGGCATGTATATACAATATTTTTTGTATCCACTCATTGATTGATGGGAAATTGGGCTGCTTCCATATTTTTGCAGTTGCAAATTTTTCTGCTATAAACATGCATGTGCAAGTATCTTTTTAGTATAGTGACTTCTTTTCCTCTGAATAGATACCTAGTAGTGGGATTGCTGGATTAAATGGTAGATCTACTGTTAGTTCTTTAGGGAATCTCCACACTCTTTTCCTCAATGGTTGTACTAATTTACATTCCCACTAACAGCGTAAAGATGTTTCGTTTTTAGCACATCCAAGCCAACAACTATTAGTTTTTTTTTTTTTTATGGCCATTCTTGCAGGAGTAGGGGGTATTGCATTGTGGTTTTGATTTGCATTTTCTTGAAAATTAATGATGGTGATAATTTTTTCATACGTTTGTTGGCAAATTGTATATTTTCTTTTGAGAATTGTCTATTCATGTCCTCAGCCCACATTTTGATGGATTTGCTTTTTACCTGATGAATTGTTCGTGTTTTCTTTTTTTTTTTTGGTAAATTCTGGATATTAGTTCTTTGTTAAATGTATAGGTTCTGAAGGTTTTCTCCCACTCCATGGGTTGTCTGTTTACTCTGCTGATTATTTATTTTGCTCTACAGAAGCTTTTTAGTTTAATTAAGTCCCATCTACTTATCTTTGTTTTTTGTTTGTTTGTTTGTTTTTGCATTTGCTTTAGGGTTTTGGGTCATGAAGTCTTTGCCTAAGCCAATGTCCTGAAGGGGTTTTCCAATGTTATATTCTAGAATCTTTAAGTTTTTAGGACTTAGATTTAAGTCTTTGATCCATCTTGAGTTGATTTTTGTATAAGGTGAGAGACAAGGATCCAGTGTCATTATCCTACCTGTGGCTTGCCAATTATCACAGCATCATTTGTTGAATAAGGTATCATTTCCCCACTTTTTGTTTGCTTTGTCAAAGATCACTTGGCTGTAAGTATTTCGGTTTATTTCTGGGTTCTCTATTCTGCTTTATTGGTCTATGCGCCTATCTTTACACCATGCTCTTTTGGTGATTATGGCCTTATAGTATAATTAGAAGATGGGCAATGTGGTGCCTTCATAGCTGACCTTTTTGCTTAGTTTTGCTTTGGGTATGTGGGCTCCTTTTTTGTTTCATATTAATTTTAGCATTGTTGTTTCTAGTTCTGTGAAGAATGGCAGTATTTTGATGGGAATTGCACTGCATTTATAGATCGGTTTTTGCAGTATGGTGATTTTCACAATACTGATTCTACCCTTTTGTGAGCATGGGATGTGTTTCCATTTGTTTGTGTTGTTTATGATTTCTTTCAGGAGTGTTTTGTAGTTTTCCTTGTAGAGGTCTTTCGTGTCCTTGGTTAGCTATATTCTTTAGTTCAGTTGAGTATAGTTTTTTTTTTCAGCTATTGTAAAAGGGGTTGAGTTCTTGATTTGATTTTCAGTTTGGTTGCTTTTGGTGTATAGCAGAGCTACTGATTTATGTACATTAATTTTGTATTCTAAAACTTTGCTGAATTTGTTAACTGGTTCTAGGAGAATTTTGGATGCATGTTTAAAATTTTCTAGGTATAAAATCATACAATCAGCAAACAGGAAGAGTTTGACTTCCTCTTTACCAATTTGGATGCCCTTTATATCTTTCTCTTGTCTGATTGCCCAGGCTAGGACTTCCAGTACTGTATTAAATAGAAATGATGAAAGTGGGCATTCTTGTCTTGTCCCAGTTCCCAGGGGGAATGCTTTCAATTTCCCCCCATTCGGTACAATGTTGGCTGTGGGTTTGTCATAGATATCTTTTATTGCCTTAAAGTATGTCCTTTCTGTGCCAATTTTGCTGAAGGTTATAATCATAAAGGGATGCTGGATTTTTTGAAATGCTTTTTCTGCATCTATTGAGATGATCATGTAACTTTTGTTTTTATTTCTGTTTATGTGGTGTATCACATTTATTGACTTATGTATGTTAAACCAGCCCTTCATCTCTGGTGTGAAATCCATTTGATCATGGTGGATTATCTTTTTGATATGCTGTTGCATTTGGTTTGCTAGTATTTTGTTGAGGATTTTTGCATCTATGTTAATCAGGAATATTGGCCTGTAGTTTTCTTTTTTTGTTATGTCCCTCCCTGGTTTTAGTATTAGGGTAAAACTGGCTTCATAGAATTATTTAGGGAGAATTACCTCTTTATTTTGTAGAATACTGTCAATAGCATTGGTACCAATTCTTCTTTGAATCTCTGATAAAATTCAGCTGTGAATCTGTCTAGATCTGGGCTTTTTGTCGTTTGCAATTTTTTATTACCATTTTAATCATGCTGCTTGTTATTGGTCTGTTCAAAGACTCAATATCTTCTGGTTTAATGTATAAGGGTTGTATATTTCCAGGAATTTATTCACCTCCTCCAAGTTTTCTAGTTTATGCATGTGTAATAGTGTTCATAGTAGTCTTGAATTATCTTTTGTATTTCTGGGGTGTTAGTTGTAATATCTCCTGTTTTGTTTCTAATTGAACTTATTTCGATACCTTCTTTTCTTGGCTAATATTGCTAATGGTCTATCAAGCTTATTCATCTTTTCAAAGAACCAGATTTTGTTTCATTCATTTTTCTGTATTTTTTTGTTTTGATTTCATTTAGTTTTGCTCTGACCTTCGTTTTTTCTGGTCTCCTGCTGGATTTATATTTGGATTTTTCTTGTTACTCCAGTTCCATGAAGTGCGACCTTAGGTAGTCTGTGCTCTTTCAGACTTTTTGATGCAGGCATTTTATGCTATGAAGTTTTCTCTTAGCAGCACTTCTGCTTTATCTCAGATGTCTTTATAGATTGTGTCACTATTATCGTCCAATTCAAAGAATTTTTGTATTTGCATCTTGATTTTATTGTTGACCCAACGATCATTCGGGAGCAAGTTATTTAATTTCCATATATTAGCACCATTTTGAGGAGTTGAGTTGATTTCCAATTTTATTCCACTATGGTCTGAGAGAGTACTTGATATAATTTTGATTTTCTTAAATTTACTGAGTCTTGTCTTGTGGTCTCTCACATGGTCTGTCTTGGAGAATGTTCCTTGTGTTGATGAATAGAATGTATGTTCTGCAGTTGTTGGGTAGAATGTTCTGCAAATATCTGTTAAGTCCATTTGTCCTAAGGTATGGTTTAAGTCCATTATTTCTTTGTTTGCTTTCTGTCTTGATGACTCGTCTAGTGCTGTCAGTAGAACATTGAAGTCCTCATCATTATTGTGTTGCTGTCTATCTCAACTTCTTAGGTCTAGTAGGGATTGTTTTATAAATTTGGGATCTCAAGTGTTAGGTGAATATAATTTACAATTGTGATACTTTTCTGGTGGACTAGTCCTTTTACCATTATATAATGTCCATCTTTGTCTTTTTAAACGGCTGTTGCTTTAAAGTTTGTTCTGTCTGATTAAGAATAGTTACTCTTGATTGCTTTTTGTAACGATTTGCATGGAGTACGATTTTCCACTTCTTTACCTTAAGTTTATGTGAGTCCTTATTGTCAGGTGAGTCTCCTGAAGACATCAGAAATTTAATTGGTGGATTCTTATCAATTCTGCCATTCTGTATCTTTTAAGTGGAGCATTTAGACAATATACATTCAAAGTTAGTATTGAGATGTGAAGTACTATCCTATTCATCATGCTATTTGTTGCCTGAATACCTTGTTTCTTGTGTCTGCGTTATTGTTATGTAGGTCTTGTGAGATTTATGCTTTAAAAATGTTTTGTTTTGGTGTATTTTGAGAATTTGTTTCAAGATTTACAGTTCATTTAATTATAGTGTTGGCTTGGTAGTGGAGAATTCCCTCAGCATTTATTTGTCTGGAAAAGACTGTGTCTTTCCTTCATTTATGAAGCTTAGTTTCACTGGATACAAAATTATTGGCTGATAATTGTTTTAAGGAACCTAAAAATAGGATCTCAATCCCTTCTAGTGGTAGGGTTTCTGCTGAGAAATCTTCTCTTAATATAATAGGTTTTTCTTTATAGGTTACCTGATGCTTTCGCTTCACAGCTCTTAAGATTCTGTGTTTCGTCTTGACTTTAGATAACCTGATGTGCCTAGGCAATGAATTTTCTAGGTCTTCTTTGCATTTTTTGTATTTGGCTGTCTAGATCTCTAGCAAGGCCAGAAATATTTCCTCAATTATTCCCTCAAATATGTTTTCCAAACTTTTAGATTTCTCTTCTTTTTCAGAAACACCAATTATTCTTAGGTTTGGATGTTTAACATAGTCCCAAACTTATTGAAGGCTATGTTCATTTTTTTAATTCTTTTTTCTTTGTCTTTGATGAATTGGGTTAATTTAAAAGCCTTGTCTTCAAGCTCTGAAGTTCTTTCTTCTGCTTGTTCGATTCTATTGCTTAGACTTTCCAGTGCATTTTGCATTTATCTAAGTGTGTCCTTCATTTCTAGAAGTTGTTATTGTTTTTTATTTATGCTTTCTATTCATTGAAAAATTTCTTTTTTATATTCTATATCATGTTTTTGATTTCTATTTTCTATATTTTTATATTCTATGTCATGTTTTTGATATAAGTCGGTCTTCACCTTTCTCTGTTCCTCCTTGATTAGCTTAAATAATTCACCTTCTGAATTCTTGTTCTTGCAATTTGGAGATTTCTTCTTGGTTTGGATTCATTGCTGGTGAGCTAGTGTGACTTTGGGGGGTGTTAAATAACCTTGTTTTGTCATATTACTGAAATTGTTTTTCTGGTTCCTTCCCATTTGGGTAGACTATGTCAGATGGAAGATCTGGCATTCAAAAGCTGCTGTTCAGATTCTTTTGTCCAATGGGGTGCTACCTTGACGTGGTGTTCTCCTCCTTCTCCGAGGAATGGGACTTTCTGTAGTCATTTTTTTTTTTTTTTTTTGCTCTTCTAGGTTTTGCCATCCAACAGAGCTACCAAGCTCTGGGCTGGTACTGGGGAGTGTCTGCAAAGAGTCTGTTAATGTGATCTGTTTTTAGGTCTTGTAGCCATGGATACCAGCACCTACTCTGGTGAAGGTAGAAGGGGAGTGAAGTAGACTCTGTGAGGGTCCTTGGTCGTGTTCTTGTTTAGTGCACTGGTTTTCTGTTGGTTGGCCTTCAACTAGGAGGTTGCACTTTCAAGAGTGCATCAGCTGCGGTCCTATAGGGAGGATGCAAGATTGCCCTAGGGACACTTAGCTAAGTATTCAGGTTTCTCAGGTGATGGGCAGGGCCATAGAGCTCCCAAGAGATTGGAAACTTCATCTTTTGCTACCAGAGCAGGTAGAGAAAGACCAACAGGTGGGGTCAGGGATAGGTGTGTCTGAGCTCTGTCTTTCCTTGAGTGGGGCTTGTTGTGGCTGCTGTGGGAGATGGGGCTGTGGTTCCTGGACCAATGGAGTTATATCCCCAGAAGGATTTATGGCTGTCTTTCCTGAGTCATACAGGTCAGCAGGGAAGTGGGGAAATGCCAGCCGTCACGGGCCTCACTCCGCTCCCACGCAGCCCACAGTCGCAAAGGCTGATCTCACTTTCACTGTGTTCTTCCAACAGCACAGAGTTTATTTCCAGGCAACCGGTGACCAGGGCCAAGGACTTGCCCCAGACCACGAGCTTCCCTGGCAAGAAAGCAAGCAGACTCAGTTTTTTGGCGTATCAGGCAGCCTGCAGTGGTGATTCAGTTTTTTCAAAGGTTCTGTGGATTACCTCGTATTTCCTGGTATGTTCTTGTGGTAGTTCTTGAAGAAAAAGTTTATGGTGTGAGTCTCCACATGATGCTTTGTTCATCTGAGCATAAGCCGCAAGCTAGTTCTGCCTCCTATCTGCCTTCTTAATTCCAGTGTCCTGTGTATAAAATTTTTGAGAGTATTCCTTCATTATCTGTTCATGCCTGCAAGGTTTGTAGTGAAGTTACTTGTTTCAATTAATATATTTTCTCTCTTCTCTTTTTCTGTTTTTCAGTCTTATTAACTGGGAATCACAGCCCCATCCCCAACAGCAACCACAGCAAGCCCACCCAAGGAAAGGCAGAGCTCAGACACGCTTATCCTTGACCCCACCTGGTGGTCTTTCTCTACGAGCTCTGGTAGACAAAGACAAAGGTCATAATCTCTTTGGAGCTCTATGGCCCTGCCCACCACCTGAGAAACCTGAATACTTAACTAAGTGTCCCTAGGGCATTTTGCATCCTCTCTATAGGACCACAGCTGATGCACTCTTGAAAGCACAAACTCCTGATTGAAGGTCAAACATTTATATATTTTATGGAATTATTTAAAGAATTAGAGGGCTTGGCCACAATGGCTGACTAAAAGTGACTAGTGTGCGTGACTCTCACAGAGGGAAATGGAAGGGATGATTAAATACAGCACCATTTACTGAAACGTCTGGGTACACACATTGGGACTAATCAAAGAAACAACTCAACCCATAGAGAACAGAAATAGAAGGCAGGATTATTTCTCAACCAGGAGTGACACAGAGCAAGGGGGACATTCCTCACCCAGGGGAGCAGAGAGTGAGTGAGCAATCCCGGGAACCCACGCTTCTCCCAGGGATCTTTGAAAACCTTGGGTCAGAAGATTCCCTTGTGAACTGAGCCCCCCCGGGGCCTTCAGTCTGACACGTGGAGCTATGTGGATTATTGCCAAAGGAGCTATTCAGGCACACCTGGAGCTTCAGGAGCCATAGATACTCAGGCTTCCCAGCAAAAGCAGCTGCAACTCCAGAAAAGTAAGAGGTTAGCTCCTATTTATACCCCTAGGAAAGGGGCTGAATCCATGTGGCTGAGCAGTAATGGGCTGCAGGTCCTGCTTTCATGGCACCTCACAGGACACAACCCACTGGCTTTGAACTCCAGCCAGCCACAAGTAGCAGCATTACACCTCTCAGAGACGAAGCTTCCATGGGGAAGATTGGGCCACAGTCTTTGCTGTTTATCAGTCTTAGCCATTGTTGCCTTAGGAATCCAGTAAGTCTGAGGCAACTAAAGACTGGAAGAGTCCCCCAGCTGTTGGAGCCCAGCAGCTCTAAGGAGAAGTGGTCAGAATGCTTATTCATGTGAATCCTGAATTCCTTTTCTCATCACATGGTGGAATCTCTCTAGTGGGGTCTCCAGTCACCCCCACCAGTGTTTTCTGGCCAGCAGCAATTTCAAACCGCCCTGGGATGGAGTTCCCAGAGGTAGGGTTGGGCCACCATGTTTGCTGTTTGGTCACCTTAGCTGTACTTGTCTTGGGGTGTTGGAGAGTCTAAGGCAACTGAGGGCTGGAGTAGAACTCCAGCACAGCAAAGTTGCTCTATGAAAAGGTGGCCAGACTGCTTTTAAAGTACATTATTAATCCTACTCCTCTTCAATGGGTGGGATCTCCCCACTGGTGTCACCAGCCACTTTCTGCAGGTGCATTCAGGCTGACAACAGATCTGTACCTTCCTGGGAAGGAGCTCCCAGAGAAAAGGGTAGGTCACCATCTTTGCTGTTTCACAGCCTTCACTGTTGATTACTCCAGGTACTTGGAAAATCCAACTTGACTAGGGACAGGATAGGAATCCCAGCATATTGCAAAAGCCATACAAAAAAAAATGGCCAGATTATTATGTGGGCTCTCATTCCCATATTTCCTCAGTGGGCAGGTCCTCCAGGCCTGGGTCTCCTGCCACACCTTCTAGGGCTATCAAACCAATAGCAGCTCTGCAACTCTTTGGACAGAGCTTCCTTGGGGAGGGGTGGGTTGCCATCTTTGCTGTCTCACAGCCATTGCCCTTACTGTCTCCAGGCTCAAGAGAGTCTGCAGGGACCAGTGGCACATCGAGATCCCCAGCACAGAGCTATGACCTCACCGAAAAGTAACCAGACTGTTCTCCACAGAAATACTGTTTTTTGTGGCTCCTCACAGTGCAGGACCACCTGACCTGAGACTCCAGCACAAACACCCTGCCTCCATCTGATCACCAAAATCAGAGATAGTTTAGCATTTCTCTGAGGAGAAAATCAGAGTTAATCCAAAACCTCTGCACCACTATATTTACAGTGTTACAGTCCTAACAATCCTCGGGATGGGGAAGGAACAAAGGGCCTAGTCAGTATGTTGGTACTGCCAGCACACCATAGCCACCACATGGAAAGAAGTCCAGCCACTCTTCCCTGGGAACACCCCCCCGACTCTTAACCAAGCAGGGCTCATGAATGAAGAATTGTCACTCCACCCAAGGCTGGGAATACCCACTTGTAGCATCCAAGAGTTTACCTGGAGATAGGCTCCCGGAGGCATATGACAGCCCCTGTGCCACTGCCACAGCAACAGTTCTATCCCTAGGCTGCCTTTGCTCTGGGAAAGAAACAAAGAGCCTGAGGGCTACACTGGAGCATATAGCATGCCACATTCAGCATATAGAGAGGAGATCAGCCTTTCCTCATGGTGAGCCTTAAACCTTCTAACCAACAAGCAAAACCCCAAGCTCACACCAGCAGTGCTGTGGCCCGTTCCACTGGCTGAACTCTCCCAATAACAGAAGCTCTGCTTTTCTCAGAGGTAGAGATCCATCAGCAACCAAAAGCCCCTTTGCCACTGCCTCTGCAGTGGAACTGCCCTTGCTACCCTTGGACTAACGAATGAGCAAAGATGCTAAGTACCTTATGTACACCTTCAACAAGTTGAAGTCAACCCAATAAATGGAAGCCATTCTATCTCCCATGGGTTCCACTCACCCACTGCTTGTTATGAGGTGAGAAACCCTTGGCTTGTTGCAAGGCAAGGAACCCCACAGCACAGACCCTCAAACCTGTGCTGATTGCATTGAGTAATTGGTGACCTGCATCTCTTTAGGGTGGTGTCCCCAGAAGACAAGCAAAAGACCCTCTGCCACAACCACCACTAAGGTCCCTTCTTACGCTGCCTGAGTTGGGGAGAAAATAAAAACCCTGAGATCTTTACAGAGTTGCAGTGAGCAGCCCAGAAGTGTCAAGCTGCGATCTACAGCCAGGACTCAAGTAGGGGAGAAGCCCCCACTTTCAGAGTATAGAGAGGGAGCATGGCTGCAGCTGTGAGGAAATATAGGGGAGACACGACTGAGCAAGAGCCAACCAACTGACAACTATGCCTAATTCCCACCTACTGGATTATGCCCCAAAGCTTCAACACCAAAAATACCTTGCTAACATAACCCTTATGTGAAACCAAAGACAAGAAATCACCCAAAAATAAAGACCCTGCACAAAACCTTCGACTTCTGAAAACATCTAGGAAAGAAGTCTATTGACTTTACTCAATCCACACTTAAGTTAAAGGAATGCCCACACGCAGATGAGAAAGAACCAACACAAGAACTCCAGTAACTATAATGGTCAGAGTGGCTTATGTCCTCCAAAAAGCAACAGTAGTCCCCCACTAATGGTTCTTATTCAGACTGAGTTGGTTGAAATGACAGAAACAGAATTCAGAATATGGATAGAAACAAGTATCATTGAGATTCAGGAGTATTGCAAAACCCTATCCAAGGAAACTAGGAATCACAATAAAATAATATGGAAAATGAAGATGAAATAGCCAGTATAGAAAATAACCTAATGGATCTGATAGAGCTGAAAAGCACACTACAAGAATTCCAGAATGCTCTTGCAGGTATTAACAGCAGAATAGGCCCAGCTGAGGAAAAAAATCTCCAACATTGAAAACTGGCTCTCTGAAATAAGATAGTGACATAAAAGTAAAGAGAAAAGAATAAAAATAAATTTAAAAAACTCTGAAAACTATGGGATTTCGTAAAGAGGCCAAATCTATGAATCTTTGGCATCCCTGAAAGAGACGGGAAGGAAGCAAACAACTTGGAAAACATATTTCAAGATATTGCCCATGAAAACTTCCACAGCCTGGCAAAAGATGCCAACAGTCAATTTCAGAAAATACACGGAACTCATGCAACATTCTATATATATATTTAAAAAACCAAGACACATAATCATCAGATTTCTAAAGTCAAAAATAAATGAAAAATTTTAAAGACAACTAGAGAGAAAGGGCAAGTTTCACACAAATGGACATTGTCAGGCTAACACTGGAACTCTCAGCAGAAACCCTAAGCTTTTTAAGTAAAAGAGAAATAAGATCTCTTTCAGATAAGCCAATGTTATAGGAATTTGATATCACCAAACCTGCCTTACAAGAGACCCTTGAAAAGAGCACTAAATATAGAAAGGAAAGATTTACCAATCAAACTTAAATACACAGATCAGTGACAGTATAAAGCAACTACACAAACAAGCTGGCATAATATCCAGCTAACAACATGATGAAAGGGTCAAATCCACACATATCAACAGTAACCTTGAGGTAAATGAGCTAAATGCCCCACTTAAAAGGCACAGAATGGCAAGTTGCATAAAGAACCAAGACCCAATGGTATTCTGTCTTAAAGGAACCTGTCTCACACCTAATAATATCCATAGCCTCAAACAAAAAGGGATGGAGAAAAACATACCAAGCAAATGGAAATCAGAAAAATGCAGGGGTTGCAATTCTAACTTCAGTCAAAACACTTTCAACCAACAAAATAAAAAAAATACTAAAATGGACATTACATAATATATATGCATGCAACATGGAAGCACCCAGATTGACAAAATTAGTTCTTAGAGACATACAAAGAGACTTATGTTCCCACACGATAATAGTGGGAGACTTCAACACTCCACTGACAGTATTAGACAGATAATAAAGGCAGAAAATGAACAAAGATATTTAGTATGTGAACTCAACATTGAACCAAATGTATCTGATAGACCTCTACAGTACTCCTCAACCCAAAACAACAAAATATACATTTTCCCCATCAACACATGGCACATACTCTAAAATCGACCACAAAATTCGACATAAAACCATCCTAAGTGAATGCAAAAGAACGAAAATCATATGAAACACACTCTTGGACCACAGTAAAGTACAAAAAATAAAAGTTAAGACCAAGAAAATTGCTCAAAACCATGTAATTACATAGTAATTAAACAGCAGCTCCAGAATGACTTTCAGAAAAAAATATGAAATTAAGGCAGAAATCAAGAAGTTATTTGAAACTAATGAGAACAAAGCTACAACATACTAGAATCTCTAAAACACAGCTAAGACAGTGTTAAGAGGGAAGTTAATGGCACAAAATACCCACCTCAGAAAGTAAGAAAGATTATAAAGTAACAACCTAACATTACAAGAGATAGAATTAGAGGTAGAATAGCAAACCAACACCAAAGCCAGCCAAAGACAAGAAATACTCAAAATCAGAGTTTAACTGAAAGAAATCAAGACATAAAAAAAATCAAAACATAAACAAATTCAGGAGTTGGTTTTTTGAAACAAATTAATAAAATAAATAGGCCACAAGCTAGACTAATAAAAAAAGAGACAAGATCCGAATAAACACAATTAGAAATGACAAAGAAGATGTTACCTCTGACCCTGCAGAAATAAAAATAAACATAAGTAATTACTATAAACACCTCTATGCACATGAATTAAAAACCCTGGAAAAGATAAATTGTTGGACACAAAAGCCCCCCAAGAATAATCTGGGAAAATATTGATTCTCCAAACAAACCAACAATGAACTCTGAAATTCAATCAGTAATAAATAGCCTACCAACCAAAAAAAAAAAAAAAAAAAAAAAAGCCCAGGACCAGATGGATTCAGAGCTGAATTCTGAAAGATGTTCAACAAAGATTTGGTACTATTCCTACTAAAATGACTCCAAAAAACATAAGAGAAAGGACTGCTACCTAACTCATTCTATGAGGACAGCATCATCCTGATACCAAAAGCTGGCAGAGAAAAACAAACAAACAAACAAACAAAAACTTCTCAAAAAAAGACAACTTTAGGCCAATACTTTTGATAACATTAATTCAAGAATCCTCAATAAAATACTAGAAAACAAAATCTAACAGCACAACAAAAAGTGAATCCATCAAAATCAAGTAGGCTTTATCACTAAAATGCAAGGTTGGTTCAACATATGCAAATCAATAAATGTGATTCATCACATAAACAGAAATAAAGACAAAAACCATGTGATTATCTCAATAAATGAAGAAACTGCTTTCAATGAAATTCAACACCCCTTCATGTAAAAAATTCTCAATAAGCTAGGTATCGAGGAAACATACTTCAAAATAATAAGTCATCTATGACAATCCCACAGCCAACATCATACTTAATTCATTCCCCTTGAAAACCAGCACAAGACAAGGATGCTCTCCTCTCACCACGCCTATTCAACATAGTATTGGAAGTCCTGGCCAGAGCAATCAGCCAAGAAGAAAAAATACAAGGCATCCAAAATGAAAGAGAAGAAGTCAAACTAACCCTGTTTTCAGACAACATGATTCTGTACCTAGAAAACTCCATCTTCTTGGCCCAAGAACACTTTTAGCTGACATACAACTTCAGCAAAGTTTCAGAATACAAAATTAACAGCAAAATGGCTAGTATCCTTATATACTATAACATCCAAGCCAAGAGCCAAATCAGGAATTCAATCTTATTCACAACAGCCAACAAAACAATGAAATACCTAGAAATACAACTAACCAGAGACGTGAAAAATCTCTCCAATGAGAATTACAAAACACTGGTCAAAGAATTCAGAGATAATACAAACAAATAAAATAACATTACATGCTCTTTGATAAAAAAATCAGCCCTAATAAAATGGCCATACTGCTCAAAGCAAATCACATATTCAATGCTATTTTTATCAAACTTCCACTTACATTTTACACAGAAGTCAAAAAACCTATTTGAAAACTTATATCAAATAAAAAGCCTGAATAACCAAGGCAGTCTTTCGCAAAAAGAACAAAGCTAGAGGTATCATGTTACCCAACTTCAAACTATGCTACAGGAATACGGTAACCAAAACAGCATGGTACTAATGCAAACACAGACAAAGACCAAGAGAAGAGAATAGAAAGCCCAGGAATAAGGCTACACACCTGTAATGATCTAATTTTTGATAAAGCTGACAAAAACAAGAAATGGCAAAAGAATTTCCTATTTTATAAATGATACTGGGATAACTGCCCAGCTATATGCAGAAGATTGAAACTGGATCTCTTCCTTTCACTATATACAAAAATTAATTCACAAAAGATTTAAGACTTAAATGTAATACCCGAAATTATAAAAATCCTGAAAGACAACCTAGGCAATACCATTCTGGACACAGGAACAGGCAAAGATTTTTTTGAAGAAGACACCAAAAACAGTTGCAACAAAAGCAAAAAGTGATAAATGAGTTCTAATTAAACTTAAAACCTTCTGCACAGCAAAAAAAAAAAAAAGTCAACAGAGTAAAAACACAACCTACAGAATGGGAGAAAATATTTGCAAACTAGGCATCTGACAATGGTCTAATATGTAGCATCCACAGAGAACTTAAACAAATTCACAATAAAAAAATACTAACCCCATTCAAAAGTGGGGAAGGGACATGAACACACAGTTTTTAAAAGAAGACATACATGTGGCCAACAAGCATATTTTTTAAAAACTTTAGCAATACTGATCATTAAAAAAGTGCAACTCAAAACCACAATGAGATAGCATCTCACACCAGTCAGGTTGGCTATTATTAAACGTCAAAAAATAAAAGATGCTGGCAAGGCTGCAGAGAAAGAGAAACACTTATATACTGTTGGTGAGGGTGTAAATTATTTCAACCATTGTGGAAGCAGTGTCATGATTCCTCAAAGAGCTAAAAACTGAACTACCATTTGACCCAGCAATCCCATTACTAAGTATGTTCCCATCGGAGTATAAATCATTCTAGCATAAAGACACATGCAAGTGAATATTCATTGCAGCCTTATACACAATAGCAAAGACTTGGAATCCGTGTAAACCCTCATCAATGACAGATTGGCTATAGAAAATGTGGTAAAGGAATACTATGCATCCATAAAAAAGAACAAGATGATTTCTTTTGCAGGAACATGCATGAAGCTGCAGGCCATTATTATTAGCAAACTTCTGCAGGAACAGAAAACCAAATACAGCATGTTCTCATTTACAAGTGGGAACTAAATGAGGAGAACTCATGGACACAACAAAGGGAACAATAGACACTGGAGCCTACTTGAGTGTGGAGGGAGGGAGAAAAGAGTAGAAAAAAATAACTGTTGGGTACTATGGTTAGTACCTGGGTGACAAAATAAGTTACACAGCAAACCCCCATGACACGAGTTGACCTATATAAGAAACCTACACATTTACCCATGAATGTAAAACAAAAGTTAGAAAAATAATAATAAGCTAAATATGAAAAAAATCACCTAGGACACCTTGCCATTTGTGACAGCACATATGGACCTGAAGGATATTATGCTAAGTGAAATAAGCCAGGTGTTGAAATACAAGTACTGCATAATTTTTCTTATATGCAAAAATTTTACAAGTTGAACTCATAGAAACAGGTTAGGAGAGTGGTTTCCAGGATTTAGGGCATGGGGGAAATGGGGAGATGTTGGTCAAATGGTATAAACTTTCATTTATAAAATGAATAAGTTTTGGAAATCAAATATACAGCATGGTGACTGTAGTTAATCATACCATATTGTATACTGAAAATTTGTAGTTAAGTATTCTTGTAACAAAAAAAGGTAAGTTTGTGAGGTGATTAATATGTTAATTAGCTTGATTGTAATGATCATTCGACAGTAGATACATATATCAAAATATCACATTGTAAATCTGTATGTATATAATTTTTATTTGTCAATTATACCTTAATGAAGCTAACAAAATAAAAGAATCAGCTCTTTGCTTCATTGCCTTTTTCAATTTTATTATTAATTTGTGTTTTTATTTTTATCATTTTTATCTCTTCTGCCTATTTAGATTTACAATTTCATATTTCGCTTTGGTGGAAAATTAGATGTTAATAGAAGACATTTTGTTATTCCTTATATCTGTATTTTTTGTGATAAATATTTCTCTAAGGACTGTTTTAAGTGTTTTTCACAAATTTAGTATATTGTATTTCCATTTAAATTTAGTTCACTCTATTTTTAAATATTTTTTCAGATTTCCGTCTTGGCCCATGGGTTATTCTGAAGAATGTTGTTTAATTTCTAAGTGTTTAGATAATTTTCTGTTATCTTTTGGTAATTCATTTTTAAACTGATTCATTTTTAGTTGGAGACCAAACTATAAATATGATATGGTTTGGATCTGTGTTCTCATCTAATCTAATTTCAAATTTTAATCTCCAGGTTGGAGGCAGGGCGATATGGTTTGGCTGTGTCCCCGTTCACATCTCAGCTTCAGTTGTATCTCTCAGAATTCCCAAGTGTTGTGAGAGGGACCTAGGAGGAGGTAATTCAATCATGGGGGCTGATCTTCCCCATGCTATTCTCATGATAATGAATAAGTCTCACGAGATCTGATAGGCTTATCAGGTGTTACCGCTTTTGCTTTTTCCTCATTTTCTCTTGCTGCTGCAATGTAAGAAGTGCCCTTTACCCTCCACCATGATTATGAGACCTCCCCAGCCATGCGGAACTGTAAGTCAAATTAGACCTCCCTTTCTTCCCAGTTTCATGTATGTCTTTATCAGCAGCTTAAAAATGGACTAATACACAGGGCATGGTTGGGGGGGGGCTATTGGATCATGGTGGCAGATTTCTCAGGAATGGTTTAGCACGAACCTCTTCACGTTGTCCTTGTGATAGTTAGTGAGTTCTTATGAGATCTGGTCATTTAAAAGTGTGTGGCACTTCCCTCCACAACTTTCTCTCATGTTTGCTGGTGATTTTGCCATATTATGTGCCAGTTTCCTTTTTTCCTTCTGCTATGATTGTCAACTTCCTGAGGCCAGATCAGAAGCCAAGTAAATGCTCTTTTCCAGGCTTCCTGTACAGCCTGCAGAACTAAGAGCCAATTAAACATCTTTTCTTTATAAACTACCCAGTGTCAGGTATTTTTTTATAAAAATGCAAGAACGACCTAACACAGAAAACTGGTACTGAGTGAGGCATTGCTATAAAGACAACTGAAAAGGTGGAAGTGGCTTTGGAACTGGGTGGTTGGTAGATATTTAAAGAGTTTGGAGGGCAAAGAAAAAAACTTTAAGATAAGAAAAAGTTTGGAACTTCTTAGGGACCAGGAAAATGGTTGTGAACAAAATGCTGATAACGATAAGAACAGAGAACTCCAGGCTGACAAGGTCTCAGATAGAAATGAAGAACTTATTGGGAACTGTAGAAAAGGTCATGCATGTTATGCCTTAGCAAAAGGTTTGGTTGCATTGTGTTTATACCTTAGAAATCTGTGGTAGTTTAAACTCAAGAATGATGATGTAGGGTATCTGGCAGAAGAAATTTCTAAGCAGCAAACAATTCAAGATATGGCATGGCTGCTTTGAACAGCCAACCTCAGATGTGGTAGCAAAGGAATGACTTAAAGTTGGAAGCTATAGTTAAAGGGAAAACAACCATAAAACTTTGCAAAATTTGTAGCCTGACCACGTGGTAAAAAATAAAACCCAATTTTTAGGAGAATTCAAGCAGGCTGCTGAGCTACCACTTGCTAGAAAAAAATGCATAACAAAAAGGAGGCAATTCCTGGTAGCTGAGACAATGAAAAAAGGCCTGAAGGCATTTTATTTTTTTAATTTTACATCCAGTTTCAGTATACATGTATAGAACGTGCAGGTGTGTTACATAGGTATACATGTGCCATGGTGGCTTGCTGCATCTATTGATCCGTCCTCTAAGTTTTCTTCTCTAACCCCCAACCCCCAACAGACCCTTGGGTGTGTTGTTCCACCCCTGTGTCAATGTGTTCTCATTGTTAAACTCTGACTTATGAATGAGAACATGTGGTGTTGGTTTTTCTGTTCCTGTGTTAGTTTTCTGAGGATGATGGCTTCCAGTTTCATCCAAGTCCCTGCAAAGGATGTGATCTCATTCCTTTTTATGGCTGCATAGTATTCCATGGTGTATATGTACCACATTTTCTTTATCCAGCCTATCATTTATGGGTGGTTCAATGTCATTGCTATTGTAAATAATGCTGCAATACACATATGTGTGCGTGTGTCTTTATAGTAGAATAATTTATATTCCTTTGGGTATATACCAAGTAATAGGATTGCTGGGTCAAATGGCATTTCTGGTTCTAGATCTTGGAGAAACCACCGTATTGTCTTCCACAATGATTCAACTAATTTACATTCCCACCAACCATGTGAAAGCATTCCTATTTTTCCACAGCCTCATCAGCATCTATTGTTTCTTGACTTTTTAATAATCACCATTCTGACTGGTGTGAAATGGTATCTCACTGTGATTTTGATTTGCATTTCTCTAATGATTGGTAATGTTGAGCTTTTTTTTCACATGTTTTTCGCACGTATAAATGTCTTTTTTGAGAAGTGTCTGTTCATATCCTTTGCCCACTTTTTGAGGGTTTTTTTTTCTTGTACATTTGTTTAAGTTCCTTGTAAATTCTGGATATTAGACCTTTGTCCTATGGGTAGATTGGAAAAATTTTCTCCCATTCTGTAGGATGTGTGTTCACTCTGATGATAGTTTCTTTTGCTTTGCAAAAGCTCTTTAGTTTAATTAGATCCCATTTGTCAACTTTGGCTTTTCTTGCAATTGCTTTTGGTGTTTTTGTCATGAAGTCTTTGCTCAGGCCCATGTCCTGAATGTTATTGCCTAGGTTTTCTTAGAGGGTTGTTATGGTTTGGGGTTTTACATTTAAGTCTTTAATCCATCTTGGGTTAATTTTTGTCATAAGGTGTAAGGAAGGGGTCCAGTCTCAGTTTTCTGCATACGGCTAGCCAGCTTTCCCAGCACTATTTATTGAATAAGAGATCTTTTCCCCATTCTTTGTTTTTGTTAGGTTTGTCAAAGATTGGATGGTTGTAGACGTGTGATGTTATTTCTGAGGTCTCTGTTATGTTCCATTGATCTATATATCTGTTTTGGTATGAGTACCATGCTGTTTTGGTTACTGTAGCCCTGTAGTGTAGTTTAAAGTGAGGTAGTGAGATGACTCCACCTTTGTTCTTTATTGCTTGGGATTGTCTTTTTTATACAGGGTCTTCTTTGATTCCATATGAAATTTAAAGTAGCTTTTTTCTAATTCTGTGAAGAATGTCAATGGCAGTTTGATGGGGATAGCTTTGAATCTACAAATTACTTTTGGCAGTATGGCCATTTTCGTGATATTTATTCTTCCTACCCATGAGGATGAAGTTTTTCTATTTGTTTGTGTCCTGTCTTATTTCTTTGAGCAGTGCTTTGTAGTTCTCTTTGAAGAGGGCTTTGACACCCCTCATGAGCTATATTCCTAGGTATGTTATTCTCTTTGCAGCAATTGTGAATGGGAATTCATTCATGATTTGGCTCTCTGCTTGTCTATTGTTTGTTTAAAGGAATGCTTGTGATATTTGCACATTGATTTTTGTATCCTCAGAATTTGCTGGAGTTGCTAATCAGCTTAAGAAGTTTTTGTGCTGAGATGATGGGTATTTTTAAATATAGAATCATGTCATCTGAAAACAGAGACAATTTGACTTCCTCTCCTCCTATTTGAATATGCTTTATTTCTTTTCCTTGCCTGATTGCCCTTACCAGAAGTTACAATACTATGTTAAATGGAAGTGGTGAGAGAGGGCCACTTTGTCTTGTGCTGGTTTTCAAAGGGAATGCTTCCAGCTTTTGCCCATTTAATATGATATTGGCTGTGGGTTTGTCATAAACAGCTCTTATTATTTTGAGATATGTTCCATCCATCCTAGTTTATTAAGAGTTTCTAACATGAACGGATGTTGAATTTTATTAAAGGTCTTTCTTGCATCTCTTGAGATAATTATGTGGTTTTTGTCTTTGTTTCTGTTTATGTCATGTATTACTTTTATTAATTTGCATATGTTGAACCAGCCTAGCATCCCAGGGATGAAGCCAACTTGATCATGGTGGATAAGTTTTTTGATGTGCTGCTGGATTTGGTTTGCCAGTATTTTATTGAGAATTTTCACATCATTGTTCATCAGGGATATTGGCCTGATGTTTTCTTTTTTTATTGTGTCTCTGCCACGTTTTGCTACCAGGATGATGCTGGCTTCATAAAATTTGTTAGGGAGGAGTCCCTCCTTTTGAGTTGTTTCGAATAGTTTCAGAAAAAAATGGTATCACCTCCTCTTTGTACCTCTGGTAGAATTTGGCTGTGAATCTGTCTGGTCCTGGGCTTTTCTTGGTTGGTAGGCAAGGTAATTACTGCCTCAATTTTAGAATTTGTTATTGGTCTATTCAGGGTTTTGACTTCTTCCTGGTTTAGTCTTGGGAGGGTCTATGTGTCCAGGAATGTATCAATTTCTGCTATATTTTCTAGTTTATTTGCATAGAGGTGTGTATCGTATTCTCTAATGGTAATTTTTATTTCTGTGGGGTCAGTGGTGATATCCATTTTATCATTTTTATTGTGTCTGCTTGATTATTCTCTCTTTTCTTTTTTATTAGTCTAGATAGTTGTCTGTCTATATTGTTAATTTTTTCAAAACACATCCTCCTGGATTTATTAATTTTTGAAAGGTTTTTCTTGTCTCTTATCTCCTTCAGTTCTGCTCTGGTCTTAGTTATTTCTTGTCTTCTGTTAGATTTTGGTTTAGTTTGCTCTTGCTTCTATAGCTTTTTTAAGAATCTGATGCCTGGGTGTCGAACTGAGATCTTTCTAGCTTTCTGATGTGGGCATTTAGTGCTATAAATTTCCTTCTAAACACTGCTTTAGCTGTGTCCCAGAGATTCTGATACGTTGTCTTTTTGTTCCCATTGGTTTCAGAGGACTTCTTGAATTCTGCCTTAATTTTGTTATTTACCCAGGAGTCATTCAGGGGTAGGTTATTTAGTTTCCATGTAATTGTGTGGTTTGGAGTGATTTTCTTAATCCTGAGTTCTAATTTTATTGCACTGTTATCTGAGAGACTGTTTGTTATGATTCCTGTTCTTTTGCATTTGCTGAGGAGTTTTTTACTTCCAATTATGTGGTTGATTTTATAATAAGTGCCATGTGGCACTGAGAAGAATGCATATTCTGTTGATTTGGGGTTGAGAGTTCTGTAGATATTTATTAGGTCCACTTAATCCAGAGCTGAGTTCAAATCCTGAATATCGTTGTTAATTTTCTGCCTCGTTGATCTGTCCAATATTAACAGTGATGTGTTAATGTCTCCCACTATTATTGTGTGGGAATCTAAGTCTCTTTGTTGGTCTCTAAGGACTTGCTTTATGAATCTGAGTGCTCCTGTATTGGGTACATATATATTTAGGATAGTTAGCTCTTCTTGTTGAATAGATCCCTTTACCTCTAAGTAATGCCTTTCTTTGTCTTTTTAAGTCTTTGTTGGTTTAAAGTCTGTTTTGTTACAGACTAGGATTGCAACCCTGTTTTTGTTTGTTTGTTTGTTTTTGATTTCCTTTGCTTGGTAAATTTTCCTCCATCCCTTTATTTTGAGCCTATGTATGTCTTTGCGCATGAGATGGTTCTCCTGAATAAAGCACACCAATTGTTCTTGACTCCTTATCAAATTTGCCAGTCTGAGTCTTTTAATTGGGGAATTTAGCCCATTTATATTTAAGGTTAGTGTTGTTATGTGTGAATTTGATTCTGTCATCATGATGATATCTGCTTACTTTGCACACTTGTTCATGTAGTTTCTTAGGAGTTTCATGGGTCTTAATATTTTGGTGTGTTTATGTAGTGGCTGGTACTGGTTCTTCCTTTCCCCATTTAGTGTTCTTTTCAGGAGTTCTTGCAAGGCAGGCCTGGTATTGATGAAATCCCTCAGCATTTGCTTGTCTGGAAAAGATTTTATTTCTCCTTTGCTTATGGAGCTTAGTTTGTCTGCATATGAAAGTTTGGGTTGAAAATTCTTTTCTTTAAGAATGTTGAATATTGGTCCTCAATCTCTTCTGGCTTGTAGGGTTTCTGCTGAGTGGTCCACTGTTAGTCTTATGGGCTTCCCTTTGTAGGTGACCTGACCTTTCTGTCTGGCTGCCCTTAACGTTTTTTCCTTTATTTCAATCTTGGGGAATCTCACGATCATGTGTCTTGGGGTTAATCTTCTTGTGGAATATCTTAGTGGTGTTCTCTGTATTTCCTGAATTTACATGTTAGCCTGTCTTGTTAGGTTGGGGAAGTTCTCCTAGATAATATCCTGAAGTGTGTTTTCCAACTTGGTTCCATTCTTGCCATCTCCTTCAAGTGTTTTAACCAGTTGAGATTTGGTGTTTTTATGTAGTCACATACTACTCAGAGGCTTTGTTCATTCCTTTTCATTCTTTTTTCTCTAATCTTGTCTGCATGCCTTATTTCAACAAGATGGTCTTCAAACTCTGATATCCTTTCTCCCACTTGGTAGATTTGGCTATTGATCCTTCTGTATGCTTCACGAAGTTCGCATGTTGTGTTTTTCAGCTCCATCAGGTTATTTATGTTCATTTCTAAATGGGTTATTATAGTTAGTAATTCCTCTAATGTTTTATCAAGGTTCTTAGGTTCTTTGCATTGGGTTAGAACATGCTCCCTTAGCTCAGTGGAGTTTTTTATTACCGATCTTCTGAAGCCTACTTTTGTCAATTTGTCCATTTCATCCTCTGTCTAGTTCTACACCCTTGTTGGAGAGGCGTTGCAATCATTTGGAGGAAAAGAGGAACTCTGGCCTTTTGGATTTTCAGCATTTTTTTGTTGATACTTTCTGGTATTCATGAGTTTGTCTAGTTTCAATCTTTGAGGCTGCTGACCCTTGGATGGGGTTTTTGTGGAGACATTTTATTATTATTATTGATCTGTGGTTGTTGCTTTCAGTTTTCTGTTTGTTTGTTTGTTTGCTTGTTTTTTTTTTATGTCTCTCTTCTGTAGGGCTGCTGCAGTTTGCTGGGGGTTCACGTCAGGCCCTATTCATCTGGTTTGTCCGCATGCATGGAGATGTCACTCAAGGAGGCTAGAGAACAGCAAAGCTGGGTGTCTTTTCCTTCTTCTGGGATCTCTGACCTCAAGGGGCACCTACCTGATGCCAGTAGGATCACTCCTGTATAGGGTGTCTGACAACCCCTGTTGGAGGGTCTTACACACTTGGGCTGCACAGGGAACAGGACCCATTTAATGAAGCACTTTGACTGTTCCTTTGTGGAGGGGGTGTGCTTCACTTGGGAGAAACCCACTCATCTGGGCTGCCTGGATTACTCAGAATTACCAGGAGGAAAGGCTAAGACTGCTGGTCTGCATACTCTTTTTCCTCTAAACTTCTCTTCTTGTTTCATTTCATTCATTTCATCTTCAATCACTGATACCCTTTCTTCCAGTTGATCGAATTGGCTACTGAAACTTGTGCATTCATCACGTAGTTCTCATGCCGTGGTTTTCATCTCCATCAGGTCATTTAAGGACCTCTCTACACTGGTTATTCTACTTAGCCATTCTTCTAATTTTTTTTCAATGTTTTTAGCTTCTTTGTGATGGATTCGAACTTCCTCCTTCAGCTCAGAGAAGTTTGATTGTCTGAAGCCTTCTTCTCTCAACTCGTAAAAGTCATTCTTGGTCCAGCTTTGCTCCATTGCTGGTGAGGAGCTGCGTTTCTTTGGAGGGGGACAGGCACTCTGATTTTTAGAATTTTCAGCATTTCTGCTCTGTTTTTCCCCATCTTCGTGGTTTTATCTATGTTTGGTCTTTGACAATAGTGACATACAGATGGGGTTTTGGTGTGGATGTCCTTTATGTTTGTTAGTTTGCCTTCTAACAGTCAGGACCCTCAGCTGCAGGTCTGTTGGAGTTTGCTGGAGATGCACTCCAGGCCCTGTTTTCCTGGGTATCAGCAGCAGAGGCTGCTGAACAGCAAATGTTGCTGCCTGAATATTAGACCAATATCCCTGATGAATATCAAAGCAAAGATCCTCAATAAAATACTAGTAAACCAAATCCAGCAGTACATCAAAAAGCTTCTCCAACATGATCAAGTTGGCTTCATCCCTGGGATGCAAGGCTGGTTCAACATATGCAAATCAATAAATGTAAGCCATCATATAAACAGAAGAAAAGTCAAAAACCACATGATTATCTCAATGGATGCAGAAAAGGTCTTTGACAAAATTCAAGAGCTCTTCACGCTAAAAACTCTCAATAAACTAGGTATTGATGGGATGTATCTCAAAATAATAAGAGCTATCTATGACAAACCCAAAACCAATATCATGTTGAATGGGAAAAAACTGGAAGCATTTCATTTGAAAACTGGCACAAGACAGGGATGCCCTCTCTCACCATTCCTATTCAACATAGTGTTGGAATTTCTGTCCAGGGCAATCAGGCAGGAGAAAGAAATAGAGGGTATTCAATTAGGAAAAGAGGAAGTCAAATTGTCCCTGTTTGCAGATGACATGAATTGTATATCTAGAAAACCCCATCATCTCAGCCCAAAATCTCCTTAAGCTGATAAGCAACTTCAGCAAAGTCTCAGGATACAAAATCAATGTGGAAAAATCACATGCATTCATACACACCAATAACAGACAAACAGAGAGCCAAATAATGAGTGATCTCCCACTCACAACAGCTTCAAAGAGAATAAAATACCTAGGAATCCAGCTTACAAGGGATGTGAAGGACCTCTTCAATGAGAACTACAAACCACTGCTCAAGGAAATGAAAGAGGACACAAACAAATGGAATAACATTCCATGCTCATGGATAGGAAGAATCAGTATCATGAAAATGGCCATACTGCCCAAGGTAATTTATAGATTTAATGCCATCCTTATCAAGCTACCAATGACTTTCTTCACAGAATTGGAAAAAACTGCTTTAAAGTTCTTGTGGAACTGAAAAAGAGCCCGCATTGCCAAGTTAATCCTAAGCCAAAAGAACAAAGTTGGAGACATCACGCTACCTGACTTCAAACTATACTACAAGGCCACAGTAACCAAAACAGCATGTTACTGGTACCACAACAGAGATATAGACCGGTGGAACAGAACAGAGCTCTCAGAAATAATACCACACATCTACAACCATCTGATCTTTGACAAACCTGACAAAAACAAGCAATGGGGAAAGGATTCCCTATCTAATAAATGGTGCTGGGAAGACTGGCTAGCCATATGTAGAAAGCTGAAACTGGGTGCCTTCCTTACACGTTATATAAAAATTAATTCAATATGGATTAAAGATTTAAATGTTAGACTAGAACCATAAAAACCCTACAGGAAACCTAGGCAATACCATTCAGGACATAGGCATGGACAAGGACTTCATGACTAAAATTCCAAAAGCAATGGCAACAAAAGCCAAAATTGACAAATGGGATCTAATTAAACTCAAGAGCTTCTGCACAGCAAAAGAAACTGCCATCAGAGTGAACAGACAACCTACAGAATGGGAGAAAATTTTTACAATCTACTCATCTGACAAAAGGCTAATATCCGGAATCTACAAAGAACTTAAACAAATTTACAAGAAAAAAAATCAAACAACCCCATCAATAAGTGGGCAAAGGATATGAACAGACACGTCTCAGAAGAAGACATTTATGCAGCCAAAGACACATGGAAAAATGCTCATCATCACTGATCATCACAGAAATGCAAATCAAAACCACAATGAGATACCATCTCACACCAGTCAGAATGGCAATTATTGAAAAATCAAGAAACAACAGATGCTGGTGAGGCTGTGGAGAAATAGAAATGCTTTTACACTGTTGGTGAAAATGCAAATTAGTTCAACCATGTGGAAGACAATGTGGTGATTTCTCAAAGATCAAGAATAAAAAGTACCATTTGCCCCAGCAATCCCATTACTGGGTATATACCCCTGAAAATTCTTACATTTATAATAAATTATTCTATTATAAAGATACATGCACGTGTATGTTCATTGCAACACTATTCAGAATAGCAAAGACATAGAACCAACCAAAATGCTTATCAGTGATAGACTGTGAAAAGAAAATGTGATACATATACACCATGGAATACTATGCAGCCATAAAAAGGAATGAGATCATGTCCTTAGCAGGGACATTGATGGAGCTTGAAGCCGTTATTCTCAGCAAACTAACAGAGGAAAAGAAAACCAAATATCACATGTTCTCACACATAAGTGGGAGTTGAACAATGAGAACACATGGACACAGATATGGGAACAACACACACTGGGGAATTGTACATCTTTTGAGAATTGAGTATTCATGTCTTGAGCCCACTTTATGATGGGATTGTTTGTTTTTTATTTCTTGTTGATTTGATTCTGGATAATAGTCCTTTTTTGTATATATAGATTGTAAAGATTTTCGCCCACTCTGTGGGTTGTTTTACACTTTGCTGCTTATTTCTTTTGCTGTGCAGAAGCTTTTTAGTTTATTTAAGACTCATCTATTTACTTTGTTTTGTTGCATTTGCTTTAGGGTTCTGGTCATGAAGTCTTTGACTAAGCCAATGCCTGGAAGGGTTTTTCCAATGTTATCTTCTAAATTTTTTATACTTTCCAGTCTTAGAATTAAGTCTTTGATCCATCTTGAGTTTATTTTCATATGAGGTGAGAGACGAGGATCCAGTTTTATTCTTTTACATGTGGCTTGCCAATTATCCCAGCACCATTTGTTTTTGTTTGGTTTGTCAAAGATCAGTTAGCTGTATGTATTTGGCTTTATTTCTGGGTTCTCTATTCTGTTCCACTGGTTTATGTGCCTATTCATATACCAGTACCAGGCTGTTTTGTAAACTATAGCCTTGCAGTATATTTTGAGGTTGGGTAACGTGATGCATACATATTTGTCCTTTTTGCTTAGTCTTGCTTTTGCTATGTGGGCTCTTTTTGGGTTCCATGCGAATTTTGGATTGTTTTTTCCTAGTTCTACGAAGAATAATCATGGTATTTTATGAGAATTGTATTGAATTTGTAGATTGCATATGGAAATGTGGTCATTTTCACAATATTGATTCTACCCATCCAAGAGCATGGGATGTATTTCCATTTGTTTGTGTAGTCTATAATTCCTTTCAGCAGTATATTGTAGTTTCTATTTTAGAGGTCTTTCACACTTTTGCCTCCTTTGTTAGGTATATTGCTAAGTATTTTTTTTTTCTGCAGCAATTTTAAAAGGGGTTGAGTTCTTAATTTGATTCTCAGCTTGGTTGCTGTTAGTGTATAGCAGTGCTACTCATTTGTGTACATTAATTCAGTATTCTGAAAATTTACAGAATTCATTTTTCAGTTCTGTGAACTTTTTGGATGAGTCTTTAGTATTTTCTAGGTATACAATGATATAATTGGCAAACAGCATCAGTTTGACTTCCTCTTTACTGACTTGGATGCCATTCATTTCTTTCTCTTGTTGATTGCTTTGACTAGGACTTCCAGTCTTCTGTTGAATACAAGTGGTGAAAGTGGGCATCCTTGCCTTGTTCCAGTTCTCAGTGAGAATGCTTTCAACTTTTCTCTGTTCAGTATAATGTTGGCTGTCAGTTTGTCATAGATGGCTTTTATTACCTTGAGGTATGTCCCTCTATGCCAATTTTGCTGTTGGTTTTACTCATAATTGTAGGCTGGCTTTTGTCAAATGCTTTCTTCTTCATATATTGAGATGTCATGTAATTGTTCTGTTTAATTCTGTTTATGTGGTTTAGCACATTTATTGACTTGCATATACTAAACCATTCCTGCATTCCTGGTATGAAACCTACTTCATCATTATAGATTATATGTTTGATATGCTGTTGGATTTGGTTAGCTAGCATTTTGTTGAAGAATTTTGCATTTATTTATGAAGGATATTGGTTTGTGGTTTTATTTTTGTGTTATGTCCTTTCCTGGTTTTGGTATTAGGGTGATATTGGCTTCATAGAATGATTTAGTGAGAATTCTCTCTTTCTCTATCTTTTGGAATAGTTTAAATGGGATTGATACCAATTCTTCTTTGAATGTCTGATAATCCTTTTGATTCTGTACTTTTATCTATTGGCATTTTTAAAATTACCATTTTAATCTAACTGGTTGTTATTGGTCTGTTCATAGTATCTATTTCTTCCTGGCTGAATATAGGAGGGTTGTATATTTCTAGCAATTTATCCATCTTCTCTAGGTTTTCTAGTTTGTGCACATAAAGTTGTTCATAGTAGCTTTGAATGATTTTTTGTATTTCTGTGATATCAGTAGTAATATCTCTCATTTCATTTCTAATTGAGCTTATTTGGATCTTCTCTTGTTTTCTTGGTTAATCTTGCTAATACTCTATCAGGTGTTTTTTTATCTTTTCAAAGAGCATGATTTTTGTTTCACTTTTTTAAATTGTTTTTCTTTGTTTCAATTTTACTTAGTTCTGCTCTGATATTTTTTATTTATTTTCTTCTGCCAGGTTTGAATTTGCTTCATTCTTATTTCTCTAGTGCCTTGAAATGTGACCTTAGATTGTCTACTTGTGCTCTTACAAACCCCTTGATGTAGGTACTTAATGCTATAAACTTTTCTTTTAGCATCACTTTTGCTGTATCCTGGAAGTTTTGATGAATTGTGTCACTATTTTCATTCAGTTCAAAGGATTTTTCAATTTCCATCTTGATTTTATTGTTGACCCAATTATTGTTCAGAAGCAAATTATTTAATTTCCATGTATTTGCATGGTTTTGAGGAAAACATCTAAGTATCCAGCTTACTTTTGCTGAATACAAAATTCATGGATGATAATTGTTTTGCTTAATGAGGGAAGAGATAGGACCCCTATCCTTTCCAGCTTGTACAATATCTGCTGAGAAACCTGCTGTTAATCTGACAGGTTTTCCCTTATAGTTTACCTGGTGCTTTTGCCTCACAGCTCTTAAGATTCTTTTTATTTTATCTTGACTTTAGATAAACTTGTAACTATCTGTCTAGGCAATAATCTTTTGCAATGAATTTCCAGGGTGCTCTTTGAGTTTATTGTATTTGAAGCTTTCCTTTGGAATTGATTTCCAATTTCACTCCACTGTGATCTGAGAGAGTACTTGATATAATTTTGATTTTCTTAAATTTGTTGAAACTTGTTTTGTTTTCTATCACATGGCCTATCTTGGAGAATGCTCTACATGCTGATTAACAGAATGTGTATTCTGCAGTTTATGGGAAGAATGTTCTGTAAATATCTATTAAGGCTATTTGTTCTAGGGTACAGTTTAAGTCCTTTGTTTCATTGTCAACTTTCTGTATTAAAGATCTGTCTAGTGCTGTCAGTGGAGTACGAAACTGCTCTACTATTATTGTGTTGCTATCTCCCTCGTTCCTTAGGTCTAGTAGACATTGTTTTATAAATCTGGGAGCTCCAGTGCTAGGTGAATATTTATTTGGGATTGCAATATTTTCCTGTTGAACTAGTTTTTTTAATTATTATATAATGTCCCTCTTTATCTCTTTTAACTGCTGTTGCTTTAAGGTTTGTTTGGTTTAATATAAGAATAGCTACTCCTACATGCTTCTGGTGTCAATTCACATAGAATATATTTTCCACCTCTTTACCTTAAGTTTTTTTGAGTCTTTATATGTCAGACTAGTCTCTTGAAGACAGCATATACTTGGTTGGTGGATTTTTATCATTTCTGTCATTCTGTATCTTTTAAGTGGAGCATTTAGGCCATTTACACTCAATATTAGCATTGAGATGTGAGGTACTATTCCATTTATTGTGCTATTTGCTGCTTATATAGTTTGTTTTCTTCTGAATTGTGTTATTGTTTCATAGATCCTGTGAGATTTATACTTTAAGGAGGTTCTATTTTGGTGTATTTTGAGGATTTGTTTCAAGATTTGGAGCTTCTTTTAGTAGTTCTCGTAGGTCTGGGTTGGTAATGGTGAATCCTCTAAACATCTGTTTTTCTGAAAAAGACTGTCTTTCCTTCTTTTATGAAGCTCAATTTCACTGGATACAAAATTTGTGGATGATAATTGTTTTGCTTAATGAGGTTAAAAATAGGACCCCAATTCCCTCTAGCTTGTAGGATTTCTGATGAGAAATCTGCTGTTAATTTGATAGTTTTTTTATAGGCTATCTGGTGCTTTTGTGTTACTGCTCTTAAGATTATTTCCTTCGGCCAGACGCAGTGGCTCACGCCTGTAATCCCAGCACTTTGGGAGGCCAAGACGGGCAGATCACGAGGTCAGGAGATCAAGACCGTCCTGGCTAACATGGTGAAACCCTGTCTCTACTAAAAATACAAAAAATTAGCTGGGCACAGTGGCAGGCGCCTGTAGTCCCAGCTACTCAGGAGGCTGAGGCAGGAGAATGGCATGAACCTGGGAGGTGGAGCTTGCAGTGAGCCGAGGTCGCGCCACTGCACTCCAGCCTGGGCGACAGAGCGAGACTCTGTCTCAAAAAAAAAAAAAAAAAAGGAAGATTATTTCCTTCAACTTGACTTTAGATAACTTTATGACTATGTGCCTAGGCAATCATCATTTTGTAATGAATTTCCTGGGTGTTCTATTCGCTTCTTGTATTTGAATGACTAACAAGACCAGCAAAATTTTCCTCAATTATTCCCTGAAATGTATTTTTCAAACTTTTAGATTTAACTTCTTTCTTAAGAACACCCATTATTCTTAGGTTTGGTCATTTAGCATAATCCAAAACTTCTTGGAGGCTTTGTGTATTGTTTTTTTCTTTTTTCTCTGTGATTTTTGGATGGCATTAATTCAAAAGTTTCATCTTTGGGTTCCGAAGTGCTTTCTTCTGCTTGTTTAATTCTATTGTTGAGACTTTCCAGTGTATTTTGCATTTTTAGTGTGTCCTTCATTTGCAGAAGTTGGGATTGTTTTTTATTTATGCTATTTCTCTAGAGATGTATCTGTCCATACCTTTTAACTTTATTAAAAATTTTTCAGTTGGTATTTGCCTTTCTCTGGTGCCTCCTTGAGTAGCTTGATAATCAACCTTCTGAATTTTTTTTTCTGGCAATTCAGCGATTTCTTCCTGGTTTTGATCCATTGCTGGTGAGTTAGTGTGATCTTTTGGGGTTGTTAAAGAACCTCGTTTTGTCATATTACCAGAACTGGTTTTTAGGTTCCTTATCATTTGGGTAGACTACGTCAGAGAGAAGATCTGGGGCTTAAGGACTCCTTTTAAGATTCCTTTTTCCCACAGAGTTCTCCCTTCATGTGGTGCTTCCCCCATCCCCAATGGATGGGGCTTCCTGAGAGCTGAACTGCAGTAATTATTTCTTTTCTGGGTCTAGCTGCCCCGGGGATCTACCAGGCTCTGGGCTGGTAGCAAAAAGTGTCTGCAGAGAGTCCTGTGATGTGATTTCTCTTCAGGTCTCTCAGTCCTTCTCTGTTGGAAGTAGCAAGGGAATAAAGTAGACTCTGTGAGGGTCCTTAGTTGTATTTTTGTTTAGAGTGCTGGTTTTGTGTTGGTTGGCCTGCCAGGAGGTGACACTTTCAAGAGAGCATCAACTGTGGTAGTATAGGGAAGAAACAAGCTTGCTATTAGGTTGCCTGAATAAATATTCAGGTTTCTCAGGTGGTGGGCTGGGCCATAATCCTTCCAAGAGATTACGTGTTTTGTTTTCTGTCTTTGGCTACCAGGGCATGTAGAGGAAGACCCTCATATGGAGGCAGAGTTAGGTGTGTCTGAGCTCTGACTCTTTTTGGGCGGGGCTTGCTGTGGCTGCTGTGAGGAATGGGGGAGTGGTTCACAGGCCAATGGAGTAATGTTCTCAGGGAGATTATGGCTGCTCTGCCACATCATACAGGTCGCAAGGGAAGTGGGGAAAAGCTGGCTGTGATAGGCCTCACCCAGCTTCCACAAAGCCTGAAAGGCTGGTCTCACTCCCACCATGACCCCTAACAGAACCAAGTTTGTTTCCAGGCAGCTGGTGAGCAGATCTGAGAACTTGCCCCACGCTACAAGCAGCCCCACTGAGAAAGCAATTAGGGCTTTCAGGTTTTGTGCCTCCTCGCCTGCCATGGCTTCTGTGCTTGGATCCATTCACCCCCTCCCCCAGATTCTGTCTGAGGAACTTTGCATTTGGTTGAAATTGTTGCAAAGTTTTTCTGGACGTTTCCTTCCCTTATGGTCTTTCCCCAATTCAACTTGCAGTCCTCCTCAAGGAACCCTGTGAGACAAAGTCAGAAATTGTTTCCCAAGGGCCGAGAATGCCCACAGGGCTCTTTCCACTTCTTCCTCTATCCCTGTATTTCACTTGGCTCTCTAAATTATCTCAGCTCCAGGTAAGGTCAAATTATTTTACTGTTATCTGGACCTTCAAGTTCCCCTGTGTGTATGTGCGTTTGGGGTCAGACATTCCCCTTTTCGTACATTGGGCACTCACAGTTTTTCAGCTGTCTCAAGGAGCCTGCAGCGGCAAGCTACTTTCTTCAAAGGGTCTATGGATTCTCTCAGTTTCCTGGTATGTTCCGAAGTTCTTGGAACAAGCTTTCATGATGTGAGTCTCCACAAGCTGATCTGTCCGCCCAAGTGGGAACTGCAAGTTAATCCTTTCTCCTATCCACCATTTTTCTTCCTAAGGTAGACTGCCTTTCAATTTTACTGTTAATACAGAGGACTTTCACCCTTGATAGCAAGGTTTGAGGGAATTCAAGTTTGGGCTACTGGAATCAGTGATCCCCTCTTTCTAGGGCTGGTTTAAATGCTCACTCCATGGGTGAGTATCAGCTGAGTTAGGCCTGGTTTTCCTTTCCTTTTTAACAGGGCAACACTGACACAATTCCTCACACTTAGGTTATTCCTCACCCAGAAGCTGGAGATGCCCTCTGCACCATGCAGCCACTGTTGGGGAATGGAAGAGGGGTGGAGCTGGTGATTTAAGACTTCTTTTTTTTTCTATTTCTTCATTACCTCTTTCAGTGTTACAAAGTTAATACCAGATACTATAAGTGCTAAATATATTTCATTCTTATGAAGGGTTTTTTTCTGGGTAGATAGTTGTTAAATTGGTGTTCTTGCAAGGGAAACGATTGGTGCAGCCTTTTATTCAGCCATCTTGTTCTACCTCTGGTAGTTGGCCTGCTTCTGGTTATTTATAAATGTACAATAAATTATGGTTCACTGTAATTACCATGTTGCACTATCAACAAATGCTTACCTACCTAAGTATATTTTTTACCCATTAACTATTATCACTTCCCCCCCCGCCCTTTCCAATCTCTGGTAACCAGCATTCTACTCTCTATTTCAATGAGTCCAATTGTTTTAATTTTTAGCTTCAACAAATGAGTGAACACGTGACATTTGTTTTGCTGTGCCTGATTTATTTTACTTCACAGAATGACCTCCACTTCCATCCAGGTTTTTGAAAATTACAGGATCTCTTTTTTTATGGTGAAACAGTATGCCATTGTGTATTAATATGATTTTTTTTATCAATGCGTTTGTTGATGGACACTTAGGATGATTTCAAATCTTGGGAATTGTCAGCAGTGCTGCAATAAACATGGAAGTGTAGTTATTTCTTAGGTATGCTATTTTCTTTCTTTTGGGTATATACCTAGAAGTGGTATTGCTGGATCATATGACAATTCTATTTTTAGATTTTGAGAAACCTCTATACTGTTCTCAATAGTGGCTGTACAAATTTATATTCCCACCAACAGTGTATAAAGTTTCCTTTATTTTTCTCCACATCCTCACCAGCATTCATTATTGCCTGTCTTTGGGATAAAAGCCTTTTTAACTGCGATTAGATGACATCTCATTATAGTTTTGATTTGCATTTCTCTGATGATCAATGATGCTGAGCAAATTTTCATATACGTTTCCCATTTATATGTCTTCTTTTTAGAAACGTCTATTTAGATCTTTTGCCCATTTTTAAATATATTTTATATATTTATAAAATAAGTGTATGTATTTTATATTTATAAAATATTATATAAATATAATAATAAAATAAAATATATAACAATATATTTAATATATTTTAATTTTTTTATATCATTTTGTTAGGCCATGGTTTCCTGGATGGTCTTGATGCTCGTGGATGTTCACTGATGTCTGGGCTTTGAAGAGTTAGGTATTCATTGTAGTCTTCACAATCTGTGCTTGTTTGTATTCATTTTTCTTGGAAAGGCTTTCTAAATTTTCAAAGGGAATTGAGTATTGTGATCAAAGTCTTTAGTCACTGCAGCCCTATGTGCAGGGATTATTATTCTCTTTCTTTACTTCCCCTCCCAAAACAAATCTTTACTTCCCTGCTGAGCTTCGTGGCACTGGGAAGGAATGACACAAGATCACCTGTGGCCACCACTATTGGGAGTGCACTGGGTCAGACCTGAAGCCAACACAACACTGGGTTTTGCCCAAGGTCTGTGGTCTCTACTGCCTGGCTACCACCTATGTTCACTCAAGGCCCAAGGGCTCTTCAGTCAGCTGGTGATGACTCCAACCAGGCTTTTGTCCTTCCTTTCAGAACATTGAGCTCCTCTCTGGCCCAGGGTGGATTCAGAAAAGCCATCTGGAAGCCAGGGTCTGAAGTCAAGAAACTTAGGTATCTACTTGGTAGATACTTAGTATCTATTTTACTGTGGCTGACACCCAACCTGCAAGACTGTTCTTCTTTCTTTCTTTCTCCTCTCCTCAAGCAGAAGTAATTTCTTCCCACGGTTATCATGGCCTCAGGCTCATGGTGAGTACTGCCTTGTTCTCGCTGATGTTTACTCAAGGCTAAAGAACTCTTCATTCAGCTTGTGGTAAATGTTACCAGCTCAGATCTTTTTATGGCAGTTGGTTCCCCTTGGGACCAGGGTGACTCAAGAAATGCCATCTAGAAGCCACAGTCTATAATTGGGGTCCCCAGGAACCTGCTTATTTCTCTACGCCACTGAAGCTGCAAGACAAGGTCCCCTTTACTTTTTCCTCTCCTATCCTCAAGTAGAAGGAGATTTCCCCACAGGCATCACAGTTGGGAACGTGCTGGGTCACATCTGAAGCCAGCACAGCACATGGTCTCAGCCAAGGCCTGGGGTGAGTACTGCCTGGCTTTCGATGATTATTCTTAAAGGCCCATGGGCTCTTTCATTAGCATGTAATAGATTCTGCCAGAACTGGGTCCTTGCCTTCAAGACAGCAGATTCTCTTGTGACCTAGAGTGTGTCTAGAAATGTGTGGGAACTAGGAATTGGAATGGGGGCTTCAAGACTCTGCCTTGTGCCCTTCTCTGTTTTGGCTGAGCTGGTACCCAAGTTGCAAGAGAAGTTCTCTATACTATTTTCCCTCTTCACAGATCTGTGAGCTTTACTGCCTGGAGTTGGGTGAGGGGTGATGCAAGCACTCTCTGATGCCCCAGCTGGTGTCTCACTAGTCACATGTGCTAGAAGTCCACTGGCTTCGAGCACAGTGTATCACTTGGACTTATCCAGCAATTGCAGTACTTGTGGCCTATACTGCTTTTCAAGTTTACTTATGACTCCAGAGTGCTTTAGCACATGGTGCTGGGGTTAGCTGGAACTCAAGTTCTGACTGCTGGAGTGGATGATTCCCCTCTGTATAGTGCTGGTCTAAATGCTCTCTCCGTGGAAACCAGCTGAACTGCCTTGTGCTGCTTTTTGCTGTGACAAGCAGCACTGTGTTCCAGTAAAAAGTCCCACAAATCCCTGTGCTGTCCCTCCACCAAGCACACAGACTTTTTCTCTTTACCATGTGTCCACTGCCACGGATTGAGGAGGGGTGGTGTCATCAATTTAAGAATTTCATTTTTATTCTCTATAGTGTCTCCATTTCTGAAGTAATGTTGAAACCAGATACTGTGATCACTCACCTGATTTCTGGTTCTCATGATGAAGTTGCTTCCTAGTTTGGACAGCTGTTCAACTTGGTATTCCTGTGGATGGGGGTATGATCACTAAAGGATTGTATTTGGTCATTTTTTTAAATTCTCATTGTGGTTTTCCTACACATTTCTCTGATTATTAATGATGTTGAACAGTTTTTCATGTTTGTTGGCCACTTGTAGGTCTTATTTTGTTAAGTATCTTTTCAGGTGCCTTGCTCACTTTTTAATGTGATTATTTGTCTTTTATTTCTTGATTTTTTATCTTTCTTATAGATTCTGGATATTAGAACTTTGTCAGATGCGCAGTTTGTAAATTTTTCTCTTATCCTGTAGGTTGTCTGTTTACTCTGTTGATAGTTTCTTTTGCCATGCAGAAGTACTTTAGCTTAGTTAGTTTCCTCTTGTCAATTTTTATTTTTGTTGCAATTGCTTTTGAGAATTTGGTGAAAATTTTTTTGGCAAGGCTGATGTTCAGAAGCACACTCCCAATGTTTACTTCTGGAATTATTATAGTTTTAAGTCCTACATTTAAGTATTAAATCCATCTTGAATAAATTTTTGAATGTGGTGAAAGATAGGAATTGAGTTGTATTCTTCTGTATATGGATACCCAGTTACATGATAACCATTTTTTGAATAAGGAGATTTTTTTCTGGTTGATTATTTTTGTCGACTTTGTCAAAGATCAGTTGGTTGTAGGTTTGGGCTTTATTTTGGGTTTTCTATTATGTTTATTTGGCCTATGTGTCTGTTTTTGTATCAGTACCATGCTGTTTGGTGTAGTATAGCCTTTTACAGTTGTAGGTGAGTAATGTGATGCCACCAGCTTTGTGTTTTTTGTTTTGTTTTGTTTTTGCTCAGGATTGCCTTGAATACTTGGGCTTTTTTTTTTTTTTTGGTTCCATGTGACTTTCTTTTTTTTTTTTTTTTTGAGACGGAGTCTTGCTCTGTTGCCCAGGCTGGAGTGCAGTGACGCGGCTCACTGCAAGCTCTGCCTCCCGGATTCATGCCATTCTCCTGCCTCAGCCTCAGGAGTAGCTGGGACTAAAGGCGCCCACCACCATGCCTGGCTAATTTTTTGTATTTTCAGTAGAGACAGGGTTTCACTCCATGTGACTTTCAAGGTAGATTTTTCTAATTATGTGAAAAATGACGTTGGTCATTCAATAGGAATAACATTGAATCAATAGATGTTTTGAGCTGTGTGAACATTATAATGATATTAATTCTTCCAATACGTGAACATGTAATGTTTTTTCCATTTGTTCTTTTATCTATTATGTCTTGCAGCAGTCTTTTGTTGTTCTTTTGTAGAGATACTTCACCTTTTTGATTAGATATATTCCTAGGTATTTTAATTTTTTGTGGCTACTGTAATTGGGATTTTATTCTTGATTTGGCTCTCTGTTTGAACGTTATGGATGTATAGAAATGCTACTAATTTTTATACATCGATTTTGTATTCTGAAACTTTACATGGGTCATTTATTAGATCTAGGATCCCTTTGACAGAGTCTTTAGTGTCTTCTATGCAGAGAATTATATTGTCAATTAAGAGAGGCATGTTGATTTGTTTTACTTGTTTTCCTATTTGGATGCTTTTATTCCTCTTTCCTGATTTCTCTGGCTAGGACTTCAAGCATGATGTTGCATAGAAATGGTGAGCATGAGCATTCTTGTCTTTTTTAATTCTTAAGGGGAATGCTTCCAGCTTTGAAATTGACTGTGTGATTGTCATAAACAACTCTTATTTTGAGTAATATTCCCTTAATATCTAGTTTGTGGACAGTTTATATCATGTGGAGGTGTTGGCTTTATCAAAAGCTTTGTTGCATTTATTGAAATAATAATTTGTTTTTTATTTTTAATCCTGTTTATGTTGTGAATTATATTTATTGATTTGCATATGTTGAACCAAACTTGTATCCCTGGAATAAGGCTTACTTGATTGTGACGTGCTGCTGGACAAGGTTTACTTGTATTTTCTTTTTTAAAAAACAGCTTTTATTTTATGTTCGAGGGTCATGTGAGGATTTGTTACATAGGTAAACTTGTGTCACAGGGGTTTGTTGTACAGATTATTTTATCACCCAGGTATTAATCCCAGTACCCAATAGTTATTTTTTCTGTTCCTTTTCCTCCTCCCATCATCCATGCTCAAGTAGACTCCAGTGTCTGTTCTTTTCTTCTTAACATTCATAAGTTCTCGTCATTTAGCCCCCACTTATAAGTGAGGGCGAGCCAAAGCAGGGTGGGCTTTTGCCTCACCCAGAAAGTACAAAGGGTCAGGGAACTCTCTCCCCTAGCCAAGGCAAGCTGTGAGGGACTGTGCTGTGAGGAACAGTGCACTCCAGCCCAGATACTACCCTTTTCCCATGGTCTTTGCAATCCACAGATCAGGAAATTCCTTAAGGTGCCAATGCCACCAGGGCCCTGGGTTTTGAACACAAAACTTGGCGGCCATTTGGGCAGACACTGAGCTAGATGCAAATTTTTTTTTCATGCCCCAGTGGCGCTGGGAATGCCAGCGAGGCATAACCATTCACTCCCCTGGAAAGGAGGCTGAAACCAGGGAGGCAATTGGACTAGCTCAGCAGATCCCACACCCACAGAGCCAAGCAAGCTGAGATCCACTGGCTGGAAATTATCACTGCCAGTGCAGCAGTCTGAAGTCTACCTGGGATGCTCGAGCTTGGTGGGGGGAGGGGCATCCACCATTACTGAGGATTGAGTAAGCAGTTTTCCCCTCACAATGTAAACAAAGCCACGGGAAAGTTTGAACTGGGCAGAGCCCACCACAGCTCTGCAAAGCTGCTGTAGCCAGACTTCATCTCTAGATTCTTCCTTTCTAGGCAGGGCGTCTCTGAAAGAAAGGCATCAGCCCCAGTCAGGGGCTGATAGATAAAACTTTCATCTCTCTGGGACAGAGCACCTGGGGGTAGGGGTGCCTGTGGGTGCAGCTTCAGCAGACTTAAATGTTCCTGCCTGCCAGCTCTGAAGAGAGCAGTGGATCTCCCAGCACAGTGTTCAAGCTCTGCTGAGGGAAAGACTGCCTCCTCAAGTGGGTCTGTGATCCCTGTGCCTCCTGACTGGGAGATACCTCCCAGCAGTGGACGACAGACACCTCATACAGGAGAGCTCCAGCTGGCATCTAGTGGGTGCCCCTCTGGGACACAGGTACCAGAGGAAGAAACAGGCAACAATCTCTGCTGTTATGCAGTCTCTGCTGGTGATACCCAAGCAAACAGGGTCTGGAGTGGACCTCCAGCAAACTCCATCAGACCTGTAGCAGAGGGGCCTGACTGATAGTAGGAAAACTAATAAACAGAAAGGAATAGTATCAACATCAACAAACAGGATGTCTACAGCGAAACACCATCCAAAGGTCACCAACATCAAAGACCAAAGGTAGATAAATACACGAAGAGGAATGCAAATAGGCTGAAAATTCCAAAAACCAGAATGCTTCTTTTCCTCCAAAGGATCACAACTCCTCACCAGCAAGGGAACAAAATGGGATAGAGAATGAGTTTGACAAGTTGACAGACATAGGCTTTGGAAGGTGGGTAATAACAAACTTTTCCAAGCTAAAGGAGCATGTTCTAACCCAATGCAAGAAAGCTAAGAACCTTGAAAAAACATTTGAGGAATTGCAAGCGAGAATAACCAGTTCACAGAAGAACATAAATGACCTGATGGAGTGGAAAAACACAGCACAAGAACTTCATGAAGCATACACAAGTATCAATAGCCAAATTGATCAAGTGGAAGAAAAGATATCAGAGATTGAAAATCAACTTAATAAAATAAAGTGTGACAAGAAGATTAGAGAAAGAAGAATAAAAAAACTGAACAAAGTTTCTAAGGAATATGGGACCAAGTGAAAAGACCAACCTATGTTTGATTGGTGTACTTGAAAGTGACGGGGAGAATGGAACCAAGTAGGAGAAAAGGCAGGCCAACATTCAAATTCAGAAAATACAGAGAACACCACAAAGATACTCCTTGAGAAGAGCAACACCAAGACACATAATTGTCTGATTCACCAATGTTGAAATGAAGGAAAAAATGTTAAGGACAGCCAGAAAGAAAGGACGGGTTACCCACACAGGGAAGCCCATCAGACTAACCACGAATCTCTCTGCAGAAATCCTAAAAGCCAGAAGAGAGTGGGGGCCAATAGTCAACATTCTTAAAGAAAAATATTTTCAACTGATAATTTCATATCCAGCTAAACTAAGCTTCATAAACAAAAGAAATAAAACCCTTTACAAACAAGCAAATGCTGAGATTTTGTCACCACCTAGCTTGCCTTACAGGAGTTCCTGAAGGAAGCACTAAATATGGAAAGGTAAAACCAGTACCAGCAACTGCAAATATATACCAAATTGTAAAGGCCTTCGACACTATGAAGAAACTGCATCAACTAGCATGCAAAATAACCAGCTAGCATCAGAATTATAGGATCAAGTTCACACATAACAATATTTACCTTAAATGTAAACAAACTAAGTGCCCTAATTAAAAGAGACAGACTGGCAAATTGGATAAAGAGTTAAGACCCATCCGTGTGCTATATTCAGGAGACCCATCTTACTTTCAAAGACACATATAGGCTCAAAATAAAGGAATGGAGGAATATTTACCAAGCAAATGAAAAGCAAAAAAAAAAAAAAAAAGCAGAAGTTGTTATCCTAGTCTCTGATAAAACACTTTAAACCAACAAAGATCAAAAAGACAAAGAAACACATTACTTAATGGTAAAGGAATCAATGCAAGAAGAGTTAACTGTCCTAAATATATATACACCCAATACAGGGGCACCCAAATTCATAAAGCAAGTTCTTAGAGACCAACAAAGAGACTTAGACTCTGACACAATAATAGTGCAATAGTAGTGGGGGACTTTAACACCACACTGTCAATATTAGACAGATCAACGAGACAGAAAATTAACAAGGATATTCAGGACTTGAACTCAGCTCCGGAACAAGCAGGCCTAATAGACATCTACAGAACTCCCCACCACAAATCAACAGAATATACATTCTTCTCAGCTCCACATTCCACTTATTCTAAAATTGACCACATATTTGGAAGTAAAACACTCCTCAGGAAAACAAAAGAATGTATATCTTAACGAACAATCTCTCAGACCACCATACAAACAAATTACAACTCAGGATTAAGAAACTCACTCAAAACTGCACAACTATATGGAAACTGAACAACCTGCTCCTGAATGACTACTGGATAAATAACGAAATTAAGGCAGAAATAAATAAGTTCTTTGAAACCAATTAGAACAAAGACACAATGTATGAGAATCTCTGGGATACAGGTAAAGCAGTGTTTAGAGGGAAATTTATAGCACTAAATGCCCAGAGGAGAAAGCAGAAAAAATCTGAAATTAACACCCTAACATCACAATTAGATGCAAGAGAAACAAATTCAAAAGCTTGCAGAAGACAAGAAACAACTAAGATCAAAGCAGAATTGGAGGAGATAGAGACACTAAAGACCCTTCAAAAAATCAAGGAATCAAGGAGCTGGTGTCTTGAAAAAATTAACAAAATAGATACCCTGCTAGCCAGACTAATAAAGAAAAAGAGAGAGAAGAATCAAATAGACACAATAAAAATCATAAAAGGGATGCCACTACTGATCCCACAGAAATATAAACTACCATCAAAGAATACTGTCAACAGTGTCAACATGCAAATAAACTAGAAAATCTAGAAGAAATGGATAAATTCCTGGACACATACACCTTCCCAAGACTAAACTAGCACAAAGTTAAATCCCTGAATAGACCAATAACAAGTTCTGGAATTGAGGCAGTAATTAATAGCCTACCAATAAAAAAAAAAAGCCCAAAACCAGACGGATTCACAGCTGAATTTTACCAGAGGTACAAAAAAGAGCTGGTATCATTCCTTCTGAAACTACTCCAAACAATAGAAAAAGAAGAACTCCTCCCTAACTAATTTTATGAGGCCAGCATCATCCTCATACCATAACCTGGAAGAGGCACAACAAAAAAAGAAAATTTCATGCCAATATCCCTGATGAACATCAATGCGAAAATCCTCAGTAAAATACTGGCAAACCGAATCCAGCAGCACATCAAAAAGCTTATTCACCACAATCAATTTGGCTTCATCCCTGGGATGCAAGGATGGTTAAACATGTGCAAGTCAATAAACATAATCCACCGCATAAACAGAATCAATGACAAAAAGACATAATTATCTAAATAGATGCAGAAAAGTCCTTTGATAAAATTCAACACAACTTTATGCTAAAAACTCAATAAACAAGATATTGATGAAAAATATCTCAAAATAATGAGTGATTTATGACAAACCCACAGCCAATATCATACTGAATGGGCAAAAACTGGAAGCATTCCCTTTGAAAACTGGCACAAGACAAGGATGCCTTCTCTCACCACTCCTATTCAACATAATATTGGAAATTCTGACCAGGGCAATCAGGCAAGAGAAAGAAATAAAGAGTATTCAAATAGGAAGAGGCGAAGTCAAATTGCAGATGACATGATTGTATATTTAGAAAACCCCATTGTTTCAGCCCAAAATCTTCCTAAGCTGATAAGCAACTTCATCAAAGTCGCGGGATACAAAATCAATGTGCAAAAATCACAGGAATTCCTATACACCAATAATAGACAAACAGAGAGCCAAATCATGAGTTAACTCCCATTCACAATTGCTACAAAGAGAATAAAATACCTAGGAATATAACTTACAAGGGACGTGAAGGACCTCTTCAAGGAGAACTACAAACCACTGCTCAAGGAAATAAAAGATGACACAAACAAATGGGAAAACATTCCATGCTGATGGGTAGGAAGAATCAATATTGTAAAAATGGCCATACTACCCAAAGTAATTTATAGATTCAATGCTATCCCCATCAAGCTACCATTGACTTTCTTCACAGAATTAGAAAAAAACTACCTTAAATTACATATGGAACCAAAAAAGAGCCTGTATAGCCAAGACAACCATAAGCAAAAAAAAAAAAAAAAAAAAAAAAAAAAAAACGAAGCAGAAGGCATTATGCTACCTGACTTGAAACTATAATACAAGGCTACAGTAACACAAACACCATGGTACTGGTACCAAAACAGATATATAGACCAATGGAATAGAACCGAGGCCTCAGAAATAGTGCCACACATCTACAACAATCTGGTCTTTGACAAACCTGACAGAAACAATCAATTGGTAGAGAATTCCCTATTTAATGAATGGTGTTGGGAAAACTGGCTAGCCATATGCAGAACACAGAAATTGGACCTTTTCCTTACACCTTATACAAACATGAACTAAAGATGGATTAAAGACTTAAATGCAAGACCTAAAACCATAAAAACCCTAAAAGAAAACCTAGACAATACCATTCAGGACATAGGCATGTGCAAAGACTTCATGATTAAAACACCAAAAGCAATGACAGCAAAGCCAAAATTGACAAATTGGATCTAATTAAACTAGAGAGCTTCAGCACAGCAACAGAAACTATCATCAGAGTGAACAGGCAATTGGGTCTTGCTTGTTTATCTAAACTGTCACTTTGTGCTATTAAATTTTAGCATTTAGTCTGTTTACATTCAAGATTAATATTGATATGTGTGCTTTGAGTTGATTCTATCATTGTGTTATGAGCTAGTTATTATGAAGACTTGATTGTGTGGTTGCTTTATGCTGTCAGTGGTCTATGTATTAAAGTGTGCTTAAGTGGTGGTCAGTTATGGTTTTTTTCTTTCCATGTTTAGCACTCCCTTAAGCACCTCTTTTAAGGCAGGTCTGTTAACAAATGTCCTTAATATTTGCATATCAGAAAAGTATCATATTTCTCCTTTGTTTATGAAGATTAGTTGTGCTAAATATGAAATTCATTGCTGGAATTTCTTTTTCTTTAAAAATGCTGAATACGGGCCCCCAAGCTCTTCTGGATTGTAGAGTTACTGCTGAAAAATCCACTGTTGGTCTGATAGGTTTCCCTTGGTAAGTGACATGTCCCTTCTTCTGGCTGTCTTTAACATTTCTTCTTTTATTTTGACCTTGTAAAACTTGATGGGAGTGTCTTGAGAATGGTCCTCTTGTATCTTCCAGGGGTTCTCACATTTCTTGGATTTAAATATTGGCCTCTCTAGGAAGGTTGGAATCATTTTCAATGATGGTAGCTTCAAATATGTTTTCCAAGTTGCTTGCTTTCTCCACCTCTCTTTCAGGGATGCCAGCGAGTCATATATTTAGTTTCTTTACATAATGCCATATTTTGTGGAGGGGATTGTTCATTCTTCTTTTCTTCTTATTTATTTTAATAGTTTTTGAGGAACAGATGGTGTTTGGTTACAGGGATAAGTTCTTTAGTGGTGATTTCTGACATTTTGGTGTACCTATCACCCAAGCAGTGTACACTGTACCCAATGTGTAGTATTTTATTCCTCACGCCCCTCCTAAACTTCCTATCCAGGCTCCAGAGTTCATTATATCATTCTTATGCCTTTGTGTTCTCCTAGCTTATCTCCCACTTATTAGAGTACATATGATGTTTGGTTTTCCATTCCCGAGTTAGAATAATGGTCTCCAACTCCAACTCCAACAAGGTTGCTAAAAATGCCATCATTTTGTTTCTTTTATGGCTGAGTAGTATATTTATGTATATATATAGTTACCATGGAATATATATATATATGTGTATATATATATATATATATATATATATATGTGTGTGTGTGTGTGTGTGTGTGTGTGTGTGTGTATAACATTTTCTTTACCCACTCGTTGGTTGATGGGCATTTAGGCTGATTTCTTATTTTTCTTAGTTGTGAATTGTGCTGCTATAAACATGTGTGTTCAAATATCCTTTTTATATAATAACTTATTTTCCTCTGGATATATACCCAGTAGTGGGATTATTGGATCAATTGTTAGTTCTACTTTTAGTTCTTTAAGGAATCTCCATACTGTTTTTCACAGTGGTTTTACTAGTTTATATTCCCACCAGCAGTGTAAAAGTGTTCCCTTTTCAACACATTGATGCCAGTATATATTATTATCACTTTTTCTTTATTTTGTGTGACTAAATTATTTCAGAGAACCAGTATTCTAGCCTTGAGATTCTTTCTCCCACTTCGTCTATTTTGCTGTCAATACTTGCAATCATATTATGAAATTTTTGATTTGAGTTTTTAATCTCTATCAGATTAGTTTCATTCTTTCTTAAACTGACACTTCTTCCTTTTGTCTCTTAGATTTTTGTATTGTATTCCTAATATTACTTGGGTTGGATTTTAATTTTATACTGAATGTCAATTATCTTTGTTTCTGTCCATATTCTGAATTACATCTCTGTCATTTCATCCATTTAACCCTGGTTAAGAATTGTTTCTGGAACACCAGTGCAGTCATTTGGAGGTAAGAAGCCACTATGGGTTTTTGAGTTCCCAGAGTTCTTGTGCTATTTCTTTTTCATCTTTGTGGGCTTATGTTCCTTCAATTTTTGGCATTGCTCTCCTTTGCATGGAGTTTTTTTTTTTTTGCTTTTATCTTCTTTTATTCTTTGAGGAGTTTGATTGTGGTAAAAAGTTTGTTCAGTCAACTGGCTTTGATTCTGGAATATTTCAGATGGCTAAAACTCAGCCCAGCACTCTTTAGATGTGTGTTTTAACTCTGGGGGACCTATACTTGGACCTCATTTTTGTTCTCTGATCTCTTGTGGTTAAGGACCTTCTGTGCTGGAAGGGCCAAGGTGTCAAAGTCAAAGACATCAGCACTTCCATGAAGATCCTGGCCGAAGAACTTCCTTGGGGAGGTAGTAGTGGAATCCATGCTTACCTGCACATGCCAGCAGTCTCAGAAGTACAGCAGGGTGCAGGTGTGTTACACCCTATGTTGGCTGGAGTGGGGCACCGCTGAGAGCTTTTGCTTTAGTTTTCAAAGGTTCTATATCTTGGCAAAATATTTTGTTGTTTCTGGGCTGCAATCCAGTAGGTGGTACTTAAGATTGTTAGCTGGCATATAGGCTTTTACTGTACTACATGTTTTTTTGTGTGTGTTTTGGTACAGTTAGGAATACTGTTCTTTGGTGAGGACAGAGAAGAACCCATCACCACTCATGGTTCATGAAAAATCCCCCTCCAATTACTGGTTTCATGCTCACATTTCTTTTGTTGGGTGTTCTCTCAGGAAGGACCCACATTTGACAGACAGACCATATTCTTGCCAGGTCAGCCACGTGGAGAGAGGCATATACTGCTTTTCCACCATTCTGTGAAATTGAGATTCTCAACTCTATCTATGATCTGAGAATTAGGGCTTTTCCTTGCTTGGACATTGCCCAATCCAGCAAGTCTCACTTGGCTAGGAAATGTGAGGCTAAGTAGAGTCACCTAATCTGCTGTTCAAGTGTGTCTCAGAGGAACATGGGGCTGTGTCAGCCCACAGAGGTCTGCCAGAAGTGGGACCACTGGACCAGAAGCCCTAGCAGGTGTTGCCTATCTGGCTTCCACAAGTGGCGGTGGGTGGTATTACCCACCCTGCTGTTAAGGTGTTTCCCAGAACAACAGGAAGATGCACCTGCTGTCTGAGTTTACACATAAGTGGGGCTACTGGCCCAAATACTCTAGCAGACATTTCCCACCTGGCTGCCAGTGATGGTGGTAGGTGGAGTCACTTACCCTGCTTTCTGTGTGCTTCCTGGAAAAACAGAAGGCTGTGCCCACAGGCCTCATTCACACAGAAGTGGGACTGTTGTGCTGGAAGCTCTATCAGGCATGACCTGCCTGGCTACCAGTGATGGGGGTGGGCAGAGCCACCCTCCCTGCCATCTAGGTGCTTCCCAATATAACAGAAGGCTGTACTTACTGGCCAAGTTTACACAGAAGCAAGACTGTTGGGCTAAAGCTTTTACAGATGTTGCTCACCTGGTTACCAGTGCCAGAGCTGGGTTGGGCCAGTCACTCTGCCATATGGCTTCTTCCTGGGACAGCAGGAGGCTGTGCTCACCAGCTTAGTTCAGGCAGAAGTATCACTACTAGGCTGGAAGTGCAAGCAGGCATTGCCTGCCTGGCTACCAATGGCAAGAGTGGATGGGGTAACCTAGTCTGCCATCCAGGTCCCTCTCAGGGCAATTGGATGGTGCAGTTGCTGTCTGAGTTCAACCAGAAGCCAGACCACTGCACCAGAAGCTGGTGCTGACACTTGTCTGTTGAGAGGAGATGGAGTAATCTTACTGCTTCCAGGCACCATGACTGCAGCTTCCAATGGGACTATGGCACTGATACTGGTCTTTTGCAGGGCCCAAGGCTTGTAGAGGTGCTCTTGAACTTGAAAATTGCCTCAGCAAAACATCTGGGTGGCTTTCTGCCTCCGTTTAAAAGTGTAGTGGATAGATGCTGGATGGTCAGGAGGGATTTCCTTGTTTCCAGTCCTTCACAAGTCCTTGTGGAGAGCATAAATTTTCCAGGGAGCTCTCTTCACATTGGAGAGCTTTACTTTACTCTGTGATGAACCCAGACAGGCTAGTACCCAGCTTTGTTCCACTCTTCTCTCTGTGTACCAATGCTTCCTTGATGGATTCTGACATAATTTCTTAAATGATTGGCATGCAGCATCAGTGTTCACCAGCTCTTTCCTTTTCTCTCTGTGAGAAAAGCACACATGAGGTGCTTCTAGTCCACCATCTTGACAAAACCTTCTGAATCTTGTTTCTTGATCCATTTAATTACTCTGTGTCTCTTATTGGGAAATTTAATCTATTTACAGTCACAATAGTCATTTATAAGTAATTACTTCCTACTCACATTTTGTAATTTGTTTTTTGTTTGTTTTGTAGATTCTTTATTGCCTTCTTTCTTGCTGTATTCTTGTGTAAATTCATATTTTTTAGTGGTATGCTTCGAATTATTTCTTTTGATATTTTTCACAACCGCTATTGGTATTTGTTTATGGTTATCATGAAGCTTACATAAAGCCTCTTATACTTATAACAAGGTACTTTAAAATACTAACAAATTGACTTTAATCACATAAAAGATTACACATTTAGGCCTCTCCACCTTTTCATAATTTTGACATCAAAATTTGTGTCTTTTAAAATTTGCATCCTTTAATCATCTATTGCTGCTATTATTTTGAAATAACTTTGCCTTATAATTCCTAATTTAGAGGTAAAATGGCTTTACACACACCATTACAGTGTTAGAGTAATCTGAACATGACTATGTATTACTTTATGTCATTATTTTTTTATAGTGAATTCCCAGCAGAAACCTTGCAGGAAAGAAGCGAATGAGATGATGTGTTTTAAATTCTCACAGAAAAAACACTGTCTACCAAGAATACTAGATCTGGTCAAACAGCCCGTCAAAAGTGAATGATAACTTAAGAATCTTTCTGGTAAACAAAAACTGAAGAAGGTATTCATGAATATAACTGATCTAGAATATATGATAAAGAACATCCACCAAGGCAAAATGTAAGGATTGTGGACATCAATACAACAACATACTGAAATATAAGGTGATCCAGAAAAGAAAAATACAAGGACAAATATAGTAAACTATGCTTTTAAAATTTTGATACATAGATTTTTATTTAAAAACATTAACAATAATAATTGGATATTATAGTAAATACAATATGTAAAGATTTAATTTGTGGTGTCAGTAACAAAAGTATTAGTTGCAAAGGAGTTCAAGATTTCTTTGTATGTGATTCATTTAAAATTGTTTTCACATTAAGAGAATGCTATAACATTAAAGTATTTTGTAGAATTGCAATAGTAACCACAAAGCAAGTGTCTTCAGAATTCACAAAATAGAAATAAGAAAGAAATTAAAACATATTGCTATAAATGAATGAAACACAAAGCAAGGCAGTAAAAGAAAAAAGAAAAAAATGACATTACTAAATATACAGAAAATAGTTCACAAAATAACAACAGTAAACCCTTCCTTATTAGTAAATAATTTACATATAAATTGAATGAAATCTACAATCAAACACATAGATTGGCTAATGTTTTAACAAACAGAATTCAAATACATGTTGTCTACAACAGATTGTCTCTCTAGATATATACACACTATATATACAATATAACAAATAACAAAGCCTATATAAGTAAAACAAAGCCTACATACACACACCATATATATATACACATACACACACCCATATATATATATATATATATATATATATATATATATATATATATACATGTATATATAAGGGGGTGTGTGTGTGTGTTTGTTATCATCTAAATGTTCCTTCTTTAAATTATTATCTTGAAACATAACCATTATTATTATAGTATTCACAGTTGGGGACTTTAGGAGTTATTTTAGTGATGAGATGAGTTCTCATGAATCAGATTAGAAACCTTATAAAAGGGTAGAAGGAACCTAGTGTTTTTTTCCTTTTTCCTCTCCACCCTTATTATGTAAAGACACAGTGTTCATTCTCTCTGGAGGAGATACCAATGAAAGCCACATTGAAAGCAGAAAATGGGGATTTCAGGAGACACTAAACCTCCTGGAAACTTGATCTGGAACTTCTCAGCATTCAAAGCTGTGACAAGTAAATTTTTATTGTTTGTAAATTATCCAGCCTGTAGTACTTTGTTGTTGCAGCACAAATGGATCAAACAGGCTCAAACAACAAGGAGTTGCCTCCCACATTTCTGAAGGCCAGAATTCCAAGATCAAGGTATAAGCAGAGTTGGTTTAATATTGAAGTTATTTATCTTTATGACATGTAGATTGCTGCTGTCTTCTCTCTATAGTCTTACATTGTATAACAGTAACATTTTATGTCAAAGGAAACACAGACTTAAATTGAAAGCACAGAAAAAAATTTTGCATTCAAATGGAAACCAAAAGACAGAAGGATAACTAAATGAATAATAGACTAAGTAGACTTGTAGTAAAAACCTGTTTTAATAGAGAATGAAGGGCACTATACAATGATAAAAGTGTCAATTCACCAAGAAGTTTTAGCAATTATAATTATTTATGAACCAAACCAGAGACCTCATAAATATATGAAAGAAACATTGACATAATAAAAAAGAAAAAGATACAGAAACAAATTAATATTAAGATATATCAACATCTGAATTCCAGTATTAGATAGGGCATAACAGATGAGTGAGAAAATAGAAGACTTGAAATACAGTATAAAATGATTGGACCTAATAAAAATATGCAGGAATGCTATCCTCCAATGTCTGAATATTTATTGTTCTGAAGCACATATGATATATTCTCTGGATGAGACCACATGTTAGTGTATAAACAATTTTTAATAAATTCAAGATTATTGAAATTGTAGTATCTTTTTCTATTTCTCTGGAATAAAAATGTATCAATGCCAAAATTAACAGTGCACAGTCCACAGATATGTGAAAAAAAGTCTTAATTAACCAATTAATTAATGAAGAAATCACCAGGATAAATTAAGAAACATGAGAAAAATCAAAATAAAAATATAACATACCAAAATATAAGAGAAGTAGCAAAAGCAGACCTTAAAAAGTTTATAGCTGCAAATGCTTACATTAAATAGAATAAAACCTGCTGGGATTGATGACTCACTCCTGTAATCCCAGCATATTGGGAGGCTAAGGTGGGCGAATCACTTAAGGCCAAAAGTTCAAGAACAGCCTAGCCAGCATGGAGGAAACCCTGTCTCTACTAAAAATACAAAAATTATCCAGGTGTGCACACCTGTAGTCCCAGCTACTCGGGAGGGTGAGGCACGAGAATTGCTTGAGCTTGGGAGGTGGAGGTTGCGGTGAGCTAAAGTTACACCACTGCACTGTAGCCTGGGCAACAGAGTGAGGAAAAAAACCCCTCAAATCTAAAACTTTACACCTCAAATAACCAGAAAAAGAAGCAGAAATGAAACAAAAAATAGCAGAGGAATGAATTAACAAATAATATACCAGTGATGAATAAAATAGAGAATAGAAAAACACTACCAAAACTCAATAAAACTAAAAGTTGGTTTTAAAAAAACTCGCAAAATTAACAAACCACTGGCTAGACTAAGTAAAAAAAAAAAAAATAGAATCCTCAAATAAGAAATAAAAAAATAGGAAAAGAAAATGTGGGTCATTGTTACCAATTCCACAGAATTAAAAACATTGTAAGTTAACATGAACATTTCTATTTAAAAAAATTATAACTTAGAAAAAATAGGTATACTTCTAAAAACACACAATCTACCAAGAATGAATTATGCATAAATATAAAATCTGAATGGGCAAATAAATATTTAAAACATACTGATTCAGTTATCAAAGAACTTTCAGCAAAGAAAAGCCAAAAATCACATGGCTTAACTGAATAATCCCACCAAAATTTAAAGAACTACTACAAACACTCTTGAAAATTTCAAAAAATTAGGGAAGGGAACACTTTTGAGCTCTTCTTTTGAGGCTAGCCAGCATTACCTTAATACCAAAGGCAGAAAATAAAGCTTCAAGAAAACTAGAGAAAAATATTACTCATTACTATTAAGCCAAACATTCTCAATGAGATAGTAACAAATTAATTTCACAGCACATTATGAGGATTATACATTATGACCAAGTAGAATTTGTTACTAAAATGCACAGATAATTCAACATATAAAAATCAATGTGATGTACCACATTAGCAGAATGAGGGACAAAAAAACAGATGATACTTTCAACAGATGTGTTACAAGCATGTGGTCTTATACAACATCCTTTTGTAATTAAAAAATCACTCAACAAACTGTGAATAGAAGTAAACTACCTTAACATAATAAAGTTATATTAAAAGCTTATTGCTAACATATTTGACGGTGAAAGTTTAAAAGCTTTCCTTTAATATTTAGCTCCAGAACATGACCAAAATACCTCCTGTCCTTTTTTTATGCAACTTTTTAGACAATTTTTTTTTTTTTTTTACTTTATGTTCTGTGATACAAGTGCTGTATGTGCAGGTTTGTTACATAGGTATGCATGTGCCATGGTGGTTTGCTGCAACTGTCAACCCGACATCTAGGTTTTAAGCCCTGCATGCATTAGATATTTGTCCTAATGCTCTCCTTCCCCTTTCCCTCACCCCGCAACAGGCCCTAGTATGTGATGTTCCCCTCCCTGTGTCCATGTGTTCTCTTTGTTCAACTCCCACTTATGAGTGAGAACATGCGATGTTTGGCTTTCTGTTCCTGTGTTAGTTTGCTGAGAATGATGGCTTCCAGCTTCATCCATGTCCCTGCAGAGGACATGAACACATTCTTTTTTATGGCTGCATACTATTCCATGGTGTATATGTGCCACATTTTCTTTTTCCAGTCTATCATTGATGAGCATTTGGATTGGTTCCAAGACTTTGCTATTGTAAATAGTGCTGCAATAAACATAAGTGTGCATGTATCTTTATAATAGAATGATTTATAATCATTTGTGTTACATCCAGTAATGGGGTTGAAATGGTATTTTGGTTCTACTTCCTTGAGGAATCACCACACTGTCTTCAACAATGGTTGAATTAATTTATGCTCCCACCAACAGCGTAAAAGAATTCCTATTTCTCCACATCCTCGCTAGAATTTGTCATTTACTGACTTTTTAATTATTGCCATTCTAACTGGCATGAGATGGTATCTCATTGTGGTTTTGATTTGCATTTCTCTAATGACCAGTGATGATGAGCATTTTTCATATGTTTATTGGCCACATAAATACCTTCTTTTAAGAAGTGTCTGTTCATATCCCTCACCCACTTTTTGATGGGATTGTTTGTTTTCTTCTTGTAAATTTGTTTAAGTTCCTTGTAGATTCTGGATATTAGACCATTGTTAGATGGATAGATTGCAAAAATTTTCTCCCATTCTGTAGACTGCCTGTGCATTCTGACAATAGTTTCTTTTGCTGTACAGAAGCTCTTTAGTTTAATTGTATCCCATTTGTTAATTTTGGCTTTTGTCGCCATTGCTTTTGGTGCTTTAGTCATGAAGTCTTTGCCAATCCGTATGTCCTGAATGGTATTGCCTTTTTCTTCTAGGGTTTTTACGGTTTTAGGTTTTATGTTTAAGTCTTTAATCCATCTTGAGTTAATTTTTTATAAGGTGTAAGGAAGGAGTCCAGTTTGTGTTTGCAAATGGGCAGTCAGTTTTCCCAGCACCATTTATTAAATAGGAAATCCTTTCCCCATTACTTGTTTTTGTCAGGTTTGTCAAAGATCAGATGATTGTAGACGTGTAGTGTTATTTCTGAGACCTCTGTTCTGTTCCATTGGTCTATATGTCGGTTTTAATAACAGTACCATGCTGTTTTGTTTACTGTATCCTTGTTGTATAGTTTGAAGACAGGTAGCGTGATGTCTCCAGCTTTATTCTTTTTGCTTGGGATTGTCTTGGCTATACCAGTTCTTTTTTTGGTTTAATGTGAAATTTAAAGTAGATTTTTCTAGTTCTGTGAAGAAAGTCAATAGTAGCTTGATGGCAATAGGACTGAATCTATAAATAACTTTGGGCAGTATGGCCATTTTCACAATATTGATTCTTCCTATCCATGAGCATGGGATTTTTTTCCATTTGTTTGTATCCTGTCTAGTTTCCTTTAGCAGTGGTTTGTAGTTCTCCTTGGAGAGATCCTTCATATACCTGAAATTTGGATTCCTGTAAATTGTATTCTTAGGTATTTTATTCTCTTTGTAGCAATTGTGATTGGGAGTTTACTCGTTATTTGGCTCTCTGCTTCTCTATTATTTGTGTATAGGAATGCTTGTGATTTTTGCACATTGATTTTGTGTCCTGAGATTTTGATGAAGTTGCTTATGAGCCTAAGGATATTTGGGGCTGAGTCAATGGGGTTTTGTAAATGTACAATCATGTTGTCTGCAAATGGAGACAATTTTACTTCCTCTCTTCTTATTTGAATATACTTTATTTTCTTCTTCTACCTGAGTGCTCTGGCTAGAACTTCCAATACTATGTTGAATAAGAGTGGTAAGAGAGGGCATCCTTGTCTTGTGCTGGTTTTCAAAGGAAATGCTTCCAGCTTTTGCCCACTCTGTATGATAGTCACTATGACCTTGTTATAAATAGCTCTTATTATTGAGATATGTTCCATCAATACCTAGTTTATTGAGAGTTTTTAGCATTAAGGGGTGTTGAATTTTATCAAAGCCCTTTTTTGTACCTGTAGAGATAATCTATAATGTGGCTTTTGTCACTAGTTCCGTTTATGTATTAGTTTACATTTATTGATTTGCATATATTGAACCAGCCTTGCATCCCAGGGCTGAAGCCGACTTGCTCATGGTGGATAAGCTTTTTTTAAATTTTATTATTATTTTACTTTAAGTTTTAGGGTACATGTGCACAATGTGCAGGTTTGTTACATATGTATACATGTGCTATGTTGGTGTGCTGCACCCATTAACTAGTCATTTAGCATTAGGTATATCTCCTAATGCTATCACTCCCCCCTCCCCCCACCCCACAACAGTCCCCGGAGTGGGTTGTTCTCCTTTCTGTGTCCATGTGTTCTCATTGTTCAATTCCCACCTATGAGTGAGAATATGTGGTGTTTGGTTTTTTTGTCCTTGCGATAGTTTACTGAGAATAATGATTTCCAGTTTCATCCATGTCCTTACAAAGGACATGAACTCATCATTTTTTATGGCTGCATAGTATTCCATGGTGTATATGTGCCACATTTTCTTAATCCAGTCTATCGTTGTTGGACATTTGGGTTGGTTCCAACTCTTTGCTATTGTGAATAGTGCCGCAATAAACATACGTGTGCATGTGTCTTTATAGCAGCGTGATTTATAGTCCTTTGGGTATATACCCAGTAATGGGATGGCTGGATCAAATGGCATTTCTAGTTCTAGATCCCTGAGGAATCGCCACACTGACTTCCACAATGGTTGAACTAGTTTACAGTCCCACCAACAGTGAAAAAGTGTTCCTATTTCTCCACATCCTCTCCAGCACCTGTTGTTTCCTAACTTTTTAAAGATGGCCATTCTAACTGGTGTGAGATGCTATCTCATTGTCGTTTTGATTTGCATTTCTCTGATGGCCAGTGATGATGAGCATTTTTTCATGTGTTTTTTGGTTGCAAAAATGTCTTCTTTTGAGAAGTGTCTGTTCATGTCCTTTGCCTACTTTTTGATGGGGTTGTTTGTTTTTTACTTGTAAATTTGTTTGAGTTCATTGTAGATTCTCGATATTAGCCCTTTGTCAGATGAGTAGGTTGTGAACATTTTCTCCCATTCTGTAGGTTGCCTGTTCAATCTGATGGTAGTTTCTTTTGCTGTGCAGAAGCTCTTTAGTTTAATTAGATCCCATTTGTCAATTTTGGCTTTTGTTGCCATTGCTTTTGGTGTTTTAGACATGAAGTCTTTGCCCATGCCTATGTCCTGAATGGTAATGCCTAGGTTTTCTTCTAGGGTTTTTATGGTTTTAGATCTAACATGTACGTCTTTAATCCATCTTGAATTAATTTTTGTATAAGGTGTAAGGAAGGGATCCAGTTTCAGCTTTCTACATATGGCTAGCCAGTTTTCCCAGCACCATTTATTCAGTAGGGAATTCTTTCCCCATTGCTTGTTTTTATCAGTTTTGTCAAAGATCAGATAGTTGTAGATATGCGGTGTTATTTCTGAGGACTCTGTTCTGTTCAATTGATCTATATCTCTGTTTTGGTACCAGTACCATGCTGTTTTGGTTACTGTAGCCTTGTAGTATAGTTTGAAGTCAGTGACTTCAAACTATACTACAAGGTGGATAAACTTTTTGATGTGCTGCTGGATTCGGTTTGCCAGTATTTTATTGAGAATTTTTGCATAGATGTTCATCAGGGATATTGGACTGAAATTTTTTTTGCTGTTGTTCTGTCTCTGCCAATTTTTCGTATCAGGATGATACCAGCCTCATAAAATAAGTTAGGGAGGAGTCCCTCTTTTTCTTTTGTTTGAAATAGTTTCAGAAGGAGTGGTACCAGCTCTCATTGTACCGCTCATAGAATTCAGGTGCAAATCCATCTGGTCCTGGGCTTTTTTTTGTTCGTAGACTATAAAGTCCTGCTTCAATTTCAGAACTTGTTATTAATCTATTTAGGGATTCGACTTCTTCCTGTTTTAGTCTTGAGAAGGTGTACAGGAATTTATTTATTTCTTCTATATTTTTTAGTTTATTTGTGTAGAAGCTTTTATAGTATTTTCTTATGGTAGTTTGAATTTCTCTGTGATCAGTGGTGATATCCCCTTTATCATTTTTTGTTGTTTCTATTTGATTCTTCTCTCTTTTCTTCTTTATTAGTCTGTCTAACAGTGTATCTATTATGTTATTCTTTTCAAAATACCAGCTCTGGGATTCATTAATTTTTTCAAGGGTTTTTCATGTCTTTCTCTCCTTCAGTTCTGCTCTGGTGTTAGTTATGTCTTGTCTTCTGCTAGCTTTTGAATTTGTTTGCTCTTGCTTCTCTAGTTCTAATTGTGATGTTAGGGGGTGGATTTTAGACATTTTCCACTTTCCAATGTGGGCATTTAGTGCTATAAATTTCCCTCTAAACGCTACTTTAGTTGTGTCCCAGAGATTCTTGTATGTTGTCTCTTTTTTCTCATTGGTTTCTAAGAACTTCTTTTTTTTCTGCCTTAATTTAGTTATTTACCCAGTAGTCATTCAGGAGCAGGTTATTTGGTTTCCATGTAGTTGTGCAGTTTTGAGTGAGTTTATTAATCTTGAGTTCTAATTTGATTGCACTGTGGCCTGAGAAGCTGTTTGTTATGATTTCCATTCTTTTGCATTTGCCAAGGAGTGTTTTACTTCCCATTATGTGGCCAATTTTAAAATAAGTGCTATATGGTGCTGAGAATGTATATTGTGTTGAATTGTGGTGGAGAGCTCTGTAGGTATCTATTAGGTCCATTTGGTCCAGAGCTGAGTTCAAGTCCTGAATATCCTTGTTAATGTTTTGTCTCATCAATCTGTCTAATATTGAGAGTGGGGTGTTAAAATCTCACACTATTATTATGTGGGAGTCTAAGTCTCTTTGTAGGTCTCTCAGAACTTGTTTTTGAATCTGGGTGCTCCTGTATTGGGTGCACATACACTTAGAATAGTCAGCTCTTCTTCTTGCATTGATCCCTTTACCATTATGTAATGCCATTCTTTTTTTGTTTTATCTTTGTTTGTTTAAAGTCTGTTTTCTCATAGACTAGGATTGCAACCCCTGCTTATTTTGCTTTCCATTTGCTTGGTAAACACTCCTCCATTTCTTTATTCTGAGCCTATGTGTGTCTTTGCAAGTGAGATTGGTCTCCTGAATACAGCACACTGATGGGTCTTGACTCTTTACCCAGTTTGCCAGTCGGTGTCTTTTAATTTGTGCATTTAACCCATTTACATTTAAGACTAATGTTGTTATGTGTGAATTTGATCTTGACATCAAGATGCTAACTGGTCATTTTGCACATTAGTTGATGCAGTTTCTTCATAGTGTTATTGGCCTTTATATTTTGTGTGTTTTTGCAGTGGCTGGTACTGGCTTTTTCTTTCCATATTTAGTGCTTCCTTCAGGAGCTCTTGTGAAGCAAGCCTGGTGGTGACAAAATCTCTCAGCATTTCCTTCTCTGTAAAGGATTTTATTTACCCTTTCCTTTGAAATTTAGTTTGGATGGATATGAAATTCTGGGTATAAAATTCTTTTCTTTAAGAATGTTGAATATTGGTCCCCACTCTCTTCTGGCTTGTAGGTTTCTGCAGAGAGATCCACTGTTAGTCTAATGAGATTTCCTTTGTAGGTAACCTGATCTTTCTCTCTGGCTGCCCTTAACATTTTTTCTTTCATCTCAACCTTGGAGTATCTGATGATTATGTATCTTGGGGTTGCTCTTCTCCAAGAGTATCTTAGTGGTCTTCTCTGCATTTCCTGAATTTGAATGTTGGCCTGTCCTGCTACATTGGGAAAGTTCTCCTGGATAATATCCTAAAGTGTGTTTTTCAACTGGTTCCATTCTCCCTGTCACTTTCGGGGACCCCAATCAATCGTAGGTTTGGTCTTTTCACATAGTCCCATATTTCTTAGAGGCTTTGTTCATTCCCTTTTTTCCCTCTAATCTTGTCTTCATGCCTTATTCCAGTAAGATCTTCAACCTCTGGTATCCTTTCTTCTGCTTGATTGCTTCAGCTATTGATTCTTGTGTATGCTTCAAAAAGTTCTTGGGCTATTTTTCTGCTCCATCACGTCACTTATGTTCTTCTCTAAACTGATTATTCTAGGTAGCAGTTCCTGGCACCTTTTGTCAAGATTCTTAACTTTCTTGCTTTGGGTTAGAACATGCCCCTGTAGCTCAGAGAAATTTCTTATTACCCACCTTCTCAAGCCTATTTCATCAAACTCATGCTTCATCCAGTTTTGTGCCCTTACTGGAGAGGAGTTGTGATCATTTGGAGGAGAAGAGGTATTCTGGTTTTTGGAAATTTTGCCCTGGTTATTCCACATCTTCATGGATTTACCTACCTTTGATCTTTGATGCTGATGACCTTTGTATGGGATTTTTGTGTGGGATGATCCTTTGTGTTGATGTTGATATTATTGCTTTATGTTTGTTTGTTTTTCTTCTAACAGTCAGTCCTCTCTTCTGCAGGCCTGCTGCAGTCTGCTGGAGGTCCACTCCAGACCCTATTTGCCTAGGTATCACCAGCAGAGGCTGCATAACAGCAAAGATTGCTGCCTGCTCCTTCCTCTGGAATCTTCATCCCAGAGGAGCACTGGCCTGATGCCAGCTGGAGCTCCCCTGTATGAGGTGTCTGTCAACCCCTGTTGGGAGGTCTCTTCCAGTCAGTATGCACAGGGGTCAGGGAAACACTTGAGGAGGCAGTCTGTCCTTTAGCAGAGCTTGAGCGCTCTTCTGGGAGAACCCTCCTTGTCAGGGTTTGCTGCTGTCTTCAGAGCTGGTGGGTAAGAATGTTTAAGTCCACTTAAGCTGCACCCACAGCCATGCTTTCCCCCAAGTGCTCTGTCCCAGGGAGATGGGAGTTTCATCTTTAAGCTACTGACTGGGACTGCTGCCTTTCTTTCAGAGCTGCCCTGCCCAGTGAAGAGGAGTCTAGAGAGGCAGTCTCACCGCAGCCACTTTGCTGCACTGTGTTGAGATCCACCCAGTCATTAGCACTATCATGGGAAACCTTCCTACTCAAGCCTCAGTAATGGTGGATGCCCCTTCCCCTGAGAAGCTAGAAAGTCCCAAGTATACTTCAGACTGCTGTGATGGCAGCAAGAATTTCAAGCCAGTGTTTCTTAGCTTGCTGGGCTAAATGGGAGTGGGACCCACTGAGTGAAACGACTTTTCTCCCTGGCTTCCAGCCCCTTTCCAGAGAAGTGAACAGTTCTCTCTCTCTGGGGTTCCGGGTACACTGCAGTACGGAAAAAAAAATCTCTTGCAGCTAGCTTGGTGTCTGCTGGAAAAGCCACCCAGTTTTATTCCTCAAATCAGGGTGCTGGTGGTATAGGCACAGGAGGGAAACTCCTGGTCTGCAAATGGCAAAAACTGGGAAAAGCATAGTATCTGGGCTGGATAGCACAGCCCATCAAGGCTTCTCTTGGCTGGGAAAGGGAGGCCACTTGCTCCTTGCACTTCCCAGATGAGGTGACCCCCCACCTTCCTTCTGCTTGCCCTCCATGGGCTGCACCCACTGCATAACCAGTCCCGATGAGATGAAGAGTGTACTCCAGTTGGAAATGCAGAAATCACATGCCTTCTGCATTGATCTCACTGGGAGCTGCAGACTGGAGATCTTCCTATTTGGCCATCTTGCCAGATCCTCTGGATACCTGTTCTTGAGCCCTCTCTTTAACAAACTACTGAAAGTCCTAACAAGAGTAATTAAGCAGAAAAAAATAGTATACAGACTGGGAAATAATAAATGAAATTATATGCAGAGATGACATAATCTTGTCTTTAGAACAGCATAAATATTTCACTAAGAAATCCCACAGAAAGTTAGCACTAATAATCAAATTCAGCAAAGTTTCAGAATACAAAATCAGCAATCAGAAGGCAGCTGCATTTTGAAAAAGTGGCATCACTTAAATGGTAGAATAGGAGCAATCTGTTTCCACTCTTCTTCACAGAAATCAAAAACAACTATTTTGTGCCAAGATTATTACCAGGAATATTCCAGATCTTAAACCAGGCTATGAGAATTACTAAGGCCATAGAGAAGTTAAAAAGCAACAGCATGAGGTAAAAAGAACTAACTCCTCTAACTGTGATTTCCGTTAACAAGCTGAAAGGCAGCGCATAGAAGAGTCATGTACTCATTTTCTACATTGAAAAAGGTAAAATGGAGATAGACAGCCAGCATCGCCACCAACTAAATATATTTCACAAGAAAACCATTTTTTCCTCAACCCACAGGAAGCATCATGAATGCCTGTAAGGTGAAAATTCCTTAGGGCAGCTATAAACAATGAGTAGAGGGGGGAATACAACACTCAGTACATGAAACTCAGCTATTTTTTTTTATTCAGCTAAATTATACAACAAATAAGAGAGGATTTTCTTCAGTAACACAATGAAGGAGGCATGCTCTCTGCATCCTCTGGCCATGAATATCTATTCAGCCTTCCCCAACCGTGTGGGTGTATCCTTTTTGGGAAAACCAATGTGAAATAAATAGCACTGTAATTCTTGTGGAAGTAATGGCAAATTTGAGCATAGGGCACTTTCCAGTGTCAAAATAAGGCAACAATCTCAGCTAAGGAAAATCAAACAGTCATTCTACAAAGGACCTGTAGACAGACATTTTCTATGAAGACCAAAACAAGGAGACAGTGAAGACTGGAATAAATAACTAATTCCTCAATGCAAATACATAGACACACAGTCATAAAAGAGCAAATGGGGATCTCAACCCACAAAAATGGAAAGAAAGAAGCGTCACTGACAAGCTCAATGAGATAGTGATTTGTGAGCTCTAAAATCAAGAATTCAAAATAGCAGTTTAACACACAACAGAAGGTAACAATGAAAAGTTATTCAGAAATGTATCAGATAAATTCAACAAAGATATTTAAATAATTTTTTTTTGCTTTCAGGATATTTAATGTCTTTATATCTGGTTTCAATTCACTGGTTTGTTCCCTATAATTTTCTTTTTTTATTATACTTTAAGTTTTAGGGTAAGTATGCACAACGGGCAGCTTTGTTACATATGTATACATGTGCCATGTTGGTGTGCTGCACCCATTAACTAATCATTTAACATTAGGTATATCTCCTAATGCTATCCCTACCCCCTCCCCCAAACCCACAACAGGCCCTGGTGTGTGATATTCCCCTTCTTGTGTCCATGTGTTTTCATTGTTCAATTCCCACCTGTGAGTCAGAACATACAGTGTTTGGTTTTTTGTCCTTGCAATAGTTTGCTGAGAATGATGGTTTCCAGCTTCATCCACGTCCCTACAAAGGACATGAACTCATCATTTTTATGGCTGTATAGTATTCCATGGTGTATATGTGCCACATTTTCTTAATCCAGTCTGTCATTGTTGGCATTTGGGTTGGTTCCAAGTCTTTGCTATTGTGAATAGTGCCACAATAAACATACGCATGCATGTGTCTTTATAGCAGAATAATTTATAATCCTTTGGGTATATACCCAGGAATGGGATGGCTGGGTCAAATGGTATTTCTTGTTCTAGATCCCTGAGGAAATGCCACACTGACTTCCACAATTGTTGAACTAGTTTACAGTCCCACTAACAGTGTAAAAGTGTTCCTGTTTCTCCACATCCTCTCCAGCACCTGTTGTTTCCTGACTTTTTAATGATGGCCATTCTAACTGGTGTGAGATGGTATCTCATTGTGGTTTTGATTTGCATTTCTCTGATGGCCAGTGATGATGAGAATTTTTTCATGTGTCTTTTGGCTGCATAAATGTCTTCTTTCGAGAAGTGTCTGTTCATATTCTTCACTCACTTTTTGGTGGGTTTTTTTAATTGTAAATTTGCTTGAGTTCATTGTAGATTCTGAATATTAGCCCTTTGTCAGATGAGTAGATTGCAAAAATTTTCTCCCATTCTGTAGGTTGCCTGTTCACTCTGATGGTAGTTTCTTTGCTGTGCAGAAACTCCTTAGTTTAATTAGATCCCATTTGTCAATTTTGGCTTTTGTTGCCATTGCTTTGGTGTTTAAACCTTTCCCATGCCAATGTCCTGAATGGTATTGCCTAGGTTTTCTTCTAGGGTTTTTATGGTTTTAGGTCTAACATTTAAGTCTTTACTCCATCTTGAATTAATTTTTGTATAAGATGTAAAGAAAGGATCCAGTTTCAGCTTTCTGAATATGGCTAGCCAGTTTTCCCAGCACCATTTATTAAATAGGTAAGAGTTTCCCCATCTCTTGTTTTTGTCAGGTTTGTCAAAGATCAGATAGTTTTAGACATGTGGAATTATTTCTGAGGGATCTGTTCTGTTCCATTGGTCTATGTCTCTGTTTTGGTACCAGTATCATGCTGTTTTGGTTAGTGTAGCCTTGTAGCATAGTTTGAAGTCAGATAGTGTGATGCCTCCAGCTTTGTTCTTTTGGCTTAGGATTGACTTGGCAATGCGGGCTCTTTTTTTGGTTCCATATGAACTTTAAAGTAGTTTTTTCCAATTCTGTGAAGAAAGTCATTGGTAGCTTAATGAGGATGGCATTAAATCTACAAATTACCTTGGGCAGTATGGCCATTTTCATGATATTGATTCTTCCTACCCATGAGCATGGAATGTTCTTCCACTTGTTTCTATCCTCTTTTATTTCATTGAGCAGTGGTTTGTAGTTCTCCTTGAAGAGGTCCTTCACATCCCTTGTGAGTTGGATTCCTAGGTATTTTATTCTCTTGGAAGCAATTGTGAATGTTAGTTCGCTCATGATTTGGCTCTCTGTTTGTCTGTTATTGGTGTATAAGAATGCTTGTGATTTTGGTACATTGATTTTGTATCCTGAGACTTTGCTGAAGTTGCTTATCAGCTTAAGGAGATTTTGGACTGAGACGATGGGGTTTTCTAAATATACAATCATGTCATCTGCAAACAGGGACAATTTGACTTCCTCTTTTCCTAATTGAATACTCTTTATTTCCTTCTCCTGCCTAATTGCCATGACCAGAACTTCCAACACTATGTTGAATAGGAGTGGTGAGAGAGGGCATCCCTGTCTTGTGCCAGTTTTCAAAGGGAATGCTTCCAGTTTGTGCCCATTCAGTATGATATTGGCTGTGTGTTTGTCATAGATAGCTCTTATTATTTTGAGATACGTCCCATGAATACCTAATTTAGTGAGAGATTTAAATCATTTTTTAAAAATTCAGCAGAAGTCCTGGAGCTAGAAAATACAATGACTCAAATAAAAAAAAATTGCATTAATGGTCCTCAACTGCAGAACCAATCAAGCAAAAGAGAGAATTACCAAGCTAGATGAGGGTACTTGAAAATGTGTAAGATAATAAAAATAAAATAGAGTAAAAAGGAACAAAGGATGCTTATGAGAGCTACAAAAAGTTATTTTCCTTCAAAAAAAAACTTGAGAAAGAGGATGTTGTATAAACCTTAGTCAAACAAAGAACTTGCCACATTCACAGAAAGATATAAATATTCAAGGACAGAAAGCTCAAAGATTACTAAAGAGATAAAAAAAACTCAAGAAATATAATAGTCAAATTTTCAAAGGTAAAGAAAACAATTCTAAAAGCAAAAAAAAGAAAAGAAGATAATAATATATAAATAAGCTCTAATCCGTGTGGCAACAGACTTCTCAGGAAATACCTGTAGGTCAAAAGGGAATGGAATAACATACTAAAACTGCTGAAGAAATTTTTTTAGAAAACACACCAACTGACAATACTGCATCAAGGAGAGCTAGCTTTTAATCTTGAAGATAAGACAAAGACTTGCCTAGAGGAACAATACTGAGAGAATTAATCACCACAAGATATGACTTACAAGAAATGGTAAAGTGAGTTTTTCAATCTCAAACAAAAAGTATGCTAACATGCAGTGAGGAAACATCTGAAGTTATAAAATTAACTAGAAAATTAATTACTGGGATAAATTCAGAATACTGTACTACTGTAATTGCTGTTTGTAAATCACTCTTAATTTTGTATGAATATTACAGGACAAATCTATCAAAAGGAATAATTCATATAAAATTTTTTGAGAGATATAAAATGTAAATAGATGTAATGAGACAACAAAAAGTTATAATGGGTGGAACAAATTTAAAGTTTAGAGTTCTTATTTTTTCTTTTTTTAATTTGATCAAAGTTAAATCATGCCAACTGATTTTCAACTAAGCAAAAAAAAAAAAAAAAAAAAACATAAAGTAGAGAAAGGACACCCTGTTCAACAAATGGTTCTGGAATAACTGGTAAGCCACATGTAGAAGAATGAAGCTGGATTTTCGTCTCTCACCTTACACAAAAAATAAACTAGAGATGGATCAAATACTTAAATCTAAGACCTCAAACCATAAAAGTTCTAGAAGATAGCATCAGAACAACTATTCTAGACATTGGCTTATGCAAACAGTTCACGACCAAGAACCCAAAAGCAAATGCAACAAAAGACAAAAATAAATAGTTGGGACTTAATTAAAATAAAAAGTTTCTGCATAGCAAAAGAAATAATCAGCAGAGTAAACAGACAACCAACAAAGTGAAAGAAAATGTAAGCAAACTATGCATTTGACAAGGACTAATATTCAGAATCTATAAAAAACTCAAATCAGCAAGAGAAAAACAAGAGTTGGAGACATTATTCTAAGTGAAGTAACTTAGGAATGGAAAACCAAACATTATGTTTTCTCAGTTATAAGTGGGAGTTCTCAGTTATAAGTGGGAGTTAAGCTATGAGGATGCAAAGGCATAAGAATGATATAATGGCCTCTGGGGCCTCTGGGGCAAGGTTTGGAGAGAGGTGAGGAATAAAGTCCCACACATTTGGTACAGTGTACACTGGTTGGGTAATGGGTACACCAAAATCTCAGAAATCACCACTAAAGAACTTATCCATGTAACCAAACACTACCTGTTCCCAAAAACTATTGAAATAAAACTTTTAAAAAAAGTTTTGTTATTAGCATGTTTCTGGTAAGCCTCACAGTAATTCCAAAGCAAAAGACTCTAATCGATATACTAAAAATAAACAACAGAAAATTAAACACTTTACCAAGGAAAATCACTTTACTACAAAAGAAGAACTTGAGAAATGAAAAAAGAGTACTTAAAAACAACCAGAACACAAATAACAAAATGGCGGGAATAACATTTATATATCAATAATAACACTGAATGTAAGTGGTCCAACTTCTCCAATGAAAAAATGAAAAATGGCTGAAAAATATTAAAAGTAAGACAAAATTAGATGCTGTCTACAAGTAACTCACTTCAATTAAAAGATAAGCATATACTAAAAGTGAAATGTTGGAAAAAGGTATTCTATGCAAATAGAAATCAAAAACAGAGTAGAAGCTGCACTCAGATTAAACAGCCTTTACATCAAAACTATTTGTTGCATAGGGCTAATGAGTATGGTCGGATGTAAATAGAGGGTGACATCCGATGATTATAGTGTTTCATTTTGTGTGATAAGAAGGTTTTTTTATGTTTTTGAAATTGGTTTATTTTTATGGATTCAGAGGGTGCATGTGCATGTGTGGTATGTAGATATGTTGCGTAATGGTGAGGTTTAAAATTCTAGTGTGCCCAGCACACTAGTGAACATTTACTTGATAAGTAGTTATTCAAGTCTCACATCCATTCTAACCTCTTCACTTCTGAAGTTCCCAGTATCTATTACTTGCCACTCTATGTCCATGTATACCCATTGTTTAGCGCTCATTTATAAGTGAGAAAATATGGTATTTGATTTTCTGCTTCTGCTTAATTTTACTTAAGATACTGCCTTCCAGCTCCATCTATGTTGCTACAAAAAAGCATAATTTTATTCCATTTCATTGCTGCATAATATTTTATGGTGTATGTAATTTATACTTATTCTATTCAATTATCTGTTGATGAACACTTAGGTTCATTCCATTATGTTTTTATTGTAAAGAACGCTGTCATCTGTGATAAACATATGAATACAGGTGTCTTTGAGATATAATGATATTTTTTCCTTTGTGTAGACGCCCGCACTCATAGGTTTCAGTTCCATCTATCTTTTTTTTTTTGAGAAATCTCTGTTCTATTGTCCATAGAATTTGCACTAACGTGCATTTCTACCAAAAGTGTATAAGCATTCCCTTTCCTCTACATCCTCAATAACAGCTATTGGCTTTGACTGTGTAATAGTAGTCATTTGACTAATGTGAGATGGTATCTCATTGCGTTTTTCATTTGCATTTCTGTGATGATTAGTAATTTTGAACATCTTTTCATGTTTGTTCCCTGCTTCTATGTTCTCTTTTGAGAAGTGTCTGCTCATGTTCTTTCCCATTCTTTAATGGGTTATATGTTTTTGCTTTGTTGAGTACTTTGTAGGTGGTAGGTGAGAATCCTTTGTCTGATGCATAGTTTGCAAATATTTTCTCTCATTATGTGGTTTTCCTATTTTTCCATTTGTCATCTCTATTGCTGTGCAGAATACTTTTTTTGATTTTTAATTTTTGTGGGTACATGGTACCTGCATATATTTATAAGTTTTATGAGATATTTTGATACAGGCATGCAATGTGTAATAATCACATCAGGGTAAATAGGGTATATACTCTCCCAAGCATTTATCCTTTGTGTTTTAAACAATGCAGTTATACTCTTTTAGTTATTTCAAAATGAACAATTAAATTGTGGTTTGAATTCGGGTAATGTGATGCCTCCAGATTTATATTTTTGCTTAGTCTTGCTTTGGTTATGTGGTATCTTCTTTGGTTCCATACAAATTTTAAGGTTGTTTATTTCCAGTTCCATGAAGAATGATGATAGTATTTTGATGGGAAATGCATTGAATCTGTAAATTGCTTTTGGCAGTATGGTAATTTTCACAATATTGTTTCTACCTATCATGAGCATGGGATGTGTTTCAATTTGTTTATGTCTTCTGTGATTTCCTTCAGCAGTGTTTTGTAGTTTCCCTTGTAAATATTTTTTAACTTTTTGGTTAGGTATATTTCTAAGTATTTTTTTTTTGCAGCTGTTGTAAAAAGGGTTGAATTTTTTATTTCATTTTCAGCTTGGTCACTGTTGGTGTATAGCAGTGCTACTGATTTTTGTATATTGATTTTGTATCATGAAACTTTACTGAATTCATTTATCAGATCTAGAAGACTTTGGATGAGTCTTCAGAGTTTTCTAGGTATACAAAAGCTTCTGAAAGCAAAAGACATAATCACTAAAGTAAAAAGACTACCCACAGAGTGGAAGAAAATATTTGCAAACTACATATCCAACAAGGGACTAATATCAAGAATATACAAGGTACTCAAACAAATCAGCAAGAGAAAAACAAATAATGCCCTCCAAAAGTGGACTAAGGGCATGAGTAGACAATTCTCAAAAGAAGATACACAAATGGCCAACAAACATATAAAAAAGCTCAACATCATTAATTATCAAGGAAATGCAAATTAAAACCACAATGAGATACCAGCTTACTCTTGCAAGAATGAACATAATAAAAAATAAAAATAATAATACCTGCTGGTATGATTTGGTGAAAAGAGAACAGTTTTACACTGTTGTTGGGAAAGTAAACTAGTACAACCACTATAGAAAACAGCATGGAGATTCCCTAAAGAACTAAAAGTAGAACTGCGGTTTGATCCAGCAATCTCACTACTGGCTATATACCTAAAGGAAAAGAATTTAAAAAAAACACTTACACGTGCATGCTTATAGCAGCACAATTCACAATTGCAAAAATATAGAACCAGCCTAAATGCCCATCAACCAATGAGTGCTTAAAGAAAACCAGGTATATATACACTATGGAATACTACTTATAAAAATGAATGAAATAATGGCATTCACAGCAACCTGAATGGAGTTGGAGACCATTATTCTAAGCTAAGTAACTCAGGAATGGAAGACCAAATATCATATTTTCTCACTTATAAATGGGAGCTAAGTTATGGGAATGCAAAGGCATAAGAATAATATAATGGGTGTTAGGGCCTCGGGGGGAAGGATTTGAAGGGATGAGGAATAAAAGAGTATGCATTGGGTAGTGTACACTACTTGGGTGATGGTACATCAAAATAAACCACCACTAAAGAACTTATTCGTGTAACCAAAACCATCTGTTCCCCCAAAACAATTGAAATAAAATAAAATACAATTATTTTCAATTCTCCCTCTGAAAGATTATTGATATGGTTTGGATCCGTGTCCCCTCCCAAATCTCATATCGAATTGTAATCCCCAGTGTTGGAACTGGGGCCTGTGAGGAGGTGATTGTATCACTGGGGTGGAATTTTTCCTTGGTGCTGTGTTGCAATAGTGAAAGTGTTCTCACGAGATCTGGTTTCTTAAAAAGTGTGCAGCACCTCCCTTCTCTCTCTCTAACTCCTGCTCTGTCTATGTAAAATTGGCCTGCTTTTTTTTTGGCATCTGCTATGCTTAAAAATTTCTTGAGGCCTCCACAGAAGCACATACTGCCATGCTTCCTGTCCAGCCTGCAGAACCATGAACCAATTAAACCACCGTTTTTCTTTTTATAAATTACCCAGTCTCAGGTATTTCTTCATATCAGTGTGAGAACAGACTAATATAACCATAAATCTCTATTTCTCCAGGATTGGTCCCTGGTGTCATATTTGATTTATTTTTTGATGTCATGTCTTCCTGAATGGTTTTGATACTTGTAGATATTTGTCTGTGTCTCAGCATTGAAAAGATATATATTGTAGTCTTTACAGTCTCAGCTTATTTGAACCTGTACTTCTTGGGAAAGCTTTCCAAGTATTTAAAAGGACTTGTGTGTTGTAATCTAAACTATATATTCATTAGAGGGCACCCTAAGCCCACCAATGCTATGGTTCTTGAAGACTCATAGAGGTATTGCCTTCATAATCTTGGACAAAATCTGGAAAAATTCTCTGGATTACCAAGCAGATATTTTTGTTCTGTTCCTTTCTTTCCCCCAAACAAATGGAGTCTTTCTGTATGTTCTTATCCATTTGGATCTGGGGTGGAGTGACACAAGCACTTATGTGTCCACCATCACTAGGACCACATTGCTTCAGATCTGAAGCCAGTAAAGCTTTAGGTCTCACCCAATGTATGCTGTAAACTCCCTGGCTCACACATGTGTTTGCTCAAGGCCCTGAGGCTCTACATTCAGCAGGTGGCAAATCCAGCCAGGCCTGTGTCATTCGCTTGAGTGTGGTGAGTTCCCTCAAATCTCCTGGCATGTCCAGATGTGGCTTTTGAGAACCAGACTCAAAACACTTACAATTCATTCTGGTGTTATATGGTATTGTAGCTGTGCTGGCATCTAAACCACAAAATACAGTTCTTCTCACTCTTCTATCACCTTTCCAAAGACAGAAGAACTTCAATCCATGGCAATCAGCACCAAAGGCTCATGGAGCATACTGCCAGCTATGATTGATGCTCCTTAAGGCAAAAGGGCTCTTCAGTCAGCTTGTGTTGAACACTTCCTGGCCTGGAAGTCACCCTTCAGAGAAGTGGGCTCCCCCAAATGTTGTTCGAGCCAAGACCTGGAATCAAGGACCCAAAAATCCCATATAATGCTCTAACTAACCCACTGTGGCTGAGCTGGTACCTAAGTGCAAAACGATGTCCCCTTTAATTTTTCATCCACTTTCTTAACCAAAATGGTCCTCTCCCTATAACCACCACAACAGGAAATTTGCTGAATCTCATGTGAAGCCAGCACTTCTCAGATTGTATTAGTCCATTTTCACACTGTTATAAGAAATAGCTAAGCCTGGGTAATTTACAAAGAAAGAAGATTAGCCCAAGATGGCTGAATAAGAACTGCTCCAGTCTACAGCTCCCAGCATGAGTGACACGAAGATGAGAGATTTCTGCATTTCAAACTGAGGTACCAGGTTCATCTCAGTGGGGCTCATTGGACACTGGGTGAAGGACAGTGGGTGCAGTCCACTGAGCATGAGCTAAAGCAGGGTGAGGCATCACCTCACACAGGAAGCACAAGGGGTCAGGGAATTCCCTTTCCTAGCCAAGGGAAGCTGTGACAGAAGGCACCTGGAAAATCAGGTCACTCCCACCCTAATACTGCGTTTTTCCAATGGTCTTAGCAAACGGCACATCAGGAGATTATATCCCGTGCCTGGCTTGGAGGGTCCCATGCCCATGGAGCCTCACTCATTGGTACCACAGAGGTCTGGGATCGAACTGGAAGGCAGCAGCAAGGCTGGAGGAGGGGCACCCGCCATTGCTGAGGCTTGAGTAGGTAAAAAAAAAGTGGCCAGGAAGTTCAAACTGGGTGTAGCCCACCACAGTTCAAGGAGGCCTGTCTGCCTCTGTAGACACCACCTCTGGGGGCAGGGCATAGCCAAACGAAAGGCAGTAGAAACCCCTACAGAATTAAATGTCCCAGTCTGATAGCTTTGAAGAGAGTAGTTGTTGTCCCAGCATAGAGTTTGAGATCTGAGAACGGACAGACTACATCCTCAAGTGGGTCCCTGACCTCTGAGTAGCCTAACTGGGAGTCCCCCCAGAATAGGGGCAGACTGACACCACGCATGGCCAGGTACTCCTCTGAGATGAAGCTTCCAGAGGAAAGATCAGACAGCAACATTTGCTGTTCATCAATATTCGCTGTTTGGCAGCCTCCGCTGCTGATACCCAGGCAAACAGGGTCTGGAGTAGACCTCCAGCAAACTCCAACAGACCTGCAGCTGAGGGACCTGACTGTTAGAAGGAAAACTAACAAACAGAAAGGACATCCACATCAAAACCCCAACTGTACGTCACTATCATCAAAGAACAAAGGTAGATAAAACCACAAAGATGGGGAAAAAACAGAGCAGAAATGCTGAAAATTCTAAAAGTCAGAGCACCTGTCCTCCTCCAAAGGAATGCAGCTCCTTGTCAGCAATGGAACAAAGCTGGACAAAGAATGACTTTGAAGAGTTGAGAGAAGAAGGCTTCAGACAATCAAACTTCTCAGAGCTAAAGGAGGAAGTTCGAATCCATCACAAAGAAGCTAAAAACCTTGAAAAAAGATTACACGAATGGCTAAGTAGAATAACAAGTGTAGATAAGTCCTTAAATGACCTGAAGAAGCTGAAAACCATGGCATGAGAACTATATGACAAATGCACAAGCTTCAGTAGCTTATATATTGAATATAAACTGGAAGAAAGGGTATCAGGGACTGAAGAGCAAATGAATGAAATGAAGTGAGAAGAGAAGTTTAGAGAAAAAAGAATAAAAAGAAATGAACAAAGCCTCCAAGAAATATAGGACTATGTGAAAAGGCCAAATCTACATCTGATTGGTGTATCTGAAAGTGACGGGGGGAATGGAACCAAGTTGGAAAACACTCTGCAGGATATTATCCAGGAGAACTTCCCCAATCTAGCAAGGCAGGCCAACATTCAGATTCAGGAAATACAGAGAACGCCACAAAGATACTCCTCGAGAAGAGCAACTCCAAGACACATAATTGTCAGATTCACCAAAGTTGAAATGAAGGAAAAAATGTTAAGGGCAGCCAGAGAGAAAGGTCCAGTTACCCACAAAGGGAAGCCGATCAGACTAACAGCTGATCTCTTGGAAGAAACTCTACAAGCCAGAAGAGAGTGGGGGCTGATATTCAACATTCTTAGAGAAAAGAATTTTCAACCCAGAATTTCATATCCAGCCAAACTAAGCTTCATAAATGAGGGAGAAATAAAATCCTTTACAGACAAGCAAATGCTGAGTGATTTTGTCACCACCAGGCCTGCCCTAAAAGACCTCCTGAAGGAAGCACTAAATATGGAAAGGAAAAACCGGTACCAACCACTGCAAAAACATGCCAAATTGTAAAGACCATTGAGGCTAGGAAGAAACTGCATCAACTAATGAGCAAAATAACCAGCTAACATCATAATGACAGGATCAAAATAACACATAACAATATGAACCTCAAATGAAAATGCGCTAAATGCTCCAATTAAAAGACACAGACTGGCAAATTGGATAAAGAGTCAAGACCCATCAGTGTGCTGTATTCAGGAGACACATCTCACATGCAGAGACACACATAGGCTCAAAATAAAGGGATGGAGGAAGATCTATCAAGCAAATGGAAAACAAAAAACGGCAGGGGTTGCAATCCTAGTCTCAGATAAAACAGACTTTAAACCAACAAGGATCAAAAGAGACAAAGAAGGTCATTACATAATGGTAAAGGGATCAATTCAACAAGAAGAGCTAACTATCATAAATACATATGCACCCAATACAGGAGCACCCAGATTCATAAAGTCCTTAGAGACCTACAAAGAGACTCAGACTCCCACACAATAGAAATGGGAGACTTTAACACCCCACTGCCAATATTAGACAGAACAATGGGACAGAAAGTTAACAAGGATATCCAGGAATTGAACTCAGCTCTGCACCAAGCGGACATAATGGACATCTACAGAACTCTCCATCCCAAATCAACAGAATATACATTCTTCTCAGCACTGCACCGCATTTATTCCAAAATTGACCACATAGTTAGAAGTAAAGCATTCCTCAGCAAATGTAAAAGAACAGAAATTACAACAAACTGTCTCTCAGACCACAGTGCAATCAAACTAGAACTCAGGATTAAGAAACTCACTCAAAACCGCTCAACTACATGGAAACCCAACAACCTGCTCCTGAATGACTACTGGGTACATAACGAAATGAAGGCAGAAATAAAGATGTTCTTTTTTTTATTATTGTACTTTAAGTTTTAGGGTACATGTGCACAATGTGCAGGTTTGTTACATATGTATCCATGTGCCCTGTTGGTGTGCTGCACCCATTAACTCATCATTTGGCATTAGGTGTATCTCCTAATGCTATCCCTCCTCCCACCCCACAACAGTCCCTGGAGTGTGATGTTCCCCAACAAGAACAAAGTCACAACATACCAGAATCTCTGGGACAGATTCAAAGCACTGTGTAGAGGGAAATTTAAAGAACTAAATGCCCACAAGAGAAAGCAGGAAAGATCTAAAATTGACACCCTAACATCACAGTTAAAAATACTAGAAAAGCAACAGCAAACACATTCAAAAGCTAGCAGAAGGCAAGAAATAACTAAGACCAGAACAGAACTGAAGGAAATAGAGACACAAAAAAACCTTCAAAAAAATCAGTGAATCCAAGAGCTGGTTTTTTGAAAAGATCAACAAAATTGATAGAACACTAGCAAGACTAATAAAGAAGAAAAGAGAGAAGAACCAAACTGACCCAATCAAAAATGATAAAGGGTATATCACCACTGATCCCACAGAAATGCAAACTACCATCAGAGAATACTATAAACACCTCTGCGCAAATAAACTAGAAAATCTAGAAAAAATGGATAAATTCCTGGACACATGCACCCTCCCAAAACTAAACCAGGAAGAATTTGAATCCCCGAATAGACCAATAACACCCTCTGAAATTGAGGCAACAATTAATAGCCTACCAACCAAAAAAAGTCGAGGACCAGACGCATTCACAGCCGAATTCTACCAGAGGTACAAAGAGGAGCTGGTAGCATTCCTTCTGAAACTCTTCCAATCAATAGAAAAAGAGGGAATCCTCCCTAACTCATTTTATGAGGCCAGCATCATCCATCATCCTGATACCAAAGCCTGGCAGAGACACAACAGAAAAAGAGAATTTTAGACCAATATCCCTGATGAACATCAATGCAAAAATCCTTAATATAACACTGTCAAACTGAATCCAGCAGCACATCAAAAAGCTTATACACCATGATCAAGTAGGCTTCATCCCTGGGGTGCAAGTCTGGTTCAACATACGCAAATCAATAAATGTAATCCAGCATATAAACAGAACCAAAGAAAAAAAACATTATTATCTCAATAGATGCAGAAAAGGCCTTTGACAAAATTCAACAACCGTCAGGCTAAAATCTCTCAATAAATTAGGTATTGATGGGAGTATCTCAAAATGATAAGAGGTATTTACGACAAACCCACAGCCAATATCATATTGAATGGGCACAAACTGGAATCATTCCCTTTGAAAACTGGCACAAGACAGGAATGCCCTCTCTCACCACTCCTATTCAACATAGTGTTGGAAGTTCTGTCCAGGGCAATCAGGCAGGAGAAAGAAATAAAGGGTATTCAGTTAGGAAAAGAGGAAGTCAAATTGCCCCTGTTTGTAGATGACATAATTGTATATTTAGAAAACCCCATGGTCTCAGCCCAAAATCTCCTTAAGCTGATATGCAACTTCAGCAAAGTCTCAGGTTACAAAATCAATGTGCAGAAATCACAAGCATACTTACACACCAATAACAGACAAACAGAGAGCCAAATCATGAGTGAACTCCCATTCAAAATTGCTTCAAATAGAATAAAAAAACCTAGAAATCCAACTCACAAGGGATGTGAAGGACCTCTTCAATGAGAACTACAAACCACAGCTCAATGAAATAAAAGAGGACACAAACAAATGGAAGAACATTCCATGCTCATGGATAGCAAGAATCAATATCGTGAAAATGGCCATATTGCCCGAAGTAATTTGTAGATTTAATGCCATCCCCATCAAGCCACCAATGACTGACTTCACAGAATTGGAAAAACCTACTCTAAAGTTCATATGGAATCAAAAAAGGGCCCGCATTGCCAAGTCAATCCTAAGCCAAAAGAACAAAGCTGGAGGCATCATGCTACCTCACTTCAAACTATACTACAAGGCCACAGTAACCAAAACAGCATGGTACTGGTACCAAAACAGAGATATAGACCAATGGAACAGAACAGAGCTCTCAGAAATAATACCACACATCTAGAACCATCTGATCTTTGCCAAACCTGACAAAAACAAACATTGGAGAAAGGATTCCCTATTTAATAAATGGTGCTGGGAAAACTGGCTAGCCATATGCAGAAAGCTGAAACTGGATCCCTTCCTTACACCTTATACAAAAATTAATTCAAGATGGGTTAAAGAATTAAATGTTAGACCTAAAACCATAAAAACCCTACAGGAAACCTAGGCAATACCATTCAGGACATAGGCATGGGAAAGGGTTAAACACCAAAAGCAATGGCAACAAAAGCCAAAATTAACAAATGGGATGTAATTCAACTAAAGAGATTCTGCACAGCAAAATAAACCACCATCAGAGTGAACAGGCAACCTACAGATTGGGAGAAAATTTTTGCAATCTACTCATCTGACAAAGGGCTAATATCCAGAATCTACAATGAACTCAAACAAACTTACAAGAAAAAAACAATCCCACCAAAAGTGGGCTAAGGATATGAACAGACACTTCTCAAAAGAAGACGTTTATGCAGCCAACAGACACGTGAAAAAATGCTCATCATCACTGGCCATCAGAGAAATGCAAATCAAAACCACAATGAGATACCATCTCATACCAGTTAGAATGGTGATCATTAAAGTTAGGAATAAATAGGTGCTGGAGAGGATGTGGAAAAACGGGAATAGTTTTACACTGTTGGTGGGACTGTAAACTAGTTCAACCATTGTGGAAGTCAGTGTGGCGATTCCTCAAGGATCTAGAACTAGAAATACCATTTGACCCAGCCATCTCATTACTGGGTATATACCCAAAGGATTATAAATCATGCTGTTATAAAGACACATGCACATGTATGTTTACTGCGGCACTATTCACAATAGCAAAGACTAGGAATCAACCCAAATGTCCAACAACGATAGATTGGATTAAGAAAATGTGGCACATATGCACCATGGAATACTATGCAGCCATAAAAAATGATGAGTTCATGTCCTTTGTAGGGACCTGGATGAAGCCGGAAACCAACATTCTCAGCAAACTATCGCAAGGACCAAAAACCAAACACCGCATGTTCTCACTCATAGGTGGGAATTGAACAATGAGAACACATGGACATAGGAAGGGGAACATCACTCTCCAGGGACTGTTGTGGGTTTGGGGGAGGGGGTAGGGACAGCATTAGGAGATATACCTAATGCTGAATGACGAGTTAATGGGTACAGCACACCAACTTGACACATGCATACATATGTGACAAACCTGCACATTGTGCACATGTACCCTAAAACTTAAAGTATAATAACAATAATAAAAAAACAAGTGATTTCAGAAATTAAAATAAAAGAATTTAAAATTAAAAAAAATTATGGTAGAAGGTGAAAGGGAAACAAGTACCTTCTCCTTATGGCAGCAGGAGAGAGGAGTGAGGAGCAAAGGTGATGAGGCCCTTATAAAACCATCAGATTTCATGAGAACTCACTCACTAATACGAGAATAACATGGGAAAAACAGCCCCCATGATCCAATCACCTCCCAGCAGATCTTTCCCTAGACACATGGGGATTATGGGGATTACAGTTCAAGATGAGATTTGGGAGGGGACACAACAAAACCATATCACAGAATCTCACTCAAGCCTAATGACATACTGCCTGTGTATCACTACTGGTTATTCAGGACCCGAGGGCTCTTCAGTAAGCAGATGATTAACAGTGTCAAAAGTACGTCCTTTCCCTCAAGGCAATGGGTTTCCTTGTGGCCCAAGTTGTGTCTATAAATCCCATTCATGAGGTAGAACCTTGAAAAAGGGCCTCACAAGTTTGACTGGTGTTCTTATTTGCTGTGGCTGAGCTAGTATCCAATAAGCAAGACAAAGTCCTCCCCACTTTGTCCTCTCCTCTACTTTAGTGGAAGGAGAGAATCCATTTTGGAGCCACAAGCTGTGCACCTTAGGGTTAGGGGTGCAGAGACAGCAGTACTTGTCTAACCATACCAACTTTTGTTTCTGTAGGTCACTTATCCCCTTCATTCACTGACTATGAACTTATTTCATCCTTAAGACTCACCTAGGAGTTACCTAGACTGCTGTTCAAGTTAGTACAGAGCTCCAGAGCACTCCAGTCTGAGATGTCAAGGCTTGCTGGAACTCAAGTTCTGACTGCCAGGATAGGTGATTCCCCTCTGACCAAGGTTGGTTTAAATACTCCCTCCATGGGTGTTTGTCAGCTGAGTTTGCTCAAGTTTTGCTTTCTGCTATAACAGGGCAACAGTGAGTTCAATTAAATGTCTCACAATTGCTGCACCCTCCTCTCCCAAATACACATATTCTTTCTGCATGCTGCGTGGCTACTGCCTAGGGATTGGGGGTTGGTGTCAGCAATTTAAGACTGTTTTTTGTACCTCTTGAGTGCCACTTTCAGTAATATGGAGTTAAAACCAGATACTGTGAGTGTTCACCTAATTTTTATTCTTATGAAGATGCATTCTTTTGTGTAGATAGTTGTAAAATTGATGCCCTTGCAGGGGGGATGATTGGTGAAACCTTTAATGGTGATAAGAAATCCACCTAGTTCTTGCTTGGCTGAGAAAAATCTTATTTCTCATTTGATTATAAAACTTAGTTTGGCAAGTCACATTCTTGGTTGGAAATTCTTTTCTATAACAATGCTGAAAACAGGCTCCTAATTTTTTTCTAGCTTATTGGGTTTTGCTTAAAGTTCTACTGCTAGCGTGATTGGGGTCCCTTTTTATGTGACCTGACCTTTCTTTCTGGCTGCCTTTAATTTTTTTTTGCATTACCCATGGTGTTTCTGATAACTATGTGCTTTGGAGGTGGTTATCTTTTGTAGTATCTCAAAGAGATTGTCTGTATTTCTTGAATTTATATATCCTCCTCTCTAGCAAGTTTTGGAAAATCTTTATAGACTATATATATCCTCAAATATGTTCTCCATATGTTACATACTTTCTCTGCCTCTTTTTAAGGAATTCCAATGATTCATAGATTTGGTTAATTTACATAATCTTACATTTATTGACAGTTTAAAAAGATTTAAAATTAGTTTTTTTTTTTTTTGTCTGTATGAGCTGATTTGAAGAGTTGGTCTTCAAGCTCTGAAATTCTTTTTTTAGCTTGATCTATTCTGCTGTTGATGCTTCTGATTGTGTTGTGGAGTTCTTGAAGTAAATTTGTCAGTTCCAGTAGTTGAGCTTGGTTCTTTCTTAAAATGACTATTTCACCTTTTACCTCCTCGATTGTTTTATAGAATTCTTTGGATTGGGTTTCAACTTCTCCTTGATCCCATTAAACTGGTTTCCATCCAAATTCTGAATTCTATGACTTTCATTTCAGTCACATAAATCTGAGTAAGAACCATTTCTTGTGTCTACTGTATCTTTTTTTAGGTAAGGAAGAACACTGGCTTTTTGAGTTGCCAGAGTTCTTGTGTTGATTCTTTCTCATGTTTGTGGGCTACTGTTCTTTTAACTGTGGTGTAAATTGAATACAATCAGTTGGCTCCACTTCAGTGTGTTTTCAGAAGATCAGTATTCTGTACAGAATGTTTATTTGTTGGTGGATCTTAGGTTTCATGTTTCCATCGGTGCTGCACAATGGCAAAATATTTTGGTGTTGTATTTTGGCCGGCAATCCAGTAGGTGGCACCAAGTGTTAGCCTGCAGATAGACTCTTCCTCTGCTACACAGCTCTTTTTTGTTTTGGTGAAATTGGCAGCAGTGCTATGTGGTGGTGGGGGGGGTGAAAGATGATCCACTTATTTAGTCTGCTCCTTGGCCTTGGAGGAGACACCTCCAATCACTGGTTTCAAGCTGCTATTTCTTTTGCTTGGTGTTGTCATTCACAAGGCTTCCACAGACAGTGGCTACAGTTGGCACACAAGCCATATCCTTGTTGGCTTATTCCTTTAGAGAGAGACACACTCTTCTCCTTCACTGGTCTGCAACTTGGGTATTTCATATCTCAGCTATCTGAGAATGAGAACTCCTACTTTCTTGGGCACTGCCCAAGCCAGAAAGTCTTACTAGGCTAGAAAATGTGGTGTTGTGTGGGGTCATCTAATCCACTATATGGGTGCTTCCTGGGGAAACCCAAGTTTGCACCTGTTTGCAGAACTCAGGTAGAAGCAGGGTTGCTGGGCTGGAAGTTCCATCAGGTGTGGGCTACCTATCTAAAAGAGGTGGGGGGTGGGTAGAGTTGCCCACTTTTGCATTTGAGTGTTTCCTTCACTGTGCCCTACTGGCACAGGGAGCTCCTTGGCACTTCAAGCTCAGCTGTGGATTGACCTTGAGGGACTGGAGGATAAAGTTTGGTAGGAGGTTCCAGTTCCTTACTGTTAGATCATATAGCTCATGAATGTGAAGCTGAGAGTTGCCTTCTAGAAGCATACAGAAATGAAGCCATTTATTGCATACTCAACTTGCACCACAGTCAAAGCATCAATGGCAATGAAGATCATAAAACAAAAAGTCCAATTCAAAAGACAACTATTTCTTAGGATTAGAAAACATCAGCCCTCAGAAGTGAAAAAGAGCTAGTGCAGAAATTCTGAGAACTCTAAAAGTCAGACTGTCTTATTACTACCAAAAAATTACACTAGCTCCCCAGCAAAAGATCCTAACCAGATTGAAATGGTTTAAATATAAAACATAGAATTCAAAAGCTCATCCAGACACAAGAGAAGGTTAAAACCCAATCTAAGACAAACAATGAAACAATCGAAGAGTTGAAAGATGACATAAACGTCTTAAGAAAGAACAAAACTGCACTTCTGGAAATAAAAATTTAACACAGAAATTTTAAAATAAAAGTTGAATCATAAACAAAAAAATAATTTAAGCTGTGGAAACAACCTAAGAGCTTGCAAACAACTCCATTGAAGCAACACGGGCAGACAAAAATTTTAAAAAAAATAAAAAAGAAGCAAAATATGTGAGAGATAATATGATTATATAAAATTATGATTCATTGGCATCCCAGAATGAGAGGGAGAGAGAGCAAACAACTTGGAAGATATACTTGAGGATATAGCTCAAGAAGTTTTTTTCAATCTTGCTAGAGAGGCTGACATGCAAATTCAATAAACTCAGACAAACCCCATGAGATACTGAGATGCATAATTGCCATTCTCAAGACACATAGGCATCATATTCTCTGAGGCTTTCATTCTAACCAAAAATTTTATATCCTGCCAAACTGAGCTTTGTAAGATAAGGAGAAAAGTTTTTCAGAGAAGTAAATGCTAAGGGAACTCATTACCACTAGACCTTCCTTATAAGATCTTCTAAATGGAATATTAGACATAAAAATGAAAGTGATACTTGCCACCACAAAACCAGACTTAAGCATATATCCTGTTGACCCCATAAAACATCTATACAATCAAGTCAACATAAAAACCAGCCTACAACATTCTAACAGGATCAAAACCTCACACATCAATATTGTCCTTAAATGTAAATGGGCTAAATGTCCCACTTAAAGGCACAGGGAGGCTACTTGTATGAAGAAGGAGGACCCAACTGTCTGCTGTCCTCAAGAGAGTGTTTATTCTTTTAAATATATGGAATCATTCTCTATGCTTAAGGTCCATTTTCTGAAAAGTTCTAGTTTTCTTTCACACTATTGTTAAATTTCATTCTCAGTAATATTTATTCCACCTTTGGTCAGAGTTGCAATCTTTATGATTACAACAAAAGATAAAAACAAAAATAAAATACAGTTAAGTGAAGAAAGAAAATAAAACATGAATGCTGTTCAAATCATACCATTTAATGATTTATTTAAAAATACATAGTCATATTCAGAATTCTCTAATACTGTAAGAGTGGTATATAAAAATTTTATTCCAACTATAAAGCTAAAAACCCTATTAAAATCAACTTTACATGCGAGAAGTAATTAAGGTATACATATTTTAATATGTAAATTCTGACATCAAAACCATAATACATGGGGTACAAAGTGAAAATACTGAGTTTTGGATGCAGTTAAAGTTAAGTTATCAGCTTCAAGTAGCCTGTTAAAGGTCTTTTGTGTAAGCCTCATAATAACCACAAACTGTAGACATATGGTAGTTTCACAAAATGGAAAATAATTTATAGTATACTACCACTGGTAACCATCAAAACACAAAGGGGACAGCAAAAGAAGAAGAGAGGAGCAAAAGACTTTCAAAAAATTAGGAAACAAATTATGAAAGGGCAGTAGCAAGTTCTTACATATTAACAATTACCTTGAAAGTAAATTAATTCATTATAGAATCAGAACACAGAGTGGACTATAAAATGATAGGATTCATGGTATACTAAAACTGAAAACCATGAAAACACAAATGAGAGCAGCAAGAGAAGATGAGAAGAATAAAAGACCTTCAAAACATGAGGAAAAAAATATGAAATGACAGTAGCAAGTTCTTACATATTATTACCTTGAAGATAAATGAACTTATTATGGAATCAGAAAACATCAAATGGCTGAAAGTGTAACAAAAAAGATCTCACAACATGCTGCCTGCAAGAGACTCACTTTACTCTTAATAGTAAGGACACATATAGGCTGAAAGTGAAGGAATGGAAAAAGGTATCCCATGCATACAGAAACCTAAAAAGAGAAAATATAGCTATATTATATTAGACAAGCTCTACTTTAAGTTCCAACATGTAAAAAGAGGCAGAGAAGGTCATTACATAATGTTAAAGGTTTTAACTCAATCGACCAAGAGCACATAACTTTAAATAAATATGCAGTCTACGTGGGAGCACCTGAATGCATAAAGGAATTAGTAAGTGATCTTAAAGGAGACATATACTATACACTGTAATTGTAAGGAAATTCAATAACCCACTTTCAACAATGGACAGATTATGTAAAGAGAAAATAAAGAAGAAAACATTGTACTTGTATTACTCTAGATCAAATGAGTCTAAAAGACATTTACAGAAAATTCTACCCAGCAGCAGAAAAATAAAAAAAAAATTTTTTTCTCAAATATATGTAAAACATTATTCAAGTTAGATTATATGTTAGGCCCCAAAATAAATCTTAACAAGTGTAAGAGTATTGAAATTACACATAGTATCTTGTTGCATCAAAATGGCATAAAAATAGAAATCAATAGGAGGAGAAATCTTGGAAAACACATAAATATGTGGAAATTTAAAAACATGCTCTGAAACCACCAGTGGCTCACAGATCAAATAATATAAAAATATCTTGAAATAAACAATAATTGATACAAAAAATACCAAAAATTATGAGATATGGCAAAAGCAATAACAGAGAAATTTTGTAGTGACAAATTCATATATATAAAAAGCAATAAAATCTCAAATCAAAAATCTGGCATTGCACTGCAAAGAGCTAACAAAAAGGACTAAGTAAGCCCAAAGTTAAAAGAAGAATGCAACAGCAATGACAGCAGAAATATATGAAATAGAGACTAGAAAAGTAACATTAAAAATGAACAAAAGAAACAGTTGTTTTTTGAAAAAATAAAGTGGGCACACCCTTAGCTAGAGTCATTAGAAAATATAGGAGAGGACAAAAATAAGATCAGATATGAAAGAGAAAACATTACAACTGATAACTACTAAGAGCAAAGGATCATAAGAAAATACAATGAACAATAATTCATCAGCAAATCGAATAAACTGAAATAAATGAATGAATTTCTAGACACAGACAACTTGCAAGAGTTGCAATCATGAATTATGTAAAAGTAGAAAATCTTAACTGAGAAGAAATGACTAAGAAGATTAAATCAGTAATGAAAAGTTTCCCATTCACGAAAATCCATGACTGGATGGCTTTACTACTGAATTCTGCCAAACATTTCAAGAAGACATAATACTATTTTTTTCAACCTCTTTCAAAACTCAAAGTGAGGGGAATGCTTCCAAACGCATTTTACTGGGCCAGCATTACCCTAATACCGAAGCCAGACAAAGACACTACAGAAAAATTTACAGGCCAATATCCGATGCAAAAATCCTCAACAACATACTAGCCAGCTGAGTTTAACAATATTTTAGAATAATTATTTACTATAATCAAGTGGGATTCACTTCAGAAATGCAAAGATGTTTCATTAGAAACAAATCAGTAAATGTAATAATACACCATATTAAAAATGAAGGATAAAATAATTTTGTTATTTCAATAGATGCCAGTAAAGCATTTGACAAAATTTAACACCCTTTTATCATAAAACCTCTCCACATATCAGTTATAGAGGAAATGTACCTTAATATAATAAAGGCCATCTATGACAAACCTGCAGTGAATAGCATGCTCAAAATTTAAAAAGATTTTTTTCTCTAAGATATGAGACAAGACAAGGATGCCCATTACCACCAATTCTTTTCAACATAGTATTGGAATTTCAAGCCAGAGAAATTCGTCAAGAAAGAAATAAAAGGAATCCTAATAGAAAAGGAAGAAGTATTTTTTTCTATTTGATTATGCCATAATTTAACATATAAAAGCCATAAGACTCCACCAAAAAAAAAACCATTAGAACGTATAAACAAATTGAGTATAGCTTCAGAATAAGATCAACTCACAGATATGTAGCATTTCCCAAAGGTAAATTATCTGATAAAGAAATTACAAAAGCAATTCTTTTTACAATACTACAAAAAATAAAATATATGTATAAATTTCACAAAAAGGTGAAATATCTCTACAATCACTCTGTCACCCAGGCTGGAGTGCAGTGGCTCCATGATAGCTCACTGCAGCCTCTGACTCCTGGGCTTGAGCCATCCTCCTGCCTCAGCCTCCTGAGTGGCTGGAATTGCAGGGACATGCCACCATGCCTAGCTATGACCTTATTTCTGCTTTGAATTTGTAAACATTAAGATGACAATAAGAAAATAATAGCGTTCTAGTTGTCGTTTTTCCCAGTAAATAAAAACGAAGTTTGTTTTTCTTTTGGAAAAAAATACTAATAAAAGAATTAAAGAGGACACACAAAAGTGAAACATATCTTGTGTAAGTAAATTAGAAAATTACTGTTGTTAAAATATCTACAGTACCCAAGGCTATCTACAGACTCAATGCAATCTTTATAAATATACCAATGTCATTCTCCCCAGAAATATAAAAAACAATTCTAAAGTTTGTATGGAGCCACATGATACCCTGAAAGTCAAATAAATCTTGAGCAAAAACAACAAAGCTGGTGATATCACACTATCTGACTTCAAAACATACTACAAAGTTACTTGCTGTTTTATTATTTTATTAAGAAGGTATGGTAGTGGCGTAAAATCAAACACGTAGTCAAATGAAACAGAATAGAAAGCCCAGAAATAATCCCACACATCTACAGGCAACTTATTTTTGACAATGGTGCCAAATATGCACAATGGCCTCTTCATTAAATGGTGCTGATAAAACTAGATATCCACATACCTAAGAATAAAGCTAGCTTCTTATCTTTCACCACATAAAAATTAACTCTAAATACATTAAATACTTAAATGTAAGAGACAAATCTGTAAAACTACTAGGAGGAAACAACAATCCTTCTGACATTAATCTAGGTATTTTTTAAATACACCCACAAAAGTACAGACAACAAAAGCAAACATAGTCAAATGATATTATGTCAAACTATAAACCTTCCGAAAAGCAAAGGAAACAACAGCAAAGAGATAGCATCGTCTTTTTTTCTCATACAACAGTGTAAAAATATAAATTTGCAAATTATACATCTAATAAGGGACTAAAGCTAATTTAGAAACTCAAACAACACAAAAACTACAACAGAATAACTCAATTCAAAAATGGGTAAAATACATGAATAGACATTTGTCCAAAGAAGATATGCAAATGGCCAACAAAGATATAAAAATTTCTCGACATCATTAAAGAAAATGCAACTTAGAACTAAAACGAGTTATCATGTCACACTAGTCAAAATGGCTACTTTCAAAATATCAAAAGATGACAAGCATTGATGAGGATGAAAAGAGAACTCCTATACATTGCTGTTTGAAATACAAATTGGTACAGCATTTGTGAAAAACAGTGTGGAGGTTCTTCAAATAATTAAAAATAGAACTAGCATAGAATCCAGCAATACTTCCAATAAATTTATATCCCAAGAAAATGAAATCAACGTGTTGAAAAGATATTGGCACTTCTATGTTAATTGCAGCAGTATTCCCAGTAGCCAAGATAAGAATCAACCTAATATCAATTAATGGATAAATGAATAAATCAAATATATATACACAATGAAATACTATTTACCAATAAGAAACGGTAAAATCTTATTGTTTGAAGCGATGTGAATGATCTTGGAGGACATTAAGTGAAATAGGCCAGGCATGGAAAGACAAATACCCCATGATTTCACTCATATGAGCAATCTAAAATGTTGTTCTCATAAAAGTAGAAAGTAGAATATTGATTACCAGAAGATAGGGAAGGTAAGGCTTAGGAGGGGATAATTAGAAATTGGCAATGAATACAAAATTACAGTTAGGAGAAATAATTTCATTGGTTTGTGCAGCAAGATAGTAGGATGTAAAAAAAAAAAAAAAGATAGTAGGATGACTAGAGTTAACAATAATGTACTACAGGGCCGGGTGCGGTGGCTCATGCCTGTAATCCCAGCACTTTGGGAGGCTGAGGTGGGCAGATCATGAGGTCAGGAGTTTCACCATGTCAGCCTAACCAACATGGTGAAACCCTGTCTCTACTGAAAATACAAAAATTAGTTGGGCATGGTGGTGCATGCCTGTAATCCCAGCTACTCATGAGGCTGAGGCAGGAGAATCGCTTGAAGATTGTAGGTGGAGGTTGCAGTGAGCCAAGACCATGCCACTGCACTCCAGCCTGGAAGACAGAGTGAAACTCTGTCACAAAATAAATAAATAAATAAATAAATAAATAAATAAAATGTATTACATATTTCAAAATGGCTAGAAAATAGGTTTTTGAATGGTCTCATACCAAGAAATGATAATTTCTTAAGAAGATAAATATGCTAATTATCCTGATTTGATCATTACGTGATATGTACATCTATCAAAATTTCACATTTTACCCCATAAATACGTGCAACTATTATTTGTCAATCATAAATGTTTAAAAATGAAACAAGCTTTGTACCATATCTATATATTAGTAAGAAATTATCTGTAAAAACAAGACAAAAGTAACAAAAAATAAATACTTCGATGTAAAGTTAACCAATAATGTAAAAGACTTGTATACTGAAAACTATAAAACACTGATAAAATAAATAAAATATAACATAAATAAGTAAAACAATATTGCATCTTTATGGATTGCAAGAATTGATACTGTGGAAATGTCTATACTACCCAAAGTAATGGATAAGTTCAATATAATCCCTATCAAAATTATAATGTAATTTTTCATGAAAATAGGAATTTAAAAGATTGATAAATTTATATGGAACCAACAAAGAGCTCCAATAGCCAAAACAATCTTGGGTGAAAAGAACAGAGTTTGAAGCACAACACGCCCTGAATCCAAATCATAATACAAAGCAATAAGCATGGTGCTGGTATAGAAATACAGACATTGGCCAGTGGAAAAGAACAGAAAATCCAGAAATAAATCTACACATTGGTAATCAATTGATATTGGACAAAGTTTTCAAGAACATACAGTGGGAAAAGGAAAGTCTTTCCAATAATAAAAAACAATCTTGGGAGAACTAGATGTCTATGTGTGGAAAAATAAAGTTAGATCATTATCTTACCCCAACAAAATAAGCTCAAAGTGGATTAACTTCTTAAATATAAGACTAGAATCCCTAAAATTAGCATTAAAAATATAGGAAAAAATCTCCATCAATTTAATATAAACAGTCGATTTTTTTTGGCTATGACCCAAAAGCACAGGCAACAACAACAAAAAATAAACAAATGAGATAAAACTAAACTAATAGCTTCTGCACAGCAAAGGAAATAAAATGAACAAGTGAAGAGATGTTCTGTCGACTGGGAGAAAATATTTGCAAATCATACCTCTGATAAAGCGCTAATATTGAAATACATAAAGAAAGCAAACATCGCAATAGCAATAAAACAAATAACTTGATTAAAAATGGGCAAAGAGGGGGGTGGAGCCAAAATGACCAAATAGGGACAGCTCCACTCTACAGCTCCCAGCATGAGCAATGCAGAACATGGGTGATTTCAGCATTTCCAACTGAGGTACCAGGTTCATCTCACTGTGGAGTGTCAGAAACTGAGTGCAGGACAGAGGGTACAGTGCACCCAGCATGAGCCAAAGCAGGGTGAGGCATTGCCTCACCCAGGAAGAGCAAGGGGTCAAGGAATACCCTTTCTTAGTCAAAGAAACGGGTGACAGATGGCGCCTGGAAAATCGAGTCATTCCCACCCTAATACTGTTTTCCAACAGTCTTAGCAAATGGCACACCAGGAGACTATATCCCATGCCTGGCTAAAAGGGTCCTATGCCCACGGAGCCTCACTCATTGCTAGCACAGCAGTCTGAGATCAAACTGCAAGGTGGCAGCGAGGCTGGGGGAGGGGCCCCCACTATTGCTGAGGCTTCAGTAGGTAAACGAAGCAGCTGGGAAGCTTGAACTTGGTGGAGCCCACTGCAGTTCAAGAAAGCCTGCCTGCCTCTGTAGACTCCACCTCTGGGGGCAGGGCATTGCCAAACAAAAGGCAACATAATCCTCTGCAGACTTAAATGACCCTGTCTGTCAGCTTTGAAGAGAGTAGTGGTTCTCCCAGCATGCAGCTGGAGATCTGAGAATGGAAAAACTGCCTCTTCAAGTGCATCCCTGAACCCCGAGTAGCCTAACTGGGAGGCACCACACATTAGGGGCAGACTGACACCTCACATGGCCGGGTACTCCTCTGAGACAAAACTTCTAGTAGAATGATCAGGCAGCAACATTGCTGTTCACCAATATCCGCTGTTCTGCAGCCTCCACTGCTGATACTCAGGCAAACAGGGTCTGGAGTGGACCTCTAGGAAACTCCAACAGACCTGCAGCTGAGGGTCCTGACTGTTAGAAGGAAAGCTAACAAAGAGAAAGGACATCCACACCAAAACCCCATCTGTATGTCACCATCATCAAAGACGAAAGGTAGATAAAACCACAAAGATGGGGAAACAACAGAGCAGAAAAACTGGAAACTCTAAAAATCAGAGCACCTCTCCTCCTCCAAAGGAATGCAGCTCCTCACCAGCAAAGGAACAAAGCTGGACGGAAAATGACTTTGACGAGTTGAGAGAAGAAGGCTTCAGATGATCAAACTACTCCGAGCTAAAGGAAGAAGTTCAAACCCATGGCAAAGAAGTTAAAAACCTTGGAAAAAAATTAGATGAATGGCTAACTAAAATAACCAATGAAGAGAAGTCCTTAAAGGACCTGATGGAGCAGAAAACAATGGCAGAAGAACTACATGACGAATGCACAAGCCTCAGTAGCCGATTAGATCAACTTGAAGAAAGGGTACCAGTGATGGAAGATCAAATGAATGAAATGATGTGAGAAGAGAAGTTTAGAGAAAAAAGAATGAAAAGAAATGAACAAAGCCCCCAAGAAATATGGGCCTATGTGGAAAGACCAAACCTACGTCTCATTGGTGTACCTGAAAGTGATGGGGGGAATGGAACCAAGTTGGAAAACACTCTGCAGATATTATACAGGAGAAGTTCTCCAATCTAGCAAGGTAGGCCAACATTCAGATTCAGGAAATACAGAGAATGCCACGAAGATACTCCTCGAGAAGAGCAACTCCAAGACACATAATTGTCAGATTCACCAAAGTTGAAATGAAGGAAAAAATGTTAAGGGGAGCCAGACAGAAAGGTCGGGTTACCCACCAAGGGAAGCCCATCAGACTAACAGCTAATCTCTCAGCAGAAACTCTACAAGCCAGAAGAGAGTGGGGGCCAATATTCAACATTCTTAAAGAAAAGAATTTTCAACCCAGAATTTCATATCCAGCCAAACTAAGCTTCATAAGTGAAGGAGAAATAAAATCCTTTACAGAGAAGCAAATGCTGAGAGATTTTGTCACCACCAGGTCTGCCCTAAAAGAGCTCCTGAAGGAGGCACTAAACATGGAAAGGAACAAGTACCAGCCACTGCAAAAAAAAATGCCAAATTGTAAAGACCATCAAGGCTAGGAAGAAACTGCATCAACTAACGAGCAAAATAACCAACTAACATCATAATGACAGGATCAAAATAACACATAGCAATATTAACCTTAAATGTAAATGGGCTAGGTTCTCCAATTAAAAGACACAGACTGGCAAATTGGATAAAGAGTCAAGACCCATCAGTCTGCTGTATTCAGGAGACACATCTCACATGCAGAGACACACATGGGCTCAAAACAAAGGGATGGAGGAAGATCTACCAAGCAAATGGAAAACAAACAAAAAAAAAGGCAGGGGTTACAATCCTAGTCTCTGATAAAACAAACTTTAAACCAACAAAGTTCAAAAGAGACAAAGAAGGCCATTACATAATGGCAAAAGAATCAATTCAACAAGAAGAGCTAAGTATCCTAAATATATATCCACCCAATACAGGAGCACCCAGATTCATAAAGCAAGTCCTTAGAGACCTACAAAGAGACTGAGACTCCCACACAATAGAAATGGGAGATTTTAACACCCCACTCTCAACATTAAACAGTTAAACGAGACAGAAAGTTAAAAAGGATATCCAGGAATTGAACTCAGCTCTGCACCAAGCGGACATAATGGACATCTACAGAACTCCCGATCCCAAATCAACAGAATATACATTTTTTTCAGCACCACACTGCACTTATTCCAAAATTGACCACATAGTTGGAAGTAAAGCACTCCTCAGCATGTGTAAAAGAACAGAAATTATAACAAACTGTCTCTCAGACCACAGTGCAATCAAACTAGAATTCAGGATTAAGAAACTCACTCAAAACTGCTCAACTACATGGAAACCGAGCAACCTGCTCCTGAGTGACTACTGGGTACATAACGAAATGAAGGCAGAAATAAAGATGTTCTTTGAAACCAATGAGAACAAAGACACAACATACCAGAATCTCTGGGACACATTCAAAGCAGTGTGTAGAGGGAAATTTATAGCACTAAATGCCCACAAGAGAAAGCAGGAAAGATCTCAAATTGACACCGTAACATCACAATTAAAAGAATGAGAGAAGCAAGAGCAAACACATTCAAAAGCTAGCAGAAGGCAAGAAATAACTAAGATCAGAGCTGAACTGAAGGAAATAGAGACACAAAGAACCCTCCGAAAAATCAGTGAATCCAGGAGCTGATTTTTTGAAAAGATCAAAAAAATTGATAGAACCGCTAGCAAGACTAATAAAGAAGAAAAGAGAGAAGAGTCAAATAGACGCAATAAAAAATGATAAAGGAGATATCACCGCCTATCTGACTGAAATGCAAACTACCATCAGAGAATACTATAAACACCTCTATGCAAATAAACTAGAAAATCTAGAAGAAACGGATAAATTCCTCGACATATACAGCCTCCCAAGACTAAACTAGGAAGAAGTTGAATCTCTGGATAGACCAATAACAGGCTATGAAATTGAGGCAATAATTAATAGCTTACCAACCAAAAAAAGTCCAGGACCAGATTGATTCATAGCCGAATTCTACCAGAGGTGCAAGGAGGAGGTGGTACCATTTCTTCTGAAACTATTCCAATCAATAGAAAAAGAGGGAATCCTCCCTAACTCATTTTATGAGACCAGCATCATCCCAGTACCAAAGCCTGGCAGACACACAACAAAAAAAGAGAATTTTAGACCAATATCCCTGATGAACATTGATGCAAATATCCCCAATAAAATACTGGCAAACCAAATCCAGCTGCACATGAAAATGCTTATCCTCCATTATCAAGTGGGGTTCAACCCTGGGATGCAAGCCTGGTTCAACATATGCAAATTAATAAACAAAATCCAGCATATAAACAGAACCAGTGACAAAAAACATATGATTATATCTATAGATGCAGAAAAGGCCTTTGACAAAATTCAACCACCCTTCATGCTAAAAACTCTCAATAAATTAGGTATTGATGGGACGTATCTCAAAATAATAAGAGCTATCTATGAAAAACCCACAGTCAATATCATACTGAATGGTCAAAAACTGGAAGCATTCCCTTTGAAAACGGGCACAAGACAGGGATGCCCTCTCTCACCACTCCTGTTCATAGTGCTGGAAGTTCTGGCCAGGGCAATCAGGCAGGGAAGGAAATAAAGGGTATTCGGTTAGGAAAAGAGGAAGTCAAATTGTCCTTGTTTGCAGATGACATGATTGTATATCTAGAAAACCCCATTGTCTCAGCCCAAAATCTCCTTAAGCTGATTAGCAACTTCAGCAAAGTCTCAGGATACAAAATCAATGTGCAAAAATCACAAGAATTCTTATACAACAATAACAGACAAACAGAGAGCCAAATCATGAGTGAACTCCCATTCACAATTGCTTCAAAGAGAATAAAATACCTAGGAATCCAGCTTACAAGAGACGTGAAGGATGTCTTCAAGGAGAACTACAAACCACTGCTCAATGAAATAAAAGAGGATAAAAGCAAATGGAAGAACATTCTGTGCTCATAGGTAGGAAGAATCAATATTGTGAAAATGGCCATACTGCCCAAGGTAATTTATAGATTCAATGCCATCCCTATCATCAAGCTACCAAGGACTTTCTTCACACAATTGGAAAAAAGTACTTTAAAGTTTGTAAGGAACCAAAAAAGAGCCCACATTGCCAAGACAGTCCTAAGCCAAAAGAACAAAGCTGGAAGCATCATGCTACCTGACTTCAAACTATACTACAAGGATACAGAAACCAAAACAGCATGGTACTGGTACCACAACAGAGACATAGATCAATGGAACAGAACAGAGCCCTCAGAAATAATGCTGTATATCTACAACCATCTGATCTTTGACAAACTTGAAAAAAACAAGCAATGGGGAAAGGATTCCCTGTTTAATAAATGGTGCTTGGAAAACTGGCTAGCCATATGTAGACAGCTGAAACTGGATCCCTTCCTTACACCTTATACAAAAATTAATTCAATATGGATTAAAGACTTACATGTTAGACCTAAAATCACAAAAACCCTAGAAGAAAACCTATGCAATACCATTCAGGACACAGTCATGGGTAAGGACTTCATGTCTAAAACACCAAAAGCAATGGCAAGAAAAGCCAAAATTGACAAATGGGATCTAATTAAACTGAAGAGCTTCTGCACAGCAAAAGAAACTACCATCAGAGTGAACAGGCAACCTAGAGATTGGGACAAAATTTTTGCAATCTGCTCATCTGACAAAGGGTTAATATCCAGAATCTACAATGAACACACACAAATGTACAAGAAAAAAACAAACAACCCCATCCAAAAGTGGGCAAGGGATATGAACAGACACTTCTCAAAAGAAGACACTTATGCAGCCAAAAAACACATGAAAAAATACTCATCATCACTGGCCATCAGAGAAATGCAAATCAAAACCACAATGAGATACCATCTCACACCAGTTAGAATGGCGATCATTAAAAAGTCAGGAAACAACAGGTACTGGAGAGGATGTGGAGAAATAGGAACACTTTTTCACTGTTGATGAGACTGTAAACTAGTTCAACCATTGTGGAAGTCAGTGTGGTGATTGCTCAGGGATCTAGAGCTAGAAATACCAATTGACCCAGCCATCCCATTACTGGGTATATACCCAAAGGATAATAAATCATGCTGCTATAAAGACACGTGCACACGTATGTTTATTTTGGCACTGTTCGCAATAGCAAAGACTTGGAACCAAGCCAAATGTCCAACAACGATAGACTGGATTAAGAAAATGTGGCACATATACACCGTGAAATACCATGCAGCCATAATAAAGGATGAGTTCATGTCCTTTGTAGGGACATGGATGAAGCTGGAGACCATCATTCTCAGCAAACTATCACAAGGACAAAAAACCAAACACTGCATGTTCTCACTCATAGGTGGTAATTGAACAATGAGAACACATGGACACAAGAAAGGGAACATCACACACCAGGGCCTGTTGTGGGGTGGGGGGAGGGGAGAGTGATAGCATTTGGAGGTATACCCAATGTTAAACGGCGAGTTACTGAGTGCAGCACACCAACATGGCACATGTATACACAGGTAACGAACCTGCACATTGTGCACATGTACCCTAAAACTTAAAGTATAATTTAAAAAAAAGAAGAAAAAACTACATTGAAAAAGAAAAAAAAATGGGCAAAGAACCTGGATAGAAATTTCTCAAGAAAAAGAAAAGAAAAAAAGAATCTAAAACATACAAATGGCTAATAGGTACATACAAATTTACCAGCATCACTAATTATTAGGGTAATGCAGATGAAAAACTGCAATGAGTTATTATCTCCCATGTGTTAAAGTACTTTATCAAGAAGATAAAAAGATGGAAAAATGTTGGAGACACTTGGAGATTATGGGAACTCATAAATTCTTGGTCAGAAGATAAATTGTTAGATCCACAATTATGGTATATATTATAGAGATTACTTTAAAAATTTAAAATATAGGCAGTGCTTGGTGGCTCATGCCTGTTATCCCAGCACTTTTGGAGGCCGGAGCAGGCAGATCACCTGAGGTCAGGCGTTCGAGACCAGCCTGACCAAGATGGAGAAACCCTGTCTCTATTAAAAATACAAAATTAGCTGGGACTGGTGGCGAATGCCTGTAATCCCAGCTACTGGGTAAGCTGAGGCAGGAGAATCACTTGAACCTGGGAGGTGGAGGTTGCAGTGAGCCAAGATCGTGCCATTGCACTCTAGCCTAGCAACAAGTGAGAAACTCCGTCTCAAAAAACACAACAACAACAACAACAACAACAACAAATATAGATACCATATGATACAATAATCCTACATTTGGGCACATACCAAAATATGACCTGAAGTAAAGAACTGAAAAGAATAAATAAAAAGAACTGAAATAAATATGTTGGAATGCTAGCTGCATTCTTATGTTTATTTTAGCGTTATTCACAATAACCAACATATAAAATTAACCTAAGTGTCCATCAATGAATAAATTGATAAAGAAAATGCGATGTATTTACACAATGGAATACTATTCAGCCTTAAAAGTGATGGAAATATTATTATTTGCAACAATGTGGATGAATGTGGAGGGCATTATATAAAGTAAAACAAGTCAGCACCGAAAAATAAATACTGAATGATTTGACTTACACATGGAATCTAATAAAGTTGAACTCACAGAAGCAGAAAGTAGAATGATGGTTATCAGAAAAGATATGGTGGGAAGGAAGGAAACATGGAGTTGTTACTCACAATATACAAAACTTCGGATAGACAGGGGAAATATGGTTTAAGATCTCTTGCATAGAATGGCGACTATAATCAACAATAATTTATTGTATATTTCAAAACAACAAACAGTAAATTTTAAATAACTAGTCACAAAAATTATAGCTAAGCTAAGTGCTTAATATGTTAGCTTTCTCTAATCGTTCCACTTTGTACATATTTATCAAAACATGACTTTGTTTCCTATAAAGGTATACAATTATAACTTGTTTAATCAAAATAATAATAACTTTAAAAGAAATAGACAAACCCATTGTCAAATTATTTTGGAATCTCCAAGGACTCTATAGATCTATAAAAACCTTGAAAAAGAACAAAGTTGGTGTACTCACACTTTCTGATTTCAAACTTACTGCCAAACTACACTAATCCAACCAGTGTGGTACTGGCATAAAGACAAACATATAGGCTGATGGATACAATAGTGAGAAGGAAATAAGCTAAATAGATTATGATCAAGTAATTTTTGACAATGTTGTCCTGATGATTCAATAGAGAAAGAGCAGTTTATTCAAATAATGTTCCTGAGAAAACTTATCTACACCTGCAAAGAATTAAGTTGGACCTTTACCTTACACAATAAAAGAAAACTGAAACAAAAAATTGATCAAAGCCCTAAACACAAAAACTAAAACTGTCAAAGTCTGGAAAATTTTCGTGATGCTGGATTTGGAAATGTTTTTTTTAGATATAAAACTAAAATCATAGACAAGAAAAGAAAAATTAGATAAATTGGACTTCATTAGTACTAAAATCTTATGTACATGAACGCTGTCAATAGTGAAAACTCAAACTACAGAATCAGAGAAAATATTTGCAAATCAAGTATCTGTTAAGAAATTAATAGTCATAATATGTAAACATCTGTTACAACTCAGCAACAACAAAACCCCATTGAAATGTACAAATATTTGACTATACATTTCAAAGGACTTGAATGAACATTTCTCTAAATGAAATATATTGTAGCTCAACAAACACATGAGCAGATGTTAAACATCAGTAATCATTAAGAAAATGCAGATCAAACTCCAAATCGGATCCTGCTTTATACCCACTAAGATGGATACTAACTAAAAAAAAGTATATAATAAATTTTGGCAAAGATGTGGAGAAATTAGACCCTTGTGTGTTGTTGATGAAAATGTAAAATAATACAGCCACAATGGAAAGCTATGTAAGAACTCCTCAAAAAATAAAAAAAATTATCATGTGATCAAAAAGTGTAAGTGTATATCTAAAAATATTGAAAACAAGGATGAACAGATATTTTTAAACCCATGTTCATAGCAGCTTTATTCACAATAGACAAAAAAATGTTAGAGCAACAAGTGTCCATCAACACTTGATTGAATAAATAAAAGGTGGTATATACATATGATGGAATATTACTCATCCTTAAAAAGGAGTAACATTCTAAGGCATGCTACAATGTGAATGAACCTTGAAAGAATTATGCCAAGTAAAAAGAGCCACCAACAAAAGGAAAATATTGTATGATTCCTTGTATCTGAGATTCCTAGAATATTAAAATAAATATAGATACAAAGTAGAAAATATTTTTTTCTTATTCATCTATAGAGTGTCTAACTACTGATGTAGGACAATTGATTTGGTGATCATGTCACCATATGGTCCATGAATAGGCAAAAGGCAAGCCAACATACTTATTACATACAGTGAGGTATAGTAAGAAAACTTATCTAATCTAGAACAGCTTATGTGTATACTCAGAATAAAATTAATAAACATGAATATTAAAAACTTAATTCTCAGCAGAAAATTGAAGCCAATGGATATGTGACCGTCTCAAAATCCCGAAGGCTCGTGGAGGAAGACACATGAACCATTTGCTTTCCTGGAGGAAAAAGAAAAAATGTTAACACCATATAAACTGATAGAAACATAAAATTAAAAATAACTATGAACTGCTGAAGGCCAAGTACAAGCTAGTTTGTCCGAAGCTGGTGGGGGCCACAGTGATATTGAGGTTGATGTCCATTTGCAACCTCTTTTTTTCCCCCTAGGAATTTCAACAGGTCTCAGGGGGAAGAACAGATCAATTGGAAAACAGCTTCCTCTGCTAGTGCTAAGTCGAGAAGGTGGTAAATAGTCACTGTGACATCTACATAGGCTTAAGTCCCTTGTGGAGAAAGCAAGTTTAATTTTTAGGAGAAAAGGATACCAGCAAAGGCCGTTAGTGAAACAGTATTAAAGTTGAAAGGAGGAAAATGTAATCAGCACTATAATCTTTGTCTGACTTAAGGAAAAAGGCCTTAATTTGCAGCAGGGAAGTACTTAAATATATAGACTGTAAATATTGGAGGATACATTTTTGTGGCTTAGAATGGGAATGGGGGAAAATACAAAATAGGACTCTGAGAGAGGGAAAATGAAACACTTGAGACACATCCCTGTGAGATAGAGCTACTGTGCACTCTAAAAGCCAAGGCTTAATTATAACATTAATGAACATCTCTTCAATACATATTATGGACACCCTAACAAGGCATGAGTACAACAGAGAACTATCACTGGGAGAGTTGCAAGAGACAGACTCCTTGAAGAAAAGAAAAAGAAAGATACAAAGTAAAGAGGGGAAAAGGGGGGCGACAAAAACAAGGTCACTGAAGAAATTCATAGCAGCAACAACCAAAAAATGTAAAATAAAGTTGAACTCCTAGCTAGATAAACATAAATTCCTACACTATAGTCCTACTTGCTTCAGTCTTAATTTCCCAATAAAACATGCCCAGCTTTCAACATCGAAAAAAATTGTTAGGCATGTTAAAAGGTAAGGGAAAACACAGTCTAAAGAGCCAAGACAATAATTAAGATAATAATCAGATGTGACACATATTTGTAATACAGTTTGAAGTCAAGTAACATGATGCTTCTAGCTTTCTTCTGTGTACTTAGGATTTTCCTGGCTAATCAAGCCTTTTTTGGTTCCATATGAATCTTAAAATAGTTTTTCCAATTCTGTGAAGAATGTCATCGGTAGTTTGAAAGAAATAGCATTGAATATGTACATTGCTTTGGGCAGTATGACAATTTTAATGATATTGATTCTTCCTATCTGTAAACACAAAATGTTTTATATTTCTCTGTGTCGTCCCTGATTTCTTTGAGTGGTGTTTTGTAATTTTTACTGTTGAGATCTTTAGATATTTTATTCTTCTGGTGGCTAGTGTGAATAGAATTGCATTCCTGATTTAGCTTTGAAGTTGTTGGTGTACAGGAATGCTACTGATTTTTGTACATTAATTTTGTATTCTGAAACTTTGCTGAAGTTGTTTATCAGGCCAAGGAGCTTTTGAGAAGAGACTATAGAGTTTTCCAGTAATAGAATCATGTCATCTGCAAACAGAGATAGTTTGACTTCCTCTCTTCTTACTTAGATGTCTTTTATTTCTATCTCTGGATTGATTTCTGTGGCCAGGACTTCCAATTCTATGTTGAATAGGAGTGGTAACAGGCTGTCCTTGACTTATGGTGATTTTCAGAAGGGAATGATTTCAGCTTTTTCCCATTCAGTATGATATTGGCTGTGGGTTTGTCATAGATGGCTCTTATTATGTTGAACTGTATTCATTCAATGCCTAGCTTATTGAGGGTTATTACGTGAAGCACGGTGAATATTATCAAAATCCTTTACTGCATCTATTGAGATAATCGTGTGGTTTTTATTTTGTTCTGTTTATGTAATAAATCACATTTATTAATTTACATGTTGAACTAACCTTGCTGCCCACAGATGTAGTCGACTTGATTCCTGTGCTTTAGCTTTTTGATGTGCTGCTGGATTCCCAGTATTTTATTGATAATTTTTGAATCTCTGTTCATTAAGTATACTGCCCTGAGGTTTTCTGCTTTTGTTTTATCTCTGCTAAGTTTTGGTATCAGAATGACTCTGGCCTCAAAGAAAGAGTTGGGAAGGATTTCCTTCCTTCAATTTTTTTGAATAGTTTCAGTAGAAAGAATATCAGCTCATCTTTATACATCTTGTAGAATTAAGCTGTGAATCTGTTTGCTCTTGTGCTTTTGTGGCTGGTAGGCTTTTTATCACTCTTTCAATTTTGGAGCTCATTGTTGGTTTGTTCAGGGATTTTATTTCTTCCTGGTTTAGTCTTGGGAGGTGGTATATTTCCAAGAATCTGTCCGTTTTTCTAGGTATTCTAGCTCATGTGCATAGAGGTGTTTGTAGTAGTTTCTGAAGGTTTTATTAAATTTCTTTGGGGGCAGTGCTAATGTCCCTTCTGTCTTTTCTAATTGTGCTTACTTGGGTTCTCTCTCTTTTTTATGTGTCCAGCTAATTGTCTATCTTGTTACTTTTTTTAAATAACCAACTCCTGGATTTATTGTTCTTATGTATATCTTGTATGTCTCTGTTTTTTTTTTCTTTTAGTTCAGTTCTAATTCAGTTATTTCTTCTTTTATACTAGCTTTGTGATTGGTTTGTTCTTGTTTCTCTAGTTTCTGTCATTGTGATACTATGTTGTTAATTGGAGCTCTTTCTTTATGATGTGGACATTTAGTGCCGTAAATTTAAGGCTACTTTAGCTGTCTCTGAAATACTCTGGTATTTTGTGTCTTTGTTCTCATTAGTTTTAAAGAATTTCATAATTTTTTCCTAATTTCTTTATTTACTAAATGTCATTCTGGAGCCACTTATTTAGTTTCCAAGTTATTGCATGGTTTTGAGAGATTTTTAAGTATTGATTTTTATTTTTATTGTACTGTGGTTTGACAGTGTGCTTGGTATAATTTCAGTGTTTTTTTTTTAATTTGCTAGGGATTGTTTTATGTCTGATTTGTGATTGATCTTACTGTAGGTGCCATGTTGCGAAGAGAAAAATGTATATCCTGTTGCTTTTGGGTGGAGAGTTCTGTATATGTCTATTTGTTCAGGTCCATGTGGATATTTAGGACTTCAACTGAGCACTGGATCAAGTTCATGAGATCCAGTGCTCAGTTGGACTCCTGAATATCTTTGTTAATTTTCTGTCTGTATGACCTAATACTGTTGGTGGGGTGTCAAAATCTCTCACTATTATTGTGTTGGAATCTAAGTCTCTTTGTAGGTGTCTAAAAATTGCTTTCTGAATATAAATAAACATGCACTTTATGAGTAGGTGTTGGATCCATATATATTGAGGATAGTTAGGTCTTCTTGTAGAATTAAATCTTTTATCATTATGTAATGCTTTTTTCATTTTTAATTTTTGTTGGTGTAAAGTCCGTTTTGTCTGAAATTAGGACTGGAACTCCTCCTTTTTTTCTGTTTTCCATTTGCTTGCTAGGTTTCTCTCTATTTGTTTATTTTGAGTCAATGGGGGTCATTGAATGTGAGATGAAAATCTTGAAGACAGCATACTATTGGTTCTTGCTACTTTATCAAGCTTACCACTCTGTGCCTTTTAATTGGAGTACTTAGCCCATTTACGTTCAAGGTTAGTAATGATATGTGCAGAATTGTTCCTGTCATCATATTATTAGCTGGTTATTATGTAGACTTACTTTTGTGGTTGCTTTATAGTGTCAATGGTCTGTGTATTTAAGCGTGTTTTTGTAGTGGCCAGTAATAGTCTTTTCTTTGCATATTTAGCACTCCTTTTAGGATCTCTCATAAGTCAGATCTGTTGGTAATAAATTCCTTAGCATTTTCTTTTCTGAAAAGGATTTTGTTTCTTCTGCATTTATCAAGTTTAGTTTGGCTAGATGTAAAAACATTGATGGCAAATTATTTTCTTTAAGAATGCTGCATGTGGGTCTTCATTATCTTCTGACTTGCAGAGTTTATGCTGATAGGTCCACTGTTAGCCTGTTGGGGTCCCTTTATAGGTAACCTGCCCCTTCTTTCTAGCTGTCTATAACACTTTTTTCTTCATTTTGACCTTGGGGAATCTTATGATTGTGCATCTTAGGGATGGTTTTCTTGTGTATTATTTCACAGGGTTCTCTGCATTTCCTGAATTTAAATGTTGGTTGCTGTAGTGAAGTTGTGGAAATTTTCATGGACAGTATCCTGAAATATGTTTTCCAAGTTGCCTGCTTTCTCATTATGTCTTTCAGGGACACCAGTGAGTCACAGAGTTGGTCACTTTACAAAATCTCATATTTCTCGTATTTTTCATAGCTTTTGCACAGGTTTTTTTCTCATCTGTTTGGACATGTTTCCTTTAGTTGTGACACAATTTGAATGCAGTTAGTAGACTTTTTTTCCTGGATGTTTTCAGAGGGCTATGTCTTTGTGCAGAGTCTTCATTTGTAGATGAATTCTTGCCCTTGGTTTCACATGGAGGTATATCAGCAAAGTATTTTTGGTGTTGAAGATTTCATCTGTGATCCTGTATGTGGCACTTAAGCATAATGAGCAGTAAGGGGGCTCTTACTGACGTGGCTCCTATGTATTTCCTCACAATGTATTTTCTCAGGAGCTCAGGCTTTATGTCCCACCCAACTCTCCAGCATGCAGACAGAAGGGGAAGGGACCTAAGCAGTGGTTGTGGCAGGAAGCCTTTCACTTATTTCTTGGAACTGCACCCCAGAGACATTCAGTGCTGCTATCAATGTTACTGGTCTGGGATGGGGTGGCTGTGCTGTGAGCCCAGCCAGGAGGGGCCTGCTTGGTAATGAGCAGGGGTGAAGGGTGGGTCATGGGTTAGATAGACTGGCCTTTTCTCCTTAGGGCAACTACAACTTGCTCAAGATGTGGTTAAAGCACTCAGGGTCTTTTCTCCTTTGCCAGTCCAAAGGCAGCAAGGACAGCACCACTGAAGTGGCAATAGAAGAGGGGATTTGGGTTGCTTCTAGGAGCTCCACCTCAGGGAAATGTAAAGCCACTGCTACTGGAATTGTTCAGCTGGTGGTGGGATGGCTGCACTGCTCACAGGGAGGAGACTGAGCTACTCTGCAGGTTGTGACTGTGGCATGCTGGGAGCAGAGCTGAAGCCCTGACTATTTATTTTTGCCCAAACAGAAGGCAGCAGGGGATGCTGCTGTGGCAGTGGCAGAGGGGATGTTTATTGTCTTTTGGAAACCCTTCCCAGGAAATCTCAAAGCCACTGCCAGTGGATATTCTCAGCTGTGGGTGGGTCACCTGATCTGTGGTCCTGAACAAGGGCCCTGCCTGGTGAAGAGTTTTACATGGGGGCTTCCAAGGAAGAGGAACTGGATCCCTCTCTGTATTGTGGCTGCAGTGTGCTGGAGGTGCCAGGATAATAACTAGGCCCTTTATTCCTTCCCTAGCCCAAAGGCAGTTAGGGTGGTACCACTGTAGCTACAATAGTGGAAGGGTTGTGGATTGTCCTTGGAATTTCCTCCTCAAAGAAGTGCAGAACCACCTCCACTAAAGTGTTGTGCTGGAACCTGAGGTAAGGAGGCCCCATCCAGTAAGGAGAAACAGAATCAGAAACTTGTGCAATAAAGTGTGGCCACTTTATTATGCAGGTGGCTCTGTAACAAAGGAGATACATGAGGTGGCTGCATTTTTCTGGGGAAATAACCACCTGGATATTTCAGCTGAAGATCTAGAATTTCCTCATGACATTTTCTTCTTTCTTTCTTTTTAATTTAATTTAAATTTAGTTTAATTTAATTTTAAGCTCTGGGATACTTGTGCAGGACATGCAGGTTTGTTACAAAGTTAAAAGTGTGCCATGGTGGTTTGCTGCACCTATCAACTCATCACCTAGGTATTAAGCCCTGCATGTGTTAGCTATTTATCCTGATACTTTCCCTCTCCCTGCATCCCTGACAGGCTCCGGTGTGTGCTGTTCCCCTCCCTGTGTCCATGTGTTCAGCTCACACTTTAAGTGAGAACATAGAGTGTTTGGTTTTGTTTGTGTGTTACTTTGTTGAAGATAGTGGCTTCCAGCTCCATCCATGTCCCTGCAAAGGACATGATCTCAATCCTTTTTATGGCTGGATAGTATTGCATGGTGTATATGTGCCACATTTTCTTTATTCAATCTATAGTTGATGGGCATTTGGGTTGGTTCCAAGTCTTTGCTATTGTGAATAGTGCTGCAGTGAGCATGCACGTACATGCATCTTTATAATAGAATGACTTATATTTCTTTGGGTATGTACATAGTAATTAGATTGCTGGGTCAAATGGTATTTCTGGTTCTAGATCTTTGAGGAATTACCACACTGCCTTCCACAATGGTTGAACTAAATAACATTCCTACCAACAGTGTAAAAGTATTCCTATTACCCCACAGCCTTTCCAGCATCTATTGTTTCTTGACTTTTAAAAATCTTCATTCTGACTGGTGTGTAACGGTATCCCATTGTGATTTTGATTTACATTTCTCTAATGATCAGTGACATTGAGCTATTTTTCATGTTTGTTGGCCACATAAATGTCTTCTTTTAAGAAGTGTCTGTTCATATCCTTTGCACAGTTTTTCGATGGGGTTGTTTTCTTCTTGTATATTTATTTAAGTTCCTTGTAGAATCTTGATATTAGACCTTTGTCAGATGGATAGATTGCAAAAATTTTCTCCCATTCTGTACGCTGTCTGTTCACTCTGACGGTAGTTTCTTTTGCTGTTTAGAAGCTTTTTAGTTGAGTGCCGACTCTCTTCTGGCTTGTAGGGTGTTGCTGAAAGGTCTGCTATTTGGTGGGCTTCCCTTTGTAGGTGACCTGGCCTTACTCTCTGGCTGTCCTTAACCTTATTTTCCTTCATTTTGACATTGGAGAATCTGATGATTATGTGTCTTGGGGTTGTTCTTCTCTTGGAGTATCTACTGAGGTTCTCTGGATTTCCTGAATTTGAATACTGGCCTGTCTTGCTAGGTTGGGGAAGTTCTGGATTATATCCTGAAGTGTGTTTTTCAACTTGGTTCCATTCTCCTAGTCTTTTCAGTACTTCAATCAGTCATACGTTCAGTCTTTTTACATAGTTCCATAGTTCTTGGACATTTGGTTTATTTCTTTTCATTTTTTTCTCTAATGTTTTCTACCTACCTTATTTCAGCAAGATAGTCTTCAAGTTCTGATATTCTTTCTTCTGCCTGATCAGTTTAGTTATTGATACTGGTGTTTGTGTCTCAAAGTTCTTGTGCTATGTTTTTAAGCTCCATCAGTTCATTTATGTTTCTTTCTCAACTGATTATTCTAGTTAACAACTCCTGTAAGATTTTATCATTGTTCTTAGTTTCTTTGCATTGAGTTAGAACATACTCCTTTAGCTCAGTGAAGCTTGTTATTACTCACATTCTGAAACCTCTTTCTGTCAGTTCATCCATATCATCCTCCATCCAGTTCTGTGCCTTTGCTGGAGAGTTGTTGCAATTATTTGGAAGAGAAGTAGCACTCTGACCGTTTCAGTTTTCAGCAATTTTTTGTTGATCCTTTCTCATCTTTTTTTTTTATTTTTTTTATTTTTATTATTATACTTTAGGTTTTAGGGTACATGTGCACAATGTGCAGGTTTGTTACATATGTATCCATGTGCCATGTTGATTTCCTGCACCCATTAACTCGTCATTTAGCATTAGGTATATCTCCTAATGCTGTCCCTCTTCCCTCCCCCAACCCCACAACAGTCCCTGGAGTGTGATGTTCCCCTTCCTGTGTCCATGAGTTCTCATTGTTCAATTCCCACCTGTGAGTGAGAACATGCGGTGTTTGGTTTTTTGTCCTTGCGATAGTTTACTGAGAATGATGTTTTCCAATTTCATCCATGTCCCTACAAAGGACATGAACTCATCCTTTTTTATGGCTGCATAGTATTCCATGGTGTATATGTGCCACATTTTCTTTATCCAGTCTATCATTGTTGGACATTTGGGTTGGTTCCAACTCTTTGCTATTGTGAATAGTGCCGCCATAAACATACGTGTGCATGGGTCTTTATAGCAGCGTGATTTATAGTCCTTTGGGTATACACCCAGTAATGGGATGGCTGGGTCAAATGGTATTTCTAGTTCTAGACCCCTGAGGAATCACCACACTGACTTCCACAATGGTTGAACTAGTTTACAGTCCCACCAACAGTGTAAAAGTGTTCCTATTTCTCCACATCCTCTCCAGCACCTGATGTTTCCTGATTTTTTAAAGATGGCCATTCTAACTGGTGTGAGATGGTATCTCACTGTGGTTTTGATTTGCATTTCTTTGATGGCCAGTGATGATGAGCATTTCTTCATGTGTTTTTTGGCTGCATAAATGTCTTCTTTTGAGAAGTGTCTGTTCTTGTCCTTTGCCCACTTTTTGATGGGGTTGTTTGCTTTTTTCTTGTAAATTTGTTTGATTTCATTGTAGATTCTGGATATTAGCCCTTTGTCAGATGACTAGGTTGCAAAAATTTTCTCCCATTCTGTAGGTTGCCTGTTCACTCTGATGGTAGTTTCTTTTGCTGTGCAGAAGCTCTTTAGTTGAATTACATCCCATTTGTTAATTTTGGCTTTTGTTGCCATTGCTTTTGGTGTTTTAGACATGAAGTCCTTGCCCACGCCTATGTCCTGAATGGTATTTCCTAGGTTTCCTTCTAGGATTTTAATGGTTTTAGATCTAACATGTAAGTCTTTAATCCATCTTGAATTAATTTTTGTATAAGGTGTAAGGAAGGGATCCAGTTTCAGCTTTCTATATATGGCTAGCCAGTTTTCCCAGCACCATTTATTAAATAGGGAATCCTTTCCCCATTTCTTGTTTTTGTCAGGTTTGTCAAAGATCAGATAGTTATAGATATGCAGCATCATTTCTGAGGGCTTTGTTCTGTTCCACTGATCTATGTCTCTGTTGTGGTAACAGTACCATGCTGTTTTGGTTACTGTAGCCTTGTAGTATAGTTTGAAGTCAGGTAGCGTGATGCCTCCAGCTTTGTTCTTTTGGCTTAGGATTGACTTGGTGATGCAGGCCCTCTTTTGGTTCCATATGAACTTTAAAGCAGTTTTTTCCAATTGTGTGAAGAAAGTCATTGGTAGCTTGATGGGGATGGCATTGAATCTATAAATTACCTTGGGCAGTATGGCCATTTTCATGATATTGATTCTTCCAACCCATGAGCATGGAATGTTCTTCCATTTGTTTGTATCCTCTTTTATTTCATTGAGCAGTGGTTTGTAGTTCTCCTTGAAGAGGTCCTTCACATCCCTTGTAAGCTGGATTCCTAGGTATTTTATTCTCCTTGAAGCAATTGTGAATGGGAGTTCACTCATGATTTGGCTCTCTGTTTGTGATTGGTGTACAAGAATGCTTGAGATTTTTGTACATTGATTTTGTATCCTGAGACTTTGCTGAAGTTGCTAATCAGCTTAAGGAGATTTTGGGCTGAGACAACGGGGTTTTCTAGATATACAATCGTGTCATCTGCAAACAGGGACGATTTGACTTCCTCTTTTCCTAATTGAATACCCTTTATTTCCTTCTCCTGCCTGATTGCCCTGGCCAGAATTTCCAGCACTATGTTGAATAAGAGTGGTGAGAGAGGGCATCCCTGTCTTGTGCCAGTTTTCAAAGGGAATGCTTCCAGTTTTTGCCCATTCAGTATGATATTGGCTGTGAGTTTGTCATAGATAGCTCTTATTATTTTGAGATACGTCCCATCAATACCTAATTTATTGAGAGTTTTTAGCATGAAGGGTTGTTGAATTTTGTCAAAAGCCTTTTCTGCATCTATTGAGAAAATCATGTGGTTTTTGTCTTTGGTTCTGTTTATATGCTGGATTACATTTATTGATTTGCATATGTTGAACCAGCCTTTCATCCCAGGGATGAAGCCCACTTGATCATGGTGTATAAGCTTTTTGATGTGCTGCTGGATTCAGTTTGCCAGTATTATATTGAGGATTTCTGTGTCAATGTTCATCAAGGATATTGGTCTGAAATTCTCTTTTTTGGTTATGTCCCTGCCAGGCTTTGGTATCAGGATGATGCTGGCTTCATAAAATATGTTAGGGAGGATTCCCTATGAGGGGACATTTCTGAACCCATTTAAGTCTACTGTGAAAAACCAAATGTACCATGATAAAAACTGTAAACAATCTGTCTGTGAAAACGCTTTGTGAGGTTTGGATTCACCTCACAAAATTGAAGCTGTGTTTGGATTCACCAAGTTGGAAACACTCTTTTTGCAGAATCTATGAAGAAACATTTCTGAGCCCATTGAAGCCCATTCTTAAAAAATGAATATCACACAACAAAAACTAGAAACACCCTATCTTTGAAAATACTTTATTACATGTGGATTCATCTTACAGACTAAACCCGTGTTTTAATCCACCAGTTTAAAAACACTCTTTCTGTAGAATCTACAAGGGAACATTTTTCAGCCCTTGAAACAATTGAAGCCTAGAGTGAAAAACCAAATATCCCTCAATGAAAACTAGAAAAAAGCAATCTGTGGAAATGCTTTGAGATGTATGGACTCGTCTCATAGAATAAAACCTGTGTTTTGATGCACCAGGCTGTAAATCTACGAAGGTTTCTTCCCGAATCCACTGAGGATTGTAGAGAAAAACCAAATATCCCACAATGAAAACTAGAAACTAGTTATATTTGAAAGTACTTTGGATGTTTGGATTCACCTCACAAAGGATTCTTGTCACAGAGCTAAAAATGTTTTTTCATTCACCAGATTGGAAACCCTCTTTTTGTAGAATCTACAAAATGATATTTTTGTGCCTATTGAAGCCAATAGTGGAAAACAGAATATCCCACACTAAAGACCAGAAACAAGCAATCTGAGAAAAAGGTTTTTAATGTGTGAATTTATCACACTGAATGGAACCTCTGTTTTGATTCGCCAGGTTGGAACCACTCTCTTTGTAGAATTGATGAAGAGAAATTCATAGCTCATTGAAGCCTGTAGTGAAAAACCAAATATCCTGTGATAGAAACCAAAAACAGGCTGTATGTGAAAATGCTTTGTGATGTGTCCAATCATCTCACAGATTTGAACTTCTGTTTTCATTCACCAGGTTGGAATTTTTTTTTTTTGGTAATTTACCAAGGGACATTTGTAAGCCCATTAACACCTATAGCTAAAATCCAAATATCAAAAGATAAAAACTAGAAAAAGCTAACTGGAAAAATGTTTTGTGACATGTGGACCCATCTGACAGAGTTAAACATGTGTTTTCAGGCCAGGCACGTTGGGTCATGCCTGTAACCCCAGCACTTTGGGAGGCCAAGGCAAGTGGATCACCTGAGGTTGGGAGTTTGAGACCAGCATGACCAACATGGAGAAACCCCATCTCTACTAAAAATACAGAATTAGCTGGGCATGGCGATGCATGCTTGTAATCCCAGCTACTCAGTAGGCTGAGGCAGGAGAATCTCTTGAACCTGAGAGACAGAGGTTGTAGTGAGCTGACAGCGTGCCATTGCACTCCAGACTGGGTAACAAGAGTGAAACTCCGTCTCAAAAAATATGTGTTTTTATTCACCTTGTTGGAAACATTTTTTTAATAGAAGCTTGAAAGGACCATTTCTGAGCCCATTGAGAACTATATTGAAAAGTCGAATGTCCTGTGATAAAAATGATAAACAACCTATATGTGAAAATGCTTTGTGATGTATGGATTCATCTCACAGAGATAAAGTTGTGTTTTCCTTCACCAGGTTGGAAACACTTTTTTGTAGAATCTATGAAGGGACACTTCTGTACCTATCAAGGCCCATAAGATATAATTGAATATCCCATGATAACTAGTAGAAACAAGCTATCTATTAGAATGCTTTGTGATGTGTAAATTTATCTTATAAAATGAAAACTGTGTTTTGATTCACCAGGTTGGAAACACCCTTTTAGTAGAATCAAAATGCTAAGGATGAGTGGATTCATCTCACAGAATGGAACAGGTGTTTGGATTCACCAGGTTGGAAACAATTTTTTATAGAATCTACAAAGAGACATTTATGAGCTCAATGAAGCTTATGATAAAAAAAAATAAATCAAAACAAAAACTAGAAACAAGCTGTCTGTGAAAATGCTTTGTGATGTGTGGATTCATTTGACAAAATGAAACCTGTGTTTGGATTCATCATGTTAGAACTACTCTTTTTGTAGACTCTACAAATGGACATTCCTGAGCCCACTGAACCCTACAGTGAAAAACCAAATATTCTGTGATACAAACTAGAAACAAGCCATGTGTGAAAATGCTTTGTGATGTGTCTGTTCCTCTCACAGACTTAAACCTGTGTTATGATTCACACGGTTGAAAAACCTCTTCTTGTGGAACCTACACAGGAAAATTTCTGAGCCTATTGAAGCATATAGTAAAAAAATGAATATTGAACAATAAAAACTAGAAAAAAGCTCTCTGCAAAAATGCTTTGTGGTGTCTGGATTTATTTCACAGAGACAAACTTGTGTTCTCATTGAACATTAGAAACAATACTTTGTAGAACATATGAAGGGACATTTCTGAGCACATTGAAGCCTACAGTGAAAAAACAAATATCCCACGGTTTAAACTAGAAGCAAACCATTTAAAAAATGCTTTTTGATGTGTGGATTCACCTCACAGAGTTACAATGTGTTTTCATTCACTATTTTGGAAACATTCTTTTTTGTACATCTTCAAAAAACATTTCCTGGCTTTTTGAAGCTTATAGTAAACCTGAATATCCCATAATAAAAACTAGAAACCAACTATCTGTGAAAATACTTTGTGATGTGTGGGTTCATCTCACAGAAATAAACCTGTGTTTTAATTCACCATGTTGGAAACAGTCTTGATGTAGAATCACTGAAAGGACATTTCTGAGTCCATTGAGGCCTGTAGTAAGAAACTGAATATCCTGGCATAAAAACTAGAGAAAGGCTATATGTGAAAATACTTTCTGATGTGGAGATTTATCTCACCAAATTTGTATTTTTATTCACCATGTTGGAAGCACTCTCTTTGTTTAATGTACAAAAAAATATTTCTGAGCACATATATGACAATTGTGAAAAAACAAATATCCCATGAAAAAATTAGAAACAAGCTATGTGAAAACACTTTTTTATGTGTGGATATATCTCACATGTAAACAAAACTTAAACGTGTATTTTGAGTCCCCATGATGGAAATATTCTTTTTGCAGGATATAGGAGGGGACGTTTCTGAGCACAATGCAGCCTATTGTGAAAAACTGAATATTCTGTGGTGAAAACAAGAAACAAGCTATATATGAAATTCTTGGTGATGTGTGGATTCACCTCACATAGTTAAAAGTGAGTTTTTATTCACCAGGTTGGAAACACTCTTTTTTTTTTTTATGGAATTACAAAGGGGCATTTCTGCACCCATTGAAGCCTAAAGGGAAAAACTGAATATCTTGTGAAAAAAACAAAAAACTAGAAACAAGCTATCTGTGAGAATACGTTGTGATAAGTGGATTCATCTCACAGAGTTAAAAATGTATTTTCTACTAGGGAGGCTGACACAGGAGAATCGCTTGAACCCAGGAGGCAGAGGTTGCAGTGAGCCGAGATCACAGCAATGCACTCCAGCCTGGTGGCAGAGTGAAATTCCATCTCAAAAAATATATATTTTAATTAACTAGGTTGGAAACACACTTCTTGTGGAATCTACGATAATACATTTCTGAGTTAATTGAAGCTTATAGTGAAAAACGGAATTTCCCATGATAAAAACTAGAAATAAGCTATATGTTAAAATGCTTTCTGCTATGTATGTCCATCTCACAAAGATAAACTTGTATTTTGAAATACCAGGTTGGAAATACTATTTTTGTAGAATCTACAAAGGGATATTTCTGAGCCCATTGAAGCCTAGAGTGAAAAACTGAATATCCCACAATAAAAGCTAGAAACAAGCTATCTGTGAAAATGCATTTGGATGTGCAGATTAATCTAACAGAGTTAAACACTTATTTTTATTCTCCAGTTTGAAACACACTTTTTGTAGAATCTACAAAATGCCATTTCTTAGCCCGTTGAAGTCTATAGTGAAAAACACTCTTTTTGTAGAATCTATGAACAAATATTCCTGAGTCCATTGATCTCTGGAGTGGAAACCAGAATATTTCCTGAGAAAAACTATCAACAAGCTATCTGAAAATGTTCTGTGTTTTGTGGCTTCATTTCACAAAATGGAACATGTGTTTGGAACTGCTTGGAAACACTCTTTTGGTAGAATCTACAAAGAGACATTTGTGAGCTCATCGAATCCTATAATGAACAACTGAATATATGGTAAAAAAAATGTAGAAACAAACTATATGATAAAATGCTTTGTGATGTGTGCATTCATATCAGAAAATGGAACCTAAGTGTTGATTCACCAGGTTGGAAACACTCTTTTTGTGGAATCTACGAAGAGTCAGTTCTGAGCCCATGGAAGTCTATTCTTAATATCTTGTTACACAAACTAGAAACAAGCTATCCGGGAAAATACTTTGTGATGTGTGCAATCATCTCTCAGAGTTAAATCTGTGTTTTAATTCCACAGTTGGAAACACTTATTTTGTAGTGTCTATGAAGGGACATTTCTGAGCCCATTTTATCCTAGTGTGAAAAAATAAATATCCTGCAATAAAAACTAGAAACAAGCTTTCTGTAGAAATGCTTTGTGATGTGTGGATTCATCTCACAGAATGGAAGCTGTGTTTTGATTCACCAAGTTAAAAGTACTGTTTTTGTAGAGCCACTGAAGGGACATTTTTGAACCCATTGAGACCTGTAGTGAGAAACAGAATATCCCACAATAAAATCTAGAAACAAGTCATAAGTAAAAATGGTTTCTGACGTGTGGATTCATCTCACAGAGATAAGCTTTGCTTTCACCAGGTTTGAAGCACTCTCTTCATAGAATCTACGAAGAAATATTTTTGAGCCTATTGAAGCCTATCATGAAAAATAGAACATCCTGCAATAAAAACTAGAAACAAACTATCTGTGAAAATGCATTGTGATATGTAGATTCATCTCACAAAATGGAACCTGCGTTTTGATTAACCAGGTTGGAAACACAGGTTTTGTAGAATCTATGAAGGGATATTTTCGAGACCATTGAGGGTACAGTGAAAAATCAAATATCCAGCGATAAAAAAGTAGGAACAAGCTATGTATGAAAATGCTTTGTGATGGGTGGATTCATCTCACAGAGTTAAAAGAGTGAAACTTGCATATTCATTCACCAGATGGGAAACACTCTTTTTGCAGAATCGACTCAGGGACAATTCTGAGCCTTTTGAAGCCTATAGTGAAAAAAACACACACTCCTCCCATTCCCCCCAATAAAAGAAAGATAAAAAGAAACACACCACCTGTCAAAATGTGTTGCAATTTGTGTATTAATCTCAAAAAGTTAAAAATGCGTTTTCATTCACAAGGTTGGAAAAACTCTTTTTGTAGAATCTACTAAAAGACATTTCTGAGCCCATTGAAGCCTGCAGTGAAAAACTGAATATTTTGTGATATTAACTACAAACAATCTGTGAAAATGCTTTGTGATGTGTGGATTCATCTAACAGAATGGAACCTCTGTTTTGATTCATCAGGTTGGAAACACCCTGTAGAATCTACAAAGGGTCGTTTCTGAGCCCACTGAAGCCTATAGTGAAAAACTGAATATGCTGTGATAAAAGCTAGAAACAAGTATTTCATTGAGGATTTTTGCATCAATGTTCATCAAGGATATTGGTCTGAAATTCTCTTTTTTGGTTATGTCTCTGCCAGGCTTTGGTATCAGGACGATGCTGGCCTCATAAAATGTGTTAGGGAGGATTCCCTCTTTTTCTATTGATTGGAATAGCTTCAGAAGGAATGGTACCAGTTCCTCCTTTACCTCTGGTAGAGTGTTAGGCTGTGAATCCATCAGGTCCTGGACTCTTTTTGGTTGGTAAGCTATTGATTATTGCCACAATTTCAGAGCCTGTTATTGGTCTATTCAGAGATTCAACTTCTTCCTGGTTTAGTCTTGGGAGGGTGTATATGTCGAGGAATTTATCCATTTCTTCTAGATTTTCTAGTTTATTTGTGTAGAGGTGTTTGTAGTATTCTCTGATAGTAGATTGTATTTCTGTAGGATCGCTGGTGATAGCCCCTTTATCATTTTTTATTGCATCTATTTGATTCTTCTCTCTTTTCTTCTTTATTAGTCTTGCTAGCGGTCTATCAATTTTGTTGATCTTTTCAAAAAACCAGCTCCTGGATTCATTAATTTTTTGAAGGGATTTTCGTGTGTCTATTTCCTTCAGTTCTGCTCTGATTTTAGTTATTTCTAGCCTTCTGCTAGCTTTTGAATGTGTTTGCTCTTGCTTTTCTAGTTCTTTTAATTGTGATGTTAGGGTGTCAATTTTGGATCTTTCCTGCTTTCTCTTGTGGGCATTTAGTGCTATAAATTTCCCTCTACACACTGCTTTGAATGTGTCCCAGAAATTCTGGTATGTTGTGTCTTTGTTCTTGTTGGTTTCAAAGAACATCTTTATTTCTGCCTTCATTTCATTATGTACCCAGTAGTCATTCAGGAGCAGGTTGTTCAGTTTCCATGTAGTTGAGTGGTTTTGAGTGACTTTCTTAATCCTGAGTTCTAGTTTGATTGCACTGTGGTCTGAGAGACAGTTTGTTATAATTTCTGTTCTTTTACATTTGCTGAGGAGAGCTTTACTTCCAACTATGTGGTCAATTTTGGAATAGGTGTGGTGTGGTGCTGAAAAAAATGTATATTCTGTTGATTTGGGGTGGAGAGTACTGTAGATGTCTATTCGGTCCACTTGGTTCAGAGCTGAGTTCAATTCCTGGATATCCTTTTTAACTTTCTGTCTCGTTGATCTGTCTAATGTTGACAGTGGGGTGTTAAAATCTCCCATTATTATTGTGTGGGAGTTTAAGTCCCTTTGTAGGTCACTCAGGACTTGCTTTATGAATCTGGGTGCTCCTGTGTTGGGTGCATATATATTTAGGATAGTTAGCTCTTCCTGTTGAATTGATCCCTTGACCATTATGTAATGGCCTTCTTTGTCTCTTTTGATCTTTGTTGGTTTTAAGTCTATTTTATCAGAGACTAGGATTGCAACCCCTGCCTTTTTTTGTTTTCCATTTGCTTGATAGATCTTCCTCCATCCCTTTATTTTGAGTCTATGTGTGTCTCTGCACGTGAGATGGGTTTCCTGAATACAGCACACAGATGGGTCTTGAATGTTTATACAGTTTGCCAGTCTGCGTCTTTTAATTAGAGCATTTATCCCATTTACATTTAAAGTTAATATTGTTATTTGTGAATTTGATCCTGTCATTATGATGTTAGTTGGTTATTTTGCTCGTTAGTTGATGCAGTTTCTTCCTAGCCTGTATGGTCTTTACAATTTGGTGTGTTTTTGCAGTGGCTGGTACCAGCTGTTCCTTTCCATGTTTAGTGCTTCCTTCAGGAGCTCTTTTAGGGCAGGCCTGGTGGTGACAAAATCACTCAGCGTTTGCTTGTCTGTAAAGTGTTTTATTTCTCCTTCACTTATGAAGCTTAGTTTGGCTGGATATGAAATTCTGGGTTGAAAATTCTTTTCTTTAAGAATGTTGAATATCGGCCCCCACTCTCTTCTGGCTTGTAGAGTTTCTGCCGTGAGATCAGCTGTTAGTCTGATGGTCTTCCCTTTGTGGGTAACCCGACCTTTATCTCTGGCCTCCCTTAACATTTTTTCCTTCATTTCAACTTTGGTGAATCTGACAATTATGTGTCTTGTAGTTGCTCTTCTCGAGGAGTACCTTTGTGGCGTTCTCTGTATTTTCTGAATCTGAATGTTGGCCTGCCTTGCTAGATTGGAGAAGTTCTCCTGGATAATATCTTGCAGAGTGTTTTCCAACTTGGTTCCATTCTCCCCGTCATTTTCAGGTACACCAATCAGACGTAGGTTTGGTCTTTTCACATAGTCCCAAATTTCTTGGAGGCTTTGTTCGTTTCTTTTTATTCTTTCTTCTTTAAACTTCCCTTCTCACTTCATTTCATTCATTTCATCTTCCATCACTGATACCCTTTCTTCCAGTTTGATTCAACAGGTTGGTGATCTCAGACTGCTGTGCTAGCAGTCAGCGAGTATCCATGGACATAGGACCCTCCGAGCCAGGTGAGGGACACAATCTCCTGGTGTGCCATTTTCGAAGCCCATTGGAAAAGCGCAGTATGAGGGTGGGACTGACCCGATTTTCCTGGTGCTGTCTGTTACCCCTTGCTTTGACTAGGAAAGGGAACTCCCTGACCCCTTGCACTTCCCGAGTGAGGCAATGCTTTGTCCTGCTTCGGCTCATGCACAGTGCGCTGCACCGACTGTCCTGCACCCACTGTTTGGCACTCCCTAGTGAGATGAACCCAGTACCTCAAACGGAAATGCAGAAATCACCCATCTTCTGTGTTGCTCATGCTGGGAGCTGTAGATCAGAGTTGTTCCTATTCGGCCATCTTGGCTCCACCCCCAGAAGCACTCTTTTTGTAAAATCTATGAAGGGATGTTTCTGAGCCCACTGAAGCTGGTTGTGAAAAACTGAACATACAGCGGTAAAAACTATAAACAAGCTATTTGTTAAAATGCTTGGTGAAGTGTGGATTGATCTCACAAGACAGATCCTGTGTTTGGATCACCTGCTTAAAACACTTTTTTTTTGTAGAATCTACAAAGAGACATTTCTGAGCCTTTTGCAGCCTATACTGAAAAAATAAACATCCCACAATAAAAATTATGTACCAACTATCTGTTTAACTCTTTGGTGATGTGGTGATTCATCTCACAGAATGTAACCTGTGCTTGAATTCACCAGGTGGGAAAGAGTCTTTTTGTAGAATCTATGAAGGGACATTACTGATCCCATTGAGGCCTGTACTGAAACACAGACTATCCGGTGATAAAATCTAGAAAGAAGCTATCTGTGGAAATGTTTTGTAATTTGTGGATTTATCTAATAGAGTTGAACCTGAGTTTTGACTCACTGGGATGGAAACATTCTTTTTGTAGAATCTACAATGAGACATTTCTGATTCCATTGAAGACTGTGGTGAAAGACTGAATATTTTGCAATAAAAATAGAAACAAAGTGTCTGTGAAAATGCTTTGGGGTGTGTGGATTCATCTCATGGAATGCAACCTGTGTTTTGATTCGTCAGGTTGGAAACACTCTTTTTGTAGATTCCACAAATGGACAATTCTGAGTCTATGGTGGCCAATAGTGAAAATTTGAATGTTACATGATAAAAACAAGAAACAAGATGTATGTTAAAATATTTTGTGATGTGTGGATTCAACAAACAGAGTTTAACCTGTGTTTTGATTCACCATGTTGGAAACACTCTTTTTGTAGAATTGACAAAGGGATACTTCTGATCCCATGGATGCCTATAGTGAAAATCAGAATATCCCACGACAAAAACTAAAAACAAGCTATCTGTGAAAATGCTTTGTGATGTGTGGATTCATCTCATGTAATGGAACATGTGTTTTGATTCACCAGATTGGAAACACTCGTATTGCAGAATCAATGAAAGAATATTTCTGAGCCCATAGAAGTCTATAGTGAAAAACTGAATATTCTGAGATAAAATCTAGAAACAAGCTATCTGTAAAAATGCTTTCTGATGTGTGGATTCATCTCACAGAATGGAACATGTGTTTTGATTCAGCAGGTTGGAAATGCTTTTTTGTAGAATCTATTAAGAAAAACTTCTGAGCATATTTAGGCCTATAGTGGAAAATAGAACACTCCTTGATAAAAACTAGAAACAAGTTGTCAGTGAAAAATGCTTTGTGAAGTGTGGATTCATCTAACAGAAAGAAACCTGAGTTTTGATTTACCAGGTTGGAAACACTTTTTTTTTTTTTGTAGAATCTATAATTGCACATTTCTTAGCCGGTTTGATGCTATAGTGAAAAACTGAATATCCTGTGATAAAAACTGGACACAAGGTATTGGATAAAATGCTGTGTGATGTGTGGATTTATCTCACAAAATCGAACCTGTGTTTTGATTCAGCAGGTTAGAAACACTTTTTATATAAAATCTACAAATGGACATTTCTGTGGTTATTGATGCCTACAGTAAATAAAATGGTATATCCTGGGATAAAAACTACAAACAAGCTCTCTGTGAGAATCCTTTGAAATGTATTGGTTATTCTCACAAAATGAAACCTGTGTTTTGGTTCAGATTGGAAATCCTTTTTTAAAGAATCTACAGATGAATATTTCTGAGCTGTTGGATGCCTGTACTGAGAAACTGAATATCCCACAATAAAAACTAGAAATAAGCTATCTGTGAAAATGCCTTGTGATGTGTCAATTCATCCAATAGAATGGAACCTGTGTTCTTTTATCAGGTTAGGTACAGTCTCTTTTTTAGAGGACACAAAGGAATATTTCTTAGCCCATAGAGGGCTATAGTGAATAACCAAATATTTGCAATAAAAACTGGAAACGAGTTATCTGTGAAAATTATTTTTGATGTGTGAATTCACCTCCCAGGATGAAACCTGTATTTTAAATTACCAGTTTGGAAACGTTCTTTTTGTGGAATCTACAAATAAAATATTTCTAAACCCATCGAGGCCTATAGTGGAAAATGGAGTATCCCATGATGAAAATTAGAAACAAGCTATCTGTTAAAATGCTTTGTGATGTGTGGATTCATCTCACAGAATGGAACCTGTGTTTTGATTCTGCAGGTTAGAAACACTGTTTTTGTAGAATCTATGAACAAACATTCCTGAGTCCATTGATCTATGGAGTGAAAAACAGTATTTCATGAGAAAAACTAGAAATAAGCTATTTGTGAAATCCTTTGTAATGTGTGATTTCAATTCACAAAATGGAACCTGTGTTTTGATTCCCCAGGTTAAAAACACTTTTTTAAAGAAGCTATGAACAGATGTTTCTGATCCCATTGACATCTATAGTGAAAAACTGAATATCCTGTGATAAAAGCTAGAAACAAGGTATCTGTGAAAATGCTTTTTGATGTGTGGGTTCATCTCACAGAATGGAACCTGCACTCTGATTCACCAGGTTGGAAACACTCTTTTTGTAAAATCTATGAAGGAACACTTTGGAGCCCACTGAGGTCTATAGTGAAAAACCGAATAACTTGAATAGCTGCTAGAAGCAAGCTATCCATAAAAATACATTGTAATGTGTGAATTCTTCTCACAGTATACACCCTGTGTTTTTATTCGCCAGGTTAGAAACACTCGTTTTGTAGAATCTAAGAAGGGACATTCTTGAGCCCATTGATATCTATTAAAAACAGAATATCCCACAATAAAACCTAAAAACAAGCTATTTATGAAAATACTTTGTGATGCATGGATTCATCTAACAGAATGGAACAAGGGTTTCAACTGACCAGTTTGAAAACACTCTTTTTGTAGAATTCATGAAAAAACATTTTTGAGCCCATTTAGGACTACAGTGAAAAACCAAATATCCCATGACAGAAGATCTATATACAAGCTATCTGTAAAAATGCTTTGTGATGTGTGGATACATCTGAAAAAATGGAACTTGTGTTTTGATTCCCCAGGTTGTAAACCCTCTTTTTGTAGAATCTACTAATGGATATTTTTGAGCCCATTGAAGCCTATAGTGAAAAACTGAATATGCCACAATAAATACTAGAAACAAGCAAATGCCTTTGGATTCGTATGTTCATCTCACAGAATGGAAACTGGGTTTTGATTTAGCAGGCTAGACATACTCTGTAGAATCTGCGACGGACATTTCTGAGTCCTTTGGTGCCTATAGTGGAAAACCAAATATCCCAGAATAAAAGCTAGAAACAAGCTATCTGTGAAGATCCTTTGTGATGTGTGTGTTCATCTCACAAAATGTTACCTGTGTTTTGATTCCGTAGGTTGAAAACACTTTTTTTTTAGAATTTATGAAAGAACATTTGTGAGCTTATTCACACATAGGATTACCCTGAATATTCCACAATAAAAACTAAAAATAAGCTATCTGTGAAAATGCTTTGTGATGTTTTGATTTATATCAAACAATGGAACCTGTGTTTTGATTCACCAAGTTGGAAACACTATTTTTTTAGGATCTACTTATGGACATTTCTGAGCCCACTGATGCCTATAGTGAGAAATCGAATATCCCAGGATAAAATCTAGAATCCGTCTATCTGTGAAAATGCTTTGTGATGTATGGCTTCATCTCACAAAATGGAGCTTGTATTTTTATTCAGCAGGTTAGAAACACTCCTTTTCTACAATCTAAAAACAAACATTCCTGAACCCATTGACCCCTAGAGTGGAAAACCAAATACTGAGTGAGAAAAACTAGAAACAAGCTGTCTGGGAAAGTCCATTGTGATGTGTGGTTTCATCTCACAAAATGTAACCTGTGTTTTGTTTCACCAGGTTGGAAACACTTTTCCGTGGGTTTTGTGGGGTCCCTGGCTTTCACCCAGGGTTCGTGTCCTGTCCACTGTGGGAACCCCATGGCGTCAAGAATGCCCCTGGAGGAAGGAGACATTGAGGCAGTTGGTGAAAAGCAGCAACAAGGCCAAGGGCTAGGCCTGGATCCTCCCATGGACGACCATGACGTCCCAGCAGCCCCTGTGCCAGGCCTGTGGGGATCGTTTAGTCCCCAGATTTTACTCAATGTTCATGTCTCACCTACAGGGGACACCCCAAAGCGACAAGGAAGCCCCTAGTGGAAGGGGACTTTGAAGCAGCTTGGGAAAAAAAGCCACGAGGCTGAGGGCTAGGCCTCGGTCCTCCCATGGATGATGGTGAAGTTTCAGCAGCCTGCATTTTTGGGGTCCCTGGCTTTCACCCAGGCTTCATGTCTTGCCCATGGGGGTTACCCCAAAGTGTCATGGAGACCTCCAGAGGAAGGAGACGTAGAGGCAGTTCATGAAAAGCAGCCACGAGGTCGAGGGCTATGCCTGGGTTCTCTCATGGACTAACATGACTTCCCAGCAGCTCCTGCGACAGGCCCACGGGGTTCGTGGCCATGCTTCCCTGCACCCTAGGTGCATGTCTCAGCCACGGGGGGCACTCCAAAGCGGCAAGAAGGCCCCCGGAGGAAGGGGACATTGAGGCAGTTTGGGAAAAAAAGTTGCCAGGGAGAGGACAAGGCCTGGGTTCCCCCACGGATGACCTTTACTTCCCAGCAGCCCCTGCACTGGTCCCACTGGGGTCGCCGAGACCCGGGCCTGTACCCTGGGTGCGTGTCTCATCCATGGCGGTCACCTCAAAGTGTCAGAAAGGCCTCCAGTGGGAGGGAACTTTGAGGCAGTTCGTGAAAGCAGCGACGTGGCCAAGGGCTAGGCCTGTGTCCTCCCATGGAAGACCTTGACTTCCCAGCAGCACCTGTGCTGAAACCACTGGGGTGGCAGGGACACTGACCTGCACCATGGGTGAGTGTCTTGCCCAAGGGGGGCACCCCAAAGCAGCAAGAAAGCCCCGGAAAAAGGGGATGTTGAAGCAGTTCATGAAAAGCAGCGACGAGGCCAAGGGCTATGCCTGGATCCTTCCATGGATGACAGTGACTTTCCAGCAGACCCTCCGCCAGTCCCATGGGCATTGTGTCATCCCTGGCTTTCACCCAGGCTTCACATCTCACCCATGGGGGACACCACAAAGCAGCAATGACGTCCCCAGAGGAAGGGGACTTTGAAGCGGCTGGGGATAAACAGTGACGAGACCGAGGGCTAAACCTGGGTCCTCCCACGGATGACAGTGACTACTCAGCAGTACTTGCCCCAGGCCAGCGGGGGTGGCGGGGACCCGGCCTGCAAACTGGGTTTGCACCTGTCCCACAGGGGGTGCACCAAAGTGGCAACAAGTTCTCCGGAGGAAAGGGAGGGTGAAACAGCTCGGGATAAACAGCGACAGAACTGGGGGCTAGGCCTGTGTCCTCCTACAGACGACCATGACTTTTCAGTAGCCCCTGTGCCAAGGCCACAGGGGTTGTGAGGTCCCTGGCTTTCACCCAGGGTGCCTGTCTCACCCACGGGGAGAACCCAAAAGTGGCAAAAATGCCCTGGAGGAAGGGGATGGTGAAGCAGCTCAGGAAAAACAGCGATGAGTTGGAGGGCTAGGTCTGGGTCATCCCATGGACGACTGTGACTTCCCAGCAGCCAATGTGTGGGGCCCATGTGGTTTGAGGGGTCCCTGGCTTTCACTCAGGGGGGTGTGTCAACCACGGGGGGCACCCCATAGCATCCAGAATGTCCCTGGCGGAAATGGAATGTTCTCAGGAAGGAAAGTGGCAAGGCCGACGGCTAGACCTGGGTCCTCCCTCGGAAGACCATGACTTTTCAGCAGCCCCTGTGCTGTGACTGCAGCAGTCGTGGGGTCACTGAATTTCATCCAGGGTGTGTCTCTCATTGACGCAGGGCACCCCAAAGTGGCAAGGATGCCCCCGGAGGAAGGGGACTGTGAAGCAGCTCAGCAAAAACGTGGTGAGGCCGAGGACTAGGCCTGGGTCTTCCCACGGATGACTGTGTCTTCCCACGGATGACTGTGTCTTCCCAGTATCCTGTGCATTGAGACCGTGGGATTCATGGGGTCCCTGGCTTTCACCCAGGGTTCCTGTCTCACTCATGTGGGGCACCCCATAGCATCGAGAATGACCCCTGTGAAAGGGGACTTTGACGCAATTAGGGAAAAAAAGCAGTCAGGGCAAGGACTAGGCCTGGGTCCTCCCATGCATGACAGTTACCTCCCAGCAGCCCCTGCACTGGGCCTGGGTGGGTGGTGGGGTCCCTAGCTTTCACCCAGAGTTCGTGTCTCGCCCTTGGGGGACAGTGCAAAGCAGCAAGGAGGCCCCTGGATGAAGGGGAGAGTGAAGCAGCTCTTGAAAAACAGTAAAGAGGCCGATGGCTAGGCTTGGGTCCTCCCATGGATGAACCTAACTTCATAGCAGCCCCTGTGGAGGGCCTGCCTGTTTCGTGAGGTTTCTGACTTTCACCCAGGGTGTCTGTCTCACCCGCAGGGGGCACCCCATAGTGTCAAGAATGCCCCCAAGTAAGAGAAAGTTTAGGCCTGGGCCCTCCCATGGAAGACCATGACTTCCCGGCAGGTCTTGGGCTGGGCCGCGGGGGTCGTGGGGATGCTGGACTGCACCCTGTGTGCATGTCTCACCCACAGGGGAAACTGCAAACACACAAGAAGGCCCCCAGGGGAAGTGGACGTTGAGGCAGTTCGTGAAAACAGGGGCGAGGCCAAGGGATAGTCCTGGGTCCTCCCAGGGGTCCTCCCAGACTTCCCAACAGCCCCTGCACTGAGACCATGGGGGTTGCAGGGACCCTGGCTTGCACCCTGGGTTTGTGCTTGTCCCACGGGGGGCACCTCAAAGCGGCAAGGATGTCCCCAGAGGAAGGCGATGTTGAGGCAGCTTGGGAAAAACAGCGACGAGGCCTAGCGCTAGGCTTGTGTCCTCCCACGGATGACCGTGACTTTCTAACAGCCCCTGTGGCAGGCCCGCTGATTCATGGGGTCCCTGGCTTTCACCCAGGCTGTGTGTCTCGCCCCTGGGGTGCACCAAATAAAGAATCCCCCCACGGAAAGCGGACTTTAAGGCAGTTAGGGAAAAGAAGCGATTAGACCGAGTTCTAGATCTGGGTCCTCCCACAAAAATCCGTGACTTCCCAGCAGCCCCTGTGTTGGGCCCATGGGGGTCGATGGGTCCCTTGCTTTTACTCAGGGTGTGTGTCTCACCAACGGAAGGCACCCCAAAGTGACAAGGAGGCCCCAGGAGGAAGGGGACATTGAAGCAGCTCCAGAACAAAAGCAGCGAGGCTGAGAGTAGGCTTGGGTCCTTCCACAGATGACCGTGACTTCCCAGCAGCCCTGTGCCGGACCCTTGGAGTTTGTGGGGTCCCTGGTTTTCACCGAGGGTGCATGTCTTGCCCACGGGGGACACCCCAAAATGGCAAGGAGTCCCCCTGAGGAAGGGGATGATGAAACAGCTCCAGAAAAACAGTGACAAGGCCGACTGCTGGGCTTGGGTGTTCCACGACGACAGTGACTTCCCAGCAGCCCTAGCGGTGAGCCTGTGGGGTTCGTGGGTTCCCTGGCTTTCATTCAAGGTGCATGTCTCGTCTGTGGGAGGCACCAGAAAGCAGCAAGGAGGCCCACGGTTCAAAGGGACGGTGAAGCAGCTCGGGAAAAACAGCAAAGAGGCAGACGTCTAGGCTTGGGTACTCCCACAGACTACTGTGACTTCTCTGTGGCCCCTGCGGCAGGCCCTCGGGTTTTGTGGGGTCCCTGGCTTTCACCCACGGTGCATGTCTCACCCACGGGGGCACCTCATAGCGTTAAGAATGCCCCTGGGTGAAGGGGACCTTGAGGCACTCAGAAAAAAATGTGGCTAGGCAGAGGGCTAGGCCTGGGTCCTCCCATGGATTACTGTGACTTCCAAGCAGCCCCTGCGCTGGGCCCATAGGGGTCGTGGGGTCCTTGCCTTTCACCCAGGGTGTGTGTGTGTCGCCCAAGAGGGGCACCACATAAGGTCAAGAATCCCCCGGTGGAAAGGGGACGTTGAGGAAGTTCGGGAAAAAAGTGGCGAGGCTGAGGGCTAGGCCTGGGTCCTCTTACGGACAACAGTGACATCCCAACAGCCCCTTCGCTGCACCTGCAGGGGTCGTGGGGTGCCTGCCTTTCACTCAGGGTGTGAGTCTCGCCCAAGGGGGCACAACATAACATCAAGAATTCCCCCATGGAAAGGGGACGTTTAGGTAGCTCGAGAAAAAAGCAGTGAGGCCGAGGGCTAGGCCTGGGTGGTCCCACAGATGACCGTGACATCCCAGCAGCCCCTGGGCCAGGCCCGTGGGGGTCTCAGGGACCCTGGCCTGCACCCTGGGTGCTTATCAAGCCCACAGGGGCACAGAAAATTGGCAAGGAGGCCCCCAGCGAAGTGGGACAATGAAGCAGCTGGGGAAAAACAGCGACGAGGCTGAGGGCTATGCCTGGATCATTCCACGGATGACTGGGACATCCCAGCAGCCCCTGCTCCAGGCCCACTTGGTTCATGAGGTGCCTGGACTGCACCCTGGGTGAGTGTCTTGCCCACAGGGGGCACCCTAAAGTGGCAAAGAGGTCCCTGGTGTAAGGTGATGGTGAAGCAGCTTGGGAAAACAAGTGGCGAGGCCAAGGGCTATGCCTGGGTCATCCCATGGACGACATTGACTTCCCAGCAGCCCCGGCGTCTGGCCCGCGGTGGTCAGGGGGCTCCCTGGTTTTCACCCAGGGTGCATGTCTCACCCAAAGAGGGCACCCCAGAGAAGCAAGAAGGCCCCCAGAAGAAGGGGATGTTGAAGCAGCTCAGGAAAAAGAGCAACGAGGCCGAGGGCTAGGCCTGGGTCGTGCCAAGGATGACTTCCCAACAGATCCGGCTCCAGGCCCGCGGTGGTTGTCGGGTCCCTGGCTTGCACCAAGTGTGCGTGTCTCGCCCGTGGGGGTAACCCCAAAGTGGCTAGGAGGCCCCCGGGCCAATGGGACTTGGAGGCAGCTCTGGAAAAATAGGGGATAGGGCGAGGAATAGGCCTGGATCCTCCCACAGATATCCTTGTCTTCAAAGAAGCACCTGCACTGGGCCCACCAAGGTAGCAGGGACCCTGGCCTGCACCTAGGGTGCATACCTGTCCCACAGGGGTACCCCAAAGTGGCAAGAACGCCCCTGGGGTAAAGGGATGATGAAGCAGATCGGGAAAGGCAGCCGTGAGGCCAAGGATAGGCCTGTGTCCTCCCACGGATGAACGTGACTTCCCTGCAGCCCCAGTGCTGGGCTGTTTGTCCTCAGGGGGAATTCTTGCTGGTTTGGGGTGCCTTCTGAAGGAGAGACACGCACACCGGGTGGTAGCCAGAGTTTCCACAACCCCCTCCCCCGGGTCAGGCACAGTGGCTTTTGGGAAGTCCCTGACTTCTAGCAGAACACCCTGGCTTCTTCAACCTCCCCCTGGAAGCCTGGCCACCTGAATCCATCCCCCACAGGACTTCTTGCTGCTTTGGTGTGCCTTTGGTGGGAGAGACACATGCACTGGATGGGAGCCAGGGACTCCATGACCCCCCCAGGTAGGGCACAAGGCTGCTGGAAAAACCCTGACTTCTGGCAAGGCACCCCATTTTTTCCAACATCTCCATGAAAGTCTGGCCACCTGTCTTTGTCCCTGGGAAACTTCTAGCCTCTTTGGGGTGCCTTGGATAAGACAGAGATGCCCCACAGGTGGTAGCTAGTGACTACACGACTTCCCTGGATCGGGTGCAGTGTCTGCAAGAAAGGTCCTGACTTCCAGTGGGGCACACTGGCCTCGTCTTTGCCATTACAGCTTTTGTCCCAGGCCTGCCTCAACCTCCCTGTGAAAGCCTGGCCACCTGTATCCATCCCTTGAGGGGCATCTGGCTACTTTTGGGTGCCTTCGGTGGGAGAGACATGCACCCCAGGACAAGTGCAAGAGCCGCCGAGAAGGTCTTTACCTTGGTGGGGCACTCAGCCTCCTCAACCTCCCCCTGAAAGACTGGCCTCCTGTGTCCATCCACTGGGGGACTTCTGGCCACTTTGGGGTGCCTTCAGTGGGAGAGACATGCACCCCACTTGGGAACCAGGGACTCCATGAACCCCCCATGTCAACTGCAGGTGCTGCCGGGAAGGTCCTGACCTCCAGCTAGGCACCCCAGCCTGCTCAACCTCCCCCTGAAAGCCTGGCGGCCTACTTTCGTTCCCCCGGGGATTTCTTGCCACTTTGAGGTTTTTTCGGTGGGACAGACACCCACCCCGGGTGGGAGTCAGAAACTCCACGGCCCCACCGGGTCAGGCTCAGAAGCTGTTGGGAAGGCCATGACCTCTGGCAGTGCACCCGGGCCTTCTCAACCTCCCCCTGAAAGCCTTGTTGCCTGTCTCTGTCCCCTGGGGACTTCTTGCTGCTTTAAGGTGCCCTTTGTGGCAGAGACACACACCCCACATGAGAGCCAGGGATGTCAGGACTCCCCCAGATCAGGCTCGGGAGCTTCCAGGAAGGCATTGACCTCTGGCGAGGCACCCAGGCATCCTCTTTGGCCTTCCCCATTTTGTCCCAAGTCTGCCTCAACCTCCTCCCTGAACGCCTGGCAGCCTTTCTCTGTTCCCTGGGGGACTTCTTGCTGCTTTGTGGTGCCTTCTGTGGGAGAGGCATGCACCCATAGTGGGGTCAGGGACTCCACCACCCACCTGGGTCATGCGCAGGGGCTACTGGGAAAGCGCTGTCTTCTGGTGGAGCATCCTGTCCTCCTCTTTGTCTTCAGCACTTTTTTCCCAGGCCATGCATGCAGGGTGCATGTCTCTCCCACGGGGGGCTCCCAAAAGTGGCAATGTTTCCTGAGTGATGGAAACAAGATGCCAGGCTTTCAGAAGTATGTTGAGGAAAAAGCGGGGAGGGCAAAATGGAGGCTGAAGTCCTCCACTGGATGCCAGTACCTTCCTGGCAGCTCCTGTCCTGGGCCCTGCAGGGTTGTGGAGTCCCTGGCTTTCACACAGGGTGTGTGTCTGTTCCACAGGCGGATGCCCAACATGGCAAGAAGTCCCCGAGGGACATGGTCATGATGCCAGGATTTCAGGGTGACACTGAGGCAGTCGGGGGAAAAAAGTGGTGAGGCCAAATAGAAGGCTGGTGTGCTCTACCAGAGACCAGTGCCTTTCCAGCTGTCTCAGAGCTGGGCCCAGGGGGGTCATGGAGTCCCTGGCTTTCACCGAGGGTGTGTGTTTCTCCCATGGGGGCATCACAAAGTGGGAAGATATCCCTAGGGGAACAGTTACAGGATACCAGGCTTTCAGGGGCAGGTTGAGGCAGCCCAAGGGAAAAAGCAATGAGACTGAAGAATAGGCTTGGGTCCTCCACCAGAGGTCAGTGCCTTTCTGGCAGCTCTGTCGAGGGACCTGAGGGCGTCTTGGAGTCCCTGGCATTCACCCATGGTGTGTGTCACTCCTAAGGAGAGCAAAGTGTCAAGAAGTGTCCCAAGGGACATGGACAGGATGCCAAGCTTTCAGTGGGAAGTTGAGGCAGCCCAAGGATAAAAGTGGTGAGGATGATGAGTAGGCTGGGGTCGTCTACCAGAGGCCCATGACTTCCGGGCAGGCACTGGTTTTCTCTCAGGGTGCGTGTCCCTCCCATGGGGGGCAAGCCATAGCAGCAAGAATTCCTCCAAGGGACAGCGACAGGATGCCAGACTTTCAGGGGGATGTTAAGGCAGCCCAAAGAAGAAACTGGCAAGGCCAAAGAGGAGGCTGGGGTCTTCCACCAGAGGCGAGTGCCTTTTCTGCAGCCCCTGTGCTGGGCCCGGGGAGGTCATGGAGACTTTGGCTTTCACCTAGGGTGCATGTTTCTCCCATGGGGGCACCCCAAAGCAGCAAGAAGACCCTGGGACAGGGAGACGCCAGGCTTTTAGGGGGATATTGAGGCAGCCTGAGGATAAAAGCAGTGAGGCTGAAGAGAAGGCTGGGGTCATCCACTGGACGACATTGCCTTCCCGGCAGCCCCTGTGTCAGGCCAGGGAGAGTGGTAGAGTCCCTGGTTTTAACTCAGGTTGCATGTCTCCCATGAGGGGCAGACCAAAAAGTCAAGGTGTCCCTGGAGAAAAAAAACAGGAAGCCAGGCGTTCTGGAAGAAGTTGAGGCAGCCCAAAGAAAGAAGCGGCAAGGCTGAAGAGGAGGCTGGGGTACTCCACTGGAGGCAAGTGCCTGCTGGCAGACCCTGTGCCAGTCCGGGGGGTCGTGGAGTCCCTGGCTTTCACCAAGGGTGCGTGTCTTCTCCATGGGGGTCACCCCAAAGGGGCAAAAGCTCCCCCGGAGGAACAGGGACAGGAAGAGAGGCTTTTAGGATGCCAGGCTTTCAAAGGGATGTTAAGGCATCCTGAAGAAAAAAGTGGTGAGGCTGAAGAGGAAGCTGGGATCTTCCACCAAAGGCCGGTGCCTTCCTAGCAGTTCCTTCGTTGGGCCCAGGGGTTTGTGCAGTCCCTGGTTTTCGCTCAGGGTGCATCTCTCTCTCACAGGGAGCAGCCCAATGCAGGAAGAAGTCCCCTCGGAGATGGGGAAAAGATGCCAGGCTTTCAGATGGATGCTGAGTCAACCTGAGGAAAAAAGTGGCAAGGCCAAAGAGGAGACAGGGGTCTCCCACCAGAGGCCAGGGCCTTCAGGGCAGCCCCTGCACTGGGCTAGGGAGTGTCATGGAGTCCCTGGTTTTCACCTAGGTTGTGTGTCTCTCCCACGGGGGAAGCAACAAAGTGTCAAGATTTCCACTGGGGACATGGACGAAACACCAGGCTTTCAAAGGGACATTGAGGCAGCCTGAGGAAAAACTGTCAAGGCCAAAGAGGAGGCGGGGGTCTTCCACCAGATGGCAGTGGCTTCCTGGCAGCCCATATGCTGGGCCGGGGGGGGGGTCATGGAGTCCATAGCTTTCACTCAGGTTTCGTGCCTCTCCCACAGGGGACACCCCAAAGCAGCAAGAAGTCATCCAGGTGACTGGGAAGTGACACCGTGCTTTTGGGGGACATTGAGGTAGTCCAGGGAAAAAGTGGCAAGGCTGAACAGGAGGCTGGGGTCCTCCACCGGAGGCCAGTGCCTTCTGTGCAGCCCCTGCACCAAGCCTGAGGGAGTTTTGTAGTCCTTTGCTTTCACCCAGAGTGTGTGCCTTTCCCACGGGGGCACAACTTGGTGGCAAGAATTCCCCCGGGGGACTTGGAGAGGACCCCAGTCTTCAGGGGGACATTGAGCCAGCCCAAGGAAAAAACTGGTGAGGCTGAAGGGGAGGCATGGGTCCTCCACTGGAGGACAGTGCCTTCTTTGCAGCCCCTGCACTGGGCCTGGAAGGGTTAAACGTTTCTTTTCTCTCAGCAGGTTGAAACAGTTTTTTTTTTGTAGAATCTGGGAAGGGACATTTCTGAGCCCACTGAGGCCTACAGTGAAAACCATATAACCTGTGACAAAAACTAGAAAGACAGCATCTATGAAATTGCTCTGTGATGTGTGGATTCAGCTCACAGAATTAAACCTTTCTTTTCATTCCACAGGTTGGAAACACTTTTTAAAATAGAATCTGCAAAGAGACGTTTTGGAGTGCACTGAGACCTATAGGGAAAAACTGAATATCCCCTGATAAAAACTACAAAGAAACTATCTGTGAAAATGCTTTGTGATGTGTGGATCCAGCTCAAAGAGTTAAACCTTTCTTTTGATTCATCAGGTCGGAAACACTCTTCCTTTGGAATCTAACAATGCACATTTCTGAACACACTGAAGCCTACACTGAAAACTGGATATCCAGCAATGAAAACTACAAAAAGCTATTTGTGAAACTGCTTTGTTATCTGTGGATTCAGTTCACAGAGTTAGATCTTTCTTTTTATTCACCAGTTTGGAAACACTCTTTCTGTGGAAACAAAGAATGGGCATTTCTGAACCCACAGAGCTGTATAGTGAAAACCAAATAATCCAAGATAAAAACTAGAAAGAAGCTACTTGTGAAACTGCTTTTGGATGTGTGGATTCAGCTCACAGAGTTAAACCTTTCTTTTAATTCAGTTTGTAGGAAACACTGTTTTGTATGATCATCAAAGGGACAATATTGAACCTACTGAGGCCTACAGTGAAAACTGTATATCCAGCGATAAAAACTAGAAAGAAGCTATCTGTGAAACTGCTTTGAGATCTGCATATTCATCTCAGAGAGTTAAAACTTTCTTTTGATTGAGAGGTTTGGAACCACTGTTTTTGTAAAATCGAAATATGGACATTTTTAACCCACTCACGTATATACTGAAAACTGTATATCTCACAAAAAGCTATCTGTGAGACTGCTTTGTGATGCATGCATTCAGCTCACAGAGTTGAAACTTTCTTTTTTTTTTTTTTTTTTTTTTGAGACGGAGTCTCGCTCTATCACCCAGGCTGGAGTGCAGTGGCGCAATCTTGGCTCACTGCAAGCTCCGCCTCCCGGGTTCGTGCCAGTCTCCTGCCTCAGCCTCTCCGAGTAGCTGGGACTACAGGCACCCGCCACCACGCCCGGCTTAATTTTTTGTATTTTTAGTAGAGAAAAGGTTTCACCATGGTCTTGATCTCCTGACCTCGTGATCCGCCCGCCTCGGCCTCCCAAAGTGCTGGGATTACAAGCGTGAGCTACCGTGCCCAGCCTGAACCTTTCTTTTGATTCAGCTGGTTGGAATGATTCTTTTTGTAGAATCTAAAATGGAGATATCTGAACACACTGATGCCGATAGCGAAAATTGCATATCCAGTGATTATAACTACAAACAAGCTATCTGTGAAAAAGCTTTTCATCTGTGGATTCCGCTCACAGAGTTAAACTTTTCTTTTGATTCAAAAGATTAAGAACACTATTTAGTGGAATCTAAGAATGGACATTTCTGAACCCACTGAGTTGTTTGGTGAAAACCAAATATCCCTCGATAAAAGAAAAAAAAAGACAGAAGCTGTCTGTGAAACAGCTTTGTGATGTGTCAATTCAGCTCCCAGAGTTAAACCTTTCTTTTGATCCAGCTGGTTGTCCACACTCTTTTTGTATAATCAGCGAAGGAACATTTCTGAAAACACTGAGGTTTATAGTGAAAAACCGAATATCCTGTGATAAAAACAAGAAACAAGGTGACGGTGGAACTGATTTGTGATGTGTGGATTCAGCTCACAGAGTTAATTAAACCTTTCTTTTGATTCAGCAGTTTGGAAACACTCTGTAGAATCTGAGAAGGGAAATTTTGGGGTGCACTGAGGCCTATAATGAAATACTGAATAACCCGTGATAAAAAGTAGAAAGAAGCTATCTGTGAAACTGCTTTGTGATGTGTGGATTCAGCTCATAGAGTTAAATCTTTTCTTTTTTTTTTTTTTGAATCCACAGATTTCAAACACTCTTTTTGCAGAATCTGTGAATAAACATTTCTGAACTCACAGAAGCCTGTAGGGAAAACAAAATATCCTGTGATAAAATCTAGAATGAAGCTAGCTGTGAAAATGCCTTGTGATGTGTGGATGCAGCTCACAGAGTTTAACCTTTCTGTTTATTCAGCAGATTGGAAGCACTCTTTTTGTAGAATCTATGTGTGGACGTTTCTGAGCCCTCTGAGGTCGATAGTGAAGACAGAATATCCCGTGATAAACACCAGAATCTATGTTTGAATCTGCTTTGAGATATATGGATTCACCACACAGAGTTAAACCTTTCTTTTGAATCAGCAGGTTGAAAACATGCTTTTTGTAGAATCTGGAAGGGACATTTCTGAACCCACTGAGTCCTATAGCGAAAATTGCATATACTGCAGCAAAAACTACAAAGAATTTAACAGTAAAACTGCTCTGTAATATGTGGATTCAGCTTACACAGTTAAACCTTTCTTTTTATTCCATAGATTGGAGACATTATTTCTGTAGAATTTGCGGTGGGACATTTCTGAAACCACCAAAGCCTGTAGTGAAAACCGAATATCTCGTGATAAAAACTACAAAGATGCTATCGGTGAAAATGCTTGTAATATGTGGATTCGCTCACAAAGTTAAAACTTTCTTTTGATTCAGCAGTTTGGAAGCACACTTTTTGTGGAATCTAAGAATGAACATTTCTGAACTCACTGAGGAGTATAGTGAAAATGGAATATCCTGTGATAAAAAGTAGAAAGAAGCTATCTGCGAAACTGCTTTGTGATGTGTGGATTCAGCTCAAAGAGTTAAAATTTTCTTTTGATTCAGTGGGATAGATTTTTATTTGTATAATCTAAGAATGGATATTTCTGAACCCACTGAGGCCTATACTGAAAACCAAATACTCTGTGATGAAAACCAAAAAGAATCTATCTCTGAAACTGCTTCTTGACCTGTGGATACAACTCACAGAGTTAACCCTTTCTTTTGATTCACCACGTTGGAAATATTAATTTTGTAGGATCCAGGAAGGGACATTTCTGAGTCTGCTGATGCTTATGGTGAAAACCAAATATCCCGTGATATAAATTACAAAGAAACTGTGAAACTGCTGTGTGAAGTTTGCATTAAGCTCACAGATTTAAACCTTTCTTTTGATTCAGCAGGTTGGTACACTGTTTTTGAAGAATCTGCGAAGAGACATTTCAAGGTGCCCTGAAGCCTATAGTGAAAAACAAACTATCCTGTGATAAAAACTAAAAGGAAGATACCTCTGAAACTGATTTGTGATGTCTGGATTCAGCTTACAGAGTTAAACCTTTGTTTTGACTCAGCAGGTTGGAAAAACTTTTTGTAGAATCTAAGAATGGAGAAAATTGAATCCATTGAGACCTATAGTGAAAACCATATATCCAACCATAAAAATTACAAAAAAGCTATCTGTGAAACTGCTTTGTGATCTGCACATTCATCTCACAGAGTTAAAGCCTTCTTTTGATTCAGAGGTATGGAAAAACTATTTTTGTGAAATCTAAGAATGAACATTTCTGAACCCACTGAGTTGTAAAGGGAAAACTGCATACATTGTGATAAAAACTAGAAAGAAGCTATCTGTGAAACTGCTTTGTGATGTGTGGATTGAGCTCGCAGAGTTAAACCTTTTTTTGATTCACCAGGTTGGAAACATTATTTTTATATAATCTGAAAAGGGACATTTGGGATCGCCTTGAGGACTATAATGTAAAGCAGAATATTCTGCAATAAAAACTATAAAGAAGCTCTCTTTGAAACTGATGTGTGATGTGTGGATTCAGCTCACAGAGTTAAACCTTTGTTTTGATTCAGCAGGTAGTAAACACTCTTTTTTGTAAAATCTAAGAATGGAAATTTCTGAATGTATTGAGGCCTGTAGTTAAAACCAAATATCCGCAGGCAAATGCTGAGTGATTTTGTCACCAACAGCCCTGCCCTAAAAGAGCTCTCCTGAAGGAAGCACTAAACATGGAAAGGAACAACCTGTACCAGCCACTGCAAAAACATGCTAAATTGTAAAGACCATCAAGTATTGGAAGAAACTACATCAACTAGTGAGCAAAATAACCAACTAACATCATAATGACAGGATCAAATTCACACATAACAATATTTACTTTAAATGTAAATGGGCTAAATGCTCCAATTAAAAGACACAGACTGGCAAATTGGATAAGGAGTCAAGACCCATCAGTGTGCTGGATTCAGGAAACCTATCTCATGTGCAGAGACACATATAGACTCAAAATAAAGGGATGGAGGAAGATCTACCAAGAAAATGGAAAACAAAAAAAGGCAGGGGTTGCAATCCTAGTCTCTGATAAAATAGACTTTAAACCAACAAAGATCAAAAGAGACAAAGAAGGCCATTACATAATGGTAAAGGGATCAATTCAACAAGAAGAGCTAACTATCCTAAATATATATGCACCCAACACAGGAGCACCCAGATTCATAAAGCAAGTCCTGAGTGACCTACAAAGGGACTTAAACTCCCACACAATAATAATGGGAGATTTTCAACACGCCACTGTCAACATTAGACAGATCAACGAGACAGAAAGTTAACAAGGATATTCAGGAATTGAACTCAGCTCTGCACAAAGGGGACCTAATAGATATCTACAGAACTCTCCACCCCAAGTCAACAGAATATACATTTTTTTCAGCACCACACCACACCTATTCCAAAATTGACCACATAGTTGGAAGTAAAGCGCTCCTCAGCAAATGTAAAAGAACAGAAATTATAACAAACTGTCTCTCAGACCACAGTGCAATCAAACTGGAACTTTGGATTAAGAAACTCACTCTTAACCGCTCAATTACATGGAAACTGAACAACCTGCTCCTGAATGACTACTGGGTACATAATGAAATGAAGGCAGAAATAAGGACGTTCTTTGAAACCAACAAGAACAAAGACACAACATACCAGAATTTCTGGGACACATTCAAAGCAGTGTGTAGAGGGAAATTTATAGCACTAAATGCCCACAAGAGAAAGCAGGAAAGATCCAAAATTGACACCCTAACATCACAATTAAAAGAACTAGAAAAGCAAGTGCAAACACATTCAAAAGCTAGCAGAAGGCAAGAAATAACTAAAATCAGAGCAGAACTGAAGGAAATAGACACACGAAAAATCCTTCAAAAAATTAATGAATCCAGGAGCTGGTTTTTTGAAAAGATCAACAAAATTGATAGACTGCTAGCAAGACTAATAAAGAAGAAAAGAGAGAAGAATCAAATAGATACAATAAAAAATGAAAAAGGGGATATCACCACCGATCCCACAGAAATACACTCTACCATCAGAGAATAGTACAAACACCTCTACGCAAATCAACTAGAAAATCTAGAAGGAATGGATAAATTCCTCGACAAATACACCCTTCCAAGACTAAACCAGGAAGAAGTTGAATCTCTGAATAGACCAAAAACAAGCTCTGAAATTGTGGCAATAATCAATAGCTTACCAACCAAAAAGAGTCCAGGACCTGATGGATTCACAGCAGAATTCTAACAGAGGCAAAAGGAGGAACTGGTACCATTCCTTCTGAAACTATTCCAATAGATAGAAAAAGAGGCAATCCTCCCTAACACATTTTATGAGGCCAGCATCATCCTGATACCAAAGCCTGGAGAGACCCAACCAAAAAAGAGAATTTCAGACCAATAACTTTGGTGAACATTGATGCAAAAATCCTCAATAAAATACTGGCAAACCGAATCCAGCAGCACATCAAAAAGCTTATACACCATGATCAATTGGGCTTCATCTCTGGGATGCAAGGCTGGTACAACATACGCAAATCAATAAATGTAATGCAGCATATAAACAGAACCAAAGACAAAAACCACATGATTATCTCAATACATGCATAAAAGGCCTTTGATAAAATTCAACAACACTTCATGCTAAAATCTCTCAATGAATTAGTTATTGACAGGACATATCTCAAAATAATAAGAGCTATCTATGACAAACCCACAGCCAACATCATACTGAATGGGCAAAAACTGGAAGCATTCCCTTTGAAAACTGGCACAAGACAGGGATGCCCTCTCTCACCACTCCTATTCAACATAGTGCTGGAAGTTCTGGCCAGGGCAACCAGGTAGGAGAAGGAAATAAAGGGTATTCAATTATTAGGAAAAGAGGAAGTCAAATTGTCCCTGTTTGCAGAACATATGATTGTATATCTAGAAAACCCCATCGTCTCAGCCCAAAATCTCCTTAAGCTGATAAGCAACTTCAGCAAAGTCTCAGGATACAAAATCAATGTACAAAAATCACAAGCATTCTTCCACACCAATCGCAGACAAACAGAGAGCCAAATCATGAGTGAACTCCTATTCACAATTGCTTCAAAGAGAATAAAATACCTAGGAATCCAACGTACAAGAGATGTGAAGGACCTCTTCAAGCAGAACTACAAACCACTGCTCAGTGAAATAAAAGAGGATACAAACAAATGGAAGAACATTCCATGCTCATGGGTTGGAAGAATCAATATCGTGAAAATGGCCATACTGCCCAGGGTAATTTATAGATTCAATGCCATCCCCATCAAGCTACCAATGACTTTCTTCACACAATTGGAAAAAACTGCTTTAAGGTTCATATGGAACCAAAAGAGGGCCTGCATCACCAAGTCAATCCTAAGCCAAAAGAACAAAGCTGGAGGCATCATGCTACCTTATTTCAAACTATACTACAAGGCTACAGTAACCAAAACAGCATGGTACTGGTACCACAACAGAGACATAGATCAATGGAACAGAACAGAGCCCTCAGAAATAATGCCACATATCTACAACTATCTGATCTTTGACAAACCTGACAAAAACAGGTAATGGGAAAAGGATTCCAATAAATGGTGCTGGGAAAACTGGCTAGCCATATGTAGAAAGCTGAAACTGGATCCCTTCCTTACACCTTATACAAAAATTAATTCAAGATGGATTAAAGACTTACATGTTAGACCTAAAACCATTAAAACCCTAGAGGAAAACCTAGGCAATACCATTCAGGACATAGGCATGGGCAAGGACTTCATGTCTAAAACACTAAATGCAATGGCAACAAAAGCCAAAATTGACAAATGGGATCTAATTAAACTAAAGAGCTTCTGCACAGCAAAAGAAACTACCATCAGAGTGAACAGGCAACTTACAAAATGGGAGAAAATTTTCGCAACCTACTCATCTGACAAAGGGCTCATATCCAGAATCTACAATGAACTCAAACAAATTTACAAGAAAAAAACAAACGACCTCATCAAAAAGTGGGTGAAGGACATGAACAGACACTTCTCAAAATAAATTTATGCAGCCAAAAAACACGTGAAAAAATGCTCATCATCACTGGCCATTGGAGAAATGCAAATCAAAACCACAATGAGACACCATCTCACACCAGATAGAATGGCCATCATTATTATGTCAGGAAACAACAGGTGCTGGAAAGGATGTGGAGGAATAGGAACACTTTTACACTGTTGGTGGGACTGTAAACTAGTTCAACCATTTTGGAAGTCAGTGTGGCGATTCTTCAGGGATCTAGAACTAGAAATACCATTTGACCCAGCCATGGCATTACTGGGTATATACCCAAAGGACTATAAATCATGCTGCTATAAAGACACATGCACACATATGTTTATCGCGGCACAATTCACAAGAGCAAAGACTTTGAGCCAACCCAAATATCCAACAAGGATAGACTTGATTAAGAAAATGTGGTTCAAATACACCAGGGAATACTATGCAGCCATAAAAAATGATGAGTTCATGTCCTTTGTAGGGACATGGATGAAACTGGAAACCATGATTCTCAGTAAACTATCGCAAGGACAAAAAACCAAACACTGCATGTTCTCACTCATAGGTGGCAATTGAACGATGGGAACACATGGACACAGGAAGAGGAACATCACACTCCATGGACTGTTGTGGGGTGGGGGGATTTGGGAGGGACAGCATTAGGAGATATACCTAATGCTAAATGACGAGTTACTGGGTGCAGCACACCAACATGGCACATGGATACATATGTAACAAAACTGCACATTGTGCACATGTACCCTAAAACTTAAAGTATAACAATAAAGAAAACAAACATCCGTTGATAAAAACTACAAAAACGGTATCTGTGGAACTGATTTGTGTTGTGTTGGTTCAGCCCACAGAGTTAAACATTTCTTTTGACTCACCAGGTTGGAAATGCTCCTTTTGTGGTATCCGAGAATGGACATATCTGAACCAACAGAGATGTAGAGTGTAAAAGAAATATCTGGTGAAAAAATCTAGAAAGTAGCTATCTGTGAATCTGCTTTGTGATGTGTGGATTCACCAGAAAATGTTAAACCTTTCTTTTGATTCACCAGGTTGGAAACACCCTTTTTGTAGTATCTAAGAATGGACATTTCTAAACCTACTGACGCCTATAGTGAAAATCGAATATACCATGATAAAAACTAGAAGGAAGCTATCTGTGAAACTGCTTTGTGATATAAGGATTCAGCTCACAGAGTTAAACCTTTCTTTTGATTCAGCAGATTAGAAACACCTTTTGTAGAATCAGCACATTGAGGCTTATAGTGAAAAAGAGGATATCCTGAGATGAAAACTAAAAAGAAATTATCTGTGGAACTGCTTGTGATATGTTGATTCAGCTCACGGAGTTCAATCTTACTTTTCATTCAGCAGGTTGGAAACACTTTTTTTGTGGAATCTAAGAATGAACATTTCTGAACCCACTGAGGCCAATAGTGAAAACCAAATATTCCGTGCTAAAAAATAAAGAGAAGCTATCTGGGAAACTGCTTTTGATGTAAGAATTCAGCTCACAAAGTGAAAACCTTCATTTGATTCAACAGGTGGGAAACATCATTTTCGTTGAGTCTGGGAATGGACATTTCTGAGCATATTGAGGCCTTTAGTTAAAACCAAATATTCCTGTGATAGAAATTACAAAGACGCTATCTGTGAAACTGCTTTGTGATGAGTGGATTCAGATCACATAGTTAAACTTTTTTTTTTATTCAGTAGATTGAAAAGACTCTTTGTAGAATCTACAAAGAGACATTTAAGAGCACACAGAGGCCTATAATGAAAAATGGAATATCCCTCCATAACAACTAGAAGGAAGCTATCTGTGAAACAGCTTTGTGATGCATGGATTCATCTTGCAGAGTTAAACGTTTCTTTGGATTCAACAGGTTGGAGGCACTCTTTTTGTAGAATCTGTGAAGAGACATTTCAGAGCGCACTGAGGCCTATAGCGAAAACAGAATATCCCATGATAAAGATGACAAACAAGCTCTCTGTGAAACTGCTTTGTAATGTATGGATTCAGCTCACAAAATTAAACTTTTGTTTTGATACACCACGTTGGAAACTCTCTTTTAATAGAAACTGGAAGGGAACATTTCTGAACCATAGGAGACCATTAGTGAACTAGAATATCCCGTGATAAACACTAAAAGTAATCTATCTGTGATACTGCTTTGTGATGTGTGGCTTCAGCTCACAGAGTTAAAACTTTTTGAATCAACAGGTTGGAGCCACTCTTTTTGTTGAATATGGAAAGGGAGATTTCTGAGCCCACTGAGGTTTATAGTGAAAACAGAATACCCTGCAATAAAAACTGGAAAGGAGCTATCAGTGAAACCGCTTTGTGATGTCTGGATTCAGCTCACAGAGGTAAACTTTTCTTTTGATTCAGCAGGTTGAAAACACTCTTTTTGAAGAATCTGCAAAAAGACATTTGAGGGCACACTGAGGCTTAAAGTGAAAAAAAAAATATCCCATGATAAAAACCAGAAAGAAGCTACTGTTAAATGGCTTTGTGATGCGTTGATAAAATTCACAGAGTTAAACCTTTCTTTTGATTCAGCAGGTTGAAATCAACATTTTTGTAGAATTTAAGAATGGACAATTCTGAACCCACAGAGGCCTATACTGAAAACTGAATATCCCGCAATAAAAAGTAGGAAGAAACTATCTGTGACACTTCTTTTTTATGTATGGATTCAGCTCACAGAGTTAAACCTTACTTTTGATTCAACAGTTTGGAAACACTCTTCTTGTAAAATCTGGGAAAGGACATTTCTGAGCCTCCTGAGGCCTATAGTGAAAACCAAACATTCCACCATAAAAACTAGAAAGAATTATCTCTGAAACTGCTTTTTTCATGTGTGGATTCAGCTCACAGATTTAACCTTTCTTTTGATTCAGCAGGTTGAAAACCCTCTTTTTGTAGAACCTGCAAAGGAATATTTCAGAGTGCACTAAGGCCTATAAAGAAAAACAGAATTTCCTATGAAAAAAACTAGAAAGAAGCTATCTGTGAAACTGCTTTGTGGTTTGTGGATTCAGCACACAGAGTTAAATATTTTCTTCTATTTGGCAGGGGGGAAACACTCTTTTTGTACAATCTAAGAATGGACATTTCTGAACACACTGAACCCTATAGTGAAAACAGAATATCCCATGATAAAAACCAGAAAGAATATGTGAAGCCTCTTTGGGATGTGTTGATACAGCTCCCAGGGTTAAACCTTTCTTTTGATTCAGCAGATTGGAAACACTCTTTCTGTAGAATCTGGGAAGAGACATTTCTGAGCCTACTGAGGCCTATAGTGAAAACTGAATATCCTGCAATCAAAACTAGAAAATAGCTATCTGTGAAACTGCTTTGTTATTTATGGGTTTAGCTCACATTCAAACCTTTGTTTTGATTCAGCAGGTTAGAAGCACTCGTTTTGTAGAATCTAAGAATGGATATATCTGAACCCACTGAGGAGTATCATGAAAACCGAATATCCTGTGATAAAAACTAAAAAGAAGCTATCTATGAAACTGGTTTGAGATGTGTGGATTGAGCTCAAAGGGTTAAACCTTTCTTATGATTCAGCAGATTGGAAACACCCTTCTTGTGGAGTCTAAAAATGGATATTTCTGGACCCACTGAGGCATATGGTGAAAACTGAATATCCTGCAAAAAAACTACAAAGTAGCTGACTCTGAAACTGCTTTGTGATGTGTGGTTTCAGCTCAAAGAGTTAAGACTTTCTTTTTATTCACCGGGTTTGAAATGCTCTTTTTGTAGAATCTGAGAAGGCACATTTGGGGGTGTACTCAGGATGAAAGTGAAAGACACAATATGTGGCAATAAAAACTAGAACGAATCTATCCGTGAAACTGCTTTGTGATGTGTTGGTACAGCTCACAGAGTTAAACTTTTCTTTTGATTTAGCAGGTTAGAAATACTTTTATTGTAGAATTTAAGAATGTACATTTCTGAACCCACTGAGGCATATAGTAAAAACTGAATATCCCATGATAAAAAGTAGAAAGAAGCTATCTGTGAAACAGCTTTGTGATTTGTGGATTCAGCTCACAGAGTTCAAGCTTTCTTTTGACTAAGCAGGTTGGAAACACTCTTTTGGTAGAATCTGTGAAGGGACATTTTGTGGCGTACTTAGGCTTAAAGTGAAAAACAAAATATCTCATGATAAAAACTAGAAAGAAGCTATCTGTGAAACTGCTTTCTGATGCATGGATTCAGCTCAGAGATTTAAATCTATCTTCTGATTCAGCATGTTGGAAACATTTTGTGTAGAATATAAGAATGGACATTTCTGAATGCACTGAGGCCTATAGTGAAAACAAAATATTTCATGATAAAAAAACTAGAAAGAAGCTATCTGTGAAATGGCTTTGTGATGTATGGATTCAGCTCACAGAGTTAAACATTTCTTTTGATTCAGCAGGTTGGTTACACTCTTTTTTTTAGAACCTAGAATGGACATTTCTGAACCTGCTGAAACCTATTGTGAAAACGGAATATCCCATGATAAAAACTAGAACAAATATATCTGTGAAACTTCTTCATGATGTGTGGATGCATCTAAAAGAGTTCAACATTTCTTTTGCTTCAGCAGGTTGGAAACCCTCTTTTTGTAGAATCTGTGAAGGAACATTTTGAAGCGTACTGAGTCCTATAAAGAAAAACTGAATATCCCATGATAAAAACTAGGAAGAAGCTATCCATGAAACTACTTTGTGACGTGTGGATTCAGCTCACATAGTTTTATCTTTCTTTTGGTTCAGTGGGTTTGAAACACTCTTTTTGTAGAATCTGAGAATGGACATTTCTGAACGCACTGAGGCCTATAGTGAAAACCGAATATCTTGCAATAAAAACCAGAAAGAAGCTATCTGTAAAAATGCTTTATGAAGTGTGGATTCAGCTCACAGAGTTAAAAGTTTCTTTTGATTCAACAGGTTGGAAACAATCTTTTTGTAGAATCAGTGAAGAGACATTTGGGCACACACTGAGGCTTAAAGTGAAAAACAGAATACCCCATGATAAAAATTACAATGAAGGGATCTGTGGAACTATTTTGTGGTGTGTTGATGCAGATCACAGTATTAAACCTTTCCGTTGATTTAGCAGGTTGGAAACACTTTTTATGTAGAATCTAAGAATGGACATTTCTGAACCCACAGAGGCCTATAGTGAAAACAGAATATCTTGTGATAAAAACTGGAAAGAAGCTATCTGTGAAACTGCTTTGTGATATGTGGATTCAGCTCACAGAGATAAACACTACTTTTGATTCAGTAAGTTGGAAATACTATTTTTGTACAATATGCGAAAGGACATTTCTGAGAGCACTGAGGCTTATAGTGAAAAAATGAATATCCCGTGATCAAAACTCAAAAGAATCTTTCTGTGAAAATGCTTTGTAATATGTTGATACAAATCACAGAGTTAAATCTTTGTTTTGATTCAGCAGGTTGAAAACGCTCTTTTATTTTAGCCTAAGAATGAACATTTCTGAACCCTCTGAGGCCCAGAGTGAAAACAGAATATCCAGTGATAAAAACGACAAATCCACTATCTGTGAAAACATTTTGTAATATGTGGATTCAGTTCACATAATTAAAACTTTTTTTTGATTCAGCAGGTTGGAAACACTGTTTTTGTGGAGTGTAAAAATGGATGTTTCTGAACCCATTGAGGCATATAGTGAAAACAGAATATCCCATGATAAAAACCACAGAGAAGCAGTCTGTGAAACTGCATTGTGATGTGTGGGCTCATCTCACTGAGTTAAAACTTTGTTTTTATTCAGCAGGTTGAAAACACACTTTTTGTAAAATCAAAGAATGGATAGTACTGAACCCACTGTGGCCTATAATGAGAACTGAATATCCAGGGATAAAAACTACAAACATGCTATCTGTGAAACTGTTTGTGATGAGAGCATTCAGGTCTCAGAGGTAAACCTTTCTTTTGATTCAGCAGGTTGGAAAATCTCTTTTTGTAGAATCTGCAAAGGAACAATTCGGAATGCACTGAGGCCTATAAAGAAAAATGGAATCTCTTGTGATAAAGACTAGAAAGAAGCTATCTGTGAAACTGCTTTGTGATGTGTGGATTCAGTTCACAGTGTTAAACCTTTCTTTTGATTCAACATGTTGAAAACCCTCTTTTTGTAGACTCTAAGAATGGACATTTCTGAACACCCTATGCCCTGTAGTGAAAACCAAATATCCCGTGATAAAACCAGAAAGAAGCTATCTGTGAAACTGCTTCATGATGTATGGATTCAGCTCATAGAGTTAAACTTTCTTTGGATTCAGCAGGTTGGAAACTTTTTTGTAGAATGTGCAAAGGGAAATTTGGAGGTGCTATGGTGCTGAAGGTGAAAAAGAGAGTATCCCATGATAAAACTAGAGAGATGCTATCTCTGAAACTGCCTTGTGATGTGTAGATACAGCTGACAGAGTTAAATCTTTATTTTGATTCAGCAGGTTGGAAACACATTTTTTGTAGAATCTAAAAATGGACATTTCTGAACCCACAGAGGCCTAGAGTGAAATCCGAATATCCCACGATAAAAAGCAAAAAGAAACTATATGTTAAACTGTTTTGTATTGTATGGATTCAGCTCAAAGGGTTAAACTTTTTTTTATTTAACATGTAGGAAACACCAGAATCTGTGAAGGAACATTTTGTAGTGCACTAAGGCATATAAAGGAAAAAAATTATCCCACGAAAAAAACTAGAAAGAATCCATCTGTGAAACTGCTTTGTGATGAGTGGATTCAGCTCACAGAGTTAAACCTTTCTTTTTATTCAGCAGGTTGGAAATACTCTTTGTAGAATCTGAGAAGGGACATTTGGGGATGTACTGAGGCTTGAAGTGAAAAAGAGAATATCCCACAATGAAAACTAGAAAGAATTTCTCTGTGAAACTGCTTTGTGATGTATTGATGCAGCTCAAAGAATTAAACCTTACTTTTGATTCTGGCAGGTTGGAAACACTTTTTTTGTGGAATCTAGGAAGGAACGTTTCCAAACCCACTGAGGCCAGTAGTGAAAACAAAATATCCTGTAATAAAAACCAGAAAGAAGTTATCTGTGAAACTGCTTTGTTATGTGTAGATTCAGCTCACAAAGTTAAACCTTTGTTTTGATTCAGAAGGTTGGAAGAACCGTTTTTGTAGGATCTAAGAATAGACATTTCTGAATCCACTGATGCCTCTAATGAAAACCAAATATCCAGTGATAAAAAGTAAAAAGATGCTATCTGTGAAACTGCTTTGTAATGCATTGATTCAGTTCACACAATTAAACCTTTCTTTTGATTCAGCAGGTTGGAAACACTCTTTTTGTAGAATTTGTGAGGGAACATTTCAGAGGGCACTGAGACATATAAAGAAAAACCGAATATTTTGTCATTAAAAACTAGAAAGAAGATATCATTGAAACTGCTTTGTCATGTGTGGATTCAGCTCATAGAGGTAAATTTTTGTTTGATTCAGCAGGTTTGAAACACTCTTTTTTATGGAATCTAAGAATGGACATTTCTGAACCCACTGAGGCATATAGTGAATACCAAATATCCCATGATAAAAACCAGAAAGCACCTATCTGTGTAACTTCTTTGTGATGTGTGGTCTTAGCTCACAGAGGTAAACTGTCTTTTGATTCAGCATGTTGGAAACACTCTTTCTGTAGAATCTGCAAAGGGGCATTTGGGGGCACACTGGGGCTTAAAGTGAAAAACAGAATATCCCATAATAAAAAGTAGAAACAATCTATCTGTGTTACTGCTTTGTAATGTGTTGACACACTCAGAGAGTTAAACCTATCTTTTAACTTAGCAGGCTGCAAGGCACTTTTTTTGTAGAATCTAAGATTGGACATTTCTGTACCCTCTAAGTTCTGTAGTGAAAACTGAATATTCTGCAATAAAAACTTGAAAGAATCTATCTGTGAAACTGCATTGTGATGTGTGAATTCATCTCACATAACTCAACCTTTCCTTTGATTCAGCAGGTAGGAAACACTCTTTTTGTAGATTCTGCCAAGGGACAATTAAAAGCACAGTTTGGCCAATAGTGAAAAATAAAACATCTTGTGAAGAAAACTAGAAAGATGCTATCTGTGAAACTGATTTGTAATGCTTAGATTCAGCCCACAGAGTTAAACATTTATTTTGATTCAGCAGGTTGGAAACACTGTTTTTGTGGAATCTACAAAGAAACATTTTGGGGCACACTAAGGCTTAAAGTGAAAAACAATATTTAATGATTACAACTAAAAATAAATTTCGTGATAAAAACTAAAAAGAAGCTATCTATGAAACTACTTTGTAATGTGTGGATTCAGCTCACAGAGTTATACTTTTCTTTTAATGCAGTAGATTGAAAATTCTCTTTTTGTAGAATCTGGGAAGGGACATTTCTGAACCCAATGAGGCCTATAGTGAAAACAGAATATCCCATGATAAAAACTAGAAAGAAGTTATCTGTGAAACTACTCTGTGATGTGTGGATTCAGCTCACAGGGTTAAACATTTATTTTGATTCAGCAGGTTTGGAAAAACTCTTTTGTAGAATCTGCAAAGGGACATTTTGGGGCATACTGGGGGTTAAATTGAAAATGAGAATATTCCATGATAAAACTAGATAGAGGCTGTCTGTGAAACTGCTGTGTGATGTGTTGATACAGCTCAGAGTGGTAAACCTTTCTTTTGATTCTGCAGATTGGAAGCACTTTTTTGTGTAGAATCTAAGAATGGATATTTCTGAACCTGCTGAAACCTATAGTGAAAACCGAATATTCCTTGATAAAACTAGAAAGGATCTATCTGTTAAACTGCTTTGAGATGTGAGATTCAGCTCACAGAGGTAAAGCTTCCTTTTGACTCAGCAAATTGGAAGTACTCTTTTTGTAGAATCTGCAAAAAAAACAATTTGGAGCATGCTGAGGCCTATAAACATCCCATGATAAAAACTAGAAATAATCTCTCTGTGAAACTGCACTGTGATGTGTGGATTTGGCTCACAGAGTTAAACTTTTCTTTTGATTCAGCATGTTGGAAACACTCTTTTGGTATAATTTAAGATTGGACCTTTCTGAATCCACAGGTTTATGATGAAAACAAAATATCTTGTGATAAGAACTAGCTAGAAGCTCTCTGTGAAACTGCTTTGTGATGTATGCATTCAGCTCACAGAGTTAAACTTGCCTTTTGATTCAGAAGGTTGGACACACTCTTGTAGAATCTGTGGAAGGACATTCGGTGGCATACTGCGAATTAAAGTGAAAAACAGAATATTCCACGATAAAAACTAGAAAGAAGCTGTCTGTGAAACTGCTTTGTGAGGTGTTGATGCAGCTCACAGAGTTAAACCTTTCTTTGGATTCAGCAGGTTGGAAACACATTTTTTTGTAGAATCTAAGAGTAGACATTTCTGAAACCACTGAAGCATAGGGTGAAAACAGAATGTCTCACAATAACCACTACAAAGAAGCTATCTGTTAAACTGCTTTGTGACGTGTGGATGCAGCTCACAGAGTTAAACCTTAGTATTGATCCAACAGGTTGAAAACCCTTTTTTCTGTAGAATCTGTGAAGGAAAATTTTGGAGCAAACAGAGGCCTCTGAAGAAAAACCAAATATCCTGTGATAAAAACTAGAAAGAAGCTATCTGTGAAAGTGCTTTGTGATATGTGGATTCAGCTCAAAGAATTAAACCTTTCTTTGATTCAGCATGTTGGAAACACTCTTTATGCAGAATCTAAGAATGACCATTTCTGAACCCACTGAGGCCTACGGTGAAAACCAAATATCTCATGATAAAAAGTAGAAATAATCTATCTGTGAAACTGCTTTGTGATGTGTGGATTCAGCTCACAGGGTTAAACCTGTCTTTTGATTCAGTGGGTTGGAAACAATCTTTTTGTAGAATCTCAAAAGGGACATTTCTGAACCCACTGAGGCCTACAGTGGTAAAAACTAGAAAAAAGCTATCTGTGAAACTGCTTTGTTGAGTGTGGATTCAGTTTACATAGTTACACCTTTCTTTTGATTCACTACATTGGAAACACATTTTTGTAGACTCTAGGAATGGACATTTCTGAATCCACTGAAGCCTGTAGCAAAAACTGAATATCCCACAATAAAAAGTAGAAAGAAGCTCTCTGTGAAACGGCTTTATTTTGTATGGATTCAGCTCACAGAGTTAAACCTTTCTTTTGATTCAGCAGGTTGGAAACACACTTTTTGTGGACTCTAAGAATAAATACTTCTAAACCCACTGAACTGTATGTTGAAAACAGAATATCCCATGAAAAAGTCCACAAAAAGCTAGGTGTGAGACTCCTTTGTGATGGGTGAATTCAACTCACAGAGTTAAACCTTCCGTTTGATTCTGTAGGTTGGAAACACTCTTTTTGTAGAATCTAAAAATGGACATTTCTGAGCCTTCTGAAACCTATAGTGAAAACTGTATATCCCATGGTAAAAACTAGAAATAATCTACCTGAGAAACTTATTTTTGATTTGAGGAGTCAGCTCACTGTGGTAAACTTTTGTCTTGATGTCACAGATTGGAAATACTCTTTTTGTAGACTCTGCAAAGGAACATTTCAGAGTGCACAGAGGCCTATAAAGAAAAACAGAATATACCATGATAAAAACTAAAAAGAAGCTATCTGTGAAACTGATTTGTGATGTGTGGATTAGGCTCACTGTGTTAAAACTTTATTTTGATTCAGTGTGTTTGAAACACTCTTTCTGTATAATCTATGAAGGGGCATTTCTGAACCCACTGAGGCCTATAAAGAAAAACAGAATATCCCATGATAAAAACTAAAAAGAAGCTATCTATGAAACTGATTTGTGATGTGTGGTTTAAGCTCACTGTGTTAAACCTTTCTTTTGATTCAGTGTGTTTGAAACACTCTCTCTGTTTAATCTATGAAGGGGCATTTCTGAACCCACTGAGGCCTATAGTGAAAACAAAATAGCCCATGATAAAATTAGAAAGGAATTATCTGTGAAAATTTTTTTTTGATGTATGGATTCAGCTCAAAGAGATAAACCTTTCTTTTGATTCAGCATTTTGGAAACACTCTTTTTGTAGAATCTGCAAAGGGACATTTGGGGGTGTACTGAGAATTAAAGTGAAAAACAGAATATTCCACAATAAGTACTAGAAAGGAGCTGTCTGTGAAACTGCTTTGTGAGGTGTTGATACAGCTCTCAGAGGTAAAACTTTCTTTGGATTCATCAGGTTGGAGAAACTTTTTTTGTAGAATCTAAGAATGAACATTTCTGAACCCACTGAGTCCTAGAGTGAAAACCGAATATTCAGTGATAAAAAGTAGAATGATGCTATCTGTGAACCTGCTTTGTAATGTGTGTATTCACCTCACAGAGTTAAACCTTTCTTTTCATTAAGGAGGTTGGAAGCACACTTTTTGTGGAATCAAAGAATGGACATTTCTGAAGCAATTGAAGTGTTTGTTGAAAACCGAATACTCCATGATAAAAACCAGAAAGAAGCTATCTTTGAAACTGCTTTGTGATATGTGGATTCAGATCACGAAATTAAACTTTCTTTTGATGCAACAGGTTGATAACAACCTTTTTGTAGATCTGTGAAGGGACAATTCAGAACGAAGTTTGGCCTATTTGGAGAAAACAAATATCTCACGATAAAAACTAGAAAGAAACTATCTGTGAAACTGTTTTTTGATGTGTGAATTCAGTTCACTGAGTTAAAGCATTGTTTTGATTCAGCAGGTTGGAAACACTCTTTTCTTATAATCTAGAAGAGAAATTTTTGAACCCACTGAGGTCTATAGTGGAAGCTGAATATCCCACGATAAAAACTAGAAAGAAGCTGCCTGCGAAACTACTTTGTGATGGGTGGATTCAGCTCACAGAGTTAAATCTTTCTTTGAATTCAGCAGGTTGGAATCACTCTTTTTGTAGAATCTAAAAATGGACATTTCTGAACTCACTGAAACTTATGGTCAAAGCAAAATATCCTGTGATAAAAACTAGAAAGAAGCTATCTGTGAAACTCCTTTGTGATATGTGGATTCAGCTCACAAAGTTAAACCTTTATTTGATGAAGCAGGTCAGAAAAGCTTTTTTTTTGTAGAATCTGCAAAGGGACATTCGGGGTTGCACTGGGGCTTAAAGTGAAAAAGATAATATCCCACGATAAAAACTAGAAAAAAGCTATCTGTGAAACTGGTTTTTGGTATATTGATACAGCTCACAGAGTTAAAAATTTCTTTTGATTCAGCAGGTGGGAAACGCTTTTTTGTAGAGTCTAAGAATGGGCATTTCTGAAACCACTGAAGCATATAGTGAAAACTGAATATTCAGTGATAAAAAGTAGAAAGATATTACCTGTGAAAATGTTTTGTGATGTGTGGATACAGTTCACAGAATTAAACCTTTCTTTTCTTTCATCAGGTTGTAAGCACTCATTTTTAGCAGTCTATGAATGGACACTTCTGAATCCACTGAGGCATATAGTGAAAGCAGAATATCCCAAGCCAAAAACTACAAAGAAGCTGTCTGTGAAACAGCTTTGTGATTTGTGGATTTTGCTCACAAAGTTAAACCTTACTTTCGATTAGGCAGGTCTTTTTGTAGAATCTGGGAAGACACAGTTCTGAGCCTAGTGAGGCCTATAATGAAAACCCAATATCCTGTGATAAAAACGAGAAAAACTAGAAAGAATTTATCAGTTAAACTCCTTTGTGATGTGTGGATTCAGCTCACACAGTTAAACTTATTTTGACTCAGCAGGTTGGGAACACTTTTTTTTGTAGAATCTAAGAATGGACATTTCTGAACACATTGAGTCCTGTAGTGAAAACCAAATATCCAGTGAGAAAAACTAGAAAGACACAATTTGTGAAGCTGCTTTGTGATGTGGAGATTCAGGTCACTGAATTAAACCTTTTGATTCATCAGCTTGGAAACACACTTTTTGTGGAGTCGAAGAATGAACATTTCTGAACCCACTGAGGCGTACAGTGAAAACTGAATATCCTGTGATAAAAGCTACAAAGAAGCAATCTATGAAACTGCTTCTTGGTGTGTGGATTCAGCTCAAATAGTTAAACCTGTTTTTTGATTGTGGAGGTTGAAAACACTCTTTTTTCGTAGAATCTGGAAATGGACTTTTCTGAGCACATTGAGGCCTATGGTGAAAATTAATTATTTCACCATAAAAACTAGAAAGAATCTACCTATGAAACTGCTTTCTGAAGATGTATTCAGCTCAGAGAGTTAAATGTTTCTTTTGATCCAGCAGGTTGAAAACACTTTTTTTGTAGAATTAGTGAAGGAATATTTCTGAATCCCCTGTGGCATATAGAGAAAACTGTATATCGTGCAATAAAAACTAAAAAGAAGCTATCTGTGAAAGTGCTTTTTGATACGTTGATTCAGCTCACAGAGTAAACATTTTCGTTTGATTCAGCAAGTTCGAATCACTTTTTTTGTTGAATCTGCGAAGGGACATTTCAGAGCACACTGAGGCCTATAGTAAAAAAGAAATGAATATCCAGTGATAAAAAGTAGAAAGAAGCTCTCTGTGAAACTGCTTTGTGTTTTATGGACTCATCTCAGAGAGCTAAACTTTTTTTTGTTGTTGTTCAGCAGATTGGAAACCCTCTGTTTGTAGAATCTGGGAAGGGATATTTCTGAGCCTACTGAGGCATGTACTGAAAACTGAATATCCAGCCATAGAAAGTAGAAAGAAGCTATCTGTGAAACGTCTCTGTTATGTGTGGATTTAGCTCAAGGTTAAACCTTCATTTTGATCCTGCAGGTTAAAAAGACTCTTTTTGTAGCAGCTAAGAATGGATATTTCTGAACCCACTGAGGCCTATAGTGAAAATTTAATGTCCCACAATAAAAACTGGAAAGACACTATCTGTGAAACTACCTTGTGATGTGTGGATTCAGCTCACAAAGTTAAAATTTCTTTTGATTCAGCAAGTTTGAAACACTCTTTTTGTGGAATCTAAGAATGGACATTTCTGAACACACTGAGGCGTATAGTTATAACTGAATATCCTGTGAGAAAAGCTACAAATAAGCTATTTGTGAAACTGCTTTGTGATGTGTGAATTCAGCTCACAAAGTTAAACCTTTTTTTTTATTCAGTAGGGTGAAAGCACTCTTTTTGTAGAGTCTAAGAATGGACATTTCTGAACCCACCAAAACCTATAGTGAAAAGAAAATGTCCCATGATAAAAACTAGAAAGAATCTATCTGTGAAACTGCTTTGTGAAGTGAGCATTTAGCTCACAGAATTAAAATTTTCTTTGCATTCAGAAGGTGGGAAACACTCTTCCTGTAGAATCTGTGAAGGGACATTTCTGAGCCCAGAGGGGCTTATTGTGAAAAATAAAATATCCCCTGAGAAAACCTAGAAAGAAGTTATATGTTAAACCACTTTGCAATGTGTGCATTCATCTCACTGAGTTAAACCTTACTTTCGATTCAGCAGATTGGAAACACTCCTTTTGTAGAATCTGTGAAGGGACATTTGGGAGCTCTTTCAGGCCTATAGTGAAAAACCAAATATCCACAGATGAAAACTAGGAGGAAACTATCTGTGAAACTGCTTTGTGATGTGTGTATTGATCTCAGAGTTAAACATGTCTTTTGATTCAGTAGGTTGGATACATTCTTTTAGTAGAATCTTAAAAGAAATATTTGCTAGCCCATTGAGGCCTATGGTGAAAAACTGAATAACCCCAGTTAAAAACTAGAAAGAAGCTATCTGGGAAACTGCTTTGCCACGTGTGCATTTGTCTCACAGAAGTAAAACTTTCTTTTGATTCAGCAGGCTGGAAACAATTTTTTTTTTGTAGAATCTGTGAAGGGACATTTGGGATCCCAGTGTGGGCTACAGTAAAAACCAAATATCCAAAAATAAAAACCGGAAAGAAGCTATCTGTGAAACTGCTGTGTGATATGTGCATTCATCTCATAGAGTTAAACCTTTCTTTTGATTCAGCAAGTTGGAAAAGTTCTTTTTGTAGCATCTATGAAGAAACGTTTGGGAGCACATTGAGGCCTATAGTGAAAAACCGAATATGCTCAGATACAACTAGACACAAGCTATCTGTGAAACTGCTATGCAATGTGTGCATTTATTTCACAGGGTTAAACCATCTTTTGATTCAGCAGGTTGGAAACACTCTTTCAGTAGGATCTGCAAAGGGACATTTAAGAGCCCATTGAGGCCTATAGTGAAAAACCAAATATCCACAGATAAAAACTAGATAGAAACTGTCTGTGAAATTGCTATGATGCATGTATTCATCTCACAGTTAAACCTTTCTTTTGATTCTGCAGGTTGGAAACAATTTTGTGTAGAATCTGCCAAAGGAAAGTTGGGAGTCCACTGAGGCCTATGGTGAAATATTGAATATCCCCAAATCTGTGAAACTGCTTTGTGATGTGTGCATTCATCACAGACAGTTTATCCTTTCTTGATGCAGCAGGTTGGAAATAATATTTAATAGAAACTGCAAGAAGACAATTGGGATCTCATAGAGGCTTATAGTGAAAAATAAATATCCCCAGAAAAAAACTAGAAAGAAGCTATCTGTGAAATCACTTTGTGATCTGTGCATTCAACAGAGGTAAAAATTAGTTTTGACTCAGCAGGTTGGAAACATTCTTATTATAGAATCTACAAAGGAACATTTCAGAGCCCATTGAGGCCTATATTGAAAAACCAAATATCCCCAGATGAAAGCTGCAAGGAAACTGTGAAACTTCTTTGCAGTCTGCATTTGCCACACAGCATTAAACTTTTCTTTTGATTCAGCAGGTTGGAAACACTCTTTTTGTAGAATCTGCAAAGGGACATTTGGGAGCCCATTGAAGCCCATAGTGAAAATTTGAATATCCTCAGAAAGTATCTATCTGTAAAATCGCTTTGTACTGTTTGCATTAATGTCATCAAGTAAAACCTTTCTTTTGATTCAGCAGGTTGGAAATCCTTTTTTTGTAGAATGTGTGAAGGGATATTTGGAGCTCATTGAGGCCTGTGGTGAAAAAACGAATATCCCCAGATAACAGCTGGAAAGAAGCTATATGTAAAACTGCATTGTGGTGTGTGCATTCATCTAACAGTTAAACCTGCCTTTGGTTCAGCAGTTTGTAAACACACTTTTTGTAGAATCTGGAAAGGGACATTTGGGAGCTTTTTGAGACCTATAGTGAAAAACCAAATATCCCCAGTTAAACCAAAAGAAGCTATCTGTGAAACAGCTTTACAATATGTACATGAACTTCCCAGAGTTAAACCTTACTTTTGTTTCAGCAGATTAGAAACACTTTTTTTGTAGGATCTGTGAAAAAACATTTGGGAGACCATTGATGTTTACAATGACAAACAGAATATCCCCAGATAAAAACTAGAAAGAAGCTATCTGTGAAACCACTTTTTGATGTGTGCATTCACCTCACAGATTTAAAACTTTCTTTGATACAGTGGGTTGGAAACACTCTCTTTGTCGAATATGTGATGAGACATGTGAGAGCCTTTTGAGGCCTATAGTGAAAATCCAAATATCCCCAGATAAAAACAAGAAAGAAGCTATCTCTGAAACCATTTTGTGATGTGTGCTTTCATTTCATAGTTAAAGTTCTCTTTTGTTTGAGGCCTATAGTAAAAAACCGAATATCCCAGGATAAAAGCTAGAAATAACTTATCTGTGAAAAGCCTTAGTGATGTGTGCATTTATCTCACAGAGTTAAACAATTCTTTTGATTCAGCAGGTTGGAAACACTCTTTTCTAGAATCTGCACAGGGACATTTTGGAGCCCATTGTGGCCTATAGTGCAAAACCGAATATTCCCGAATGAAAACTAGAATGATGCTATCTGTGAAACCACTCTGTGATGTATGCATTTAACTCATGTAGTCAAATTTTCTTTTGATTCAGCAGTTTGGAAACACTTTTAATGCAGAATCTGTGAAGGGACATTTGGGAGTCCATTGAGGCTTATAGTGAAGAACTGAATATCCCTGGATAAAAACTAGAAAGAAGCTATCTGAGAAATAGCTTTGTGATGTGTGCATTCATCTCACAGAGATAAACTTTCTTTTGATTCAGCATGTTGAAAACACTTTTTTTCCGAATCTACAAAGGGTCCCTTGGGAGCCCATTGACTCCTAAAGTTAAAATCTGAATAGCCCCAGTAAGAACTAGAAAGAAGCTATGTGTGAAACTGCTTTACCATATGTGCATTCATCTCACAGAGTTAAATAATTCTTTTGATTGAGCAAGTTGGAAACACTCTTTTTGTACAATTTGCAAAGGGATATTTGGGAACCCATTGAGGCCTAGAGTGCAAAACCATATATCCCAAGATACAAAAAATAGAAAGAATTTATCTGTGAAACAGCTTTGTTTTGTGTGAGTTTATCTAACACAGGTAAACATGTCTTTTGATTCAGCAGTTTGGAAAATCTCTTTTTTTTAGAGTCAACAAAGAAACATTTGGGAGGCCTTTGAAGCCTGTAGTGAAAAACTGAGTAGCCCCTGATAAAAACTAAAAAGACAGTAGGGTGTTAAAGTCTCCCATTATTATTGTGTGGGAGTCTAAGTCTCTTTGTAGGTCACTCAGGACTTGCTTTATGAATCTGGGTGCTCCTGTATTGGGTGCATATATATTTAGGGTAATTAGTACTTCTTGTTGAATTGATCCCTTTACCATTTTGTAATGGCCTTCCTTGTCTCTTTTGATCTTTGTTGGTTTAAAGTCTGTTTTATCAGAGACTAGGATTGCAACCCCTGCCTATTTTTTGTTTTCCATTTGCTTGGTAGATCTTCCTCCATTCTTTTATTTTGAGCCTGTGTGTGTCTCTGCATGTGAGATGGGTTTACTGAATACAGCACACTGATGTGTCTTGGCTCTTTATCCAATTTGTCAGTCTGTGTCTTTTAATTGGAGCATGTAGCCCACTTACATTTAAAGTTAATATTTTTATGTGTGAACTTGCTCCTGTCATTATGATGTTAGTTGGTTATTTTGCTCGTTAGTTGATGCAGTTTCTTCCTAGCCTTGATTGTCTTTATAATTTGGCATGATTTTGCAGTGGCTTGTACTTGTTGTTCCTTTCCATGTTTAGTGCTTCCTTCAGGAGCTCTTTTAGGGCAGGCCTGGTGGTGACAAAATCTCTCAGTATTTGCTTGTATGTAAAGTATTTTATTTCTCCTTCACTTATGAAGCTTAGTTTGGCTGGATATGAAATTCTGGGTTGAAAATTCTTTTCTTTAAGAATGTTGAATATTGGCCCCCACTCTCTTCTGTCTTCTAGAGTTTCTGCTGAGAGATCTGCTGTTAGTCTGATGGGCTTCCCTTTGTGGGTAACCGGACCTTTCTCTCTCTCCACCCTTAAAATTTTTTCCTTCATTTCAACGTTGGTGAATCTAACAATTATATATCTTGGAGTTGCTCTTCTAGAGGAGTATCTTTGTGGTATTCTCTGTATTTCCTGAATCTGAATGTTGGCCTGCCTTGCTAGATTGGGGAAGTTCTCCTGGATAATATCCTGCAGAATGTCTTCCAACTTGGTTCCATTCTCCCCATCACTTTCGGGTACACCAGTCAGACGTAGATTTGGTCTTTTCACATAGCCCCATATTTCTTGGAGGCTTTGTTCATTTCTTTTTATTCTTTTTTCTCTAAACCTCCTTTCTCGCTACAACAGGTGCTGGAGAGGATGTGGAGAAATAGGAACACTTTTACACTGTTGGTGAGACTGGAAACTAGTTCAACCATTGTGGAAATCAGTGTGGTGATTCCTCAGGGATCTGGAACTAGAAATACCATCTGACCCTGCCATCCCATTACTGAGTATATACCCAAAGGACTATCAATCATGCTGCTATAAAGACACATGCACACGTATGTTTATTGTGGCACTATTCACAATAGCAAAGACTTGGAACCAACCCATATGTCCAACATCGGTAAACTGGATTAAGAAAATGTGGCACCTTTACACCATGGAATGCTATGCAGCCATAAAAAATGGTGAGTTTACGTCCTCTGTAGGGACATGGATGAATCTGGAAATCATCATTCTCAGTAAACTATCACAAGGACAAAAAACCAAACACAGCTTGTTCTCACTCATAGGTGGTAATTGAACAATGAGAACACATGGACACAGGAAGGGAAACATCACACTCTGGGGACTGTTGTGGGGTGGGGGGAGGGGGAGGGATAGCATTAGGAGATGAGTTAATGGGTGCAGCACACCAACATGGCACATGAGCACATATGTAGCAAACTTGCACATAGTGCACATGTACCCAAATACCTAAAGTATAATAATAATAAAATAAAATAAAATACTAAAAAGAAGTTATATGTGAAACCACTTTGTGATATTTGCATTCATTGCAAAAAATTAAAATTTTCTATTGATGCAGCAAGTTAGAAACCCTCTTTCTGTAGGATATTCAAAGGGATGTTTTGGAGCCCATGTAGACCAATAGTCAAAAACAGAATATCACCAGATAAACAATAGAAAGAAGCTATCTGTGATAGCACTTTGTGATGTGTGCATTCATCTCACAAAGTTAAAACATGCTTTTTATTCAACAGTTTGGAAACACCCTTTTACTGGAAAGGATCATTTGGGAGCCCACTGAGGGATATAGTGAAATACAGAATATCCCCAAATAAAAACTAGAAGAAAGCTATCTGTAAAGCCAATTTGTGATGTGTACATTCATCTCACAGAATTAAATCTTTGATTCTGCAGTTTGGAAACACTTTTTGTAGGACCTGTGCAGGGATATTTGGGAGCCCATTGGGGCCTACAGTGAAAAACCAAGCGTCCCCAGATAAAAACTTAAAAGAAGCTATCTGTCAAACCACATTGTGATGTGTGCATTCATCTCAGATTTAAACTTTCATTTGATTCAGCAGAATGGAAACAGTCTTTTTTGAGATCTGCAAAGAGACATTTGTGAGCCCATTGAGGCCTATAGTGAAATGCCAAATATCCCCAGATAAAAACTGGAAAGAAGCGATCTGTGAAACTGCATTGCTGCGAGTGCGTTTATCTCACAGAGGTAAAAATTATTTTGAGTCAACTGGTTGGAAACACTCTTTTTGTAGAATCTGCAAAGGGACATTTCTGAGCCCATTGAGGCCTACAGTGAAAAACGGAATATCCTTATATTTAAACTAGAAAGAAGCTATCTGTGAAACCACTTTGCATTTTGTGCAATCATCTTCACAGAGTTAAAGCTTTCTTTTGATGCGAATGGACATTTGGGATACCACTGAGGCCTATAGTGAAGAACTGAATATCCCCACTTAAAAACTAGAAACAATCTATCCTTGCAACCGTTTTCTGACATGGGCATTCATGTCATATAGGTAAACCTTGCTTTTGTTTGAGCAGTTTGGACACACTCTGTTTGTAGAATCTGTGAAGGGATATTTGGGAGCCCAAAAGGCTTACACTGAGTAGCTGAGTATGCCTAGATAAAAACTATAAGGAAGATACCTATGAAACTGCTTTGTGATGTGTGGATTCATCTCACAAAGTTAAACCTTTCTTTTGATTCAGCAGGTTGGAAACAGTCTTTTGGTAGAATCTGTGAAGGGATATTTGGGAGTCCATTGAGGCCTATAGTGAAAAAAAGAATATATGCACATGAGAACAAGAAAAAAGCTATCTGTGAAACCATTTTGCAATGTGTGCATGCATCTCACAGAGTTAAAACTTTATTTGATTCAGCCATTTGGAAACACTTTTTTTTTGTAGACTATGTGAAGGGATATTTGGGTGCCCATCCAGGCCTAAATTGAAAAACCGAAAATCCAATGAAAAAAACCAGGAAGAAGCTATCTGTGAATCCGCCTTGCAATATGTGCATTCATCTCACAGGTCTAAATCTTTCTTTTGCTTCAGCACGTTCAAAACACTCTTTTTGTAAAATCTGCAAAGGGACATTTGGGATCCCATTCACGCCTATAGTGAGAAATCGAATATCCCAAAAAGATAAAAACTAGAAAGAAGGTATCTGTGAAACTGCTTTGCAATGTGTGCGTTCAAATCACAGAGTTAAACCTTTTTTTGATTCAGCAGATTGAAAACAATCTTCTTGTAGAATCTGGGAAGGGACATTTAGGAACTGCTTTGGGGCCTGACAATAAAATCTGAGCATCCCCAGATAAAAACTAGAAAGAAGCTATCTGTGAAGCCATTTTGTGATGTGAGCATTCATCTCACATAGATAAAAATTTATTTTGATTCAGCAGGTTGAAAACACTTTTTTGTAGAATTTGCGAAGGGACATTTGAAAACCAATTGTGATCTATGTTGAAAAATCAAATATCCTTAGAAAAGAACTTGATAGAAGCTACCTGTGAAACTGCTTTGTGAGGTATGCATTCATCCCACAGAGTTAAATGTTTCTTTTGATTCCACAGGTGAGAAACACTTTTTTGTCGAATCTGTGAAGGGACACTTGGGATTCCAGTGAAGCCTATAATGAAAAACCAAGTATCTGTCCATAAATACTCAAAAGAAGCTATCTGTATAACTCCTCTGCCATGTGTGCATTCATTTCAAACGTTTAAACCTTTCTTTTGATTCAGCAGTTTGGAAATACTCTTTTTGTAGGGTCTGCGAAGGAACATTTGGAATCCCATTGAGGCCTACTCTGAAAAAAAAACAAATATCCCCAGATAAAATCTAGAAATAAGCTATCTTTGAAAGCACTTTGTGATGTGTGAATTCATCTCACAGATTTAAGCTTTTCTTTTGATTCAGCAGGTTGGAAACACGTTGTGTGATCTGCAAAGTGATATTTGGGAGCCCATTGGGTCCTACAGTGAAAAACGAAATATCCCCGTATGAAAACCAGAAAGAAGCAATCTGTGAAACTGCTTTGCACTGTGCACATTTATCTCTCAGAGTTAAACCTTTCTTTTGATTCAGTAGGTTGGAAACACTCTTTTTTTAGAATCTACAAATGCACATTTGAAAGCCCACTGAGGACCATAGTGAAAATCTTAATATCCTAAGATAAAAGTTGAAAGAATATATCTTAGAAACTGCTTAGTGATGTGCACATTCATCTCAGAAAGTTAAACATTTCTTTTGATTCAGCAACTTGGTAACACTTTTTTTGTAAAATCTGCGAAAGGACATTTGGGAGCCCATCAAGGCCTATAGTGAAAAACAGAATATCCTCAGATAAAAAGTAGAAAGAAGATATATCTGAAACCACTTGGTGATGTGAGCATTCAACTCACAGAGTTAAACATTTCTTTTGATTCAGCAGGTTGGAAACACTCTTTTTGTAGAATCTGCAAAGCAGCATATGGGACGCTAATGAGGCCCATGGTGAAAAACCAAATATCGCCAGATAAAAACTCGAAAGAAGCTATCTGTGAAACTGCTTTGCAAAATATGCATTCATCTCACAAATTTAAAACTTTCTGTTGATTCAGCAGGTAGGAAATGCATGTTTTGTAGGATCTGCAAAGGGACATTTCAGAGCCCATTAAGGCCTATAGTGAAAAACTGAATATCCCTAGATAAAAACTAAGAAGCAATCCCTGAAACTGCCTAGCGATGTGTGCATTCATCTCACAAGGTTAAACCCTTCTTTTGATTCACCATGTTGGAAACACTCTTTTTGTAGAATCTGTGAAGTGACTTTTGGGATCCCATTGATGCCTATAGTGAAAAACTAAATATTCCTAGATAAAAACTAGAAAGAAGCTATCTGTGAAACTGATTTGCAATGTGTGCATTCATCTCAAAAAGGTAAATGTTTCATTTGATTCAGCAGGTTGGAATCCCTTTTTTTGTAGAATCCGTGAAGGGATATTTGGGAGTGCATTGATGCCTATAAACACGGATAATTCCCAGAAAAAACTAGAAGGAAGCTATCTGTGAAGCCGCTTTTCAATGTCTGCATTTTTCTCAAGATTGAAACCATTCTTTTGATTCAGCAGCTTGGAAACCTTCTTTTTGTAGAATCTTCAAAAGGACATATGGGAGCCCACTGGGGCAGGCCTATAGTGAAAAACATAAATTCCCCAGATAAAAACTAGAAAGAAGCAATGGGTGAAACTTCTTTACAATGTGGGCACATATCTCAAAGGGTGAAACAATTCTTTTGATTCAGCAGGTTGGAAACACTCTTTTTGTAGAACCTATGAAGGGACATTTGGGAGCCCATTTAGGCCTATAGTGATAAACAGAATATCCCCAAGTAAAAACCAGAAAGAAGTTATCTCTGAAACCACTTCATGACGTTTGCACTCATCTCAAAAATTCAGACCTGTCTTTTCATTCAGCATGTTGGAAACACTCTTTTTGTAGGATCTGTGAAGGACCATTTGGAAGCCCGTTGATGCCTATAGTGAAAAATCAAATATCACTGATAAAAACTAGAAAGAAGCTATGTGTGAATCTGCTTTGCAGTGCAGGCACACCTCTCACAGGGTGAAACCTTTCTTTTGATTCAGCATGTTGGAAACACTCTTATTGTAGAATCTATGCAGGGATATATGAGAGCCCATTGAGGCCTACAGTGAAAAAAAAAATCCCCAGATAAAAGCTATAAAGAAGCTATCTGTGAAACCGCTTTGTGATATGTGCATTCATCTCACAGAGTAAACTTTCTTTTTGATTCAGCAGGTTGGAAACTAATTTTTTGTAGAACGAGAGGAGGGATACATGTCAGCACACTGAGGCCTATAGTGAATAATTGAATATCCCTGGATAAAACAAGAAACATTCTATCTCTGAAACCACTTTTCAATAGGAGGATTATCTCATAGAGTTAAACACTTGTTTTTATTCAGCACGTTGGAATTACTCTTTTTTTGGATCTCCAAAGGGACAATTTGGAGCCCATTTAGGTCTATAGTAAAAAACCGACTATCTCCAGATGAAAACTAGAAAAAAGTATTAAACCCTACTTTTAATTCAGCAGGTTGGAAACACTCTTTTCAAAGGATCTGTGAAGGAACATTTGGGAGCCCATTGATGTGTACATTGAAAAACAAAATATCCCCAAATAAAAACTAGATAAAAGTTATCTCTAAAACGGCATTGCAATGTGTGCATATATCTCACAGAGTTAAACGTTTCTTTTGATTCAACAGGTTGGAAACACTCTTTTTGTAGGATCTGTGAAGGCACATTTGGAAGCCCATTGAGGCCTACAGTGAAAAAAACAATATCCCCAGATAAAATCTATAAATAAGCTATCTGTGAATTCACTTTGCAATGTGTGAATTCATCTCACGGAGTTAAAACTTTCTTTTGATTTAGCAGGTTGGAAACCCTCTTTTTGTAGAATCTGTGAAAAGACATTTGGGAGCTTATTGGGGCCTAGAGTGAAAAACCAAAAACCTCCAGTTAAAAACTAGAAAGAAGCTATCTGTGAAACCACTTTGTGAAGTCTTCATTTGTCTTCATCAATTTCATAGAGTTAAACTTCTCTTTTAATTCAGCAGGTTGAAAACACTCTTTTTGTAGGACGTGTGAAGGAACGTTTGGAAGCCCATTGATGACTATGATGAAAAACCAAACATCTTCAGAGAAAAACTTTTAAAAGAAGCTATCTGTGAAACCTCTTTGTGATGTGGGCATTCATATAACATAGGTAAACTTTTCTTTTGATTCTACCGGTTGGAAACACTCTTTTTGTATAATCTGTGAAGGGACATTTGAAAGCACTTTGAAGCCTAAAGTGAAAAACTGAATATCCCCAGATAATAGCTAGAAAGAAGCTATCGGTGAAACGACTTTGTGAAGTGTGCATTCGTCTTACAGAGTTAAACATTTCTGTTGATTCAGCAGTTTGGAAACACTTTTTTTCTAGAATCTGTGAGGGGACATTTGGGAGCATTTTGAGGTCTATAGTGAAAAACCAAATATCCCCAGACAAAAACTAGAAAGAATCTATCTGCAACCACTTTGCAATGTGTGCATTCATCTCACAGATTTTAAACTTTTTTTTGATTCAGTAGGTTGGAAACACTGTCTTTGTAGAATCTGTGAACAAACATTTGGGAGCCCATTGAGGCCTACAGTGAAAAACAGAATAAACCCAAATAAAAGCTAGAAAGAAGCTATCTGTGAAACTGCTTTGTGATGTGTGTATACATCTCACAGAGGTAAGCCTTCCTTTTGATTCAGCAGGTTGGAAACACTCTTTTTGTAGAATCCGCAAGGGAACATTTGGGTGACCCTTTAGGCCTAGAGTGAAAAAATGAATATACGCAGATGAAAACTAGAAAGAAGCCATCTGTGAAACCCTTTTGCCATGTGTGCATTCATCTCAAAGGATTAAATCTTCCTTTGATTCAGCAGGTTGGAAACACTCTTTTAGTCTAATCTTTGAAGAGACATATTGGAGCCCTTTGAGGCTTAGAGTGAAAAACAGAATATCTTCAGATAAAAACTAGAAAGAAGCTATCTGTGAAACCACTTTGTGATATGTGCATTCATCTCACAGAGTTTAACCTTTCTTTTGATTCAACAGGTGGGAAACACTCTTTATGTAGAATCTGTGAATAAACAACTGGGAGCTCATTGAGGTCTATAGTGAAAAACCGAATATCCCCATATAAAAACTAGAAAGAAGTGATTTGTGAAACTGCTTTGGTATGTGTGATTTCATCTCACAGAGGTGAACAGTTCTTTTGATTCAGTAGGTTGGAAACACTCTTTTTGTAAGAACTGCATACGAATATTTGGGAGCCCAATGAGGCCAATAGTGGAAAAAACAAATATCCTCTGATAAAATCTAGAAAGAAGCTTACTGTGAAACTGCTTTGCTATGTATGCATGCGTCTCACAAAGCTAAAGCTTTATTTTGATTCAGCAGTTAGGAAACACTCTTTTTGCAGGATTGGCAAAGGGGCATTTGGGATCCCATTGAGGCCTATAGTGGAAAACAATATATCCCCAGATAAAAACTAGAAAGAAGCTATCTATGAAACCGCATTCTGTTGTGAGGATTCATTTCACAGAGTTAAACATTTCTTTTGATTCAGCATGATGTAAACACTCTTTTTGTAGAATTTGTGAAGGGAAATTTGGGAGCCCTTTTAGACCTACAGTGAAAAACCGAATATCATGAGACAAAAACTAGAAAGAACATATCTGTGAAACCACTTTGGAAAGTGTGTATTCATCTCACAGAGTTAAAATTTTCTTTTTATTCAGAAGGTTTGAAACACTATTTTTTTAGAATCTGTGAAGGAACAGCTGGGTGACCCTTGAGGCCTATGGTGAAAAAAATGAATATCTCCAGATAAAAACTAGAAATAAGATATCTGTGAAACCGCTATGCAATGTGTGCATTCATCTCACAGGGTTAAACTTTTCTTAGATTCAGCAGGATGGAAAAACTCTTTTTGCCGAGTCTGTGAAGAGACATATTGGAGCCCATTGTGGCCTCTATTGTAAAACAGAATATCTTCAGATAAAAACTAGAAAGAAGATATCTGTAAAACCACTTTGCAATGCGTGCATTCATCTCACAGATTTAAACTTTCTTTTAATTCAGCAGGTTGGAAACACTGTTTTTGTAGAATCTGCGAATAAACAGTTGGGAGCCCATTGAAGCCTATAGTGTAAAATGGAATATCCCCATATAAAAAATAGAAAGAAACTATTTGTGAAACTGCATGGCTAAGGGTGCCTTCCTGTCACAGAGGTAAACAGTTCTTTGATTCAGCAGTTAGGAAACACTCTTTTTACAGGATTGGCAAAGGGACGTTATGGAGGCTATTGAGGCCTATAGTGAAAAACCAAATATCCCCATATAAAAATTAGAAAGAAGGTATTTTTGAAACTGCTTGGCTATGTGTGCTTTCATCTCACAGAAGTAAAAAGTTATTTAGATTCAGCAGTTAGGAAACACTCTTTTTGCAGGATCGGTGAAGGGACATTAGGGAGTCTACTGAGGCCTATAGTGAAAAGCAAAGTATCCCCAGAAAAAAAACTAGAAAGAAATTATCTATGAAACTGCTTCCTGTTGTGGGCATTCATTTTGCAGAGTTAAACCATTCTTTTGATTCAATAGGATGGAATCGCTCTTTTTGTAGAATCTGTTAAAAGACATATGGTAGCCCTTTGAGACCTATAATGAAAAACCAAATATCCACAGATAAAAACTAGAAAGAAGCTATCTGTGAAACCACTTTGTGATGTGCACATTCATCTCACAAGGATAAACTTTTCTGTTGATTCAGCAGATTGAAAACACTTTTTCTGTAAAATCTGTGAGGTGACATTTGGGAGCCCATTGAAACCTACTGTGAGAAACCAAATCTCCCCAGAGAGAAACTAGAAGGAAGCTAACTGTGAAACCACTTTGTGATGTGTGTATTCAACTCACAGATTTAAACCTCTGTTTTGATTAAGCAGATTGGAAACACCCCTTTTTTAGTACCTGTGAAGGGACATTTGGGAGCCCATTGAGGTTTATAGTGAAAAACTGATTATCCCCAAATAAAAACTAAAAAGAAGCTATATGTATAACAGCTTTGAGATGTGGGCATTCATCTTGCAGAGTTCAATTTTTCTTTTTATTCAGCAGATTGGAAAAGCTCTTTTTGTAGAATCTGCATAGGGACATTTTGTAGCCCATTGAGACCTAAATTAAAAAGTTGAATATCCCCAGAAAAAAAACTGGAAAGAAGCTATCTGTGAAACTACTTTGGAATGTGCACATTTATCTCAGAGAGATAAAACTTTCTTTTGATTCAGCAGATTGAAAACATTCTTTTTGTAGGATCTGTGAAAAAACATTTGGGAGCCCATTGAGGCCTATAGTGAAAAACCAAATACACTCAGATTAAAACTAGAAAGAAGCATCTGTGAAACTGTTTTGAGAAGTGTCCATTTATCTCACAGTGTTAAACATTTCTTTTCACTCAGGAGGTTGGAAATACTCTTTTTGTAAAACCTGTGAAGGGACATTCCGGATCCAATTGAGGCTTATAGTGAAAAATTAATAATCTCCAGATAAAAACTGGAAAGAAGCTATCTGTGAAACTGCTTTGCAATGGGCAGATTCATCTCACAGACTGAAATCTATGTATTGATTTAGCAGGTTGGGAACACTGTTTTTTAGGCTCTGTGAAGGGACATTGGGGACCCCATTGAGGCCTATAATGAAAAACAATATATACCCAGATAAAAACTAGAAAGAAACCATCTATCTGTGAAACTGCTTTGCAACGTGTGCATTCACCACACAGAGGTAAACCTCCCTTTGATTCAGCAAGTTGGAAACACTCTTATTGTAGAATCTGCAAAGTGACATTTGGAGCCTAGTGAGGCATATAGAGGAAAATGGAATATTGCCAGATAAAAACTAGAAATAAGCTGTCTGTGAAACCACTTTGTGATGTGGGCATTAATCTCATAGAGTTAAACCTTTCTTTTGATTCAGCAGGTTGGAAACACTCTTTTGTAGAATCTGCAAAAGGACATTTAGGAGCACATTGAGGCCTAAAGTAAAAAAACGAATATTTCTAGATATAAACTAGAAAGAAGTAATCTGTGAAACTGCTTTACTATGCGTGCAATTATTTCAAAAATTTAAACCTTTCTTTTGATTCAGCAGTTTGGAAACACTCTTTTTGTAGGATCTGTGAAGATATATTTTGGATCCATTTGAGGCCTATAGTGAAAAGCACAATATCCAAACATAAAAACTAGAAATAAGCCATCTGTGAAACTACTTTGTGACATGTGCATTTATCTCACATAGTTAAACTTGTCTTTTGATTCAGTAGGTTGGAAACACTCTTTTTGTAGAATCTGCAAACAGACATTTGGGAGCCCATTGAGGCCTACAGTGAAAAACGGAATATCACCAGATAAAAACTAGAAAGAAGCTATCTGTGAAACCTCTTTGTGATGTGGTCATACGTCTCAAAGAGTTAAACATTTTTATTCAGCAGGTTGTAAACACGCTTTTTGTAGGATCTGCAAAGGGAGAGTTGGGAGCCCATTTAGGCCTATAGTAAAGAGCTGACTATCCCCAGATAAACACTAAAAATAAGTTATCTATGAAACCACTTTGCAGTGTTTGTATTCATCTCAGAGAGTTAAACCTTTCTTTTGACTCCACATTTTGGAAACTCTCCTTTTGTATGCTCTGCGATGGAACATTTTGGAGCCCATTGAGGCTTACAGTGAAAAACCAAAAATCCGCAGATAAAAACTAGAAAGAAGCTATTGGTGAAACTGCTTTGGGATGGTTGCATTCATCTCACAGTCTTAAACCTTTCTATTGATTTAGCAGGTTGGAAGCACTATTTTTTAGTATACGTGAAGGGATATTTGGGACTCTATTGAGGCCTATGATGAAAGACTTTATATAGCCAGATAAAAACTAGAAAGAAGCAATCTGTGAAACTCCTTTCCAATGTGTGCATTCATCTCATGGAGTTAATCCTTCGTTTGATTCAGTAAGTTGGAAACAGCCTTACTGTAGAATCTGCAAAGTGACTGTTGGGAGCCTAATGAGGCCTATAGTGAAAAACAAAATAACCCCAGATAAAAACTAGAAAGAAGCTATCTGTGAAACTGCTTTGCGATGTGGGCATTAATCTCACAAAGTTAAACATTTCTTTTGATTCAGCAGGTTGGAAACACTCTTTTGTAGAATCTGCAAAGGGACATTTAGGAGCACATTGAGGCCTAAAGTGAAACACCGAATATCTCTAGATAAAAACTAGAAGGAAGCTATCTGTGAAACTGCTCTGCTATGTGTACTTTTACCTCACAGATTTAAACTTTTCTTTGATTCAGCAAGTTGGAAACACTTTTACTGTAGAATCTGCAAAGTGACATTTGGGATCCCTTTGAGGCCTTTAGGGAAAACTGAATATCCCCAGATAAAAACTAGAAAGAAGATATCTGTGAAACTGCTTTGCAATGTGGGCATACATCTCAAAGAATTAAACGTTTTTTTTGATTCAACAGGTTGGAAACATTCTTTTTGTAGAATCTGTGAAGGGACTCTGGGAGCCCACTGGGGCCTATAGCAAAAAATCTGCTCTCCCCAGATAAACACTAAAAAGAATCTATCTCTGAAACTGCATTGCAGTGTGTGGATCCATCTCACAGAGTTAAATCTTTCTTTTGATTTAGCAGGTTGGGAACACTCTTTTGTATGATCTGTGATGGGACATTTGGGATGTCATTCAGGCCTATAGTGAAAACCTGAATATCCTGAGATAAAAACTAGAAAGAAACTATGTGTGAAACTGTTTTGCAATTTGTGCATTCATCTCACAGAGTTAAACATTTCCTTTTGTAAAATCTGTGAGGGTACATTTCAGAGTTCATTGTGACCTGCAGTGAAAAATTGAAAATCTCCAGATTAAAACTAAAAAGAAGGTATCTCTTAATTCGCATTTCCATGTGTGTATTCATCTCACAGGCTTAAAATTTTCTTTTGATTCAGCAGGTTGCAAACACTCTTGTTGTAGAATCTGTGAAGAGACATTTGGGAGCCAATTGAGGCCTGTAGTGAAAAATCAATTATCCCCAGATAAAAAATAGATAGAAGCTACCTGTGAAACTGCTTTGTGATGTGTTCATTTTTCTCACTCAGTTAAACCTTTCTTTTAATTCAACAGTTTGGACAGACGCTTTTTATAGAATCTGCTAAGAAACATTTCAGAGCCCATTGAGGTCTATAGTGAAAAACATAATATCCCCAGATTAAAACTAAAAAGAAGCCATCTGTAAAACTGATTTCTGATGTGTGCACCCATCTGGCAGATTGCAACCTTTCTTATTATTCAGCTGGTTGGAAATACATTTTTCGTAGAATATGCAAAGGAATATTTTGGAGCCGATTGAAGCGTATAGTGAAAAATCAACTACCTTCAGATAAAAACTAGAAAGAAGCTATCTGGGAAACCACTTTGTGACGTGTGGATTCATCTCACAGAGTTCAATTTTTCTTTGGATTTGCCATGTTGGAAACACTCTTTTTGTAGAATCTTTGAAGGGACATTTGGGAGCATGTTGAGGCATGCAGTGAAAAACTGAATATCCCCAGGTAAAAACTAGAAAGAATCTATGAAACTGCTTCGCAATGTGTGGATTCATCTCACAGATTTAAACTTTTGTTTTTATTCAGCAGGTTGAAAGCATTGTTTTTGTAGAATCTGTGAAGAAACATTTGGAAGCTTATTGAGGCCTAAAGTGAAAAACAAAATATCCTTGGACAAAAACTAGGAAGAGGGAATCTGTGAAACTGCTTTGTGATGTATGCATTCATATCAAAGAGTTAAACCTTTCTTTTGATTCAGCATAGTAGAAACACACTTTTTGTAGAATCTGCGAAGGGACATTTGGGATCCCTTTGAGGCCTTTAGTGAACAGCCAAATATCCCCAGATAACCAGAAACAAGCTATCTGTGAAATCACTTTGCAGTGTTTGCATTCATCTCATAGAGTTAAACCTTTCATTTCATTCAGGAGGTTGGAGAAACTCTTTTTGTAGAATTTGCGAAGGGACATTTGGGAGCCTATTGAGGCCTAGAGTAAAAAACAGCATATGCCCTGATAAAAACTAGAAAGAAGAAATCTGTCAAACTACTTTGTGATGTGTGCATTAGTCTCACACAGTTAAACCATTCTTTTGACTCAGCAGCAGGAAACACACTTTCTGTAGGATCTGCGAAGGGTCTTTTGGGAGCCCATTGATGCCTGTAGTGAAAAATTGAATATCCCCAAGTAAAAGCTCGAAAGAAGTAATCTGTGAAATTGTTTTGCAATTGGTGCATTCATTTAATAGAATTATTCTTTACTTTTGATTAATCTGGTTGGAAACACTCTTTTTGAAAAATCTGCAAAGTGACATTTGGGAACCCACTGAGGCTGATAGTTAAAAAATGTATACCAACCACAGACAAACATAGAGACAAATCATGAGTGAACCCCCATTCACAATTGCTTCAAAGAGAACAAAATACCTAGGAATCCAACCTACAAGGGATGTGAAGGACCCCTTCAAGGAGAACTACAAACCACTGCTCAATGAAATAAAAGAGGATACAAACAAATGGAAGAACATTCCATGCTCATGGGTTGGAAGAATCAATATCGTGAAAATGGCCATACCACTCAAGGTAATTTATAGATTCAATGCCATCCCCATCAAGCTACCAATGACTTTCTTCACAGAATTGGAAAAAAATACTTTAAAGTTCATATGGAACCAAAAAAGAGCCCGTGTAGCCAAGTCAATCCTAAGCCAAGAGAACATAACTGGAGGAATCATGCTACCTGACTTCAAACTGTACTACAAGGCTACAGTAACCAAAACAGCATGGTACTGGTAACACAACAGAGACATAGATCAATTGAACAGGACAGTCCTCAGAAATGATGCCGCATATCTACAACTATCTGATCTTTGACAAACCTGACAAAAACAAGAAATGGGGAAAGGGTTCCCTATTTAATAAATGGTGCTGGGAAAACTGGCTAGCCATATGTAGAAATCTGAAACTGGATCCCTTCCTTGCACCTTATACAAAAATTAATTCAAGATGGATTACAGACTTACATGTTAGACCTAAAACCATAAAAACCCTAGAAGAAAACCTAGGCATTACCATTCAGGACATAGGCATGGGCAAGGACTTCATGTCTAAAACACCAAAAGCAATGGCAACAAAAGCCAAAATTGACAAATGGGATCTAATTCAACTAAAGAGCCTCTGCACAGCAAAAGAAACTGCCATCAGAGGGAACGGGCAACCTACAGAATGGGAGAAAATTTTCACAACCCACTCATCTGACAAAGGGCTAATATCCAGAATCTACAATGAACTCAAACAAATTTACAAGAAAAAAACAAACAACCCCATCAAAAAGTGGGCAAAGGACATGAACAGACACTTCTCAAAAGAAGATATTTATGCAGCCAAAAAACACATGCAAAAATGCGCATCATCACTGGCCATCGGAGGAATGCAAATCGAAACCACAATGAGATACCATATCACACCAGTTAGAATGGGCATCATTAAAAAGTCAGGAAACAACAGATGCTGGACAGGATGTGGAGAAATAGGAACACTTTTACACTGTTGGTGGGACTGTAAACTAGTTCAACCATTGTGGAAGTCAGTGTGGCGATTCCTCAGGGATTTAGAACTAGAAATACCATTTGACCCAGCCATCCCATTACTGGGTATATACCCAAAGGACTATAAATCATGCTGCTATAAAGACACATGCACACGTATGTTTATTGCGGCACTATTCACAATAGCAAAGAATTGGAACCAATCCAAATGCCCAACAACGATAGACTGGATTAAGAAAATGTGGCACACATACACCATGGAATACTATGCAGACATAAAAAACGATGAGTTCATGTCCTTTGTAGGGACATGGATGAAACTGGAAAACATTCTCAGTAAACTATCACAAGGACAAAAATCCAAACACCCCATGTTCTCACTCATAGGTGGGAATTGAACAATGAGAACTCATGGACACAGGAAGGGGAACATCACACTCCGTGGACTGTTGTGGGGTGGGGGGAGGGTGGAGGGACAGCATTAGGAGATATACCCAATGCTAAATGACGAGTTAATGAGTGCAGCAAACCAACATGCAACATGGATACATATGTAACAAACATGCACATTGTGCACATGTACCCTAAAACTTAAAGTATATTAAAAAAAATGAATATCCCCAGATAAAAACTAGAAAGAGGCTATCTGTGAATCTGCTTTGTGAAATGTGCATTTATCTCAGAGATTTAAACATTTCTTCTGATTCAGCAAGTTGGAACCACTCTCTTTGTCGAATCTGCAAAGAAACACTTGGGAGCCCATTTATGCCTGTAGTGACAAATTGAATATCCCCAGATAAAAATTAGAAAGAAGATATCTGTGAAAGTGCTTTGCCATGTGTGCATTCATCTCACAGAGTTAAAACATTTTTATAATTCAGGAGGTTGGAAACAACTCTTCTTCAAGAATCTGTGAAGGGACATTTGGGAGCTCACTGAGTCCAATAGTGAAAAATCAAATATCCCCAGGTAAGAATTAGAAGCAAGCTATCTGTGAAACTGCTTTGCAATGTGGGCATTCATCTCATAGAGTTAAACCTTTCTTTTGATTTGGCAGGTTGGAAAAACTCTTTTTGTAGATTTAGCAAAGGGACTTTTGTGAGCCTATTAGGGTTTAGAGTGAAAAACAAAATATCTCCAGATTAAAACTAGAAAGAAGGTACGTGTGAATCCGCCTTGTGATGTGGACATTCATATCACAGAGTTAAACTTCTCTTTTTATTCAGCAGGTTGGAAACACTCTTCTAGTAGAATCTGTGAAGGGACTTTTGGGAGCCCATTTTGAGGCCTATAGTCAAAAAATGAATATTCCCATAAAAAACTAGAAAGTAGATATCTGAGAAACCACTTTGCAATGAATGCATTCATCTCACAGATTTAAACCTTTCTTTTGATTCTACAGGTTGTAAACTCTCTTTTTGTAAAATCTGTGAAGGGACATTTGGGATTCCATTGAAGCATATATTGAAAAACAGAATACCATCTGATAAAAACAAGAAAGAAGCTACCTGTGAAAACCCTTTGTGAAGTGTGCATTCCTGTCACAGTGTTAAACCATTTTTTAGATTTAGCAGGTAGGAGCACTCTTTTTGTAGAATATATGAAGTAACATTTTGGAGCCCATTGAGGCCTACAGTGAAAAAACAAATACACCCAGAATAAAACTAGAAAGAATGTGTCTGTGAGATGGGTTTTTGATGTGTGCATTCATCTTGCAGAGTTAAACCTTTCTTTTTATTCAGCAGGTTGGGAATACTCTTCTTGCAGAATCTGCAAAGGGACATTTGGAAACCCTTTGAGGCCTGTAGTGTAAAAACAAATATCCCAAGATAAAAGCTAGAAAGAACCTAACTGTCAAACCACTTTGCAATTTGTGCATTCATCTCACAGAGTTCAACATTTTTTTTGGTCTGGCAGGTTGGAAAAACACTTTTTGTGGAATCTGCAAAGAAATATTTTGGAGCTTGTTGAAGCCTATAGTGAAAAACCGAATATCCCCAAATAAAAACCAGAAAGAAGCTATCTGTGAAACTGCTTTGCGATGTGTGCATTCATTTCAGAAAGTTAAACAGTCCTTTTGATTCAGCAGGTTGGAAACAGTCTTTTTGTAGTATCTGAGAAGGGATATTTTGGAGCCCATTGAGGCCTATAGTGAAAAACAGATTGCCCCCAGATAAAAACTAAAAAGAAGCTATCTGTGAAGTGGCTTTGTGATGTGTGGATTCACTTTAAAGTGTTAAACATTTCTTTTGATCCAGCAGGTTGGAAACACTCTTCTTATAGGATCCACGAAGAAACATTTTGGAGTCCATTGAGGCCAATTGTGAAAAACTGAATATCTCCACATAAAAAATAGAAGGAAGCTATCTGTGAAATGGCTTTGCTATGGGAGAATACATCTCAAAGAGTGAAACCACTGTTTGGTTTCAGCAGGTTGAAAACATTCTTTTTGTAGGATGTGTGTAGGGACATTTTGTAGCCCACTGAGGCCTATAGTGAAAAACAAAATATCCCCAGAAAAAAACTAGAAAGAATCTATTTGCAAAACCACTTTGTGATGTATGAACTCATCTCACAGATTTAAACCTTTGTTTTGAGTCAGCAGGTTGGAAACACAATTTTTGCACAATCGGTGGAGAAATATTTGGGAGCCTATTGAGGCCTAAAGTCAAAACAAAATATCCCCAGATAAAAACTAGAAAGAATCTCTCTGTTTAACTACTTTGTGATGTGTGGATTCATCTCTGAGAGTTAAACCTTGTTTTGATTCAGCAAGTTGGAAACACTCTTTTTGTAAAATCCATGAAGGGACATTTGGAGGCCCCCTGGGGCCTACTGAAAAACTGAATATTTTCAGATAAAAACTAGAAAGAAGCTATCTGTGAAATCACTTTGGGAAGCATGCATTCATCTTACAGAGTTAAAACTTTCCTTTGATTAATCAGGTTGGACACACTCTGTAGGATCTGTGAAGGGAGTTTTGGGGTGCCATTGTGGCTTACAGTGAAAAACAGAATATTCCTGTAGAAAGACTAGAAAGACACAATCTGTCAAACTGCTTTGCAATATGTGCATTCATTCCACAGGGTTAAACATTTATTTGATTCAGCAGGTTGGAAGCAATATTTTTGTAGGATCTGCGAAGGGAATTTGAGAAGCCCATTGAGGCCGACAGTGAATATTGAATATCCCCAGATAAAACAAGAAAGAAGCTATCTACAAAAACGCTTTGCAATGTATGCATTCATCTCACAGATTTAAACTTTTGTTTTGATTCAGCTGCTTGAAAATACTCATTTTGTAGAATCTGCAAAGAAACATTTGGGAGCCCTTTGAGGCATAAAGTGAAAAACCAAATATCCACAATAAAAATCACATGATTATCTCAATAGATGCAGAAAAGGCCTTTGACAAAATTCAACAGCACCTCATGTTAAAAACTCTCAAAAAATCAGGTGTCGATGGGACATATCTCAAAATAATAAGAGCTATCTATGAAAAACCCACAGCCAATATCTTACTGAATGGACAAAAACTGGAAGCATTCCCTTTGAAAACTGGCACAAGACAGGGATGCCCTCTCTCATCACTCCTATTCAACACAGTGTTGAAAGTTCTGGACAGTGTAATCAGACAGGAAAAGAAAATAATGGGCATTCAATTAGGAAAAGAAGAAGTCAAATTGTCCCCATTTGCAGATTGTATACCTAGAAAACCCCATCATCTCAGCCCCAAATCTCCTTAAGGTGATAGGCAACTTCAGCTAAATCTCAGGATACAAAATCAACGTGCAAAAATCTCAAGCATTCTTATACACCAATCACAGACCAATAGAGAGCCAAATCATGAGTGAACTCCCATTCACAATTGCTTCAAAGAGAATAAAATACGTAGGAATCCAACTTACAAGGGACGTGAAGGACCTCTTCAAGGAGAACTACAAACCACTGCTCATTGAAATAAAAGAGGATGCAAGCAAATGGAATAACATTCCACGCTCATGGATAGGAAGAATCAATATCGTGAAAATGGCCATACTGCCCAAGGTAATTTATAGATTCAATGCCATCCACAACAAGCTACCAGTGGCTTTCTTCACAGAATTGGAAAAAACTACTTAAAATTCATATGGAACCAAAAAAGAGCCCACATTGCCAAGTCAATCCTAAGCGAAAAGAACAAAACTGGAGGCATCATGCTACCTGACTTCAAACTATACTACAAGGCTACAGTAATCAAAACAGCATGGTACTTTTACATAAACGGAGATATAGACCAATGGAACAGAACAGAGCCCTCAGAAATAATGCCAAGTATATATAACCATCTGACCTTTGACAAAACTGACAAAAGCAAGAAATGGGGAAAGGATTCTCTATTTAATAAATGATGCTGGGAAAACTGGCTAACCATATGTAGAAAGCTGAAACTGGATCCTTTCCTTACACCTTATACAAAAATTAATTGAGGATGGATTAAAGACTTAAATGTTAGACCTAAAACCATAAAAAACCCTAGAAGAAAATCTAGGCAATACCACTCAGGTCATAGGCATGGGCAAGGACTTCATGTCTAAAACACCAAAAGCAATGGCAACAAAAGCCAAAATTGACAAATGGGATTTAATTAAACTCAAGAGCTTCTGCACAGCAAAAGAAACTACCATCAGAGTGAATAGGCAACCTACAGAATGGGAGAAAATTTTTGCAACCTACTCATCTGACAAAGGGCTAATATCCAGAATCTACAATGAACTCAAATTTAGAAGAAAAAAACAGGCAACCCCATCAAAATTGGGCGAAGGATATGAACAGACACTTCGCAAAGGAAGACGTTTATGCAGCCAAAAGACACTGAAAAGATGCTCATCATCACTGGCCGTCAGAGAAATGCAAATCAAAACCACAATGAGATAGCATCTCACACCAGTTAGAATGGCGATCATTAAAAGTCAGGAAACAACAGGTGCTGGAGAGGATGTGGAGAAATAGGAACAGTTTGACACTGTTGGTGGGACTGTAAACTAGTTCAACCATTGTGGAAATCAGTGTGGCGATCCCTCAGGGATCTAGAACTAGAAATACCATTTGACCCAGCCATCCCATTACTGGGTATATACCCAAAGGACTATAAATCATGCTGCTATAAAGACACATGCACATGTATGTTTATTGTGGCAGTATTCACAATAGTAAAGACTTGGAACCAACCCAAATGTCCAACAACGATAGACTGGATTAAGATAATGTGGCACATATACACTATGGAATGCTATGCAGTCATAAAAAATGATGAGTTCATGTCCTTTGTAGGGACATGGATGAAACTGGAAACCATCATTCTCAGCAAACTATTGCAAGGACAAAAAACCAAACACTGCATGTTCTCACTGATAGGTGAGAATTGAACAATGGGAACACATAGAGGAAGGGAAACATCACACACCAGGGCCTGTTGTGGGGTGGGGGGAGGGCAGAGGGATAGCATTGGGAGATATACCTAATGTTAAATGACCAGTTACTGGGTGCAGCACACCAACATGACACATGTATACATATGTAATTAACCTGCACGTTGTGCACATGTACCTTAAAACTTAAAGTATAATATAAAATAAATCAATAAAAAATAAATAGTTGAAAAAAATAAAAAATAAAAAGTAGAAAAAAATTATCTGTGAAACCGCTTTGTAATGTGTGCATTCATCTCACAGAGTTAAACTGTTCTTTTGATTCAGGAGGTTGGAAGCACTGTTTTTGTAGGATCTGTGAAGGGACATTTGGTATTCCATGGAATCCTTTAGTGAGAAACTGAATATCCCTAGATAAAAGCTAGAACGAAGTTATCTGTGAAACTGCTTTCCAAAATGTGCATTTATTTCACAAAGTTAAACCTTTTTTTTTGAATGGGTGGAATGGAAACACTCTTTAAGTAGAATCTGTGGAGGGACATTTTGGAGCCCATTGAGGCCTATAGCGTAAAAACAAATATCCCCAGATAAAACTAAAAATAAGCTATTTGTGAAACTGCTGTGTGATGGGTGCATTCATCTCACAGGGTTAAACCTTTCTTTTGATTCAAGAGGTTGGAAACACTCTCTTTGTAGAACCTGCAAAGGGACCATTGGGAGTCCTTTGAGGCCTATAGTGAAAAAGTGAAATCCCCAGTTAAAAACTAGAAAGAAGTTATCTGTGCAATTGCTTTAAGATGTGTGCATTCATCTCACAGATTTAAACCTTTCTTTTGATTCAGCAGGTTGGAAACACTCTTTTTATAGGATCTGCAAAGACAGATTTGGGAGTCTATTTAGGCTTATAGTGAAAAACTGAATATTTCCACATAAAAACTAGAAAGAAGGTATCTGTGAAATCGCTTTGCTATGTGTGATTAAATCTCACAGAGTTAAACTGTTGTTTTGTTTCAGCAGGTTGAAAACACTCTTTTTATAGGATCTGTGTAGGGACATTTGGGAGCCCACTGAGGCCTAAAGTGAAAAACCATATATCCCCCGATAAAAACTAGAAAGAAGCTATCTGTAAAACTACTTTGTGATGTGTACTCTCTTCTCACAGATAGCTTCTTTCTAATTTCTATCTGGGGATATTCTGCTTTTCATTATAGGCCACAATGGGATCAAAAATGTCCATTTGCAGATTCTAGAAAAAGAGTGTTTACCGTGTTTAAACACTGTAAAAACAGTGTTTAAACCTGTGTTTTGATTCAGCGGGTTAGAGTCACTCTTTTTGTCGAATCTGTGGGAAAATATTTAGGAACCCATTGAGGCCTAATGTGAAAAACTTAGCATCCCCAGATTAAAACTAGAAAGAAGCTGTCTGTTTAACTACTTTGTGATGTCTCGATTCAGCACTCAGAGTTACACCTTGCCTCGGATTCAGCAGATTGAAAGCATTCTTTATGTAGAATGGGTGAAGAGACATTTCTGAGCCCTCTGAAACCTATAGTGAAAACTGAATATCCCATGGTAAAAACTAGAAGGGAAGCTATCTCTGAAACCCCTTTTGACGTTTGCATTCATCAGCAAAAGTTAAGTTTTTCTTTTCATTCAGCATGATGGAAACGTTGTTGTAGAATCTGCAAAGGGACATTTGGGAGCCTTTTGAGGCCTACGATGAAAAATTGATTATCCCCAGATAAAAACTGGAAAGAAGCAATATGTGTATCAGCTTTGTGATGTGTGGATTCATCTCATAGGGTTAAACCTTTCTTTAAATTCTGCAGGTTGGAAAAACTCTTTTTGAAGAATCTGTGAAGGGACATATGGGAGTCAATTGAGGCCTAAGATGAAAAAATGAATATTACCAGATAAAAACTAGAAAGAAGCTTTCTGTGAAATGGCCTTGTGATGGGTGGATTCATCCCACACTGTTAAACATTTCTTTTGATTCAGCGGTTTGGAAACCCTCTTTCTGTAGAATCTGAGAAAGGACACTTGGGAGCCCTTTGAGGCCTATACTTAAAAACTGAATATCCCAAGATAGAAACTACAAAGAAGATATCTGAAATTGCCTTGTGATATGTGGATTCATCTCACAGACATAAACTTTCCTTTTGATTCAGCAGTTTGGAAACACTCTGTTTGAAAAATCTGTGAAGGGACATTTGGAGGCCCATTGACCCTATGGTGAAAAATTGAAATCCAAAGAAAAAAAATTGGACAAAAGCTATCTGTGAATTGGCATTGTGATCTGTGGATTCATCTCACAAAGGTAAACCTTCGTTTTGATTCAGGAGGTTGGAATCACTCTTTCTGTAGAATCTGTGAAGGGATATTTTGGAGCCTATTGAGGTCAGGGTGAAAAACCAAATATCCCCAGATAAAAACTAGAAAGAAGCTATCCATTAAACTGCCTTGTGATGTCTAGATTCATGTCACTGAGTTACACCTTTCTTTTGATTCAGCAGGTGTGAAACACTGTTTTTGTAGAATATGCAAAGGGATATTTTTGAGCCCATTGAGGACTAAGGTGAAAAAGTGAATATCCCCAAATAAAAACTAGAAAAAAGTTATCTGTGAAACTCCCTTGTGAGATTTGGATTCATCTCACAGAGTTAAACCTTTCTTTTGGAAACACACTTTACGTAGAATATGTAGAGGAATATTTGGGAGTCCACTGATGCATATGGTGAAAGACAGAACATCTTTTTTGATTCAGCAGGTTGGAAACATTTTTTATAGCATTCAGAAGGGATATTTGGGAACCCATTTAGGCCAATACTGAAAAACCAAATGTAATCTTTTTCACCATAGACCTCAATGTGCTCCCAAATATCCCTTCACAGATTCTACAAAAGCAGTGTTTCCAAACTGCTGAATGAAAAGAAAGATTTAACTCTGTGAGATGACTGCACACATCAAAAAGTGGTCTCTTAGATAGCTTCCTTCAAGTTTTTATCCTGGGATATTCGCTTTTTCACCATTGTCCTAAATGAGCTCCCAAATGTCCACTCGCAGAAAGCACACAAACAGTGTTTCCAAGCTGCTGAATCCAAAGAAACTTTTAACTCTATGAGATGAATGCATACATCACAAAGCAGTTTCTCAGAAAGTTCTGCCTTGTTTTTATCTGAAGATATTTTCTTTCTCACCCTAGGCCTCAATGAGATCCCAAAAATACCTTTGCATATTCTACAAAAACAGTGTTTCCAAACTGTTGAATGAACAGAAAAGTCTAACTCTGCGAGATGAATGCACATACCACAAAGCTTCTCAGATAGCTTCCTTCTAGTTTTTATCCTGGGATATTAACTTTTTCACAGTTGACCTCTATGAGCTTCCAAATGTCCATTCACAGAATGGACAAAAATGGTTTTTCCAAAACGCTGAATCCAAAGAAATTTTTAACTATATGAGATGAATGTACACATCACAAAACAGGTTCTCATAAAGTTTCTTTCTATTTTTCATCTGAACATATTTTCTTTTTCACCATTGGCAGCAATAGTCTCCCAAATATGGCTTGGCAGTTTCTTCAGAAACAGTGTGTGCAAACTGGTAATTGAAAAGGAAAGTTTAACTCTCTGATATGAATGCACACATCAAAAAGTGGTTTCTCAGAGAGCATCCTGCTAGTTGTTATCCAGGGATATTCACTTTTTGGCCATTGTCCTCAATGAGTTCCCAAATGTCCATTTGCAGAATGGACAAAAACATTGTTTTCAAACTGCTGAAATGAAAGAAAGTTTTACCTGTGTGAGATGAGTGCACACATCATAAAGCTGTTTCTCAAAACTTCTTTCTAGTTTTTATATGAAGATATTTACTTTTTTGCCATAGTCCTCAGTGGGCTCCCAAATATCCTTTCACAGATGCTACAAAAACAGTGTTTACAAACTGCCAAATGAAAAGAAAGGTTTACCTCTGCAAGATGAATTCATACATCACAAAGCAGTTTCTCAGAAAGGTTCCTACTAGTTTTTATTCTGGGATATTCCCGTTTTCACCATTGGCGTCATTGAGCTTGCAAATGTCCATTTGCAGAATACAGAAAAACAGTGTTTGCAAACTCCTGAATCCAAACAAAGGTTTATCTCTGTGAGGTGAATGCACACATCACAAAGCAGTTTCCCAGAAAGATTCTTTCTAATTTTTATAGGAAATTATTTCTCTTTTCACCGTAGACCTCAATGTCTTTTCAAATATCCCTTCACAGATTCTACAAAAACAGTGTTTCCAAACTGCTGAATTAAAAAGAAGTTTTAACTCTGCAAGAGGAATGCACACATCACAACGTGGTTTCTCAGATATCTTCCTTCTAGTTTTTATCCTTGGATATTCACTTTTTTGAAATTGGACTCAGAGCTCTTAGATGTCCATTCTGCAAATGGAAAAAATGAGCGTTTCCAAACTGCTTAATCCAAAGAAAGCTTTAACTCTGTGAGATGAATGCACACATCACAAAGCAGTTTCTCAGAATGCTTCTTTCTAGTTTTTATCTGAAGATATTTGCTTTTTCAGCATTGGCCTCAATGCCCTAACAAATATCTCTTCACAGATTCTAAGAAAACAGTGTTTATAAAATGTTAAATTAAAAGAAAGGTTTAACTCTGTGAGATTAAGGCAGACATCACAATGCGGTCTCTCAGAGAGTTTCCTTCTAGTTTGTACCCCCGGATATTTGCTTTTTCTCATTGGACTCTAAGAGCTCCGAAATGACCATTTGCAGCATGGACAAAAACAGTGTTTCTGAACTGCTGAATCCAAAGAAAGATTTAACTCTGTGAGATGAATGTGCATATCAAAAAACAGTTTCTCAGAAAGCTTCTTTCTAATTTTTATGTGAAGGTATTTCCTTTTCCCCACAGGCCACAATTTGCTCCCAAATATCCCCTCACAGATTGTACAAAAACAGTGTTGCCAAAGTGATGAATTAAAATAAATGTTTATCTCTGTGAGATGAACTCACACATCACAAAGTGCTTTCTCAGATAGTTTCCTTCTAGTTTTTATTCTGGGATATTCTCTTTTCCACCATTGGCCTCAATGAGATCCAACATGTCCATTCACAGAATGGACAAAAGCAGTGTTTTGAAACTGCTAAATCCGAAGAAAGGTTTAACTTTGTTAGATGAATTCACACATCACAAAGCAGTTTCTCAGAAAGCTTCTTCCTAGTTTTTCTCTGAAGATATTTCCTTTTTCCCCATAGGCCACAAGGTGCTCCCAAATATCCCCTCACAGATTGTACAAAAACCGTGTTTCCAAAATGCTGAATGAAAAGAAAGGTTTAAGTCTGTGGGATGAATGCACACATCACAAGGCAGTTTCTCAAATAGCTTCCTTCTTGTTTTTATCCTGTAATATTCAGTTTTTCACCACTGGCCTCAAGGAGCTCCTAAATGTCCATTTGCAGTATAGACAAAAACAGTCTTTCCAAACTGCTAAATCCAAAGAAAGGTTTAATTCTGTGAGATGAATGCAAACATCAAAGAGCAGTTTCTTAGAAAGCTTCTTTCCAGTTTTTATCTGAAGATATTTCATTTTTCACCACAGGCCTCAGTGAGCTCCCAAATGTCCAGTCTGTGAATTGACAAACTAGAGTTTCCAAACTGCTCACCCAGAGAGAGGTTTAACTCCATAAGATGAATGCAAACATCACAAAGCAGTTTCTCAGAATGCTTCTTTCTAGTTTTTATCTGAAGATATTTCCTTTTTCACCATAGACATCAATGCACTACAAAATATCTCTTTGCAGATTCTAAGATAACAGTGTTTCCAAACTGCTGAATGAAAAGAAAGTTTTAACTTCATTAGATGAATGTACATATCACAAATCAGTTTCTCAGATAACTTCCTTCTACTTTGTATCCTGGGATATTTGCATTTTTGCCGTTCACCGCAATAAGCTCCAAAATGTCCCTTCACACAATGGACAAAAACAGCGTTTCCAAATTGCTGGATCCAAAGAAATGTTTGACTCTGTGAGATGAATGCACACATCACTAAGCAGTTTCTCAGAAAGCTTGTTTCTAGTTTTTATCTGAAGATACTTCATTTTTCACCATAGGCCTCCATGCACTCCAAAATATCCCTTCGCAGATTCTACAAAAACGTGTCTCCAAACTGCTGAAGGAAAAGAAAGGTTTGTATCTGCTAGATGAATGGACACATCATAAAGCAGTTTCTCAGACAGCTTCCTTCTAGTTTGTATCCTGAGATATTCACTCTTTTGCCATTGGCCTCAATGAGCTCCCAAATGTCCATTTGCAGCAGGGACAAAAACAGTTTTTCGAACCTGCTGAATCCTAGGAAAGTTTTAACTCTGTGAGATGAATGCACACATTGCAAAGCAGTTCCTCAGAAAGCTTCTTTCTAATTTTTATATGAAGGTATTTCCTTTTTCACCATGGGTCACAATGTGCTCCCAAATATCCCTTCACAGATTCTACAAAAACAGTGTTTCCAAACTGCTGAATGAAAAGAAAAGTTTAACTCTGCAAGATGAATACACACATCACAAAGCAGTTTCTCAGATGTCTTCCATCTAGTTTTCATCCTGGGATATTCTCTTTTTCGCCATTGGCCTCAATGAGCTCCCAAATGTCCATTTGCAGAATGGAAAAAAACAGTGTTTCCAAACTGCTGAACTGATAGAAAGATTTAACTCTGTGAGATAAAAGCACACATCACAAAGCAGTTCCTCAGAAAGCTTCTTTTTAGTTTTTATCTGAAGATATTTCCTTTTTCACTATAGTCCTCAATGCACTCCCAATTATTTCTTAGAAGATTCTAAGAAAACAGTGTTTCCAAACTGCCGAGTGAAAAGACAGTTTTAACTCTGTGAGATGAATACACACATCACAATACGGTTTCTCAGATAATTTCCTTCTAGTTTTTATCTGGGATAATTTCTTTTTCACCATAGAACTCAACAAGCTGCAAAGTGTCCATTTGCAGCACTGAAAAAATAGTGTTTCCACACTGCTGAATCCAAAGAAAAGTTTAACTCTGTGAGTTGAATGCACACAACACAAAGCAATTTCTCAGAAAGATTCTTTCAAATTTTTATCATAGGTTATTTCCTTTTTCACCCTGGGCCTCAATGTGCTCCCAAACATCCTTTCACTAACTGTACAAAAGAGTGTTTGCAAACTGCAGAATGAAAAGAAATGTTTACCTCTGCGAGATGAATGCACATATCAGAAGGTGGTTTCTCAGCTATCTTCCTTCTAGTTTTTATCCTTGGATATTCACTTTTTCACCATTGGCCTCAAAGAGCTCCCAAATGTCCATTCTCAGATTCTACAAAAACCGTGTTTCCAAACTGTTGAAAGAAAAGGAAGGTTTACCTCTGTGAGATGAATGCACACATCACAGAGCAGTTTCTCCGATAGTTTCCTTCTAGTTTTTATACTGAGATATTCGATTTTTTGCCATTGACCTCAATGAGCTCCAAAATGTGCATTCTCAGATTCCAGAAAAACATTGTTTCCAAACTGCTGAATGAAAAGAAAATTTTAATTCTGTGAGATAAATTCACACATTCCAATGCAGTTTCTCAGGTAGCTTCCTTCTACTTTTTATCCTGTGATATTCCCTGTTCTGCCTTTGGCCTCAATGAACTCCCAAATGTGCTTTCTCAGATTCTACAAAAACCGAGTTTCCAAATTGCTGAATGGAAAGAAAGCTTTACATTTTTGAGATGAATATACACATCAAAAAGTAGTTTCTCAGAAAGATTCCTTCTAGTTTTTATCTGAAGATATGTCCTTTTTACCAAAAGCCTCAGTTCACTCACAAATGTCACTTTGCAGATTTTATAAAAAGAATATTAAAGAGCTGAATGAAAAGAGAGGTTTAACTCTGTGTGATGAATACACACACCACAAAGCAGTTCCTCAGATACGTTTTTCTAGTTTTTATCCTGGGATATTTGCTTTTTTGCCATTGGCCTCAATGGGCTCCCAAATTTCCATTTGCAGCACGGGCAAACACGTGTTTCCAAACTGCCAAATCCAAAGAAATGTGTAACTCTGTGAGATAAATGCACACATCACAAAGCAGTTTCTCAGAAAGCTTCTTTTTAGTTTTTGTCTAAAGATATTTCCTTTTTCACCATAGGCTGCAATGCAATATGAAATATCTCTTCATAGATTCTAAGAAAACAGTGTTTCCAAACTGTTGAATGAAAACAAAATGTTTAACTCTGCAAGATGAATGCGTACATCACAAAGTGGTTTCTCAGATAGCTTCCTTCTAGTTTTTATTCTGGGATATTCATTTTTTCTGCATTGGCTTCAATAAGCTCCCAAAAGTCAATTCACAGAATGGACAAAAACAGTGCTTCCAAACGGAAAAATCCAAACAAGTGTTTAACTCTGTGAGATGAATGCACACATCACAAAGCAGTTTCTCAGAAAGCTTCTTTCTAGTTTTTATTTGATGATACTTCCTAACAATAAGCATCAATTTGCTCCCAAATATCCCTTTGCAGATTATACAAAAACAGTGTTTTCAAACTGCAGAATGAAAAGAAGGTTTAACTCTGTGAGACAAATGCACACATTACAAATCAGTTTCTCAGGTAACATCTTTCTAATTTATATATGAAGACATTTCCTTTTTCACCCTAGGCAGTCATTTGTTACCAAATATCTCTTCTCAGACACTAAGAAGACAGTGTTTCCAAACTGCAGAATGTAAAGAAACTTTTAACTCTGTGAGATAAATGCACTCATCACAAAGCGGTTTCTCAGATAGGTTCCTTATAGTTTTTATCCTGGGATATTCACTTTTTCACCTTTGGCCTCAATGAGCTCCCAAATGCCCATTTACAGAATGGACAAAAACAGTGTTTCCAAAGTGCTGAATGAAAAGAAAGGTTTAACTCTGTGAAATGAATGGACATATCACAAAGCAGTTTCTCAGAAAGCTTCTTTCTAGTTTTTATCTGAAGATATTTCCTTTTTCACCATAGCCCTCAATGCATGACCAAATATCTCTTTGCAGATCCTAAGAAAAGAGTGTCTCCAAACTGCTGAGGGAAAAGAAGGGTTTAACTCTGTGAGACGAATGCACACATCACAAATAGGTGTCTCAGATAACTTCCTTCTAGTTTTTATCCTGGGATAATCTCTTTTTTGCCACTGGCCTCAATGAGCACCAATGTGTCCATTTGCATAATGAAAAAAAAAATGATTCCAAACTGCTGAATCCAAAGAAAGGTTTACTTCTGTGAGATGAATGCAGACATCACAAAGCATTTTGTCTGAAACCTTCTGGCTAGTTTTTATCTTAAGATATTTCCTTCATCACCATAGGTCTTCATGTGCTACCAAATATCTCTTCACAAATTCTAAGAAGACAGGATTTCCAAACTGCTGAATGAAAATAAAGGTTTAACTCTGTGAGATACATGCACAGATCACAAATCAGTTTATCAGATAAGTTCTTTCTAGTTTTTATCCTGGGATATTCACTTTTTCGCCGTTGGCCTCAATGAGCTCCCAAATGTCCATTCGCAGAATGGACAAAAACAGTTTTTCAAAACTGCTGAATGAAAAGAAAGGTTTATCTATGCCAGATGAATGCACACGTCACAAAGCAACTTTTCAGAAAGCTTCTTTAGTTTTTCTCAGAAGATATTTCCTTTCTCAACATGGGTCTCAATGCCCTCCCAAATATCCCTTCACATATTCTACAAAAATAGTGTTTCCAAACTGCTGAATGAAAAGAAAGTTTTAAATCTGTGAGATGAATGCACACATCACAAAGCAGTTTCTCAGATAGGTTCCTTCTAATTTTTATCCTAGGATATTCACTTTTTCACCATTTGCCTCAAAGAGCTCCCAAATGTCTATTTGCAACATGGACAAAAACAGTGTTTCCAAAGTGCTGAATGAAAAGACAGGTTTAACTCTGTGAAATGAATGCAGACATCACAAAGCATTTTCACAGATAGTTTAGTTCTAGCTTTTCTCCTAGGATATTTGGTTTTTCACCATTGGCCTCAATGACCTCCCAAATGTCCATTTGCAGAATGGACAAAAACAGTGATTCCAAACTGTTGAATTGAAAGAAAGGTTTAAATGTGTGAGATAAATGCACATATCACAAAGCAGTTTCCCCACAACCTTCCTTCTAGTGTTTATAAGAAGACATTTCCTTTTTTACCATAGGCCTCAGTGTGCTCCCAAATATCCCTGTGCAGATTCTACAAAAGAGGGTTTCCAAACTGCTGAATGAAAAGAAGTTTAACTCTATGAGATGAATGCACACATCACAAAGCTGTTTCTCAGATAGCTTCCTTCTAGTTTTTGTCATGGGATATTCACTTTTTTGCCATTGGCTTCAATGAGTTCACAAATGTCCAGTCGCAGAATGGACAAAAACAGTTTCCAAACTAGAGAATCGAAGGAAAAGTTTAACCCTGTGAGTTGAATGCACTCATTACAAAGCACTTTCTCAGAAAGCTTCTTCCTAATGTTTATATGAAATATAACCTTTTTCACCATAAGCCTCATTGCGCTCCCAAATACCCCTTCACAGATACTACAAAAACAGTGTTTCCCAACTGCTGAATCAAAAGAAATGTTTGACTCTGTGAGATGAGTGCACACATCACCAAACAGTTTCTCTGAAAGCTTCTTTCTAGTTTTTATCTGAAGATATTTCCTTGTTCACCATAGACCTCCAAGCGCTACCAAATATCTCTTCACAGATTCTAAGAAAACAGTGTTTCCAAACTGCTGGAAGAAATGAAAGGTTTAACTATGTGAGGTGAATGCACACGTCACGAAGAAGTTTCTCAGAAAGCTTCTTTCTAATGTTTATATGAAGATATTTCCTTTTTCACCATTGGCCTCAATGTGCTCCAAAATATCCCTTCACAAATTCTACAAAAACAGTGTCTCTAAACTGCTGAATTAAAGAAAGGTATAACTTCGTGTGATGAATGAACACACCAAATATCGGTTTCTCAGGTAACTTACTTCTATTGTACATCCCGGGATATTCACTTTTTCATCATTGGTCTCAATGCAGTGAGACCAATGTCCATTACATTTGCAGAATGGAGACAAACAGTGTTCCAAAACTGATGAATCCAAAGAAACGTTTCACTCTGTGAGGTGATTGCCCTCATCACAAAGCAGTTTCTCAGAGAGATCCTTTCTAGTTTTTATTTGAAGATATTTCCTTTTTCACCGTATGCCTCAATGCACTGAAAAATATCTCTTTGCAGATTCTAAGATGTGTTTCAAACTGCTGAATAGAAAGAAAAGTTGAACTCTGCAAGATGAATGCACACAGCACAAAGAGGTTTCTCAGAGAGCCTCCTTGTATATTTTATCTTGGGATATTCACTTTTTCACCACTGGATTCAATGACCTACCAAATGTCCATTCACAGAATGGACAAAAAGAGTGTTTCCAAACTGCTGAATGAAAAAAAGGTTTACCTCTGTGAGATGATCACAAAGCAGTTTCTCAGAAAGCTTCTTTCTAGTTTTTATCTGAAGATATTTACTTTTTCACCATAGGCCTCAATGTGCTCCCAAATATCCCTTTGCAGATTATACAAAAAGAGTGTTTCCAAACTGCTGAATAAAAAATGTTTTAACTCTGTGAGATGAATGCACACGACACAAGGCTGTTTCTCAGAATGCTTCTTTCTAGTTTTCATCTGAAGATATTTCCTTTTTCACCATAGTCCTCAATGCTCTACCAAATATCTCTTCACAGATTCTATGAAAGGTCTTTCCAAATTGCCGAATGAAAAGAAACGTTTAACTCATTGAGATGAATGCACACATCATAAAGCCGTTTCTCAGATAGCTTCCTTTTAGTTTTTATCCTGGTATATTCACTTTTTAGCCATTGGCCTCTATGAGGTCTGAAATGTCGATTCGCAGAATGGACAAAAGCAGTGTTACCAAACTGCTGAATCCACAGAAATATTTAATTCTGTGAGATGAATGCAAACGTCACAAAGCAGTTTCTCAGAAAACTTCTTTTTAGATTTTATCTGAAGATATAGGCTTTTTCACTATAGGCCTCTGTGCACTCCCAAATATCCCTTTGCAGTTTCTGCAAAAACAGTGTTTCCAAACTGCTGAATGAAAATAAAAGTTTAACTCTGCAAGATAAATGCAAACATCACAAAGAGCTTTCTCAGATAGCTCCCTTCTATTTTCTATCCTGGGATATTCACTTTGTCGCCATTGGCCTCAATGAGCTCCAAAATGTCCATTCGCAGAATGGAGAAAAACAGTGTTTCCAAACTGCCGATTCCAAAGAAAGGTTTAACTCTGTGAGATGAATGAACACATCACAATACAGTTTCTCACAAAGCTTCTTTGTATTTTTATCTGAAGATATTTCCTTTTTCACCATAGGCCTCAATGTGCTGCCAAATATCCCTTTGCAGATTCTATAAAAACAGTGTTTCCAAACTGCTGAATAAAAAGAGAAATATAACTCTACGAGATGACCACACACATCACAATGTGGTTTCTCAGAGAGCTACCTTCTAGTTTTTATCCTGTGATATTTGCTTTCTCCCCTTTGGCCTCAATGAGCTCACAAATGTCCATTAGCAGAATGGAAAAAATACAGTGTTTCCAAACTGCTGAATCCAAAGAAATGTTTAACTCTCTGAGACGAATAAGCACATCACAAAGTAGTTTCTCAGAAAGCTTCTTTCTATTTTTTATCTGAATATATTCCCTTTTTCGCCATAGGCCTCAGTGTGCTACCAAATATCCCTTCACAGATTCTATAAAAAGAGTTTCCAAACTGCTGAAAGAAAGGAAAGGTTTAACTCTGTGAGTTGAATGCACACAACACAAAGAAGTTTCTCATATATCTTCCTTCTAGGTTCGATCTTGGGATATTCACTTTATTGCCATTGACCTCAAAGAACACCAAAATGTCCATTTGCAGAATGTACAGAAACTGTGTATCCAAACTGCTGAATCCAAAGAAAGGTTTCACTGTGTGAAATGAATACACACATCACAAAGCAGTTTCTGAGAAATCTTCTTTCTAGTTTTTGTCTGAAGATATTCTCATTTTCACCACAGGCCTCAATGCGCTGCCAAATATCCCTTTGCAAATTCTACAAAAACAGTGTTTCCAATCTGCTGAACGAAAAGAATGATTTAATGGTGTGAGAAGAATGTACACATCACAAAGCACTTTCTCAGATAGCTTCCTTCTAGTTTTTATCCTGGGATATTCACTTTTTCGCCTGTGGCATCAATGAGCTCCCAAATGTCCATTCACAGATGGACAAAAACTGTGTTACCAAAATGCTGAATCCAAACAAAAATTTAACTCTGGGAGATGAATACACACATCCCAAACCAGTTCCTCATTAAGCTTCTTTCTAGTTTTTATCTTAAGATATTTCCTTTTTCACCATAGGTCCCAAGGCACTACCAAACATCTCTTCACAGATGGTAAGAGAACAGTGTTTCCAAACTGCTGTATGAAAGGAAAGATTTACTTCTGGGAGATGAATTCACACATCTCAAATTGGTTTCTCAGATAATTTCCTTCTAGTTTTTATGCTTGGATAATCTTTTTTTGCCATTGGCCCCAATGAGTTCCAAAATGTCCATTCACAGAATGGACAAAAGCAGTGTTTCTAAACTGCTTAATCCAAAGAAAGCTTTAACTGTGTGAGATGAATGAACACATCACAAAGCAGTTTCTCAGAAAGCTTCTTTCTATTTTTTATCTTAAGATATTTCCTTTTTCACCCTAGGTTTCAATGCTGTGCAAATATCTTGTTGCAGTTTCTACAAAAACAGAGTTTCCAAACAGCTGAATTAAAAGAATGGTTTAACTCTGTGAGATAAATGCACCCATCACCAAGTGGTTCTCAGAGATCTTCCTCATAGTTTTTATCCCAGGATACTCGCTTTTTCTCCATTGGTCTCAATAAGCTCCCAAATGTCCATTCACAGAGAGGACAAAAACAGTGCTACTTAACTGTTGAATCCATAGAAAGATTTAACTCTTTGAGACGAATGCACACATCCAAAAGCAGTTTCTAATTATGGTCCTTTCTAGTTTTAATCTGAAGATATTTCCTTTTTCACTATAGGCCACAAGGCACTACTAAATATCTCTTCACAGATTCTAAGGAAACAGTGTTTCCAAACTGCTGAATGAAAAGAAAGGTTTAATTCTGAGAGTAAATGCACACATCACAAAGCACTCTCTCAGAAAGATTCTTTCTAGTTTTTATCTGAAGATATTTCCTTTTCAGCTGTAGGCCTTTAGGCTCTACCAAACATCTGTTCACAGATTCTAAGAAAAGAGTGTTTCCAAACTGCTCTATGAAAAGAAAGGTTTTACTCTCTGAGATGAATGTGCACATCACAAATTGGTTTCTCAGATAGCTTCCTTCTAGTTTTTATCCTGGGATAGTTGCTTTTTCGCCATTGACCTCAAAGAGTTCCAAAACGTTCAATCCCAGAATGGATAAAAACAGTGTTTCCACACTGTTGAATCCACAGAATGGTTTAACTCTGTGAGATGAATGAACACATCACAAAGCAGTTTCTCAGAAAGCTTCTTTCTAGTGTTTACCTGAAGACTTTTCCTTTTTAACTATAGGCCTCAATGTGCTGCCAAATATGCCTTCACAGATTCTTCAGAAAAAGTGTTTCCAAACTGCTGAATGAAAGGTTTGACTCTGCGAGATGAATGCACACATCACAATTCAGTTTCTCACATAACTTCTTCTAGTTTTTATACTGGGATATTCCCTTTTTCACCATTGGCGTCAATGAACTCCCAAATGCCCATCTGCAGAATGGACAAAATCAGTGTTTTCAAAGTGCTGAGTCCAAAGAAAACAGAGTTCTGTGAGATGAATGAACACATCACAAAACAGTTTCTCAGAAAGCCTCTTTCTAGTTTTTATCTGAAGTAAATTCCTTTTTCACCATACGCCTCAATGAGCTCCCAAGTATCCCTTCACTGATTCTACAAAAACAGTGTTTCCAAACTACTGAATGTAAAGAAAGTTTTAACACTGTGAGATGAATGCAGACATCACAACGCATTTTCTGTGATATCTTCCTTCTAGTTTTTATCCTGGGATGTTAACTTTTTTGCTATTGGCCTCAATGAGCTCCCAAATGTCCATTCACAGAGTGGATAAAAATATTGTTACCAAACTGCTGAATCAAAAGAAAGGTTTAACTCTGTGAGATGAATGCAGACATCACAAAGGAGTCTCTTAGAATGGTTCTTTCTAGTTTTTATTTGAATATATTTCCTTTTTGACCACAGGACTCATTGCGCTACAAAATATCTCTTAGCAGATCTTAAGAAAACAGTGTTTCCAAACTGATGATTGAAAAGAAAAGTTTAATTCTGTGAGATGAATGCACACATCACAAATCGGTTTTTCAGATAGCTTCCTTCTATTTTTTATTCAGGGATATTCGCTTTTCCACCATTGGCCTCAATGAACTCCCAAAAGTCCATTTGCAGAATGGACAAAAATAATGTTACCAAAGTGCTTAATCCAAAGAAAGGTTTAACTCTCTTAGATGAATGCACACATCTTAAACCAGTTTCTCATTAAGCTTCTTTCTAGTTATTATCTGAAGATACTTCCTTTTTCACCATAGGTCTCAAAACACTCCCAAATATCTCTTCACAGGTACTAAGGAAACAGTGTTTCCAAATTGCTGAATGAAAAGAAAGTTGTAACACTGTGAGATGAATGCACACATCTCAAATTGGTTTCTCAGATAACTTCCTTTTAGTTTTTATCCTGGGATGATCATTTTTTCACCATTGGCCTCAATGAGCTCCCAAATGTACATTCGCAGAATGGAAAAAAACAATATTTCAAAACTGCTGAGTCCAAAGATAGGTTTATCTCTGTGAGATGAATGCACATATAACAAAACAGTCTCTCAGAAAGGTTCTTTATAGTTTTTATCTGATGATATTTCTTTTTGTTGATTCTTCGAGTTGACTTTTGGGAGCTCATTGAGGCCAATAGTGAAAAAGTGAATATCCCAGAATAAAAACTAGAAGGAAGCTATCTGAGAAACCATTTTCTTATACATGCATTTATCTCACAGAGTTAAACCTTTCTTTTCATTCAGCAATTTGGGAACACTCCTTTTGTAGAATCTGTGAAGGGATATTTGGGAGCTCATTGAGGCCTATGGTGAAAAAGGAAATATCTTCAGATAAAAACTAGAAAGAAGCTTAATGAGAAACTGCTTTGTGATGTGTGTATTCATCTCACAGAGTTAAAACTTTCTTTGGATTCAGCAGTTTGGAAACACTGTTTATGTCCATGCTGCAAATGGATATTTTGGAGGTCACTGAGGCCAAAGAAGAAAAAGTGAATATCTTAGGATTTAAACTAGAAGGAAACTATCTGAGAAGCCACTTTGTGATGTGTGCATTCATCCCACAGAATTTAACCTTTCTTTTCATTTAACAGTTTGGAAACACTGTTTTTGTAGAATCAGTGAAGGGATATTTGGGAGCACATTGAGGCCTGAGGCGAAAAAGTGAATATCCCAGGATAAAAACCATAAGGAAGATATCTAGGAAACCGTTTTGTGATGTGGGCCTTCATTTTGCAGAGCTAAACCTTTCTTTTCTTTCAGTAGCTTGGAAACACTGTTTTTTGTACAATATGTGAAGGGATATTTGGGTGCACTTAGAGGCCTATTGTGAAAATGGAAATATCTTCCCATAAAAATTAGAAAGATGTTTTCTGAGAAACTGCTTTGTGATGTGTATATTCTTCTCACATAGTTACAAATTTCCGTGGATTTAGCAGTTTGGAATCACTGTTTTTGTAGAATCTGTGAAGGGAAAATTGGGAGCACATTTAGGCCTATGGCAAAAAAGTGAATATCCTAGGATAAAAACTAGAAGGAAGATATCTGAGGAACTGGTTTGTGATTTGTGCATTCATCTATCTGAGTTAAACCTTTCTTTTCATTCAAAACTTTGGAAACACTGTTTTTGTAGAATCCGTGAAGTGATATTTGGGAGCACATTGAGGCCTATGGTGAAAAAGGAATTATCATCATATAAAAATTTTAAAGAAGCTCTCTGAGAAACTTCTTTGTGATTTGTATATTCATCTCACAGAGTTAAACGTTCTTTGGATTCAGAAGTTTGGAAACACTGTTTTGGTCCATTCTGTGAAGTAACAGTTGGGAGCTCATTGAAGCCAATGGTGAAAAAGTGAATATCCCAGGATACAAATTAGAAGGATGTTATCTGAGAAACTAATTTGTGATGTGTGCATTCATTTCACAGAGTTAAACCTTTTTTTATTCAGCAGTTGGAAAACACTGTTTTATTAGAATCTGCAAAGAGATATTAGGTAGCGCTTTGAGGCCTAAGGTGAAAAAGGAAATATCTTCAGATAAAAACTAGAAAGAAGCTTTCTGAGAAACTACTTTGTGATGTGTGCATTCATCTGACAGAGTTAAACATTCATTTGAATTCAGGAGTTTGGAAACGCTGTTTTTGTCCATTCTGCGAATGGACATTTGGGAGATCACTGAAGCCAGTGTCGAAAAATTGTTTATCCCAGGGTAATAACTAGAAGGAGGATACCTAAGAAACCACTTTGGGATGTGTGCATTCATCTAACCAAGTTAAAATTATATTTTCATTCAACAGTTTGGAAACACTGTTTTTGCAGAATCTGAGAATGAATATTTGGGAGCTCATTGAGGCCAATGTTGCAAAAGGGAATATCCTAGAATAAAAAGTAGAAGGAAGCTATCTGAGAATCCACTTTATGATGTGTTCATTTATCTTGCAGAGTTAAACTTTCCTTTTCATTGAGCCATTTGGAAATACTGTTTTTGTACAATCTGTGAAGGGATATTTTGAAGCGGATTGAGGCCTATGGTGAAAAAGCATGCATCTTCAGACAAAAACTAGAAAGAAGCTTTATGAGAAACTGCTTTGTGACGTTTGCATTCATCTCACAGAGTTAAACATTTCTTTGGCTTCAGCAGTTTGGAAACACTGTTTTTGTCCACTGTGCGAAAGGACATTTGACCACTCATTGAGGACAACGGCAAAAAAGAAAATATCCCAGGATAAAAACTAGAAGGAAGCTATCTGAGAAACCGCTTTCACATGTGTGCATTCAACTCGCACAGGTAAGCCTTTCTTTTCATTCAGCAGTTTGGAATCATTGTTTTTACAGAATCTGCACAGGGATATTTGGTAGTGAATTGAGGCCTCTGGTGAAAAAGAAAATATCTTGAGATATAAACTAGAAAGATGTTTTCTGGGAATCTTCTCTGTGATGGGTGCATTCGTCTCACAGATGTAAACCTTTCTTTTCAATCAGCAGTTTGGATAGATGGTTTTTGTAGAATCTGAAAATGGGCTTTCGGGAGCTCATTGAGGCCCTGGTGAAAAAGGAAATATCCCAGGACAAAAACTAGAAGGAAGCTATCGGAGAAACCAGTTTGGATGTGTGCATTCACCTCACCAAGTTAAAATTTCTTTGCATTCAACAATTTGGAAACGCTTTTTGTATAATCTTTGAAGGGATATTTGGGAGTGCATGGAGGCCTAGCATGAACAAGGAAGTATCTTCAAAAAAAAACTAGAAAGAAGCTTCCTCAGAAACTGCTTTGTGATGTGGGCATTCATCTCACAGTGTTAAACCATTATGTGGTTTCAGCGGTTTGGAATAACTGTTTTTGTCTATTCTGCGAATGGACATATGGGAGCTCATTGAGGCCAATGGCAAAAAAGTGAATATCCCAGGATGAAAACTAGAAGGAAGTTATCTGAGAAACTGCTTTGTGATGTGTGCATTTATCTTGCAGAGTTAAACCTTTCTTTTCATTCAGCAGTTTGGAAACTCTGTTTTTATAGAATCTGCAAAGGGGTATTTGGGAACACACTGAGGCTTAAGGTGAAAAAGGAAGTATGTTCAGGTAAAAACCAAAAAGAAGCTTTCTGAGAAAATACTTTGTGATGTGTACATTCATCTCAAAGAGGTAAACTTTAGTCCTAATTCAGCAGTTTGGAAACAATGTTTTTGTAGAATTAGAAAATGGATATTTGGGAGCTCATTGAGGCCAATGACAAAAAAGAAAATATCCCACTATAAAAAATAGAAGGAAGCTTTCTGAGAAACCACTTGGTGATGTGTGCATTCATAGTGCAGAGTTAAACCTCTCTTTTCATTCAACAGTTTGGAAAAACTGTTTTTGTAGAATCTACTAAGGGTTATCTCAGATCTCATGAAGGCCTATGTTGTAAAAGGAAATAACTTCATATAAAAATTGGAAAGAAGCTTTCTGAGAAACCCTTTGTGTTGTGCATTCATCTCGCAGAGTTAAAACTTTATTTTCATTCAGCAATTTGGAAATACTGTTTTTGTATGATCTGCAAAGGGATATTTGGGAGTGCATTGATGCATATGTTGAAAAAGGAAATATCTTCAGATAAAAACTAGAAAGTAGCTTTCTGTGAAACTACTTTGTGATGTCTGCATTTGTCTCATAGTATTAAACCTTTCTTTGGATTCAGCATTTTGGAAACACTGTTTTTGTCAATTCTGTGAATGGACATTTGGGAGCTCATAGAGGCCAATGGAGAAAAAGCAAACATCCCAGGATAAAAACTAGAAGGAAGTTATCTGAGAGACAGATTTGTGAGGTGGGCATTCATCTCACAGAGTTAAACCTTTCTTTTCATTAAGCAGTTTGGAAACAGTATTCTGTAGAATCTGCAAATGGATATTTAAGACTTCATTGAGGCCAGTGGTGAAAAAGGAATTATTTTCAGATTAAAACTAGACAGAAGCTGTATGAGAAACTGCTTTGTGATGTGTGCATTCATTACACAGAGTAAAACATTTCTTTGCATACAGCAGTTTGGAAACACTGTTTCTGTCCATTCTGCAAAACACATTTTTAAACTCTTTGAGGCCAACTCTGAAAAAGCAAATATCCCAGGATAAAAACTAGAAGGAATTTATCTGAGAAACCGATTTGTGATCTGTGCATTCATCTCACAGATTTAAACCTTTCTTTATTAAAGCAGTTTGGAAATTATTTCCTTAGAATCTATGAAGGGATATTTGGGAACACATTGATGCCCTTGGTGAAAAAGGAAATAATGTCATATAAAAACTAGAAAGAAGGTTTCTGAGAAACTCCTTTGTGATGTTTCAATTCATCTCACAGAGTTAAACCTTTCTTTGATCAGCAGTTTGTAAATGCTGTTTTTGTTCATTCCGCTAATTGGCATTTGGGAGCTCATTGAAGCCAATGGCGAAAAAGCAAATATCTCAGGGTAAAAATCAGAAGGAAGTTCTCAGAGAAACTGCTTTGTGATGTGTGCATTCATCTCACAAGAGTTAAACTTTGTTTTTCATTCAGCAGTTTGGAAACACTGCTTTTGTACATTCTGCAAACAGACATTTGGGAGCTCTTTGAAGCCAATGGCAAAAAAGGTAATATCCCAGAATAAAAACCAGAAAGAATTTATATGAGAAACTGATATGTGATGTATACATTCATTTCACAGAGTTAAACCTTTCTTTTCATTCAGCAGTTTGGAAACACTGTTTTCTTAGGATCTGCAAAGAGATATTTGGTGGTGCATTTAGTCCTACAGTGAAAAATGAAATATCTTCAGATAAAAACTAGAAAGAGCCTTTCTGAGAAACTGCTTTGTGAGGTGTGCATTCATGTCACAGAGATACAGCTTTCTCTGGATTCAGCAGTTTGGAAAAACTGTGTTTGACCTTGCTGCAAATGGACATTTGAGAACTCATTGGGGCAAATGGCAAAAAAGCGAATATCCCAGGATAAAAACTAGAAGGGAGTTATCTGAGAAACCAATTTGTGATGTGCTCATTCATCTCACAGAGTTAAACCTTCTTTTCATTCAGCAGTTTTGAAACACTGTTTTCTTAGAATCTTTGAAGAGATATTTTGTAGTGCTTTGAGGCCTAGGGTGAAAAAGGAAATATCTTCAGTTAAAAACTAGAAAGACCCTTTCTGAGAAACTGCTTTGTGATGTGTGCATTCATCTCGCAGAGTTAAAACTTTCTTTGGATTCAGCAGTTTGGAAAAACTGTTTTTGTCCATTCTGAGAATGCAGAATTCAGAGCTCATTGAGGACAATGACAACAAAGTGAATATCCTAGGATAAAAACTAAAAGTAAGATATCTAAGAAACTGTGTTGTGATGTGTGCAATCAGAGTTAAAGATTCTTTTTCAATAAGCACTTTGGAAACAGTTTTGAAGAATTGATGAAGGTATATTTGGGAGCACGCTAAGGCCTGGTGTGAAAATTGAAGTATCTTCAGATAAAAACTAGACAGACACTTTATGGAAAAACTGCTTGGGATGTGTGCATTCATGTCCAGAGTTAAAGTTTTCTTTGAATTCAGCAGTTTGCAAACAATATTTTTGTCCATTCTCTGAATGGACCTTTAGGAGCTAATTGAGGTCAATGATGAAAAAGCAAATATCCCAGGAAAAAAATACAAGGAGGTTGTCTGGAAACCCATCTGTGATATGTGCATTCAACTCACAGAGTTAAAGTTTTCTTTTCATTCAGCAGTTTGGAAACACTGTTTTCTTAGAATCTGTGAAGGTTTATTTGGGAGAGCATTGAGGCCCATAGTGAAAAAGGAAATATCTTCAGATAAAAACTAGAAAGAAGCTTTCTGAAAAAGTGCTTTGTGATGTGTGCATTCATCTAACAGAGTTAAAACTTTCTTTGGATTCAGCAGTTTGGAAACACTGTTTTTGTCCATTCTGTGAATAGACATTTGGGAGCTTATTGAGGCCAACGGCAAAAAAGAGAATATCCCACGATAAAAACTAGAAGGAAGTAATCTGAGAAACAAATTTGTGATGTGTGCATTCATCTCACAGAGTTAAAGCTTCCTTTTACTTTAGCAATTTGGAAACACTGTTTTCTTAGAATCTGAAAAGAGATATTTTGTGGTGCATTGAGTCCTAAGGTGAAAATGGAAGTATATTCATATAAAAATTAGAAAGAAGCTTTCTGAAAAACTGCTTCATGATGTGTGCATTCATTTCACAGAGTTAAACCTTTCTCTGGATTCAGCATTTTGGAAACACTGGTTTTGTCCATGCTGCAAATGGGCTTTTGGGAGGTCATTGAGGCCAATGGCAAAAAAGTGAATATCCCATGATAAAAACTACAAGGAACGTTTCAGAGAAACCACTTTGTGATGTGGGCATTCATCTCACAGAATTAAACATTTCTTTTCATTCAGCAGTTTGGAAACACTGTTTTTGTACAATCTGTGAAGGGATATTTGGGAGCACATTCAGGCCTATGGTGAAAAAGAATAAATCTTTACATAAAAACTAAAAATAAGTGCTTTGTGATGTTTTCATTCATCTCAAAGAGTTAAACATTTCTTTGGATTCTGTGGTTTGGAAATACTGTTTTGGTTCATTCTGTGAATGGACATTTGGGAACTTGTTGAGGCCAATGGTGAAAAATTGCATATCCCAAGATAAAAACTTAAAGGAAGATATCTAAGAAATCGTGTTGAAATGTGTGCATTTATCTCACAGAGTTTAACTTTTCTTTTCATTCAGCAGTTTGGAAACACTGTTTTAGTAGAATCTGTGAAGGGATATTTGGGGGCACCTTGAGTCCTTTGCTGAAAAAGGAAATATGTTCAGATAAAAACTAGAAAGAATTTTTCTGAGATACTGATTTGTGATGTGTGCATTTGACACACAGAATTAAGCCTTTCTTTGAATTCAGCAGTTTGGAAACACTGATTTTGCCCATTCTGTGAATGGACATTTGGGAACTCATTGAGGACAATGGCAATAAAGTGAATAGCCCAAGATAAAAACTAGAAAGAAGTTATCTGAGAAACCGATTTGTGATGTGTGCATTCATCTCATAGAGTTAAACCTTTCTTTTAGTACAGCATTTTGGAAACAATGTTTTGTTAGGATCTGCGAAGAGATACTTTGTAGCGCATTGAGGCCTATGGTGAAAAAGGAAACATGTTCAAATAAAAACTAGAAAGAAGCTTTCTGAGAAACTCCTTTGTGATGTGTGCATTCACCTCACATAACTAAACCTTTCTCTGGATTCAGCAGTTTGGAAACACTGTTTTTGTCTATACTGAAAATGGACATTTAGTAGCTCATTAAGGCCAATGGTGAAAAAGAGAGTATCCCAGGATAAAAACTAGAAAGAAATGATCTGAGAAACTGATTTGTGATATGTGCATTCATCTCATGGAATTAAACCTTTCTTTTCATTCAGCAGTTTGGAAAACCCATTTTCTTAGAATGTGCAAATGGATATTTGGGAGCACATCAAGGCCTATGGTGACAAAGGAAATATCTTTAGATAAAAACAAAAAAGAAGCTTTCTGAGAAACAGCCTTTTGATGAGTACATTCGATTCAGAGTTAAACCTTTCTTTCTATTCAGCAGTTTGGAAACACTGTTTTTGTCTATTCTGCAAATGGACATTTTGGTGCTCATTGAGGGCAATGGAGAAAAAGTGAATATCTCACGATAAAAACTAGAAGGAAGATATCTGAGAAACTTCTTTGTGATGTGTGCATTCATCTCACAGAGTTAAATATTTCTTTTCATTCAGCAGTTTGGAAACACTGTTTTTGTAGAATCTCTTAGGGGATATTTGCGAGCACATTGAGGCCTATGGTGAAAAAGGAAATATCTTCAGACTAAAACTAGAAAGAAGCTTTCAGAGAAACTACTTTGTGGTGTGTGCATTCCTCTCACAGGGTTAAACCTTTCTTTGGATTCAGCAGTTTGGAAACACTGTTTTTGTCCATTCTGCGAATGGACATTTGGGAGATCATTGAGGGCAATGGCAAAAAAGAAAATATCCAAGGATTAAAACTAGAAGGCTAGAAGGAAGTTATCTGATAATCTGCTTTGTGATGTGTGCATTCATCCCAGAGAGGTAAACATTTCTTTCAAGTCAGCAGTTTGGAAACACTGTTTTCTCAGGATATGTGAAGTGATATTTTTAGTGCATTGAGGCCTATGGTGAAAAAGGAAATATATTCATATAAAAATTAGGAAGAAGCTTTCTGAGAAACTGCTTTGTGATGTGTGCCTTCAACTCACAGAGTTAAAGCTTTCCTTTAATTCAGCAGTGTGGAAACACTGTTTTCTTAGAATCTGCAAAGAGATATCTTGTACTGCTTTGAGGCCTATGGAGAAAAAGGAAATATCTTCATATAAAAACTAGAAAGAAGCTTTCTGAGAAAATGCTTTGATATGTGTGCATTCATCTCACATAGTTACACCGTTCTCTGGATTCAGCAGTTTGGAAACACTGTTTTTGTCCATGCTGCAAATGGATATTTGGTAGCTCATTGAGGCCAAAGGCAAAAAAGCGAATATCCCATGTTAAAAACTACAAGGAAGCTATTTGAGAAACCACTTTGTGATGTGTGAATTCATCTCACAGAGTTAAACCTTCTCTGGATGCAGCAGTTTGGAAACACTGTTTTTGTCAATACTCTAAATGGACATTTGGGAAGTCATTGAGGCCAAAGGGGTAAAAGTGAATATCCCAGGATAAAAACTAGAAGGAAGATAGATATCTGACAAACTTTGTGATGTGTGCATTCATCTCGCAGAGGTAAATATTTCTTTTCATTCAGCGGTTTGGAAACACTGTTTTCTTAGAATCTGTGAAGAGATATTTGGTAGCACATTGAGGCCTATGGTGAAATAGGAAATATCTTCAGATAAAAACAAGAAGGAGGCTTTGTGAGAAACTGCTTTAGAACGTGTGCATTCATCTCACAGAGTTACACCTATCTTTGGATTCAGCAGTTTGAAAACACTATTTTTGTCCATTCTACGAGTGTACATTTGGGAGCTCTTTTAGACCAATGGTGAAAAAGGGAATACCCAGAATAAAAACTAGAAGGAAGCTATCCAAGAAACCGCTTTGTGATGTGTGCATTCAACTGGCAGAGTCCAACCTTTCTTTTCATTCAGTAATATGGAAACATTTTTTTTGTAGTAACTGCAAAGGGATATTTGATAGTGCATTGAGGCCTATGGTAAAAAAGGAAATATCTTCAGATAAAAGACAGAAAAAAGCTTTCTAAGAAAGTGCTTTGTAATGTGCAATTTCATCTCAAAGAGGTAAACCTTTCTTCTAATTTAGCAATTGGGAAAACTGTTTTTGTAGAATCCAAGAATGGACACTGGGGAGCTCACAGAAGCCAATGATGAAAAAGTGAATATCCCAGGATAAAAAGTCGAAGGAAGCTATCTGAGAAATGGCTTTATGATTTGTGCATTCATCTCGCAGAGTTAAACATTTCTTTTCATTCAGCAGTTTGGAGAAACTCTTTTTCTCCATTCTGTGAATGGACATTCGTGAGCTCATTGAGGGCAATGACAAAAAAGGGAATATCCCAGGGTAAAAAACAGAAGGAAGATAGCTGAGAAAGTGCTTTCTGATGTGTGCATTCATCTCACAGAGATAAACCTTCCTTTTCCTTCAGCAGTTTGGAAGCACTGTTTTAGTAGAATCTGTGAAGGGATTGTTGGGGGCCCAATGACACCTATGGTGATAAAGGAAATATCTTCAGATAAAAACTAGAAATAACCTTTCTGAGAAACTGCTTAGCAATGCTCACATTCATCTCACAGAGGTAAATCATCCTTTGGATTCAGAAGTTTGGAGATGCTGTTTTTGTCCGGTCTGTGAATGAACATTTTTTAGCTCTTTGAGGCCAATGGCGAAAAGTGAATATTCCATGATAAAAACTAGAAGGAAGTTATCTGAGAACACGTTTTGTGATGTGGGCATTCATGTCACAGGCTTAAAGCTTTCTTTTCATTCAGCAGTTTGGAAACACTGTTTTTGTAGAACCTGCGAAGGGATATTTGAGAATGAACTGAGGCTTAAGGTGAAAAAGGAAATATCCTAAGATAAAAACTAGAAAGAAGCTTTCTGAGAAACTGCTTTGTGATGTATACATTCAACCCACAGAGTTAAACTTTTCTTTTTATTTAACAGTTTGGAAACACAGTTTTTGTAGATACTGAGAATGTACATTTGGGAGCTAATTGAGTCCAATTGCGAAAGAGCAAATATCCCAGGATAAAAGGTAAAACGGTGCTATCTGAGAAAATGCGTTGTGATTTCTGCATTCATCACACAGAGTTCATCAATTGTTTGGATTCAGCAGTTTGGAGTCACTGTTTTTGTCCATTCTGTGAATGGACATTAGGGAGTTTAATGAAGCCAATGTCAAAAAAGTGATTATCCAAGGAGAGAAACTAGAAGTAAACTATCTGAGAAACCGCTTACTGATGTCTGCATTCACCTCACAGATTTAAACATTTATTTTCATTCAGCAGTTTGGAAACACTGTTTTTGTAGAATCTGCATAGGATTATTTGGGAGAACATTGAGGCCTGCAGTGAAAAGGGAAATATCTTGAGATAAAAATTAGAAAGAAACTTAATGAGAAACTGCTTTGTGATGTGTGCATTCAACTCATGGATTTAAAAATTTTGGGGGGTTCAGCAGTTTGGAAACACTCTTTCTGTCAATTCTGCAAAGGGACATTTGGGGGCTCACTGAGGCCAATGGTGAAAAAGGAAACATCCCAGGATAAACACTGGAAGGAGACTATCTCAGAAACTGGTTTGTGATGTGGGCTTTCATCTACTAGAGTTAAACTTTTTTTTTCATTCAGCAATTTGGAAACAGTTTTTGTAGAATCAGAGAGGGGATAGTTGGGAGCAGATTGAAGCCTATGGTAAACAAGGAAATATCTTCAGATAAAAACTAGAAAGAAGCTTTCTGAGAAACTGCTTTGCAATGTGTGTATTCATCTCACAGAACCAAAACTTTCTTTGGATTCAGCAGTTTCAAAACACTATTTCTGTCCATTCTGTGAATGGACATTTGAGAGCTCTTTGATACCAATGGCAAAAAAAAGTGAATATCCTAGGAAATAAACTAGATGGAAGCTATCTGAGAAACCACTTTGCAATGTATGCATTCATCTCGTGGATTTAAACCTTTCATTTCATTCAGCAGTTGGGAAACACTGTTTTCATAGAATCTCTGAAGGGATATTTTGGAGCGCTTTGAGACCTATGGTGAAAAAGGAAATATTTTCAGATAAAAACTAGAAGGAAGCTTTCTGAGACACTCCTCTGTGATGTGTGCATTCATGTCACAGAGTTAAAACTTTCTTTGGATTCAGCAGTTTGGAAACACTGTTTTTGTCCATTCTGAGAATGGACATTTCGAAAGTCATTGAGGCCAATAGTGAAAAAGCAATTATCCCAGGAAATAAACTAGAAGGAAGCTATCTAAGAAACTGCTTTGTGATGTATGCATTCATCTCACAGAGATAAATCTTTCTTTTCATTCAGCAGTTTGTAAACACTGCTTTTGGAGTATGTACATAAGGATATTTGAGAGCGCTTATAGGCCTATGGTGAAAAAGAAAATATCTTCAGAGAACTCCCATTCACAATTGCTTTAAAGAGAATAAAATACCTAGGAATGCAACTTACAAGGGACGTGAAAAACCTCTTCAAGGAGAACTACAAACCACTGCTCATTGAAATAAAAGAGGATACAAACAAATGGAAGAACATTCCATGCTCACGGGTTGGAAGAATCAATATCGTGAAAATGGCCATACTGCCCAAGGTAATTTATAGATTCAATGCCATCTCCATCAGGCTACCAATGACTTTCTTCACAGAATTGGAAAAAAACTACCTTAAAGTTCATACGAAACCAAAAGAGAGCCCACATGGTCGTCAAACTTAAGCCAAAAGAACAAAGCCAGAGGCATCACGCTACCGGACTTCAAACTATACTACAAGGCTACAGTAACCAAAACAGCATGGTACTGGTACCAAAACAGAGACATAGATCAATGGAACAGAACAGAGTCCTCAGAAATAATACCACATATCTACATCTATCTGATCTTTGACAAACCGGACAAAAACAAGCAATGGGGAAAGGATTCCCTATTTAATAAATGGTGCTGGGAAAACTGGCTAGCCATATGTAGAAAGCTGAAACTGGATCCCTTCCTTACACCTTATACAAAAATTAATTCAAGATGGATTAAAGACTTACATGTTAGACCTAAAGCCATAAAAACCCTACAAGAAAACCTAGGCAATACCAATCAGGACATAGGCATGGGCAAGGACTTCATGTCTAAAACACCAAAAGCAATGGCAACAAAAGCCAAAATTGACAAATGGGATGTAATTCAACTAAAGAGCTTCTGCACAGCAAAAGAAACTACAATCAGAGTGAATGGGCAACCTACAAAACGGGAGAAAATTTTCACAACCTACTCATCTGACAAAGGGCTAATATCCAGAATTTACAAAGAACTCAAACAAATTTACAAGAGAAAAACAAACAACCTCATCAAAAAGTGGGTGAAGGATATGAACAGACACTTCTCAAAAGAAGACATTTATGCAGCCAAAAGACACATGAAAAAATGCTCATCATCACTGGCCATCAGAGAAATGCAAATCAAAACCACAGTGAGATACCATCTCACACCAGTTAGAATGGTGATCATTAAAAAGTCAGGAAACAACAGGTGCTGGAGAGAATGTGGAGAAATAGGAACACTTTTACACTGTTGGTGGGACTGGAAACTAGTTCAACAATTATGGAAGACAGTGTGGCGATTCCTCAAGGATCTAGAAGTAGAAATACCATTTGACCCAGCCATCCCATTTGTGGGTATATACCCAAAGGATTATAAATCATGCTGCTACAGACACATGCACACGTATGTTTATTGTGGCACTATTCACAATAGCAAAGACTCGGAACCAACCTGAATGTCCAACAATGATAGACTGGGTTAAGAAAATGTGGCACATATACACCATGGAATACTATGCAGCCATAAAAAATGATGAGTTCATGTCCTTTGTAGGGACATGGATGAAACTGGAAACCATCATTCTCAGCAAACTATTGCAAGGACAAAAAACCAAACACTGCATGTTCTCACTCATAGGTGGGAATTGAACAGTGAGAACTCATGGACACAGGAAGGGGGACATCACACTCCGGGGACTGTTGTGGGATGGGGGAAGTGGGAGGGATAGCATTAGGAGATATACCTAATGCTAAATGATGAGTTAATGGGTGCAGCACACTAACATGGCACATGGATGCATATGTAACAAACCTGCACATTGTGCATATGTGCCCTAAAACTTAAAGTATAATAATAATAAAATAAAAAGAAGTTAAAAAAAAAGTAGAGAGAAGTTTTATAAGAAACTGCTTTGTGAGAACAGTATGCAACTCACAGAGTTAAACCATTCTTTGGATAGTGAAGTTTGGAATCACTGTTATTTTCCATTCTGCCAATGGACATTTGGGAGCTCATTGAGGAAAATTGCAAACAAGCAAATATCCCTGGATAACAACTAGAAGGAAGCTATCTGAGAAACTGCTTTGGGATGTGTGCATTCATCTCACAGAATTAAAATTTTATGTTCATAAAGCAGTTTGGAAACACTGTTTTTATAGAATCTGCAAGGGATATTTGGGAGCACATTGAGGCCTATGGCAAAAAAGGAAATATGTTAAGATAAAAACTAGAAAGAAGATTTCTCAGAAACTGCTTTATGATGGGTGCATTCATCTCACATAGATAAACCCTTCTTGTCATTGAGCAGTTTGGAAACACAGTTATTGTAGAATCTGAGAATGGACATTTGGGAGCTCATTGAAGCCAATGGCGAAAAAGGGAATATCACAGGAAAAAGCAGAAGGAAGCTATCTAAAAACCACTTTGTGAAGTGGACATTCATCTTGCAGAATTAATCATTTCTTTGCATTCAGCAGTTTGGAAAGAATGTTTTGTCCATTCCGTGAATGGACATTTTGGAGCTCTTTGAGGCCAATGCCATAAAAGTGAATATTTCCATATAAAATCTAGAAGGAAGCTTTCTGAGAAACGGATTTGCAATGTGTACATTCATCTCACAGAGATAAATCTTTCTTTTCTTTCAGCAGTTTGTAAACACGGTTTTTCTAAAATCTGAAGATGAACATTTGGAGCTCATTGAGGCAAATGGCAAAAAAGCAAATATCCCAGGATAAAAACTACAAGGAAGCAATCTGAGAAACTGCTTTGCGATGTGTGCATTCATCTCACAGAGTTAAACTATTCCTTGAATTCAGCAGTTTGGAAAAACTGTTTTGTCCATTCCGGGAATGGACATTTGGGAGCTCATTGAGGCCAAACGTGTATAAGAGAGTATACTAGGATAAAAACTAGAAGGACATTATCTGAGAGACAGATTTGAGATGTGTGCATTCATCTCACAGGGTTAAACCTTTCTTTTCCTTCAGAAGTCTGGAAACACTGTTTTCTTAGAATCTGCAAACGCATATTTCAAGCAAATTGAGGCCTGTTGTGAAAAAGGGAATATTTTCAGATTAAAACTAGCAAGAAGCTTTCTGAGACACTGCTTTCTGATGTGTTCATTCAACTCACAGAGTTAAAACTTTCTTTGGATTCAGCAGTTTGGAAACCCTGTGTTGGTAGAATCTGTCAAAGGATATTTGGGAGTACATTGAGGCTTAAGAGGAAAAAGGAAATACCTTCATATAAAAATCAGAAAGAAGCCTTCTGAGACACTGCTTTGTGAGTTAAATATTACTTTTCATTCGGCAGTTTGGAAACACTGTTTTTGTAGAATCTGCCTAAAGACATTTTGGAGCAATTTGGGGCCTGTGGTGAAAAAGGAAATATCTTCAGTTAAAAATTAGAAAGAAGCTTTCCGAAAAACTGCTTTGTTATGTTTGCATTCATGTCACACAGTTACACCTTTCTTTGGACTGGGCACTTTGGAAACACTGTTTTTGTCCATTCTGTGAATGGATATTTGAGAGCTCATTGAGGCCAATGGCGAAAAAGCAAATATCCCATGATAAAAACTAGAAGGAAGTTATCTGAGAAACCGAATTGTGATGTGTGCCTTCATCTCACAGAGTAAAACCTTTCTTTTCATTCAGCAGTTTTGAAACACCGTTTTCTTAGAAACTGTGAAGAGATATTTGGTAGTAGACTAAGGCCAAAGGTGAAAAAGAAAATAACTTCAGATAAAACTAAAAAGAAGCTTTCTGAGAAACTGCTTTGTGATGTGTGCATTCATCTCACAGAGCTAAACCTTTCTTTGGATTCAACAGTTTGGAATCACTGTTTTTTTTCATTCACAAAATAGACATTTGGGAGCTAATTGAGGCCAATGGCAAAAAGGTGAATATCTCAGGATAACAACTAGAAGGAAGATATCTGAGAAACCGCTATGTTATGTGTGCATTCATCTCACAGAGTTAAACCTCTCTTTTCATTCACCAGTTTGGAAACACTGTTTTGGTTAATTTGTGAAGGGGTATTTTGTAGTACATTGAGGCTTACATTGAAAAAGGAAATATCTTCATATAAAAATTAGGAAGAAGCTTTCCGAGACACTGCTCTGCTATGTGTGCGTTCATCTCACAGAGTTAAACCTTTCTTTGGATTCAGCAGTTTGGAAACACTGTTTTTGTCCATTCCTGGAAAGGAGATTTGGAACTCATTTAGGTCAAAGGCAAAAAATTGAATATCCCAAGACAAGAACTAGAAAGAAGTTATCTGAGAGACCACCTTGTGATGTGTGCATTCATCTAGCAGAGTTAAACCTTACTTTTCATTCAGCAGTTTGGAAACACTGTTTTTGTAGAATCTGCAAAGGGATATTTGGTAATGCATTGAGGCCAATGGTGAAAAAGGAAATATCTTCAGGTGAAAACTAGAAAGTAGCTTTCTGAGGAACTGCTTTGTGATGTGTTGATTCACCCCACAGATTTAAACCTTTCTTTGGATTCAGCGGTCTGGAAACACTGTTTTTGTCCATTCGGTGAATGGACATTTGGGAGCTCATTGAGGCCAACGGTGGCAAAGTGAATATCCCAGGATAAAAATTAGAAGGAAGCTATTTTATAAACGGCTTTGTGATGTGTGCATTCATCTCACAGAGTTAAACTTTTCTTTTCATTTACTAGTTTGGAAACCCTATTGTTGTAGAATCTGAGAAGGGATATTTGTGAGTGCATTGAGGCCTCTGGTGAAAAAAGAAATATTTTCAGATAAAAACTAGAAAGAAGCTTTCAGAGAAACTTCATTGTGATGTGTGCATTCGTCTTGCAGAATTAAACCATTCTTTTCATTCAGCAGTTTGGAAACCCTGTTTTCTTAGAATCTGCTAAGAGATATTTGGTAGCACATTGAGGCCTATGGTGAAAAAGGAAATATCTTTAGATAAAAACTAGAAATAAGTTTAATGACAAACTGTTTTGTGATGTGTACATTCATCTCACAGTGTTATACATTTATTTTCATTCAGCAGTATGGAAACACTTTTTCTGACCATTCCACAAATGGACATTTGGGAGCTCATTGAGGCCAATGGCAAAAAAGTGAATATCCCAGGATAAAAACTAGAAGGAAGCTATCTGAGAAAACGATTTGTGATGTGTGCATTCATCTCACAGAGTTAAACCTTTCTTTTCATTCAGCAGTTTGGAAACACTGTTATTGTAGAATCTGCAAAGGGATATTTAGGAGTGCATTGAGACCTATGGTGAAAAAGGAAATATCTTCACATAAAAACTAGAAAGTAGCTTTCTGATAAACTGCTTTGTGATGTGTGCATTCATCTCACAGTGATAAAACTTTCTTTTCATTCAGTTGTTTGGAAACACTGTTTTTTTCCTCTTTTTTAAAATTTTATTATTATACTTTAGGTTTTAGGGTACATGTGCACAATGTGCAGGTTTGCTACATATGTATCCATGTGCAATGTTGGTTTGCTGCACCCATTAACTCGTCATTTAGCATTAGGTATATCTCCTAATGCTGTCCCTCCCCCCTCCCCCCACCCCACAACAGTCCCTGGAGTGTGATGTTCCCTTTCCTGTGTCCATGAGTTCTCATTGTTCAATTCCCACCTATGAGTGAGAACATGCGGTGTTTGGTTTTTTTGTCCTTGCGATAGTTTACTGAGAATGATGGTTTCCAGTTTCATCCATGTCCCTACAAAGGACAGGAACTCGTCATTTTTTATGGCTGCATAGTATTCCATGGTGTATATGTGCCACATTTTCTTAATCCAGTCTATCGTTGTTGGACATTTGGGTTGATTCCAAGTCTTTGCTATTGTGAATAGTGCCACAATAAACATATGTGTGCATGTGTCTTTATAGCAGCATGATTTATAGCCCTTTGGGTATATGCCCAGTAATGAGATGCCTGGGTCAAATGGTATTTCTAGTTCTAGATCCGTGAGGAATTGCCACACTGACTTCCACAATGGTTGAACTAGTTTCCAGTCCCACCAACAGTGTAAAAGTGTTCCTATTTCTCCACATCCTCTCCAGCACCTGACTTTCTTCACAGAATTGGAAAAAACTACTTTAAAGCTCATGTGGAACCAAAAAAGTGCCCCCGTCGCCAAGTCAATCCTAAGCCAAAAGAACAAAGCTGGAGGCATCACACTACCTGACTTCAAACTATACTACAAGGCTACAGTAACCAAAACAACATGGTACTGGTACCACAACAGATACATAGATCAATGGAACAGAACAGAGCCCTCAGAAATAATGCCGCATATCTACAACTATCTGATCTTTGACAAACCTGACAAAAACAAGCAATGGGGAAAGGATTCCCTATTTAATAAATGGTGCTGGGAAAACTGGCTAGCCATATGTAGAAAGCTGAAACTGGATCCCTTCCTTACACTTTATACAAAAATTAATTCAAGGTGGATTAAAGACTTACATGTTAGACCTAAAACCATAAAAACCCTAGAACAAAACCTAGGCAATACCATTCAGGAAACACTGTTTTTGTAGAATCTGAGAAGGGATATTTGGTAGTCCATTGAAACCTAAGGTGAAAAGGAAACATCTTCAGATAAATACTAGAAGCTTTATGAGAAACTACTTTGTGATGCATTCATTCATGTCGTGGAGTTAAACCATTCTTCGGATTCAGCAGTTTAGAAATACTGTTTTTATCTATTCTGCGAATGGATGTTTCATAGCTCATTGAGGCCAGTGGTGAAAAAGCAATAATCCCAGGGTAAAAACTTCTAGGAAGTTATCTGAGAAACTGATTTGTGATTTGTGCATTCATGTCACAGAGTTAAACTTTTCTTTTTTTTAGCAGTTTTGAAACACTGTTTTCTTAGAATCTGTGAAGAGACATTTGGTAGTGCATTGAGGCCTATGGTGAAAAAGGAATCATTTTCATATAAAAACTAGAAAGAAGCTTAATGTGAAACTGCTTTGTGATGTATACATTCATCTCAAAGAGTTAAAACTTTCTTTGGATTCAGCAGTTTTGAAACAATGTTATTGTCCATTCTGTGAATGGACATTTTGAAGTTAATTGAGGCCACAGTCAAAAAAGGGAATATCCCAGTAAAAAAACTAGAAAGAACCTATCTGAGAAACCGATTTGTGATGCACACATTCATCTCACAGAGTTAAAACTTCCTTTTCATTCAGCAGTTTGGAAACACTGTTTTTGTATAATCTGCGAATGGATATTTGGGAGCGCTTTGAGGCCGATGGTGAAAAAGGAAATATCTTCCCATAATACCTAGAAAGAAGCATTCTTAAACACTGCTTTGTGATGCATGCCTTAATCCCACACCCTTAAACCTTTCTTTTCATTCAGCACTTTGGAAACACTGTTTTCTTAGAATCTGCAAAGAGATATTGGTAGCGCATTGGGGCCTATCGTGAAATAGGAAATATCTTCAGAAAAAAACTAGAAAGAAGCTTTCAGAGAAGCTGCTTCATGACGTTTGCATTCATGTCACAAAGCTAAAACATTCTTTGGCTTCAACAGTATGGTATTTCTCTTTTTGTCTATTTGCAGAATGGACATTTGGGAGCCCATCAAGGCCAATGATGAAAAAGTGTATATACCAGGATAACAACTAGGAGGAAGATATCTGAGAAACTGGTTTGTGATGTTTGCATACATTTCACAGAGTTAAACCTTTCTTTTCATTCAGCAGTTTAGAAACACTGTTTTCTTAGAATCTGTGAAGAGATACTTTGCAGTGCATTGAGGCCTGCGGTTAAAAAAGGAATATCTTTAGATAAAAACTAGAAAGATGCTTTATTAGAAATTGCTTTGTGATGTGTACATTCATCTCACAAGGTTGTTCATTTCTTTGGATTCAGGAGTGTGGAAACACTGTTTTAGTCCATTGTGCAAATGGACATTTGGGAGCTCATTGAGATCAATGGCAAAAAACAGAATATCCCAGGATAAAAACTAGAAGGAAGCCATTTGAGAAGCTGATTTGTGATGCGTGCATTCATCTCAGAGAGTTAAACCATTCTTTGCATTCTGCAGTTTGGAAACACTGTTTTAGTCCATTCTGTGAATGGACATTTGGGAGCTCATTGAGGTCAAAGGCAAAAAAGAGAATATCACAGGATAAACACTAGAAGGACGTTATCTGAGAAACCAATTTGTGATGTGTGCATTCATCTCACAGAGTTAAACCTTTTTTTATGTTCAGCAGTTTGGAAACTGTGTCTTTTTAGAATCTTTGAAGAGATATTTTGTAGCATATTGAAGCCTATGGGGAAAAGGGAACTGTCTTCAAATAAAAACTAGAAAGAAGTTTTCTGAGAAACTGATTTGGGATGTATTTATTCATCTCACAGAGTTAAACCTTTCTTTGGATTTAGCAGTTTGGAAACACTGTTATTGTACCTTGGCACATCAGGTAGCTATTTATAGTCAATGCCAAAAAAAGCGAATATCCCAGGATAAAAACTAAAAGGAAGATGTCCGAGAAACCTCTTTGTGATGTGTGCATTCATCTCACAGAATTAAACTTTTCTTCCCATTGAGCAGTTTGGAAACACTGCTTTTATGTTATCTTCCAAATGATATTTGGGAGCAATTTGAGGCCTACGGTGAAAAAGGAAATATCTTCAGTTAAAAGCTAGAAAGCAGCTTTCTGAGAAACTGCTTTGTTATCTGTGCACTCATATCACACAGTTAAACCTTTCGTTATATTCAGCAGGGTGGAAACACTGTTTTTGTCCCTTCTGCAAATGGACATTTGGGAGGTCATTTAGGCCAGTGGTGAAAAAACGAATATCGCAGGATCAAAACTAGAAGGAAGTTATGTGAGAAACTGAATTGTGATGTGTACCATCAACTCACAGAGTTAGACCTTTGTTTTTATTCAGCAGTTTGGATACACCATTTTCTTAGAAACTGCAAAGAGATATTTGGTAGTGCATTGAGGCCTACGGTGAAAAAGGAAATACCTTCAGATAAAACTAGAAAGAAGCTTTCAGAGAAACTGCTTTATGATGGGTGCATTCGTCTCACAGAGCTAAATCTTTCTTTGGATTCAACAGTTTGGAATCACTGTTTTTGTCCTTTTGCAGAATGAACATTTGGGAGCTTATTGAGGTCAATGGTGAAAAAACGTATATCCCATGATAATAACTAGAAGGAAGATATCTGAGAAACCACTATGTGATGTGTGCATTCATCTCACAGAGTTAAACCTCTCTTTTGGTTCAGCAGTTTGGAAACATTGTTTTGGTAGAATCTGTGAAGGGATATTTGGGAGTACATTGAGGCTTACAGCAAAATATGAAATACCTTCATATAAAAATTAGAAAGAAGCTTTCTGTGACACTGCTTTGTGATATGTGCATTCATCTCACAGAGTTAACCCTTTCTTTGGATTCAGCAGTTTGGAAACACAGTTTTTGTACATTCTTGGAAAGGACATTTAGGAACTCATTTAGGCCAAAGGTGAAAAATCAAATATCCCAGGATAAGAATGAGAAGGAAGCTATCTGAGCAGCCACGTTGTGATGTGTTCATGATTTTCACAGAGGTAAACCATTCTTTTTATTCAGCAGTTTGGAAACACTGTTTTTGTAGAGTGTGCGAAGGGATATTTAAGGAGCGCATTGAGGCCAATGGTGAAAAAGGAAATATCTTCACATAAAAACTAGAAAGAAGCTTTCTGAGAAACTGCTTTGAGATGGGTTCATCCATCTCACAGAGTTAAAACTTTCTTTCCATTCAGCAGTTTGCAAACACTGCTTTCCTAGAATCTGTAAAGAGATATTTTGTAGCACATTGAGGCCAATGGTGATAAAGGAAATATATTCAAATAAAAACTAGAAAGAAGGTTAATGAGAAACACCTTTAGGATGTGGGCATTCATCTCACAAATTTAAACCTTTATTCAGATTCAGCAGTTTGGTAACACTGTTTGTGACCATACTATGAATGGACATTTGGGAGCTCATTGAGACCAAAGGCAAAAAAGTGAATATACATGGAAAAAACTAGATGGAAGCTATCTGAGAAACCACTTTGTGATGTGTGCATTCATTTCACAGAATTAAACATTTCTTTTCATTCAGCAGCTTGCAAAGACTGTTTTCTTAGAATCTGCAAAGGGATAGTTGGCTGCACATTTAGGCATTTGGTGAAAAATTAAATATCTTCAGTTAAAAACTGGAAAAAATTTTTTCTGAGAAACTGCTTTGTGATGCATACATTCATCTCAGAGTTCAACCTTTCTTTGGATTCAGCAGTTGGGAAACACTGTTTTTGTCCATTCTGCGCATGGAGATTTGGAAGTTCATTGAGTCCAAAGGCCAAAAAGCAAATTTCTCAGGATAAAAAGTAGAAGGAAGTTATCTGAGAAACTGAGTTGTGATGTGTGCATTCATCTCACAGAGTTAAACCTTTATTTTCATTCAGCAGTTTGGAAACACTCTTTTCTTAGAATCTGCGAAGAGATATTTGGTAGCACATCGAGGCTAGGGTGAAAAAGGATATAACTTCCGATAAAATTTAGAAAGAAGCTTTCTGAGAAACTGCTTTGTGATGTGTGCATTCATCTCACTGAGTTAAATGTTTATTTGAATTAAGCAGTTTGGAAACACTGTTTTTGTCCATTCTGCAAACGGACATTTGGGAGCTCATTGAGGCCAATGGTGAAAAAGTGAATATCCCCGGATAAAAACTACAAGGAAGTTATCTGAGAAACCGACTTGTGATATGTGCATTCATCTCACAGAGTTAAACCTTTCTTTGCATTGAGCAGTACGGAAACACTGTTTTCTATGAATCTGCAAAGAGATATTTTGTAGCGCATTGAGGCCTGTGGTGAAAAGAGGAATAACTTCACTTAGAAACTAGAAGGAAGCTTTCTGAGAAACTGATTTGTGATGTCTTCATTCATCCCACAGAGTTGAACCTTTCTTTGGATTCAGCAGTTTGGAAACACTGTTTTTGTCCATTCTGAGAATGGACATTGCGAGCTCATTGAGGCCAATGGTGAAAAAGCGACTACCACAGTATAAAAACAGGAAGGAAGTTATCTGAGAAACTGATTTGTGTTGTGTGCATTCATATCACAGAGATAAACCTTTCTTTTCATTCAGCAGTTTGGGAAAACTGTTTTCTTAGAATCTGCAAAGAGATATTTGGGAGCACATTGTGTACTACTGTGAAAAACGAATTATCTCCAGATAAAAAATAGAAAAAAGCTTTCTGAGAAACGGTGAAGAGATATTTGGTAGCGCAATGTGGCCAATAGTGAAAAAGGAAAAATTTCTTAACAGATTTTAAGAAAACAGTGTTTCCAAACTGCTGAATGAAAAGAAAGTTTTTATTCTGTGAGATGGATGTACACATCACAAATCGGTTTCTCAGATAAATTCCTTCTAGTTTTTATCCTGGGATATTCACTTTTACACCATTGGGCTGAGTGAGCTCCCAAATGTCCTTTCTCAGAATGGATAAAAACAGTGTTCCCTAATTGATGAATCCAAAAAAAGGTTTAACTCTATGAGATGAATGAACACATAACAAAGCAGCTTTTCCAGAAGCTTCTTTCCAGTATTTATCTGAATATATTTGCTTTTTAACCATTGGCCTCTGTGAGCTCCCAAATATCCTTCATAGGTTCTACAAAAACAGCGTTTCCAAACTGCTGAATGAAAAGACAGGGTTAACTCTGCAAGATGAATACACACATAACAAAGTTGATTCTCAGATACCTTCCTTCTAGTTTATATACCTGGTCATTCACTTTTTCACCACTGGCCTCAATGAGCTTCCAAATGTCTGTGCTCAGAATGGAAAAAAAAAAAAAACAATGTTTCCAAATTGCTGGATACAAAGAAAGGTTTAACTCTGTGAGATGAATGCACACATCACAGAGCAGTCTCTCAGAAAGGTTCTTTCCAGTTTTTATCTGAAGATATTTCCTTTTTCACCATAGGCCTCATTGCGCTACCAATATGTCTTTGCACATTCTAAGAAAACAGTTTCCAAACTGCTGAATGAAAAGGTTTAACTCTGTGAGATGAATGCACACATCACAAATCAGTTTCTCAGATAAATTCCTTCTAGTTTTTATCCTGGGATATTCATGTTTCCACCTTTGGCCTCAATGCACTCTCAAATATCCCTTCGCAGATTATGCAAATACAGTGTTTCCAAACTTCTGAATGAAAAGAAAGTTTTAACTCTGCATGATGAATGAACACATCACAAAGCAGTTTCTCAGCTAGCTATCCTCTAGTTTTCATCCTGGTATATTTGCTTTTTCACCATTGGCCTCAATGAGCTCCCAAATGTCCATTGGCAGCATGGACAAAAACGTTGTTTCCAAACTGCTGAATCTACACAAAGGTTTAATTCTTTGAGATGAATGCAAACATTACAAAGCAGTTTATCAGAAAGCCTCTTTCTAGTTTTTATATGAAGATATTTCCTTTTTCATCATAGGTCCCAAAGCACTCCCAAATATCCCTTCGCAGATTCTACAAAAACAGTGTTTCCAAACTGCTGAATGAAAAGAACTTTTTAAATCTGCCAGATGAATGCAGACAGCACAAAGCAGTTTCTCAGATAACATCCTTCTAGTTTTTATCCTAGGATATTGACTTTTCACCATTGGCCTCTATGAGCTCCCAAATGTTGATTCTCAGATTCTACAAACACAGTGTTTACAAACTGATAAATGAAAAGAATGGTTTACCTCTGTGAGATTAACTTACACATTACAAAGAAGTTTCTCAGAAAGCATCTTTCTAGTTTTTACTGGAAGATATTTCCATTTTTACCATAGGACTCAATGCACTCCAAATTGTCCCTTCACAGATACTACGAAAACTGCCGAATGAAGAGAACAGTTTCCATTCCTTTGGATGTGTGCATTCCATTGAATGTTTCCAAACTGCTGAATGAAGAGAAAGGTTTAACTCTGGGAGGTGGATGCACACATCACAAAGTGGTTTCTCAGATAGCTTCCATTTAATTTATCTTGGGATATTCGCTTTTTGGAATTGGCCTCAATGAGCTCCCACATGTGCATTTGCAGAATGGAAAAAAACAGTTTTTCCAACCTGCTGAATCCAGAGAAAGGATTAACTCTGTGAGATGAATGCACACATCACAAAGCGGTTTCTCAGAAAGTTTCTTTCTAGTTTTGATCTGAATATATTTTCTTTTTCACTATAGGCCATCATGTGATCTGAAATATCCCTTTGCAGATTCCATAAAAAGAGTGTTTCCATATTGTTGAATGAAAACAATGCTTTAGCTCTGTGAGATAAATGCACATATCAGAAAGCAGTTTCTCAGATAGCTTGCTTCTTGTTTTCATCCTGGAATATTCACTTTTTCGCTATTTGCCTCAATGAGCTCCCTAATGTCCATTTGCAGAATGGACAAAAATAGTTTCCAAACTGCTGAATCCAAAGAAAGGTTTATCTCTGTGAGAAGAATGCACACATCACAAAGCAGTTTCTCTGAAAACTTCTTACTAGTTTTATCTGAAGATATTTACTTTTTCACCATAGGCCTCAATGAGCTGCCAAATATCCATTCGCAGATTCTACACAAAAAGTGTTTTGAAACTGCTGAATGAAAAGAAAGGTTTAACTCTGCCAGATGAATGCACTCATCACAAAGTGGTTTCTCAGATACATTCCTTCTAATTTTTATTCTGGGATATTCACTTTTTTGTCATTGGCCTCAACGAGCTCCCAAATGTCCATTTGCAGCATTTACAAAAACAGTGTTTCCAAACTGCTGAATCCAAAGAAAGGTTTAAATCTGTGAGATGAATGCACACATCACAAAGAAGTTTCTCAGAAAGCTTCTTTTTAATTTTTATTTCAATATATTTCCTTTTTCACCATAGGCCTCAAGTGACTCCCAAATATCCTTTTGAAGACACTACAAAAACAGTGTTTCCAAACTGTAGAATGAGAAGAAAAGTTACCTCTGTGAGATGAATGCACACATCACAAAGTGGTTTCTCAGATAGTTCCATCTACTTTTTATCCTGTGATATTTACTTTTTCACCATTGACCACAATGAGCGCCTAAATATCCATTCTCAGATTCTACAAAAACTGTGTTTCCTAACTGCTGAATAAAAAGAAAGGTTTACATCTGTGAGATGAATGTACATATAATGAAGCAGTTTCTCACAAAGCTTCTTTCTAGTTTTTATCTGAAGATATTTCCTTTTTCTCCATAGGCCTCAATTCACTCCCAAATATTCTTTCACAGATCCTAGAAAATCAGTGTTTCCAAACTGCTCAATGGAAACGAATGTTTAACTCTGTGAGAACAATGCACAAGTCACGAAGTGGTTCCTCATCTACCTTCCTTCTAGTTTTATCATTGTATATAAACTGTTTCACATTTCACCACAATGACCTCCCAAATGTCCATTCATAAAATGGACAAAAACATTGTTTCCAAACTGCTGCATCCAAAGAAAGGTATAACTCTGCAAGAAGAATGCTCACATCACAAAGCAGTTTCTCAGAAAGCTTCTTTCTTGTTTTTATCGGAATATATTTCCCCTTTCACCATAGGCCTTAATGCGCTACCAAATTTCTCTTTGCAGATTCTAAGAAGACAGTGTTTTCAAACTGATGAATAAAAAGAAAGGTTTAACACTGTGAGATGAATGCACACATGACAAATTTGTTTCTCAGATAACTTCTTTCTAGTTTTTATCCTGGGATAATCATTTTTTTGCCTGTGGTTTCAATGAGCTCCCAAATGTCCATTTGCAGAATGGACAAAAACAGTGTTTCAAATCTGCTGAATCCAAAGAAAGTTTTAACTCTGTGAGATTAATGCACACATCACAAAGCAGTTTCTCAGAAAGCTTATTTTTAATTGTTATATGAAGATATTTCTTTTTCACCATAGTCCTCAATGTACTCCTAAATATCCTTTCACAGATTCTACAAAAACAATGTTTCCAAACTGCTGATTGAAAAGAAAGGTTTTCCACTGCAAGTTGAATATACACAACACCATGTAGTTTCTGATATCTTTCTTCTAGTTTTTATCTTGGGATATTCACTTTTTCGCCATTGGCCTCAATGAGCTACCAAATGAGTATTCATGGATTCTACGGAACAGTGTTTACAAACTGCTGAATGAAAAGAAATGTTTAACTCTGTGATATGAATGCCCACATCACAAAGTGGTCTCACAGATAGCTTTTTTTAAAAATTTTTATGGGAAGATATTTCCTTTTTCAACATAGGTCTCAATGCCCTCCCACATATTCTTTCACAGATTCTCCAAAAAGAGGGTTTACAAACTGTTGATTGAAAAGAAATGTTTAAATCTGCAAGATGAATGCAGACATCACAAGCCAGTTTCTCCAATATCTTTCATCTAATTTTTGTACTTGGATATTCACTTTTTTCATCATTGGCCTCAATGAGATCCCAAATGTCCATTTGCAGCATGGACAAAAACAGTTTTTCCAAACTGCTGAACCCAAAGGAAGGTTGAACTCTGTGGGAGGAATGCACACATCACAAAGCAGTTTCTCAGAAAGCTTCTTTCTAGTTTTTATCTGAAGATATTTCCTTTTTCACCATAGGTCTCAATGTGCTCCCAAATATCTTTTAGCAGATTCTACAAAAACGGTGTTTACAAACTGCTGAATGAAAAAAAAAAGGTTTAACTCTGCAAGATGAATACACACGTCAAAAACTGGTTTCTTAGATAATTTACTTCTAGTTTATCCTTATATATTCACTTTTCACCTTTGGCCCCAATGAGCTCTGAAATGTTCATTCGCAAAATTGACAAAAACAGTGTTTCCAAATTGCTGAAACCAAAAACTTTTAACTCTGTGAGATGAATGCACACAGCACCAAGTGGTTTCTCAGATATCTTCCTTCCAGTTTGTATACTGGGATATTTGCTTTTTCAGCATTGGCCTCAATGAGCTCCAAAATGTCCATTTGCAGCATGGACAAAAACTGTTTCCAAACTGCTGAATCCTAGGAAAGATGTAACTCTGTGAGATGAAGGCATACATCACAAAGCAATTTCTCAGATATCTTCCTTCCAGTTTGTATCTTGGAATATTTGCAGAATGGACAAAAACAGTGTTAGCAATCTTCTTAAAGAAAGGAAAGTTTTACATCTGTGAGATAAATGCAAACATTACAAAGCAGTTTCTCAGAAAGCTTCTTTCTAATTTTAATCTGAATATTTTTCCATTTTCACCTTAGAACTCAATGAGCTACCAAACATCTCTTTGTAGATTCTAATAAGACAGTGTTTCCAAACTGCTGAATGAAGAGAAAATTTTAATGCACACATCACAAATTGCTTTCTCAGGTATTTTTTTTCTAGTTTTTATCCTGGAATATTAACTTTTTCAACATTGTCTTCAATGAGCTCCCAAATGTCCATTCATAGAATGGACAAAAACTGTGTTTCCAAACTGGTGAATCCAAAGAAATTTGTAACTTTCTTTTTATCTGAAGACATTTCCTTTTTCACCATAGGCCTCGATGTGCTCCAAAATATAGTTTCACAGATTATACAAAAAAAGTGTTTCCAAACTGCTGAATTAAGAGAAAATTTTAAATCTACAAGATGAATGCACACGTAAGAGAATGGTTTCTCAGATATCTTCCTTCTAGTTTTTATACTGTGATAGTTGCTTTTTTGGAATTGGCTTCACTGAGGTCCAAAATGTCCATTAGTAGAATGGAGAAAAATGCTGTTTCCAAACTGCTGAATACAAGGAAAGTTTTAACTCTGTGAAATGAATGCACCCATGACAAAGCAGTTTCTCAGAAAGTTTCTTTCTAATTTTTACGTGAATATATTTCCTTTTTCACCATAGGCTACAACTTGCTAAAAAATATCCCTTTGAAGATACTAACAAAACAGTGTTTTGAAACTGCTGAATGAAAAGAAAGTTTTAACTCTGTGACATGAGTGTCTGCATCACAAAAGAGATCTTCTTTCTAGTGATTATCCTGGAATATTCACTTTTCTGCAATTGACCTCAATGAGCTAGTAACTGTCCATTCGCATAATGGACAAAAACATTGTTTCTAAACTGCTGAACCCAAAGAAAGGTTTAACTCTATGAGATGAATGACCACATCACAAATCAGTTTCTCAGAAAGCTTCTTTGTAGTTTTTATCTGAAGATATTTCCTTTTCCACCATAGGCCTCAATGTGCAGCTAAATGTCCCTTTGCAGATTCTACATAAACAGCATTTCCAAACCACTGAATGAAAAGAAAGTTTTAACTCTGCAAGATAAATGCAAACATCACAAAGCAGTTTCTCAGATAGCTTCCTTCAAGTGTTTATCCTGGGATATTTTCTTTTTCACCATTGGCCTAAATGAGCTCCCAAATTTCCATTTGCAGCATGCACAAACACTGTTTCCAAACTGCTGAATCCAAAGAAAGGTTTAACTCTGAGATGAATGCAAACATCAAAAAGCGGTTTCTCAGAAAGCTTCATTTTAGTTGTTTTATGAAGATATTTTCTTTTTCACAATAGACCTCAATGGGTTCCTAAATATTGGTTTGCAGATTCTTCAAAAACAGTGTTTCAAAACTGCTGAATGAAAAGGAAAGTTTAAATCTCCGAGATGAATGCACACCTCATGAAGCAGTTCCTCAGATAACTTCTTTCTAGTTTTTCTCCTGGGATATTCACTTTTTTGCCACTGGCTACAATGAGCACTGAAAAGTCCATTTGCAGAATGGACAAAAACAGTGTTTCCAAACTGCTGAATTGAAAGAAAGGTTTAACTCTCTGAGATGAATTAACACATCAAACAGCAGTTTATCAGGAAGCTTCTTTCTGGTTTTTATCTGTAGATATTTCCTTTTTTCACAATAGGCCTCAATGCACTGCCAAATAGCCCTTCACAGATTATACAAAACAGTGTTTCCAAACTGCTGAATGAAAAGAAAGGTTTAACACTGCTAGATGAATGCACACATCACAAGGCATTTTCTATCATTTTCCTTCTAGTTTTCATCCTGGGATACTCACTTTTTCACCATTTGCCTGAAAGACCTCCCAAATGTCCATTTGCAGAATGGACAAAAATGGTGTTACCAAACTGCTGAATCCAAAGATATGTTTAATTCTGTGAGATGAAGCATACACCCCAAAGCAGTTTTTCATTAAGCTTCTTTGTAGTTTATATCTGAAGATATTTCCTTTTTCACCATTGGCCTCAAGGCACTACCAAATATCTATTTGCAGATTCTAAGAAAACAGTGTTTCCAAACTGCTGAATGAAAAGGTTTAAATCTGTGAGATGAATGCACACATCATAAATCGGTTGCTCAGATAATGTGCTTCTAGTTTTTATCCTTTGATATTCACTTTTTGCGATGGCCTCAATGAGCTTCCAAATGTCCTTTTGCAGAATGGAAGAAACAGTGTCTCCAAACTGCTGAATCCAAAGGAATGTTTAACTCTGTAAGATGAATGAACATATTACAAAGCAGTTTCTCAGAAAGCTTCTTTCTAGTTTTTATCTGAACGTATTTCCTTTTTCACAATAGGCCTCAATGTGCTTCCAAATATCCCTTCTCAGATGCTATAAAAATAGTGTTTCCAAACTGCTGAATGAAAAGTTTAACTCTGTGAGATGAATGCACACATCACAAAGCGGTGTCTCAGAGAGCTTCCTTCTAGTTTTTATCATAGGATATTCACTTTTTTGCCATTGGCTCAATGAGTTCCTTAATGTATATTTGCAGAATGTACAAAAACAGTGTTACCAAACTGCTGAATCCAAAATGTTTAACTCTATGAGATGAATCCACACATCACAAAGAAATTTCTCAGAAAGCTTCTTTCTGGTTTTTATCTGAACATATTTGCTTTTTCAAAATAGGCCTCAATGCACTGCCAAATATCAGCTCACAGATTCTAAGAAAACAGTGTTTCCAAACTGCTGAATGAAAAGAAAGTTTTAACTCTGTGAGGTGAGTGCACAAAACACAGAGCAGTTTCTCAGATATCTTCCTTCTAGTTTTTACCCTGGGATATTTGCTTTTTTGCCACTGGCCTCAATGAACTCCCAAATGTCCAATAAGAGGATGGGCAAAAACAGTGTTAAAAAACTGCTGAATCCAAAGAAATGTTTAACTATGTGCAATGAAACCACACATGAAAAAGTAGTCTCTCAGAACAGTTCTTTCTAGTTTTTATCTGAAGATATTTTCATCATAGCCCTCATTGGGTAACTAATATCTCTCTGCAGATTCTACGAGAACATTTTACTAACTGCTGAATGCAAACAAAGGTTTAACACTGAGAGGAATGACCACATTAAAAAGCAGTTTCTCAAAAACCTTCATTCTAGTTTTTACCTGAATATATTTCCATTTTTCACCAAAGTCCTCAACACGATCCCAAATATCCCTTCACAGATTCTAGAAAAACAATGTTTCCAAACTGCTGAATGAAAAGAAAATTTAACTCTGTGAGATGAATGCATACAATCCAGAGTGGTTTCTCAGATATCATCTTTCTAGTTTTTATCCTGGGATAATCGCTTTTTTGCCTTTGGCCTCAATGAGCTCTCAAATGTCCATTCGCAGAATGGACAAAAACCGGGTTTCCAAACTGCTGAATCCAAAGAAAGGTTTAGGTCTGTGAGATGAATGAGCACATCACAAAGCAGTTTCTCAGAAAGCTTCTTTCTAGTTTTTATCTGAAAACATATCCTTTTTCACCATAGGCCTCCATGTGCTTCAAAATATCCTTTCACATATTCTACAAAAAGATTGTTTACAAACTGCTGAATGAAAAGAAAGGTTTAACTCTGTGAGATGAAAGCAAGCATCACAAATCAGTTTCTAAGATAACGTGCTTGTAGTTTTTATCCTGGGATGTTCGCTTTTTCACCATTGGCCTCAATGGGCTCCCAAAAGTCCATTGGCAGAGTGGACAAAAACAGTGTAAATAAACTGCTGAATCCAAAGAAATGTTTAATTCTGTGAGATGAATCCCAATGTCAAAAACTGGTCTCTCAGAGAGGTTCCTTCTAGTTTTTTATCTCAAGATATTTCCTTTTACACCATAGGCTTCATTGTGCTACTAAATATCTATTCTGAGATACTAAGAAAACAGTGTTTTGAAACAGTTGAATAAAAAAATGTTTAACTCTGTGAGAAGAATGCACACATCATAAGTCAGTTTCTCAGATAACATCCTTCTAGTTTTTATCCTGGGATATTCACTTTTTCTCATTTGGCCTAATGAGATGCCAAATGTCCATTCGCAGAATGGACAAAAACTGTGTTTCCGAACTGCTGAATCCAAAGAAAGGTTTAACTCTGTAAGATGAATGAACACATCATGAAGCAGTTTCTCAGAAAGCTTCTTTCAGTTTTTATGTGAATAGATTCTCTTTTTCATCATAGTCCTCAACGTGCTCCCAAATATCCTTTCAGAGATTCTACAGACACAATGTTTCCAAACTGCGGAATGAAAAGAAAGCCTTAATTCTGTGAGGTGAATTCATACAACACAGAGTAGTTTCTCAGATATCTTCCTTTCAGTTTTTGTCCTGGGATATTCACATTTTCTCCTTTGGCCTCAATGAGCTCCCAAATGTCCATTTGCAGAATGGACAAAAACAGTTTTATGAAACTGCTGAATTCAAAGAAAGGTTTTACTGTATGAGATGAATGCATACATCTCAAAGCAGTTTCTCAGGGAGCTTCCTTTTAGTTTTTATAATGGGATATTTTCTTTTTTGCCTTTTGCCATGATGAGTTCACAAATTTCCATTCACAGAATGGACAAAAACAGTGTTACCAAACTGCTGAATACAAAGAAAGGCTGAACTCTGTGAGATGAATGAACACATCATGAAGCAGTTTCTCAGAAAGCTTCTTTCAGTTTTTACCTGAATAGATTCTCTTTTTCACCACAGTGCTCAATATGCTCCCAAATATCCTTTCACAGATTCTGCAAAAAAAAGTTTCCAAACTGCGGAATGAAAAGAAAGCCTTAACTCTGCGAGGTGAATTCATACAACACAGAGCAGTTTCTCAGATAACTTTCGTTGAGTTTTTGTCCCGAGATATTTGCATTTTCTCCTTTGGCTTCAATGAGCTCCCAAATGTCCATTCACAGAATGGACAAAAACAGTTTTATGAAACTGCTGAATTCAAAGAAAGGTTTTACTCTATGAGGTGAATGCATACATCTCAAAGCAGTTTCTCAGAGAGCTTCTTTTTAGTTTTTATAATGGGATATTTCCTTTTTCACCTTTTGCCACGATGAGTTCCCAAATTTCCATTCACAGAATGGACAAAAACAGTGTTACCAAACTGCTGAATACAAAGAAAGGCTGAACTCTGTGAGATGAATGAACACATCACAAAGCAGTTTCTCAGAAAGCTTCTTTCAGTTTTTACCTGAATAGATTCTCTTTTTCACCACAGTGCTCAATATGCTCCCAAATATCCTTTCACAGATTCTGCAAAAACAATTTTTCCAAACTGCGGAATGAAAAGAAAGCCTTAACTCTGCGAGGTGAATTCATACAACACAGAGCAGTTTCTCAGATAACTTTCGTTGAGTTTTTGTCCCGAGATATTTGCATTTTCTCCTTTGGCTTCAATGAGCTCCCAAATGTCCATTCGCAGAATGGACAAAAACAGTTTTATGAAACTGCTGAATTCAAAGAAAGGTTTTACTCTATGAGGTGAATGCATACATCTCAAAGCAGTTTCTCAGAGAGCTTCTTTTTAGTTTTTATAATGGGATATTTCCTTTTTCACCTTTTGCCACGATGAGTTCCCAAATTTCCATTCACAGAATGGACAAAAACAGTGTTACCAAACTGCTGAATCCAAAGAAAGGCTGAACTCTGTGAGATGAATGAACACATCACAAAGCAGTTTCTCAGAAAGCTGCTTTCTAGTTTTTGTCTGAAGATACTTCCTTTTTCACAATAGACCTCAATGCACTTGAAATATCCCTTCACATATTCTACAAAAAGAGTGTTTCCATTCTGCTGAATGTAAAGAAAGGTTTAAGTCTGAGAGACGAAAGCACACAACACAAATAAGTTTCTCTGATAACATGCTTGTACTTTTTATCCTGGGATATTCACTTTTTCGCCACTGGCCTCAATGGGACCCAAAATGTCCATTTGCAGAATGAACAAAAACAGTGTTTCCAAACTGCTGAATCCAAACAAACGTTTAATTCTTTAAGATGAATGAACACATAACAAAGCAGTTTCTGAGATAGCTTCTTTCTAGTTTTTAATGAATATATTCCTTTTTCACCATAGTCCTCAATGCAATCCCAAATATCCCTTTGCATATTCTACAAAAACAATGTTTCCAAATTGCTAAATGAAAAGAAAGCTTTAAGCCTGCAAGATGAATGCACACAACACGGAGCAGTTTCTCACAGATCTTCCTGGTAGTTTTTATCCTGGGTATTCCCTTTTTCGCTTTTGGCCTCAATGAGCTCTGAAATGTCCATTCTCAAAGTGGACAAAAACAATGTTATTATACTGCTGAATTTAAATAAAGGTTTAACTCTGGGAGATGTATGAACACATCACAAAGTAGTTTCTCAGAAATCTTCTTTCTAGTTTTAATATGAAGATATTTCCTTTTTCACAATAGGCCTTAATGCGCTGCCAAATATCCCTTCACAGATTCTACAAATACAGTGTTTTGAAACTGCTTCAATGAAAACAAAAGTTTAACACTGTGAGATGAATGCATACATCACAAAGCAGTGTCTCAGAGAGGTTCCTTCTAGTCTTTATCCTGGGATATTTGCTTTTTCACGTTTGGCCTCAAAGAGCTTCCAAATGTCCACTCGCAGAATGGACAAAAGCAGTGTTGTCAAACTGCTGAATCCAAATGAACGTTTAATTCTGGGAGATGAATGGACACATCACAAAGCAGTTTCTCAGAGAGATTCTTTCTAGTTTTTGTCTGAAGATATTTCCTTTTTCACCAAGGCCTCGATGTGCTGCCAAACAGCCTTTCACAGATTCTACAAAAAGAATGATTCTGAACTGCTGAATGAAAAGAAAAGGTGAACTCTGTGAGATGAATGCATGCAACACAGAGCAGTTTCTTAGATATCTTCCTTCTAGTTTTTATCCGGGGATATTTGCTTTTTTGCCTTTGGCCTCAATGAGCTCCAAAATGTCCATTTGCAGAATGGACAAAAACACTGTTACCAAACTTCTGAATCCAAAGAAAGGTTTAATTCTGTGAGGTGAATGCGCACACCCCAGAGCACTTTGTCGTTAAACTTCTTTCTAGTTTTTATCTGAAGATATTTCCTTTTTCACAATAGGCCTCAATGTTCTGCAAAATATCCCTTCACAGATTGTATGAAAAAAGTGTTTCCAAACTGCTGAATAAAAAGAAATGTTTAACTGTGTGAGATGAATGCACACATCCCAAATTGGTTTCTCAGATAATGTGCTTGCAGTTTTTATCCTGGGATATTTGATTTTTCGCCATTGGCCTCAATGGTCTCCCAAATGTCCATTGGCAGAATGGAAAAAAACAGTGTATATAAAGTGCTGAATCCAAAGAATGGTTAAACTCTGTGACATGAATAACAACAACAAAAAGTAGTCTCTCAGAAAGGTTCTTTCTGAGATATATTTGTATCTGAATATGCTTCCTTTTTCACCATAAGCCTCATTGCACTACCAAATGTCTCTTCACAAATTCTAAGAAAACAGTGTTACCAAACTGCTGCATGAAAAGAAAGGTTTAACTCTGTGAGATGAATGCACACATCACAAAGCGTTTTCTCAGAGGGCTTTCTTCTAGTTTTTAATCCTAGGATATTCGCTTTTTCAACACTGACTTCAATGAGCTCCCAAATGTCCATTCGCTGAGTGGACAAAAACAGTGTTACCAAACTGCTGAATTCATAAAAATGTTTAACTCTGTGAGCTGAATGCACACATCCCAAAGCAGTTTGTCATTAAGCTTCTTTCCAGTTTCTATCTGAAGATATTTCATTTTTCAACATAGGCCCCAATGCGCTACAAATATCAGTTTGCAGATTCTAAGAAAACAGTGTTTCCAAACTGCTGAATGAAAAGGAAGGTTTAACATTGTTAGATGAATGCACACCTCACAAATAGCTTTCTCAGAAAACTTCCTCCTAGTTTCTATCCTGGGATATTCACTTTTTTGCCATTGGCCTCAATGAGCTCCTAAATGTCCATTCACAGTATGGACAGAAACAGGGATTCCAAACTGCTGAATTGAAAGGAAGGTTTAACATTGTTAGATGAATGCACACCTCACAAATAGCTTTCTCAGAAAAGTTCCTCCTAGTTTCTATCCTGGGATATTCACTTTTTTGCCATTGGCCTCAATGAGCTCCTAAATGTCCATTCACAGTATGGACAGAAACAGGGATTCCAAACTGCTGAATTGAAAGGAAGGTTTAACTCTGTGAGATGAATGAACATATCTCAAAGCAGTTTCTCAGAAAGCTTCTTTCTAGTTTTTATCTGAAGGCATATCCTTTTTCACTATAGGCCTCAATGCACTTCCAAATATCCCTTCACATATTCTACCAAAAGAGTGTTTCTAAACTGCTGAATGATAAGAAAGGTTTAACTGTGTGAAATGAATGCACACATAACAAATCAGTTTCTCAGATAAAGTGCTTGTAGTTTTCATCTTGGGATATTTGCTTTTTTGCCATTGCCCTCAATGGGTTCCCAAATGTCCATTGGCAGAATGGTCAAAAACAGTGTAAAGAAACTGCTGAAAACAAAGAAAGATTTAACTCTGTGAGATGAATCGCCACATCTAAAAGTAGTCTCTCAGAAATGTTCTTTCTGGTTTTTATCTAAAGACATTTCCTTTTTCACCATATGCTTCACTGCACTACAAAATGTCTCTTCGCCGATTCTAAGAAAACAGTGTTTTCAAACTACTGAATGAAAAGAAAGTTTTATCTCTGTGAGATGAATACATATATCATAAAGCAGTTTCTCAGAGAGCTTCCTTCTAGTTTTTATCCTGAGATATTTGCTTTTTTACCATTGGGCTCAGTGAACTCCCATATGTCCATTCGCAGAATGGACAAAAACAGTGTTACCAAACTGCTTAATCCAAAAAAAGTTGAAATCTGTGAGATGAATGAATACATCCAAAGCAGTTTCTCAGAAAGCTTCTTTCTAGTTTTTATCTGAAGATATTTCCTCTTTCACAACTGGCCTCAATGTGCAGCCAAATATCCCTTCACAGATTCTACAAAAACAGTGTTTCCAAACTGCTGAACAAAAAGAAAGTTTTAACACTGTGAGATGAATGCACACATCACAAAGCAGTTTCTCAGAGAGCTTCCTTCTAGTTTTGATCCTGGAATATTCTCTTTGTCACCACTGGCCTCAATGAGCTCCAAAATGTCCATTCCAGAATGGACAAAACCAGTGTTACCAAACTGTTGAATCTAAAGAAATGTTTAACTCTGTGAGATGAATGAATACATCACAAAGCAGGTACTCAGAAAGCTTCTTTCTAGTTTTTATCTGAAGATATATGATTTTTCACATTAGGCCTCAATGCGCTTCCAAATATCCCTTCACATATTCTACAAAAAGAGTGTTTCCAAACTGCTGAATGAAAAGAAAGGTTTAACTCTGTGAGATGAATGCACACATCACAGATAAGTTTCTCAGATAACGTGCTGGTAGTTTTTATCCTGGGATATCCACTTTTATGCCTTTGGCCAGAAGGGGTTCCCAAACGTCCATTGGTAGAATGGATAAAAACAGGGTAAATAAACTGCTGAATCCAAAGAGGTTTAACTCTGTGAAAAGAATACACACATCAAAAAGTAGTCTTTCAGAGTGGCTCTTTCTGTTTTTTATCTAAAAGTATTTCCTTTTTCACCATATGCCTCATTGCACTTCCAAATATCTCTTCGCAGATTCTAAGGAAACAGTGTTTCCAAACTGCTGAATGAAAAGAAAGGTTTAACTCTGTGATATAAATGCACACATCACAAATCGGTCTCTCAGATAACTTCCTTCTAGTTTTTATCATGGGATATTTGCTTTTTCACCATTGGCCACAAGGAACTCCCAAATGTCGATTTGCAGAATGGAGAAAAACAGTGTTTCCAAACTGATGACTCCAAAGAAAAGTTTATCTCTGTGAGGGGAATGAATACATCACAAAGCAGTTTCTCAGAAAGCTTCCTTCTAGTTTTTATCTGAAGATATTTCCTTTTTCAAAATAGGCCTCAATTCACTGCCAAATACCCCTTCACAGATTCTATAAAAAAGGTGTTTCCAAAATGCTGAATGAAAAGAAAGTTTTAACTCTGTGAGATGAATGCACACATAACAAAGCAGTTTCTCAGAGAGCTTTCTTCCAGTTTTTATCCTGGGATACTCTCTTTTTTGCCATTGGCCTCAATGAGCTCCCAAATGTCCATTCACAGAATGGAAAAAAACAGTGTTACCAAACTGCTGAATCCACAGAAAAGTTTAATTCTGTGAGATGAATGCAGAGATCCCAAAGCAGTTTGTTTTTAAGCTTCTTTCTATTTGTTATCTGAAGATATTTCATTTTTCACCATAGGCCTCAATGCACTACAAAATATCAGTTCGCAGATTCTAAGAAAACAGTGCTTCAAAACAGCTGAATATAAAGAAAGGCTCAACTCTGTGAGATGAATGCATACTTCATAAATCTGTATCTCCAATAACTTCTTTCTAGTTTATATCCTGGGATATTTGCTTTTTTGCCATTGGCCTCAATCAGCTCACAAATGTCCATGCACAGAATGGACAAAAACAGTTTCCCAACTGCTGAATACAAAGAAAAGTTAAACTCTGTGAGATGAACGAATACATCACAAAACAGTTTCTCAGAGAACTTCTTTCTAGTTTTTATCTGAAAACATATCCTTTTTCACCATAGGTCTCAATGTGTTTCCCAATATCCTTTCACATATTCCAAAAGAAGAGTGTTTCCAAACTGCTTAATGAAAAGAAAGGTTTAACTCTGTGAGATGAAAGCACACATTACAAATAACTTTCTCAGATAACGTGCTTGTTTTTATCCTGGGATATTCACTTTTTCACCACTGGCCTCAATGGACTCCCAAATGTTCATTGGCAGAATGGTCAAAAACTGTGTAAATAAACTTCTCAATCCAAAGAAAGGTTCAACACTGTGAGATGAATCCCCACATCAAAAACTAGTCTCTCAGAAAGGTTCTTTCCAGTTTTTATCTGAAGATACTGCCTTTTTCACCATAGGCCTCATTGTGCTACCAAATATCTCTTCACAGATTCTAAGAAAACAGTGTTTCAAAACTGCTGGATGAAGAAACGTTTTAACTCTGTGAGATGAATGCACACATCATAAGTTGGTTTCTCAGATATCGTGCTTCTAGTTTTTATCCTGGGATATTCACTTTTTCACCTTTGGCCTCAATGAGCTCCCACATGTCCACTTGCAGAATGGACAAAACTGTGTTTGCAAACTGCTGAATCCAAAGAAAAGTTTAACTCAGTAAGATGAATGAACCCATCAAAATGCAGTTTCTCAGAAAGCTTTTTTCTAGTTTTTATCTGAAGATATTTCCTTTTTCACAATAGGTCTCAAGAAGCTGCCAAATATCCCTTCACGTATTCTGTAAAAACAGAGTTTCCAAACTGTTGAATGAAAAAAAACGTTTTAACTCTGCGAGATGAATGCACACAACACGGAGCAGTTTCTCAAATATCTTCCTTCTAGTTTTTATCCTGAGATATTCCCCTTTTCCCTATTGGTCTCAATGAGATCCCAAATGTTCATTCACAGAATGGGCAAAAACAGTTTTTCCAAACAACTTAATCCGAAGAAAGATTTAACTCTCTGAAATCAATGAAGAAATCACAAGGCAGTTTGTCAGAGAGTTTCCTTCTAGTTTTTACCCTTGGATATTTGCTTTTTTGCCCTTGGCCTCAATGAGCTCCCAAATGTCCATTCACAGAATGGACAAAAACGGTGTTACCCAACTGCTGAATCCAAAAAAATATTTAACTCTGAGATATGAATGAACCTAGCACAAAGCAGTTTCTCAGAAAGCTTCTTTCTTCTTTTATCTGAATATATATCCTTTTTCACAACAGGCCTCAATGCACTGCCTAATATCCCTTCTCTGATTCTACAAAGACAGTGTTTCCAAACTGCTGAATGAAAAGAAAGGTTTAACTCTTTGAGATACATGCACATATCACAAAGTTTTTTCTCAGATTTCTTCCTTCTAATTTTTATCCTGGGATACTCACTTTTTTGCCATTGGACTCAATGAGTTCCCAAACGTCCATTTGCTCAATGGACAAAAAGTGTTGCCAAACTGCTGAATTCAAAGAAAGTTTTAACACTGTGAGATGAGCGCACACTTCACAAAGCAGTTTCTCACAAATCTTCTTTCTAGTTTTTATCTGAATATGTTCCCTTTGTCACCTTAGGACTCAATGCGCTCCCAAATCTCCCTTTGCAGATTCTACAAAAACAGTGATTCAAAATATCTGAAAGGAAGGAAAGGTTTAACTCTTCAAGATGAATGCACACATCACAAAGGTTTTTCTCAGATATCTTTCTTCCCTTTTTTATCCTGGGATACTCACTTTTTTGCCATTGGAATCAATGAGCTCCCAAATGTCCATTTGCACAATGGACAAAAACAGTGTTATCAAACTGCTGAATTCAAAGAAAGGTTAAACACTGTGAGATGAAAACACACTTCACAAAGCAGTTTCTGAGAAAGCTTCTTTCTAGTTTTTATCTGAAGGTATTTCCTTTTTCACCATAGGTCTCAATGCACTGCCAAATATCCTTTCAATTATTCTATAAAAACAGTGTTTCCAAACTGCTGAATGAAATGACAGTTTTAACCCCACGAAATGAATACTCACATCAAAAAGTGGTTTCACAGAGAGCTTCCTTCTAGTTTTTATCCTGGGATATTTGCTATTTTGCCATTGGCCTCAATGAGCTCCCAATTGCCCATTCACAGAATGGACAAAAACATTATTACCAAACTGCTGAATCCAAAGAAAGGTTTAACTCTGTGAGATGAATGAACACATCAGAAAGCAGTTCCTCACCAAGCTTCTTTCTAGATTTTATCTGAAGATATTTCCTTTTTCAAAATAGGCCTCAAAGTACTGCCAAGTATCCCCTTGCAGACACTACAAAAACAGTGTTTCCAAACTGCTGATTTAAAAGAAAGGTTTAACTTTGCGAGATGAAAGCACCCACCACAAAGCATTTTCTCAGACAGCTTTCTTCTAGTTTTTATCTTGGAATATTTGCTTTTTCACCATTGGCCTCAAAGAGATCCAAAATGCCCATTTGCAGAACGGACAAAAACAGTGTTAGCAAACTGCTGAATCCAAAGAAGGGTTTAAGTCTCTGAGATGAATGAACACAGCACAAATCAGTTTATCAGAAATCCTCCTTCTAGTATTTATCTGAAGATATTTCCTTTTTCACCATAGGCCTTAATGCGCTGTGAATTATCTATCACAGATACTACAAAAACAATGTTTCCAAACTGCTGAATGAAAAGGAAGGTTTAATGTTAAGAGATGAATGCACACATCACAAAGCATTTTCTCAGATATCTTCCTTCTAGTTTTTATCATGGTATATTCACTTTTTCACCATTGGCCTCAGTGAGCTCGCAAATGTCCATTCACACAATGGACAAAATCATTGTTACCAAACTGCTGAATCCAAAGAAAGTTTAACCCTGTGAGATGAATGCACACATCACAAAGCAGTTTCTCATTAAGCTTCTTACTTGTTTTTATCTGAAGATATTTCCTTTTTCACAATAGGCCTCAATGTGCTACCAAATATCTCTTCACAGATTCTAAAAACAGGGCTTCCAATCTGCTGAATGTAAAGAAAGTTTTAACACTCTGAGATGAATGCACACATCACAAAGCATTCTCACAGATATCTTCCTTCTAATTTTATCCTGGGATATTCACTTTTTCACCATTGGCCTCAATGAGCTCCCAAATATCCATTCGCAGAATGGAAAAAGACAGTGTTACTTATCTGTTGAACCCAAAGAAATGTTTAATTCTATGAGATGAATGGACACATCCAAAGAAGTCTCTCATTAGGCTTCTTTCTAGTTTTTATCTGCAAATATTTCCTTTTTCACAATGGGCTTCAATGTGCTTCCAAATATCCTTTGACATATACTACAAAAAGAGATTTTCCAAACTGCTGTAAGACAAAAAGGGTTGAACTCTGTGAGATGAATGCACACATCACAAATCAGTTTCTCAGGTAATTTGCTTCTAGTTTTTATCCTGGGATATTCACTTTTTTACCATTTTCCTCAATGAGCTCCCAAATTTCCATTCACAGAATGAAAGAAAAACAGCTTTTCTAAGCTGCTGAATCCAAAGTAAAGTTTACCTCTTTAAGATGAGTGCACATATCCCAAAGCAGTTTCTCATTCAGCTTCTTTCTAGTTTTTATCAGAAGGTATTTCCTTTTTCACCATAGGCTTCAAAGTGCTGACAAATATCCCTTCAAAGATTCCACAAAAACAGGTGTGACAAAACTGCTGAATCTATGAGAAGTTCAACTCTGTGAGAGGAATCCACACTTCAAAAAGTAGTCTGTCAGAAAGGTTTTTTCCAGTGTTCATCTGAAGCTATTTCCTTTTTCAACATAGGACCCATTGTGTTACCAAATATCTCTTTGCAGATTCTAAGAAAATAGTCATTCAAAACTGCTGAATGAAAAGAAAGTTTTAACTCTGTGAGACGAATGCACACATCACAAATCCTTTTCTCCGATAACATCCTTATAGTCTTTATCCTTGGATATTCTTTTTTTTGCCATTGGCATCAATGAGCTCCCAAAGGTCCATTCACAGAATGGACAGAAACAGTTTCCAAATTGCTGAATCCAATGAAAAGTTTAATTCTGTGAGATGAATGCAAACAACTGAGAGCAGTTTCTCATTAGTCTTCTTTCTAGTTTTTATCTGGAGATGTTTCCTTTTTCACAATAGGCCTCAATGCACTACAAAATATCTGTTCACAGATTCTAAAAAACAGTGCTTCCAAACTGCTGAATGAAATGAATGGTTTAACTCTGTGAGATGAATGCACACATCACAAATTGGTTTCTCAGATAACTTCCTTCTTGTTTTTATAATGGGATGTTCACTTTTTTGCCATTGGTCTCAATGAGCTCCCAAATGACAATTTGCAGAATGGACGAAAGCAGGGTTTACTAAACTGGTGAATCCTAAGAAAGGTTTAACTCTGTGAGATAAATGCACACATCCCAAAGCACTTTCTTATTAAGCTTCTTTCTGGTTTTTATCTGAAGATAATACCTTTTTCACCATAGGCCTCAATGCTCTACCAAATGTCTCTTCGCCAATTTTAAGAAAAGAGTGTTTCCAAACTGCTGAATGAAAGGAAAGTTTTAACTCAGTGAGATGATTGCACTCATCACAAATCAGTTTCTCAGGTAAATTCCTTCTAGAATTTATCCTTGGATATTCAGTTTTTCACCCTTGGCCCCAATGAGCTCCCAAATGTCCATTGGCAGAATGGACAAAAACAGTGTTACCAAACTTCTGAATCCAAAGAAAGTTTTATCTCAGTCAGATGAACCCACACATCAAAAAGTACTCTCTCAGAATGGTTCTTTCCAGTTTCTATCTGAAGATATTTCCTTTTTCACCATAGGCCTCATTGTGCTACAAAATATCTCCTCGCAGAGTCTAAGAAAACAGTGTTTCCAACCTGCTGAATAAAAAGAAGGTTTAACTATGTAAGATGAATGCACACATCACAAATTGGTTTCTCAGATAACGTGCTCGCAGGTTTTATCCTGGGATATTCCCTTTTTCGTCATTGCCCTCAATGAGCTCCCAAATGTCCATTTGCAGAATGGACAAAAACAGCTGTTACAAAACTGCTGAATCCAAAGAAAGGTTTAACTCTGTGAGATGAGTGCATACAACTGGAACCAGTTTCTCATTAAGGTTTTTTGTAGTTTTTATCTGAAGATATTTCCTTTTTCACAATAGGCCTCAATGCGCTACAAAACATCTCTTCACAGACTCTAAAAAACACTGCTTCCAAACTGCTGGATGAAAAGAATGGTTTAACTCTGTGAGATGAATGCACACATCACAAATTGGTTTCTCTGATAACTTCCTTCTAGTTTTTATCCTGGGATATTTGCTTTTTTGCCATTGGCCTCCATGAGCTCCCAAATGTCCATTCTCAGAATGGACAAAAACAGTGTTTAGAAACCGCTGAATCCAAAGAATGGTTTAAATCTGTGAGATGAAGGAACACATAACAAGCAAGTTTATCAGAAAGCTTCTTTCCAGTTTTTATCTGAATAAGTTCCCTTTTTTTTATTATTATACTTTAGGTTTTAGGGTACATGTGCACAATGTGCAGGTTTGTTACATATGTATCCATGTGCCATGTTGATTTCCTGCACCCATTAACTCGTCATTTGGCATTAGGTATATCTCCTAATGCTATCCCTCCCCCCTCCCCCAACCCCACAACAGTCCCCGGAGTGTGATGTTCCCCTTCCTGTGTCCATGAGTTCTCATTGTTCAATTCCCACCTATGAGTGAGAACATGCGGTGTTTGGTTTTTTGTCCTTGTGATAGTTTACTGAGAATGATGTTTTCCAGTTTCATCCATGTCCCTACAAAGGACATGAACCCATCATTTTTTATGGCTGCATAGTATTCCATGGTGTATATGTGCCACATTTTCTTAATCCAGTCTATCGTTGTTGGACATTTGGGTTGGTTCCAAGTCTTTGCTATTGTGAATAGTGCCACAATAAACATACATGTGCATGTGTCTTTATAGCAGCACGATTTATAGTCCTTTGGGTATATACCCAGTAATGGGATGGCTGGGTCAAATGGTATTTCTAGTTCGAGATCCCTGAGGAATCGCCACACTGACTTCCACAATGGTTGAACTAGTTTACAGTCCCACCAACAGTGTAAAAGTGTTCCTATTTCTCCACATCCTCTCCAGCACCTGTTGTTTCCTGATTTTTTAATGCTGGCAATTCTAACTGGTGTGTGATGTTATCTCACTGTGGTTTTGATTTGCATTTCTCTGATGGCCAGTGATGATGAGCATTTCTTCATGTGTTTTTTGGCTGCATAAATGTCTTCTTTTGAGAAGTGTCTGTTCATGTCCTTCGCCCACTTTTTGATGGGGTTGTTTGTTTTTGTCTTGTAAATTTGTTTGAGTTCATTGTAGATTCTGGATATCAGCCCTTTGTCAGATGAGTAGGTTGCAAAAATTTTCTCCCATTCTGTAGGTTGCCTGTTCACTCTGATGGTAGTTTCTTTTGCTGTGCAGAAGCTCTTTCGTTTAATTAAATCCCATTTGTCAATTTTGGCTTTTGTTGCTATTGCTTTTGGCGTTTTAGACATGAAGTCCTTGCCCATGCCTATGTCCTGAATGGTATTGCCTAGGTTTTCTTCTGGGGTTTTTATGGTTTTAGGTCTAACATGTAAGTCTTTAATCCATCTTGAATTAATTTTTGTATAAGGTGTAAGGAAGGAATCCAGTTTCAGCTTTCTACATATGGCTAGCCAGTTTTCCCAGCACCATTCTGAATAGACCAATAACAGCCTCTGAAATTGTAGCAATAATCAATAGCTTACCAACCATAAGGAGTCCAGGACCTGATGGATTCACAGCTGAATTCTACCAGAGGTACAAGGGAGAACTGGTACCATTCCTTCTGAAACTATTCCAATTGATAGAAAAAGAGGGAATCCTCCCTAATACATTTTATGAGGCCAGTATTTTCCTGGTACCAAAGCCTGGCAGAGACATAACCAAAAAAGATAATTTCAGACCAATATCCTTGATGAACATTGATGCAAAAATCCTCAATAAAATACTGGCAAACTGAATCCAGCAGCACATCAAAAAGCTTATACACCATGATCAAGTGGGCTTCATCCCTGGGATGCCAGGCTGGCTCAACATATGCAAATCAATAAATGTAATACAGCATATAAACAGAACCAAAGACAAAAACCACATGATTATCTCAATAGATGCAGAAAAGACCTTTGACAGAATTCAACAACCTTTCATGCTAAAAACTCTCAATAAATAAGGTATTGATGGGACATATCTCAAAATAATAAGAGCCATCTATGACAAACAATCAGCCAATATCATAATGAATGGTCAAAAACTGGAAGCATTCCCTTTGAAAACTGGCAGAAGACCTGGATGCCCTCTCTCACCACTCCTATTCAACATAGTGCCGGAAATTCTGGCCAGGGCAATCAGGCAGGAGAAGGAAGATATTTCCTTTTTCACAATAGATCTCAATGAGATACAAAATATATGTTCACCAGTATTCTAAAAAACAGTGCTTCCAAACTGCTGAATGAAAAAAAAGGTTTCACTCTGTGAGATAAATGTGCACATCACACATCAGTTTCACAGATAACTTCCTTCTAGGTTTTATCCTGGGATATTTGCTTTTTCACCTTTGGCCTCAATGAGCTCCCAAATGTCTGTTCTTAGAATGGGCAAAAACAGTATTTCCAACCTGCTGAATTCAAAGAAAGGTTTAACTCTGTGAGATGAATGAACACATCATAAAGCAGTTTCTCAGAAAGCTTCTTTCTAATTTTTATCTGAAGATACTTCCTTTTTCACCATAGTCCTCAATGTGCTGCCAAATATCCTTCTGCAGATTCTACAAGAACAGTGTTTCCAAACTGCCAAATGAAAAGAAAGGTTTAACTCTGTGAGATGAATGCCCACATCACAGAACGGTTTCTCAGAGAGCTTCCTTACGGTTTTTATCCTGAGATATTCACTTTCTTCCCAATTGGCCTCAATGAGCTCCCAAATGTCCATTCACAGAATGGACAAAAACAGTGTTACTAAGCTGCTGGATCCAAAGAAAGGTTTAAATCTGTGATAGGAATGAACACCTCACAAAGCAGTTTCTCAGAAATCTTTTTTCTAGTTTTTACCTGAAGATACTTCCTTTTTCATGATAGCCTCAATGTGCCGCAAAATATCCCCTCGCAGATTCTACGAAAACAGTGTTTCCAAACTGTTGAATGAAAGGAAAGGGTTAACTCTATGAAATGAATGCCCACATCAAAAAGCAGTTTCTCAGAGAGCTTCCTTCTAGTTTTTATCCTGGGATATTCACTTTTTTGCCATCGGCCTCAATGAGCTCCCAAATGTCCACTCACAGAATGGCCAAAAACATTGTTTCCAAACTGCTGAATCCAAAGGAAAGTTTAACCCTTGGAGATAAATGAATGCATTGCAAAGTAGTTTCTGAGAAAGTGTCTTTCTAGTTTTCGTCAGAAGATATCCACTTTTTCACTTTAGGCCTTAATGCACTGCCAAATATGCCTTCACAGATTCTACAAAAACCGTGTTTCCAAACTGCTGAATGAAAAGAAAGATTTATCTCTGCGAGGTGAATGCACACATCACAAAGGGGTTTCTCAGAGAGCTTCCTTCTAGTTTTTATCCTGGGATATTCACTTTTCACCATTGGCTTCACTGAGCTCCAAAATGTCCATTGGAAGAATGGACAAAAACAATGCTACCAAACTACTGAATCCGAACAGATTTTTAGCTCTGGGAGATGAATGAACACAACACAAAGAAGTTTCTAAGAAAGCCTCTTTCTAGCTTTTAATTGAAGTTATTTCCCTTTTCACAATAGGCCTTGATGTGCTACCAAAAATCTCTTTGCCGATCCTAAGAAAACAGTGCTTCCAAACAGCTGAATGAAAAGAAAGGTTTAGCTCTGTGGGATGAATACACACATCACAAATCATTTCCTCAGATAACTTCCTTCTAGTTTTTATCTTTGGATATTTGCTTTTTCACCAGTGTCCTCAATGATCTCCCTATTGTCCCTTTGCACAATTGACAAAAACAGTGTTACCAAACTGCTGAACCCAAATAAAGTTAAAATTTGTAAGATTAATTCACACATCCCAAAGCAGTCTCTCATTAAGCTTGTTTCTAGTTTTTATCTGAAGATATTTCATTTTTCACCATATGCCTCGATGTGCTGCCAAATACCTCCTCTCAGATCCTAAGAAAACAGTGTTTCCAAACTGCTGAATGAAAAGAAAGCTTTAACTCTGTGAGATGAATGCACACATCACAAATCGCTTCTCAAATAACTTCCTTCTTGTGTTTATCTTGGGATATTTTCTTTCTCTCTATCGGCCTTAATGAGTTCTCAAATGTCCATTCACAGAATGGAAAAAAAAGGTGTTTCCAAACTGCTCAATACAAAGAAATGTTTAAGTCTGTGAGATAAATGCATGCATCACAAGACAGTCTCCCAGAAAGGTTCTTTCTAGTTTTTATCTGAAGATATTTCTTTTTTTACCATAGGCCTCAATGTGCTGCCAAATATCTCTTTGCAGATTCTAAGAAAATAGTGTTTCCAAACTGCTGAATCCAAAGAAATATTGTACTATGTGATATGAATGCACACATCAACATCAGTTTCTTAGATAATTTCCTTCTAGTTTTTATCCTGGGATATTCTCTTTTTTGCCATTGGCCTCAGAGGGTTCTCAAATATCCATTCCCAGAATGAAAAAAAAAACAGTGTTTCCAAACTGCTGAATCCAAAGAAAGTTTTAACTCTGTGAGATGAATGAACACATCCCAAAACAGTTTCTCAGAAAGCTTCTTTCTAGTTTTTATCTGAAGATATTTCCTTTTTCAGCATAGGCCTCAATGTGCTGTCAAATATCCTTTGCAGATTCTACAAAAACAATTTTTCCAAACTGCTGAATGAAAAGAAATGTTTAACTCTGTGAGATTAATGCACACATCACGAAGCATTTTCTCAGAGATCTTCCTTCTGGATTTATCTTCGGATATATGCTTTTTCACCATTAGCCTCAATGAGATCCCAAATGTCCATTTGCAGAATGGACAAAAACAGTGTTTCCAAACTGCTAAATCAAAAGAAAGGTTTACCACTGTGAGATGAATGAACACATCACAAAACATTTTCTCAGGAAGCTTCTTTCTAGTTCTTATCTGAATATATATCCTTTTTCAGCATAGCCCTCAATGTGCTCCCAAACAACCCTTCACAGATTTTATGAAAACAGTGTTTCCAAAGGGCTGAATGAAAAGAAAGTTTTAAAACTGTGAGATGAATGCAGAAATCACAAAGTGGTTTCTCAGAGAACTTCATTCTAGTTTTTATCCAGGGATATTTGCTTTTTCAGAATTGGCGTCAATGAACTCCCAAATATCCTTTCATAGGATGGATAAAAACTGTGTTTCCAAGCTGCTGAATTCAGAGAAAATTTCAACCCTGTGAGATGAATACCCCCATCACAATGCAGTTTCTCAGATAGCTTCCTTCTAGTTTTTATATGAACATATATCCTTTTTCAACATAGGCATCAATATGCTATAAATATCCCTTTGTAGATACTGCAAAAAGGGTTTTTCCAAACTGCTGGATGCAAACGAAGGTTTAACTCTGCCAGATTAATGCACACATCACAAAGCTGTTTCTCATATTGCTTCCTTCTAGTTTTTATACTGGGATGTTCACTTTTTCACCCTTGCTCTCAATGAGCTTCCAAAAGTCCATTCTCAGAATGGACAAAATCAGTTTTTCCAAACTGCTGAATGCAAAAAAAGGTTTTACACTGTGAGATGAAGGCACATGTCAAAGGAGTTTCTCAGAAAGCATATTTGCCATTTTTATTTGAAGAAAATTCTTTTTTCACCATTGTCCTCAAAACGCTCCCAAATATCACTTTGCAGACTGTACAAAAACAGTGTTTCCAAACTGCTGAATGAAAAGAAAGTTTTAACTCTGTGAGATGAAAGCACACAACAGAAACCAATTTCTCCAATAACATCTTTCATTTTTTTTCCTGGGATATTAGCTTTTTTGCCATTGGCCTCAATGACGTCACAAAAGTCCATTCGCAGAATGAACAAAAACAGTGTTTCCAAACTGCTGAATCCAAAGAAATGTTTAACTCTGTATAATGAATAATCGCATCAGAAAGCAGTTTTTAAGAAAGCTTCTTTCTAGTTTTTATCTGAATATATTTCCTTTTTCGCAATAGGCCTCAATGCGATGCCAAATATCCCTTCACAAACTATACAAAAACTGTTTCCAAACTGCTGAATGAAAAGAAAGGTTAAAGTCTGCAAGATGAATGCACAAATTTCAAAGCATTTTGTCAGATATGTTCCTTCCAGTTTTTACCCTGGGATATTCACTTTTTTGCCACTGGCCTCAATGAGCTCCCAAATGTCCCATTGAGGAATGGACAAAAACAGTTTTACCAAACTTCTGAATCCAAAAAAAATTTAATTCTGTGAGATGAATGCACACACCCTGAAGCAGTTTCTCATTAAGCATTTTTCTAGTTTTTATCTGAAGATAATACCTTTTTCACTACAGGCTTCAATGTGCTACCAAATGTCTCTTCGCATTCATCTTGCAGTGTTAAAACTTTCTTTTCATTCAGTAGTTTTCTAAGAAAACTATTTGCAAACTGCTGAATGAAAGTAAAGGTATAACTCTGTGGGGTGAATGCATACATCACAAATTGGTTTCTCAGATAAGTTCCTTCTAGATTTTATCCTGGGATATTCTCATTTTCGCCATTGGCCTCAATGAGCTCCCAACTGTCCATTTGCAGAATGGAGAAAAACAGCGTTTCCCAACTGCTGAATCCAAAGTATGGTTTAACTCTGTAAGAGAAAGGAACACAACACAAAGCAGTTTCTCAGAAAGGTTCCTCCTATTTTTTATCTGAATATGTTCTGTTTTTCACCATAGGAATCAAGCCACTCCCAAATATCCCTTTGCAGATTGTACAAAAAAAATGGTTCCAAACTGCGAAGGAAAAGAAAGGGTTAACTCTGTGAGATGAATCCACACAACACAGAGCGGTTTCTCAGATAACTTCCTTCTAGTTTTTATCCTGGGATATTCACTTTTTTGCCTTTGGCCTCAAGGAGCTCCCAAATATCCATTCACAGAATGGAGAGAAACTGTATTTCCAAACCGTTGAATCCAAAGAAAGGTTTAACTTTGTGAGATAAATGAACACATCCCAAAGCAGTTTCTCAGAAAGCTTCTTTCTAGTTTTTATCTGAAGATATTTTTTTCACAATAGTCCTCAATGTCCTGTCAAATATCCCTTCGCAGATTCTACAAAAACAGTGTTTCCAAACTGCTGAATGAAAAATAAGGTTTAAATCTGTGAGATGAATGCACATATCACAAAGCATTTTCTCAGATATCTTCCTTATAGTTTTTATCCTGGGATAGTCACTTTTTTGCCATTGGCCTCAATGAGCCCCCAAATGTCATTTTTCAGAATGGACAAAAACAATGTTACCAAACTGCTGAGTCCAAAGAAAGGTTTAGGTCTCTGAGGTGAATGAACACTGCACAAAGCAGTTTCTCAGAAAGCTTCTTTCTAGTTTTTATCTGAAGATATTGCTTTTTTCACCATAGGCCTCATTGCACTACCAAATATCTCTTCGCAGATTCTAAGAAAACAGCGTTTACAAGCTGCTGAATGAAAAGAAAGGTTTAACTCAGTTAGATGAATGCACACATCACAAATCGGTTTTTCAGATAACATCCTTCTAGTTTTCTTCCTGGGATATTTGCTTTTTCAGCATTGGACTCAATGAGATCCCAAATGTCCATTTGCAGTGAGGAAAAAAACCATGTTTCCAAACTGCTGAATTCTAAGAATGGTTTAACTCTGTGAGATGAATGAACACAGCACAAATCAGTTTATCAGAAATATTCTTTCTAGATTCTATCTGAAGATATTTACTTTTTCAGCATAGGACTCAATGCACTGCCAAATATCTATCACAGATACTGCAAAAACAGTGTTTCCAAACTGCTGAATGAAAAGAAAGGTTTAACATTATGAGATGAATGCACACATCACAAAGACTTTTCTCAGATATCTTCCTTCTAGTTTTTATCATGATATATTCACTTTTTTGCCATTGGCCTCAATGAACTCCCCAATGTCCATTTGCAGAATGGACAATAACAGTGTTACCAAACTGCTGAATCCAAGGAAAGGTTTAACTCTGTGAGATGAATGCACACATCCCAAATCCGTTTCTCATTAAGCTTCTCTATAGTTTTTATCTGAAGTTATTTCCTTTTTTGCAACAGCCCTCAAGGCACTACAAAATATCTCTTAGCAGATTGGAAGAAAACAGTGTTTCCAAGCTGCTGAATTTAAAGAAAACTTTAAATCTGTGAGATGAATTCACACTTCACAAATCAGTTTCTCAGATAACTTCCTTCCAGTTTTTATCCTGGGATACTTCCTTTTTTGCCTTTGCCCTCAATGATTTCCCAAATGTCCATTCACAGAATTGACAAAAATCGTGTTTCTAAACTGCTGAATCCAAAGAAACGTTTAACTCTGTAAGATGAATGAACACATCCCAAAGCAGCTTCTCAGAAAGCTTACTTTTAGTCTTCATCTGAATATATTCCTTTTTTCATCATAGGCCTCAATGCACTGCCAAATATCCCTTCGCAGATTCTACAAAAACATCGCCTCCAAACTGCTGAATGAAAAGAAAGTTTTAACTCTATGAGATGAATGCACACATCACAAAGCAGTTTCTTAGATAGCTTCCTTCTATTTTTCATAATGGGATATTCAGTTTTTGGCCATTGGCATCAATGAGCTCCCAAATGCCCAGTTGAAGAGTGGACAAAAACAGTGTTACCAAAATGCTGAATCCAAAGAAAGTTTTAACTCTTTGAGATGAATGCACACATCCCCAAGAAGTTTCTCATTAAGCTTGCTTCTAGTTTTTATCTGAAGATATTTCATTTTTCACCATAGGCCTCAGAGTGCTACCAAAGAACTCTTTGCAGATTCTAAGAATACAGTTTTTCCAAACTGCTGAATAAAAAGAGAGGTTTAACTCTGTGCGATGAATGCACACATCAAACAGTTTCTAAGATAATGTTCTTCTAGTTTTTATCCTGGTATATTGTCTTTTTCGCCATTGGCCTCAATGAGCTTCCAAATTCCGTTTGCAGATTGGACAAAAACAGTGTTTCCAAACTGCTGAATCCAAAGAAAGGTTTAACTCTGTAAGATGAATGAACACATCACAAAGCAGTTTCTCAGAAAACTTCTTTCTAGTTTTTATCTGAATATATTCCCTTTTTAACTATAGGCCTCAATGCACTCCCATTATCCATTCGCAGATTCTACAGAAACAATGTTTCCAAACTGCTGAATGAAAAGAAAAGTTTACCCTGTTAGATAAATGGACAACCCAAAAAGTGGATTCTTAGATATCTTCCTTCTAGTTTTATCCTGGGATATTCACTTTTATGCCGTTTTCCTCCATGAGCTCCCTAATATCCATTCATGGAATGGACAAAAACAGGCTGGGTGTGGTGGCTCACGCTGGTAATCCCAGCACTTTGGGAGGCTGAGGTGGGCAGATCACGAGGTCAGGAGATCGAGACCACGGTGAAACCCCATCTCTACTAAAAATACAAAAAATTAGCAGGGTGTGGTGGTGGGCACCTGTAGTCCCAGCTACTCAGAGAGGCTGATACAGGAGAATGGCATGAACCCGGGAGGCAGAGCTTGCAGTGAGCCGAGATCACGCCACTGCACTCCAGCCTGGGTGACAGAGCAAGACTCCATCTCAAAAAAAAAAAACAGTGTTTACAAACTCTGAATCCCAAGAAAGGTTTAACTCTGTGAGATGAATGCACACATCAGAAATCAGTTTCTCAGAAAACAATTTTCTAATTTTTATCTGAAGATATTTCCTTTTTCACCCTAAGCCTCAATGTACTTCCAAATATCTGTTCGCAGATTCTGAGAGAACAGTGTTTCCAAATTGCTGAATGAAAAGAAAGGTTTAACTCTGTGAGATGAATACACACATCAAAAATCGGTTTCTCAGATACCTTTCTTCTAGTTTTTATCCTGAGATACTCTATTTTTCATCATTGGCCTCAATGAGCTCTGAAATGTACCTCTGCTGAATGGAAAAAACAATGTTACCAAACTGCTGAATACAAAGTAAGGTTTAACTCTGTGGAATAAATGCACATATCACAAAGCAGTTTCTCAGAAATCTTCTTTCTAGTTTTTATCTGAAGCTATTCCTTTTTCACCATAGTCCTCAATGCACTACAAAATATCCCTTCACACGTTCTAAGAAAATTGTGTTTCCAAACTGCTGAATTAAAAGAAAGTTTTAACTCTGTGAGATGAATGCATACACCAACAGTTTCTCAGATAACGTGATTCTGGTTTTTATCCTGGGATATTCTCCTTTTCACCAGTGGCCTCAATGAGCTCCAAAATGTCCATTCGCAGAATGGACAAAACCAGTCTTACCAAACTGCTGAATCAAAAGGAAGGTTTAGCTCTTTGAGGTGAATGCACACATCACAAATAAGTTTCTCAGATAACTTCCTTCTAGTTTTTATCCTGCCGTATTCACTTTTTCGCCATTGGCCTCAGTGAGCTCCCAAATGTCTATTCACTGAATCGACTAAAACAGTGTTTCCTAACTGCTGAATCCAAAGAAAGGTTTAACTCTGTGAAATGAATGCACACTTCACAAAGCAGTTTCTCAGAAAGCTTCTTTCTAGTTTTTATCTGAAGATATTTTCTTTTTCACCATAGACCTCAATGTGCTGCCAAATATCCCTTCGCAGATTCTACAATAACAGTGTTTCCAAACTGTGGAATGAAAACCAAGGTTTAACTCTGGGAGATCAATGCACATGTCGAAAATCCTTTTCTCAGGTAACTTCCTTCTAGTTTTTATCCTGGGATATTTGCTTTTTCACCGTTGGCCTCAAAGATCTCCCAAATGTCCATTCACAGAATAAACAAAAACAGTGTTTCCAAAGTGCTGAATCCAAAGAAAGGCTTAACTCTGTAAGATGAATGAGCACAACACAAAGCAGTTTCTCAGAAAGCTTCTTTCTAGTTTTTATCTGAATATATTCCCTTTTTCACCATAGGCCTCAATATGCTCCCATTATGCCTTCACAGATTCCACAAAAACAATGTTTCCAAACTGCTGAATGAAAAGAAAGGTTTAAATGTGAGATGAATGCACAGAATACAAAGCGGTTTGTCAGATATCTTCCTACTAGTTTTATCCTTGGATATTCACTTTTTTGCCTTTGGCCTCTATGAGCTCCCTAATGTCCATGCACAGATTGCACAAAAAGAGTGTTTCCATACTCTGAATACAGAGAAAGGTTTAACTCTATGAGATGAATGCACACATCAGAAACCAGTTTCTCAGAAAGCTTCTTTCTAATTTTTATCTGAAGATATTTCATTTTTCACCATAAGTCTCAATGCGCTTTGAAATATGTCTTCGCAAATTATTTGAAAACAGTGTTTCCAAACTGATGAGTGAAAAGAAATTGTTAACTCTGTGAGATGAATGCACACATAAAAAATCTGTTTCTCAGGTAACTTCATTCCAGTTTTTATCCTGGGATATTCGCTTTTTCCCTATTGGCCTCGATGAGCTCCAAACTGTCCATTTGCAGAATAGACAATAACCACGTTACCAAACTGCTGAATCCAAAGAAAGGTTTAACTCTGTGAGATGAATGCAGACATAACAAAGTAATTTCTGAGATAGCTTCCTTTTAGTTTTTATCCTGCGATATTCAGTTTTTCACCATTGGCCTCAATGAGCTCCCAAATGTCCATTTGCAGCATGGACAAAAACAGTGTTTCCAAACTGCGGAATCCAAAGAAAGGTTTAATTCAATGAGATGAATGTACACATCACAAAGCAGTTTCTCAGAAAGCGTCTTTCTAATTTTTATATGAAGCTGTTTCCTTTTTCACCATAGGCCTCTATTTGCTCCCAAATGCACCTTCACAGATTCTAATAAAACACTGCTGAAAGAAAAGTAAGGTTTAACTCTCTGAGATGAATGCACACATCACAAATGAGTTTCTCAGATAACTTCTTCTAGTTTTTATCCCGGGATAATCACTTTTCACCATTGGCTTCAAAGAGCTCCCAAATGTCCATTCGCAGAATGGGCAAAAACAGAGTCTCCAAACTGCTGAATGCAAGGAAATTTTTATCTCTGTGAGATGAATGCACACATCACAAAGCACTTTCTCAGAAAGATTCTTTCTAGTTTTTAACTGAAGATATTTCCTTTTTCAAAATAGGCCTCAATTGCTCCCAAATATCCCTTTGCAGATTCTAAGAAAACAGTTTTTACTAACTGCAGAATGAAAAGAAAGGCTTAACTCTGTGAGATGAATGAAATTATCACAAATCGGTTCCTCAGATAGCTTCCATCAAGTTTTTAATCCTGGGATATTTGCTTTTTCACCATTGGCCTCAATCAACTCCCAAATATCCATTCACAGAATGGACAAAGACAATATTTCCAACCTGCTGAATCAAAATAAATGTATAACTCTGTGAGATGAATGCAAAGATCACAAAGCAGTTTTTCGGAAAGCTTCTTTCTAATTTTTATCTGAGATATATACTTTTTCACCATTGACCTCAATGCACTCCAAAATATCCCATCACAGATTGTATGAAAAAATGTGTTTCCAAACTGCTGAATTAAAAGAAAAATTTAACTCTGTGAGATCAATGCACAAATCACAAAGCAATTTCTCAGATAGCTGCGTTGTACTTTTTATCCTGGGATGTTCACTTTTTTGCCAATAGCATCAATGAACTCCCAAATATCCTTCCTCAGACAATACAAAAACAGTGTTTGCAAACTGCTGAAAGAAAAGAAAGGTTTAACTCTGTGAGACGAAGGAACATATCACTAGATGGTATCTCCAATAACATCCTTTCAGTTTTTATATTGGGATAGTCGCTATTTCAGCATTGGCCTCAATGAGTTCCCAAAAACCCTTTTGCAGAATGGACAAAAACTGTGATTCCACACTGCGCCATCCAAAGAATGGTTTAACTCAGTGAAAGGAATGCACACATCACAAAGCAGTATCTCAGAAGTCTTCTTTCTAATTTTTAATTAAAGATGTTTCCTTTTTCACCATAGGCCTCCATGTGCTCCCAAATATCCCTTCACAGCTTCTAAGAAAACAGCGTTTCCAAACTGCTGAATGGAAAAAGCGGTTTACCTATGTGAGATGAATGCACACATCACAAATCTGTTTCTCAGATAGCTTCTTTCTAGTTTTTATACTGGGATATTCGCTTTTTCACCACTGGGGTCAATGAGCTCCCAAATGTCCATTCTTTGAATAGACAAAAACAGTGTTTCCAAACTGCTGAATCCATAGAAAGGTTTATCTATGTGACATGAATGCACACATCACAAAACATTCTCTCAGAAAGATTCTTTTTAGTTTTTATCTGAAAATACATCCTTTTTCAAAACAGACCTCAATGAGCTCCCAAATATCCCATTTCAGATTCTATGAATACAGTGTTTTCAAACAGCTGAATTAAAAGAAAATTTAGCTCTGTGAGATCAATGCACACATCACAAAACGGTTTCTCAGATGGATGCCTTCTACTTTTTATCCTGGGACATTCACTTTTTGGTCCTTGGGCTCAATGAACTCCAAAATGTCCTTTCACAGAATGGAATAAAAACAGTGTTTCCAAAGTGCTGAATGAAAAGAAAGGTTTAACTCTGTGAGATGAATGCACACATCACAAAGCAGTTTCTCAGAAAGCTTCTTTCTAGTTTTTATATGAAGATATTTCCTTTTTCACCATTGACCTCAAGTTGCTCCAAAATATCCCATCGCAGATTCTACAAAAACAGTGTTTCCAAACTACTGAATGAAAAGAAAGGTTTACTCTGTGAGATGGATGCATGCATCACAAATTGGTTTCTCAGTTAGCTTCCTTCTAGTTTTTATCCTGGGATATTCACTTTTTTGTAATTCACCTCAATGAGCTACAAAATGTTCACTAACAGAATGGACAAAAACAGTGTTTCCAAACTTCTGAATCCAAAGAAAGTTTTAGCTCTATTAGATGAAAGCACACATCACAAAGCAGTTTATCAGGAAGCTTCTTTCTAGTTTTTATCTGAAGATATTTCCTTTTTCACCAAAGATCTCAAAGCTCTCCCAAAAATCTCATCTCAGATTCTATGAAAACAGTGTTTCCAAATTACAGAATGAAAGAAAGGTTAAACTCTGTGCCATGATTGTGCACATCACAAAGTGTTTTCTCAGATAGGTTCCTTCTAGTTTTTATCCTGGGATATTCACTTTTTCACAAATGGCCTCAAGGATCTCCCTAAAGTCCATTGGCAGAATGGACAAAAACAGTGTTTCCAAACTTCTGAATGAAAAGCATGGTTTTTTCCTTTTTCACCATAGGCTTTAATGCATTCCAAATATCCCTTCACAGATTCTGAAGAACAAGGTGTTTCCAAACTGCTGAATGAAAAGGAAGGTTTAACTCTTCGAGATGAATGCACTCATCACAAAGCAGTTTCTCAGATAGCTTCCTTATAGTTTTTATTGTAAGATATTAATTTTTTGCCATCGGCCTCAATGAGCTCCCAAATATCCATTTGCAGAATGGATAAAAACTGTGTCCAAACTGCTGAATCCAAAGAAAGGTTTATCTCAGTGAGATGAATGAACACATCACAAAGCAGTTTCTCAGAAAACTTCTTTCTAGTTTTTGTCTGAAGATAATTCCTTTCTCACCTAGGCCTCAATTTGCTTCCAAATATCTCTTCACAGATTCCACAAACACAGTGTTTCCAAACTGTTGAATGAAAAGAGAGTTTTAACTCTGTGAGATAAATTCACGTATCACAAAGTGATTTCTCAGATATCTTCCTTCCAATTTTTATCAAGGGATACTCCCTTTTTCACTAATAGCCTCAATGGTCTCCAAAATGTCCATTTGCAGAATGAACAAAAACCTTGTTCTGAACTGCTGAATCAAAAGAAAGGTTTAACTTGATGATGTGAATGCACACATAACAAAAGATGTTACTAAAGCTTCCTTCTAGTTTGTATCTGAAGATATTTCCTTTTTCACCATAGGCCTCAATGTGCTACAAAATCTCCTTTGCAGTTTCTATGAAAACCGTGTTTCCAAACTGCTTTATGGAAAGAAAGATTTAACTCTGTGAGATGAATGCACACATCACAAAGCAGTTTCTCGGAAAGCTTCTTTCTCATTTTTACCCTGGGATATTCTCTTATTCTGAATTGTCCTCAATGAGTTTCCAAATGTCCATTCACAGAATGGACAAAAACAGTGCTTCCAAAATTCTGCATAAAAAGAAATTTTCAACTCTGTGAGATGAATGCCATCATCACAAGCACTTTCTCAGAAGGTTCTTTCTAGTTTTTATCTGAAGGTATTTCTTTTTCACCATATGGCTCAATGTGATACCAAATCTCCCTTCACAGATTCTATGAAAACAGTGTTTCCAAACTGCTGAATGAAAAGAAACCTTTAAATCTGTGAGATGAATTCACACACCATAAAGCAGTTTCTCAGATAGCTTCCTTCCAATTTATCTCCAGGGATATTCACCTTTTTGCCATTGGCCTCAATGAGCTCCCAAATATCCATTTGCAGAATGGACAAAAAAAGTGTTTCCAAACTGCTGAATACATAGATTTAACTCTGTGAGATGAATGCACACATCACAAAGGAGTTTCTCAGAAAGATTCTTTTTAGTTTTCCTCTGAAGATAGTCCTCAATGTTCTACCAAGTATTTCTTGGAAGATTCTAAGAAAACAGTGTTTCCAAACTGCTGAATGAAAAGACAGTTTTAACTCTGTGAGATGAATGCACACATCACAATATGGTTTCTCAGATAATTTCTTTCTAGTTTTTATTCTGGGGTATTTGCTTTTGTGCCATAGGCCTCAATGAGCTCAAAAATGTCCATTTGCAACATGGACAAAAACAGTGTTTCCAAATGCTGAATCCAAAGAAAGGTTTAACTCTGTGAGATTAATGCACATGTCACAAAGCTGTTTCTCAGAATACTTCTAAATAATTTTTATATGAAGATATTTCCTTTTTCACCAATGGCCTCAATGTGCTCTGAAATATCCCTTCAGAGATTCTACAAAAACAGTGTTTCCAAATTGCTGAATGAAAGAAAGGTTTAACTCTGCAAGATGAATGCACACATCACAAAGCAGTTTCTCAGATATCTTCCTTCTAGTTTTTATCCTGGTATATTCACTTTTTTTGACACTGGCTTCAATGAGCTCCCAAATGTCCATTCGCGGAATGGACAAAAACATTGTTTCCACAGTGTGGAATCCAAAGAAAAGTTTAACTCTTTGAGAAGAATGCACATATCACAAAGCAATTTCTCAGAAAGATTCTTTCTAATTTTCATCGGAAGTTATTTCCTTTTTCACCATAGGCCTCAAAGCACTCCCAAACATCCCTTCACAAATTCTACAAAAATGTGTTTCCAAACTGCTGAATGAAAAGAAATGTTTAACTCTTCAAGATGAATGCACATATCAGAAAGCAGTTTCTCAGATAGCTTCCTTCTAGTTTTTATCCTGGGATAATCAATTTTTCACCATTGGCCTTAAGGAGCCCTCAAATGTCCATTCACAGAATGGACAAAAACAGTGTTTGCAAACTGCTGAATTGAAAGAAAGTTTTAACTTTGTGAGATGATTGTACACATCACAAAGCAGTCGCTCAGATATCTTCCTTCTAGTTTTTTTCCTTGGATATTCACTTTTTCGACATTGGCCTCTAGGAGCTCCAAAATGTCCACTAGCAGAAAGGACAAAAAAAGTGTTTCCAAACTCCTGAATGAAAAGAAAAGTTTAACTCTCTGAGATGATTGCACATATCACAAAGCAGTTTCTCAGAAAGCTTCTTCCTAGTATTTCTCTGAAAATATTTCCTTTTTCAGCATAGGCCTCAATGCGCTTCAAAATATCCCTTCACAGATTCTACAAAAGCAGTGTTTCCAAACTGCTGAATGAAAAGAAATCTTTAGCTCTGCAACAAGAATGTGCACATCACAAAGGGGTTTCTCAGATATCTTTCTTCTAGTTTTTATCTTGGGATATTCTCATTTTTGCCATTGGCCTCAATGAGCTCCAAAATGTCCATTTGCAGAATGGACAAAAACAGTGTTTCCCAACTGCCGAATCCATTGAAAGATTTAACTCTCTGAGATGAATGCACACATCCTAAAGGAGTTTCCCAGGAAGCTTCTTTTAATTTTTTATCTGAAGATATTTATTTCCTTTTTCACTACAGTCCTCAATGTGCTACCAAGTATTTCTTCAAAGATTCTAAGAAAACAGTGTTTCCAAACTGCTGAATGAAAATACAGATTTAACTCTGTGCAATGACTGCACACATCACAATATGATTTCTCAGATACTTTCCTTCCTGTTTTTATGCTAGGATATTTGCTTTTTAGCGATAGGCCTCAATGAGCTCCCAAATGTCCATTTGCATGATGGACAAAAACAGTGTTTCCAAACTGCTGAATCCAAAGAAAGGTTTAACTCTGACATGATTTCACACATCACAAAGCAGATTCTCAAAATGCTTCTATCTAATTTTTCTATGAAGATATTTCCTTTTTTACCATAGGCCTCAACGTGCTCCCAAAGATCCCTTCACAGATTCTACAAAAACAGTGTTTCCAAATTGCCGAATTCAAAGAAAGTTTTTACTCTGTGAGATGAATGCACTCATCACAAATATTCTCTCAGATATCTTTCTGGTAGTTTTAATCCTTGGATATTCACTTTTTTGGCATTGGCCTCAACGAGCTACCAAATATCCATCCACAGAATGGACAAATACAGTGTTTCTAAAATGATGAATAAAAAGAGAAGTTTAACACTGTGAGATGAATACACACATCACAAAGCAGTTTCTCAGAAATGTTCTTTCTAGTTTTTATCTGAAGATACTTCGTTTTTCATCATAGTCGTCAATGAGCTTGAAAATGTCCATTCTGCAAATGGACAAAAACAGTGTTTCCAAACTGCTGAATCCAAAGAGTCGTTTAACTCTGTGAAATGGATGCAAACATCACAAAGCAGTTTCTCAGAAAGTTTCTTTCTAGTTTTCATCTGAAGATATTTCCTTTTTCACCAAAGGCCTCAATGCACTCCCAAATATCCCTTTGCAGATACTACAAAAACAGTGTATACAAACAGTGCAATGAAAACAAAGGTTTAATTTTGTGAGATGAATGCATACATCACAAAGCTGTTTCTTGGACACATTCCCTCTAGTTTTTATCTTGGGATATTCGCTTTTTCACCATTGGCCTCCATGAGCTCCCAAATATCCATTCGCAGAATGGACAAAACAGTGTTTCCTAACATCTGAATCCAGAAAAAGGTTTAACTCTGTGAGATGAATACACACATCACAATGCAATTCCTCAGGAAGCTTCTTTCTAGTTTTTATATGAAGATATTTCCTTTTTCTCCATAGTCCTCAATGTGCTCCCAAATATCCCTTTACAGAATCTACAAAAACAGTGTTTCCAAACAGATGAAAGAGAACAAATGTTTAATTCAGCAAGATGAACACACACATCACAAACCGGATTCTCAGATAGCTCCCTTGTGATTTTTATCCTGGGATACTCACTTTTTTGCCATCGGCCTGAATGAGCTGCAAAATGTCCATTTGCAGAATGGACAAAAACAGTTTCCAAACTGCTGAATCCAAAGAAAGGATTATCTTTGAGATAAATGGACACATCACAAAGCAGTTTCTCATAAAGCTTCTTTCTAGTTTTTATCTGAAGATATTTCCTTTTTCACCATAGGCCTCCATGTGCTACTAAAGATCCCTTCACAGATTCTAGGAAAACAGTGTTTCCAAACTGCTGAAACAAAAGAAAGGTTTAAATCTGTAAGATGAATGCAGGCATCACAAAGCAGTTTCTCAGATAGCGTCCTTCTAGTTTTTACCCTGGGATACTAACTTTTTTGCCTTTGGCCACAATGAACTCCCAAATGTCCATTCACAGAATGAACAAAAACAGTGTTTCCAAACTGCTGAATCCAAAGAAAAGTTTAACTCTGTGAGATGAGTGCCAACATCACAAAGCAGTTTGTCAGAAAGCTTCTTTGTAGTTTTTATCTGAAGATATTTCCTTTTTGATCGTAGGCCTCAATGCACTGCCAGATATCACTTTGCATCATATACAATAACAGTGTTTCCAAACTTCTGAAAGAAAAGAAAGTTTTAACTCTGTGAAATGAATGCACACATCACAAAGCAGTTCCTCACATATCTTCCTTCTAGTTTCTATAATGGGATATTGACTTTTTTGGAATTTTCCACAAAAAGCTCTCAAATCTCCATTTGCAGAATTTACAAAAACATTGTTTCCAAACTGCTGAATCCAAGGAAATGTCTAACTCTTTGAGATGAACTTACACATCACAAAGTAGTTTCTCAGAAAGCTCCTTTCTATTTTTATGGGAAGATATTTCCTTTTTGACCATAGGCCTCAATGCGCTACCAAATATCCATTAGCAATTTCTGTGAAAACAGTGTTTCCAAACTACTGAATTCAAAGAAAGGTTTAACTCTGCAAAATGAATGCACACATCACAAAGCGGTTTCTCAGATAGCTTCCTTCTAGTTTTTATCGAGTTATATTCACTTGTTCGTCATTGGCCTCAATGAGTTCCAAAATGTCCATTTGCAGAATAGACAAAAACAATATTTCTAAACTGCTGATTCCAAAGAAAGGTTTAACTCTGTGAGATGAATGCACACATCAAAAGCAGCTTCTCAGAAAGCTTCTTTCTAGTTTATATCTGAAGACCTTTCCTTTTTCACCAAAGGCCTCAATGCTCTCCCAAATATCCCTTCACAGATCCTACAACAAAGTGTTTCCGAATTGCTGAATTAAAAGAAATTCTAAGAAAACAGTGTTTCCAAACTGCTGAATGAATAGAAATGTTTACCTTCCCGAGGTGAATGCACACATCACAAAACAGTTTATCAGATAGCTTCCTTCTAGTTTTTATTTTGGTATATTCTATTTTAGGAATTGGCCTTCCTGAGCTCCCAAATGTCCATTCACAGAATAAACAAAAACAATGTTTCCAAACTGCTGAATCCAAAGAAAGCTTTAAGTCTGTGAGATGAATGTACACAACACAAAGCAATTTCTCTGAAAGCTTCTTTCTAGTTGTTATCTGAAGATATTTCATTTTTCACCATTGACCCCATTGAACTCACAAATATCCCTTTGCAGAGTCTTCAAACAGTGTTTCCAAATGGCTGAATGAAAAGAAAGGTTTAACTCTGCAAGATGAATGTACAAATCACAAAGGAGGATCTCAGAAATCTTCTTTATAGTTTGTATCTGAAGATATTTCCTTTTTCACCATAGGCCTCAATGAGCTAAAAAGTATATCTGCAGATTCTAAGAAAACAGTGTTTCCAAACAGCCCAGTGAAAGGAAAGTTTTAACTCTGTGCAATGAATGCACACATCACAAACCAGTTTCTCAGTTCACTTCCTTCAAATTTTTATCCTGGGATATTCAGTCTTTCACCAGTGGCCTCAATGAGCTTTCAAATGTCCATTTACAGCATAAACAAAAACAGTGTTTCCATGCTGCTGAATCCAAAGAAATGTTGAACTTTGTGAGATGAATGCAAATGTCACAAAGCAGTTTCTCAGAAGGCTTCTTTCTGATTTTCATCCGATGATAATTTCTTTTTCACCATAGGCCTCAATGAGGTCCCAAATATTCCTTCGCAGATTGTACAAACACTGTGTTTCCAAACAGATGAATGAAAAGGTTTAACTCTGTGAGATGAATGCACACATCATAAAGCAGTTTCTCAGATAGCTTCCTTGAAGTTTTTATCCTGGGATATTCGCTTTTTCACCATTGGCCTCAGTGAGGTCCCAAATGTCCATTTGCAGAATGTACAAAAACAGTGTTTCCGAACTGCTGCATGCAAAGAATGTCTAACTCTGTGAAATGAGTGCACACATCACAAAGTAGTTTCACAGAAAGTTTCCTTCTTATTTTTATCTTAAGATACTTCTTTTCTCACAATAAAAATCAATGTACTCCCCAATATTCCCTCACAGATTCTAAAAATACAGTGTTTCCAAACTGCCGAATGAAAAGAAATATTTAACTCTCTAAGATGAAAGCACACAATACATAGCGGTTTATCTGATATCTTCTTTCTAGATTTTATCCTGCGATATTCACTTTTTCATCATTGGCCTCAATGAGCTCCCAAATGTCCACTTGCAGAATGAAGAAAAACAGTGTTTCCTAATTGCTGAGTGCAAAGAAAGGTTTAACTCTGTGAGGTGAATGCACACACCACAGAGCAGTTTCTCAGAAATGTTCTTTCTAGTTTTTATCTGAATATACTTACTTTTTTACCCTAGGCCTCAATGCACTACCAAATATCTCTTCAGAGAGTCTAACAAAACAGTGTTTCAAAACTGCTGAACAGAAGTAAAGGTTTAACTCTGTGAGATAAATGCACATATCACAAATCAGTTTCTCAGATAATGTGCCTCTAGTTTTTATACTGGGATACTCGCTTTTTCGCAGTTGGCCACGATGAGCTCCCAAATGTCCGTTTGCAGAATGGACAAAAACAGTGTTTCCAAACTGCTGAATCCAGAGAGATGTTTAACTCTGTGTGGTGAATGCACACATCACAAAGCAGTTTCTCAGAAATCTTCTATTTTTTACATGAATATATTTCCTTTTACACCGTAGGCCTCACTGTACTTCAAAATATCTCTTCGCAGATTCTAAGAAAACAGTGTTTTGAAACTGCTGATTTGAAATAAATGTTTAATTCTGTGAAATGAAAGCACACATCACAAAGCGGTTTCTCAGATATCTTCCTTCTAGTTTTTATACTGGGATATTCACTTTTTTGCCATTGGCCTCAAAGAGTTCCCAAATGTCCATTACCAGTATAGACAAAAACAGTGTTTCCAAACTGCTGAATGAAAACAAGCTTTATCTCTGTGAGATGAATGCACACATCACAAATTGGTTTCTCATATAACTTCCTTCTAGTTTTTGTCTTGTGATATTCGCTTTTTCGCCATTGGCCTCAATGAGTTCTCAAATGTCCATTTGCATAATGGACAAAAACAGTGTTTCCAAACTGCTGAATCCAAAGAAAGGTTAAATTCTGTGAGTCAAATCCACACAAAACAAATGAGTTTCTCAGAAAACTTCTTTCTAGTTTTCATCTGAATATATATTCTTTTTCACCTTAAGCCTCAATGCGCTCCCAAATACCCCTTCACAGTTTCTACAAAAACAGTGATTCCAAACTGCTGAATGAAAAGAAAGGTTTAACTCTGTGAGATGAATACCCACATCTGAAAGTGGTTTCTCATATAGCTTCCTTGTAGTTTTTATCATGGGATACTTCCTTTTTTGCCGTTGGCCTCAATGAGCTCCCGAATGTCCATTTGCAGCATGAACAAAAACTGTGTTTCCAAACGGCTGAATCCAGAGAAAGTTTTAACTCTGTGTGATGAATGAACATATCACAAAGCATTTTCACAGAAAGGTTCTTTCTAGTTCTTATCTGAAAATATTTCCTTTTTCACGGTAGGCTTCAATGCACTACCAAATACCTTTGTGCAGATTCTAAGAAAATAGCATTTCCAAACTGCTGAATGAAAAGAAAGGTTTAACTCTGTGAAATGAATGCACGCATCACAAATCAGTTTCTCAGGTAAACTCCTTGTAGTTTTTATCTTGGGATATTTGCTTTTTTGCCATTAGCCTCAAGGAGCCCCAAAATGTCCGTTTGCAGAAGAGACAAAAACAGTGTTTCCAAACTTCCAAAACCAGAGAAAAGTTTAACTCTGTGAGGTGAATGCACACATGGCAAAGCAGTTTCTCAGAAAGCTTCTTTCTAATTTTTATATGAATATATTTCCTTTTTCTCCATAGGCCTCAAGGCGATGCAAAATAACCCTTCACAGATACTAAGAAATCAGTGTTTTGAAACTGCTGAATTGAAAGAAAAGTTTAAGTCTGTGAGATGAATGCACAATCACAAAACAGTTTTGCAGATATCTTCCTTCTAGTTTTTACCCTGGCATATTCACTTTTTCACCATTGGCCTCAATGAGATCCCAAATGTCCATTTGCAGTATAGACAAAAACAGTGTTTCCAAACTGCTGAATCCAGAGAAAGGTTTAACTATGTGAGATGAATGCACACAACACAAAACAGTTTCTCAGAAAGGTTCTTTACAGTTTTTATTTGAAGATATTTCCTTTTTCACCATAGGCCTTCATGTGCTACAAAATATCTCTTTGTAGATTCTAAGAAAACAGTGTTTCCAAATTGCTGCAATAAAAGAAGGCTTTAACTCTTTGAGCTGAATGCACATATCTCAAAGCAGTTTCTCAGAAAGCTTCTTTCTAATTTTTATATGAATATATTTCCTTTTTCACCAAAGGCCTCAATGCGCTAAAAATATCTCTTCGCAGATCCTAAGAAAACAGTTTTTCCAAACTGATGAATTGAAAGAAGTGTTTGACTCTGTGAGATGAATACACACATCACAAAGTGGTTTCTCTGATAACTTCCTTCTAGTTTCTATCTTGGGATAATCTCTTTTTTGCCATTGGCTTCAATGAGCTCCTAAATGTCCATTCACAGAATGGACAAAAACAGAGTTTCCATTCTGCTGAATACAAAGAAAGGTTTAATTCTGAGAGATGTATGCAAAAGTCACAAAGCAGTTTTTCAGAAAGCTTCTTTCCGGTTTTTATCTGAAGATATTTCCTTTTCCACCATAGGACTCAATTCACTTGGAAATATCCCATTACAGATTCTACAAAAAAAGTGTATAAAAACAACTGAATGAAAAGAAATGTTTAACTCTGTGAGATTAATGCACATATCACAAAGCATTTTCTCAGATATCTTCCTTCTAGTTTTTATCCTGGGATATTCACTTTTTTGCCATTGGCCTCAGTAAGCTCCCAAATGTCCATTCACAGAATGGAAAAAAACAGTGTTTCCAAACTGCTGAAAGCAAAGAAATATTTAATTCTGTGAGATGAATGAACAAACCACAAGTCTGTTTCTCAGAAAGCTTCTTTTTAGTTTTTACCAGAAGATATTTCCTTTTTTGCCATAGGCCTCAAAGCACTGCCAAATATTCCTTCACAGGGATATTTCTACAAAATATGGTTCTACAAAAACAGTGCTTCCAAACTCCTAAATAAAAAGAAAGTTTTAACTCTGTGAGATGAATGCACACATCACAAAGCAATTTTTCATAAAGCTTCTGTGAAATTTTTCTCTGAAGATAATTCCTTTTTCATCATAGGCCTCAATGAGCTCCCAAATATCCCTTTGCAGATTCTACAAAACAGTGTTTCCGTGCTGCTGAATGAAAAGGAAGGTTTAACTTTGTAAGATGATTGCACACATCACAATGCAGTTTATTAGATATCTTCCTTCTACTTTTTGTCCTGAGATATAGATTTTTTTGCCATTGTCCTCAATGAGCTCCCAAATGGTCATTCTCAGAATGCACAAAAACAGTTTTTCCAAACTGCTGAATCCAGAGAAAGGTTTAACTCTGTGAGATTAATGAACACATCACAAAACAGTTTCTCAGAAAGCTTCTTTTTAGGTTTTACCTGAATATATTCCCTTTTTTGCCATAGGTCTCAATGCACTCCAAAATATCCCTTCACAGTTTCTACAAAAACAATGTTTGAAAACTGCTGAAAGAAAAGAAAGGTTTAACTCTGGGAGATGAATGCACACAACAGAGAGAAGTTTCTCAGATATCTTCCTTCAAGTTTTTATCCTGGGATATTTGCTTTATCATTAAGATTCTTTCTAGTTTTTTTCTCAAGATATTTCCTTTTTCACCATAGACCTCAATGCACTACCAAATATCTCCTCACAGATTCTAGAAAAACAGTGTTTCCAAACTACTGAATGAAAAGAAATGTTTAACTATGTGAGATGAATGCACACATCACAAAGCAGTTTCTCAGATTCTTGTAGTTCTTATCATGGGATATTTGCTTTTTTGCCATCGGCCACAATGAGCTCCCAAATGTCCATTTGCAGCATGGACAAGAACAGTGATTCCAAACTGCTGAATGAAGAGAAGCCTTTCACTCTGTGAGATAAATGCACATATCAGAAAACAGCTTCTCAGGAAGATTCTTTCTAATTTTTATATGAATATATGTTCTTTTTCACCATAGGTCTCAATGTGCTCACAATTATCCCCTCAAAGATTCTACAAAAACAGTGTTTCCAAACTAGTGAATGAAAAGAAAAGGTTTACCTCTGTGAAATGAATGCACACACCACAAATCGGTTTCTCAGATAACATCCTTCTGGTTTTTATCCTGGGATATTCACTTTGTCACCATTGGCCTCAATGAGCTCCCAAATGTCCATTCGCAGAATGGACAAAAACACTGTTTGCAAACTGCAGAATCCAAAGAAAGGTTTAACTCTGTGAGATGAATGCTCACATCACAAACCGGTCTCTCAGATAAATTCTTTCTAGTTTTTATCCTGGGATATTTGCTTTTTGGCCATTGGCTTCAATGAGCTCCAAAATGTCCATTAGTCAAAGGAACATAAACAGTGTTTCCAAACTGCTGAATCCAAAGAAATGTTTAACTCTGTGAGGTTAATGGAAACTTCACAAAGCAGTTTCTCAGAAAACTTCTTTCTAGTTTTTATCTGAAGATATTTCCTTTTTCAGCATAGGCCTCAAGGCACTTCCAAATATCCAATTGCACATTCTACAAAAAACAGTGTTTCCAAACTGCTGAAACCAAGGAAATGTTTACCTCTGTCAGATTAATGAAAACATCACAAAGCACTTTCTCAGTAAACTTACTTCTAGTTTTTATCTGAAGATATATTCTTTTTCACCATACGCCTCAATACACTCCCAAATTTACTATCTCAGATTCTACAAAAATGGTGTTTCCAACATGCTGAATGAAAAGAAAGGATTAACTCTGTGAGATGAGTGTCCACATCTCAAAGTGTCCACATCACAGGTAGTTTCCTTGTAGTTTTTATAATGGGATATTCTCTTTTTAGCCTTTGGCCTCAATGAGTTCCCAAATGTCCTTTTGCAGTGTGGACAAAAACAGTGTTTACAAACTGCTGAATCCAGAGAAAGGCTTAACTCTGTGAGATGAATGCACACATCAAAAAGCAGTTTCTCGGAAAGCCTTCATGTAGTTTTTATCTGGAGACATTACCTTTTTCATCATAGGCCAAATATCCCTTCGTGGGTTCTACAAAAACAGTGTTTCCAAGCTGCTGAATGAAAAGAAAGGTTAAGCTCTTTGAGCTTAGTCCACACATGAAAAAGCCATTTCTCAGATAACTTCATTCTAGTTTTTATCCTGGGATATTTTCTTTTTTGCCATTGGCCTAAATGAGATCCCAAATGTCCATTTGCAGAATGGACAAAAATGGCATTACCAACCTGCAGAATCCAAAGAAAGGTTTCCAAACTGCTGAATGAAAAGAAAGTTTTAACTCCGAGATTAATGCCCACAAGGAGGAGTGATTTCTCAGATATCTTTCTTCTAGTTTTTATCATGGGATATTCTCTTTCTCATGATTTTCCATAATGAGCTCCTAAAAGTCCACTCACAGAACGGACAAAAACAGTATTTTCAAACTGTTGAATCCAAAGAAATGTTTACCTCTGTGAGATGAATGAATACACTAGATAGAGTTTTCTCATTAAGCTTCTTTCTAGTTTTTAATCTGAAGATATTTCCTTTTTCACCATAGGCCTCAATGTGCTACTTAATATCTGTTCGCAGAATCAAGAAAACAGTGTTTCCAAAATGCTGAATGAAAAGTATGGTTTTTATCTGTGAGATGAATGCACACATCACAAAGTGGTTTCTTAGAGATCTTCCTTCTAGTTTTTATCCTGGGATATTCCCTTTTTTGCCTTTAGCCTCAGTGAACTCCCAAATGTTTATTCACAGAATGGACAAAAACAGTGTTACCAAACTGATGAATCCAAGGAAGGATTAACTCTGTGAGATGAATGCAAACATCCCAAAGCAGTTTCTCATTAAGCTTCTTTCTAGTTTTTATCTGAAAAAATTTTCTTTTTCACCATAGGCTTCAATGCGCTACCATACATGTCTTCGTGGATTCTAAGAAAACAGAGTTTCCAAACTATGGAATTAAAACAAAGGTTAACCTCTGTGAGATGCATATACACATCACAAATCTGCTTCTCAGAGATCTTCTTTCTAGTTTTTATCCTGGGATATTTGCTTTCTCCCCAATTGGCCTCAATGAGCTCCCAAATGTCCATTAGCAGAATGGACAAATACAGTGTTACAAAACTGCTGAATTCAAAAGAATCTTTAACTCTGTTAGATGAATCCACACATCAAAAATGTGTCTCTCAGAAAGATTCTTTCGAGTTTTTATCTGAGGATATTTCCTTTTTCACCATAGGTCTAATTGTGCTGCAAAATACCCTTTCTCAGATTACAAAATAATACTGTTTCCAAACTACTGAATGAAAGGGAAGGTTTAGCTCTGCAGGATGAGTGAACACATCACAAAGCAGTTTCTTGGACAGCTTCCATCTAGTTTTTATCCTGGGATATTCGCTTTTTCACTTTGGCATCAGTTAGCTCCCAAATGTCCATTCACAGAATGGACAAAAACAGTGCCACCAAACTGATGAATGCAAGGAAAGATTAACTCTGTGAGATGATTGCACACATCCCAAAGCAGTTTCTCATTAAGCTTCTTTGTAGTTTTTATCTGAAAATAGTTCCTTTTTCATCACAGGCCTAAATGTGCTACCAAATATCTTTTCACATATTCTAAAAAATCAGAGTTTCCAAACTCTTGAATGAAAAGAAAGGTTTAATTCTGTGAGATGAATGCAAACCTCAGAAATCAGTTTCTGAGATAACTTCCTTCTAGTTTTAATCCTGGGATATTCACTCTCGCCATTGTCCATGGCGAGAAAGCTCATTGTCCAATGAGATCCAAAATGTCCATTAGCAGAATGGACAAAAACAGTGTTTCCAAACTGCTGAATCCAAAGAAAGGTTTAACTCTGTGCAATGAATGAACACATCACAAAGCAGTTTCTCAGCATGCTTCTCTCTAGTTTTAATCTGAAGAAATTTTCTCTTTCACCTTAGGCCTCAATGCACTGCTAAATATCCCTTCACAGATTCTTCAAAAACAGTTTTTCCAAAGTACTGAATGAAAAGAAATGTTTAACACTGTGAGATTAATGCACACATCACAAAGGGTTTTCTCAGATATCTCCCTTCTAGTTTTTGTCCCAGGATATTCACTTTTTTGCCATTGGCCTGAATGAGCTCCCAAACGTTCATTCACAGAATCAACAAAAACTGTGCTTCCAAACTGCTGAATCCAAAGAAACCTTTAACACTCTGAGTCAAATGAACACATCACAAAGCAGTTTCTCAGAAAGCTTCTTTCTAGTTTTTATTTGAAGATATTTCCTTTTTCACCATAGGCCTCAAAGCACTTCCAAATATCCCTTCACGTAATCTACAAAAAGAGTGTTTCCAAAGTGCTGAATGAAAAGAGAAGTTTAAATATGTGAGATGAATGCACACATCACAAATCAGTTTCTCAGATAACGTGCTTCTAGTTTTTATCCTGGGATATTCACTTTTTCACCATTGGCTTCAATGAGCTCCCAAATGTCCATTTGCAGAATGGACAAAAACAGTGTTTCCAAACAACTGAATCCAAAAAAAGTTTAACAATGTAAGATGAAAGAAAACATCACATAGCAGTTTCTCAGAAAGCTTCTTTCTACTTTTTATCAGAATATGTTCCCTTTTTCACCAGTCTTCAACGTGCTGTCAAATATCCCTTCACAGATTCTACAAAAACAGTGTTTCCAAGCTGTTGAATGAAAAGAAACCTTTAACTCTGCAACAAGCATGTGAACATCACAAAGCAGTTTCTCAGATATCTTCCTTCTCGTTTTTATCCTGGAATATTTGCTTTTTTGCCATTGGCCTCAATGAGCTCCCAAAAGTCCATTCACAGAATGTACAAAAACAGTGTTTCCAAACTGCTGAATCCAAAGAAAGGTTTAACTCTGTGAGTTGAATGAACCCGTCACAAAGCAGTTTCTCAGAATGCTTCTTTCTGGTTTTTTTCTGAAGATACTTCCTTTTCCACCATAGGCCTCAATGTGCTCCTAAATATCCCTTCAGAGATTCTACAAAAACAGTGTTTCAAAACTGCTGAATGAAAAGAACGGTTTAACATTGCAGGATGAATGCACACTTCACAAAGAGTTTTCTCAGATATGTTCCCACTAGTTTTTATCCTGGGATATTCACTTTTTTGTCATTGGCCCCAATGAGCTCCCAAATGTACATTCAGAGAATGTATTAAAACAGTGTTACCAAACTGCCTAATCCAAAGAAAGATTCAACTCTGTGACATGAATGCACACATCACAAAGCAGTTTCTCAGAAAGCTTCTTTCTAGGTTTAATCTGAAGATATTTCCTTTTTCACCTAGTCCTCATTTTGCTACGAAATGTCTCTTGGCATTTTCTAAGAAAACAGTGTTTCCAAACAGCTGAATGAAAAGAAAAGTTTAACTCTGTGAGATGAATCCACACATCACAAAGCAGTTTCTCAGACAGTGTCTTTCTAGTTTTTGCCTGAAGATATTTTCTTTTTCACCATATGCCTCAATGCACTGCCAAATATTCCTATACAGATTCTACAAAAACAGTGTTTCTAAACTGCTGTATGAAGAAAAGGTTTCACTCTTGGAGATGAATGCAAACCACAGAGAGTGGTTTCTCAGAGAGCTTCCTTCTAGTTTTTATCCTGGGATATTCACTTTTTCGCCATTGGCCTCAATGAGCTTCCAAATGTCCATATGCAGAATGGTCAAAAACAGTTTTACCAAACTTCTGATTCCAAAGAAAGCTTTAACTCTGTTAGATAAATTCAGACATCAAAAAGTCATCTCTCAGAAAGGTTCTTTCTAGGATTTATCTGAGGATATTTCCTTTTTCACCATAGGCCTCAATGCTCTGCCAAATATCCTTTTACAGATCCTACAAAAACACTGTTTCCAAACTGCTGAATGAAAAAGAAGGTTTAGCTCTGCAGGATGAATGCACACATCACAAAGCAGTTTCTCCAAGAGCTTCCTTCTAGTTATTATCCTGGGATATTCGCTTTTTTGCCTTTGGCCTCAATGAGCTCCCAAATGACCATTTGCAGAATGGATGAAAACAGTGTTACCAAACTGCTGTATTGAAAGAAAGGTTTAACATTGTGAGATGAATGCACACAACTGAAATCAGTTTCTCATTAAGATTCTTACTAGTTTTTATCTGAAGATATTTCCTTTTTCACAGTAGGCTTCAATACACTTCAAAATATCTCTTTGCAGATTCTACAAAAAGAATGATTCCAAACTGCTGAATGAAAAGAAAGGGTTAACTCTGTGAGACGAATGCCCACATCACAAAGCAGTTTCTCAGAGAGCTTCCTTCTAGTTCTTATGCTGGGATATTTGCTTTCTCCCCAGTTGGCCTCAATGAGCTCCCAAATGTCCATTCACAGAATGGACAAAAACAGTGTTACCAAACTGCTGAATCCAAAGAAAGTTTTTAACTCTGTGAGATGAGGGAACACATCACAAAGCTGTTTCTTAGAAAGTTTGTTTCTAGTTTTTATCTGAAGATATTTCCTTTTTCAAAATAGCCTTTATACACTGCCAAATAGCCCTTTGCAGATTCTACAAAAACAGTGTTTCCAAACTACTGAATGAAAAGAAAGGTTTAATGCTGCAATATGAATGCATGCATCACAAAGTGGTTTCTCAGACAGCTTCCTTCTAATTTTTATCATGGGATATTCACTTTTTTGCCATTGGCTCAATGAGCTCCCAAATGTCTATTTCCAGAATGGACAGAAACAGTCTTACCAAACTGCTGAATCCTAAGGAAGCTAGAACTCTGTGAGATGAATGTACACAACCTGTAGCCATCTCTGATTAAACGTCTTTCCAGTTTTTATCTGAAGATATTTCCTTTTTCACGATAAGCTTCAATGCACTGCCAAATATCCCTTCACGGATTCTACCAAAACAGTATTTCCAAACTGCTGAATGAAAAGAAAGGTTTAACACTGAGAGATGAATACACATATATGAGAAAGCATTTTCTCAGATATCTTTCTTCAGGTTTTCCTCCTGGGATATTCACTTTTTTGCCATTAGCCTCAATGATCTCCCAAATGTGCATTGACAGAATGGACAGAAACAGTGTCACAAAACTGCTGGATCAAAAGAAAAGTTCAACTCTGTGAGATGAATCCACACATCAAAAACTGTCTGTCAGAAAAGTTCTTTCCAGTTTTTATCTGAAGATATTTCCTTTTTCACTATAGGCCTCATTGCACTACCAAACATCTCTTAGCAGATTCTAAGAAAACAGTGTTTCAAAACTGCCAAATTTAAAGAAAAGTTTAACTCTGTGAGATGAATGAACATATCACAAATCTTTTTCTCTGATAACAATCTTACAGTTTTTATCCTGGGATATTTGCTTTTCCCCAATTGGCCTCAATGAGCTCCAAAATGTCCATTCACAGAATGGACAAAAACAGTGTTACCAAACTGCTGAATCCAAAGGAAAGTTTAACTCTGTGAGATGAATGCAAACAACCAAGAGCAGTTTCTCATTAAGCTTCTTTCTGTTTTTTTATCTGAAGATATATTTCCTTTTTCACAATAGGCCTCAATGCACTACAAAATATCTGTTCACAGATTCCAAAAAACAGTGCTTCCAAACTGCTGAATGAAATGAATGATTTAACTCAGTGAGATGAATGCACACATCACAAATCGTTTACTCAGATAACTTTCTTCTTGTTGTTATCCTGGGATATTCACTTTTTCATCATTGGCCTCAATAAGCTCCCCAATGTCCATTTGCAGAATGGACAAAAGCAGTGTTACCAACCTGCTGAATCAAAAGAAAAGTTTAACTCTGTGAGATGAATGTACACACCCCAAAGCAGTCTCTCTTTCAGCTTCCTTCTAGTTTTTATCTGAAGATAATACCTTTTTCACCTTTGGCCTCAATGCTCTTCCAAATGTCTGTTCACCAATTCTACGAAAACAGTGTTTCCAAACTGCTGAATGAAAGGAAAGGTTTAACTCAGTGAGATGATTGCAGACATCACAATCCAGTTTCTCAGATAACTTCCTTCTAGATTTTGTCCTTGGATATATTCTTTTTCACCATTGGCCTCAATGAACTCCCAAATGTCCATTGGTAGAATGGACAAAAACAGTGTTACCAAATTTCTGAATCCAAAGAAAGGTTTAACTCCATCAGATGAATCCACACATCAAAAAGTAGTCTCTTAGAAATGTTCTTTCTGGTTTTTATCTGAAGATATTTCCTTTTTAAACATAGACCTCCTTGTGCTACAAAATATCTCTTTGCAGATTCTACAAAAACAGTATTTCAAAACTGCTGAATAAAAAGAAACGTTTAACTCTGTGGGATGAAGGCACTCATCACAAATAGGTTTCTCAGATAACATCTGTCTAGTTTTTATCCTGGGATATTTGCTTCTCACCATTGGCCTCAATGAACTCGCAAATGTCCATTCACAGAATGGACCAAACCAGTGGTTCCAAACTTCTGAATTCACAGAAATATTTAACTCTGTGAGATGAATGAAAACATAACAAAGAAATTTCTCAGGAAGATTCTTCTGAATTTTTATCTGAACAAAATTCCATTATACCATAGGCCTCATTGTGCTCCAGAATATCCATTCACAGATTCTACAAAAACAGTGTTTCCAAAATACTGACTGAAATGAAATGTTTAACTCTGCTATGTAAATGCACATATCACAAATCAGTTTCTCAGATATCTTCCATCTAGTTTTTATCCAGGGATATTTGATTTTTGGCCATTAGTCAAAATGTACTGCCAAATACCTCTTCACAGATTCTACAAAAACAGTGTTTACAAACTGCTGAATGAAAAGAAAAGCTTAAATTTGTGAGATAAATGTACACATCACAAAGCGTTTTCTCAAAGAGCTTCCTTCTAGTTTTTATCTTGGGATATTTGCTTTTTTGCCCTAGGCCTCAATGAGCTCCCAAATGTCCATTTGCCAAATGGACAAAAACAGTGTTTCCAAACTGCTGAATCCAAAGAAAAGTTTAACTCTGTGCACTGAATGAACACATCACAAAGCAGTTTCTCAGAAACCTACCTTCTAGTTTTTATCAGAATATATTTCCTTTTTCACCATAGGCCTCAATGTGATGACAAATATCCCCTTGCAGATTCTATGAAAACAGTATTTCCAAACTGCTGAATGAAAAGAAAGGACATGAACAGATACTTCTCAAAAGAAGACATTTATGCAGCCAAAAAACACATGAAAAAATGCTCATCATCACTGGCCATCAGAGAAATGCAAATCAAAACCACAGTGAGATAGCATCTCACACCAGTTAGAATGGCGATCATTAAAAATCAGGAAACAACAGGTGCTGGAGAGGATGTGGAGAAATAGGAACACTTTTACACTGTTGGTGGGACTGTAAACTAGTTCAACCATTGTGGAAGTCAGTGTGGCGATTCCTCAGGGATCTAGAACTAGAAATACCATTTGACCCAGCCATCCCATTACTGGGTGTATACCGAAAGGACTATAAATCATGCTGCTATAAAGACACATGCACACGTATGTTTATTGTGGCACTATTCACAATAGCAAAGACTTGGAACCAACCCAAATGTCCAACAATGATAGACTGGATTAAGAAAATGTGGCACATATGCACCATGGAATACTATGCAGCCATAAAAAATGATGAGTTCATGTCCTTTGTAGGGACATGGATGGAACTGGAAACCATCATTCTCAGTAAACTATCACAAGGACAAAAAACCAAACACCGCATGTTCTCACTCATAGGTGGGAATTGAACAATGAGAACTTGTGGACGCAGGAAGGGAAACATCCCACTCTGGGGACTGTTGTGGGGTGGGGGGAGGGGGGAGGGACAACATTAGGAGATATACCTAATGCTAAATGACGAGTTAATGGGTGCAGCACACCAACATGGCACACGGATACATATGTAACAAACCTGCACATTGTGCACATGTACCCTAAAACTTAAAGTATAATAATAATAAAAAAAGAAAAGAAGGGTTTAACATTGAGATGAATGCACAAATCACAGAGTGTTTTCTCAGATATCTTCCTTCTAGTTTTTCTCCTGTGATATTTCCTTTTTCACAATTGACCCCAATGACCTCCCAAACGTCCATTCACAGAATGTACAAAAACAGTGTTTCCAAACTCCTGAGTCCAAAGAAAGGTTTAAATCTGTAAGATGAATGAACACAGCCCAAAGCAGTTTCTCAGAGAGCTTCTTTCCAGTTTTTACCTGAATATATTCCCATGTTCACCATAGTCCTCAATGTCCTCTCAAATATCCCTTCACAGATTCTACAAAAACAATGTTTCCAAACTGCTGAAAGAAAAGAAAGATTTAACTCTGTGAGATGAATGCACACAACGTGGAGCTGTTTCTCAGATATCTTCCTCTGGTTTTTAGCCTGGGATTTTGGCTTTTTTGCCATTGACCTCAATGAGATCCCAAATGTCCATTTGCACAATGGACAAAAACAGTGTGACCAAATTGTTGAATCCAAAGAAACGTTTAACTCTGAGATGAATGAACACAGCACAAAGCATTTTTTTCAGAAAGCTTCTTTCTACTTTTTACCTGAAGATATTTCCTTTTTCACAATAGGCCTCAATGTGCTGTGAAATATTCCTTTGCAGATTCTTCAAAAACAGTGTTTCCAAACTGTTGAATGAAAAGAAAGATTTAACTTTGCAACATGAATGCACACATCAGAATGCATTTTCAGAGAGCGCTGCCTTCTAGTTTTTATCTTGTAATATTTGCTTTTATGCCGTTGGCTTCAATGAGCTTCCAAATGTCCATTCACACAATGGACAAAAACGGTGTTACCAAACTGCTGAAGCCAAAAGAAGATTAATTTCTGTTAGACGAATGCACACATCACAAAGAAGTTTCTCAGAAAGCTTCCTCCTAGTTTTAATCTGAAGGTAATTCCTTTTTCACCGTAGGCCTCAAAGCGCTACCAAATATCTCTTCACAGATTCTAAGAAAACGGTGTTTCCAAACTGCTGAATGAAAAGAAAGTTTTAACTGTGAAATGAATGAACACATCAAAAATCGGTTTCTCAGAAAACTTCCTTCTAGTTTTTATCCTGGCATATTCGCTTTTTTGCCATTGGCCTCAATGTGCTCCCAAATGTCCATTTGCCGAATGGACAAAAACAGTGTTTCCAAAATGCTGAGTTCAAAGAAAGGTTTAATTCAGTGAGATGAATGAACACAGCACAAAGCAGTTTCACAGAAAGCTTCTTTCTTGTCTTTATCAAAAAATATTTTGTTTTTCACCATAGGCCTCAATGCGCTGATAAATATCCCTTCACAGATTCTACAAAAACAGTGTTTCCAGATGAGGAGGTTGTGAACATTTTCTCCCATTTTGTAGGTTGCCTGTTCACTCTGATGGTAATTTCTTTTGCTGTGTAGAAGCTCTTTAGTTTAATTAGATCCCATTTGTCAATTGTGCTTTTGTTGCCATTGCTTTTGGTGTTTTAGACATGAAGTCCTTGCCCATGCCTATGTCCTGAATGATAATGCCTAAGTTTTCTTCTAGGGCTTTTATGGTTTTAGGTCTAACACGTAAGTCTTTAATCCATTTTGAATTAATTTTTGTATAAGGTGTAAAGGAGGGATCCAGTTTCAGCTTTCTAAATATGGCTAGCCAGTCTTCCCAGCACCATTTATCAAATAGGGAATCCTTTCCCCATTGCTTGTTTTTGTCAGGTTTGTCAAAGATCAGGTAGCTGTAGATATGTAGCATAATTTCTGAGGGCTCTGTTCTGGTCCATTGATCTATATCTCTGTTTTTGTACCAGTACCATGCTGTTTTGGTTACTGTGGTCTTGTAGTATAGTTTAAAGTCAGGTAGCGTGATGCCTCCAGCTTTGTTCCTTTGGCTTAGGATTGACTTGGTGATGCAGGCTCTTTTTTGGTTCCACACGAACTTTAAAGTAGTTATTTCCAATTCTGTGAAGAAAGTCATTGGTAGCTTGATGGGGATGGCATTGAATCTATAAATTACCTTAGGCAGTATGGCCATTTTCATGATATTGATTCTTCCAACCCATGAGCATGGAATGTTCTTCCATTTGTTTGTATCCTCTTTTATTTCATTGAGCAGTGGTTTGTAGTTCTCCTTGAAGAGGTCCTTCACATCCCTTGTAAGTTGGATTCCTAGGTATTTTATTCTCTTTGAAGCAATTGTGAATGGGAGTTCACTCATGATTTGGCTCTCTGTTTGTCTGTTATTGGTGTATAAGAATGCTTGTGATTTTTGTACATTGATTTTGTATCCTGAGACTTTGCTGAAGTTGCTTATCAACTTAAGGAGATTTTGGGCTGAGACAATGGGGTTTTCTAGATATATAATCATGTCATCTGCAAACAGGGACAACTTGACTTCCTCTTTTCCTAATTGAATACTCTCTATTTCCTTCTCCTGCCTGATTGCCCTGGCCAGAACTTCCAACATTATGTTGAATAGGAGCGGTGAGAGAGGGCATCCCTGTCTTGTGCCAGTTTTCAAAGGGAATGCTTCCAGTTTCTGCCCATTCAGTGTGATGTTGGCTGTGGGTTTGTCATAGATAGCTCTTATTATTTTGAGATATGTCCCATCAATACCTAATTTATTGAGAGTTTTTAGCATGAAGAGTTGTTGAATTTTGTCAAAGGACTTTTCTGCATCTATTGAGATAATCATGTGGTTTTTGTCTTTGGTTCTGTTTATATGCTGGATTACATTTATTGATTTGCATATGTTGAACCAGCCTTGCATCCCAGGGATGAAGCCCACTTGATTATGGTGGATAAGCTTTTTGATGTGCTGCTGGATTCGGTTTGCCAGTATTTTATTGAGGATTTTTGCATCAATGTTCATCAAGGATATTGGTCTGAAATTCTCTTTTTTGGTTATGTCCCTGCCAGGCTTTGGTGTCAGGACGATGCTGGCTTCATGAAATGTGTTAGGGAGGATTCCCTCTTTTTCTATTGATTGGAATAGTTTCAGAAGGAATGGTACCAGTTCCTCCTTGTACCTCTGGTAGAATTCAGCTGTGAATCCATCAGGTACTGGACTCTTTTTGGTTGGTAAGCTATTGATTATTGCCACAATTTCAGAACCTGATATTGATCTATTCAGAGATTCAACTTCTTCCTGGTTTAGTCTTGGGAGGGTGTATTTGTCGAGGAATTTAACCCTTTCTTCTAGATTTCCTAGTTTATTTGCATAGAGGTGTTTGTAGTATTCTCTGATGGTAGATTGTATTTCTGTGGGATCGGTGGTGATATCCCCTTTTCCATTTTTTATTGCATCTATTTGATTCTTCTCTCTTTTCTTCTTTATTAGTCTTGCTATAGGTCTATCAATTTTGTTGATCTGCTCAAAAAAACAGCTCCTGGATTCATTAATTTTTTGAAGGGTTTTTTGTGTCTCTATTTTCTTCAGTTCTGCTCTGATTTTAGTTATTTCTAGCCTTCTGCTAGCTTTTGAATGTGTTTGCTCTTGCTTTTCTAGTTCTTTTAATTGTGATGTTAGGGTGTCAATTTTGGATCTTTCCTGCTTTCTCTTGTGGGCATTTAGTGCTAGAAATTTCCCTCTACACACTGCTTTGAATGTGTCCCAGAGATTCTGGTATGTTGTGTCTTTGTTCTCGTTGGTTTCAAAGAACATCTTTATTTCTGCCTTCATTTCATTATGTACCCAATAGTCATTCAGGAGCAGGTTGTTCAGTTTCTATGTACTTGAGCAGCTTTGAGTGAGTTTCTTAATCCTGAGTTCTAGTTTAATTGCACTGTGGTCTGAGAGACAGTTTGTTATAATTTCTGTTCTTTTACATTTGCTGAGGAGAGCTTTACTTCCAACTATGTGGTCAATTTTGGAATAGATGTGGTGTGGTGCTGAAAAAATTGTATATTCTGTTGATTTGGGGTGGAGAGTTCTGTAGATGTCTATTAGGTCCACTTTGTGTAGAGCTGAGTTCAATTCCTGGATATCCTTGTTAACTTTCTGTCTCATTGATCTGTCTAATGTTGACGGTGGAGTGTTAAAATCTCCCATTTTTATTGTGTGGGAGTTTAAGTCCCTTTGTAGGTCACTCAGGACTTGCTTTATGAATCTGGGTGCTCCTGTGTTGGGTGCATGTATATTTAGGATAGTAAGCTCTTCTTTTTGAATTGATCCCTTTGCCATTATGTAATTGCCTTGTTTGTCTCTTTTGATCTTTGTTGGTTTAAAGTCTATTTTATCAGAGACTAGGATTGCAACCCCTGCCTTTTTTTGTTTTCCAGTTGTTTGATAGATCTTCCTCCATCCCTTTATTTTGAGTCTATTTGAGCAGTTTGGAAACAGTCTTTTTGGAGAATCTGAAAAGGGTTATTTGTGAGCAGTTTGAGGCCTATGGTGAAAAAGGAAATATCTTCACATAAAAAGTAAATGAAGCTTTCTGAGAAGCTTCTTTGTGATGTGTGCATTCATCTCACAGAGTTGAAACTTTGTTTCAATTTAGGAGTTTAGAAACAGTCTTTTGGTAGAATCTGCAAAGGGACATTTGTGAGTGCTTTGAGGCCTATGGTGTAAAAGGAAATATCTTCATATAAAACCTAGACAGAAGCTTCTGAGAAATTTCTTCATGATGTGTGCATTAATCTCACAGTGTTGAACCTGTCTCTTGACTGAGCTGTTTGGAAACACTATTTCCTATACAATCTGCAAAGAGATATTTGTGAGTGGTTTGCGGCATATGGTGAGAAAGGAAATGTATTCACATAAAAACTGGAAAGGAGTTTTCTGAGAAACTCGTTATTAATGTATGCATTTGTTTAAGAGTTTCCAAACTGCTCAATCAAAAGAATGGTCAAATCTGTGAGATGAATGCACACATCCCAAAGAAATTTTTCAAAATATTCCTGTCTAGTTTTTATGTGAAGGTATTTCCTTTTTCACCACAGCCCTCAAAGCACTCAAAAACATCCCTTTGTGGATTCTACAAAAAAGCTGTTTCCAAACTGCTCCATGAAAAGAAACATTTAACTCAGTGAGATGAATGCACAGATCACAAAGAATTTTCTTAAAAAGATTCTCTTTAATTTTTATGTGAAGATATTTGCTTTTTCACCATTGGCTTCAAAACGCTCACGAATATCCCTTTCCAGATTCTACAAAAAGACTGTCTCCAAACTGCTCAATGAAAAGAATGGTTCAACTCTGTGAGATGAATGCACAAATGACAAGGAAGTTTCTCAGAAAGCTTCTTTCTAGTTTTTATATGAAGATATTTCCTTTTTCACCATAGGTCTAAAAGCATCACAAATATCCCTTTGCAGATTCTACAAGAACAGAGTTTCCAAACTGCTCAATGAAAAGAAGCATTTACCTCTGTGAGATGAATGCACACATCACAAAGCAGTTTCTCAGAAACCTTCTTTCTAGTTTTTATGTGAAGATACTTCCTTTTTAACCATAGGCCTCAAAGCGCTCACAAATATCCCTTTGCAGATTCTACTAAAAGACTTTTTCCAAACTACTGAATAAAAACAATTGTTCAACTCTGTGAGATAAATGCACACATCACAAAGAAGTATCTCAGAAAACTTCTATTTTTTTATTTGAAGATATTTGCTTTTTCACCATAGGCCTTAAATTGCTCACAAGTAACCCTTTGCAGATTCTACAAAAAGGCTGTCTCCAAACCGCTCAATGAAAAAGAATAATTCAACTCTGCAAAGTGAATGCACACATGCAAAGAAGTTTCTCAGAAAGCTTCTTTCTAGTTTTTATATGAAGATATTTCCTTTTTCACCCTAGGCCTCAAAGCACTCACAAATATCCTTTTGCAGTTTCTACAAGAACAGATTTTTCATACTCCTCAATGAAAAGAAACGTTTACCTGTCTGAGATGAATGCACACATCACAAAGCAGTTTCTCAGAAATCTTCCTTCTAGTTTTTATGTGATGATATTTCCTTTCTCACCACTGGCCTCAAAGGACTTACGAATATCACTTTGCAGATTCAACAAAAAGACTGTTTCAAAAATTCTCAATCAAAAGAATGGTTCATCTCTGCGAGTTGAATGCACATACCCCAAAGAAGTTTCTCAGAAAGCTTCTGTCTAGTTTTCATGTGAAGATATTACTTTTTAACCATAGACCTCAAAATGCTCAAAACAATTTGAGGCCAAGGGTGAAAAAGGAAATACCTTCACGTAAAAACCAGACAGAAGGTTTCTGAGAACTTCTTTGTTTTGTGTGCATTCACATCACAGAGTTGAACCTTTCTTTGGATTGAGCAGTTTGGAAACAGTCGTAGCATCTGCAAAAGGATATTTGTGAGAAGTTTGAGGCCCATGGGGAAAAAGGAAATATCTTCACATAAATACTAGACAGAAGCTTTCTGAGAAACTTCTTTGTGGTGTGTGCATTCATCTCACAGGACAGAACCTTCGTTTTGGTTGAGCAGTTTCAAAGCAGTCTTTTTGTAGAATCTTCAGGGGGATATTTGTGAGCCTCTGGAGGCCTATGTTGAAAATGGAAATGTCTTCAGATAAAAACTCAACTGAAGGATTCTGAGAAACTGCTTTGTATTGTGTGCATTCATCCCAGAGACATAAGCATTACTCTGCATTGAGCAGATTGAAAACTTTGTTATTGTAGAATCTGCAAAGTGATATTTTTGAGCACTTTGGGGCCTATGGTGAAAAAGGAAATATCTTCACTTAAAAACCAGACAGAAGACTTCTGAGAAACTTCTTTGAGATATGTGCATTCCTCTCTTGGAGTTGAACGTTTGTTTTGGTTGAGCAGTTTGGAAAGCGTCTTTTTGGGGAATCTGCAAAGGGAAATTTTGAACACTTTGATGCCTATAGTGAAAAAGGAAATCTCTTAACCTAAAACCTAGACAGAAGCTTTCTCAGAAACTTGTATGTGATGTGTGCATTCATCTCACAGAGTTGAACCTTTCTTTTGAGCAGTTTGGAAACAGTCTTTTTGTAGAATATGCAAAGTGATATCTGTGAGCACTTAGAGGCCTATTGTGAAAAAGGAAATATCTTCACATTAAAGCTTGAGAGAAGCTTTCTGAGAAACTGCTCTTTGTTCTGTGCACTCATCTCACAGTGTGTAAACTTTCTTTTGATTGAGCAGTTTGGAAAAAGTCTTTTTGTAGAATCTGCAAAGGGATAATTGCGATCGCTTTGAAGTCTACGGTGAAAAAGAAAATATCTTCACATACAAACTAAACAGAAGGTTTCTGCTTTGTGATGTGTGCATTCATCTCACAGAGTTCAAACTTTCATTTGATTGCGCAGTTTGGAAACTGTTTTTGTAGAATCTACAAAGGTAAAAGTTGCTTTTCATTGAGCAGATTGGAAATACTGTTCTTGTAGTATCTGCAAAGGGATATTTGTAAGCGCTTTGAGGCCTACGATGAAAAAGGAAATATCTTCACATAAAAAGTATAAAGAAGTTTTCTGATCAACTTCTTTGTGATATGTGCATTCATCTCACAGAGTTGAACCCTTCTTTTGATTGAGAAGTTTGGAAACAGCCTTTTTGTAGAATCTGCAAAGGGATGTTTGTGATCACTTTGAGGCCTATGGTGAAAAATGAAATATCTTCACCTAAAAACTAGACAGAAGTTTTCTCAGAAAGTTGTTTGTGATGTGTGCATTGATCTCACAGAGTTGAACATTTCTTTTGTGCAGTTTGGAAACAGTCTTTTTGTAGAATCTGCAAAGGGATATTTGAGAGAACTTTGAGGCCTATGGTGAAAAAGGAAATATCTTCACATAAAAGCTAGACGGAAGGCTTCTGAGAATCTGCTTTGTGATGTGCGCATTCATCTCACAGAGGTAAATGCTTGTTTTCATTGAACTGATAGGAAACTCTGTTCTTGAGCAATCTGCAAAGGGATATTTCTGAGTGATTTTTGGCCTATGTTGAAAAAAGAAATATCTTCACATAAAATCTACAGAGAAGCTTCCTGAGAAATTTCTTTGTGATGCGTGCATTCATCTCACAGAGTTGAAGCTTTCTTTTGAATTAGCAATTTGGAAACAGTGTTTTTGTAGAATCTGCAAAGAGACATCTGTGAGTGCGTTGAGGCCTATGCTGAAAAGGGAAACATCTTCACATGAAAACTAGACAGTAGTTTCTCAGAAATTTCTTTGTGATGTGTCCATTCACCACAAAGAGTTGAATCTTTCTTTGGTGGAGGAGTTTGGAAACAGTCTTTTTGTAGAATCTGCAAGGCGATATTTATGAGCACTTTGAGGCATATTGTGAAAAAGGATATATCTTCACATAAAAACTAGACAAAAGTTTTCTGAGAAAATGATTTTTGTTGTGTGCATTCATCTCACAGAAGCAAATGATTGTTTTCATTGATCAGATTGGAAAATCTGTTCTTTGATAACCTGCAAAGGGATATTTGTGAGTGCTTTGAGGCCTGTGGTGAAAAAGGGTATATCTTCACATAAAAACTAGACAGCAGCTTTCTGAGAGACTTCTTTGTGATGTGTGCATGTATCTCACATAGTTGAACGTTTCTTTTGATTGAGCAGTTTGGAAAGAGTCTTTTTGTAGAATCTGCACAGGGATATTTGTGAGTCCTTTGAAGCCCATTGTGAAAGAAGATATATCTTCACATAAAAACTAGACAGAAGCATTCTGAGAAACTGCTTTGTGATGTGTGTGTTCATCTAACCAAATAAACGTTTCTTTTCATTAAGCAGATTGGAATATCTGTTCCTGCAGTATTTGCAAAGGGATATTTGTGACCAGTTCGTGTCCTATGGTGAAAAAGGAAATATTTTCACATAAAAACTAGACAGAAGCTTTCTGGGAAACTTGTTTGTGATGTGTGCTTTCATCTTGCAGAGTTGAACCATTCTTTAGATTGAGCATTTTGGAAAAATTCTTTTTGTACAATCTGCAAAGGGATATTTGTGAGGTTTTTGAGGCCAATGCTGAAAAAGGAAATATCTTGACATAAAACTAGACAGAAGCTTTCTGAGAAACTTCTTTGTTATGTGTGCATTCATCAAAAAGAGTTGAACCTTACTTTTTATTGAGCCATTTGGAAACAGTCTTTTTGCAGCATCTGCAAAGTAATAATTGTGGGTGCTTTGAGTCCTATGGTGAAAAAGGAAATGCCTTAACAAAAAAATTAGACAAAAGGTTTCTGAGAATCTTTTTTGTAATGTGTGCATTCATCTCACAGTATTAAACACGACTTTTGGCTTAGTAGTTTGGAATGAATCTCTTTGTAGAATATGTAAAGGGATATTTCCAAACCCTAAGAGGCCTATGTTGACAAAGGAAATATTTTCACATATAAACTAGATAGAAGTTTTCTGAGAAACTTCTTTTGATGTATTCATGCATCTCAAAGAGTTGAACCTTTCTTTTGATGGAGAAGTGTGGAAAATGTCTTTTTGTACAATCTGAAAAGGGATATTTTTGAGTGCTTTGAAGCCTATGGTGAAAAAATAAATATCTTCAAATAAAAACTAGACAGGAGGTTTCTGAGAAACTGTTTTGTGAAGTGTGCATTCATCTCACAGAGGTAAACCTTTCTTTTCATTGAGGAGATTGGACACTCTGTTCTTGAGGAATCTGCAAAGGGATATCTGTGAGCGTTTTGATGCCTATGGTGAAAAAGGAAATATCTTCACATAAAAACCAGAAAGAAGTTTTCTGGGAAACTTCTTTGGGATTTGTGCATTCATCAGATGGAGTTGAACCTTTCTTTTAATTTAGCAGTTTGAAACCAGTCTGTTTGTAGAATCTGCAAAGGGATATTTGTGGGTGCTTTGAGGCCTATGGTGAAGAAGGAAATATCTTCACATAAAAACTAGACAGAAGCTTTCTGAGAAACTTCTCTGTGATGTGTGCATGCATCTCACAGAGGTGAACTTTTCTTTTGATTGAGCAGTTTTGAAACTGTCATTTTATAGAATCTACAAAGGGAAATTTGTGAGCCCTTTGAAGGCTAGGGTGAAAAACGGATATATCTTCACATAAAAACTAGAGAGAAGGTTTCTGAGAACTGCTTTGTGACCTGTGTATTCGTCTCACAGAAGTAAACGTTGCTTTTCATTCAGCAGATTGGAAAGTCTGTTCTTGTAGTATCTGCAAAGGGATATTTGTAAGCGCTTTGAGGCCTATGGTGAAAAATCAAATATCTTCACATGAAAACTAGACAGAGGGTTTCTGAGAAACGTGTTTGAGATGTGTGCATTCATCTCAAACAGTTGAATGTTTCTTTTGATTGAGCAGTTTGGAAACAGTCTTTTTGTAGAATCTGCAAAGGGATATTTGTGAGCGCTTTGTGGCTTATTGTGAAAAAAGAAATAACTTCACAAAAAAACTAGACAGAAGATTTCTGAGAAACTTACTTGTGATGTGTGCATTCATCTCGCAGAGTTGAAACTTTCTTTTAGTTGAGCAATTTGGAAACAGTCTTTTTGTAGAATCTGCAATGGGATAATTTTGAGCGCTCTGATGCCTATGGTGAAAAAGGAAATATCTTCACATTAAAACTAGACAGAAGCTTTCTGAGAAACTTCTTTGTGATGTGTGGATGCATCTCACAGAGTTGAAACTTTCTTTGGATGCAGCAATTTGGAAACAGTCTTTTTGTAGAATCTGCAAAGGGATAGTTGTGGGTGCTTTGAGGCCTATGGGGAAAAATGAAATATCTTCACATAAAAACTAGACAGAGTAATTCTGGCAAACTTTTTGTGACGTGTGCCTTCATTTCACAGAGGTGAACCTTTCTTTTGATTGAATTGTTTAGAAACAGTGTTTTTTTAGAATCTGAGAAGTGGTATTTCCTAGCACTTTTTGGCCTGTGGTGAAAAAGGAAATATCTTCACATTAAAACTAGACATAAGCTTTTGGACAAACTTCTTTGTGATGTGTGCATGCATCTCACAGAGTTGAACCTTTCTTTTGATTCAGCAATTTGGAAACAGTCTTTTTGTAGAATATGCAAAAGGATAATTGTGGGTGCTTTGAGACCTATGGTGAAAAAGGAAATATCTTCACATAAAAACTAGACAGACACATTCTGAGAAACTTCTTTGTGATGTGTGCATTCGTCTCACAGAGCTGAACATTTCCTTTGATTGAATAATTTGGAAACAGTCTTTTTCTAGAATCTGCAAAGGGATATTTGTGAGCATTTTGAGTCCTATAGTGAAAAAGAAAATATCTTCACATAAAAAATAGACAGAAGCTTTCTGAGAAACTTCTTTGTGATGTGGGCATTCATCTCACAGAATTGAACATATTGTTTGATTGAGTAGTTTTGAAACAGTCCTTTTGTAGAATCTGCAAGGGGATATTTTTGAGCACTTTGAGTTTTATGGTGAAAAAGGAAATACCTTCACATAAAAACTAGACAGAAGATTTTTGAAAAACTTCTTTGTGTTGTGTGAATGCATCTCACAGAGTTGAACCTTTCTTTTTATTGAGCAATATGGAAAATTCTACAAAAAGAATCTGCAAAGGGATATTTGTGAGCACTTTGAGGCCTATGGTGAAAAAGGAAATGTCTTCATATAGAAACTATATACAAGCTTTCTGAGAAACTGCTTTCTGACGTTTGAATTCATGTCACAGAAGTAAACATTTCTTTTCATTGATGAGATTGGAAACTATTCTTGTAGAATCTGCAAAGGGATATTTGTGAACACTTTGAGGCCTATGGTGAAAATGGAAACATATTCACATAAAAACTAGACAGAAGCTTCCTGAGAAACTTCTTTGTGATGTGTGAATGCATCTCACAGAATTGAACCTTTCTTTTGATTGAAAAGTTTCAAAACAGTGTTTTTGTAGACACTGCAATGGGATATGTGTAAGCCCTTTGAGGCCTATGGTGAAAAAGGATGTATCTTCACATAAAAACTAGACAGAAGCTTTCTGAGAAACTGTTCGTTTTGTGTGCATTTATCTCACAGAAGTAAATGTTTCTTTTCATTGAGCAGATTGGAAACTCTGTTCTAGTAGAATCTGCAAAGGGATATTTGTGAGCACTTGGAGGCCTATGGTAAAAATTGAATTATCTTCATATAAAAACTAGACAGCACCTTTCTGAGAAACTTCTTTGTGATGTCTGCATGCATCTCACATAGTTGAACAGTTCTTTTGATTCAGTAGTTTTGATGCAGTCTTTTTGTAGAATCTGCAAAGGAATATTTGTGAGCAATTTGAGGCCTCTGGTGAAAAAGTATCTATCTTCACATAAAATCTAGACTGAAGCTTTCTGAGAAACTGCTTTGTGATATGGGCATTCATCTAACTGAAGTAAACGTTTCTTTTCATTCAGCAGATTGGAAAATCTGTTCTTGTAGAATTTGCAGAGGGATATTTGTGAGTGCATTGAGCCCTATGGTGAAAAAGGAAATATTTTCACATAAAAACTAGAAGCTTTCTGAGAAACTTGTTTGTGATGTGTGCATTCATCTCACAGAGTTGAACCTTTCTTTTGTTGAGCAATTTGGAAAAAGCCTTTTGGTAGAATCTGCAAAGGGATATTTGTGAGATTTTTGAGGCCTATGGTGAAAAAGGAAATATCTTCACACAAAAACTAGACTTTCTGAGAAACTTCTTTGTGATGTGTGCATTCATCTCACAGAGCTGAACCTTTTCTCTTATTGAGTATTTTGGAAACAGTCTTTTTGTAGAATCTGCAAGGGGGTATTTGTGAGTGTTTAGATGTCTATGGTGAAAAAGGAATTGTCTTCACATAAAAACTAGACAGAAGTTTTCTGAGAAACTTCTTTGTGATGTGTGCCTGCATCTCACAGCGGTGAACCTTTCTTTTGATTGTGCAGTTTAGAAAGTGTTTCTAAAGAATCTGCAAAGGGATATTTGTGAGCCCTTTGAGGCCTATGGTGAAAAAGATATTTCTTCATGTAGAAACTAGACAGAAGCTTTCTGAAAAACTGCTTTGTTATGGGGGCATTCATCTCACAGAGGTAAACCTTTCTTTACATTGAGCAGATTGGAAAATCTGTTTTTGTAGAATTTTCAAAGGGGCATTTTAAAGTGCTTTGAAGCTTATGGTGAAAAAGTTAATATCTTTACATAGAGAACAGACAGAATCTTTCTGATTTCTTTGTGATGTGTGCATGCATCTCACAGAGTTGAACCTTCCTTTGGTTGAGGACTTTGGAAACAGTCATTTTGTAGAATCTGAAAAGGGATATTAGTGAGCATTTGAAGCCTACAGTGAAAAATGAAATATCTTCGCATAAAAACCAGACAGATGCTTTCTGAGAAACTCTCACTGTCCTGCCGCAGGGGTTATTCAGGGATGCACCGAGAAGTAGTGAGAAGAATGAAGAAAGAAAGACACAGAAAAGCGGGATTAGGAGGGACGGTTCCCTGATAGGGAAGCGCCGACAGCTCTGGTTTATTCAGTGCTTTTATACATGCCAGGGGTCAAAAGTCTGGATAATAATTGTTTCTGTCTTCCTTTGATGCGGCCTCTGCAGTCTGTCTTGTGCTAACTATTAACTAGGAAAAGCCATTCACAGTGCTTCACTGATCTGGTAAGAACAGGAAGGTACCCATAACAGGATCTCCGGTAGGGTCTTTGCCATGCCACCTACTTTCCTGTCTGCAGGCTTTGCCAATGCATGGGAATGTGAATTTGGCTCCCCACAGTTCCCCCTTTTCTTTCTAAAAGAAGCCATTGATGATTTATCCGGAGCTTGGTGATGGCAGAGAAGGCTCCTCGGAGACAGACTGGGAAAACACAAAGAATTAATAAAACAATACCTGCAAGGGTGGCTAGACTGATAATTATAGCAGACAAATGAGATGTAGGAGATAACTTATGAAAAATGGACAGAATGCTATCAGCAACATCCTTAGGATTTACAATATCTAAATGTGCTTGTTGCATTTTTTGTATTTCATTATGTAGCGAGGCAATATCTAAAGAGAAGTTGTTGGCTGACCAAACTCCATGAAGGTGTGCCTGCACTTTTTCCCAGCTCCACTGAGATTGATTATATTCGTGAGCTGTTATACAGATCTATTCATATTCGGCATGACATTTTAGGGGGAGTCTAGTAGATAAGGCCTCTACTCTCATGCCTAGAATTTCGACAGCCTCTTCTAATGCATTCAACTTTGCATTGATTTTTAAATCAATCCGTTCTTGAGTTCCTAAAGCAGTGCTAGTGTTTTTTGCAAAGTCATTTACAAAGTGAGCAGTTTGAATATATGATTGTGTGATAGCCACAGCTGCAGTTGCTGCAGTAGCTACAGCAGTAACAAGTGCTACTATTCCTGCAATAAGAAGTCCTAAAAAGCGTTTTGTTCGGGACAGAGACTCAACAACTATTTGTAATGCAGCAAAACCAGGATCGGTATACCAGGTTTCATTAAGATGAACAGGCAGCATCACGAAAGGAGGCTGCTGTAAAATAGCCAAAGTTAGGTTGAAATTGTCTCTAGTAACACAGTTGGTAAGGTTACAATGCAGGCAATGAATAATGTATTTCTTTTCACCTTGATGGGAAATGTTATGAGCTAAATGTGGGGACACTAACTTGCCCATGTGGACTTGTACAGTAATATTAAAAAGTCCAGAAAGGAACACATAGGGAGAACGCACACAGGCACGCAACCCAGTTTGAACTCGCTTGTGAGTGGTATGAGTGGTCTGTTCTGGAGAGTGTTCTGGAGAGAGGAATTCTACCTCTCCTAAAGCAGCAGCAGCTCGCCAAATGTGTTCTTGTATTCGTCCCTTCTGAGTGGTAATAATAGGCATCGTCCAATCTCCAGTAGCGGTATTACACGTCCCAGAAGGAAGGCGAGCATATGGGTGAGACCAGTCAGTAAGAGTAATGTCATAATGAGGAATTTGATATTGAGTTCCAGGCAGATAGGCACAACTTTGCCTTACAGGATATTTAGAGATAACATGTTGTCCAGGCGTGACAACAGGGCATGGGGGAAGGACATGAGGCGGATGTTGGCTGTTTGGGGTGACCGCCTTAGTGGGAAATCCCGAAAAGCCCTGGAATGAAAGCCACCACTGCACAATAATATGTAACGCCGTAGGCAGATATCCTGCCACACGTCGAATTTCATACCCAAGAGTAAGACAGCCAGCCATTGGAGTAAAGGAAAGGCAAATAGGCAATGTAGCAGTGGATCCTGTATAATTATATATGGTGGAAACAGGGATAATAAAGTCTCCATCTAAGCCTCCAAATAAGTCTGTGTTATTGGTATATACAGGCACATTAGCGTCATTCCATGTAACAGGACGCAAAAGAGGGGGTTCAGGCACATAAGCCCAATAAGTTTTTCCTTCAGTGGGCAATACCTGGGAGCTCAGGAGAGCCAGCATGGCCAGGAACAAATTTTCAGGAGTGAAAGGCTTGCTTTCAGTAGTAAGCATATTTTGAGCGGTAACTGCAAGATGCTTTATTTGACCCCAAGTTGGGAAGGGAGAATTACGTGTTCCCATGGCTAGGCGGCGAGGGTGCCGACGACGGCGAGGAGCTCCGCAACGAACTCCCGGAGGACTGCTCGAGGGACTGCCCAGAGGACTGCTCAAGGGGCTGTGCAGATTGAGGTTTCTCACCAGAAATCCGTTCTGCATGCCGGACGAGCCTCTCCGGAATCCACCGAGGTCCGCCATCAGACCCTTCAGGAAAAACACAAACACTCCCTCGTCCCCATATCAGCACAGGGTCAGGTCCATGCCATTGTCCAGTCAGTGGGTCCTTCCACCTTACAAGAGCTTTTGTAGATGCCTCCGGATGCCAAAACCGCTCAGCAGCAGAGCGTCCTGCAGCATCCAGGCGCAAAAAATTCAACACATACAAAGCATGATGCAAATAATTCGCAGGTGTGCGGGGGTAAAGTTCCCCCTTTTTAATTTTTTCAAGTTGATGTTTAATGGTGGAATGTGCGCGTTCAACAATACCCTGACCCTGTGGGTTATAAGGGATGCCAGTGCAATGTGAAATATTAAATTGTGCAAGAAAAGAATGAAAAGCTTTAGCAACATAAGCTGGCGCGTTATCTGTTTTGAGTTGCCGGGGAATTCCTAAGGTTTGAAAACAATAGAGTAAGTGAGCTTTAACATCTTTAACAGCCTCTCCAGTGCGTGCGGAGGCTAAAAGAAAACCTGAAAAGGTATCTATACAAACATGGATATAACTAGATTTACCAAAATGTGGGTAGTGAGTAACATCCATTTGCCACAAATGTAGAGGCTGCAAGCCTCGAGGATTAACTCCATAATGGGGAACAGGTTGCAGTTGAGGGCAGGTGGAGCAATGCTTTACAATAGCACGAGCAGCTTCACGAGTGATTTTGAACTGCAATCGTAAACTGTGAGCATTTTGATGATGTATGGCATGGGAATTAGCTGCTTGCTGGACAGCATTTTCTGTGAAGAAACAAAGTTTATCAGCAGCTGCATTTCCGGCAGACAACGGTCCAGGCAACAGAGAATGACTCCGGATATGTCCTACAAAATAGGCAGTGGTACGCTGTCAACAACATGACTGTAAAAGTGAAAGTAACTGGTAAAGTTCATCATCAAGCAAGGAAGAAATAGTAGCAGATTCGATATGAGTGCTACTGCGAAAAACCCACTCACTGTCAGTATAGATGTTAGTGGGCTCAGAGGGAAACATTTGTAGGGCCTGGCATACGGCAAAAAGTTCAACTCGCTGCAGAGAAGAATAAGTAGTGGGAAACCGAAAAGGACGGTTGTCAGCGATGACGGCTGCAACACCTGTTTTTGAACCATCAGTGAACAAAAGGTGAGCATGGGCTAATGGCTGATGACAATGATGAAGAGGGAGAACAAATGAGGTACGCTGAGAAAAGGTTAACAATTTATGTTTAGGGTAATGAACTGACAATTGACCAGTAAAACTGCTAAGTGCTATTTGCCAAGAAAGATTGAATTGATAAAGAGAAACAATTTGATGTTGAGTAAAAGGAACAGTGAGGATATCAGGGTCTTTTCCATATATTTGGTGAGACCTTTTGCGGCCAGCCATAATAAGTTGACTTACTAATTCTGCATAAGGCTGGATAGTCTTGTGACGAGTGGAGGGCAGATGTAACCACTCTAAAGGAGAGTGTTGCCAAAACACCACTGTGGGATATAAGTGAGGGGTAAGAATTAACAGAAGCAGAGGTTGAGTGTAATCTATGTGACAAACATGAGCTTGTTGAATTGCGGACTCTACAAGTTGTAAGGCTAGTTTTGCTTCTGAAGTAAGAGTCGGGGAGAAGTAGGATCACTGCTTCCTCTTAAAATATTGAACAAAGGTAATAAGTCAGCAGTAGTAAGGGACAAAAAAGGTCAAACCCAGTTTATGTCTCCAAGCAATTTTTGAAAATCATTGAGTGTTTGCAATTTGGAGAGGTTAAATTGTATCTTTTGAGGAGAAACAGTAGTTTCTGCAATTTTTTGACCAAGATAAATAAGAGGAAAGGATTGTTGAATTTTTTCTTCTGCTATTTGCAGACCAAAGGTAGGCAAATGCTGTTGTAAAAATAATAAGGCTTGCCGTAATTCTGCGAAAACCTCTCCTGCAATTAAAATGTCATCCATGTAATGTAAACAATAAATGTGAGGAAACTGAGCCCTAAAAGATTGTAAAGCCATGGCCACATACTTTTGACATAAAGTAGGGCTATTAGCCATGCCTTGAGGCAAAACCTTCCATTGATATCTAGCCATTGGCTGCTGAAAATTAATAGAGGGTAGGCTAAAAGCAAATCGAACTTTATCACTTGAATGGAGAGGAATTGTAAAGAAGCAGTCCTTAAGATCTATAACAAAGGCTGGCCAATTTTTTGATATAGCTGTAGCAGAGGGAAGGCCAGGTTGCAATGCCCCCATGGGTAACATGGTGGCATTTATGGCTCGCAAATCTTGCAATAACCTCCACTTTCCAGATTTCTTTTTAATAACAAATATTGGTGTATTCCAAGGGCTAGTAGATGGTTCAATATGACCAGCAAGGAGCTGCTCCTGAATTAATTGAGTGGCTGCCAATAATTTCTCCTGAGTTAAAGGCCACTGATCCACCCAAACAGGTTCATTAGATTTCCACTGAATAGCATCTGCAGTTAAGGGGGCAGCTAGGATCAGTGGCCTTGGGGAAAACCCAAGCCATGTCGATCATTTTTTGGTGTAACCTGTACTGGAGCAAGAATGCCAGTGTTATGTTTTCCTAATCCTTGGTTGGGGAGCAGTCCCTGCTGGAGCAACTGTTGAGAGACAATGGGATTGGGACTAAATAAATAAACTCCCATTTGTTGTAACACATCACGTCCCCATAAATTACAAGGTAAGTGGGGTAACACATAGGGTTGAAACTTTCCTTGGTGACCTTCTTGGTCAGTCCAAGTTAATATTTGTGCACTTTGCTGGGGGTTTTGGGACATTCCAATACCTTGTAGGTGAGTTATAGAGGCAGTAAGAGGCCATGAAGCAAGGCCTCTCAGCATCAACAGTCTGCAGCCAGTAGACATCAGAAGAACCAAAACTGCGACTGCCGCGCGCAGTAGAGGAAGCTGTTTGTCCTATTTGAGAAACATAGGGTGAAAGTAGAAGTTGGGCCACACGCTGACCTTTAGATACAGTGACCACAGCTTGAGAGGTGGAAGCCATAACTTGAAGCTCCCCAGTATAGTCAGAGTCAATTATTCCAGGATAGACAATTAACCCCTTAAAGAGGACACTGCTTCTTCCAATAATTAACCCAACAGTCTCCTTAGGGAGAGGCCCAAACACTCCTGTAGGAATGCGCTGCGGACCCATTTCAGGTGTTAGTACGTAGCTGGAGGTGGCACACAAGTCCAATCCTGCTGATCCTGGGGTGGCTCGTGAAAGGGATTGGAGGGACTTATGGAGGTCACTGGAGGGACTGTCTGAAGGGCCCCTATTGTTTGTCGGGCCCAGGGAGAGACCCCCTTCTGGTTTCCCTGAGGGGAAAGAGGGTTACCTTGAGAATCAGTACGAGACCTACATTCATTTATCCAGTGAAACCCACGTTGACATCGAGGGCACAAGGAAGTAGGTCGAGCCTTAGGTGACTTCCCTGAAACTGCAGGCATGTGGCGGCATTGGTTCTTAAAATGTCCTGGTTTACCACAATTAAAACAAGTTTGATTACCTCTCTTGTTCTGAAGCCGCTTATTTTGGCCCCTACCCTGCACCTGCAAATAAATCTGAGAAACAGGAACTCCTTTCATAGCTGCAGCATAAGCCACACCTTGATTAAAAGCAGGACCAATTTCAGAACATAAGCGAATATAATCTTCCAGAGTCCCATTTTTCTTATATGGGTGAATAGCGGCTTGACAAGCGCCATTCGCATTTTCAAAAGCGAGTGGCTTTACAATAACAGTACCTGCCTCAGAGTCACTGATCACTCGGCCTACTGCTTGTAATAACCAAGAGACAAAGTTCTGATAAGGCTCGTCAGGTCCCTGGCGAATTTTTGTAAGTTCCTCTGTGCGTTTGGAGGATGGTAATCTCTTCCAGGCAGAGAGGGCAATATTGGATACTTGATCATAAATCCATCTTTCCCAACCAATTTGATTAGCAGTATCTGAAAAGTTACCTAAGCCAGTAAGCATTTCATAAGTAACCTGATTACCCGCCAAGTGATTACGGCAAGAAACTTCCTCAGCTTTTTCCAAAAATTCAGTTTTCCACAACAAATAGTCACCCCCGTCTAGGCAGGCTTTTGCTATGCCTTTCCAATCATTAGGAGGTAAAGCATCCTCTGCCAAGGTTTCCACCATGGCTAAAGTAAAGGGTGCTGTAGTTCCATATTGAACTACAGCGGCCTTAAGGTCCTTTAAAGTCTTAAAAGGTAATGGTTCATGATATTGCTGTTGATCCTGGGGATGAAGTCTAACAGGGAAAGCATGAAATCCCTCAAGAGTTTCCCCTGACATACGAGCTTGATGAAGAGCCCCTTCAAGGGGAGACATAACAGTTGCAGGCAAGGTGCTCAATTTTAAGGGAGGCAAGCAAGCATTAGGAGCCCCAGGGGGCTTTTTAATAAAGGTAGCTGCAAAAGCACGTACCAGGGTCTCCTGTTCCTCTTCAGAGGCAGGCATGGGCGTCATTCCCAAGGGTTGACAAATTTCAGGAGTTTCCTCAGGGGCCGACGGAGGAGGAGGAGGAGGCAAATCCTCAGGAGGAGTTGAAAAAGGCTTGTATGCCTCAGGACACGGGACTAGGCATTCTTGGACCAGATTAAAAAGCCCAAAGGTGTCTACAGGAATTCTATCAGGGCCATGCAGAGTATAATGCTTCCGCAGGCTTTCCCCCACCTTTGACCAGGTATCCATGTTAATAGTGCCTTCCTCAGGAAACCAAGGACATGCCTCTTGTACTGTCTCCAAGAATTTTTCTAACTGCTTAGTTTTTATAGAAGCCCCACGGGCATGCATCATAGATTGCAACACTTGAATATAAAGAGCTCGTTCCTTAGAACCAGAATGTCCCATTTTTACTCCTAATGTATAACTATGCGCCCACAACTGTTTATACTCACAACTTGTTAAGCAGGCCTTACCAGAACTGGGCATTCTTCTCACAGTATTTCTCGGGTCCCTGTTCCGGGCGCCACTTCTCACAGTCCTGCCGCAGGGGTTATTCAGGGATGCACCGAGAAGTAGTGAGAAGAATGAAGAAAGAAAGACACAGAAAAGCGGGATTAGGAGGGACGGTTCCCTGATAGGGAAGTGCCGACAGCTCTGGTTTATTCAGTGCTTTTATACATGCCAGGGGTCAAAAGTCCGGATAATAATTGTTTCTGTCTTCCTTTGATGCGGCCTCTGCAGTCTGTCTTGTGCTAACTATTAACTAGGAAAAGCCATTCACAGTGCTTCACTGATCTGGTAAGAACAGGAAGGTACCCATAACAGGATCCCCGGTAGGGTCTTTGCCATGCCACCTACTTTCCTGTCTGCAGGCTTTGCCAATGCATGGGAATGTGAATTTGGCTCCCCACAAGAAACTTCTTTGTGATGGGTGCATTCATCTCACAGGGCTGAACATTTCTTTTGATTGAATAGTTTGGAAACAGTCTGTTTGTAAAATCTGCAAAGGGATGATTGTTGGCTCTATGAGGCCTGTGGTTAAAAAGCAAATATCTTCACATAAAAACTAGAGAAAAATCTTGTGATGTGTGTGCATTCATCTCACTGAGTTGAAGCCTTCTTTTGATTGAGAAGTTTGGAAACTTTCCTTTTGTAGAATCTGCAAAGGCATAATTGTGAGCAGTTTGAGGCCTATGGTTAAAAAGGAAATATCTTCACATAAAAACTAGACAGATGCTTTCTGAGAAACTTCTTTGTGATGTGTGTATGCATCTCACAGAGTTGAGCCTTTCTTTTTATTGAGCAATTTAGAAAGAGTCTTTTTGTGGAATCTGCAAAGGGATAATTGTGGGCACTTTAAGGCATATGGTGAAAAAGGAAATATCTTCACAAAAATATTAGACAGAAGTTTTCCGAAAAACTTCTTTCTGATGTGTGCATTCATCTCACATAGTTGAACACTTCTTTTTATTGAGCAGTTTGCAAACAGTCTTTTTGTAGAATCTGCAAAGGGATATTTCCTAGTGTTTTGAGTCCTAACGTGATAAAGGAATGATCTTCATATAAAAATAAGACGGAAGATTTCTGAGAAACTTCTTTGTGATGTATGCATGCATCTCACAGAGTTGAACATTTCTTTTGTTTGAGCAGTTTAGAAACAGTCTTTTTGTACAATCTGAAAAGGAATATTTGTGAGCACTTTGAAGCCTATGGTGAAAAAATAAATGTCTTCAAATAAAAACTAGATAGAAGCTTTATGAGAAATTTCTTTGAAATGTGTGCATCATCTGACAGACTTGAACATTTCTTTTGATTGAGCATTTAGAAAACTGTCTGTCTGTAGAATCTGCAAAGGGATAATTGTGGGCACTTTGAGGCTGATTGTGAACAATGGAATATCTTCACATAAAAACTAGACAGAAGCATTCTCAGAAACTTCTTTGTAATTTGTGCATTCAACTCTCAGAGTTGAAACTTTCTTTTGCTTGAGCAGTTTGGAAACTGTCTTTTTGCAGTATCTGCAAATGGATACTTGTGTTGATTTTAAACCTCTAGAGGGAAAGGAAATATCTTCACATAAAAACTGGAAAGAAGCATTCTGAAATTTCTTTGTGATGTGTGCATTCAAATCACAGAGTTGAACCTTTGTTTTGATTGTGCAGTTTTGAAACACGCTTTTTGTGGCATCTGCAAAAGGATATTTGCAGTACTTTGAGGCCTTTGGTGGAAAAGGAAGTATCTTCACATAAAAACTAGACAGAAGGATTCTGAGAAACTACTTTGTGATATGTGCATTCAACTCAAAGAGTTGAACCATTTTTTTTGATTGAGCAGTTAGGTAACTTTCATATTGTAGTATCTGCAAATGGATATTTGGAGCGTTTTGAGGCCTAAAGTGGAAAAGGAAATGTCCTCATATAAAAACTAGACAGAAGTATTCTGAGAAACTTCTTTGTGATGTGTGCATTCATCTCAAAGAGTTTAATCTTTCTTTTTTTTGAGGAGTTTTGAAACACCCATTTTTGTATAATTTGCAAGTGAATCTTTGGAGCACTTTGCAGCCTATAGTGGAAATATCTTCATATAAAAATTAGACACAAGCATACAGAGAAACCCCTTTGTGATGCCTGCATTCATCTCTCATCGTGGAACCTTTCTTTTTATTGGGCAGATATGAAACACTCTTTTTGTAGAAACTGCAAGTGTATATTTGGAGTTCTTTGAGGCCTATTGTGTAAAGGGAACTATCTTCACATAAAAACTAGACAGAAGCATTCTGAGAAACTACATGGTGATGTGTGCATTCATCTAACAGAGTAGAATCTTTCTTTTGATTTAGAAGTTTTGAAACTCTCTTTTTGTAGTATCTGCAAATGGATATTTGGAGTGCTATGAGGCCAATGGTGGAAATGGAAATATCTTCTCATAAAAATTAGAGAGAAGAATTCTGAGAAACTTCTTTGTGATGTGTGCATTCATCTCAAAGAGTTGAACGTTGCTTTTAACTGAGCAGTTTTGAAAAACTCTTTTTGTAGAGTGTGCAAGTGGATATTTGGAGCAATTTGATGCCTATGGTGGAAAAGGAAATATCATCACACAATAATTAGACAGAAGCATTCTGAGAAACTTCTTCATGATGTGTGCATTCAATCCACAGTGATGAAACTTTCTTTTGATTGAGCAGTTTGGAAACTGCCTTTTGTAGTATCTGTAAATGGATATTTGTAGGGTTTAGAGGCCTATGGTGGAAAAGGAAATATCTTCACATAAAAACTAGTCGGAAGCATTATGAGAAAATTCTTGGGGATTTGATCATTCATCTCCCAGAGTTGAATCTTTCTTTTGTTTGAGCAGTTTTGAAAAAATTCTTTTTGTAGAATCTGCAAGTGGATATATGGAGCACTTGCTGGCCTATGATAGAAAAGGAATTATTTCACATAAAAACTAGAGAGAAGCATTCTGAGGAACTTCTTTGTGATGTGTGCATTCAAGTCGCAGAGTTGAACCTTTCTTTTGATTGAGCACTTTGGAAACTGTCTTTATGTAGTGTGTGCTAATGGATATTTGGAGCGCTTTGAGGCCTATCGTGGAAAAAGAAATATCTTCAAATAAAAACCAGAAAGAAGCATTCTGAGAAACTCCTTTGTGATGTGTGCATTCATCTCACAAAGTTGAGCCTTTCTTTTGACTGAGCAGTTTGGAAACACTCTTTTTGTAGAATCTGCAAGTGGATATTTGAAGGGCTTTGAGGCCAATGGTGAAAAAGAAATATCTTCACATAAAAATTAGACAGAAGCATTTTGAGAAACCTCTTTGTGATGTGTGCATTCATGTCACAGAGTTAAAAGCTTATTTTTATTGAGCAGATTTGAAACACTCTTTTTATTGAATCTGCAAGTGGATTTTTGGAGTGCTTTCAGGCCAATGGTGGATAATGAATTATCTTCGCATAAAAACTACACAGAATAATTCTGAGAAATTCCTTAGTGATTTGTGCATTCATCTCACAAAGCTGAACCTTACTTTTGATTGAGCAGTTTGGAAAATGTCTTTTTGTAGTATCAGCAAGTGGATATTTGGAGCGCTTTATGGCCTATAGTGGAAATGGAAATATCTTCACAAAAAATAGACAGAAGTATTCTGAGAAACTACTTTGTGATGTGTGCTTTCATCTCACAGAGCTGAACCTTTCATTTGATTGAGCAGTTTTGAAACACTCTTTTTGTAGAATCTGTAAGTGGATAATATGAGCACTTGGTGGCCTGTAGTGTAAAAGGAAATATCATCACATAAAAACTAGACAGAAGAATTCTGAGTAACTTCTCTGTGATGTATGCATTCATCTCACAGAGTTGAACCTTTCTTTTGATAGAGCAGTTTTGAAACACTTTTTTGTTGAATCTGCAAGTGGATATTTGGAGTGCTTTGTGGCCTGTAGTGGGAAAGGGGATATCTTCACATAATAACTAGACAGAAGGATTCTGAGCAACTCCTTTGTGATGTGTGCATTCATCTCTCGGAGTTGAAACTTTCTTTTGTTTGAGCAGTTTTGAAACACTCTTTTTGTAGAATCTGCAAATGGATATTGGGTGCACTCTGCGGCCAATAGTGTAAAAGGAAATATCTTCACATAAAAACAAGACAGAAGTGTTCTAGGAAGCTACTTTGGGATGTGTGCATTCACTTCAGAGAGTTGAAATTTTCTTTTGATTGAGCAGTTTTGAAACACTCTTGTTGTAGAATCTGCAAGTGTATATTTGGAGCACTTGAAGCCTATGTTGGAAAAGGGAATATCTTCACATAAAAACTAGAAAGAAGAATTATGTGAAACTTCTTTGTGTTGTGTGCATTCTATTCACAGTGTTGAAAATTTCTATTGATTGAGCAGTTTTGAAACACTCTTTTTGTAGAATCTGCAAGTGGATATTTTGAGCCCTTTGTGAACTATATTTGAAAAGGAAATATCTTCACATAAAAACTAGAAAGAAGAGTTCTGAGAAACATCTTTGTGATGTGTGCATTCATCTCACAGAGTTGAAACTTTCGTTTTCTTTTTTTTTTTTTTTGAGATGGAGTCTCACTCTGTTGCCCAGGCTGGAGTGCAGTGGCGCAATCTTGGCTCACTGCAAGCTCCACCTCCCGGGTTCATGCCATTCTCCTGCCTCAGCCTCTCTGAGTAGCTGGGAATACAGGTGCCCGCCACCACGCTCGGCTAATTTTTTTGTATTTTTAGTAGAGACGGGGTTTCACTGTGGCCTCAATCTGCTGACCTCGTGATCCACCTGCCTCGGCCTCCCAAAGTGCTGGGATTACAAGCGTGAGCCACTGCGCCTGGCTGAAACTTTCTTTCGATGGAGTAGTTTTAAAACACACTTTTTGTAGACTCTGCAAGTAGATATTGTCAGCAGTTTGCAGCCTTTGGTTGAAAAGGATATCTCCTCACACAGAACTGGGCAGAAGCATTCTGAAAATCTTCTTTTTGATGTGTGCATTCAACTAACAGAGTTAAACATTTCTTTTGAATGAACAGTTTGGAAACTGTCTTTTTGCAATATCTGCAAATGGATATTTGGAGTGCTTTGAGGCCTATATTGGAAAAGGAAATATCTTCACATAAAAACTAGACAGAAGCATTCTGAGAAACTTCTTTGGGGTGTGTGCATTCATGTCACAGAGTTGAACCTTTCTTTTGATTGAGCAGTTTTGAAATACTCTTTTTGTAGAATCTGCAATTTGATAGTTGGAGCGCTTGGAGGCCGATGGTGGAAAAGACAATATCCCCATATGAAAACTAGATAGAAGCATTCTGATAAACTTCTTTTTGATGTCTGCATTCAATTCACAGATTTGAACCCCTCTTTTGATTGAGCATTTTGGAAACAGTCCTTTTGTAATATTTGTAAATGGATATTAGGAGCGCTTTGAGGCCTCTAGTGGAAAAGGAAATATCTGCACATACAAACTAGACAGAATCATTCTGGGAAACGTCTTTGTGATATGTGCATTCATCTCACAGAGTTGAACTTGTCTTTTGACTGAGCAGTTTTGAAACCCTCTTTTTGTAGAATCTCCAAGTGGATATTTGGAGTACTTTAAGGGATGTAGTAGAAAAGGAAATATCTTCACTTAAAAACTGGACAGAAACATTCTCAGTAACTCCTTTGGAATGAGTGCATTCATCTCACAGAGTTGAACCCATCTTTTGATTGAGCAGTTTTGAAACACACTTTTTGTAGAATCTGCAAGTGAATATTTGGAGTGCTTTGAGGACTGTGGTGGAAAAGGAAATATCTTCACATAAAAACCAGGCAGAAGCATTCTGAGAAACTTCTTTGTGATGTGTGCATTCAACTCACAGAGTTGAACCTTACTTTTGATTGAGCAGTTTGTAAAAAGTGTTTTTGTAGTGTCTGCAAATGGATATGTGGAGTGCTTTGAGGCCTATGGCAGAAAAGAAAGTATCTTCACATAAAACCTAGACAGAAGCAATGTGAGAAATATTTTGTTATGTGTGCATTCATCTCACAAATTTGAAACTTTCTTTTATATTAGCAGTTTTGAAACACCCTTTTTGAAGACTCCACATTTGTGTATTTGGAGCGCTTTGTGGACGATAGTGGAAAAAGAAATATCTTCACATAAAAACTAGACAGAAGCATTCTGAGAAACTTTTTTGTGATGTTTGCATTCATCTCACAGAGTTGAACCTTTCTTTTGATTTACCAGTTTTGAAACTGTCTTTTTGTAGAATCTGCAAGTGGATATAGGGAGCAATTTGTGGCCTGTAGTGGGAAAGGAATTATCTTCACATAAAAACTAGACAGAAGCATTCTAAGAAACTTCTTTGTGATGTGTGCATTTACCTCACAGAGTTGAACCTTTCTTCTGATTGAGCAGTTTTGAAACACTCCTTTTGTAGAATCTGCAAGTGGATATTAGGGTGCTTTCAGGCCTAAGGTGGAAAAGGAAACATCTTTACATAAAATCCCCAAAGAAGCATTCTGAGCAACTGCTTTGTGATGTGTGCATTCATCTCACTGAGTTGAACATTTCTTTTGATTGAGCTGTTTTGAAACACTCTTTTTGTATAATCCACATGTGGATATTTACAGTGCTTTGCGGCCTACAGTGGAAAAGGAAATATCTTCACATAAAAACTAGACAGCAGCATTCTGAGAAACTTCTTTGTGATGTGTGCATTCGATTCACAGAGTTGAATCTTTCTTTTGATTGAGCAGTTTGGAAACTGTTTTTTTGTAGTATGTGTAAATGGTTATTTTCAGGGATTTTTGGCCTATAAGGTAAAAGGAAATATCTTCACATGAAAAGTAGACAGAAGCATTCTGAGAAACTTATTTCAGAGGTTTGCATTCATCTCACAGAATTGAAACTTACTTTTGATTGAGCAGTTTTGAAACACTCTTTTTGTACAGGCTGCAAGTGGATATTTGGAGCACTTTGTTGCCTATAGTGGAAAAAGAAATATCTTCACATAAAAAATAGAAGCATTCTGAGAAACTTCTTTGTGATGTGTGAATTCATATCACAGAGTGGAAACTTTCTTTAGGTTGGGAAGTTTTGAATCACTCTTTTTGTAGAATCTGCAAGTGGATATTTGGAGCCCTTTGAGGCGTATGCTGGAAAAGGAATTATCTTCACATAAAAACTAGACTGAAGCATTCTGAGAAACTTCTTTTTGATGTGTGCATTCATCTCACAGAGTTGAGCCTTTCTCTTGATTGAACAATTTGGAAAAACTCTTTTTGTAGAATCTGCAAGGTGATATCTGGAGAGATGTCAGCCTATAGTGGAAATGGAAATATCCTCACATAAAAACTAGACAGAAGCATTCTGAGAAACTTCTTTGTCAAGCGTGCATTCATCTGACAGAGTTGAAATTTTCTTTTGATTGATCAGTTTTGAAACACTCGTTTTGTAGAATCTAAAAGTGGATATTTGATCACTTTGAGGCCAATGGTGTAAAAGGAAATATCTTCACATAAATACTAGACAGAAACACTCTGAGAAACCTCTGTGTGATGTGTGCATTCAACTCAGAGTTTAACCTTTCCACTGATTGAGCAGTTTGCAAAATATCTTTTTGTAGCATCTGCAAGTGAATATTTGGTGCACTTTGAGGCCTATAGTGGAAAAGGAAATATCTTCACGTAAAGAGTAGAGATAATCATTCAGAGAAAATTCTTTGTGACGTGTGCTTTCATCTCACAGATTTGAACATTTCTTTTGATTGAGCAGTTTTCAAACACCTGATTTGAAGAATCTGCAAATGGATATCTCTAGTGCTTTGAAGCCTATGGCAGAAATGGAAATATCTTCATGTAAAAACTAAACAGAAGCATTCTCAGAAACTTCCTTGTTATGTGTGTATTCATCTCACAGAGTTGAACAATTCTTTTGATTGAGCAGTTTTGAAACCCTCTTTTTGTAGAATCTGCAAGTGGATATTTGGAGTGCTTTGAGGGCTATAGTGGAAAAGGAAATATCTTCACATAAAAACTAGATGGAAGCATCTTGAGAAACTATTTTGTGATGTGTGCATTCCTATCACAGAGTGGAACCTTTCTTTAGATTGAGAAGTTTTGAAACACTCTTTTTGTAGAATCTGCAAGTGGATATATGGAGCGATTTTATGCCTATGGTGGAAAAGGAAATATCTTCACATAAAAAGTAGACAGAAGTATTCTGAGAAACTTCTTTGTGATGTATGCGCTCATCTCGCAGAGAAGAAACTTTATTTTGATTCAGCAGTTTTTAAACACTCTTTTTATAGTACCTGCAAGTGGATAATTGGAGCACGTTACGACCTACAGTGGAAAACAAAATATCTCCACATAAGAACTAGACAGAAACATTGTGAGAAACTACTTTGGAAAGTGTACATTCATCTCACAGAATTGAACCTATCTTTTGATTGAGCAGTTTGGAAACACTGTTTTTGTAGAATCTGCAATTGAATATTTGGAGCACTTTGAGGCCTATGGTGGAAAAGGAAGTATCTTCACATAAAAACTAGACAGAAGAATTCTGAGAAACTTCTTTGTGATGTGTGCATTCAATTCACAGAGTTGAACCTTTCTTTTGATTGAGCAGTTAGGAAAATGTCTTTTTGTAGTATCTGCAAATGGATATTCAGAGCGCTTTGAGACCTATAGTGGAAAAGGAAATATCTTCACATAAGAACTAGACAGAAGCATTCCGAGAAATGCCTTTGTGATGTGTGCATTCAACTCACAGAGTTGAACCTTACTTTTGACTGAGCAGTTTTGAAACACTCTTTTTGTAGAATCTGCAAGTGGATATTTGAAGCACTTTGAGGCCTAGGTTGGAAAACGTAATATCTTCAAATAAAAACTACACAGAAGCATTCCTTGAAACGTCTTTGTGTTGTGTGCATTCAACTCACAGAGTTGAACCTTTCTTTTGATTGAGCAGTTTGGAGAATGTCTTTTGTAGTATCTCCAAATGCATAATTGGAGTGCTTTGAGGGCTATAGTGGAAAAGGAAATATCTTCACATAAATCTAGACAGAAACATTCTGAGAAATTTCTTTGTGATGTGTGCATTCATCTCACACAGTTGAACCTTTCTTCTGATTCAGCAGATTTGAAACAATCTTTTTGTAGAATCTGAACAAGAATATTTGGAGCTCTTTGAGGCCTATGGCGGGAATGGAAATATCTTCACATAAAAAGTAAACAGAAGCATTTTGAGAAACTTCTTTGTGGTGTCTGATTTCATATTACAGAGTTGAGCCATTCTTTTGACTGAGCAGTTTTGAAACACTCTTTTTGTAGAATCTGCAAGTGAATATTAGGAGAGCTTTGAGGCCTATGGTGGAAAAGGAAATATCACTTTAAAATGAGACAGAAGCATTATGAGAAATTTGTTTGTGATGTTTGCATTCATCTCACAGAGTTGAACTATTTTTTTTGTTTGAGCAGTTAGGAAAATGTCTTTTTGTAGTATCTGCAAATGGATATTTGGAGTGCTTTGAGGCCTATGGTGGAAAAGGAAATATCTTCACATAAAAACTATACAGAAGCATTCCAAGAAACTTCTTTGTGATGTATGCATTCATCTAAGAGAGACGAACATTCCTTATGATTGAGCAATTAGGAAAAGATCTTTTTGTAGCATCTGCAAATGGATATTTGGAGCGCTGTGAGGTGTATAGTGGAAAAGGAAATATCTTCACATAAAAAACTAGACAGAAGCATTCTGAGCAACGTCTTTGTGATGTGTGCATTTATCTCACAGAGTTGAAACTTTATTTTGATTGAGCAGTTTTGAAACACTCTTTGGGAGCCAAGATGGCCGAATAGGAACAGCTCTGGTCTACAGGTCCCAGTGTGAGCGGCACAGAAGATGGGTGATTTCTGCATTTCCGTTTGAGGTACCAGGTTCATCTCACTAAGGAGTGCAAAACAGTGGGTGCAGGAGAGTAGGTGCAGTGCAGTGTGCATGAGCCGAAGCAGGGAGAGGCATTGCCTCACCCAGGAAGCACAAGGGGTCAGGGAGTTCCCTTTCCCAGACAAAGAAAGGGGTAATAGACGGCACCTGGTAAATCGGGTCAGCCCCTCCCTAATACTGCACTTTTCCAATGGGCTTTGAAAACGGCACACCAGGAGATTATGTCCCACACCTGGCTCGGAGGGCCTTATGCCCACAGAGTCTCACTGATTGCTAGTACAGCAGTCTGAGATCAAACTGCAAGGCAGCAGCGAAGCTGGGGGAGAGGAGCCAGTGATGGAAGATGAAATGAATGAAACGAAGCTAGAAGGGAAGTTTAGAGAAAAAAGTATAAAAACAAATGAACAAAGAAACGAAATGAACAAATTGCCTCCAAGCGATTTGGGACTATGTGAAAAGACAAACCTACGTCTGATTGGTGTACCTGAAAGTGACGGGGAGAATGGAACCAAGTTGGAAAACACTCTGCAAGATATTATCCAGGAGAACTTCCCCAATCTCACAAGGCAGGCCAACATTCACATTCGGGAAATACTGAGAATGCCACAAAGATACTCCTCAAGAAGAGGAACTCCAAGACACATAATTGTCAGATTCACCAAAGTTGAAAGGAAGGAAAAAATGTTAAGGGTGGCCAGAGAAATGTCGGGTTACCCACAAAGGGAAGCCCATCAGACTAACAGCTGATCTCTTGGCAGAAACTCTACAAGCCAGAAGAGAGTGGGGGCCAATATTCAACATTCTTAAAGAAAAGAATTTTCAACCCAGGATTTCATATCCAGCCAAACTAAGCTTCATAAGTGAAGGAGAAATAAAATACTTTACAGACAAGCAAACGTTGAGTGATTTTGTCACCACCAGGCCTGCCCTAAAAGAGCTCCTGAAGGAAGCACTAAACATGGAAAGGAAAAATCGGTACCAGCCTCTGCAAAAACATGCCAAACTGTAAAGACTGTCAAAGCTAGGAAGAAACTGCATCAACTAACGAGCAAAATAACCAACAAACATCATAATGACAGGATTGGATTCACACATAACAATATTCACTTTAAATGTAAATGGGTTAAATGCTCCAATTAAAAGACACAGACTGGCAAATTGGATAAGGAGTCAAGACCCATCAGCGTGCTGTATTCAGGAAACCCATCTCATGTGCAGAGACACACATAGACTCAAAATAAAGGGATGGAGGAAGATCTATCAAGCAAATGAAAAACAAAAAAAGGCAGGGGTTGCAATCCTAGTCTCTGATAAAATAGACTTTAAACCAACAAAGATCAAAAGAGACAAAGAAGGCCATTACATAATGGTAAAGGGATCAATTAAACAAGAAGAGCTAACTATCCTAAATATATATGCACCCAACACAGGAGCACCCAGATTCATAAAGCAAGTCCTGAGTGACCTACAAAGGGAATTAAACTCCCACACAATAATAATGGGAGATTTTAACACCCCACTGTCAACATTAGACAGATCAACGAGACAGAAAGTTAACAAGGATATCCAGGAATTCAACTCAGCTCAGAAACAAGTGGACCTAATGGACATCTACAGAACTCTCCACCACAAATCAACAGAATATACATTTTTTCAGCACCACACCACACCTATTCCAAAATTGACCACATAGTTGGAAGTAAAGCACTCCTCAGCAAATGTAAAAGAACAGAAATTTTAACAAACTGTCTCTCAGACCACAGTGCAATCAAACTAGAACTCAGGATTAAGAAACTCACTCAAAACCGCTCAACTACATGGAAACTGAACAACCTGCTCCTGAATGACTACTGGGTACATAATGAAATGAAGGCAGAAATAAAGATGTTCTTTGAAACCAACGAGAACAAAGACACAACACACCAGAATCTCTGGGACACATTCAAAGCAGTGTGTAGAGGGAAATTTCTAGCACTAAATGCCCACGAGAGAAAGCAGGAAAGATCCAAAATTGACACCCTAACATCACAATTAAAAGAACTAGTAAAGCAAGAGCAAACACATTCAAAAGCTAGCAGAAGGCTGGAAATAACTAAAATCAGAGCAGAACTGAAGGAAATAGAGACACAAAAAAACCCTTCAAAAAATTAACGTATCCAGGAGCTGGTTTTTTGAAAAGATCAACAAAATTGATAGACTGCAAGCAAGACTAATAAAGAAGAAATAGACACAATAAAAACGAAAAAGGGGATATCACCACTGATCCCTCAGAAATACAATCTGACATCAGAGAATACCACAAACTCCTCTATGCAAATAAACTAGAAAATCTAGAAGAAATGGATAAATTCATCGACAAATACACCCTCTCAGGACTAAACCAGGAAGAAGTTGAGACTCTGAGTAGACTAATAACAGGTTCTGAAATTGTGGCAATAATCAATAGCTTACCAACCAAAAAGAGTCCAGAACCTGATGGATTCACAGCCGAATTCTAACACAGGTATAAGTAGGAACTGGTACCATTCCTTCTGAAACTATTCCAATCTATAGAAAAAGAGGGAATACTCCTTAACACATTTTATGAGGCCAGCATCATCCTGATACCAAAGCCTGGCAGAGACATAACCAAAAAAGAGAATTTCAGACCAATATCCTTGTTGAACATTGATGCAAAAATCCTCAATAAAATACTGGCAAACTGAATCCAGCAGCATATCGAAAAGCTTATACACCATGATCAAGTGGGCTTCATCCCTGGGATGCAAGGTGGCTTCAACATACACAAATCAATAAATGTAATCCAGCATATAAACAGAACCAAAGACAAAAACCACATGATTTTCTCAATAGATGCAGAAAAGGCCTTTGCCAAAATTCAACAACCCTTCATGCTAAAAACTCTCAATAAATTAGGTATTGATGGGACATATCTCAAAATAATAAGGGCTATCTATGAAAAACCCACAGTAAATATCATACTGAATGGGCAAAACCTGGAAGCATTCCCTTTGAAAACTGGCACGAGACAGGGATGCCCTCTCTCACCACTCCTATTCAACATAGTGCTGGAATTTCTGGCCAGAGCAATCAGGCAGGAGAAGGAAATAAAGGGTATTCAATTAGGAAAAGAGGAAGTCAAATTGTCCCTGTTTGCAGATGACATGATTGTGTATCTAGAAAAGCCCATCATCTCAGCCCAAAATCTCCATAAGCTGATTAGCAACTTCAGCAAAGTCTCAGGATACAAAATCAATGTACAAAAATCACAAGCATTCTTGTACACCAATCACAGACAAACAGAGAGCCAAATTATGAGTGAACTCCCATTCACAATTGCTTCAAAGAGAATAAAATACCTAGGAATCCAACGTACAAGAGATATGAAGGGACTCTTCAAGCAGAACTACAAACCACTGCTCAATGAAATAAAAGAGGATACAAACAAATGGAAGAACATTCCATGCTCACGGGTTGGAAGAATCAATATCGTGAAAATGGCCATACTGCCCAAGGTAATTTATAGATTCAATGCCATCCCCATCAAGCTACCAATGACTTTCTTCACAGAATTGGAAAAAACTACCTTAAAGTTCATATGGAACCAAAAGAGGGCATGCATCGACAAGTCAATCCTAAGCCAAAAGAACAAAGCTGGAGGCATCACGCTACCTGACTTCAAACTATACTACAAGGCTACAGTAACCAAAACAGCATGGTACTGGTACCACAACAGAGACATAGATCAATGGAACGGAACAGAGTCCTCAGAAATGATGCCGTATATCTACAACTATCTGATCTTTGACAAACCTGACAAAAATAAGCAATGGGGAAAGGATTCCCTATTTAATAAATGGTGCTGGGAAAACTGGCTAGCCATATGTAGACAGCTGAAACTGGATCCCTTCCTTACACCTTATACAAAAATTAATTCAAGATGGATTAAAGACTTACATGTTAGACCTAAAACCATTAAAATCCTTCAAGAAAACCTGGGCAATACCATTCAGGACATAGGGGTGGGCAAGGACTTCATGTCAAAAACACCAAAAGCAATGGCAACAAAAGCCAAAATTGACAAATGGGATCTAATTAAACTAAAGAGCTTCTGCACAGCAAAAGAAACTACCATCAGAGTGAACAGGCAGCCTACAAAATGGGAGAAAATTTTTGCAACATACTCATCTGACAAAGGGCTAATATCCAGAATCTACAATGAACTCAAACAAATTTACAAGACAAAAACAAACAACCCCATCAAAAAGTGGGCAAAGGACATGAACAGACACTTCTCAAAAGAAGACATTTATGCAGCCAAAAAACACATGAAAAAATGCTCCTCATCACTGGCCATCAGAGAAATGCAAATCAAAACCACAATGAGATACCATCTCACACCAGTTAGAATGGCCGTCATTAAAAAGTCAGGAAACAACAGGAGAGGATGTGGAGAAATAGGAACACTTTTACACTGTTGGTGGGACTGTAAACTAGTTCAACCATTGTGGAAATCAGTGTGGCGATTCCTCAGGGATCTAGAAGTAGAAATACCATTTGACCCAGCCATCCCATTACTGGGTAAATACCCAAAGGACTATAAATCATGCTGCTATAAAGACACATGGACACGTATGTTTATTGCGGCACTATTCACAATAGCAAAGACTTGGAACCAACCCAAATGTCCAACAACGATAGACTGGATTAAGAAAATGTGGCACATATACACCATGGAATACTATGCAGCCATAAAAAATGATGAGTTCATGTCCTTTGTAGGGACATGGATGAAACTGGAAAACATCATTCTCAGTAAACTATCACAAGGACAAAAAACCAAACATCACATGTTCTCACTTATAGGTGGGAATTGAACAATGATATCTCATGGAAACACTTTTTATGTAGAATCTGTAAGTTGACATTTGGAGTGCTTTGAGGCCTATGGTGAAAAAAAAATCTTCAAATAAAACCTACACAGAAGCATTCTGTGGAACATCTTTCTGATCTCTGCATTCATCTAACAGAGTTGAGCCCTTCTTTTGATTGAGCAGTTTTGAAACACTCTTTTTGAAGTATCTGCAAGTGGACATTTTTAGCGTTTTGAGGCCTATGGTGAAAAACGAAACATCTTCCCGTAAAAACTACACAGAATCATTCTGTGAAACCTCTTTCGATTTGTGTATTCATCTCACAGAGTTAATCCTTTCTTTTGATTGAGCGGTTTTGAAACACTCTTTTTGTAGAAATTGCAAGTGGACATTTGGAGAGCTTTGAGGTCCATGGTGAACAAAGAAATATATTCCCCTAAAAACTAGACAGAAGCATTCTGTGAAACTTCTTTCTGTTTTGTGCACTCATTTCACAGGGATGAAACTTTCTTTTGATTGAGCAGTTCTGAAACACTCTTTTTGTAGATTCTGCAAGTGGACATTTGGGGCGCTTTGAGACCTATGGTGAAAAATGAAATATCTTCAAATAAAATCTACACAGAAGCATTCTGTGAAACTTCTTTCTTATCTGTGCATTCACCTCACAGAGCTGAAACTTTCTTCTCATTGAGCAGTTTAGAAACACTCTTTTTGTAGGATCTGCATGTGGACATTTGGAACTCTTTGAGGCCTATGGTAAAAAATGAATTACCTTCCCATAAAAATTACACAGAAACATTCTGTGAAACTTCTTACTGATCTGTGAATTCATCTCACCTAGTTGAAACTTTCTTTTGATTGAGCAGTTTTGAAGCACTCTTTTTGTAGTGTTTGGAAGTGGACATTTGGAGCGCTTTGAGGCCTAAGGTTAAAAATGTATTATCTTCCCATAAAACTACAGAGAAGCATTCTGTGAAAGTTCTTTCTGATCTGTACATTCATCTCACAGAGTTGGACGTTGCAATTCTGAAACACTCTTTTTGTAGAAACTGCAAGTCAACATTTGGAGCGCTTTGTGGCCCATGGTAAAAAACGAAATATCCTCTCATAAAAAACTACACACAAGGATTCTGTGAAACTACTTTCCATTCTGTGCATTCATTTCAAAGAGTTGAACCTTTCTTTTGATAGCACAGTTTTGAAACACTCTTTTTGTAGAATCTGCAAGGGGACATTTTAGGCACTTTGAGGACAATGGTGAAAAACAAATTATCTTCCCATAAAACGACAGAGAAAAATTCTGTGAAACTTGTTTCTGATCTGTGCATTCTTTTCACAGAGTTGAACTTTTCTTTTGATTGAGCAGTTTTGAAACAATCTTTTTGTAGAATCTTCATGTGGACATTTTGAGCACTATGAGACCTATCATAAAATATGAAATATCTTCAAATAAAAACTACACAGAAGCATTCTCTGAAACTTCTTTCTTATCAGTGCAATCATATCACACAGTTGAAGTTTTCTTTTGAATGAGCAGTTTTGAAACAGTCTTTTCGTAGAATCTGCAAGTGGGCATTCAGAGAGCTTTGTGGCCTATGGTGAAAAACGAAACATCTTCCCATAAAAACAACACACAGAGATTCTGTGAAACTTCTTTCTGTTCTGTGCACTTATCTCCAGAGATGAATATTTCTTTTGATTGAGCAGTTCTGAAACTATCTTTTTGTGGAATCTGCAAGTGGACATTTGGAGCACTTTAAGGCCTACAGTGAAAAACAAAGTATCCTCAAATAAAAACTACACAGAAGCACTCTGTGAAACTTCTTATAATCTGTGCATTCATCTCACAGAGTTCAAACTTTCTTTTCATTGAGCAGTTTTGAAACACTCTTTTTGTAGAATCTGCACATGGATATTTGGAGCGCTTTGAGGCCTATGGTGAAAAACGATATATATTCACATAAAAACTGCACAGAAATATTCTGTGAAACTTCTTTCTAGTCTGTGCATCCATCTCACAGATTTGAACCTTTCTTTCGTTTGGGCAGTTTTGAAACACTCTTTTTGTATAATCTGCAGTAGGATATTTGGTGCATTATGAGGCATATGGTGAAAACGTAATATCATACCTTAAAAACTACACAGAAGCATTCTGTGATACTTCTTTCCATTCTGTGCATTCGTCTCACAGAGTTGAACCTTTCTTTTGATTGATCAGTTTTGAAACACTCTTTTTGTAGAATCTGCAACTGGATATTTGGAGAGCATTGAGGCCTAGGGTGAAAAACGAAATATCTTTCAATAAAAACTACACAGAAGCAGTCTGTGAAACTTCTTTCTGTTCTGAGCATTCATCTCACAGAGATGAAACATTCTTGTGATTGAGCAGTTTTGAAACACTCTTTTTGTGGAATCTGTAAGTGGACATTTTGAGAGCTTTGAGGCCTATGGTGTAAAACGATATATCTTCAAATAAATCTACAAAGAAGAATTCTGTGAAACTTCCTTCTGATCTGTGCATTTGTCTCACTGAGTTGCACATTTCTTTTGATTGGGCAGTTTTGAAACACTCTATTTGTAGAATCTGCAAGTGGACATTTGTAGCTTTTAGGGGACTAGGGTGGAAAATGAAATATCTTCCCAGAAAAACTACACAGAAGTCTTCTGTGATACTACTTTCTGTTCCATGCATTCATCTCACAGAGATGAACATTTCTTTAGATTGAGCAGTTTTGAAACACTCTTTTTGTAGAATCTGCAACTGGATATTTCGAGTGCATTGATTCCTATGGTGAAAAACGAAATATCTTCCCATAAAAGCTACACAGAAGCATTCTGTGAAACTTCTTTCTGATCTGTGCGTTCATCTCACAGAGTTGAACATTTCTTTTGATTGAGCAGTTTTGAGACAGCCTTTTTCTAGAATCTGCAAACGGAGACTTGGAGCACTTTGAGGCAAATGTTGAAAAATGAAAAATCTTCAAATAAAAACTACACAGAAGAATTCTGTGAAACTTCTTTCTGATCTGTGCATTCATCTCACAGAGTTGAACCTTTCTTTTGATTGAGCAGTTTTTAGACACTCTTTTTGTAGAATATGCAAGTGGACATTTGGAGAGCTTTGAGGCCAATGGTGAAAAACGAAATATCTTCAAATAAAACCTACACAAAAGCATTGTGTGCAACTTCTTTCTGATCTCTGCATTCATCTCGCAGAGTTGAACCTTTCTTTTGATTCAGCAGTTTTGAAACACTCAGTTTGTAGAATCTGCAAGTGGACATTTGGAGCGCTTTGTGGCCTGTGGTGAAAAACGAAATATCCTCCCATAAAGACTACTCAGAAGCCTTCTGTGAAACTTCTTTCTGATATGTGCATTCATCTCACAGAGTTAAACCATTCTTTTGATTGAGCAGTTTTGAAACACTCTTTTTGTAGAATCTGCCAGTGGACATTTGGAGCGCTTCAGGCAAATGTTGAAAAACTAAAATCATCAAACAAAAACTACACAGAAGCATTCTGTGAAACTTCTTTCTGATCTATGCATTCATCTCACAGAGTTCAACCTTTCTTTTGATTGAGCAGTGTTGAAACACTCTTTTTGTTGGATCTGCAAGTGTATATTTGGAGTGTTTTGAGGCCTATGGTGAAAAATGAAATATCTTGCAATAAAAACTACACAGAAGCCTTCTGTGAAACTTCTTTCTGTTCTGTGCATTCATCTCACAGAGTTGAACCTTTCTTTTGATTGAGCGGTTTTGAAACACTCTATTTGTAGAATCTGCAAGTGGACATTTGGAGAACATAGAGGCCTACGGTGAAAAACGAAATATCTTCCCATAAAAACTACACCGAAGCATTCTGTGAAACTTCTTTCAATTCTGTTCATTCATCTCACAAAGTAGAACCATTCTTTTGAAAGAGCAGTTTTGAAACACTCTTTATGTAGAATCTGCAAGTGGACATTTGGAGCTCTTTGAGGACTGTCGTGTAAAAAGTTTTATCTTCAAATAAAAACTACACAGAAGCATTCTGTGAAACTACCTTCTGATCTGTGCATTCATCTAACAGAGTAGAACTTTTCTTTTGTCTGAGCAGTTTTGAAAAAATCTTTTTGTAGAATCTGAAAGTGTACATTTGGAGATCTTTGAGGCCTATGGTGAAAAACGAATTATCTTCAAGTAAAAACTACACAGAATATTTCTGTGAAATTTCTTTCTATTCTCTGCATTCATCTCACAGTGTTGAACCTTTCTTTTGATTCGGTAGTTCTGAAACACTCTTTCTGTATAAATTGCAAGTGAACATTTGGAGTGCTTTGAGGCCTATCATGGAAAAAGTTATATCTTCAAATAAAAACTACACGGAAGCATTCTGTGAAACTTCTTTCTGATCTGTGCATTCAACTAACAGGGTTTAACCTTAGTTTTGATTGAGCAGTTTTGGAACACTCTATTTGTGGAATCTGCAAGTGGACATTTTTAGAACATTGAGGCCTACGGTGAAAAATGAAATATCTTCCCATAAAAACTGCACAGAAGCATTCTGTGAAACATCTTTCTGCTCTGTTCATTCATCTCACAAAGTAGAAACTTTCTTTTGACTGAAGAGTTTTTAAACACTCTTTTTGTAGAATCTGCAAGTGGACATTTGGAGCGCTTTGAGGACTATCGTGGAAAAAGTTATATCTTCAAATAAAAACTACTCAGAAGCATTCTGTGAAACCTCATTCTGATCTGTGCATTCATCTAACAGAGTTGAACCTCTCTTTTGATTGAGCACTTTTGAAACATACTTTCTGTACAATCTGCAATTGGACATTGGAGAACAATGGGGACTACGGTGAAAAACGAAATATCTTCCCATAAAAACTACACAGAAGCATTCTGTGAAACAACTTTCTATTCTGTTCATTCATCTCACAGAATAGAACATTTCTTTTGATTGAGCAGTTTTGAAACACTCTTTTTGTAGAATCTGCAAGTGGACATTTGAGTGATTTTAGGCCAATCGTGGAAAAAGGAATAACTTCAAATAAAAACTACACAGAAGCATTCTGTGAGACTTCCTTCTGATCTTTGCATTCATGTAACACAGTTGAACCTTTCTGTTCATTGAGCTGTTTTAAAACACTCTTTTTGTAGAATCTACAAGTGGATATTTGGAGAACATAGGTGCCTATGGTGAAAAACGAAATATCTTCCCATAAAATCTACACAGAAGCATTCTGTGAATCTTTTCTCTGTTCTGTGCATTCATCTCACAGAGATGAACCTATATTTTGAGGGAGTACTTTTGAATCACTCTTTTTGTAGTATCTGCATGTAGATATTTGGAGCGCTTTGAGGCCTACTGTAGGAAGAGGAATATCTTCAAATAAATACTACACAGAAGCATTCTGTGAAACTTCTTTCTGATCTGTGCAATCATCTAAGAGAGTTGAATCTTTCTTTTGAATGTACTGCTTGGAAAAACTCTTTTTGTAGAAACTGCAATTGGACATTTGGAGGGAATTGAGACCTATGGTGAAAAATTAATATCTTCCCATAAAAACTACATGGAATCCTTCTGTGAAACTTTTATCTGATCTGTTCATTCATCTAACAGACTTGAATCTTACTTTTGATTGAGCAGTTTTGAAACACTCTTTTTGTAGAATCTGCAAGTGGACATTTGGAGATCTATGAGTCCTATGGCGAAAAATGAAATATCTTCAAGTAAAAACTACAGAGAATGCTCCTGTGAAATTTCTTTCTATTCTCTGCATTCATATCACAGTGTTGAGCCTTTCTTTTGATTGAGTAGTTTTGAAACACTCTTTCTTTATAAACTGCAAGTGGACATTTTGAGCCCTTTGAGCCCTATCATTGAAAAAGGAATATCTTCAAATAAAAACTACACAGAAGCGTTCTGTGATACTACTTTCTGATCTGTGCATTCAATTAACAGAGTTGAACCTTAATTTTGATTGAGCAGTTTTGAAACCCTCTTTTTGTAGAATCTGCAAGTGGACATTTTGAGAATACTGAGGCCTATGGTGAAAAAAGAAATATGTTCCCATAAAAACTACACGGAAGCATTCTGTGAAACTTCTTTCTGATCTGTGCATTCATCTAACAGAGTTTAACTTTAGTTTTGATTGAGCAGTTTTGAAACACTCTATTTGTAGAATCCCCAAGTGGACATTTGGAGAACATTGAGGCATATGTTGAAAAACGAAATATCTTCCCCTAAAAACTAAACGAAAGCATTCAGTGAAACTACTTTCTGACCTGTGCATTCAACTAACAGAGTTGAACCTTACTTTTGATTGAGCAGTTTTGAAACATGCTATTTTTAGAATCTGCAAGTATATATTAGGAGAACATTGAGGCCTATGGTGAAAAATGAAATATCTTCCCATAAAAACTACACAGAAGCATGCTGTGAAACTTCTTTCTATTCTGTTCATTCATCTCACAAAGTAGAACGTTTCTTTTGACTGAGCAGCTTTGAAACACTCTTTTTGTAGAAACTGCAAGTGGTCATTTGGAGTGCTTTGAGGCCTATCGTGGAAAAAGGTATACCTTCAAATAAAAAATACACGGAAGCATTCTGTGAAACTACTTTCTGATCTGTGCATTCATCTCACTGAGTTGAACCTTTCTTTTGATTGAGCTGTTTTGAAACACTCTTTTTTTAGAATCTGCAAAGGGATATTTGGAGAATATTGAGGGATACGATGTAAAATGAATTATCTTCCCCTTAAAACTACACAGAAGTATTCTGTGAAACTACTTTCTCATCTGTGCATTCATCTAACAGAGTAGAATCTTTCTTTTGATTGAACAGTTTTGAAACCCTTTTTTTGTAGAATCTGCAAGTGGACATTGGAGATCTTTGAGGCCTATGGTGAAAAACGAAATATCTTCAAGTAAAAACTACACAGAATACTTCTGTGAAATTCCTTTCTGTTCTCTGCATTCATCCCACAGTGTTGAACCTTTCTTTTGATTGGGTAGTTTTGAAACACTCCTTCTGTATAAACTGCAAGTGGACATATGGAGCTCTTTGATGCCTATCATGGAAAAAGGAATATCTTCAAATAATAACTACACAGAAGCATTCTGTGAAACGTCTTTCTGATCTGCGCATTCAACTAACTGTGTTGAACCTTACGTTTGATTGAGCAGTTTTGAAACACTCTTTTTGTAGAATCTGCAAGTGGACATTTGGAGAATATTGAGGCCTGTGGTGACAAAAGAAATATCTTCCCATAAAAACTACACGGAAGCATTCTGTGAAACTTCTTTCTGATCTGTGCATTCATCAAACAGACTTGAACCTTTCTTTTCATTTAACTGTTTTGAAACACACTTTCTGTACAATCTGCAAGTGGACATTTGGAGAATATAGAGGCCTATGGCGAAAAACGTAATATCTTCCCCTAAAAACTACACAGAAACATTCTGTGAAACAATTCTCTTTTCTGTGCATTCATCTCACAGAGATGAACCTATCTTTGATGGAGCAGCTTTGAAACACTCTTTTTGTAGTATCTGCTTTTGGACATTTGGAGCGCTTTGAGGCCTATCATGGAGAAAGGAATATCTTCAAATAAAAACTACACAGAAGAATTCTGTGAAACTTTTCTCTGTTCTGTGCATTCATCTCACAGAAGTGAACCTATCTTTTGATGGAGCACTTTTAAAACACTCTTTTTGTAGAATCTGCAAGTGGTCATTTGGAGCGCTTTGAGGCCTATCATGGAAAGAGGAATATCTTCAAATAAAAAATACACAGAAGCATTCTGTGAAACTTCTTTCTGATCTGTGCATTCATCTAACAGACTTCAAACTTGCTTCTGATTGAGCAGTTTCGAAACACTCTTTTTATAGAATCTGCAAGTGGACATTTGGAGGACAATGAGGCCTATAGTGAAAAATGAAATATCTTCCCATAAAAACTTCACAGAAGCATTCTGTGAAACTTTTCTCTGTTCTGTGCATTCATCTCACAGAAATGAACCTATCTTTTGATGGAACACTTTTCAAACACTGTTTTTGTAGAATCTGCATGTGGACATTTGGAGCACTTTGAGGCCTATCGTGAAAAAAGGAATATCCACAAATAAAAACTGCACAGAAGCATTCTGTGAAACTTCTTTCTGATCTGTGCATTCATCTAAAAGAGTTGAAACTTTCTTTTGAATGAGCTGCTTGGAAACACTCTTTTTGTAGAATCTGCAAGTGGACATTTGGAGAAAATTGAGGCCCACGGTGAAAAACGAAATATCTTCCCATAAAAACTACACAGAAGCATTGTGTGAAACTTCTTTCTATTCTGTGTATTCATCTCACAGAATTGAACCTTTCTTTTGATTGTGCAGTTTGGAAACACTCTTTTTGTAGGATCTGCAAGTGGACATTTGGAGATCTTGGAGGCCTACAGTGAAAAAAGAAATATCTTCAAGTAAAAACTACAAAGAATCATTCTGTGAAAATTCTTTCTATTCTCTGCATTCATGTCATAGAGTTGAACCTTTCTTTTGAATGAGCAGTTTTGAAACAATCTTTTTGTGTAAACTGCAAGTGGACGTTTGGAGCGCTTTGAGGCCTATCATGGAAAAAGGAATATCTTGAAGTAAAAACTACAATGAAATAATCTGTGAAACTTCTTTATGAACTGTGCATTCATCTCAGAGAATGGAACCTTTCTTTTTATTGTGCAGCTTTGAAACAGGCTTTTTGTGGAATCTGCAATTGGACATTTGGAGGGAATTGAGGCCTATGTTGAAAAAAGAAATATCTTCCCATAAAAACTACACGGAAGCATTATGTGAAACTTTTATCTGATCTGTGCATTCATCTAACAGACTTGAAACTTACTTTTGATTGAGCAGTTTTGAAACAGTCTTTTTGTAGAATCTGAAATTGGACATTTGGAGCACTTTGAGGTCTATCATGGAAAAAGGAATATCTTCAAATAAAAACTACACAGAAGCATTCTGTGAAACTTCTTTCTGATCTGTGCATTCATCTAACAGAGTTGAAGCTTTCTTTTGATTTAGCTGTTTTGAAACACACTTTCTATACAATCTGCAAGTGGACATTTGGAGAAAATAGGGGCCTATGGTGAAAAACGAAATATCTACCCATAAAAACGACACAGAAGCATTCTGTGAAACATTTCTTTGTTGTGTGCATTCATCTCACAGAGATGAGCCTATCTTTTAATGGAGCAGCTTTGAAACTCTCTTTTTGTAGTATCTGCTTTTTCACATTTGGAGGGCTTTGAAGACTATCGTGGAAAAAGGAATATCTTCAAATCAATACTACACAGAAATATTCTGTGAAACTTCATTCTGTTCTGTGCATTCATCTAACAGAGTTGAACCCCTCTATTGATTGAGGAGTTTTGAAACACACTTTCTATACCATCGGAAAGCGGACATTTGGAGAACATTGAGGACTATGGTGAAAAACGAAATATCTTCCCATAAAAGCTACACATAAGTATTCTGTGAAGCTTCTTTCCATTCTGTTCATTCATCTCACAGAGTAGTACCTTTCTTTTGATTGAGCAGTTTTGAAACACTCTTTTTGTAGAATCTGCAAGTGGACATTTGAAGATCTTTGAGGCCTATGGTGAAAAATGAAATATCTTCAAGTAAAAACTACACAGAATACTTCTGTGAAATTTCTTTCTATTCTCTGCATTCATTTCACAGTGTTGAACCTTTCTTTTGATTGGGTAGTTTTGAAACACTCTTTCTGTATAAACTGCAAGTGGACATTTGGAGCGCATTGAGGCCTATCGTGGAAAAAGGAATATCTTGAAATAAAAACTACACAGAAGCATTCTGTGAAACTTCTTTCTGATCTGTGCATTCAACTAACAGAGTGGAACCTTACTGTTGATTGAGCAGTTTTGAAACACTCTTTTTGTAGAATCTAAAGTGGACATTTGGAGAACATAGAGGCCTACGGTGAAAAACGAATTATCTTCCCATAAAAACTACACAGAAGAATTCTGTGAATTTTTTCTCTGTTCTGTGCATTCATCTCACAGAGATGAACCTATCTTTTGATGAAGCACTTTTGAATCAGTCTTTTTGTAGAATCTGCGTGTGTAGATTTGGAGCACTTTGAGGCCTATCATGGAAAGGGGAATATCTTCAAACAACTACTGCACAGAAGCATTCTGTGAAACTTCTTTCTGATCTTTGCATTCATCTAACAGAGTTGAACCTTTCTTTTGAATCAGCTGCTTGGAAACACTCTTTTTGTAGAATCTGCAAGTGGACATTTGGAGAACATTGAGGCCCACGGTGAAAAACAAAATATCTTCCCATTAAAACTACACAGAAGCATTTTGTGAAACTTCCTTCTATTCAGTGCATTCATCTCACAGTGTAGAACTTTTCTTTTCAGTGAGCAGTTTTGCAAGACTCTTTTTTTAGGATCTGCAAGTGGACATTTGGAGATCTTTGAGGCCTATGGTGAAAAAAGAAATATCTTCAAGTAAAAACTACACAGAATCATCCTGTGAAAATTCTTTCTATTCTCTGCATTCATCTCACAGTGTTGAAACTTTCTTTTGATTGAGCACTTTTGAAACACTCTTTTTGTGTAAACTGCACGTGCACATTTCGAGCGCTTTGAGGCCGACCATGGAAAAATGAATATCTTGAAATAAAAACTACACTGAAGTAATATGTGAAACTTCTTTATGAACTGCACATTCAACTCAGAGAGTGGAACGTTTCTTTTGATTGTGCAGCTTTGAAACAGGCTTTTTGTAGAATCTGCAATTGGACATTTGGAGGGAATTGGGGCCTATGGTGAAAAGAGAAATATCTTCCCATAAAAACTACATGGAAGCATTCTGTGAAACTTTTTTCTGATCTGTGCATTCATCTAACAGACTTGAAACTTACTTTTGATTGAGCAGTTTTGAAACACTCTTTTTGTAGTATCTGCAAGTGGACACTCGGAGAACATAGAGGCCTACGGTGAAAAACGAAATATCTTCCCATAAAAACTACACGGAAGCATTCTGTGAAACTTCTAACAATTCTGTTCATTCATCTCACAGAGTAGAACCTTTCTTTTGATTGAGCAGTTTTTAAACACTCTTTTTGTAGAATCTGCAAGTGGACATTTGGAGGACTTTGAGGCCCATAGTTAAAAACGAAATATCTTCCCATAAAAGCTACACAGAAGCATTGTGTGAAACTTTGGGCTGTGCATTCATCTCACAGAGATGAACCTATCTTTTGATGGAGCACTTTTGAAACACTCTTTTTGGAGAATCTGCAAGTGGACATTTGGAGCGTGTTGAGGTCTATCTTGGAAAAAGGAATATCTTCAAATAAAAACTGCACGGAAGCATTCTGTGAAACTTCATTCTGATCTGTGCATTCATTTAACAGAGTTGAACGTCTCATTTGATTGAGCAGTTTTGAAACACACTTTCTGTGCAATTTGCAGGTGGACATTTGGAGAACATTGAGGAATACGGTGAAAAACGAAATATCTTCCCATAAAAACTGCACAGAAGCATTCTGTGAAACTTCTTTCTATTCTGTTCATTCATCTCACAGAGTAGAACTTTTCTTTTGGTTGAGCAGTTTTGGAACACTCTTTTTGTAGAATCTGCAAGTGGATGATTGGAGGACTTTGAGGTCTATAGTGAAAAACGAAATATCTTCCCATAAACACTACACAGAAGCATTCTGTGAAACTTCTTTCTATGCTGTTCATTCATCTCACAGAGCAGAACCTTTATTTTGATTGAGCAGTTTTGAAACACTCTTTTTGTAGAATATATATGTGGACATTTGGAGTGCTTTGAAGCCTATCATGGAAAAAGGAATAACTTCAAATAAAAACTACACAGAAGTATTCTGTGAAACTTCTTTCTGATGTGTGCATTCATCTAACAGAGTTGAAACTTTCTGTTGGTTGAGCTGTTTTGAAACACTCTTTTGGTAGAATCTGCAACTGGACATTTGGAGAACTTAGAGGCCTACGGTGAAAAACGAAATATCTTCTCAAAACAACTACACAGAATCATTCTGTGAAACTTTTCTCTGTTCTGTGCATTCATCTCACAGAGATGAACCTATCTTTTGATGGAGAACTTTTGAATCACTCCTTTTATAGAATCTGCATGTGGATATTTGGAGCTCTTTGAGCCCTACCATGGAAAGAGGAATATCTTCAAAAAAATCTATACAGAAGAATTCTGTGAAACTTCTTTCTGATCTGTGCATTCACCTAACAGAGTTGACGCTTTATTTTGAATGAGCTGTTTGAAACACTCTCTTTGTAATATCTGCAAGTGGACATTTGGAGAACATTGAGGCCCACGGTGAAAAATAAAATATCTTCCCATAAAAACTACACAGAAGCATTGTGTGAAACTTCTTTCTATTCAGTGCGTTCATCTCACAGAATAGAGCATTTCTTTCGATAGAGCAGTTTGGAAACACTCTTTTTGTAGGATCTGCAAGAGGACAATTGGAGAGCTTGGAGGCCTATGGAGAAAAAAGAAATATCTTCAAGTAAAAACTACACAGAATCATTCTGTGAAAATTCTTTCTATTCTCTGCATTCATCTCACAGAGTTGAACCATTCTTATGATTGAGCAGTTTTGAAACACACTTTTTGTGGAATCTGCAAGTGGACATTTGGAGAACATTGAGGCCTATAGTGAAAAACGAAATATCTTCCCATAAAAAGTACAGAGAAGCATTCTGTGAAACTTTTCTCTGTTCTGTGCATTCTTCTCACAAAGGAGAACCTATCTTTTGATGGAGCACTTTTGAAACACTCTTTTTGTAGAATCTGCATGTGGACATTTGGAGCACATTGTGTCCTGTCCTGGAAAAAGGAATATCTTCAAATAAAAACTACACAGAAGCATTCTGTGAAAATTCTTTCTGATCTGTGCATTCATCTAACAGAATTGAAACTTTCTTTTGGTTTAGCTGTTTTGAAACACACTTTTTGTAGTATCTGCAAGAGGACATTTGGAGAACATAGAGGCCTACGGTGAAAAACGAAATATCTTCCCATAAAACCTACACAGAAGCATTCTGTGAAACTTTTCTCTCTTCTGTGCTTTCATCTCACAGAGATGAAACTATCTTTTGATGGAGCACTTTTGAATCACTAGTTTTGTAGAATCTGCATGTGGACATTTGGAGCGAGTTGAGCCCTATCGTGGAAAGAGGAATATCTTCAAATAAACACTACAGAGAAGCATTCTGTGAAACTTCTTTCTGATATGTGCATTCAACTAACAGAGTTGAACCTTGCTTTTGATTGAGCAGTTTTGAAACACTCTTTTTGAGAATCTGCAAGTGGACATTTGGAGAACATTGAGGCGTATAGTGAAAAACAAAATATATTCCCATGAAAACAATACAGAAGCATTCCTTGAAACTTGTCTCTGTTCTGTGCATTCATCTCACAAAGATGAAACTATCTTTTGATGGAGCACTTTTGAAACACTCTTTTTGTAGAATCTGCAATTGGACATTTGGAGCACATTGTGTCCTGTCCTGGAAAAAGGAATATCTTCAAATAAAAACTACACAGAAGCATTCTGTGAAACTGCTTTCTGATCTCTGCATTCATCTACCAGAGTTGAACGTTTCTTTTGTTTGAGCTGTTTTGAAACACTCTTTTTGTAGGATCTGCAAGTGGACATTTGGAGAACATAGAATCCTACAGTGAAACACCAAATATCATCCCTTAAAAACTACACAGAAGCATTCTCTGAAACTTTTCTCTGTTCTGTGCATTCATCTCACAGAGATGAACCTATTTTTTGGTGGAGCACTTTTGAAAAACTCTTTTTGTAGAATCTGCATGTGGACATTTGGAGTGCTTTGAGGCCTATCATGGAAAGAGGAATATCTTCAAATAAAAACTACACAGAAGAATTCTGTGAAACTTCTTTCTGATCTGTGCATTCACCTAACAGAGTTGACACTTTCTTTTGAATGAGCTGCTTGGAAACACTCTTTTTGAAGAATCTGCAAGTGGACATTTGGAGAACATTAATGCGCATGGTGAAAAACGAAATATCTTCCCATAAAAACTACACAGAAGCATTATGTGAAACTTCTTTCTATTCTGTGCATTCATCTCACGGAGTAGAACCTCTTTTTTGATTCAGCAGTTTTGAAACACTCTTTTTGTAGGATCTGCAAGTGCACTTTTGGAGAGCTTGGAGGCCTGTGGTGAAAAGAGAAATACATTTAAGTAAATACTACACAGAATCATTCTGTGAAAATTCTTTCTATTCACAGAATTCTGTGAAACTTTTCTCTCTTCTGTGCATTCATCTCACAGAGATGAACCTATCTTTTGATGGAGCACTTTTGAGACACTCTTATTGAGGAATCTGCAAGTGGACATTTGGAGTGATTTTAGGCCTATGGTTAGAAAGGAAATATCTTGAAATAAAAAGTACACAGAAGCATTCTGTGAAACTTCTGTCTATTCTGTTCATTCATCTCACAGAGTAGAAACTTTATTTTGATTGAGCAGTTTTGAAAGACACTTTTCGTAGAATCTGCAAGTGGACATTTGGAGGAAATTGAGGTCTGTAGTGAAAAACGAAATATCTTCCCATAAACACTACACAGAAGCATTCTGTGCAACCTCTTTCTATTCTGTTCATTCATGTCACAGAGTAGAACATTTCATTTGATTGAGCAGTTTTGAAACACTCTTTTTGTAGAATTTGAAGGTGGACATTTGGAGCGCTTTGAGGCCAATCATGGAAAAAGGAATAACTTCAAATAAAAACTACACAGAAGCATTCTGTGAAACTTATTTCTGATCTGGGCTTTCATCTCACAGACTTGAACCTTGCTTTTGATTGAGCATTTTTGAAACACTCTTTTTCTAGAATCTGCAAGTGGACATTTGGAGAACATTGAGGCCTATAGTGAGAAATGAAATATCTTCCCATAAAACTACACAGAAGCATTCTGTGAAACGTTTCTCTGTTGTGTGCATTCATCTCACAAAGATGAACCTATCTTTTGATGGAGCACTTTTGAAACACTCTTTTTGGTGAATCTGCATGTGGACATTTGGAGCGCTTTGAGGCCTATCATGGAAAGAGGAATATCTTCAAATAAAAACTACACAGAAGCATTCTGTGAAACTTCTTTCTGATCTGTGCATTCGTCTTACAGACTTGAGCCTTGCTTTTCATTGAGCAATTTTGAAACAATCTTTTTGTAGAATCTGCAACTGGATATTTGGAGAACATAGAGGTCTACGGTGAAAAACGAAATATCTTCCCATAAAAACTACACAGAAGCATTCTGTGAAACTTTTCTCTGTTCTGTGCATTCAGCTCACAGAGATGAACCTATCTTTTGATGGAGCACTTTTGAATCGTTCTTTTTGTAGAATCTGCATGTGGACATTTGGAGCGATTTGATGCCTGTCATGGAAAGAGGAATATCTTCAAATAAAAACTACACAGAAGAATTCTGTGAAACTTCTTTCTGATGTGTGCACTCATCTAACAGAATTGAACCTTTCTTTTAAATGAGCTGCTTGGAAACACTCTTTTTGTAGAATCTGCAAGTGGATATTTGGAGAACCTTGAGGGCCACAGTGAAAAACGAAATATCTTCCCATAAAAACTACACAGTAACATTGTGTGTAACTTCTTTCTATTCTGTGCATTCATCTCACAGAGTAGAAGCTTTCTTTTGATTTAGCAGTTTTGAAACACTCTTTTTGTAGGATCTGCAGGTAGACATTTGGAGAGCTTGGAAGACTATGGTGAAAAAGGAAACATCTTCAAGTAAAAACTACACAGAATCATTCTGAGAAAATTCTTTCTATTCTCTACATTCATGTCACGGAGTTGAAACTTTCTTTTGATTGAGCAGTTTTGAAACACTATTTTTGTGTAAACTGAAAATGGACGTTTGGAGCACTTTTACGGAGGTCATGGAAAAAGGAATATCTTGAAATAAAAACTACACTGAAGCAATCTGTGAAACTTCTTTATGAACTGTGCATTCATCTCAGATAGTGGAACCTTTGTTTTGATTGTGCAGCTTTGAAACAGGCTTTTTGTAGAATCTGCAATTGGATATTTGGAGGGAATTGAGGCCTATGGTGAAAAAAGAAATATCTTCCACAAAAACTACACAGAAGCATTCTGTGAAACATTTTTCTGATCTCTGAATTCATCCAACAGAGTTGATCCTTACTTTTGATTGAGCAGTTTTGAAGCACTCATTTTGTAGAATCTGTAAGTGGACATTTGGAGCACTTTGAGGTCTATGGTGGAAAAAGGAATATCTTCAAATAAATCTACACAGAAGCATTCTGTGATACTTCTTTCTGATCTGTGCATTCATGTAACAGAGTTGAACCTTTCTTTTGATTCAGCTATTTTGAAACACACTTTCCGTACAATCTGCAAGTGGACATTTGGAGAACATAGAGGCCTACGGTGATAAATGAAATATCTTCCCATAAAAACTACACAGAAGCATACTTTGAAACTTCTTTCTGATCTGTGCATTCAACTAACAGAGTTGAAGCTTACTTCTGACTGAGCAGTTTTGAAACACTCTTTTTGTAGAATCTGCAAGGGGACATTTGGAGATCTTTGAGGCCAATGGTGAAAAACGAAATATCTTCAAGTAAAACCTACACATAATACTTCTGTGAAATTTGTTTCTATTCTCTGCATTCATCTCAAAGTGTTGAAACTTTCTTTTGATTGGGTAGTTTTGAAACACTCTTTCTCGATAAACTGCAAGTGGACATTTGGAGCGCTTTGGGGCCTACAGGGGAAAAAGCAATATCTTCAAAAAAAAAATACACAGAGTCATTCTGTGAAACTTCTTTCTGATCTGTGCATTCAACTAAGAGAGTTGAACCTTACTTTTGATTAAGCAGTTTTGAAACACTCTGTTTCCAGAATCTGCAAGTGGACATTTGGAGAACATTGAGGCCTATGGGGAAAAAAGAAATATCTTCCCATAACAACTACACGGAAGCATTCTGTGAAACTTCTTTCTGATCTGTGCAATCATCTTACAGAGTTTAACTTTAGTTTGGATTGAGCACGTTTGAAACACTCTATTTGTAGAATCTGCAAGTGGACTTTTGGAGAACATTGAGGCCTACGGCGGAAAATGAAATATCTTCCTGTAAAAACTACACGGAAGCATTCTGTGAAACTTCTTTCTGATCTGTGCATTCAACTAACAGAGTTGAACCTTACTTTTGATTGAGCAGTTTTGAAACACTCTATTTGTGGAATCTGCAAGTGGACATTTGGAGAACATTGAGGCCTACAGTGAAAAACTAAATATCTTCCCATAAAAACTACACAGAAGCATTCTGTGAAACTTTTTGCTATTCTGTTCATTCCTCTCACAAAGTAGAACCTTTCTTTTGACTGAGCAGTTTTGAAACACTCTTTTTGTAGAATCTGCAAGTGGACTGTTGGAGCGCCTTGAGGCCTATCGTGGAAAAAGGTTTATCTTCAAATAAAAACTACAGAGATACACTCTGTGAAACTACTTTGTGATCTGTGCATTCATCTCACTGAGTTGAACCTTTCTTTTCCTTGAGCTGTTTTGAAACACTCTTTTTGTAGAATCTGCAAGGGGATATTTGGAGAATATTGAGGCATACTCTGTAAAACAAAATATCTTCCACTTAAAACTACACAGAAACATTCTGTGAAACTACATTCTGACCTGTGCATTCATATAACAGAGTAGAACTTTTCTTTTGATAAAGCAGTTATGAAAAACTCTTTTTGTAGAATCTGCAAGTGGACATTTGGAGATGTTTGAGGCCTATGGTGAGAAACGAAATATCTTCAAGTAAAAACTACACAGAATAATTCTGTGAAATTTCTTTCTATTCTCTGCATTCATCACACAGTGTTGAAAGTTTCTTTTTATTGGGTAGTTTTGAAACACTCTTTCTGTATAAACTGCAAGTGGACATTTGGAGTGCATTGAGGCCTATCGTGGAAAAAAGAATATCTTCAAATAAAAACTACACGGAAGCATTCTGTGAAACTTCTTTCTGATCTGTGCATTCAACTAACAGAGTTGAACCTTACTTTTGACTGAGCAGTTTTGAAACACTCTTTTTGTAGTATCTGCAGGTGGGTATTTGGAGAAAATTGTGGCCTATGGTGAAAAAAGAAATATCTTCCCATAAAAACTACACAGAAGCATTCTGTGAAACTTCTTTTTGATCTGTGCATTCAACTAACAGAGGTGAATCTTAGTTTTGATTGAGCAGTTTTGAAACACTCTATTTGTAGAATCTGCATGTGGACATTTGGAGCGCTTTTAGGCCTACGGTTAGAAAGGAAATATCTTCAAATAAAAACTACGCAGAAACATTCTGTGAAACTTCATTCTGATCCGTGCATTCATCTAACAGAGTTGAAACTCTCTTTTGATTGAGGAGTTTTGTAACACACTTTCTGTACAATCTTCAAGTGGACATTGGGAGAACATGGGTGCCTATGGTGAAAAACGAAATATTTTCCCATAAAAACTACACAGAAGCATTCTGTGAAACATTTCTCTGTTCTGTGAATTCATCTCACAGAGATGAACCTGTCTTTTGATGGAGCACTTTTGAATCACTCTTTGTAGAATCTGCATGCGGACATTTGGGGCGCTTTAAGGCCTATCTTGGAAAGAGGAATATCTTCAAATAAAAACTACACAGAAGCATTCTGTGAAACTTCTTTCTGATCTGTGCATTCATCTAACAGACTTGAACCTTGCTTTTGATTGAGAATTTTTGAAACACTCTTTTTGTAGAATCTACAAGTGGACATTTGGAGCGCTTTGAGGTCTATCTTCCAAAAAGTAATATCTTCTAATAAAAACTACGCAGAAGCATTCTGTGAAACTTCTTTCTGATCTGTGCATTCATCTAACAGAGTTGAACATTTCTGTTGACTGAACTGTTTTAAAACACTCTTTTTGTTGAATCTGCAAGTGAACATTTGGAGAACATAGGTGCCTACTTTGAAAAACGAAATATCTTCCCCCAAAAACTACACAGAAGCAGTCTGTGAAACATTTCTCTGTTCTGTTCATTCATCTCACAGAGATGAACCTATCTTTTGATGGAGCACTTTCGAATCACTCTTTTTGTAGAATCTGCATGTGGACATTTGGAGCGCTTTGAGGCTTATCGTGGAAAGAGGATTATCTTCAAATAAAAACTACACAGACGCATTCTGTGAAACTTCTTTCTAATCTGTGCATTCATCTAACAGACTTAAATATTGCTCTTGATTGAGCAGTTTGGAACACTCTTTTTGTAGAATCTCCAAGTGGAAATTTGGAGAACATTGAAGCCCATGGACAAAAATGAAATATCTTCCCATAAAAACTACACAGAATTCTGTGAATCCTCTTTCTATTCTGTTCATTCATCTCACACAAAACAACCTGTCTTTTGATTGAGCAATTTTGAAACACTCTTTTTGTAGGACCTGCATGTTGACATTTGGAGAGCTTGGAGGCCTACGGTGAAAAAAGAAATATCTTCAAGTAAAAACTACACAGAATCATTCTGTGAAAATTCTTTCTATTCTCTGCATTCTTCTCACAGAGTTGAACCTTTCTTTTGATTGAGCAGTATTGAAACACACTTTTTGTGTAAACTGCAAGTGGATGTTTGGAGCACTTTGAGGCTGAACGTGGAAAAAGGATTATCTTGATATAAAAACTACACGGAAGTAATCAGTGAAACTTCTTTATAATCTGTGCATTCATCTCAGAGATTGGAACCTTTCTCTTGATTGTGCAGCTTTCAAACAGGCTTTTTGTAGAATCTGCAATTGGACATTTCGAGGGAATTGAGGCCCATGGTGAAAAAAGGAATATTTTCCCATAGGAAGTACATGGAAGCGTTCTGTAAAATTTTTCTGATCTGTGCATTCATCTAACAGACTTGAACCTTACTTTTGATTGAGCAGTTTTGAAGCACTCTATTTGTAGAATCTGCAAGTGGACATTTGGAACGCTTCGAGGTCTATCGTGGATAAAGGAATATCTTCAAATAAAAACTACACAGAAGCATTCTGTGAAAATTATTTCTGAACTGTTCATTCATCTAACAGACTTGAACATTACTTTTCATTGAGCAGTTTTGAAAAACTCTTTTTGTAGAATCTTCAAGTAGACATTTGGAGAACTTTGAGACCTATAGTGAAAAACGAAATATCTTCCCATAAAAACTACACAGAAGCATTCTGTGAAACTTTTCTCTCTTCTGTGCATTCATCTCACAGAAGTTAACCTATCTTTTGATGGAGCACTTTTGAAACACTCTTTTTGTAGAATCTGCATGTGGATATTTGGAGTGCTTTTAGGCCTTCAGTTAGAAAGGAAATATTTTCAAAGAAAAACTACACAGAGGCATTCTGTGAAACTTCATTCTGATCTGTGCATTCATCTAAAAGAATTGAACCTCTCCTGTTAATGAGCAGTTTTGAAACACACTTTCTGTACAATCTGCAAGTGGACATTTGGAGAATATTGAGGACTATGGTGAAAAACGAAATATCTTCCCCTAAAATCTACATGGAAGCATTCTCTGAAACTTCTTTCTGATCTGTGCATTCAACTAACAGACTTGAACCTTACTTTTGATTGAGCAGTTTTGAAACACTCTATTTATAGAATCTGCAAGGGGACATTTGGAGAACATTGAGGCCTATGGTGAAAAACGAAATATCTTCCCATGAAAACAACACAGAAGTATTCTGTGAAACTTCTTTCTATTCTGTTCATTCATCTCACAGAGTAGAACCTTTCTTTTGATTGAGCAGTTTTGAAACAGTCTTTTTGTAGAATCTGCAAGTGGACATTTGGAGCGCTTTGAGGCCTATCGTGGAAAAAGGCATAACTTCAAATAAAAACTACACAGAAGCATTCTGTGAAACTTCTTTCTGATCTCTGCATTCATCTAACAGAGTCGAACCTTTCTGTTGATTGAGCTGCCTTGAAACACACTTTTTGTAGAATCTGCAAGTGGACATTTGGAGCATATAGGTGCCTACGGTGAAAAACGAAATATCTTCCAATAAAAACTACACACAAGCATTCTGTGAAACTTTTCTCGTTCTGTGCATTCATCTCACAGAGATGAACCTATCTTTTGATGGAGCACTTTTGAAACACTCTTTTGTAGAATCTGCAAGTGGACATTTGGAGCACTTTGAGGCCTATAGTGGAAAAAGAAACATCTTCAAATAAAAACTACACAGAAGTATTCTGTGAAACTTCTTTCTGATCTGTGGATTCATCTAACAGAGTTGAACCTTTCTTTTGATTTAGCTGTTTTGAAACACTCTTTCTGTACAATCTGCAAGGGGACATTTGGAGAGCATAGAGGCCTATGGTGAAAAAAGGAATATCTTCCCATAAAAACTACACAGAAGCCTTCTGTGCAAATTTTCTCTGTTCTGTGCATTCATCTCACAGAGATGAACCTATCTTTTCATGGAGCACTTTTGAATCACTCTTTTTGTAGAATCTGCCTGTGGACATTTGGAGCACTTTGAGTCCTATCGTTGAAAGAGGAATATCTTCAAATAAAAACTACACAGGAGAATTCAGTGAAACTTCTTTCTGATCTGTGCATTCATCTAACAGAGTTGAAACTTTCTTTTGAGTGAGCTGCTTGGAGACACTCTTTTTGTAGAATCTGTAAGTGGACATTTGGAGAATATTGAGGGCTATAGTGAAAAACAAAATATCTTCCCATAAAAACTACACAGAAGAATTCTGTGAAACTTCTTTCTATTCGGTTCATTCATCTCACCGAATAGAACGTTTCTTTTGATTGAGCAGTTTTGAAACACTCTTTTTGTAGAATCTGCAAGTGGACATTTGGGGGGCGTTGAGGTCTATCGCGGAAAAAGGAATATCTTCAAATAAAAACTACACAGAAGCATTCTGTGAAACTTCTTTCTGATCTGTGCGTTCATCTAATAGAGCTGAACCTCTCTTTTGATTGAGCAGTTTTGAGACAAACTTTCTGTACAATCTGCAAGTGGACATTTGGAGAATATTGAGGACTACAGTGAAAAACGAAATATCTTCCCACAGAAACTACACAGAAGTATTCTGTGAAACTTCTTTCAATTCTGTTCATTCATCTCACAGAGTAGAACGTTTGTTTTGATTGAGCAGTTTTGAAACACTCTTTTTCTAGGATCTGCAAGTGGACATTTGGAGGACATTGAGGTCTATAGTGAAAAACGAAATATCTTGAAGTAAAAACTACACAGAATAATTCTGTGAAATTTCTTTCTATTCTCCACATTCATCTCACAGTGTTGAACCTTACTTTTGATTGAGTAGCTTTGAAACACTCTTTCTGTATAAACTGCAAGTGGACGTTTGGAGCGCTTTGAGGCCTATAGTGGAAAAAGGAATATCTTCAAATAAAAACTACACAGAAGCATTCTGTGAAACTTCTTTCTGATCTGTGCATTCAACTAACAGAGTTGAACCTTAGTTTTGATTCAGCAGTTCTGAAACACTCTTTTTGTAGAATCTGCATGTGGACATTTTGAGAACATTGAGGCCTATGGTGAAAAAGAAAATATCTTCCCCTAAAAACTACACGGAAGCATTCTGTGAAACTTCTTTCTGATCTGTGCATTCAACTAACAGAGTTGAAACTTACTTTTCATTGACCAGTTTTGAAACACTCTATTTGTAGAATCAGCAAGTGGACATTTGGAGAAAATTGAGGCCTATGGTGAAAAACGAAATATCTTCCCATAAACACTACACAGAAACATTCTGTGAAACTACTTTCTATTCGGTTCATTCATCTCACAAAGCAGAAACTTTCTTTTGACTGAGCAGTCTTGAATCACTCTTTTTGTAGAATCTGCTTGTGGACAGTTGGAGCCTTTGAGGCCTAACATGGAGAAAGGTATACCGTCAAATAAAAACTACACAGAAGCATTCTGTGAAACGTCTTTCTGATCTGTGCATTCCTGTAACAGAGTTGAACCTTTCTTTTGATTGAGCTGTTTTGAAACACTTTTTTTGTAGAATCTGAAAGTGGACATTTGGAGAACATAGGTGCCTATGGTGAAAAACGAAATATCTTCCCATAAAAACTGCACAGAAGCATTCTGTGAAACTTTTCTCTTTTCTGTGCATTCATCTCACAGAGATGAACCTATCTTTTGATGGAGCACTTTTGAAACACTCTTTTTGTGGAATCAGCAGGTGGACATTTGGAGCTCTTTGAGGCCTATCGTGGAAAAAGGATTATCTTGAAATAAAAACTACATGGAAGCATTCTGTGAAACTTCATTCTGATCTGTGCATTCATCTAACAGAGTTGAAACTCTCTTTTGATTGAGCAGTTTTGAAACACACTTTCTGTACCATCGGCAAGTGGACATTTGGAGAATATTGAGGACTATGGTCAAAAACGAAATATCTTCCCATAAAAGCTACACAGAAGCATTCTGTGAAACTTCTTACTATTCTGTTCATTCATCTCACAGAGTAGAGCCTTTCTTTTGATTGAGCAGTTTTGAAACACTCTTTTTGTAGGATCTGCAAGTGGACATTTGGAGGACATTGAGGTCTATGTTGAAAAACGAAATATCTTGAAGTAAAAACTACACAGAATACTTCTGTGAAATTTCTTTCCATTCTCTGCATTCATCTCACAGTGTTGAACCTTACTTTTGATTGAGTAGCTTTGAAACACTCTTTCTGTATAAACTGCAAGTGGACGTTTTGAGCGCTTTCAGGCCTACAGTGGAAAAAGGAATATCTTCAAATAAAAACTACACAGAGGCATTCTGTGAAACTTCTTTCTGATCGGTGCATTCAACTAACAGATTTGAACCTTAGTTTTGATTGAGCAGTTCTGAAACACTCTTTTTGAAGAATCTGCATGTGGACATTTTGAGAACATTGAGGCCTATGGTGAAAAAGAAAATATCTTCCCCTAAAAACTACACGGAAGCATTCTGTGAAACTTCTTTCTGATCTGTGCATTCAACTAACAGAGTTGAAACTTAGTTTTGGTTGACCAGCTTTGAAACAATCTATTTGTAGAATCAGCAAGTGGACATTTGGAGGAAATTGAGGCCTACGGTGAAAAACAAAATATCTTCCCATAAACACTACACAGAAGCATTCTGTGAAACTACTTTCTATTCAGTTCATTAATCTCACAAAGTAGAAACTTTCTTTTGACTGAGCAGTTTTGAATCACTCTTTTTGTAGAATCTGCTTGTGGACATTTGGAGCCTTTGAGGCCTAACGTGGAAAAAGGTATATCTTCAAATAAAAACTACACAGAAGCATTCTGTGAAACTTCTTTCTATTCTGTTCATTCATCTCACAGAGTAGAACATTTCTTTTGATTGAGCAGTTTTGAAACAATCTTTTTGTAGAATCTGCAAGTGGACATTTGGAGCGCTTTGAGCCCTACGGTTAGAAAGGTAATATCTTCAAATAAAAACTACACAGAAGCATTCTATGAAACTTCATTTTGATCTGTGCATTCATCTAACAGAGTTGAACCTCTCTTTTGATTGAGCAGTTTTGAAAGACACTTTCTGTACCATCGGCAAGTGGACATTTGGAGAACATTGAGGACTACAGTGAAAAACAAAATATCTTCCCATAAAAACTACACAGAAGCATTTTGTGAAACTTCTTTCATTTCTGTACATTCGTCTCACAGTGTAGAACCTTTCTTTTGATTGAGCAGTTTTGAAACACTCTTTTTGTATAATCTGCAAGAGGATATTTGGAGGGCTTTGAGGTCTATAGTGAAAAACAAAATATCTTCCCATAAAAACTACACAGAAGAATTCTATGAAACTTCTTTCTATTCTGTTCATTCACCTCACTGAGTAGAACGTTTCTTTTGTTTGAGCAGTTTTGAAAGACTCTTTTTGTAGAATCTGCAAGTGGACATTTGGAGCGCTTTGAGGTCTATCGTGGAAAAAGGAATATCTTCAAATAAAAACTACACAGAAGCATTCTGTGAAACTTCTTTCTGATCTGTGCATTCATCTAACAGAGCTCAACCTCTCTTTTGATTGAGCAGTTTTGAGAAAAACTTTCTGTACAATCTGCAAGTGGACATTTGGAGAAGATTGAGGTCTACGGTGAAAAACGAAATATCTTCCCATAGAAATTACACAGAAGCATTCTGTGAAACTTCTTTCAGTTCTGTTTATTCATCTCACAGAGTAGAACGTTTATTTTGATGGAGCAGTTTTGAGACACTCTTTTTGTGGAATCTGCAAGTGGACATTTGGAGGACATTGTGGTCCATAGTGAAAAAAGAAATATCGTCCCATAAAAACTACACAGAAGCATTATGTGAAACTTCTTTCTGTTCTGTACATTCATCTCTCAGAATAGAACCTTTCTTTTGATTGAGCAGTTTTGAAACACTCTTTTTGTAGTTATCTGCAAGAGAATATTTGGAGCGCTTTGAGACCTATCACGGAAAAAGGAATAACTTCAAATAAAAACTACACAGAAGCATTCTGTGATACTCCTTTCTGATCTGTGCATTCCTGTAACAGAGTTGAACCTTTCTTTTGATTGAGCTGTTTTGAAACAGTTTCTTTGTAGAATCTGAAAGTGGACATTTGGAGAACATAGGTGCCTATGGTGAAAAACGAAATATCTTCCCATAAAAACTACACAGAAGCATTCTGTGAAACTTTTCTCTTTTCTGTGCATTCATCTCACAGACATGAACCTATCTTTTGATGGAGCACTTTTGAAACACTCTTTTTGTGGAATCAGCAGGTGGACATTTGGAGCGCTTTGAGGCCTATCGTGGAAAAAGGATTATCTTGAAATAAAAACTACACGGAAGCATTCTGTGAAACTTCATTCTGATCTGTGCATTCATCTAACAGAGTTGAAACTCTCTTTTGCTTGAGCAGTTTTGAAACACACTTTCTGTACCATCGGCAAGTGGACATTTGGAGAATATTGAGGACTATGGTGAAAGACGAAATATCTTCCCATAAAAGCTACACAGAAGCATTCTGTGAAACTTCTTATGATTCTGTTCATTCATCTCACAGAGTAGAATTTTTCTTTTGATTGAGCAGTTTTGAAACACTCTTTTTTGTAGGATCTGCAAGTGGATATTTGGAGGACATTGAGGTCTATAGTGAAAAACGAAATATCTTGAAGTAAAAATTACACAGAATATTTCTGTGAAGTTTCTTGCTATTCTCTGCATTCATCTCACAGTGTTGAACCCTACTTTTCATTGAGTAGCTTTGAAACACTCTTTCTGTATAAACTGCAAGTGGACGTTTGGAGCGCTTTGAGACCTATAGTTGAAAAAGGAATATCTTCAAATAAGAACTAAACAGAAGCATTCTGTGAAACTTCTCTCTGATCTGTGCATTCAACTAACAGATTTGAACCTTAGTTTTGATTGAGCAGTTCTGAAACACTATTTTTTTAGAATCTGCATGTGGACATTTTGAGAACATGGAGGACTATGGTGAAAAAGAAAATATCTTCCCATAAAAACTACACGGAAGCATTCTGTGAAACTTCTTTCTGATCTGTGCATTCAACTAGCAGAGGTTAACCTTAGTTTTGATTGAACAGTTTTGAAACACTCTATTTGTAGAATCTGCAAGTGGACATTTGGAGAACATTGAGGCCTACGGAGAAATAGGAAATATCTTCCCCTAAAAACTACACGGAAGCATTCTGTGAAACTTCTTTCTGATCTGTGCATTCAACTAACAGAGTTGAAACTTAGTTTTGATTGAGCAGTTTTGAAACACTCTATTTGTAGAATCAGCAAGTGGAAATTTGGAGAAAATTGAGGCGTACGGTGAAAAATGAAATATCTTCCCATAAACACTACACAGAAGCATTCTGTGAAACTACTTTCTATTCGGCTCATTCATCTCACAAAGTAGAACCTTTCTTTTGACTGAGCAGTTTTGAATCACTCTTTTTGTAGAATCTGCTTGTGGGCATTTGGAGCCTTTGAGGCCCACCGCGTAAAGAGCAATATCTTCATATAAAAACTACACAGAAGCATTCTGTGAAACTTCTTTCTGATCTGTTCACTCATCTAACAGAGCTGAACCTCTCTTTCAATTTAGCAGTTTTGAGACAAAGTTTCTGTACAATCTACAAGTGGACATTTTGAGAACATTGAGGACTACGTTGAAAAACGAAATATCTTCCCCTAAAAACTACACAGAAGCATTCTGTGAAACTTCTTTCAATTCTGTTCATTCATCTCACAGTGGAGAACCGTTCTTTTGATTGAGCAGTTTTGAAACCCTCTTTTTATAGAATCTGCAAGTGGACATTTGGAGATCTTTGAGGCCTACGGTGAAAAACGAAATAGCTTTAAGTAAAAACTACACAGAATACTTCTGTGAAATTTCTTTCTATTCTCTGCATTCATCTCACAGTGTTGAACCTTTCTTTTGATTGGGTAGTATTGAAACACTCTTTCTGTAAAAACTGCAAGTGGACATTTGGATCGCTTAGAGGCATATCGTGCAAAAAGGAATATCTTCAATTGAAAACTACACATAAGCATTCTGTGAAACTTCTTTCTGATCTGTGCATTCAACTAACAGAGTTGATCCTTACTTTTGATTGAGCAGTTTTGAAACACTCTTTTTGTAGAATGTGCAAGTGGACATTTGGAGAATATTGAGGCCTATGGTGAAAAACGAAATATCTTCCCATAAAAACTACACAGAAGCATTCTGTGAACCTTCTTTCTATTCTGTCCATTCATTTCACAATGTAGAACCTTTCTTTTGACTGAGCAGTTTTGAAACACACTTTTTGTAGAATCTGCATGTGGACATTTGGATCGCTTTGAGGCCTGTGGTGGAAAAAGGTATATCTTCAAATAAAAACTATACAGAAGCATTCTGTGAAACTAATTTCTGATCTGTACATTCATCTCACTGAGTTGAACACTTCCTTTGATTGAGTTGTTTTGAAACACTCTTTTTGTAGAATCTGCAAGGGGATATTTGGAGAATATTGAGGCATACAGTGTTAAACGAAATTTCTTCCCCTTAAAACTACACAGAAGCATTCTGTGAAACTACTTTCTGATGTGTGCGTTCATCTAAGAGAGTAGGAAGTTTCTTTTGATGGAGCAGTTTTGAAACACTCTCTTTGTAGCATATGGAAGAGGACATATGGAGATCTATAAGTCCTATGGTGAAAAACGAAATATCTTCAAGGAAAAACTACACAGAATAATTCTGTGAAATTTCTTTCTATTCTCTGCATTCATCTCACAGTATTGAACCTTTCTTTTGATTGGGTAGTTTTGAAACACTCTTTCTGTATAAACTGGAAGTGGACATTTGGAGCGCTTTGAGGCCTATTGTGGAAAAAGGAATACCTTCAAATAAAAACTGCACAGAAGCATTCTGTGAAACTTCTTTCTGATCTGTGTATTCAACTAACAAAGTTGAAGCTTACTTTTGATTGAGCAGTTTTGAAACACTCTTTTTGGAGAATCTGCAAGTGGACATGTGGAGAACATTGAGACCTATTGTGAAAAAAGAAATATCTTCCCATAAAAAGTACACGGAAGCATTCTGTGAAACTTTTTTCTGATCTGTGCATTCAACTAACAGAGTTGAACCTTACTTTGGTGGAGCAGTTTTGAAACACTCTATTTGTAGAATCTGCTACAGGATATTTGGAGAACATTGAGGCCTATGGTGAAAAATGAATTATCTTCCCATGAAAACTACACACAAGCATTCTTTGAAACTTCTTTCTGTTCTGTTCATTCATCTCACAAAGTAGAAACTTCCTTCTGACTGAGCAGTTTTGAAACACTCTTTTTGTAGAATCTGTAAGTGTACATTTGGAACGCTTTGAGTCCTATCATGGAAAAGGTATATCTTCAAATAAAAACTACACAGAAGCATTCTGTGAAACTACTTTCTTATCTGTGCATTCGTTTTACTGAGTTGAACCTTTCTTTTGATTGAGCTGTTTTGAAACACTCTTTTTGTGGAATCTGCAAGGGGATATTGGGAGAATATTGAGGCATACGGTGTAAAACGATATATCTTCCTCATAAAACTACACAGAAGCATTCTGTGAAACTACTTTCTGATCTGTGTATTCATCTAACAGAGTAGAACCTTTCTTTTGATTGAGCAGTTTTGAAACGCTCTTTTTGTAGATTCTGCAAATGGACATTTGGAGAACATTGAGGCCCACAAAGAAAAACGAAATATCTTCCAATAAAAACTACACAGAAGAATTCTGTGAAACTTCTTTCTATTCTGCTCACTCATCTCACAAAGTAGAACCTTTCTTTTGACTGAGCAGTTTTGAAACACTCTTTTTGTAGAATCTGAAAGTGGACATTTGGAGCGCTTTGAGGCCTATTGTGGAAAAAGGTACATCTTCAAATAAAAACTACACAGAAACATTCTGTGAAACTACTTTGGGATCTGTGCATTTATTTCACTGAGTTGAAACTTTCTTTTTATTGCACAGTTTTGATACCCCCTTTTTGTATAATCTGCAAGGGGATTTTGGGAGAATATTGAGGCATACGGTGGAAAACGATATATCTTCCCCATAAAACTACACAGAAGCGTTCTGTGAAACTACATTCTGATCTGTGTATTCATCTAACAGAATAGAACCTTTTATTTGATTGAGCAGTTTTGAAACACTCTTTTTGTAGAATCTGCAAGTGGAAATTTTGAGAACATAGAGGCCTAAGGTGAAAAACAAAATATCTTCCCATAAAAACTACACAGAAGCATTCTGTGAAACTTCTTTCCATTCTGTTCATTCATCTAACAGAGTTGAACCTTTCTTTTGATTTAGCTGTTTTGAAACACCCTTTTTGTAGAATCTGCAAGTGGACATTTGCAGAACATGGAGGCTTACTGTGAAAAACGAAATATCTTCCCATAAAAACTACACAGAAGCATTCGGTGAAACTTTTCTCAGTTCTGTGCATTCGACTCACAGAGATGAGCCTACCTTTTGATGGAGCACTTTTGAATCACTCTTTTTGTAGAATCTGCATGTGGACATTTGGGGCGCTTTCAGGCCTATCGTGGAAAGAGGAATATCTTCAAATAAAAACTACACAGAAGCATTCTGTGAAACTTCTTTCTGATCTGTGCATTCATCTAACATACTTGAACCTTGCTTTTGATTGAGCAGTTTTGAAACACTCTTTTTGTAGAATCTGCAAGTGGACATTTGGAGAGAATTGAGGTCTATCGTGGAAAAAGGAATATCTTCAAATAAAAACTACACAGAAGCATTCTGTGAAACTTCTTTCTGATCTGTGCATTCATCTAACAGAGTTGAACCTTTCTGTTGATTGAGCTGTTTTGAAACACTCTTTTCGTAGAATCTGCAAGTGAACATTTGGAAAACATAGGTGCCAACGGTGAAAAACGAAATATCTTCCCACAAAAACTACACAGAAGCATTCTGTGAAACTTCTTTCTGATCTGTGCATTCATCTAACAGACTTTAATCTTGCTCTTCATTGAGCAGTTTTGAAACACTCTTTTTGTAGAATCTCCTAGTGGACATTTGGAGAATATTGTGGCCCATGGAGAAAAATGAAATATCTTCCCATAAAAACTACACAGAAGTATTCTGTGAAACTTCTTTGTATTCTGTGCATTCATCTCACAGATTACAACCTTACTTTTGATTGAGTAGTTTTGAAACACTATTTTTGTAGGACATGCAAGTTGACATTTGGAGAGCTTGGAGGCCTATGGTGAAAAAAGACATATCTTCAAGTAAAAACTACACAGAATCATTCTGTGAAAATTCTTTCTATTCTCTGCATTCTTCTCACAGAATTGAACCTTTCTTTTGATAGAGCAGTTTTGAAACACACTTTTTGTGTAAACTGCAAGTGGACGTTTGGAGTGCTTTGAGCCCAATCATGGAAAAAGGAATATCATGAATTAAATACTACATTGAAGTAATCTGTGAAACTCCCTTATAAACTGTGCATTCATCTCAGAGACTGGAACCTTTCTTTTGATTGTGCAGCTTTGAAACATGCTTTTTGTAGAATCTGGAATTGGACATTTGGAGGGAATTGAGGCCTATGGTGAAAAAAGAAATATCTTCCCATAAAAACTACACCGAAGCATTCTGTGAAACTTTTTTCTGATCTGTGCATTCATCTAACAGACGTGAACCTTACTTTTGATTGAGCAGTTTTGAAACACTCTTTTTGTAGAATCTGCAAGTGGACATTTGGAGCTTTGAAGTCTATCGTGGAAAAAGGAATATCTTCAAATAAAAACTACACAGAAGCATTCTGTGAAACTTCTTTCTGAGCTGTTCATTAATATAACAGATTTGAACTTAATTTTGGTTCAGCAGTTTTGAAAAACTCTTTTTGTAGAATCTGCAAGTGGACATTTGGAGAACACTGAGACCTATAGTGAAAAACGAAATATCTTCCCATAAAAACTTCACAGAAGCATTCTGTGAAACTTTTCTCTCTTCTGTGCATTCAACTCACAGGGGTTAACCTATCTTTTGATGGAGCACTTTTGAAACTCTCTTTTTGTAGAATCTGCAAGTGGACATTTGGAGTGCTTTTAGGCCTACGGTTAGAAAGGAAATATCTTCAAATAAAAACCACACAGAAGCATTCTGTGAAACTTCATTCTTATCTGTGCATTCACCTAAAAGAGTTGAACCTCTCTTTTGATTGAGCAGTTTTGAAACACACTTTCTATACCATCTGCAAGTGGACAGTTGGAGAACATTGAGGACTATGATGAAAAACGAAATATCTTCCATTAAAAACTACACAGAAGTATTCTGTGAAACTTCTTTCAATTCTGTTCATTCATCTCACCGAGTAGAAACTTTCTTTTGATTGAGCAGTTTTGAAAGACTCTTTTTGTAGAATCTGCAAGTGGACATCTGAGGACATTGAGGTCTACAGTGTAAAATGAAATATCTTCCCATAAAAACTACACAGAAGCATTCTGTGAAACTACTTACTATTCCGTTCATTCATCTAACAGAGTTGAACCTTTCTTTTGATTTAGCTCCTTTGAAACACACTTTCTGTACAATCTGCAAGTGGACATTTGTAGCGCTTTGAGATCTATCGTGGAAAAAGGAATATCTTCAAATAAAAACTACACAGAAGCATTCTGTAAAACATCTTTATGATCTGTGCATTCATCTAACAGAATTGAACCTCTCCTTTTAATAAGCAGTTTTCAAACACACTTTCTGTACAATCTGCAAGTGGACATTTGGAGAACATTGAGGACTATGGTGAAAAACAAAATATCTTCCTATGAAAACAACACAGAAGTATTCTGTGAAACTTCTTTCTATTCTATACATTCATCTCACAGAGTAGAACGTTTCTTTTGATTGAGCAGTTTTGAAACAGTCTTTTTGTAGAATCTGCAAGTGGACATTTGGAGCGCTTTGAGACCTATCATGGAAAAAGGAATAACTTCAAATAAAAACTACACAGAAGCATTCTGTGAAACTTCTTTCTGATCTGTGCATTCATCTAGCATAGTTGAACCTTTCTGTTGATTGAGCTGTTTAGAAACGCTCTTTTTGTGGAATCTGCAAGTGGACATTTGGAGAATATAGGTGCCTACAGCAAAAAACGGATTATCTTCTCATAAAAAATACACAGAAGCATTCTGTGAAGCTTTTCTCTGTTCTGTGCATTCGTCTCACACAGATGAACCTATCTTTTGATGGAGCACTTTTGAATCACTCTTTTTGTAGAATCTGCATGTGGACATTTGGAGCACTTTGATGCCTAACGTGGAAAGAGGAATATCTTCAAATAAAAAGTACACAGAAGCATTCTGTGGAACATTTCTCTGTTCTAAGCACTCATCTCACAAAAATGAACCTATCTTTTGATGGAGCACTTTTGAAACACTCTTTTGTAGAAGCTGCAAGTGGACATTTGGAGCACTTTGGGGCCTACTGTGGAAAAAGGTATATCTTGAAATAAAAACTACACAGAAGCATTCTGCAAAACTTCTTTCTGATCTGTGGATTCATCTAACAGAGTTGAATCTTTCTTTTGATTTAGCTGTTTTGAAACACTCTTTCTGTACAATCTGCAAGTGGACATTTGGAGAACATAGGTGCCTACGGTGAAAAACAAAATATCATCCCATAAAAACTACACAGAAGCATTCTGTGAATCATTTCTCTGTTCTGTTCATTCATCTCACAGAGATGAACCTATCTTTTGACGGAGCACTTTTGAAACACTCTTTTTGTGGAATCAGCAGGTGGACATTTGGAGTGCTTTGAGGCCTATCGTGGAAAAAGGATTATCTTGAAATAAAAACTACACGGAAGCATTCTGTGAAACTTCATTCTGATCTGTGCATTCCTCTAAAAGAGTTGAACCTTTCTTTTGAATGAGCTGCTTGGAAACACTCTTTTTGTAGAATCTGCAAGTGGACATTTGGAGAATATTGAGGCCTATAGTGAAATACGAAATATCTTCCCATAAAAACTACACAGAAGCATTCTGTGAATCTTCTTTCTATTCTGTTCATTCATCTCAGAGAGTAGAACCTTTCTTTTGATTGAGCAGTTTTGAAACATTCTTTTTGTAGAATCTGCAAGTGGACATTTGGAGCACTTTGAGGCCTACAGTTAGAAGGGTAATATCTTCAAATAAAAACTACAAAGAAGCATTCTGTGAAACTTCATTCTGATGTGTGCATTCATGTAATGGAGTTGAACCTCTCTTTTGATTGAGCAGTTTTGAAACACACTTTCTGTACCATCGGCAATTGTACATTTGGAGAACATTGAGGCCTACAGTGAAAAACGAAATATCTTCCCATATAAACTACACAGAAGCATTTTGTGAAACTTCTTTTAATTCTGTTCATTCGTCTCACAGTGTAGAACCTTTCTTTTGATTGAGCAGTTTTGAAACACTCTTTTTGTAGAATCTGCAAGTGGATATTTGGAGAACATAGGTGCCTACGGTGAAAAACGAAATATCTTCCCATAAAAACTACACAGAAGCATTGTGTGAAACGTTTCTCTATTCTGTGCATTCATCTCAGAGAGATGAACCTATCTTTCAATGAAGCACTTTTTTGTTGTTGTTGTTGTTGTTTGTTTTTTTATTTATTTATTTATTTACCTTTTTTATTATTATTATTATACTTTAGGTTTTAGGGTACATGTGCACAATGTACAGGTTTGTTACATATGTATCCATGTGCCATGGTGATTTCCTTCACCGATTAACTCGTCATTTAGCATTAGGTATATCTCCTAATGCGTCCCTCCCCCCTCTGCCAACCCCACAAGTGTCCCCAGAGTGTGATGTTCCCCTTCCTGTGTCCATGAGTTCTCGTTGTTCAATTCCCACCTATGAGTGAGAACATGCGGTGTTTGGTTTTTTGTCTTTGCGATAGTTTACTGACAATGATGGTCTCCAGTTTCATCCATGTCCCTACAAAGGACATGAACTCATCATTTTTTATGGCTGCATAGTATTCCATGGTGTATATGTGCCACATTTTCTTAATCCAGTCTATCGTTGTTGGACATTTGGGTTGGTTCCAAGTCTTTGCTATTGTGAATAGTGCCGCAATAAACATACGTGTGCATGTGTCTTTATAGCAGCATGATTAATAGTCCTTTGGGTATATACCCAGTAATGGGATGGCTGGGTCAAATGGTATTTCTAGTTCTACATCCCTGAGGAATAGCCACACTGACTTCCACAATGGTTGAAATAGTTTACAGTCCCACCAACAGTGTAAAAGTGTTCCTGTTTCTCCACATCCTCTCCAGCACCTGTTGTTTCCTGATTTTTTAATAGTGGCCATTCTAACTGGTGTGAGATAGTATCTCACTGTGGTTTTGAAGCACTTTTGAATCACTCTTTTTGTAGAATCTGCATGTGGACATTTGGAGTGCTTTGAGGCACATCGTGGAAAGAGGAATATCTTCAAATAAAGCTACACAGAAGCATTCTCTAAAACTTCTTTCTGATATGTGCATTCATCTAACAGACTTGAACCTTGCTTTTGGTTGAGCAGTTTTGAAACACTCTTTTTGTAGAATCTGCAAGGGGACATTTGGAGAACACTGAGGCCTATAGTGAAAAACTAAACAACTTCCCAAGAAAACTACACAGAAGCATTCTGTGAAACTTTTCTCTGTTCTCTGCATTCACCTCACAAAATGAACCTATCTTTTGATGAAGCACTTTTGAAACACACTTTTTGTAGAATCTGCAAGTGGACATTTGGAGAACATTGAGGCCTATAGTGAAAAACTAAATAACTTCCCAAAAAAACTACACAGAACCATTCTGTGAAACTACTTTCTGATCTGTGCATTCATCTAACAGAGTTGAACCTTTATTTTGATTTAGCTGTTTTGAAGCACTCTTTTTGTAGAATCTGCAAGTGGACATTTGGAGAACATAGAGGCCGATGGTGAAAAATGATACATCTTCCCATAAACACTACACAGAAGCATTCTGTGAAACATTTCTCTGTTCCGTGCATTCATCTCACAGAGATGAACCTATTTTTCGATGGAGCAGCTTTGAAACGATCTTTTCGTAGTATCTGCTTTTAGACAATTGGAGTGCTTTCAGGCCTATCGTGTAAAAAGGAATATCTTCAAGTAAAAACTACACAGAAGCATTCTGTGAAACTTCTTTCTGATCTGTGCATTCATCTAACAGACGAAACTTTCCTTTGATTTAGCTGTTGTGAAACACTCTTTTTGTCAAACCTGCTAGTGGACATTTGGAGAACATTGAGGCCTATAGTGAAAAACGAAATATCTTCCCATAAAAACTACACAGAAGCATTCTGTGAAACTTTTCTCTTTTCTGTGCATTCATCTCACATAGATGAAACTATCTTTTGATGCAGCACTTTTGACACACTCTTTTTGTAGAATTTGCAAGTGGACATTTGGAGCACTTTTAGGCCTACGGTTAGAAAGGAAATATCTTCTAATAAAAACTACACAGAAGCATTCTGTGAAACTTCATTCTGATCTGTGCATTCATCTAACAGAGTTGAACCTCTCTTTTGATTGAGCAGTTTTGAAACACACTTTCTGTACAATCTGCAAGTGGACATTTGGAGAACATTGAGGACTACGGTGAAAAATGAAATATCATCCCATGAAAACTACACAGAAGCATTCTGTGAAACTTCTTTCAATTGTTTTCATTCATCTCACAGAGTAGAATCTTTCTTTAGATTGATAAGTTTTGAAGCACTCTTTTTGTAATATCTGCAAGTGGACATTTGGAGGACATTGAGATCTATAGTGAAAAACGAAATATCTTCCCATAAAAACTACACAGAAGCATTCTGTGAAACTTCTTTCATTTGTCTTAATTCATCTCACAGTGTTGAACCTTTCTTTTGATTGAGCCGTTTTGAAACACTCTTTTTGTAGAATCTGCAAGTGGACATTTGGAGAACATAGGTGCCTATGGTAAAAAATGAAATATCTTCCCATAAAAACGACACAGAAGCATTCTCTGAAACTTTGTTCTGTGCATTCATCTCACAGGGATGAACCTGTCTTTTGATGGAGCATTTTTGAATCACTCTTTTTGTAGAATCTGCCTGTGGACGTTTGGAATGCTTTGAGGCCTAACGTGGAAAGAGGAATATCTTCAAATAAAAACTACACAGACGCCTTCTGTGAAACTTCTTTCTGATTTGTGCATTCATCTAACAGATTTGAAACTTGCTTTTGATTTAGAAGGTTGGAACTCACTTTTTGTAGAATCTGCAGGCAGACATTTGCAGAACATTGAGGCCTATAGTGAAAAACGATATATCTTCCCATAAAAACTACACAGAAGCATTCTGTGAAACTTTTCTCTGTTCCGTGCATTCATCTCACAAAGTTGAACCTATCTTTTGATGGAGGAACTTTGAAGCACTCTTTTTGTAGATTCTGCATGTGGACATTTGGAGTACTTTTAGGCCTATCGTGGAAAAAGGAATATCTTCAAATAAAAACTACACAGAAGCATTCTGTGAAACTTCCTTCTGATCTCTGCATTCATCTAACAGAGTTGAACATTTCTTTTGATTTAGCTGTTTTGAAACACTCTTTTTGTCAAATCTACAAGTGGACATTTGGAGAACATACAGGCCTATGGTGAAATACAAAATATCTTCCCATAAAAATTACACAGAAGCATTCTGTGAAACTTTTCTCTGTTCTGTGCATTCATCTCTGTGAGATGAACCTACCTTTTGATGGAGCACTTTTGAATCACTCTTTTTGTAGAATCTGCATGTGGACATTTTGAATGCTTTGATGCCTATCGTGGAAAGAGGAATATCTTCAAATAAAAACTACACAGAAGAATTCTGTGAAACTTCTTTCTGATCTGTGCATTCATCTAACAGAGTTGTACCTTTCCTTTGAATCAGCTGCTTGGAAACACTCTTTTTGTGGAATCTGCCAGTGGACATTTGGAGAGCTTGAAGGCCTATGGTGAAAAATGAAATATCTTCAAGTAGAAACTACAAAGAATCATTCTGTGAAAATTCTTTCTATTCTCTGCATTCATCTCACAGGGTTGAACCTTTCTTTTGATTGAGCAGTTTTGAAACACCCTTTTTGTGTAAACTGCAACTGGACGTTTGGAGCGCTTTGAGGCCAATCATGGAAAAAGGAATATCTTGAAATAAAAACTACACTGAAGTAATCTGTGAAACTTCTTTATGAGCTGTGCATTCACCTCAGAGTGAGGAAAATTTCTTTTCATTCTGCAACTGTGAAACAGGCTTTTTGTAGAATCTGCATTTGGACATTTGGAGGGAATTGTGGCCTATGGTGAAAAAAGAAATATCTTCCCACAAAAACTACACGGAAGCTTTCTGTGAAACTTCTTTCTGATCTGTGCATTCAACTAAGAGAATTGAACCTTACTTTTGATTGAGCAGTTTTGAAACACTCTATTTGTAGAATCTGCAAGTGGACATTTGGAGAACATTGAGGCCTATGGTGAGAAAAGAAATACCTTCCCATAAAAACTACACAGAAGCATTCTCTGAAACTTTTCTCTATTCTGTGAATTCATCTCACAGAGGTGAACCTATCTTTTGATGGCACACTTCTGGAACACTCTTTTTGTTGAATCTGCAAGTGGACATTTGGAGCGTTTGGAGGTCTATGGTTAGAAAGGAAATAACTTCAATTTAAAACTACACAGAAGCATTCTGTGAAACGTCATACTGATCTGTGCATTCATGTAACAGAGTAGAACCTTTCTTTTGATTGACCGGTTTTCAAACACTCTTTTTGCAGAACCTGCAATTGTACATTTGGAGCACTTTGGGGTCTATCATGGAAAAAGGCATATCTTCATATAAAAACTACACAGAAGGATTCTGTGAATCCTTTCTCTGTTCTATGCATTCATCTCACGGAGATGAACTTATCTTTTCATGGAGCACTTTTGAAAAATTCTTTTTGTAGAATCTGCATGTGGACATTTGAGCGCTTTGAGGCCTATCGTGGAAAAGAGAATATCTTCAAATAAAAACTACACAGAATCATTCTGTGAAACTTTTTTCTGATCTCTGCATTCATCTAACAGAGCTGAACCTTTCTTTTGATTGAGCTGTTTTGAAACACTCTTTTTGTAGAATCTGCAATTGGACATTTGGAGAACATAGAGGCCTACGGTGAAAAACGAAATATCTTCCCATAAAAACTACACAGAAGCATTCTGTGAGACTTTTCAATGTTATGTGCATTCATCTCACAGAGATGAGCCCATATTTTGATGGAGCACTTTTTAAACACTCTTTTTGTTGAATCTGCACGTGGACATTTGGAGCGCTTTGATTCCTATCGTCAAAAAAGAAATATCTTCAAATAAAAACTACACAGAAGCATTCTGTGAAACTTCTTTCTGATCTGTGCATTCATCTAACAGAGTTGAACCTTTCTTTTGATAGAGCTGTTTTGAAACACTCTTTTTGTAGAATCTGCAAGTGGACATTTGGAGAACATAGAGTCCTATGGTGAATAACCAAATATTTCCCCATAAAAACTACACAGAAGCGTTCTGTGAAACTTCTTTCTATTCTGTTCATTCATCTCACAGAGTAGAACCTTTCTTTTGATTGAGTAGCTTGGAAACACTCTTTTTGAAGGATCTGCAAGTGGACATTTGGAGATCTTGGAGGCCTATGGTGAAAAAAGAAATATCTTCAAGTAAAAACTACACAGAATAATTCTGTGAAAATTCTCTCAGTTCTCTACATTTATCTCACAGAATTGAACATTCTTTTGATTGAGCAGTTTTGAATCACTCTTTTTGTGTAAACTGCAAGTGGACATTTGGAGTGCTTTGAGGTCTATCATGGAAAAAGGAATAACTTGATATAAAAATTACACAGAAGTAATCTGTGAAACGTCTAGATGAAGTGTGCAATCGTCTACAGAGAGTGGAACCTTTCTTTTGATTGTGCAACTTTGAAAAAGGCTTTTTGTAGAATCTGCAATTGGACATTTGGTGGGAATTGAGGCCAATGGTGAAAAAAGAAATATCTTCCAATAAAAACTACACTGTAGCATTCTGTGAAACTTCTTTCTGATTTCTGCATTTATCTAACAGACTTGAACCTTACTTTTGATTGAGCAGTTTTGAGACACTCCTTTTGTAGAATCTGCAAGTGGACATTTGGAGAACATTGAGGCCAATAGTGAAAAACGAAATATCTTCCCATAAAAACTACACAGAAGCATTCTGTGAAACTTTTCTCTGTTCTGTGTATTCATCTCACAGAGATGAACCTATCTTTTGATAGAGCACTTTGAAACATTGTTTTGTTAGAATCTGCAAGCGGACATTTGGAGTGATTTGAGGCCTATCGTGGAAAAAGGCATATCTTCAAATAAAAACTACACAGAAGCATTCTGTGAAACTTCTTCCCGATCTGTGCATTCATCTAACAGAGTTGAACCTTTCTTTTGATTGAGCAGTTTTGAAACACTCTTTTTGTAGAATCTGCAAGTGGACATTTGGAGAACACTGAGGCCTACGGTGAAAAACGAAATATCTTCCCATAAAAACTACACAGAAGAATTCTGTGAGACTTTTCTCTGTTCTGTGCATTCGTCTCAAAGAGATGAGCCTATCTTTTGATGGAGAACTTTTGAAACACTCTTTTTGTAGAATCTGCATATGGACATTTACAGCGCTGTGTGCTCCATAGTGGAAAAAGGAATATCTTCAAATATAAACTACACTGAAGCATTCTGTCAAACTTCTTTCTGATCTGTGTGTTCATCTAACAGAGTTGAACCGTTCTTTTGATTGAGCTGTTTTGAAACACTCTCTTTGTACAATCTGCAAGTGGAAATTTGGAGAACATTGAGGCCTACGGTGAAAAGCTAAATATCTTCCCATAGAAACTACACAGAAGCATTCTGTGAAACTTCTTTCTATTCTGTGCATTCATCTCACAGAGTACAACCTTTCTTTTGACTGAGAAGTTTTGAAACACTCTTTTGGTAGGATCTGCAAGTGGACATTTAGAGACCTTGGAGGCCTATGGTGAAAAAAGAAATATGTTCAACTAAAAACTACACAGAATAATTCTGTGAAAATTCTTTCTCTTCTCTGCATTCATCTCACAGAGTTGAAACTGTCTTTTGATTGAGAAGTTTTGAAACACTATTTTTGTGTAAACTGCAAGTGGACATTTGGAGCGCTTTGAGGTCTATCATGGAAAAAGGAATACCTTGAATTAAAAATTACACAGAAGTAATCTGTGAAGCGTCTATATGAAGTGTGCATTCGTCTACAGAGAGTGGAACATTTCTTTTGATTGTGCAACTTTGAAAAAGGCTTTTTGTAGAACCTGCAATTAGACATTTGGTGGGAATTGAGGCCAATGTTGAAAAAAGAAATATCTTCCAATAAAAACTACACTGTAGCATTCTGTGAAACTTCTTTCTGATTTCTGCATTAATCTAACAGACTTGAACCTTACTTTTGATTGAGCAGTTTTGAAACACTCCTTTTGTAGGATCTGCAAGTGGACATTTGCAGAACATTGAGGCCAACAGTGAAAAACGAAATATCTTCTGCTGAAAACTACAAAGAAGCATTCTGTGAAACTTTTCTCTGTTCTGTGTATTCGTTTCACAGAGATGAACCTATCTTTTGATAGAGCACTTTGAAACACTCTTTTTGTAGAATCTGCAAGCGGACATTTGGAGTGATTTGAGGCCTATCGTGGAAAAAGGCATATCTTCAACTAAAAACTACACAGAAGCATTCTGTGAAACTTCTTCCTGATCTGTGCATTCAAGTAACAGAGTTGAACCTTTCTTTTGATTGAGCAGTTTTGAAACACTATTTTTGTAGAATCTGCAAGTGGACATTTGGAGAACACTGAGGCCTACGGTGAAAAATGAAATATCTTCCCATAAAAACTACACAGAAGAATTCTGTGAGACTTTTCTCTGTTCTGTGCATTAGTCTCACAGAGATGAGCCTATCTTTTGATGGAGAACATTTGAAACACTCTTTTTTAGAATCTGCAAATGGACAGTTAGAGTGCTTTGTGGCCCATCATGGAAAAAGGAATATCTACAAATATAAAATAAACGGAAGCTTTCAGTGAAACTTCTTCCTGATATGTGCATTCATCTAACAGAGTAGAACCTTTCTTTTGATAGAGCTGTTTTGAAACACTCTTTTTGTAGAATCTGCAAGTGGACATTTGGAGAACATTAAGGCCTATGGTGAAAAAAGAAATATCTTCCCATAAAAACGACATGGAAGCATTCTGTGAAACTTCTTTCTATTCTGTGCATTCATCTCACAGAGTAGAACATTTCTTTTGATTTAGCAGTTTTGAAACACTCTTTTTGTAGGATATGCAATGGACATTTGGAGTCCTTGGAGGCCTATGGTGAAAAAAGAAATATCTTCAAGTAAAAACTACACAGAATAATTCTGTGAAAATTCTTTCTCTTCTCTGCATTCATGTCACAGAGTTGAAACTGTCTTTTGATTGAGCAGTTTTGAAACACTCTTTTTGTGTATACTACAAGTCGACATTTGGAGCGCTTTGAGGTCTATCTTGGAAAAAGGAATATCTTGAAATTAAAAATATAAAGAAGTAATCTGTGAGACTTCTTTATGATCTGTGCATTCATCTAACAGAGTTGAACCTTTCTTTTAATTTAGCTGTTTTGAAACGCTCTTTTTGTAGAATCTGCAAGTGGACATTTGGAGAACATTGAGGCCTACAGTGAAAAATGAAATATCTTCCCATAAAAACTACACAGAAGCATTCTGTGAAACTTCTTTCTATTCTGTGCATTCATCTCACAGAGTAGAACCTTTCTTTTGATTGAGCAGTTTTGAAACACTTTTTGTAGGGTCTGCAAGTGGACATTTGGAGAGCTTGAAGGCCAAGGGTGAAAAAAGAAATAGCTTCAAGTAAAAACTACACAGAAGCATTCTGTGAAACTACTTTCTGAACTGTGCATTCATCTAACAGACTTCAACCTGTCTTTTGATGGAGCACTTTTGAAACACTCCTTTTGTAGAATCTGCAAGTGGACATTTGGAGTGCTTTTTGGCCTACGGATAGAAAGGAAATATCTTCAAGTAAAAACTACACAGAAGCATTCTGTGTAACTTCATTCTGATCTGTTCGTTCATCTGACACTGTTCAACATTTCTTTTGATTGAGCAGTTTTGAAACACACTTTCTGTACAATCTGCAAGTGGACATTTGGAGAACATTCAGGAATACGGTGTAAAATGAAATATCTCCCCATAAAAACTATGCAGAAGCATTCTGTGAAACATCTTTCTATTCTGTTCATTCATCTGACAGAGTAGAACTTTTCTTTTGATTGAGTAGTTTTGAAACATTCTTTTTGTAGAATCTGCAAGTGGACATTTGGAGCGCTTTGAAGCCTATGATGGAAAAAAAGGAATATCTTCAAGAAAAAACTACACGGAAGCATTCTGTGAAACTTCTTTCTGATCTGTGCATTCCTCTAACAGAGTTGAACCTTTCTTTGATTGAGCTGTTTTGAAACACTCTTTTTATAGAATCTGCAAGTGGACATTTGAGAACATAGAGGTCTACAGAGAAAAACGAAATATCTTCCCATAAAAACTACACAGAAGCACTCTGTGGAACTTTTCTCTATTCTGTGCATTCATCCCAAAGAGATGAGCCTATCTTTTGATGGAGCACTTTTTAAACACTCTTTTTGTAGAAACTGCATATGGACATTTGGACCTCTTTGTGGCTTATCGTGTAAAGAGGAATATCTTCAAATAAAAACTACACAGAAGCATTCTGTGAAACTTCTTTCTGATCTGTGCATTCATCTAACAGACTTGAACCTTACTTTTGATTGAGCAGTTTTGAAACACTCTTTTTGTAGAATGTGCAAGTGGACATTTGGAGAACATTGTGGCCTATAGTGAAAAACGAAAAATCTTCCCATATAATCTACAAAGAAGCATTCTGTGAAACATTTCTCTGTTCTGTGCATTCATCTCACAGAGATGAACCTATCTTTCGATGGAGCACTTTGAAACACTCTTTTTGCAGAATCTACATGTGGATATTTGGAGCAGTTTGAGGCCTATAGTGGATAAAAAAATATCTTCAAATGAAAACTACACAGAAGCATTCTGTGAAACTTCTTTCTGATCTGTGCATTCATCTAACAGAGTTGAACCTTTCTTTTGATTGAGCTGTTTTGAAACACTCTTTTTGCAGAATCTGCAAGTGGACATTTGCAGAACATAGAGGCCTACGGTCAAAAACGAAATATCTTCACATAAAATCTACACAGAAGCATTCTGTGAGACTTTTCTCTGTTCTGTGCATTAATCTCACAGTGATGAACTTATCTTTTGATGCAGCCCTTTTGAAACACTCTTTTTGTAGGATCTGCTTGTGGACATTTGGGGCGCATTGAGTCCTATCGTGGAAAAAGGAATATCTTCCAATAAAAACTACACAGAAGCATTCTGTGAAACTTCTTTCTATTCTGTGCATTCATCTCACAGAGTAGAACTTTTCTTTTGATTGAGCAGTTTTGAAACACTCTTTTTGTAGAATCTGCAAGTGGACATTTGGAGAACAATGAGGCTTATAGTGAAAAACGAACTCTCTTCCCATAAAAACTACACAGAAACATGCTGTGAAACTTTTCTCTGTTCTGTGCATTCATCTCACGGAGACGAACCTATCTTTTGATGGAGCACTTTTGAAACACTTTTTTTGTAAAATCTGCAAGTGGACATTTGGAGAGCTTTTAGGTCTATGGTTAGAAAGGAAATATCTTCAAAAAAAACTACACAGAAGCATTCGGTGCAACTTCATTGTGGTGTGTGCATTCATCTAACAGAGATGAACCTTTCTTTTGATTGAGCAGTTTTGAAACACACTTTCTGTACAATCTGCAATTGGACATTTGGAGAACATTGAGGAATATGGTGAAAAACGAAATATCTTCCCATAAAAACTACTTAGAAGCATTCTGTGAAACTTCTTTCTGTTCTGTTCATTCATCTCACAGAGTAGAACCTTCCTATTGATTGAGCAGTTTTGAAGCACTCTTTTTGTAGAATCTGCAAGTGGACATTTGGAGCGCTTTGAGGCCTATCATGGAAAATGAAATATCTTCCCATAAAAACTACACAGAAGCATTCTGTGAAACTTTTGTCTGTTCTGTGCATTCATCTAACAGATTTGAAACTTTCTTTGATTGAGCTGTTTTCAGTCACGTTTTTTGTAGAATCTGCGTGTTTACATTTGGAGCGCTTTGAGGCCTACCGTGGGGAGAGGAATATCTTCAAAGAAAAACTACACAGATGAATTCTGTGAAACTTTTTTCTGATCTGTGCGTTCATCTAACAGAGTTGAATCTTTCTTTTGAATGGGCTGCTTCGAAACAATCTTTTCGTGGAATCTGCAAGTTGACATTTGCAGAATATTGAGGCCCAAGGTGAAAAACGAAATATCTTCCCATAAAAACTACACAGGAGCATTGTGTGAAACTTCTTTCTATTCTGTGCATTCATCTCACAGAATAGAACCTTTCTTTCGATTTAGAAGTTTTAAAACACTTTTTTTGTAGGATCTGCAACTGGACATTTTGAGAGCTTGTAGGCATATGGTGGAAAAAGAAATATTTTCAAGGAAAAACTACCCAGAATCATTCGTGAAAATTCTATTCTCTGCATTCATCTCACAGAGTAGAACCTTTCTTTTGATGGAGCAGTTTTGAAACACACTTTTTGTCGAATCTGCAAGTGGACATTTGCAGATTTTTGAGGACTATGGTGAAAAACGAAATAACTTCAAGGAAAAACTACACAGAATACTTCTGTGAAATTTCTTTCTATCCTCTGCCTTCATCTCACAGTGTTGAACTTTTATTTTGATGGGGCAGTTTTGAAACACTCTTTCTGTATAAACTGCAAGTGGACATTTGGAGCACTTTGAGGCCTATCGTGGAAAAAGGAATATCTTCAAATAAAAACAACACAGAAGCATTCTGTGAAACTTCTTTCTGATCTGTGCATTCAACTAACAGACTTCAACGTTAGTTTTGATTGAGCAGCTTTGAAACACTCTACTTGTAGAATCTGCAAGTGGACATTTGGAGAACATTGAGGCCTATGGTGAAAAGCGAAATGTGTTCCCATAAAAACTACAGAGAAGCATTCTGTGAAACTTCTTTCTATTCTGTTCATTCATCTCACAAAGTAGAACCTTTCTTTTCATTGGGTAGTTTTGAAACACTGTTTCTGTGTAAACTGCAAGTGGACATTTGGAGCGCTTTGAGGCCTATCGTGGAAAAAAGTATATCTTCAAATGCAAACTACACAGAAGCATTCTGTGAAACTACTTTCTGATCTGTGCATTCATCTCACTGAATTGAAACTTTCTTTTGATTGAGCTGTTTTGAAACACTCTTTTTGTAGAATCTGCAAGGGGATATTTGGAGAATATTGCGGCATATGGTGTAAAACGAAATATCTTCCCCTAAAAACTACATGGAAGCATTCCGTGAAACTTCTTTCTGATCTGTGCATTCATCTAACAGAGTTGAACCTTACTTTTGATTGAACAGTTTTCAAACACTCTATTTGTAGAATGTGCAAGTGGACATTTGGAGAACATTGAGGACTATGGTGAAAATGAAATATCTTCCCATAAAAACTACACAGAAGCATTCTGTGAAACTTCTTTCCATTCTGTTCATTCACCTCAGAAAGTAGAACCTTTCTTTTGACTGAGTAGTTTTGAAAAACTCTTTTTGTAGAATCGGCAAGTGGACATTTGGAGAACATTGAGGCCTGTGGTGAAAAAAGAAATATCTTCCCCTAAAAACTACACGGAAGCATTGTGAAACTACTTTCTGATCTGTGTATTCACCTCATTTAGTTGAATCTTTCTTTTGATAGAGCTGTTTTGAAACACTCTTTTTGTAGAATCTGCAAATGGACATTTGGAGGGCTTTGAGGCCTATCGTGGAAAAAGTTATATCTTCAAATAAAAACTACATAGAAGCATTCTGTGAAACTAATTTTTGATCTGTGCATTCATCTCACTGAGTTGAACCTTATTTATGATTGAGCTGCTTGAAACACACTTTTTGTAGAATGTGCAAGAGGATATTTGGAGAATATTGAGGCCTACAGTGTAAAACGAAATATCTTCCCATAAAAACTACACAAAAGCATGCTGTGAAACTTCTTTCTATTCTGTTCATTCATCTCACAAAGTAGAACCTTTCTTTTGATGGAGCAGTTTTGAAACACTCTTTTTGTAGTATCTGCAAGGGGATATTTGAGAATATTTAGGCATACGGTGTAAAACGAAATATCTTTCCCTTAAAACTACACAGAAGCATTCTGTGAAACTACTTTCTCATCTGTGCATTCATCTAACAGAGTAGAAACTTTCTTTTGACTGAGCAGTTTTGAAACACTCTTTTTGTAGAATCTGCAAGTTGACATTAGGAGATCTTTGTGGCCAATGCTGAAAAACGAAATATCTTCATGTAAAAACTACACAGTATACTTCTGTGAAATTTCTTTCTATTCTCTGCATTCATCTCACAGTGTTGAACATTTCTTTTGATTGGGTAGTTTTGAAAAACTCTTTCTGTGTAATCTGCAAGTGGATATTTCGTGTGCTTTGAGGCCTATCGTGGAAAAAGGAATACCTTCAAATAAAAACTACACAGAAGCATTCTTTGAAACTTCTTTCTGATCTGTGCGTTCAACTGACAGAGTTGAACTTTATTTTTGATTGAGCAGTTTTGAAACACTCTTTTTGTAGAACCTGCAAGTGAACATTTGGGGAACATTGAGGCCTATGGTGAAAAAAGAAATAACTTCCAATAAAAACTCCATGGAAGCATTCTTTGAAACTTGTTTCTGACCTGTGCATTCAACTAACAGAGTTTAACCTTAGTTTTGATTGAGAAGTTTTGAAACACATTGTTTGTAGAATTTGCAAATGGACATTTGGAGAACATTGAGGCCTACGGTGAAAAACGAAATATCTTCCCGTAAAAACTACACAGAAGCATTCTGTGAAACTTCTTTATGCTCTGTGCATTCAACTAACAGAGTTGAACCTTACTTTTGATAGAGCAGTTTTGAGACACCCTATTTGTAGAATATGCAAGTGGACATTTGGAGAATATTGAGGCATACGGTGAAAAAAGATATATCTTCCCATAAAAACTACACAGAAGCATTCTGTGAAACTTCTTTCTATTCTGTTCATTCATCTCACAAAGTAGAAACTTTCTTTTGACTGAGCAGTTTTGAATCACTCTTTTTGTAGAATCTGCAAGTGGACATTTGGATCGCTTTGAGGCCCATCGTTGAAAAAGGTATATCTTCAAATAAAAACTACACAGAAGCATTCTGTGAAACTACTTTCTGATCTGTGCATTCATCTCACTGAGTTGAAATTTTCTTTGATTGAGCTGTTTTGAAACACTCTTTTCTTGGAATCTGCAAGGGGATATTTGGAGAATATTGTGATATACGTGTGTAAAACGTAATATCTTCCCTTAAAACTACACAGAAGCATTCTGTGAAACAATTTTCTCATCTGTGCATTCATCTAACAGAGTAGAACCTTTCTTTTGATTGAGCAGTTTTGAAACACACTTTTTGTAGAATCTGCAAGGGGATAGTTGGAGAATATTGAGGCACACGGTGTAAAACGAAATATCTTCCCCTTAAAATTACACAGAAGCATTCTGTGAAACTACTTTCTGATCTGTGCATTCATCTAACAGAGTAGAACGTTTCTTTTGATTGAGCAGTTTTGAAACACTCTTTTTGTGGAATCTGCAAGTGGACATTTGGAGATCTTTGAGGCTTATCGTGAAAAACGAAATATCTTCAAGTAAAAACTACACAGAATACTTCTGTGAAATTTCTTTCTATTCTCTGCATTCATCTCACAGTGTTGAACCTTTCTTTTCATAGGGTAGTTTTGAGACACTCTTTCTGTATAAACTGCAAGTGGACATTTGGAGCTCCTTGAGGCCTAATGTGGAAAAAGGAATATCTTCAACTAAAAACTACACAGAAGCAATCTGTGAAACTTCTTTCTGATCTGTTCATTCAACTAACAGAGTTGAACCTTACTTTTGATTGAGGCTTTTTGAAACACTCTTTTTGTGGAATCTGCAAGTGGACATTTGGAGAACATTAAGGCCTATGGTGAAAAAAGAAATATCTTCCCATAAAAACGACATGGAAGCATTCTGTGACACATCTTTGTGATCTGTGCATTCAACTAACAGAGTTGAAACTTAGTTTTGATCGAGCAGTTTTGAAACACTCTTTTTGTAGAATCTGCAAGTGGACATTTGGAGGTCTTTGAGGCCAATGGTGAAAAACGAAATATCTTCAAGTAAAAACTACACCAAGTGATTCTGTGAAATTTCTTTCTATTCTCTGCATTCATCTCACAGGGTTGAACCTTTCTTTTGATTGGGTAGTTTTGAAACACTCTTTCTGTATAAACTCCAAGTGGACATTTGGAGCGCCTTGAGGCCTATGGTGGAAAAAGGAATATCTTCAAATAAAAACTACACAGAAGCATTCTGTGAAACTTCTTTCTGATCTGTGCATTCAACTAAGAGAGTTGAACCTTACTTTTGATTGAGCAGTTTTGAAACACTCTTTTTGTAGAATCTGCAAGTGGACATTCGGAAAACATTGAGGCCTAAGGTGAAAAAAGAAATATCTTCCCATAAAAACTACATGGAAGCATTCTGTGAAACTTCTTTCCAATCTGTGAATTCCACTAACAGAGTTTAACCTTAGTTTTGATTCAGCAGTTTTGAAACACTCTATTTGTAGAATCTGCATGTGGACATTTGGAGAACATTGAGGCCTATGGTGAAAAACAAAATATCTTCCCCTAAAAACTACATGGAAGCATTCTGAGAAACTTCTTTCTGATCTGTGCATTCAACTAACAGAGTTGAATCTTTCTTTTGATTGAGCAGTTTTGAAAAACTCTAATTGTAGAAACTTGAATTGGACATTTGGAGAACATTCAGGCCTACGGTGAAAAATGAAATATCTTCCCATAAAAACTACACAGAAGCATTCTGTGAAACTTCTTTCTATTCTGCTCATTCATCTCACAAAGTAGAACCTTTCTTTTGACTTATCAGTTTTGAAACACTCTTTGTAGAATCTGAAAGTGAACATTTGGAGATCTTTAAGGCCTATGGTGTAAAACGAAATATCTTCAAATAAAAACTACAAAGAATATTTCTGTGAAATTTCTTTCTATTCTCTGCATTCATCTCACAGTGTTGAACCTTTCTTTTGATTGGGTGGTTTTGAAACACTCTTTCTGTATAAACTGCAGTTGGACATTTGGAGCATTTTGAGGCCTATCGTGGAAAAAGGAATATCTTCAAATAAAAACTACACAGAACCATTCTTTGAAACCTCTTTCTGATCTGTGCTTTCAACTAACAGAGTTGAACCTTACTTCTGATTGAGCAGTTTTGAAACACTCTTTTGTAGAATCTTCAAGTGGTCATTTCAAGAACATTGAGGCCTATGGTTAAAATAGAAATATCTTCCCATAAAAACTACACAGAAGCATTCTGTGAAACTTCTTTCTGATCTGTGGATTCAACAAACAGAGTTGAACATTAGTTTTGATTGAGCAGTTTTGAAACACTCTATTTGTAGAATCTGAAAGTGGACATTTGGAGAACATTGAGGCCTAAGGTGAAAAATGAAATATCTTCCCCTAAAAACTACATGGAAGCATTCTGTGAAACTTCCTTCTGATCTGTGCTTTCAATGAACAGAGTTGAACCTTACTTTTAATTGAGCAGTTTTGAAACACTCTTTTTGTAGAATCTGCAAGTGGACATTTGGAGAATTTGGAGGCCTGAAGTGAAAAAAGAAATATATTCCCATTAAAACTACACGGAAGCTTTCTGTGAAACTTCTCTCTGATGTGTGCATTCAACTAACAGAGTTGAACCTTAGTTTGGATTGAGCAGTTTTGAAACACTCTATTTGCGGAATCCGCAAGTGGACATTTGGAGGACTTTGAGGCCTACGGTGAAAAACGAAATATCTTCCCCTGAAAACTACATGGAAGCATTCTGTGAATTTCTTTCTGATCTGTGCCTTCAACTAACAGAGTTGAACCTTACTTTTGATTGAGCAGTTTTGAAACACTCTGTTTGTAGAATCTGCAATGGGACATTTGGAGAACGTTGAGGCCTACGTTGAAACATGAAATATCTTCCCATAAAAACTACACAGAAGCATTCTGTGAAACTTCTTTCTATTCTGTTCATTCATCTCACAAATTAGAAACTTTCTTTTGACTGAGCAGTTTTGAAACACTCTTTTTGTAGAATCTGCAAGTGGACATCTGGAGAACATTGAGGCCGTCGGCGTAAAACAAAATATCTTCAAATAAAAACTACACAGAAGCATTCTGTGAAACTTCTTTCTATTCTGTTCATTCATCTCACAGAGTAGAACCTTTCTTTTGACTCAGCAGTTTTGAAACACCCTTTCTGTGGAATCTGCAAGGGGATATTGGGAGTATATTGAGGTATACTTTGTAAAATGAAATATCTTCCCCTTAAAACTACACAGAAGCATTCTGTGAAACTACTTTCTGATCTGTGCATTCATCTAACAGAGTAGAACCTTTCTTTTGATTGAGCAGTTTTGAAACACTCCTTTTGAAGATTCTGCAATTGGACATTTGGAGATCTTTGAGGCCAATGGTGAAAAACGAAATATCATCATGTAAAAACTACACAGAATACTTCTGTGAAATTTCTGTTTATTCTCTGCATTCATCTCACAGTGTTGAACCTGTCTTTTGATTGCGTAGTTTTGAAACACTCTTTCTGTGTAAGCTGCAAGTGGACATTTGGAGCGCTTTGAGGCCTATCGTGGGAAAAGGAATATCTTCAAATAAAAACTACACAGAAGCTTTCTGTGAAACTTCTTTCTCATCTGTGCATTCAACTAACAGAGTTGAAACTTACTTTTGATTTAGCATTTTTGAAACACTCTTTTTGTATAATCCGCAAGTGGACATTTGGAGAACATTAAGGCCTATGGTGAAAAAAGAAATATCTTCCCACAAAAACTACAAGGAAGCATTCTGTGAAACTTCTTTCTGATCTGTGTATTCAAGTAACAGAGTTTAACCTTAGTTTTCATTGAGCAACTTTCTAACACTCTCTTTGTCGAATCTGAAAGTAGACATTTGGAGAACTTTGAGGCCTACAGTGAAAAACGAAATATCTTCCCCTAAAAACTAAACGGAAGCATTCTGTGAAACTTCTTTATGATCTGATCATTCAACTCACAGAGTTGAACCTTAGTTTTCATTGAGCAGTTTTGAAACACTCTATTTGTAGAATCTGCAATTGGACATTTGGAGAATATTGAAGCCTACGTTGAAAAACGAAATGTCTTCCCAAAAAAGTACACAGAAGCATTCTTTGAAACAACTTTCTCTTCTGTTCATTCATCTCACAAAGTAGAACCTTTCTTTTGACTGAGCGGTTTTGAAACACTCTTCTTGTAGAATGGGCAAGTGGGCATTTTGAGCGCTTTGAGGCCTATCATAGAAAAAGGTATATCTTAAAATAAAAACTACGCAGAAGCATTCTGTCAAATTACTTTCTGATCTGCCCATTCATCTCACTGAGTTGAACCTTTCTTTTGATTGAGCTGTTTTGAAACACTCTTTTTGTAGAATCTGCAAGGGAATATTTGGAGAATATTGATGCATACGGTGTAAAACGTAATATCCTCCCCTTAAAACTACAAAGAAGCATTCGGTGAAACTACTTTCTCATCTGTGCATTCATCTAACAGAGTAGAACCTTTCTTTTGATTGAGCAGTTTTGAAACACTCTTTTTGTAGAATCTGCAAGGGGACATTTGGACATCTTTGAGGCCTATGGTGAAAAACGAAATATCTTCCCATAAAAACTACACAGAATATTTCTGTGAAATTTCTTTCTATTCTCTGCATTCGTCTCACAGCGTTGAACCTTTCTTTTGATTAGGTAGTTTTGAAACTCTCTTTCTGTATAAGCTGCAAGTGGACATTTGGAGCGCTTTGAGGCCTTTCGTGGAAAAAGGACTATCTTCAAATAAAAACTACACAGAAGCATTCTGTGAATCTTCCTTCTGATCTGTGCATTCAACTAACAGAGTTGAAACTTACTTTTCATTGAGCAGTTTAGAAACACTCTTTTTGTAGAATCCGCAAGTGGACATTTGGAGAACATTGAGGCCTATGATGAAAAAAGAAATCTCTTCCCATAAAAACTACACAGAAGCATTCTGTGAAACTTCTTTGTGATCTGTGCATTCAACTAACAGAGTTGAACCTTACTTTTCCTTGAGCAGTTGTGAAACACTGTATTTGTAGAATCTGCAATTGGACACTTGGAGAACATTGAATCCTATGGTGAAAAACGAAATGTCTTCCCATAAAAACTACACAGAAGCATTCTGTGAAACTTCTTTCTCTTCTGTTCATTCATCTCACAATGTAGAACCTTTCTTTTGACTGAGCAGTTTTGAAACACTCATTTTGTAGAATCGGCAAGTGCAATTTTGCAGCGCTTTGAGGCCTATCGTGGAAAAAGGTATATCTTCAAATACAAACTACAAAGAAGCATTCTGTGAAACTACTTTCTGATCTGTGCATTCATCTCACTGAGTTGAACATTTCTTTTGATTGAGTTGTTTTGAAACACACTTTTTGTAGAATCCGCAAGGGGATATTTGGAGAATATTGACACATATGGTGCAAAACGTAATATCTTCCCCTTAAAACTACACAGAAGCATTCTGTGAAACTACTTTCTTTTTTTTTTTATTATACTTTAGATTTTAGGGTACATGTGCACAATGTGCAGGTTTGTTACATATGTATCTATGTGCCATGTTGATTTCCTGCACCCATTAACTCGTCATTTAGCATTAGGTATATCTCCTAATGCTGTCCCTGCACCCTCCCCCAACCCCACAACAGTCCCCGGAGTGTGATGTTCCCCTTCCTGTGTCCATGAGTTCTCATTGTTCAATTCCCACCTATGAGTGTGAACATGCGGTGTTTGATGTTTTGTCCTTGCGATAGTTTACTGAGAATGATGTTTTCCAGTTTCATCCATGTCCCTACAAAGACATGAACTCATCATTTTTTTTGGCTGCATAGTATTCCATGTTGTATATGTGCCACATTCTCTTAATCCAGTCAATCGTTGTTGGACATTTGGGTTGGTTCCAACTCTTTGCTATTGTGAATAGTACCGCCATAAACATACGTGTGCATGTGTCTTTATAGCAGCATGATTTATAGTCCTTTGGGTATATACCCAGAAATGGGATGGCTGGGTCAAATGGTATTTCTAGTTCGAGATCCCTGAGGAATCGCCACACTGACTTCCACAATGGTTGAACTACTTTACAGTCCCACCAATAGTGTAAAAGTGTTCCTATTTCTCCACATCCTCTCCAGCACCTGATGTTTCCTGCTATTTTAATGATGGCCATTCTAACTGGTGTGAGATGGTATCTCACTGTGGTTTTGATTTGCATTTCTCTGATGGCCAGTGATGATGAGCATTTCTTCATGTGTTTTTTGGCTGCATAAATGTCTTCTTTTGAGAAGTGTCTGTTCATGTCCTTTGCCCACTTTTTGATGGGGCTGTTTGTTTTTATCTTGTAAATTTGTTTGAGTTCATTGCAGATTCTGGATATTAGCCCTTTGTCAGATGAGTAATTGCAAAATTTTCTCCCATTCTGTAGGTTGCCTGTTCACTCTGATGGTAGTTTCTTTTGCTGTACAGAAGCTCTTTAGTTTAATTAGATCCCATTTGTCAATTTTGGCTTTTGTTGCCATTGCTTTTGGTGTTTTAGACATGAAGTCCTTGCCCACGCCTATGCCCTGAATGGTATTGCCTAGGTTTTCTTGTAGGATTTTAATGGTTTTAGGTCTAACGTTTAAGTCTTTAATCCATCTTGAATTAATTTTTGTATAAGGTGTAAGGAAGGGATCCAGTTTCAGCTTTCTACATATGGCTAGCCAGTTTTCCCAGCACCTTTAAATAGGGAATCCTTTCCCCATTGCTTGTTTTTGTCAGGTTTGTCAAAGATCAGATAGTTGTAGATATGCGGCATCATTTCTGAGGGCTCTGTTCTGTTCCATTGATCTATGTCTCTGTTGTGGTATCAGTACCATGCTGTTTTGGTTACTGTAGCCTTGTAGTATACTTTAAAGTCAGGTAGCGTGATGCCTCCAGCTTTGTTCTTTTGGCTTAGGATTGACTTGGCGATGCGGGCTCTTTTTTGGTTCCATATGAACTTTAAAGTAGTTTTTTCCAATTCTGTGAAGAAAGTCATTGGTAGCTTGATGGGGATGGCATTGAATCTATAAATTACCTTGGGCAGTATGGCCATTTTCACAATATTGATTCCTCCAACCCACAAGCATGGAATATTCTTCCATTTGCTTGTATCCTCTTTTATTTCATTGAGCAGTGGTTTGTAGTTCTCCTTGAAGAGGTCCTTCACATCCCTTGTAAGTTGGATTCCTAGGTATTTTATTCTCTTTGAAGCAATTGTGAATGGGAGTTCACTCATGATTTGGCTCTCTGTTTGTCTGTGATTGGTGTACAAGAATGCTTGTGATATTTGTACATTGATTTTGTATCCTGAGACTTTGCTGAAGTTGCTAATCAGCTGAAGGAGATTTTTGGCTGAGACAAGGGGGTTTTCTAGATACACAATCATGTCATCTGCAAACAGGGACAATTTGACTTCCTCTTTTCCTAATTGAATACCCTTTATTTCCTCCTCCTGCCTGATTGCTCTGGCCAGAACTTCCTGAACTATGTTGAATAGGAGTGGTGAGAGAGGGCATCCCTGTCTTGTGCCAGTTTTCAGAGGGAATGCTTCCAGTTTTTGCCCATTCAGTATGATATTGGCTGTGGGTTTGCCATAGATAGCTCTTATTATTTTGAGATACGTCCCATCAATATTTAATTTATTGAGAGTTTTTATCATGAAGGGTAGTTGAATTTTGTCAAAGGCCTTTTCTGCATCTATTGAGAGAATCATGTGGTTTTTGTCTTTGGTTCTGTTTATATGCTGGATTACATTTATTGATTTGCATATTTTGAACCAGCCTTGCATCCCAGGGATGAAGCCCACTAGATCATGCTGGATAAGCTTTTTGATGTGCTGCTGGATTTGGTTTGCCAGTATTTTGTTGAGGATTTTTGCATCAATGTTCATCAAGGATATTGGTCTGAAATTATCTTTTTTGGTTATGTCTCTGCCAGGCTTTAGTATGAGGACGATGCTGGCTTCATAAAATGTGTTAGGGAGGATTCTCTCTTTTTCTATCGATTGGAATATTTTCAGAAGGAAGGGTACCAGTTCCTCCTTGTACCTCTGGTAGAATTCAGCTGTGAATCCATCAGGTCCTGGACTCTTTTTGGTTGGTAAGCTATTGATTATTGCCACAATTTCAGAACCTGATATTGGCCTATTGAGAGATTCAACTTCTTCCTGATTTAGTCTTGTGAGGGTGTATTTGTCGAGGAATTTATCCATTTCTTCTAGATTTTCTAGTTTATTTGCATAGAGGTGTTTGTAGTATTCTCTGATGGTAGATTGTATTTCTGTGGGATCGGTGGTGATATCCCCTTTTTCACTTTTTATTGCATCTATTTGATTCTTCTCTCTTTTCTTCTTTATTAGTCTTGCTAGCGGTCTATCAATTTTGTTTATCTTTTCAAAAAACGAGCTCCTGGATACATTAATTTTTTGAAGGGTTTTTTGTGTCTCTATTTCCTTCAGTTCAGCTCTGATTTTAGTTATTTCTAGCCTTCTGCTAGCTTTTGAATGTGTTTGCTCTTGCTTTTCTAGTTCTTTTAATTGCGATGTTAGGGTGTCAATTTTGGATCTTTCCTGCTTTCTCTTGTGGGCATTTAGTGCTATAAATTTCCCTCTACACACTGCTTTGAATGTGTCCCAGAGATTCTGGTATGTTGTGTCTTTGTTGTCATTGGTTTCAAAGAATATTTTTATTTCTGCATTCATTTCATTATGTGCCCAATAGTCATTCAGGAGCAGATTGTTCAGGTTGTGAAACTACTTTCTTATCTGTTCATTTATCTAACAGAGTAGAAAGTTTCTTTTGATAGAGCAGTTTTGAAACACTCTTTTTGTAGAATCTGCAAGTGGACATTTGGAGATCTTTGAGGCCTATGGTGAAAAATGAAAGATCTTCAAGTAAAAACTACACAGAACACTTCTGTGAAATTTCTTTCCATTCTCTGCATTCAACTCACACTGCTGAATCTTTCTTTTGATTGGGTAGTTTTGAAACACTCTTTCCGTATAAACTGCAAGTGGACATTTGGAGCGCTTTGAGGCCTATCATGGAAAAAAGAATATCTTCCAATAAAAACTATTCAGAAGCATTCTGTGAAACTTCATTCTAATCTGTGCATTCAACTAACAGAGTTGAACCTTTGTTTTGATTGAGCAGTTCTGAAAAACTCTATTTGTAGAATCTGCAAGTGGACATTTGGAGAACATTGAGGCCTAAGGTGAAAAACGAAATACCTTCCCCTGAAAACTACACAGAAGCATTCTGAGGAACTTCTTTCTGATCTGTGCATTCAACTAACAGAGTTGAAGCTTAGTTTTGATTGAGTAGTTTTGAAACACTCTATTTGTAGAATCTGCAAGTGGACATTTGGAGAACATTGAGGCCTATGGTGAAAAACGAAATATCTACCCCTAAAAACTACACAGAAGCATTCTGGGAAACTTCTTTCTATTCTGTTCTTTCATCTAACAAAGTAGAACATTTCTTTTGACTGAGCAGTTGGAAACACTCTTTTTGTCAAATCTGCAAGTGGACTTTTGGAGCGCTTTGAGGCCTATCGCGGAAAAAGGTATATCTTCAAATAAAAACTACACAGAAGCATTCTGTGAAACTACTTTCCGATCTGCGCATTCATCTCACTGGGTTGAACCTTTCTTTTGATTGAGCTGTTTTGAAACACTCTTTTTGTAGAATCTGCAAGGGGATATTTGGAGAAAATTGATGCATACGGTATTCTCACTGTGTTGAACCTTTCTTTTGATTGTGTAGTTTTGAAACACTCTTTCTGTATAAACTGCAAGTGGACATTTGGAGCGCTTTGAGGCCAAACGTGGAAAAAGGAATATCTTCAAATAAAAACTACACGGAAGTATTCTGTGAATCTTCTTTCAGATCTGTGCATTCAACTAGCAGAATTGAACCTTATTTTTGATTGAGCAGTTTTGAAACACTCTCTTTGTAGAATCTGCAAGTGGACATTTGGAGAAAATTGAGGCCTACGGTGAAAAACGAATTATCTTCCCATAAAAACTACACAGAAGCATTCTGTGAAGCTTCTTTCTGTTCTGTTCATTCAACTCACAAATTAGAACGTTTCTATTGACTGAACAGTTTTGAAACACTCCTTTTGTAGAATTGGCAAGTGGGCATTTGGAGTGCTTTGAGGCCTATCGTGGAAAAAGGTATATCTTCAAATAAAAACTACACAGAAGCATTCTGTGAAACTACTTTCTGATCTGTGCATTCATCTAACTGAGTTGAACCTTTGTTTTGATTGAGCTGTTTTGAAACACTATTTTTGTAGAATCTGCAAGGGGATATTTGGAGGATATTGAGGCATACGGCGTAAAACGAAATATCTTCCCCTTAAAACTACACAGAAGCATTCTGTGAAACTACTTTCTGATCTGTGCGTTCATCTAACAGAGCAGAACCTTTCTTTTGATTGAGCAGTTTTGAAACACTCTTTTTGTAGAATCTGCAAGTGGACATTTGGAGATCTTTGAGGCCTATGGTGAAAAACGTAACATCTTCAAGTGAAAACTACACAGAATACCTCTGTGAAATTTTTCTATTCTCTGCATTAATCTCAGAGTGTTGAACCTTTCTTTGGATTCGGTAGTTTTGAAACACTCTTTCTGTATAAACTGAGAGTAGACATTTGGAGTGTTTTGAGTCCTATCGAGAAAAAAGGAATATCTTCAAATAAAAACTACACAGAAGCATTCTGTGAAACTTCTTTCTGATCTGTGCATTCAACTAACAGAGTTGAACCTTACTTTTGATTGAGCAGTTTTGAAACACTCTTGTTGTAGAATCTGCAAGTTGCCATTTTCAGAACATTGAGGCCTATGGTGAAAAATGAAATATCTTCCCATAAAAACTACACGAAAGCATTCTGTGAAACATCTTTCTATTCTGTTCATTCATCTCACACAGTAGAACCTTTCTTTTGAGTGAGTAGTTTTGAAACACTCTTTTTGTAGAATCCACAAGAGTACATTTGGAGCGCTTTGAGGCCTTTCGTGGAAAAAGGCATATCTCCAAATAAAAACTACACAGAAGCATTCTGTGAAACTACTTTCTGATCTGTGCATTCATCTAACAGAGCAGAACCTTTCTTTTGATTGAGCAGTTTTGAAACACTCTTATTGTAGAATTTGCAAGTGGACATTTGGAGCTCTTTGTGGCCTATGGTGAAAAATGAAATATCTTCAAGTGAAAACTACACAGAATACTTCTGTGAAATTTCTTTCTATTCTCTGCATTCATCTCACAGTGTTGAACCTTTATTTTGATTGGGTAGTATTGAAAAACTCTTTCTGTATAAACTGCAAGTGGACATTTGGAGCGCATTGAGGCCTATCGTGGAAAAAGAAATATCTTCAAATAAAAACAACCCAGAAGCATTCTGTGAAACTTCTTTCTCATCTGTGCATTCAACTAACAGAGTTTAACCTTACTTTTGATTGAGCAGTTTTGAAACACTCTTTTTGTATAAACTGCAAGTGGACATTTGGAACCCTTTGAGGCCTATCGTGGAAAAAAGAATATCTTCAAATAGAAACTACACTGAAGCATTCTGTGAAACTTCTTTCTGATCTGTGCATTCAAATAACAGAGTTTAACCTTAGTTTTGCTTCATCAGTTTTGAAACACTCTATTTGAAGAATCTGCCAGTGGAAGTTTGGAGAACATTGAGGCCTACGGTGAAAAACGAAATATCTTCCCATAAAGACTACACAGAAGCATTCTGTGAAACTTCTTTCTATTCTGTTCATTCATATCACAAATAGTACCTTTGTTTTGATTGAGCAGTTTTGAAACACTTTTTTTGTAGAATCTGCAAGTTGACATTTGGAGCGCTTTGTGGCCTATCATGGAAAAAGGTATATCTTCAAATAAAAACTACACAGAAGCATTCTGTGAAACTACTTTCTGATCTGTGCATTCATCTCACTGAGCTGAACCTTTCTTTTGATTGAGCTGTTTTGAAACACTCTTTTTGGTGCATGTGCCAGGGAATATTTGGAGAATATTGAGGCATACGGTTTAAAACGAAATATCTTCCCCTTAAAACTACACAGAAACATTCTGTGAAACTGCTTTCTGATCTGTGCATTCGTCTAACACAGCAGAACATTTCTTTTGATTGAGCAGTTTTGAAACACTCTTTTTGTAGAATCTGCAATTGGACGTTTGGAGATCTTTGAGGCCTATGGTGAAAAACGAAATATCTTCAAGTAAAAACTACACAGACTACTTCTGTGAAATTTCTTTCTATTCTCTGCATTCATCTCACAGTGTTGAACCTTAATTTTGATTGTGTAGTTTGGAAACACTCTTTCTGTATAAAATGCAAGTGAACATTTGGATCGCTTTGAGGCCTATCGTGGAAAAAGGAATATCTTCAAATAAAAACTACAGAGAAGCATTCAGTGAAACTTCTTTCTGACCTGTGCATTCAACTAACAGAATTCAACCTTACTTTTGATTCAGGAGTTTTGAAACAGTCTTTTTGTAGAATCTGCAAGTGGTCATTTTGATAATATTGAGGGCTATGGTGAAAAAAGAAATATCTTCCCAAGAAAACTACACAGAAGCATTCTGTGAAACTTCTTTCTGATCTGTGCATTCAACTAACAGAGTTTAACCTTAGTTTTGATTGAGCAGTTTGAAACACACTATTTGTAGAATCTGCAAGTGGACACTTGGAGAACATTGAGACCTATGGCGAAAAACGAAATATCTTCCCCTAAAAACTACACAGAAGCATTCTGTGAAACTTCTTTCTGATCTGTGCATTCAACTAACAGAGTTGAACCTTACTTTTTATTGAGAAGTTTGGAAACACTCTAATTGTAGAATCTGCAAGTGGACATTTGGAGTATATTGAGGCCTACGGTGAAAAACGAAATATCTTCCGATAAAAACTACACAGAAGCATTCTGTGAAACTTCTTTCTATTCTCTTCATTCATCTCACAAATTAGAATCTTTCCTTTGAGTGCGCAGTTGTGAAACACTCTTTTTGTAGGATCTGCAAGTGAACATTTGGAGTGCTTTGATTCCTATCATGGAAAAAGGTATATCTTCAAAGAAAAACTACACAGAAGCATTCTGTGAAACTACTTTCTGATCTGTGCATTCACCTCACCGAGTTGAAACTTTCGTTTGATTGAGCTGTTTTGAAACACTCTTTTTGTATAATCTGCAAGGGGATATTTGTAGAATATTAAGGCATATGGTGTATAATGAAGTATCTTCCCCTTATAACTACACCGAAGCATACTGTGAAACTACTTTCTGATCTGGGCATTCAACTAACAGAGTTTAACCTTAGTTTTGATTGAAGAGTTTTGAAACACTCTATTTGTAGAATCTGCAAGTGGACATTTGGAGAACATTGAGGCTTACGGTGAAAAACGAAATATCTTCCTCTAAAAACTACACGGAAGCATTCTGTGAAAGTTCTTTCTGATCTGTGCATTCAACTAACAGAGTTGAACCTTACTTTTGATTGAGCAGTTTGGAAACACTGTAATTGTAGAATCTGCAAGTGGACATTTGGAGAACTTTGAGGACTATGGTGGAAAACAAAATATCTTCCCATAAAAACTACACAGAAGCATTCTGTGAAACTTCTTTCTATTCTGTTCATTCATCTGACAAATTAGAACCTTTCTTTTGACTGAGAAGTTTTGAAACACTCTTTTTGTAGAATCTGCAAGTGGACATTTGGAGCTCTTTGAGGCTTATCGTGGATAAAGGTATATCTTCAAATAAAAACTACACAGAAGCATTCTGTGAAACTGCTTTCTAATCTGTGCATTCATCTCACTGAGTTGAAACTTTATTTTGATTGAGCTGTTTTGAAACCCTCTTTTTGTAGAGTGTGCAAGGGGATATTTGGAGAATATTGTGGCATATGGTGTAAAATGAAATATCTTCCCTTTAAAACTACACGGAAGCATTCTGTGAAACTACCTTCTAATCTGTGCATTCATCAAACAGAGTAGAAAGTTTATTATGTCTGAGCAGTTTTGAAACACTCTTTTTGTAGAATCTGCAAGTGGACATTTGGAGAACTTTGAGGCCAATGGTGAAAAACTAAATATCTTCAAGTAAAAACTACACAGAATAGTTCTGTGAAATTTCTTTCTATTCTCTGCATTCATCTCACAGTGTTGAACCTTTATTTGGATTGGGTACATTTGAAACACTTTTTCTGTATAAGCTGCAACTGGATATTTGGAGCGCTTTGAGCCTATCGTGGAAAAAAGAATATCTTCAAATAAAAACTACACAGAAGCACTCAGTGAAACTTCTTTCCGATCTGTGCATTCAACTACCAGAGTTTAACCTTACTTTTGATTCCGCAGTTTTGAAACACTCTATTTGTAGAATCTGCAAGTGGACATTTGGAGAACATTGAGGCCTACAGTGAGAGATGAAGTATCTTCAAATAAAAACTACACGGAAGGATTCTGTGAAACTTCTGTCTATTCTCTTCATTCATCTCAAAAAGTAGAAACTTTCTTTTGACTGAGCAGTTTTGAAACCCTCTTTCTGTAGAATCTGCAGGTGCACATTTGGAGCACTTTGAGGCCTATCGTGGAAAAAGTTATATCTTCAAAGAAAAACTACACAGAAGCATTCTGTGAAACTAGTTTCTGATCTGTGCATTCATCTCACTGAGTTGAACATTTCTTTTTCTTGAGCAGTTTTGAAACAATCTTTCTGTATTAACTGCAAGTGGACATTTGGAGATCTTTGAGGCCTATGGTGAAAAACGTAATATCTTCAAGTAAAAACTACACAGAATACTTCTGTCAAATTTCTTTCTATTCTCTGCATTCATCTCACAGTGTTGAAACTTTCTTTTGATTAGGTCGTTTTGAAACACTCTTTCTGTATAAACTGCAAGTGGACACTTGGAGAGCTTTGAGGCCTTTTGTGGAAAAAGGAATATCTTCAAATAAAAACTACACAGAAGTATTCTTTGAAACTTCTTTCTTATCTGTGCATTCAACTAACAGTGTTGAACCTTACTTTTATTGAGCAGTTTTGAAACGCTATTTTTGTAGAATCTGCAAGTGGACATTTGGAGAACATTGAGGCCTATGGTGATAAAAGAAACATCTTCACATAAAAAGTACACAGAAGCATTCTTTGAAACTTCTTTCAATTCTTTGCATTCATCTCACAGAATAGAACCTTTCTTTTGATTGAGCAGTTTTGAAACCCTCTTTTTGTAGGATGTGCAAGTGGACATTTGGTGTCCTTGGAGGCCGATGGTGAAAAAAGAAATATCTTCAAGTAAAAACTACACAGAATAATTCTGTGAAAATTCTTTCTATTCTCTGCATTCATCTCACAGAGTTGAAACTGTCTTTTGATTGAGCAGTTTTGAAACACTCTTTTTGTGTAAACTACATGTGGACACTTGGAGCGCTTTGAGGCCTATCTTGGAAAAAGGAATATCTTGAAATTAAAAATACACAGAAGTAATCTCTGAGACTTCTTTATGAACTGTGCATTCAGCTAACAGAGTTGAACCTTTCTTTTGATTGAGCTGTTTTGAAACACTCTTTTTGTAGAATCTGCAAGTGGACATTTGGAGAACATTGAGGCCTACAGTGAAAAAAGAAATATCTTCCCATAAAAACTACACAGAAGCATTCTGTGAAACTTCTTTCTATTCTGTGCATTCATCTCGCAGAGTAGAACCTTTCTTTTGATTGAGTAGTTTTGAAACACACTTTTTGTAGGGTCTGCAAGTGGACATTTGGAGAGCTTGAAGGCCAAGGGTGATAAAAGAAATAGCTTCAAGTAAAAACTACACAGAAGCAATCTGTGATACTGTTTTCTGATCTGTGCATTCATCTAAAAGACTTGAACCTTAGTTTTGATTGAGCAGTTTTGAAACAATCCTTTTGTAGAATCTGCAAGTGGACATTTGGAGCGCTTTGAAGTCTATCGTGGAAAACTGAATATCTTCAAGTAAAAACTACATAGGAGCATTCTGTGAAACTTCTTTCTGATCTGTGCATTCATCTAACAGAGTTGAAGCTTTCTTTGAGTTAGCTGTTTTGAAACACACTTTCTGTACATTCTGCACGTGGACACTTGGAGAACATAGAGGCCTACGGTGAAAAACGGAATATCTTCCCATAAAAACTATACAGAAGCATTCTGTGAAACATTTCTCTGTTTTGTGCATTCATTTCACAGAGATGAAACTATCTTTTGAAGGAGCAGCTTTCAAATGCTCTTTTTGTAGTGTCTGCTTTGGGAAATTTGGAGCGCTTTGAGGCTTATTGTGGAAAAAGGAATATCTTCAAATAAAAATTACACATAAGCATTCTGTGAAAATTCTTTCGATCTGTGCATTCATCTAACAGGCTTGAATCTTACTTTTGACTGCGCAGTTTTGAAACACTCTTTTTGTAGAATCTGCAAGTGGATATTTGGAGCGCTTTTAGGCCTATGGTTAGAAAGGAAACATCTTCAAATAAAAACTAAACAGAAGCATTCTGTGAAACTTCATTCTCATCTGTGCATTCATCTAACAGTGTGGAACCTCTCTTTTGATTGAGCCATTTTGAAACACACTTTCTGTACCATCGGCTAGCGGACATTTGGAGAATATTGAGGACTATGGTGAAAAATGAAATATCTTCCCATAAAAACTACACAGAAGCATTCTGTGAAACTTCTTTCTATTCTGTTCATTCATCTCACAGAGTATAACCTTTGTTTTGATTGAGCAGTTTTGAAACACTCTTTTTGTAGAATCTGCAAGTGGACATTTTGTTGACATTGAGGTCTGTAGTGAAAATGGAAATATCTTCCCATAAAAACTACACAGAAGCATTCTGTGAAACTTCTTTCTATTCTGTTCATTCATCTCACAGAGTAGAACTTTTGTTTTGATTGAGCAGTTTTGAAACACTCTTTTTGTAGAATCTGCAAGTGGACATTTGGAGCGCTTTGAGGTCTATCATGGAAAAAGGAATATCTTCAAATAAAAACTACACAGAAGCATTCTGTGAAACTTCTTTCTGATCTGTGCATTCAACGAACAGAGTTGAACCTTACTTTTGATGGAGCAGTTTTGGAACACTCTTTTTGTAGAATCTGCAATTTGAAATTTGGAGAACATTGAGGCCTATGGTGAAAAAGAAATATCTTCCCATAAGAACTACATGGAAGCATTCTGTGAAACTTCTTTCTGATCTGTGCATTCAACTAACAGAATTTAACCATGGTTTTGATTGAGCAGTTTTGAAACAGTCTTTTTGTAGGATTTGCAAGTGGACATTTGGAGATCTTTGAGGCCTATGGTGAAAAACGAAATATCTTCAAGTAAAAAATACACAGAATGCTTCTGTGAAATTTCTTTCTATTGTCTGCATTCATCTCACAGTGTTGAACCTTTCTTTTGATTGGGTACTTTTGTAGCACTCTTTCTGTATAAACTGCAAGGGGACATTTTGAGCGCTTGGAGGCCTATCATGGAAAAAGGAATATCTTCAAATAAAAAGTACACAGAAGCATTCTGTGATACTTCTTTCTGATCTGTGCATTCAACTAACAGAGTTTAACCTTAGTTTTGATTGAGCAGTTTTGAAACACTCTATTTGTAGAATCTGCAAGTGTACATTTAGAGGACATTGAGTCCTACGGTGAAAAATGAAATATCTTCCCATAAAAACTACCCAGAAGCATTCTGTGAAACTGCTTTCTATTCTGTTCACTCTCTCCAGAGAAGTAGAAACATTCTTTTGACTGAGCAGTTTTGAAACACTCTTTTTAGAATCTGCAAGTGGACATTTGGAGCGCTTTGTGGCCTATCGTGGAAAAATGAATATCTTCAACTAAAAACTACACAGAAGCATTCTGTGAAGCTTCTTTCTGATCTGTGCATTCAACTAACAGTGTTGAACCTTACTTTTGATTGAGCAGTTTTAAAACACTCTATTTGTAGAATCTTCAAGCAGACATTTGGAGCCCTTTCTGGCCTATCGTGGAAAAAGTTATATCTTCAGATAAAAACTACACAGAATAATTCTGCGAAACTACTTTCTGATCTGTGCATTCATCTCACTGAGTTGCACCTTTTTTGATTGAGCTGTTTTGAAACACACTTTTTGTAGAATCTACAAGGGGATATTTGGAGAATATTGAGGCACACAGTGTAAAAGGAAATCTCTTCCCCTTAAAACTACACAGAGGAATTCCGTGAAACTTCTTTCCATTCTGTTCCTTCATCTCACAAAGTAGAACGTTTCTTTTGACTGAGCAGTTTTGAAACACTCATTTTGTAGAATCTGGAAGTGGACTTTTGGAGTGCTTTGATGCCTATTGTGTAAAAAGGTATATCTTCAAATAAAAACTACACAGAAGCATTCTGTGAAACTACTTTCTGAACTGTGCATTCATCTCACTGATTTGAAGCTTTCTTTTGATTGAGCTGTTTTGAAACACCCTTTTTGTAGGATCTGCAAGGGGATATTTGGAGAATATTGAGGCATTCGTTGTAAAACGAAATATCTTCCCCTTAAGACTACACAGAAGCATTCTGTGAAACTACTTTCTTATCCGTGCATTCATATAACAGAGTAGAACCTTTCTTTTGATTGAGCAGTTTTGAAACACTCTTTTTGTAGAATCTGCAAGTGGACATTTGAAGAACATTGAGGCCTACGGTGAAAAAAGAAATATGTTCCCATAAACACTACATGGAAGCATTCTGTGAAACTTCTTTCTGATCTGTGCATTCAATTAACAGAGTTGAACCTTACTTTTGGTTGAGCAGTTTTGCAACACTCTATTTGTAGAATCTCCAAGTGGACATTTGGAGAACATTGAGGCCTACGGTGAAAAATGAAACATCTTCCCATAAAAACTACACAGAAGCATTCTGTGAAACTTCTTTCAATTCTGTTCATTCATCTCACAAAGTAGAACCTTTCTTTTGAATGAGCAGTTTTAAAACACTCTTTTTGTAGAATCTGCGAGTGAACATTTGGAGCGCTTTGAGGCCTATCGTGGAAAAAGGTATAGCTTCAAATAAAAACTACACAGAAGGATTGTGTGAAACTACTTTTTGATCTGTGCATTCATCTCACTGAGTTGAACCTTTCTTTTCGTTGAGGTGTTTTGAAACACTCTTTTTGTAGAATCTGCTAGGGGATATTTGGAGAATATTGAGGCACACGGTGTAAAACGTAATATCTTCCCTTTAAAACTACACAGAAGCATTCTGTGAAACTTCTTTCTAATCTGTGCATTCATCTGACAGAGTAGAACCTTTCTTTTGATTGAGCAGTTTTGAAATACTCTTTTTGTAGAATCTGCAAGTGGACATCTGGGGATCTTTGAGGCCTATGGTGAAAAACGAAATAACTTCAAGTAAAAACTACACAGAATACTTCTGTGAAATTTCTTTCCATTCTCTGCATTCATTTCCCAGTGTTGAAAATTTCTTTTGATTGGGTAGTTTTGAAACAGTATTTCTGAAAAAACAGCAAGTGGATATTAGGAGCGCTTTGAGGCCTATCGTGGAAAAAGGAATATCTTTAAATTAAAACTACACAGAAGCATTCTGTGAAACTTCTTTCAGATCTGTGCATTCAAGTAACAGAGTTGAACCTTACTTTTGATTGAGCAGTTTTGAAAAACTCTGTTTGTAGAATCTGCAAGTTGACATTTGGAGAATATTGAGGCCTATGGTGAACAAAGAAATATCTTCCCCTAAAAACTACATGGAAGCATTCTGTGAAAGTTCTTTCTGATCTGTGCATTCAACTAACAGAGTTGAACCTTTCTTTTGATGGAGCAGTTTTGAAACACTCTTTCTGTATAAACTGCAAGTGGACATTTGGAGCACTCTGAGGCCTATCGTGGAAAAAGGAATATCTTCAACTAAAAACTACACAGAAGCATTCTGTGAAACTTCTTTCTTTTCTGTGCATTCAACTAACAGAGTTAAACCTTACTTTTGATTGAGCAGTTTTGAAACGCTCTATTTGTAGAATCTTCAATGGACTTTTGGAGAACATTGAGGCCTACGGTGAAAAAGGAAATATCTTCCCCTAAAAACTACACGGAAGCATTCTGTGAAACTTCTTTCTGATCTGTGCATTCAACTACCAGAGTTGAACCTTACTTTTGATTGAGCAGTTTTGAAACATTCTTTTTGTAGAATCTGCAAGTGGACATTTGGAGAACATTGAGGCCTATGGTGAAAAAAGAAATATCTTCCCATAAAAACTACACGGAAGCATTCTGTGAAACTTCTTTCTGATCTGTGCATTCAACTAACAGAGTTGAACTTTAGTTTTGATTGAGCAGTTTTGAAACAATCTATTTGTAGAATCTGCTAGTGGACATTTGGAGAACATTGAGGCCTACAGTGAAAAACGAAATGTCTTCCCCTAAAAACTACACGGAAGCATTCTGTGAAACTCCTTACTGATCTGTGCATTCAACTAACAGAGTTGAACCATACTTTTGATTGAGGAGGTAAGAAACACTCTATTTGTAGAATCTCCAAGTAGATATTTGGAGGACATTGAGGCCTACGGTGAAAAACGAATTATCTTCCCCTAAAAACTACACGGAAGAATTCTGTGAAACTTCTTTCTGATCTGTGCATTCAACTAACAGATTTGAACCTTACTTTTGATTGAGCAGTTTTGAAACACTCTATTTGTAGAACCTGCTGTTGGACATTTGGAGAATATTGCAGCCTATGGTGAAAAACGAAATATCTTTCCATGAAAACTACACAGAAGCATTTTGTGAAACTACATTCTATTCTGTCCATTCGTCTCACAAAGTAGAAGCTTTCTTTTGACTGAGCAGTTTTGAAAAACTCTTTTTGTAGATTCCGCAAGTGGACTTTGGTGCGCGTTGAGGCCTATCTTGGAAAAAGGTATATCTTCAAGTAAAAACTACACAGAAGCATTCTGTGAAACTAATTTCTGTTCTGTGCATTCATCTCACTGAGTTAAAGCTTTTTTTTGATTGAGCTGTTTTGAAACACTCTTTTTGTAGAATCTGCAAGTGGACATTTGGAGAACCTGAGGCCTATGTTGAAAAACGAAATATCTTCCCCTAAAAACTACACGGAAGCATTCTGTGAAACTTCTTTCTGATCTGTGCATTCAAGTAACAGAGTTGAAACTTACTTTTGATTGAGCAGTTTTGAAACACTCTTTTTGTAGTATCTGCAAGTGGACATTTGGAGAACATTGAGGCCTACGGTGAAAAACGAAATATCTTTACCTAAAAACTGCACGGAAGCATTCTGTGAAACTTCTTTCTGATCTGTGCATTCAACTAACAGAGTTGAACCTTACTTTTGATTGAACAGTTTTGAAACACTCTATTTGTAGAATCTGCAGTTGGACATTTGGAGAACATTGCAGCCTACGGTGAATAACAAAATATCTTCCCATGAAAACTACACAGAAGCATTTTGTGAAACTACATTCTATTCTGTTCATTCATCTCACAAAGTACATGCTTTCTTTTGACTGAGCAGTTTTGAAAAACTCTTTCTGTAGAATCTGAAGTGGACTTTGGAGCGCGTTGAGGCCTATCATTTAAAAAGGAATATCTTCAAATAAAAACTCCACAGAAGCATTTTGTGAAACTAATTTCTGTTCTGTGCATTCATCTCAATGAGTTGAACCTTTCTTTTGATTGAGCTGTTTTGAAACACTCTTTTTGTAGAATCTGCCATGGGATACTTGGAGAATATTGAAGCTTACGGTTTAGAAAGACATATCTTCCCCTTAAAACTGCACAGAAGCATTCTGTGAAACTACTTTCTCATCTGTGCATTCATCTAACAGAGTAGAACGTATCTTTTGATGGAGCAGTTTTGAAGCACTCTTTTTGTAGAATCTGCAAGGGGACATTTGGAGATGTTTGAGTCCTACGGTGAAAAACGAAATATCTTCAAGTAAAAACTACACAGAATACTTCTGTGAAATATTCTATTCTCTGCATTCATCTCACAGTGTTGAAACTTTCTTTTGATTGGGTAGTTTTGAAACACTCTTTCTGTGTAAACTGCAAGTGGACATTTGGAGCGCTTTGAGGCCTATTGTGGAAAAAGTAATATCTTCAAATAAAAACTACACAGAAGCATTCTGTGAAACTTCTTTCTCATCTGTGCATTCAACTAACAGAGCTGAACCTTACTTTTGATTGAGCAGTTTTGAAACACTCTTTTTGTAGAATCTGCAAGTGGACATTTGGAGAATATTGAGTCGTACGGTGAAAAACGAAATATCTTCCCCTAAAAAGTACACAGAAGCATTCTGCGAAACCTCTTTCTATTGTGTTCATTCATCTCACAAAGTAGAACCTTTCTTTTGACTGAGCAGTTTTGAAACACTCTTTTTTTTTTTCTGTAGATAATTTTTTTTTTTTATACTTTAGGTTTTATGGTACATGTGCACAATGTGCAGGTTGTTACATATGTATCCATGTGCCATGATGATTTCCTGCACCCATTAACTCGTCATTTAGCATTAGTTATATCTCCTAATGCTGTCCCTCCCCCCTCCCCCAACCCCACAACAGTCCCCGGACTGTGATGTTCCCCTTCCTGTGTCCATGAGTTCTCATTGTTCAATTCCCTCCTATGAGTGAGAACATGCGGTGTTTTGTTTTTTGTCCTTGTGATAGTTTACTGAGAATGATGTTTTCCAGTTTCATCCATGTCCCTACAAAGGACACAAGCTCATCATTTTTTATGGCTGCATAGTATTCCATGGTGTATATGTGCTACATTTCCTTAATCCAGTCTATCGTTGTTGGACATTTGGGTTGGTTGCAACTCTTTGCTATTGTGAATAGTGCCGCAATAGACATACGTGTGCATGTGTCTTTATAGCAGCATGATTTATAGTCCTTTGGGTATATACCCAGTAATGGGATGGCTGGGTCAAATGGTATTTCTAGTTGAGATCCCTGAGGAATCGCCACACTGACTTCCACAGTCGTTGAACTAGTTTACAGTCCCACCAACAGTGTAATAGTGTTCCTATTTCTCCACATGCTCTCCAGCACCTGTTGTTTCCTGATTTTTTAATGATGGCCATTCTAACTGGTGTGAGATGGTATCTCACTGTGGTTTTGATTTGCATTTCTCTGATGGCCAGTGATGATGAGCATTTCTTCATGTGTTTTCTGGCTGCATAAATGTCTTCTTTTGAGAAGTATCTGTTCATGTCCTCTGCCCACTTTTTGATGGGGTTGTTTGTTTTTTTCTTGTAAATTTGTTTGAATTCATTGTAGATTCTGGATATTAGCCCTTTGTCAGATGAGTAGGTTGCAAAAATTTTCTCCCATTCTGTAGGTTGCCTGTTTACTCTGATGATAATTTATTTTGCTGTGCAGAAGCTCTTTAGTTTAATGAGATCCCATTTGTCGATTTTGGCTTTTGTTGCCATTGCTTTTGGTGTTTTAGACATGAAGTCCTTGCCCACGACTATGTCCTGAATGGTATTGCCTAGGTTTTCTTGTAGGATTTTAATGGTTTTAGGTCTAACATTTAAGTCTTTAATCCATCTTGAATTAATTTTTGTATAAGGTGTAAGGAAGGGATCCAGTTTCAGCTTTCTACATATGGCTAGCCAGTTTTCCAAGCACCATTTATTAAATAGGGAATCCTTTCCCCATTTCTTGTTTTTCTCAGGTTTGTCAAAGATCAGATAGTTGTAGATATGTGGCATCATTTTTAAGGGTTCTGTTCTGTTCCATTGATCTATGTCTCTGTTGTGGTATCAGTACCATGCTGTTTTGGTTACTGTAGCATTGTAGTATAGTTGGAAGTCAGGTAGCGTGATGCCTCCAGCTTTGTTCTTTTGGCTTAGGATTGACTTGGCAATGCGAGCTCTTTTTTGGTACCATATGAACTTTAAAGTAGTTTTTTCCAATTCTGTGAAGACAGTCATTGGTAGCTTGATGGGGATGGCATTGAATCTATAAATTACCTTGGGCAGTATGGCCATTTTCACGATATTGATTCTTCCAACCCGTGAGCATGGAATGTTCTTCCATTTGTTTATATCCTCTTTTATTTCATTAAGCAGTGGTTTGTAGTTCTCCTTGAAGAGGTCCTTCACATCCCTTGTAAGTTGAATTCCGAGGTATTTTATTCTCTTTGAAGCAATTGTGAATGGGAGTTCACTCATGATTTGGCTCTCTGTTTGTCTGTTATTGGTGTACAAGAATGCTTGTGATTTTTGTACATTGATTTTGTATCCTGAGACTTTGCTGAAGTTGCTAATCAGCTTAAGGAGATTTTGGGCTGAGACAATGGGGTTTTCTAGATATACAATCATGTCATCTGCAATCCTAGTCACTGATAATATAGACTTTAAACCAGCAAAGATCAAAAGAGACAAAAAAGGCCATTACATAATGGTAAAGGGATCAATTGAACAAGAAGAGCTAACTCTCCTAAATATGTATGCACCCAACACAGGAGCACCCAGATTCATAAAGCAAGTCCTGAGTGACCTACAAAGGGACTTGAACTCCTACACAATAATAATGGGAGATTTTAACACCTCACTGTCAACATTAGACAGATCAACAAGACAGAAAGTTAACAAGGATATCCAGGAATTGAACTCAGCTCTAAACAAAGTGGACCTAATAGACATCTACAGAACTCTCCAACCCAAATCAACAGAATATACATTTTTTTCAGCACCACACCACACCTATTCCAAAATTGACCACATAGTTGGAAGTAAAGCTGTCCTCAGCAAATGTAAAAGAACAGAAATTATAACAAACTGTCTCTCAGACCACAGTGCAATCAAACTAGAACTCAAGATTAAGACACTCACTCAAAACCACTCAACTACATGGAAACTGAACAACCTGCCCCTGAATGACTATTGGGTACATAATGAAATGAAGGCAGAAATAAAGATGTTCTTTGAAACCAATGAGAACAAAGGCACAACATACCAGAATCTCTGGGATATGTTCAAAGCAGTGTGTAGAGGGAAATTTATAGCACTAAATGCCCACAAGAGAAAGCAGGAAAGATCCAAAATTGACACCCTAACATCACAATTAAAAGAACTAGAAAAGCAAGAGCAAACACATTCAAAAGCTAGCAGAAGGCTAGAAATAACTAAAATCAGAGCTGAACTGAAGGAAATAGAAACACAAAAAACCCTTCAAAAAATTAATGAATCCAGGAGCTCGTTTTTTGAAATGATCAACAAAATTGATAGACCGCTAGCAAGACTAATAAAGAAGAGAAGAGAGAAGAATCAAATAGATGCAATAAAAAATGATAAAGGGGATATCACCACCGATCCCACAGAAATACAATCTACCATCAGAGAATACTACAAACACCTCTATGCAAATAAACTAGAAAATCTAGAAGAAATGGATAAATTCCTCAACAAGTACACCCTCCCAAGACTAAATCAGGAAGAAGATGAATCTCTGAATAGACCAATAACAGGTTCTGAAATTGTGGCAATAATCAACAGCTTACCAACCAAAAAGAGTCCAGGACCTGATGGATTCACAGCTGAATTCTACCAGAGGTACAAGGAGGAACTGGTACCATTCCTTCTGAAACTATTCCAATCGATAGAAAAAGAGTGAATCCTCCCTAACACATTTTATGTAGCCAGCATCATCCTGACACCAAAGCCTGGCAGATACATAAACAAAAAAGAGAATTTCAGACCAATATCCTTGATGAACATTGATGCAAAAATCCTCAATAAAATACTGGCAAACCGAATCAAGCAGCACATCAAAAAACTTACCCACCATAATCAAGTGGGCTTCATCCCTGGGATGCAAGGCTGGTTCAACATATGCAAATCAATAAATGTAATCCAGCATATAAACAGAACCAAAGACAAAAACCACATGATTATCTCAATAGATGCAGAAAAGTCCTTTGACAAAATTCAACAACCCTTCATGCTAAAAACTCTCAAAAAATTAGGTATTGATGGGACGTATCTCAAAATAATAAGAGCTATCTATGACAAACCCACAGACAATATCATACTGAATGGGCAAAAACTGGAAGCATTCCCACTGAAAACTGGCACAAGACAGGGATGCCCTCTCTCACCGCTCCTATTCAACATAGTTCAGGAAGTTCTGGCCAGAGCAATCAGGCAGGAGAAGGAAATAAAAGGTATTCAATTAGGAAAAGACGAAGTCAAAATGTGCCTGTTTGCAGATGACATAACTGTATATCTAGAAACACTCTTTTTGTGGAAACTGCAGGTGGAGTTTTGGAGCACTTGGTGGCCTATCGTGGAAAAGGTATATTTTCAAATAAAATCTACACAGAAGAATTCTGTGAAACTACTTTCTGATCTGCGCATTCATCTCACTGAGTTGAACATTGCTTTTGTTTGAGCAGTTTTGAAACACTCTTTTTGTAAAATCTGCAAGGGGATATTTGGAGAATATTGAGGCATACGGTGTAAAACGAAATATCTTCTCCTTAAAACTACACAGAAGTATTCTGTGAAACTACTTTCTGATGAGTGCATTCATCAGAGTAGAATCTTTCTTTTGATTGATCAGTTTTGAAACACTCTTTTTGTAGAATCTGCAAGTGGACATTTGGAGATCTTTGAGGCCTATGGTGAAAAACGAAATAGCTTTAAGTAAAACCTACACAGAATACTTCTGTGAAATTTCTTTCTATTCTCTGCATTCACCTCACTGTGTTGAACCTCTCTTTGGATTGGGTAGTTTTGAAACCCTCTTTCTGTATAAACTGGAAGTGGAAATTTGGAGCCCTTAGAGGCCTATCGTGGAAAAAGTTATACCTTCAAATAAAAACTACACAGAAGCATTCTGTGAAACTACTTTTTCATCTGTGCATTCATCTCACTGAGTTGAAACTTTCTTCTGACTGAGCAGTTTTGAAACACTCTATTTGGAGAATTGGCAAGTGGACATTCGGAGCGCTTTAGGCGTATCGTGGAAAAAGGAATATCCTCAAATAAAAACTACACAGAAGCATTCTGTGAAACTTCTTTCTGATGTGTGCATTCAACTAACAGACTTGAACCTTACTTTTGATTGAGCAGTTTTGAAACACTCTTTTTGTAGAATCTGCAAGTGGACATTTGGAGAACATTGAGGCCTATGGTGAAAAACGAAATATCTTCACATAAAAACTACACGGAAGTATTCTGTGAAACTTCTTTCTCACCTGTTCATTCAACTAACAGAGTTTAACCTTAGTTTTGATTGAGCAGTTTTGAAACACTCTATTTGTGGAATCTGCAACTGGACATTTGGAGAACATTGAGGCGTAGAGTGAAAAATGAAATATCTTCCCATAAAAACTACACAGAAGCATTCTGTGAAACTTCTTTCTATTCTGCTCATTCATCTCACAGAGTAGAACCTTTCTTTTGACTGAGCAGTTTTGAAACACTCTTTCTGTAAACTCTGCAAGTGGACTTTTGGAGCGCTTTGAGGTCTATTGTGGAAAAGGTATATCTTCAAATAAAATCTACACAGAAGCATTCTGTGAAACTACTTTCTGATCTGTGCATTCATCTCACTGATTTGAACATTTCTGTTGTTTGAGCTGTTTTGAAACACTCTTTTTGTAGAATCTGCAAGGGGATATTTTAGAATATTGAGGCATAAGGTGTAAAACGAAATATCTTCCCTTAAAGCTACACAGAAACATTCTGTGAAGCTACTTTCTGATCTGTGCATTCATCTAATAGAGTAGAACATTTCTTTTCATTGAGCAGTTTTGAAACACTCTTTTTGTAGAATCTGCAATTGGACATTTGGAGATCTTTGAGGCCTATGGTGAAAAACGAAATATCTTCAAGTAAAACCTACACATAATACTTCTGTGAAATTCCTTACTGTTCTCTGCATTCATCTCAAAGTGTTGAAACTTTCTTTTGATTGGGTAGTTTTGAAATACTCTTTCTGTATAAACTGAGAGTGGACATTTGGAGCACTTTGAGGCCTATCGTGTAAAAAGGAATATCTTCAAATAAAAACTACACAGAAGCATTCTGTTAAACTTCTTTCTGATCTGTGCATTCAACTAACACAGTTGAACATTACTTTTGATTGAGCAGTTTTGAAACACTCTTTTTGTAGAATCTGCAAGTGGACATTTGGAGAACATTGAGGCCTAAGGTTAAAAACGAAATAGCTTCCCATAAAAACTACATGGAAGCATTCTGTGAAACTTCTTTCTGGTCTGTGCATTCAACTAATGGATTTTAACCTTAGTTTTGATTGAGCAGTTTTGAAACACTCTATTTGTATAATCTGCAAGTGGACATGTGGAGAACATTGAGGCCTACGGTGAAAAACAAAATTTCTTCCCCTAAAAACTACACGGAAGATTCTGTGAAACTTCTTTCTGATCTGTGCATTCAACTAACAGAGTTGAATTTACCTTTGACTGAGCAGATTTGAAACACCCTATTTGTGCAATCTGCAAGTGGACATTTGGAGAACATTGAGGCGTAGGGTGAAAAACGAAATATCTTCCCATTAAAACTACACAGAAGCATTCTGTGAAACTTCTTTCTATTCTGCTCATTCATCTCACAGAGTAGAACCTTCCTTTTGACTGAGCAGTTTTGAAACACTCTTTTTGTAAACTCTGCAAGTGGACTTTTGGAGCGCTTTGAGGCCTATCGTGGAAAAGGTATATCTTCAAATAAAATCTACACAGAAGCATTCTGTGAAACTTCTTTCTATTCTGCTCATTCATCTCACAGAGTAGAACCTTCCTTTTGACTGAGCAGTTTTGAAACACTCTTTTTGTAAACTCTGCAAGTGGACATTTGGAGCGCTTTGAGGCCTATCGTGCAAAAGGTATGTCTTCAAATGAAATCTACACAGAAGCATTCTGTGAAACTACTTTCTGATCTGTGCATTCATCTCACTGAGTTGAACATTTCTTTTGTTTGGGCTGTTTTGAAACACTCTTTTTGTAGAATCTGCAAGAGGATATTTTAGAATATTGTGGCATACGGCGTAAAAGGAAATATCTTCCCTTAAAGCTACACAGAAACAATCTGTGAAGCTACTTTCTTATCTGTGTGTTCATCTAATAGAATAGAACCTTTCTTTTGATTGAGCAGTTTTGAAACACTCTTTTTGTAGAATCTGCAATTGGACATTTGGTGATCTTTGAGGCCTATGGTGAAAAACGAAATATCTTCAAGTGAAACCTACACAGAATATTTCTGTGAAACTTCTTTATATTCTCTGCATTCATCTCACAGTGTTGAAACTTTCTTTTGATTGGGTAGTTTTGAAACACTCTTTCTGTATAAACTGCAAGTGGACATTTGGAGCGCTTTGAGGACCATCATGGAAAAAGGAATATCTTCAAATGAAAACTACACAGAAGCATTCTGTGAAACTTCTTTCTGATCTGTGCATTCAACTAACAGTTTTGAACCTTACTTTTGATTGAGCAGTTTTGAAACACTCTTTTTGTAGAATCTGCAAGTGGACATTTGGAGAACATTGAGGTCGTTTGTGAAAAAAGAACTATCTTCCCCTAATACTACACGGAACCATTCTGTGAAACTTCTTTCTGATCTGTGCATTCAACTAACAGAGTTTAACATTACTTTTGATTGAGCAGTTATGAAACACTCTTTTTGCAGAATCTGCAAGTGGACCTTTGGAGAACATTGAGGCCTATGGTGAAAAAAGAAATATCTTCCCCTAAACACTACACGGAAGCATTCTGTGACACTTCTTTCTGATTTGCGCATTCAACTAACACATTTTAACCTTACTTTTGAAGGAGCAGTTTTGAAACACTCTTATGTATAAACTGCAAGTGGACATTTGGAGAACATTGAGGCCTACGGTTATAAACGAAATATCTTCCCCTAAAAACTGCACGGAAGCATTCTGTGAAATTTCTTTCTGATCTGTGCATTCAACTAACAGAGTTGAAACTTACCTTTGATTGAGCAGTTTTGAAACACTCTTTTTGTAGAATCTGCAAGTGGACCATTAGAGAACTTTGAGGCCTATGGTGAAAAAAGCAATATCTTCCCCTTAAAACTACACGGAAGCATTTTGTGAAACTTCTTTCAGATCTGTGCATTCAACTAACAGAGTTGAAACTTACTTTGATTGAGCAGTTTTGAAACACTCTTTCTGTATAAACTGCAAGTGGACATTTGGAGAACATTGAGACCTACGGGGAAAAACGAAATATCTTCCGCTAAAAACTGCACGGAAGCATTCTATGAAACTCCTTTCTAATCTGTGCATTCAGCTAGCAGAGTTGAACCTTACTTTTGATTGAGCAGTTTTGAAAAACTCTTTTTGTAGAATCTGCAAGTGGACATTTGGAGAACATTGAGGTCGTTGGTGAAAAAAGAACAATCTTCCCCTAAAACTACACGAAACCATTCTGTGAAACTTCTTTCTGATCTGTGCATTCAACTAACAGAGTTTAACCTTACTTTTGATTGAGCAGTTTTGAGACACACTTTCTGTATAAACTGCAAGTGGACATTTGGAGACCATTGAGGCCTACGGTGATAAACGAAATATCTTCCCCTAAAAACTGCACGGAAGCATTCTGCGAAATTTCTTTCTGATCTCTGCATTCAACTAATGGAGTTGAACCTTACTTTTGATTGAGCACTTTTGAAACACTCCATTTGTAGAATCTGCAAGTGGACATTTGGAGAACATTGAGGCCTATGGTAAAAAAAAGAAGTATCTTCCCCTAAAACCTACTCGGAAGCATTCTGTGAAACTTTTTTGTGATCTGTGCATTCAACTAACAGAGTTGAACTTTCCTTTTGTTTGAGGAGTTTTGATGCACTCTTTCTGTAGAAACTGCAAGTAGACATTTGGAGTGCTATGAGGCCAATCGTGGAAAAAGGAATATCTCCAAATAAAAACTACACAGAAGCATTCTGTGAAACTTATTTCTGTTCTGTGCATTCAACAAACAGAGTTGAACCTTACTTTTGATTGAGGAGTTTTGAAACACTCTTTCTATATATACTGAAAGTGGACATTTGTAGCGCTATGAGGCCTATCGTGGAAAAAATAATATCTTCAAAAAAAACTACACAGAAGCATTCTGTGAAACATCTTTCTGATCTGTGCATTCAACTTACAGAGTTGAACCTTACCTTGGATTGAGGAGTTTGGAAACACTCTTTGTGTATAAACTGCAAGTGGACATTTGGAGCGCTATGAGGCCTATCGTGGAAATAGGAATATCTTCAAAAAGAAACTACACAGAAGCATTCTGTGAAACTTCTTTCTGATATGTGCATTCAACTAACAGAGTTGCACCTTGCTTTTGACTGAGGAGTTTTGAAACTCTCTTTCTGTATAAACGGCAAGTGGACATTTGGAGAGCTATGAGGCCTATCGTTGAAAAAGGAATATCTTCAAATAAAAACTACTCAGAAGCATTCTGTGAAACTTCTTTCTTATATGTGCATTCAACTAACAGACTTTAACCTTGCTTTTGATTGAGGAGTTTTGAAACACCCTTTCTGTATAAACTGCAAGTGGACATTTGGAGCGCTATGAGGCCTAGCGTTGAAAAAGCAATATCTTCAAATAAAAACTACACAGAAGCATTCTGTGAAACTTCTTTCTGATCTGTGCATTCAACTAACAGAGTTTAACCTTACTTTTGATTGAGGAGTTTTGAAACACTCTTTCTGTACAAACTGCAAGTGGACATTTGGAGTGCATTGAGGCTTATCATGGAAAAAGGAATATCTGCAAATAAAAACTACTCAGAAGCATTTTGTGAAACCTCTTTCTGATCTGTGCATTCAATTAACAGAGTTGAACCTTACTTTTGATGGAGCAGTTTTGAAACACTCTATTTATAGAATCTTCAATTGCATATTTGGAGCGCTTTGAGGCCTATCGTGGAAAAAGGAATATCTTCAAATAAAAACTACACAGAAGCATTCTGTGAAACTTCTTTCTGATCTGTGCATTCAACTAACAGAGTTTAATCTTCCTTTTGATTGAGGAATTTTGGAACACTCTTTCTGTGTAAACTGCAAGTTGACATTTGGAGCGATATGAGGCGTGTCGTGGAAAAAGGAGTATCTTCATGTAAAACCTACACAGAAGCTTTTTGATGTGCTGCTGGATTCGGTTTGCCAGTATTTTATTGAGGATTTTAGCATCAATGTTCATCAAGGATATTTGTCTGAATTGTCTTTTTTGGTTATGTCTCTGACAGGCTTTGGTATAAGGATGATACTGGCTTCATAATATGTGTTAGGGAGGATTCCCTCTTTTTCTATCGATTGGAATAGTTTCAGAAGGAATGGTACCAGTTCCTCCCTGTACCTCTGGTAGAATTCGGCTGTGAATCTTTCAAGTCCTGGACTCTTTTTGGTTGGTAAGCTATTGAATATTGCCAGAATTTCAGAACCTGTTTTTGGTCTATTCAGAGATTCAACTTCTTCCTGGTTTAGTCTTGGGATGGTGTATTTTTCGAGGAATTTATCCATTTCTTCTAGATTTTCTAGTTTATTTACAAAGAGGTGTTTGTAGTATTCTCTGATGGTAGATTGCATTTCTGTGGGATCGGTGGTGATATCCACTTTTTCATTTTTTATTGCATCTATTTGATTCTTCTCTCTTTTCTTCTTAATTAGTCTTGCTAGCGGTCTATCAATTTTGTTGATCTTTTCAAAAAACCAGCTCCTGGATTCATTAATTTTTTGAAGGGTTTTTTGTGTCTCTATTTCCTTCAGTTCAGCTGTGATTTTAGTTATTTCTAGCCTTCTGCTAGCTTTTGAATGTGTTTGCTCTTGCTTTTCTAGTTCTTTTAATTGTGATGTTAGGGTGTCAATTTTGGATCTTTCCTGCTTTCTCCTGTGGGCATTTAGTGCTATAAATTTCCCGCTACACACTGCTTTGAATGTGTCCCAGAGATTCCGGTATGTTGTGTCTTTGTTCTCGTTGGTTTCAAAGAACATCTTTATTTCTGCCTTCATTTCATTATGTACCCAATAGTCATTCAGGAGCAGGTTGTTCAGTTTCCATGTAGTTGAGCGGTTTTGAGTGAGTTTCTTAATCCTGAGTTCTAGTTTGATTGCACTGTGGTCTGAGAGACAGTTTGTTATAATTTCTGTTCTTTTACGTTTCCTGAGGAGAGCTTTACTTCCAACTATGAGCTCAATTTTGGAACATGATCAAGTGGGCTTCATCCCTGGGATGCAAGGCTGGTTCAACATATGCAAATCAATAAATGTAATCCAGCATATAAACAAAACCAAAGAAAAAAACCACATGATTATCTCATTAGATGCAGAAAAGGCCTTTCACAAAATTCAACAACTGTTCATGCTAAAAATTCTCAATAAATTACGTATCGATGGGACATATCTCAAAATAATAAGAGCTATCTATGACAAACCCACAGCCAATATCATACCGAATGGGCAAAAACTGGAAGCATTCCCTCTAAAAACTGGCACAAGACAGGGATGCCCTCTCTCACCACTCCTATTCAACATAGTGCTGGAAGTTCTGGCCAGAGCAATCAGGCAGGAGAAGGAAATAAAGGGTATTCAATTAGGAAAAGAGGAAGTCAAATTGTCCCTGTTTGCAGATGACATGATTGTATATCTAGAAAACCCCATCATCTCAGCCCAACATCTCCTTAAGCTGATTAACAACTTCAACAAAGTCTCAGGATACAAAATCAATGTACAAAAAGCACAAGCATTCCTGTACACCAATAACAGACAAACAGAGAGCCAAATCATGAGTGAACTCCCATTCACAATTGCTTCAAAGAGAATAAAATACCTAGGAATCCAACTTACAAGGGATTTAAAGGACCTCTTCAAGGAGAACTACAAACCACTGCTCAATGAAATAAAAGAGGATACAAACAAATGGAAGAACATTCCATGCTCATGGGTTGGAAGAATCAATATCGTGAAAATGGCCATACTGCCCAAGGTAATTTATAGATTCAATGCCATCCCCATTAAGCTACCAATGGCTTTCTTCACATAATTGGAAAAAACTACTTTAAAGTTCATATGGAAGCAAAAAAGAGCCCGCATCGCCAAGTCAATCCTAAGCCAAAAGAACAAAGCTAGAGGCATCATGCTACCTGACTTCAAACTATACTACAAGGCTACAGTAACCAAAACAGCATGGTACTGGTACCACAACAGAGACATAGATCAATGGAACAGAACAGAGTCCTCAGAAATGATGCCGCATAGCTACAACTATCTGATCTTTGACAAACCTGACAAAAACAAGAAATGGGGAAAGGATTCCCTATTTAATAAATGGTGCTGGGAAAAGTGGCTGGCCATATGTAGAAAGCTGAAACTGGATCGCTTCCATACACCTTATAGAAAAATTAATTCAAGATGGATTAAAGACTTAAATGTTAGACCTAAAACCATTAAAATCCTACAAGAAAACCTAGGCAATACCATTCAGGACATAGTCGTGGGCAAGGACTTCATGTCTAAACCACCAAAAGCAATGGCAACAAAAGCCAAAATTGACAAATGGGATCTAATTAAACTAAAGAGCTACTGCACAGCAAAGGAAACTACCATCATAGTGAACAGGCAACCTAGAGAATGGGAGAAAATTTTTGCAACCTACTCATCTGACAAAGGGCTAATATCCAGAATCTACAATGAACTCAAACATATTTACAAGAAAAAAACAAACAACCCCATTAAAAAGTGGGCAAAGGACATGAACAGACACTTGTCAAGAGAAGACATTTATGCAGCCTAAAAACACATGAAGAAATGCTCATCATCACTGGCCATCAGAGAAATGCAAATCAAAACCACAGAAATATACCATCTCACACCAGTTAGAATGGCCGTCATTAAAAAAGCAGGAAACAACAGGTGCTGGAGAGGATGTGGAGAAATAGGAACACTTTTACACTGTTGGTGGGACTGTAAACTAGTTCAACCATTGTGGAAGTCAGTGTGTCAATTCCTCAGGGGTCTAGAACTAGAAATACCATTTGACCCAGCCATCCCATTACTGGGTATATACCCAAAGGACTATAAATCATGCTGCTCTAAAGACACATGCACACGTATGTTTATTGCGTCACTATTCACAATAGCAAAGAGTTGGAACCAACCCAAATATCCAACAACGATAGACTGGAATAAGAAAATGTGGCACATATACACAATGGAATACTATCCAGCCATAAAAAAGGATGAGTTCATATCCTTTGTAGGGACGTGGATGAAACTGGAAAACATCATTCGCAATAAACTATCGCAAGGACAAAACATAAAACACCGCATGTTCACACTCATAGGTGGGAATTGAACAATGAGAATGCATGGACACAGGAAGGGGAACATCACATTCCGGGGAATGTTGTGGGGTGGGGGGAAGGGGAAGGGACAGCATTAGGAGATATACCTAATGCTAAATGACGAGTTAATGGGTGCAGGAAATCAACATGGCACATAGATACATATGTAACAAACCTGCACATTGTGCACATATACCCTAAAATCTAAAGTATAATAAAAAGAAAAGAAGTTTCACAGAATACTTCTGTGTAGTTTTACCATAAAACCGAAAGTATAATTAAAAAAAAAAAAAAAACCACACAGAATCATTCTGTGAAACTTCTTTCTGATCTGTGCATCCAACTAACAGAGTTTAACCTTGCTTTTGATTGCGCAGTTTTGAAACACTATTTCTGTAAAAACTGCAAGTGGACATTCGGAGCGCTTTGAGGATTATCGTGGAAAAAGGAATATCGTCAAATAAAAACTAAATAGAAGCTTAATGTGCAACTTCTTTCTGATCTGTGCATTCAACAAATACAGTTGAACCTTACTTTTGATTGAGGAGTTTTGAAACACTCATTCTGTAGAAACTGCAAGGGGACATTTCGAGCGCTCTGAGTCGTAACGTGTGAAAAGGAATATCATCAAATAAAAACTACACAGAAGCATTCTGTGAAACTTCTTTCTGATCTGTGCATTCAACAAACAGAGTTGAACCTTACTTTTGATTGAAGAGTTCTGAAACACTGTTTCTGTATAAACTGCAAGTGGACATTTGGAGCGCGATGAGGCCTATCGTGGAAAAAGGAATATCTTCAAATAAAAACTACACAGAAGCATTCTGTGAAAATTCCTTCTCATCTGTGCATTCAATTAACAGAGTTCAACATTACCTTTGATGGAGGAGTTCTGAAACACTCTTTCTGTAGAAACTGCAAGAGGACATTCGCAGCACTAAGAGGCCTATAGTGGAAAAAGGAATATCGTCAAATTAAAACTACACAGAAATATTCTGCGAAACTTCTTTCTCATCTGTGCATTCAACTAACAGAGTTGAACCTTACTTTTGATTGAGGAGTTCGGAAACACTGTTACTGTAGAAACTGCAAGTGGCCATTCAGAGAGCTAAGAGGCCTATAGTGGAAAAAGGAATATTTTTAAATAAAAACTACACAGAAGCATTCTGTGAAACTTCTTTCTGATCTTTGCCTTCAACTAACAGAGTTGAACTCTACTTTTGATTGAGGAGTTCTGAAACCCTCTTTCTGTAGAAACTGCAAGAGGACATTCGGAGTGGTAAGACACCTATAGTGGAAAAAGGTATATCTTCAAATTAAAACTACACGGAAGTATTCTGCAAAAGTTCTTCCTAGTCTGTGCAATCAACTACCAGAGTTGAACCTTACTTTTGATTGTGGATTGCTGAAACAGTCTTTCTGTAGAAACTGCAAGTGGACATTCACAGCTTTAAGAGGCCTACAGTGGAAAAAGGAGTAACTTCAAATAAAAACTACATGGAAGCATTCTGTGAAACTTCTTTCTGATCTGTGCATTAAACTAACAGAGTTGAACATTACTTTTGATGGAGGAGTTCTGAAACACTCTTTCTGTGGAAACTGCAAGTGGACATTCGCAGCGCTAAGAGGCCTATAGTGGAAAAAGGAGTATCTTCAAATAAAAACTACACAGAAATATTCTGTGAAACTTCTTTCTGATCTATCCATTCAACTAACAGAGTTGAAACTTACTTTTGATTGAGGAGTTCTGAAACACTCTTTCTGTTGAAAAGGGAAGTGGACAATCAGAGTGCTAAGAGGCCTACGGTGGAAAAAGGAATATCTTCAAATTAAAACTACACAGAAGCATTCTGCGAAAGTTCTTTCTAATTCGCACATTCAACTAACAGAGTTCAACATTTCTTTTGATTGAGGAGGTCTGAAACACTCTTTCTGTAGAAACTGGAAGTGGACATTCAGAGCGCTAGGAGGCCTATAGTGGAAAAAGGAATATCTTCAAATAAAAACTACACAGAAGCATTCTGCGAAACTACTTTCTGATCTGTGCATTCAACTAACAGAGTTGAACCCTACTTTTGATTGAGGAGTTCTGAAACACTCTTTCTGTAGAAACTGCAAGTGGACATTCGGAGCGCTAAGAGGCCTAAAGTGGAATAAGGAATATCTTCAAATAAAAACTACACAGAAGTACTCTGCGACACTTCTTTCTGATCTGTGCATTCAACTAACAGAGTTGAAACTTACTTTCGATTGAGGAGTTCGGAAACACTCTTTCTGTAGAAACTGCAAGTGGACATTCGGAGCACTAAGAAGCCTATAGTGGAAAAAGGAATATCTTCAAATTAAAACTACACAGAAGCATTCTGTGAAACTTCTTTCTGATCTGTGCATTCAACTAACAGAGTTGAACGTTACTTTTGATTGAGGAGTTCCGAAACACTCTTTCTGTGGAAAGTGGAAGTGGACATTCACAGCGCTAAGAGGCCTATAGTGGAAAAAGGAGTATCTTCAAATAAAAACTACACAGAAGCTTTCTGTGAAACATCTTTCAGATGGGTGCATTCAACTAACAGAGTTGAACCTTACTTTTGATTGAGGAGTTCTGAAACACTCTTTCTGTTGAAACGGCAAGTGCACAATCGGAGCGCTAAGAGGCCTATAGTGGAAAAAGGAATATCTTCAAATTGAAACAACACAGAAGCATTCTGCGAAAGTTCTTTCTAATCCGGGCATTCAACTAACAGAGTTGAATCTTTCTTTTGATTGAGGAGTTCTGAAACACCCTTTCTGCAGAAACTGGAAGCGGACATTAGGAGCGCTAAGAGGCCTATAGTGGAAAAAGGAATATCTTCAAATAAAAACTACACAGAAGCAGTCTGTAAAACCCCTTTCTGCTCTGTGCATTCAACTGACAGAGTTGAACCTTACTTTTGATTGAGGAGTTCTGAAACACTATGTCTGTAGGAACTGCAAGTGGATATTCGGAGCGCTAAGAGGCCTATAGTGGAAAAAGAAATATCTTCAAATAAAAACTACACAGAAGCATTCTGTGAAACTTCTTTCTGATCTGTGCATTCAACTAGAAAAGTTGAACCTTACTTTTGATTGAGGAGTTCTGCAACACTCTTTCTGTAGAAACTGCAAGTGGACATTCAGAGCGCTGAGAGGCCTATAGTGGAAAAAGGTATATCTTCAAATTAAAACTACACGGAAGCATTCTGCGAAAGTTCTTTCTAGTCTGTGCAATCAACTACCAGAGTTGAACCTTACTTTTGATTGTGGATTTCTGAAACAGTCTTACTGTAGAAACTGCAAGTGGACCTTCCAAGCACTAAGAGGCTTATAGTGGAAAAAGGAATATCTTCAAATAAAAACTGAACAGAAGCATTTTGTGAAACTTCTTTCTAATCTCTGCGTTCAACTAACAGAGATGAACATTACTTTTCATTGAGGACTTCCGAAACCCTCTTTCTGTAGAAACTGCAAGTGGACTTTCGGAGCGCTAAGAGGCCTGTAGTGGAAAAAGGAACATCTTCAAATAAAAACTACACAGAAGCATTCTGTGAAACATCTTTCTGAACTGTGCATTCAACTAACGGAGTTGAAAAATACCTTTGATGGAGTAGTTTTGAAACACTCTTTCTGTACAATCTGCCAGTGGATATTCGCAGCACTAAGAGGCCTATAGTTGAAAAAGGAATATCTTCAAATAGAAACTACACAGAAGCATTCAGTGAAAGTCCTTTCTAGTCTGTGCAATCAACTACCAGAGTTGAACCTTACTTTTGACTGTGGATTTCTCAAACAGTCTTTCTGTGAAACTGCATGTGGACGGTCGGAGAACTAAGAGGCCTATAGTGGAAAAAGGAATATGTTCAAATAAAAACTAAACAGAAGTATTCTGTGAAACTTCTTTCTAATCTCTGCATTCAACTAACAGAGTTGAACCTTACTTTTGATTGAGGAGTTCTGAAACAATATTTCTGTAGAAACTGCAAGTGGAAATTCAGAGCGCTAAGAGGCCAATAGTCGAAAAAGGTATATCTTCAAATTAAAACTACACTGAAGCATTCTGCGAAAGTTCTTTCTAGTCTGTGCAATCAACTACCAGAGTTGAACCTTACTTTTGATTGTGGATTTCTGAAACAGTCTTTCTGGAGAAATTGCAAGTGGACTTTCGGAGCAATAAGAGGCCTAAAGTGGAAAAAGGAATATCTTCAAATAAAAACTACACAAAAGCATTCTGTGAAACTTCTTTCTGACCCGTGCATCCAACTAACAGAGTTGCACAATACCTTTGATGGAGGAGTTTAGAAACACTCTTTCTGTACAAACTGCAAGTGGATATTCGCAGCGCTAAAAGGGCTATAGTGGAAAAAGGAATATCTTCAAATAAAAACTACACAGAAGCATTCTGTGAAACCTCTTTCTAATCTGCTCATTCAACTAACAGAGTTGAAAATTTCCTTTGATTGAGGAGTTCTGAAACACACTTTCTGTAGAAACTGGAAGTGGACATTCGGAGCACTAAGAGGCCTATAGTGGAAAAAGAATTATCTTCAGATAAAAACTACACAGAAGCATTCTCTGAAACTTCTTTCTGATCTGTGCATTCAACTAACAGAGTTGAACCTTACTTTTGATTGAGGAGTTCTGAAACACGCTTTCTGTAGAAACTGCAAGTCGACATTCGGAGCGCTAAGAGGCCTACAGTGGAAAAAGGAATATCTGCAAATTAAAACTACACAGAAGCATTCTGCGAAAGTTCTTTCTAATCTGCGCATTCAACTAACAGAGTTGAACCTTTCCTTTGATTGAGGAGTTCTGAAACACTCTTTCTGTAGAAACTGGAAGTGGACAATCAGAGCGCTAAGAGGCCAATAGTGGAAAAAGGAATATCTTCAAATAAAAACTATACAGAAACATTCTGTGAAACTTCTTTGTGATCTTTGCCTTCAACTAACAGAGTTCAACCTTACTTTTGATTGATGAGTTCTGAAGCACTCTTTATGTAGAAATTGCAAGGGGACATTCAAAGCGCTGAGGCCTATAGTGGAAAAAGGATTATCTTCCAATAAAAATTACAAAGAAGGATTCTGTGAAACTTCTTTCAGATCTGTGCGTTTAACAAACATAGTTGAATATTACTTTTGATTGTGGAGTTCTGAAACACTCTTTCTGTAAACACTGCATGGGGAATTCGCAGCGCTGAAGGCCTATAGTGGAAAAGGTAGTAACTTCAAATAAAAACTACACAGAAGCATTCTGTGAAACTTCCTTCTAATCTGTGCATTCAACTAACAGAGATGAACACTACTTTTGATTGAGGAGTTCTGAAACACTTTCTATGGAAACTGCAAGTGGACACTCGCAGCGCTAAGAGGCCTAAAGTTGAAAAAGGGTATCTTCAAATAAAAACTACACAGAAGCATTCTGTGAAGCTTCTTTCTGACCTGTGCATTGAACTAACAGAGTTGAACCTTACTTTTGATTGAGGAGCTCTGAAACACTGTTTCTGTGGAATCTGCAAGTCGACATTCGGAGTGCTAAGAGGCCTATAGTGGAAAAAGGAATATCTTCAAATTAAAACTACTCAGAAGCATTCTGCGAAACTTCTTTCTATTCTGCTCATTCAACTAAAAGAGTTGAACCTTTCCTTTGATTGAGGAGTTCTGAAACACTCTTTCTGTAGAAACTGGAAGTGGACATTCGGAGGGCTAAGAGGCCCACAGAGGAAAAAGTAATATCTACAAATAAAAACTACACAGAAGCATTCTGTGAAACTTCTTTCTGCTCTGTGGATTCAAGTAACAGATTTGAAATTTACTTTTGATTAAGGAGTTCTGAAACACTCTTTCTGTGGAAACTGCAAGTGGATATTCGCAGCCTTTAGAGGCCTCTAGTAGAAAAAGGAGTAACATCAAATAAAAACTACACAGAAGCATTCTGTGAAACTTCTCTCTAATCTGTGCATTCAACTAACAGAGTTGAACTTTACTTTTGATTGAGGAGTTCTTAAACACTCTTTATGTAGAAACTGCAAGTGCACATTCAAAGCACTAAGAGGCCTGTAGTGGAAAAAGAAATATCTTCATATAAAAACTATAGAGAAGCATTCTGTGAAAATTCTTTCAGATCTGCTCATTCAACTAACAGAGTTGAACCTTACTTTTGATTGAGGAGTTCTGAAACACTCTTTCTGTAGAAACTCCAAGTGGACATTCAGAACACTGAGGCCTATAGGGGAAAAAGGAATATCTTCAAATAAAAACTACACAGAAGCATTCTGTGAAACTTCTTTCAGATCTGTGCATTTAACTAACAGATTTGAACCGTACATTTGATTGAGGAGTTCTGAAGCACTCTTTCTGTAGAAACTGCAATTGGACATTTGCAGCGCTAAGAGGCCTATAGTGGAAAATGGAGTAACTTCAAATAAAAACTACACAGAAGCATTCTGTGAGACTTCTTTCTGATCTGTGCATTCACCTCACAGACTTGAACCTTACTTTTGATTGAGGAGTTCTGAAACACTCCTTCTGTAGAAACTGCAAGTGGACATTCAGAGCACTGAGGCCAATAGTGGAAAAAGGAATATCTTCAAATAAAAACTACACAGAAGCATTCTTGAAGCTTCTTTCAGATCTGTGCCTTTAACTAACAGAGTTGAACATTACTTTTGATTGTGGAGTTCTGAAACACTCTTTCTGTAGAAACTGGAAGTGGACATTCAGAGGACTAAGGGGACTATATATGAAAAAGGAATATCTTAAAATAAACACTACACAGAAGCTTTCTGTTAAACTTATTTCTGCTCTGTGGATTCAACTAACAGAGTTGAACCTTACTTTTGATTGAGGAGTTCTGAAACACTCTTTCTGTGGAAACTGCAAGTAGATAATCGCAGCGTTAGGAGGCCTCAGGTGGAAAAAGGTGTGACTTCAAATAAAAACTACACAGAAGCATTCTGTGAGACTTCTTTCTGATCTGTGCATTCAACAAACAGAGTTGAACCTTACTTTTGATTGAGGGGTTCTGAAACTTTCTTTCTGTAGGAACTGCAAGTGGACATTCGGATCGCTAAGAGGCCTACAGTGGAAACAGGAATATCTTCAAATTAAACTACACAGAAGCATTCTGTGAAAGTTCTTTCTATTCTGCGCATTCAACAAACACAGTTGAACCTTTCCTTTGATTGAGGAGTTCTGAGACACTCTTTCTGTAGAAACTGGAAGCGGACATTCGGAGGACTAAGAGGCCTATAGAGGAAAAAGGAATATCTTCAAATAAAAATTACACAGAAGCATTCTGTGAAACTTCTTTCTGCTCTGTGGATGCAACTAACAGAATTGAAACTTACTTTTGATTGAGGAGGTCTGAAAAATCTTTCTGTGGAAACTGCAAGTGGATATTCGCAGCATTAAGAGGCCTCTAGTGGAAAAAGGAGTAACTTCAAATAAAACTACAAAGAAGAATTCTGTGAAACTTCTTTCTGATCTGTGCTTTCAACTAACAGAGTTGAACCTTACTTTTGATTGAGGAGTTCTGAAACACTCTTTCTGTAGAAACTGCAAGTCGACATTCGCATCGCTAAGAGGCCAACAGTGGAAAAAGGAATATCTTCAAATAAAAACTACACAGAAGCAATCTGTGAAACTACTTTCTGGTCTGTGCATTCAACTAACGGAGTTGAACCTTACTTTTGATTGAGGAGTTCTGAAACACTCTTTCTGTAGAAACTGCAAGTGGATATTCAGAGCGCTAAGAGGCCTACAGTGGAAAAAGGAATATATTCAAATAAAAACTACACAGAAGCATTCTGTGAAACTTCTTTCTGATCTGTGCATTTAACTAACAGAGTTGAACCTTACTTTTGATTGAGGAGTTCTGAAATACTCTTTCTGTAGAAACTGCAAATGGAGATTCACAGCGCTAAGAGGCCTATCGTGGAAAAAGAGTAAACTTCAAATAAAAACTACACAGAAGCATTCTGTGAAACTTCTTCCTGATCTGTGCATTCAACTAACAGATTTGAACCATACGTTTGATGGAGGATTTCTGAAACACTCTTTCTGTGGAAACTGCAAGTGGACATTCGCAGCGCTAAATGTCCTATAGTGGAAAATGGAGTATTTTCAAATAAAAACTACAAAGAAGCATTCTGTGAAACTTCTTTCAGATCTGTGCATTCAACTAACAGAGTTGAACCTTACTTTTTTTTTTTCTTTTTTTTTTTTATTATACTTTAGGGTTTTAGGGTACATGTGTGCTATGTGCAGGTTTGTTACATATGTATCCATGTGCCATGTTGATTTCCTGCACCCATTAACTCGTCATTTAGCATTAGGTGTATCTCCTAATGCTGTCCCTCCCCCCTCCCCCCAGCCCACAACAGTCCCCGGAGTGTGATGTTCCCCTTCCTGTGTCCATGAGTTCTCATTGTTCAATTCCCACCTATGAGAGAGAGCATGCGGTGTTTGGTTTTTTGTCCTTGCAATAGTTTACTGAGAATGATGTTTTCCAGTTTCATCCATGTCCCTACAAAGGACACGAACTCATCATTTTTTATGGCTGCATAGTATTCCATGGTGTATATGTGCCACATTTTCTTAATCCAGTCTATCGTTGTTGGACATTTGGTTTGGTTCCAACTCTTTGCTATTGTGAATAGTGCCGCAGTAAACATACGTGTGCATGTGTCTTTATAGCAGCATGATTTATAGTCCTTTGGGTATATACCCAGTAATGGGATGGCTGGGTCAAATGGTATTTCTAGTTCGAGATCCCTGAGGAATCGCCACACTGACTTCCACAATGGTTGAACTAGTTTACAGTCCCACCAACAGTGTAAAAGTGTTCCTATTTCTCCACATCCTCTCCAGCACCTGTTGTTTCCTGATTTTTTAATGATGGCCATTCTAACTGGTGTGAGATGTTATCTCACTGTGGTTTTGATTTGCATTTCTCTGATGGCCAGTGATGATGAGCATTTCTTCATGTGTTTTCTGGCTGCATAAATGTCTTCTTTTGAGAAGTGTCTGTTCATGTCCTCTGCCCACTTTTTGATGGGGTTGTTTGTTTATTTCTTGTAAATTTGTGTGAGTTCATTGTAGATTCTGGATATTAGCCCTTTGTCAGATGAGTAGGTTGCAAAAATTTTCTCCCATTCTGTAGGTTGCCTGTGGGAGTTCTGAAACACTCTTTCTGTAGAAACTGCAAATCGACTTTCGGAGCGCTAAGAGGCCTCTAGTGGAAAAAGGAATATCTTCAAGTTAAAACTACACAGAAGCATTCTGCGAAATTACTTTCTAATCTGTGCATTCAACTAACAGAGTTGAAGCTTTCCTTTGATTGAGGAGTTCTGAAACACTCTTTCTGTAGAAACTGGAATTGGACATTCGGTGGGTAAGAGGCCTATGCAGGAAAAAGGAATATCTTCAAATAAAACCTACACAGAAGCATTCTGTGAAACTTCTTTCTGATCTGTGCATTCAACTAACAGAGTTGAACTTTACTTTTGATTGAGGAGTTCTGAAACACACCTTCTGTAGAAACTGCAATTCGAATTTCGGAGCGCTAAGAGGCCTATAGTGGAAAAAGGAATATCTTTGAATTAAAACTACACAGAAGCATTCTGTGAAAATTCTTTCTAATCTGCACATTCAAATAACAGTGTTGAACCTTTCCTTTGATTGAGGAGATCTGAAACACTCTTTCTGTAGAAACTGGAAGTGGACATTTGGAGGGCTAAGAGGCCTATAGAGGAAAAAGGAATATCTTCACATAAAAACTACACAGAAGCATTCTGTGAAACTTCTTTCTGCTCTGTGGATTCAACTAACAGAATTGAACCTTACTTTTGATTGAGGAGTTTTGAAACACTCTTTCTGTGGAAACTGCAAGTGGACATTCGCAGCGTTAAGAGGCCTCTAGTGGAAAAAGGACTAACTTCAAATAAAAACTACACAGAAGCATTCTGTGAAACTTCTTTCTGATCTGTGCATTCAACTAACTGAGGTGAAACTTACTTTTGATTGAGGAGTTCTGAAACACTCTTTCTGTAGAAACTGCAAGTGGACATTCAGAGCGCTAAGAGGCCTACAGTAGAAACAGTAGTAACTTCAAATAAAAACTACACAGAAGCATTCTGTGAAACTACTTTCTGATCTGTGCATTCAACTAACAGAGTTGAACCATACTTTTGATGGAGGAGTTTTGAAACACTCTTTCTGTGGAAACTGCAAGTGGACATTCGCAGCGCTAAGAGGCCTATAGTGGAAAAAGGAGTATTTTCTAATAAAAACTACACAGAATCATTCTGTGAAACTTCTTTCTGATCTGTGCATTCAACTAACAGAGTTGAACCTTTCCTTTGATTGAGGAGTTCTCAAACACTCTTTCTGTAGAAACTGGAAGTGGATATTCGGAGGGTTAAGAGACCTATAGAGGAAAAAGGAATATCTTCAAATACAAACTACAGAGAAGCATTCTATCGAACTTCTTGCTGCTCTGTAGATTCAACTGAGTTGAACCTTACTTTTGATTGAGGAGTTCTGAAACACTCTTTCTGTGGAAACTGCAAGTGGACATTCTCAGCATTAAGAGGCCTGTAGAGAAAAAGGAGTAACTTCAAATAAAAACTCTACAGAATCATTCTGTGAAACTTCTTTCAGATCTCTGCATTCAACTAACAGAGTTGAACCTTGTTTTTGATTGAGGAGTTCTGAAACACTCTTTCTGTGGAGACTGCAAGTGGACATTCGGAGCGCAAAGAGTCCTACAGTGGAAAAAGGAATATCTTCAAATAAAAACTACACAGAAGCATTCTGTGAAACTTCTTTCTGATCTGTGCCTTCAACTAACAGAGTTGAACCTTACTTTTGATTAAGGAGTTCTGAAACACTATTTCTGTACAAACTGCAAGGGGACACTCATAGTGCTAAGAGGTCTATAGTGGAAAAAGGAATATCTTCAAATAAAAACTACACAGAAGCATTCTGTGAAACTTCCTTCAGATCTTTGCATTCAACTAACAGAGTTCAACCTTACTTTTGATTGAGGAGTTCTGAAGCACTCTTTCTGCAGAAACTGCAAGTGGACAATCAGAGCGCTGAGGCCTACAGTGGAAAAAGGAATATCTTTTAATAAAAAATACGCAGAAGCATTCTGTGAAACTTCTTTCAGATCTGTGCATTCAACTAACAGAGTTGAACCCTACTTTTGATTGAGGAGTGCTGATACACTCTTTCTGTAGAAACTGCAAGTGAACATTCGCAGCGCTAAGAGGCCTAACGTGGAAAAAGGAGTAACTTCAAATAAAAACTACACAGATGAATTCTGTGAAACTTCTTTCTGATCTGTGCAGCAACTAACAGAGTTGAACCCTACTTTTGATGGAGGAGTTCTGAAACACTCTTTCTGTGGAAACTGCATGTGGACAGTAGCAGCGCTAAGAGGCCTACAGTGGAAAAAGGAGTATCTTCAAAGGAAAAGTACACAGAAGCATTCTGTGAAACTTCTTTCTGATCTGTGTATTCAACTAACAGATTTCAACCTTACTTTTGATTGAGGAGTTCTGAAACACGCTTTCTGTAGAAACTGCAAGTCGACTTTCGGAGCGCTAAGAAGCCTAGAGTGGAAAAAGAAATATCTTCAAATTAAAACTACACAGAAGCATTCTGCGAAAGTCCTTTCTAATCTGCGCATTCAAGTAACAGAGTTGAACCTTTCCTTTGATTGTGGAGTTCGGAAACACTCTTTCTGTAGAAACTGGAATTGGATATTCGGAGGGCTAAGAGGCCTATAGACGAAAAAGGAATATCTTCAAATAAAAACTACACAGAAGCATTCAGTGAAACTTCTTTCTGATCTGTGCCTTCAGCTAACATATTTCAACCTTACTTTTGATTGAAGAGTTCTGAAACGCTCTTTCTGTAGAAACTGCAAGTGGACATTCAGAGTGCTAACAGGCCTATAGTGGAAAAAGGAATTTCTTCAAATAAAAACTACACAGAAGCATTCAGTGAAACTTCTTTCAGATCTGTGCATTTAACTCACAGAGTTGAACCTTACTTTTGATTGAGGAGTTCTGAAACACTCTTTATGTAGAAACTGGATGTGGACATTCGGAGGGCTAAGAGGCCTATAGAGGAAAAAGTAATATCTTCAAATAAAAACTACACAGAAGCATTATGTGAAACTACTCTCTGCTCTGTGGATTCAACTAACAGAGTTGAACCTTACTTTGGATAGAGGAGTTCTGAAACACTCTTTATGTAGAAACTGCAAGTGGACATTCGCAGCGCTAAGAGGCCTATCGTGGAAAAAGGAGTAATTTCAAATAAAAACTACACAGAATCATTCTGTGAAACTTCGTTATGATCTGTGCATTCAACTAACAGAGTTGAACCTTACTTTTGATTGAGGAATTCAGAAACACTCTTTCTGTAGAAACTCGAAGTGGACATTCGGATGGCAAAGAGGCCTATAGAGGAAAAGGTAATATCTTCAAATAAAAACTACACAGATGCATTCTGTGAAACTTCCTTCTGCTCTATGGATTCAACTAAGAGTGTTGAACCTTACTTTTGATTGAGGCTTTCTGAAACACTCTTTCTGTGGAAACTGCAAGTGGACATTCGCAGCGTTAAGAGGCCTTTAGAGGGAAAAGAAGTAACTTCAAATAAAAACTCCACAGAAGCATTCTGTGAAAATTCTTTCAGATCTGTGCATTCAACTAACAGAGTTGAACCTTACTTTTGATGGAGGAGTTCTGAAACACTCTTCCTGAGGAAACTGCAGGTGGACATTCGCAGCGCTAAGAGGCCTATAGTGGAAAAAGGATTATCTTCAAATAAAAACTACACAGAAGCACTCTGTGAAACTTCTTTCAGATCTGTGGATTCAACTAACAGAGTTGAACCTCACTTTTGATTGAGGAGTTCTGAAACATTCTTTATGTAGAAACTGCAAGTGGATATTCGCAGCGCTAAGAGGCCTCTAGTGGAAAAAAGGAATATCATCATATTAAAACTACACAGAAGCATTCTGCGAAATTTCTTTCCAATCTGCACATTCAACAAACAGAGTTGAGCATTTCCTTTGATTGAGGAGTTCTGAAACACTCTTTCTGTAGAAACTGGAAGTGGACATTCAGAGGGCTAAGAGGCCTATAGAGGTAAAAAGAGTATCTTCAAATAAAAACTACACAGAACCATTCTGTGAAACTTCTTTCTGCTCTGTGGATTCAACTAACATACTTGAAACCTGCTTTTGATTTAGGAGTTCTGCAACACTCTTTCTGTGGAAAGTGCAAGTGGACATTCGCAGCGTTAAGAGGCCTCTAATGGAAAAAGGATTAACTTCAAACAGAAATTACACAGAAGCATTCTGTGAAACTTCATTCTGATCTGTGCATTCAAATAACATAGTTGAACCTTACTTTTGATTGACGAGTTCTGAAACACTCTTTCTGTAGAAACTGCAAGTGAACATTCGGAGCGCTATCAGGCCTTCAGTGGAAAAAGGAATATCTTCAAATAAAAACTACACAGAAGCATTCTGTGAAACAACTTTCTGATCTGTCCCTTAAACTAACAGAGTTGAACCTTACTTTTGATTGAGGAGTTCTTAAACCACTTTCTGTAGAAACTCCTAGTGGACATTCACAGCTCTAAGAGGCCTATAGTGGAAAAAGGAATATCTTCAAATAAAAACTACACAGAAGCATTCTGTGACACTTCTTTCTGAAATGTGCATTGAACTAACAGAGTTCAACCTTACTTTTGATTGCGGAGTTCTGAAACACTCTTTCTGTAGAAACTGCAAGTGGACATTCAGAGCGCTGAGGCTGTAGTGGAAAAAGGAATATCTTCCAGTTAAAATACACAGAAGTATTCTGCGAAAGTTCTTTATAATCTTCACATTCAACTAACAGAGTTGAACCTTTCCTTTGATTGGGGAGTTCTGAAATACTCTCTCTGTAGAAACTGGAAGTGGAATTTCGGAGGGTTTAGAGGCCTATAGAGGAAAAAGGAATATTTTCAAATAAAAACTAAACAGAAGCATTCTGTGAAACTTCTTTCTGCTCTCTGGATTCAACTAACAGTGTTGAACCTTACTTTTGATTGAGGAGTTCTGAAACACTCTTTCTGTGGAAACTGCAAGTGGATATTCGTGGCGCTAAGAGGCCTAGAGTGGAAAAAGGAGTATTTTCAAATAAAAACTACACAGAAGCATTCTGTGAAACTTTCTTTTGATCTGTGCATTCAACTAACAGTGTTGAACCTTGCTTTTGATTGAGGAGTTCTGAAACACTCTTTCTGTAGAAACTGCAAGTCGACTTTCGCAGCGCTAAGAGGCCTTTAGTGGAAAAAGGAATATGTTCAAATTAAAATTACACAGAAGCATTCTGCGAAATTTCTTTCTAATCTGCGCAGTCAACTAACAGAGTTGAACCTTTCTTTTGAGGAGTTCCGAAACACTCTTTCTGTAGAAACTGGGGTGGACATTCGGATGGCTAAGAGGCCTATAGAGGAAAAATTAATATCTTCAAATAAAAACTACACAGAAGCATTCTGTGAAACTTCCTTCTGCTCTGTGGATTCAACTAAGAGTGTTGAACCTTACTTTTGATTGAGGAGTTCTGAAACACTCTTTCTGTGGAAACTGTGATTGGACATTCGCAGCGTTAAGAGGTCTCTAGAGGAAAAAGGAGTAACTTCAAATAAAAACGTCACAGAAGCATTCTGTGAAACTTCTTTCAGATCTGTGCATTTAACTAACAGAATTGAACCTTACTTTTGATTGAGGAGTTCTGAAACACTCTTTCTGTGGAAACTGCAAGTGGACATTCGCAGTGTTAGGAGGCCTCTAGTGGAAAAAGGTGTAACTTCAAACAAAAACTACACAGAAGCATTCTGTGAGACCCCTTTCTAATCTGTGCTTTCAACTAACAGAGTTGAATGTTACTTTTGATTGAGGAGTTCTGAAACATTCTTTCTGTAGAAACTGCAAGTGGACATTCGGAGGGCTAAGAGGCCTACAGTGGAAAAAGGAATATCTTCAAATAAAAACTACACAGAAACATTCTGTGAAACTTTTTTCTGATCTGTGCACTCAACTAACAGATTTGAACTTTACTTTTGATTGAGGAGTTCTTAAACACTCTTTCTGTAGAAACTGCAAGTGGACATTCAGAGCGCTAAGAGGACTATAGTGGAAAAAGGAATATCTTCAAATAAAAACTACACAGAAGCATTCTGTGAAACATCTTTCTGCTCCGTGGATTCAACTAACAGAATTGAACCTTACTTTGATTGCGGAGTTCTGAATCACTCTTTCTGTGGAAACTGCAAGTGGACATTCGCAGCGTTAAGAGGCCTCTAATAGAAAAAGGAGTAACTTTAAATAAACACTACACAGAAGCATCCTGTGAAACTTCTTTCTGATCTGTGCATTCAACTAACAGAGTTGAAACGTACTTTTGATTGCGTAGTTCTGAAACACTCTTTCTGTAGAAACTGCAAGTGGACATTCGGCGGGCTAAGAGGCCTACAGTGGAAAAAGGAATATCTTCAAATAAAAACTACACAGAAGCAATCTGTGTAATTACTTTCTGATCTGTGCCTTCAACTAACAGAGTTGAACCTTACTTTTGTTTGAGGAGTTCTGAAAAACTCTTTCTGTGGAAACTGCAAGTGGCAGTAACAGCGCTAAGAGGCCTATAGTGAAAAAGGGAGTATCTTCAAGTAAAAACTACACAGAAGCATTCTGTGAAACTTCTTTCCGATGTGTGCACTCAACTCACAGAGTTGAACCTTACTTTTTAATGAGGAGTTCTGAAACACACTTTCTGTAGAAACTGCAAGTGGACATTCAGAGCGCTGGGGCCTATAGTGGAAAAAGGAATATCTTCAAATAAAAAATACATGGAAGCATTCTGTGAAAGTTCTTTCTAATCTGTGCATTTAACTAACAGAGTTGAACCTTACTTTTGATTGAGGAGTTCTGAAACACTCTTTCTGTAGAAACTGCAAGTGGACATTCGCAGCACTAAGAGGCCTATAGTGGAAAAAGGAGTAACTTCAAATAAAAACTACACAGAAGCATTCTGTGAAACTTCTTTCTGATCTCTGCATTCATGTAACAGAGTTGAACCTTATTTTTGATTGAGGAGTTCTGAAACACTCTTTCTGTGTAAATTGCAAGTGGCAGAGGCAGCGCTAAGTGGCCTATAGTGAAAAAAGGAGTATCTTCAAGTAAAAACTACACAGAAGCATTCTGTGAAACCTCTTTCTGATCTGTGCATTCAACTAACAGGGTTGAACCTTACTTTTGATTGAGGAGTTCTGAAGCACGCTTTCTGTAGAAACTGCAAGTCGACATTCGGAGGGCTAAGAGGCCTATAGTGGAAAAAGGAATATCTTCAAATTAAAACTACACAGAAGCATTCTGCGAAATTTCTTTCTAATCTGCGCATTCAGCTAACAGAGTTGAACCTTTCCTTTGATTGAGGAGTTCTGATACACTCTTTCTGTTGAAACTGGAAGTGGACATTCGGAGGGCTAAGAGGCCTGTAGAGGAAAAAGAATATCTTGAAATAAAAACTACATAGAAGCATTCTGTGAAACTTCTTTCTGATCTGTGCATTCAACTAAGAGAGTTGAACCTTACTTTTGATTCAGGTGTTCTTAAACACTCTTTCTGTAGAAACTGCAAGTGGACATTTTTAAGGCTAAGGTGCCTATAGTGGAAAAAGGAATATCTTCAAATAAAAACTACACAGAAGCATTCTGTGAAACTTCCTTCTGATCTGCGCATTCAACTAACAGAGTTGAACCTTACTTTTGAATGAGGAGTTCTAAAACACTCTTTATGTAGAAACTGCAAGTGGACATTCAGAGCGCTAAGAGGCCTATAGTGGAAAAAGGAATATCTTCAAATAAAAACTACACAGAAGCATTCTGTGAGACCTCTTTCTGATCTGTGCATTCATCTAACAGAGTTGAACGTTACTTTTGATTGAGGAGTTCTGAAACATTCTTTCTGTGAAACTGCCAGTGGACATCGGAGGGCTAAGAGGCCTACAGTGGAAAAAGGAATATCTTCAAATAAAAACTACACAGAAACATTCTGTGAAACTTTTTTCTGATCTGTGCATTCAACTAACAGATTTGAACTTTACTTTTGATTGAGGAGTTCTTAAACACTCTTTCTTTAGAAACTGCAAGTGGACATTCAGAGCGCTAAGAGGCCTATAGTGGAAAAAGGAATATCTTCAAATAAAAACTACACAGAAGCATTCTGTGAAACTTCTTTCTGCTCCGTGGATTCAACTAACAGAATTGAACCTTACTTTTGATTGAGGAGTTCTGGAGCACTCTTTCTGTGGAAACTGCAAGTGGACATTCGCAGCGTTAAGAGGCCTCTAGTGGAAAAAGGAGTAACTTTAAATAAACACTACACAGAAGCATTCTGTGAAACTTCTTTCTGATCTCTCCCTTCAAATAACAGAGTTGAACATTACTTTTGATTGAGGAGTTCTGAAACACTCTTTCTGTAGAAACTGCAAGTGGACATTCAGAGCGCTAAGAGGCCTATAGTGGAAAAAGGAGCAACTTCAAATAAAAACTACACAGAATCATTCTGTGAAACTTCTTTCTGATCTGTGCATTCAACTAACAGAGTTGAACCCTACTTTGGATGGAGGAGTTTGGAAACACTGTCTGTGGAAAGTGCAAGTGGACAATCTCAGCGCTAATGGGCCTATGGTGGAAAAAGTAGTATCTTCAAATAAAAACTACACAGAAGCATTCTGTGAAACCTCTTTCTGATCTGTGCATTCAACTAACAGAGTTGAACCATACTTTTGATTGTGGAGTTCTGAAACACTCTGTAGAAACTGCAAGTGGACATTCAGAGCGCTAAGAGGCTTCTAGTGGAAAAAGGAATATCTTCAAATTAAAACTACACAGAAGCATTCTGTGAAAGTTCTTTCTAATCTGCGCATTCAAATAAAAGAGTTGAACATTTCCTTTCATTGAGGAGTTCTGAAACACTCTTTCCGTAGAAACTGGAAGTGGACATTCGGAGGCCTGAGGACTGTAGAGGAAAAAGGAATATCCTCAAATAAAAACTACACAAAAGCATTCTGTGAAACTTCTTTCTGATCTGTGAGTTCAACTAACAGAGTTGAACCCTGCTTTTGATTGAGAAGTTATGAAATACTCTTTCTGTGGAAACTGCAAGTGGACATTCGCAGCGTTAAGAGGCCTGTAGTGGAAAAAGGAGTAACTTCAAATGAAAACTACACAGAAGCATTCTGTGAAACTTCTTTCATATCTCTGCATTCAACGAACAGTGTTGAAGCATACTTTTGATTGAGGAGTTCTGAAACACATTTTCAGTAGAAACTGCAAGTGTACATACGGAGTGCTAAGAGGCCTATAGAGGGAAAAGTAATATCTTCAAATAAAAACTACACAGAGGCATTCTGTGAAACTTCTTTCAGACCTTTGCATTCAAATTCCAGACTTGAACCCTACTTTTGATGGAGGAGTTCTGTAACACTCTTTCTGTGGAAACTGCAAATGGACATTTGCAGCGCTTGGAGGCCTATAGTGCAAAAAGGAGTATCTTCAAATAAAAACTACACAGAAGCATTCTGTGAAACTTCTTTCTGATCTGTGCATTCAACTAACAGAGTTGAACCTTACTTTTGATTGTGGAGATCTGAAACACTCTTTCTGTAGAAACTGCAAGTCGACCTAGAGAGCGCTAAGAGGGCTATAGTGGAAAAAATTTATCTTCTAATTAAAACTACACAGAAACATTCTGCGAAAGTTCTTTCTAATCTGCGGATTCAACTAACAGAGTTGAACCATTCCTTTGATTGAGGAGTTCTGAAACACTCTTTCTGTAGAAACTGTAACTGGACAATCCGAGCGCTAAGAGGCCAATAGAGGAAAAAGGAGTATCTTCAAATAAAAACTACATAGAAGCATTTTGCTAAACTTCTTCCTGCTCTGTGGATTCAACTAACAGACTTGAACCTTACTTTTGATTGAGGATTTCTGAAACACTCTTTCTGTGGAAACTGCAAGTAGACATTCGCAGCGTTAAGAGGCCTCTAGCGGAAAAAGGAATGTCTTCAAATAAAAACTACACAGGAGCATTCTGTGAAACTTCTTTCTGATCTGTGCCTTCAACTAACAGAGTTGAAACTTACTTTTGATTGAGGAGTTCTGAAAAACTCTTTCTGTAGAAACTGCAAGTGGACATTCGGAGCGCTAAGAGGCCTACAGTGGCAAAAGGAATATCTTCAAATATAAACTACACAGAAGCATTCTTTGAAACTTCTTTCTGATCTGTGCATTCAACTAACAGGGTTGAAACTTACTTTTGATTGAGGAGTTCTTAAACACACTTTCTGTAGAAACTGCTAGTGGACATTCACAGTGCTGTGAGGCCTATAGCGGAAAAAGGAATATTTTCAAATAAAAACTACACAGAAGCAATCTGTGAAACTTCTTTCAGATCTTTGCATTCAACTAACAGAGTTGAACCTTACTTTTCATTGAGGAGTTCTGAGACACTCTTTCTGTAGAAACTGCAAGTGGAAATTCATAGCGCTGAGACCTAGAGTGTAAAAAGGAATATCTTCAAATAAAAACTACACAGAAGCATTCTGTGAAACTTCTTTCAGATCTGTACATTTAACTAACAGAGTTGAACCTTACTTTTGATTGAGGAGTTCTAAAACACTCTTTCTGTAGAAACTGCAAGTGGACATTCGCAGCGCTAAGTGGCTTATAGTGGAGAAAGGGTTAACTTCAAATAAAAACTACAAGCATTTGAACTTCAGATCTGTGCATTCAATAACAGAGTTGAACTTACTTTGTTGAATTCTGACCTCTTTCTGTAGAACTGATGGTCATTCGAGGCTAAAATACAGAGGAAAAAGGAAATTCAAAAAAACTACACAGAAGCATTCTGTTAAACTACTCTCTGCTCTGTGGATTCAACTAACAGAGTTCAACCTTACTTTTGATTGAGGTGTTCTGAAGCACTCTTTCTGTAGAAACTGCAAGTGGACATTCTCAGCGTTATTAGGCCTCTAGTGGAAAAAGAAGTAACTTCAAATAAAATCTACCCAGAAGCATTCTGTGAAACTACTTTCAGATCTGTGCATTCAACTAACAGAGTTGAACCTTACTTTAGATTGAGGAGTTCTGAAACACTCTTTCTATACAAACTGCAAGTGGACATTCATAGCGCTAAAAGGCCTATAGTGGAAAAAGGAGTAACTTCAAATAAAAACTACACAGAAGCCTTTTGTGAAACATCCTTCAGATTTGTGCATTTAACTAACAGAGTTGAACCTTACTTTTGATTGAGGAGTTCTGAAACACTCTTTCTGTGGAACCTGCAAGTGGACATTCGCAGCGCGAAGAGGCCTATAGTGGAAAATGGAGTATATTCAAATAAAAACTACACAGAAGCATTCTTTGCAACATCTTTCTGATCTGGGCATTCAGCTAACAGAGTTGAACCTTACTTTGGATTGAGGAGTTCTGAAACACGCTTTCTGTAGTAACTACAAGGTGACCTTCGGAGCGCTAAGAGGCCTATAGTGGAAAAAGGAATATCTTCAAATTAAAGCTACACAGACGCATTCTGCAAAAGTTCTTTCTAATCTGCGGATTCAACTAACAGAGTTGAACCATTCCTTTGATTGAGGAGTTCGGAAACACTCTTTCTGTAGAAACTGGAAGTGGACATTCGGAGGGCTAAGGGGCCAATAGAGGAAAAAGGAATATCTTCAAATAAAAACTACACAGAAGCATTCCGTGAAACTTCTTTCTGCTCTGTCAATTCTACTAACAGTGTTCAAATTTACTTTTGATTGAGGAGTTCTGAATCACTCTTTCTGTGGAAACTGCAAGTGGACATTCGCAGCACTAAGAGGCCTACAGTGGAAAAAGGAGTAACTTCAAATAAAAACTACACAGAAGCATTCTGTGAAACTTCTTTCAGATCTGTGCATTTAACTAACAGAGTTGAACCTTTCTTTTGATTGAGGAGTTGTGGAACACTCTTTCTGTGGAAACTGCAAGTGGACATTCGCAGTGTTCAGAGGCCTCTAGTGGAAAAATGAGTAACTTCAAATAAAACTACCCAGAAGCATTCTGTGCGACTTCTTTCTGATCTGTGCCTTCAACTAACAGAGTTGAACCTGACTTTTGATTGAGGAGTTCTGAAACACTCTTTCTGTAGAAACTGCAAGTGGACACTCAGAGTGCTAAGAGGCCTACAGAGGAAAAAGGAATCTCTTCAATTAAAAACTACACAGAAGCATTCTGTGAAACTTCTTTCTGATCTGTGCAGTCAACTAAGAGGGTTGAACCTTTCTTTTGATTGGGGAGTTCTGAAACACTCTTTCTGTGGAAACTGCTAGTGGGCATTCGCAGCACTAAGAGGCCTATAGTGGAAAAAGAAATATCTTCAAATTAAAACTACAAAGAAGCATCCTGCGAAAGTTCTTTCTTATCTGCGCTTTCAACTAACAGAGTTGACCCTTTCCTTTGATTGAAGAGTTCTGAAACAATCTTTCTGTAGAAACTGGAAGTGCACATTCTGAGGGCTAAGAAGCCTATAGAGGAAAAAGGAATATCTTCAAATAAAATCTACACAGAATCATTCTGTTAAACATTTCTGCTCTGTGTATTCAACTAACAGAGTTGAACTTTACTTTTGACTTAGGAGTTCTGAAACTCTCTTTCTATGGAAACAGCAAGTGGACTATCCCAGCCTTAAGAGGCCTCTAGTGGAAAAAGGAATAACTTCAAATAAAAACTACACAGAAGCATTCTGTGAAACAGCTTTCTTATCTGTGCATTCAACTAACAGAGTTGAACCTTACTTTTGATTGAGGAGTTCTGAAACACGCTTTCTGCAGAAACTGGAAGTGGACATTCAGAGGGCTAAGAGGAATATAGAGGAAAAAAGAATATCTTCAAATAAAGACTAAACAGAAGCATTCTGTTAAACTACTCTCTGCTCTGTGGATTCATCTACCAGAGTTGAACCTTACTTTTGATTGAGATGTTCTGAAAAACTCTTTCTGTGGAAACTGCAAGTGGACAGTCGCAGAGTTATTAGGCATCTAGTGGAAAAAGGAGTAACTTCAAATAAAATCTACCCAAAAGCATTCTGTAAAACTTTTTTCAGATCTGTGCATTCAGCTAACAGAGTTGAACCTTACTTTCGATTGAGGAGTTCTGAAACACTCTTTCTGTAGAAACTGCAAGTGGACATTCAGAGCACTAAGTGGCCTATAGTGGAAAAAGGAATATCTTCAAATGAAAATTGCACAGAAGTATTCTGTGAAACTTCTTTCAAATCTGTGCATTCACCTAACAGAGTTGAACGTTACTTTTGATTGAGGAGTTCTGAAACACTCTTCCTGCAGAAACCGCAAGTGGATATTCAGAGCGCTGAGGCCTATAGTGCAAAAAGGAGTAACTTCAAATAAGAACTACACAGAAGACTTTTGTGAAAGTTCTTTCAGATCTGTGCATTTAACTAACAGAGTTGAACCTTACTTTTGATTGAGGAGTTCTGAAATACTCTTTCTGTGGAAACTGCAAGTGGACATTCCCAGCGCTAAGAGGCCTATAGTGGAAAATGGAGTGTATTCAAATAAAAACTACACAGAAGCATTCTTTGAAACTTCTTTCTCATCTGTGCATTCAACTAACAGAGTTGAACCTTACTTTTGATTGAAGAGTTCTGAAACACGCTTTCTGTAGAAACTGCAAGTCGACATTCGGAGCGCTAAGAGGCCAATAGTGGAAAAAGGAATATCTTCAAATTAAAGCTACATAGAAGCATTCTGCGAAAGTTCTTTCTAATCTGCGGATTCAACTAACAGAGTTGAACCATTCCTCTGATTGAGGAGTTCTGAAACACTCTTTCGGTAGAAACTGGAAGTGGACATTCGGAGGGATTAGAGGCCAATAGAGGAAAGACGAATATCTTCAAATAAAAACTACACAGAAGCATTCTGTGAAACTTCTTTCTGCTCTGTCGATTCTACTAACAGAGTTGAACCTTTCTTTTGATTGAGGAGTTCTGAAACACTCTTTCTGTGGAAACTGCAAGTGGATATTCGCAGCGCTAAGAGGCCTCTAGTGGAAAAAGGAGTAACTTCAAATAAAAACTACACTGAAGCATTCTGTGAAACTTCTTTCTGATCTGTGCATTCAACTAACAGAGTTGAACGCTACTATTGATGGAGGAGTTCTGAAACACTCTTTCTGTGGAAACTGCAACTGGACAGTGACAGTGCTAAGAGGCCTACAGTGGAAAAAGGAGTATCTTCAAATAAATACCACACAGAAGCATTCTGTGAAACTTCCTCCTCATCTGTTCCTTCAACTAAAAGAGATGAACCCTACTTTTGATGGAGGAGTTCCGAAACACTTTCTGCGGAAACTGCAGGTGGACATTCTCAGTGCTTCAAGTCCTATAATGGAAAAAGCAGTATCTTCTAATAAAAACTACACAGAAGCATTCTGTGAAACTTCTTTCAGATCTGTGCCTTCAACTAACAGAGTCGAACCTTGCTTTTGATTGAGAAGTTCTGAAACCCTCTTTCTGTAGAAACTGCAAGTGGATAGTCGCAGCGGTAAGAGGCCTATAGTGGAAAAAGGAATACCTTGAAATTAAAACTACACAGAAGCATTCTGCGAAAGTTCTTTCTTATCTGCACATTCAACTAACAGAGTTGAACCTTTCCTTTGATTGAGGAGTTCTCAAACACTCTTTCTGTAGAAACTGGAATTGGACATTCAGAGGGCTAAGAGGCCTATAGAGGAAAAGGGAATATCTTCAAATAAAAACTACACAGAAGCATTCTGTTAAACTTCTTTCTGACTTGTGTATTCAACTAACAGAGTTGAACCCTACTTTTGATTGAGGAATTCTGAAACACTCTTTCTGTGGAAACCGCAAGTGGACATTCGCAGCGTAAAGAGGTCTCTAGTGGGAAAAGGAATATCTTCAAATAAAAAGTACACAGAAGCATTCTGTGAAACTACTTTCAGATCTGTGCATTTAACTAACACAGTTGAACTTTACTTTTGATTGAGAAGTTCTGAAACACTCTTCTTGTAGAAACTGCAAGTGGACAATCGCAGCACTAAGAGGCCTATAGTGGAAAAAGGAGTAACTTCAAATAAAAATTACACAGAAGCATTCTGTGAAACTTCTTCCTGATCTGTGCATTCAACTAACAGAGTTGAACCCTACTTTTGATGGAGGAGTTCTGAAACACTTTCTGCGGACCTGCAAGTGGACATTGGCTGCGCTAAGAGGCCTATAGTGGAGAAAGGATTATCTTCAAATAAAAACTACACAAAAACATTCTCTAAAATTTCTTTCTGATCTGTGCATTCATCTAACAGAGTTTTACTTGACTTTTGATTGTGGAGTTCTGAAACACCTTTTCTGTAGAAACTGCAAGTGGAAATTTGAGCGCTGAGGCCTCTAGTGGAAAAACGAATATCTTCAAATTAAAACTACAAAGAAATATTCTGTGAAAGTTCTTTCTAATCTGCACATTCAACTAACAAATTTGAACCTTTCCTTTGATTGAGGAGTTCTGAAACACTCTTTATGTAGAAACTGGAATTGGACATTCGGAGGGCTAAGAGGAATATAGCGGAAAAAGGAATACTTTAAAATAAAAACTACACAGAAGCCTTCGGTGAAACTACTCTCTGCTCTGTGGATTCAACAAACAGAGTTGAACCTTACTTTTGATTGAGGAGTTCTGAAACACTCTTTCTGTAGAAACTGGAAGTGGACATTCGGAGGGCTAAGAGGAATATAGAGGAAAAAGGAGTAACTTCAAATAAAAACTACACAGAAGCATTCTGTGAAACTTCTTTCTGATCTGTGCCTTCAACTAACAGAGTTGAACCTTACTTTTGATTGAGGAGTTCTGAAACACTCTTTCTGTAGAAACTGCAAGTGGACATTCAGAGTGCTAAGATGCCATTAGTGGAAAAAGTAATCTTTTCAAATAAAAACTACACAGAAGCATTCCGTGAAACTTCTTTCCAATCTGTGCATTCAACTAACAGATTTGAACCTTCCTTTTGATTGAGGAGTTCAGAAACACTCTTTCTGTAGAAACTGCAAGTGGAAATTTGCAGCGCTAGGGGGCCTCTAGTGGTAAAAGGAAAACCTTCAAATAAAAACTACACAGAAGCATTCTGTGAAACTTGTTTCTGATCTGTGCATTCAGCTAACAGAGTTGAACCCTATTTTGATGGAGGAATTCTGAAACTCTCTTTCTGTGGAAACTGCAAGTGGACATTCGCAGCGCTAAGAGGCCTTTAGTGGAAAAAGGAGTATCTTCAAATAAAAACTACACAGAAGCATTCTGTGAAACTTCATTCTGATCTGCGCATTCAATTAACAGAGTTGAACCTTACTTTTGATTGTGGAGTTCTGAAACACTCTTTCTGTAGAAACTGCAAGTCGACATTCGGAGCACTAAGAGGCCTATAGTGGAAAAAGGAATCTCTTCAAATTAAAACCACACTGAAGCATTCTGCGAAATTTCTTTCTATTCTGCGCATTCAACTAACAGAGTTGAAACTTTCCTTTGATTGAGGAGATCTGAAACACTCTTTCTGTAGAAACTGGAAGTGGACATTCGGAGGGCTAAGAGATCTATAGAGGAAAAAGGAATATCTTCAAATAAAATCTACACAGAAGCATTCTGTGAAACTTATTTCTGCTCTGGATTCAACTAACAGAGTTGCACCTTACTGTTGATTGAGGAGTTCCTAAACACTCTTTCTGTGGAAACTGCAAGTGGACATTCGCACCGTTAAGAGACCTCTAGTGGAAAAAGGGGTAACTTCAAATAAAAACCCCACAGATGCATTCTGTGGAACTTCTTTCTGATCTGTGCATTCAACTAACAAAGTTGAACCTTACTTTTGATTCAGGAGTTCTGAAACACTCTTTCTGTAGAAACTGTAAGTAGACATTCAGAGCGCTCGGAAGCCTACTGTGGAAAAAGGAATATCTTCATATAAACACTACATAGAATCATTCTGTGAAACTGCTTTCTGATCTGTGCATTCAACTCACAGAGTGGAACCTTACTTTTGATTGAGGAGTTCTGAAACACTCTTTCTGTAGAAACTGCAAGTAGACATTCAGAGCGCTAAGAGGCCTAAAGTGGAAAAAGGAATATCTTCACATAAAAACTACACAGAAGCATTCTGTGAAACTTCTTACTGCTCTGTGGATTCAACTAACAGAGATGAACCTTACTTTTGATTGAGGAGTTCTGAAACACTCTTTCCGTGGAAACTGCAAGTCGACATTCCGAGCGCTAAGAGGCCTCTAGTGAAAAAGGAATATCTTCAAATTAAAACTACACAGAAGCATTCTGTGAAATTTCTTTCTAATCTGGGCGTTCAACTAACAGAGTTCAACCTTACTTTTGATTGAGGAGCTCTGAAACACACCTTCTGTAGAAACTGCAAGTCGACATTGGGAGCGCTAAGAGACCTATAGTGGAAAAAGGAATATCTTCAAATTAAAACTACACAGAAGCATTCTGCGAAAGTTCTTTCTAATCTGCACATTCAACTAACAGAGTTGAACCTTTCCTTTGATTCAGGAGTTCTGAAACCATCTTTCTGTAGAAACTGGAAGTGGACATTCGCAGCGCTAACAGGCCTAGAGTGGAAAAATGAGTAACTTCAAATAAAAAGTACACAGAAGCATTCTGTGAAAATTCTTTCTGATCTTTGCATTCAACTAACAGAGTTGATCGCTATTATTGATGGAGGAGTTCTGAAACACTCTTTCTGTGGAAACTGCAAGTGGACAGTAGCAGCGCTAAGAGGCCTATTGTAGAAAAAGGAGTATCTTCAAATAAAAACTACAGAGAAGCATTCTGTGAAACTATTTTCTGATCTGTGCATCCAACTAACAGAGTTGAATCTTACTTTTGATTGAGGAGTTCTGAAACATGCTTTCTCTAGAAACTGCAAGTCGACATTCGGAGCGCTAAGAGGCCTATAGTGGAAAAAGGAATATCTTCAATTTAAAACTATACAACAGCATTCTGTGAAAGTTCTTTCTAATCTGCGCATTCAACTAACAGAGTTGAACCTTTCCTTTGATTGAGGAGTTATGAAACCCTCTTTCTGTAGAAACTGGAATTGGACATTCAGAGGACAAAGAGGCCTACGGAGGAAAAAGGAATATCTTCAAATAAATCTACACAGAAGCATTATGTGAAACTTCTTTCTGCTCTGTGGATTCAACTAACAGAGTTGAACCTTACCTTTTATTGAGGAGTTCTGAAACACCCTTTCTGTCGAAACTGCGAGCGGATAATCGCAGCGTAAAGAGGCCTCTAGTGGAAAAAGAAGTAACTTCAAATAAAAACTACACAGAAGCATTCTGTGTGACTTCTTTCTGATCTGTGCATTCAACCAACAGAGTTGAACTTTACTTTTGATTGAGGAGTTCTGAAACACTCTTTCTGTAGAAACTAAAAGTGGAAATTCGGAGCGCTAGGAGGCCCACATGTGAAAAAGGAATATCTTCAAATAAAACCAAACAGAAGCATTCTGTGAAACTTCTTTCTGATTTGTGCATTCAACTAACAGAGTTGAACCTTCCATTTGATTGAGGAGTTCTGAAACACTCTTTCTGTAGAAACAGCAAGTGGACATTCAGAGCGCTGAGGCCTATAGTGGAAAAAGTTATATCTTCAAATAAAAACTACACAGAAGCATTCTGTGAAACTTCTTTCTGATCTGTGCATGTAACTTACAGAGTTGAACCATACTTTTGATTGACGACTTCTGAAACACTCTTTCTGTAGAAACTGCAAGTGGACATTCGCAGCGCTAAGAGGCCTATCGTGGAAAAAGGATTAACTTCAAATAAAAACTACAGAAGCATTCCTTGAAACTTCTTTCTGATCTGTGCATTCATCTAACAGAGTTGAACCCTACTTTTGATGGAGGAGTTCTGAAACACTCTTTCTGTGGAAACTGCAAGAGGACATTCGCAGCGCTAAGAGGCCTATAGTGGAAAAAGGAAAAACTTCAAATAAAAACTACACAGAAGCATTCTGTGAAAGTTCTTTCTGATCTGGGCATTCAACTGACAGAGTTTAACCGTACTTTTGATGGAGGAGTTCTGAAACACTCTTTCTGCGGAAACTGCAAGTGGACATTCGCAGCACTAAGAGGCCTATAGTGGATAAAGGAGTATTTTAAAATAAAAACTACACAGAAGCATTCTCTGAAATTTCTTTCTAATATGAGGATTCAACTAACAGATTTGAACCTTTTCTTTGATTCAGGAGTTCTGAAACTCTCTTTCTGTAGAAACTGGAAGTGGACATTCAGAGGGCTAAGAGGCCTATATAGGAAAAAGTAATATCTTCAAATAAAAACTACACGGAAGCATTCTGTGAAACTTCTTTCTGATCTGTGAATTCAACTAACAGAGATGAACCTTACTTTTGATTGAGGAGTTCTGAAACACTCTTTCTGAAGAACTGCAAGTGGACATTCAGAGAGCTAAGAGGCCTGTAGTGGAAAAAGGAATATCTTCACATAAAAACTACACAGAAGCATTCTGTGAAAGTTCTATCAGATCTGTGCATTCAACTAACAGAGTTGAAACTTACTTTTGATTGAGGAGTTGTGTAACTCTCTTTCTGTAGAAACTGCAAGTGGACAGTCGCAGCGCTAAGATGCCTACAGTGGAAAAAGATATATCTTCAAATAGAAACTACACAGAAGCATTCTGTGAAAATCCTTTCTGACCTGTGCCTTCCACTAACAGAGTTGCACCTTACTATTGATTGAGGAGTTTTTAAACACTGTTTCTGTAGAAACTGCTGGTTGACATTCAGAGCGCTGAGGCCTATATTGGAAAAAGGAGTATCTTCAAATAAAAACTACACAGAAGCATTCTGTGAAACTTCTTTCAGATCCGTGCATTTAACTAACACAGTTGAACCTTACTATTGATTGAGGAGTTCTGAAACACTCTTTCTGTAGAAACTGCAAGTGGACATTCGCAGCTCAAAGAGGCCTACAGTGGAAAAAGGAGATACTTCAAATAAAAACTACACAGAAGCATTCTGTGAAAGTTCTTTCTGATCTGGGCATTCAACTAACAGCGTTGAACCGTACTTTTGATGGAGGAGTTCTGAAACACTCTTTCTGTGGAAACTGCAAGTGGACATTCGCAGCACTAAGAGGCCTATAGTGGAAAAAGGAGTATCTTAAAATAAAAACTACACAGAAGCATTCTCTGAAACTTCTTTCTGATCTGTGTGTTCAACTAACAGAGTTGAACCTTACTTTTGATTGAGGAGTTCTCACACACACTTTCTGTAGAAACTGCAAGTTGACATTGGGAGCGCTAAGAGGCCTGTAGTGGAAAAAGGAATATCTTCAAATTAAAACTGCACAGAAGCATTCTGTGAAAGTTCTTTCTAATCTGCGCATTCAACTAACAGAGTTGAACCTTTCCTTTGATTCAGGAGTTCTGAAACAATCTTTCTGTAGAAACTGGAAGTGGACATACGGAGGGCTAAGAGGCCAATAGAGGAAAAAGGAATATCTTCAAATAAGAACTACACAGAAGCATTCTGTGAAACCTCTTTCTGCTCTGTGGATTCAACTAACAGAGTTGAACCTTACTTTTGATTGAGGAGTTCTGAATCACCCTTTCTGTGGAAACTGCAAGTGGATATTCGCAGCGTAAAGAGGCCTCTAGGGGAAAAAGAAGTAACTTCAAATAAAAACTACACAGAAGCATTCCGTGTAACACCTTTCTGATCTGTGCATTCAACTAACAGAGTTGAACCTTACTTTTGATTGAGGAGTTCTGAAACACTCTTTCTGTAGAAACTGCAAGTGGACATTCGCAGCTCAAAGAGGCCTACAGTGGAAAAAGGAGATACTTCAAATAAAAACTACACAGAAGCATTCTGTGAAAGTTCTTTCTGATCTGTGGATTCAACTAACAGCGTTGAACCGTACTTTTGATGGAGGAGTTCTGAAACACTCTTTCTGTGGAAACTGCAAGAGGACATTCGCCGCGCTAAGAGGCCTATAGTGGAAAAAGGAGTATCGTCAAACAAAAACTACACAGAATCATTCTGTGAAACTTCTTTCTGATCTGTGCATTCAGCTAACAGAGTTGAACCTCACTTTTGATTGAGGAGTTGTGAAACACTCTTTCTGTAGAAACTGCAAGTCGACTTTGGGAGCGCTAAGAGGCCTCTGGCGGAAAGAGGAATATCTTCAAATTAAAACTACACAGAAGCATTCTGCGAAATTTCTTTCTGATCTGCGCATTCAACTAACAGAGTTGAACCTCTCCTTTGATTGAGGAGTTCTGAAACACCCTTTCTGTAGAAACTCGAAGTGGACATTCTGAGGCCTAAGAGGCCTACAGAGGAAAAAGGAATATCTTCAAATAAAAACTACACAGAAGCATTCTCTGAAACTTCTTTCTGATCTGTGCATTCAACTAACAGAGTTGAACATTTCTTTTGATTGAGAATTTCTTAAACACACTTTCTGTAGAAAATGCAAGTTGACATTGGGAGCGCTAAGAGGCCTATAGTGGAAAAAGGAATATCTTCAAATTAAAACTACACAAAAGCATTCTGTGAAAGTTCTTTCTAATCTGCGCATTCAACTAACAGAGTTGAACCTTTCCTTTGATTGAAGAGTTCTAAAACAATCTTTCTGTAGAAACTGAAAGTGGAAATTCCGAGCACTAGGAGGCCCACAGGTAAAAAAGGAATATCTTCAAATAAAAACTACACAGAAGCATTCTGTGAAACTTCTTTCTGATCTGTGCATTCAACTAACAGAGTTGAACCTTCCTTTTGATTGAGGAGTTCTGAAACACTCATTCTGTGGAAACTGCAAGTGGACATTCAGAGCGCTAAGTGGCCTATAGTGGAAAAAGGACTATCTTCAAATACAAACTACACAGAAGCATTCTGTGAAACTTCTTTCAGATCTGTGCATTCAACTGACAGAGTTGAACTTTACTTTTGATTGAGGAGTTCTGAAACACGCTTTCTGTAGAAACTGCAAGTCGACTTTGGGAGCGCTAAGAGGCCTCTCGCGGAAAGAGGAATATCTTCAAATTAAAACTACACAGAAGCATTCGGTGAAACTTCTTTCAGATCTGTGCATACAACGAACAGAGTTGAACCTTACTTTTGATTGAGGAGTTCTGAAACACTCTTTCAGTAGAAACTGGAAGTTGACATTCAGAGAACTGTTGCCTATAGTGGAAAAAGGATTATCTTCAAATAAAAACTAGACAGAAGCATTCTGTGAAACTTCTTTCAGCTCTGTGAATTTAACTTACAGAGTTCAACCTTACTTTTGATTGAGGAGTTCTGAAACACTCTTTCTGTAGAAACTGCAAGTGGACATTCACAGCGCTAAGAGGCCTATAGTGGAAAAAGTAATATCTTCAAATAAAAACTACACAGAAGCATTCTGTTAAACTTTTCTCTGCTCTGTGGATTCACGTAACAGAGTTGAACTTTACTTTTGATTGAGGAGTTCTGAAACACTCTTTCTGTGGAAACTGCAAGAGGAGATTCACAGTGATAAGACGCCTCTAGTGGAAAAAGGAGTAACTTCAAATAAAAAATACACAGAATCATTCTGTGAAACTTATTTCTGATCTGTGCATTCAACTAACAGAGTTGAACCCTACTTTTGATGGAGTTCTGAAACACTTTCTGTGGAAACTGCAAGTGGATATTCACAGCGATAAGAGGCCTATAGTAGAAAAAGATGTATCTTCAAATAAAAACTACACAGAAGCATTCTGTGAAACTTCTTTCTGATCTGTGCATTCAACTAACAGATTTGAACCTTACTTTTGATTGTGGAGTTCTGAAACACTCTTTCTGTAGAAAGTGCAACTCGACATACGGAGCACGAAGAGGCCTACAGTGGAAAAATATATATCTTCTAATTAAAACTACACAGAAGCATTCTGCGAAAGTTCTTTCTAATCTGCGGATTCAACTAACACAGCTGAACCATTCCTTTGATTGTGGAGTTCTGAAAAACTCTTTCTGTAGAAACTGGAAGTGGACATTCCGAAGGCTAAGAGGCCTATAGAGGAAAATGGAATATCTTCATATGAAAACTACACAGAAGCATTCTGTTAAACTTCTTTCTGCTCTGTGGATTCAACTAACAGAGTTGAACCTCACTTTTGATTGAGGAGTTCTGAAACTCTCTTTCTGTGGATACTGCAAATGGACATTCGCAGCGTTAAGAGGTCTCTAGTGGAAAAAGGAGTAACTTCAAATAAAAACTACACAGAAGCATTCTGTGAAACTTCTTTCTGATCTGTGCATTCAACTACTGTTAGTTGAATCTTCCTTTTGATTGAGGAGTTCTGAAACACTCTTTCTGTAAGAACTGCAAGTCGACATTCGGAGCGCTAAGAGGCCTATAGTGCAGAAAGTTGTATCTTCAAATAAAAACTACACAGAAAAATTCTGTGAAACTTCTTTCTTATCTGTGCACTCAACTAACAGAGTTGAACCTTACTTTTGATTGTGGAGTTCTGAAACACTCATTCTGTAGAAACTGCAAGTCGAAATTCAGAGCGCTAAGAGGTCTATAGAGGAAAAAGTTATATCTTCAAATTAAAATTATACAGAAGCATTCTGCGAAAGTTCTTTCCAATCTGCACATTCAACTAACAGATTTGAACCTTTCCTTTGATTGGGGAGTTCTGAAACACTCTTTCTGTAGAAACTGTATGTGAACATTCAGAGGGCTAATAGGCCTATAGAGGAAAAAGGAATATCTTCAAATAAAAGATACACCGAAGCATTCTGTCAAACTTCTTTCTACTCTGAGGATTCAAATAGCAGAGTTGAACCTTACTTTTGATTGAGGAGTTCTGAAACACTCTTTCTGTGGAAACTGCCAGTGGACATTCGCAGTGTTAAGAGGCCTCTAGTGGAAAAAGGAGTAACTTCAAATAGAAACTACACAGAAGCATTCTGTGAAACTTTTTTCTGATCTGTGCATTCAACTAACAGAGTTGAACCTTACTTTTGATTGAGGAGTTCTGAAACACTCTTTCTGTAGAAACTGCAAGTGGACATTCAGAGCGCTGAGGCCTATAGTGGAAAAAGGAATATCTACAAATAGAAACTTCACAGAAGCATTCTGTGAAACTAATTTCAGATCTGTGCTTTTATCTAACAGAGTTCAACCTCGCTTTTGATTTAGGAGTTCTGAAACACTCTTTCTGTAGAAACTGGAAGTGGACATTCGCAGTGCTAAGAGGCCTATAGTGGAAAAAGGAGTACCTTCAAATAAAAACTACACAGAAGCATTCTGTGAAACTTCATTCTGGTCTGTGCATTCAAGTAACAGAGTTGAACCCTAATTTTAATGGAGGAGTTCTGAAATACTGTTTCTGTGGAAACTGCAAGTGGACACTAGCAGCGCTCAGAGGCGGATAGTGGAAAAAGGAGTATCTTCAAATAAAATCTACCCAGACGCATTCTGTGAAACTTCTTTCTGATCTGTGCCTTCAAGTAACAGAGTTGAACCCTAATTTTAATGGAGGAGTTCTCAAATACTGTTTCTGTGGAAACTGCAAGTGGACACTAGCAGCGCTCAGAGGCGGAGAGTGGAAAAAGTAGTATCTTCAAATAAAATCTACCCAGAAGCATTCTGTGAAACTTCTTTCTGAACTGTGCATTCAACTGACAGAGATGAACTTTACTTTTGAAAGAGAAGTGCTGAAACACGCTTTCTGTAGAAACTGCAAGTCGACTTTCAGAGCGCTAAGAGGCCTATAGTGGAAAAAGGAATATCTTCATATTAAAACTACAAAGAAGCATTCTGCAAAAGTTCTTTCTAATTTGTGCAATCAACTAAAAGAATTGAACCTTTCCTTTGATTGAGGAGTTCTGAAACACTCTTTCTGTAGAAACTGGAAGTGGACATACGGAGGGCTAAGAGGCCTATAGAGGAAAAAGTAGTTTCTTCAAATAAAAACTACACAGAAGCATTCTGTGAAACTTCTTCCTGCTCTGTGGATTCCACTAACAGAGTTGAAACTTACTTTTGATTGAGGAGTTCTGAAACACTCTATCTGTTGAAACTGCATGTGGACATTCAGAGCGCGAAGAGGCCTACAGTGGAAAAAGGAATATCTTCAAATAAAAACTACACAGAAGCATTCTGTGAAACTACATTCTGCTCTGTGGATTCAACTAACAGAGTTGAACCTTCCTTTTGATTGAAGAGTTCTGAAACACTCTTTCTGTGGAAACTGCAAGTGGACATTCGGAGCGCTAAGAGGCCTACAGAGGAAAAGGGAATATCTTCAAATAAAAACTGCACAGAAGCATTCTGTGAAACTTCTTTCTGATATGTGCATTCAACTAACAGAGTTGAACCTTACTTTTTATTGAGGAGTTCTGAAACACTCTTTCTGTAGAAACTGCAAGTGGACATTTCAAGTGCTAGGAGGCCTATAGTGGAAAAAGGGATGTCTTCAAATAAAAACTACACAGAAGCATTCTGTGAAACTTCTTTCTACCCTGTGCCTTCAACTAACACAGTTGAACCTTACTATTGATTGAGGGGTTCTGAAAAACTCTTGCTGTAGAAACTGCAATTGGACATTATGAGCACTGAGGCCTTTAGTAGAAAAAGGAGTATCTTCAAATAAAAACTACACTGAAGCATTCAGTGAAACTTGTTTCAGATCTGTGCATTTAACAGAGTTGAACCTTACTTTTGATTGAGGAGTTTTGAAACACTCTTTCTGTAGAAACTGTAAGTGGACATTCGAAGTGCTAAGAAGCCCATAGTGGAAAAAGGATTAACATGAAATAAAAACTACACAGGAGCATTCTGTGAAAATTCTTTCTGATCTGTGCATTCAACTAGCAGAGTTGAACACTACTATTGACGAAGGAGTTCTGAAACACTCTTTCTGTGGAAACAGCAAGTGGACAGTGGCCGTCTTAAGAGGCCTGCAGTGGAAAAAGGAATATCTTCAAATAAAAACTAAACAAAAGCATTCTGTGAAACTACTTTCTGATCTGTGCATTCAACTAACAAAGTTGAACCTTACTTTTGATTGAGGAGTTCTGAAACACTCTTTCTGTAGAAACTGCAAGTGGGCATTCAGAGCGCTCAGAGGCCTACAGTGGAAAAACGAATATCTTCAAATAAAAACGACACATAAGCATTCTGTGAAACTTCTTTCAGATCTGTGCATTTAACTAACAGAGTTGAACCTTACTTTTGATTGTGGAGTTCTGAAACACTCTTCCTGTAGAAACTGGATGTGGACATTCGGAGGGCTAACAGGCCTATAGTGGAAAAAGGAATATCTTCAAATAAAAACTACACAGAAGCATTCTGTTAAACTACTCTCTGGTCTTTGGATTCAACTAACAGAGTTGAACCTTACTTTTGATAGAGGAGTTCTGAAACACTCTTTCTGTGGAAACTGCAAGTGGACATTCCCAGGGTTAATAGGCCTCTAGTGGAAAAAGGAGTAACTTCAACTAAAACTACCCAGAAGCATTCTGTGAAACTTCTTTTCTGATCCGTGCATTCAACTAACAGAGTTGAACCTTACTTTTGATTGAGGAGTTCTGAAACACTCTTTCTGTAGAAACTGCAAGTCAAACTTCGGAGCGCAAAGAGGCCTCTAGTGGAAAGAGGAATATCTTCAAATTAAAACTACACGGAAGCATTCTGCAAAATTTCTTTCTAATCTGCACTTTCAACTAACAGAGTTGAACCTTTCCTTTGATTGAGGAGTTCTGAAACACTCTTTCTGTAGAAACAGGAAGTGGAAATTCGGAGTGCTAAGAGGCCTCAAGTGGAAAAAGGAGTAACTTCAAATAAAAATTACCCAGAAGCATTCTGTGAAAACACTTTCTGATCTGTTCCTTCAAATAACAGTGTTGAACCTTACCTTTGATTGAGGAGTTCTGAAACACTCTTTCTGTAGAAACTGCAAGTGGACATTCTGAGCGCTTAGAGGCCTATAGTGGAAAAAGGAATATCTTCAAATAAAAACTACACAGAAGCATTCTGTGAAACTTCTTTGTGCTCTGTGGATTCAACTGAGTTGAACCTTACTTTTGATTGAGCACTTCTGAAACACTCTTTCTGTGGAAACGGCAAGTGGACATTCAAAGCGCTAAGAGGCCTATAGTGGAAAAAGGAATATCTTCAAATAATAACTACACAGAAGCATTCTGTGAAACTTCTTTCTGATCTGTGCATTCAACTAACAGATTTGAACCTTACTTTTGATTGAGGAGTTCTGAAACACTCTTTCTGTAGAAACTGCAAGTGGGCATTCCGAAAGCTTAGAGGCCTACAGTGGAAAAAGGAATATCTTCAAATAAAAACTACACAGAAGGATTCTGTGAAACTTCTTTCAGATCTGTGCATTTGTCTAACAGAGTTGAACCCTACTTTTGATTGAGGACTTCTGAAACACTCTTTCTGTAGAAACTGGATGTGGACATTCGGAGGGCTAAGAGGCCTATAGAGGAAAAAGGAATATCTTCAAATAAAAACTACACAGAAGCATTCTGTTAAACTACTCTCTGCTCTGTGGATTCAACTAACAGAGTTGACCCTTACTTTTGATAGAGGAGTTCTGAAACACTCTTTCTGTGGAAACTGCAAGTGGACATTCCCAGCGTTAATAGGCCTCTAGTGGAAAAAGGAGTAACTTCAAATAAAAACTACCCAGAAGCATTCTGTGAAAATTCTTTCTGATCTGAGCATTCAACTAACAGAGTTCAACGCTACTATTGATGGAGGAGTTCTGAAACACTCTTTCTGTGGAAACTGCAAGTGGAGATTGGCAGTGCTAAGAGGCCTCTAGTGGAAAAAGTGTGTCTTCAAATAAAAACTAAACAGAAGCGTTCTGTGAAACTTCTTTCTGATCTGTGCATTCAACTACCAGAGTTGAACTCTACTTTTGATTGAGGGGTTCTGAAACACGCTTTCTGTAGAAACTGCAAGTCGACGTTTGGAGCCCTAAGAGGCCTCTAGTGGAAAAAGGAATATCTTCAAATTAAAACTACACAGAAGCATTCTGCGAAAGTTCTTTCCAATCTGCTCATTGAACTAAGAGAGTTGAACATTTCCTTTGATTGAGGAGTTCTGAAACACTCTTTCTGTAGAAACTGGAATTGGACATTCAGAGGGCTAAGAGGACAATAGAGGAAAAAGGAATATCTTCTAATAAAAACTACACAGAAGCATTCTGTGAAACTTCTTTCTGCTCTGTTGATTCAACTAACAGAGTTGAACCTTACTTTTGATTGAGCACTTCTGAAACACTCTTTCTGTGGAAACTGCAAGTGGACATTCAGAGCGCTTAGAGGCCTATAGCGGAAAAAAGACTATCTTCAATTAAAAACTACACAGAAGCATTCTGTGAAACTTCTTTCAGATCTGTGCATTCAACTAACAGAGTTGAACCTTACTTTTGATTGAGGAGTTCTGAAACACTCTTTCTGTAGAAATTTGATGTGGATATTCGGGGGACAAAGAGGCCTATAGAGGAAAAAGGAATATCTTCAAACAAAAACTACACAGAATCATTCTGTTAAACTACTCTCTGCTCTGTGGATTCAACTAACAGAGTTGAACCTTACTTTTGAAAGAGGAGTTCTGAAACAGTCTTCCTGCGGAAACTGCAAGTGGACATTACCAGCGTTAGTAGGCCTCTAGTGGAAAAAGGAGTAACTTCAAATAAAAACTACGCAGGAGCATTCTGTGAAAATTCTTTCTGATCTGTGCATTCAACTAACACAGTTGAACGCTACTATTGATGGAGGAGTTCCGAAACACTCTTTCTGTGGAAACTGCAATTGGAGAGTGGCAGTGCTAAGAGGCCACTAGTGTAAAAAGAGTGTCTTCAAATAAAAACTACACAGAAGCGTTCTGTGAAACTGCTTTCTGATCTGTGAATTCAACTAACAGAGTTGAAATATACTTTTGATTGAGGGGTTCTGAAACACGCTTTCTGTAGAAAATGCAAGTCGACGGCTGGAGTGGTAAGAGGCCTCTAGTGGAAAAAGGAATATCTTCAAATTAAAACTACACAGAAGCATTCTGCGAAAGTTCTTTCTAATCTGCGCATTCAACTAACAGAATTGAACCTTTCCTTTGATTGGGGAGTCGTGAAACACTCTTTCTGTAGAAACTGGCATTGGACATTCGGAGGGCTAAGAGGCCAATAGAGGAAAAAGGAATATCTTCAAATAAAAACTACACAGAAGCATTCTGTGAAACTTCTTTCTGCTCTGTTGATTCAACTAACAGAGTTGAACCTTGCTTTTGATTGAGCACTTCTGAAACACTCTTTCTGTGGAAACTGGAAGTGGACATTAAGAGCGCTTAGAGGCCTACAGTGGAAAAAGGAATATCTTCAAATAAAAACTACCCAGAAGCATTCTGTGAAACTTCTTTCAGATCTGTGCATTCAACTAACAGAGTTGAAACGTACTTTTGATTGAGGAGTTCTGAAACACTCTTTCTGAAGAAACTGGATGTGGACATTCGGAGGGATAAGAGGCATATAGAGAGCAAAAGTAATATCTTCAAATAAAAATTACACAAAAGCATTCTGTTAAACTACTCTCTGCTCTGCGGATTCAACTAACAGGGTTGAACCTTACTTTTGATAGAGGAGTTCTGAAACACTCTTTCTGTGGAAACTGCAAGTTGACATTCCCAGCGTTAATAGGCCTCGAGTGGAAAAAGGAGTAACTTTAAATAAAAACTACCCAAAAGGATTCTTTGAAAATTCTTTCTGATTTGTGCATTCAAATAACAGAGTTGAACCTTACTTTTGGTTGAGCACTTCTGAAACACTCTTTCTGTGGAAACTGCAAGTGGACATTGAGAGCGCTAAGAGGCCTATAGTGGAAAAAGGACTATCTTCAAATAAAAACTACACAGAAGCATTCTGTGAAACTTCTTTCTGATCTGTGCATTCCACTAACAGAGTTGAACCTTACTTTTGATTGAGGAGGTCTGAAACACTCTTTCTGTAGAAACTGCAAGTGGACCTTCAGAGCGCTAAGAGGCCTCTAGTGGAAAAAGTAATATTGTCAAATAAAACCTACACAGAAGCATTCTGTGAAACTTCTTTCAGATCTGTGCATTCAACTAACAGAGTTGAACCGTACTTTTGATTGAGGAGTTCTGAAACACTCTTTCTTCAGAAACTGCAAGTGGACATTCAGAGCTCTGAGGCCTATAGTGGAAAAAGGAATTTCTTCAAATAAAAACTACACAGAAGCATTCTGGGAAACTTCTTTCAGATCTGTGCATTTAAATAACAGAGTTGAAACTTACTTTTGATTGAGGAGTTCTGAAACCCTCTTTCTGTAGAAACTGGATGTGGATATTCGGAGGGCTAAGAGGCCTATACAGGAAAAAATAATATCTTCAAATAAAAACTACACAGAATCATTCTGTTAAACTACTCTCTGCTCTATGGATTCAACTAACAGACTTGAACCTTACTTTTGACAGAGGAGGTCTGAAACACTCTTTCTGTGGAAACTGCAAGTGGACATTCCCAGCGTTTATAGGCCTCTAGTGGAAAAAGGAGTAACTTCAAATAAAAACTACACAAAAGCATTCTGTGAATCTTCTTTCTGATCTGTGCATTCAACTAACAGAGTTGAACATTACATTTGATTGAGCAGTTCTGAAACTCTCTTTCTGTAGAAACTGCAAGTGGACATTCAGAGCGCTAAGAAGCCTACATTCGAAAAAGGAATATCTTCAAACAAAAACTACACAGAAGCATTCTGTGAAACTGCTTTCTGATCTGTGCATTCAACTAACAGAGTTGAAACTTACCTTTGATTGAGCAGTTCTGAAACACTCTTTCTGCAGAAACTCCAAGTGAATATTTGGAAAGCTAAGAGGCCTATAGTGGAAAAAGGAATATCTTCAAATAAAAACTACACAGAAGCATTCTGTGAAACTTCTTTCTGATCTGAGAATTCAACTAACAGAGTTGAAACTTTCTTTTCATTGAGCAGTTCTGAAACACTCTTTCTGTAGAAAATGCATGCGGATATTACTAATGCTGAGAGGCCTAAAGTGGAAAAAGGAATATCTTCATATAAAAAATACACAGAAGAATTCTGCAAAACGTTTTCAGATCTGTGCATTGAACTAACAGAGTTGAACCTTAGTTTTGATTGAGCAGTTCTGAAACACTCTTTCTATAGAAACAGCAAGTGGATATACGGAGCGCTAAGAAGCCTATTCTGGAAAAAGGAATATATTCAAATAAAAACTACACAGAAGCATTCTGTGAAGCTTCTTTCTGATCTGTGCATTCAACTAACAGAGTTGAACATTACTTTTGATTGAGCAGTTCTGAAACACTCTTTCTGTAGAAACTGCAAGTGAATATTCGGAGAGCTAAGAGGCCTAGAGTGGAAAAAGGAATATCTTCAAATAAAAACTACACAGAAGCATTCTGTGAAACTTGTTTCTGATCTGCGCATTCAACTAACAGAGTTGAACCTTTCTTTTGATTGAGCAGTTCTGAAACACTCTTTCTGTAGAAAATGCATGCGGATATTCGGAAGGCTAAGAGGCCTACAGTGGAAAAAGGAATATCTTCATATAAAAACTACACAGAAGCATTCTGCGAAACTTTTTCCTAATCTGTGCATTCAAGTAACAGAGTTGAATCTTACATTTGATTAAGCAGTTCTGAAACACTCTTTCTGTAGAAACTGCAAGCAGATATTCTGAGCGCAAAGAGGCCTATAGAGAAAAATAGAATATCTTCAAATAAAAACTACACAGAATTACTCAGTGAAACATTTTTCTGATCTGTGCATTCAACTAAGAGAGTTGAACCTCACTTTTGATTGAGCAGTTCTGAAACACTCTTTCTATAGAACTGCAAGTGTACATACGGAGCGCTAAGAATCCTATATTGGAAAAAGGGGT